>NW_028277113.1:5620000-8120000 GCF_059951505.1 Python bivittatus
TGGCTTTAGGACAGGAAAATCTACCATAGACCAAATGATAATCCTACAACATCTAGAGGAGAAATATACCTCTGAATCCAAAGGCTCTCTTTATGCAGCTTTTATAGATCTATGGTAGAAAAAGCTGCAATCTACTAACATACTTAACAACTACTTCTACTAATATATAACTTTTTTTTAGCAATACCAACCTGAGGGTAAGATATGGTCCCCACGGGCAGCTAACCATCTCAATTGCAACAGCACAAGGAGTAAAACAAGGTTATATTCTTGCTCCATTATTTTTTAATTTGTACATAAATTCAGTCACAACACCACCTCAATAATGGTAATTTTCACCCACCAAAATTAGCTGATAGACACCTTTCAGTTCTCCTGTATGCTGACAACATGGTTATTCTGTCATTATCTGTGGTAGGGATGGGAAGAGCCCTTAGATCCTTTGCTCAATATTGTGAAAAAGAAAAAAAATGATGATAAATTACCAAAAAACACAAATTCTGACCTTTAACAAAAGACCTAAAATTCATAGTTGGTATATCAGTGACAATAATATCGAGCAAGTCAAATGCCTTAACTACCTGGGAATTATCTTTCACTCCTCGGGACACAGGGACCCACACTTGGCCCATACATTGCAGGTTGCCCTGAGAAGTGCCATAGCTATACTGTCTTTTTATCTCTGTAAAGGTGACCATTATATTCCAGCTGCCCTAACATGTTTTGAGGCAAAAGGTATGCACAACTATTATATGGGGCTCAAGTGGGGCTTTACACTAACCTAACTGCAGCTGAGAAGGTACAATCCAAGTTCTTAAGACCAGTCATGCAAGTGTGTATCTAATGCAGCTTTAAGACTAGAATAAGGCATTACAAGGATAGAAGCCAAGATCTGTATCATTATTTGTAATTACTGCCTAAAACTACTCTTTAACCCAGTAGGTCTGACATCCCTCATTAACAGGGATACCTTCCAGTCTACTTGGAAGGTATCCATTAGAGAAAAACTGGTAGCCTATTGCTTCTCTAATGAGGCAATACAAAAGATGGGATATGACCAAGCAAATAGATCACTGAAGGAGAGGATCCTTGATGGCAACATGACATTATTTTAGCAGCAAGGCTACAAAAATTTTGGAGACTGTCATTTATCACCAAACCAGCTGATTATTGTCAATCTCTAATAAACAACAGACATCACAGAGTATTTGCTCTGGCCAGATTCAACACATTCTCTTCAGCAGTTATTGATGGTCGATATCCAAAATTTCCCTTCCACACATGACTTTGCCCCGTGACTCCCATGTCATAGTAGATGTTCAGCATGTCCCATTGTACTGTAATTGCTATCTGAACCTGCATGAGGTATTAATCCAGCCACTCATAAAGGAATTCCCAGGGAGAGACAACCAATGGTACATCTCCTATCTTTTAGCAGACCATAAAAGCACACTATCACCCACAATGTTGCCAAATTCTGCTTTGCTGCTATAAGAGTGAGGCAACAAATGCTGTCCAATAAAACTGCATTTCTTTGATACCTTTAAAACTCCTCCCCCCTTTCCTTTCTTCCTCTTTAACTCATATAACTTATTTTAATTGCCATCTTTCATGTATATTTTATGCAGTGTGTGTGTGTGTGTGTGTGTGTATGTACATACATAGAACATACACATATTGGTCAAAGATTGTAATAAAAATTTAAGGTTTTTTTGTTTGATTGTTTTACAAAAAGTTATCTTGGTTCAGTTGAATTTTTTTCCTTATTTACACACAGAAATATTAGCCTTTCTTTTTTTTAATCTGGGTCATCTTTAGTGGTTTTGTGAAATGTTAAAGGTCTTAGGTGTCCCTTTAAAAGTAGACAAACTCTTACAAAATTGGATAATTTAAAAGCTGATGTGTTCTTTATCTGTGTTTTTTTTTTTGCAAAAAAAAAAATTCTTCCATGCAAAAAGGAACTTTCATGAAAAGTTGGATTGCTCATTTTGCTGTTATTGAACATTCAAAATCTGTAAAGGAAATAGTGATTTTGAAAAATACATCCTTAAAAATTGTAACAGAATAAGAAATAACTGACTTACTTTATCATATTAGTAATTGCATATTCTTCTAATAGTCACTTGTTAATTAATTGCATAAATGAATGCAGTGTTACCTAGATATCTTGAATACCTCCTAAGCATAGACATCAATCAGAGAATTATGGCTGGAAATTCTAAGTATATTTTTTATGTTATTAAATTTCTTCTTTTTTTTACCCTTATATTGGAGTTGTTCCCATGTCTGCTGTTTCATAGTATCTTAATCCTTAGTTGATCAGAGAGATAAATGTAATATTGGTTCTCCTGCAATCTCTCATAATACTCCTGTAACTATATCAATTATTAAAAGAAAAAGTCTATTTTCTCAAGATGGCATTTAAACACACCATTAATAAAACATTGATATCTTTTAAAACAGATGAAACAAGTTTTTGAATATTTTTTTATAAACATTCTGCAAATTTAATGGTTGCTTAAAATGTCTTAAGACATATATTTGGTGTTTGTATCATTGTGTAGTTTTCATAGAAAAGGTGAACCAAAAACTAAAGAAGAAAGTTGAAAAAGCTTTGATACGTATATGAGACAACCTGTGCCAGAATTATATAATGCTTTTATCTCTGCTAAATTGGATTTTAATTATCTGAAATAAATTTGCAAACATATTGGATCAAAGGAAAGACCTGGCAAATTATTGCCCTTTTGATTAAAGCAGGAAGAAAATAATATTATTTCCATGATTAAGGGTGTTTATGGAAAATATATAGTGACTTGGATTTAATAAATCATGAGATTCTTTTTTAATATTTATTTCTGACTTTATCATAATGGTCAAATGTTACTGAGGAAGAATTGATTATTTCTAAAATAATATAGATCTTCCAAAGATTACACATGATCAAACTGTTCATTTAACTGTAGCTTTATCTCTTTGGGTATTTATTAATATTATTAAATCTTATGAAAACAGGGAAAACTCCTAGCTTAACGGTTATCTTACTGAATGGTGTATGTATGTATGTACGTATGAATATCCCTTTAATGTTACCCAGTATCTGCCTGTTGTCAATCCAACAAGGCTGGTGCACACCAGGTTCCTTTGACTAAACAATGCCATCTATCAGTACCCAGGAAGCATGCCTCCTCTGTTGTAGGGCCTGTCCTCTGAAATTAGGTTCCCCTGAGATCCAGGTGGCTCCATCCCACTGGCAATTTGGAGGTCCTTGAAGCCCTATGTCAGCCCTACAAGGTAGACCAGACTAAGAAACCAATGCCATATAAATCAAGATTCCTTTTATTGAAACAGCTATAATAACAAAATCTTGCACGTCTGAATGTGCTCGTGTTGTCGTCCAATTTTGCCATTTTTTTGCCCCTCTGCACTTATTATTATGTTGTTTTATTATTATTTTTTCTGTGTTTTTACTTTGTGAACCACCCAGGGTCTCTAAGAGTTGGGTGCTGTACAAATTAAATAAATAAAGTGTTATGTAATATAGGGCCTGGTTACCTGAGGGACTGCCTGTCTCTCATAGCATCTGCCTGGCCACTTCAATCCTGCAGGGTTGGCACACTCCAGGTTCCTTCGATTAAACAATGCCTTCTTTTGGGACCCCGGAAGGGAGCCTTCTCTAGCAGCATCTGCCTTTTGGAATGAGGTTCACCCTGAGATCTGACTGTCCCCACTTGGCTGTTGTTCAGAACAACAGTGAGAACATGTGGCTCTTCAGCCAGGCTTTTGGAGAGGAAGAGTGAGACCCCTTGCTTCATTCCATCTGCTCTATGGTACTTTCCATCTTTTATCTTTTATTAATTTCATTGTAATTTCTTTGTTTGATTGTTATGAGCCACCCCGGATTGTTGGGAGTCAGACAGCATACAAGTTCTAACAACAGCAACAACAACAGCAACAGTACTTTAATACCATCAAACAACAATATCTGCCTATCCCAGGTCCTTGGGAAGGACTTGATAGATGGATAAAAATGCCAAATCCAGTCTAAACATCTGGCTGACGGTGCGACCAATAATAATAATTTTAGAGGTTTATGCTTAAAAAAAAAAATGTCTATCCAACTTCCTCTAGTGAGGCTGTAGTGAATGGGTAGGCAAGCCCACATTAATACTAAATAATAGACATTTCTATGAAAATGAAAATTTTTATCAATATTATTCCACACAGTCAAGATTTAATGCTGACTTTAAACCGAGTTGTTCATTACATTGATCATGATATATTTTTGTCTCTTTTTCTCTTCTGCTTCCCTCCCCCCCCCCCCGATTGAAAGGACTGTAACCCCTCACTTCTCAGAGTGAAGTGAAGGATCCATGTTGCTTCAGTTTGCTTAGTCCAACTGCTTCCTCTGGCAATTTGAGGTGGGTGGCAAAAGCTTTTCTGCAAGCACTGGGAATGCTCAGAAGCCACATTCTGGTCAAGGCGTTGAGGAAATGCAAAGCATGTAAGTCAAGCAAATCTAGGGGGAAGGTCTTCAATGAAGCAAAGTCAATCCATACCTAAATAGTTAAGTAATATGCTGCAAACTGTAAGAATTCTGTCCAAAAGGAACATCTCTTTGGAGTTCATACGGCTTCCTTTCCTTTCCTTTCCTTTCCTTTCCTTTCCTTTCCTTTCCTTTCCTTTCCTTTCCTTTCCTTTCCTTTCCTTTCCTTTCCTTTCCTTTCCTTTCCTTTCCTTTCCTTTCCTTTCCTTTCCTTTCCTTCCTTTCCTTCCTTCCCTTCCCTTCCCTTCCCTTCCCTTCCCTTCCCTTCCCTTCCCTTCCCTTCCCTTCCCTTCCCTTCCTCTTTCTTTCTTTCTTTCTTTCTTTCTTTCTTTCTTTCTTTCTTTCTTTCTTTCTTTCTTTCTTTCTTTCTTTCTTTCTTTCTGCAATCAACACAATTCTTAAAGTAGAAAATCAAAAATGAACTCTTACAAAACATTTCAATTTTTCAATAATATGCCAAGTGATTAATTATTGTGTGTGCATGTATGAGAGAATGAGAAAGTGAGATGAAAAAAATGTGTATCTCTACAATTTTGAATATAAAATGAATATGGTACCATGATGCCACTCTGAATAAATTAATACCTAAATATATGGGTCAACTTTTTGAGCTTCTTTGATTCAACTTTCAAAGATGAATCTCATTTTTGTTTATAGGACTATTTTTGAAATTAAATCAATGGAATTTGGTTGCTATAGCATTATGCATATTAATATGTTCATGCATTCATTGTATTACATGAAAAAAACCAAAACCTGAACATAAATAAACTTAACTGGGTGGTAGAGAAGAGGAGGAGGAGGAGGAGGAGGAGGAGGAGGAGGAGGAGGAGGAGGAGGAGGAGGAGGAGGAGGAAATGGAAAGGCTAATGAACAATGAGAATAACAACAATAAAAGGAAAACATTTTGTGGGGGGTAGTACATCAAGAGGGAAGCAGTACAAAACCAGTGAATCACACAGAAAAAATAATGATGTAGAGAACTTAACACAGAACAAAACCCTATCTATGGAGGAGGGGTTGACTGTTTTTCTCCTCAGAATAAAATGTACAGTGTACAACTCTTATGATGAAGAACCAATATGTTTAGAACTTGCTGGGATTTGTTCCATGTTAATGAATTCCCCTCTACTTTCCATGATGCGTTATTCTATTCTTTTGGATACCAATAGTGTGAAACCCCTCCTTTGAGGGTGGTGAAAAGATTAATAATGTTGAGAGATCATTGTATATGCATTTTGCTTCTATAAGATAGAAAGTAAAAATAAAATAAGTATGTACTAAGTTGTAAAAAGCACCAAAGGAATTCATGCATGAATTGCTAAATGGCATACCAGAAAAACAGAAGAAGCACTCCACTAACTTACAAAAAACACCTTTCTTAACCTACCTAAGGTAATATATGGTTTCTTTAGGAACATAATTATCTATAAATAATGAACATGACAAGAAACCAGGTATTATACTATACATTTCTTAAAACGTCCTACTTTGCAATGCAGCCAATTCATTTCAATGAAAATGTTCTGTGACCATTTCAATGAGTAATATCTTCAGTAGCTTCTGCAGGGGTGAAGCAAGTCTGAGGATATTCCAAATCTATTCTTATGGTGCCTGGGAGTATAATGCTAAGTGAGTCCTTTGGAGTAACTGAACAGTGGATCAACCACCTGATTTCTTGTTATACTATTTGGTTTTACAGAGCTTTACAAACCTGAGTCAATTCATTTTTTCCCCAATACTCCTCACTGACAGCAAAGAAATGAAAAGGAAAACCAACTCCAGTCGTAGACTCAGCAAAGAACATAAATGATCCCAATTTGGAGAAATGAATCAGCTTTGGATCCAGTATATCTCTAACCAACTCCATCTGCCCCATCTAATTAACATCTAACTAGTCTCATTTCTAACCATTCTACTGGCTGATACTGCTGATTGCCATCCAAGTTCTACGTGCAATTGTGGCTCCACCTCATCAAAGCTGAGGACCATAAATATATATTCTGATGATTTTTGTTATGTGACATGTTTTTCCAGCATCCTATTGACCAGAATCAGGAAGGTGGTATACATCATGACCACAGACTAATTTGAAAAATGATTTGTTTGAATAGCAATTATGAGATTTGCCTAATGGTAAGTTTATCAGACTGCCAATGGTGACAATTTCATGAACTTAAAAACAGTCAAAAATTTAAGCTATTTATGGTGATTGAAATGGTTTTCCCTACTTGGCCAAGCTCCTGTGCTTTCTGTATACAGCATTAGCCTCTTTGTTGTCAAATGACTATTTTTTATCCAATTCACACACATACACACACACACAAAACATAAGGCTGTTGGGAAAATTATTATTTGAATAAAACCATCCAAACCCGAACAAAAGTTTGTTTTCTTTAATACCGTTAGAAAATATGTAGTAGGGCCTTTTCTTTTTTAACATGGATATGTTTATTAGAACATTATCAAGAAACACACAATCCAGTTTATAAATAGAAATAGATAATTGGACAATGAAATCAGCACATTATAGAAAATGTCAGATTTTAATCTTAAAAACTGCAGTTTATCACAACAGGATAAACAATATAAAACACTTCTCCCCACCACAGAGAGTGAATTGATGGCATTACAAGGTGCAGTGATGATCATCTAGTTTATAGATAAACAGCTAGTTTATAGATAAAAAGTATGAATATCAGATATCCTGTTCAATGACTTCTACGTAATCTTTAATTTATTATTTAATCTATGGAGATGAAGCCCTGATTTTATTTAATTTTTCTAAAAATTGCTTCAAATTTGCTTCACCACTGCAACATTGAATCATCTGTCCAATTTATAGCAGCTCAGCCTTTCTCAGTTCCAAACCCAGTCTTTCTCAGTGGGATTATTAAACTCTGGACTTGTGAAAGGTATTTCATGCACTACATTCCTAGACCTTCCATTTTATTCTCAGGGATATTGATGCTAGGAGGTTTCCTTATTTTAACCAATAATCAAAGAAGTTATTTCCCATTTTACAGAAGACAGGTTTACAGCGCATCATGAACCTAGTCTTGTTCCCCAAACGTTTTCCCCATCCTATAGCTTCACACAAGAGACTCTGCAATTATAGGCAACAGGGGACGTGAGTGAGATTTGGTGTATAACACTGATTTTTATCTCTGATCTTGCTACACCCAGCCTGAGCTCTGAATAAAGAGCTATTATCTAGTTGTGTTTTACCATAGGATGGAAATAATGTTGGAAATGTTAATGTTCTGATCTTCAAATCATGTAGAGAATGATAGGAAATTGAGAAAGCAAAGTAAGTGGATTTCAGAATTAGTTTACATCAGACTCAGACAATAGTGTCAGTCATTTTTAGAGACAGTCAGAGTTTCTAGCACTCTAGTGTTGACACTTTAATTAGAACTCAGATGCAGAAAGATGCACTGGAGTTCCAGGGTGCCTCCACACATTCCTTGTTTGCTATTGTTCAGCTCATGAATATTCTGCTTCATAACCAACAAAAATTTAATAAGTCATTTTCCATATTTTCACTTATGACTGACATAAATATGGTTCCCTGTTTCCATTTAATGAATAGGTTTCTAGCAATGATTGCAATTCCTTTTATGTGATTAGAAAATTGGCAGCCTTGTAAATGACAGTGCTGTTTGCCATTTATGACATGCCAATTATCTGCCAGCCTAGAAAAATCAGTGCCATTTGCTAGTAATAGAGAGATTTGCTAATTAACATTAGAGATTTCTATTACCCATTCCTAAAGTGGCCAAACAACAAATGGCTACATAATTTATTATTATGTAATATCAATCTACTTCTTTTCTTTTTCCTTTAAGCTTACATTTTATTCAAATTATATCTATGTGGTCAGAATGATAAAATATATCAAGAAATATGTCCAATGAAATAGGTTTGCTTTCCTGTGTTAGTAATGTGATCAAAATCCAGCAAAATGAAACTTTAAAAAAAGAGAAGAAAGAAAAAAAAATTATTTTAATGGGGAAATTCAGCATATATTACACTTTTCTCCCACTGAAATATTAAACAAAAAATAAATATTGGCTAAGCATGGAAACATGGGATGGACAATCTGTCCTATTTCTCTTCTCCAAACTTTGGGCTATTCTGTTTTCTCACATGGCCTTGAGATGTTTTATAATCTATTCTTTTTATTCTACTAAGCTGTCCTTTTAAAAATCAAAATAGCACCCTCATTTCTCCTTTCCCCATTTGATCATTCGAATAGCTGTCTGTCTGTCTATCTACACACACACACACACACATTAAATATCACCTTTAGATCAAAGTGAAGAAGAGCCACAATAGTATGAAAAAAATAAAAATAAAATAGGAGCGAACAAGCAACTGTAATTAAATCCTCTACAGATCTTAGTTTTATATTTTTACAAAAACAAGGTAGGAAAAAGATGAGTTCCATCGTATTCTGTGACATGTGTTTGTGTGTGAAACACTCTGGAGGATTATATGACAATCAGTGATATTAACCTTGCCAGCCACTCCTTCCAACAGGAGTTGGATCGAGCTAGATAGGCCTCTATTCTGTTCCAGCAGAGTTGTTCTTAAGTTTTGTCCTCCTGTGTCAGGCAATACCATCTGTCAAACACTGGACAACAGGAGATTGAAAAATTAATCTTCAGATGTTGTGTGGAGTGTCCAGGCAGACTCATATGGAAAAAATAGATCCCGAATTCAATTGTTGGTAACCTATTCTTAGATCATTTAGAGCTAAAGGTGGTCACTAACCTTTTAGGACTGGTAGAGCATGTTTGGAATTTTGAAAAGGTTTTTTTGGGGGGGCAATTTTATAAATTAGTTGTCAGAGTGGCTGCAAGCAGTTCACAAATGATCATTTCGTAGCATGCAGTAAGGCTCATAGTAAGGCTACAAGTCAAATTACTTCCCCATTATCCTGAATATCTGACAGAGGCGTGGAGAAAATCTGAAAATACAAAACAATTCCATTAAATTTAAAATGGTTTCTCTCACTGCATACCACTGTCTGAACTCTGTCTCCTATCATCACACACACACCAGCTACTTCTTGCTGTATTTACTTAATAGTACCAATTTTTTTCCCTTTGTCTTTTATATCAAGACACCACACTCACAACACACACTCACAGATCCCCTTCAAGCCTTTTCCTAATGCACTTCTCTCAAATAATCTTGCCACTGCTTTTTGCAGTCCTCAAAATACCTGCCTCAGTCTCTCTACCTTCTCCTTCAAGCTGGGTCACCACCCACTCTTTTTCAGTCATCCCAGCTTCACAAGGAAATGACAATAGGTTTGGTCCTTCCTTTCTTTTTCTTTTGGAGATGTGGTAGAAGATGTATTTCAAAGTTCAGGGCAGACCTTCATTTACGCACCATTTATACTTTTTTGTGAATGCTTCTGTGTCCATTGGAATAAAGAAAGCAAGTGTCTGGAATAAAAATCTTCTTTTTGAAGTGTTCTTGCTCACTCAGAACTTAACAGGTACAAAGCATGTTTTCAAAAGGTTATTAATGAGAACCATTTCAACTACGGCTGTTTTAATCCTATACAATTTAACACTAGCAGTTGTTTTGAGCGTAGTAATGAGCCTGTTTGGATTATCCTCATACTATATTTACTCCTAGTTTTGCTTGTTCATTTAACATCTTGAAGTTTCCCCTTATTTGCTGCTTCCTCCTTCTTATAAACGGATGGTGCCATTTTGCTACATAAAGATCCACACTTGGACAACCAATTTTCCCCTGATTAGTATATATATGAATGGTATGGATGGGTTACTATAGCCTGAATCAGTTAAGACAAGGTAATCCAAGCTGTGCAGTGATTAAAAAGTCAAATAGCTTTTGCAGTTTATAGCTTTTGAAGTTTATGGCTTGCTCACTAATCTGAAATGTACTGCTGTTTGAGTTTTAATGAATGAAAGACAATCCTATTCAAACTCATGAGTTACACTGCTGACCAGCTATGAAAAAGCCATTTTTCCCATTCGAAATGTAGAGTGTTACATCCAAGTAAGTAACATTGTATAATTAGGAGCCATTCTTTTTTAGCCTTTGATGATCATAATTCTTCATAGTCTGTTTCCCTGACATTCTGTGCTCATTAGTAATCATTTGAATATCTAATTTAAATTGAACTGGCTATGCAATTCCTGCATTTGAATCCTCCTTTCCTTTCTTTTAATACCCTCTAATTCTCATTCCAAAGATTTATACATACTATTTAGATTTCATATTACACTGACCTTTCTCTACATTATGGATACTCCACTTATTTTTCTCATCCATTTAAGTATTCACACACTATAGCAGCCCAAGCTGCTTTAGTATCTAAATAAGTTTGCATTTAGAACTAGAGTTTGTATTTGCATAAACAGGATACATAAAGACTCATGATCGTATTTACTAATATTTCAAGAGTATAATTTGCATATATCAAAGTGGGATTTTTTTTTAAGCTAGTATATCCAAATAATAATAAGGGGTCCTGCTTAAGCACTGGTTAATGCTGCAGTGTTGCAGTTTCTGATAAGGCCCCCAGCTATTATAGGACTGCTCTGACACCTGAAATGGGGAAGTATGTCCTCCCCACCCAGATCATATGGAAACATCTGCAAGTGCTTGGGCTTCCAGTTTTGAAATGCAAACACTGGTGGGATGTGTGTCGTATGTGAACTGGGAGATGGCTTAGATTCATGAAATTTTAAAAAAAAGCTCTCCAGGAGCTCTTTAACATTTTGTTGAGATGTCAAGTGAAATCTGTACTGGGGGGGGGGGGGCATTGTTGAGAGAGTTGTTTGTGAGCTCATAGATGGTTTCCCTTTTATATGTGAGGATGGAATTTTATTTCATGAAAAGGTGATCACACTTCTCCTAAATGGAACTCTTGGGATTGACAATCAGAGGACAGCTCCTCTTCATTTAATGAAAGGAAAATAATTCGTCTCTATGAAATGTAATGGTCGTTATGAAATATATTACAGGTAGTCCCTGGGTTAAGAATGCCTGGGTTATAGATGACCCATAGTTAAGAACAGACCTTATTGTAGCAAATTTTGAGTTAAATACACAATGATTTGAGTTCAATATACTATGGTTTGTGTTAATTACACAATACTACTTAAACAATATTTATACAATAATACTGTTCCAGCTTGCATACAAATTTGACTTAAGGACAGACCTTGGGAACGGAACTTATTCTTAAACTGGGCACTGCCTGTAGTCCCCACTGAAATCACAGAGTGATCAGTGAAAGCATTCCTCCTCCTTCAAATGTATTGAAATTGTGATCACTTACTGGGTGTGGGAGGACTCTTTCTATAGATAATGGATGATTCTACTTAAGGGCTACAACCTACAAGTTGAGAGAGAGAGAAGTGGGAGGAATTGCATAGTTATTTGTATTGTCTAATCCAGCATTTCATCTCTTAAAAAGTATTTGTTGAGTCTAACTTTGTAAGGTTTTATTGTATCATATCACATTTCAAAGATCACTGATATACTACATTGATTTCACATTATGAGCTTTCTGTCTTACAGAGTTAAGAAAAACAAAACAAGAACAAAATAGGATGATGTTTATAACAAGACAATAAAAAAGTTTGTTTATTATCTTCAGTATTAGGGGGAAAAGTTTTTTTTCTCTTAAAATATGGGTACATGAAAGATACAGTTTTGCAAGTACATCTCCAGCTACATGTAATAAATATTGGATTTGTATTGCTAAATTTAGTTTGATTTATGTCCAATCTGAATAAAATTATATAAGGTTGGGTTCAAAAATTATTTCTTCTAATGGAGTTAAAACTGAACGCAACAGTAAAGAAAATATGTTCCTTGAAACAGGTTTTATTTTGCCATTTCTTCAAATGTCCTTCATTTAATATACCTTAATACTTCTTTTTTAAAAAAAAAAAAACTTCTTTTAATAAGAATCCTTAAAGCATATGATTTTACCTAAAACTGATATGAAGTGACTTAATCCACCTTTTCCAGATTAATGCATGGTTTGCATCTTAGACATTCACCATCTTTCACTTTTTAAAAATTGTAATATAATTCACAGCTCAAAAGGTATACGGAAATGCATACTTGAAAGGAAAATATTATATACTGAGAGAAAATATATTTAAATTATGCAGTTGTTTTTTTTTAAGTTTGAGTGGGTGGCACCAAAAAGAGCCACACCTAATTTCAGGGAAGTTTATCATGCAATAAACCTTCTTCTTCTTCTTCTTCTTCTTCTTCTTCTTCTTCTTCTTCTTCTTCTTCTTCTTCTTCTTCTTCTTCTTCTTCTTCTTCTTCTTCTTCTTCCTCTTCCTCTTCCTCTTCCTCTTCCTCTTCCTCTTCCTTTCCCTCTCTTTTTCCTGTGACTCTACTCATATCAAGAGTATTAACACACACACACACACACACACATACATACACCCCGGAATAATTATTACATACATTAGAGCAGCAGTTCTCAAAGTGTGGTCTGGGGACCCCACTTTATAGATATAATCCACATCAACTAAAGCTCTTTGGGTCCTCAACCATTTTCAGGAATGCAAAAGGGTCCTAAGACCAAAATGTTTGAGAACCACTGCATTAGAGCAATGCATGCTAAAACACCTTGGATCTTGTAGGTTTCACTAGATGAAAATCTTCATGACAGATGTGAAAAATGTTTCTTTTTCTTAACTGGCATGTGCAGTTATTTGATGTAAGAGAATTTATACCTGTTCACGGAGGAAAGATTGATAGCTCTTTAGAAATAACAAATGTGTGTCATTTTAACGTTATGAGCGTATCATCTATCCCTATTCTGCAACACACAGGTAGAAGATGCCTGAAATCTTTGTGCAGTTTATTACTTCATCTGTAAACTTGTTAGTTTAGCTACTACTTTGCAATCAGATTGATCAAACAATAACAAATATTTTAATTTTTCTAACCCTGCGTGATGAAAACTAATGGTGAAACAGAAGAAAGTACGACCTATGAGAAGAAGTTTGGAATGGTAATTTCCTACTGAACAGCAACGAGATAGAATAAGACAAATTTATGTCAGGATTTTTTGTTTTGTTTTGTTTTGCTTTGTTTTGTTTTAGTGAAAAGATTTGGAACTCGTGTTTCATGATCCTCATTCAGCATCAGGTAACAGATTGAAGAACCACAAAGGTCTCCAATAATTGTTGGAAGTGTTGATTTCACTGGCATACAAGATGGAACAAAAAACAAGGGGTGCAGAAAACCTTACAGTTCCCTTCTTTGGGATCTTCTAAATTATCTTTTTACACCTGTACAATTAAATCTGATCAGCAATCT
The DNA here is from genome assembly GCF_059951505.1 of Python bivittatus. Classification (NCBI taxonomy): domain Eukaryota; kingdom Metazoa; phylum Chordata; class Lepidosauria; order Squamata; family Pythonidae; genus Python; species Python bivittatus. The sequence goes on from NW_028277113.1 coordinate 5,633,886, forward strand.
TTTCTAAGATCTCTTTGAGTCCTTTAACTGACAGTGGCTGGGATTTTCTAGACAGATCATATGCACTGCTATAAAGCTATCGCCTCTCTAAGGTAGAAAAATATCAGCGCCATCTGTAGGCAGTCTACTCCAGGACTTACCTGATTAAATGGTGAGGATATGATATAACTTTTTTTGACATGTTACTTTCTAACATGCCTATACAAGATTACCTATGAACAACATTGTTTTTTCTTGGCTGGAATATTATTTTCATTCTCTGAGAAAATTGCTGCTATATATTAGCTGTGCATTGCTGAAAATTTAGACAAAGCTATAAAATAGATAATATTAAACAAAAATGATTGTAAGGAGATACAATCTAGTTTTCTGTTTATATGATACAAAGGTGTGTGTATAATTCTTGTTTTTTCATTCCTACTCTTGCTGGGTGCTTATGCTTGCATGATATAATGAATTATGGTCTTCAAATGAGATCTGTTTTCCATTCCTGATCCTGATTTGTTCCAAATTTGTGGAAAACATTTTCCAGTCTTCCCTTATTTCAGGTTGTAATAACAACTTCTAGTCTACAGTTCTACTCTTCCAATGTGTTTGATTTCAATAAAGATGTTAGCACAGTTCCGCAACAGAACACAACAGGTGTATCAGACTTTAAAGCCTTCTTCAGATGTTCTTGTTTGTAAGATGTTTACATGAAGAGAGCAAACATGATGTGTAATGTACCAGTAGCAGTTCTTCAGAACTCTGGTTAAACAGAGTTTAACATTAGGAAACAGAGCCAGTTTGGTGTCAGGGTTAAGGCATCAGGCTAGAAACCAGACAGTGAGTTCTAGTCCTGCCTTAGGAACAAAGCCAACTGCGTGACCTTGAGCCAGTCACTCTCTTTCAGCTCTAGGAAACAGGCAGGGGCAAACCACTTCCAAAATCTTGCCAAGAAAACTGCAGAGATACGTCCAATGAGTCGCCAGGAGTTAACACTGACCTGAAGGCACCAAAAAAAAAAAAAAAAAAAGCAGCAGGAAGGAGGTAGGTGAATAATACACATGGAGAGAACCCGAAGAAGCATGCAAAGACGAAATAGTGGAAGATCTCTGATGCTTTGACTCAGGTCTGCAAATCTGGAATGATAAATGAGGAAAAAAATTGAAACATCCAGTCCTAAATCATGGATACAATTCTACTACAATAGAGACATCCTTTCTAATCATAATTCTGAACTTTGCTGTTTGAGCCTGTTTCTTGTGCTTTATAGTGGAGAGATTTTTCTACTTCATTTCGCTGCAAAAAATACTGGGCAAAGCGGAAACAGTTTAACCTTGTCTAGAATATAGTCCCATCTCCTTGTCTCTTCATTAAGGAGCTGGTCTTCCATTTAAGGGAGAGTATATGAATGTTCCCCCCACCCCCCACCTCATGGGCAGAGTGAGTGGGAGTTTATACTCAACAAAGGAGAGAAAAAAGTAAAGATACTATGGTTTAGAGAGTCATTCTACTCTCATGTATCATCTATGATTTTGCTCCCAGTGAATATCTGTTCAATTTATGCTCATTTGCAGTACAATACAATAGAATGAATTCACTTACTCAGGAGTGTGTACATTGAATACCAACTGTGCCTTTTCAGCACAGCGTGCTGTTTTCTCTTCTCAGTCCTTTGGGAAAGGATTATTACAGTTGATTTAGTACTTCTTAGTAAAGCAAGTAGATGTGCTGATCCTCTTGCATCATTCATGTGTTCTTTTTTTAACCCAAGGAAAGATTTCCATACAGTTCATACATATTTGGAATAAAATATAGCTACCTCTTCACCCCAAGGCTCATTGGAACAGTCAGTTTTTGACAGCCTCCCTAAAAACCTGCTAGAGGTAGAGCCATGTGGATCTCAAGGAAAATGCTATTATAGAAGAGGGGAGCCTCAATAGTCACCCCAAGTCTCTTTAAAACTAAAAACATAAATACTGTAAGAATGCAAGAACTGAGACGGGGGGGGGGGGAAAGGAAATGATATAATAACCCATTTTATATGGTTTCTGGACAAAAACAAGCTTTACCTAGTTCTGAAAAGATCAGGAAGATGGATGCAAATGACTCCTATTAATTTTAAGCAGTGTTGCCATTGCATATGGTGCCAATGGTTGCAGGCTTATTATCTGAATCTGACGAAAAGGGGAAATTAGAATGCCAAAACATGGTCTTCCCTTACCTGTTCAAGGCACAGCTTCTAGGACAGCTATCTTAATCTCCTTTAGGAACATTGGCCCACATGCGTGAAAAAAGACTATGTTGTTGTTGGGAAATATATGGCAGAAGCAATGGATCCTTACTTTCTATATTTTTATTTTTATTTATTTATTTATCAAATTTGTCACCACCCATCTCATGAAATGACTCTGGGCAGTTTACAACAGGATAAAAATTCATTAACATACAACATAAAAACAATCCAAAAAATAAATAAGTTCCAATAAAATGGAAAATTGGCAAATAATTCCAGAAAGCATCATCGGCGGCTAACCGCCCCCAGGGACGGGTAGAGCCCATATCATCCCATGCATGCCAACAGAGCCAGGTTTTTAAACCTTTTCAGAAAGCTGAGAGGATAGGGGCCCGTCGCACCTCTGGGGGGAGAATATTCCAAAGGGCGGGGGCAACAGCAGAGAAAGCTCTTTTCCTTGGCCCTGCCAGCTGACATTCCCTCACTGACGGGATCCACAGCATGCCCTCTCTGCCTGTCTGGGTGGGACAGGTTGATGTAATGGGGATGAGACAGTCCCTCAGGTAACCTGGACGTATGCCATGTAGGGCTTTAAAGGTGATAACCAACACCTTGAATTGGACCCGGAAGCAAACTGGCACCCAATGCAGCTCCCGCAGCAAAGGTGTTACATGTGTCATCCTAGGGGCACCTAATATCATCCATGTGGCTGCATTTTGAACCAGCTGTAGCTTCTGGATACTCTTCAAGGGTAGCCCCATGTAGAGCACATTGCAATAGTCAAACCGAGAGATGACCAGGGCATGAGAGAGAGAGAGCCTCCTGATCCAAGAAGGGGTGTAACTGGCGTACCACCCAAAGGTTGGCAAAGGCCCTCCTGGCCGCTACTGCCACCTGCTCTTTGAGCAATAGTTGCGAGTCCAGAAGGACCCCCAGATTATGCACCGGGTCCTCCTGGGAAGTGCAATCCTGTCCAAAACCAAAGATAGTAAGATCTTGGATACAGAGGGGCCTCCAATCCACAGCCACTCCATCTTATCAGGGTTCAACTGAAGCCTGTTGTTCCCCATCCAGACCCCACAGCCTCCTGGACCACGAAAGGGTGATCATGGCATCACTCAAGTCACCCAGGATGGAGATGCATAACTGGGTATCATGTGCATATTGATGATACCTCATCCCACAATAGTAGGTGATCTCACCCGGTAGTTTCATGTAGATGTTAAAAAGGAATGGAGAGAGTACTGAACCCTCCGGCACCCCTATATGCTTTCCAACCTATAGTACATAGCATTCCAACCTGCTTTCCAACCTGCATATTTGAAATATAAAAACTAGGGGTGAGTCCTAATTCCAACCTGCATATTTGAGATATATAAGCTAGAAGCAAGTCCTAACTAAACTTCTTGGTGTTACTCTTTGGTATTTGTTGACTGGGGCAACAAAACATTTGTATGCTATTGTTTCAATTTAGGTAGATGTCTTGATGCACCAAGCAGGTGCCTATTCACATAAGATATCCTTAGACATATGAAGCACCACATTGACATATCTATGGTTTGGTAGTTTAGCTCTTGCAGATATCAATCTATCCTTAATCTGAGAAGGAAACTGGTAAACTGTTTTGAGGACATACTCAAAAGTAAGCAGCCAACATGTGAGCAGGCTAGTTTGCATTGCTCTAACCATGATGTTGTGCACATTACCATTCTTTTCCTTCAGGTATCCATGCACAGTACAGACGTCAGGTGTCAGGGGCCCTACATTGTAAACATATGGAAGCTTTCCCTGAAGCAGAAAGCAGATTCTTGCTCAGAAGTTGGATAACTAAAACAAGGATTTGTCCCAATCCAGGCAAACATTAGGAAAACAGATTTATATGCGCATGCAGGCAGTGTTAATGTGTACCTCTCTGGATCTTAACCATATTGAATAATTCTGCCAGATTATGCTGGTCTGGAACAACACCAGGGTTCCCACTATGTCTGGCATTTCTTTCTGTGTCCATTGAAAGAAAAAGCATCTGATCTGGGGATCACCAAATGCCATCAAAAAGTTGGAAAGTTTTTGCTTTACCCTGGACTGTGACATGTTTGGAATTAATTACTTAATATTGAACTATTGGGACTAAGATGCACAAGGTGCCATCTGATTTGTTTCATTTCACTCCAGAAAATCAGCAAATCCAAAGCTGCAGTGCAAGATAGCCAATGTAAAACTCAAATAGCTATCAATTCCCTGCCAGCAGTGTTGACATGGATTAAAGCCTCTACAGATTGATCACCAAATGCAAGCTTAATTCACTTTTTTAGGCTTGAGTCTGCTGCCCTCTCTGTGCTTGTTGCAGTAGCTGAACTAACTTAGATATTTTTTGGAAACTTCTCAGGGGTTTCTCAATAAAAAGATCAGTGATAAGGGACTGTTTGATTGAATGTTTCCATTGAGTTGTTCAGAGCTCAGTTACACAGACTGGCAATTGCATGGGGCAGACAGGCAGGCAGGCTGGAACATGAGCATCTGGTGTCTTCTCCTCAATGAGTTGTCCAGGCTAAGCAAGTGCATCAGAGCTGGGAATGTTGTAATAGGCAGCACAGTCATAATAGATACCTTTCTGGAGATATCTGACTACCAGGACTGGGGATGAACAAATCTATCGGTATGTAAGTTCCTCTGGTGCCCTTTCTCTACTGATATGTGAATTCAGAGGAGGAGGAGGAGGAAAAGGAAGGGGAAAGGGAATTCTTTGAAAAAAATTGCATCCCATTTCAGTTTCAAATCTGCTAATGTAACATTTCTCTACCTATGATTTTTCCTGATGTGTCCAATTTTATATATTTTTTCTAGTAGAATCCATGTTTGCATAATTTGAATCACATGACATTTCTGGAAAAAAAATCGTATTTTGTTCTGATTCACCAAAGGTTGAATCAGGTGAAAATTGAGTTGGTTCATACAACATTTGGAGCCGAAAAAGTATCCCTAGCTAAGATCAGGGAAATTCTGTTGTCTAATATTAGGATCCTAATTTGGAAACAATTGTAGTGTTGTAATTCTGGACATTGAAAATCAACATTTTAAAAATTGATAAGTCTCCTTTGACACTAGATGCAATGGCTTACTTCCTGGCTTAGAAATTTGTTGGCTTACTTGCAGATAAATGGGAATTGACTAAACCAAGAAAAGATTGGAGCCCAATCAGAACAGGTGTAGCAGTAATCTGACAGGTGGAATTTCTGATGCAGATGTTGTATTCAGTTAATCTAGACACTTAGCCTGAACCTGCCTTCTGTTTTATTTATTATCTGTTGAAGAACAAATGCATCAGTAGCTGAATCTACAAACTGTTGAACACTTCTCCAGGGAATTAAAAATTATAATGTTTGGCAGAGTTTACATCCAGCTGATGGTAAAGGACAGTACCTATGTGTATGCTTTTCTGATCTATTGTATATTCAAAATGTGAATTTACACTTTCTAAAAGCCAACAGGGAGAAGAAACAGTAATAATGGATATGCAAGATGATGGTATTAGAACCCCAAATTTACCACAGAAAGAAGAGACCAGACACTCCTAATAATAAACAATGATAGAGCCTATGTGGTATAGTGGTTAACATATTGGACCAGGGGGACTTGGGTTCACGTTGGTCATATTGGACCAAGGTCACCTTGGTCCAGTCACTCTCTTTCAGCTGAGCCTACTTCATAGAGTTGGCATTCTGAGGATAAAATAAGGGATGACTCCATGTATGTCTCCTTTAACTTTTAAGAGAAAGGGATCTAAAAGGAGTAAATGTAACAGAGAGAGAGAGAGAGAATATATTTAGATTTTTTTCTGTTACATAATTTTACAAAGAGAGACCGCTGTGTTAGCTAATTAGTTGTATATACATTCTAATAAGATAGATGTAGACTGATGATAGGATTTAATTACTGACAGTTTCTTTCATGATCAATCCAGCATTTCTAAATCATAGAATCATAAAGCTACAAGAGGCCCTTGAAGCCACTAAATCCAAATCCCCTGATGAAATCCAGATTAAATCTCTCCATCCTTCACTCGAAGACATCTAATGAAGGAGAGCTCACCAGTTCTCCATGTTAGTGGACCCATTGTTTAACTTCTCTTACCATTAGGATTTTTTTCCCCCTAACATTCATCTGGAGTCTGCCTTTCTTTGACATATATGCTTTATTCCACAAGTTGTATAGATCACAACTGGTCTATACAGACAACTTTCAAAGTGTAATATTAGAAGCAATAATGCTTCTGTATGGAATGATCTGTTGACTCTCTCATAAGGATGCAGGATTTTTATTTTTTATTTTTATTTGCTAGAAGACACTTAGAAGACCTCAAGAAGGGGCAGCAATTTGTTGAGGAGCTAAGATTGGAGGTTTCATTCTACTCCCACTTTACAAGCAATAGCTTTAAAATGAAAAGCTAAGATTTTGAAAGCAGCCAAAATTTTCTGTTGAGTGGGATGAGAAAACCCATGGGAAAACCGATTATAGAACTTTAAGTGCATTTGCTGCTGGAGGCACTAGAAATAACTTCAAGTCATTTTGATGCTGAAAGGCGGCTATACACAAGAGAGACAGAAATAGTTTTAATGAGTTTTGAACTCTTTTGAATGGCAGTACTATTATTTAATATGCATTTACCAGGGCAGGTAGTGCCAACCCCATTATGCTAGATTTTTGCCCCCATCTGAAAAACTTTCTAGAAGAAAAAAAATTCTATCCCTGGTAGATTGTATAGTTGCCTCATTTATTACATTTAATCCTAACTTCCAGTATTACTCACATAGTAACCAGTCAGGTAGATCAGGCCCAAATGTACCCAGAGAATGTCATAACTGATCAGGGATTTGTATCAATATCTTCTTAATTCTAGAGCTGTCTTGAACTCTAATCCACATATCCACCTGCCATCATTCACAGATAATGGTCCCAAGATGGGCCAGCAAAGCTGTAGAGAGCAAGAGATGGGAAAGGAAAAGTTCCATTTAACAGAGGCAAGGTATTTTTAGTTTACTGTAGATGAGGAGGTAGTCCTACTTTTTGGATAACCCTTACAGCAAACTAAATCTCAAGCTGCTTGGTTTCTTCCCTTCCCTTCCCTTCCCTTCCCTTCCCTTCCCTTCCCTTCCCTTCCCTTCCCTTCCCTTCCCTTCCCTTCCCTTCCCTTCCCTTCCCTTCCCTTCCCTTCTTGTCAGCTTGGCAAAGTTTCAAATTAAGAACTAAGTGACAGCCACCCACATTTTTATTTTTAGGAATGCCAATACAGGCACTGAAGGCCCTTGAGATATTCTTTGAAATAAAAGTGACTTTGCTTTCTCTGATGTCAGCTTGACCTATTCCTTCCTTTTCACATAATTAGAAAAGGATGTAGAAGCCAAGCTTTCTTCAAGTGATAACAATTTCATCCAGAGTATCTATCAAAAGAATTTGATGGGGGTACGATCATCTTAATTGCTGCTATATGGCCTAGAATATGAGATAACTTTTGTTGCATCTTTTATGTGCTTTGTTCCTCCCCCCCCCCCCAAACACACAGGGCCAAATTGTTATTGAATAGCTTATTTAAATTCATCAATATATTAATTCACAGCTATTTAGAGGTTTTATGTTCAAGAGGAATTGCTAAAATATTGAATGTAATTTTTGCTCACATGACAGAGTATGAATGCAAACTATTGTGGATTTTTTTCTAAAAAAAATAATAATAAAAAAGAATGGACTGTTAAGCCAGAGACATCAGCAAATTCTTGAAGCTCTTTTTTAATAATATAGGAAGAATGTGTTCCATTAGAGAGGGTCATAATCATATCATCAACAAATTAATTCAGTAGGTCACCAAAGATGGAACTGGCAAGAAAGGCTACAATGTTCTCCTGGAGGCCAACCCCCTCAAGTCATCTAAGCTTGCCTTTTGGTAGGTAAGAGTTTGGCCTCTGAGCCAAGACAGAGGATTCTACTTCCAACTCATTTTTCAGAGATGACAGAACTGAAGGACAGAGGAGAAAACACAATGAGGAGAGACCATTTTTGAATCTCAACTTAAGGGCTAAAGATGGTGACAATATTGCTTCCCACCATTTTTGCCCCTGGTGGGTGGCCTGTTCTCTGCCAGAGGATCTGTTCACAGGATTGCAGAAAGTTTGGCCACCAGAGAAAATGCAGGATGAGCCACTTAAAATGCAACAGGAGTAGCAGAGAAGCTTTACACACCTGTTTACAGCCTCATGAGGCTGCAGATCTGCGGATCCCCTTAATGAGTTATGGAACTGCTTCCTTCTTTCCATCTGGGAACTGTATGGCTCTTGCCACAGGAGTGAGCTAATGTGTCTTAGATTGTAGAAGGAGGTATAGATTGAGGCCATGCAACACTGATTATAGTGGGTTGTTCCATAGACGTTCACCTTTCTGATAACAGTTTCTAATTGGGCTCTGATTCCTATTTCTCTCTCCTGCCAATAAATAAACAAATAAGCCCATGATAAATTCCTGCATTCATTTCTGTGAGCCTCAAAACACCCATCCAGAGCTGGCAGAGAAAGACCGACACAAATACGCGCAGTGACCTCCATGGCTACTTGGGGATTGGAATCTGGATTTCTTCTCTCACACACTCTAGCTACTACCTTACACTGATACCACCCTCTCCCCCTCCCTTTTTAAAATCCTGAGACTGCAGAAATCAGGGTATTCAGAAGCCTACAAGATATTGCTGGAGGATGTGTTCAGCTCAGTGGGTCAGGTTTGCCCTCCTGAACACATTTGAATTACGCAATCAAATAACATAAGACAAATATTAAACGTTCTTCACACGTTGTTTTAATCCAGATTTGGCAGAAATGAAAATTGTGGTGTTTTTTTTTAAGAGAGAGAGAGATTGAGAGAGAGAGAGAGAGAGAGAGAGAGACCCTCAAACTATTCACTGGAAGCACTAATAATGAAGCTAAAGCTTAAATATTGGGACACATAATGGATGGCATCATTGGAGAAGACCCTAATTTTTTTTGGGGGGGGGTGTAAAAATTAAGGTAGCTGAGAAAGAGGTTGACAGAAGATGAGGTCACCAGAGACTGTCATTGATAACACAAGCAGGAGCATACAAGAAAAAGAAGCAGTAACTGACAGACAATCCTGGTAAAATTATGTCCATCAGCTCATTAAGAATCAGAAGCAATTGAACAACAATAAGAACAACCACATGCTCCCGACTTACATGTTCCCTTCTGTTTTGGCATACTGATAGCATTGTTATGACAGCATTTGCATTTCTTCATTGATATTATTTATTCAATCTTTCTTTTAAATATGTATATATTGGGATGAGATTTCAACAGTTCTGTACAGCAGCCTTAAGCTGCTTGCTGGTGTACTCCTACAGTCTGGAAATGAAGCCAGATTAAGAAACTGCTCTTGGCCAGGTGTCCTGTCCAGATGGCAGTTCCCATGTTCCCACATTGGTCAGGACTCTTGTTTTTATACACCTCTAAACATGCCAATTGCTTTCCTTTTCTTTGGGGACATGCAGTTTCCATTTGCATGAGCAGACCACAGCCAATATCACAAAATCAATGTTGGAAGTCCAGGAGTTGTTTGTTTAAGATGAACACTTCAGAGATGCTCGGGTGGATCAACTGGGAGAGATCTCATTCCACCATTCTTCCATCTCCTTGAGCTGGAAAAGGAAACTAACAAACTGTTAATTTTACCCCAGCTCCCAAATATTTCAATGTATAACTGTTGCAAGGGAATGTTAGCAGCTGGCATATCCCGGGAGTATGCAAATAGTCCATCAGTGCACTGGTTTAAAAAAAGGCCTAGCTTTTTACTAGTGGAGGGGGGAAAAAGCAGTTATACCATGGGGAGATTACCACTGAAGGTACAAGCAGCTTGGCAGCCTAGGATAAAACTGTCTAGGAGGGCAATTACCAATGACCCTAGGGCAGGGTGAGCATGAAACTGAGCAAACTCAGGGAGGCAGTGAAGGACAGGAAGGCCTGGCGCAATATGGTTCATGGGGTCACGAAGAGTCGGACACAACTTAACGACTAAACAACAACTAGGGCAGGGGGCATGCCCAGCATAGCTCACTCTAGCCAATCAGAGTGAAAGCATTGCCTACAACACAATGAAACATAACAGATGGGCTTTGTGGCATGGCTTCTGCCAACCAAAGTGGGAAGAACAATACTTTTGAGGTAGAGGTGGTCATCCTTTCAGTGGGCCGGGGTAGATTCAGGATGAAGTCATGCATTCCTGTCCCCAAATAATTCCAGGGCAAGCAAAATATGTCTGTGGATACTTCCTTAAGGATGCAGGGGTATGGCCTTGCTCTTCCAGGCACTACTGGCACAGGAAAGGAAAACTAATTGGCTTTGCAATTAACAGTCTTCCACCCACCTAAAGGTCAGATTCCCACATTAAAGGCCGCAGCCAAGATGACATCTTATCAATTATTTGGCATTAGTTTCTTGAATTGTAATCCAATATCTCGGGGGACATCTGAATAAATTCAGGGAGTTTTCGTTTTCACAGAATACAGTATGTATTGGCTAGATTTCCAAGTACAGCCTTGGAATTGTAATAATAAGTTATATTTGCTTATGTTTTGCAGTGATTCCAAGAAAGCTAAATCACAGGTTTTAGAAGTTGTTTTGAAAGAAATATCTAATTAACTCCTTTGGTGTGTTTCTGGAAGGAAAGCTCGAAAGATGTATCAGAGAGAGAAATGCATTTTAAAAATCTAAATAATGGCGACTTTTTTAAAAAAATGTTTAAATGTTGGGGGGGGGAATAATCTACTGCTGAACTGAAGCAGATTGCTTTTCTTCTACATGCTACTGCTTTGATGAAGTCATTCTGACAGTCATTCTGACATTCTCTTTAAATCCATCACAGTATTAATCTCCCACTATGGCATGTTTCTGCTTAGTTCCAGCCAACTGTTCTGAGAGCCCATCTCTCACTGTATCTCTAAAACAACACATAGGAGCTATAGGGCTCACTTTTTTATGTTCAGCACAAGATGAAGGGCAACATGCCATGGAAGGATTTGTGGCATAAATCTTTCTCCTTTCATTAAGAAAAGAAAAATTTCCTTATCCGTTATTTACAGAAAGGCATGTATAATTGGTGTGATGTCCTCAGGTTGATGAAAACTTTTTGTCCTCCCAGGAACCCCACATTTCAAGACTGCCCACATGTCTGTGCTTCATTTTAAACCTTAAATTATAGATGCGATGCACCCAGCACTATCTAGACCAGTGTTGTTCAAACTTGGCCACTTTAAGATGAGTGGACTTCAACTCCCAGAATTCCCCAGCCAGCCATGCTGGCTGGGGAATTCTGGGAGTTGAAGTCCACTCATCTTAAAGTGGCCAAGTATGGACAACACTGATATAGACAATCTAAGATGTCTACTGTGAACTAATGTAAGAGAAACAGAATTGTAGGAAGAAGCCCTGCTTTCTACACTGTACAAGTTCATGGGATGTGGGGCTGGACTTGTTGCAGAGATCCTAGTGAATGGATAGCACTTGTATATTTATACTTTACACTTTGGAGGGATTGCAGTATGGTGTACCATAACATTTTCTAACTTAATGTCTTCTAATTGTGTTAGGTACAACTTCCCTCATACCTACCATGGTGTGTATGATTGGAATGGTCAACTAATCCACCTGAAGGGCACCAAGTTCAAAAAGGCAGGTTCAGAAGGTGTGGAGCAGGGGACAAAAGAAAGATAAAGCCTTCATGTATTCACTAAATCCCCAAGTTTGTCTTACTAAGCAGCAGAAAGCTGCTGTTTAATATATAGAACTCCAAGGTTCCTCCTGGATTGCATTGTATTTGTTTCATAATCCTTAGAAGATTACTCTAAGGCTACCATTTGACCCCATAATTTTAAGTGATGCTAAAACACATACCTAAAAAACCTCTCCAAAAGTTAAAGATCACACCAACTGAAGTATCAAATATTTCATAACAAAGTTCTAAAGTCATACTTAAATTTAACTCCTATTTATCCCCCATGTAATAATAAGTGTGTGTATGTGTTCCTTTCCTTTCCTTTCCTTTCCTTTCCTTTCCTTTCCTTTCCTTTCCTTTCCTTTCCTTTCCTTTCCTTTCCTTTCCTTTCCTTTCCTTCCCTTCCCTTTTTTTTTTTTAACTTGGCTCATGGATCTTTCCTAAAAGGGAAGAACATCACCACAATCAAGGTCATGCAGGACAGATATATTAATAAGATTTCTAGCAGAAATAGAAGATGAAAATGTGTTTCTACTAGAAGTAGTAGAAACAGCTGTTTCTTCTACTTTCAATTTTTTTTTTTTTTGCCTTTGCTTAGCCAAAGTTAATTGATTCTTGCTGTCTGTACCAATTAATCAAAAGAAGTGACTAACAGGTCTGTTCCAATAAAAATCCACTATACAAAATAAAATCAGAATTATGTAGCTGTTTATAAGCTGATGTCCCTTAATCTGACAGCCATTGATCAGTGCTATGTTCCATTTAATTGAAAGCTTAGTCAAACAGATCTAATTTTGGTTTACTCACAATTGCTATTTTCTATTGATGCATGTCATTTTTGTTATTCGGAAGATGTGATACTAAATGGCTTAAGTGTGATGAGCAGAATCAGAACTTCAGCATTACTAACCAAATATTTTTCTTGGGCTGTCCAGAGAAGTTGATAAGAAATTATGCAAATGAACCCAACTTGATATGAAACAGGAATCATGTTATATATTAGCAGTCACAATAGTAATTCTATTAGCACAATTTGTGAGATCCTTCTATCACCCTGGCAGGAAAAATACTTCAGGAATGTTGCAGGAATCCATTTGTACAGCAAAGCGTTGGGTTACAGATACACATTCATCAGGTGATGGCTACAGTTTCAAATGGAAGACCATATTGCAAGTCAGAAATATGTCACACAGTCCTTTCAGGTGAATTCAGCCTTCATGTTCCATGAAGCCTCCCTTTGAGAAGTAGGTTCATGGCTCATAGAAATGAAGGGTTAATTGATCTATGGCCATGTAGCTGGGAATTCTAGGAATTAATTAACACATCTGAAGTCCACCAGTTTGGAAAAGGATGGGATAGCCTATGAAGCCCTGATGTTCCTCCCAGGTTACTCATTTCAAAGCTTACAGAGGAATGTAAAAGACATCAATAAATTTGAAAAATCCCTCTGCAGAATAATGTGTAAATCAGCCTGCAACTACCTTCATTCTGAATGAAGTTTCACATGGTACACAAAATAGGTTTTCAGCAAGAGCAGTAAATCTAGATGCAGTTTTGCTGCTGTTCATTGTATTTGGTCAGACAGTTTACTGAATATATAGCCATGGGGCTGTTGTATTGTTAGAATTGTTAGAATTCCCTGAGCTAGCTTTTGAGGTGCAAACATTTCATTATCATACTAGGTAACATGATCACTGCAGAAGATATGGAAAAGTGAGGTTTGTTGGTTTACAAGTGTTGTATAAAGCGTTGTATAATGTCAGTTATGCACATGCTTGGGCAGGCTGCCTAGGTGGCAGTTAATTTGCATGTGGATGAAGTCTTTGGTTATATGGTTTCATAAGTCCATATGTATGGTTTACATCTATTTGCTTGCTGATCATTGCTTGGTCAGAATGCCCTAATTCTAAGAATTCTGTTGTATTTTTCAATATGGCTTGTTCTAAAATATCCATTGTTTCTCAGTTGAAATTATTGTTGAGCAGAGTACAGCAGTGCTCCCAGAAACCCTTTGCCCAGGGAAAAAATACACACCAGAATGATAGGTTTGCAAACTGCAATGTCCATATCTTGTTCTCCAAAGAAACTCAGCTAGAAAATATATACTATCTGCTTGTTTATTGATAAAAATGCAAAACTTCAGAAAATACAAATTATATACAAAATATAGGAAAAAACACGTCTTCTCATATATTCAGCATCCAAGACTTATCCACAAACATAAAGTCTCTAGCCAAAAACTCTTAGAGAAGAGATACACTACTTGGTTATTAGTTACAACTACATAACCCATAAACTACATACCTACATAGTGGCTAACGCTCTACTACAACTGCAACTGCAACTACAACTACAACTGTAGGACTGTGCATACAATGCTCCAGTTATATTGTCACTCCATACCCCCCCCCCACTGGGTAACTAGCATACACACACCAATAGGTGGCAGTAATTAGCAGTATACGTGCACAACACACAAGTCACAAGCTGTTTTGTTTACATAAGCTACATAAGCTAGACATAATATTGTTGTACAGATAACGGGATGAATTTCTTCCCATGAGAAAATCCTGACAATTATGTCCCAGATTGTCTATGTGGAGAGAGATTAGTGATGCAACATTCATTCATTCATTCATTTTTCAAATTTAGATAACGCTAAATTTTTCAAATTTAGATACCGCTCATCTCATGAAAAAGTGACTGTGGGTGGTTCACAATAAAACAATAAATATTAATTAAAATGCAATAAGAACAATATAAAAATACAGTAAAATAGAATAAAACCAAACAATTAATACACAAATAATAATATCTTCCAAGATGTTGATGATCAGTAAGATGTTAACATATGGGAGCATCTTCAAGGTGCTAGCCATCCCCAGGGTTGATTGCCCCTTTTTTCGCCCCATGCCATTTGGCAGAGCCAAGTCTTGACTACTTTCCGGAAGGACAAGAGAGTTGGGGCCTGCCTCACATCTGGGGGGAGAGTGTTCCATAGGGTGGGGGCCACGGCAGAGAAGGATCTCTTTCTGGATCCCACCAATTGACATTCTTTCATCGGTGGGGTCTGTAGCATACTGTCTCTGCCTGACCAGATGGGATGGGTGGATATAATGGGGGGGTGAGATGGTCCCTCAGGTAACCCAGTCCCATGCCGTGTAGGGCTTTAAAGGTGATAACCAACACCCTGAATTGGACCCAGAACCAAACTGGGACCCAATACAGCACACACAGCAAAGGTGTAATATGTGCCATCTTTGGGGCACTTAAAATTGCCCATGTGGCTGCACTTTGAACCAGCTGAAGCTTCCGGATACTTTTCAAGGGTAGCCCCATGTAGACCACATTGCAACAGTCTATATGGGAGATGACTAGGGCATGAGTGACTGACTGGAGGGACTCCTGATCCAGAAAAGGGCGTAACTGGTACACAACCCATAGTTAAGCAAAGGCCCTCTTGGGCACGACTGCCAACTGCTCTTTGAGCAGGAGTCGTGAGTCCAGGAGGACCCCCAGATTATGCACTGGGTTTGTCTGGGGAAGTGCAACCCCATCCAAAACCAAAGATGGTAAGTTCTTGGATACAGAGGGGCCTCCAATCCACAGCCACTCCATCTTACCAGGGTTTGGCTGAAGCCTGTTGTTCCCCATCCAGACTCCCACAGCCTCCAGGCACAATGAAAGGGTAGTCACAGCATCACTCAGATCACCTGGGATGGAGATGTATAACTGGGTATCATCTGCATATTGATGATACCTCATCCCATGGTGGTGGATGATCTCACCCAGTGGTTTCATGTAGATGTTAAAAAGGAGCGGGGGAAGTACCGAACCCTGCGGCACCTCACAAAGCAGGGGCCGGGGACTGGACCTCTCACTCCCTATCAACACTGATTGGGACCAACCTTGGAGAAAGGAGGTGAACCAGCACAAAACTGTGCCACCCACCCCCAACTCCCCAACCCAACCCAAAAGGATACCATGGTCAATGGTATCAAAAGCCATTGAGAGGTCAAGAAGAGCAAGGATGGACTTGCACTACCCCTGCTCCCGTCAGAGATCATCCAAAAGTGCGACCAATGCTGTTTCAGTCCCAAATCTGACCTTTGTCTCTTCACTGCTAGCTGGTGCTCATGGATATATTTTTTTAGTATTCCACCTGTTTATCCAATGTAGACTTTGTCTTTTGTGTTGTATATGAGTTCTGTCTTGTCTTCTTTTGCTACTGGATCTTTGGGTTTGCATAGCATGTTTTGTACTTCGTGGGTTTGTGTGCTATAGTTATTCTAAATGGTAAGAATAGCTTGTTGGTGAATTCCAAAATGCCTTTGATGGGGGGCCAGGTTATGCTTGTGGTAAATTGTGATGTTTCTGTTATATTCAGTTAGGTGGACCTACACTTTTAGACGAAGTTGTGTGGGTAATCATTGTGTTTAAAACAACAACATACTGCAAGATGAGAGATAGTAAGCTGAATCAGAATATTGACAGGGGCTCATTATGATAACTTCAGGAAGATATGTCTGAATCTGGATGGGATTATATTCCCCTGGGGAGGGGGGGAAACAAGGATGGAGTTTGAGAGTAATTCTGGATCCAGATTTCTCTGTCATCCATCACACTGAGGCAACAGTCTAGAAGATATTTTATAAGCCTCAGGTGCATATGTTAACTTCCAGCTTTGACAGCTGCAATTTGTAAAGGCGCTTTTGTATCCAGTGTAGAAATTTCAGTTATACTGAATGCAACAGTCTTTGGAAAGACTCAGAGATCACATTACTTACACCTCTGCTAAAAGATAAGACATTAACATTTCCAAATAAGATACAAATTGCTGGTCACACAGCACAAGTCTGGCTTACCTGAGAGAACACCTTCGATAAATCCCTTGCCTGCCTCAGACTTCTCACTGAATTTACCTTGGGAGAGTCCCCTACTGATGCCATCTGCTCAGTTAGTAGTGACATTGGGTCAAGCCTTCTTTATAGCTACCCTAATGAATGGAAGGTACTAACTGCCATTCAAACATCTTTTTGAACAGTCTGTTGATGGTGCTCATTCTTAAAACATTAATATTTAATGTTTGGTTAACTCTGGTTTTATATTTCATTATAAACTGTCTTGAGTCTCTATAGTTGGGTCCATTAAAAAGTAATGATATAAATAAAGACAGTTATGCAGAAGGAGTCCTATTGATTTCAGTGGTCTTGGGTTTACCTCTGTCAGTCCTTTGGTTTGCTATTTCCTGGATGAGTAGCAATTACCATCGAGTCAGCCCAGAAGTAGGTGACTTCATGGGGACTTCAGTTCCCATCAACTCCAGCTGGCATGACTAAACCTAGACATCTGAAAGGCACTATATTGCCTTACCCTAGGCCATCACAAGGTAAATAAAATATGCAGTTCCATGGCACGTGTATCAGTCATCTTCTTCATGTCTTCAAAGCAGAAGAGCAATGCAAGTGATACATCACCCAAGGTACACCAAAGTGCAGAGAAGGAACCTCAGCTTCTTTAATAAAAAAGAGAAAGTCTGCAGTGCTGCATTTCATGTAAGAGCTTCACCCAGGGGGCTAGCAATAAATCTCTCTCTGGGATCTCTAATCCACATACAGTTTGATTGGGCTTGGCTAGATAAGTTGCTTTTATTGTGAAAACAAGAAGTTCGAACCGTGAAGAAGATCAGCTACTGCAGAGTCAAGCAATCAAGCCCTCTGTTTATAACAGCCGCAGGCTTTATATTTTGTGTCTCCATAGCCTGCCTTTTGTAGTAACAGTCTTTCTGCCACTGATTTCTCAGCCATGGATGTTGAGGGCACCTGCACCCTGTTTTGTTAGTTTTGCTTGGCTCAGACTCTTTGCTGCCAGCTTTAGCCCTCCCATTTCACATGGTTTTGTCTCAAATCACATGGAGTAGCTATGCAATTAGGACTGTTGCACCCCAACACTGTGCAGGCAGCAGATGATGCAGCCATGGTGTGTCCTTGCTGAAGGGTGGGTTTGGCGTCCAACTTTGGGACCTCCTAACAAGTTCTCTGGGCAGGATAACTAGTGGGGCAGAGAAACTGGAAGTGAGAGGGCACTGGCATTCTCCACAAAAATGTCATATACACAACACTCCTCTGAAGCTGCCTGCCCAATACATTTATGTCATTAGAAAAAAGCCATTGTGGTCTCATGAGACTTGAGGGCAATATTGTAACAGAAATTTCTATGACAGTAGCAATTTCCTTTTCCCCCCAAGATGCCCAAACCAAGTGAAATGGTTTGAGGTAGGATATCAAATTATGTTTCAGAGATTACTCCTTTGCTCAGGAGTCGGAGTTTTATTCATCCAGAAATAAATCTTCATGTTGGTACTCAGAGAAATAGAAGCTACCTTTCTTTTTTTCCTTTTTCTTTCTTTTTCTTCCTTTTCCTTTTTCCTTTCCTTTTCCTTTTATTTTTCCAGTATATGTTCAGTCCAGTGTATGTTCAATTCCCTATGTGATTTTCATTTTTCAGTTCTTTTTCTTTTAGCCTAGAGAATACATATACATTTAGTGCATGTTTAATTTTTCTCCTTTCTTTCTTGCAGTTTCCTCACTTTCTGTTCAAGAATATGCTTTGTTTGATTAATGAAGGTAAAACTGCCTTAATTGACTCAGGTTCAGATATAAAGCTCTCCTGGGATATATTTATGAGCTGTAAGCGCTTTTATGCAGCCTCAAATCATGTTTCTAAACTTAAAAGCTATCAGCATGGTCTTGGCATTAACTACCATTTACACCAAAGTGATGGCAGAGGGAAAAAAAAGAAAATTCATGCAGGCAGTTGTTAGCTCCTATGAGAATCAACTTGTTCTGCTTTTGGTGTGAAATAGCTAGAACACTGAACGACTATATTGAAGATTTTATTTTAAAGTAGTACTTTCCTGTAATCTTTTGTTTTCCTTCCTTCCTTCCTTCCTTCCTTCCTTCCTTCCTTCCTTCCTTCCTTCCTTCCTTCCTTCCTTCCTTCCTTCCTTCCTTCCTTCCTTCCCTCCTTCCCTCCCTCCCTCCCTCCGTCGGGCGTTCCTGCCGTCTTTCCTGCCTTCTTTCCTGCCTTCTTTCTTTCTTTCTTTCTTTCCTTCTTTCCTTCCTTCCTTCCTTCCTTCCTTCCTTCCTTCCTTCCTTCCTTCCTTCCTTCCTTCCTTCCTTCCTTCCTTCCTTCTTTCTTTCTTGCTTTCTTTCTTTCTTTCTTTCTTTCTTTCTTTCTTGCTTTCTTTCTTTCTTTCTTTCTTTCTCCTCTCAGTGATAACACAAAGACATATGAGCAAGCTAAACTGTGAAGATATTTCATTTTCAACAACATAATTATAAAAAAATAATTTCTTAAAAAAATACCTTTAAAGATATTTTTTATCAATCAATATTATTGATTTAATATTTAACAATATTAACAATTTAAAATCAATAATATTATTCCCAAACTCTGATTGGACTGGGGAGCAAGGTTTTGCTGAACGTATTCTTGTTGAAATGTCATGGGAGAAGTGAGATTTCAATCAAGGCTGTTTCAGAGGCTGGTCACAGATGCTGGTGAAACATTAGGAAACAAAACTTCCAGAACATGGCCACACAGCCCGGAAGACCCACACCAGCCATCATATTCCGGCCGTGAAAGCCTTCAACGATATGCTGTTTCAGAGCTTGATCCCTAAATCCTATACATGTCTACTCAAGAGTAAGTCACACTGAATTCAACTCCTAAGTATAATGCTGTAGGTCCCATTACCACAGGTCTTCCCAAATTGTGAGTTGTAACTTCCTGAGGGGCTGTGAGCAAATTTGGAGAGATCATATATATTGAAGGACTTACACACTTAGGGCAGGATTGTAGCCAGAAGATGTTCCTCCTTTACTTGGATAGATGCTTGTCTGGGGCAGAAGAAGAGGATGGCCCAGCCAGTCTTCCAGAGATCTGGCCATAGACACCTATGGCATTCAGTTCTGGAGTTCAGTTGTAGTCCAGGCATCAAGGGCGGGCTCAGAACATGGTCCTGTTGAGACCCAGCAAACTCTTCTGGAACCTTGCAACTCAGTGATGCCATTTAATGGTCCCTCAAACCTTTGCAGGACAAAACTGGTAGTTCTGATGTTGGTGAAAGTGTTGAGAAACTGTTTCATTTCATTTCATTTCATTTCATTTCATTTATTTATTTATTTATTCATTCATTCATTCATTCATTCATTCATTCATTCATTCATTTATTCTGCTTGATGAAAAGAACACATATTTTTCATGCTCCTGTCTTAACATAAGAACCTGTGAATATGGGAGAAAAAGGAAACAAAAGGCATACATATAGCAGGTATGGGCCTAAAAAAGTTGCGCAGTATGTTATAAATGTGATTATTAGTGGTAGAAGAAGTATATTTTGCATCAAAATATGGAATAGTCCTGCTTAACCTTGCCTCTAGTGCTGTCAGTCAGAGAATTATGTTTGTTTCATGGATGTTTATCTAATGTGTATTATATATCAAATCTCTTAACTTAACACAATCAATGGACAGATTTTGTTGCCTGAGTAGAAAAACCTACATTTATTTTTTATCTGTCCTCTCAATTTGTTGAAAATCAGACTCATAGGTACTGATAGGTGTGATATAGATATTGACACCATTCCAAAATCCAGTAACTGAATTCAGCTACTTTGAGGGCTGAAGCAACCAGCTGTGATCATGATATTGTATCATGAGGCTGACTTAGGTTCCTAGGTGGGATCCCTCCATATCCTTTGCAAATTATTTCAAAATAAAGCCCGGTGCTGAATCTCCAACCAGCAGAAGTGGGGGAGGGGGGAGGGTCAGTAATGAGTCATTTTCCTTCCCTCCTGCTTGGAGTCGAGTAAGAAGTCAGACAACTAGTTGTGAATAACCAGAAACAGTTTACCTACTTGTTTCTTTATCACCATATAGAATACAGATATACAAATGATTGATAATATGGTAAACAGCATTAAACTATTAAACAATGGGATGAATTCCATTTTTGATTGAAGAGAGGCCAGCAGTTTGTCCTCTCTCTTTCTCATACATAACTAACTGTGCCCTTCCTTCCTTCCTTCCTTCCTTCCTTCCTTCCTTCCTTCCTTCCTTCCTTCCTTCCTTCCTTCCTTCCTTCCTTCCTTCCTTCCTTGGCAAAACTTCCCATTTTTATCTCTTATTCCCGTATCTCTTTAGTGTTCAGCCTTTTATGCTAAACTTTCCCCCCTCTTTTCTTCTTTGAGTCTGGCAGAACTTTTCTGCTCCAACTCTTCTTCTTCCCATGTTTGTGTCTTGAACGCACTGTTCCATGTTTCTGTATATTTCCTAAATCTTGAGTTTTATTTCTTCCTTGGAAAATGAAATTCTCCTACTTTTGAGGTCTCTATTCCACTGATTCTACCATGTCTCAAACAAAAACCTTATTGCTTCCCTTAATTTCCATCCTCTGCTTTCCTCACCATACTCTGGGGTTCTGATTTCCTCTGATTCCTAGTTACAGACATTTCAACCAGGTTTTAACTTCTTTACTTGTTGTGACAAGCTCCTACCAGTTTGCATCAAACTTTAACTCCTTTAATTATTTCATAATTCTGAGAACCTATTGCAATATTATACCAATTTACTTTGCAAAATTAAGTTCTTTTTCCACAGCTATATAAATACTATTCAATTAATATAATTCCCCCAAGCAACCATGGGAATGGGAATGTTTTAAAAAAGAAAAATCTTTTAAACTGTTAACACTAGTTTAACACTGATTTTAAGGTCTTTTAAAAAGGAACAACTAGACTCTGATAGGTGGGTGGATAATATAGAGATAGTTTCTTTATTACCATATAGAATACAGATAATATAGAATAAATGACAGATACTTATTCATCATCATCATCATCATCATCATCATCATCATCATCTATTCTATTTTGCCATAGAAGTAGAATGACTGTGGCAAAAGAAAGCAACGTTAATACCAATAGTTATAGGTGCCTTGGGTGCAATCCCAAAACAGCTGGAGCACCACTTGAACACCATCGGCATTGACAAAATCACCAGCAGTCAATTGCAAAAGGCAGTTTTACTTGGAACAGATTATATTCTGCAATGATACCTTTAACACCCTCAAACCATCGAACAACAACATCTGTCTATCACAGGTCCTTGGGATGGACTTGATAGGTGGATAAAAATGTCAAATCCAGTCTAGACATCTGGCTGACTGTGCGACAAACCATAACAACAACAACAACAACAACAGAGAGATTTTTAGGCATAGATACTTCTGTTTTGTTGATGTTTCTGAGGTGCAGATTGATTAGGGTGGGGAACATAAGCTTTTTTCAATTGTTGAAAACGGAAGAGATTTAATTTGATTTGATAAGGAGACTACCTTATGTAACTTCTCTCTGCAGAGTGGTAAAGTGTAGGAGAAAAACTATATGGGATACAGGAAAGTTTTATCAGCAATCGCTAGTGTTTACTGTGTGAGTTAAATTACAGCTATCATTTCTTATAAAAGAAGAACTCTGCCGTCACTCTGACTGTCATATCAATGTCAGTGTACTGTAAAGGCTACTTGAGGTACTGGCTTTGTGCAGTGGTTACAATTAGAGATATGCTATTTTGCAATAATGGGTATCATCAAATGATCAGTTTAGAGTTTGCCAGCAGCTAGCCCAGGTACTCACTATTTGATATTACATTAATGTGAATCAAAGTATTTGCAAGGTCAGAAACTGTCAACTTTTCAGCCTGACATGATCTGATGTAATTATGGTAAAAAGTGGGCTGGTATGTTATTAAAGAAGAAATTAATTGATGGTGAAAGAGATATGGATGCTCTCCTCCCTCAAAAAAATGGAGGATAGAAACTGACAATCTTTCTTGGTACTATCTATTGGGATATAATAGTCTCGGGCATCCTGTCTTAGAGATGAGACAACATAGAATTGTTGCTGGTTTATGTTTGCTAGCAGCTGTTTTTGAGTGTGCAATTACAGTGTATGCATCAGACAGAAATGTTAACATAAGGTCTTATTCGTCTGTCTTCTCTTCAACTTAGCCCAATTGTTTCTGTCACTTACAAAGAAAAAATGGAGACTGGCATAAAGTTAAGAAGCATGGAAGATGGCTGGAAATTCTGTGGAGTGCTTCACTGGAAGAATGTAAAGTCCACTCAGGTGGCAATGCAGTAATGCCTATCACGGGTCAACATCTGTATGTTTACACACAGACATACCCACTTCTGTTTGCTTTTGAAAGATGTATCAGAAAAATAATGTCTTTCTCAAAGTGTCATACAAGAATAGGTGTTACATGAATACCACAGAATTTCCACTGGGAAAACAATGGCATTAGGTAAATGTATTTATCTGACTCATTTCTATCTCACCAAAATTAAAAAAAAAAAAAAAGTGTGTGTGTGTGTGTGTGTGTGTGTAAAACATTCACAGTACAAACATTGTAATAAAAGCATAAAAGCAATAAAAACAGCACAACAAAACGTAAGAATGAAAAGTATAAAAATGGAAGTTAAGGATGGCATTATAAAATTAGAGAAAGACTCTCTGAAACAACTCTATATTTAATTTAATAAAAAAATAAAAAATATATATTTATATTTAAGGAACTTAGATTCAGAAGTAAAAACAAAAAAACAAAAAACCCTTCATATTTTCACTTTTAAATAGATCCAAAACCAAACCCAAAAGATTAAAAACACTGGCTCTGAATACTGCCCTACAAACAAAGATGGTAAAATAAGCTGGATTTATCCACACATTTCTATTTCAGATTATATTTCATTTTATTTTTACTACTGCCTGTCTTCCTGTGTAAAAAAAATAAATATTGGTGAGTGGGGAAAATATGCACATTTTAATTCAGATGTGAATTTGAGGTGTGAATCATTTTAAAAGGCTCACTCCTCTTAGATTTCCCACAAATGTTCCCCTGTATATTTCAGCTGTGAAACTGAGTTTTGAACTACAGATTTGTGATTAAAGTGTTGCTTCGGCTACAGAACGTCTGGCTGGCCTGAAGCAAACTACTGTCTTTCAACATTAGCTTTCTATCTACAGTAACTTTTAATAGTACAACTGGACTACCGCCTGCAAATCACTGAGAAACAAAGTGTAAGCATGCTGGAGAGACTGTCAAAGTTCAACAGATTGCTGGGAAAACAACAACAACAACATAAGAAGCATAATTTTTGGTGGTGAGAGGAAGAAGGAATCCTCAGTGGGGACCAAGCATGCTTATTACACACAGCATATTGACTGTTAATGGAAAAAGAAAAATGAGGAAAATGGGAAAGAGATTGCTTGATTGGCAGCGATTGGCCACAGGGCCGCATTAGATTCTTAAAAAAAACAGAAACGAAACATTTGTGGCCCCTAAAGTTATTTATGACCACTACTGTCAAAATTCAATGGCACTATTTTTCATCATTTTGAATCATGAAAATTACATGGGAGCTCTGAGAGAT
This sequence comes from Python bivittatus, assembly GCF_059951505.1. Taxonomy (NCBI): domain Eukaryota; kingdom Metazoa; phylum Chordata; class Lepidosauria; order Squamata; family Pythonidae; genus Python; species Python bivittatus. The sequence continues at coordinate 5,658,364 of NW_028277113.1, forward strand.
GTTTTCTGCTACTTTGAAGCAGGAAAACATAAATAGTACACTTTTTACATAAATACAGAAGTAAAAAAGTAGAATTCCTTGTTTACCTCCCCTGCCCCCCCCAACATAAAAATGGAAAATGGCAGCCTTCTCCACATGAAGGACGAAGTTCACCATTTTCTATCGTTAACCTGCCCTCTGCAGTCCTCAGTTCTGCCAAAAAGTTGCACATCTTTAGTTGTATTTGATCCTCATATAAACCACTACTGACAGAACCTTGGAACAGGAATACTTTTCTATAGTATTTTTGACAGAGATTATTCAGGAAGCAGGTACTAGATCTGACACGAGGCAACGTAATATATTCAAGGAGTGTGTATTTCTTCTGTTTCTGTTTTTAACCTAGCAAGGATACAGGATTTTGTCCAAAGTAAAGCCATCACCCCTGCTTAGGCAGAGTAAAATCATCCCTCCCCAGCCACTCAAATTTAGGAATCCCTACTGCCATATAGACCTACGTACAAGGATTCTAACAGAAGGATGGAAAAAGAACCTTGGATGATGCTAGGTAATAGGGTTACAAGCTTTCCATAATGTCTTTTTGGAGTTCAAAAAGCCTTCAGCTTAAGAGAAAGTGAACGTGTCATCAGATATGTTGATATTCCAAAAACCTATGGCAATTTAAAGCACCTTGTGATCTCTGGGACATGTTTTTAAAGTAATATTCTCATAATACATAACAACCAGCCATGAAGAAAAATTGTGTGAGAGTGAGAGAGAAAGCTCGTCCATCACTAAAATTAGAATGGTTCCAAGTAAGAGGAAACTGATGTTATCTAATTCATACATATATCACTTTAGTCTACATTTTGTTCTGGTCTGCTATTCCCCCCTCCCCCCCCCTTCTTAAAAAGTAATCCTGTACTTTAGTGTAGCAGTTCTGCTGTGATTAGGAAATAATCTAATGTAAAGTGGAAAGAATCTTCTTCAAATCCTACACCGTGAATAGATGTGTTATTTTTGCATCCTGAGTCTGAAAACCAAAAGTGTAGTATAAGATAAAAAGCAGATACAATGTCCATTAGAGATGAGTAACCCATTTTCCTGTGCCATGTTCAGTTGGAAAACCAATTAAATGGTGATTGGGAACAGATCACGTGGCCCTTTGGCTGGTGGAGTTATAATAAGCTCTTACTGTCTTGTCTCATTTTATTGTATTTTATTGTCTTGTTAATATGGTGAATGGCCTCCTCCTCCTCCTCCTCCTCCTCCTCCTCCTCCTCCTCCTCCTCCTCCTCCTCCTCCTCCTCCTTCTTCTTCTTCTTCTTCTTCTTCTTCTTCTTCTTCTTCTTCTTCTTCTTCTTTTTCTTCTTCTTCTTCTTCTTCTTCTTCTTCTTCTTCTTCTTCTTCTTCTTGCCATATGCTTGCAGGATCCAGCTGTTTTTCCATGAGTTCACCTAGTTTTTACAGCAAAGCTATCAAAGTAATATGCAATGAGGGATTTTGTTCTTTGGCCAGTTTGTTGTATGCTGATTTGAGTGGAGAAGGAGTGACTGGCCCAAGGTCACCCAAGTTGGTTACTCGCCTAAAAGAGGACTTGAATCTGGGACTCTCCAGTCCTACTCCAGCACCTTAACCACTACACCATGCTGGCTGTCCAATATGGTGAATGGCAAGGCTATATACAGTATAATTTTGTAGCATTGAAATGTGGTAATCCTATTATTAACAAGGCCTGAATGTCAAGCTGGAGAGAGATGTTTATTCTCATTTGCCTTTCAGAACAATTAATAATTTAAGTTTAATTTATTTTATCAATGGTATACATTAAATACAAATCTGCAGAAATAATATGAAATGTTCTACTAGGAGTCGCATACAACTTAAAATAATTATCTTTTCAGTTTTACCCTCTCTCACTAATCCAGTGCTGTCCACATCTCACTCTATCAAAATACATGGAGAATATGGTTTTTTTCGGATTTAAGAATGGCTAACCTGTAAGATTTTTTAAAATGGACTTTTAAGCCAAAAAAAAAAAAAAAATGTTAAGAATGTACATTGAAACTAGGGCTACCTGATTCAGATCATGGTGGGATTTTTTGCTGTAAAAGGAGATTTTTGCTTCCTAACTAACACACAATTCTGGACCATGAACAGGAGGAGGAGGAGGAGGAGGAGGAGGAAGGCCTTCCACTCTCTCCTATTATCTAGCATGGGAAAAATAGAAAATTCTGTCCCATTGTTGGTTGCTTGGTTTTGTGGTAGTTGTTCTTAATTAGAATGAGAAAAGATTTCAAGAACATTAGACGGTTAGGCCATAATAATTCATAGAAATAAGTGCAGGGTAGGGAGTTGAGTTAATTAAAATGCCCACAACATTTTTGCATTTCACCAGAATAGAATAAAAGATATAGAAAAACCAAAAACAAAATATAAGGGATAAAGTGTAATATCAAGTCCAAGGGAGTTCTTCAAGTCACGTAGTTATTGATCATGGCAACTACCTGTTTTAACTATTTCCACAGTATGCCCAAACCTTCCAGTAATCCTTTGTAAGTGCAGTTTGAATGAATTTGTCCCTACTTTCCTCTTCCTTCATCCTTGATCCTTCTCTTATGCTGTCTAATGTACTAATATACACAAAAACACACAATAGTATATCAGTCAATCCAAAATGAGATAGAAGGCTATAGGAAGATCACCCACATTTAATATTTATATGATTACAGTTTTACTCATTCAGTAATGACTGATCTGCAGGATGATACATCAATGAAGGATGACTAGTTAAAACTAGTATAATTAAAATATATATATTTTTCTTTGAAGAAAAGATTGGAAAACAACATATTATGACTAGAAGGGAGAAAAGGAAAGCACTGGAAAAGGCAATCAGAGGAAGCAAGACAAAATAAATGTGAGTTGTTCACAGGAGACCATTCACTGTCAGAAAATATCCTTTGTGACAATAAGATATGATTACAGCAAAAGAGAATTTATTCATCCATCTCTCCATCTACATCTGTATAAATGGTCTTGCCAGCTGTCTAAAAGGCAACAGGGGTGATAAATCATAATAGGAATTCAGATTTGAAGATGGACCTACTGACTTTCAAATTTTATACACTCCCACCCCTCCCATCCCCAGCATGGTGTTGTTTTGATTTTATTCCCTACCATCCTTTTTGACACACAAACATCATGCTTTTCAGCATGTGTATCAAACTACTGTACTTAACAGAGGCACAGCTCCATGCAATCTGAATCTAAAATACAGCGAGCTAAGGTTGTATGTCCAACCTCAAGTTAAACATTGTTCCAAATTTCCCCATCCCATGCCAGTTTTGGGCTTTGCACTGAATCAGAATATAGCCCTAGTTGAAATACATATTTAAATATGAATTGTTGTATGAATTTTACTTTTTAAAATTGGAGTTGATGTAAAGAGAAGTTAGAATGGACCAGTGAATAAACAAATGAGTAACCTCAGTATAGATTGGGAATAGAAGGGTGTAGCAATTCCTAAGGAAGAGAGGTATTAGCTGTACTACTTCTAGCAAATTTGCAAGATAAATCAGCATGATCACCATCTTCTCCATCTTCCTCCTCTTACTTCTGGAGAGCCTTGCTTAAGGTCATTTATAGCAGAGACATGATCTGAGGTGGTCATTTTGTGTATAAAAATGGATGAAGCTTTTTTTTAAACATCAGGTTGCCAAAATGATGCAATTTTTTAATGTCAAACTTAATGCATCTGATCTAATGGAAAATTAAAAATGCAGAGCAATAAGTAGCAATCAAATGCCTAATACTTGATCTAGTGACAAATTCTTGAAGTAATTTACTATTTTTAATTAGCTAGCGACTGAGTTTTTAATTATAAAGGTAATGCCAGGTTTTGGGAAAGTCAAAGAAATGACAGTGCAGAAGGGTGTAAATGATCTGCCATATCGCAATATCTAATTAGGCTCTATATCTATTAACATATTTATATGTGAATTTAGCTTTTAATCATCATGCTGATGATTCACTTATTAGGTCAAAAACACATAGCCTCATAAAGTATCAAATTCTATAAAAGGGCATCTCTATCAATAACAGCCAGAGAGTTCTCATCAGCCAGTGGGGATATCCAAGACATCATGGCTGTTATATTAGGATGGTACTGAATTTGCATCTAATATCTGTACTACCAACATCCTTCCATTCCTACACTTCCCTTTTGCGTACACTGAAAGTTGACCATACATCTCCTTGTTGTTCTTTTCACTTGTTCTGCATTGGTCTCTATCACTGCTTATATGTTTACAGTCTGTGAGTCTCAATGCCTAATGTTGACCACCAAGACTTCACTGGCAGTCCAGAATCAGGGAATAAAAGTGGAGATCTCAAAGACAAGCAAGTCATATCACACGCATGGTGGACTTCTTGGACCTTGTGAATCATAAATTGGGAAGATTACTAGTTAGTTTCCAATATAACTGAACTCAGTCATCACTGAATACCACAGAGAATGATAGATGCATTTGGGATATAGAGCATATAATGAAGGTAATGAAGCTCTAATTTATAATAATTTATAATCTAATCTATAATTTATGTCACAAAATATTTCATAAGGTACTCAAAATCTGGCTGTTCCCTTGGGCATTTGGGCTGGGATGTTAAATTTGCTCTGCTAGTTGGTTGGTTGGTTGGTTTTATTGCTACTTTTGTGTGGTAAATTGGGAATGATTTTTCTTGACTGCAGACTTCGGTTATGCGGATTATGGGTTATTTAATTTTATTGTCGCATGGTTTTATCTTCTTGTGAGCTGCCCAGATTCCATTGCTATGGAATGGACAGCCAGATAAATTGTTTAAAAATTAAATTAAATCAATCTAACATCTTAAATAAAGAGAACCAAAAACTAATCTTTGTTGTTTTTAAAAAGAACCACTTTTTAATTTATTTACAATAGTTATATAGCAATGACTTCTCACACTTCTCAGCTGTTTATAACATGTACATAAAATCCATAGCTACTAAAAACAAAATTAAAAAATACAATCTACTTCAGCATCCCAATAAAAGTGATCAGCTTTCATTTAAAAATCCTCAGTAATATCCATAAAACTTCTGCAAAGTTCTGCAAAGGAGCTCATATTGACTGCTTTCCTAAACCTCATAAAATAGGATGCCATCTGTATCTCTGGTGATAGGTAGTCCACAGGAAGGAAGCATACACTGAGAAACACCATATTCTTGCCTCCCTTTCCTAAATTTCCATGGGGGGAGGGGAAAGAATCAAGACTGATACACAGGGTGGGTCAATTCAGTCTGAAGGAGGAAGTCCTCAAAGCCCCAGGAGTCAAAGTATAAAGGACTTTATAGTTTAAAATCTACACTTTGAACCGCACTCACAAGCTTGTGAAACAAAAGCAATGCCTCCAAACCTGTGTTATGCAGCAATGACAACCCTCACCCACCAGAATGGTGTATTTTGCACCAACAGTAGCTTCTAAATAGTCTTCAAAGAAGACTATCCCCATGGAAATAGCATTGCAGTGATGAAACCTAGATACGATAAGGGATAATTGTTAGCTAATTGTTTTCAGGACCTCATGCTTTATAAAGAGCCTCAACTGGTGCACTAGTCATATCTTGACAAAGAGCTCCTAGCCATAGCCTCCATCTGCCTAGCTAGAATGACCCCCAAGTCACAGATGTGCTGTCTCAGAAGAATGCTCCTCTCATCTAGAGTTATCACTGGAGCAGGCAAAAGACCAGATGGTTTGCAGACAAACAGCAGCTCTGCCTAGGCTGGATTCAATCTCAGCTTGTTTCTTGCCATCCAATTCTTTACAGCTTCTAGGCATCAAGTCAAGAAAACCACCACACTCTGGCTCAACTCAGGATAGTGATCTAATATACTAGTGATACTCACTTCAAACATACCATAGGATCATACTGTTTGCAGGACTGCCTATTCCCCACTGTTTCTGCCTATCCCACCTGGTCTAGCAGAGAGGGCATGTTCTGGGTCTCTTCCATCAAACAACACTATCTTGTTGGACCCAGGGTTGTGCCTTTTCTGTGGCTACTCCTGCCCCATGGAATAGCATCCTCCCAGAGATCCAGATGGTCCCAACCCTGCTAGCCTTTCATAAAGCTCTAAAGATCTGGCTGTTCCTCCAGGCTTTTGGTCAGGCAGGTAGGTGAGCTCTGTTGGTGTTGGTGATATAGTTCTGCTTTGGGGTTATTGCTTAATTGGTACATCATAAGTTTGTACTGTTGTGATGGTTTAAATCTTTGAACATTGCCCAGAGTGAGATGGGCAACTCTATAGATATTAAAAACCAGAGGAGAGAGCAGCAATCCTTGTAGCACCCTTTCCTGGCTGAATGACTTCTTCACTCTTTCCACCAACTGATACTGTCCATTTAGAAAGAAGTACAACCACTGTAAAATATTTCCTTCCCCACACCTAACTCTCTGAATTGTATCAAAAGGATACCTTGCTCAATAGTGTCAAAGGGCACTGAGATGTCCACAAGGACCAGAAGGTGTACAATCCCCCCATCCAGGTCTCAACAGATAAATCAATCTGGGCAACTAATGCAGTTTCTATCTGGATCCTTAGTGAAATGGATCTAAATTTCTCACTTCTTCTAGGGTGCTCTATAGTTGCAGTTCCACCACTCTTTCCACGACCTTCCCTAAACAGGGATTAGCACTGACCATAGATTATGTCTGCAATGGGTCTACCTCTCTTTCCCTGCACAATGCAAACAGCTGCCAAGACTCACTTTGGATTGCAACAGAATTCAAATGGAATAAATATATATTTATTATATATTTATACTATATAAATTATATTATATAAAATTAAATAAACTCATAGAATCAAGAGCAACTGACAGATACAAAATGTTCTTCAGGGCACCAAGAAAGCAACCATAAATGATCCTCTACATCATGAGATCCTTTTTGTTCAAAGAGAACCTTCAAAACAAAATAGCTTATAATTTTCTATGGAAACATCACCTAAAGAATAACTTATATGTAACTTGATTAAATGGCAGGGAAGTTGTTATTCATTTCCCACTCACACCAGGAGAGTCTGGAAGCAATTGTCTCTCTCTTTCTAAATAATAAAGCAGCTGCAAATGAGATCTATGTTAGTATGAATGATATGAATGATCTCTTTTCTCACCCATTAGGTGGAAAACATGAGACTTTAATATATTTCAAACTGAGCAGCATAATTATTTGATGAAACCAATCTCTTTTGCTTATCTCATCCCCTAATTATAATCTATTAGTTTTACATGTAGTTATAGAGGAATTAGTTTATCCAAGCAAGAAATCAATAATTCAAACCAATAATTAAAGTTCATCAGAAAGCTCTTTATTAATGGCGATACTTGCTGACTTTATTTAATGTTTCTCCCTGGGTATGGGGCAACCTCCAGATAAAAAGAAATTAAGGCAAAAAACAGAGAAGTTGCATCTGGGAAGTGAGCAATGCTTGACATAAGAACAATAAAAGCCAGATTGCTATGAGAAAAAACAATATATGTGAATTCAAAAAGGATAAAATGGTGCTTAACCTTTGAGTTTACAAAAACACTTCAAGAATAAGACATAAGAAGGAGGGGTTGCACACTCAGTTATATTAAGTATTTTTAAATATTCTGCTAGCAAATTCTAACAGATGATAAGATGGTATCAAGTTACACCAAAGATTCTCCAAATTTTACCGGGGGAGACAATCAAGCAAATAATTGCTAATTACCCCATTTTGGAAATAAGAAATCCTGGTGTTCAAAAGAAACCAGTTTTTTTTTTTCTCCCCTTAGATAAGAAACACAGATTTTTGGTAAATGGAGAAAAAAACATAAATCAAACAAGAGCCTTTAAATTAGTAAAGCTGGATATTATTTTAGAAGTAGCTTTTTTTTTTTAATTCCATTTATTGAATTTTTAACCTGTTAGTAACAGGAATTCTCTGGGAAAATTACATGGTTATTTCAAACATCAAATGCCGTGCAATGTGTAAAAAATATTTTAAAAAATAAATTAATAAATAGCACTGGAATTAATATGAAAAGATGTTTAAAAAGATAAAAAGGAATTACTCAGTGTGAGGGAGTGAAGTTGGAGTTGCTGTTTGCGCTTGGGAAAAGTAGCTGCAGCCAGGCAGAAAAGCTTCTCCTCCCATTTCCCTCATTTCCCTAACTCAAACTTTACTCATAGGCATCCAAGCCAGTGTTCCAGCTGCCTGTGACAATTGAGCCACACCCTGGCATTTTCAAGGACATGCTGACATCCAGAGGCAGCCTCACCCCACCCAGGCTCTTAACTTAGAAAAGCAAATGCTGAGATAGAGTGAGAAAAAGAGGGGGGGTGTAGGAGGAAAGGTGATAAGCAAACAGGACACAGACGGGGAAGCGGAGGCAACATCTGAAGCTTGGAGCTTTGCCAGGAGCTCAGTAGCAACTCAGAGAGGAACAACCACACTGAGGCAGCACCTCATCTCAACTAGTGTAAGAATGTTTGGAAAAGGGCAAAGGTTATATGCCACTTTACAGACTTCATATATTTATATAGATGTTATACACTTTATAGATTTTGCTTGAACTAAGTATTAAAGGACTGAGTATTAAATACATATTTACATGGCAACATCACCTTGCCAGTCCTAGAAGGGTGGAGAGCAATAGTCTGTTGTGGGGGAAGGTGTGTGCTATAATAAAGCTTTGTGTACAGATTTGCTATGCTGTGGTGTGTCCAGTCCTTGGAAAGCAAAGAACCCTCTTGAGAAAGAGAACACTCTTTCTCAAACCATTGCTGATTAAATCTAGTATTTTCCAAGGCCTTCTTAATATTCAGTAACCCCCTCTATTTCTTTGTAATGTGTGGCAGAACGGCCCATGAAATTTTGGTGCCTGAGGGAGCCATTCTAAACAGAACCCTCCATTTCCTTAAAATTATCAACAGTGTAAGTGACAATTAGGTGCCCCCCATGAATTAAGAAATTTAATCTGTGATTTCCACTTACTAAATTGCTGAGGGCAAGCCATTTTCTTCCAGCCTCATCTCTCCCCATCTGCAGTATGAGGATAATGTTGACAAGTCTTATGGAATGCTCTCTAATACACATGACATTGTTATTTCATTTGTTATCAATTATTCCATAGAAAGTTCTATTGCAAGGATGACTTATTTGTGGTCACAATCATGTTTGAAGGGATGTTGTCACAGATGATGAATGGGAAGGAGTCCTTATAGATTATGGCCCACAACGTTTGTATGGATGTCATTGGATGGGTAGGTGTAAACGGTGATCATATGACCATGGGACACTGTGACCATGTGGGATTTACCTAACAATCGCAACTGGAACTACCAGAACTGCTGTTGTAAGTCAGGTCACATGACATTGTGCTTTATGACTTAGTTCCCAGTCCCAATTACCACTGGTAAGTGAGGACTATCTGGTATTTCATTTGTGAAACACCAGAAATGGATGTTCAGCTGTTTCCAGTTGCTGTATTCCCCCTTTATCTATACTCCTCAGATGGTTATTTGCCCTGTCCCTGGGCATGTGGGGCCCAGGATGCTTACCTTCTGCAATATTGAGTTCTAATATGTTGGTCATAATCTTCCTTCAATAATTGCCAAATAGCCATGTTATCAGGAAAACATGACCTCAATTCTCTCATTATTCTGATGAAGAGGATAAGAAGTGCTTTAAAGAAAGTAGATGAGCACAATAAATTCTTTCCTTTCCTGACAATTGTACCTGTACAGACATCTTAAAAAGCATTTGCTTACAACTACACTTGGCATCCAGAAGTAGGGGACAAAGAGGGAACTGGCCAAAACTCTACGAGTTTAGAACTCTTGTTAGCCGTTCCTTCCAATAAAGTGTCTAATCATGTTATTTTGGTCAGCATGAGACTATGATCATACCTTTGCAAGGGTAACATTGTTTAGCTCTATCAGATTTTTGTTCTGTTTTCTTCCCATTTTAAATCCTTAAGATAAATTCTTGTTACGGATTTCTGATGCACTGCTTTTACAAGATAATGCAATATTTACCTTCACATGCCAGTCTTATTGTTTGTATCTATGGAAACTAACTAAAATGGTAATATAAAAATTCCTTAGCATTACACTTTGATGCAGCAAAACAAAACAAAAATATGGATTACTGAGATGAAATTTCCAGTGCTTCAGGCTTTGCCAGACTAATTTAAAATTTAGAGAGCATTATCTGTATGTTTCATTGAAATCTGAAGAACTGCCTGCCTTATTGTATGAAAACAAAAAGTGCAGTGGCATCTTTGAGGCTTCCCGGTCTTTGTACAACTGAAGCTACACAACTATTGTGGCTTCTGCAGAGCAAATGGCAGTTTTATTGTTTTGGGGAAGCACTCAAAACTGCTTTTATCATCAACATTTATTTACAGTCCAAGACCAAACAAAATAAAACACCAGCATACAATAACTATAAAAGTTGTTTTAGAATTGCAAGAAAATCCTAAAGCAGTTAACAGCTGACAGTTAATAACATGAGGAAGGAACCAGATAGTTTCTAACAGCTATAGCTATTGATAAGAATTTTGCTACCTTCTTAGAGGCTTCAGAAGAGTAGTCACCCAGGAGAAGGGTAATAGCCTCCTGGTCCCAATGGCAATTAGAGTTATTAGCCATTGGAAGTATTAAACGTGATCGCCACTGGGTGTATGATGGATATTTTAATAGCACATGTGAGATAAATTTTACCTCTGAGTCTGAACAGAAACAAATTTGGCTTTCTTATGGGATGCTTATATATCTACCAGTTGTTGCCCTAATAGGTGGCACCCCAATTTGGGCCAAAGCAAATAGTGTCCTCTGTGGAGCATATAATATGTTATAGAAATATCTAGGGACAGACCAGGGAGGATGAGCAATTCTGCTATGAAAGGGATGGGAGAATTTGGCTCTGTCATTTTGGATATATAGATCCCAAATCCTCTGCTTTAGTTCAGCCAGGGTTTTATCAAGTCCCAAAGCAGGTAATGCTGACAAGTAAGACTGCAATACCAAATTGTCATTAATTTGCCTTTTGAGGTTGTAAGAGAACCTATCCAGCAAGGTGAGATGAACTAAGTTCCCCAGTAGATTTGTTTCAGCCAGAATCTAAAAGACAAAGTCTTAATCAGGCCCCAAGGGAAATGCAGCTTAATTTTAGTTGTGTAAGGGCATTGGAAGTTGAATAAGGAACTCATAAGATTTTCATGAATTTTGATTGGATTGCTTCTAAACAAGGAGACTCCTTATAAATATACAACTGAGCATCATATGACATCAAACCCAGAACTTTAGCTTTAAATAGTTTAATCGGTGCTGGGACATAACTGTTACCAAATTGACCTGCAAATTTAGTAATTACTAGGGATGCTTTTAGGGTTTTTACTAGAAGTCTCTTGTTTGAGTAGACCAGCAGGTAGAAGATTGAAAAAAGAAACCAAGATATTTACAGGATTTTACCTGCTCAATGAGTTTGCCATTAATTGTCCATCTAATTGGGGCCTTGAAGTGTTTCCTAGAGAATACCAGGACTTTGGTTTTGGAGTAATTTATTTCAAAGTGTTTTCTACAGCAGTAAAGTGATAGAGCTTTAAAGCATCTTTGGAGGCCTACTTGGGTTACAGACTGTATGGCTGCATCATGAGCATAAAGAATAGAGATGGGGTAGTAGGGAGGGAGGATGGAATTCTGGCTTAGCAAATATCTCAACAATACTGATAATATAAAAGTTGAATAATAGTGGGGTGAGGATACAGCCTTGCTTTACAGCCTTTGCTAGTGAAATGGGTTCAGTTAAACCACTTGAGTGGTTGCGCCTTGCTGTAACAGTATTATTAGCCTAAGAAGACCACAGCCTATAGTTGTAATAACTAAATTCCTCCAGAGTCATTCTCATAGAATATAATCAAAGGCTGCCTTCAAGTCTGTTTAAGGCTACATAGAGGGTATCTTTGGGTTGACTGTAATATTTTTCAGCGAAGTGCTGTAGGATGGTACATTGATCCATGGTTGAATGTTCAGACCTGCAGTCAGCTTCCTCTGGGGACAAAATGTTTTCAGAGGACATCCAGTCCTGCTTTGTCTCTTGTAAGGAATAATAGTTGAGCTCTGTAAGGAAGGGAAAGAAACTCAACTCCCAGTCAGTTGTTAGTAGCATACCTAATACAGATTTAGGGGCATTTGCCTGAAATGAAACTTAGAGTCACAATACGGAGCTCAGTATGTTAGAAATAATGAAAGCAGTGCCAAGTATGTCTCTTAATTTCCCCCAAATTTTCTGTCATTGTAAAAGATGCTCCTTTTCTTCTTTTGAGGGTTATTTAGAATTTCTTATGAATTTCTTCTGATAATGATTTTGAGCTTTTTGTTAAGTTGCAAGAAGGTGGGAGTGGAGGGTTTTTTTTGTTTTTTTTTAATCTGATATTTACTTCTTTCCATCATTCTGCAGATTTCCTATCCTATTTGTTTCCAGATCTTTTAAAAAAATATCTTGGAAGGACTTCTGAAATGCTGTTTTCCTTTGTAGTTCAACTGATTTATGGGGATTCGAGAAGACTACTAGCACTGATATCAAAGCTGATCACTAAATAAATATAATGAAATGTGCATTGTGATGACACATTGCAAACTCTGGCCTTTGGGACTTACATTCTTATGTTAAACCCTAGTATGTAAGTCACATGGTTTGTATCATGGAGTCACAATATACATTTTGTCCTTTTCTCTCCTTGTCCTGCCCTGTTGATGTCTATAAGTTCAAGGCATGGAAGAAGAAACCATACAAGGAAAAACAGGACAGTCACACATGTTTGCTATTCAAAATAAATTCATTCATCCTAATTATGAGAATTTCAACAAAATCATTTCACCTTTAAAAAAAAAAAGACCAAAATAATTTTCTACATGAAATGGAAGGAGAATGGTTTAGAGAAAAAGGTTGCAGAAGAATCTGAAACAATACTGAAAATAATGCTAAATTATTGTTACTAGTTTATATATACCAAGCTGGGAAGCAAAACTGTATTTCTTTTCCATTTTTGAATGCTTAATAATTTTTCCTAGTGATATGTGAAAAACTAGGTAAAGTACACCCTAAACTAGTAAACTTGTGACTCTCCAAACTCTCCATGCCAGTTTAGTTTATTTATTCATCAAATGTTATGGCTGCCCTTCTCACAAACAAGTTACTCTGGGTGGCATATAACAAGGATAAAAAACAATTAAATATTAATTTTAATATTTTAATTAAAATTAAAATATACAAAATAATTGCTTATTAGTATGTTTATTAACTTAAAATCTATTTTAAAAAAACACACAGGGCTAAAAGAGAACAAACATTAGGTGAAGAGCAGATGTTAATAACAATGGAGCCACCTCAGCATCTCACCAGTCCCCTGGGGCCCCTGGGCCTGATGGCACAACCAGGTTTTGAGGAACTTCCAGAAACTCAACAGGTTGGGGGAGGAGGATGCTCCATAAAGCGGGCACTATAGCAAAAAAGGTCCACCACCCTAGGACCCGCCAAATGCAGCTCCCTCACTGATGGGACCCATAACATGCCCTTTCTGCTGATTCTGGTGGGATGGGCAGATGAAGTCAGGGAGAGGTGGTCCCTCAGATAACCCGGCACCATGCCATGTAGGATGGACATTTCCAATCCTTCATCTGATTAACGATGGTTCTTCAGTAAGAAATACCATTTTAATGATTCATCTTCCTGCGACAATAACTTGGGAGGTGATTTTACATTTGTTTGTTAATGCTTTTAATTACATTTTCTGGTTAGGCAAAACACTTCCTCCCCCACCCTGTCTATCATAATAATTGGCAGCAATGAAACCTAGTGTCAATATGGCACGATGGCTCTCTGTAAACTTTAATGCATCCCATTATAGGTTTATCATCATGCAACAATCTCTCACTTATAATTATGGCTTAAATACCTAATCCCTAAAGGCTCAGCACACTAGGAGCTGTCATTCACCTAATCAGAGCTTCAGAAGCAAGCTTCCAACATCCCTTATTTGAGCACAAGGAAATACATTTCTCTTTTGAATTTGTTTTCTTTTTAACCAACCGGCCAAACTCATGTATAATTTTAAATAATATAGGTAGGCTATAATAAAAATACAGGAGTTACCATTTATGATCATCATCTCACTAAAAGTTGAGTCTCAGTATAAGAAGTAAATAATTAAATAACAAACAAATCCCTTTGGTGATTTATTACCAAATTTCAGTAGTGCAATCTTAATGTAAAGGTTGGTTCCCAGATTGACAAAGATTCAGTAGCAATCTACAAGTTCCATCATCATCCATGAAAAGACCTGCCCCTTCACCAGCTTATGGAAAGAAAGTTAAAAAGAAAGCAAAAAAGTATCTGCCATAATGTACTTTGGGATATATTGGTTAAAGATGGGAGATGGCTGGAATTCTTGTAAACCCACTGCTTTCTTCTCAATAAACCTTGCTATAAGGACCATGTAAGAATTTAACGCAGATGCCAAGAACCCAGAGGCTACAAGCTGCTGACTCTTATTTTGTGGTAAACTAACAGCCTGCTTCCTATAATTGAAAATGATCTTCCTCATATGTACAGGTTTTTTTTTAATTAATTAATTTAATCTCCCTTAAATAATAGGAACAGCATGACCAGAGGAGTAAACTACAGCTTGCTCCTTGGCTGAAGAAAAGATCAAATCATTTTAAAACCAAAATAATAATAATAATAATAATAATAATAATAATAATAATAATAATAATAGCAGCATCTTTAGCCATGTATGTTCCTGTGTTCATTTGTATCCTGAATAGTAGAAAATATTTAAACAAAACAAAAGCAAAGGATACTGCAGGGGCAGGAATGAGCTCTGATGTACTCCTACCAGCCAGGTGATGATGCCAAATTTTCTTGGTTCTTTTCCCATCTTCTGATGCTCTCTAGGTGGTTATTTGAAGGAGCTACAAGCTGTGGGATTCTAGCTGCCCCTTTGCACAGTTCAATTGTCTTTTCTGGCAGGCATAAAAATATCTTGCATTTGTTGGCTGTCTCCAATAAATCCATCACAATGACACCTTTAACATCTGGCACAGAAGAATACCAGTCTATAATTCAGTTATCCAAACATTATTGGAATGGGAAATCAGAAACCACATTAATTGTGTAACAGATGATTTGGGTCTTTAAAATGCCTCCAGCTACATTGGGCGTGAAGGGAGAAGTATACAAATAAATATGAACTTTTGTGGTCAGCTATAGTTGCCTGTGCCTTCCCTCAGAGAAAAATCAGAAACTTTATTTTCTGGTCATTACCCAGCTCTAACAATGTCAGACAGTTTTATCTATAATCTCCCAATATATTGTATAAGTTTTCCTCCATCATCTTTCTTGGCTGTGTCTGAACTTCTCTCTCCTCTTCTGGAAACAGAAACAATCACCAACACAAAGAAAAACAAGATGAAGCTCTCCTAAATACTGATAATGAGAACTGTACATACTCACAAACTGCAGATGAACATATTACATATTAATTGTAGCATATGCTTATGCAACGGAAGGCCACCAGTGTGATAACTGGTTGATATTCTGCTTTCTAAACTGCTTTCATAGAAATTGTTGTTGTTTAGTCGTTAAGTCGTGTCCAACTCATCGTGACCCCATGAACCATACTGCGCCAGGCCTTCCTGTTCTTCACTGCCTCCCTGAGTTTGCTCAGTTTCATGCTCATTGCTTCAGTGATGCTATCTAACCATCTCATCCTCTGCCGTCCTCTTCTCCTTTTGCCTTCAATCTTTCCCAGCATCAGGGTCTTTTCCAAAGAGTCCTCTCTTCGCATTAGGTGACCAAAGTATCTGAGCTTGAGCTTCATTATCGATCCTTCCAATGAGCAATCAGGATTGATTTCCTTTAAGATTGACTGGTTTGACCTCTTAGCAGTCCAGGGGACTCTCAAGAGTCTTCTCCAGCACCACAGTTCAAAGGCATCAATTCTTCGCCGCTCGGCCTTTTTTATGGTCCAGCTCTCACAGCCATACATTACTACTACTTCATAGAAATGCCTTTGTTTAATCCACTGAGTGTTCTTACAGTCTTGAGCCTGGAGCTTTTCCTGCAGGTTGAATGTTGACTTAGGAGAACCGATAGCACAAAGCAATTGTATTAGCAATCTATAACTCCTCAGTGATTCTTCTGAGGTGAAGGAATGCCATGTGCAGCTTTTAGTCTAGCATTTTAATAAATGGGTTGAGACAGAAAAGCATTACTGGATCAGTATTTTTAAGAGCTTGTCAAACTAAAATCTGCTTTCAAGGATGCATGCAAAGTTACCAGACTTTTTTTTTTTTTTTTTTAGCCCATGAGGCTGATGTTAATTTATGGAGTAACAACTTTATGACAGGTTAAAACACTGAAATGTCCCTTTCAGCTCTTTCTTTAGAAGTACCAAGATGAAACTTCCCATGTAGACAACTGCAAGAAATCTTCTGGCTAAGTACATTTAGAATTCTGCTGAAAAAGAAATCTAACCAGACTCTTCTTACCGTGTTGGCTCACAAGGGAATACAAAATAAAGCAGAAAAATCTACTTTGCTTGAAGTAGGACTTCTATTTGTTTCTACATTTGAAGGAAAGAATCCAAGCATATATAGGGCAAATTAAGGCCACAACTTGTACCAGGACAAGAGGTATGTTTGGCCTTTGAGTGGCATGCTTTCTAGGACAAACCACCAAATCAGGGATGCAGGACTATTTTTGGACTGAGATGGAAGTGCTGGAGGCCACATTGCAGATAACAGTTAGTGGGGCCAGGATAAAAATTAAGCTTGAATTATTTTTATTTACATGTAATGAAAATTGAAAATAGGATTACTCACCATTTGTTTATTTAATCAATCCTCCCCCACCCCTTGAAAAATTACAAATTTTGAAAGGCTTAGCCAGTACTTTTGGAGCCCACATGAGGATCAAGGGTCTAAGGCTGTGACCTCTGATACAAGGAGATCTGAAACAGAATTCTGAGTTTTGTGGGACATAAGTGATTGAGAAGCTGCCTTGTGATCTCTTTACATACCTAGGAAAGGACAACTGGCCCTACTCTGGGCTAGAAATAGTGACCTCCACTCCATTCAGCCCTACCATCAGGTTTTCAGAGAGTCTCTCCTGAACCACTAACCTAACTATGGTTATAGGACCCCAGCAAGCTCCTTTTCCTACTATGGAGAGGCAGATGACTGGAAATCCTGTTCTCCTATTGATGACTCAGACAACTCATCTGTCTCTGTTGGGAAACTCTAGCCAGCATTTTCCTACCAAGGGACAAGCTTGTGTCTTTTATCCTACCTGTTTGGATGCAATTATTCAGAAAGACTGCAGACCTGGTTAGAGAGAAACTGTATCCCAAACTTGTTTGAACCCACTTCTCACTTCTTAATGGTTTATATTTCCACACTTAAATTCTTGCCTAGTTAGCCTGATATGAATAACTTGTAACTGGTGTAATCTTTCTCTGATGTGAAATCATTACTGCATTCAATCATTCACTTGTAAGTTATTCAAATAATCCATTGTGAATTCAGCAGTTGTAGGTCATAATTCCTATATTCATCCTATAATGCTTTTATTTATACTAACAAATCATCCTAGAAAAGGGTACATTGTAATTGATCAGATAGCAATAATTACAACTGCTACTTGATTCATGATTCTAAGGGCTACATATGTTAAGGTAGATAAGGATAGATATATAATGTATATACTACTACAATAAACAAAAAGCAAGAAGTAAAAATCAGAATTAAGAATACTTCATAAAATTAAATACTTGGAAAGAATGCAGAGAGATTTTGCATGTAACTTTGACCAACCTGAGATAAATCAAACTTGCCAAATAACATTTATATCTCTTGGAATTCCGAAAGAGGACATATGCAGCTCTCACTCCTTTTTGTGAGCATTTATTATGAAAATAAGAGTATGATAGAATGAAATCTTCTTGTATAATGGGAATTACTGTATATGGATTTATATCATATGAAAATGTGTTATTAAAATGGCATAACTATTCCATAGAGAAAAACTTAACATTTCAGAAATTGCAGGACCATGAAAACCATGATTATTTATTTATTTAGGTTTTGGTTTTTTGTTCAATTGGCACAAAACCCCAAAAGGGACAATATCACAGAAGTGCCTTACAGCAAACATAGGCAGAGAGAAAGTCTTCAAGAGCCAAATTTTAAGCAAACACCTCTTACTTTACCTTCCCACATCTCACGTATTTAAACGTATCTCTTGTAAAGTTGTATCCTACATATTACGTATAAGTAAGCATAACTATCCAGAACCAAATCAGGAGGCAAGTCCAGAGCTCAAGAAATTATATGATCCAATTTAGCTTATTCTGAAACACTTATATGAAATCAAGATCACTTAATACGATGGATGGAGACAGGTAGATAGATAGATGACACAAGATGGACCAAATGAAAAATTGTATGATAAAGTGGACACAAAACTTCAAAAAAATAATCACAGTATAACAATGGGAAGAGCTATGGAAAAATCAATAAAATTTACTCCAAGTTGTAATTTAAGGGAAAATTAGTATAAAGTGTTTTACCAATGCTATATAACTCTGTCAATGATTACCAAGATAGACAAATAGATGTTGAAAATGCCATAACAAAAAAGGAATATTTTATCATGTGATGGTTATGTAAGAAAACCTCAGTAGTACTGGAAATAAATACATAAATATATTCAGAAAATCCTATAAATAATATCTGAACTGAAACCACAAGTATTCTTATTAGGTTTCATTCCAGAAAATATAAATAAAAATATAATAATTTACTAAGATATATGCTGACTGCTACAAGAATAAATTTGGCACAACACTGGAAAAAGGAACTTTGCTGAATGTCAGATTGGGAGATCAAAATTATGGATTATAATGCAATGGCAAAAATTAACAGTAAATATCCACAATAGAAGTCTAACCAAATTCAAGCAAGAATATCTGCTACACATACTACACATTAAACAGCAGGGCAACTTTAGAAATCTGGACTATGGTTTTTAGAAAGGAAGTTATGAGACTAATCAAAAATAAGAGATGAAAGGATTGAAATAGATACATGCAATAATATTTACTGTTTTAGGATATGATCAACTGTTGTGAAGTACAAGGAAGGGAAGGGGAGAATGTGTTATTAGAAAGGTTTTCCATGTTTTTCATCTATGCTTTATTTATGCTCAGTAGTTGTTTCTTTTTATATTATCTAATGTTTACTATCCATGTAGATTTTTTTCTTTGTCTTTTATTCTAATAATAAAAATGTCTTAAAACAACAACAAACCTCAATTTTCCCAATATATTTATTATTATTATTATTTATTTGACTTGTCCCCACCCATCTTCCCACAACGGGGGACTCTGGGCGGCTTACAACAAACTAAAATCGGCAATACATAATTAAAAGATTATAAAACCAAAGTTACAAAGAGAAAGATATTGGTACCATATATACCATGGATGAAACCATGGATAGTGGGATCTTTTTCCCAGAAGGGTGGGGTGAAATGTATTTGCTCCCTAGAAATTTGGAGTGTCTAAACTGAACAGAAAATAACATTTTTAAAGCTACTTTAATATCTTTCTTTAAGCGTTCCTATGTTGTCTGGGAATATTAATGTGATGCATTGATAGCTCTTTTTTTGGTGAGGGACAGAGTTTATAGTGTTCCTATTGCAGGGAACACCATTCCAGATTTTGAACAGATTCATTTCAGGGAAGATGCAACCCTAAGGAATGTCTGATGCTGAATGTGGTTGAGTAGATCACTGGAAGATATAGCAGAACACATTAACTCACAGTCTGTTGTGTAAAATAAACAGTCACTAGGCCAGTTTAGCTAACTAATGGAGTTTGTCAACTTGTCACACAACAATTCAGGATAAGAGATGGGGTAACAGCAAGGTGGAGGACTGGTAAAACTTCACCTCTAGGAATTCTCCACTGTCCAACTAGGACAATTAATAATGGATTTGTATTATACCAGGGAAAGGAATACCTTCAGACAGCATAGCACTTAATGGGTAAAGGTACCAATTGGATAAAATGGTTCTTTTGTTCTTGACCATGTGTTCCCCAGAGAAAAAAAGTAAAATTGCTTACACTGTCCAAGATTATCCTTCTGCCATCCACCTCATCTGGAAGAATTCCAAGGCCGCAGCCACCTATGTCAGGAATGAAGGAAGTTTATTTTCATCAGTACAAGAGGGAACCCAAGTTACTTTGCGATAAGACAGCTCCTGAGCTAAGGCATCTGAGCCCCCAGTTAAGTTTTAAAGCCTCAAACATCTGGGTAAGAATTTATAGGTTGATGATACAAAGTGTATACTGTATGACCCAAAAAACATTCTTGCTTAACAATCACTATTTACAGGATATAATGGTTCATCTAATATAGAGATCCAACCAATCATAGCTACAGTATGTTGTGGTCCAGTTTTCCATGAAATGTTGTGGTTGTTGTTGTTATTTTTGTTTTGTTTTTATTAGGAGAACTGTGGCAAGTGTGCTTTTTCATTGTCAGCAGACCAAATAATAAAATGGTCATACTGCTATGGTGGTAACTGATTAGCAGAGCAAGAAGCTTCCTGCAAAATTTAGGCAGGAGGATTTCACACTACTGTTCATGAGCTACAAATGTATCTTTTTGTATCATTTTGTTGTGTTTTCACTACATTTGGAATGTAAGCAAAGTTGTGGTGCTCCATTTCTGAAGACTAAAAGTGGGAGGTATAGAAGAAAAAAAAAATCAATCAGGCAAGGAAGATTAATTACTCACACACACTTGGATGATTTTCAAAAAGTCTTTCTGCCATCACATCATGAATACTAAATAAGACAAACTACAGAGCTGACATCTAACTTCATTGCATTTCAAAGCACGCCCTTAGAGTAAGATTTTCATTCATGAACATATGGCATGAAAGCTTGGCCACAGAATAGTACACTTAATTTTCATATATTGAATATACAACAAAATAAATCTCAATTCACAATTTATTTGGAAAGAAAGAGAGGTCAGCAGGGTGGCATGGTGTAGGAATGGATCAATCTATAATTTTCAATTTTGCTTGTATTTTTCCTAAACTTTATTTTGGCCCATTGTTGCATCAGTTCATAATTTAAAAAGAAAAAAAAATCTGCGTGAAACTTCATGCACATTTTGTTTGTGAGCGTGTGTATACATTTTCCATAGTATTCACATTTCTGTGAATGCTTTCCTTAATGTATTCATACCATCAACCACGATATCTTTCTGAGCCAGCTCTGTGGCTTAGAGATTGGAGGCACCATTTTATGGTGGTTCTTTGGGGCCGGTTCCCGTCAGCATTGGCTGGTGGGGAGAGATCATCAATTAGGGCCCTCACTTGTGGGATGACACAAAGATCTATTCTCTCTCCCCTCCTTTTCAACATCAACGTGAAACTGCTGGGAGAGGTTATCCACCAGTTTGGAGATAGGTATTATCATTACACTGATGATACCCAGTTATATCTTTCTACTCTGGTCCAGCCAAGTGAAGCTGTTGAGGTTCTGTCCCAGTGCCTAGAGTTTGGGTTTGGATGGGGAGGAACTGTCTCCAACTCAGTCCTATCAAGACTGAGTGGCTATGAGTGTTTGGACTGCCCAGATCTGGGGATATTCCAACTTTGACCTTGGATGGGGTTGCACTGCCCCATTCAAGTATGATGCACAATTTGGGGGTCTTCCTGGACTCATAGCTCTAGCTCAATGAGCAGGTAGCAGCTGGGACCAGAAAGGCTTTTACCCAGCTTCATCTGGTGTGCCCCATGCACCCTTTCCTAGATCAGGGGGCCCTTCAGACAGTTACTCTTGGCTTGACTACTGCAAAGCACTCTACATGGGGCTGGCCTTGAAGACCACCCGGAAGCTTCAGGTGGTCCAGAATGCAGCAACACAGGCGTTGATGGACATGCTTCAATATGCCCATGTAACACCTCTGCTTCGTGAGCTACAGTGGTTGCCAGTTTGCTTCTGGATGCAATTCAAGGATGCTATAAAGCCCTACATGGCATAGGGCCTGGTTACTTGAAGAACTTCCTGTCTCCCACAGTATCTGCATGACCAGTTTGATTTGGCAGGATTGGCACAATCCAGGTTCCATCGATTAAACAATGTCACCTATTGGGACCCCAGAAGCACACTTTCTCTGTAGTGGTACCCACCCTCTGAATAAGGTTCCCCCCAAATTTTAAACAGCTCCTACCCTACTGGGATTTTGAAGGGCCTTAAAGACCTGGCTCTTCACCCAGGCCTTTGGAGAGGATGAGTGATGCCCCTTTCTTCCTTTCTATTTCCCTCTGTCATTGTTGTCCCTTTGTCTTTCAGGCAGCATATAAATTTAATAAATTTATAAATGTGTATACACATTTAATGTTTGTATTTTCTACATTGTTCATATCACACACACACACATGTATGCCCCCCCCCCAAATGTTTTGTAATATACACACTTTGACTACCCTTTCAATCTGACATCCAAACCTTTTTACACACTTTTGGAGTTGCAAAATTACTTACTGAATGGATGTTGATATATAACTGTATTCCGTGTTCAAGTTCAGAAAATGGGAAAGGGGTAGTTTTGCATTAAATAAGAACCAAACCAATCTATCTTTTATACCCATCCCTATGCCTCATCTCCTTCAAATAAGGGTTTGATCTTTCTAGAAACTTTTTGAGTAAGTATCAAGACAATGCTGGAATACAAATAAAATTTGCCTCTGAATACATACAACTAAATGGCCACATAAAAACTTCCGTACAGTCAAGAATGTGAAATGCTTTTCTTTCTGCACCATGTGACAGAACCTACATAAATACAATTTAAACATATAATGCTAGTGAGATTTCCCATGTTTGATTGAATCTGCAGCTGTAATGCTACAACTAGCCCTAATCAAGAACAACAGAACAACTGAGCTGATAGGTGGATATTTTCATTAATTATCCTCTTTCCTTTCTATCATGAGCTTTTTAAGAACTCTGACTGAACTGCAATGCTCTAATACAATCAAACAATGACCTTTGATAAAGGAAGAAGAAATAGTGCCCAAAGAGAAACCAACCTTTAGTGTTCTTCTGTGTCTCTTTAATATGATTGGTCTAACCAAATGGTCTACATACTGATTAATTCAGAGCAATTGGCAGGGAAGGGGCGGTTGGCATGCAATTTGGCATGACTGGCAATCACAAAGCTTTTTCTTTTTCCTGGTTAGGTAAGGTTATCCACAGTGGGTTTGAAAGGCCAAGCCAGTAAAGCTGGCTTTGGATTGGCCTTGGCTTAGCCATGCTGCTGCAGCTGTATGCAATAAACGTTCTTAGCTTGTTCATTTATCAAGAAGTCTGTTTTGTGAGTGACAGTATTTCCAAGCCAGCTAATGCTTGCAAAGGGTAACCCTACAAATAGAGAGATTTATATAGCTCTGAATATCTCCACTTTCTTTATTCAGAAGCAAGACTCTAAGCTCTGTACACTTTTGGGAGACAAGGATTTGGCTGTAAGGAAAGGTGGGCAACATATGAACTTATATGAATCTATCATTCTAGCCTCAACTCCAAGCACAATTCTATGGATGCTTACTTGGAAAGATATTCCATTACATTTTTTATAACTGATCTTTTAGTAATTGTGCCTGAATACTTACAATGTGTCATACAAATGCTAAGTAAGCTGTGTTACAAAAATAAATTATCAGGGTTGGGAGTCCTACGCTATCGATGATCAATGACAGAAATATGGGCAGGCGGACAAGAGTGTGACCGATACTAATCATTTTTCAAGCATGTTCTTGAGAGGAGCAAAGATGTCATTGAAAGGGCTGATACATTTTCACAGTGATTTTGCAAAGTTGCATTAATGTTCTTGAAGGACCAAACAGCCTTTGGTAAGAATTGTGAATGATTCTTCTAAACCATGTATCTGTAAAGAAACAGTTTGCAGTTTTCGGAGGAGAGTTCAGAATAAAAGAAAAAGTAGGAGTACAAAGGAAAAATGTGTCCAGACTGAGCCAAGAGGGAAAAAAGGCAATCAGAAGCCAGTGAAGGCTTGATAGAGCAAGTCAGTGGCGAAGTCAGAACACTGTGATATTGAAGCATTGCACGATATCTGAACTCCCTGCCAGCTAAACCATGACAGGGCCCAAATGTGAACAAAGAAATATTTGCTACTCTGCTCTCTTCAATGGGAAGGGAATTATTTACCTCAACCAAATGGCTACGGTCCCAAATAGAAGCAGACCCAATGAGCCACCAAAGCATTGTGTGTACGTATATGTATGTGCATATTGATATACCTAGAGTATTAATATTGCAAGTAGCATAGGCATTCTGATTTGTCAACACCTTTGTGCAACCTCCTCCACAAATGGCCATTTCTGAGAAAGATACATTCTCAAATCATTTATATATTTATTTAGATTTCTGATGAGCCCATCCTGTTAGGGAGAAACATGGGATGTTAAAATGTTGGAGCAGGGAGCCATTGTTAGGTCCCATCCTAGCATAAAAGTCAGCTGTGATTATTAATACCGAGTTTAGAGAGAGGGTCATTAGATCAAAGAGACAGTTTTTAAGGCAATCATTGTTGATTTGAGAAATGACTCTATGTGGGGGTAAATAAACATTAATAAAGAAGAAGTTGATAGAATCAATCATTCCAGGCAGTGTTGTCTCTTGGCCCAGATAAAGCTTAATCAAAATTAAACAGAGGATTTGGGATTTAGATCTATAAAGTGACAGGGCCAAAATCATCCACCCCTATTATGGTGCAATTGCAGGTTCTCCATGGAGAATTCCTAGCTTCCTCTATAACATCTCTCATACAGCACATAGGAGACTTTTTACCCTGGCTCAAACTAACCGTTATGGAGACTATAGGAAAATATTCTAGTCTCCTATACAATAATAGTATGTGTTTCTGCTTGGATACAATTGCTGCTTTAGCTTAGACTCATCCTCTGAATTTTTGGATCCATACACATAAAAACTTACCTTTGGAGAACTACTTAGCCCTGCTCTTAATGTATATCTACGTCAGTTCTTGGAAGAAGGGACCTAACTCTAGTCATTTTAATTGGTCTTTCCTTAGCCCATCTATGAAGCTATAATATTATGGAAGCAAAAAAACAAATTAGAAACCGCTTACTAGATATTGATTTCCAAGCACACAAAGAGGCAAACCATAACTGCTCCCCATTAAGATGAGGTAAGGGGTTGAATGTGGGTCTCACAGCAGGCTATCTGTATGTTAACCATACCCAAATATATAACTTTTTTTTTATGCTGCTAGATTTAATTGTTTCCCCATATTGTTTCCCTGCATTGTTTCCCTGCATTTTAAATTTTGTATTTTTTGTTTTACTGGTGTTTCTGTATTTTAAATTTTGTGTTTGAGCTTTATTGGTTTGGGACTGTCAATAACATGAAAGATGAAATATTTATTTAAATAATTTACAAAGCCACCCATCTCACAATAGTGACACTGCAGACCTTCAGTCTCATATTGTATCTCATTATTGGATCACAGACAGTTGAATGGATGGAATCCAACAGAAAGCATGACATGAGAGGTTTTATGTAGCATTATGTATGGGATTAGGCATTCATAAATGGAAGTCATAAATTTACATTGCCTTCATTGTCAGTATAAAGATGGAAACCAGCCCCTGTAGTTTTATTTATTTATTTAGCATATTTATATGGCCATGCATCTACCAAAGGCACTCTTAACTCTAAAATTAAGAATAGCTAGCCTTGTACTTGTGGCAATTTAAACATTCAGACCCCATCACCCTCTTGATAATAATGTTGACAATGCAACAGATCCAAGCACTTCCCCTTAAATCTCTACAGCTGTACCTTCTCAGTGGTGTTTGTTAGTAAGATTAAGATGGGGCCTAGGGGTGGGAAGGGAAAGGTTAGGGGATTGGAAACTGCTGGTGGGAGAGGGCAGGCAGGAACATCACAGTGGGATGGATCTGGGGAGACATTGTGGGATTTGGGAGCACACTGCTCTAGCAGTAGGTGACCTCAGTATTTAACACCAATAATGAGTTCCATCCTCCTGAGCTAAACCCTTAAGCCTGGTCTTTGGAGCTTCAACGGCCCTGCTACTTATTGTAAGGTCAGTCTATAATAAGACTCACCTCATCCATGATTTACTTGGTTGTAACCACGACCCCTGGCCATGCAAATGATGCAGCTGAGTTTCTTACACAGTGTCTAGAGATGATGAGAGTTGGATAAGGAAGAAAAGACTACAACTCACCCCTAGCTCTCCCTAGAAAGTATTGGTGTGTAATCTGGGGGTACAAGTATGCCACGCTAAAGGTTCAATAGCGAAGTCAGGGCTTAAGGGCCTGTATGTCACAATATTTATTTTATATATTTATTTATTAAATTTCTCACCTGCCCATCTTCCCCCAATTGGGGAACTCTGGGCGACTCACAACAAACATTAAAAACATAAATATATATAAATACATAAAACATTAGTTAAAAGCATTACTAAAAAAGGGAAAGGAGAGTCCAAGAAGATGAAAAATCTGAGCCTGAAGACAGGAGGCCTCTATGGGGCTAGCCATCCCCATGCTTGAGGTATTCCCTCCCCATCCCAGGCCAAGTGGCAGAACCAGGTCTTCAAAGCCCTATGGAAGGCCAGGAGTGAGGAGGCCAATCACACCTCCAGGGGTAGAATGTTCCAAAGAGTGGGGGCTACTGCAGAGAAGGCCCACCTTCTGGACCCCACTAATCGAAGTTCTTTTACTGAGGGGGTCCGAAGCATGCTCTCTCTGAGTGATCGGGTGGGACGGGTTGAAGTCACAGGGGAGAGGTGGTCCCTTAGGTAACCTGGTCCCATGCCATATAGGGCTTTAAAGGTGATAACCTTTATGTTAGGGTTATGAATATGTTAGAAGCTGCTCTGAATCATGGGTTTTGGGCCCATTTTGGTTGATACTGTTTTGACTTAATATTCATACATTTTTATATAGGAGACTTGTAAAAGAAATAAGGGTCAAATATGTTAATTTGATATTGAATTGTATTCCAAAACGTTGGAGACTTTTGAAGTATGAAAAACTTTGGATTTATCATGCACGAGCAGCATCTAAGAAGATTCTTTTAATCTGGTAGAAAGGTTTTAATAAACCTGAGTTAAAATCTTGGATAAAAGACATATCTGCATATGAATTGAGTTTTTATTGAAGTTGTGGGAAAACTGATAAATATGCTCCATGTGATCAAGTTTTAATTAAGACTTTGTATATTTCATTGTTTGACTATGTATTTAATTTTTCTTTTCATATTTTTCCTTTATATTTTAGTTACTTTCTGGCTTATTCTGTTGTGCTTTTTGTGTTATTATTTATGACTATATTTGGTTATTTGTTTCTTTTTCTCTCCTGCTATAGTTCAAAAAGTAATTAAAAATGTAGATAGATTATATAACAAAGGTGAGCATTACAAATTTTGACCATATAGTTAGAGGCCCTGTTCACCTTCTCTATAAATCCTCCCAAAAACAAACAAAATAAAAGTCTTACTATATGCTTTTGTAACATTTCCCCATTAGGTAAGGGATCATGACTTTTTCTTTTAATTCAGAGTGTTCCTCAATAGACACAATACATTTTGCCTACAGCTATGTTCCTTGGCTGCTGTTCACCTATGTAAAGACTGAGAGAGTCATTAATCATCAGCAGTAAGGCATTTACTAAGTCACTTCCCATATACAAGTATAGAGCATTAAAAAATAATAATTAAAAACATTATTTCTTCATATTCTGTGATGAACACAAATCATGTATCTGAAGTTGGTTCAGGGATAACTTTTAAAGGTAAAGATCACATATTTAAGTTAATATATCATATAGTTATCTGCTCTGCAAATCAAAATAGTAAAATACTGTAGCTAATTGTTACAAGACTCCATGCATCTTCAGTGAAGCCCACCAGCTCTTAAAAAAAGTGCTGCTAAGCTGTATGTGTGTGTGTGTGTGTGTGTGTGTGTGTGTGTGTTTAGAATATTTAATGGGATGTATTCTGTTATATCTCACAGATGGGGGAATTAAAAATATATAGGGAGTGATATCAACTGTATTTTAATGAATTTAATTTAAACAAATAACATTACAAAGCACATTTAGTTCCCACCTACTTTTCCCAGTATGGCACATCACTCATAAACCTAAGTGTGGCTAATAATAATAATAGTAATAGTAATAACAACAACAACAACAACACAAACCCTTAAAGAAGGTATATGAGTGTTCTACAATAGATTGATATGTGTACAGAATGATCATTTTTTCTATTGAGAGAGAGAGAGAGAGAGAGTTGTAGATGAAAGTACTGTAAGGTAGTATGGTTAAATCAGTTAGATTTGTAAGGGTGAATTGCTCCATTTGGTCTATAACTATTTTCTAAATCATTCTTACCATGAATAGTAAAATAGCACAATGCTCAGCATTCAATGCAAGAGTTCTTCAACCTTCCACATCCCTAAAAATTAATTCCCAGGGTTTCCTAGGAAGGTGAATTACTGTCAGATTAAGTATAGCATGTTAATTGTTCTAAGCACAGCCATGCTGTTAACGACATCCATTCTGCTGTCATTATTGTGCACAATCTGAAAACAAGGAATTCCTTTAGTCATGAAAAAACAAGCAAACTGTAGCCATTTCACACTGAATGCAGAAATATTGGCTCCAAAACCAAGATTTGTATAAAAACAGATATTTTTTGTATGATCATTCATCACAGCCTTCATCTTCTGGAACTGAATGAATTTCGACTTCATATATGCCTTAAAATGGTTTCTCTTTCTATCATTGTATAGACATAGTACAATGTTAATGTGCTGGAGAGTAGAGAGTTTCAGATTTTGTGCATCCTTAGCCATGGAAACTGACATGATGACTTTGGGCCAGTCACTCTCTCAGCCCAACCTACCTCTCAGAGTTGTTGTTATAGGGGAGAAAAAAATAGGAAGATGGAGCCTTATGTACACTTGACCTCTTGAGTGAAAGGAGGGATAGCTGTTCAATTAATTATGAAGTCTTCCCACATGGTAATCAGATCTCTGGAAAACAGCCAGTGTGCTGCTTTTATTTCAGAAATTTTTTTAACAGTGTGAATATCCCCACATTTTAGAATCTCTTACCCAATTTAGGAATTGGTGCACATGGTCCATTTCAGGGTCCCCCTGCTAGTTTCAACTACTTGTTTCTTTGCATGATTATATTAGTACAAATAATTTGTAAAAGGTCATTGAATCAAAGCCTGTTTCAATGGGAAGGAACAATGGCTTCTATCTTAGAGAGATGCTCAACCTCCAAGAATAACTCCATATCTGAGATGTTCAGGCTGATCAATATGTTTCATTCAAAGCAGTAAAATTCACCAGCTGAAATATAATCCCAAGTTATTTCAGTATTTTGTCTTTCTTCAGAGACTCCTGTTACTACATGTCATTGGTTTCCAATTTGCAAAAACAACCAGAGGGGAAAAAAAAAGTACTTTGATATGGAATCCATTGAGAAGACTGACAGATGGGAGCTCGAAACACATTCCAACCCTTGGCTGTTCAATGTCTTATGGCAGCTCTGGTTGACAATTCAGTTCATCTATTTTTTTTAAACAAATACACTGATTTTGCAGATATATTTTTTCCAGATATACTGTACATAAGAGATTCTGAAATGAAATACAAGTCCACAATTGCAGTTTTCTGAATATTGCAGTGTGATTCATAGCTCAGAATACATGATATGGCAGCATAGAAGCAGGCACATTAGGGGAAGTATACATGGAGTCCATTAGGTAAGTATTAACAGTATAATGAAGAAAATATGCACATATATGTGCAAAGAAAACATGCAGAAAAATTGTGCACATTATGAAAAGTGCATGTAAAAATTCATGAATTACCATTTTTCTGTTGAATCCATAAACAGTAGGGGGCAACCAGAACTTGTGGTTAGTAAAATGGAACATTGAGTGGAAATGAACTTGACAGAATCATCCATTTGTAGTTCTGAGAAGTAGCAACTGTATTTGTAGACATTTTGGATGATATGAGATGTTCTGTGCATGAATAGTTCTAAAGGGACACTTGGAGAGCATTGCGTGAAGACCAAAATGGACTCAATGCATCTTTTCTTGAAGTTCTACAAATACTGGCAGGTACACTTGTCATCTCACTGTTAATCTGTCTTTTATATCCATCTCTTATATGCTTCCTCTGATTTATTGGCTGCCTTTGGAAATAGAATTTCAATCTCAATGGATCATTAGTTTGATCCAGCCTGATCAAGGGTTTAGCTGAATAAGTTCTATGTTTGCCAGCCTTTCTAGTCCAAACTTTGGATAACTTCATTTTTCAGGCTTGCATGTAGGTAAGAGAGAAATTTTTTAAGCAGTAATCTTAAACCTAGAAAGGCAGCTAACAGAGAACATGGTCCAGTTACTAAGAGAAATAGTCTGTGCATGAACGCACACACACACATAGGCTGTACAAAGCATTTAAAGAGGGAGATTTACAAAGTACATTGCATGAGCAATGTACCTTCCTTGAAGCATTAAACCAGCTGTTTGTTTTGGGAAAGTTTGGCATAGCTGCTTCAAATGCATGCAGACAATCCACTTTCACTGGGAACCCCAGCCAAGCATTTTCAGACAACCTTTGAAGTTGTTATGCCAAGCTTTTTAAAGGTGAAGGCTGCTTTAACTCTTAAAGTAGGGTGTTTGCTTGTACAACATGCTTTGCAATATATATATATATATATATATATATATAAATGATGTGCATGTAGATGTGTTTGTGTTTATTTTTTTTAGAATGTATATACCACTCCAATGCAGTAGGACTGTCAGTGTATATTTGACCCAACTGGTAAAAACATCTCAGCAATAATTATTTGCAGTCCCTCCACTGATAGATGATAGAGAGATAGAGAGAGAGATCAATCTGTGAAGGAAAGGGACCTTGATGGTTGGGATTGAGGGACTTGTTTGGGTGGGGTGCCAACATTTCTTTCTCCTCTGGATGGGAGATGGAGGGGGGTTGACCCCCAGCTTCTTTCCAGTTTGGTAGGGGTAGAGTATATGTTCAAACCTCCAGCTACCCTGCTGGAAGAAGGCATGAAGTGAGGTGTGGTGAGCATGTGGGTGGTTATGGTTGTCAGATTTACAGACACTGAGTGCTAGGCAGAAGTATTTTGAAGACCTAATTAATAACTGGCTGGTTGGGTGCATGTCATTGGTTTGTCTTATGCTATACAGAACGACAGGACAGTGATCCATCCCCCTCCTCAGAAAACCATTGCTAGATGTGATGAGGTTGGCAAACTGTCATCTGTCTTCAGCCTTCTCTTTTTAGAGAAGAAGGTTCTACATCCATTCTGTCCCACCCTGACTTTTTAGCAGCCTTACATCCTAATGGCATATATTGATTTTAAGCTTATGTTAGCTATCCAAGGTCACAATTCGTGAATTGGGCAACTATGCAACTTGATCAAATAAATAAATAACTTTTACAAACTAAAATAGGGGGGCACACTAAGACCAAAAGGAATGCTCCTCCATAATGGTCCCTGTATTATGGAATAGGCTTTCCAAAGTTAGATTAGTTCTGAGGTTTCTGCCCTTCCAGAATCAAGTTAAAAAGGAGCCTTTTTAATTAGCTGAGAGAGCACCACAGCAGTATTGATATTGTTCTGAGTAGATTAATGGTTGTTAAATTGTTACAGGCTGTGTTTATTACACCACGGATGTTTTATTATGATGTTATATTCTTGTACCCTACCAAACATTACATGATTGCAACAGCTTAGGAAACTAATAAATAAATTATACTTAATCTTATCTATTGAGGAATCTTATAGCTAGATTAAGGTGTAGAAGATATAAACATCATATATATTTTTAAAATTAAGTCTATATTTGTGTATATGCCTTTTGAAATGCATATGCATCATCTTCTGCTGAAGGCTTGTTTGCAGCCAAAAAAACTTAGCTAGACTTCAGGAAGAGGATGCAGAGTGTCATGGGCAGCGGGCAATGTCCAGTGTCCCAACACAGCTTATTAGCTGAGCCACAGGTCTCTGAAGGCTTCCCCTGGATTTAGTGACAAAGTGACTGTTGGTTACAGAAATCTCATTATTAAAACACTAATGAATACAGGAAACTATAACAGTGGAGGCTCTGGAATGGCTTCAGCTGTTTGAAATGCAAATGAGGATATTGTTTTGTTTTGTTTGGGGGAAAAAAAAAAGCCTGAAGAAACAGGAGACATTTTACTACATGCGTTATTTGTTTATATGATTTGAAGGTGGTTGTTTTTTTTTTAAAGGAAAGAGCAAGAGAGATGACAACAACGCTACGTGATACTCGTTGCAGATTAGCCTATTAATGTAAGGCAAGGGAGCAACTGATATTTAAGTAACACAGGGGAGAGAGCCTCTGAAAAATTAGGTGTGCCTAAGTGGCAGCATCTGCAGTTAACAAAAGGTAATTAGCATATTTCACAATATTGTCAATAGCACATTAACTATGGAGGCTTGTACAAGGCATCTGGGCAGAAAACTAGGAACAAGAAGCAGCAAACTTTCATTCATTCCATATTCTGTCTCGCTCTTACACACATTCACACACACACACACACACACAATGTGTAGCTGGGGCCCACAGGAAAGTACCTTTACAGTCAGGACCAGAAATATTGGAACAAAGATAACTGTTTTGGCATTTAGCCTCTGTACACCACCACATTGAAGCTGAAAAGAAACTCACCCAGATGGGAGTGAAGTCAGGACTTTCAGCTGTAATTCAAGGGGTTCAACAAAAGTGGAGCACTAACCATTCAGGAAGTACAGCCAATGGCATACTCACACACCCATCATTGGTGTGTGTGCATGCCACATCATTACAAACATAAGGATCACCTTTAATAACTGGATGAAAATCCTTTGCAGTCAATGACTGCCTGAAGTCTGGGACCCATAGACATGACCAAATGCTGAGTTTCCTCCCTCGAGATCCTTTGCCAGGCCTTTACTGCAGCTGCCTTCAGCTGCTGCTTGTTTGTGGGTCTTTCTGCCTTCAGTCTTGTCTTCAGTAAGTGAAAAGCATGCTCTTTTGGGTTGAGATCAGGAGACTGACTTGGCCATTAAAGAACATCCCATTTCTTTGCCTTGAGAAACTCTTGGGTAGCTTTTGCTGTATGTTTTGGGTCATTATCCATCTGCAATATGAAGTGGCATCCTATCAGTTTGGCAGCATATGGCTGAATCTGAACAGAAAGTGTAGCCCTATACACTTCAGAATTCATCCTGCTGCTTTTATCAGCAGTCAGGTCATCAATAAATACCAGTGACCCGGTTCCATTGGCAGCCATACATGCCTATACCATAACATTGCCTCCACCATGTTTGACAGATGATGTGGTATGCTTTGGATCATGAACTGTTCCTTTCCTTCTCTGTACTTTTCTCTTCCCATCATTCTGGTGCAAGTTAATCTTGGTTTCATCAGTCCAAAGAATCTTATTCCAGAACTGGGCAGGCTTTTTTGGGTGTTTGCTGGCAAAGTCTAATCTGGCCTTTCTGTTCTTGAGCATTACCAGTGGTTTGCACCTTGTTGTGAAGCCTTTGTATTTACATTCATAAAGCTGTCTCTTGACTGTAGATATTGACAATGACATGCCTACCTCCTCAAGAGCGTTCTTGACCTGGCTAGATGTTGTGAAATGGTTCCTCTTCACCATAAGCAGAATTCTGCCATCATCCACTTTAGTTGTCTTCTGTGATCTTCCAGGCCTTTTGCTGTTGCTGAGCTTGCCAGTTAATTCCTTCTTTTTCAGGATGTTCCAAATTGTTGTACTGGCCACTCCCAATGTTTTTGCTATCACTCTGATGGGTTTATTTTGTTTTCTCAGCCTAATGATGGCCTCCTTCACTCGCATGGATACCTCTTTGGACCTCATGTTGAGAGTTCCAGTGAACAGCTACCATGAATGTAACACTCAGAACCACCTCCAGGCCTTTTATCTGCTTGATTGGTCATGGGGTACCCAGGAAACAGGTCACACCTGGCCATGCAGCTGCTTGTCAGCCATTCGTTCCATTACTTATGAGCCACCAACGATGGGTGTGTGTGTATGCCACTGGCTGTACTTCCTGAATGGTTAGTACCCCAGTTTTGTCAAACCCCTTGAATTACAGCTGAAAGTTCTGACTTTGCTTCCATCTGGGTGTGTTTCCTTTCAACTTCAGTGTGGTGGTGTACAGAGGCCAAATGCCAAAACAGTTATCCTTGTTCCAATATTTCTGGTCCTGACTGTAGATACTGTCATTTTTGACAAAAATGTTACCAGCTGTGGATGCCCAGATAGTATAATTTTATCCCTGAACTGAATATTTCCCTTATTGTGATCCACTTCTTGGTTCAAAAATTATATACAACTATGTACATATTTGGGAAAAATGTATGCAAAATGTCTTATTAAAGAAAACTGCATATCATTTGTGCTAGGGAAGTTGCATGTGAAAACAACATAACTTGGAGTGGTTTTAAAAGAAAAAAAAAACTTAGTGTGGAAATTGAAAGGCCCAAATTTATGACTGACTACCTCTTAAACTGACACATTCCAAAAATAAACTGATTCATTCATCCCTAAATCTATTTCCATGCTTCATAGGTAGCTCAGGATAAAATGAAAATCTGAGTTGAATAATCTATGTGGTATGGCACATAATAAATAACCATTTGATTTATTGTTTCACTGCATAATCAGCTGACAGCCCAATATGCATTAATTACATCAACATTCAATCTACTTTTGGAAGCCTACTGGTAGTTCACTTATGAGTGTCCTGCCCACACAGTTTGTAGCATGAATTGATTTGTCTCAGCGACTGGAACAATCAGAAATCCAACATTACAGATAAATCTTTCATATATTTTTCACATTATATCAAGGAGGATGCTTTTTGGTGGAATTAATTAGTAAGCTACATTTATAAGTTGACAAGTATTTCTAAATAATCAAAATATGTTCATGTATGTGTGAATGATGAAATGTTTTGTGACCATATGGAGAAGGTAGCATG
This sequence comes from Python bivittatus, assembly GCF_059951505.1. Lineage (NCBI taxonomy): Eukaryota > Metazoa > Chordata > Lepidosauria > Squamata > Pythonidae > Python > Python bivittatus. Next base: position 5,693,616 of record NW_028277113.1, read on the forward strand.
CTTTGTAAGATAAACATATCCTATAGTAGCTTCATGATTGGTGCAATATGATCAGGTCCACAAATGTAGGTCTGTGTTTAATTATTGGAATAGAAAGTAATGATTTATATCTTTGAATGAGTTACCCAACATACATTATCACAATAGAACCTAAGTTCATATAAGGAATAATATTCTCCAGAACAATTAACTCACATTTCATCTGTCTGCTATTACATGTATAGTGTCTAGCATAGATAAATCAGAAATATATAATAGGGGCATGAAGATTTGGGGTTTCCTCTTGAAGTACTTCACTTCATGGAGCTGTGTTCCTCTCCTCAACAAAAAGTTGACATAGACCAATCTGTCTTGATCAGTCATTCTGACTGGTAGAAAGTTGCATCTGTGTATGTAATGTGTGTGGGCAGAAGCCACTATTAACAACTGAAACGAATCATCATTGCCATCATCCATCATCATGATGATTCACTGATTTGCTTTGAGAGATGCTTTGAAGGGGGACTTTGCTTGGAAGGGACCCCTTGAAAGTTCTTCACAGGACTAGCCAGTATGAAATGACTCATCCTATACTTTCAGTATGTTTATTTGGTTGTGTGAAATGAACTAGCTGTCAACTAAATGCAATGAAGGACTAGCTAAAGCAGGATTAGGAGTGCAAGAAAAGATGTGTATGTACATGAGAGTGTTTGTATTTAGTAAACTTTTAGAAGTTCCTTCCCTCCCCCACCCCCCAAATCTCTATGTGTAGTTTTTGTGTCTGTGTGTGAGAGAGGTAACGTTTTAATTTCTTGCTACCATTGTCCATTAATTTGCTGGGGAAAAAATCTCTGCCAATGACCTTTAGATAGAATGTTGGAGTAAATCCTCAGATGCTTTGGAAAAGGCAGGAAAAGGTGAGGAAGAGATGAGGATAAGGTTAAGGAGTACTCAAATGAGCACTGAGGTGCCCCTTTAATCTCTTTTATTAGGAGCTTGGACATTTAGTAACATTTAAAACCCCTATAAACCAAGGGCATAAAATTAGACTTCTGTGTCATTTGGACATTTACTGTCGGAGAATCAAACTAGAGTCTATTTCTCTTCCTGAATCAGAGCTTTGCAACTAAGCCCAAGATGAGCATATACAAGGTCTCCTAGCTGCAATTGCAAAAAAAGCTTCTGTCAGCAAACCGCACGTCCAACGCTCATAGCTTATCTGCTACGCTAGAAACTAGGTATGAGGTGGCAGCTGGGATTATATGGACAAACTTTATTCAAATCATATATTATTCCCTCTTCTCCCAAACTTCTCTGTCTTTGCTGGCACTATGGTGCTGACATTGTGCACTTTCATCACATAAAGGGGAAAGGAAATGAGGCAGATTTTCATTAGGCCCATTTGGTTTGAAGCGAAACATTTGTCTAACGTGATAGCATGAGACCTTGTGCAAAAATCCTGACGTTGTCAGCCATTTGCTGCAACTGGGCAGACTTCGTGGTGATCGACTCAAGGAAAAGGAAAAGTGAAGCACTGTTAGGCGAATGCTGTGACTCCCTAACCGTGCAGATAGGAATCTTAAACTTTAATCACTGTTGTTACATCATTTATTGAAATCTGGTTTGCAGCACAAGCCATCATCAACTATTTTGGTTTGACAGAAGGATCATGGTTAGTTACTAGGTGGTGGTTGTTTTTTTGTGGGGCCAGCAAGGTATGGTTGGAGGTGGCCAGAGGGCAATATGGCCTGCCTTATGACTTCAGGTGGAGTATAGGACGGTTGTTCCTCAACCACATTGAAAAAAAAAATCAGTTGTCAGTCCATTTTTATATAGAGAATGGCTTTGTTCTTCACTTCAGACAATAAAATATCATGGAAGAGCTCTGACCTGGAGTTCATCTAATGCTATTATTAGTGCCCCAATAATGACCCACAAGTATAAACTACAGTGCTCCCAAGTCAGCCTATAAAACCATAACACAGAAACATAACGAATAGGGATAACATTTGCTCTCTGCTGTAGCTTCTTATCTGGTTTTGTGACTGTGGTGGACAAATATCATTAAGTCTAGAGCTTAATGCATTTGTGCAGCAGAGGGATCCCAACATCTCCATTTCATGTCACTATACCAAGCAGAGGTGAGCAACTTTTTTTTTGTATTGAGACCTGAACTCAGTCTCTAAGTGGCTCCTTGGCACCAAACTCCAAGTGGGCAAGTTCAGGACAAAAGCTGGCTAGGGCCAGGGCAGGAGATAAATTTGGTATACTTTAATACAGTAATTCAAATGACTAACCTTATATTTCATGGAGCCATGTGAAGCCTTGAAGCTATCTTTTGTTTTTTTCAAAGGCTTGAACAAAATGAAACGCAGCCTGTCATAGAAATGAGGAAGGGAGGCAACCAGTCAAAACAGACTGACTATGCCCAGCAGAATCTCTAACAACCACAGTGATGTCAAAATGGAGACGAGTGTGACGACACCATCACACATGACACAATGACATATTTGAGTCATGGGGTTCAGGGCAAATACATAAATTAGTGTATACAGTGTATAATAGTGTAATGACCATCACATATGTTATCAGTTGCCTTCCCTTGCCCCCCCCCCCCAACTGTTCATGGCTGAAGCATTGAACATCTAATTGAGATGGAGTATTTCCACTTTACACAACCCTAGTATTTAATATTTTCTGCCTTTCCCATGAAAAATTACAGTTCATCAGCAATTTTGGGAGGAGCTGCAGGGAAGTTCAGCTGTGGTCTGGGGCATCAGATGGTGATCCCAGTTTGCATCCCAAATTATTATGATGGTGACAGCCACAGGATGCTTCTTCATTAATTGAACTAGGCACCAATTGAGCTTCATTTTATATTGAAAAAGTCATCTGACTAGTTCTGATCTGGATATTCATATTAAAAGATATTCCAGTGTTATTTCACTTTCAGTAGGTACGGTAGGGCATATCTGATGTTTCTTTTGTTAGAGAAATTCCAAGGTTTCAGTTAGAACTGAAAGTTTAAATTTTCCTTATGCCTTTTAGGAAACAGTATAATTCCTTTAAGGATGAAAGGAGAATGGATAGAGAAATTGAAAAGCCCTATTTTGCTTTCAATCTCTATAGCTCTTGACTTAGGAAATGACGTGCACTTTGATTGTACCTTTCTTTTGCTTAGGTAAACTTCAGAATTAAGTAGTATCAGCTCTTCATAATAATCAGCTATCATTCACACTGAATGCAAACTATAGTGGGTATCCACTAATTTAATTTTCCTAAGTGTTTGCCCATCTTCCAAATTCCTAAAGGCCAGCTCTAATGAAAACTCATTCATCCAAGAAAAATAATTCAAGCATAAAACGGCATTTTCCTTCCTATTAAAAGTTTTGAAATTAATGTTAGTATCAAGAAGAAGATTGGGAGGGGGGAGGGGGAAGGGGGAACACCTTGCTATTATATGTCTTTCTCTGGACAGTTTCAAAATTGAGCTTCTTTTTTTCCCTCTGCACTGATAAGAAGCTACCCTATTCAAGAGTCCTTTTTGTAATGTATAATTGGATTTGCAGGCAGGTCTGAGTTTGTCTGTGATGAGGTTATATTTGTAGTGATCATTTCCCAGCTCAGTTTCATATGAAATACCTTCTTACACAATCATTTCCGTGTATAGACCATCAGTACAAGAGACACTCTGTTTTGTCACGTTTATATTGTAAAATAGAAACATGTGCTCCTACACACAACAGCAATGTGCATGGGGGATATACATGGTCAGGACTATTGAGGAAATCAACTTCTGTTTAGTAAATCTAATACTGTCAGTCCTTTGAGGTAGTGCAGACTGGAAACCAAAAATGTAAGTATTAACACTACCTTCATTGTAAAGTGACAGTAACAGAATTCTTCTTGCTACTCTGAAAGCATTTCTCCCCTTCCTTGCCTTTACTTTCTGGAAAACTAGAAAGGGTCCTTTCTGAGATGCTGAGATCCCTTTTTTGGACTCAGATTCTTTTATTAGACCATTACAAATATTAGTCATTTGTCTTCAGGCCTTAAACTCAACCTGCAAAAATAAAGTTGACATAGCAACTGTCAAAGTGCTGGTACTGAGGACATAGGGCATTACTGCTGCTCCTACTGACAGGGCTCCATAAGGAGGGATAAAAAAAACAAAAAACAAGATAACGCCAAAGCCCCGCCCATTTTTACATCTGTTGTATATGATCACATGTGCACCATACCTAGAAAGGGACATGGTTTGTATGGTTTTGGCCACCATCTTATGTTTTGACGTTTCCCTGTGCCCATTGACTTTTTTATCTTCTAACCTAAAAGTATGCTACTAACCCTAGCCCTAACCCTGACTAGTCTTTCCCAACTATTAAGATATTCTGCTAAGGCCTAACTTGAGGTACCTGTTTTCTTAAAGGTGCATGACTTAACAGCCAACAAAGGGATTTCCTCAGTAGCACTATATTTGGGGACTGCCCTACCAAAAAAAGTTGCCAAGCCATATCACTGTATTATGTAGTACTAGGCACCCACCACCTTAAAAACAGAAATGCTAAGTCATGTTAAACATGGACAGATTGGAAGACTTTAAAGGATTTTTTGTTATTGTACTGACTTATTTGATGGTCATAATCAAGAAGGTGCAGCACATCATGCTCTAACTTCCTACTTGCCTCTAATTTAATTTAATTCTGCTTGCCACAGAGACTAGAATCCTTTCACTTTCGAGTCGTTCCATTTAGTGTCAGGTTGAAAAATTGCCTTGCATTTCTACCAGTTACCTTTCAGTGTCAAAGAAAATAGAGCCAAACAACCTGGGAAAACACACACTACCTTTTATTTATTTATTTATTTATTTATTCTTGCAAGGAGGGAGATGCAAACTCACAATTTAATGGAATATCTCTAAAAGGAACTCAGGAAAGTAAAACATTTATGCAGTCTACAGAGGAAGCAATATTACCAGATCATACAATGACAGCAATAGCCTGTGACTGTTGGTAATCCTTCATAGCAATTATTATTGCTTCATGTTCCTGTCCCCAAAATTATTTCATTTCTCAATACTGAAAATTAGAAGCAAAGGCAGATGAGATCAATTAATCAGGCCAGAGGTGAAGGCCTCAGTAAAATGGAGTATTGTCTTAACTAAAGTTTCCTAATCAAGGAAACAATGTTAAAACTCTAGTCATCAGTGTTTCTGTTCCAACCTAGTGGAAAATTTAGAGAAGCTCAGGAGGTTTACGAATAACAATTCATAAAATTTGTTCCATAGAGACACAAGATGAGGTATTAATCAGAGCACATCCCCTCCCCCTCCTTCATGCTAACATGAAGTCTAAAGCCTGCCAATGTTGAATGACTGCAGAGTTGAGATGTTAACCTCAGTTTGTAAAGCCTTAGAGTATCTAGGGTAAAATTAAATGTATCCTCAATGGTAGTTGAAAGATTTACATTGTTTACTTCCAGTTTTTCCACTCATATCTAAAAGAGGGTGGCTCCTGCAAACTGATGGAACTTGGTATTTCTTTTAACAATAGGATTTTCTACATTTGGTCTATATTGTCCTGCCCCAATAACATGTTAGGAATACGCAGTACAGGTCCTTGTCCATCCAATAGGAAGATACTTATAAATCTGATTTCCACAAATCCAAAATAACCCATAACTCTCAAAAAAAAAAACCTCATGGCTTTTTATCTCAGACAATGGATGTCTTCCTTTTTGCTATTGTTAAATTATAAATATAAGATTATCATGTAGGACATCAAATAAAAAGTGGATATATTCTGCTCAGAAGCCACAAAGGTGAAACTTCATCTGTACTCAAGGAAATGGTTACATTTTGGGGTATGCCCCATAGGCAGATTTCCATTAAGTATTATTAACTCACACAGAGGAAAGCTTGCAACCTGTATTAACAGGTGGGCAGGAATGATCGGTACACAATGATCCAAATATTAGCTTCTCTGAATAATTGACTTATGGAGGATCTTGTATTAACTGACTTGGGAGATAGGAGCATGGCCAAAAAGATCTCAGGTCTCCTGTGTGCGTTGTGGAATTTAGTATCTTGGTGATGGTGTTATATTTCATGGTTTAAGGGGTGGAGTAACAAGGCATAGCTTCCTGCCTTCTGGAAAAGCCATATGGACATTCTTTAAAAGAACTATGGTATAGCTCTTCAATACAAAATGTCTATCAAGGGAGTGAAGCAGTATGTGTCTTGACTCCTGGTGACTGCTTGGACAAGTCCCTGCAGGTTGGTTGGTTGGTTTGTTTTTGACAAGATTTCAGAAGTGGTTTGCCATTGCCTCCTTCGTAAGGCTGAGAGAGAGTGACTGGCCTAAGGTCACCCAGCTGGCTTCATGCCTAAAGTGGGAGTAAAACTCATGGTCTCCCATTTTCTAGAATTAACCACTACACCAAACTGGTTCTCTGAAGCAGTATGAGAGACAGTAAAATAAATTTCAAAACACCCAGGGAAACTGTTCAACTGATGCTAGTTTTCTGGTCTGGGGGTGGGTGGTTGTTATGATAACTCATTCTGCCCGCAGAGTCACAAGTCTTTGGCTTGGAGAGATAGTCATTGTGGCTGTACAGTTGTCAGTCCTAGTTCAGATTCTGATGAGGCTGGGACAGACTTAACAAAGCTCACATGGGTCCAAGCAGATTGTCCCTGACACTTTACAACTGAATGGGAAGCCAAAAGTATCTCATTTGCCCCCTTCCATCTAGGAACAAGATCCCTTTTTTGATCATGTTATGATTTCAACTATGCATGCTCATTGTTTGGAATGGAGAACAGAAATATTTTTAATGTATATATGTATACACCCATGAATGCTTGACACTTGTGTTAATATAGTTCTTACATTTCTTGTTATTTGGAATATATCTGTACTTTCTTATATACTTGCTACTGTTTAAAATGGTTGTTCTATCTGTAAATTCTACAGCTGAGTTTTTTGAACTGAGTATAACTTTTATGAGGACTTAAACAGGAACTTAATAGCCCAATCTTGTGTCTGCATGATTGACAGGTCTTCAAGTAAACTTTTCATTATTGCTGCATGGATATGTATGAGGGGGGACCCCAAAACCCCCCCAGAATTTATTTATAAAAAATTGTGTATTTATTTTTACATGTCCAAACTTCGGTCACCTTCAAAGCACTCTCTGTTTGATGCAATACACCTATCGAGACGTTTTTTCCACTGCTCAAAACAGGTTTTGAACTCATCAATTTTGATGCCTTAGTGCTTCTGCTGGTTTTTGTTTCATCTCCTCCACATTGGCAAAACGTTTCCCTTTGAGGACTTTTTTCATCCAGGGAAACAAGAAAAAGTTGCACGGGGCGAGATTGGGTGAATAGGGAGGGTGGGGCACAAGGGTCATGCCGTTTTTGGTCAAAAACTGCTGAACACTCAGTGAGGTGTGTGTAGGTGCATTGTCATGGTGAAAGAACCAGTCACCTGTTTGCCACACCTCAGGATGTTTCTTCCACAAATCATGATACAACCTTCTCAAAACTTCCAGATAAAAACTTTGGTTGGCCGTTTCACCCAGAGGAACAAATTCTGAGTGCACAATCCCTCTCACATCAAAGAAACAGATGATCATTGTTTTCACGTTTGACTTCACTTGTGGCTTTTTGGGTTGTGGGGATGTGGCAGTTTTCCACTGGCTGGATTGCTATTTCATTTCGGGGTCGTAGGCGTAGCACCAAGATTCATCTCCGGTTATGATTTTTGAAAAAAAATCAGGGTCAACCTCAAACTGTTCCTTCAAAGCACGGCACGCAGTCAAGCGATTGTCTCTTTGTTCAGGTGTGAACAAGTGAGGCATGAATCACCCATCACAAAACAGGCAAACACATTGAAAGAGTCTCTAAAAAAAAAACCTCACCAAAGCCAAATGCAGCCTCTCACAACAACCCAGCTGATACACTGATGCAGATGGTTCCTAGAACACTCACCTAGCGGGGGAAGCCTGTACTACAAGGGGCCCGCCCTCCAGAAGATAATTCCAGGTTTTTTTGGGGTCCCCCTTCGTAAGAAGAACAAATCTAAGGCTTTTCTTTTTCCTTTCCTTTCCTTTCCTTTCCTTTCCTTTCCTTTCCTTTCCTTTCCTTTCCTTTCCTTTCCTTTCCTTTCCTTTCCTTTCCTTTCCTTTCCTTCCCTTCCCTTCCCTTCCCTTCCCTTCCCTTCCCTCCCCTCCCCTCCTTTTCTTTTCTTTTCTTTTCTTTTTTTTTCCTTTCCTTTCCTTTCCTTTTTTTTCCTTTCTTTTTTTTCTTTTTTTTTCTTTTCTTTTCCAAGCTGAACATGTTGGGAATACAAAGGGGTCTGAAAGCAGTTAGGACTATGTCATTGTGTGGTACCAAGGACCTAACTTCCTAAAGGTTCCACTAGTTGTATCTGCTACGATGAACCTGTTTTAAAAAAAAAGAAAAAGAAAGAAAGAAAAATAATTCCAAGCTAGATATAGCTACTGTTTTATTACTGATAAAATTCCTCCTGATGTAACTCATTTTGAGGAATTATGAGCAATTTAATTGGCAGCCATGATCAAGCATGTCTGGAAACCCTGTTGCTGATATCAATTGCGGTATACTGTGGTCTGGTTAACCCAGCAAGGCATGCTGATAGAGCACAGAAGCTACTCGACATGTTTTCTCAAGACCACCTCCAATCTGAAGCTGTTCCTGAGAACAGTTATGGTGATATTGCAACTTTCCAGGGATATCTTTACTTTGAAGCCAACATTATGTTACAGAAAGTTATGTTTCGTTGTTTGGAATGTATCCTGCATGAGATGAATAGACAGATTCAAATAAAGAACAAAATTAGTTCCTTCGGGAGAACTGAAATTTCACAAAACAAGGTAGAGGAATAATTTTTTCCTGGCAAGCCTGCTGCATACAACAATAAAACATGAAATTAAACAAAATATTAAAAACAAGAATAAGACAATTGGGCTCTTAGGCTACCAGCTTTTAGTTTCAAGGCTTTAATGGCCAGAAGAAGCATTACCTGAAGCCTTCACATTTCCAAAAGCACTTTTAGAAATACCTACTCAACCACCACAAGAAGGGATTCTTTAAAATTCTCTGGCTACTTTCAAAGTCTGGCTGGGTAAACAGCTTCAAGTAAAACTCACATTGGAGTATTTGGGGGCCATAATCAAATTAAAATTGAATGTTCCTTCCAATCTGGAACATAACAAAACAAATATAACAAAGTATGGAGTAGTTGCCAAACCAGTCTCTCTATATTGCCGCATTTGTTAGAGAACACAGTCGTGTTTTGTTGACTTGTAGGCAGAATGACATGCAAGGAGAAGGGCACGGAGGAATTTACCTTCTCCATCCCAGCTCCATATTGTCCTTGGTGCTTTTCACAAATTGGACGGACAACTTTACTGTAGGGAACCTGCTCTCCTCATACTATTTTGAACTACAGTAGAATCTCGTTTAACCGACCTTCGCTTATCCGACATTCCGTCTTATCTGACGTCCCTAAAAAAACCCCACAACAGCATGCATAAATCGGCGACGAGAAAAGTGTGCCACTTGTTTGCGAGCGTGAGTGTACTCTTTCTTGTTGCTCCTGACGGTGCGGCGCCGCAATGCAAAAATCAATTGCAACAGGTGCAGCAGGCGTGCACGTCTATCCTATGACTTATGTGTCAGTCATGTCTCGCCTTTCCTAATGGTCGCTCAGTGCAGTTTGTTACTGTATGCGGATCGGTTTACTGTGTGTTACTGTGTAGTGTTTACATGCGTGTTAACATAAGTAACGTAGTTGTGTTGTGAAGCAGTTTTTACTGCTTTTTAATTCCTCCTTATTATCCGACATTTTCGCTTATCCGACATTCTGCCGGCCCGTTTATGTCGGATAAGCGAGACTCGACTGTATAAAAGTCCAGAGACCATGCATTCATAATACATGAATAGAAAACCTTCCTTAGTTAAGAAACTATGTCCATCTAATTCATGGACAATGACTTTGTTTATTGCACACTTGAGTAACACTCCTGCATGCAGGAGATCTAATAAAAAGTTCTACATCCTCAAAAACAAATGAAGGTTCTGCAGTATTACTTACCCCCAGCTATTCATTGTGAAGACAGATCAGGAACAATATCCAATGTGATCAGGAATCTCATCAAAACCCTAGATGGGTGTGGATTGTTTGGTCCTGTAACCTCTCCCACTCTATCAGCAATACTTCTAGCAGGAGCCAAGTGTGAAAGAAGAGACCTTCTTCCATCACAGTATGACCCTTAGGAATTGTGTCCTGCTTACAGTCACTGACATCATGACTATGACAAATTGAATGGGAAGGAACTAATGGACTAAGGGTAACCTTTCATTCCTTTAAACTAGGCCTAGCATGAAGAAAGTGTATAAGCCTGCCATCAGTGAGAAAAATGAGGTTATTTAGGAGGCTATTCCTAATAGGCACTCTGCCTGGAGGTGGATATTATGTCAGAAGAGGTGAAGGTTTGTTTCCTTTCCATCAGCTTTTGGTAGAAACTTGTCTTTGTTCCATTAGGTTTGGCCCTGTTAATTCCTGCTGATAAATTTATCTGGAAGAGGATACTGGAAAAGCCTCAAACTTCATAGCTTTCCCCCTGAATTATTGTTGCTCTGGGTCCTGAGAACACTAAAAGAGTTATTAAACAATGAATCTGAGGTGTGGACCTACAAAAAAGACTCAAATTTGATTTCCACTCACATCTACAGTACGTAGAGGTTACTGAGAACAGTTTTACCCCCACCTTTTACCTATCCAATGTTATTGTACTAAAACTTCACCAGGCCTGAGTTCAATATATTTCCTTTAGCATCATTAACTTAACGTACTGTTTACACTATGTGTCTACCATTAGGAGCCTGAGGGTTTAGAACTGTGTTCTTTTATATTGTCTCTTCCACATAGATATTTGATATTTGCCAGGAAAGGAGTTTTATTTTTATGCATTTTAATATAAACCTCTAATATAATATATAATAATATAAAAGTATAATCCAAACCAGTGTTTCTCAACCTTGGACATTTTAAGATGTGTGAACTTCAATTCCCAGAATTGCTCAGCCAGCATGCTGGCTGAGGAATTCTGGGTATTGAAGTCCATGCATCTTAAAATGGCCAAGATTGAGAAATGCTTATCCAAACACTTCCAGCAGTGCAGTTAGGTTTTTGGCCATCACTTCTTCTATGCACAAGGATCAAAGTATATGTTTCAGTTTTGCAGTGAACTATATTTTTAGACTTTAAAAAATAAACCCTGGTTATTGCAGGTTGTGTTGATGAGAAATTCCTGAAAGTTTTTTTTTTTTTTGTAAACAAATGTCCTATGCCTATTCTTTGGATCCTAATAAGCTATCTTGTTAAGTGGACAAGAGTCCATTTTATTTAATATGATATTCTAGAAAAGAATTTTAGAATGTTGAGGAAGACTCCAGAATAAAGTTGAAGTCTGTCAAAAATTCCAATAAATTTCAGTTGACAGTTCTATTTTTGCCACAGAAAAACTAGAATAGGTATGTTTTGAACTCTTTATTTCTCTATACCCATGAAATATCCTACAAAATCCAACCTCCTTGAAATTACTCCCGCAGTGAGCTCAAATGGTGACTGGCATATCCCTCTTGGTTTGACTTGGATTTGACTTGACTCTTCCATGGCTTCTGTGAGAATTCTCTCCAGGCCTGAATGTTGATTGTATTGCATGTGTATATTATACACACTGAACCTTATAATACTGAACCTTAGAAATTGAAATTCCCAGAACTGGCCAAGGAAATCCAACTGCCCTCTGTCCACAACATAAACACATCCAGGTATGAAAGAGGGTTTTAAAATACGGTTAGGACATATCAGCCAATAAAGCAGTTGTGAGACATTATCAATAGAATTGCCTCAATGGAGAAGGCAGTTGTGAAACAAAAGTTTCCCAGCCGCAGAAGAGGAGTTGGAAGTATGTTGCTCTGTCTACAGGTGTTGTTAAGAACTTCCACAAGAGGTGCAAATAAATATTGGTTCATTCTGTAAAGCAGATTGCATAAAAATTAATGTAATTTTATTTCAGTTGGAAGTGCAGAGAGAATAAAGGCTCTATATGTACTTAGAGAGCTCTAGACATCTGGTCTCATCAAGGTTTTATCTTATCCAATAAAATACTAGATTTACAGAGGAGGCATAATTTTGTCAACAGTGAATTGGTTTGCTTTATCTTATAATTCTACTTCCCAACACATTTCTATCTGTGATGTTCTTATGTAAAATACATCCATTATGGTCCAATATACTGTGTCTCAAAATGTGATTATGACAAAAGTAATTCTGAGGGCTTTCTAAGAGGGCTCTGCAGGTGTTTGGTAGTAACATGAATATTCAAAGGGAAAATGAATCCTAGTGTCCCACATGCCTGACTGCTTTGGAGATCTTTTCAAGACCTTGAATTCTGAAAACACCCAATCTTTTTCAGATATTCATATGAAATATGCAGGGAGGGAAAGAAGTGCCTATTAGAAGAACTGTTTCCAATTCTATCTCAGTATTGTGAGAAAACTGCTCACTTAAACTAGGAACCAAAGCATTTGGAGATAGAACTATTGAAACGACTTCTCTGTTATATTTCACATTTGCAATATCCTTCCTGATATTATCAACATGTACAATAAAAAGCATTGTTTATGTTATAGTCTGATGTTACACCATTCCATTCCTCCTTCCTAGAAAGACAACAGTCTGGTTATGTTGACTGTGTCTGGTCCAGGGTCACAGTACTAGATGCTAGCTTATGCAAATACAATGCTGCCTATTAGCTACATAAAGAGTCATGCCTAAATCTATGGCTTTATATGTTTTAATACAAATGTGATATGTTGAATTCTATTATACTATCACCATCAGGAAGCAAAATGTCTTGAATCAGCTCTCTTTGTTGGGGAAGTAAAAAGGAACGAGCTCTAACCTACCCTAAATTGCCAGGAGTCCATTGGGAGTGTGAGGGCATAGAAGGAAATCAGTATACAAGTAAACCAACCTACCTACCTTCTTGCCTTACTACTTATGGACTTCCTGGTGCATCACATAGTCAGTCATTGTGGGAAACCAAGTGCCACAATTGATTGACTCTGTCAGCAGGATTCTTTTTTTATTCTTCTAAATTCACAGTCTTACCTTACCCAGTTTAGCAATAGTCTGTAACCTGTTGGCATTTTGCTGTCATTGTTGTAACACATGGAAATGCAAATATCACTGAACTTCTCTATCTTCCATTCCCATATCAAATTTATGATTGCAGAGAGAGAGAGAGAGAGAGAGAGAGAGAGAGAGAGAGAGAGAGAGAGAGAGAGAGAGAGAATTCTCCCATTAACTATTATTCTTGCTGTCAGATGTCTGTCTTATGAGTTCTTTAACAATCTCTGTTGTTACTGTCCTGAAAGTTTATCTAAGATAAACTTTTGCCTTGGGCAAAACAATAAAGCTGAGGAATGATGACCAGACAAAACTGAGTCTTATAAGCTTTGAGAATGCCCACTTTCAGATACCATTACAGTACACAAAAAATTCACTCCCTCCCACCCCCACATCAATAGCTCTGTGAAGAACTGTGCTGTACTTTATCTGAATGTCTTTGTATACTTAGGACCATGTTGCAGGGAGAAGATAGAAAGAGCAGCTGGAAAAACCCAAAGAGGATTCAGTTGTGAGACACCCCTGGGTAGCAGTGATTACACTCTGAATGAAGAAATGTCAACCCTGCAACATTTTATTGTCCATTGATCACAGGTGAAATGCCAACAAACTTCTTTTCCTTTTATATGTTCATGTTTCTGTTTGCCTGCTGTCACTGTTCATGATCACATACTTTGAAGATTCATTTAGCAAATAAAAGATCAGAATTTTTTTTCTCTGTACCTGGAAATCAAGATTCAGGTGAAGCCAGCCAAGTTCCATTGGGTAAAATACTACATTGGTTTATGCCTTCTACATGTCCTCTGTCCTCTCGCAAAAAGTAAGGTCAAATAACAGTTTTGTTTTGTTTTACTGTGCGGCAGTATTTCTCCTCTAACCTTAATCTAAACACTCTTGTGTCAATATAAAAGCATCTTAATTCCTTCACTTTTTCTGCAGGGTGTATTATACTATTGAGGATAATTTCAGAAAAAAATCAGCTATTCAGCACATAGGATAAGAAAATAGCAACACAAGTTTCTCCCGTCTTTATCCTAAACACCAAGGAAAAGTTCTATACTGGGGAAAGTAAGCAGGATAAATTTAGTACAATATCTTTGATTTTTGCTGCATAACACTGACTATAATATGAGGACTACAAATTACAACTGAATGGGATGAGTATGAACGTTAATACATAGATACTCATCGTACCTTCATTTTTGGATAAGCAACATTTGCGAGTGCAAAAAGGGAGTAAAAATATTAAATCGAAGAAAAGAAAGATATAAGATAAGGAAATAAGAAAAAAATAAATTTATAGCAAAACTACACTCATTATACCTTTCTATTCGTACAAACCATTGTGTTTTTAAACTTCTCCCATCTGTTTTGTGGATCTGGTCAACTCCACCCAACAATGACTTTCTCAGTCTTCAGCTTCCTCTCAATTGTTTCACTTTTCCATCAAGTATTTGTAACCGCTGTGTTAAAGCAGAGATGTTTCTGGATGTATAGACTCAGATCCCCAGGATTCCAGTGTGGCCTCCCCTCCAACCTTTGTGTATTTTATTCTAAACTAAGTTATGCCAACTTCATCCTCTCTCTTTCTCTCTCTGAAAATGGATCAGTTTCCTTCTCCAATTTATGGGAAACCCAAGCAAAGGCCTTAGTTATGAGCACTAGCAGTTTTATTTCCAACAATATTTACACAACTACTCAGGTATAAAACAACATTTCATAGATATAACTATAACTTTAAGTACTATTAAACTCAATGGAATGAGTCCAGTTTTATCTATAAAAAGGGTTGTGCTGAAAACTAGCAATTCACCCTTCCCCTACTCTCTCATTCTCACTCCTCCCCTACCTCTTACACACACAGACTCCTGTCCCAGCTGTTTTAAACTTCTCCACTGACTGCAGGTGGAGCAGTCTTAAAGGCACAGTACATATTAAAGGCACACCATATAATGAACAGACTAAATTCTATCTCTCCTCATAAAGAAAGGACCAAAACCAACTATTAGATCTGCAAGAACTGAAAGTGAGCAGTTTTCCTCCCTCTCTTCTCCCTGGCTGTGCTCGCTCTCTCTCCCTCTCTCTCTCTCTCCTTGGTTTGATCTCTTTCATCCTGAACCACCTGATACAGTCTACATCTTCATTTCCTGCTGTTGGACATTTTCCTCACTAAAGAGACTGCTAGTTACTCTTCCCTTCTTTTCCATTAACTAGGCTTTGTTCCTTCTCCGTGGATGCAGCCTGCTGCTTCCGATTCCTCTGTTGGCTTGCTGCTGCCACCCAAAATTCTGATTCCCTTCCACTCCTAAGTTGGTCTCCCTCTCTTTTGTCAGGAGAGGAAGAACAGCATGTTGTAGGGAGAAAAATTCTCTGCCTTCTCCCTTCTATCGCTTGGCTGATTCTGAGCTGTCTTAAAAGACTCCCAATTCTGCTCCTTCTGTGTTGCCATGTCACTATTTGCCAGGCTGGACTTCTCCCTATCCTTTTCTCCCTGCGGGTTCACAGCAAATGCCTTTTTATACTCTGCTTGGTCCTAAATTTCATTCCTGTACTTTCCTCCTTAGCAAAGATCCTCTCCCATTTCTTTACTGACCCACTTTATCAAAAGCAGCCCCTTACCTCTTATTCTAATATACACCTATTTACTCCATTTCTGAAAGTTACACATTCTAACTTCTTCCAATATAGTTTTACTCTATTTTACACCCTTCTGACAAATTCCTCCAGTTTGCATCAAACTTTAATTATTTTTATATTCAATTGCTTTGTGACTTGATCCTCATTCATTCTTTTCATATGACCAAACTATTTCAAAGTGCTACTTTCATACTAATCATTTACCTTTGCATTCAAACCACATTCATTCAGCATCCATTCATTTTTATAGTTCCTCTTTTTGTTTTACTACACATACCTTTTAAGTATCCCATTCAAGTTGCATTCAGCTTATTTCTTATTATATATATATGCCCAATGCTCACTTCTACAATCTTAAAAGCACCCATTTTCACCTATTTCAACAAACTTGTATTCTTTTAGGAACCTGGTATTTACCCATGATCTTTCTACCAACATTTGCATATCTTAAAAAATTATCTATTTACTTACTCATATTTAGTAACTATTGTATCAAGGCACAGAAATGTATCTACTCTCTCACTCTCTCTCTCTCACTCTCTCTCTCTCTTTTGCCATTTATATATACATTTTTTCAGCCAAACACAACTGCTTTGGTCTCTGATACATTTTTAGATCTTTACTCCTCACTGCATTAGACAATCTATCATAGATATGCTGCAGATCATTTGGGCTCTTACTCAACAACATGGCATCATTTGTCTCAAGAAATATGCATATGTTGGATGTGTGAAAAGAAAGGGAACTTTTTATCATGCCTGGTGGACTTGTGAAAAAGCAAAGAAATTTTGGATGCAAATTCATATAATGATGCAAAAGGATGTTACAGTCTAATATTGTGATGAAACCAGAATTATTTCTATTGGGTTTTATGGATGCTGAAGTAGAAAAGAAATATGGGAAACTAATATTGCATATGATAACATATGGTAAATTTTTAATTAAAAATATTTAAAAAACAAAATAAAAATACACGGGTTCACATCCCCAAATAACATACCACTACTGTCACCACAATCACTTCTTATGCATTCATCTATAAATGCATAAAACAACCCTGAGGACATCACATGTTTGTCTTACCGCCTGATCAGTGCTGAATCATTTACTTGGTATTCCATTTATTTCCATGCATGCTTTAATTCATATATTATTCTTCTGGCATTCAGCAACCAACTTTCAGCTCCATACTTATGGACCATATTCCTTGAGTCAAACTTATTCAAATTCAGCAAACATCCCGTAACATTTATTTCTCGATGGCATCTGACTGGCATAAAGCTGCACTATACATCTCAATTTTTGTTTATTGTCATCTCTCATACCCTTTCAATCAGAATTCACCCAAACACTTTCCCAGACACACTAAACTATCTCCCCTGCCACCACCCTCACATGTTAAACAAATCATACAACCACTCCATAAGCAAACCACACCCATATTTTACAGTTTATCCAGTTATACTGTCTACATGTACAATGTTTCATTTTTCAACATACAGCATTTATGGCTTATTTTTCATCATTTTTCTTGGACTACAGGTAATTCTTGGTTAATGACATTCAGCACCTGTTCAAAGTTACGACAGTGCTGAACAAGGAGACTTGTGCCTGGTCCTCGGAATTGCGGCCACTGCAGCATCCCTGCAGTCACATTATCGCAATTCAGGTGCTTGGCAACTGGTTCGCAATTTTAATGGTTACAGCAACCCAAAGTCATGTGACTGCCATTTGCAACTTTCACTGCTGGCTTCCGAGAAGCAAAGTTAATGGGGAAGCTGGTAGGGGGTTGCAAATGGCAATCACATCATGTTGTGCCTAATGACCACACAGGATTTGCCTAACAATCACAACCGGAACTGCTGGAACTGCCATCATAAGTCGGTGTGGTCATATAACATCATACTTTACAACCGTGTTGCTTAGCAATGGAATTCCCTGTCCCAATTACCATCATTAATCAAGGACTATTAACACTAGCAAGTATCATGGTTCTTTCAATTTTCCTCTTTGAAACATCACTATCCTTCCAATACAAATATCTAGATTACTTTCACTAGCATTCTCTCATTTCAGTTTCATCCCAAATTGTTTCATCACTTTTATTTTAAATTTCATTCACTCTGCTAGAGGTTCCTTGTTTAGACTTCTTCACACTTTTCAAACTACTGTTATTTCCATTAAAATTGATTTGCATTTTTATGCCTCCTTTAACTGTTCCTTTCTTTAAGTACATTTTTTGCAATTATATTTTCCTCTTTATATATATTATACATATATCTTCCTCATCCTCATGTTTTGCAACAACCATTCTTTTTTATGCATTTTTCATCATCCACACCTATTTCACCTTATTGTTCTACCAACATCCTTTTCAGACATCACAATTCAGTGTTGTAGCGATTTGTAACATAATAATTTTTTTTTACTCTATTCCAAGTAAAATTCCACATAAGAATATGTTTTATTATGTCCACATTCTGTACATCCTGTTAAGAAACTTATCTTCTAATACTTTTATCATACAGGACTCTTACATTGTCTTTCTGTAGTCATTCTTCTTTCACTCCAGTTTTTTTTTTTTTCATTTGTTCCTTTTCTTCCATGTCCATTTTGTTCCCAAGATCCATTTTGACCCTCCCCAAAATAATAGTTTGTTCCACATTCTAAACCACTCATCCTGCTTCATTGATTCTCTCCATCTTTAATTGTAAACAATCACATCAATTGTGCTTTTAGTTTTATATTAATTCCATTGCTATCTGTAGGTATAAATAGACTTACTTACTTACTTACTTATTTGGTAAATTGATATAGCTGCCCATCTCACATATGTGACTCTTAGTGGTGTACAAAGTTTTTTTTAAAAATACAATAAAATAGCCAACATATATTAATAAAAGTCATTAAAATTATAAACAATAAAAACTGTTAAAAACATAGTCTGTGGGAGAGCACACTCAATTTCCCTAGTAGTGAAACCACTTTGCATACCACCACCACCAGATCCCCAGGACAAATGGCAAAGCCATGTCTTCAGGCCCTTCTGGAAAGCCAACAAGGTCGGGGCCAGGCTGATTTCAGGGGGGATGATGTTTGAGAGTAGGTACCATGGCAGAAAAGGTTCTCTTCCTGGGTCCTGTCAGATGACATTCCATTGTGGACAGGACCTGCTACAAACCCTTTCTGCCAGACCTTTTTGACTGGGGAGAGGCGGTCCCTCAAATGACCCAGCCCCATGCCATTTAGTGCTTTATAGGTCATTACCAGAGCTTTGAATTGAACCCAGAGGCAAACTGGTAACCAATGCAGCTTGTGGAGCAGAGGGGTAGAGTGCGTTAATCTAGGTGCATTCATAACTGCTGCAACATTGCATTTTGCACCAGCTGAAGCTTCCAGATGCTCTTCAAGGACAGCCCCATGTACAGTGCATTACAGAAATAGATACAGGAAGGGAACAGGGCCTGAGTGACTAAGAGTAGGGCCTCCTAGTCAAGGAATAGGCACAACTGGCATACAGCCCGAAATGGTGCAAAGGCCCTCCTAGCCACAACTGAGTCCAGAAGGACCCCCAGCTTGCGCACCTGGTCTGTCTGGGTCAATGCCATCCCATCCCAAACTAAATATGGCAAATTCCCAGAACTTAGTGGCCCCCAAACCCAAAGCCACTCAGGCTCAGTTGAGCTAAACCCTGTTGTTCCCCATCCAAACTCCCACAGCCTGAGAGAGGACATCAACAGCATCACTTCATCAGGGACAGAGATATACAGTTGGGTGTCATCAGCATACTGATGATACCTCATGCCAAGGAGGATTACCAGCAAAATACAGTGCCACCCAATCCCAACCCCCCAGCTGGTCCAGAAGTGAATACTAGATGTTGATACCATGGTTGATGGCATCAAAGGCCTCCAAGGATGGATGCACTACTCCCATCTGGCTCCTGTCAGAGGTCATTTAAAACCACAACCAATGCTGTTTCAGTCCTGTACCCAGGCCTGAAACCCAACTGAAAGGATCCAGATAATCTGCTTCATCCACTTTTTTAAGGGACAGAGGAACCACCCCTTCTCTGAAGGAAGAAATTTCTATTGCTAAAACCCAACCACATGTCACCTCCCAGGAAGACTTCTCCAATTAGGATAGGCATGGGTTTAATAAACAGGTTGCTGAGTTCACAGTCATAGGACCCTGTCCAGCAGGTTCAAACTCAGGTTCAGCAGGTTCCTCTGGTTCAAGGAGGTTCAAACCCTTCCCAGATAACATGGCTGGCCTGCACATGATCTATACCAAGACTGGCATCTAACTGGGAGTGAATCCAAGTAATTTTGTCCACAGATGCTCTGCAAAATCCTCTGCATGGACCTGTACATGCACCCCCAAGTCCCTTCTACCCAAGAGGGCTCTGGTCACCCTAAACATGTCAGCAGGGTGGCTATCCCTGGATCCAATAAGAGAGGTACTGATGCTCTGCAGTCCTCACCGCCTGTCAGTCCCAGCCCAAGAACGACAAGACAGTCCAGTCCAATATAATTCCTTTATTAGCTCACTCCTAACAGACAGAATCTCACCAGACTAAACCTATGCTAAAGCAAGTAGTGGATATACCCCATGAAACTCTAGGGAGGGGCTGTCCTCATCCTCTTTGTCTTCCCATGCTCCTGCTGTGGACTGAGAAAGTGCTTGCTCTGGAATGTTCCCCCTCCCTCCTGATAACCTTGATCCTCCATTCCAGTATCTTCCTCGCTCATGCCATCCATTATACTGCCACAAGGTAGGCCTTAATAGTGTCTCTAACTCATGTTTGGTCAAGTTCAATCTTTGTTGACTTCCAATGGACATTAGGGATGCCCGAATTGTCATTCAGGCATCCCTAATGGCCATCAGAAGTCAACAAAGATTGCCACTCCCCCACCCCTGCCCTGGATTCTTGGCTGATGCCCCAAACCCAGTTGTGTTCGTTTCTGAAAGTGGGCCCTACCTTCCCTTCTGGACCTGGCCAGGTTTCAGTAATATATGCCAGATCAGCCCTGTCACCCAAGTCACAGATGAAGGTGGCCTTATTACCAGCCGACCTGGTGTTTAGCCACAGCAACTGAAAGCCAACACCTCTAAGGGTCTGCTGACCAGGCACTGAAGTTGAGCTCAGGGGGTTGGAACATAAAATCAGCACAAGATACTGAGATTGCATTCCCTGAGAATGGTCTGCCTCCTTCTCCATCCATACCTCCCCATACCCATCACCATCAGGATACTTTGACCTGCCCCAAGCCCCGCTAAGATCCCAATAACCCACAACCCATGCACCCCAGTTCCCAAGACAGGGGATCTTCACTTCATCACACTCCAAACCACAACACCAAGGGAAGGGTAAGTGGGATCCTCGGGCTTTCAGCGCCATGAGGAATCCCCAAAGACCACCTCCTACTCCCACTCAACATCTCACCATCTACATAGCACCCCTACCAAGTCACTCTCATTGACCTATTGGGAGCTCACCTCGCATTTGATAAGGTAATATTTCCCTTGGATTACCTTCCTTCAGAATGCTGAATATTTTTTTTCCCCCTTTTTCAGACATGATAGTATCCAAAACTAGTTCTTGGTTCTTCCATTATTGCCATTCACTGAAGAGTGACATGAAACCAGCCTATGGATTGCTCCATCATACACACCCACAACAACCTAGTTGACACCAATTAATATTTTCTGATATATAATTTAGCTCTTCCATTCATAATTAATTTGGTTAATTATGGTTTGGTTTGGTTAATACTTTAAGATAATGAGAATGTAAATTAGATCCCATCCTTAATTCCCCTGATTTAGTTTGATTTGATGTTGTCATCTTATTCTTCTCTTTGCATTTTTGTAGTGCTGTTATGTGTTTGTTTATTTTTATTTTATATCATTTTTTTTTCTTTATGAGCTGTCAAGAATCATTTTGGATGGGGCAGCATAGAAATATATTTAATGTATGAATGAATAAATAAATTGTACCCATGCCACATGCAATATTCCTTCCTAATGAAAAGGACAGTATTACTCAATTTTCATACATTTTGGCTAGTATCCCACAAACAGACCCAAAACCTAGATTTACCCCAAGTATGCTTGTATTACAGTATTCTATGCCAGCTGGGAACTCTCATCCTTAGACTATGTTGCAAGCTAATATCTGTTACCCGCTTTCCACTAACTCAGAGATAGATGTGGTATAATGACACATATTCAAGATGTCTATTATTGCTCATTAGGATGTTTAGGATGCTTCTTCTTATTTAATAACATGACATTAATATTTCATTCTTTTTATGAACATGTTGCCATTAACAGTTTAACCTCAGCAAGTCTGAATTTGAGCCAATGGATTAGAAAACTGTCATTCAAATGATCAATATCAGTAATTCTGTATACACATTTCATAGGAATAGGTCCTATTCCAATCCATTACATTCATTTTAAAATAGAGAAGCACAAAATTAGGTCATTAGATGAATGGGAGGGAGAGTGTTCTGTGGCTTTTCTTTCTCAGATGTAAGTGTAGGGCTCAGGTTATTAATGAATGCATAAGATCTATCAAGCTCCATTCTTGTTTTCTTTCTAGGTTATAATATTGAGTTAGATACAACAACTGTCTCTTCACTGATAGAAGGATTAAGGAACCTCCATGCTGTTCTGTTTTTTGTTTTTGTTTTTTAAGGCTGAAATAAGAAGTAGAATCACTAAAAGTTACCTTCCACTTTGTTTTGTTGACAGTAAATTCTACTGGATCAGAGAGTCTTCCAGCATTTGATAGACATCAATTGGATACAATCCATATTCTGCATATTTTAATTATATTTGCATAGATTTAACCTACATTTTTATAGGAGTCTGAGGTTTTTAAAATTGGTATATTGTATTTTTGAGGAATTATTTTAGTAGGAAGGTTACTCAGTTTTACTCAATAAGTAAAAATCAAATGTAATAGCACACTTACTATACAATCAGGAACTTAAAGAAATCAAAGATACATTTCATTGTAAAAACTGAATTAAAATGTGGCATCCCGTGGACTTGTGGAACATCTAGTAAGTATTTTGTTATTTATCCTAACATTTTACTGGTTTCACTTCTATGTTGGCAGTCTTCTGTCTTAATCAAAGGATGGCTTTTCCATCTTTCCTGAGATGCTGCAATTTATTCCCATGCCTTCATCATTAAAGCCTAAATCCTTCGGTTTGGGATGGAATCCTTCGTTTTTATTAGAATGCAAACTAACCTAATTCTCTCTTCCTGATTTAATATAGGAAGTGGGATGCAATTATCCTTGGTTTATGATTCTCTAACTTGAAATGAAGGCTAAAGCCCCCCTTGATAAAAGTATGAGAAGTATAATTAAATAACCATCTCATCTATTTTTAGAGTTCAGACAACTCCCCTTCCAGGCATGCACTCAGCTTCTATCACTATTAAGCCAATGGGCTGCCTTGCTCCTAGAAAGTGATTGACTGTACGAAAAACATCATCACGTTACTGAAGTGTAATTTCCTTCTTCCTGCTTTGAATTTGAACTTTGGGCACAGGTAACATTCAGGATAGATCCATCCAGGCAGCTTCATGGAATCATACTGATGAATTCTATCTTCTTTATATGGGGTCAGTGAGAAGATATAACAACAACAACAAATAATAACAACAATAAACAAGATGAGCCACTTTACCCTTGTTCTTCCTCACTGAAGTTTCTTTCCATGGTTCCATGGTATGGGGGAAGAAAAATTAAAAACACACTAGCCATTATGTATGTTTAGTAGGGGGAGGGAGCATTATGGGAAGATAGTAGCAAGGAATCAAACCACTTTAACTGCAGGAGGGAGGAGGCAAATCCCAGCAGCAGGAAGTGAGACTTTTGGGAAGTTCCCAGCCATGGCAACTATCTCCCTGCAGCTCCAAAGGAAATGGTGCAAAATTCGCTTTCTTTGGAGCAGACACTGGACCATTTGTTAATTAGCTTAGCTTTCCAATAGCTCACGTATGCCATCAAGGGAACAAAGGGGGTACTGAGGTTTTCAAATAAGTACAGTTTTGTATACCTGAAAACAAGACCTCAGTCTCATTTGAGTGAAAGCCATTTTTGGTTTTTTTGGTTTTTGTTTTTTTGGGTGTAGGAATAGTACATAAAGCCACTCCAGATTTCAGAGGGAACAGATTTATGACAGATGGCATCACTGAACAAAATTTACCAACCTTTAATTTTTTTTTTCCAATTAGTCATGCCTACGCAAACACCTCTGGTTTGGAACAATGAATCCAAGAGAAGAACATGTGTTTCTAAAACTACACCCAAAAAGTAGTAATTAGGGCTGTGCAGCACTTTGGATGCAAAGATAAAAAGATGTTCCAGATCCTATGGAAACACACACACAACAGCCATCTGCACTTCCTTAAACCAAACCTCTTTTCCAGGGATAATGTTGCCCCTGCATGTGATCCTGGGAAACACAAAGTAGTTTTAAGGAGGTGTAGACAGATGCCATATGAGCACCCCAGCATGCTCTCAAGCACCCAAGCACTGCCCTGCAGTAATTAAGGCATCAACCTCAGGGATATCTACATTTGAAAGCCTGCATCAGAGAAATGTACTGCATGTACAAAAACTGACACTGGAAATGTATTAGAAGTTGCAAAAAAAAAAAAAAGTAGCTTGCTGTTGAAAATGGTCCTGGATTTTTCACCCAGGGTTTTGCTTTTGTTTTTTTTTTTTTAAATTTAAGTTTATTGGTCCTCATTAGGTTGCTGAGTATCAGAGCCATGGAGAGGTAGTAGCTGCACTGTTCTGCTTTTCCATCTGGCTTTAGGATTCTTATGGCATGATAAATATGCATGGTGAATTGCCATGTTCCATAACATTGTTAGAGGAATGGGAAGGCCTCAGGGTATGGAACAGCCCTGTTTCCTGATTGCAGAGCAACAAGATTGGCTAGGGTTCTTTGGTCATAAAAAGCAAAGCGCTAATTCTGGAGCAGGTCTTGTTTAATTATGTCTGGTGGTGGTTTCTGCTTAGCTCTCCTGGGCCCACTTTCAAGGCGATGTTTGTTGGAGAAATTTTAAAGTCAAAAATGTCTGTATATCACAACACTGTCTGCTCTTTTATTCCTCTACAGCCGAAATGTTCATTTGGTTCCAGAGAAACAGAAGTTGCTTATAGGATAACAGTAGGATTATATAATATTCCACCAAATTTGATCTTGCTCAGTCTCTCAGTTTCCAACCTTAAGTCCTTCTGTTCTATTTACAAAACAAACCAACCAACCAGCAACATGAAAAACGTGCTTGCATTTGCATGGATGTACTCCTGTTACAGACATATTTATATACATTTCTCCTCATAAAAGGCATTTTATTTGCTCTTTTATACAAAAGTGCATTAATCTACACATTCTTAGTTTTCAGCTGTTTACAAGCCTGCATTGTAAGATCCAGAAAAGTGCAAATACAGATGGATATGGTGTTCCAATGTGGAAAATCTAAAGCAGGGAACTCTGCATTGCAATATGTGGATACATTCATCCATTGGTGCAACCTATACTCTGAACATTACAAGATGAAATAATGTCCATGTCAGATCGAAGCCTTTCCAGAAGGTAATTAAAATAAAGCATGTCTATACTTATTTCTTGTTCCTAAATTTAAAAAGTAGACAACAAGAGTCATGTCATGGTGAAGGTGCTAGACTAGAAGAAGTGAGACCTCCCTAAGGCATGGAAGCTAGCGGGGTGACCTTGGGACAGTCACGCCTTCTCAGCTATAATTGGCACTCTGTGGCAAGCCAGCTGAAAAACAAAACTCCTTGTTGCATCATGCACCAATAAGCCACTGGGCAAGCACAGCACAGAACAGGTGGATCCTGCAACTAAGTGAATGATAAAAAGAACAAGGAGGACACATTCTAAACGTAGTTTAAGTTTGGAGAAACTAAACAGGAGTTTTGAAGATTTTTACACGGAAGCAGGAAAATAGGTTCCTTGATGTTTCAAAAGCACTGTTACCTTTCTGCCAAATGTGTATGCCTATATTGGCCAGACTGGCTGAAGAAGACATTTTGCTATCTGAAGTGGGAAAGTTAATGGCTCCCTTGCCCCTCTTCCATCAGCCATGTCAAAAATACCCTGAATTAGTCAAGCTAAGTTAGCTCAGAAGGAATAACATTCAAAACCACCTCTTCCCATCTTTGATTATAAAGATTCAATATATGACTATAATATTAAAATACATAATTAACCATTTGCTGCCTGAGATAGCTACCTCCTTCTGCCTCATGATCATGGGGTCCTGGAATACAAATCAAAAATGCCTGGATTCAGAAACTTGTATGAGGTTCATTTTTAAAAAATTTCCAGACACTGTGTTTTAACTTTATCTAAAAATCATTCTTATGTTTTCTCCAATCAAATCCATTTGCTTTACTGAAATATATATATATATATATATATATATATATATATATATATATTTTTCAAGTTGAGAGCATGGCCCTCTGGACAAGTTTCAAGGCACTCTTGCCTGTATTATGTTGCCCCGAATTCTGTGTTGGATTGTGCCCATAACGTTAGGTATTCTTCACAGTGATTACAAACCTGGTTGTGTTTGCTAAAGTTGTTTATGGATTTCCTTTTCAGGGAAAGGCTGAGAGCCTGAGACAGTTGAATATGATGAAGGTCTTTCAACAACTCTTAACACTTCCAGATCTTAACACATTTTGATCCTGATTCACCAATACAGTTAGCATAATATGCCTCGTGAATCCCAGGAGGGGTAAGAGCAATCACTTCCCACATTATGGTTACAGTAGAGGAAAAAGCCAATTATCTTTGCTTCAAGGACACTGAGCAGAAGAGGAAGCAGCTGAGCTAAAATGAAATCAGAAAGTAGCCATTACCCTTCAGAATATGTTGGATTCATCTGCACTTATAATGGATAAGGTTTCCATCTGAGGTACATTCTCTCTTTTTCTCTCTATCTCAAATGTCTTTGGATCTGACCCTTACTTGGCAAAACCTTGCAGATCACAAAGGCAAACTGCCATCTGTATTAATCCTTAAATGTTACACCAAATAGTTAGCAAAAGGTAATGTGTTCTTCCAATCCATGATAAGAAATAAAAACTGGAAGGTACCTTTACTTATCGGTGCCTTGAAGGAACAAACATAAAAACAACACCTCCGTCTTTTTTGCTAGGGTACTCAATGGTCAATAGTTTATTCACAGTTCTCCATAGCTATATATGAGGCAGCCCCCTCCACCCCCCATTAAAGCACTAAAATTATAAAATGACTGGAAAAACCAGTTAAGCTGCTAACTATTCTTTTCTCAGATAGAGGGATTAGCTATACCCAAATATCATTGCCAAATTTAATCTGTTTAGGCTGCAATGCTTTGCACCTTTACCTGGGAGTATCGCTATCAGTTTTTCTTGCAACAGGATAATTTAAGTTATAGGTCAGAGATCTAATTTACAGGAAAGATTTCCAAAATTTAAAACAGGAGAAACTCTTGCAGGATAGCTAAGTCATTAAAGCCTTCGACCTAAGGACAAATTGGTGATATACCTCTCTCTCAGATACACATTCACATCCTCTCAAGCACAGAATTCAACAGCAACACTTTCTAGCCCACTGAGTACAACAGAAGTTGTAACTGAACTCTGTGTATCTTTTGAAATTTCATGAAGAAAAACCAAAATAATAAAGTCAACAATGCGAATAATGTGATATTTAAAATGCTGAGAAGGAGTAGAACTCTGTCTACTTTCTTTGAACATTGATGTAGTCATTTCCGTTGGCAAACAATTTGAAAAAAAAACTAAACCTAGGATATAAAATATATATATATACCCAGTCTATTGCTTTTATAGTAAGTCAGGACAGTGATTTAGAAAACATGCTGGACAAATCATTCAAAAGTATTTACTCCATCTGAGAATGGATTCATGAAATGTCTTTCTTGACATCACTCAGAAAAGTGTAAAATGATCCCTGACAAAAGTGAGCATCAAATGTTTTGGTTTTGTTCTTATATTTCGGATAAAGTAACAACCTCTCCTTCAACACAGAGCATTTAAGGCAGGATGATACAATTCAGCCTCAAACTGAAACACATTTTGAAGTAAGTTTATGAACATTCTCAGTCATCCAGGTGGAATTGTCTGGAAGTTGAGTGATGGCAACTGGACTTCTTTTCTTTTTGGTTAGAGACATTTCGCTACTTGTCCAAGCAGCTTCTTCAGTCTCAAAAAGTTGGTTAGGAGGACCCCATAAAAGTCTTCCAGGGTGGCTGTGTTTCTGAGCCTATCATGCTAGTAAGAAACACAGCCACCCTGGAAGACTTTTATGGGGTCCCCTTAACCAACTTTTTGAGACTGAAGAAGCTGCTTGGACAAGTAGCGAAATGTCTTTACCAAAAAGAAAAGAAGTCCAGTTGCCATCACTCAACCTCCAGACATTTTGAAGTAAGAAAATATTGTCATCTGTTAAAGAGGTGTTTACAATAAACAAACACTGCTCTTCCTTTTTGCTGTAGTGGTAGTTCTCCAACACGAGAAGAACATTGGATAGGAGGCACAAGAGTGTTATGTTGGCTCATGAATTTAATAACATTGGCAAGCACTGCTCTTAAATAGAACAAGTATATCCCATTGAGTCCAATGGGACCTACCCCTGGCAAGTGTACAAAGAAATGACACCTAAAATACCTAATTATGTCTGAATCTATAAAATATGGATACCAATGCATGTCCCTAGCCAGTTATGAACCCCCTGAAGCAGTTAGATTTATCTTTCTGTAGAAATGGAAGTAAGTCTTTCTGTTTCAGGATTACCAGTTGTTTTTGGAAGCTAAATTTAGATTGTTATAATCTATCAACTTGGTTTTTGTTCACTGACATTTCATCATTATATTTTCTAGTGTATATACTACCTTCTTCCCAAACCTAGTTTTTCCATTGAAAACCTGCCAACTTGCCATCAAAAAATTAAGTGTAAATCAATTTTGCAGCAATAATGGAAAATGTTGTTAAATCGCTTTTCTCACTCCATTATTTTATGCCATATATATGTAAAAAAACCTGTCACGATTCTGACCACCATTAAATACTTTATTTTGTGTAAGCTAGAATGAGCCCTATACATCCATAGGAAAGTCTGTTCCCTATGTTTAGTGATGCATGCTTGTTTATCAGTCAAATATGTTTTGTGAGACTTCTCTAATTGTTTTAACGCTATTGACCCCACATTCTACAATAGGAAAAACATATTCAAGGATGGATTGTGGACTTGTTCAATTTTTTCCTGCACAACTGAACTGTTAACCTAGGTGGAAATTTAGGGAAACACAAGCTGAATTAAGTATAATTCAGGAAGATCATCCTCATAAAGTGATTGAGGAAACTGCACCTGTTGAATGCCTATCTGATGCATCCCTTCCCAGCCCAGTACTGACTTGAAAGATCAAGGTAAAGTGACTTGTGAAACCATCATAACATATGAAACTAAACAAAATCCTCAATCATACATTGCAACAGAAACAATATTGAATATGTATCATTGAGGAATCAGCTTGACAGTTCTTATCTAGTTCCCTTGAAATCTTGGCAAGTCCTTTGTACTAATTATAATAAGAATTTGGTTATTTCTCCCATACTGAAAATGGCTAGACAGGTCTGGACCTTGTTGAGTAGAACATGTAAATTTGTGTTTTCTTCTTATAAGAACTTGACACTTTGGAATAATTTTAATTTAAAAACGGCTGGTAATACATTTTTCTGGAAAACATGGGCTTTTAATGGAATCATTATCCTCCATAAGCTATTAAGTAAAGTTACTTTTAAAACTTTTCTGAACGGAATATCATTGATCTAGAAAGGCTGAATGGCAATACATATAATTAAAGCATTTCCTATCTATACTGTTTGGAGCTGGTGCCCTTGTGGCCTGTGAAATGTATTCAGAGTATTCAGTTTGTTGGAGAAGGCTCTTACTGAAACTAAACCAGTAATGAATTATTACCCAAAATTACAATATATTTCAATTTTTGTTTTTATTTCAGGGCAATTAGGAAAGGTACATACAAACAAACAATTTTGGCTAAAAGACAATATTAAATAAAAAATGCTAAGGTGCTTGCTCAGGATTCACACATGCACAAAAAAGAGATTAAAATTAGCAATTAGGGTAGTGTAAAGTTTAAAATAGCTACCAAAAATACAAATATGGAAATATATTGTTAGATAAAACAATAAAATGATCCAAAAGGGATTTGAGGATTATAAGCTTCTCTTACAGAACCCTGTCAAACCTGAGAAGAATGTAGTGTAACAGCTGACATGGCATGCATTACACCAAAGCACAAAAGAAGTTAAAAATTGGCCAATAGTTAATGCTGAGTTTGAGCCATTTCTGGCTATCCATCCCCAGACAGGTTCAGTTGCTCTTAATTATTCTTTGCCTAATTTTGCACATTGCCACATAGAACCTGGCAGCCTTGTGTGTTATTTCAGGGTTGATGTTGGAAAGCAGAAATTGCTTATACTGTTGATTGGTGAATCCTGTTTTGCTGATCAGGAGTGGGTTAATTAGAGCATTTTGAGGTTCTGTATAAGACTGGCAATATAGAAGAACGTCTTGGATAGTTTCGACCTGTCCTGAGTCACAGGAACATAGTTGTAATGGAAATCATATCTTTTTGTCTCTTCCAGCCAGAAGTGCTGAAGAGAGAGCATTACATCTGGCTAAGGTGAAGGCCCTTCTCTGATTTAGGATGTTAAGCTGTGTGAAACACATAGTTGGTGCCAGAGTGTATCTCCGGCTATCTGCCATGGGAAGCTGAGTGGTATTACCAGCATCTGTTTGACAGTCTATGTCAAACAAATGTTGCTTGAGTGTGGCCCTTGTTTGCTCATAGCCCAGAGATAGTAAATCTGTGGGGAAAGTCCTAGGATATTTCAAAAATAAATTTGGACCATTTGCAATAAATTTGGAATAGAGAATTGGAGTATCTTATGTTATCCAATTAATGGCTTTGCTTCAGGTTTTAAAAGCTTGGCTAATTCACCAAAATAAATAAATACATACATAATAAATAAAATAAAATAAAATAAAATAAAGTTTATTGACCCCCACAAAATATTAGAAAAAGTTGTCTCTCATCATTTCTGTGCTGGAGATGTAATAAATCTGAAAGAACTTCAGTACGTATACAATGGGTGTGCCACTTAGAATTCTTGTTATTTAGATATCATTGCTCTGCTAAGCCAAGTTTTCAAAGGCAGTTAAGGATTAAATATGAGAATTCTTTATTAATTTAATTAATTAATTAATGCTTTATTAAATTATATCCCCAAATTTGAAATCCTTCAAACCATGAAGAACTTGGATGATGGCAAAGCATAAGGTGATTGCATACTCATGGAAGAATACTTGTATCCCAGATTTTAAATGCTGCTTTAATGAAATTTGTCAATTCTTGAATATGCTCTGCAACAATGAATAGAAAGTCACAAGTGTACAACATAATTCAGTTAATTGGTTTACAAATTGAATCATCATGTGGAAATATGTAAGAAATTTATATAATTTTAGCAGTCTGATATCTGTCTGTCTTAGATTAGAATTATTTTTTAAACTATATAGTTCTTTTATATAACAGCACTATAATCTTTTATAGTTCGTATTGATACTTAGTTTATACATAATATCACAAACACTTTTAAAGAAATGCTAATTGTAAAGTTTTTGGAGGTATGAATAAAATAAAGTTAAGTAAAATAGGAGACTGAACAAAATCTTTATAGTTTAGGTAGTACAGAATAAAAAAAATGTCATTCTTTTATTGAAATTTCCTAAGTTTTTTTTTTCCCCAAGCATAAGAATCTACAAATATCTGATAGACTCATTTTAAATCTAAGGTGATATTATTATTATTACTACTATTACTCTCTCTCTCTCTCTGTGTATGTGTGTTTTCCTGTGTGTGTTTTCCTGTAGAACATAGTCTTAAGCAAACCCCAGTATGAAAAGCTACCATCCATTGCTCATTCCTCATGTCACATTCTTGTGGGAAAGGGCCTGTTGCTCTTTCTGATATTCCTGGCCAGGTTCCAAAGAAGTAATGATAATGTGCATTCAGGAAAGGCGCTTCTGGGGGTTTGTTATTTGTTGTCCCTGAAGCAATTCCTGCTGCTGTTTAAATATACAAAACCACCTGTCACTTCAGCAGAAAGAACTCATGTAGGGAATGCAAGAGATGAAGCTCAAGATGCCATAAACCTGATGTCAATCTCTTTCTCTCTCTCTCTCTTTCTCACACACAGAGTACATATGTTATGGGTTTGGATCCTGGCAGAGAGTCTTAAGACTTAAATTAGAGCTTTGACTATAATTATTTTAGGATTATAGCTAAATATTATTTAGATGCAGAGGAGGAAGGTTTTTTTGTGGAGGGAGGGGAACAGATGCTAGTCTCAGTACTCAAATAAGGATTCAGATATTCTTTACAAGAGCTTGTTATTTGTTTGCCTCTTGCCATCATAAACTGCCAAGCCTGTTGCTCTCTGTACACTCTCTGTTTCTTTAAATAGATGATGAAGATAATCTCTCCTAAATGAAATCAAAACAAGAAATTAAAGCACTGATGCTTGACCCCATGTGGTGTCAGTCACTGTCCATTTTGCTTTGCAACTGAATTAGTTGGTCTGGTAATATAACTTGTATGCCAACTGGGGCTGTTCCTGAGACAATCAAATTTGGTGATGGTCATCTATACTTTATTTATATCTTGCCCCAAATTCTGCAATGTATGTTATGCATCTGAAAGTTGCAACTGGTGAAAAAATACAGCATCGTGCTTGCTAACTTGTTAACATAGAATGTATGCCTGTACTGAAAGATCTGAAGTGGTTACCAATTAGTTCCTGGACACAATTTACTAAATCCTAGCTTATCTTAAGAGACCTTGAAGGAGAAGGTTTGGAGCTGGTTCCATCTAAGTATTGAAGGAAGACTATTAAAATATTTCAGGGCTATAGGATAGACTGGGAAGTAAAATGAATGAATAAATGAATATTCTGAAGTAGATGATAATAAACTATTTTACAGCTATTGTGAAAACTCCATGGGGATATCTATGAAATCATCAGATGTTGAGCATGACTTTAATTTATTTTTTTTCTAGAAATCCCCTTAACTTCTGAACAGAATTCAGTTAAAACCTCTGCTGTCTAAAAATAAAAATCACACCTTCCAACTTGTCCCATCAAAATGGAATCTTTCTCTGCTTTAATCTCTCAGTCAAAAAGAATACTCATTTCTCTTATGCAAGATTCTAATAAGAATTTCTTTAAGAACAATTACATCTGTATTATCAATCTTCAGTCTTGAATTAAAATGCTACTGCAAACTAGATCCCTTGTCTTCTTCCTGACAAAGAGCACCAAATCATTTCTTGGAACATTTCTTATTCTCACAGATCTTGTATTTATTCTATATACTTTATCAATTTCTGCCTCTGTATCCTCGTCATCTAATCCAAAAAAATTGCTAAAACTTTAATAACCTTTTCTCTAATATCTTAGAAAAACTGACTGATGAGCATGGGGTGGAAGTTAATTTGCATGGGACTAGGACTTTGATATGGGAATTTATGCCCTAAATGAGGATAAAGTATTGTACTATAAAGGACATATGGAGAGATTACTATGTTCCTGTTATGAAAATTTATATTTGATGGGGATTAGAATGGAGTGATCTCCCCACAAATAGATACAATTTCTGAGGAAAAATATATATATATATATATTAAAGTCACTGAAGGCAAATTACCAAAAGCTTTCTTTGATTTGATGGACATTTTAGGGCTGGTTGATATATGGAGGCAGAAAAATGGCAAATCAAGGGGGTACACCTACTTTTCTGAAATACATAGTTCCTTTTCAGGAATAGACATGATTTGGATCTCAAAGAACATGGCTACTCAGGTTTCTAAAGTAGAGATATTCCAAAGACTTTTTTGGAACATAATCCCACCCTTTCCCTAACTTATCAGTCAAATCAAGTCACTTAATTGGCCATACAGAACCTACAGAAGAAAAGGTCAAATCTCAAGGCATTGTCACTATCAGTAAAACCATCAAACATATTAACATATTTTAAGATTAAGGATCTATATTCAGAATTTCAAAAACTTTACACTCACCCATTATAAAAAGTCTCTGAATACACTAAGTATTTTTATTTCTCTTTTCATCTTAAAAGAAAATTACTTGCTTAAATTAATATATTAAGGAGATCGTATGATTTTCCAGTAAGAGTTCAGCTTATGCTACTCCCCCCAGAAAGTTTGTTTGTTTGTTTATTCAATTTATATAGCTGCCCATCTCAGACAGATGGGGATTAGAATTAGTTAGGGTGGCTAACAACAATAAAAACAATCAACATTAAAAACAGTACAAAAATTAAATATAATATAAATGCAGCCAAGAGATCTTAAAAAGCCATCGGTATCAGCACAACCATGAAATGGGCCCTTTCACACACTTCGGGCCCCAGGCCCAGGCATAAAGCCAGATCTTCAAGGCCTTCCAAAAAACCAAAACGGTTGGGGCCATCCTAATCTCAAGAGGGAGGATGTTCCAGAGGGCAGGCACCACAGCAGAAAAGGCACGTTTCCTGGTCCCTGCCAGCCGACATTTCTTGACTGATGGGACCCGGAGCATGTCCAACCTGCCAGATTGGGTTGGATGGGTAGAAACAACTGGGAAAGTTCTTTTCCTTCCATTATTCTCTATCTTTCTACCCTTAGTTTGCTTTCTCATTCCAGTACTATTTTATCATTTTGTATTCAAGAAATTGGACTCAAAAAAGTTCAACAGAACATCATCAATTCACCTTACTTTGCTTTTAACACATATATTTTTAGTCCTGAGATATTAACTAACCAATAAACTTTGAAAAACTGTCCCTTAAAGTTTTGCATTTTGGTCTGCATTCAAAGGAAATAATAAACAGCAATTCCATTATCCCCACCACCACCACCCACTTTCCAATCAGGTCTACCTACACTTTGTCACTTGCATTTTAGTTCCAATTGCCATTCCAATTCTCCCTCTTTTTAACATACCCTTCTATCTCCTTATTTGGACTAATTTCTCATTTGTCCACAAAAATATCTTGTAATGCCTTCTACCTTAGTTCTTCCTTTATAGAAAATGTTCCACTGAGTTAACTAAAGAGTTGCCTATCTGAGTATCACTTTTGCTGTTTTAAGAATACATTCAGTCAATCTAAACTATTCTCCACTCAACTAACCCAGTTCTTGCTATTGGATGCACACTTGAATAAGATAAGCAATAAAACTTATTTCTCTGAATTCTGTTTTCAGAACAGTGACTTAACTTGTAAGTGAAAATTCTACTAATATCATTAAGATTATTATCTTTTAAAAAGACTTTGTCTTGGTTAACCACCATTACTTTTCCATTTGAAGTCCAGAAGTAAACAGTTCACTAACTTCAGTCATTTCCCATTAAGTTATGTGATATAAAACCTGATCAACAATTGTAGGTGATTGAGGTGCTAGAAAGAGTTGTACAACTTTGTATTTCAAATGCAAGCAAGCAGGTTCGCTTAGAAAAATTGGAGGTAGGGAGTTAGGGTTACCCAAATGCAGACTGAAGTTGCATAGTTGAAGTGAAGTGAAATTAATTTTATCACTTCAATATTATTCTGATTCTCATTCCTTACATTTTTACAACCACAAAATTACCCTTGCTGCTCTCACTCCTATTATTAAATCTGGTTCCCCCACCCTCTTCAGAGACTTCTCTATGGATGGAGACTTTCTACATGATTTAAATCCCTCTGTGACCTGTGTTTTAGATCATTCAGAAGTCTCTCTTCCAATTTAAAGGAAATTGAAGAACAAGTGAGAGGAACATGACAAGGGAGGAGAGGGCCAGCTAACAAGTCCCACATTCCTCCATTGTTGTCATATACCAAAGAATAGCTTCACAGCCTTAGTCTTTTAACTTGTAAAAGCATTTCTAGACAAAAACACGGTCTGGGATAAGTAACTGCATTTCTCAGCTACCTATGACGTGATATTTTATGATGTGCATTCAAATTTAGCCTTAAGAAAGGGGGGCGTGAAGTCCCACAAGACTAGAAAAGCTTATTCCAATAAACAGAAATGACTTAAATTTTCACTTATTGTTTTTGTCCTTCAAGATAAAAACTGAAAATGACCTTTACTTTTATGCTTTTGTTGTTTTTTTAAACAAATGCTAGCTTGGATCATCATTTTCTGCACTATTTATAATCCTTTTTTTATGGGAAGGATGGCCTTTACGAAAAGAGTAGAAAGGAGCAGAATACAAATGCAAAGGCAGATTTCTTCCAGTTAACTAAAGAACTGAAGCAAGTAGGGGTAAAGAGAGACCTCCCCAAGAGGTCAATTCTTATGTGTGCACATCTTTTTGAGGAGTAGAAATTAGAAAGAGCAGGGTGCTGTGGAAGTGATCCCTGAAAGAAAGAAAGAAATTACAAAATTGGTCATAACATGGGGAGAAAAAAGTCTTATTTAACTCAAATCAAATGAAATCATTTCAAATCAAACTTTATATAATGGCCATAGACCATTGCTGAGGACGGAAACATTTGGGGCAGATAAGAGATAGCCTGTCCCAATGTACTTTCTCTCCTACAGAAATCATTATGTCAAATGTGATTTCTGTAGGACAGAACCCTGAAACCACGTATTTTGTGAGGGGAAAATGTTTAAATTATGCACTTGGAAGTTAAGTTTCTTGCAGGTGATAGATAAGCTGAAACAAGAGAAGGTAGCTGTACATTCACGAACACCTGCAAAGGTGGTATGTACCAAAAGAGACAGATTTGTCCATCCCTAATTATTTTTATGTATGGTACCTTTATTATTTCAGCCAGTGAGCAAAATTAAATACTGTTTTAAAATAGGTGGGATACAAAGACATATTCACTGAAATAAACAAACAAACAATTAAATAAAAGGAACATCTGAAAAACTTTTTAAAAATCTAAAATACACAGAGCCAACTTGCTAAATTACTAAGATTATTAAACAAATTATCAAATACTAAAAACAAAAGGAATGAAATACTTACATTTTAATTCAATACTGACTAAAATGTTTACCCACTTCAGTGATAACTCTAGTAAGATACATCAATAAATGGATATAAATTTGTTAGCTATCACTGATGGTTATTTAACACCATTTTAAAATTCTACAATGAAGGACTCTAGTAAGGAAAAGTACACTATCTCATGGAGAACAGTAATGGTAATCAAACAGAATTTGGCCATTGTCTTGAAGGATATCTCTGAAATGTCTGCTAGGAGGGGGAGAATAAGATTGGGTTCTGATGTGCCTTGACTTGTTAAACAAGCATAATTAAGTTTTGTTTTGTTTTTAATGCCAATTTGAATCAAAGGGCAATGAAGAAGGGTATGTCTTATTGATTCAGTTGATTCCAAGTAATGCAGGCATTGACATGTGCATTTATCAAGGATTCTGAATGATCAGTTCACTCCCCCCCTTCCATATCCTGGCTTAAGCATATACAGCATTGTTCCTTTTGTAGTAACTTCCTTTCAGAGATTTCTAGCCTGCTGCTGATCATTCAAAATTTCATATACCTTTTTTTCTTTTCCTCCCTTTAAAATGTAGTATCTGCCTGATTTGGTTGGGCAGGGGATATGTGCCCAACCAAAAAGGGCATCCATTTTGTCCTTAAAGACACTTTCTTCACAATAAAACCTATACTTTCTCTTTCTGGCATGTATTCCTCAACTCCATGCCACATAATCAGACCATCTTCATTCAGAACCATTATAATGCACCATTTCTCTGTTTCACAGACACACAACATCTCTTTTTTCTTCTTTCATTTTGTTCACGAATTATTATTATTTTTTTAACCATTTGCTCCTCCTATATTCTAGGTTACAGTTTTCCATATGTTGTGGGTCATCACCAGATTGATTATTTTATTGATTTATTTCCATTATTTATAATCCACCTCAAGACTATGGGCAGTGTACAATAAAGAGGGGAGGGAGGGAGGGAGGGAGGGAGGGAGGGAGGGAAGGAAAGAAAGAAAGAAAGAAAGAAAGAAAGAAAGAAAGAAAGAAAGAAAGAAAGAAAGAAAGAAAGAAAGAAAGAAAGAAAGAAAAGCAAGCAAGCAAAGGAATAAAATCCAATACAGAACTCAAGATAGGCACTGCTAGTCAGTCAATGAGCTGAAGTCAAAGGCTTATTCAAATTAAACAGATGTTCTGAATGTCAACAAAATGGGACCAGTTCACTCATCATGACTTTGATCAACTGAGACTTTCTTATAAAACTTTTTTACTAAGATGGAGAAGATGTAGATTACATTATCAGCTTTAGTCACACCTGTTTCACATACAAGATTCCCTGCAAACTGTGAAAGTTACATAGTTCTCACACAGGCAGCAAGAGAAATTAAATTTCAATTTCAAACCATTCTTTAAATAAGGACAGAGACAAAAACTCCCCCTTCTGCAAAGCAGGGCTAATAGTCCATTATATAGGGCAGGCAAAAGAAAGAAGTGCAAAAGGACTTGAGAACTTAATCTATCAGTAGAGTATGTACTTGAAATACTGTTGCTGCTGGAATATTTTCATTATAATTTATAGCTTTCAAGCTGGGCTACAATAAAAATCACTTAAGGAGTTCTTGGATTCTTGGGTTTGCCTAATTGGTTACAGTACTGCCTTGCCACCAGAAGCTTGATAGTACCAGTAAGGACTGTACTGGTCCATCCTGGAACATTTTGAGCGGTATGCCAGAAATGCAACCAAACCCCACTTTTACCCTTAGTATGCTCACACACTACACCAGGGCTTCTCAATCTCAACAACTTTAAGGTGTATGGACTTCAACTCCCAGAAATCCCCAGCCAATTCTGGGAGTTGAAGTCCATACACCTTAAAGTTGCTGAGACAGAAAAATTGCACTGTACTATGCAAGTTAATCTAAAGATTAACTTGCAAGGTAGCATCGTATTGCCTACAACTTGCCCATCAGGAATTATATGATACATACACATAGGATACTGACAGTACACATACTGACTGTATGGACAGATACCCAGGATAATCTGATATTAAAAAAAAATAAATGATACAGTTGAAATTTTATCAACCAAGCACTGTGCTATGATAAAATCACAAGTCCACTGACCTAAATCCCCAACAGATACATACAAATTAGCCTACAGCAGCTCCACTGAAGTCAATAGTAAAAATAGCTTTTGAGTAGTGCAGTAAATAATTAGAGGCCTTGGGGCTCTTTCCAAAATCATCCAGCAGCAATTGCTCGAATATAGCCACAATGAGGGAAACATTCATTATAGCAGAGAGACAAAATGTTCCCCCTTGAATGCTAAAAGAATGAAGAAGGGGGAAAAAAATCAATTTTAGGAAAGGGTCTGTAAATAAAAATATCATAACCTAATTTCTTTAAAGCTATGAAGTCTTTAAAAAACATGGTGTGTATCTTGATTTCTTGACTTCTGAGCACAATAGAGTACCTGAGTTTATTACATGAAACCTAATAGTCTGTAAAAAGATGGAAAGTTCTCCTGAGTTTCTGAGAGGCATCACTGGAAATAATTGTTACAGGTAGTCCTTGCTCAGCAATGGTAATTGGGACCAAAATTTCCATTGTTAAGCAATGTAGTTGTAAAGCATGATGTCACATGACCTCATCGCCTAGCAGCGGCAATCCCTGCAGTTCCCATTTCTGTCATTAAGCGAGGATTGCAGGTCGTTAAGTGAGGACCTCACATGACTGTGACTTGTGACTTCCTGCTGGCTTTCCACAAAGTGAATAGGAAGTTGCAAGTTCTGGGTGGCTCACAAACAGGCAGGTGGGTGGGTAAGTACTACAGAGTGAAGCGGTGTGGGGGAGTGCTGTGGCGAGTGAGGGGGTGTTGCTATGAGGTGCAAGTGCATCTGGGTGGGGGAGTGGGTGCTGCAGCCCAAGTGTGCACTATGGAATATGAGATTCCTGGGATCTCATACTCCATAGCAGACCTCCTCAGGAGAAAAAGTGGTGGGAATGACTTGCAACCTTCCTTGCCAGCTTCCCCATTGACTTTGCTTGTGGGAAACAGGCAAGGAAGGTTGCAAATGGCGATCGTGTGACTGTAGGATGCCGCAATTGTCATAAGTGCGAGCTGGTTGCCAAGCACCTGGATCACTATCACATGACTGCGGGGGTTCTGAGATGGCTAGAACTTTGAGGACCAGTCACAAATACTACTCATTCAGTGTCATTGTAACTTCGAACAGTTGCTGAACGAGTGGTTGTTAACCGAGAACTATCTGTACTAGTATTTGGAGTACAAACAATGAGAGTCTTGTGGCACCTTAAAGAGTAGTTTTTGCAGCTTAAAACCCACTTAATCAGATGCATAGAATCTTATCCTGAGATGGAAACACATATACAGCCCTGGTTAAGGAGTGATTGCAAACAATGAAGTGAGATGGAAATGAATTTTCGGTATATCACTGTAGAGATGGTGATGATTATCAACTTGAAAGGGCCATAGGATCAACAATTTTTTGACAGTCAAGCCTTACAACTTAGCCAATCTTCTGCAGAGTGCATCTCAAAATATGGTTTAGGCCTGAACAAAGGATGGGAAAATAAGAAAAGGCAAAACTGGGCAATGAGCAGAGGTCTCAATAAATAAATAACCAACCCAAGTGTGGATGACTAGAGATATTTTATGCCAAACATTGAAATCTGATTCAACTAATTTCCACAGTAATTTGTTATAACTTCAATGTATTAATTTTTTATTAATTAATATCTTTGACTGAAGGAGAGTACACTCCTCTCTGAACTGGTCATTCTCTTCCACCAAGTGAGAGTTTTGGGGTTGGGGGTTGGTGAGAATGTATGTGGAATAGTGAAGGAGAAGAGGGATATTTTGGCAGCCATAAATCATATTTCCATAGATTTACAATTAGAGTGAATTTAATACAGTTATTGTTTTATGTACATTGGACACCTACTGTATATATTGAAGATTTTAGATAATTGCTAAAGATGCAGTGCTGGGGCAGTGATTCATACAATCTGGTCCTGTGGCATTATGGCTTTCTCTTGCTTAGCAGTTATCTGACATAGATTTTGTTCTGGAAAATGTAATGCTTTTTTAGGTGGCCATGTTCGTTTGAGTTACATTTCAATATGGTAACAAAGAACAAAAGGAAATGGGCATTCTACATTTTTACAATTGCAGGATGGTTGATGCTACAAGGATGAAACAACGTCCACTCTTTTCTCTTTTGCCCAGCATGGCATTGATGCAGCAACTGACTTCAGTTCCTCCAAGTCTCTGATTTACTGGCTCACCCTGTATATCTTTATCTTTCAATTTAGTTGAGCAACACCCTTGACTATGGATAGACTAAACAGCCAGCCAGTAACAACCAACACTTTTTCAGCTTCTAAGTCCAGTAAGGAAAGAAGGGGGGGGGGGACCTAACTCCAGTCTGACAACCCCAAGAAAAGCTTCAAAACAACAGAAAATTGAGGGCTTACTGTTACCCAAGGAACACATTACAGTAAGTGATGATGAATCATTTTCATTAAGTAATCAATTTGAGCCACTAATGATGATAGATCTTCAGGAGGAGGATAACAGACGCTGCCTAACCCTCACCTCTTGAACACAAACTCCATTTTAGATAAGAGCCCAGAGATAGTGAATTTAAGTGAAGAAGGCAATACTTCTAAGATCTCTACAGAGCTTATGGCAAGAGAGTGCCTCTTCACTGCAAATACAGTGGCTCTAATTTTCCAGAATTTTCAGGATATTAATGAAAAAATAGGTTAGTTATAACAAATGTTGAACTGCATCTGGGCCCACCATAATGGAGAGCTGCTTGAAAGACTAGTTAAGAAAGAAATGTATTCTCAGACTGTTGAAAAATGGAATTTAAGCCATAAAGAAAGACAAATATTTCCCCCAGATTGTCTAATAAACTCTCCCTACACTCATGTTCATCGAACAGCACAAATAATACTCTCAGTTATTAATAATAAAATTAAGAAGCAGATGGTTTTCATGTAAAGCTGTTACTCTTTCATTAATTCAATTACTATATATTTGCATGTCCCAAATTGATGTGAGGAGGACTGAGTGGATCCCTAAGAATTTTGATGGACAGAGAATATTAATTGGATTCAATAGTCCAACTATTCCATTATTGCTCAGTAAAATGAAAGACCATCTGCAGATTAATGTAATCTACCAAGATGGGTATTCAAGAAATTTGTCATAAGACTATTACTATTTGGAAGGATAGAAAAGAGCCAGTTTAGTGTAGTAGTTAAGGCATTGGGCTAGGAACCAGGACACCATGAGTTCTAATCCCACCTTAGGCACAAAGCCAGATGGGTGGCCTTTGGCCAGTCATTTTGTCTCAGCCCTAGGAAGGATGCAATGGCAAACCACTTTTGGATAGAGGATGACCTCAGTGGAGAGGGGAAAGATCTGTTACCAAGGCAACAAACAGATAAACATGGCTTAAGCCCATACAAAGAGAGAAGTTTATGAAAATATCTCAGACAGGCACCCTTGCCCCGCCTAATTCTCAAGAGGGGAAGCACATTCAGACTTGCCAGATTCTGTCACTAAAGCCATTCAGATAAAAGTAGTTTTAGGTGTACACTCAGTGTTCCCGCAAAATTGTTGGGTAAATTAAGGTTTTACTGTACATTTGGACAAGCATTGTACTGGAGGACTATACATTTAGTCTGCTTTTGCTATTCTATATATTTAATCTTCCATTTTTCTCTTTTAAAGTCAGGTAAACTGACTTAAATATACACAGCATTTTAAAGCTGTATGATTATATAGAATGATAGGAACATACATATGAGAGGGTCTGTGACTGATGAGCATTCATATTCTTCCTTTTTTCTGAGTGCTAATAATAAACTAAAAACCAAAATAAACCAAAAGCTTAATACAGTACAAGAAGTACAACTGTTAGGATGAGCTGTAATTCAGTAGTAATGCACGTAAATGGGTTTAGCTGAGAATTTTAGATGACAAGAGGAATCCTTTCCTTTCCTTTCCTTTCCTTTCCTTTCCTTTCCTTTCCTTTCCTTTCCTTTCCTTTCCTTTCCTTTCCTTTCCTTTCCTTTCCTTTCCTTTCCTTTCCTTTCCTTTCCTTTCCTTTCCTTTCCTTTCCTTTCCTTTCCTTTCCTTTCCTTTCCTTTCTCTCTGCAGTCACTTATTCCCCAGTATCAGACTGGCTTTGTAGTGGGTATTGTAGTTAGAAAAATGCCAGTCTGAAATCTTTTAGATATGACCACATGATCAATAATACATACCATTGTACTATAAGGCCTTAGCTCTAGGCAATGATTTTTGTGATGTATTTTGGGTGGAAGCTGGAAATATATGAGCAATTGAAGAAGTCATTTAATTTTCAGCATAAGCCTGTGTTTTGATGCCCACTGTAGTTTCAGAAGTGCAACCTCAGAACATACTCTAGAACAGGAATCTATTCACCCAGAAAGATCCTGGATATGTTCTCTGAGAGTAAGTAATACTTTTGGCTAAACTGCAGCCAGGATTGTGAATTTCTGTTTAGGTATGTAAGCTGAATTCACAAGTTAGAAATTATAGAATCCTATGAGAAGTATGGGAGTGTTCTTAAAATGGTCTTTGTATTCTTTGATGTCATTCTGGGCTTACTGAGGAAAGCCAGCTGGTCTGTTAGGTATGAGGACATTGTGCTGCTGCTTATGGTGAGCTACTTCAGGCTGCTTATTGCTCTGTAACTTAAATAGCAAAAGGACAGATTTGCTAGGAGGCAGAGGAGAACTATCGAGCCTTTTGCAAGACGGAATACATGATGGATTACCACATACCCAATCTATGCAGACTTACATTCTGAAAGGGTTGATTAGCAGAACTAGGAAGGTGCACAAGGTGTAAGCAAGAGAAAAACAGAAAAATGTGTCCTACTAAACTCATCTGATGGCCTTTTTTAGACTGCTGGGGAAGGATAAGTCACAGGATTGTCTACAGGACCACTGTGGGGAATATTGTAGGCATCTTGCAAATAAAATTGCTCAGATTTGCTTGGAATTGGACTCTGATTTCTGACAAGGATCTTGGGTCTGCTAATCCAACCATCTATTTATTAGATCCCTGTCCCTCCTGGTTGTTGAAGGGTGCTTGGGAGGTGACAGGTGGTTGGGTCCATGCTGTGTTTCACTGAGGGAGAGGG
This sequence comes from Python bivittatus, assembly GCF_059951505.1. Classification (NCBI taxonomy): domain Eukaryota; kingdom Metazoa; phylum Chordata; class Lepidosauria; order Squamata; family Pythonidae; genus Python; species Python bivittatus. The sequence continues at coordinate 5,737,814 of NW_028277113.1, forward strand.
TGGTCACTGCTGACTTGAAGAAGGCAGTGGTGCACCATCTTCTCAAGAGGCCTTTGCTAGACAAGTGGACAGACTTGGACAAATTTAATTCAGTCTCTAAACTTCCCTTTTTAGGGAAGGCTGTTAAGATGGCGGTTGCCCTGTGATTACAGAGGCTCCTGAAGGAAATTGACTGTCTGGACCCCTTTCAGTCAGGTTTCGGCCCTGGACATAGTACTGAGACAGAAATGGTTGCATTTGTTGATGGCCTTTGGTAGAGCCTGGTGAGGGTAATGAAACCATCCTGGTTCTTCTTGATCTCTCAGTGGCTTTTGATATCATAATTTTCTTCTGGCCCACCTGTGTGTATTGAGAGTGGGAGCACAGTGTTATGGTGTTCGTCTCCTTTCTCTGTGTTTGGGTCCTGTTGGTATGACATTGGGGGGGAAATCAAGTCCAAAGTCCCTGGTGTACAAGTACCTCAGGACTCTATATTCTTGCCCCTTCTCTTTAACTTCTATATGCCTCCTTTGGATGAAGTCATCCGTGAGTTTGGGGTCAGGTATCATCAATATATGAATTATATCCAATTATACATCCTGACCCCAGACTAACCACCTGATGCTGTCAAGCTTTTCTGATTGTCTAGAAGCTGTGGGGAACTGGATGAGAAAGAACAGGCCAAAGCTTAACCCTGTCAAGACTGAATGGCTGTGGGTTTTTGGACCTCCTGGAGCTGAGAATGTTTCATCTTTAGTTCTTAAATGAACTTGCACTGCCCCCTTCAGAATTGGAATACAATTTGGTGGTCTTCTTGGACTCAGCTCCTGGTTGAGGAGCAGGTGATGGTTGTGGCTAAGAAAGGCTTCACACAAGTCCATCTTGTGCACCAATTGTGCCCTTTCCTGGACTGGAAACTCCATCAGACAGTCACTCACACTTTGGTTACCTTGTGCATAGACTAATTGTACATGGGACTGCCCTTGAAAAACACTCAGAAGCTGAAGCTAGTTTAGGATATGGTGGCACAGGAAATTCTGACCGTACTTTGTCAGGCATTGCTAGCACCTTTGCTCCCTAAGCTGCACTGGTTACTAGGAGACTTTTAAGTGCAATTCAAGATGTTGGTGATTTCCTATAAAGCCCTTCATGGCATAGGTTTGGTTATTTAAAGGACTGTTGGTCTTCCATGTCTCTGCCCAGCCTGCACTATCAGGCAGGTTAGGATGCTCCAGGTCCCATCCATTAAACATGGGCCTATCTAGGATGCATATCTTCTCCATCACAGGACCTGCCCTCTGGAACACCATCCACCACTTGAGGTATGTCTGGTCCCTACCCTGGGCATTTTTAAAAAACTTTCTTCAGGTCTTGGTTTAGTATGGGTGGGGGCGTCCTGTGTGTTTGATTGTTCTTCAATGGTTGTATTTTCTTTCAGTTTTTGTTTGTTTGTTTTTCTTGGTTAAATTTATTTTATGATGTGGCGCAGCAGCTTAATGACGCTGAAAGTTGCCGGCCAGAAATGGTCGACACTTCAGGGGTTCGAGCCCAGCTTCGCGCAGCAGAGTGAGCTCCTGCATCCTCCCCAGCTCCTGTCAATCCAGCAGCTCAAAAAGTTACGGGAGTAGATAAATGGGTACTCTCACTCGGTGGGAGGAAAAATGCTGGCGTCACCTTGCAAAAGGAGACAGGAGCAGTTGCCGGTAGTGCGGAAGCCACGCACACCCGAAAAAGGTGCGAAGCAACAGAAACCCCGCCTCCTGTGCTTGCCAGCTGGGCTCTGCTCTAGGAAGGAGCCCATGGCAAACCACTTCCGAAACAACTTGCCTTGAAAACTGAAGGGACTCGTCCAGGCAGTCACCGCAGAATCGGTAACGACTGAGTGCGGATAAAAAAAAAACCCTAGAGTTGATATAGGGTTGGTCAGCCTTATAAATTTGTAAATTAATTAATTAATACATCTAAAAATATATCTAAGAATGACAGTGTAGCATTCAGATCAATCACTGGATGGAACTTCCTTCAGTCCAATTTCAGCTGATAGCATTCAACAAATAAGTTACAGATAAACACGTATATATCAGATGGTATTGTTTCCTCTTAGATTAAAACTTAAAATGAAGGATCATAATGACTCAGGGAGTCAATGGTTAAATGTTTAGGAGGCAAGTATTAAGATGATCACTGAATTCCATATCAACATAAGGATATTTTCCATTTAGAAGGGAAATGCCTTATGGATGTAAGAAAGACAACATCTTTTCTATGGTGGCATAACCTAAAGAAAACATACCTTACATCAAAATTGCATTCCTTTTGGAACCCGATTAAAATTGTTTAATCAGCACTGCCATTTTCATTGGAGGTGTGTTCTGGAATTGATTCTTTTTCACTGTTTATCCTATAGACCACTAGAGGCACAAGAAAGAAAGAAAGAAAGAAAGAAAGAAAGAAAGAAAGAAAGAAAGAAAGAAAGAAAGAAAGAAAGAAAGAAAGAAAGAAAGAGGGAGGGAGGGAGAGAGAGAGAGAGAGAGAGAGAGAGAGAGAGAGAAAACAACAGAATGTTGTACTGCTTATCTCTACTCTGCTCCCCCTTAGAAGACTTTGTCCTGTTCAACCTACTTCCTACAGGAAAAAAACCCTCCCTTCCTTCCTTCCTTCCTTCCTTCCTTCCTTCCTTCCTTCCTTCCTTCCTTCCTTCCTTCCTTCCTTCCTTCCTTCCTTCTGTCCTTCCCCTCCCCCCACAACCATCAGGATACAAACTCAGAGAGAAAAAGGGTACTACTTTGGGTCTTTGGTTTTTGTGAGTCTTCTGGAAAGTATTTTGGGGTGTGTGGTGACAGAATATATAAGGGAGTATAGAATTATTTTAAACATCAATTTACCAGCTGACAGCTCCTACCTCACCCCAAAGTAACCTTCACATAAATAAACAAACCTTACTATATTTCTGTTTGTGTGTGTAGAGGACATAGGGAATAGCCTTGAAGGACAGAAGAAAGAGTCACTATCAAGGCAATAGTTAGATACGAGGGTCTTGAGCCTGGACCAAGAAAATAATGTGAGAAAACGTCTCAGACTAACCCCTACCTAATTCATATAAAGCAATGGAAGGGCAAGCACATTCAGACTTGCAATATTCTGTTACTGCAGCTATTACAATAAAAGTAGTCCTGATCTATATGGTATTAGTTTCTTAGTCTGGCTACCTTGTTGGGATGACAGTATGCAACCATAGGTTTTTTGTTTGTTTGTTTTTCCCAAACCAATGATGCTTCTGAGCCAAATGTGCATTTTTTTTTTTTTTTGGCTTTAAGATAAGTTTGTTATTCTAAACAGGAAATGGGGGAAAGAAATACAGTTGCTGCCAAAAGTCGAGATGGAGTGAAATTGGAGTTGAATTTCTGAAGCTTTCTTTATTAGGAAGAAAGAATTTAGAACAATCAAATAAAGTAAAAAGAATCTGAATAAGATTGGGTATGTTTTGTTTTGCATTCTCCTTGTTTTATCAGTTGGAAATGTACTGCAGAATACATATATATGTGTGCAGAGACCCAGAAGATGAGTTCCCATTTGATAGGAATATACATCTTTCAAAAGAAAATAATCCATTTAAAAATGAAAAATTGGGAATGTCAGATCCTATATCTGAAGCCTATATCTAGAAAGGATATTATGTACAGTTAACAGAAATGTATATGGATATCTGTAGTGATAGATAATATAATTCAAAGTATTGTTGAAGAACTGAAATACTGCTGTTCTAGGTATAACCCAGCAGGCTAAAAATATGTTTGTTCATTCTTCATGTACACTCCTGTAACCAGATTCAAGTGATTTTATTTCCTTTTCATTCAAGATTACTGGCACCACAATATAGCTTCTTTTGTTTATAGAAAGGAACCAATACTTTAGAACGGTACACGATATGGAACACATCTAGTTTCACATTATTGTTGTTATCAGCTTTTTGCTTATTTCATACATGGCATGATAACATTGAAGTTTTCATAGCTGCTGTTTTCTGTGCATTCCTGAAAACAATGAAATCAGTACAGAAGAAAAGGTTCCATTTCATTACAATATCAAATGCTAGAATTCAACCAATGGTAAACAGGAAATGAACAGATTGCAGTTTCTGGATGTTTTAACTCAGAGCTTTTATATGACCATTTAAAATTCCGTTTACTAAGAGGGTGGAATCTTTGACCTTCCAGAAGCTACTGAACTGCAACTAATGACCCTAGCTTTTGTAGTCAGTGATGAGGGTTACTGGGAGTTGTCATACAGAAACATCTGAAAGGTTATTGACTTCCCCATCTCTACACTGAAAGGTGTAGACTTTACCTACACTGAAAAGCACTTTTCAAACTTCCAGTAGCAACTCTCCATCATTTCAAACTGAGGTCCTACCAGAAATACTTTTAACTGATTATGATGATGATCAACTTTTCACTGGACTGTGGCTCCTCCCCTACCAAGAATAATACAGGGTCCAAATGTCTTCATAAGTAACTTTCAAGTAAATGTACTTAAACTTTTAGTTTCTTGAGCCAGGGATATAATGTATCCAATATCCTTGGTACTGGATAGCCTAGTTCTGTCACAGATCCCATAGTGATGAAGGAATGTAATGCATTTCCCTTATAAGTGCAATGAACAGGAGTTTTCCCTGCCACCCCAAATCCTCACTCATTATAATGATAGGAATTGTCTAAGAAGTGAATCTTCCTTTCACCACTGCATTAGCTGCTTGTTCCATCTCAGTCCTGTCCACTGCATAAGCTAGAGTTCTCCCACTTATGCCCAACATGTTCTCAGCCTCCTCCTTTGCCACTGTCCACCTCCTGCTTTCCTTTCCCCCATAGCCCTATCCACCATGTGTTCGACCACTCCCACCAACCCTGTGTGCTTGACCCTTCCATTTAACTTTCCTTACTCCTGCTTTCTCAGCCTCCCCCACTTCTTTGGCTTCACCTTCTATCAGACCCACATCCTGTGTGTGTACCCAGCCTCATTCATTCCCATTCATCACACAGCCTTAGGGGTCCTGATCCATCCCATCCAAATGTACTTATGAGTCCCCACCCTCTTTTCACTCATTGTGTGAACCATATGCGCTTGGCCTTTTCTGTCCCCTAACCACCCATCACAAGCTATATTCTACCCACCATTTGTGCTTTGCCACTGCATACATTTTTCTTTTAGTATTTCTGCTGTCCTGTACTCACTCTCAGAATGTCTATATATTAAGGAAAGTTGCAAAGTAAAATGGCTATGGATTTCTAAAAAAAAACAGAACTTGCTTTTTAATTTTTTTCTAACTGATGAATGTGAATATTGGCTCACTAATATAGGCAGTACAAAGAATGAATTTGTATAGATCCTCACTTCCCTACAGGAAACTGTAAGGTAAAATAAGAACTCTTACTTATAATTGTTCCTAGAATGTAAGTAGACAATGGAAATATGTAATAACTTATGTGAATATTGCAATATATACTAAGGTTTATTTAACTGGAAAACTTGATACACTGAGTTTTTGATTATGTCTAGTGCTTAAGCCTTCACTGGTAATGCTCAAATGAAAGCTAGATAGCCATCCATCTGGCCCCCTTTCAACTCTATTTTATACTGAAGGGTGTTGGCTTGAAAGCATGCAGGTCAAAGAGGCGGAAAGTAGATTTGATATCTATCTTCTCCATGTGTGCAGTATGCACATGAAAAATAATGTATGCCTAAGTCAATATTTATTTATTTTTAATTATTATTTTTCTCAGTATGAGGCCTATCCATGAGTGGGACTATTTCTACTTCTCTTGAATAAGACAATATTTGTGTATTCAAACTTTCTTTTTCATCATATAATTTTATTATTCTGTGTGCCAAAGGGCCTCCCAATATGAATCATGGTGTTATGAGTTAATCCAGGCTGCTGAAATAGTTTTTTTTTTCCCCAGTGTTTGTGCAGTTCTTAATGAAAACACCAATAAAACTATATTGCTTGACACTCTTACTTGGCAGCTCCCCAACCCAAAGTTATTCAAAATATCAGTTTTCTGTTTTTCTTTTTCACTTTTAGAAATTGCTGTGTAATAGACACCTAGCACATTTCACACTACAGTAAGCACTTGCTCATACAGCTTCTACTATTACGATCTAGGTGATATTATTGCCTCATACAATTTCCACTGCTGGGGAGGTTATCATTTAATTAACCCTGATAATGTCAAAACGGAAATGCATAAATGTCAAGCTATTTTCCAAGCATCCTTTCCTGGGTCTTGGAAGAACTGGTAATAGCATAGATTAAGATGGAACATAATATTTTTTTAAAAGCATTAAAAATAAACATCTGATTTTTCTCCCTTACTTTCTAAATGTTGTAAAGAGAGAGAGAGGAAGTCAGTTTGCAGGTTTACTGTAAATTACTGTGGTAAAATTGTCACTTGTTCTCCCTGAGAAGTCCTGACATTTTTTTTTTAAGAATAGAATTCTTAAATAAAGAATAAAGAATGAATAAAATAAAGACGAACTCAGTTTGTTTCAGAAATGTGGCAGTTAAGCAAGCAAAACAGTGACCCAAAAATTTGGGAGAGGGGGAATTGAGGAACTGAATTATGGAAGCATATATGCAGATGGAAGGCCATGTTTAGAAGTTTCTTCATGCTGTTTCATGATAATATTCTTCAGCAAGAAATGCAGATGAAAGGAACATGCACAATTGTCAACCCCCCTTGCTTTCTGAATGGAGTTGTTGCTGAGGAACAATTTCTTGCCCCCACCAGGTGCAACTCAGATATCTTATAGCAGCTTTGGTCAGCAGTGGGAAATTTATTTGGACACAAACATACACATGGAAAGAGCTCTTCTCACAGCCTCTAGGGACACAGGAATCAACTTTCCTTCCCTTTGCTTTTCATAGTTGGAGATCGCAGGGGAACTTCCTTTAGCTCTGCAAGTGAGGACCGCTGAGAGGAAGAGATGCCCAGTCCTGGTGTACAGATGGGAATCTATCAGGGGACGTGACACACCTCACTAATGAGGAGCTGGATAAGACAGACAACAAACAGTGAGTAAAACCACCCCAAAGTCCCCTTTCCCTATGGTGCCTCGATACTCACACAAGCTGGCATTCAAACATTCCACTGCCTGTTACTCACACCTGCAGAGTCAGATGGCAGGAACAGGTGACTTGCTCTTTCTGAGTTGCAACACACCTGGCTCACCCCCCTGCGAAGTCCCCAAAAACGTCTTCACAACCTAGCCCCAGCCAAGTATCTCCAAATGTGTTCTGGATCATAGAGGGAAAAAAGGCATGGACAGAAACCATGAACCTGCAAAAATGGAAGAGGTGCACCAAATGCAGCAGACTGCCCTGGCTCTTGACCTTCCAATCCTGCTGACTACACCAGGCTCTCAGGGCAACATTTCCCCCTTAAATAAGGAGCCAAAGTGTTTGGAGATGGATGCAACAAAGTATCTTTTATGGGCATGCACAGCCACACTGGGCTCCTGGCCAAAATGCAAAACAGCCCCAAACCAAGCAAGGTTATTATCCAAAATGTTACCCAGGAATGATAAAGAAAATAATGCAAATTATATTGTAACCCTAAACTATGGGATGACCTTCCTATGGCTACCTGTCAGCCTTGTGAAGTAACCCAGACAAGATTACTAGGAGTACTAGCTCTTTCTTTATTGTAAGGTTACATTAAGAGAATCTTGCAAGTCTGAAAGTACATGTCTTCCCCTTCGCAGTCCAAAAAATTAGGGAGAGTCCCTTCTGAGACATTTGCCATGTCTCCATTCCCACTGTGGGCTCAGCTGCCTCTGATCTGAACCATTGCCTAGTTTGTGGCTCTTCCTTCTGTCTCCCAAGGTCATTCCCACATATCCTTACACTATCCAAGCACCTCTACATTCCTCTCTACTAAATAGAGCCTATACCTGCCCTAATTAAAGATATTATCAGCTTGTACCATAAACAATGACATGCATTCTGACATTTACTGCCTCCCTTCACATCAAAGGAAAGACAACAGTCTGGTTTCTGTTATCTGTCCCTTTTCTTTCTGTGTGTGTGTGTGTGTGTGTGCATGTATGTATGTGTGTTTCCTCATGGTTATGCCATGTACAACTCATCATACATAATATGAACCCCCCACACAGTTTGCCACCTAGGTAACTGCCAGCATTTTACAAGAAAGGGGAAACACAAAAGTATAAGTATGCTCTAGGGCAGCAATTCTCAAATTGTTGTCTGTTGACCTCTGGGGGTTCTTGAGTTTCTTTCAGGGGGTCCACAAGATCAAAGTTATTTTCATCATAATATTAATATGTTATTTCCCTTTTTCATTCTCATTCTCACATGTTTACAATGGAGTTTCCAGTTTTCCACACATGATGCGTTATGTTATCATTGCTCTGATAGCTAATGGGATATCTGTCTGTGTATTCTAATGTGCTTTAGAATGCTATAAAATAAGTAGGTTTAGGGTATAAACATATCCACTTTCAGAAATTAATTCAGTTTGTTCTCAGTACTTCTACTGTGCTCTTACTAGCGATCCTCGATTATACTTCCTGTAATCTCTGTACCCTCATTATTCTCCAATAAATTATTATTTTGAAATCCTGAAGTTTTCCTTGTACCTCCATGGAGACACAGCAATAAGTAAATGCATTTTGTCTCATTTTGGAATAAGGTTTTAATTAAAAAAAAAAAAATCTAAATATTATCTAAAACGGTTATTTTAGAATTTACTAATATTTTATTCTAAAGTAAAAGAATATTTATAATATATTTTTCTTATATTTATGGATGGATTGTTGGGTTTAAAAATGGAGATTAGATGACTCACTTTCTCAGTGCATAGCTACGTCTAAAGATCTAAAAATGATGGAAGTGACATATCAGAGAGTTCTTTAAAGTGAGGAATCTACTCCAAAGAAACAGGGCAAAACTGTAAATAACAAATGGAAATATGATGAAAGATGTTTTTCCTTCAGTTTATTGTGTCTCATGCAACAAAATATTTTCAAATAGTATTATGGTACCAGTTAAGTTGTGGTGTCATTTTGAGACCAATCATTCCAAGTTTAAAGAAAAAGGAGTTGAGTATTTTAAATATAGATATAATGAGCTCCCTAAAAGCCAGAAATTGGTTGTTACAGCTTTTCAAAGTAGAAATGAAAAAAAAAACACTGAAGCATCATACAGGGTAGGTTATTGAATTGCACTGGTTGGAGAAATACACACAATAGCTGGGAGACTAATAAAGCTTTGTACAGTTGACATTGCTGAATTTCTGCTAGATGAAAAGTCAGTAAAAAATCAGTAAAGTCAGTAAAAAAATGGCAGTGCCACTTTCCAATGGAACAGTAACTCATATTAAAGATTTAGCTGCAAACATGAAGACTGAGTTAATAACTTACCTGCAGAATTGTACTTTTGCCTTACAAATGGATGAATCTACAGATGTGGTTGGACTGGCTGTTTTGCTTGCATTCGTCTGGGATCAGCACCAAACAAACAATGAAGAAGATCTTATTCATTTATTTGTTTATTTATTTATAGTTCAAATTTGTCACCGCCCATCTCACTACAAAGTGACTTATTTTATGGGAATGCTCGGCAATAATCACAAATGGAGTTGAAATATTCAAAATGCCAAATCACTTCTTTTGAATCTCACGGTTTATCCTGGAACCACTGTGTTGACGTTGGCACTGATGGTGAAAAAGCAATGGTGGGTAAAACTCTTGGCACCTTAGCACAAATTAAGGCAGCGGCACCAAATTGTACTAGTGGTCATCATACTCTTCTCCACCTAGCATTTGCAATAAAAAAGAAAAAGAAAGAAAGAAATACCCATTTTAATTAAGAATGTCCTTGATGAAGCAGTACAAATTATTAATTTTATTAAATTTTGACCCTTGAGAAAATGCCTTTTTAACATTCTGTGTGATGAAATGGGAAGTATGCATAAAGCTGTGTCATCCCAAAGCACCATGGTTGTCTTGAGGAAAAGCTTTTGTGTGATTGTTTGAGTTGTGAGCTGAACTATCCATTTTTTTCATGGAACACTATTTTTACTTGAAAGAACAACTGTCAGACAATGCATAGTTATCCAGACTTGGGTACTTGGCAGACATTTTCTTGAACAAGTGAGTCCATCACCTCAAGGAAAACAAGTACAGTAACGGTATTTGTTGCCAATGATAAAATTCAAGCTTTCAAATGAAAATTAGAATTTTGGAAAATTTATATCCACCACCATAAGCTTGGCAGCTTTCTAATATTAATAACTTTTCTGATGAGAGCAGTGGTGATGTTAATGAATGTGATTTTTTGATATTGTGTAATTAAATGTGTCAACATTTGGAAGATCAGCATAACTCAATGAACCAATATTTTCCAAATGACCAATGCATGATGTTACAAAAGCATGGAAGATCAATCTGAAGTGCCAGATAGATCAATGGATTTTAATGTAACAGGGTACGAAATGTTAAGAAATGACTACTTTTCAACTTTTGGTATCATATCAAAGATGAATATCCACAATTCACTGAAAAGGCTTTTAAAATACTCCCATTTCCGACTACGTATTTGTGGGAGGCAAGATTTTCTTCATACACTTCAGCCAAAGCAACATATCTCAGCAGACTGAATGCAGAAACAGATATGAGAATCCAGCTATCTTCTATTAAGCTAGAGATTTGCAAAAGAGATTTGCAAAAAATGCAAAACAGTGCCACTCACTATTTTTTTTGAAAATATAGTTATTTTTCACTTAAAAATATGTTATGTATGTTAACATGTAATGAGTTTATTATTGTTATTTTTTAAATGAATTAATAAATAAATATTTTTAAAATTTCTTAGCTTAATTTCTAATAAGGTAAATATTGATAGATATAACCCACATAACCAAAAGCTCTTTGGGGTCCTCAATAATTTTTAAGAATGTAAAGAGGTCCTGAGACCAAAAAGGTTGAGAATTGCAGCTGTAAAGGGAATGGGTTAGTAGACAAGATTAATAATTAAAAAAAGATACTGAATAAAAGAGAAAAAAAATACCATTAGTTGCATAAAGTATAGCTTAGCTTGCATATTTGGATACAAATTTGGAATTTTAATATAAAATTCAAACCCTAAGCCTCACAAAATGGGCCCCCAAGGATAACCAGGATAAGCTTAGGTCAGGAGTTTACTGCAGGAATTCACGTTGTTCCTCTCAAGAAAATTGAGAAAACCAACATAACTAAGACCACAAAGAAGAAACAGCCACAATCTTTAAGCAAAATGGACAGAACCAGAAACTGATTACAAAAGACAGAAAGAGAGGCATCTAGCACAGAGAACAAGTATCACACTTACGAGCAAATACAAAGCGAAGTTACAAAGCTGTAGAAATGTGATCTGCATTAGTTTCCAGGAGATTATGTGTAAGTTCATAAGGAGAGGTTGATATCAAGGCAAGCAAATCACAGTAACGCTTATCAGAAAGTGGCTCTCAACTCAGGCTTGTAACTCAGGCCTTGTTCTCCAACAACTGCATATATTAATGCATGTGTAAATTGTTAGTAGTAGTTGTAGGAGTAGTAAGCCACCTAACTCTCAGTGACTCTGGGCAGCTCACAACAAACAAAGAAATTAAAATAAAATCAGTAAAAAATAAAAGATAAAGTTGACACGTGCAATGAAGCAAAGGGTCTCACTGTCCCTTGCCAAAGGTCTGGGTGAAGGGCCAGGTTTTCATGGCTCTTCCAACAACAGCAGATCTTGGGGGAACCTCATTCCGTAGGGCAGACTCTGCTACAGAGAAGGCACTTCCAGCGTCCCAATAGATGACATGTTTAATCTAGGGAACCCAGGGCGTGCCAACCCTGCAGGATTGAATCAGCCAGGCAGATGTTATGGGAGTCAGGTGATCCCTCAAGTAACCAGGCCCTATGCCATGTAGCACTTTACAGGCAACAACCAGCACCATGAATTGCACCCAGAAGCAAACTGGCAATCAATACAGGGCAATCAATACAGTTCATGAAACAGAGGTGTTACATGGGCATACCAAGGCCTTCCCCTTACTGCTCACACCACTGCATTCTGGACCAGTTGAAGCTTCCAGGTGGATTTAAGGGCAGCCCCATGTATAGTGTTTTGCAGCAGTCAAGCCACAAGGTGACTACAACATGAGTGATTGTATTAAGTGCCCCCTGATCTAGAAAAGGGCACAACTAGTACACCAGATGGAGTTGTGAAAAGGCCTTCCTGGCCACAGCTGACACCTGCTCTTCAAGCAGTAGCTGCAAGTCCAGGAAGACCCCCAGATTGCATACCAACCTTGAAGGGGGAAGTGCTATTGCATCCAACATCAAAGATGGAATATCCTGAGATCTGGGTGGCCCAAACACCCACTTAGTCTTAGTAGGACTGAGTCAGTGACAGTTCCTCCCTATCCAAACCTGTACAGCTTCCAGGAATGAGACAAAACCTTGACAGCCTCATTTGCCTGGCCTGAGGTTGAAGGTTTTAAACATCTTTGATTAATTCAGGAAGTAATGGAATGGATTTATGGTGCAGATGCTAGTTTCATAAATAAACAATAGGCCTCTTCTGGTGAACATGCTTTTGTGGAAGTTGAAACTAATGTAGAGATTGTTAATATTCTTACATGTCCTCTTTGCATGCAGTAGAGGGCCCTGAAGAGATTACAGCAAAAGTATTTGCACCTTTGTCATGGCCAGCTCAGACTCTGACAAGGAGACCAGCAATGAGCAACCAGTTCCAGAGTTGCCGGATGAACCACTGCCTGAGGAGATGCAGGCAGAGAGGCTGCCCTACCCAGTATCCAGGTGACACAGTTGCTGCCAGTCTCTGAAGATGAAGAGTCAGAAATGCCATCCCCTGCCCCTTTCCCCACCCCTACCTCCCCAGTGCAAGGACTCACCTTGTGGAGAGTAGAGTAGAGCAAAGGTGCTCTGCAAGGGTCCTCACAAGAAAGGAGCCACGAACTTCCCATGAGCAACACCAGGGTTGCTTCTATTAAGGAAAAGCAGTGAGCTCAAGCCTCTCCATTGGCAACAACTGTTTGTTTACCCAGACTCCATGTGCCTTGACTTCTGACTTGAAACCTTGTAACTTTGACTCTGGACCTGGACCAGCTGATGACCCTTCTATGACATTTGAACCCTTGGACTTCGCTTGACCACTCTTGTGCTTGCTGTTTTGGATTTGGAACACTCTTAAGGCAAGTTTGCTGTACTTTTGGGGACTTGTTTTCTCTTCTCTCTCTCTCTCTCTCTCTCTCTGTCTGTGTTTGTGTGTGTTTGCACTCACGTTTCCTTTACTGCTTGCTCATTTGCTTCACAAACTTCTCAGTAAAGTTCTCTGTCCGTGCGTGCTCTGAAACAGGACACATTTAACAATATGCCCGGTATCGTATAATTAGAATAGGAGTGGGCAAACTGTGGTCACCAACACTTATTTGCAGTGCCTTGAAATCACTAAAATTCATGGCCAATGAATGGCAGGAAACCATCCAGAAACTCAGAAAATTGGCTCCAGATCAAGCTCAGTCATCCTGATGCTGAAAATTGAGCACATACAGTACATTCTGACTTTTTTTTTAAAGTGGGAATGGAAGCAGTTTGCCTCCTAGAACCCTCCAATTCCCACTCCCATCTTTTAATGTCACCCCCCCCCCAAAAAAGTGAAATGGGTCAGCCATTTTAGTTCTACTCTTTCTGCTGACATTGCCATAGCCTCCTGAAATCTTCCTGAAATCCAGGTGGTAGAGTTGCTTGGAGGTTGCCCATCACCTCTGCATTAAAAAAAGCAGTTACTCATAAGGCTAAATTGCATGTGATTTATGGGAATGTGAGGATGATCCTTGCCTCTTTTTTCTGCATTCGGTCCATGCTTCCTTGAAAAACACAATCCTCATAAGAAAGACAGTTGAACTATTGGAAGCGGGCCAAAGACCCTTCTTCAGCCTTTCTCACTGTGTGCACACATATCTTAGGGTGCTTGCTGTAAAACTGTCTTCCTGTAAATTGCATGAGCTGACTCCTTATACAATGAAAGTCATACAATCTGAAGTTACAGGTTACATTCCACTGCATTCAATCCATCATTTCCAAGGTAACAATGAGCCAAATATTCTGGCTTCAGCATTTTTGCAACAGTTATAATACTGTGCTCATGTGTGCACTTTCTATAACAAATCACATTTTATCTGATACATTTCCGTTGAGCAGCTAGCCAATCTCATATTATGAGTACTCTCTGATTAGCTGTGGATATGTAAATCACCTTTGCCCTGAGAACCATTAGAAAGCATAGTTGTTCTCTTGGGATGACTGCTGCATTTTAAATAATTTGATTCTAGACTAGTATCAAAATTGCTCAGGTAATGACTATGGAAATAGCACAGTCAGACCACACCCTTTTTCTTGAATAAGGCAAAGTTATTTCAGCGACTGCCAAACATTGCCTTTTTCACACCATTAGCAAAATGAGAAAGCAAATCTATGTAGAACACATTTCAAACTCTATTCTGCACATGGTGAGGCACTTAATAGGCTGTTTTCCAAGGTAATAACCAGGTATGTGAAAATAAGTTCTGACTGTCATGCTGAGACCAGTATGTCCTGAATAAATTATTTCTAAGATGTTTTACTAAATACAAGCCTTAGATGCTGACATGAATGCTTAAATCGAGCAGAATTTCCCAGGGCTTAAGATACACAGTACCTGATGCGAGGAGATGACTAAAATAAAGTTGCCCTCAAACTGAGCTCAGCTTCTGTTAACCATATGTGAACAGAACATCATGCAGTTTTCTTGGCAACAATATGGAAATGATTTACTGCTGCTTTCTTCAGGATTTATTTATTTATTTCACTTTCCAGCGTAGCCTGGAATTTCCAGACCATCTCCCATAGTACTTCCCAGATAGTCTCCCTAGTACTACCCAGATCCAATCCTGCTTTATTTCCAAAATCCAGATGAGGTCACCCAGATGCAATCTTCGCTTCTGGGGGAGGTGAGAGACCAAATGCCAGCACTGTTTTTTTGGAATGGCTTTGTCAAGTATCAATACCTAATTCCTGTTCCATCCAACAGAGTTATAACAGTTGGTAAAGAACAACAGCAAATATATAATCAATAAAAAAGCAAAATCCATGTGCTACACATACAGGAAGGCTAGCTACAAGAGAAATGATTTTTGAACCCAATAAATGAGGAAGCTAATGCTGCACTGGGGAACGATTTTGCTCTTGCTTTTTAGTTTCTGAATGGATGGAAAGTTTGATTTTTGTACTTTTAGAACGGGCACGCGAGTTTTACGGGCTGAATTAAATTAGTATTTCCATCAGAATACAGGGCAGGCCTATAATGAGCATCTGCCATATGGCAAATGTAGCAAAGCTCAGGGTCTCAAAGGTCTCTAGCGGAATTTTTATAGTCATGTTTTTTTCAATAAATAAATAAATAAATAAATAACTTTTCCCCCTGAGTCATCACCCACTAGATAAGCACTAAACAAAACATCTACCATCTTATCCCAGGAAACCTTTGGCTCCAGTGATCATGCAGGACAATATTCTAGTTTTATAAAGATGGTGGCTGGTCTGTAGCCATTTAACTCAATACCACTTAAGCAGGATTTCAGTCAGGCCGAGTGTCATGGCCCAACCTTGTTGTTGCTATATTAATTTCTCTAAGAGCTGATACTGGGGTCCCACAGAGTAGACTTCAGAAGGCTCCCTCCAAATTTTTACTGACCTCCTTGTAGGTGAAGAATATGAAGCGCCTGTTATGGGGAAGTGGGAGCAAGCAGCTGAATAATTCACATCGCCTGCAATCTGCCTCATGGGATGTAAATATTGTGTAAGTTTTATTTGTTCTACTGAATGCAGGCATTAGTAGATTCAGTGAGCTCCAGAGCTGCTTAGAAGGGCAAAATTGAAGAATAGGGCAAGATTAGTGATTTCTGTTCTTTGAGCTGATAGGGATTCATTGGACTACAAAGAAATTGGGATAATATGGCTTCCGGTATTATCTGTTCAATTCAGGAAACAAGGGAGAGCCAGCTTAGTACAGGGCTACTTCTGGTACCTGTTTAACTTTGCCTGTAAATGTTAAACCTCTCCTTCAAATTTCTTTCCTATTATTAGCATTTTATTTGGAAGGAAAACTTTGCTTGATTAATTATCCATTTGGGAAATTTGTCTACATTCCTTCTTATATTAAGTCTTGCTGTGAAAAACTTTCTGTTTCTGAGAGTTGCTGTCAATTTCTTTACTGCTTCAAATGCTAGACAAATAATCATTGCTTTTCCTTTTGTCAAAATATAAGATAATGGTTGAGACCCTAAGTTTGGCCCGTGTTGCTTAATTGCCTCCCCAATGGTTTTGTTATCTCTGGTCCAAATCAAATAATGTTAGTTAACTCTTGGTGTGATACCCAAAAATTTCCATACAGGTTATGGATCTTGAAGTGGGCATATACAGTATAGCAGCTGCTTCAATTCTAGCTCTAATAGAAAGGAAGGATTTGGAATGTATATACAAACAAGGTAGCTTCTCTGTCATCTTCACACTCATCTATAACTTCTGCCAGAGATCCATCTCTGTTTTTGGGATATGAGAAAGTGTTTTCTTAGGTGGCCCTAGAGCAACTGTTCCTCCTGACTCAGGTCTCTCATACTTGTCTGATTAAGAAGTCTTTAGTCAGATCAGCACTTGACTGCAGATCTGCATTTGACATGCATTGGGGCACTTCTACACAAGAGTTTTGATGTAGTTCAGAAGCAGCTGTAGACCTGTTCAGTCTCACAACATCAGTTGGTTTGAGGAGCTGAGTCAACTTATTTTCATTCTCCAGTTATTTATTTGAAAACAGAAAAAAGCAAGATCATTTTTTTCCTTTATAATTACCCCTCCCCAGTTACATCTGCCCGTCCCACCAGATCCAGCAGACAGGGCATGTTAGGGGTTCCATCATCTAAGAAGCTACATTTGACAGGTCCTAGGTAATGGGCCTTTTCTACCATGGTGTCCACATTGTGGAATATCGCCCACACACACCGAGGTGAGGCTGGCTCCATCACTTTTGTCTTTCCGAAGGTCCCTCAAGACCTGGTTGTGCCATCAGGCCTGGGGACCTCAGGGGACTGGTGAACTATTGAGGTGACTCTGTTATTATTAACATCTCTTTGCTCACCACTTTTTTTCTTAGCTTTGTTTTTTTATATACTTTGTTTTAATAATAACGATAATAATATTATTGTTTTAGGTACTGTATTTATTAACTGTTTTAGCTTTGTTGTACACCACCCAGAGTCACTTGTTTTGTGAGATGGGCAGCTATATAAATTTAACAGATAGATAAATAAATAAATAAATAAAATAATACTGTGGTTCTATGGAGGTTGTGAATACGCCATTTACCCATTGAGAGGAACTCTTGCCTCAACTAACCATCTCATTCCTCAACTCAAGGCAACAATTATT
The DNA here is from genome assembly GCF_059951505.1 of Python bivittatus. Lineage (NCBI taxonomy): Eukaryota > Metazoa > Chordata > Lepidosauria > Squamata > Pythonidae > Python > Python bivittatus. The sequence continues at coordinate 5,755,322 of NW_028277113.1, forward strand.
GTCACCTCCTCCTCCCCCTCCTCCCAATAGAGCATTGGGCCATTGTAGCCATGTGAAAACAAAGTTACAACTGTTTGAAAAAAATGCTGATATACAATCAGTTCACCTTCACAGCTGAATGAGGATTTCCAGTGCAACAGTGCTTATGTGGCCAGAAACTTCTCTTCAAAGAAGTGCTCACTATAAATGTACCCAAGCAGTAAAAGTGCCAATTGAGGGCACTAACAATTAATGCTCCCTTTCATATGGAATGCTAATGAATATTTGTATGAAGATGGGATCAAAGGACAGGACCCTGGTTAGATTAGGTTTTGGAACATTCCTTTCTGGACTCTTGTCTCCAGCATTTCTGTATTACTGTCAACCAAACTACATGGATGTGTCTGTATAAGCACCAGGAGTCAAGTTCAACCTTAGAGGGACTATATACTTAAAAGTTATTTATTTATTATATTTATAGACTGCCAAATTTTGCACTTACAATGGTTTACAAAAAAGTAAAAGCATAAAAAACAGTGCAATTAAAACCATACCATAAAATTACTCAATTAAGTAATTACAGCAAAAATGTAAGCAATACAATATCCATAGACAACTATCCCAAAATACGGGCAACTCTAATACCTCAGTGACACATAGCCATGTGAGAGAAGAGCATCAAGATATATTTACAGTAGTGGACTGTGAATTATATCCTATTGAAGTAAAGTCTCCTTGAGTCAAGACTGAGTACTAGTGACTACACAGACACCTGTAGTTGTTTTCTGAGCAACAGTACAGAAGTGGTTGATCAATGTCTTCTTCTGGGATTTTTGTCAGCTTCCTGGTCTAGCCTACAGTCATCACATTCCCTGAAGGAATCCCATCTAAATGTTAACCAGGCCTGACCTTGCTTAGCTTTTGAGTCTAGGCAACATCAGCCAGGTGCTACATTCTATCCAGTCCAGATGAAAGAATAATAAACAGATTAAATTCATCTGTTACTGTATTTCTTAGCAATCCTCTCAGCTTTAAAATCAATAGCAATTATCAGCATGAAAAATGTAGGGGGTGCATTTTTTGCCTTTCCAGATTATAGGCATGATTCTGTGGTATAAACTACAGATTCGGTGGTTTCAAAACTAATCTGAATATAGTATGCAGAAATCCTGACCCCTTCAATTCCACAAATATTCCTTCTTAGATTGCTAGAGTTGATATGGTATTTTTATAATTCCAAGAGTTGATATGGTATTTTTATAATGAAGTTCAGAATCAGTAATACATGAATAGATTGAACTGTGCATCTTATATGCATTTAAAAACATAGATATCCCTCTAGGCAGCAGAAAACAGATTGTGGCATATCATATATCTTAATTATTGTAGATCACATGGCTTAACTGTAAATGCCACAACTTAACTATAAATAATAACATTCATGGCATTTTGTTTGTTTTTCTCTCTGAAAAGGTTTCCATTTTTGGTCAAAATGATCTTATTCACATTTCCTGGACTAGAAGAAAAATCAGAATTCTGCACTTATAATACCACATTTTTCTGAAATCTGTAATGTAGTTCTCAGCACAAAAGCCGTATACAAAAATACTTAAACTAGGGAAAACTACAACTAGGACTATGCAGATTCAGCCTCTAAAAGGTGATGTAATGGTGTGTGGGAATGACCTTGGGGGACAGGAGGAAGAGCCACAGACTAGACAACCATCATGCAAAAGGTATTTCAGTTCACAGGAGGAGGGGGGTGGGGGTGGGAAGCATTTCAGAAGGGACCCTTCCTAGTTTTCTGGAGAGTGAAAGGAGAGTAGGGGAGAAATACTTTCAGTCTTGCAAGATTCTGTTAATCTATTAACTTTACAAAAAGATAGAGCTAGGATTTATTGTTATGCTTCTTCTCTGGACTACCTCGAATACCTGCAGAGGCACTGCAGGGTGTGAGGGTGCAAACATCGTACCTATCTGTAAAACCTTAATCCTGCCATGAATTTTCTCAGGAGTGTTATTCTGAAGAAAATATGCAATTGTTTTAAGGTATTGAAGACGTATGCTACATACATTTATGCTCCTGCATGCTCCAAAGAACCTGTTGGACATCGCATTTAAAGTGCTGAACAACTGTAATGCATTAAAACATGTGTGTATCAGGAATTTTGAACACAAAATGGTTAGTTTTGGATGAATTGTATGCAGAAAGGTTGATGCTTGCAAAAGATGCATACTGCATATGTATGTTAGGAAAACTTGTCTCTAGAAATCTATGTTATTTTCCTGTGTTTTGCTTTTGTTTCTAAACTGCAGGATGATACAGACATTTGTTAGAAATTTGTTGCTTGTTCAGCAAAATTATCTGCAACAGCAAGTACAGAGTATTAGCATCAGGGAGTTGAGAAAGTCATGAATATTCACTATATTCCTAGCCTAACCTAATCTTTGTTTAGCATCAACAGTTCCTTCTAAGTGAAGTTGATAACATCTTGATAGTATCCTCATAATACCATCATAACACTTGAACATGCAACAGAGACATCAGGGCTACTTTATTAGGAGTAGAAACAGGTGTTCAAGTGGCATTCTGCCTTGAGGTTCTTTTCCAGGCCAATTACAGGACATTCAAGTGTTAGACCAGACCATAGCTCTGTCTGTCAGATAGTCAGGGTGAGATTAGGGAAGAAATCTCTCAGAAGTAGCATGTGGGTGCATTTGGATTGAGAAAATGAAAAGAATAAAGCAATAAAGTCTTACTGTTTCTCTCTTCTTCTGAAAGAAGAACCAGCCTTTCATTAAATGTTTTTCATAGATGCTTTCTATATTCTGGGACAGCAGAGAAAACTTCACTTTATACTGTTAACCTTTTGAGTATAGTTAACCTACTGCTTAAGGGTTCATGGCATAGTTTGGATATCTATAGACTAAGATTATCACTGTCTGCTACACTATACTTGTTCTCACCTCTGGCTTTCAGACAATTAACTTGCCACTTTCGGATTTCAGATGCAATCATGAAGTGAAAAGTTCTAATACACACACACACACAGACACACACACATGTGCTACAATGGACCGGATTGTTTCCCAATCCATTTCCTATTATAATTCTCAACAAGCTGATTATGCAATAGTACTATGTGGTTTTTAAGTATAATAGAGCTCCTTACCCTCATTATGCGCATGATGAATGGCACAACACATAAAATGTGTATTTTGCAACTGTTTTCCTCATTTTACTTTAAGATAAAATCTTTCAAGTCAAACTCAGATGATGCATTCACTGATAGATCCATGTTGGTTTCCTTGGAATCGTATGGAAGAGGCTTGCCTTTGCTTCCTTCCTCTAATTTTCCCCCACAGTAATAATTCTGTGGGGTCATTTGTTGGAAGGGTACTTTGGATATACACAAACCAAGGGCCAGCTGAACCAGAAAGAATCCATTTTTGAATGTAATATATCCTCTTTTCTGTCTTGCCCAACAAATAACTTTTTCTAGTGATCATGATGGATAATAAACCTAATGAAACTATATGATAAATACTTAGTCTAATGAAATACACACAATTCATCCAAAAGCATAGGACAATGGAAGTTGCAACATCATGCTAGCATGTATTAAAACAATGATATTCCAAGACCAAGGGAAGATAAAAATATGACTGATGTTTAAAGTACCAAGAGTCAGGACAAGTACAGTTAGACCTCCTTCCCAAATTGTCATCTAAACTGTAACAGTATTCCAGGACAAGACTGATAAAAAACAATTGGTCAGCATACAACATTTTTACATAATAAAACAGGAGACAAAGTTGTGCTCTATAAGAAGTGTATGAAGTGTGCAAGGTCTTTGTGTAGCATATAAGAGCTTCCCCATTGCATACCTTGCTTTTTTTTTCTTTTCCCCCTGCTACTTCTTTTACTACCTCTTTCATACAGGAAAATCTTTCTGGAATCAAGGGGCTTCAAGGAACCTTTTTATTCATCACATTTACATAGGCATCTATCTCACAAACATGACTCTGAGCAGTGTGCAATTATAAAAAAAAATGTTGAACACAGGGAGATCTCTGAGCAGAGATTCTCCAGTTGGAGATTGTAGAATAGCACTTAAAAGGAGACAAAAACAAGACTGTACACTATCTAAAATACTTGCCTCCAACTGTGAGAATCATGGACATTTGAACATGATAGCAGATAAAAAACTTTATTATATGGGCAGCTCTTTTGCTATCCACCAAAAACACATAAGTTATAATGATGTGAATTTACATACCATCCTGATAGAAGTGGATTTTATAAGAACTAGAATGGATTTGTTTGTTTATATATGGCTGCCCATCTCACCTGAGTTAGTGTGTTCACAAACTAATTCGAGAAACTTTATTTCAATAACCAACACAACCAAAATCTCTTAAATGATATTTTGCCAGGCAGTTCTTCAGATATACCTCAAAATGAGAATTTCAGATCTAGAACTTAATATAGGAAGTTCCTCAAAAGCCCTTTCTGAGGTGAGGGAATAACTGCATGAAAAAGGGGTTTTCAGCTGGGGATGGCAACATCTATAATTTTTCTCATTTCTGAAAGGTGAGGCTCCAACTTGTTTTTTTATCAGCTCCAGGTAAAAACACCCTTCCATGTTATTTAAGAGTCTAAATTTTTATATTGGCCTTGACTGATACTACATTATTCTGCTGTACCTTTATTAAGATTCATTGCTGGAAAGTAGGATAGTAATAGTATAGATCAGTAAATGAACAATGATGTAACTCATATACCTAATTGTGCCTAATTCCCATTTCTTAGAAACTGAACCAAGCCAAAATTGAAAATGTCATCTAGCACATTATAAAGCAAGGATCCCTACTCTTTTTGCACCAAGGAACACATTGTAGTTTGAGGCCACGTTTCAGACACTCTTACAGAATAACTGCTGTGGCCTATGACAAAAAATCCATTTACCAGAAGATAAACATGTGAGATTGTTCTGTTCTCCTCTCAGTTTCAATATCTTTGTTTTGATATCATTTTTTCCTGAGGAATATGTTTCTATGTATGTATTTATGACAATTATTTATATTCTGCCTTTCAAATTAACAATCCTCCCAAAGTGATGGCAAGCTATCTAAGTTATGTAACTATTTATTACAAGTATTTCTGCACAGCCCAGGTTAGATGATTCTTGTTGGTTTGCAGTAAAACTTTAAAGAATCATAAATATTACAATTATGAAGTAGACATGCCTATCTACCACAATCAGCTTCCAAAGCCTGTTCAAAAAACTGCTGTCTTAACTACAGTACAGAAAAGAAGGGGCCAGGAATATCTCTGAAGGCCAGGTGGTCCATAGTGTATGGAATATACAAGATAGATAGATAGATAGATAGATAGATAGATAGATAGATAGATAGATAGATAGATAGATAGATAATAGATAGATAGATAGATAGATAGATAGATAGATAGATAGATAGATAGATAGATAGTTCTAGATTCCTACATACTGTACAGGGCATTTGCTGATAATAGCTTTGGGTTGGGGGAGGGAGATCCTGTTATGAAAACTTTCCTTTTTCTTTCTTCAAGGAATCTTCCCTTCATAATGTTCATGGTACTGGCCCTGTGGGGGTTTGAAAGGAAGAAGTCTAGCTGGAGCAGAATTTTGTTTGTCATCGGCCTTTCTTATCTCTCTGATGGGAAAAAGGTCCGTAAAACTGATCTTGATGGTCCTTTCAAACAAACCAGTAGGTTGTAGCTAGAGGCTATCTCTAGGATCTTCATATAGTCCCAAAAGATTCTTGGAAATAAAGATTAAGCTTGAAAATGGTAACTCTGGGCAGAATGTTGGGGCCAAATGCCCAGCAAGATTATTAATAAGCAAACAAACAAAGAAAGAAATAGTTAAGGAACTGGAGGGCACTAAGGGATATGTTTCTGAGCACATGCTGGAGACCAAGTTCAAATAGGTTCTCAGTATATAGTGAATATATCTTGCACTATGCATATGCATACACATATGCATATGCATATGCACACACACACACACATACACACACACACATGCACACATAGTACATATGAATTACAGCAGTGGATTTTAGAGTATGTTCCAAAGAAGCCTAAAGTGCAAGGGAAGCTAATCAGGTATATAAAAATATTAGGACAATAATGGCAAACAAGGTCCTCTGAAAGACAGGTTACTTATAATCAATCTCTTTAGTATATATTGCATGTATATTGTAATACACACACACACACACACATATATATATATATATATAGACACATACATATATACACACTCACAGACACACATACATACGCACACACACACACACAGTATGTTATATAATGCATAAAGCAGAAACCAATTTATTCAGTTTTGATCTTTTTATATAGATATAAAAAAGTGTGTTATATATAAAAAATAATTAACTGATGGGATTTGTTTCCTTCTGGAGAAGAGACTATTTCTTCTTATGGTGATTTCACATTCCCTTTCTTTCAAAAGAGCAACTACGGGTTCTATTGACAACTCATTTAGTCTTTTAATGCCCAATAAAAATAGGTATGTTTTGAGTACTCTTCAACATTATTCTTCTTGAGTGTCTTTTATCATGCTAATTAAGTTTTTCTGACCAACTTCAATACATCCTTTACTCATCCCCAGTCTTCATTGCAAAGTTTGCACTGCAAATTATAAAGAGGATGAGTATTTCTTACTGTAACCTTCAAGATTGTGTGAGTAACATTATACAATTCAAGCAAGTATGAAGCAGAGGTCCTTTCACATTAAATTGTAAATTTCAGCTTATTTCTTCAGCATGCAAAGTAGCTATTGTTGACATGTCTTTTAGCTCAGATTTTGTAAGAGGCAGAAGCTAATTTTACAGTACCTAGATTAATTTTATTTGACTCAAGGTGCTTAGGATCTTGAACTAACTTACATGAAGGGATAAAAAAGAGGGGGGTTTAGTTTGTCTAAACAACCCTATGGCTCACTCTGAACAGTCTGACATTAGCTTCTTCTGAGAGATTTGGTGCTGTAATGGAGGCAAGCTGGCAACAGTGAGGGAAGACTAGCGATTGCTACCATTCTGCTATATTTTTATAAAATTCTTTCACAACATTTCCCCTACATTGTTTAGCTGCACAAAGGAGAGGCAGGGGACGAAGTACTCACATTGTAGATCTTAAAAAAAACCACACACACACACACACACACACACACACAGAGTAATGTCATTATAACCATGGTTGCAATCTACTTTGTATCACTGGTTATTTTGAGCAGAAAGACAGAGTACATGGAGATTAGGCAACCTTTTTGATCAGTGGCTATATATGGAGTTTGGAGGGCATATTGTGTGTTTGTGACAGGGTATTGTCCACCACAATGCATGTAGCCAGGCACAAAACATGCCTTTTCAGAAGGCAAATTGGTGAGTTTGCTTCTTGTCATCTCCTATAATTACCCATTTCCCCCCCTACTTTTGTCATCCTCTTCCTCTTCCTCTTCTTCTTTTTTCTGGGCAGGTGGACACACTTCTAAACTTCAGCCAACCACCATTTTTGTTATTTTCAGCTGAATGGAATGTTGTAATAATGGGATTATCTAAAAGGGATTAGAATTCTGTATGTCAGTTGGATAACTCTCTGGAAACAGAATGGATTGGGACCAAATGTCACGTGTAGAAGAAACCAAGAAAAGAAAGAGTTTGAAAATGGCCAGATCCAGCCATGGGACATGGGGGGGGGGGAAATAACCCGGGGGGGGGGGACACCAATGCATCCTTGTAAGACAGGCAGTTTGGTAGAGGCTCAAAATGTTTCTGATTCCTTATTCTAAGCCCCCTCTCCTAGTCATGTGACTCAGAATGGAGATGCTATTAATAATTGGAAAGATATTACATAAAGCCAGTTGGAACTCTGTCCCTCTATCAGCCCAATAGCTATCTGAAAACTGAAAGAAGAGGTTCAGTTTCAATTTTGGTATGGGAGAAGATGAAATTAGTGCATAAGAATAATTTGTGCAAAGCCCTCCACCCCACCCCTGGCTGTGGATGCCACCTGCTTCTTGAGCAGGAGCCATGAATCCAGGAGGACCCCTGCATTTCTCACCAACTCTGTTTGGGGAAGTGCTGCCCCATCCAGAGTCAAAGATGACAACTCATCTTTTCCCAGGGAGGCAAAGACCCACAACCATTCTGTCTTCCTAGAGTTGAGTTGAAGCTAGTTTCTCCCTATTCAGACCCTACCGCCTCCAAGCACTGAGCACCAAATGTCACATGTAGGAGAAACCAAGAAACTTGACCAGTATCACTTGCCTGGCATGGGGTAGAGATGAATAATTGGGTATCATCAGCATACTGATGAAATTGAACCCCATGCTACTGAATGATCTCACCCAGCAGTTTCATACAGATGTTAAATAGGAGAGGAAAGAGACTTGAGCCCTGAGGCACCCCACATAAGAGTGGCCTACAGATGGATCTCTTCCTCCCTAACACTGACTGAAATTGGCTACAAAGGAAGGACAGCTACTTCAAAACAATGCCCCCCACTTTTAACTCCTGGAGCAGGTCCAGAAGAATACCATGGTCTATGGTATAAAAAGCTGTTGAGAGATCCAGAACGGTTTTTATTCGTATTTTATTTAAGTGTATTTGAATTTTTCTAGATTGCATTGTAAAATGTGATTATTTGATTGCATTCACCAATTCCAATTTTTCTGTTGATAAAATTGATAAATCCCCCTTTTCCCCGATTACTCAGCCTACTGTGATGTGCACTGGCCATTAGACTTATACTGATCTCAGTTGGGGCAGATTATGTGACCATCATTTTCTTTAGCACTATTTTTATTCATTATAAAACTTTCCCTGCAGTAATCCTTAAAAAAAAGAAAAAAAGAGGACTAGCAGCAGCCTGTCAGAACAAAGAAAGTAACTTAATAATATCACCAATAGCAACACAAATAAGCCAGCAGACATACTGGGTATTTCACCCATTTCGTATCCCTTATTTTTTTTTTGGTATTACAATCTGAACATCTGTTATAGTAATGAGACATACATTATAGGTCAATAAAAAGACTAAAACAAAAGTAATTGAATAAAAATGGGATAAAAGCTGAGATACTTACAGAGGTATCTGAAGGGGGAAAGCCAAGGGGTTAGAATATTATGGGTGTCAAAGGAGAAGGAAATATTTTTGTCATGGAGTTACACATAACAAGAGAAAATGGAGATATTTTGAAGAATGAGGATTCAACAAATTACCACAATGCTAATAAAGAATGGGGCAGGGGAGGAATTAGTGTGGGGGGGGGAAGAGAGGGAGGGAAAGAATGAGAGAGATGGAAAACGTACTTAGCCCTAACCTGGATTCACAATATTACCAAAAGTAAATTATAGGTATGAGAGAGCCAGATAAGGACTTTAGGCTTTGATATAAGAAGTGTCACAAACTGTATCCTTTCATTAAGAGGGACAGGTATGCAGTCTATAAAGTGCAGAACTGTTGGTTGCCCCAAAAAGACACAGAAAGAATGTCACTCACTGGAGTTGGGGTCTATTGGCAGCTGTTCCTTAAAACTGAGGCTCAGCCAGATCCTAGACGTTTTGGTTCACCTGAAAGCAAACTGAAGTCTAAAACGGATCAAGGATGGATGGAAGAGGGAGAGGATGAGGCAAAATCTGAGACCATTTTTGTAGGAAGTGCCTGGAAATTATGCCTGCCTGCCAGCTAGCCAGCCAACAGAGTATTTGGAGTGTTAGGAGCCTTCAGGGTTAAGCTCACCTCCTGACAAGGAGATTCCCTGGAAGGCCTTGCACAGAAGTTACTGGTCAACGTGAATATCTTCCAGATGAGAGACCTTAGAGGGCCTTGAGCATCACAAGTAAGGCACTGCAGAGTTCCTCTAACAATTACCTAACTCCAACCTCATCCCTACCTATCCACTGGGTACTATAGAAATGGGCTGCCCTCTCCATAGCAGTGGCTATGATAGTTAGTTATTTTCTTTCTAATTGTTAGAAAGACTCTAGGTTTTACTCCACAAAGGGTAGATGCTTTGGTCTCATTACTAATCAATAATCCTCACTGGACTGCATAAAGGATCCCCCCACACACACACACTTCAGTGTAAACAGTTCCACACTGGAAGGAGAAGTGACCTAGATTAGGACTGCAGCCCTTTGCTACCAACTTCCATAGAGCCCATGGAAGCTTAGGGGAGAATTCTGATACAGATTTTCCCTTATGGGCCTGCCATTTGCTTTAGGAGCCATATGTTAATACAGAGGTGGGCTGTGTGTGGCCCTGACTTTTCAACACCTTCTGACCACAATGGGACAGTAATACATAGATGGACAGTAAACGATTTACTCTGTTTCCCTTTTTTGTCACTTTGCCTGCTCTTTCTTGAAGAGATTGCTAATTGAGCTCATTTCCTTCTGACTTCCTTTCCAGGCACATGGAATTTTCCTCCTGGTAAACTGTAGCTAGCTAAGAGCTAGGATTTGGCTATTCCTGTAATGCACTTTCCATAAATAAATTTCTTTTTTGTGGTAGTTATAAAACCTACTTCACTTATCCTTGCTCTGGTGGATTCCTGTCTCAGGAATGCTCTCACAAAAAGAGACAGAATGCTTCAGAACCTTTCAATGTTACCCCCGCTTTGTATCATCCAGATCCCTCCCCATAGAAACACCCCCTTGGTCAAGCTGGGCCTAACTGGAGTCCTAGCCTCATCCTTTTTTTCAGATGAGCTTCTGCACCCTGTGCTGCCAGAAGTTGTACACTGCTGATCTAGACTAATACAAAACACTTTTTTTTCAACAAAATCCCTTTGAATGCAGTAAATATTCAGTCAGTGAGGCTGTCTTCCTAAATAGGGCTAAATTTCAGGACAGGATAGCAGGAGATCTGTAATATAATCAAGCTCTGTTTTTTTCCAAAATTTAAATGGCTAGGGGAACCATACTGAAGGAGGAGGAGTTAACATCTCTTTGCTTCCATTCAGTGCTGCTTTTTGCTCCACAGCAGCTAATTCCCCAATATGATCTGGGATATGATCAAAACCCATCATGATCTGTAATGGTGTGTGGGGAGGTCCTTGGGTGACAGGGGGAAGAGCCACAGCCAGAGGAATGGTTGGATAAGGGGCAGCTTAGCCTGCAGAAGGAATGTGGATGTGGCAAACATCTCAGAAAGGACCCTCCTTAGTTTCTTGGACTGCAAAGGCAATGGGAGAGAAGTGTACTTTCAGACTTGCAAGATTCTGTTAATGTAACCTTACAATAAAGTAGAATTGGTTCAACTGGGTATGCTTCCCATTTGGACTACCTCGCAAGGCTGGCATGACCTCAGTGTGATGAGCAACAGAAACTTCTCCTTATTGTGTATATTGGCTGCTGGCGAGCTCAAGTCATAGGCAAATGTAAGTGAACAGCCTGTGTATGTCTATGTACATGAACACTTTATTACAAAGATCATTGCTGGTGTCTTGACTGTGGCAGTGGTGCCTGATAAAGATAACAGAATTCTTGGAACTGAGCATCATGTCAGAGGTGATTTGTAAAACACTCAATGCTCAGCCAAGTGTCTTGGACATTACTAGATTTCCTTCGGGCAGAGTTTGCAAAAGCACTTACTTCTCAGTGTAACCTTTGAGTGCTAGGTGTGCATTTGAAGTGGCAAGTGAAATTGTCGGTCACCTTGAAATAAACTGAACTAATAGATAGCAAGCCATTCATGAAGACAAAGCACAGCATATTTCAAAATGGCAAGTTGAGAAAATGCACAATACTTTTGGAAAGGATATTTAAACATTTAATTATTTAGAGTGACATCACACACACACACACACACATACTGTATGTGTGTGTGTGTGTATAACCATATATAAACATACATACATACATACATACATATATATATATATGTATATATATTTACATATTTACAGTGTCAGTCTAATCTCATGCATCTTTATATCAAAATCTATAGCACTTTTGCTTCTTGGCATTAAAATTAAAATGTTTCCTGTTTATTGCAAAGGATTTAACACATAGTTCACTCCAAATTCAGAATATTAGTTGTAAATGTCCTTTGACTCATGGAGGGTTTTTAGCTCTGACAATTATAGAACCAGGACCATTTCTGAATTGAATAAATATGTGCAGGGTTGACAGGGAATGCTGGATTTATAACTCATAATGGAAAGCCAAATTAAGCATTCATCCAAATGTTGCTTATTCTTTGAAGAATAATATGAATGCTCAACTCTTCATTTCTTTGACCAGGTCTGCAAAAATGTGCCTGTTATACTCTTTTTATGCAAAGCAGTGAGAACTAAAACAACTCCTCATCCAAAAGACTTTTGAAAATAATTTTATAAGTCAAAGGTTTACCAATGCATTTATTACAATGATTTGCATCATGCCTTTTATACTAATTGGGCATATACCTATAGAAACATGTTAATCATTTTCCAGCTCTTTTGCTTATAAACATCCTAACCTTACTTCAGTTGGCATCAATGGAATTATTTCCATGCCTATGCCAGAAATGGATCTCTCTCTCACTGGAGGGGGTGGGGAGACCCAAAATATTTGGGGAGAAGGATCAGAGAATGCTTACTGTTTCTGTATGGTTGTCCAGATTCTGATCAGCTCATAGTGTGCTAAGAACAAAAAATATCAACAGGAAGGGCAACTACATATATATAATACACACACACACACATCCTTACACACGTACATGCACACGCGTGCACACACACACACACACACACAATCTATCTAGACTGTACTTTGGCACATTGATACATCTGTTTTAAGATCAACTAAAGGAATATGTGGGTTTGCCCATGTAGTCATCTGCAGCTCAAACTGGGAGAGACTTTATACAGGTAGTCCTCACTTACTGACTACCTTCTTTAGTGACCAAAGTCATTACAGTTGGGGAAAAAACAGCTTTGCGACCAATCCTTGCATTTATGGCCATTGTAGTGTCCCATGGACACAAGATCACCATTCAGGCGCTTCTGGCAGGCATTTATGACCATTGCATTGTCCCACAGTTACATGATTGCCATTTGTGAGCTTCACAACAAGCAGAATTAATGGAGAACACAGAAATGAAATTGCAAATCATGGTCATGTGATGTCTCGCTTAATGACTGCAGTGATCCGCTTAACAATGGAAATGGAAGTGATGTCGTAAATCTGGTGCGATCATGTGAGTTTTCACTTAGCGACAGCAGCACTTAGCAATGGAGTTGCAGGTCTCAGTTGTGGTTGGTACGCAAGGACTACCTGTACTTTAAAAGAAGTTTCAGTGTACTAATTGTACAGTAAGTCTTCTTAAAGTAAAAACAAAGTTGTTCCAGTCTATCATTATAAATGCATTGTCAATGAACATTGATACCATAAAACTTCCCTCCCTCCCTCCCTTTTACTGTCTCTCTCTTACTGTAAGACATCCTTTGCATATCTAATGCAAAGAATGCCCAGTGATTTCGGTGGGACATAGCCCAAAGTTTGTATAGCATTGCAACCTAAAAAACAAGACTGAAAGTTCTTGCGTTGTTCAGTTCTATTGACTGTTATTGTTACTATTATTCATTATATTTATTGTATTTCACATACTGTATATATGTCAACAAAGAAAGTGAAATATGAAAAATTGGCCTATGAAAATCTTTCCTGCAGATTTTTGGGTGCCTATTTTTTTTTTTTAATTTTAGCTGCTCTTCAGTCTAAGAGCCTATTATGAAAAACATATCTTGCATATTATAATCCTTAATTATGCACTTAGCACATTCCTATGATTGAAAACAGAAATTGTACACATGCTTAGTGTATTTAAATTTGAGCTGTGCAGATCTTTAAAAGGGTGCTTTGCTTTGTCAGATATCCTAGCAAAATGTTCCTTTGAAGCGCTTCTCTGAAATGAAAAGACAACCCATTTTTATTCAGTAGAAATGGCAGCATTGCCACCCTTCACTCAGCAGTAGTGAATTTTGTGCATGCAAAACACATAAGCTGCCATTAAGGCAAGTCTGCTAAATGAGGCACAGCAGTCACACTTGTATGACTTAATTGGTTTCCCTGCACAATGCAGCAGGTTGGACTAGATGATCCTTCTGATACTTTCCAACTCTACAAGTCTATAAGACACTGAAGATCGATCGATCTATTTATCATCTATCTATCTATCTATCTATCTATCTATCTATCTATCTATCTATCTATCTATCTATCTATCCATCCATCCATCGATCCGTCCATCCATCCATCCATCCATCCATCCATCCATCCATCCATCCATCCATATCTATCTATCTATCTATCTATCTATCTATCTATCTATCTATCTATCTATCTATCTTTCTTTCTTTCTTTCTTTCTTTCTTTCTTTCTTTCTTTCTTTCTTTCTTTCTTTCTTTCTTTCTTTCTTTTTCTTTATTATTTATAACTTTTTAGTCCCACATTTAGTCTTTCTTTTGAAATAATGTATTTCCTTTTTTCATAAAAACTGCTACTGTTTAAGTTCTAGGTAGGATTCCTTACTGTTGTCCATTTTTCTGTTCATATGGGCATACTTGAACACCTATTTTGTGGTGAATCAAACATCTGAGTGGGACAACCTCAAACATAGGAATACCATAAGAATTTATTCATTATGAATTTCAGAAGAAACTCACATGATCCACCACAATGTGTTGACTGGAACACAGAGCTCTCCTTCAGAACCCCCACATCAGAACTCCTACTTACAAAAAAGATTCTTTAGCCCAGGGAAGGGGGGGAATGTGAGAAAAAGAATGAGAGTAACTCCACTTTAACCTGTTTGATGTACCTGACTGATTTTCAGAGGGAACTTGGAGTTGTTCCAGAAGCTCTGATCCATGGTTCAACTGATGCCTTAGTCACTGCTTGGAATTAAGGGGTGGTAATGGCCTTGGATCAGATCACATCTGTATGGACTGTTTTTGCTTGTGGATCCCAGAGAGCTCTGGTTTCCAGACACTCCAGGGGAATTCAGGGAGACTAAGCAGAAAAAGAGATGCCAGCAGTGCTGGCTGCCAACCAACAAGATAGCAAGCTGGATGCCTGCCACAGTCCAGTGATATGCAAACTCAGGCAGAACTTTTAGAAGTAGAGTCCTTTTTTTACCTATATCTAAAAACAGCAACTGTAATGTAGTTGCAGGCTTGGCATGTGTCAAGACCAAGACTTCAGTAAGCAAGCAACAAATCCAAGGAAGAAGACAAGAGACACAGTGGGGTAGAATCCAAAGTTCAGAGCACAGCACAACAAGGAAAACACCACAGAGCTGAGGGTTGAAAAGTTGTTCTCAGTATTTTCTGTCAGGGAATGAGGCCAATAAAGAAGCTATGCTGAGCCACCACCCAGATGCACAGCTGGAGTACTTTATTCATTAGAGTCTATCTGACCTGCAGAGCTCAATCCTCTGCTGTTGTAACTTTAAAGCACACCTATGCTTGGGACTGGGTGGCAAGTCTATGGGGTTGTCAGTGGGTACAGGCAGGGAGTCCTGGGGGCTTGCTGGATCTGCCTCAGCCAGAGTGGTGTAATAGGCTTCAATGGTGCTGGAATCATCCCCTCCAGGACTATTATCCTTAGATGGCCCTACCCTACCCTACCCTACCCTACCCTACCCTACCCTACCCTACCCTACCCTACCCTACCCTAGTGTACTGTACTCTACTCCTACTGTATCTTCCTTCCTTCCTTCCTTCCTTCCTTCCTTCCTTCCTTCCTTCCTTCCTTCCTTCCTTCCTTCCTTCCTTCCTTCCTTCCTTCCTTCCTTCCTTTCTTTCTTTCTTTCTTTCTTTCTTTCTTTCTTTCTTTCTTTCTTTCTTTCTTTCTTTCTTTCTTTCATCTATCATCAAATTTATATAGCTGCCCATCTCATAAATGTGATTCTGTATGGGGTACTTCCTTCTCCTCCTCTTCCTAATCAGAAGACAAGTCCTGCAGGGCCATAACATCAAGTGCCACTGGAAGAAAATTAAGAATGAATCCAGTTGAGGATGGGTAAGAGCCTTTACTACCTTATGGCAATAGGAGTGGCAAAATGTAGTGATTTTTCTACTCTTACTGTTTCTGCAGATAGTTAGCTGGCAGCCCTGTTTGAGGTAACTCAATCTCCCCTGGGTAGGGAGATGTCAGAAGAACATCTGCAGGGCAACTGAGTTGCTCAGATCTACACTGGGTTGGTTCTGAGGAAGTGGACAGAGTCCTTAGGGCTGTAAGTGTGGCCACCTGGAGATGACATGGTTGGATCCAGGCAGTGATGAATGCCTCGGGGGGGGGGAGGGGTTCTGCCAGCTCATAAAGAGGTTTCCCTCTGTTCCCCTCCTCAGGAAACCATTGCTGGATCCAACATTGTTCTACAATGCTTGTTCCATCTCTAATCTCCCCTTCTTAGAGAATGTTGAGAAAGTACTCAGTTTGCAGCTTCAGACAGCTCTGGAAGGGGGAAAAAAAAATTTAACCAGACCCCTTTTTCAGACTAGGATATAGTACTGAGGCATCATGATCATACTTGTTGATAATCTCTGCATCCATCCTGGCCCTCCTTGATCATGGTATCTGTCTGGACTGACTTTGGTGATTGGGATGGGGGAAACAATATTGTGATGGTTCTCCTGCTTCCTCTGAAGTGGATTCCAGTTACATTTGGTACAGATCTAATTAATCTAATCAATTTGTTCAATTTGGTATGGCCACCCAGAGTCTTCTAGAGTGGGCAGTGATACCAAATTCATTAAATTAAATTAAATTAAATTAAATTAAATCAAATCAAATCAAATCAAATCAAATCAAATCAAATCAAATCAAATCAAATCAAATCAAATCAAATCAAATCAAATCAAATCAAATCAAATCAAATCAAATCTAGCTCCAGACCCCTCTATTCAGGGCTCTGTTCTTTCCCTCCTTCTGTTCAATGTTTCAAGAAGCTCTTGGGTAAGAAGCTAAGTATCATCAATATGCTGAAGATACAGAGTTATACATATCTACAGTCATCAAGGTCCTTTCCCAGTGTCTAAAGGGTGTAGGGGTGTGAATAGGGAAGAAAAGGCTTCAGTTTAAGTCTAGCAAGATGTAGTGACTGCAGATTTAGGGCCTTTCAGATTTGAGGTGTTATTTTAGTTCTTGACAGGGTAGCATTCACACAGACAGAATTGGTGCAAAATTGATGCAACTAGAATTCTTGGTAGTTCCTTGATTAGGGTATTGTTTACTGCTTGATTGTCTGGTGATAATCTTGGTATTAATCTCTGCTTATCTGGGTGATTATTGCTGGTGAGGAGGTATTCTAGTCTTTTGTTTCCTTTTTACTGTCTCTTTTGAATACTGTGTAGATGTTGTTTATCTCTATGTGCCTGTGAATACTCTACGGCTGACTTGTCTGAATACCAAGCTTCCAGGAATTCCCTTGCAGTTTGGGATTTAGCTTGGTCTAAGATGCTGACAGGAAACAAATGACCAGAACATCTCCTTGCCAGCAATCATCACCCAGATCAGCAGAGATTAATACCAAGATTAACACCAGACATACAATCAAGCAGTAAACAATACCCTAATCAAGGACCTACCAAGAAAAAAAACACCACCCCCACCAACACTGGCAGGGCAAGCCACTGTATATAAACAGAGAGCAAACCCCACTCCCTTCCAGCACTGAAGATGTTATCTAGCTGGGTAATGAAACATTTGCAAGAAAACAACCAAGCTTAGAGAACCCCAAGGACTGTAAAGCTCATATTATTTGTAGTTTGACCTCAGTTGTAAGGCTATTGATGTTTTCACTCTTGCTGGATTTGTTTTTGTTTTCTTCTCTCTCTTTTTTTCCTCTCTCTGTTTTAACTTTATGCTAGACATCCAGAGTCACAGATTAGGTGGTGCTATGAACTGTTTAAATAAATACATCTTTAAAAAGAATTTCATGCAAATGTATTATGGTTATATATTTAATATTAACATTTAATGTAGAAATGAAACATGCAAAATACAGGCTATGAGTTGGCAAAGCAGCCCAGCCTTTCATAGATCATATACAGATTTAGAGTGTGTTATTGGATCATTCAGTTCCTCATATACATACTGTGTTTATATATATGTGTGTGTGCGTGCATGGTCACAGTCATGCATAACCATGACAGGCATTCAGAGTTTCATCATATGATTTGCCAGCCTTGCCTGAAAAGTACTCTGCATATGCTGCTGTGAGAAGAATCTAATTATAGTTATGACGGGGGAGGGGAATCCATAATGAATTTACCATAATTTCACGTTTATTACAATATATTACGATTCATATAATTAACAATATAGCTGATCAGCATTCATGAAGAGCTGCTGGTAACATGAGCAAAATAAGCATTAATGCATCCACATAATTAACAGAATGATGGTAACAGAAGCTCCATTTATAACTATTTTGTGGTAATAACATTTTACAAGTACAGATTGTTTCATTATGTAGTATAATAATTGCCTTTACAAACTTAATAAGTTCATTAAAATGCCAGGTAGCATGCAAGGCTATGGGATAGAATGCTGTCTCTTAAGGATATTTAATGTAAAGTTGCCAGTTAAACAGCTTCCTTATTTTTGCATTCAACACCCATTAAGTAAAAATGCTATTCTCATTTTAATATTGGTGGTGCGTAGCAGATCTAAGGTTGTTTATTTAAGTAACTGTATTTTTCTGTCTATGCTTTAGCACCTATTCATATTTCTCATGATATGCTTCTGCACAGGCTGCTATTATTATTATTATTATTATTATTATTATTATTATTATTATTATTATTATATTATTATTCCTTGAATTTTTTCAAGTAAACTTAAATCAACCTAATTGCTCAACAGATCTTTTTTTACTTTCACTAATTTTAATACATTTTTTTACTGAAGACAAACATTTCATTAAAAAATAACTTCCTGAAATACATAATATGACAGTGCGCATGAAACCTATAGTACAAATGTACAAAAAAAAAATGTTAAAATTAAGTTAATATGAGTGGATTTGCAGATTACTCAGGACTTGATTACTGTCATGCAATTCAATTATACAAAAGTGCTCCAGATAAGGTTTCTATGCAATTAGCAGGTTTTCTGATATTTTCTCAAATCTTTATCAAAAAACAAAAATGAGAGACCCTGACACTGCAATGGCATGTCATAAAGCTTATTTAAATGAGCAATCAGTACTAACTAGTTAAACTCTTGCATGATATAATTTAGCTGATCCCAGCTTTAGTAAACTAGCTAGCAACCATTAACTAAGCATCTATCTGGAATGATACAGCACATATTCTAATTAGCATTCTGTAACCATGAAGCCTTCCTGTTTTTGCAGATAGTTTTTTCTCATTTATTGTCCCTTCATCTGATAAAATATGTTTTCATCATTCACTATGCAAAGCAGATAGCAGATAGCTCATTCTGTCCAAATCCAATATAATTAATGTTCATCATATTATCACAACTTCTTCCATATAAGCAGGATAATATAATGCTGACTGATTTTTTTAAGCATTTGTATCTTGCAACACAATGGGGGAGGGGGGGAGGGGGAAGGATTTTCTATAAACATATGGCTGTAAATGGCCACAATCTAACCCTATAATTTGATATGCCTTACAACCATGGCATCTGGCACTCATAAACCTGATCATTAGAAATTTTAGTCATGTTTCTGATCAAGAAATTACAATCTTTCTTCTGCAAAACTTAACTTGGACAGCCACTATAAAGGTTATCAAGTTTCTAGCAACAGCTATGGGTTGCAGAAACTGGGTAAAATCCTGTTCTTGTTATTAATTATTTCAATTTGGAGCTCTTCCCCCCCCCCCATATATTAAATTTTGTACTTGTGTTATTTATTTATTTGATTTATTGTGACCACCCACTCCAAAAGATTATTGGTCTGGGATTGTAAATAAATGAAATGAAAATGATTAATTTAATTTATTCAATTTAGGCACCACCCAACTCTGCACCAACTTTGGGCAATATGCAATAAAACAGAATTACTGTGAGCCAGAAATATAAGTGATATAAAATTTGAAACAGGAAAAAATATGCTTATCTGTTATGACAAAGTGTGAGGAATTGTGCTTTTTGCCAGTGTTCCAGATTCTTGTGATCTGTTCATACTTGCACTGGTGGATTGTTTCCTCCAAGAAATATCTCAGTTGCTGGAACACTTCTTTTATCACAAGCAACTGTTTATTTAAAAAATGTCACCATTCCTTTCAACTGGGAGAAACAATGTTGAATGACATGCACAAGGCAGAAGATCTCCTCCCCCATTTCCCTCCCTGCTCCCTACCCCACCTGGGCTTTAGATACTTGGAGAAGAATGGCTCCTGATGCTGCATCTGCTGCATCTGTTTGTATAGCAAAGGTATCAAGCTGTCTAAGAATTGGCTGGGAAAAAAGAAAGGATTTTCAAATCCTCAAATGTTGCTTGCTCTTGAGTAAACCATTTGAACTTGCATCCTTTCTTTAGAAGTTGAGAAGTTGGTCTTGAGAACTCTGCAAAATTAGGAATGAACTTTACAAGTTTGCAAAGCTCACAAAACTCTGGACATCCTTCACATTTTTAGGTGTCTACCATGAAAATATGGGTTGTATTTTGCAGAATCTATTTGTATTCCTCCTGTAGATATCCAGTAACCCAAATAGTCCAACAAGGAAAGATCAAACACACATTTTTGCACCCTAAGATGCTCTTAACATGAGTCTTATGCAAAAATGGGTCTTTTGAAAAGATCAGTATGTTATTCAAGTACACCACTATGTATTTGTCTGAAATATCTGAAAATATTTCATTCATGAGTCTGGAGAAGATCTGGGACTTACTGTGAATTTAAATATGCTGCACCTAATATCAGAGGCAGTTAAATATTCATGGCCCTCTTTCATTCTATCAGATTGTAAGTGCCTGTCAACCTCATGAAACTGTGTGCCTTCTGAAGGCAGTCCAGCAAATCTGAAATAAGAGGTAGTGAGTAGTGTTTCTTAATGGTCCCACTGTTCTGGAGTCAATAATCATGAACAAACCTCAAAGAATGATCTATTCTTGAGTATGAAAATATTGAACCCTTTCTTCAAATTGTTATCCAGAAACTCTTTTGAAGTGGCCAATTCCTGAGTATACATAGGATATATTTCTGTTAGCTGGAATCTGGGTTTCTTCTTTCCCAGAACTGAATTGTCATTTACTAACAGTTATTGCATTCCTTCTTCAGGGTTATCTCTGCATACCTCTGGAACTACTCCTTTGGAATCAGGCTTTTTTGGTAGCTCCTCATTCCGTATAGAAAATGTTCCCACTTGAAATCCAAAGGGTTCCAACATTTCTGTCTTTTGTAGACCAGCTAAGAACTATCTTTTAAAGAGAATATTTGGAGATGAGGAACAATGCCTAGGGTTGGTTTTATACTAATTCACATTCTGCTTTTTTTAGCTGTTTATTGTTATAGTAACATTATTTAAAAAAAATGTCTTTAATTTAAGGTTTAATTGTTAACAAATAAATAATAAATATGCTAGCAAATAAATAAATAAAGCACATACAAGTTTGCCTATAGGTTTAGGTATTCTAAATTGATTCTACATAAACATTCAGATCTGATAATTTTTTCCTCCATTCACTGTTGATTAGCATTATTAACTATGGCACTGAAAATATTATCAGTTTATGATTCTGCTATGATACTGAGGACTAAACTGTATTTCTTTTTCAGTCATGGATTCCACAATATGACAGTTTGTTCTTCTTGAATGTAAATCTCTCCCCCCCCCCTTTTTAAAGTACATTTTGTTTCTGAGTAGATTCTTCCCTGTCAATATGCAAAGACATCTGCTCTCTTTTGCCCGTTAGTCTTGCTGAGTCAATTCACTAATTACACATTTGAAATATTATTCATGCTGAGAGTGAATTCCAGTCAGGGGATGAATGTAATTCCTTTGAAGATCCACTTACATTTACAACAGGGAAAATATAAATGATGTTTTCAGAACTGACATTGAGAAGATATAGGAATGCAGCTGGTGAAGTTCATAGATGAGAAATGCCCATCTTTAACCAAAACAGTTCCACAGGTCTGTGACTCTTGAATTAAATTGACTTAAGTAAAGATATTCTGAAATCAAGTTTGATTCCTGGTAACTGCATCCAAGCAAATTTCTTGGCAAAGTTACAGACAGTAGCTCACCACTGCTTTCTTCTAAAATGATGTTTGTGCTTCCCAATCTAACCAAGAACCCTGGAATTCCCACATGATCCCATCTGAATATTAACCAGGCCTAATTCTGCTTAGCTTCCAAGATCAGCAACATGCAATTTCCTCCTCCTCCTCCTCCTCCTCCTCCTCCTCCTCCTCCTCCTCCTCCTCCTCCTCCTCCTCCTCCTCCTCCTCCTCCTCTTCTTCTTCTTCTTCTTCTTCTTCTTCTTCTTCTTCTTCTTCTTCTTCTTCTTCTTCTTCTTCTTCTTCTTCTTCTTCTTCTTCTTCTTCTTCTTCTTCTTCTTCTTCTTCTTCTTTGTAAACTTTCTCCAAGGTCACAGTGAATCCTTATGTGTACCATTTCACAGAGTTTGATCAGATGAATTCTAACTACTTTCAACTAGTTTATTTAAATGTAAATTTGTTGCACTCTTGAATTAGGGACATAGTAACACTCCTTGCACTGAGCCAGCTATTGATGCATCAGTGTTTACATTGACTGGAAAGGCCCTGGAGTCTTTCTAATATTTTGTTTTGTTTTATTTTATTTATTTTGTTTGTTTTATTTTGTATTTTAGCATGATAAAAAAAACAAAAGAATTAAACAATATACTTTGCAGTCTTTCCAATTCTAACTCATATGCTGCCTTCTCTTGCATGGTTAATTAGATGTTTCTCTTCTCCACAATTCCTTTCTATATTAGTTCACTTTTTTTTCTAAAATCCTTCTTTCAAGTGTCTTGTCTTCTTCACTTAATTTTTTATGGATAGAGAAATGATAGATTTATTAAATTTTCCAAACAATCAAACAAAAAAAAAAAATGGGAGTGTTATATAGTAGAATGTAAGAGAATGATAATCATACCAGTAACTAAAATCTGTTTCTCAATGGGTCACTTTGAAAAAAAAAAAAATTTTTTTTTGACAGCCTTCTGTTTTATGTTGCAGAACTTAAGCAGCTTGATTAAAGGTTCTTGGCAACTTAACAGATCATCATTAAGTCAGGAAGCCTCTGATTATGAATTACTCCCTCTTATAAGGTGACTGCATGTATCTTATATCTCTCTTGCAATCTAAGGCAGTTGAATAATCAGCAAAGAGGGAGGAGAGGGAAAAAAGCCAAAATAAAATGCATTGGAAAATGTCAAATTAAGAGAAAGTAATGGAAAGCACAACACAAACTAATCATCCCTCCAAATATCCATCCATCCATCCATCCATCCATCCATCCATCCATCCATCCATCCATCCATCCATCCTATCTATCTATCTATCTATCTATCTATCTATCTATCTATCTATCTATCTATCTATCTATTATCTGTTCATTAAGGTACAGTTATATCTTTCTCATTCTGTGAAAGGATACATAGTCTCCTATTGCTAAAACTGTCATTAACTGAAGCACTTGATGCCCTAGACTGAATTCATATAGATTTCAGTTTTATGATAATTTTCCTTACACTGAGTCATTCCATCTAATTCAGTGTCACCTATAGTCATTTGCAGTACTCAAGACTGCCATTAGCAAATTAAATCCATAGACACTAGCCATGCTACCCATATTCTGACATAGTTACTGCCAATGCTTGCCCTAAGTCCCACTTCAGATTTTTGTTTTTGTTTTTCTTGGCCCAACATTTCATAAGCGCAAAGATCTAGTAATGCCCCAGTATAAGGTTGCTCTGAAAAAAAGAGGAGAAATTAAAGTGGCACTAGTCGACCAACCATGGGTGCTCAGAGTACACCCATCAGGGATCACTAACAAGAGGGTCCCCAGCTAAAATACTTTATTGAGATGCCCCAAAAGTGTAGACACTGGTCTTTTCCAGGCCTATCTACAGTGCCAATTACATTGTTATTCTCATCTGCGTCTCCAGTTTCAAAGTATCTATTGTTGCACTGTGGTGCTTTTTACCAGGTGATGGATTTAAGAAACAACATTTGTCCTCATTTGCTCTATAGTTTGGAAATGGCTCTGTAGTTTTGTGTAGAATTCCAGCAACTCCATTCTGCTGCCAACAGGTGTGTACCTGACTTGCCCATAATTGTTACTTTGCCATTCTGTGAGTTCATGTTGGTATTGATTCAACCTTCAATGGTGCTGAAAATATGTTTTAAGTCCCAGTTCTTTGGATTTTAGGTGAAATTTGACAGTCTGTTATCAGATCTGATTGTCCTTTCAGTGCTGAGGAATGGCTCAGATGATCACTTCTAGTTCCATTTGCCTCAGGTTTAGTTAGCCTTTAAAAAGGGCTTACTTGTGAAAAAGAACAAATGCTGAGAACAATGCAGTCAAGCACTGAACCTGCTTAAGGAATTAACCAAATATACAGGAAGTGATGGTTCCAACTTTCCATGAGAACCTGTATTTTACATCATTTTGCAAAAGTACTTCAGTGTACTTCCTTAGCTCACCCAGGACACTTCCCAACAGTACATTATATCACTATATGCCATTTTGTCTATGTGAACCTCTTCCCTCCCTTCCCCCACAATTCTTTGTATGCCATCTACTCAATTCTAGGTGGCTTAGAATTGCCAAAAAAAAAAAAAAAAACGCTAAAAAAATCACAATACCAGAACAACCCATATTGGCCAGGTGGACAGCACCCACTCCCATTAAAGTTTTGATGACCTATATTGTGTTTTCCTCACAAAAATCTCCATGAAAGAGGGCAGTCTTAACTGTTTTTCTAGAAGCTAACAGGTACAGGTAGTACAGGCAGTCCCCAGTTTAAGAATGAGTTCCATTCCCAAGGTCTGTCCTTAAGTCAAATTTGTATGTAAGCTGGAACAGTATTATTGTATAATACTGTATAAGTAGTATTGTGTAATGAACTTGAACCATTGTGTATTTAACTTGAATTTTGCTACAATAGGCTCTGTTCTTAACCATGGGTCATCCATAAACCCAATAGGCTCTGTTCTTAACCCAGGGACTACCTGTGCTTACTTCCAGGGACAAGCATGGGGGTATTATATAGGGGTAGGTTGGGCTGAGTGATAGCAATTAACACAAAGTACCCAGTGAGCTTCCATGGCTGTGTGGGGACTCGAACCTGGTACTCTCGGGTCCAAGTCCAACAACTTAAATGCTACACAACAGTAGTGTGCTGACTGGAATCAACACCATTTCTTTCTTGATTTGGTCTACAAACTGCTTTCCACATTCAGTAATGGCTGGAGCAAAATCTTGGTTAGGCCCCTTAACTGTACGCATGTTGAATAGGCATGTGTGTTCGAAAACCATTTCAAAAGTGATTTTTTTTTTTTTTGTAATAGATTGACTGTTGCCTCACTGGAGATTAAAATGACATAAATTACTTGCTGATTAAATAAAACATATCAGAAGGTAGCTATGGCTTGCTGCTGAATTGTTTCACATTTGAACCATACTGAACTGGAGAAGAGTACATTTGTGTCTGTCTGTTTGTTTGTTTCCCTTTTTCCCCTCTCCCTCCCCAAGCCTTGGAAAAAGGGCTTGAAAGGATTCAAAACTTTCATAGAAAAAGATAATGCATCCTTACTGCAAACTCAGCAACTATTTTCCCAGACTGCAAATTATTTTGTTTCTTTATTTATACATGCAATTAGTTTTAGAACTTGCTTTAAGACTTAGCCTTCCCAAGGTGGCTCATATAAAACAATGTAATATACATTAAACTTTAAAAGTACTCTAAATAAAATACAGACTCCCTCAAATCCAGCTTAATTCCTGGTAACTACATAGACACATCCGTGACAATGGTAGGGGAGCAGTTTGTCATTGTTTTGGTTTGTTGGTTTGTTAATTTCCTTGTCTAAACCTACAACCTAGGACATCGTGATATTCTCCCATCTGAGCATTAATCAAGTCTGATCCTGCTCAGTTTTTTCGAGATCAGCCAATGACTCGGTGCTGCCATTTCGGATGATGACCTGTGCCATAAACTAGACTTAATGAGCACCTAGTTCGCCATATTAGAGTGCTCTGTAATTTGATATATTCTTCCACATTCTAACCTTTTATGCTTCACTACATCCATCTAATGCTCCTACCCTTCTTTTAGATTCTTATAGACTTTTATATATACTTTATGTTTTAATATCTTCTAGCTTTTCATATATACATATACATATACATATACATTACACATGCACACGCACGCACACGCACACACACTGATGTATCTTCTATGCTTTTTAATTGACTATACTCCACCTTCCTTATGCTGGTCTATGACTGTAATAAAGATTTGACTTGATTTATCTTTGCGTGATAAAATAGGAAACAGGACCCCAATATACTGTTGGCATTGAAAGAATTCCCTGCAGAACACCATTCCCTTTGAGATCCAGCAGGCCCCCACCTTCCTAGCCTTGCAGAAGACCTTAAAGCGCTGGCTCTTCCTTTAAAAAAAAATCAAAATAAAAATAAAATTTACATAGCTGTCCATCTCACATTTGTAACTCTGGGCAGCTTACTATTAAAACAAAACAATACCAAAACACCCAAGAATAAAATAATTATACATTACAAAACATTAAAAAAAATGATTAGAACAATTAAAAACCATGCAATACAGTCACTGAGAGAGCACAGTCAATTCAAAAACAGAACAACCATTTTATGGGCTCTGCACCACTCTCTGATCCCCAGGCTAGATGGCAAAGCCAGGTCTTCAGGCCCTTCCAGAAGGCCATCAAGGTTGGAGCCAGTCTGACCTCGGGGGGAATGATGTTCCATTGGGCAGATAGAGTGGCAGAAATGGCTCTCCTCCTGGGCGCGATCAGGTGACACTCTCTAGTGGATGGAATCTGTAACATGCCCCTTCTGCCAGACCTGATGAGATGGCTAGATGTGACTGGGGAGAGGTGGACCCTCAAATAACCCAGCCCCATGCCATGTAGGACTTTGTAGGTCATCACAGCAACCTCCTGTAATGTTGGGGTAGAGTGAGGCTGGAGCCCAGTACAGGTGAATGTGGGTGTGTTGCCATACTCATGCCAATAGCTTTTGTTGTGATTTTTATACTGTTTATGTTTTATTGGTGTTCTATGAGCTGGCCAGGGTTCTGGTATATAAGATGGGCAGCTATGTATGTCTTTTAAATAAATTAAGGAGACTGACACCTTGGCTTCTGGAGCCACTTTCTTTTTGTGTGTGTCTTCTTATGGGTGGATACCCAGTGGAACTAAAAGTGGCTGCTGCTTCAACAGAGACGGTGTAACCCAAAGATCCCAGCAAATGCAACTCAGTGCACACACACTGCTCCTGCTCTTGAATACCAATGGTACTTTGCCATGTCCCCTAGTTGATCCAGGGGACTTGGGGGCGGAAGGTGGAAAGGGGACTTTCCTTGGCATTTACCAGTCATCAGATTGTGAGTGAGATTAGAACCCTGGTTTCCGCAGTTAATTTATTCCCTGTATTTTCAAGATAGGTCATCTATTTATCCACACTCAGCAAAAATCCCTTCTCCAAATCCATTCATTAATAATACTTATCCAGCAGCTGCATCTCAGCTGCACAAATCTGGCACCAAATGGCAGACGAGAGATTTTAGAAACCTCTCTTTGCTACCACCTAGTAATTGAAAGGTCCACCAGCTGATAGTTATTAATAATCTGGAAAAATGTGGATGTACAGAAGATTACCCCATAGTTGAACACCTCTCTTACACACACCAAACCCCCAAGAGCACTTATGCAATGGATGTGTTCAAGCGGCACAAAGACAGGCAAACACTGTGTTGCAGTCAAGAGAGACCAACTCTTTGTTGCTATGTACAAATCATTAGGTCATTAGGCTGACAGTCCTTTGGGGGGGAAAAGGGAAAAAAAGAATCAGATGGAGCACCTAGATGCACTAGCTCTATTTTTATTGTAAGGTTGCAAGAACCTTGCAAGTCTGAAAATACATCTCTCCCCTCTTGCCTTTACAGTCCAAGAAACTAGGGAAGGTCCCTTCTGAGGTGTTTGCCATGCCCCCATTTCTTCTGCAGGCTCAGCTGCCTCTTATCTGACCTTTGTCTAGTCTGCAGCTCCTTCTCCTGTCTCCCAAGGTCATTCCCACATACTATTACCTCAGAACAGATAAGCACTACCTCAGCACGCATATTCATTGATTGGTGTTGGCTTTTCCCCCAGCTACTGATGGTCACCTTTTGCTCACTATAACTACTCATTTAGCAGCCCAACATAGTCTTGTTCTGATAAGGGCATGTTGGTGGCAGGAAGCAGGAAAATATAAGATGACATGAGAACCTCCTGGCCCCAGCAAAAGCAGCAGCTGGATGGATAAGCCTTATGTTCTAAGCCCCTTCCTAAACCGTAATAAGGAGTGGATCAGTCACCGTCTCATCTTATTGAACTAGAAATGTCAATTCTTGTTCTCAACAGTGCAGTCTTCCCCTTTTTAAAGAACATTGTTCACAACCAATTATTAACATCTTGAGGTTACTTCTGTTTCCTTTTTGTGTTTATGTGATTATCTTGTGCCATTTTACTCTGACAAACCCATGAAATCAATTCTCTGCTTGATTTCTTTGGAAGGCTGGCTTTGTATAAAATTATTTGGAGGCGGACATGGAAAGTGTTGAAAGACAATTTTCCTATTTGCACATAAATAACTCCTAACAAATCAATTTGTGTGACAAATAAAAAAAGAATTATAGCAATATATCCTGTGGTTTGTAGGATATTTGTATGAACATTTGCAGCCTGAATATTTTGTTTTCATCACACCTTTAACAGCCTAGGAAAGGTCATATTTATTTATTGATATATTCTGTCACATGGAAAGAAAATAGTCATTGTCAACATCTCTAGAAGTGTGATTTGAAAGTTATGCATATCTAAATAAATAAATAACTGACAGTTATAACTGCAGTGAGATGGAAAGAGAGCTCCCTGTTCATTCCCAATTTAAGCGGTTGTAAAAGAAACAAATTACATGTTATAAAACTTCAAGAAAAGAGGAATAAAGAACATAAAAATGGCTGATCACTCATTGTCCTGGAGACTTAGAAGCAGATGAATAAAACATAACTGCTAAACATATAGTCGTATGCAAACACTCTCCCAAGTTTTACTTGTACTGAGTTGTTTCGATAATGTAATTAGTCACATATTTTTGATTTCAGCAAGGTAAATTTTCTTGTAAAAATAAAAAAAGTGGTAAGAATGTCACAGGGGAGACTGGAGTTCCAGAACAGCCCAAGATGTTGGATTTCTAATAAGGGTTAGTGAAATATTATCTAGAAACTTCTAATGGAATAATCAGGCTGTATTATGGTTAGGTTTATGTCAAATGGGGTGCTGGAATTTTGATTTCAGCTAATGCAGAACAACTGTGGTCAACCTAACAATGGGATTTATAGGACTGTCACTTGGAAGCCTTGTTGCAAAATTCAAGAACAGCTTTGGACATTCATTTCACAATGTTCGTAACCATTCCCTTCTGACCTCTACCTGTCTGGACAGCATGTATTAGAAATTCATAGGAGTGCAAAAAAATGGCTTAGTGGAATTTCTTCTCTTTTTCACCCTGAATCATAGAAGAAAGATAGTGAGATAAACTGCGCACCGAGCAGATTAGCATGTGGTGCTGCCAAGCATTTCCCATGGTTGCAGCACTGATACCTGTTTCGTACACATACCCATCCATCCACACAACACTTCACTCCTTGGGATCAAGCAGTTCCTATGCAATTTTTCCATAATATCCTAGCATGAGCCTTTCATTAACATACTGAGGGTCACATTCTAAAAAGTGGGCAGGGGCAGGATAAAGAAATTATTGAAGTTAGAACACACACTCCCAAGTTTAATTTTGAAATATAAATGTAAATGCACTTATCATTACATTAATTAAATACTGATAATATGATTACTCCTTGTGCATTTAAATTTAAATTCAATTATCATTACATTAATTAAATACACTTAATATGATTGCTCTTCATGCATTGTATAATTTCCTGCTTTTATTACATTAAAAATTACATGAGAACAGCAACTTCTGGTGGGTCACCATGCATCCTATTCAAAGTGTTGGGCAGTTTATACCCTTGAAGCATTAGATTATGCAATGGTGCTATCAAGGAAAATGACAGTTTCCCCATGTTTTAATGCTAACTGAGCTTACTGGGTAGAGTTATTCCACTGATGTATGACAGGGTCCATCAACATGACCAGTGTAAGAGCTCTCTTAAGACTGAAGCCCATAACTATATAAAGTGAACTTCTTCATATGTTTTTTTTTTAATCTGTCAAACAATTCCAGCCCCACTGTCCTAGTTTTTGAACTGCAGGGAAACATTAAATAGTACTGCACATGTAGGCTAGACCAGGGAAAGTGTGATCCAGTAATCAAAATTATTTATTTATTTATCTATTGATTGATTGATTTAGATGCCTGCATGGTCAGCTCACAATGCAATGTGAACAATGTGTTTACTCTGTGCCCACTGTTTAGATCAGTTTTTCTTCCCCCTCCCCAAACTTGGCAACTTTGAGATGTGTGGACTTCAGCTCCATGAATTCCCCAGGTAGTCTTGAGTGATGGTGACGCCAAGGCAGCCAGTTGCTTCCTCTGTGGGCTGCTTGCAAATGCTGTACAGTCAGTGAGAGGGAACAGCCAGCCTCGAAACAGGCATTGGATGGGAGAGCTGAATATGTCTTGGAAACCAGTGGGCTTGAGGGGTGGGGGGTTTGCCCTTAGTCCCTCACAGAACCCCTTCAAGTTCTCTGAAGGATAGGAATCTTTGAGCTTGGCTCCACTTTATTATGTGTCCACTTGCTGTCTATGGCCAGACCACAAACCAGCGTAATTACCAAAACATCTGAAATACAAAAGGAACCAAGTGTGAGTAACTTCGTCTCCGCTGCAGTAATACAACTAAGACCAGATCAGAATTTTCTCAGAAGTGGTACTGAACTGAAAGAAAATAACGAACATTTCTGTGTTCTGTGGGGGCCCTTTGAAGAAGAGTCTTGAGGAAAACAATGAAGGGCAAGTAGTGCAGGTGTAAAGCATAACTCCAATCCCTTCTGTGTAGCCCCTGTCTTGACTTCCATTATAAGCAGCTCTTTTGCAGCCCTTGATAAATTTCCTAATTTTTTGCAACTGATTTTCCAGCTAGCCAATAGGGAGTGCTGAAAATGGCAGCTTCTTTGTTCTTTCTACACTATGGTTTCTTTTTCCAAGAGAAAGAAAATAACTCCAAATTTAGCTACTAAGAAGGGGAACGGCAAAGCTATCTTTTGAGGTAACTGTGGATGATGGGGAAGGGGAAATTCCATGATCTGGGAGATAGGACAAGGCACACAAGAAAAGTAATTTTTAATTATGTTTAATTTTAATTTGATGTAGATAAAATAACATTAAATTTAGTTTTTATCCTGACTCCACCTTCTACTTTTTGGAGTACGGCCCTCAACCTGGGGAAGATTACATATCAGTGTTCCTGGCACACATTCACTATATCATTATAAGCTATCTTCTTGACAATTTTCCTAAACAAGTAAGGGATTGGAAAGTTTAACACAGAGGGAGGGAGGGAGGGAGGGAGGGAGGGAGGGAGAGAGAGAGAGAGAGATAATGTTTTGTTACAAGTTTGGCATTGTCTGAAGAGATTTTGCTACCCATGGGGGGGGGGGGAACAGAAGTTTTATCTATTTTAAGGGGGGAGAGATTATCTAGGCCTACTTTCATACAAAATAATGAAGACAGCTTTGTCTCTGAGCACCAGACTGGGGGAGCCTGTATAGACTAATGCCAAAGACATAGGTGAGAAGAATTATGATGGGATATCCTTGTACTATGATTTCTGGACAATGGTAGAAGGAGAGACTGATCCAAATCTGAAAACATAACATGATGGACCTGAAGGTATAGAAGCTGGTTTGGAATACTTTGAATGACATTTGTTAATAGCCTTGAATAAATTGCTTTGAAATGAAAAACAGAACAATACTTGTGTTTCTTTCTGGGTTTGTTACTCCTTTAAGACTCTTAGTCAAAACAAAAGTAGAATATTAACACAAGAAATAAACACATTAAATAAATAAATAAATCCCCATCATAGAAATATGACTCCTCTAAAAATTATGTAAGTAGATCACTAGCGTTTACAGATTAATGTGGAAATATTTAATATGTGGGAAAAAAAATTTATTATGTTTTAAATACTCTTGCTTTAAGGCGCTTCTAAAATGCTCTTTGTTCCATCATGCTCTTTACTCTTAAAACACTCATTAATCGTTCAGGATATTAGAGGTAATGGCTAGTTTTAAGAGTTGAAGGTAATACTGCCAGTGACTTTTACAATTAATTAATTTAAAGTACTGAAAACTTTTAACTTATATTTAAAAATGTCAATACCAGAGAATATTTGAAGGATAGAAGACAAATAAAACCAGCACAATTAACCTCCTGATTATAGGGTCTGGACTTCCACTTAAAATTAATGACTTTTACCTTTACTCATTACAATTGAATCTAATACATTTTAAATGGGAGCAGAAGTCAAATGAGCATCCTCAAACTGCAACAATCATTTAAAGGCTATGACTATAGGAATATGAAATGGGTTCCATGTAACTTCACACCTTTGTTTGAGATTATCTGCCTCGCATCCATGATTTAACTGCAATTCTTATTTTTTTGACAGATGGGTTGGTTCTTGGCTGCATTATTTTTTTAAAGTATTCATTTTGGCTACTCATGATACTCAGCAATATAAGTATCCTGGGAAGTAAGCTTTTCCCTAATGCTTTCAATTTGTTTTATTAATTAATTTTGCCATCTTTTGGAGCAATTTGCTAAAAGTTTTTCATTCCACTCTGCTTAATAAAAGAAAAAGTAATGACAGTCCCCACCCCCACCCCCCAGCAGTTCTGGAACTACTGTGTACTCTTCCTTAGATACAATTGCAATTTTTGGTGTGTTAATATCTTAAAGCAGGGATCCTGAAACTCTTCAGATCACTGACCCCTTCATGAAGTTTCAGATTGTTCATTGACCCCCAAACATTTATTATATGAAAATAATTTAATAAATACTATTTTAATTAATAGTACTATGAACAAAATAACAATAATACTATCCAACCTTGGGTAATATTGTATTGCCACTAGTCACCTCACCTTCAAGACTAAGGACTGGCATGGAGCTCTACAGAGACCCCAAAAGATTCATTGACCCCAATTGACCTTCCATCACTTATCAACTACCTATTGACCCTCAGACATTTACTGATCACTTGGATGGTCCCATTGACCCTTTGGGGTAGATACGGACCACTTTAGCAAAACTTTTCTGAAAGATTTATGCCAAAAAGGCAATGGAATCTGTACAAAGTAAACATTAATCCAATACTGTAACATAGAGTAGCAACAGTGAGGGAATGCATTGCAACAGGCAAAGGATACAGACCTGGGCTGATAAGGAAAAGCAAAGCAGGGTTGAACCTGATGGCCTGCTGACATGGCAAAGTGTGGAGTTTATGACTTGAATCATTCCCATGCTAAGTAGATTATTCCTTATCCTTTACCATTTTGTTGCCTAACTGGCATTCAGAAATTTGTTAAAATCTAAATTATTGGCCAGTGGTGTCTTGTATTTCATTTATCATGGATCTGAAAGTGAAATGATGAAGGAAGGGGGAACCCCTGATCTGATAGCAGACCAGTTGACAGCTTTGGCTGAATTTAACCGAGATCCCCTAAAACAAAGAAAAAACAAAACCATTGGAAACAACAGGACCATACTGAAAGTTTTTTTTTTTCCTTTTATAAGGATGATTTTATAAATATTTTAAATAACTGAATTTACAGATAAAACCTTGGTGGATACTTTAATCTGAAATTTGAGAAATTGAATCAGAATGTTGATATTTTAGATAAAAAATGGTAGAGCTGAAAACCCTGGTGACTGATTTACATGAAACAAGAATTACTCCCATTTAAAAGTCTGTAAACAACTTGCAGCAGATATGCCACTTATATCCTATTTCAGTATGAAATAATGTTCCTAAAGGGATATCACTGATATCCAGCTGTATGGATCCAAAGAAAGAAAGATACTTTGGAGGGGATGTGGGAACACTCACTGAACCTGTTAGTCCATCTTTAAAGACACTAAACATTTCCCTAGACTCACACAGCAGTGGCACATTCCCTAGAAAATAAGCATTTGAATTAAAAAGGCATTAAAGGAGATGGTGAAGGGTATGATAACCTTATTTCATCTAGTTGACTTTCCTTAAATGCAATTCTGAAAAAGATGCAGTAACTTTAAAGATGTGCCAGCAGATACAGCAAGCGTCCCCATGTTCTTTCAAAAACAACTTCTGTTTCAGATCCAAATAGCTACACATCAGAAGTTCCTGCAATAATAACTTACATTTTCTAAACATACTTTACACTGTTGAGCAAGATCAGCCTATAGAAACTTTTATGGAAAAAATGTATACATGAAGCTTTTTTTTTTTTTTTTATCATTGCAACCAGAGTATGAACTTGAACTGATTCTGCTTATAATGTGGTGTTCCATTTTCACTTGGCTCAAACACCTAGAATGAATGAATGAATGAATGAATGAATGAATGAATGAATGAATGAATGAATGAATATATATATATTCATATATATATAGGCAGTTCTTACAGTACAGGAGTATATTGTACATTTGTCATAGCAAATGGACCGTCATCTTGACTTTTTTACCATACCCTGCAGATCCCTTGGTGTCCAAATTGTCCACATGCATTTGATGAAACAGTAAGGGGCTCTGCAAGGATTTTGCAGCAACAATACGCCATCCCTTTCTCCCAGTCTCCTTCAACCACATAATCAGCATGAGCTTCTATTCAAATATAAAGGAGAGGCAAGTATCATTGGTAATAACAGATGAGACTTCATGGCCTCTAGACAGTTTCATAGACTGCAGGAAACTCTCTGCAAGTTTTGCATATTGATAGACCTTTATTTTGGCAATGGCTGCTCAGACACATATGGGAAGGTCTTTGTATTTTTCCTCATTCTTCTCAAGCCTTCTCCTCCCTACTCCCCATCCCACCTTGCAAATCCAACTCCAGAGAGCTGGAGTAAGCAAGCCCTAACCCTTTTTCCAAAGGAAGCAAAAAGGAGAAACGTCCTATTCTAAGGCTGGGGAAAAAATAAAAATCTCTCTCTTCTAATATATCTAGAAGTTTTACTCTCCCACCCCCATCCCACCTGATTTACAGTGCATTGCCCATTGCTTGTAAATCTGTTCTGGACAATTTGAATGGAATTGGAGCCCCAAATTAGTGTGGCTTGCCATTGGGACCTTCTCCCCAGGAGCCACACATTCCTGGTTCACAAAAACATATTCTCACATATATACCTAAATGCACAGAGAGAAACAGACCTTCCAAAAGGGAAGAAAGAGGGAAGTAAAGCCTTAGAGGAGTTCTGCATCTAGAAGTGATAGATTCCTGGTGAGGGAACTGGTGAGGGTCTGGAGGACCCATTGTGTGGAATCACGGCACCTTTGAGTTGGCCCATAGGGTAAAGACTCTGCAGACCTCCTCATACTTCAAAGTTATGTTAAATTAAATGTAAGAGTTATCTAGATTTTTAATTGACACACAAACTGCTCCATAGCATAAAGGACAAAGTAAATCTATCAACCGTCTACCTACCTACCTATCTACCTACCTACCTATTTATGCTACCTGAAATGTGTTGTCTGCTGATCTTTATTAATAAGTGACATTTGCAAATGAAGTGTAATGAGGAGTACTTTCATATTTGCTTTGTGGTAAGGCTGCCAGCAGTCTGGCAGGCTTTCATTTTCTTTTCTAAATTACAAAGAATATCATTGTTGTCAATCACCTAAAAACCAATTGCTGAATAAACAATTCATTCAGACTAGTTTTATAAGCTGCCATTAATTAAAAAAAAATCGCAGCGCTTTTGCATACACCCTTCCCTGTGATATCAGTTCTTGGAACTTAATTTTTACAAGCTAAAGGATTAAGAAAGGAGATTATATGCACCTGTATATTAAACGCCTGGCATACTGTGTAGGAAATTGGAGAATTCAGACAACTATCTTCTTCCATGCCATTATGCAATTTCCTAATCACCTGATGGGGAGATTTCCAAGAGAATACTTAAAACAGTAACTCCACAAGGATCCACAGTATAGTAACTACATTTAAAAAGGATTGACTCTATGGGTCAATTAAGAATTAACAGAGCAACAGTGGAGGGAAGCTTTAATGTCTAAGGTCCTAAAGAATGAAAGTATTTCCATTCCAAATGGAGCCTGCCAATCAGGTGATAATCCAGTTCCCCTTGGACTCAGGGTTAGTACTATTCCAGCATAATATTTTAGAATAAATTAAAAAGAAGTGGTCTCAAGTGGAATTTGATTCCTGATGACTATATGGATATGTTTGTGTGGCTTTCTTAGCAACAGTATAGAGGTTTTTATTTTCTTCCAGGAGATAAATAGATATTTCTAGATGGGTCGGGGGATATATTTGTGTTTAACTTCTGAGTCTAATCTATCTGTTTAAAGTTCAACAAGGTCACTAGGTACTACTGCCTGATGTTACGATTTTAAAATAAACAGAAAGCTTTTGGGGGGTGGGGATAGATAAGGAGAAAGAACTAGAGGCTTGGGAATTTGAGAGGTACCCATATCCAAGAGGCTGTCACAGTATACATACTTCTCTTCACCTCCATTTTATCACGTTAACAGATTTGTGAAATGGGCTAAGCTGAGAGACAATAATTACTTGAAATCATCCAATGAGTTTCCTATCTGAATTGGGATTTGAATCTAACCTTCTTCAGTGTTGGTCTAAAATGTTCACCACTATACAATAGTGATAGATCAACAGCTTATAATATATAATAGCACAATCTAAGATACAATGTACAACAGTTCAGTATAAATCATATATCCTTGAAGACAATGTTTACCACATGCACAATGCATTGCTATAAGTCTAACACTTTTATCTCTGGGTGAGAAATATTCTTTCAGCAGCTAAGCATTGTCATTTATGACTAATTCAAGAAACCATGTTGCTACTTTCAGTCTTTCCAAGTGTTTCTGAATACAAGGAAAGATCCTTTGGGGTGAAAAATATTCTTAAGCAAGTGGATAGGAAAGTGGAAGAAGACATAGAAGGGAGGAAAATAAATTGGCATGTCCTGTTAATGGCATTATAAATAGCTCAGTTGCAGTGCTGATGATAAAGGCTTTGATGCCAACATCAGAGAAAGAGATTATGCCAAACCAATTGTTAAAACTGTAAAAAGCAAGGAAGGGCAATGTCAGTCCTAAATATGTTTTGTAGACATTGAGTGCTTCACTAACATAACACAAGAAGGGCTTCAGTTTTCTCACATCTCTCAGTTTTACAATCTGCTCCTATACCAGAAATATATACTTGTAATGAAAGTTCAGTATGCATCTTGTTTATAGTCAAAGGTGAAATTCCTTCTGAGATCACATATACTCGGTTTGCCACTTGACATGACATGCAAAGTGCAGCTGTCACAAAAAGCAGTAGTCCTGCATATTTTGAGACCACCTTCCTCTCCCTTCTACAGATTTTCTGGTAGCATCTAGTAATATCAAAAGGATAATACAATGTTACTGTGATGTGCATTCTGCTCTACTTGCATGGGTACCCTTTGCTAGGATATAGAGTGAGGACACTGATCTATTTTCTATTACCAGACTTTATTCAGGAACACAAAAGGAGGAGTGTGCTTATTATGCATGTCCTG
Organism: Python bivittatus; assembly: GCF_059951505.1. Taxonomy (NCBI): domain Eukaryota; kingdom Metazoa; phylum Chordata; class Lepidosauria; order Squamata; family Pythonidae; genus Python; species Python bivittatus. Next base: position 5,793,373 of record NW_028277113.1, read on the forward strand.
TATAACAATACTTTTACTTCCAATACTTTTCTCACATGATACTGTGACAATTAGTAAGGCATGCTGGCTGACAATGAAAGCAAAAAGACCTTCACTGCTGTTTTGAGCAAAAGAATGGTGGTAAATACAGTAAGTAAATAAAAAGGAAGCATCAGGCTAAAATTTACTAGGATCACTATCTTTCTGTGTCTTTGTCCACAATACAGCTTTTACCAGCCCACATACCCTTTAAAACAAAACAAACAACAACAAAAAGACAGAGTAACAATGTAAAAATAAATTAACCTAATCCTAACCCTGTATCTAATAACACTTTTCCTGTGTACATCTGCTAAACCTTACTAAGGAAACCTTAAGGTAGAGTTAAAATATTCATCTTCATCCCTTGCACTTCCAATTCCCAACCCCCCAGGGATTCTTATATGCCTTACATCTGAATAAGATCCTCTTGTAATTAAGTTTTGAAAACCTAAGTCTTGACTCAAATCTGGTTAAAAACAATCCTGGTTAAGTTTAATACTGATTAACAATGAAGCAAATGAACTGAAGCAAACTGAAATAAATGAAGTAAGCAAGTTTTCTTGGCGTGAAGTGTAACACATCCATGGAATTTCCTTGCCAAAAAATTGTTCTGTGTGTGTTTACTCAGAAGGCTTATTTTTTCTGAGGATTTACTCAAATAAGTGGACATAGCTTTGCAACATTAATACTCTTACCACATGGAATTGTGAGTTTGGAAATTCTTTTCCTTCCTTATTAAAATATTCATAAATAACACTGAATGGATGACTTCAGCTTAGATTCAACTAATTAACATATTAGAATAACTAAAAAATAAAGTCACATAACAAGAGCAAGGTATGGTCATTAATATCAAATTAGGTGAATACCAAGATCTTGACTTCATACTGAAAATAAACCAATGTTGTGAGCCTGATTTGAATATTTCATAATACTGTCATTCTCAGCCCTGGAACACCAAATTGAATCACTGAGCTACAAATCCCTCAATTAACATACCAAATACATAGTTAATTATTGTGTTTATTAGTGCCATGGGAAAAATATGGAAACCAAATGTGAGAAATGATTGACAGATAATGAAAGGGACCAGTTTTTCCTGAAGCCCCATCTGCTGGTAAGTGCTTTATTCAGCATTTGCCTGAAATCATCAACTGTTATTCTAGGCAAAGAAAAATCACAGTTGAAAGCTGCGTAATGAAAGAGTCAGGAATTTCAAGTTTATCTAATGGATTGCTTGTCCACTTGCCTAACACACTGTTAAAACAAATGGTTGCACAGAATTGGACTGTTATCTGGACTGAGTTTGATTCTGTTATCTGGACTAAGTCTGATTCTGTTATACCCAAGGAAGTAGACAAGGTCCTTTTGACTATTAGTTCAGCTATCTGTTTGTTAGGTTCTGGCCCTTCCTGGGTTATTAAAGCAGCCTGGGAGGTGACTACAGGGTCCATGTGGTGATCCCACCAGCCTTGAAGGAGGTGATGGTATACCCCCTCCTCAAGAAGTTAATGCTGGACCCTTTCCTGTTAAATAATTATTGGCCAGTTTCCAGTCTTCCCTTTTAGATTGTGAAAAAGGTGATTGGATGACAGCTACAGGGGATCTTGGAGGAAATAGATTATCTGGACCTGTTTCAGTCTGGTTGGAGTATGGAGTATGGAGTATGCAGTATGGAGACAGCTTCGGTCACACTTGTTGATAACCTTTGGTGGAGCCAGGATGGGGTGGTGCATCTATCCTAGTACTTCTTGATCTCTCAGTGGCTTTTGATGTTGTTGACCACAGTATCCTTCTGGACCAGCTGTGGGGTTAGGCGTGGGAGGCATTGTGCTCTAGTGGTTTACATCCTTCCACAGAAGCAGATTCCAGTCAGTGTTAACAGGTGGGGAGAGAACATGTCCATGGCCTGCCATGCCTCAGGGTTCCATGTTCTCCCCTCACCTGTTCAACATCTACATGAAACCACTGGGTGAGGTCATTCACCAGTTCAGGATTCGGTATCATCAGTATGCTGCACAGCATACTCCCAAGCTGCACAGGTGAAGCTGCCGATGTATGTTCAGAGATTGTTCACGTCTGGATGGGGCAGAACAGACTTTGGCTCATTCCTGGCAAGACTGAGTAGCTGTGGCTGTTTGGCTCCCCAGGGTTGGAGATATTACCATCGTTGGTCTTGGATGGGGCTGCCCTTCCCCATTGAAGGCTGCTGTGCATCTTGGGGGTCCTTCTGGTCTTGTAGCTACTGCTAGAAGAATGGGTGGCAGCTGTGCCCAGGGGGGCCTTTGCAAGGTTCATATTATGCAACAGTTGCACCCTTTTCTCCATCAAGGAGGCCCTTAAGACAGTTACTCATAATCACCTCATGACTGGATTACTGCGATGCACCGTACATGGGGCTGCCCTTAAAGACCATCTGGAAGGTAGAGCTGGTTCAAAATGCAGTGGAGTGAGTTGTAACAGGCACCTTTCTGTGTGCCCTCGTGTTGTCACAACTACGTGAGCTGCACTGGTTGCCAGTTGGCTTCTGAGTGCAATTCAAGGTGCTGATTCCTACCTATAAAGCCTTGTATGACATAGTGCCTGGATATCTGAGGGACCACTTGTCTCCAATAGTTTCTGCCCACCTGGTATGTTCTGGCCAAGTGGGTGTGCTTCAGGCCTCTGCTATTAACCATGCTCTTCTTGTGGGATGGAAGAACTGTGCCTACTTTGTTGCAGTTCCCACCCTTTGGAATAACATGCCCCAAAAGATAAGGACTGAGCCATCTTTCCTGGGGTTCAGGAAAGCTCTGAAAACCTGGCTTTAGTCCCAGGCTTGGGGTCGATGTATCGATGTATTATTGTATTTCTGGGGGTCCTGTCTTGTTTGATTTGTGTTGCCTATAAGATCATTTTAGTCTGGACAGACTACATGGTTTAATGTTTTATCTGTTCTTGTGGGGTTTTTTTTGGGGGGGGGGTTGTATGCCCCCTAGGGTTGACTGGAATTGGGCAGCTATAGCAAATTTGAATGAATAAATAAATACATCAGAAGAGATTTTAAAAAGTGAAAGGAAAAGAAATTATTCCTAGGTTCCTAAGTAATTTCCTATGATATCCCCCACCCTAGCCCAGCTTTACAGAGAAAAGTACAGAACTTGTACTGTAACTATTAATGAAAGTAATGACCTAAAAAATGTTAGATGAAAACATTTCAGGGACATAATGATCTTTGCTGTGAAAGAAAGAGCCCTCAAACAGAATGATCTGATAGTTATTATGCAGTGATCTTGCAAACAGAAAGGAAGCTGGTTCTGCTATATCCTTGTCGTATCTCTTTGTTTCGAAGAACTCATGCAACAGCAACAAGGACAGTGAGGTAGGAAGTTTCATTTCTGTGCCAGGAAGGAATAGCCTTAGATTTCTGTTTGAGCTACTCTACCTATACTGCTCATGTAACAGCTCTGTGCTTGCAATTACAAAAGTGGCAGAATTAATGGGATGGCCCCCCACAGGTATATGAAAAGAAGGGGACAATTGTTCTGTTGTCATGTTTTACAAGAAAAAGGAGTCAGGGTTCACCTCTCAAAGATAGCAGCAGAACAATGGAAGGAATACGAGTGGGTGAAAAAGGGAGCGGTCATGGCTGAATACTCACACTTGAGATCCCATCCTCGGTGAGAGTAGCAAATACAGTGAAAGTCAATGAAGTCACCCAAGTGTGAATGGTTTACATGGAAATTACCACTCACTTGGAGAAATCAAAAATTGTGCTTCAAAACTGGGAGGGGGAAGCTAATTTTGTATCACACTGTGCTATTTTCAATAAAGCTGGAAGTGACAAAAGAGAATACAAGCCTGTAAGACTTACCAGCCTCAAAAATGCCAGTGAAATAATTGCTCCAATTCCAAAAGACACTTCGTATTATAATTAACCAGTAGTGATTTCTATTAAAAATGAATCATATTATTCTGTATTGTAATCTGGCCTCCCACAGCTATCATGACAGATGGTACATTTTGTTACATTATAAATATAAATGAGAGTGTTAGTGCCATTGGGAATTAAAGTGAGTAAAATCAGGTACAGAAAATTGTTTTTCCCTTGCAATATGTTTTGAAAAGTCTATCTTCTTTGGGATAGAGGAAAACAAATATATTTCAATTTATGATAATTTGCTTGAACATAATTGTTGGAAGAGAAATAATCAGGGCTTTATGGTTATATTTTTGCATATACAGTATAATGTCTAGTATAGGCATAATATCCTTATTTGCTTCTTATTTGGGGAAAAAAAATACAGTAGCAAAGTTCAGAGGGATGGGGAACATAAAATTGGGGCTGGAAATAAATCTGGCCAGTGATTTACTCACTTTTGGGCCAAATAGACTGAGTTTACTCAGAATAAGATATCCTATATTTCTATGTGCCTTGGATTTATCAGTTTTACTTCAACTAAGAATTGCATTTGGAACTTAAAAAGTCAAGTAAGCTTCTCTAAACATAATGACAGCTATTAAAACAACACTGAGTTATAGAAATAGTATTTTAAAAACATGATTGTCTTCAAAATGATATAAGGGAGCTACATAATCTGCTTGCTCAATGGCAACTGCACTCAGTACCAATTTTCTCTTTCCAGACATTTCATATGTTACTCATGTGGTATTAAATGGGACCATGTTTAAATTTTTGGATAAGATGACAATACTCTGATTTTTCAATATCCAATCTTCCAAAATAAGCAATAGTTTTTGGACTGCACATGAATCGCTGCACATACTTAGGTTTTTATCCAATAGTTTTCTTCTGAAAATGCAACAGCCTGCTGGAGGATCAAATACTTCTTCCCACCTGTGACCCTTTAATCTGCTCTAGAAAATTGGAAGACACAACTTTTGTGTAATATTGGATTTAGATCCCAATTTCTTTTCTGCTTATTATAACCTGAATTATGTTGGGCTGTTTTGCTATATCAATTTGTTCAAGGTAGAACAGCTAGTATTGAGTGATGTGTACATTAGTGAGCCTAGACATGCTCTCACTTGGCCTTTCTGCCCATCTATGGCTTTACTAAATATTAGATATAAAGCCATTAATGAAGGCCAAATTCACTCTGTAAGACTTAATTACCAAGTAAAGTTATTCAGTTTGGGACCCAGCCATGCAAGAGTCAAAAGTATTTTTCAAAGGCTATTTTTTTTTCTTTTTAAAAAACTGGAGAAGAGAAATTATGTTCCTAGGGCAAATATCAGATTTATAATTGGAGTGCCTATCCTATTTAATTAGATAATTAGGGCACTAGTATTTGTGGAAACGGTCTGAACATTGTGGAAAGTCTACCAGCAATGTATGAATTATTCTGAATTCTGGCAGATTTCGCTAATCTTGCTGAGTTATTTGAACAACATGCTGGTTCATTAGAAGTGTGCAGGGATTGTCTTTCTCACTTTTATCTGACTTGAAAGTAATTAAAATTTACATGAATATTAAGTTTGTGAATTTAAAGTTAAGAAATGTAAATGAAGGTTGATTGAGTAACATTAATTTTGCCCTTCTGTGCATTTGCATAATAACATCTCACTTGAACATCTTATTTCTCAGGTATTACCACTCATGTATTCCTGAACCCAGCCACTGGGATTTTTTTTCATAGAAATATAGAGAACAAAGTATTCTATTGTATATCTAATTCACTGTATTATCAATAATGTCCAACTATGTCTATGAACTAGACACGGGTTATATGAGGGAAGAGAGAGATTAAAAAAAAAGAAAGAATGCACTGGAGATATCAGCAGGGAGATATTGTGACTTGTACAAATCAAGATTTCTCAATTCTTTTCTTTAGTGATAATTATCCCCATTCTTCCTGGAATATATCATAAGATAGACTGTTTTTTTTATAGAGAATAACTTTCTGGAAGATCCAGGAGAGATGTTGAAGACCAGTATGACACAGGATATGATTCTGAAAAAAAATCCCAAAGATTTCAGTACTGCTTTGCCTTAGAGCTAACTTACACATGAGGCTAAATGTGTCTTATTAAATTGTGGAAATACCTTTATCAGGTTACCAAAATCTTTGAGTCATTTAGGGGTCATTGAGTCCAATCCCCTGGAATCCAAATTAAAACAACCCCACAAATAACTTGTGGCAAAGAAAAGCCCACAACCTCTCTGGATAATTGGTTAAACTGTTGAAATGCTCTTAGTATTAGGCAATTTTCCCCTAACTTTTAATCAACTTTGTTTCCCTGTAACTTAATTCCATTATTCCATGTCTTGTATTGAACACATTCTGGTAATGAACACATTCTGGCCATCTTTTATGTGTTATCCTTTCAGTTATTTGAAAATAAAATCATAACCCCCTCAGGCTTACTTTGTCAAAGCCAAACATTCTAATTCCTTCCATCTCTCCTCCTAGGTCTTAGTTTATTGTCCCCTGATTATTCCCATCACTGTTCTCAGAACATGTTCCACTTTTTCCAAGTCCTTTCTAAAATGCAGCTCCCAGAATTTGAGAGAATACTCAAGATGGAACTGACCAAAGCAATATCTATTTATTTTATTTATTGGATTTCTCTCCCGCCCATCTCCCCTACAATATGCATTAAAGTATTACTTGTTATGATTTAGAATGATATTTCTGATAATACAACCCAAAAGAATATTTTGTCTTTGAAATTGTATCACACTGCTGACTAATGCTCAGATGACAATCAACTATTAATATCTTTTTCACAAGTACTATTGCCAAGCCAGATATTTCTTATCCTGTGCATTTCATTTTTGTTTCCTAAGTGTAGAAGTTTACATTTTTCTTTGCTAATTTTTGATATTTGAAGCCCATTTTTTCCTAACCTATCAGGATCATTTTGAATTTAATTTGCTTCTTATAGAGCACTAGTTTCAGATAACAATTTTGTGTTCTCTGCATATTTGAAAAACTTTCCTTGCACTTCTGGCAATTTATAGGATAAAACAATAAAGATGAAGATGAATGAAAGCCAACGGTAATACAAATACTAGAACTCAAAATAATTGCAGTCTCATAAAAATATAACCTAAGGGATGGTAAGGAAACATTCAACTTTATTTTAAAACTTGAAATATGATTTTCAGTCCTTTGCATGGGGTTAGAATCATCCTGGTCTTCCTTGATTACTTTGCCTCAAGATCACTTTTCTTGCTAAATTTGAGTCATCTATTCAGTTACTCCAGGAAAATATACAGAATGTATTCAGAGCATGAGGACCAAGCTGAAGATGATACTATACTTATCAGTTGTGTGTGTCTGTGTGTGTGTGCCTGGGATGAAGGGAAAGGAGTAAATTATGGCACGAGAGAAGGGGAGGAGGAGCTAACTCTCTACCTATAGCAAGATCTCCATCCAAATTGGGTTTCCTTTTGTCCTATCTGTTGATATTTCAAAGGTCTTTTGCTATTGAAGCTGAGCAACAAATGTACTTTTTATTCTGCCAGTGAATATGGGGGTAATATGTATGCTTTCCTTAAAATTTGCTAAGGGTATCCATTTTTCTTCAGATTTGTTTACCTAATCAGCAAAAGCAGTTGTAATAATCACTGGTAGAAACTGGTCCACAGATGTGATTTATGTCTTAGGACTTCCGGTAAGGATTCATGGTGAACTAGATGTCCCTGAAGGAGCGGGGACAGCATTATGGTGGAGATCAGCAGTCAGATGGTGAATTCTGGCTGGTGAAGTCTCTTTGGAAAAAGGAGAGATCATGAGATCACCCACTTGCACTCTGGACAGCTGCTTCTCATGAGTAGGCTCCAGGAACTGAGGTTTTTGGAGTTGGCTCATGGGTTGAGCAGCTGGGAGTTGAGGGATTTCAATCAAGGTCACAGCTGTAATGTAGCTGTGCACATGGACATAAGGTTCACTGAGCTTCATTTCTAAATCACTTTTGGAAATTGCTTCTTAACTGCTTTTCAACTATTAGGACCTTTGGATCAGCACATTTGATAGCACTGAGTGAGTTTCCTTCAATCCTTAGCAAAAGAAGTTTTAAATACAAGTTTAAGGACTTTATTATTTGTTTGTTTGTTTGTTTTTTGAATAAATAGCAAAAGAGTGATTAGAATGTTGATTCTGGAAAATTACAAATGGACTAAGGATCCAGATGGATTTGAAATAAGATTTTGAAATTAATTAATTTCCCATTGGAAAATGCAGTTGTTTTGAATAATACTAATAATAATAATGGAATTTGAAAGTTTGACACCAAAGGGAACCAGAATGAACTAAAGATTACAACTGAAGGAGAAGAACCCTTAATTCAACTTACTAATACAACATGGAGCAAAATATTTTCTTGAAGGATACTTCAGAACAGTAGACTCAGACGTTAATTTTAAGAGTGTCTGCCATTATAGATAGACTGTGTTTAAAAGATGTTATGGAAGAAGAACAAGCTTTACTGGACAAGACTGAGGCTGATTTGAAAGTGGACTTAAAAATGACAGGTTACAAGAAGGATGAGGATGCGGTGGTGCAGAAGCTTAATGATGCTGAAAGTTGCCAGTCAGAAATGGTCGACACTTCAGCGGTTCGAGCCCAGCTTTCATGTAGCAGAGTGAGCTCCTGTTTCCTCCCCAGCTCCTGTCAACCCAACAGATCGAAAACTTACGTGAGTAGATAAATGGGTACTCTCACTCCAGTGGGAGGGAAAATGCTGGCGGCACCTTGCAAAAGGAGTCAGGAGCAGTTGCCAGTAGCACGGAAGCACACATGCCTGAAAAAGGTGTGAAGCAACGGAAACCCCACCTCTTGCACTCGCGAGCTGGGCTCTGCTCTAGGAAGGAGGCACTGACAAACCACTTCTGAAAAACATCTTGCCTTGAAAACTGCAAGAACTCGTCCAAGCAGTCACTGTAGAGTCAGTAACAACTGAGTGCAGATTAAAAAAAAAACAAGAAGGATATGGAAAAAGATGCTACGCTGAATGTACAAATGAAACCGGCTGATGTCTTAATAATTAAAAGGGATATACAAATAATGAACCAAAAGAATGACCTGGATAACTTTCCTATATTGGATTTACAAAAGAGACCTATTAAAGTTTTGAAAGATTTTGTGAGAAGGGACAAAGAAAAACTGAAAAGAAATCAAGTTCCAGGACATTATTTGAAGGGACTAAAGATCAAGATTGCTAAAAGTGAAAGGAAGGAATATAATGTTGGTTTATTTGATCAAGGTTAAAATATATTTGTTGTTATCTCTGGTAACTCTTAATGGACTTTTGCTGATCAGGACTGACAGATGAAGCTTTAAGAATTTGTTTATAGATAAGAGATGAGATATGGGAAGAAGAGATCATTTGTTGTATTTTAAGAGAAGGTGATAAGTTACTAAAATCATTTATACTTGTGATAAAAGGGGAAGTAATTTCTTTATATATTTCTTTTCTTTTTCTTTACTATATTCTTATTTTTCTTTCTTGTCTATTTTTCTTTCTTTTTCTTTTATTTTCTGTAGTTTGCATTCATTTTTATCTTTTTAATTGTAATGTTTAATAAAATTATTAAATAAAAAGATAATGTCATGTCTTAAACTATGACAAGTTAAGGTCGAATCTTTATGATGTTTTCATTATCCAGGTAAGCGAGGCTAGCTGTCTCTAAGCAGTGCTTGAAATCAAGCATTACAGAGAAAGAAACCCAAATGCATCATTTTCCTTTAGAGATATTTATATTTTGGTATGAACAAAAATGTTTAGAAGCAACATTTAAATTTCTTGTTTACAATAAGCTGCAACGTGTAGAAGGCTTACCCTGGAATCATGGGGAAATTAAAATTTGCCAATATCTTCTGAGGAAAGAAGGAACATCAAGGTTCTTACTTCTTGCTTGATTGCAGATTCTTAGAAAACTCAACGCCCATGCGCTACCCTCTGATCTCTGAATCTTAAAGTATAACTCTGAAACACAATTGGAAATGAAGAACTTTTTCATAGACACTGAGTATGCTGAAGAAAATAGCACAAACTTTGTTGCATATGCCTGAGAAGCTTGGTAATATTTTTTTCATTCAAAACCAACAATTTAGGATGGCAGGCCCTATAAGATGTCAAAAATTGAAGTATGGGGCTCAAGGTTACATTGCATAACATATGGAATAAGCCTTTAGATTCACTGCATAACCAGGTGGAAAATATGTTAGTGGGTATCTCCCTGTGCAAATGAGACAACAATGGACAGGAAACTTATCTTGAAAATATGTCCTATACTCTACAGTGAAGCAAAAGTAATTCTGGAAATGCTTATGAAGAATGGAGACCATGTGAAACTGAATTAATCGGAAACTCAGCCAAAACTCACAGCATATTAAATGCCTAGATAATACAAAGCAACTGATGCTTAAAAGCAAGGACATTTGTAGGCCTCAAAACAAAGAGTAAATAAAACTCAGTGGCTGTAAAACTATTCTTAAGACAGACAGACATTGGTCACTTGTTTGATTCTCAAGAATTATAGAAAATGCTTGACTGAATTGAGTCAAATGCTGAACAGTGTAAAACCCATGCTATCAGAATGCATAAGCAAAAAGCATTCCAAGAACTTTCCAAGTTGTAAACTAATGAGAAGGATTAGTATATTTCAGGATTCTGTTATTATCATTTGATATTATGTTACTGTTGTTTGTTATTGCTACTGACTATTTATGTTTGCAAGTACCCTCATTACTGTCATAAGTTTTTTGGATGAGCAGTTACATAGCCATAAATAGACACTTGTACATATCTGCAACTTTCTATAACTTTATAAGTGAAGGAAGTTCATAGATATTTACACTTTGATTCTTCTTTAAGGATCCTGAGCTCTATTTTCATTCCAGCCAACCTTGAAGCTCAGCTACTTTTTTATAGAACAAAATGTATCCTTGAGTCAGGGCATCACAATAATATCAATAAAAATAAGTAGAATAAAACGTATATAGCATGCTGGCATTTCTGAGCAACATAATAGCAATAATATATTGAAGCAGTATATGTAATTGTTATTATTATTCAGCTGCATATTATTACAAACATAAAAACAAAAAAAATCATTTTAAAAGCTAATAAGATATATCAGAAGCATGAAAACTGGCTAGGTAGGCATGTGCCCACTGAACAGGAAGAGAAATAATGGTGTGCCAAGAGAATAAAAAGATTACAAAGAAGATGAATGAATGCTTTGCTATTCTCAGTGTGGAAGACTCAAGTATATACATGCTTAAAATAACACTGTAATGTCATCAGATTACAGCTCTGATTGCTTTAAAAGATGATTAAACAAATTAATGGAAGATGATGCCATAAGTGGCCATTAGTTTTTCTGGTCTATATACAATCCCATAGGAAAGAAAACAGCAGAATTCTGAGTATCAGTTGCTATGAATAATGACATCAGAGGATTCTTCTCTTCATGTGCTACTTCTAATCTCCATAGATCTCTGACTATGTGGGAAATGGGGTGCTGGTCTCAGTACTTTGATCTGATTCAGCAGAGCAGTTCTTAATCTTACGTTATGTTACATGTAACAAAATCCCAGTGACCACTTAGTTAGTGTTCAGTGGAGAAGGGAGTACTAAACTAAGAGATGCTACTAAAAATTTTCCAATTCAGAGTTCGCTGTCCCAATTAGATCACCTGGTTTCTAAAAAGGAATCAGTGGATAACCACTAATTAGAAATGGAGAGGGAAGGATAGTCTAAGTATTTTAAGATAAGATAAGTAACAGCATAAAACAGATCTACCAAATTTAACTGTATAAAGAAAAAACCTTACTGATAGAACAGAGAATCTTCTGTGAACCGAATTATCTGAATTACTCAACAATACGTGCATCAGTCCTGGAAATTACTGATAATGAGAATATCTGCTTCTTTTCTAAGTAATATAATTCAGAACCTGGGAACAAGTTTTAAACTATTAGCCACTTCCACTGACAGACTGGCCATTAGATATAATGGTTGAATGAGCCACAAGTTCTGTCATACTGTGGACAGTTGGTGGCAACTAGCAGAATGTAACAGTAACATGTGAGAAATGTTACTGACTTGACAAAAATGCTACATATATACATACAAGGACATTGTTGTAATCTGGCAAGGAAATAAACATATCCCTGATAGAGGATACAAATAGAAGCGTATAGTCTGGAATAGTAGTGGCATTGTAGTGCTGGTGGTTTTTCCAGAAGATTGGCAAGGAAGAATTGGATAGTGGTGTGTACCTCTTTCCCTTAGGTGCATGCAATGGTTGAGTATGTAATATAGAATTAAGCAAACATCTATTTTAGTTCTTTAGCATTATCCTTGGGTTATACTTTGTTTTTCCCTGTCCTTGATGAGACACCTATGTAGAATAGGATGATCTTTCTTTAATTAAAAAAAAAAAACTTGAGATGGTCTCATAGTAACCTGGTATAAATAAATATTCCTTAATCATTGAATGATCTCACTGCCACCTAGCATAAAGAAATACTCCTTAACCTTGATGGACTAATTCTTGGCAGGAGCAGGCAAAATATTCCAAGCAGAAGATAAGATATATTTGTCTTTGGCAAACTCCAGTAAGATGAGACCATCAAAACTAGGTGTGAGTAATGATGGTTCAGAGCCTATATAAGCTAGTTAGAAATCCACATGAGATGGATCTTTGATGCAGACTTAACTGGGAGGGCGTTGCATGTTTTCTGGCTTTGAAGGGGTCTGTCATCATCTCTTTGAGATTTCCAGACTGGCAGAAAGGACATAATTTTTTTCTTAGGTTATTCTTGAATATTCTTTGACTGCTGTCTCATGCTATGTTATTATATCATTTTTTTATACTGCCTTGGAATAAAGCCTTAAGTACTTTTTGCTTCCTAATACCAAAGAATCTGTAACCCAACCCTGCTGGGCTGGGGACAGAGCAATAAAGATATATACAATGGTGAGGATGAAACATATTCACATGGTGGTATAAAAGGCAATGAAAAACCACTGCACAATATTTTCCCAGGAAAATCACTAATTGCTGAAAACAAGTGTGTGATGGGCCTCAGTCCCCAGAAGAACTTAGATCCATGTTTTTCAAACTTGGCAACGTTAAGATGTGTGGATTTCAACTCCCAGAATGCTGGCTAGGAAATTCTGGGAGTTGAAGTCCACACATGTTAAAGTTGCCAAATTTGAAAAACGCTGCCTTAAATGGTCAGAAGTATGAATAAACCCTACCTTGAAGATCACAACCTGGGATTTTATTAACTTTATATAAAGTGGGGAAGCTTGTGAACACTGCCGAAGAGATGGAATGGTTACAAATTGACAACCAAAAAATAAGTGAAATCCATTGGACTACATCCAGGCATTTCAATAGTATAAATGGAAAATGATACTCTGGAAATAATAAAAATATACATTATAATAGAGTAGCAATAATGGTCTTAAATTTTATACCAAAATTGATTTATATTGTGATGGTACAGTTAGCAACATACCTAGTCAATATTAATATTACCAAGATTTATGTCTCCCTCAGCAAAAAATAATGTGTAATACATGGATTATTCCACAGACTAATTTCAAGTATTCCGTGGCGTATAACGTAGATGTGTAATATCATCTTTGCTATTTACAATCAATTCTCGTTATTTGCCGATTCTGTATTTGCAAATTTGCTTACTCACTAAATTTATTTGTAATCACAAAATCAATACTTGTAGCGCTTTTGCACTCATCTGTGGACATGCAGAGCAGTGAAAACTTTGAGTTGCCTGACATGCATGTTGCTAGCTGAAGTTTCAGTATTCGCTAATTCAGGGTTTGCTGTGACTTTATCGAATGTAACTACAGTGGAACCTCGGTTTACGAACTTAATTCGTTCTGTGACTCTGGTCGCACCCTGAATTGGTCGCAACCCGAAGGAAATTTCTCCATAAGGTTCAATGTAATTACCGTTAATCTGTACTGGCGTGGAGGACAGGGAGGCGGCTATTGCTTGGAGGGAAAGTTCCCCTCCCTACGACCACATGTCAGGGGTGGAAAATGGCCACGGACCATGTGTCAAGGGCAGAAAAATGGCCACGGACCACGTGTCAGGGGCGGAAAAATGGCCGTGGACCACGTGTCAGGGGCGGAAAATGGCCGCAGACCACATGTCAGGGGTGGAAAAATGGCCGCGGACCATGTCACGGGAGGGAAAATGGCCACGTATCCTGTTCGTACCCCGAGGCGGAGTTCGCAAACCGAGGTAAATTTTTGCGGCCGGAGCTGGTCGTAACCCGAAAAGTTCGTTAACAAAGGCATTCGTAACCCGAGGTACCACTGTACTGCAAATAATCAGGATCCTTTGTAATATATATATGAAACTATTTTCAAATAATATTTAAATACTTTTAAATATTTTTTTAAGCATTTTAAAGATTAGGCATGAAGCCAGCTGGGTGCCTTTAGGCCAATTACTCTTTCTTACTCCTAGAAAGAAGACAATGGCAACCACTTTTGAAAATGTTGCCAAGAAAACTGCATGGTACACACACAAAATTTACATTATGCAAAATTACATTATATTACATTATGCAAAGCTTACATTCTATTAGCAAAAACGAGCAAAGTTTACAAACACTTATCAAACAACTAAATCTTATGGATTAGATATAAAACAGAAGGAACAAAAATAGTGATTATCAGTAAATAAAAACCTGTTTGGTAGGCCTGTAACAAGTAGGCATGTCTTATCTTGCTACTTGGATTTGAAATGTTGAGTTGAGGCCAACTTTGGCTGCCTTGATTCTAGAAGCAGCACATCCAACCACAGTTCATCGCTGAGGCTCTTTGAAGAAATGCTTTCAGCAAAGCAGCATTATAATTAGACCTTCAACATTATGTTCATTGGAGCAGAACAGAAAAGAAAACTTCTTCAAGGCAACAGTATCTATAGGAGGCCAAATGATCCAAAAATGGTGACGTGCACATGCTGATGTCATGATCCAAGTCCCACTTTTACATAAGTGTGCCCTCATGCATGAGACAAGTACATAAGTTGAGGCATTTGTTTCATGATATTATGATCTGTATCTGATCACTTGCCCACATTGTCCTCCCTGCAAACGTCCATGCTCTTCTCGTTAGTGTCACACCAGTCAGTTCCGTCTACTAGAAATTCTGGAAAAGCTTCTTGGTAGAGTGCCCCCAAAATATTAACTTATTTTTGGATATTTTTTTTCTCTCTTAAGTCATTTCAAGTTTTCAGGATTTTTATGGCAGGAAATGCAAATGCATTACTTTGATTCTATGAGCCTATTGGAGAATACTTGTTATAAGGAGATCTAATGAATAACAATATATATAATATAATATAATATAATATAATATAATATAATATAATATAATATAATATAATATAATATAATATAATATAATATAATATAATATAATATAATATAATATATATTCAAGCATCAAGATTCTTAAAGTACCATTTTAATGTCAAAATAATACATGTGATAGGTGGTAACGATCAATATCTCTAATGCTTAGTCCACATTATGTATCTCTAAATTACTCTTATCTGAGGGCGTTGGCATCCCATTTTCCACTGGAACATGCAGCACTGTCATCTGTTCCAAATGACAATGATGTATCCATAATGTTTTCTTACCAGAAAAAGAAAAAAAGAGAGAGTCCACTGAGGCTCATTTTTCATTATTCGTTTATGTCCCCAGCAGTTGCATTCCTAGAAGTGCAAAAACTGATGTTCCCTCTGTCCAGATGATTAACTTTACTTTAAAAGGAAAATAGAAAACTCAGAGTAAAAGATATCAAAGAACTGGATGGATGCTCTTACACAGCAGCTGTCTGGTGTAAAGCACATTATGAAGTACACTCATAACTTAGTTTTCCTGTACTGAGACAGCTCCTAGCCTGTGGTAGAAAAATAAGACTATATTTGAGGGGGGGGGGGAGACTACAGTATAATGCATTAATAACTAACCTGATTTTGAGGACACTTGACTGTCTCTAGAGTTGCCACCAAAACAAAAATTGAGAAGAATGTGAACATTTTCTTAGAGAAAATGTTCTACTGGAGGGAACATAAAAGAGTTTAACATCATTTATATGTTGCAAACTGTATGGAACGTTGTGTAGAATTTACCAGGGATGGGGGAATAGGAAAGATATATAAATACTTTTTTTTTTTTTTTAATTTAGCCAGAATTGAGTATTAGTTCATTTCTGGGCAGAATGATACAAGCTGGGCATTAGGTAAAGAGAAAAAAATGGGGAAAAAAATCTACCTTATATATAATACTTATCAATAGCCACTGATATACTAATAAATACATTACTATAATATGATTAATAAAAAATATTATTGTAAAATATCACAAAATCTCTGCCTTAATCACAGACATTGCTGTATCCTTTGATTAGTAAAAAATACTGCCTTTTCCAAAACAGATAGATCACACATTTCCGAAAGCCATTCTTTAACTTCTACTATAATATCTCTTTTCCAATTTCTCATATAATTCTTTCAGCCACCCTCCCCCCCCCCATGCTTGATACAATCAGAATTCCTGTCAGATTCTGAAGATAATTCAACATCACATTAATATCTCCCTCCTTGTGAGGGAGTTGGTCGGTGATATAAATTTGACATATAAATAAAATAAATAAATATCTTTAACATTTAAGGTTTCCCCATAAATCTACTTACATACATTAACACACTATTCCAAAAAGATATCAAATGATTACATAACCATGTCATATTGGTCAGTGAACCCTCAAATTTTTTACACCTCCAACATAAAAAATCTGATGTCCCTCATTTCAAATACATTCTTTGGGAGTCCAATACACCCTAAATACAACTTTTTGATGAATCAACTTTAATCTGAGTTCTGTAGATACCATTTTAACATTTTTAAGGACATAAATCCATTGATGGAGCATTATCAAAGATTCTACTCCTTTAATTCCATGTTTGGAATATCCCAGAAATGTCAACTCTAAAAACGTCCTTGAGCTTTTGATAAAGATATGTTCTAGGTTTTACTTCTTCATGACAGAAGAGAGCATTTCAGAAGCCTTTGAGGCAGCCAGAGCATCTGGCCCATATTAATCCATGAAAACATGCTTAACTCTAAGATACCCCCCTGGTTGAGAACCAGGAAGACCAAATTCAATTGGAAGTTAGGAAAAAGCCTTAAAACAGTCATTACACAGCAACTGGTTTAAAGTCAAGATCCCAGCTTTCACCCAAACTTTCCAATAGAATGTTTAACCACATATGCTGGTCTTTGACTGTAATAAATATTTGATTTGATTTGATTTGATTTGATTTGATTTGATTTGATTTGATTTGATTTGATTTGATTTGATTTGATTTGATCTGATCTGATCTGATTTGATTACCACCAATTTTCAAAGTAGATTTTTTTCAGAGTTAAATATTAATGAGTCTTGTATCAAAACCCAATCTGTGTCCCAATATGGCCCAAAGATTTCTCGCACTCCTGGAAATGAAACACCTTTTCTACTATAAGTTGTTCCAAGCACTTACCATGTTCACAAAATAGTTAACAATTTTCCAACATAGCCCATAAAGGGTAATATTACACTATACTTTCATTCCACATGCTGGTGGCTAATAAAATATTAGCCCAATTATGTTTTTACAAATCAGATAAATTAAAGTCACCATACTCAAATAGTAGTCTCAATCTCGCTAAAGAAACCTTTGGTGGTCCACTATCCCAAATAAATTTCTTTGAATAGCCTATCAGTTGAAAGGAAATATTTCTTTGGTATTAACATAGGAATATCTTTAAGAACATACATCAAACAAGGGACCATATTCTTTTTAATGACATTAATTTTACCCCACAAGCTTAAAAGAATTTTAAACCATCTATTAACATTCAATACAATCCTTTCTAAAAGTGTCAACATATTTATTTCCACATATTTAGATATATTTATTTAGAAATAGCTATAAAGAATTATACTGAATTTGTACATTTTATCTAGTCAGGGAAATAAGTCTCATAAAGGTGTTGTCTGTAGGAATCATGCGCGCACACACAGACAGACACAGAATGAGAGAGAGAGAGATACTATGATTCACACAGTGATGGAGGCCTCCTTGAAGAGGACCCAATAATATAAATCACAGCTATTTTTACTCTCTTTCCTGCTATGTCTAAACCAGGTCAGGAAGTATGCTGAATCATGGATGATTCCCATTTGGCAAGTGTCACTGTATTTGAGTGAGAGGTTTATTTAGGAATACAGTTACATAAAGCAGGAAGGAAGACTGCCTACTTTTGTAGTTGAAAGCACAGTGGAAGTTCTCCACTTATTGTCTTGTTATATGCTGGGCTCTCACGGAGACAAAGCGAAGAAGCTATACTTTTACTGTGATCTATGAAACAGTTACATAAAATAGTTGACAATTTCTGAGCGAGCAGGTGTGATGGTTCAGAATATATATTTAGACAGCTATCATACTCTCCATAAGGTTAGGATGGAACTGTAACATATAGTACACTGCTATAGACATCCACAAATTCCAAAGGGATTTATTCCAAGGTAAGTATATATAGGATTGCACACTCACAGTGGAAATCTAATGTAAACCAGCAATAAGAAATTATATATTTTACCAGAATCATATGTGCTGACCGTCCGAATATAGAAGAAAATTGTCTCTTTAGGCATCATTCCTTAATAAAGTTGAGGATATGAGGTAGATATGGGGCTGCTTCAATCCCTGGCTTTCTGTTCATTGGATCTGAAAGTCCTAGTCCTTCATTTCTTATGAGGTATGTAAACATTCTGTGTGACTTTGGATAGCACAACTAATAGTCATGGAATCCATCTGTTAAAGTGGAATCAGTAACATTTTCAGCTGGTGCATACCATTGCATGAATTCATGTGATACAGGATTTTAATTTTAAAAAATCAATTAAAAATATACATGTTTTTAATGTAAAAAGTTAAAATGCTGTTAAGGTCTCAAGCAAGAACATAGAGATTTTTAAAGATTTTGTTTATTGTATGAAATCACAACTATTTTCAACATTTAAATTTTTTAATTATTATTTTAGAAATCAGTGTGTGCCACTTAATGCCACAGCAGAAGCTACACCCCCTGGCAATGATTAACTAACATCAGCCTTCACTTCCAATTTCATGTCTTCATGGAACTTGAGCCAATATATGTGGTTTTATTGTGGTGTTAAACTGGCAAGATACAGAACATATTCTGGATTCTTTCATGTTCTGAAAATGCTGGCAGGAGCTGGGAAAATAACCCTGAAGAAAATAAACATGAACTTTATCTTTGCTGTTTCTTGCAGGATCTAGTGCTGTGGTGGAAGCTTCAGTGTTAAGCTTGACAAATAGTGACATTGATGGATTAGAGTAAAGGTCTTCACATTTCAACATCACTTTGAAAAGTCTTTCCTCTTGTGCATGGGGACCAATAAATCTTTCAATTCTGATTTTTCTGTTTCTTTTTTTAAAGAATTCCAATTCATCCTTTCCCACTTTGACACTATTTTATGATTTTGAGAAAAGTCATCAAAAAAGTATATGCAGATTTCTAAATGTAAATATTTGGGAGAGTAAATATTTTAATTTTTTCTTGCATCAGCCTGCTTATTCTTTGTTTTCCCCCTTGTTTTCATCTCTCCCATTTCCTGATCTTTCTTATTCATCCTCTGCCAGACATTCTCTTTCCTTAGGTCAATATGTTTTCTAACATACTTTACTTCCTTGAGGCTATAGTTGTATGATGTCAAAATAAAGAGGGAAATACCAGGGAAAATACCACTACAGATACCATTGACTTAAGGCTATCTCACTGATGGGCTGGCAATGAAATAGAGGCAACAGCAGGGCAGAAAAAAGAATGTTGCCAGGCCATGTCTGTACATGTTTAGATACAGTTGTAGGCATGCAAGTATATAATACACCCACTCCTCGTTTAGTGACTACCTCAGTTAGTGACCATTCACAAATACAATTGTAATTAAAAAAAAATTCTGACCAATGCACACATTTATGACTAAATTTTGTGTGCTTGACAAAAACACATGCTGGAGTGAGAGTAATGCCAGCATAGCTGTATGAGAAAACTATCTGAATGAGATGGCAGTAACCAGTGATCTTCCCAGCATCTCTCTGTCCCTCACTCACATGTTCACTTAGTGACCATTTTGCTTAATGACCTGGTGGTTGGAAAGGAACTCAGTCACTAAATGAGGAGTCGGTGTAGTACACAGGGATCTTGTCTATCGAAACCAATTGCACTTAAGCACCTTATTTTCCTATCCACATGAATATCAGAACACCATACCACAAGCTTGATTGTATTCTTATTATCCTGAAACATAGCTTTCAATCTAGAAAGATATTAATCATCATCTTGCAACCCAGTCCTACCCACAGAAACTTGGAAGTAAGCAATTTCAAAATTGTTGCGTAAATATGAGTCAAAGCAAGCAAAAAAGCTATATTTGTGTCAGAGAATTATGTCCTATTTAAATTAACTTTCATTCAAGGACTTGCCCTATGCTGGTGCAGATTGTACAATGATCCTGGATTGCCCCTCCTCCCCCGCCAACTCTAGATAAAAAGAAAAGAAAATACGGTGCTAGCCATATTTATAGTATAATTTTTACTGAGAATTTTTACATAATTAAAAGATAAGTAAGAAAAAAGTATATAAAAAGAAAGTAGAAAAATAAAAAAGTGACTTATGGATTTGATGATTAAAAAGGGTAAAATGTGGGAAGAAGGGAATTACGATGTAACCTTAAAGTGGGAGGACAGATGATAAATTTATCTGTAACTGCTGTAAACAAGATTGGAAGCCACTTCCTTATATTTTTTTCTTTTTTTCTCTTTATTCTTTCTTTATTCGCTGTTTACCTTTCCTTTTTGTTTTGTTTTTTTCCTTTCTCTTTCTTAAATTTGTATTGCTTTTATTACTGTGTAAAATTCTTCAATTAAAAAAACCTGACTGCATGCTAAGGTGTAATCTGGACAGCAGTACACATTTGTCTAGTTGTATACAGGGGAAATAAGTAGTTGTTGGAATTTGTGAATGTGTCGAGCTACCTTGCCCTCCTTTATTTAAGGATACATAAACAAAATGCTACGTCTTGAAGCCTAAGAAATGGGATGGGGCAAGAGTGCCTGCCTCTGAGCAAGCAGAATATTCACATGCTCTGCATGGCAGTGTTTCATCATTGCAAATATAAAGGTTTTGGGAGGCGAAGGTGTTCTTTGGATACACAAACACAATTCATCAAGTAGCTGCTAATGACAGATCATGATGTCTGTGGGCACATCTAGCTGGGACCTGATTCTGCAGTATGAAAAGGCTCTGTATGGAAGTGCTTTAGTTGCAATTAAATTTAACAATTAATTAATTAATTAACTTTATTCTGCCTGCCTGGCTGCCTGCCTATCCATCTATCCATCTATCCATCTATCCATCTGTCCATCTGTCCATCCATCCATCCATCCATCCATCCATCCATCCATCCATCCATCCATCCATCCATCCATCCATCCATCCATCCATCCATCTATCTATCTATCTATCTATCTATCTATCTATCTATCTATCTATCTATCTATCTATCTATCTATCTAATTTATATAGCTACCTCTCTCATGGATATGACTCTTTGTTGCTGGATGAAGATCAAGATCTTTCCATAAAGAACACTTCTGTTCCAAAAACATCTTGTAATGGTTCCAATTACCTGCATATTCGTAAGTGATGGCCAAAATCTGTTTTTCTGAACTAAGTAAAGTAATAGAATTCAGTTTCAGTGAAGACCAAGGAGTGGCACATCTTTCAGTGTTTAGGTTTAGATGAATGGAAAGGGAGACAGACAATGAAATCTTGCAGAAATAACATTTCCTCACAGCTGGAATCTTCTGCTTTCCAGTTATACTTTTTCCGAACAGTAGGTAATATATTTCTTGAGGACAGCAACACTGTAGGGCAAGGTGACCAAAGAGGTATTAAAGCACCTATTATCCCACATCTGTATGAGAATACACCTTTCAGCAGAAATAGCAGCAGCAAATTGTAATGCACAGCAGGAAGTGAAAGGATTCGGGAGAAGGAAAACAGCATATTCCAATGTTCACTAATGTTTTCCTCAGCATGATAGTGCATCAACAGCTGTCTAGCCATTGTGAAAGATAGCAGCAAAAATAATCCTGAGCACAAAGTTTAACAGATTCGTAGGGCTGAAGACTCCAATGGCTGAGTTAGACTTTGAGGACTTACAGTGGTGCTTTTCTAATGGCAGATTGCCTGTCCCATTGTGCTCCAGGTTGTTTCATGAACAGGTTGCTTTATGAAATCACGAACACTTCAGTGGCCTTTAATAGGATGTTCAGTTGGCACAGAAATGATATGGCCTGCCTCCCCATTTTCTGCTTCTTGTAGGCACATTTGTCATGACTAGGTTTTGAGGACTAATGGTTCTTGTATCCTGACCAAGAACGTGTGGGTTGTTTCTATTCTAGATCCCTGTTAACGTTGCAAAGATTTTTTTTTTTTTCTTTATCTGTATCCTGACAATGTTTTTTTTTGTGATTTTCTACACTGATACCTACCCAGCACTTTATTCTCTTTCAGGATAAGCAACATTATACAGAAAAATAATAAATAGAAACCAAATAAATTAAAAGCATGAGATAAAAGAAAAGAAAAAGAAACATAGCTAAACGTTACATTACATAGTTAATGTAAATACATTAACACCATTCACTGTACCTCACCGTACCTTCCCATCCTTGAAACTATCCTTGTTTTTACACATCCATACCCTGCTTCATACACTGCCTTTTGTTCTAAATCTCCCACCTTTTCCTTCTGAGGATCTCATCAACTCCATGCAGCTACAACTTTCTCAGTCTTCCCCTTTTTCTTCCATTTTTCCTTTGTATATTTGTCTTGCAATTTGAGCCTCATTCATTCTCTCTGTCTGACCAAATCACCTCAACGTACTTCTTTAGTACTTGTCACTCACTTTTACATTCAGTCCACATTCATTCAGCAACCATTTTCTTGAGCCGCTCTCTTCCTGATTTACCTCACACACCTCTTGAATAGCCCATTCCTGTTGTATTCAACATACCTTTAGTTTATCCTAACAAATCCAACTTTCAATTCCATACAACAAATTGGACAGGAGTGTGCTCCTACATACAGACATTTTTGCTTCTTTTGAGAAATATGAGGGTATACTACCCATTATCTTTAAATTTTCTCCATTCATTTTCCCAGCTTTGTAAACATTCTAGCAAGGTACACTATGCAAATTCATCTACTTGCTCTAGATTTTTTTTTTTTTTTTGCCAATTATGTGTAACTTGGAATTGCTTGCTCCATTTTCCCTGACATAACCTTTGGATATGAATACTGCTTATATCATAAACGTACTGAATAGCCAAGAGAATATCGCACATCCTTATCTTATTCCCTGGTAAATATTGAACATTTGCTAAGTGTTCCATTTATTTTTACACATACCTCCAGCAACCAACTTTCAACTCCATATTCACGCAAAACAGTCCGTAATTCAGGCTATTTACTTTATCATACTTTTTTTTTTCATACACTTTAAATCAACAAATGCACAATAAGCTTTCTCACACACCTACATTTTCTAACTATAAGCTGAAGAACAAAAGCCTGTCTACACATCCTTTGTCCAGCATAAACCCACACCACACTTTCCAATACTGCTCATTGTCAAAATCCTACCAAATACTTCTGTAAACATAGCTTACAAATGAATCCCCCCTGCAGTTTTGCATTCACTCTTGCTCCTTTTCAGCATGCGCACATGCAGCATTCACAGACATATTAAATACAGTAATTCCAGAAGCAAACCCTACCCATATTTTAACATGTCTATAGTTACATGATCTACACCCTGCAGCCTTATCATTTTCAACATTCTCACAGCATTTATGACTTCCTTTTTCTCTGGTTTTGCTTGGGCATTAATATTTATACCATTTATTTCAATTCCCCTCTTCAACATATCACTGTCATTCCCACACAAATTGCTAAAATGCTCCTTCCATCATTCCTTCCTGTCAGTTTCATTCAGAAATTATTTCATCACTTTTATTTTGAATGCCGCTGACTTTCCTAGAGTCTCCTTTTCAATCCTCTTCACTTATGCAACTTTTCTGTTATCCTTACTTTTTGCGGCAGCCATTCTCTTCTATTTTTTTTCCCCCCTCATCCACAGCCTCTTCTATTTCATGATTTCATTAAGCATCTGTTTTCGGATTTCTCATTAGCATAAGTTCTACACTTCTATGATAGTAAGTTCTGCTTCAAGCAGCTTCCACATTTTCTTCCCTTATGTTCATTTTCTATTTTTTTCTATTAGGAAAGCAATTTATATTCAAATTTATTATTTTATTATATTGTACAGATATTTTGTTTTCCTTTTAATATCTCATATATGTACACACATACACACACACACTATATATATATATATATATATATATATAAAATATAAAAATATATTAATTTAATATATTACTTATAAAATATAATTTATATTATATAAAATATAATTTAAATAATTTTCCTTAATAATTATCTTAATTTGTCCTTCCTATAATCTTTCTACTTTTATTCTAGCTTCTTTCACGTCTTTCCTTTTTGTCCCTGCCCCTTTGTCCCCAAGATCGGATCTTGACATTATTAAAAGTGATCTGTCTTACACGTGGAATTTTGTATTTTTTACCCATGTGCTCAATCTTTCCTCATAATCAAATCAATAATGTTTTCAGATTTATATTCCTTCCTTTCCCACATTTACATTTCAATAAACAGATGCTTAAACCATGTATTCAAAACAGACCTTTTTCTAAACAGACATTCTGTTTATATAAAGTGGTTTTGGCTGGTTCATGCCCAAGAAATATGTATGTTTCAATCCTTTATTCTATGCATGGAGTGAAATGGGGCTGATTTTCTTTAAAAAAACAAAAAAGAAAAAACTTAAATTTTGCTTCTTACAACTGGAACTAATACATGGAATTTGAAATCAGCTTTCCTAAAGTACACCGTTTTGTTTAATGAAACAACTCCTACTACAGGTAGTTGTTGGTTAACAATTGCCTTGTTCAGCAACCATTTGAAATTACGACGACGCTGAAAAAAGTAGTTTTACAACCAGTCCTCGAACTTGCAATGCTTACAGTGTCCCCACAGTCATGTGATCATGAATTAGGTGCTTCAAAACTGGTGTATATTATGACAGTCACAGCATCCTGTGGTTAGGTGATCACCATTTGCAAGCTTCACAGCCAGCTTCCGACAAGCAAAGTCAGTGGAGAAGCCAGACGTAAGTTGCAAGTTATGGTCACGTGATGTCACACTTAACGACTGTGGGTGATTTGCTTAACAACCACAGCAGATCTGACCTTGTAAGTCCAGCACAGTCATGTGATGTTTCACTTAACAACTGCATCATTTATCAATGAGGTTCCAATCCCAATTGTGGTCATTAAGTGAGGACTACCTATATGTATATCACTGCATTTAAGTTTCCCAAATATTCATTTCTGCATGGAATGTTTTATACAGTGTATGTGTGTGTGTGTGTGTGTATAAATATTGTTTTTTACAGATAGTTGAGCAGAATACAAGTGATGCCAGCACAATGTATTTCCTCCTTCCTGTGTATGCCATGATACAGGTTTTTTGGTTTTGTTCTGAGAGAGAGAGAGAGAGAGATGAAGAGATTAGTGAGGTAGATTTGTCTCTTTAAACAATATATTCATTTTTGTTTAATATATTGACTGCTATAAGAAGGACTATTTATCGACATTTTGACTAAAATATGGGGCTTTACATTTCTCACATTTTCTTCCCTTATGTTCACTTTCTATTAGGAAATACATTCATGTTCAAATACTTTTATTATATTGTACAGATATTTTCTTTTCCTTTTCATATCTCACATTCACACGTGTGTGTGTGTGTGTGTGTGTGTGTATATATATATATATATATATATATATATACATACATACATACACACATACATACTTACATATATAAATTCCTTAATAATTTCCTTAATTTTTCCTTCCTATAATTATGTTTATAGATAGATACCAATCTGAATGTCAGATAATTTTTGGGTTTGGTTGTTAATATGATTATGTTTGATTTTTATCATATTATTAATTACTTTGAGACTTTTTGGAGTGAAAACTAGAATATAAAACAGATTAAATAATGCATCAGCTTCACTCAATACTGAATTTCATGCTACTGCATTTGAATCCTCTATCATTTCATAAGGTGGATTGTATGTACATCCATCTAGAAATGAATGTTATTTCCTATGTGTTTTGCATCTGTATAGTGGCGTGGAAATCATGACAGTAAGCATTAACTAGTAAACTGTTTTCAGTAAACATGAAAACTGGCAAATAAGTACTATTGAATTAAAAGGACTTCTATAGGATCAGTCTGTACGTGTGGAAGATACACTTCCCTAAACCTTAATTCACTATTTCCTGCTCATTATAACATTTGTGGCACTGTTGATGCAGTGTTTATTATAAGAAATAATGCTAGGTTTTTCTGACAAGCTAACATTTCAAATCTGACTCCATTTCACCTCTAGGTATTTATTATACTGAAAACTTGATTCTGATAATCCAAAGGTTGGATTTGGGCATAAAAGAGCTTCAGTTTCTTCTGTTTCTATTGCCAAACTTGTTCATCTTTTAATTATCAAACTCATAAGAATAAAATTGTATATTTGGTTAAAATCCCTAATTTTTGTTCACAGCAGTCTGAGTTCTATTATTATCACTTTAAAATACCAAATACTTCCTAGAATGGATATGCAACCATATCCCAGAATCATTCCAATGAGTTCTGCAGAACTCTCAAAGAAGACAATCTGTCTTTGAAGATACCTTTCAGGGAAGAAAATCCCTGTGTGAAAATTAAATATTCACACACATCCTTCCTTTTGTCCAGATCTTCTTGGAATTATCCTATGGTGTATAGTCATTCCAAGAAGTTCTGCTGACTCTAAAGTTGTAGAAACAGAGCCTTGTACTACTGTGAATATATACAAAACATATTAAATGTGTGAGAGACTGCATTTTTTAGCTACAATATGCATTTAATGTGGTGTGCACATTTCTCCTACTCTTCCTCATCATTTTCCCCATTTCTTTATTTCTTATTTTCATTTCCCATATTACATGGAAATGGGAAAAAAATGACATAATTTGGTCTAGCATTAGTCCTAACTCTTTGTTTCCTGCCCTCAGAGTGGCAAACATTTTTGTATATACTACCCTAACTTAAAACAATTGAGCAGTACAGTTCATCCTGCTTCTAGTATCACTTTCTGTCTTTTTGAAGCATCAGATTTCTGACCTCTAAATCGATCCTTCATGGATGTGTAAGTATTTTCTGGAAGGGAGAATACAGACATTTGACTTTGTCCAGTGGATGGCATCCCATAATAATTGTAGGTGGTTAAATTTCCAAGACCTTAATCAGACTGATGGGAAGGGACTGATTTTTATACAACATCAGTGCAGGAGTCAATAGACAGTGTGAGTGTTAATGGAATGATACAGCTATCAAAGGCAATCTTTGCAGACAAAGATAAATCCAATCTGGGAAGGCTTCTGTGAGCTACTGCCAAAGAAGATAGGATCAAATGTGTCCTAATTGAGTTTTCAGCCAGTTGCACTGCTAGATTTCCTCACTGCCATGAAAAATATTCGCTTCCCTCTTATGTTCTGGCCCACAGCAATGGCAGATGATCAGAGAGAGAGAGAGGGAGGGAGGGAGGGAGGGAGGGAGGGAGACCATTTTAATATTTCTTCTTAGTTCAGACTATGCTATACATTTGGTCTGATTTTCCTAGGATTAATAGCCTAATAGATCCATCTTTTGATATGGATCTATACTCATGTGTGCACTTTTAAAATTTCAAATAGATACAGTTTGCCATTTTCTACAGGAACTTGTGATGGGTTACAATCCAAAAACAAAACAAGACAAAGCAAGATAAACATGATGCACTAGCTGCAAATTCTCCACTGTCTTCAAAATCAAGTCTACACAGTGCATGTTGTAGTAATTCAAACAGGAGGTAACAAGAACATTTCTGGTATGGTATGGTTGCAGTAACCAGAACAAGGACAGCTGGTTGTATACACTCTGGGCCTCCTGAGTAGGGTGGCAGAAATTAAAATAAATCTCAGTTAAGACTGTGCTTCTACTTCTTCAAGGGCAGTGCAACTCCTTCTAAACCTGGAGAACTACCTACCTGGACTTGAGAACGGTCAATCCTCTGTTTGTTTGTCATTATGGGATTCGGCTGGTTTACTGATCCTCATCTATCTAATGACACTGCCTGTAATGTCAACCAGACACTGGTCTAACATCTGATTCTGATGATAGAGAAATAGAGCTGGATATTACAGGTATTAGCATATTAGTGACAGTGACACCCAACCCAAAGCTCCCTGATTACTTTACTCACCATTTCATATAGATGTCATTCAAAAAGAGTGGTAGAATGCACCTCTGTTGGGCCCCACAACCTAGTAGCCATAAGGCCAAGCAGAGTCCTCTAAAGCTACCCTTTGAAACTGACTTTCGGTGTAGGAGCAAAATCACTTAAAAGTGCCTGCTACTTCAACTCCAGATAGTTGACTCAGCTGGGTACCAGGATCTTTAGGACCAGAATTTCTTGCAATATATTATTTACAAGCCCTTCCAGAAAACTTTGATTAAACCATTAACTCAGGTAATATATGAGATCCAGCATCATCAAGTACTTCCTTCTTTGTGGAAAGAAGCTGTAGTTTCTTTGATTTTATAAAGAGGGAAACCTAGCTCACCTAGAATTGTTATAGATGATTTCATTATTTAATGTGGATTATAAACAACACATGGACAGACTTAACCATAGTTTCAACTGGGAAACTGTCAGTATCTTAGACCAAGCGAAATCCAAAAAAGTGAGGGAATTCCTGGAAGCTTGGTATTCAGACAAGGCAGCCATCAACAGGCACACAGAGATAAACAACATCTACACACTATTCAAAAAAGAGAATCAAAAGGAAAACAAAAGACCAGATCACCTCACCAGTAATCATCACCCAGATAAGCAGAGATTAACACCAAGATTATCACCAGACATACAATCAGCAGTAAACAACACCCTAATCAAGGAACTACCAGGAGGGAAAAAAATAAAACAAAGCCTACACCCCCACCAACACTGGCAGGGAAAGCCACTGTATATAAACAGAGAGCAAACCCCATTCTATTCTAGCACTAAAGATGTTACCTAGCTGGGCAACAAAACATTTGCAAGAAGACAACCAAGCTCAGAGAACCCCAAGGACTCCACAGGATTATAAACTCTTTACAGCAATACTATCAAAAACACAAAATGGTCTTTTAACTAAAATGATCAGATTGGATTTGTTCTGAAAAGATATATGAGGGATATATTAGCTATAATTTGAATGTTGCTGATAATAAAAATAAGAAAAGTAAGGAAGCAACTATGATTTTTGTAGATGCAGAGAAAGCCTTTGATCATTTGGAATGGCCCTTCATATTTATGACCCTGAAAAAGATGAACTATGATATGAATTTTCTTACATGAATACTCACTATTTATAGAGGACAAACAGCTGAGATAACTATAAATGGATTTTTATCACAAAAAATATACTATAATGAGGGGAGCATGACATGGTTGTCCTCTTTCTTTTTTATTTCTATTGCCTTTAGAAACTCTGGCAAAAAAGACACAACAAGAAAATAAAATCTCAGGAATTGTATGATCAAATCAGGAATGTACATTACAACTGCATGCCAATGAATGATTTATTTATAGATACCCACCCAAAGAATCTTTAAAACTGATAATGGAATGCATACAGCAGTATAATTCATTATCAGCATATTGGATCAAGGCAAGGCTCAAATGATGATGACATGGAATTTTTCTGAGGAAGAAAAATAATATCTATAGCAAATAATGGACTTTAATTTTGCTGCCAAAAAGATTAGGTACTTGGGAATTAATTTAACAAAAAGTACTAAAGATTTAGTCAAGAACAACTATTCTCAGATATGGAAAAGTATAATGGCAGACATTTCAAGATGAAAAAAAGGTTAAAATTCTCCTGGTTATAAAGGATTTCAGTGATAAAATGAAATTTTTGCCAAGGCTTAATTTTTTGTCCTAAATGATCCCAATAAGAATTGAAGATAAGACATTAAATGACTTGGAGAAACAAACAAATAATGCTATATGGTCTAATAAAAGACTCAGGATAAAGTTTAAGATTTTACAAGATTCAAAAGAACAAAGCGGACTAGCAGTACCAAATTCTAAACTGTATTACAAAGCTAATTGCTTAACTTAGATAATGTATTGGATTACAACACCCTATGGCCAGTTTGCTTCTATGGAAGGATCAGAACTTCCAAATGGGTTGCACAAATATCTTTGATCTGATACAAACAGAAAAATACAACTATAAGGGATCCTTCAATAATAACCATTATATATCTATATATCTTTATATTATCTATATATTAAAATGTATCTATGGTAGTTCATAACATGCCATGTAGTAGTTGTGTTGTGGAAACTAATTGTATTGTGCCTTTTCCAAAGGTTGGTGCAAATTTCTTTCTTTCTTTCTTTCTTTCTTTCTTTCTTTCTTTCTTTCTTTCTTTCTTTCTTTCTTTCTTTCTTCGCATATTTTCAGGACTGAAATAGATGTGAGGGTAACTATGGCAAGTCATAATCATTTATTTTAATCTGCAGCTGTTTAATTTTTATAGTGATATACAAACAAAAAAAATGGGGTGGTGAATGTCACTGTGTGCTTCATGTTGGCAACTCAGCTACAGGGAAAAATCAGGTATTTTTCAATCTGGAAAACATGACAATGGAATGCAATCTTTTTGTACTTGAATGAAATAGAAAGTCACTAATATGTACATTATCTTGTTACAAAAATAGACGTAAAAATGCTTTTTTTACACAATTGGGCCAATGGCCCAGTTCTGCACCATGGATTTTGGATGGTAAACCAGGCAATAAAAACTTCAGAGATGGCTAGATTGTACTTGCAGGACTGCATCTCCCTGAGGGTATATGCTTTATAGGTTATAGGTTAGATAGGGTGACTACACTCCAGGTCCCCTCTCTTAAATGTTGCCACCTGGTTGGACCTTGGAGATGCAACTTCTTGGTGGCTGCCCCAGCTCTTTGGAACAGCCTCCCACTTGAGTTCCAAGGGATCCTACCCTTTTAGCTTTCTGGAGGGCCATTAAGACCTGGCTCTCCCCCAAGCATTGGGCTAGGATGGGGGCTAAGCTGGGAGGCAGTTTGGTTGGCTCCTGGGAGGAAGGATACTTTTGTTTTTAGTTATGCGTTTATGGATTGTTGTGAGCTGCCTAGAATTGTATTGTGCCTTTTCCAAAGGTTGGTGCAAATTCCTTCCTTCCTTCCTTCCTTCCTTCCTTCCTTCCTTCCTTCCTTCCTTCCTTCCTTCCTTCCTTCCTTCCTTCCTTCCTTCCTTCCTTCCTTCCTTATAAGGAAAGGCAGCCAGATAAGGAAGGAAGGAAGGAAGGAAGGAAGGAAGGAAGGAAGGAAGGAAGGAAGGAAGGAAGGAAGGAAGGAAGGAAGGAAGGAAGGAAGGAAGACGGACATTGGTTTATCATTGACTGACTAAGCGTGTCCATTACCTTATACTGATGCTTGATAAACTTGGGTGCCCTGTACGTATTGGAGATGTACTGGAATTCTCCTAGAAGTTTCAGTAAAGTAAATCCTCACTTTTATATATTTTGTTTGAACAATAGAAAAAGCACACAGTGGCAATGAGAATGGCATTGAAAGTGTATGTGGGGGAGCCTCAACTTCATCTTATCTCTGGAAAGGGAGAAAGGGAAATAAAACAGAGGCAGAATAACACTGAACTGGTTGCACTGAGTAAAACAGAAAAAGAGCACAGTATGATAGCTATCTTTACTGGAAATATTAATGTGATAGAGCATTCGATTACTAGATGTTATAAACAGAGGAACATTTTTTTGAGGCAAATGAGATAGTTACTGGAAAAAAATGTCTGTTTCACTGAGTGCTATGGACGACAAAGCATACAGCTTATTAAGAATCTTAACTGCCCCACAAAAATCCTTACAATTAGCTTTGTAGAACTAATAAAATTAATGTATGAACATTTAGTGCCAAAGCTGTTAATGATTGCAAGATGTTTCAGGATTCATAAGGACAAATAAAAAAGAGGAAAGTCTATTGAGGCATGTGCAGCTGAACTTTAAAAAGATGTGTGGACATTGCCAATTTGGTGAAGGGCTAAACAATGCATTGAGAGACCAGCTAGTCTTTGTAATTCTTAAAGAAGGCATAAAAAAAAAAAGAAAGAGAGAGAGAACAGAGGCAGATTTAACATTTAAGAGAGCATTTGAAATTGCTAAAGCTGCTGCTGGAGATACCACAAAACTGCACTTATGAGTAAAAGCAATTGTGAAAAAGCTTAAAGAGCAAGTAAATGGCCAAAATAAACTGTGCTATTGTTGTGGCAGAGGTTTACATATACCAGCTCAATGCAGATTTAAAGGAGTAACCTGCAGAAAATTTGATACAGTGAGACATATCCAAACAACCCACCTCTCAGAGAAAAGAAAATTATTTGCTAATAAGCAACCAAGCAATTTTGTAAAAGTTGAAAGCAATGCAGTGGTTGATATCATAGGTGAAGAATGTGATCATGAAAATGGAATAGAAAAATTAACCTGAAAATCTATGGTATAAAAGGTGAAATGAGACCAGCAGTATGGCTCCACCAGAAATGAATGGCAAAGCTATATCAGATAAATAGACAGACAGACAGACAGAGACAGAAATAATAGAATATAAAAAATAGTAAGAAAAAAGGAAAATGGAACAAAAGGAAAATACTATATCAATGCAATTAGAATTGGGTCTTCTATATCAGATATATCACACTGTGAATTTGAGCAGCATTTAAGTGATGTCAAGCTAAAAGCTTCAGAAATACAATTAAAACTTATACTAAAGAAAAGATAATTCCCATTAGAGTGATACCTGTACCAGTAAAATACAATAACCTATGTTGGACTTATATGTTGTGAAAATAGGTGGGTCAACTCTGCAGGGTCACGATTGACTGAAGATGTTGCTGCTACATTGGGCTTCTACCAACAGCCTGTGTGTTACACATCTTATCATGGAATCTACCAGGAACAAACTGATGCATCATTGAACAAATCAACCCAGAGTACTCACTTGAGGCACATGAAGCCCAAATGACCAGGCTCAAATTATCCTGTTTTGAAAACATTATGCAGCTCTCTGGAAAAGGCTCTAACGCTGGGAAAGGTAGAAGGAAAGAGGAGAAGAGGATGACCAGCAGCAAGGCAGATGGAGTCAGTTACAGTGGCAATGAATGCACTGTTGGGAGACCTGAAAGAACAAGTTAGGGATAGATTGTCATGGAGAAAAATCTATCTATGTGGTCACTAGGCGTTGAAAATGCTCTTGACTTAAGTTTCACAGATTTTTTCAAAAGGTGAGTGGACCCCACTTGTGGTTCTATTTGCTTAAAAAGAAAAAAATAACTGTATGTCACTGTAATAATTTTGCAGCTACTGGTAATCCCCTATCAGCGCTGTGCAATATCTCTTGCCAAAATTGAGAATATTCTCAATGGGGGACAACATTTCAGCAAAACAGCCCCAGCAGAAATTTATTTACAATGGAAATGGAGGAAGACTTCAAGGTGTTTCTTAGCATAAATACAAACAAAGGTTACTTGTTTTTGGAGCAGTAAACGCACTGATGCTTTGGCGAAGAGCCATGGACCGAGCGTTATAAGGCAGTTCAAGTACCCAGTGCTATTTAGATAATATCATTGCCACCTATGTGTTAATGAGCATAGACAATTAGACATATAAATTCCTGCATGAGCTACACCCTGCGTTAGTCAGTGCATGGCATGCTTCCATATATTGTTTCCAGCCTCATCTTTGAGACTAGACGCAATAGTATCTCAAAGGGTCTGAAAACTTTAAATAGATTTTTGAACTGCTGTACATTCTTGTCCATTTCCTTGAGCAAAGGAAGGACCCTCTGTGGAGGCATCCACTTTCTGCAGATATAAAAAAGAACAGAAAGCCAGATAAGGTCTCTTGGTGTATTAACAACCTACTTCCAACAATAAAGAAGATGGAAGCATTAAGATGGAGGCAACATGGTGAACCAAATATACATCTTGGGGATTCAGTAAATCTCTCCCCCCCTCCTTCCCATTTTGTCATGATCTGCAAAAACAGGAATAAGTAGCTAGCAAACTGCTATGTTCTAGAAATGAGCCATTTGATAGGTCAAAACTTGTGTAGGTCTGTTTCAAACAGGAATGAAAATCAATGAGCTTTACTGCTATATTATGTTGAACTTCTGGGATTCACATCAAAATAGTATTCTTTAGTTGGTGGTTTCCCTCTTCACAAACCTGTTTAAAATAATACATGATGCCATATTTACACCTTATCAGGATACTTTGTATTATCTACACTATATGTTGTAGGATGTTTCTCTATCAGGAACCTGACAGTTTGGTATATTAAGAGGGAGAAAAAAGCACTGAAACACAATTAATATAAGCACAATACAATTAATATAAGCACAGAAATATTAAATTGAAGGAGAAGAAACATTTTTTTTCCTGTCTCATTAAATCTATCTCTGTGGAAGCTGAAGTAATGCAAGAACACTTTTTCAAACAC
This sequence comes from Python bivittatus, assembly GCF_059951505.1. Taxonomy (NCBI): domain Eukaryota; kingdom Metazoa; phylum Chordata; class Lepidosauria; order Squamata; family Pythonidae; genus Python; species Python bivittatus. Next base: position 5,828,298 of record NW_028277113.1, read on the forward strand.
TTTGTTCACACAAAGCTCAGAGTAGCAGCTCTAAATCTAAATCAGAGTAGCAGCTAGGGAGGTGGCTCTATTAATAACATCCCTTCACCAATTATTTTCCTTTTCTGTTTTAGTTTTGTTTTTATAGTTCTTAATGTTTTTAATAATTACTATAGAATGGTTTTATGTAATGGTTGTTTATATATTTATTGTTTTATTGGACTGTTGTATGCCGCCCAGAGTCACTTTTTGTGAGATGGGTGGCCATATAAATTTGATTAGTAAATAAATCATACTTAAATCTGTGTAGTATTTTACAAGCAATTTATGGCCGAGTTTATTATAGAGATATTTCAATATCACTATGCATATTCCAGCTTGTCTTTAATAATTGCAGCCCTGCCCCGCCCAGTCTTTATCACAGACTAGCACACAAAGTATCAGGATTCTGTTGATAGCAAAAGATTCTCAGAACAAAAGGCAGAGCATGTAAGTAAGCTACTGCCACTAAACACTAAGAATGAGAAACGGATGGCAAGAAGTCTATTCCACAGGGAGAGATGTGGGGAAAGGGGGCACTGCATTTGAATTAGGAGATAAAAGTTCTGAATCAGCCTTACACCATTTAGTAACTACCAACAGTTGGCCACTGTTTCTGAGTAAAGATTTAGTTTCTAGCTATGCTGTTCGGATCTCTGAGAAGCTTCAGCCAAATTTAAGCATTACTTTAGCAGCTTCACAATAGAATTCAAAGAACTAGGTTCTGACTCAGTCAACAAATAGTTTTATGGAAGAGCTGCACTGAGAAGAAGTTACACAAGGTAGTCCATGGTTTCTGGTACTGCTTTCCCAGGGGAGAAGACAGGACTGCTCTTACCCTTGAACTTAGTAAGAAAGAGAGGAATGAATGGGGAGAGTTGAATACACATGCAGGGGATGGTGAGTGGCAAGTGCTAAACCCTGGAGCAGTAAAGGGTGAGAAGCAAGTAAATCACAAATGCTACCTACAGTCTAAACAGATTACACTATAAATGTTAAACAGTGGAGTGAATAGAGAATAATGGGGATCCAAAAAAGCAGCCTTCTTGTCCCTAAGCCAGCTATTAAGTTGTGAAAAGCAGCTGATTGACTTACAGAAGGCTACATGACTTCTGACCAGCAGAGACTGCAAATGAATTCTACTCACATTCTAGCAATCCACAATCTCTACTATGTTGTTAAAATGAAACCTTTTCTGGGTACTCTCTCAACCTTTCCAACACGTGTGTTTTGCTCAGAGGGAGTTAGTCCACTACTAACTCAATCTGACCAAGAAAGTACTGCCACCTTAGTGCACAAATTTAACAATCTAAATCCAGATAACCTCAAAGGTGCTTTACCAATATTGCCCCCCCCCCAAACAATCTGTACCACCCACAGCAAGACAACTCACTGACAAACCCCTGGAGGGAAACTTGATTAACTCTTTTTCTTGCCAGACTCAGAAAAAAAAAGAGATGATAAAAAAATTAGATGATCTGAGGGAAATGTTGATGACAATTCTTCCTGTTTTTCCCCTGAAGTAGGGGTGAAATTGGAAAATATACTGTTAGAGATAAATTCAAAACATCCTAAAACTGTTATAATTCTTTTCTCTGTACAAATATGTGTACCTGGGTGACATACTTGAGGATTATCTTTTAAATTACCCCTGTCCCAGCACCCCAGAAACCTAAAAAGAATACAGCATGATCCCAACTGATCTGATGTATAAAAGTAATCTTTACATTTTAAGAGGTAAATAAAACTGTTTCAAATGCCCTTATATACAGTAATATCTCAGTTCACAAACACTTCTGTTCACGAACAATTCGGTTCACGAACAGCACCATTCGCAAAATTTTGCTTCCGTTCACAAACTCCACATTGGGTGAGGAACAGGATCCACGGCCATTTTCTCTGCTGTGACACGTGGTCATGGTTTCCTGTAGGGAGGGGGACTCTCCCTCCAAACAATAACCGCCTACCCACCCGCCTTCCTGTCCTCCGTGCCAGAAGTCGCCTCAAGCAAGGTTAGTGTTCTCTATCTTCATACTGTACTGTACTGTACTTTGTTTCATATTTTTGTGGTTTTAAAAAAAACATATGGTTCAGAACAGATTAACTGTATTTACATTGAACCTTATGGGAAAATTTGATTCGGTTGGTGACCAAAATTGGTTGGCGACCACATTCGTAGGGGTCAGAATGGATTAACCATATTTACATTGAACGTGGAATGAATTAAATTCGTGAACCAAGGTACCACTGTATTCCATTCAGGAAACTTCAGCAGTGTTTTGGACTATATATGTGTCAGAGGTAACAAAACTGAGTTATTTTCATACATAAAGTCATTTGAAATCCATGGGAAGGAGGGCAATGACCCTCAACTGATCAGAGTCCATTTCTGTGGCAGTTTTGATCTAAGATTACCCATACTATATGATAAGAGGCTACTAGCTAACCTTGAAGTGAGTCAAGACAGGAGGCTCAAATGTTCCAAGATGGACACCAAGGCAATATCTAAGTTCTTAAACTTACAGCAGATCTAGACATGGTGAAAATGGTCTCTTCACCCACCCAAGGTTTCAATGGAATCCTTGCTGAATATGCCAACCTGCATTCCATGCAAGAAATTTCTTCCTAGATAAATTTCCAGTTAGGAATCAATAGTTTATAAGATCTAACTGGTTCAGTCTTGACTGTTCCCATTTTAAAAAGACACTAAGGCCAATTATGCATCTGGCTCAGAGACATCCCACTCCAAAAAGGCATGCTAAGATGTTAAAACTCAGACATGACTACAAGAAATTAACAGTTACTAAGAAGTCCCTCTATAGGGTTTCAATCTGGTCAGAACTAGAAATGTCAGAGAAAGGGACTAACTAAATTATATTGGAATACCATATTTGATATACTGAAGGAACACAGTTTTCTATTTGACATTCCTATCTCAGCCTCAGTATAGTAAGATTTCTATGCCAATTTATTTGCTAATCCCAACCAGGGCTTTATACAGAAGCAAACCACTGCGAAGAGAGGACTCTTTGGAAAAGACCCTGATGCTGGGAAAGATTGAAGGCAAAAGGAGAAGAGGACGGCAGAGGATGAGATGGTTAGATAGCATCACTGAAGCAATGAGCATGAAACTGAGCAAACTCAGGGAGGCAGTGAAGGACAGGAAGGCCTGGCGCGATATGGTTCCTGGGGTCGCGAAGAGTCGGACACGACTTAACGACTGAACAACAACAACAACAAACCACTGAAGAGATGATTTGAGAAAAATGGTGAAGAACAGTCTGGGTTCAGATTTGGGCATTCCACAATTAATAGTTGTTTTATTTTATACCATCTCATAGTGAAATATATAGCTGAAGGTAAAAAAAAAAAAAAAAAAAAAAGTTCACATCCTGTGTAGATCTTAGTGCAGCATTTAATTCCACAAATAGAGATACTTTATGGAAACACTGGCTATGTTAAATATGGAACCCACCCTCCTATACCTGCTTAAGGACCTCTGCACAAATACTTACCTGAAAATTCATACTGGAATTAATGGCTCTTTTTTATTTTTTATTATTATTTATTTTTTATTACAAAAAAGGGAAAAAAAACATAAAAGTCTTTTAACATAAAAGTGAAAAAGTTCAACAACAACAAAAGTTAATATATCATTATAATAGTACGTAGTTCCAATTCTATATATGCTTATCGAATACAAATATTATTCAAGCACATATATACTGTATATCTAATAGAGTTATATGAGTATTCTGTTTTGTTGTTGTTTTTTAACCCAGTGTATTTTGTATAAATGAGTCCCATATGTCATTATATTTGTCCATACAAAATCTACGTCTCTAGGCAATCCACTCATAGGTGGCAAGTGTAATCAGGTCAGGAGTTAATGGCTCTTTAACACAGAGCATACCCACTCATAAAGGTGTCAGACAAAGGTGCATTTTGGTCCCAATGCTGTTCAATTTCTCTGTCGATGACATTCCAGAATTTCTTCACTCCTCAGATTTCCTATGCTAAATATCCTTAATAAATTCATCAATATCATTTTATATGCTGAATACATGGTTTTGATGGCACATTCCCAAGCAGGCCTAAAAAGAATGCTGTGAAAACTAATAGTTGCTGTGCCTCCAACTCCCTGAGTATTAATAAAGTCAAGTCTAAAGTGGTGGTATTCAGTAAGAAACATCAAAATATAACTGGCACCTGGATGGGGAGTCCTTTGAATAATTTGACTTCTTCCCATACTTATGGGCTCTTTTTACCAACACAGGGTCAGGGGCAAATCACTTTAAATTAAGGTCTGAGAGGACCACTACAAGTTGCAAAACATCATTTACGGTACTTAACTATAATTACCCAAGGACTTTGATCCTGACACTCAAGATTTTCAAGCCAAAAATAATTCCAGTGTTCACTTTCAGTGCAGAATTGGGGGGCCTATTAAAGGCTCCTTTATTTGAACAAAACCAGATCCATTTCTTAAGTTGTGTCTTGGGAATTGACAAGGATACACCAGCTCTCATGGTTAGAGCTGAAACAGGTATCTATTCCATATATTCAACAATTAAAGTTTTAACTACCGGCAGAGGATTCTCCTAATGGACCTAAAATGTGTCTAGAAAACAGATACAGATGGTTTAGTCCACCATGTGGGTAAACCAACTTATTAAAGTTAGTTTGCAGCATAGGCTATCAATCTAATATCTACTCTCAGCTAGACATCAGGCCAAGAAAATCTTCAAACAGAGAGTATTGGACATCAATGCCTAAACCAGTACAGAATCACTTGCAAGCATTATATTTTTAAAATGGTTGGCCAAGAACAAAATGGCATTTCAACTAGAAAAATACCTGACAATAAGTCTGACACAATACCAAAGAATAGTCTTTACTAGAGCAAAATTTGAGTTGTTAGATTCCATGGTAAAATGTAAGTGATGCCACCAGGTGCTATACTATGAGAGGAAGTATTTATGTGGATTTCCACTGTATATTCAGTTCTCATCTCTAGGTCAGAAATACAGCACTTACACACCTTTTTGCACTGGGTCCTTCAGTTGCTGATCTTTAAAGTAGAATGGAGTTTATATGAATGCCTTAATAAATCCCAAATTATTTGCATGCAAAGACCTAACAGCTACTTAACCTTGCTCACTGTTGTCTGATTCACTTTGACGGTTTTAGAATTACTAGGAATCAAAAAGCTTACTTCAAACACCATCCATTGTTAAAGGGGAGCTGATTAATTGAACAATTTAGGCTTAGATATCATTACTTCCATCTGCAAGATAATCTTATACTTGTCAATAAGCAAAATAATTTAGTAGAAGCTTTGCTTTTTTATCTCATTTCTACTTCTGCCTACTTTAGCTGTTCTTCAATCTTATCCAAAATCCTTTAGCTGAAGGATTCAACACTTTTGAAAGAAAATTAGTTCCAAATACTAGGTGGAATACAATGGCAAATTTCCACTGACTAAAGTCATTCTATTCCTCTTGTTCCCTGTAGCCCCATATGCACTACCACAATATGGTGAGATGGGGACTTCCAGAAGAGATATTTAGAACAAATTAGGGTGTACTGAAAGAAAGCAAGAAAAAGTCCCACTGCATGAGTGAAACTAACGTAACATTAGCTTCTACCTAATATTTTTAGCTGGTTATTTCAACATGGGAAAGTGTTTGACGTGGTTAATTGTATTGATTGAGGTATTCTTAAGCAACCTGGACTAGTACGTTTTCTCAGGTTAATTGGCAGTTTTAATCTCAAGATTTCCCTCCCTTCACCATTAAATATCACAGCCACTTTAAGGCTGAAATAGCCTATCAGGATCATTAGAACCTTGTCCCATTGTGCCTTTATATTGTTAAACACAACTCCATTTTAATATTTCTCTTCTCTAATTCAGCAGCTTTGTTAGAGCTGCTAATTAAATGCAGCTCCACAAATTCTCATTCAGATTTACTGAATCTGTATCTGCAGCACATTAAGCCCTCCAAATTAATTCACTGAAACCTTTTCCCTAATATTTGAATCTAAAACCCAGAAAGCTATCTAAAAACTACCATAGTTTCTAGTGTTTATCTTGCACACAAAAAGTGTATTCCCTTCAGCACTTGACTGTAGGGTTGACTGGTAATTGCCGCATTGATGATGTTAACTAACTTCCTAACCTTTTGGTGAATGTTCAATTAAATTTTATTGTGTAGCAGTTAACAGACAGCTATCACATTACAAAATTCTTCTCATGATACATTAAGCAGTTATGGTGGGATTTGCAATTGTCCATCATCAAAAGTGCAGCTCTGCCAGTATTTCCAAAGGTTTGAAACCAGGACTTGAATATATATTATTTGGACTCAAATTGTTGGTCACCTACTGAAGCTCATGCTGAGAAATAGTGATGATTTCCAGACACAAGTGTTCACTCTGGCAATGAGAAAACACGCATTGCAACACCAGTCCTGTGACTTGCATACTTGTGTCCAGTGTATAAAAGATTAGGGGTTGTATTGTTTCATCATGTTTTATCATTTCTGCATCCTCATGTTTTGCACTGAATGTCTGTGTTTCCAGATCCCATTGTTGTTCTTCTTTTTGCTGTGGTTGACTCACCAGTTGTTCCTTTCAAGCATGCAAGCCATGGCAAGAACAAGAACAAGCAGTAATTTCTTGTCATATTGCCTTTCCCCTCTGAATATGATTTAAGGACTGGGTCCAGAGGGAAAGCAAGAGAGGGTACGCGGGAGGTTAAGTCTTCCCAGCAAGAAGAAAGCTGAGAAAGAGCCTCCATATTGTTCTCAGCAAAATTTACACAGGCACTCAAAGCCACATTTTCAGTCAAGGCTGAGGGATAAAAATATGCTTCCATGGAAATGGTGATATGATTGGGATTAACCCATATATCCTAACTGGAATGCAGACCATGTAGGATGGCAGATAGCTTTACACAATGGAAAGAATGAGGGGAAAGAGAAACACAAAGTTAGAAGTCTAACTTTGTAATGGAAGTATTCTTCAGACTGGTACTTGGATAACAGCAAACAAAAATAATATTTATTTAGGAAGTAACATTGTGATAAGAAGGCTTGAGTTACTTAAATCTCTCTACAGCTAAGAGCTGGAGTGTGCTCTCTTCCATTATATATATAGAGAGAGCAAGTCAAGTAAGTAGCTGAACTGCACAGGTTAGAGTAAAAAGAGAAAGGGAGCTGAAGTGGGAGAAGAAAGAAGTGATGAAAACTCAGAGAATATCAGCTTAAGTAATGGGAGGCATGTAACGCAGGGATGTGTAAAATCTTTCAGACAAGAAAAGAAGATAACAAGTGCTAACTATTTTTACATCTATAACCTCTAGTGATTTATATAGGTAGAAAGCTTATCATGTGAGGTTGGCTTTCAACAGGCTACATGTGGGGTATATTTACTTATTTGTTTCTTGTTTGATATCCTGCTTTTCCTTCAGGAGCTCAAGGCATTGAATGTCCATGGCTGAGGGTGGACTAACCTAGGTCTCTGTGGTGCCAGTCCACTACTTTAATCAGTATGCCACACTGTCTCACTTTTAATTAAAAAATGAATACCCTAAAAATACAGTAAATGCACTTTAAAAAAAAAAAAACCCATACACAATTAATACAACAATTTTTAAACTTAAAGGGAAAAAAATAGTAGAAACCAAAACAAAGGAAAAATATTAGGAGGAAAAAAAACCCAAACAAGCTAAGAAAGACAAAAAAGGAAAAAAAGAAATTCTGCTACTGGTTCCCAGTAGGGAAGATAGGCCCATTTTACTCCTAAACTCAGAAAGAGGGAGAAGAATGAATGGAGAGAGCTGAACACACATCCAAGGAAGGCGAGAGGCAAGTGCTGAACACTTGAACAGTAAAGAGTGAGAATCAAGTAAATCACAAATGCTATCTACAGATTAACCACTATACCACACTTTCTCTTCTAATATGTCTTCACCCTCAGGATGTCATTACTGGGCAGGAGTTAACAACCACACTCTGTTGCATCAGATTTTTCAGCTGCAAAAAGCAGCTACAAAGACTTTTCAGCCATTTTATTTACTTCTTGCTTTCTTACATTTTCATTTTTCTCCTGAAGAGAGTGCAGACCAAGGTACATGGATATTTCCCCATTGCACCCTTCCAATCACTAAGGTGACATGGAGAGATATCAACCTGGCTGTTCCAAGTCTAATACTTTACTTACTTCTAACACTTTACCTTCTAAAAGAGGATGAACTTTAGTTCCCAGCATCCCTCACCTTTCAATTTGGGGCTGCTGTAAGTTGCAATTTAGCAATATCTGGAGAACAACCCTTCACTCCTGCTATAGTTGCTACGTTACACAATCTCTTCATAAACAAATGTGGTAATTTTTACAATCTTGAACAATGTGGGGGGAGGGGAGTCTCTCTGGCCCAATAAAGAGCAGTTTTCTACATTCCTATCAATAAAAGAAAAATGTCATTAAGAATCTCTCAGATATAAAGGTCTAAAACAGAACTGATCATGTTTGAAATGCAAATAGTCCACTTTGAAAAATGTGAAATCGGTAAAATTATTATTTTGCTTCAATGCTACTGGCCTATCCAGTGGGAGGTCAATATCCTTTGATATCTGTATTGCTTATCCAGCACTCATGGAACAGAGCATGAGGACCTACAGCAAGCTTGCATAATTTAAAGGCCTCATTCGTTGCAATATACCTAGGTCCATTTCACTGCCTGAGTGGTGTAATAGTGTGTAATAGATATGGCTGTACATCTACTTTGGGCTTGCTCCAAAAGTTAAGTGCAGAATTAACTTTCATAGCTCACTTACAGCTTCCTGTTACTAAACATTCACTGAACCTAAAACAACCTTTGCAGTGGCTGTTTGCCATTTTTCACTCGGTAAAGGATGTACAGGTATGTATCAGTTGAACAGAATGCAGTGTATATGTCAAAATGATGTGTCATTCTAGTTTAGGTCTGTATGGCAGCTCGGGTGACAAGTTATGTCTATCCACTGGAATGGAGTCATGTAATTTCTCAGGAACACATGTCACTGCAGTATGAATTAGCTTTTGTTTTTCCTAGCTGAAAATACAGTCAAAGACATTTGGCATTTGCGGTGGAACTTGAGCTGGCTGCCTCTGATGCAGAGGCAGTGGGGAGCATCTCTGCAAAGTTGGCTTATTTATGAGACATCATTGGTCAGTCTTGCTTTCCATGGAACGAGCAGCAAGACAGAATGATAGAAAGAAGCATGATGGTGAAAGTTGAGTATAATTAAAAGTTGCGTAAACACTGGGAGCTGATGTCAGGATGTCTGTGTGGCACAATGGCTTTATTATTTGAGTTTTAAATTAAGAAATTATTATCTTCTGCATTCTCAGGTATTGTCTTGGAATGAAAACGAAACCATAAGTATTGCATAAAGCAATTCATTAAGAAAGGATATAGTGCTAATGTTTCCATAGAGTTACAGTACAGCATCTGCCCTATTAGATGATGGTCCAAAGTTACAGAAACATACAGTGGGATAAAACTGAACAGACCATAGAATAGACAACTGTCATAGAACAAGGTGTGTGATCCTTGCAGTACAAGGAAGGGGTATGTTATACACACTCAAGAATGGACATGGGTATCAGCATATTACCCTTCTAAATTGCCAGCTCCATGTTTCCCCTTTCCATGGATAAAAGGCACATATACGTAAGCTTTTCCTCTAATGATCAAGATTCTCCAGTATTATAAAAATATACTTCAAATTAATACTTCAAATAGAAGATGCAGAGTGACTATATGTATACAAACATACAGGCATACTTACATACATATAGCATAAACTCCTTGGAGCAAGATCTCTTGTCATCCGTAAAACTCCCTACATACAGTACACAGAGCAGTCTGAAAATCAGGATGGCCCCAGAAAGTGGCAAGGCTGGATATCCACTTGGGCTTCAAGAACTGCAGAGGACTTAATGTCTTAACAGTGCAACCATTTCCATTTCCTACAGAGTGAAGTTTTCCAGATGACCAACAGCCCATCCATTCCCCAAGCCTTTACAAACTTAACTGCAATCAGAATACTTCACAGTTGTACCCTTCCCTTTGTTGACTTCCATGGCACTTTCAAGTGCTTGTATCTATTGTAATGCTTCTATGAGAACATGCTTAGCTTTTATCAGTTAATCAGCATTTGCTTTTGCTGCTTCCAAATTGACCAATGACAGAGTGTATATCAAAACCATCTTGTCTTATAGGGCATCTAAGCCTACACATGCCATGCAATCCCTTTCCAAAAAACAGAGTGCCACCCACTGAGCATGCAGAAGTTCTGCTGAACTTCCAGATATTCAAATGATGGTCTAGTAATGTGACAGATTTTGAAGGAGAAACTACATTTTCCTCCGTGGGGAAAATGATAAGAGAAGGAGGGAGAAATAGTGGAGATAGCTCTGAGACTGAGAAGTAGATAGGTATCCTGGGGGCAAACTGTAAGGAAACATTTTACAGGTAGGATTAGGTTCAGCACAAGCTAATCTGCAAGATGCCTGTTCTACTACTTCCAAGATAGAGAATATGATGAGGGTCAAAAATCTTGGATCTGGTATTAATCTAAGGTGGCGACTAAGGTGCTGGACATGAACCCAGATCTAAGTCTCCACACAACCACAGAGGTCGATGGATGACTTCAACCCAGTCATTCTATCTTAGTCAAACCCATCACTAGGACAGTTGTAGGGATAAACATGGGGAACACCTCCATGCAAGCCATTTGAGGTGTCAGAAGAAAAAGGCAAGGATAGAATTGCAACCAACCAACAACTAATCAACATATAAAAATAACAATAACAGCAAAATGTGTTCCTTTTTTTCTCCTCTTTTGTCCCATGATGCCTCTAAAGCAACTGACAACTTACCAGGGCCTTGGTCTCTATGAGATCTGAATTCTGTAAGTGTTGGCTGGATTGGGGGAGCAGAAATCTCTTATGATCGTATTCATTACTATTCATAGAGGGAAGCAGTAGATCTTGGCAAATTTTTTTTTAGGTTTTATACATTATGAGATTATCATGCAGAAGGAGCATATTATATCTGAATACAGCAAAGGCTTGTTGCAAGTGAGTTGTCAATATTAATTTTGCAAATGATTTGTTCTGGTAGTGACAGTGTTTATGTCATTAAAAGGTTGATATAACATCTTTATGCAGACGTACTGTGGCACCTTTGGGACTGAACTAGCTTATTTATTTATTTTTTTTGTCTCCGCTGTTGTATGCAATGGCCTACTTCTTCAAGTGCAAGAAGCAGGCGGGGGAAGTGGTAGATTTAACATGCTGAATGTAAGTGGTGTTGTTTCAAGTGATTTTTTTCCACCCTGTGCACAGATATGTAATTTCTTCCTTGTTATACTTTTGCATGGCAATGTTGCCTCCATTTTCTGTGATTCGTACAGAAATAAAAATAATGGGCTGCAACCTGAAAAACATGCGCATGGAGGCTTGTTCAAGAGTGAAGCTACAAAACTCTGCTCTGCCTATAGTTCTGAGTGAGAGATGAGTGTGTGTTCTTATACAGGTAGTTCCCATTTAGTGACCACAATTGGGATTGGTGACTCAGTCATTGAGTGAAGCGGTTGTTAAGTGAAACTGTGACTGTGCTTATGATTTTACTTCAGCTTTCCTTTGCTTTACAGACTTGTGAAAGTCATAAATGGGAGGATTGGTCATAAAGTTACTTTTTCATCACCATGATAACTGTGAACAGTTGCTAAATGAGGCAGTTGCTAAATGAGGACTACCTATAATCAACACCTTTCATGAATCCTACCATTCCTAGCAGCTATTTTGACTTCTTTCTGTCTATTGCTAAACTTAGTAACATCTCCTTTGAGTCAGTCCTGAATCCTAATAACTTCAGGGACACTCTCAGGCAGTTTTCTTGGCCACCAAATGCCATTGCTTTCTTTCACAATGTTACTACTTCCAGTCTAGTCTACAGCTCTGGGATCTCCTAGTGGTTTCCCATCTAATATAAGTCCAGCCCTGTCTCTTTTTAGAATACATATATATATGTGGATATGCCCCTGAATCTGAGTTTTGCAGCCTCCAGTGTCCCCAGGATTATACCACTGATATTCAGTAGCAAATCTCTGGACATCAGCAGTGTGATTTCCTGCCAAATTCAAGCAGCAAAGCCAACAAATATGGTTCCCTTTAATCTGCAAAATGAAAAGAGTCATACCTAGAGGACACCATGGCTAATGTTTCTGCATATGGTGAAAAGATTCAGGAAAAGAAGAACATTGTTTATTTGTAAGGTTTCTAGCAAATATACATTTACCAGGGTAAGTGATGTCATCTTGATCCCATCACCAGGGCTGAAACCTGATGGAAATGAAACTAGAAGCTTGTTTCACCAGAGGTTCTGAAGCTGAGTCACTACCGCATGCTTAACTAATTTGCCTAATAATGATATACAGTATATATTACATTTAAATGCAACCTCTAAATATTAATAGTACAGTAGGTCATTTTAGTACAAAAAATTCTTCTAGGTTGGATCTCCCCAGAGATCTCCCAAGCAGCATCCTTCCAGCTACTATGCACTTAAACAAAACATTCTGCCAAATCTCCAGCCAGAAAGGGGGACTCTAAGGGGCAATCCTTCCCCTTCCTAGGGCTTCCAATAAGAAAACATCCAACCCCTAGTTTTCAAGCAGACAAGAACAACTTTACTACTTCCCAATGAACTCCTGCAACTCCTGTATACAGATATACAGACAGCATGGCCCAAGTACAAGAACAACTTTAAACAATTGTAAACTCTGAATCTCAATGGGATTAATCTCTTTGTTTCCCGCAAAGAGGCCTGCTCAGAGATGGCAGTTTGTACCCAACAGCTTTCTGAAAGCTACATGCACTTCTAAGGCACAGTACATTTTTAAACAATCCAGCTTCACCCCACCCCTTAACAAAAATCCCACAGCAACAGCTGTGTCTGCAAAAATCTCACGCAGCAGTTTTCCTCACTCTCTTCTTTATTATTGCTTAATCCCTTCTGGATTGATCCTTCTCTGGGCTGGCCTATCTGAATCCGGTCTGCTTTTCTTCCTCTCAGCCTTTCAAGCCTTGTTCCTCCTTCAGAGGATTCCCTGGGCAATTTCATCACTAATGAAACTGCCATTCTTTCTTTATCCACGTTGGCCAAGATGCCAACCAATTCTTCTGAATTATTTGCAACCTTCAAGCTGTCTCTCTCAGCTTGCTAGCTGCAGGAACAGAAATCCCAGCTAGCCAAAATGCAACAGGGAGAAAAGCCTTGTCCCTTCTCCAATTCTTGCTTACTTTTCCTCCTTTCCTTAACTTACAGCTTTGCCTCTTATTCGCTTTATCTCCTCAGGCTTCTGTTTCTAAACTAACCTTTTCCTTTCTTTATCTTAGCTGTGCTGTGAAGATGACCTTTCTTTGGCTCCTCCCCTCTCTCATATGAGTGCTGTCTTTGTCAATCTTGGTACTCACAGCTCTACTCTGAGTTTCATTTCTTTCCTCTTTACTTTTTGGGAGAGACCCCACTTGACTCTTGTTCCTTTTTTGCCTGCCACAAAATCTTTGCCCACCAGCTGCTTCTTTCAGCTGTCTCACACTTTTTCCCCCACCCGCTTCTTTTGGCAGTCACAGTCACAACAAGGATATTATGTTTGGTCTATGCAATATATTTTATTAAACTAAACTAAATTAAACTAAACAAGGATATTGTCAGATGTATTCTACATGATATATCTGTGCAATATTCATGTAACTGACTTGTTGATTATTGAAAGTTTGCAGAACCTGCCTGTGTGAACTTATCTGCCATTGGGCGCAAAGTTTTTGGACATGAGTTTGTATCACTAGCGGTGGGCAAAAAGGAACAAGAGCCCCCCCCCGCTCCTTTCTAGGAATCCCCAGTTCTGATTTCTGTCACTGATTCCAATTTCCCCAAGGGAACCACTTTATCACCTTCCTTATCTGCTCCTCCCTATTTACCTTAGTTTCTTTGAGAATCCTATTTCTTCTGCTTCTGACTTCTTCCTGTTACAGACCTGTACAACCAGATCCTTAGCCTCCAACTTAGCTTCCTTACATCTCCTGACTTTGTTCTAAAATTAACTCCTTTATCTATTTCTTAACTCTACTTTAACCAGCTGGGTTATGCTAGGAAATTACATCAATTAAACCACAGTTATATTTTAAAACTTTAAGAAAAAAATGCATTCACATGCAACACATATACAAGTAACTGTTTAAAAGTCTGTGAAGAGAAAGGTCTTTAGGAAGCATCTAACACATCAAGGTTGGTGTGTCCAAAAATGCCAGGGAGGGAAATGTTCCAATGATTAGATCCCCCAAGCAGAGGGCAAACAATAGGTCATGACACAAAGAGCAGAGCTTCCTCTTATGATTATTTCAATTATCCAGGTTATAATTGGGTGGGCAGCCTGCCAGGTCACTAGGTCCCAAGTTGTTTAGAGCTTTATGTGGCAACAGCAAAGCCTTTAATCTGGCTCAGCTGCTAATAGGCAACCAGCACAGTTGCTTCAGAATAACCAGACATCCCACTCAGCAACCAGTCTACTTATTCTTTACCAGCTGCAGCTTCTGGGTTAGGCACAAAGATAGTTCCACACAGTGCTTTTTATGACATCAGGAAAGGATGTGCAGTTAGCATATTAACCGTAGCTAGATATAGATTATCTTTATTACAGGACTCCAAAACTATGCACCTCTTTTTAAAGGAAATTCTTATGGGATGATGATGATGATGATGATGATGATGATGATGATGATGATGATGATGATGATGATGATGATTTTGGCCTGGAACACCAAGAACTCCACAGTTCAACCCTAAGCTACATATATTCTCTTATTTTTCCCAATTCCCATAAATGTAAACTATTGTCATAGCCTGCATCTTCTAAAAGCTCAACCTCTCTCTCTCTTTCTCTTCTTAGGCAACCCATCTTCATGTCAAAGAAATTGTACAGAACATGTACAGCTTTTTCTGATTCAGTTGTGATCAAGAAATAGCACTGGATACCAGAGAAAATATTTTCAGAAAGTGTTTTGTAACAGACATTTTTAAGATTAGATGGAGCTACAACCTTGCCTAAGGAACAGAATAAGAAGTGCCATGCTATCACAGATTAAAGGCTTATTTATAACTTTTTTAAAAAACAAAATCAAAACAAAATCAAAATACCAAGCAGATAGGAAGCCCTCAAGCAAAGTATGAAAGCAACAGATCTCATCTCTGTTGTTCTCCAGCAACTGGTTTTCAGAATCACGCTACCTTTAATCCTGTAGTATACTGATCATGATTAGTAGCCACTAATAGTGCTATCCTCAATCTCTCTATAAGTTATCTAGACTGATTTCCATCTATGTTGATAGCCAATTGTATAATTTAAGAGTCCTCACCTTCATTTGGATGGCACCAGAAATGTGGAAAATTGAGATTCTCTCTCTCTTTCTTTCAATTTCTCTCTCTCCAATCTTTCTGAGAAAGTGAATCAATTCTATAGTAAAAAGCACTAAAAACATACCTTTCTAGTTGCTTATCAGCCACACATGATAGGGGAGCCAATATCTGAAAGACGTCAGGGCACGAAAGCAGACATGCAAAGGGCATTATGAATGCCATCTTTGATAACCTGATAAGTGGGCATGTGGATCAACTATATCTATTTGAAGAAGAGTTTTTCCTGGAATCAAGAATTAAATAATGAAATGAGATTTTGAAATATGAATAATTTCACATTCAGTAAAGCCAACTATATCTCAGTTGTCAATAAAAGTTTCTCAGAGGATAGTGCCAGGGTTGCTGACAGGAGATGAAATCTTCAGATTCTGAATCATTTGATTCATGATTAATATCTTCAAGAGATTCCTCAAGATAGAACATAGCCTCAGTTGTGGTCTTTACAAGGCTTTGACTTCCAAATATTATTTATCAGAACATTAATATTGTTCCTTTAGTCTGCTGAATTCATACTTGTTTATCTTGTCTCAAAAAACAAACAAATAATAATAATAATATTTTTTTTTCTCATTTAGAGAAAGGAAATAGAACTCTTCTGTACTTAACTGTACCAAACTCAGTTTTTGGTATTAATGTATGCTTACATATCCATCCACATTAGAACACCAGTAGTTGAATCAATAAGCATGTATTAATAGATAGTAATTTCCAGAACATCTAGTCATTTGTTAACAAATAATAATTCTCAGTGTTAACCTAGAGAAATATGGTGAACCAAAAGTGAACTGATTTTTATTTTCATTGGCTATCCTACCCTGTCTTGTCCTGTTCACATAAGAAGATTTAAAGTTCTATCTCTCAATCCCAGTTCTTTTCATATTGAAAACAAGCTATGAAGGAGGTTTCTACCCATTTTCACTTCAGCATGAGAAAAACTCTCTGCATGACTGCAGATAAAAGCATTGATATGAGCAGTTTTATTTATGTTCAAGTGAACACAAAGGAGACTCCATTCAAGCCTTGTTGTTCAACTCAACTAAAAGTTGAATAAGATGCATACGGAGAGTTTAGGAGAAAGCCAGCATTCATATTCTCATCTGGTTTATATGGATCTGAATAACCTGTTTGAGCTGAATGCTTGAATAACTTTTTTGTTGTTCAATAAAATAATGCTTTTTCTCTCCTTTAACTCCTACTTTGACTCCATGACATCGTATTGCCTTGTTGCCAACCATTCCCCCATTCATTCTTCTTGGGCCATTTATGGGAAACATAACTAAAACTACTAAAACTACTAGATTTATTCTCAGCAAACTACACTATTTATCATGATTCAATTAGTCTGCAAATACATACACACACACACATATCTATCTATCTATCTATCTATCTATCTATCTATCTATCTATCTATCTATATCTGAGAATAATCTCCATTGAACAGGATTTCTCAATAAAAATGCATAGGATTCGCTATTAGTATTATTTACCATGACTCATTAGGAACACATTGACACAATAACAGATTAATTATTATGGACGATGTTAGATATGCTACTTCTCTGTATATATGTATTTTGATGGCTATATTTTGAGGTTCCTTTATGTTCATATTTTGTTTGAAACTAGATAGTCCACATGAGAAATCCTGATGGAACCACCAAGGACAGTAGCTCTTTATTGCTATTGTCTATCTACCAATGTACATGCTTTCTTTCCCTGATTAAATTGACAAGCTTCCCCCCAGCCCCCCACCCCCACATCATCAGAGATAGTAGAATGTTGTATCGTACATCTAATTAAGAGCCAGCAATCTGCCACTGATCAGAACTTGAAAACTTTCAATGGACCAGTCTAAAACTGTGATGAAGAAAACAGTCTAACTGTGAAACTTCACCACCCTCTTAACAAGTGGGCTGCCTCATGGTGGCAATAGGGTTGCAAGGCTTCCCACCATTATTCTTTTTGTCTTAAGTAGGTTGTCTTTCATAAAACAAATAAGTGAGCAATCAGACTTATAATCAAGCTCACAGTTTCTGTTCACAAGTCAGGATGAACTGTCCAGTGATGTTAAATGTGTTGCAGTCCTTGTCCAAAAATCTGTAACTATTTTAAGGATGAATATTAGTACTCCTGTCTTGAGCTGGCCTTGCAGCCTTAGGCTATCAGATCTGGACTGCAAAAAATCTGAACAACCATTATGTGGCAGTAAATGATACCAAAAACTCTAAATCTTTGCTGCCATTTAGTGGTCAGCCATGATTTTTGCAGCCTATATGTGGTGGTCCTAGACTTAATGCCTTACTAAAACTTTTGGTATATTGTGTTAGAAATGGTAGGAACCAGGCAGGAAAGAAAGAATTCAGTGGGTCTGAAGGCAGACAGCACAGCCTGGGTGGGGGACAAGGTGGGGTGGGGTGGGAAAGGGAAAAAAAAAAGACTCTACCTTAATTGGCTTACTATAAGTCTGCCTCAGAGCTTATTTCTAGTTTGCAAGATACATTTTTACCCAGACTAGCATTAAAGGTGCCTTTCTGATAACAGTTTGGTTCTTTCTGCTTGGGTTTGTGAGATAAATGGTGATCAATGATGCATTGATTTCCTCAAAATCATCACTGAGCTGATTTTGTGCCTTATGACTCTTGCCAAGCATTGTCTACTATGTACTCTGGTACCAAACTTCATTTATTTAGTCAGAACACTGCTTCTTTCCTTTTCATGTTTCCTCTTTGCTACCCAAAGAGATTTTTTTATGACCATTTTTATTTCTTGTCAAGTCATCCACAAAACCGAAAGCCTGGTTCCACATATGGAATGAATCTCCTGCTAGCTCTTTCTGCATTTATCTGAAATACATTGAAAGAATCTTCTCCATGGAAATTAATACCATTACTTTTAATGGTCAGGTAAACACCATGAATATTTTATTATTTAATGGTGACCACTGGGTATTTTAAAATCTAATAGTTTTATCCACATGGTTTGGGTCTTTGAAAATCCTAGTAACAGATTTAACCTGCATTTAAAATTTGTACTACTGCTAGAAAGTTCTTATGTACTTAATAACTCTCTTGGCAGCTTCTAAACAAACAGCTTCTTGGATTGCACCTGCATGTTCGTGGCATTTGGCCATGCATCATATTTGGATCTAAATTCAAGATTCTTAAGCGGTAGTGCAAAATCTGCACCTCACTTAAAGCTGCCAAGGAATTACTGCATTTAAATTAAATCACATTTTCTTTTGGTCTTAGCCTCATTCATTTTTGGAGTAAGGCTCTTGGCATATCATTCCAAGGCCAAATGTAGCCCTTGACCTGATAAAAAGGTTATATCTCTATCTTGCATGCATCAGTTTGGAGCACCCTGGAAAGTGAACTTCCAGGAACAAATAGTAATTTTAACCTAACTTTGCTTTACTCTATTTGCTTTTCTTCTTCTAGTTTTAACTAGAAAATGAGTCTTGCCTTTGTCTATATTGTGGTCCACAAGGAAAGGCAAAAAAAGAGATTAAACTGGTAATTGCAGGATGACTCTTACAATACCAATTCAGAACACAAACAAAATATAGGGAAGGAATTAACTTCTTATATGTTATACAGAAGAATTGGTCAGAACTGCTTCCTGAGATGCATCTGTGATTGCAAAGCACAGACAGGCACAGATCTGATTGATGATTGGGCCAGACCATGGTAAGTCATGCTCTTTTTAGTGTGTCTTTACTGTTAAAGTTATGTATTAATCCATTCTTTAACAGTGGCATGATAAATTGCATTGGTGGAAGGGAAAAGGTATTATTCAGCAATATCTAGGTTTTGGTTTTTGCACCCTGTTGGCATATGCTGCACTTTGGCTCAAGGCACTGCATTTATCATTGTATAATATATAATCAATTGTTGAAGAAACCAACAAAAATAGATAGTGTAAAGTACTGAAGCTTTGTAGAATATAAGGCTTCCAGGCATGACAACATTTAATGTCAATGAATCTAACAAGGTAGCTCTTTCAAGAGAGCAGAGGGTGAGTAATTCAGTAGGCAAGTCTGCCTTTACTAAGTAGACTTGTAACACTATTTGATCAATTATGTGTTATTCAAAGTCAACAAATGAGTAAATCACTGCTATAGACCTTCTGTTAAACGATGAGGCCTCCTAATGATGCCAGCTCCAAAACTTGTGATTTAGCGTGCAGTAGAAGACTTCAGGGTTGCCATATACACTTCATTGTCTTGGATAGCCATGCAGTTGGAATGCTTTAGTAAGGCTATTCTAACATTGTAAGTTGTAAACTTTCTCTATTATTCTTGCCACCACATGCTTTCCTCAGATATGTGTAATTCTGAATTTATAAAGATGCAAAAACATGGAATTGATGACACAAAAGGATTTTTTTTTCTTAGTGCCTCAAAAAGCATTAGTAGCAGGTCATCCAGAGAGTAGAAGAAAGGAGCTGAACTGTCTATTTGTTTCCTGGCAACTGGGTTAAGCCAAGGAAGCTGATTTTTAAGCTGATCTTTTCTTGCTGAATAAAGTAGACTTTTATAGTTATATATTGATGTTGTTCCTAAGTTCACTCTACATTTGTATGAGGATTCTGTTGAAAACTGGTTCTGTCCCTTTAAATTAACTGGGCCTGTTTTTATTGCCTCAGTAATGATTGCCAAGTTCTTACCTCATTGGTTTTAGACTATCATTTGGAGACAATCTGCCCACTGTATAGCAACTTAAAACTACCTATTTCTTAAAACAAACTTTTATGGCTAATCGTCCACTTTCTCAAATGAAATAGATCTACTCCTGAAATGCAGTGATGTTTTCCAAGAGGGTATTCTCTTTCTTCTGTAGTAAATGTTAATATTCCAGTGAAATCTTCAAATCTGAAGATAGGGCCTTCCCAATATTTTGGACACAAAGTCTGCAGAAAAACACTGAAAAATCCAAATCCAATTTTTGCATAATAAATACAAAAACACTAACCTTGTGGGCTGTCCAATTTGCAGGATTACCTCTACCATCAGTATATGATCACTCTGCAGTGAAAACCCTTGATCTGCCAAAACAGATTCCATCTTGGCATGAAATTAACAGTCTACTAGCATCTGTTATTTTGTACTTTAGTATTTGCAAAAAGAAAAAAAAAACATATTTGAAAGAGATGTATACCAACCAGAAAGATATTACAGATACAAACTAAGATTCAGTGACCATACTGAATCCTGGCAACATATTAACCTAGCTGACAGTGTGCCATGTGAAAAAAGCAAAAGCAAAAAGTGTATTATTTAGCAGTCAAATGGATGGAACATTTTTTTAAAGATCCAAGACATGCCTATGTGATTTCTTCCACTTGCTATTGACTTTTCTTCCCCTCCTTATGTTGTAAGATCCTAATTGGAGATGAAAAATAAAGCTTCCATTTTTCAGTCTTATTAGAGAATAGTATAATAAAAATAAATAAGGTGATATCAGGAAAGTATTTTTAAAATGTTGGGAAATATTTCTTCTGCATGCTTAACCTTTAATTATATTTTAGTAGCCATGAAAAAGTACTATTATACAGTATTTGTCTGCATGATACATCACTAAGTCTGTTCTGTCCATTATATTGAAAAAAAGTAATTCTTTCAGATCTATTTATAACACTGTTGTTCTTTTTCTCAAGAGAGCAATTTGTTAAACTCATATATTGTAATTTCCCCAAAGAAGATGACCCTTAATTTAAAATGGCCCCTATTCCCATAAAAGATAATACAGGAAAAGATAATTTTCTCCATTTCTATATTTTATATAGCTCTAAGACAACCCTCCCACTTTAAAGTTATATTATTTGGGGGAAGACTATTCTTGCTACCGTTTAGGAGAGACATAAAACATATTCATTTTCCCAAGACTTTTTAATTCTACTATTGGCTTTTATGTTTTATACTCATTACGTATTAATATTGTTTTTATTAATATTTTATTGTACTTTGTAAAGCACCCAGAGCTACAAATGGAGCAGGCAACATATAATTCTTCTAATCAGACAAACAAATTATGAAATATAGTAGGTTCATTTGTTTGAAATTCACTCTGGTGAAACCTGAGATTCATTGTAAAAACTATGTAGAGCAATGAGAATGTTTTGAAGGTGTATCCTTATCTTCATAATGGAAAGATGATAGTCAAGATTTGGGTTTTTAAACAACAGCCTACACTTCTTCACTGATTTGAGAGCCATCTTGATATATTTGATATGTTAAGAAATCATAACAAGATATAGGGAAGGACTTGATATCCTCTGATATATTCTGGGCATTCAAGATGATTGAAAACAAAATAGGACAAGATCTGAGTAGTTTTATAAAAAGAACTAGAGAAATTGTGAGATGCATGGATTTACATTATTTACATATGTGTAAACCCAAAGCCTGTGATAAATCAGTCTCATTTATCAACAGATCAAAGACCTTATTTTATTATATGTGTATACACACACACACACACACACACACACACACACACACACATACATATATCACCATGAGTCTTAAATAGTGGACTCAGAAGGCAACAGAAGACACTGGAAGCTCGAATTGCTGTCTTACATTGATAGAATCCCCCTTTATAAATGGAACTTCAAGCTGACTTTTCTGTGTCTGCCAGTAAGAGAGAAACCCTTTGATAATCATGTCCAGAAGCACTGAAATACTTCAGGGTCCTCTTTTTTTATGACCCTTCAATTATACCTCCAAACCTTTCTTGGTAACTTTGAACTTTTGTATCAAAGGGAAATGCAATTTCTTATGAAGCTTCAATTAAAAGCAGACTTGGCTGAAGTTGAAATTATCATATCTACAATCAGAGATAAAAGGGCTAGAAATCAAACACTATATTCCAAGAGCCTTATATTCCATAGGGATGTTATCTGTAATATATACACAAACAGAGGGAGAAGGAGAGATGGAGAAACTTCAGGAAGGCAATATATATGTCAGAAAAGATTTTCTGTGAAGGATCTTTGTCATTTCCAAAGCAGTTTAAGGATCAGTTCTCCACTCCTCAGTGACTATGCCACAGATAAATCTTAAAAGTTGTGTTAGTCTGCAGGTGTTTCTCCTCATTTTTTTCTGGATTTCTTCAACCCAACTGATCCTTTCCTCCTATGTGTGGATGTATAGATGGGGCTGTTTTGGCTAAGAATCTATCCTTAGATAATGGAACATTCTATTTATATCACACTTAATAAGTAAAGAATTTGTAGACTTTTAAAAGTCATCTATAAGCTGTTACATAGAATTCAAGTGATAAGAAGGGAATAAGTGTCTTGTTGCAATTTATAAGAATCCAGCATTCCATTTTCTGAATGGATGGCCTGGTGGAAGTTTACAGGGAGAATATGATGACAGCAAACCTAGGTTTGGGTAATCAGTATGCAGCTTGGTGTTTAGTTATCATGAGTTAATGTATAGGTTGCAAGATCTGTTAAATACTCCAAGGCCAACAAGCATTCTTTCTGGTTCATATAGCCAACTGTCAGAAACATTCACCCTGCCTCATCGGTACCTTTCTTAGCACTTCCCATAAATCAATCAATTCTCCCTCCAGCTAACTAATGAGAAAGTACAAAATCTGGCATCCAGATTCTTTCTCACCTCATCAATGCCTCACTGCATTTTTCCTTTTTCTTTTTTTGCAGCAAGCACCAGCTATTCGGTCTGTCTGTCTGTCTACCTACCTACCTACCTATATTGAAAATGGTGGCAAAGATTTCTGGGGGTAGTGGTTAGGAAGAACTGTTAAGTTTTTTAAAAAATATGGTGATACTTCATGGAATATTCACTTTAGCAGGAAGAGAAGAAAGCTGGGAAGCCAATGGGTGGGTAATAGGAGATACCCAACTTCCACCTTTAATATTAAATTTGCAAAACTATCTCTGGCAGTATTTCTTCCTGAATCACAGTGAGTTGGAAGTCAGTTGGCTCAGCTGTATTAATCCTGGATTGCTGTAAATTGCTACATGTGGAAGGGTCCTCAAACCCCTTGAAACTTATCAATTAACTTTGGGAATGCAGAAAATATTAGAACAGTTGTGACTGCAACTTGCAAAATAAATGTAGAGTTGAGAGCTCCTGTTAAAGATTCAACCAGCTATGCCTTTTTCCCCAAGATATTCCATTCTACTCAAGTTTTCCACCTTGCCCCCCAACAATAGGTCAGTAATTCTGAAAAGATGCATTGGGAAGAGTGGGAATGCAAGCCTGAGAAAAGACACAAAGGATATAAGAAGCTGATTCATTTTTGAGAGCTGGTGTGGTGTAGTGGGTAAGTACTACCCTAGAAATTGGAAAAACTGTAAGTTCTAGTCCTCTCTTAGTTATGAACGTCAGCTGGGAGGCTTTTGGCCAGTCTCTGAGCCCAACCCACCTCACAGGGTTGTTGTTGTGGGAAAAATAGGGAGGAACTTTATGTACAAGAGCCCTTGAGTTGTACGAAACAAAGGCATGATATAAATCTAACTATAATAAAGTTGCTTTAATGCAACTCCATTAAGTCACCCTGTTAGTTAGCATTCTGAAGGTCTTGAATGTGCTTAATCCACATTGGATTATTTTTAAGGTACCTTTTTTCCCCTCAGTTTTTATAGGTTTTTTTTTTCTTTTGTACTTTGCTTGTCTTGGGGTTCCTCAAGCTTACTGACTGATACATTCCTCTTGTCTATGAATTATATTATCAGATGGGCTAAATAAGAAATGGACTCAAAGAATTAGATCAATTGTTGATGTGTAAAAGAGAGCTATAGCAATGCTGCCATTACTTAATTTCTCCCCTCTCTCCTGCTCAGCGGAAGCTTTCTGTCCTGCTGAGAGAGATTTCCACAGTAAATGTTTTCCAAGATGTAGCTCGACTCATTACTTAAAAAAAATAAAATAAAAATCCTGTCAATTCAGTGGAACTTGATTTTAAACATGCACAGGACTCTGTTCTTATTCTTAAAGCATGCATGTGCACTTGGGCATGACTTGTATGCTGTTTTCTTCCAGAAAATCCAGGAATTGTAGATATTTAATTTTTCTCTGCCTACCAGCTAAAAATAAACCTCTAAAACATAAGGGTTGTTGATGCAGAGAAAACTTCTTTGACAGCTTCACCAGCCGCAAACCCTTGGGCAACCCATGATTCAGTCACCATTTTGCAATTAACAGTTTTAGTGTATATGTAAGACAAGGCAAAAAAACCCTTCCACAAGTTACTTTTTTAATTTAGATTCAAGGTTTTTCTTTTCAACATTGCCAAGATGTTTTATTAAAATTTGCTGCGACAAAAGACAATTCTTCACGCCACACTAGACCATTAGTCTATTTACACCAAGCAGCAATGGTTCTCTAAATTTTCAGAGCAAGGTATTTTCTCTAAACTTATTAGAGATGTCAAGGACTGAATCTGACAACTTAAAAAAAAAAGATTGATTAAAAAAAATAATAAAAGACAATACAAACTAAACTCAGAAAGGAAAATAGAGAAAGGAAGAATAGAAAGTGCAGGGGGAAAGAACATTTAAAAAAAGGAGAAAGAGGGAAAAATAAGAAAAAAATAATATTTAAAGAAGTGACTTCCAATCTTCATCACAAGTACAAACAAATTTAGTAATTCTTCATCCCCTATAAGGTTACATGCAAGTATCTCTTCTTCCAATAACCCATTATTTATCCATATGCAAATCCATAAATCATTGATTTCAGTCCTTGTGTTAGCAAAAAGTCCACAAGGGCTCCCAGAGTTTGATAGAAACATGACTTAGTTTAACCTTCATCAAACAAACCAACTTTGTACTCCTTTCTTTTGCCTCTAGCAATCTTAATCTCTAATTCATTCAGCTGTTGTGGTAGGATTTGATCTGTCTTCAGGTTTTCATTTTCCTATCTCAAAAACTTCTGCAAGGCCTTAGCAAACCTGTTTTGTAAATCCAGTAAGAAGTCATTATCCAGGTCATTCTCTTGGCTTGCCATTTGTATTTCCACGTTGACTGTAATCTCTGTTTTATAATCCACATTTTTTAAAAAATTTTTTTCCAATATTTCAACATTTTTTTTTTACATTCTAATATTTCTGCATCAGATGAGGTTTGTTTCATCTGGACAATCATCTCCAGATTCTTGGAGGATCTTCCAAGGTATTATTCTTCACATCTGTCATGACATCTCTCATTTCTTCTTTAACATCTTTTGGACATAGTCTATCCATAAGGGCAGACAACATTGCTGACATTGTAGCAGCTAGTTTCTGTCCCCATTCTTCAAATATCTCCTGGAATATTTCAAGTGTCATACCATTTTCTATCATTTTCTCTCAATGCTAACCAAAGACAAAAGGCAATCCCCCCCCCCGTCTCTCTCTCTCCCTCCCTCCCCCTCTCTCTCTTTCCTTTTATACCTGGAATCTTTAGTCCCCTCTAGTAACCAATTTCTGAAATCAAAAAAATTCAAATTTCTGTTATGACTTAAGGTAGACTAAACAATTTAGTTCCCATGAAGATGCTGTTTATTTATATAATTAGAGTCACTAGAGTCACTTCTAGTGAGATGGGAGGCTATATAAATCTGATAAATAAACAAATAGATATTTCCAAAATTGTATGGCAAAAGTCCTAATAATCCAAATCCATCTGGTCCCTTAATCTGTTTATAACTTTCCTGGATTAAAGTCTTATTTAGCCTTTTGCTGTTTATTTTAAATTCTTTACATTCTTAAGCTTATAGTTATTTTTTTTTTCTTTTATTCTGGAATGAAGGTAAACTTACCAGATGGCTATGCAAACTTGTCATTTTGAAGATCTCTAATAGCCTTAAGATAGTTAAATAGATAATTTCCAAAAGTGATGAAAAAGTGGGTGAGTGAATCCAGTGTTCTTTAAAAGGCTCTGCCACAGTTGAGAGTGTGATGGCTTTTCTTTGTCTCCCTGTGCTCAGACCCATTTGACACTGCTATCCTGCGGTCTCCTTGAAAGAAGCAGCCATCCAGAACACAAGTGGGTGATCTTTCATCCTCTCCTTATCCGAAGAGGATCCGGGGAACCGATCTACTTGCTGGTCCTTCGATCATGGCCGCAACATCCTCTCCACTTGTTTGGAGACATGCTAGCTTGCCATTCCTCATCCAGAATTTCTCCATGTCTCACATTTCCTGAGATTTCTGGCAACCCAGGTTTCTGAAAAGCCAATGAAAAATTTAACTGTTTCTTCACAATAATTCACATGCAGTGGTTGGAACATATTTTACATATTTACTGAAATCACTATGAGAAAGCAATCACTTTTTCCACATATGTGCTGGATGTAATATAGTTTCCACATAAAGCAATTCACAAATGTCAAAAGTAGTTGTAATCTCTAAAACTGCTCACATAAAACTGTTTTCCAGCAAAAGTTGTCCCTCAAGTGTTAGCTCAAATCCTAATTTCGCCATGTCTTCTGTATGTTTTGCAGCAATGAACAGGAAATGTTGATTTTATATGTTAATGGAAGGGGGGGCATGTTTTAACTCTTGAAAAACATGCCTACTGGCTTATCTTTAGCAACTCTTGCAAATAAATGATGAAATATTTACCAATTCAGAGGAGACAAAAATTTAAAAGCAAATTGTGTTTAAAACAGAGATGCCTCATCCAGTTGATTGATATTGTGCTTGGATGTATATTTGTAAGAACATTTCACTGTGGAAAAATTCATTACAGTCTTGTATTTAAAGTTCGGTTTCCGATATTGTTTGTTACTTGACAGTGATATTTCTATGTATTTTCACATAAGAAGATTAGATTTTTCCCCAACATCTGTCCACATTATGTTACATTACAAATGAATACACTGTTGAAACATCTGCTGCCTCTATTATTATTTTAATTGTTAATCAAGGTTTTAGAATAGCCTTTCCCACCTTGGTGCCCTTCAGATGGATTGGACTTTTATGCTTTTTTATAATATTTTATTGAGATTTTAAAGATACATTTAAAAGTTAGAAATGAAAAGGAAAATTTGAAATACAAAATATAAAGAAAAGGAAAAGAAAAAGTGAGGTAAAGTAAAAGAAAAAAAGATATGAAAAATAGATAACTTCCAATCTATCTCTGGTCTTAGAAATAATAAGGCTATCATAAGTGCTAGTTTTTAATACATTAAATAGGAATAATTGTCTAAATATACCCCATTACATTTATAATCTAATCTTCAAATCCCCATGTAGCTTCACCCCACCTGCAGGACCTTTATGCTTATGATTCCCGGTCAACATTCCATTTATGGGAGGGGGAACTTGGGAGTCACTATATACCTTTCAGTCCAACCTATTTAACAGGATTATTGTGAAAATAAACTGCATGCATAATCATGTACACTGCCCTGAATTCCATATAAAAATAACCTTGAATACCTTTCTCGGTCTGATTTTGATAAAGGGAAAAGGAAGTGGAGCTAATATCAGCCCTGCTAAACAACCATTTCCATCAAATGTTGCCACTCCCATAAAAGTCGCCCCATAGCTCTTCTACCAGGGTTTGTCTATGGCGAGATTAAGGTCCTTACTGCTTGAAGAATGGAGTTGTATGGATTTCCTTTTAACTTTCCAATCATTTTTGTTTGTTTACTTGTTTTGTGTCATGTATGCTTGAGGACAGTCTCTTATTGTTGAGCTGTAAGCTGAGAACCTTTCTGGCTGAAGTGAAGGAATCAGTATAGGATGGATGGATGGATGGATGGATGGATGGATGGATGGATGGATGGATGGATGGACGGATGGATGGATGGAATATAAAGGTATTCAACAGCATGCATGTTTTTACTAAGTAACTCTTCTGTTCATTACAAGAGGATGTCAGAACATTTTCTAGTGAACAGACTCAGTGTAGGCAGGATAACAGTGACATCCAAAAAAGGTTATCAGTATCTTAGGTGGATATCTTCAATATATCCTTTATAACTATGCATTAAAAAGAAGAGGGTAATGCTGTCTTCCACTGAGAAACCTCATGGTTTCCCAGGGCACAGTTTGAAAGCTACAGTTCTATTAAGTGATGAGACAAATGGGATGTTTTGTATTAGATAGGAATGATCATTTAGAGGCCATTCTCCCCATCTCTTTGGTGCCCAGTTGGCAATATAAAATATTCAATCTGTACCAGATGGGAACTTCTTGACACAACATTAACTTTAGCGATGCACAGATTTTGTTCTCTAATATATTCTTCTGGTTAATTTTTCAATGTCAAGTTTATAGTGTTCTGTCTAGTTTTCTGGGTATTTTGTCTGGCTGGAGATATGAATTGCTAATTTTAATGGATCTAAAACTAATGGAACTGAGAGAATGATTCAATCATGTAAGTATTCAGCATTTTTATTAAGGTGCCAAATACAATAAACTGCAGGTTGGGTGTCTTTGATCTGTTTCAAAAGGAGGAAAAACATTGGTTATCATTATTTCAACTTTATCTGTCTGTATCTCAAGGAAATCTAACTATCTAATAAAAAGCTGCAACTTCATCTAGCAACATAATGTGGTTCTGCCATGTTTGATTAACATGACAGAGTTTAAATCATAATTTGCATGTTTGCTATTGTATCTCATTTATTCAGTCACTCTGCTTTCTGATAGGAAATGCTATGGAGAAACCTGCCACTACTTTCCATCACCAAGGCCTTAATGCAGTTCCAAGCAGAGATCCATTCCCCACCCCAACCCCCAACCCCCCAAAAACCCCTAAAGTTTCAGTTTGAACAGCAGCTTTAAAAAGCTAGGTGGATCTTTTTAAAATTAGCAGGTTGATATGAAAGCTACCTTTGGCTTAGTTTTGTATGTTTCCAGTAATGTCTGGGGAGGGGGGGGGGGTCTATGAAATTAAGATTGGACCAAATCAGCCATTTCCCCTCCATTCACTTTTGGTGGAGAACTGAATGAATTCATTTTCTTCTGCCAGAACTACAACTCCCTTGATTATACTCAGAACTACCACCACCACCCCCTACATACACAACATACACATACATAAATAAGACAATAGAAAGTCCCTTATGCAGCATGGACTGAATTTTTAATCTTGTTGAATGATTTGGCAAGTGATGTCCAAAAGATGAAGTTTAACTATCCTGATGGCTTTTGTTCAAGACTTCTCCTTATCCCAGTACAACAGTAAAAAAAAAAAAAAAATGTGGGGGGAGAATTCTTTGGCTTATTTATGAATTTGTGAGATCTTGGTATTACAGTACCTCAGTACTGTGGTCAGTGAAGAATTAATATTTGTATGAGGAGGCCATATGCTACTATTCAGCTGGCAGACTGTAGGGAAATGTTCTAAGCTTCAAATGTGTTTCATAAAGAATTTCAAGGTAATTCATACAAGGTGTCTACACTTAAAAGAAGCCCAAAACACCACTGCATTTCAAATAGAGTAAATATTTTTGGAGTTCTATCAATGGAATTGCAATTGAGTCAGCCTAATTGTCATCTTTCCTTTCCTTTCCTTTCCTTTCCTTTCCTTTCCTTTCCTTTCCTTTCCTTTCCTTTCCTTTCCTTTCCTTTCCTTTCCTTTCCTTTCCTTTCCTTTCCTTTCCTTTCCTCCCCTTTCCTCCCCTTTCCTCCCCTTTCCTTTCCTTTCCTTTCCTTTCCTTTCCTTTCCTTTCCTTTCCTTTCCTTTCCTTTCCTTTCCTTTCCTTTCCTTTCCTTTCCTTTCCTTTCCTTTCCTTTCCTTTCCTCCCTTTCCTTTCCTTTCCTTTCCTTTCCTTTCCTTTCCTTTCCTTTCCTTTCCTTTCCTTTCCTTTCCTTTCCTTTCCTTTCCTTTCCTTTCCTTTCTCTTGGCTCTGTAATTCCATATTCACTGTCAAGCCTTCAGCTGAACCTCAGAAAGGTTGAAAATGGTAAGAAAAAGCAGCTTCACATGTGGCCTCACTCCATTCTACTCCCTGGTCTCCATGTATTTAATTAATTAGAGATCTGAATGGAAGAGCTTCAGCATTACACATCCTTACAAAACCTAGAAAACAGGCTTCATAGTCAAGAGAAGCTGCAATTGTGTTCAAGCAGATGAGATTATCTTCAGTCCTATAGTGGAAGCCAAAGACAGAAAGGGGTAGAACAGGTTTATGCTTCCAAATTTACTCCATTTTAACCTTGCATTCATTCAGCAGAATGTACCGGCTCACTGTCCTGGAGCATCAAAGTAGTATAAGAGTTATTGTAATGGAGAATGTGAGTTATTGACTCATTGTTCTTTTTATCAATTAGTTGCCAGAAAAACTTGATAAAAATTCAAAGATAAAGAGTTAACAACATTTCAACTTGGCTTGAAAGTATGTAGCCATTCTGCCTCTTTGAGCTTTTCTTTGAGAGAGCAGATTTTGTCCTATTTTTGGTATCTTGTTGATCTCCAATCTTCTTTTTATCATGCAGAAGTTAGGGAGAAGCATTTAGAATCCAGGCTGATTTATCTGTGAAACCCCGCTCTATTTTCCCATTTTTGTAGTACAAGACTATGACTCTAGCTAGGGTATGACAGGATCTTAATAACTGTGTATGCACACAAACTAATTGTTTCAGATATAGAATCGTGGGAGTGGATGAATGGAAGAGATTATTTATGTTTTATACTCCAGTTCTATTACTTTAACAGGTTATCTTATTTGCTTCAACCAAAATCTTTAATATTGCATATGTATGCAAGCAATTACCTTTTTCTGTAGATTTTTAGAAGCAATAATCATGGTCATCTTGAAAGACTTTTAAAATCAAATTGCTCTTCACAATTTGTTTACTTCATGTCAAATGCTTTGCCACTGGCTTTCGTTTCTTTTCTCTGCTATTCTAATTTTGCTTCATACAATTGTATCAAAAAAAAAACCCACAGAGAGCTCCATCCTCATGTGGATCAGCAAGGAACATAAATGCCATACACACCACCTCTAATATAATAATACTACCGATAATAACTAATAATACTAATATGTTCCAGAAGATTGCAGAGTTATTCTTTTATTTTTACTATGAATGAAAAGGGGGGGGGGAGTGCCAAAACAAAGCAAAACAAAACCTCATCACATTAAACATTCTATCATCCCCCAATATTTGAAAGTCAAATAATTACACTGCTAGCAATTCTGCCTAGGAATAAATGGAATAAACCCTTTATTGATATCTTTTGCTAGAAGCAAATTAATAAGCCGTGGCAAAAGTGTTATGATTTCATTGAGGGTTGACAGATGTACCCAAGCTTAGCCGACTCTGACTCTACAATGGAATACTGCTAACCTCTAGATAGCAGACTCGTGCCTCTTGTTCTCTTTTGAAGTCTCCTTAACAAAAGTCTGCGGTCAAAGGATGGTGCCACTCCTGATGTGCTGCACATCTTGACATTTGGAATGGTTCCCTATTGAACTGTATTCCATCGGCTGAACGTAGAGATCCAAATTGAGCAAAGGCCTAAAGCAACGTTTCAGCAATCCATTTTTGCAGTTGGCACCCTTTGTTCTTCCTTGATTATCGCTGACTTAATTACAAAGGAGGAAAATATGGACTGCCTTGTAATGGATTTCAGGAAATTAATGGTCTTTGGATGATGGCGAAATTAGTGAGATTAACAGTGGTGTGGTTGGTGGTTTCATTTTTTCTCCTTTTGGTCTCCTGAATTTTTTTTCCAAAGAACCCTGGGATCTAAATTTTCCAGAGGGTTCTCAGTAAAAATATCAGCAATAGCAAATAATTTTTCTGAATGCAGTTTGCTAATCAGTAATTATCTTTCTTTGCAATGCTGAGTTCAAGGGGACTGTGAGAAGTGTTTTAGTTTAGTCATTTTCATTTAACGTACTAGGTATTTGATGACTCACAGGTAAAGTTAAAGTACAGTAGACGATAGGAGTGTGCAAGCAAGTTCAGCAGGGTTGTGCATATCCAGCATCTTGAAAAGTTGTTAATACTTTACCATAAAGATCCTGCCTTATCAGAATGAATAAAAAGAACTACTATAATAGATTTCATCACTATTTTAAAATCTATAGCCTTTTTCTCATGTAGGGTGGGGGTACCACCCACTTTCTAAGATTCAGGGGTCTACCAAAGCTGATTTGGGGAGATGCTGGCTGCAAGGGAGAGAAGAGAAAAGCCTATTACATGAACAAAGCCTGTTCATATTTAAGCCTTCTATTTATTAATAAAGTTTTTTTTTTTTTTTGGTCTGCGCTCAGTCATTGCTGACCCTGCAGTGACTGCTTGGACGAGTCCTTGCAGTTTTCAAGGCAACTGTTCTTCGGAAGTGGTTTGCCAGAGCCTCCTTACTAGGGCAGAGCCCAGCTGGCGAGCAAAGGAGGCGGGGTTTCCGTTGCTTCGCGCCCTTTTCGGGCACGCACGGTTTTTCGCGCTTACCGGCAACTGCTCCCAACTCCTTTTTTGCAAGGCGCCGCCAGCATTTTTCCTTCCACCGGAGTGAGAGTCCCCATTTATCTACTCACGTAAGTTTTCAAACTGTTGGGTTGACAGGAACTGGGGAGGAAACAGGAGCTCACCCTGTTTAACACGAAGGCTGGACTCGAACCGCTGAAGTGTCGACCATTTCTGGCCGGCAACTTTCAGCGTCATTAAGCCGCTGCGCCACCACGTCCCCCAATAAAGATATTAGACTTAAATATACCTCCAAAGTTTGTAAGGCAGTCTTCTTCCAGGAGTGTTCTATAAAGTTGTCTATTTGCTTTTCCCAATTAGCAACAGATTAATCATTTAAAAAAACAAACAAACTGATTTTTGCTTTTCTCTAACAGAAGTGCTTCCAGAGGTACAAGAATTTTTGCAGGGCCACTTTTTAATTTTTTTTTTCCCAGTGTCTGCAAATCATAAAGCTATAATGGCAGCATTATGCCAAAAGATCACTCCTGTTTGATTTTGATGCCATTCAACAATATATATTGTGAAATGAAACAGTGTTATATATCTGCTTGGGACCCAGATTCCAAGTAGACTTCAGCTGATGTGGAAAGAGAATATCAACTTATCTTCTTGGTAATTTGTTCATGCCACCCTTTAGGAAAAAAACACAACAGCTTCCCACTGCTATCTTTCATCTTCTTGACCACTGTCAGGAATGATCATGCTCCTGTTTATTTGATCACACAAGACTGCATCTTCACACAGATGTCCAGGCTAACAGCTTAATTATATATATGTGTCTTCTCTGTTACAATACTTGCCCTTTGCAGTGATCTCTTTCTCCCCCCCCCCCCCTCCAAGATTTGGATGACCTTAATGCTGTTAGCCTTCAGGAAAGCTTTAAAACTCAGGCTTCCCCCTAGGTGTTGGGTAGGGCAATTGATGACCCTATCTTCAGGGAGGTGGAATGTACACTGATGAGCCTCAGTTGTTTGTTGTTTGATGTCTTGGTTTACGGATTTTGTCTTTTGTTGATGTTGTCTGGTTTTTTATTATTATTTCCCATATTTGTTGATGTTGTCTTTTTTTAATTTCCCATATTTATTTGACTTTTTAATTTCCCATATTTTTGGGGTATTTTATGTATAATGCCTGGAGCCACAATAATGTGAGTTGGGCAGCTATATAAATCATCTAATTAGTAAATAAATAAATGTATTTGACTGACACAAAACATAACAATGACATAACGCAATTGATGGAAGATATTCATCTTTTTTCTTTTCTTTTTTACGAACCTTTATTGCTGTATAAGCTTAACATACCTATATATTGTCATTTTCTACCAAAAATCAGTGGAAAATTCATCTTGACATAATTCTGCATTTTGGCATCAAATTTTGATAGTGTGATCTTGGTTACCTCCAAGGTAGCAAAAAGGGAGCTTATGGTAACCTATAAGTTACCATCTCTAATTTAAGGTATATATTCAAAACTATCCTTTTTTTTTTCTGTATATGTGCTATTTTTTTCTTCTCTCCCTCATATTGTAACTTTAGTGAAGCAGGCATCAAAATCATCCTCTATTAACCTTTAATAATTTGCTATTTTTTCTCAAAAACTCCCTATTAACAGGCAAGAAAATTCTAACAACATAAAATACGATTGTTGGCCCAAAACTGTCAACTAAATCAGTCTCTTATATATTACACCTCCTCTTTCCTAAATTAAATGGATTAACAGTAATATTGGGCTTTGAAGGATATCCTGTACTTTCTGCCCAAATTAGAAATAAATATATACAGAATATATTGCATATATAATGCAATACATAGTGAGAGAATTTATATGTTGCATATTTTTTTTCTAGTTAACTGCTTTTATGGTATCCCTATGTAAAGGCTTTGGAAGCAGTTTTGTATTTTTGCAAAGAATGAATTGCTATAATATGAAATTAACTATAATACTGAAACTTGAAAGCACAATATTATAAACAGAACTTTGCAAAATTATTTTCCCTGGGTGAGGAGAGTGGGAGATTCGTTGGGCATAACTTTAGTAGCAGGTCTAGGACATGTCATGCATTAAAGTATGCTTAAAAAACTTCACAGATACGTAGAAAAAATAAAACTGTTAATGAAATAAAACAGATGTTTTGCAACATCAGGTACACTTGAGAAACAGACAGAACTGAAACATTTCTCTGTTGGCTTGTATACATATGCATGTAAGTGTGGCAGTTTCCCCCCCCCCCCCATTTCCTTTTGCAGGTGGTTGCTTGAAGTACTATATTTAGGTATGAAAATGGACAGCAGTCTGAAATCCACTAGCCTGTCAATGCCCACAGCTGAACTCAAAAAAGCAGTGATGGACAATGGTGGAAAATCAAAGAAACAATGGTGGAGAATGCAATAGTGTATATCTGTGTGTACACACACCCACAAATGTAGATCTGGCCTTGGGAAGGGGCAATGAACATTAAGGGAGGAGAAAAGGCAACTCAGTCATAAGAAAGTGGAAAGCATAAAAAAGAAACTCAAAGTAAATTTCCCTTGATTTTGTTTGATATAAAATGGGACAGTGAGAAACTGATAGTCTTTCAAGATTCAGTTATTCTACTGTAAATATTAAAGTACATTCATGGAATCTATGCTGCTTCTGCCCTCAAAGGGCAGCATATTTATTACATTTGTTTTATCTAAAGTGGCTTATAAATTACATTAATATATTTTAATAACATTAAAATAAGCAGTATCAAAACACACCAACTCAACACATTCCTCATTTGGTGGTAGATTGGCTCTTTATAGGAGATCTGGCACAAAATTAAAATGGAGCTGCTGGAACAATTTTCTATCTTCTGCACTTCTTTCTTTCTCCCTCCTAAAACAAGAGTTATTATTACACTGTTGAGCTATGTTTTGTTTCTAATAAAGTTTCCAGTTTAAAAGACCATAATCTATGGAATTTGATCAAATTATTTTATAATAATTCTTTTGCTTAAAAAATACTGTATCTAAGAAATAGCTTTACGGATCATGGAAGCAGTTTCTCCCACATCATGGCTAGACCTAACTTATTTTTAGCTCTGCTAAATTTCAGAATGTACATGGATCTTTCAGGTCATCTTGTCCATCTCCCTTTAATGTTATTTACAGTGCAGAATGCAACCACATTAGTCTTTCATGGATGAAGAGCCTATCTCATTAAGATGTTTTTCCTAGTGATTAATCAAGATTCGTTGTATTAAAGTTTCTACTTAATTTTTATGTCTCATATAGCAGAGAACAAGTTTGCTCAATCTTCCTTTCAGATATTGAAAAATATCCACCACCATTCTTAGTGTTCTATTTTCTGTACTAATAATACTCAGGTTTCCTTTTATTTTCCCCCAGTCATTCCCCATACTAAGTTTCCAGATTCATCAGTGTCATGTTTGGTAGAATATAATTTGGTAGAATATATTTTAAGCAAATATATTTTGCTTAAAATGGGACTTTCAGAAGTAAACAAAGTACTCCAGTATAAAACTATAAACGTCTGGGGATATCAGTTCTCTCCCCCCACTCTACCACCAAAACCATCAGAGTTCTAAATGTCACCGGATGTTACCAAAATAGAATAGGGTCCCTGGAAAAAAGTGTTCTCTATATTGCTCCATATTGAGGGGGTAAGAACTGAATGATAGGATGCAATGTCGATATGCAGTTGAGAATAATGCTAGTGAATATGGCTTTGTGTTTTCCCTTATGTGATTGTAATTGCATGGCATGTGGGATGGGGTAAGGAAGAGAGTTCATTCTCATGAGATGGATAATGAGCTTCTGTTAATGCAGTTTAAGATTACATTTGGTTTTTAACCACTGACCATGCTGCTGGATCACATTTTTGATCAACCAAGATACCTAAATCTTTTTTATATTACTGCTGCCAAGTTAAGTCTCCCCATCAGATGCTTATGCTATATATGAGATATTATATATATATATATATATATATATATATATATATATATATATCAAATTCCCCTCTCACCCCTATGGGTGGTATGTGTCTTGCTCAATCTCAGGTCCTCTACCAGAGGCCTGGAAATTGGAGGGTTCTGCACAGTATCTGAGCTGTTCCTAGCACTGCACTCTTCTGGACAGAGAGCTCTGAAGTTGTTCCTGGGATCTGTTGGAGCCATTCTCCCAGCTTAGGAGTCACAGCCCCAAGTGCTCCTACCACCACTGGGACCACTTTGGCCTTTACTTTCCACATCCTCCCCTCTCATTAGGTCTGCTGTTGTAGTAGCATTCCATCAATTTCAAGTTCTCTTGTCTCGTCCATGTATGGTTTGTTCCAGTAGTCCACTTAACATCAGATTGCCCTGGTTCCCCAACATCTGACATGGACCTTGTTAATCCGGGTGATGTCTGAGCCAGCATGACTCTCTTAGTTCGTGTCACTGTCATATTTGAGGTAAGCAGGTAAAGCATTAGGGGGTCTTTGCCCAAGGACCCCTACTGGTAAGGTAGGTACCAGCTGGGATTTGAACCCCGGTCTCCTACATCAAAGGTTCTAACCACTACACTATCCAGCCGCTCATGTATATGTATATGTTTATGTGTAATGTAGGTATCTATCTACCTATATTCATTCTGTTGAATGTAATATTGTTGGCTATAACCTAGTGTTCTAACTCACTAAATTAATTTGAAAGGATTCTGTCTTCTGTCATGTTAGGTATCCTACTCAGTATTGTGTGACCTGCAATTTGCTAAGCATTCCCTCTTCACCTTCATCAAAATAATTTATGGAAACATTGAAGAATGTAAGTTTGAGGACAGAGCCTTCTAGCACCCCACTCAAAACCTTCCTTTCCTTCTTCCAGGTGGTGTGATTTGAGGTAGGCCCAGAATTTAATTTTAAATAGAAATGGCTCTTAACTCTCTCTCAGAATGATCAATAGTAATAGTCAAGCAAGTTCTCAAGGCATGACTTTGAGAAGAATTACAGGCTTTTGCTTTCATCTATCCTGGGAGTCAAAGTTATTATTCAGAAGGGGGGGGGGAGAATGACTGTATTTGGTTTATTAGGGGGAGGGTAATTTTTCTCCTAGTGAAGAATTGCTCTTTGTGTGAGATAATGCATCTTTTATTTTACATAATAATTTAACTTATATATTAATGCAGGGCAAATAGCATTGGATGGATTCCATGTAAATGAATGATGAGAATGAAAAAAAATGCAGTGTTGATGATGAGTGATTGCATGTGTATATAATATTTTTAATGAATAATTTATCTTTAGCTAATATTTTTAGAGCCATGAGAATAGGAAGAAAGTATTCTTTGCAGATGAGCATCTATGTAACAGAGAAGCTTGGAGCTCTTTCTGGCCTCAGAAAACTTTTATTTTTCTCTTTCCTCTCTCCTTTTCCTACATCACTGAATACTTTACTGAACTACTTCTGCAGACTCATTCACAAGTTTCTTATTGGAGAGTATTGTTGTGGCAAACTAGAAATGGAGGATTCCTCTCAGGACCTCAGAAACAAGATCAGGGCTAAGGTCTAGTCCCCCTTCCTCCTTTACATAATCCCATCAGACTTGATGAGACAATTCCTACCTTCAAACAAAGGCCCCTTAATCCTGTCAGGCCAGAAAAAAAGAAGAAGATAAACTCACTTGGACAAAACCAATAAAAATCAATAAAGATTCACCCAGCAGCAGACCCAATAAGGAAATTCCAACAATGTAGCTGAGTGGAAAATCAGACTTTTCAGTTCTAGATTAAGGACACTCACCTAATCTCCACCATTCATTAGCATTGGAAACAAAGGTTACTTCCGGTACTGTTTTCTCCTTTGAAAAGGTATGATACGTTCTCCTCTCATGAAATAAAAATAATTTAACTGTCCACAGAAACCCACCAGAGTATCAGAGTCTTTGAATTTCCCACTCCCCAAGTTGCAACTCATATAAAAGTCCTTCCCTTTCTTTTGTTCTTGTTCCCCTTTCTGCTACCAACTGGAATCCAATGACCATCGTTTGCACTATGATGTGATATTTTTCCTCTATATTTATCAGAGTTAAAACATTTAAAGCTACAAAGTACATGAAGATCTCAGTTTTGGGGTTTCAGTTACCAAATCTGGTCAAGCATGTGTAAGGACCCCTATTAGGGATTACATCATGGCACTAAGAATTTTTTTGTCTGCAGAAGAGGTGGAACTTCTATGACCAAGAAGAGTGGGGCACAAATTGCTATAGAAAGAACATGGGCTAGAGTCTCAGGATCTT
Organism: Python bivittatus; assembly: GCF_059951505.1. Classification (NCBI taxonomy): domain Eukaryota; kingdom Metazoa; phylum Chordata; class Lepidosauria; order Squamata; family Pythonidae; genus Python; species Python bivittatus. Next base: position 5,867,501 of record NW_028277113.1, read on the forward strand.
CCAGGTCACAGGTTCACACTGTGAAAGGGAAATTGCTATACCTTCCCTCCAATATTGCACTGGGCAAGACATTCAAATGGGCTAAGGAAAAGCTCCACAGTGTGATGGGAAGTAATATTGACTAGATAATTTAATAAATAAATTTAATTTAATAAAGGGTTTCCTGATTATCTCCTGCCAATATTTATTGCCAAATTTACCCTACTCTACCTGGAGAGCTATGTCAAACACATGCTACCAGATTGTAGCTCCAGCTCCTGATAGCCCCATGGCCAGGAAGATTTTACATGAGAAGCCACACTGTTACAGATCATTCTGAATTCTGGCTTTCCAGAAAGGGGGGGGGGGATTAATAAGGATCGGGGCAGCAAGAGGTCACTGAAAAAATGAAGCTGGATTCCTAGATTCCAGGGGGCTTATCACAGTTTCTAAATGAAGTGCTGCATTTGAAATGCAGCAAGGTACTTGGAATAGCATTTTTTTGGATCTGGATTAGATTATATCTGAGAGCTTTAAATTATATGTACATATCTGAGAGCCATGCAACATCTGGGAGATGGCTTTGAGTTTTATAGCAGCAGGTATGTTATTGCCTCCTTCAGTGGTGGGGGGGGGAGAGAAAACCAAACCAAACGAAACCAAACCCCAAACAAAACAAAACAAAACAAAAATTAAAAACCAAAACAAAACAACACTTAGTATGCCCTTAATGTTGTTGTTGCCCTTGTCAGAAATAGGTTTAATTTGTGCCAAGTCTCAGGGGGCTGGGATACAATGCCAAGATATTTAAATGATGAAAGCTGTATCTATGTCATTTTTGTTTCTCTACCATTAATATTTGTGGCATCCGTCCCTTCAAAGGCCCCATGTTTTTGGTTTTAAACTAGTTTATGGTTACCCTATCTCCCCTAATAATAATAGTAATACTAATAATAGTAATTAGTAATTAGTATAATAATACTATTAGTATTATAGTATTCTGCTAGGGCCCATGGACTTCTTCTAAGGCTAACCTGATTTAGAGAGAAAATGGCCACAACATCAGCCTAAAGAAGCAAGACCAGTTGTCTATTATTAAATTTAGTAAGTGAAATTCTCCTGTGGTTAAAGTGGTAACCATTTGTTAGGCACTAGCCTTTGTTTATTCATTTACCCAAGTTTAGAGAACCAAATTAACTTGAGATGAGGCTTTTATTTAGCTAACAGAGGTTTTATTGGCCAAGGAACCTTCTGAATGGTTCATCCAACACCGTGGCAGGAGTGTTGCCCAGAACCACACCTTGCAAAGCAAACAACAAAGATTTTATAGGCATATTCAGATGTATTCAGATAGTACATCCCCTCATATCCATACAAGGGAATTTTGGGATGACCCAGGGAGGAGTAAAGGTGGGCCCTAAAGAGGTGAATCTAAGTTTAACTTTTTTCTTCTGGTTACCAAGGAAATAGCCTGTGTCGGTCCTTATCTCTTCTTTGTTCCTCTTTGGAATTTCTTCTGGCCTTCTTTGTAACTTCTTTGGAATTTGGTGTCTCTGCCTGCCCGGTACGAATCTAATTTATAGCTTACTTGTTCAGTCAGGCATCTGGCTAATTGCTTCTAAAGGAAATGGGGTGGGGGAATGGTGTGCTCTCTTGGAAGGCAATCAGGCATTCAACAAAGAGATAAGGTGGGGGAAAGAAATGCTGTGCTCTTTACAAAGCAAGTTAATCCTTTGTAAATAAGATAGAGTGCACTGTCACATGCATGCCCACACATTATGAGAGAGTATAAAATTGTGTATCAAAACAATGCCCTTCACATTGAATTTACATAAATGCTGAAATGGGACTAGAACACTGCCCTGTTTCACTACTTTCTGAACTGAGACACCTTCAGAGGGGTGGCCATGGCTACACTATCTAACTTGTGCAACTGTCTTCATGCAACATACTAATTAAACAAAGTAACTTGTGACCTATGGATGAATGTAACACTTTCCATCAGAATCTTTCTCTAGGGATGAATCAAAAGCTGATTTTAAACTTGCAAAGGCAACACACATTGCATGGGAGTGTGTGTGTGTGCTTTATTTTATTTTATTAACATCTTAAGTAGTTTACAAAACCGGATTGTCAAAAATGCTTTAGTATATCTTCAAAAGTAGTGTGAAGGGTACCCCACAATTAATAAGGCCCTCTCCTAGATTATTACTATTAACAAAAAAATAATAGGGACATTAAAGGTGATCTTTTTTTTCCTAATTGGGTGTGCTACATATTACTTTTTTGCCAACACAATATATTCTGGAACTACCACAGCCAGAAGGGAGGGCCATAGGTTAGGGGACAGAGCACAAGCTTTGCATGAAGAAGACCCAGTCTTGGTCAACTTCTGTTAAGAAGACCTAAGCTATCAGATTGCTTATGGATCCCCAGAAAAACTAATTTGCTTAGATGAGCTATACCTTTGATATGATTCTGTATGAAGAAAGGTTGTGTTTGTTCATATTTTTCATATTTACAAATGTGTCAGAGCACACAGGCCTCTAGCAAAAATTGTCTGGAAGATACAAGTCCTCAGTACCACTCAGTAAATAGACTTCATGCCAAGACCTTTAGACTATATCAGTCTCAAAAGAATGATTAAGGAAAACTTACCACTTTAAAATAGTTGTAAATACACACAAACACATAGATAACACCACAAGGAGCATCTTGTTATCTTATTATGCTTAACTCTTGTTCCTATCTGTCTGGAGAGGGTCCCAGTAGACAGGGGCAAATATCATTAATCTTGCAGGGAAATTAATTAGTTACCTGGATTTTACTTTTAATATATTCACAGGATAATAAATATGAAAAAAAAAACACTATATGAAACAAAAAGTAGCTTCTGTTCTGTTATTCAGTCCTATCCTGATAAACTAAAATTAAAGCAAATAAGGTAGATCACACCACATAGATTTTCTTTAATGTGATATATCAACTAGTCAACTAAGCAAAATTAAATAAATTGGCACTTTAATAATTGTGGAAGTGAAGAGAAGGATTGAAGAGAGACATGTGATTTCTGTTCTTCTCCATTGGGACTTCTGAAGTGCAAATATTAGCTAGATAGTATTACAAATAAGTAATTTAACTTTTATTATTCTTCATTCACTTTGCCTGTCAAAGAGGTTCACTGGGGATATCATGAAACAATGAGTAAAAGATATCCTTATTAATTAATAAGAAACAACTCTTTGGAGCAATCTGTCTTGTGAGGATGTAACTGAGATTGCAAAGTAATATTTGAATGTAGCATAAATGATTATGTCCAATCTAAGGCAAACTGGGGGAAGTGTGCACAATAATATGTGTGTCAGATAATTCAATTATCTGCATTACTAAGCCATGTTAGGCTTTTTTCACTTGATCTTGCTTTAGAAACCTTAAGGAGCTAAAAACTGACTGAGATGGAATTTGTACTGATATAGAAACATTTAAAAGGCTTTTCAAATATATGATATTTTTTCAGAAGAGCAAACATCTATGAGGAACAGAAAACTTAAAGGATACATTAAAGAAACAGTAGTATGAGTATGGGTGCCCAGAAACATTTCCAAAAGCAAATAGGAATTGAAAATTGGGTCTTCCATTCCCTCCAAAAAACAATGGAGGAGGGGAATGAATGAAACAAGTGTTAATATTTAATAACAGCTGTCAGGGTGAATCACCATTTCTCCTCTAAAATTTGGGTTATATTTATGATCTCCTCCTCCTCCTCCTCCTCCTCCTCCTTTAATTAATTGTTAAATTTGCTGTGTTTATCTATTTTCTCCTTTTATTCATAGGATACACACACACACACACACACACTAAGTAACAATATAAGGGAGAATTTAATAAGTATTAAGCATAAGGACGAAACTTCTAGCGTATAACAATTTTTCTGATGTGAGTTGCAGTGCTTTGTTTTCAATGTTATACTCAACTTTGGATGAAGAAGCTAAATAATTTTGTATGTGTAATGTTGCCATCCTAAACTGTAATTAACACTGATAGATTGTTTTTCTTTCTTTTTTCTATTTTCAATATTCTAAGTTATTTAAATAATAGAATGTTAATACTTTTTAAACATTATACAAACATCAATGGATAGAAACAACAACATTTATTAAGTTTTATAGCAATGCAATAAAAAGGAAAAAATAAAATAAAATGCGGGATATGTTATGAAATATTGTTACTCAGTTGTATGCATTTTGGAAAACCAGACAGCAACCAAGAGTAACGCACTCTTCATAATTTCTTTTGATATTTATTTCCTACTTTGCCTTTTAAAAGAGTTAAAGTGATGTGACTATTTGGGGTCAGTAATGGAATATCAAAATGTATAATAAGAGGAGTTCTGGCTATTTCATAGACATTTTTGAGTACTTTTTTCATGTAGTAGCAGAAAGAGAATGTTGTCTTTCTGCATGTTGCTGCCTCTCTATCTGCAAGAGGAGGCAGAGATATCACTCTCCCTGCTCCTGCATTGAGAAATTAATGATGCTAGGTACTTTGGTCCAGAAAGCAGAGCTTTCTGTATCTCCTGAGAAATTTAGGAAAATGATGAACCCCAACTTGGAAGGAGAATTTTTGTATAGCAATTTTCATACAATTCCTCTATACTGATTTACTTCTGCATTTTTTTTTCTTTTCCTATTTAGTAAAATTAACTACATAATCTGGTGCAAGTTTAATGAAAATAGGTCCTGATGATTTCAGTGAGATATATTCCTTATTTGGTCAATGCATTACAGTCATAAGGACTACCTGTTCTCCTATGATGTCTTAATATGCCATTGTAGTTATGACATTTCCGTATTTGTTAAAAAAGAGACTTCTTTGAATGGTCAAGAAAATTTACATAACATTTGTTGGTTTGCAAATCTGTGAGCCATGTCTAGTTCTTTAGATTCCCAAATTAGGTGACATGAAAAGGATTGTGCTGAGTTTTCTTTCAGGAACTTGACTGATTTTCTTCTTGCTAACAGTTGCTTCAGGTGTTGAAGAAGTTCAAGTTTCAAAAAAAAAAGAGACAAACACAGAGTATACAATGTACCCATGTTCAATATAATCAATGCTGTTAATTGATAAGAGGAGATTAAGACAGGGATTAAGAGAATCTAACCACCATTCCCTTCTAAATAGTTGGTAGTTAGTAGAGCAATTAACATGGACTAGGAATATGTATTAGTACATGAATTTCAGTATTTTAAAACATTCCTTTTCACCTGAACTTTGCTTGTTTCAAATGATAATTTATGGCTGATCTGTGGGTAGTTTTATTCTGCATTTTATATGTTTGCATTTTTTTTTTTTTTGCATTTCTACCTCATTTTTTTTTTTAATAGCCTGTACTGTTGTAAATTGTCCTTCAAATTCTGATGCTTTTATGGACATGTCTATACTATGTTCTCAACAACAGTACAGAAATGATTCACCCGTGAGTTCTTCCAAGGTATTTTTTCCCCCACAGCTTAGCCTATAGCCCTGGTATTTCCTATAGTCTCCCATCCAAATACTAACCAGGTCCAAACATGCTTAGCTTTTTGTAATACTATAGGTGATTTTTACTTCTTTCTTATGAAGAGTAGTATATAAATCCAGAGAATGACAACAAATAGAATAGGCTTAGTTAAACTAAGCTGCTGCTTTGCTCCTAACCAGTCATGTCAACGTTACTAAAGTGCTTAGCAAAAATGTATTGTAGATAGTTGCCACAAAATGCTAAATGCTAAATGTTAATTGTAAGTACATTGTTATTTTTAAAATGATGCTTTTTAAAAATATTTGGAAGGTTAAAAAAGAGCAATGATGAATGCATAAAATAGGGCCATAGTGATTTTTTGGTTTTAATGTAATACTATTGTATCTGTAATATAACAGTAGAGCTGTTGAATTTAGTGCCAGTTTATTACATTACCCAAATACCGACTAGCAATGGAACCTGGGATAAAAATACAATCTAAGTAGTATTGATAAACCAGCATTTTTTTTTTTATTAATGGAACATGATACTGTATGCCAATAGTTTACAGGAAGTTCAGTTTGAAGATGAGTTCTAAAGGTAAACATAGATCATAAGATGTCTTGATTGCTTTATAATAAAGTATAAAGAGCAGGATACATCTTGTCAAAGATAAACAAATGTTTGAAATTATGCCAGAAACTAGTATTTTGCTTGGCTCAACAAAGAAAGCCATAAAAGTGATAGGAACTCTCATAGACAATTAAGAGTCAATACCAAATTTTGAAAACAACACAATGTTGACAGAGCACAGTCTCAGCTGACATAGATAAAAGTCTGACTTTTCTTAGGGTAACTACTTTAATTTTTTTTCTATGGTAGATTCATACAGGTCAGTGAGGTGAAATTATGTAAATAAAACGTAATTTACTTTTCAAAATTGGATGTACCTCTGTCAAGTCCACAAAGTCCAAACCCCAATTCAGAAGAATTCTCATGAATGCAGGCCTGGTTCAGATAAATGCTCCTTTATTGTGTGGTACATGCAGCTTGAAACAAAACATTGCTAAAACTAAAGCCTGCGTAAACTTCCCTCTATTTATCCCCCCTCCCCTTGTTGCCATGGCGCCTCAATTCCTTTTCACCTGGTGGTGACCTCTTCCCTTCCTCCCAGGGATACATAGCTCCTTCCTGGCCATCAGGCCCCCACTGGCCTTGCCTGCAATCAGGTCCGGCCTCATTGCCCATATAAGGTTAAGCTCCTCACCATCTCCCAGTACTACTTCTGTTATAACCATTAACTACTAGCCCCCCTTCCTAGTCACAATTGGCAGAAGCAAATCAATCAAACTCCCATTGACTGCTGTGCTTTGTAAATTAACAATTGTTGGTTGATGCAGGTTCTGATAACCTCAATATGTACATCCAGATGATGTGAACTTCCAGTTGGTAATTTTCTTTGCCTCATATCTTTCCACAAATGCTGTTGTGAGCCAAATTTTCAAATTCCCTTGTCCCTTTAGAAAGCTCATTTCCTTTTTCTGCCTCACTTCAAAAAACAGTGACCCCACAATTATCAAATTCATCCTGTGTTGCGGCTGCCTGTTTTCCTACTGGAGGAATTGCTTCCCATGCCTCCATGTTCCTAATTAGTGTGTGAGTTAGCCTAATTTAGTAGTGTGCTTCAATGTGTGTAGGTTTTGTTTTTGTATTTTTGCTATTGGAGAAACCACACTCAGAAGATTTGCTAAATTGCAGGCTTTATATTGCTGGCTTAGTCCTCCAGTGTGGAGGTGCTAGACAATATTATCAGTAGAACTCTTCATATCCTGCTAGTGAAGTTTCCAGATGCATCTGGTTGGCAACTATGCAAACATCCTACTGAGTGAGCTAGCCTTACGGTCTGCTATAGCATGATTCTGCTTATGTCACATTGATAAAACCCCTGGACCATCAGCCTGAAGCCTGTTCTAGCTGGAGCCTACCTAGCATTCTTGCCCAAGTTCACTGAGGAAATGCATGATGCTTCTTCCCTACTTAAGATTCTCCTTGCAGGGATAAGGGGACACACAACTCAGGTGCACAGAACAGGGGAGCCTACTGAGTTCCCTCTTCCAAAATGGACATGAATTGTGTGTGTGTGTGTGGGGAAATGATTTTCTGTGAATCCCAGGGCCCAGCTCTGTTCCTCTTTAGTGCTAGGACTCAGGCAGCTCAGTTATTACAGAGAAAATGTGACATGTGCATGTCTTCTAAAACCTTGCCAAGTGAGTCAGGGAAGAACTGGCTGGCACTAGGGAAGCCTGTTTCCTGTTCTTTATAACAGCTCAGTGCCATATCAGCATGTTGCAGAAAAGAACTAAATCTGTTAAAGTGATTCAATTGTGTGCATTCATGTGCCTGGGATGGGACTTGATTGAGTCCATTATCCATATGGATGCCCCTGTTCTGTTATGAGAAAAGAATGGATAAGTGTAATAACAGGTTTTGTAAGACAATAATATAAAGAAAGACAGCATGCGTGGACTTTCAGCTACTGAAAAGAAAGGCAAACTCCAGCAGTTTAAGATTGCTTCATCCTTCATGATGCAAAAATCAGATTTTCCATCAATCTGGAGGTTTTTCCCTTCCAAAAAGACCACAAATATCCTTATTCCATGTACTAAGTTACTTAAGATCACACTGAGGACATTCAGGTTATAACTTACATTTTGATTCCAGCAACAGTAGGAAATCTAACAACTTTATGTTAAAATGGGTGGTGAGATAAAATATGAATATATTGCATGATATATTGCATGATATATGGGATTCTACTTTCACAAACCTCAGATCAATATATAGCAAAAATTATATTTGTAAATTAGGGTAATGTATTTGAACTTCAAGCAGTAATGCGTAGTTTAGAAATTATTTTCATCCATTAATTTGAAGAATTTTTCCCAGATCCATTTTTACTAATCTAAATTAAATGAAAAGTCATTAGAAAATGAATATACAGCATCAAATTCATTTACACATTCAAAGAAAAATATCATTTCACACAGATGCTGGAGGTTGATCTTTGACATAAAGCAACATTCTTAAATTTGAAAATGTATGAATTTAACTCATTAAGCTGTCCGTTAGGGATATTGTTACAATTTCTGTTCTCTTTCTCTGGTGATAATGTGATCCTTAATCCTAATTAAAATTAGCACATTAGTAGAACCAGTATATGTATTAGAATGAAAATGAATAAATACATAGGGATATGGGATTGTAGGTTATTTTTTTCCCGGGGAGGTGGGTTGCAAGTTGCTTTCATTTTTATCACTTTCTATAACTTGATGGGGGGGGGGGGGGAGCCAGCTTGTATCTAACCAGACACATCAAGATGACAGAAGTCCATTAGGGTGAATGCATTCAAAAATCTATTTATAAAGAAGAGGAATGAGAAATGAAGAAATTGGTATATTTAAATGAAATTATTTGTATAGTTATAGGAAATATTTCAGTTAGGAGGTGATGAATTCAAGCATGGTTTGTGGGATAAAATTTCATTAGGAGTAAATCATCATCATCATCATCGTCGTGTTTCCATATATTTTCTGTCTAAGGAGTCCAGTGCATAATTGACAGATCAATCTATATCAAACCACTTCTTCTTTCATAAGTATCCTAACATAATTCTATTTTAATTTTCACATTTCCTCCCAATATAAATATTTTTAATATAACCTTACCTGATATATGCATTTTAATAGAATTTTTCTTCTAGGAACTTCATCCTAATTAGTATTTATGATTAGAGAGAAGCCCTATTATGAATTTCCCTTCAAATATTAGCTTGTCTCTGTTTCTACTGAAGTTTTTTCTTTCTTTCTCTCTTTCTTTCTCTGTATGCACATAAACATGTCTCTCATAATATTTGTATACATTTATGTATTATACATATCTCTGTAGAAATTTCATGTTATTTTTGGTGGTATAGTCTTATGTGTTTGCACATGTACTTAACGTACACATCTTTATATATTTTCTTTTTACTAAGAAGTGGCATCATAATACTGGGAAAGACATGGATTGTAAAGAATAACTGCATTTAATCAACTGATATTGCCTGCCATCTTGCCAGCTGTGCCAACCGTGTCAATTGCTTTAATGCAAGTAGCAAAGTTAAGCTGTTCTCTAAAGGTTTGTTCATAACTAAATGTGTCTTGGGGCCTATTGGATCTGTGGAGGGTGGATAACTACCCCTTGAAGACTTGTATTGGGTACCGAGTTAACAGTAAGTTAAGGATTTGGATAGGAATTAGATAAGAAATTGGCAGGGACCTGATGGCTGAGAGTTTCCCTTGGGGATAGTTTTCTCAATCTCAGGACTAGGCACTAGTCAGCCCTTTGAGGTAGTCCAGGCCAGGAAGCCAAAGTTATGAATGCTAATGCTAATTTTATTATAAGGTCACAGTAACACAATCTTGCAAGTCTGACTGTGTCTCTCCCTTCCCTGCCTTTACATTCAAAAGAACTAGGGAGGGTCAAGTCTGAGGTACTTTCTCAAATTACATTCCTGCAATCTGAGTTTTGGACTCAGGTTTCTCTTACCTGACCATTGTCTTGGTGGCATCTCTTCTTCTGTTCTTCAGGGTTATTCTCGTAGTCCATGACAGCACTGTGGAAAAAACAGGGTTATCAAAAAAGCAACATTCAGAAATATGTTTTCATTTGGACAGTAACCATGCAAATAATTGAAGTGAAGTAAGTAAAAGTTAGAGAGTTCCTAAAGCTGCTGTCTATTAAATTGCTCTAAAGATATTTATTAATATTAACACGTTAATAAATACTAATATGTAAATTGATTCATATCAGTATATCTAGAATATTGATAGCATAGATCAGTGGCCATGCAAATGATTAATCTCAGTTTATCAATTTTACTGCTTGTTCAAATTATAAAGCATACCCCTTGATTCTGCAAATGGTATGATCCAGTTGCTCATTGGGCTGTTTTCAAAGGAAAGATTTACACAATTGCACTCCTCCTCCTTATTTTTAAAAAGCTACTTCCTGATAGAATTTTAAATAACTAAAGGCAATTTTATGAAATTGCAGTTAGAGGGGAACTGACAGTAAGGGCAGCATGAATCGAAGAACCTACCAGGCCTTTCCAGTGTTTCTTTCACTGTGTAATAATAGCAATTTATATTAGATGGAATTGATTTTAATGGAAAATCTTTCAAGCTATTGTATTTGCTGTGATTGAGATTAAGCTTAGTAAATTCAAGGCAGTTAATGCTCAATTTTCAGAGCATGCCATAACTTCCTGTTGGATCAACATGGCAAAATGAACCTTAAAGCCTCTTTGGAATATTTATATATTCATTTTACAATTGCTGCTAGGCAGATCCTGCAATGAAAGACACTGGCAAGTATAGAATAGGTATACCCTGAAATGTAATAAATTGGTACTCACAGTGTGTATTTTTAAATCTCTCTGAGTTCAGCTCAGAAATAAACACTGGAGCTCCTAAAAGCTTCCAGTATGTGTTCCATATAGAAGGTTTTGGTCACTCTGAACCAAAATAAAATAAGAAATGTAGAAAGCGCATTATTTAGTACAAGGGATGGTAATTTCTCTGACCCTGATACTAGGTGAGTAAAAAAAAATTCTCTGACCCTGATACTAGGTGAGGTGACAATATTATTATGTAGCAATATTACCTAGTCATCCAAGAGCATGGGAATGAAATGTTAAGCCATCTCCCCCTTTTTCTTTTTCTTTTTAAGTTTCTAGGTGTGTTTTGTCTATCAAAAGCATAATATATCAATTTAATTTTGTTTTCCACCAAATTTTGCTCAGGAAATAGCATCTCTGTTGTTTGGAGATTTACCGCCGAATTTGATCAGCATGATTTTCATCTTTCAGGGAAGACAGTTTGGACCCCCGGTAACCCTCCTATTATCAAGGGGCTTTGTTTAGGAATATATTCTAAACTGTTTAACCATCTCTTCTTAGTGTTCTCTGTTCAGTTTCATTTACTGATTCTACACTTTGAATTCTTGCCCTCAAAGTACAGAGCCTGTCTTTTGCTCCCCAGCAGTGGCAGTGACCTTTCCTCTTCCTCTTCCTCTTCCTCTTCCTCTTCCTCTTCCTCTTCCTCTTCCTCTTCCTCTTCCTCTTCCTCTTCCTCTCTCTCTCTCTCTCATCTTTTACATAGTGCTTCATGAAAAACCTTTAACTCAGCCAGTCGTTAGGTCAATCTTGTGTCTCATATGAGTCTTCTCAAAGCATGCTAAGATTCTGGCAATGAGGGAAGACTGAAGCCATGTCTTTGCAGTCTGATGTTCCATGCTTCTCACTTCTGCTCTTGACAGGTAGATTAACGGACTCCTTGACTAGGATGTATCTGACACAAGTTATACTTTTTATTGTCCTACTGATGGTTATATAATATTAGTGGCATCTACCAGTAAACTAATCTATGATGTCTGTTAAATCTTCTTAGCTCTCCACCATTGTTAGTTGATTTGGTGACTGATATTAAAACCTCCCTGTTTTTTTGCTGATGAAGCCATACACAAATATAATTAGAAAAGAAAGCCCAGAGATAGATATCTAAATGATCCAATAAATATTTTAAAAGACTTGGATTACTGTTTCCAAAGTTTTTTCTGAGCTTCTATTCTTCTTTTCTCCCCTAATATGAAAATTCTTTATTATAGCAGAGATAGCAGGCTAACAAATGAATATGCCAAAGTCTTATTAATGAGTGGTATTGTGAACAGATCTTATTACATCAGAATGAACATGACCTCATGCCAAGTAATTCAAGTGTAACCTAACGTAAAGCTCTACAATTACTTCAAGTCAGGAATTTGAACTTCTGAAACTAAAATCAATTCACTTTAACAGTTCATCCCCTTCCTTATTAAAATGGTTGTACATATTCTGCCTGATAATGGGTAAATCAAGCATGAAAAGAAGTATGAATACAAAAGTCTAGGGCAGATGGAAAGGAGTCACCTAAAGTTATCATTTGATGTTAACTGATTAATATTTCTAATACATAAGGATATTATGTCAGAAAAACTTTTTTCATTGTCACACTTTTTTATTAACTGAGTATAGAATGATCTCTTCGGATATAGAATAAGAAGACAACAACTGTTGAGCTGTGGATATTTGAGTTTGTGCTGAATACCTTTTCTGGCACATTGACTTCAATATATACAAACATATTTACAAATGCACATATATTCATTCACACAACTACAAACTCTTTTTTGGATTGGGACTTCCTTGGCTAAAAATGTCCATGTCTTTGTGTTTTATAAAATGCTTCCACTTCACCAAACTATGTATCCCCTCAAAGTATACTGAATTAGTATATGTGATAACTGCTACAAGGATACTATGTGCTTTTGACAGGAAAGGTAATCTGATCCCTTCAATGGAAGAATGTCTACGTAAGCTGTGGAATATCCTTTCATGTCTGGAATAACTTCCTACCTTAAAAGCAAATCTGATGCAGATTTTAATTCAAACTGGAAATCGTTGTTAGATTATATTCTAAAACATGGATTTGTACCATGTCCAAAATTTGGGTTTATCTGTTCATACAAACTATATTTCAGTTTTGTGAGATACCTGAATCAGAAGAAATTTGTAGTAATATAGACTGAATTTAACAAAGTGTACAATTCCTTTTGGTGATTTATACTTGTTGACCATGGTTTTTGATATTCATTTTCAGTTTAATTTCAGTAGTGATTCTTAGTCCCTTAATGTATTATTGCACACACACACAGATATATCATCTACAATCTATCTATCTATCTATCTATCTATCTATCTATCTATCTATCTATCTATCTATCTATCATCTATCGATCATCTATCTGTCTATTCACAACTAATGATATTTTAGAAAACTATAAACTCCATTCTAAAATCTCTGCTTTATTTATCTATATTATAATTTTATTCTTTTTTAGTGTTCTCTCTTGTACTTCACTTCAAAGTGTTCAATTAAACAAAATAAAAAATAAATAAATAAAAATGCAGCCAGGGGATCTTGTAATTTGCATATGGCTAGATGGAAAGGGGAGAATCTATACCGTTTCTCTGCATTCTGAAAGTGCTATTAGTTCAGAAGGAGGAAATACATGAATTTAAGTCTTTAAAGCTATGGGCTTTTATTTTGGTAGCTAACAGCAGCTGTGAAAGGAGTTTGAAAATTAGAGTTGTGGCATTAGGACAAAAAAATTAAACCAAGCTTTCCCATGCCAAGGCACTGATTTATATCCCCTGGCCTTGAATGGTTTTTATAAAATAGAAAGAGATTGGGAATTTTGAGCATGGAGCTCTCATTTTAACTTAGCGTTGACTTTTATGCATTATTCAGTAAGATGGCACCCAAAGATAAGCTGCTGAGATAATGCCTGAGGCAGCAGCAGACATAGGAAGAAGTTCAAGTGGAGGACGTACCATGGCAAGACAAGCGCCTGCATGGATGTACCATCGACAGAAAGCTGAGGTGGCTGACACTGGGAAATCCTATCAGTGGCTGGAAAGGACTAGACTAAAAGACAGCACTGGGGCACTGATCATAGCAGCACAAGAACAAGCGCTAAGCACCAGACCCATAGATGCAGGAGTCTACCACACTAGGCAGGATTCAAGGTGCAGACTGTGCAGAGAGGCCTCAGAGACAGTCCAACACATAGTAGCAGGGTGTAAGATGCAGGCAGGAACAGCATACACTGAACGGCACAACCAAGTAGCTGGCATTGTGTACAGGAACATCTGCACAGTGTATGGGCTATACCCTCCAAAGTCCAGATGGGAGATTCCACAGAAGGTCATGGAGGGCTAAGATCCTGTGGTACTTCCAGATCCAGACAGACAGGCAGGTACTGGCCAATCAACCAGACATCATGGCAGTAGACAAAGACCAGAAGACAGCTGTAGTGATAGATGTAGCAGTGCCAAGTGACAGCAACATCAGGAAGGAGCATGAGAAGCTGGAGAAGTATCAAGGCCTGAAGGAGGAACTAGAGAGGATGTGGAAAGTCAAGGCCAAAGTGGTCCCAGTGGTGGTAGGAGCACTCAGGGCTGTGACTCCTAAGATGGGAGAGTGGCTCCAACAGACCCCAGGAACAAATAAGAGCACTCTGTCCAGAAGAGTGCAGTGCTAGGAACAGCTAAGATACTGCGCAGAACCTTCAAACTCCCAGGCCTCTGGTAGAGAATCTGAGATTGAGGAAGACACATATCACCCATAGAGGTGAGAGGGGATTTCTCTTTTCTCTCCAATGATAGTTTCCCAAACTGTCTTGTGTTGCCTTTGTATACACACAGAGTAGCTCACGCACACATGACTTTGCTTTACCCATTTTTGATGCAAGTTATCTCAAATTTCTAAATTGACTGTTTATTCAGAACTATATCACACCTAATAATCATTGTACAGAAAAAAATGCTATATAGTACAGTCAACAAACCAGTTTACAGTTGTATCCTACATTCCTTCTAATATATGGGACATGAAATTCCCCATGTCTCAAAAGTCACACCTTTATTTTCCCCTTGTAATTTAATCTGTTGCTGGTAGGCATCTCTGACCTACACTGTTTTTATATATTTATATTTATGCATTTAAATTTGTACCTCCTACTTATCATGCACTCTTTTATTCTATGAATCTACCCACATTTAGTTTCCCTGCCCTCCTCCCCACCCCCTCAAAAAAAATGCTTTCTGTAAGTTACAGACTTTTTTCCCAGTATTGTTTAAAAAACCCTTTGGGATTTTTAAAGCAATAATGTTCAGAAGTGAAACCATTTCTTGAAGAACTGTGTGCAGAATGGGGTGGTGGTGGTAGAGGTCCAAGGTATTATCCAATAGTAATTGTATTTAGTAAATCATTTTTAGACTTGCAAATAATGAGAAAAAAACCCTGTCATTTTGTTATCTGTATGGAATTAAAAAAATAGAATCTTTGCATTCTAGCTACATTGTTATAATAATAGTATTGTATTTATTTTACAATTTGTGCTCTGATTAGTTACTAACTGCTTTCAGAAAGTGGTTCTTTTGCCTTAAAGCAAAAAGGACTTATTGACTGCTTCATGCTTTGCATATAGAAGCAGCTTGAAAGGAGGGAAAACCCTCTCAGTGAAATGTGAACTATTTATCTTTAATCTGACATCATTTTCTATTCCTTCTTCCTAGACAATACAGATAAGCATCACCAGGTTGAAAAGCTGCTATGATAACTTTTTAATCAAAAATCCAAGACAGCTGAGAGATAACTTATTCTTCTTTCCACTCTGTTATGCAAAATTCCTATCAATTTATTTTTATAAGGCAGCTTCACTATGCTGTGGCTCAGAAAGCTAGGCTGTGAATGATAAAATAATAAGACAACAATTTAAAAGGCAGTGGTAACTAGGACATGTGAAATACCCCCTCTCAAAAAAGTAGATGAGGGGGTGGAACCAAATGCAATTCTATAATTCTCCACCCTATTTGTAGGTGGCAAATCTGAGTCATTTGCTGATTTATTTCAGGAAGGCACATGCCTATAATTAATAGGGGGGAAGGAAGGATGCAGTGCTTAGCATCTGCAACATCAGTGACTTTCTTTTCTTGGTTTAAATTATACATCTTTTAAAACGACCAATGGTATCAGTTCAGAATCCATGCTAGGATGTTACAGGAGAAAAAGGTCCTATTTTTCATCAATATGTGATTTTTCTATAGTTGCATGTAGAGCTATGAACTTTGCCCATCCTAATTAGAAGATAAAGGCTTAGCTTTTCCAGTTAACGTTCCAGGCTTCTCCAGGGTTTGCAACCCATTAGCAGATATAGTGCAGTTTGAGTGCAAATGCCAATATTTTATTTATTTCTTTGTCTGCTTGTTTAAAAGACTATTTTGGCCACCGATCACATAGCCATGACCCTGGGCGGCTCACAAAAAATGATAAAAACCACTCCCCACACCAATAAAAAATAACAAACTCCTGGCTTCCCAAAAGCAAACACTCCCCCATACATCCACATTCAAGTTCATAGAGCTCCAGCCTTGCTGTTTTTCAAACTTGGCAACTTTAACATGTATGAACTTCAACTTCCAGAATCCCCCAGCCAGCATGAAGTCCACACATTTTAAAGTTGCCAAGTTTGGAAAACATTGCTCTACCCCAAGGCTTGAAAGAAGATACAGCTCTTCAAAACTTTGTGGAAGGCTAGGAGAGTGGGGGCCTGCCAGATCACAGGGGAAAAGGTGTTTGACAGGGCAGAGGGCACTACAGAGAAGGTACGGAGAAGGTACTAGAGTAAGATACTTCCAGAAGCTATTAGGGTGGGATATTATTTTGGCTATTAGGGCTGGACTTTTTTTTTGAAAATGAAATTCACAATTGTTTCTTTTCACTATTACTCTATTTAAATTACTATAAGGTTCTGCATGATCCCTTTTTTATAGTTGTGAAGTGCTGGGTACCAAAGTAAGAGAATACAGCATTTTGTTTTGTTTTGTTTTGTTTTGTTTTGTTTTGAAAAAAATGCTTCTTCAAAATCATATTGTATGTTATTTTTTTCATTGTGAGGGCAATCTCAGAATGGCACTATGACTAGCAGCAGGAAAAGCTCAGAAGAAATGTTGGTAAGCTTTACATTGCACTCCTTCTAATTTCCAAGGTGAAGAGAAAAAGAGAGGAGGTAGTATTCTTTGTCTTTCCCCACAATCCATGTGCATGGAATTATGGCTGCTTGAAGGGATCTCAAAAGTTCACAGTTAAGAAAAAAAGGACTGAGAAGAGGCACTTTTTAGTACTGAATATGTATTTATTTGTAGAATCAGGTCAAGTTTATTCAATCTGCTGAAAAGGATGAGACAGAATACAGACATGTAGACAGAGACAGAGGAAAGGACAATGGAAGACGGTTAAAGAAAGGCTATCAAGATGGTGGAGAGAGCAGGAGCCACGGATAGGTCATCCTCTTGTCAGTTTGTTTGGATTGTATGTGGAGAAATATGGTGTGGAGGAAGGTTTGGCTTGGCACTCATCTGGACTTGGACTTGGCTTCTTCTGCTTGTGCTGCTGGAGAATGCATTCACTGGAAGCACCTCAGGCTGCCTTTGTGGAGGCAGTTGGCCTGTGTTCTTCCCCCAGCAAGCCTTCTTTTCCATCCGGGGGCTTTGTGGAGACTCATCACAAGTTCGAAGAGAGCCTTGATGACAGCCAACTTGATGCCTTCTTGATTGGCAGCGGCAAGTGGCTGAATGCTTTGCCAGGTGGGTGGCTGAATGCTTCATCCAGTGGTGGCAAGGGTGGAAGAGCCTGTTGCATATTTGTGACATTTGTGTTGTTGGGACTTTCCACTGTGAGGGTGACATGGGCCCAGTCAGCTGACATTGGGAACTGCGCCTCCTAGGGCCTTGTGGTGGGGCCTACGAAAATGTTGGGGACTATTGGCAGTGGCTAGGTGGGGAAGGTTGGTGGCAGAATGGCAGTCTGCTGTGCCCCTCCCCCCCCCCCAATTTTCCCATTGAGGCACCAATTCTCTTCCCTTGGAGTTGGATGTGTATTGAGAGGGAGCCCCAGCCACTCCAGTGACAGCAGTTGTGGAGGGGGATGGGTGGTTGTGTTATTGAGTGAGGGGTAAGGAGTGAATTGGGGGAACTTTGTCATGGGCAGATCGTGCCCTGATTACTATGAGATATTTTGAAGCAATTTCCTTGTTGTGGTAATCTGACTCCAGGAAGTGAAAGGAAAAGGTAGGAAGGGAAAAACAAATTACCTTATGGCCTCTGACAGGATTGTTGCTCTGTGTAATCAAAGGATTACAAATGTTTCATTTCAAATTTAAGAGTAGCCAAGAATTTCTCTGCCAATAGGAACTGGTTTCCCCTCTCCTCCTTCTGCCTTATCCTCTTTCTCTTCTCCTTCTCCTTCTTCCTATTAATTTCCTTTCCCAACAGATTTAAGGACATGGCTGTATAAGAAAAGTTTGTCTCCATAGATTCCCCTCCTCGTTTTCTATGCCTGTGCTGAAATATATTGTGCATATGAATGAACAGTATAAAAATATACTGTGGTATAAAAATAGGGAAGATTCATTTAGTTAAAAAGCATGGCTTTCTACATACCACATTTTGTGGTTCATTGAACACATACACACTCCTCGTATGGCTCCTTGGAAGCGGTAGAAAATAAAGGGTGTACAAGAATTCTCCCTCACACTTTGCTCTTAAAAAGCTTCCTTGATTGATAGGAACTGACAGCCAGCTCCTAAAAAGAAATTTAAATTTGATTCACCATAAAAACCATGTCTTGGGATCCATGTCCTTGGCCAGACAGCCAGTCACTGTCCCTAACCCTTGCAACAAATTATAAATAAAGCATGTTGATTACTCTTGCATAGCATTAAGCAAAGATAGAATTAGAGCTTGTTGACTGGGAACAAATCAAAATGACATCAGATGAATAGTATTAGAGTGTAATACACGAGGCCTTTGGAATCACCATCTAGTTCAAATGCAATGGTACATTTAGGACTGAATCTTGGGGTTTAGGACCCCACCGCTATGGGACCCAAATTACTAGTTTGAGGTCTGTAGATAATAGGGGCAGTGATAATATGCCGCTGTGATTGATACAGCTTGCTGTAGTTTCTTTTTTTCTTCTATGAAAAAAACTTTTCATAATGTGACTGAGCAAGTAGGTTTTTACAAATGCTCACTTTAATTATTTTTACTTAAATTTTATATTTACAAGTAACTCTTTAAGTTCTAAAACCCCACTGTACTAATACACTACTGGAACTAAGATTTTTATCAGTTATCAAGAGGCATTAGAGGTAATAAGAAATGTTTTATATTGGTTATAGTATTGCTTTATTGCTGATATTGGCTTACATTGTGTTAGATTTTATTGCTTTGCCTATAATGTGCTTAGATATAAGCATACACTAAAGAAAAAAATTGCTACGATCATTACAATTCCTACTGGTGTCTTCATAGCCTCACATATCCATCACTGAAGGGATATAAACTGGTTCTCATTACATTATTCTGGCATAATGGTTGAATGACTTTAGGAGACACCACAAGCTGCTAGTGGGAAATGCCAACCAATATTTGATTCTTCTTTCCCTGAATCAAGCATAGGGAATGTGTAGCTCCCTGGATAATGCTGATCTCCAACTTCGATAAACCCTACTTATAAAGACAGTGATGAGAGATGGTGAGAGTTGCATTCCACCAATATCTGGAAGACTACACCAAAGGTCCTCTTGAATCTTGTGAGGGTTTTCCCCAAAAAGTAAGATACAAATTTATCAAACTAAAATTATCTATAAGGAAATATGTCTACTGATGCTACTAAAAATATCAACAAGACTTCTGATGTCTCTCAAACTAGGAAACAACCTAGATTGTTTGAATGCTTGTTAGGGGTTATTCAGCAAAAAAAAAGGGGGGAAAAGGCTTTTGGAGGACATTGGACCAGGCTTCCCCAAAATACATCTCCTCCTCCTCCTTCCTTACTATATAAAACCATAAGAGACTGTTAGGTTCAAAGAGAATGATGGAGCAATGGCAAGGCCATGCATGATAAAATTGGTCACCTAGCATTTTACCTAATGTTTGTGACATTCAATTTTCAGTGTGGAAAATGTAATTTCAAAAGATGTCCAGTCCCCTTTCCAATATTTTGCCAGTTTTTCATAGCTGGGCTGTCGTTTCCCTAATTTGCTGCTGTCTGAGGGGGAAAAAAAATGCACTGCCCATTTTTTTCCCCCAGACTTGCTGCTGTGAGATATTATAGAACATAAAATGTGAACTACTTTAGATTGATTTTGATAATTGGCCTGCCTACATTTTCACTGACTGTCAGCAGCTTTCTACAATTTCAGATGGGAATCTTTCCCAGCAATAGTTAGATTGAAACTTGGAACTCTCTTCTACCTATAATCAATCAATCTTCTCCATATGATGCACACTCTAAGTTTAAAATCCTAAATGGTCTTACTAGGAAGTAAATCACCTTTATGAAGGACATTGGAATAAATATTCCTAGGTTTGGCCCGTAACTTACTATTAAAACAAAGAATCACGCAAACAGAACTTTGCTATGTTTTTTAAACTGATGAATATACATGGCTGGTTTCAAAGAGAAATATGGAGTGAAAATCTCACTGTTGTGCTAATGAATATTAAGGGTTGCTTTAAGCCCTGTCCCTGCATGCTGAAGCACAATAAATTAAAAAAAAAAAATGCTGGTAGATTAATCCCCCTCACCCAGAGATATTTATATCTTTCAAGAATTCTTTGGGGACTGGCATTTGTATGGTTAATGGTTGTTTAACCATGAAGTGTTTTTCTCTCTCTACTAAGTTTTAGGAGAGGAAGCTTCAGCTGATGAGTGTGATACTATGTTTAGTTCAAGTGTCAATCACATAAGGGGTTTATTGTGCTGCAGAATATACCACCTGAAGTGTTTTGCATAATGGCCTCAAAGTAAATACAGGAAACCATCTTCATGACAAGATGTCCCAGAAAATAACGACTGAATGGTAGTTTAAAAGAGCCAATGAAATGGCTGTGCTAAGGGCCAAAGTTGGGTAAACTAATAATTGGCTAAGAAGAAACACTAAGAACAGTAACTTGAGAGAAAAAGAATCCCTGAAATTATTGGTATCATGACACTGTTAGGAATCTATGTAGTTTTCAAGGACTGCAAGTTATTCGCAAAATGGGTCCCCCCATGCAGCCGTGCAATCAACTCCCATCCATGTTCCACAATACGCCGCAGTGTCCAGAGATTACAAGTAAGGACAGAGGGACAAATTCAGTTGGTCTGCATTTTCATGCAAACCTTTCTTATTCTCAACTAGCAAATCAATATGCTAATCAGAACTCAGCTACCCTTCAACATTTGGGGATGCAATTCTCTATTCAAAAATAGAAAAGAAAGATAATATGTATTACTTGGACATTTCACAGGATTCATTTTCAGCTATGCTTTTAAAGACATCTCAGTTCTGTGCCTTAGAAAACTTATCTTCGCTTGCCTCTTCCTTTTCCTATCCTGCAATACCTATTAGTGCTGATTGATTGATTGATTGCTGATCTGTTTATGAATACTACCTAGGTTACTTTGGATCAGGCTGAGAATGCACACTAGTTGCCAGGCCTACAATACCATGGATGTCTATACCCTGGATGAGGGAGAGGGTAATCTGGAGTGATGCCTTTGAACTGTGGTGCTGGAGAAGACTCTTAAGAGTCCCCTGGACTGCTAGGAGGTCAAACCAGTCAATCTTAAAGGAAATCAATCCTGATTGCTCATTGGAGGAATTGATAATGAAGCTCAAGCTCAGATACTTTGGTCACCTAATGCGAAGAGAGGACTCTTTGGAAAAGACCCTGATGCTGGGAAAGATTGAAGGCAAAAGGAGAAGAGGACGGCAGAGGATGAGATGGTTAGATAGCATCACTGAAGCAATGAGCATGAAACTGAGAAAAATCAGGGAGGCAGTGAAGGACAGGAAGGCCTGGCGCGATATGGTTCATGGGGTCATGAAGAGTTGGACACGACTTGACGACTGAACAACAAATCTGGAGTGAAAAGCACCTGGGGAGGATTCCCTCTCCCACCCCCTTTTCCACATATAGAAAAGCTCTGAGAATTCCTTCCATCACCTGCAAGAGACAAAGCAGACTTTCTTTCAGGGTATCATTCAGTAGCAGGCTAGGATTCCTCACAGTTTTTCTCTACTTTTCACACTTTATTAGCATCATCCAGCACTGGACTGGCAAATCTTCTCTGGCACACCTTCTCTGTAGCTGCCCCTGCCCTGTGAAACCCCAGAGATCTGGTAGGCTCCCACCCTCCTTGCCTTCCAGAAGGCCTTGAAGAGCTGGCTCTTCCCTCAAACATTTTCTGTTGCTTTTGTTGTTTTTACTGTTTTATGTTGCCCAGGGTTGTTATTACAATATTGATGGCTATATAAATCTTTTTAAACAAACAAACAAATAAACAAATAAATAAAATGATCAGAACATTATATATCATTAGCATTGCCAGCCTCAAGATGTAGACCAGACTAAGAAGTAGACTCCACAGAAGACTAAAAACTACTTTTATTTAAACTGGCTATTGTAACATAATCCTGCAAGTCTGATTGTGCTCCCCCTTTTCTATTCATGTGAATTAGGGAGGTGTCTGAGATGTTTTTGCAATTCCCCGCTACCAAGCAATTTCTTCCTTTTTGTTGCTTTATAGTAACAAATCTTCCCTTTTTCCATCAAGATTATCCTTTTTACTTCTACAGTTATGCTGGTGATGCTCACATCTTTCAGTCTTTTGTGGCCCTTGATGTGAAGTAAAGTGTTACTAGCATGTCCTCATCCCACCATAAGTTGAACATGGCTAACACTAGGATCATTGTGTTTTCTCTGGACTGTCCTTCCCATCATCTACTTGGTCTTCCCCCATTTGTCTTCAGAGCTCCTGGATTGCCTCAGTTTCCTCGCCCACAGCCTCAGCATCATGAATGAAGACCAGCTGACTTTGTGCCCAGTTATTGATTCCCCAGCTAAGTTTGCTAATATTTACTTGAAGAATATGAGTAAGACCCAGGGGTTTCTACCAGAGGAGAGTGCAGCATTACTAGTACATGCTTTGGTTATCTCATGTCTAGATTATTGTAATGGTTTACCAGGTGTTCCCAATTCCTCTTTCTGTCTCCTGATCATAGTCCAGGATAGTGCTCTTCAGGCTATTCTCATCTCAGAGCAACAGAAGGGGCCTCTGCTGGCTCCCTATTTGAGCCAGAGCCGCTACTGCATGAGTTTGGAACTCTCTGGCCACAAACTTCCAGTTGCCCTTATTTCTTCCTAAAATCCTTCTCATTGTTTATGTTACTCTTAGCAGGACTTTCTGCCTGTTCCTCACTCCAGATTATTGGTCCTGCAACTTTGGAATCAACCTTCCTTTGTCTCTGTCCATATTTTATGGCCTTTAAAAAGGGTTTAGGGAGCTTTGTATTTAATGATTTAGTGTATGATCTGGTTGTTCCACAGTATTCTTTTTTAGCTGACATCTCTTTTACATTATTATAATATATACTCAGTTGGTTTTATTCTAGGGCTTTTTTTTTTTAATGTATTGTTGTATTTGTTGTTTTAACGTTAATCTTTGTTTTCTGGGTTCTGGGCTAATCTTATTGGATTGAATTTGGATTGCTTTGCTTTTTAAATCTTTTTTTTTGGTAAAGCACATAATAAATAAAAACATTATTATTATTATTGGTAAAGCACATAAATAAAAGACATTATTATGATTATTAGACAGCACATATAAAAATACATATATTTATGAAATATGCATTTATTAAGAAGATATATACTTGCAAGGATGCATCAGGCAGAATTGCATTAAAAGCACATTTCTTCCCGATATGTGCACAAAAGTAGATAGTTTTTTATTTGCATTAAAAACAAAACCTTGAGCCATTACAGAAACGGGATGGGGAAAAAAATGGAAAATAGAAAAATAAGAAACCAAAATCATTCAGATTTTTCTATCTCTAGGTAGTAGGCAAAAAATTCTGGGGTTCAAATTCTGAGAAAGGTTTCTTAAAGATAGGAAGCTTGGAAAACATTGGTATAATCATTATACCTAATCTGAATACTTGGTTAGTCACTTTAAGGGAATCTGAAAGCAGGCATAACTTGATGTGCTTTATACAATCAGTGTTTATATGAAACACATAATTCATCTATCGAAAATTATCTTCAAGTTACATTCAAAATGCTGCTGTCTTTGCAGATTGCTTTGACTGGTGTATTCTCCCAAACCAATAAAATAAGGTACCCTTTTTATTCTAATGGACATTAGTGCAGAAAGCATTTATGGAAGAGGATATTGGATGGGGTTTGCAAGAAAAGAGATGCATTTTTTTTTCATTGCAACATTGAGACAATAGTGCGAGTGGGCACACCACAAAATATATTATATTAGAAGCTTTCTTCTGAACCTCTCCCACTGACAAGCATTGGTTAGCATTCTTCATCCATGTCTTAAATGTTCCCCTTTCTCCAAGGAAGAAAAAAAAATACCAGATGCTCTGATTGACAAAGTGAGTTGACAGGCACCACCATTCTGAATCCAGCTTGACTTCAGAAATTCATGTATACACACATACAATCCCACATTCCAGTTAACTGAAACATGGGTTTGCAGAAAGCTCCAGTTAAAAATTCCTGCATAAACCCCAAGGAAGACAGCCATGAATATTATATATCCACTCCCAAATCCCATGCAATATCCAGCTTTCAGACCATGTCTGGCCTATGCCTCGGCCTGGTCACCTACCTTCCCAGCACCCGCCTTTCTATACTTCTCTTTGCCACCACCAGTATCTTTGACTTCCAGTGTGGCATAACTGACTGACACATCCACTCCCCCCCCCCCCCGCCCTGCATCTCCCCACCCCTTTCCCTTTCTTTCCTCACTTTAGCCATCATTGATATCCTAGGCTTCAGAGGTGGCATATCCAACTGGCCAGACTGCCCTTCCAATTTCTCAGTGCCTTTATTGTGTGTGGATGTGGACCTCTGTCTCTGTCTCTATCTCTCTCTCTCTTTAAAACAAGAAGATTAATGCTGGAAGACTGACTGAATCAAAGTAAGGGTGAAAAATATTAAACGGACATCAGAAACATAGACTGAATTGTCCATCTCTACTGCTCTGCCTATCAACACTACTTTGAGTGAAAGCAGATATGGAATATAATATTACAGCTTTGTTGTTATTACTATTTTTTACATTTCTACTACTATACCTGATTGTCTTTCTCCTTGTTCCATTTTATCATTACAACTAGTCTGTGAGTTAGCTTTGACCAAGATGTATTAACTGGGTAAAAGTTCCATGAATTGGAAATGCTGGGAGTGGTGTGGCATATAAATTTAGTTTAATTTAATTTAATTTAATTTTTTGTTGTTATTATTATTATCATCTTTATTCATTTTTTTAAAAAAAGAACAACAATAAAAAAACTAACAGACTAATATTAAGACAAGAGTATTGAAAGAAAGAAAGAAAATTTAGAGATAAGAGATGTAAACGATTTAAAACGTGTGAAAGACAAAAAGAGAAGAATAAAAAAAAAATAAGAATGAACTTCTGACCCTCCTCACAACAGATATAAGTAACCCTATACATCCAATTCTTACTCTAAGGTTAAAACATAGCTTCCATTATTTCTATTAATCCATATTATTTCTAATCATCAAATCCATACAACAAAATTTCATTTTTTCCCCATATCTCACAAAAAGTCCAAAAAAAAAAAAAAGATTTCCAAGTAGTATTAAAATTACACAATGTCTTATCTCAAATCAGCTGTCAATTTCACCATCTGAGCTAACTCCATCAACTTCACCATCCATTCTTCCAGTGTAGGTAGTGTCTTGTCCTTCCACCTCTGTGCATATAAGAGTCTTCCTGCTGCTTTCATATATAAGAACAAAGTTCCATGGTTTTTTTCCAACTGTTTATCCATCAAACCTAAAAGAAAAGTCTCTGGTTTTGAGTGTATGATAATCTTTAAAATCTTCTGTATACAAATATGTATCTTATTCCTTTTTTTTTTTTTTTTTTTTGCATTTTTACAAGTCCACCAAAGATGATAAAATGTCCCTTCATGTTGTTCACATTTCCAACATACATTTGAAGTACCTTTATACATTTTAGATAGTTTTACTGGTGACAAATACTAATGATTCATCATTTTATAAAAGTTCTCTTTTAGATTATAACACAATGTAAATTTTAATAATTTCTGCCACATATTTTCCCATTGTTCCAGCTGTACATTATAACCAAAATTTTTACCTCATTTTATAATGCACTCTTTAACTTGTTCATCTTCTGTCTCAAATTTCAGTAAAAGTTTATACATCTTTGCATGTACATGTTTATAATTCTACTTCAAACTTAGTCTTACCATATTCAAAACCATAAACCTTTTTATCCATTTTAAACCTTTCTTGTAACTGAACATAAGAAAACCATTGACGCACATATCCTTCTGCTAACAAATCTTTTGTTGTTTTCAATTTAAAATCTCTGAGAAAATTCCATCACCATAAGTTAGCCATTTATTTTTCATTATAATGTCTCTTCTATAAAAAGCTTATTGTGGAAACAACCACAAAGGAACTTTCGGAGACAACCTAAATTTATATCTGTTCCATATTCTCAAGATAGCATGTCTAATAAAATGATTTTTAAAAATCTACATTAACTTTAACTTTATCATACCATAAATAGCCATGCCACCCAAATCATAAATCATGTCCCTCTAGTTCCAAAAACCTTCTATTTCTCAAAGTTATCCATTCTTTCATCCAGACCAAACAGCAAGCTGCAAAGTAAATGTTCAAATTCGGAAGACCTAAACCTAAACGAAAATTATTGTACCAATCCTAAATTAAGGGACTATAAGATAGATAATAGTCCAAATTCAATTTACCACATTGTTATTATTATTAGCACTACATCATACAGTTGTTTTTTTTTAATCTACAGATAAAGAGAGCTAATTGAAACAGATCATGGACCCTCCAAATCTGATGCTGTCTGCCTCAGCAGTAGATCTTTCATGATCTTAGATAAGATTTCCTTAAACATTTCAAATGCAATCTTTTAATTGAAACTGCCAGGTTTGAAATCAAATCTCTTTAGCACTATGTATTCTATGGCTTCATCTATTTCCATAGTAAAAGAAAAAGAAAGATATTCAAATGCAGAGAGTCTTGATCATCTCTGCAGTATTGGAAATCAGCTTTCGGACTCAGAAGAGCCTCTGGTCTGAATACATGTCAGCTGTTGCTTTGTCTTAAACTTGAGTACTTTCTTTATAGCTAGTGGAATTAATTTTGATAAAGCAATTTGCTAGCTCATGTTGCAAATGGGCAAGAGTGCTTGAACGAGCTGAGTGCTGAATTCATCCCAAAGCTCTAAACCTTACTAGAGGCTTTTAAAATAATTAATAATTTGAGTAAGTTCATTATCATTTAAGATCTATTTTAGTTCCACACTTTAATATTCTGTTTTTGTTACACAGCTATTTAGATAACTGCCATTCATTGATAATAAGTCATTTATTCCTCATTAACTCTTAGGATGGATGTAGATATTCATTACTGCAAGACAACAGACTCATTTAGCTGCATACAGTACTCGATTATGCACTCGGAGCATAGGCTTGAATGCAAATGTTCATTTCACATAGGTCTCATTTACCAGTTGC
Organism: Python bivittatus; assembly: GCF_059951505.1. Lineage (NCBI taxonomy): Eukaryota > Metazoa > Chordata > Lepidosauria > Squamata > Pythonidae > Python > Python bivittatus. Next base: position 5,895,294 of record NW_028277113.1, read on the forward strand.
CCTTCCCAGCAGCTTAAGTTATCCATACCATTATTTACTGTGTTAAGGTCCCCCCCCCCCAGTCTAAGTCTGGCACTTATATAACAAATATAGTTATTTCATTGACCTATTGGCATTGGAGGTTTTCTTAATCTATACACCCTGTGAAAGCAGTTTACACAATGAAACAGTGTGTGTTTTCTACCCCTGTAGTGAACTTTTACAATGCAATTATATACATATCTACTCTGAGCCAAGTTCATTTGGTACTAGCTCTAAGGTGAATATGTGTAGGATTGCACCAAGTAATAAATTAGTTCATTAACTGATTCTTAATGGGGACAAATCTTAAATTCTGAATGCAAGGACTGCATATTAATGTAAGCCTGCATTTTTATGAGATATCTATTCTTGGTTTCAATATTTGTAGTAGGAAATAAAGCAACACATGTTTCTTTCTAACACTCCATTTAGTATTTTCAAAAGGACACTTTCCACATTTACCTGAAAGAAAAGAAGGATTGATGGATGGATGGATGGATGGACGGACGGACGGATAGATGGATGGTTGGATGGATGGATAATAGACAAAAATCCTTTCCAGTATATAGCTTTGCCTCAGTTTGCCAATGGATGAAGTTGATAACCCAGCTGAAACCTATCCTGGAAATTTGTATCTGCAACAAATATGTGTGCATGACTTAAATGTGTGTTGGATCTGTGAGTGAATGTGTAAGCACCCAAAAATCACCTTTCCCCCAAAACAGATAGGGCTTGAATGGATGGGTGGCTATAGAGACAGATAGATGGAAAGACATTAATTCCTCTAAAATAAGGTATTTTGTTTATAAATCAATTAATCTTCATCTGCTATGCTAACTTCTAACCATTCTCCCTCACACACACCAACCTCTGTCACATACAGAAACACTCAAATGCACACACAGATGTCCCTCTTATTCCTTAGCAGCCCTGCCAAGCAGTAGCAACAAAGCCCCAGAATAGTCTTCAGAAGCATCCCTACATTTGCACCACAGGTGTCCACAGTCATTTGTACTTCATCCTTCCCTTCCCTTTCTTTTCAACAGCAGCTATTTTTAAATCAGCAGACTTGAATGACCCCCCACCCGCATTTACAGGAAGGAGGCAATCATATTATGATCGTCATCAGATACAATTTGTAGACTTTTTGGTGCTCTGTAAATGTATTTTAAGCAATAAAGGGGTCCTTAATCAATTAAAAATCAAGAGGCTAATTTATTAGCAACTGTTGAGCTGGTTAATAGCTCCATTTAAAATATATTTGTTATTCCTTCTATTTGTATTATTTAAGATATATTGTCCCACAACCATTAATATTGGATAAGGCTACACTTCCCCTCAAGAACCAATTCCATAGCTTTAGAATCTATTTGTGGAAGATCAGATAGTAGCCATTATGAAGAGGACCTTCTATAAACAATATGCCAAAAATTCCCCTCCAATTCCTGAATGTTTGTTTCCCCTGTGAAATGGTTCCCCCCCCCCCACTACTGTTTTCAGGCTGTTCTAAGGTAGGTGGCATTTGGGAGTTTAATTTATTCCTACAAGAACATAGCTATGCATCACTTCCTGGTTGTCCCACTAGATGATCTTAGGAAGTCTGAAGGGAAGAGTTGCCAGGGAAGCTTGTGACCTCTGAAACATGATATGATTGTGCAGTGAAAGACAGGACACTCACCCCACCCCTCTACTTCATATCTTAAGTAAACACCCATCCATGATAATTTCACCAACATTTTCTTCTCCTTGGGGGGCAAAAGTGATCTTAATTTCTTTTGATCACAGTAAATAAAAACTATATATATATATATATATATATATATATATATAGTGTGTGTGTGTGTGTATACACACACACACACACACATATACACACATATACACACACATACACACACATACACACACATACACACACATACACACATACACACATACATATACACACATATACACACATATATACACACATATACACACATACACACACATACATATACACACACACATACATATACACACACACACACACACACACAAATTTATTGTGGATCTTTTTATGGAAAATAAATCCAGCTTCAGTTATTCATGCATTTATTACATCCAAACCTGAAAGCTACAATGGAATGTAGGTAGGTTTTCCTTGGAAGATGGAGCTCAGATGGTGTGTTGACAGTGAGTCCTCATTCCAGCTAGTAGGTCAGATTATATTTAATGAAATCCTGTGTTTTCTGATTGGTTGATTTTACATTTCTGAACCCAAGTAATTTCTGCTTTAAGTCCTAATAGTTGGGGTCAATTATCTGAGAGATCACTTACATCTCATGTTTTAGGACCAGTGCTAGAGGGTCAGCTCATTGGCCAACAACAGAATCAGTAAGGCTAACAATAGGGCTAAAATAAATAGGACTTTCTCTGTAGTAACTCTCTTATAATATTGGGCTGGCCCCATCCACAGTTCCTTTTAAATAGGCATATCCATGTCTTTTAATTCATGCCTGTCTCTCTGGCTTTCACTGAAATAAATAGTACTATTTTAGAAGTACATGTTACTGAAATTTACTTTTTATCTAAATATGACTTTGTTATGCTTTTGGATAAGATAATCTCAAAAGGTGGCTAAGAAATTGATTTAATAATAATAAAAGTAATAATTTCACAATATTCTCTGTGTAACCCTAATTTAATTGAAGAATTGAGGTTTCAATTAAATTTTTAGCCTGCCAGGTTACAGCTGATTTACATAAAATAAAAACAATTATAGTTATAAAATCTACCTTTTTTTTGAAAACACAATAGGGCTGGATGGACTACAAATTAGCAGAATCAAAAGTGACACATCCTGATCAGCAGCGTGCTCAAATTCAATCCATAGAATCAGTGTATACTGGTAACTTTTTGAAGTGCAAGTGCAAGATAGTCCTTATAAGGCAGTCAAGAAATATAGAGAAATAAGCTTAGACATCTTGTTATCTATGGCTTTGTGTTGGGTATATGCTGTAAATGGGAGAAGATTGCAAAAGAAAGAGAAAAATGTGACATGTTCAGTTTTAGAATAGGACTTGTTCCATCCCTAACACAAACTATTATAAGGATTGTAACAAGAACTATGAGAAAATAGAAGCTTGTTGTGAAGAAGGGTGAGGGAATCATCATCATCGTCATGATCATCTTGGCTAATGGGGAAAAAAAAAAAGCTTTCTGTTTCTGGGAGTCTTAATGAGCCTTGGCTTCTCTACAACCCAGCATAGAATACACTGAATTGCTGTTGGTCATCGTGAACTCAGTTCTACTAGTATAGGCAAAGATGACCAATAAGTTTGTTGCCTGAGCAAAAGAGAAGATGACATTTCTCCCTTCCTTTCTATTACTAAACTGTCAATTGAATCTTACATCAGTGCTGGCAATGAGACAATATCCTGCATGGAGGACAGTGGGCTTTCAGTGGGTGGCATGAATCACCTTATATGTCCATGGCACAGCCTATTTGCTTACTATGCTGCTTGTTCGTTATCTACTCAGACAGTGCAGCAGAACCTGATAAGCATGCACATTGCTATGCCTGAGAATTCTGTGGCCTGGGGATAGCTGCCTCCCTAACTGCTTGTTCAGTTGAGGTCAATAACTCTCTGATTAGCTGAACAATACAGATTGTCACTATGAAAGATAGGAATGGCAGAAGAAGTGAAAATGAGGTTGGTTGGAACTAAAAGAAAATGATTGGATAATTGTGACAGTTAACACCTCTCCTTCCCATCATGTATGGCATGGGAGACCTACCTTAATTCCATTTAATTCTCTTTACATAATGGTAAAATTGGATCTACCATGGTACCAGTAGACTATTGGCATACTGCTGGTTTTCTTGTTATTTTTGTTGCTGTTTCCTTAATATGAGTAATTCTTCATCTGAGAATCCTAATCACAGACCAAAATGTTGGTCTATGATGAATAGAGAAATGGAGATTTGATTTATAGTAACTCCTGAACAACATGTTGCATCACTTCAGAACCAGCCCCAACTAGACCTGTGCCCTCACTTGATTTTAACTCACTTGGAGAACTGAGTCCATTTTTCCACCAAGATACCACTGCACTCTATTTGTAATTGAAGCAAAGCTATCATTTTCTTTGCAGCATTGAAGCTTTGCAGAGTCAGTCATTGGATTATTTTCTGCTTGATGGGGAATTGTGGCCTCATCTGCTCCTGGTTCCTAGATTCAAGGCCACCAGTAATCTCTTTCTTCCAGCCCTATGGAGCTTCAACTTCTTGTTCCTATGTTTATAGCATTGTTTAGATGTATCTCCTGTTCTCCACTTTAGTCAGTACAGCATCATATAACCATATGAAAACACTTGCTTCCAAAAAGGTTGACATGCTATCAGTTTTCACTAGAGCTTAAAGGGGCTCTTGAATACCAGGAAAGAGAGGTGGCTCAGTAGCTTTGCAGACTTTCTTTGAGCATGTTTGGATTTTATGGCAAATAGGCCCAAACTGTACTGAAAATATGGAAGTGGGGAAGTAGTGATTTGTTCCTTTTTTGAGTGAGTGGAGACAAAGGAGATTTTTTGTAATTTCAAGATCTGTTGCAATTCAGTGGGCAGGGTGGTGATATGATTATGATCATGATTTTGCATTCACCTATTGATCACTCCTTGTCATATGGTGATTTCTGCATGTTCTTAGCATTCTGAGGTCAGCAAAGGGGAAGATTGCAGGCTGGTTTAAAGCAGCTTTGGAGAGCAAAAATGATTGTGGCATGAAACTTCCTGCCACAGGATGGAGGACTGTTTATACTGCTTTGAACTCTGGAAGAAAGATGGGATATAAATGTAATAAATACATCAATTATCTTATGCTCCCCACTGTGCAAATTAAACATAAAACGAAAACAATTTGCCAAGTACTTAAATTCCTCATTTCTAAAACATATTAGAGGGGTTAAGAGCTTAATAAATATCTCTTCTCTCTTTAGTGACTCTATTGGTGGTTCTTCTGTTACTTCATGAGTCACTCTATGTAGTTTCCATTTCCTACTGAGACTGTTTCAACAGGAACTTTGTCATTTGCCTTAAGGTGAAAGTTCTCAAAGTGTGGGTCAGGGCCCACTGGAAGGACATCAGTGATTTAGAGGGGAGTCACAATTTTTGTTGCTCCTGATCTGGCTCATGCAGGCAAAGTGGGAGCATTGTTAACATTCTTCTTGATGGAGACTTCATGGTGTCCCATACATTGCTGAACTACATCTCCCAGCAGCCCCACTTAGCATAGCTGATAGTGAGGGATGCTGGGAACAACTTACTTGGAGAATAGAAAGTGGCTTGATGTGGATAAGAGAAATGCAGCAGCAATTACAGTAGCTGAAGTTGTCATGATTTTTTTTTTCTGACAGTTTCTTTTTTAAATGAAACTGAAGTCAATCCAAGGCTTTCTACTCAATTACAACCTGGAGGTCAGAGACTTATATAGTGAGATAAGTTACTGTGATAATATGTGGTTTCTCCTGAAATGCTAATTACAGGGATTATCTGTTCAACAGTCCATTACTTCCTGTGTGTTATTTCTTTTGCAAATTCTTTCTTCATTTGAACACCCTGAGCACATTTTAAAATTTTATTCTGTACGTTATATCCTTCATTTCAGATGACATTATGCTGGGGTGTATGCATGTGTATGTTTAAAGCACACAATTCTTTAATATTCTTTGGATGAAAAGCAGGAGAATTACAAAGACTGAAAGGAAACTTAAGCTTTGACTCTCATTCCCAAGCAGAGTTTCTAATTGAAACAGCTTAATCTTTGCTAGATAACTTCAAATAAAAGTGAGGAGCCAAGGAAATATAATAATGGCTTTGACTTATGATAAAACAGCATAACTTGGATGAAAACTAGTTTGAACTTATCAGTCATATTTCATTTTCTGTGAATGATGATCATTTTTTTCTGCTGACAAGAAAAAAAAATGTGCTTGCTTCAAACATTAAAGAACATATTTTATTTATAGCCATGCAGGCTTGAAATTCTTCATCTTAAATCCATGCTGAACTTTAGGGAAACCTTTAAAAACTCAATTACATTTAGAAGAACTGTTGTTCCTGCCTTTGGGGTACAAAACTTGTAATACTGTAGAATAGGAAACACTTGTTTTTAGAGCCTTAGTATCCACCCTTTTCTCATGCTTTTCTTATTTAAAGTTTACAGCTCACATTTTGTGCTGTGAAATTACTTCACACAGCAGAGTTCTGCATTTGTTATCAAGAATCATGAGAATGTGTGATGCAACCCAATATCATCCATGCATGTCCATCCATCCTCACATATAATCAAGATATAAGATGAGATAAACAAAAATCACAGGTATTTATTTGGAGACTGGAGTGTCTTCTGTGAAATTTCACCTTTATTTAGATGACATTACCATAATTTTTAGTTAACTCACTCAACTCTTTGAGCAAGGTGGTCAGATGAGAGCATTGTCCAGTTGACAGTGAATTTTCCAAGTATTACTCAAAATATTGATGCCAATCTGGAAAGCCCTAAATACCTGAGGTCCATCTTATTTGAAGAACTACATGTATTCTATTTTATAATAATATTTGGAGGATCTGCATCATCTCTGGTGAAACCTAGAGATTTAGACTTCTCTATGGCACAGGAGGAAATACAGAATATTTTCCTGATGCTTCCTGGAATAGTTCACAGGACCATAGAGTTGGAAGGGACCTTAGAGGTAATCTAGTCCAATTCCCTACTGAGTGCAAGATACATTAAAGCATCTCTGATAGTGAACCAGTGAAACAGGCTAACACATAAAGGGATGACTTTTCCTTTTCTAGAGGTCTTAAAACAGAGGCTGGATGGTCATTTAAGACCTCTAGAGAGGAAGAAGTCACCCTTTATGCATTAGCCTATTTCACTGGTTGACAGCTTGTGCCATCAAGAAGATCTTTCTAACATCTAGCTTGAATTACTTCTTTGTAGCTTTAACACAGTGGTTCTGGTCCTGTCCTGTGGAACAATAGAGAAAGGAGTCCACTCCCTCTTCCATGTGACAGCCTTTCAGATATTTTAAGACTGCTTTCCTGGCTTCTCTCAGTCATCTCTTCTGTGGGGTAAACATACCAAGATCTTTTAACTATGTCTCATAGGTCTTGGTTTCCAGATCTCTCAACATCTTGATAGTTTCTCCCAAATGTAATCCACTGTGTCATTGTCCTTTCTGAACTGTGGTACACAGAACTGGACACATTATTACAAGTGGGTTCTGACCAGGGCAGAGTAGAGTGGAAAAACTACTTCCTGTGATATGGACTTATACCACAGCGTAGTAGCTCTATCACACTGCTAGCTAATTTAATTTGCAATTGACAAGGATGCCTAGATCCTTTTCACATGTACTACTGTAAGGTCTTCCCCATTCTATACTTGTGCCTTTAATTTTTCCTACTTAGATGAAGCACTTCACATTTTTCCCTGCTAAATGACATTCTTCCAATACTCAAGCCTATCTAGATCTTTTTAAAACTTTTCTCTCTCCTCTAAAGTATTAGCCTCCCCTCCCAGTTCTGTGTCATTTGCAAACTCATTAGTGTCCCTTCAACTCTTTTATCCAAATCATTGATTTTAAAAAATGAGCAGCATAAGGCCTAGGACAAAGCACTCTGCTCAATATTTCGCACCAAATAGGAACCATTAATGAGCACCCTTGGGGGGTGTGATCATTCAGCCCATTGTGTATTCATCTGACAGTAGTATTTACTGCTTTTTTATCATTTTATTAAGGAGAATTTCATAACAGGCTCTGTTGAAAGTGTTGCTGATGTCCACTATGTCTAAGGCATTTCCCTGATCTATTTAGGTAGTAAATATTACACTGACCACCCGGAGGCAGTATGTGATCAGTTTCAACCTTATTAGGAATCATCAGACATACATAGGCAGATATTATTCTATGGGGCTCAAACCCTCTACTGAGAATTGAACTCATGGACCATTTGCCAGGCCCAGCCCAAGAACGACAACGAGGCAGTCCAGTCCAGTATAGTTCCTTTATTTGCTGACACCACATAGACAGAATCTTGCCAGACTAAACCTATGCTAAAGCAACTAGTGGCTATATCCTGTGAGACTCTAGGGAGGGGCCAGCCTCAGCTTCTTGACCTTCTCACGGTCCTGCTGCAGGCTGAGGAAGCACTTGCTCTGAAACCTCTCCAGGAATGCTCCTCCTCCCTCCTGATAACCTTGATCCTCCATTCCAGTACCTCCTCACACATGCCTTCCATTACAGCGCATTAGCTTTAGGAGCTATCTAGGTTCTGGCACTCATTTACAGGAAGGTATATATAGAAAGTATCAGAATGGTATATTATGTATGTATGTATGTATGTATGTATGTATGTATATATGTTTGTATGCATGTATGCATGCATGCATGTATGATTTATTTATTTATTTATTTAGAAACTTATATGGCCATCTGTCTTATATAAGATCATCCTAGCTGGCTCACAATAATATTAAATAAAAGCAGAATAAATAAAACAAGCAAACCCAAGTCCAGGGCTGCAATATCATATAGACACCCCAACCTCTCACATTTGTTGAACACACATCTACCCTAGCCCAAAGCCTGGTGAAGAACCAGGTTTTTGTAGCCCTCCAAAAGGCTAATAGGGTGGGGGTCCCCAAATTGCCCACCAACTCTGTCTAGGGGAGTGCTACCCTGTCAAGGATGACAACTCACCGGATCCCAGAGGATCAAAGACCCAAATCCATTCCATTTACCCAGCATTGAATTTAAGCTAGTTTCTCCCCATCCAGGCCCTCACAGCCTGTAAGCATTAAGTAAGCCCCTGAATAGCACTGCCTACCCAACATGGGGTGGGAATGTATAACTGAGTAACATCTGCGTACTGATGATATCACACTCCATGCCCTTGAATGATCTCAGCCAATAGCTTCATGTAGATGTTAAATAGGAGAAGGGAGAGATCAGAGCCTTGAGACATAAGAGAGGCCTAGAAGTGGACCTCTTCCTCCCCACCAACACTGACTGGAACTGGCCACTGGAAGAAGGTGAAAAACCACTGCAAAACAGTGCCCACAATCCTAAGCACTGAAGCTGGTCCAGAAGTATTGAAAGCCACCAAGAAATCCAGTAGGACTAGCCCACCTTTCTTTACGTTTTCAGAAAAAGTGATATACAGATGTTATATTGACCTCCTGATGGTCACTGTAACTTAAAACACCACATAAGATATACTTATGTGCTGGAGGGGTAGTGCTAGAAATCAGGTAAAACCTTGCATATGGGTGTATGCCATTATGGAACATCCGTAGCTGTCTGAGAGCTTAAGGAAAGGTAGACTCTATATACCAATGTGCTAGATAAGTTAATAACTGTATCAAGAAAGAGAAAGAAAGAAAGAAAGAAAGAAAGAAAGAAAGAAAGAAAGAAAGAAAGAAAGAAAGAAAGAAAGAAAGAAAGAAAGAAAGGCACAATTTCCTTGACACTCAGTGTTGATTTCCATTAATTGTAGCATGCTCTTCCAAGTGCTCAAAAACTTACTATTTAATCTGTTTGAGGACCTTCTCCACTATAGTGATTAAAGTGATAGTCTCTTGTTTCCTGAGTACTCCTCCTTCCCCCTTTCTGAAATGAGTGGTTTTGCAATCATCTCTGCTAGTTCTTTCAGTATCTATTTGATCCTGGAGATTTGAATTCATTTAAATTAGCTAAGTTCTCTCTTATCTTCTCATTTTCTATCCTAAGTTGCAGTTCCTTCTATCCTCTAGTGATATAACAGTGACTAGTAGCTAGGGCTCCATTTCCTTTCTGGGAAAAGACAGATGGAAAATAGAAATTGCAAACTTCTGCCTTCTACCCATCCCTTATTGCCTTTTCTTTGCAATGATCTTTACCCTTTTGTGTTTTTCTTTTGTTCTAATATATCCAAAGACTTTTTTGTTGTTCTGGAATTTCTACAAGCCTCACAATATTCCGAATGTTAGCCTTTCTGATCCATTGTTTAGTTTCTGGAGACTACCATGTATTGTCCTTTATGTGCCTCTCCTTTCATTTCCAATACATGTCCCTTTTGTCTCTTAGCAGTTTAGAGAGCTCTGTTTGTATCCACACTGTCCTCTTTAGATTTCTCCCATTTTTCCTTCTCATACAAATGGTTTGTGACTGTATTTTGTATATGTCATTTCATAGGATTCCCATCATACATGGATACATTTCTTCTTGAGGATTTGAAGCTCCTAGATCTGACCATATTCCATTGGAATTTATCAAAATCCACTATTCTGAAGTTTAGTAGGTAAATCTACTCTTCTCAGTTCTTCCTTCTCTGTCATGAATTCAAGAATAACATGATCACTTTCCTCCAAAGTACTAGTAATCTTTACTTCTTCAACTAATTCTTCCCTGTTGGTGTTCCTATATGTTTTGTTGTCTGTTTTGCTGGCTTCTGGCCACAATGAAGTTTTATCACTATCCTATTGCTGAGAATTAGATCCAGGATAGCTCTTTGCCCCACTTTCTGACAGATGAAATTGCCAGCAAGAGAAGCAAGAATTTATTAGCTCTCTCACTCTTTGCAGAGTCAGATTCTCAGCAGATGTCAGGGTAATGAAAATCCCCATTATCATTATCATATGCCTCTTTGTAGGACTGGTCAGACTGGTCATCTGACATAGTGAGAATTCATCCATATTTTCTTCCTGCCAAAGTAGCCTAGAGTAAATTCCCACAATACTTCTGTTTCTCTTTCCTTTTATTCTTACCCACATATTTTCAATAAAATTTTCATGCTTTGATTCTTGAATTTGTGTGCTCATATATGTTTTTCTTTTCTTTGTGTATAGTGCAACACCTCCCAACCGTTCTTTTGGGTATATCCCTTTTGAATAAGTTACACCTTCCAGTGCTATGTGCCATAGATGAACATCATTCCACTGAGTTTCAGTGATGCCTATCACATATTTGATACAGGATTTAACAAGTCTTGCACTTTTAATATTTGGTGATGGTTCTCCATGCCTCCAGATCTAAAAAGCCTACATTGGTCATGTCATGTTGATTGTACAGAGGAACTCCTCTGCTCTGCTCATGTTCTTGAGATCAAGGGGTGGTGAGTACATACCAGCAGTGCTCAGATGATTTGAAACCAAGCCTTTAGATCAGCTCCTCTACAGTACTTAGCTGGGGTCTTTTTCCAGCTTTGTCCCACTGAAATTGGTCCAGTCTAAGTTTCCTTCTGCAGTCCTCCAAGTACCACGATGCATCTCTAATGTCATCTTAAATCTTGAGACAGGATTATTGAAGGTAGATGCCAGAGTTTGGATGGCCATTGCCAATTATTGGCTTAACCTAGCTCTACACCATTATGGCTTGGCCCTTTGACCTTGCAGAATAATTACCAGTCTCATTGAAAAGAACTCTGTGATATAAAATCTCAGCCCTGGGCACTGTATTGGTTATGGGATAAGATCAAGCAAAACTCATCATTAAACAAAAGATAATTGACACAGAGTGACAGACAGGTTTGAGCAGTGCTCCAAACTTCTTCAATTCAGAAAGACTTCAGTACATTGTCTCCTCCCTTCCTGATCTGCAGCAGTTGGAAATGCAAAGCCATAAAAAGGTTTTTACTTTGGTTCAGTGCCATACTCTCACCTTGGCCATTCCTGAAAGCAGATATAAGAAACTTCTTATGGCATAGAGATGGTACCCATGTGTCATTGGGCAGGTTGAAACTATAACCAATGACCCCTCTACTGCCCATTTTACAGAGAAGCTTGTGACAATCTTATTACTCTGCTCCTGAGCATTTCTACACCTCTTGGCTACTTTCAGATGAGAACCCTGCCATTATGTACAGCATTGAAAAAATCTGTGCAACAACATAAAGAACATGGTGGACCCTGATAGACGTGAAGTCTGACCTAAGCAGACCATGATCTTCAGACTGTTGATAGAGTTCTAGGTTTCACAGCTCCACATACTGTAACTAACTAGAATGGCATTACATATGCATGCATGACCAACCCACTGGTGTTAGATAGGAATGTCTGTGCCCAGGCTTCTAAACATTTTAAGTAGTGTAATTTGAAACAACTATTCTAATCTCCCAACTTTCTATCTCTAATTTAGACTTCTAAAAATTAATCTCTATTTTCAAATTAGATAGTGTTTATTAGGTTCCCCCCCTCCGCCCCATCCTAGATTTAGGGCTAATTTCACTATTTTATAGCTCAAGGTTTTATGTTCTTAGTTGCTTTTAAGTTGTTTTGAACTTTTCCTGTTTTGTATAATTTGACATTGTTTACTGTCAGTGCTTATGCTTCTAGCACACTCTGTACTGATCCTGCTGTATTGCAGTCTTAATTTAGTCTTATGTTTTGTATGTATACTGGTCTTGGACTGCAACAATAAAGATTTGTTTTCATTTGTTTTATGTATTTGCCTACTGGAGCTAGGACCTCTCGTTCTCCCTGTTTATTTCCCATATTCTGTGTTCTGATATAGAAACATTTGAAGTTCTGAGTGCTACCCCCTACTGGTCTTTTGGCTAAAGTTTTCTGGGAAACACTGATGCCCTGCACCCTGGCCTTCTGTTTCTCCAGCTGTGGTCTGCTTTCTTAGCCCCATTCCATGGCCTACTGTAATGAGAAGTAGGAATAACCTTGAGGAACAGGAGGAAGAACCACAATCAAGGCAAGGGTCAGATAAATGAAATCTGACTCCAGGGCAGAAATGTAATTTGAGTAAGTGTCTCAGACATGATTCTCCCTAGTTCTCATGATGATAAAGGAGGGATGGAGAAGGGAAGCACGTTCAGACTTGCAAGATTCTATTACTGTAATCTTATAATAAAAGTAGTATTGGCATTTATAACTCCAGAGTCCTAATCTGGTCTACCTTGAAGGAAAGGAATAACAGCAAATCCTGTTCAAGTCCAGGATTTTGTCAAAATTCCTAAAGCAAGAGGAGGAATACGCATCCCAATAGATTTGTCTTATGTAGCCCCATTCCAGCCATGACAAAATCAGGCATGGAAATAATACATTAAAGCATTTCAGTTTCCTGACAAAGGACAGTCTTAAAGCTAGGGATTTTTTTCCCCCTTGCTTTTTTTCTTCTGCATAATACAGTTATCCTGTTTTCAAGTAGACAGTTGTCCATGCAAAGTGTTTGTCCTTTTTTCTTAAAAAAAGATCCTATCTTAAGATCTTAAAAAAAGATTTTGAGCTGCCATAGCCATTTCAGAATCGAGCAGTGCTGGAAGGAAGGAAGGAAGGAAGGAAGGAAGGAAGGAAGGAAGGAAGGAAGGAAGGAAGGAAGGAAGGAAGGAAGGAAGGAAGGAAGGAAGGAAGGAAGGAAGGAAGGAAGGAAGGTTGGTTCTAGGAAAAGTTGCATGCAAAAGTAATATAAATGAAATAGTGAGAACAGAATTATAATCAGGAATAAATGTTGTGCTATTTCTGGTACAAATGGTAATACTGGCATGATGGAACAGGTGATCATCCTTATCCTTAAAAGTAAACTTCAAAATTGCCTCACTTGTGGTAATATTTCATGTGTTGGTTCTCTAAAGAGTAAACAGTAAATTAAATATACTTTTGAAAATATATTTTGGCATTGGCAACATCTTGGAAACACACATCAGTCATATTGAATGACAACATAAATGCTATGCCAAGAAACTTATAATTAAGGTGATCTTTCATAAAAGTCTTAAAATTAAAATGAAAACTGACAAGTTCTGCCTGGAGGCAATCGTAATGGAAAGATGGCTGAACAGGCTAAAATTGTGAAGAAATGTAGTCCGATAGCTGCCTTCTTGACCAAAATAACTCAGTGGTGCATACAAGCAAAGGATCAATTAATAAAAAGAGATTATTACAAAAAATATATCCTAGTAATTATAGCAAGTCAAGATGTAACCATAATTGGCACACTCAGTATGATTTCTAGGAACTGCAGAATATATCCCCAAATGTTACATTCTGTGACACAATATTAGGCTTTGATTTTAAAGATTTGATTCTATCTGAGACCGGATCTTGGATTTGCCACCATCAAAGGAGCTCGCTTAGAGCAAGGTCATGTATGAACCTACTGCTCAAATTAAAAACTCATAGCTACCCAGGCTCCTTGACCCCGATAATTAAAGTAGATAAAGCTAAGATACCTCCTATGCTTTTATACACAGCAGAAGTTTGGGGCTTAGATTCTATAACAACAATAGAACAAACACAATCACAAAATCTGAGAAGCATCCTGGGTTTAGATAAAGGAACTTCAGCTGCCGCTGTTAGAGCTGAACTGGGAATTTATACAATCTATTCACAAACTAAAATCAGAGCATATAATTATTGGTATAAAATTAATGAAATGGAATCTGATAGAGTTCCTAGATTGTGTTTATTAGGACAGATAAAATCCCAACGACAGACCACTTGGATCACACAATTGATACATTTTATAAGGAACTGTGGTCTCCCAGTCTCCGATGTTCTTGGAGATCAAGCTAAAAAGAGTGCTGTAGAAAGAATTTTGGATATCGAAGCGCAAAAAGATATAGCCACCCTCAGTAAGGTTGGCAATTTAAAATGGCTGAGCTGTTATAAACGTACATTTCAAACCGATAATTACTTAAAAATACAAATGCCAAGACAACTTAGGGAGGTATTCACATGAGCTAGATTCAAACAACTTGACACCATGGTCAGATATGGGAGATTTAACAGGATCCCTTATAATGAACACATTTGTATATGTGGAGCACCTGAAATTGAGGATATAGCACACATACTATTCAACTACAACTTGTATAAGATGGTGAGAGACTTACACCTTGGCCCATATGTTAAACAAACGACCCATTGGGATTCACATATTAGAATAACTTATTTTATGTGTGGTCAAAACCCAAAAATAACATACAACACAGCCTTGTTTTTAAGCAAAGCAATGCGTTTGAGATCTACATATGTGGGGTTGACTGGAGTGAATTGCCGGGGTGATATGGAAATATGATTTGTATGATTTGTATTTTTACTTATATGTATATCTACTTATATTTATTATTCTATTTTTACTCATGTTTTATTTAATCTGCTTGCCACATTACTTTTGTAAAGAGTTTTATTAATTAATTACTGCCTAATTGTTATTTTGATAAGGCCTTTGGGCTAATCAATAAACTTTGATTGATTGATTGATTTGAATTCTATCACTTTGCACTGCAGCCACAGGATTCACTTTCAGACATAGAAGAGTTACCACCCTTAAGTCTAATCTACCTCGCAAGGTCTGTGTAAAGTTGTTTGAGGAAGGACAAGATCCAGGTTGGATAAGTAATGGAGAAGAAGAAAATGATACTGTTTCTTTATTGGGATATATTATCTTAAAGTCACAGCAGCATTTTGAAAAAGCAAAACAGGATCGGCATGGTTAGCACTTGGACAGAAGATCTCAAAGCCATAGAAAATCTCAAAGCCATAGACTAGTCTGGTGATACTATAGAATGTACTGACCTGACCAAGAAGGAATATGAAGATTCATTTTTTAAAAAGTTCATGGATTTTGGATTTTGCAAAACATTCATGCTGGTCCTAGGACATCACTGCATCATCTCTTCTAGCCTGTGCATCTCATAAACCACTAAGCCAAGAACTGCCTGTTATATTTTGAGGCCAGCTAGATACGTCATAATGCCTCCCTGTAGTCTGTGGCCAGTAACAAAACAAAACCAAAAACTCCTACTGGAATGTCATATATGAGGAACTATGTTGCACTGATGGATACCAGTCTTAAAAGTAGGATTTAGGATATACCAGGAGACATGTATTTAGTGTCAGTCACTGGATCTTAGGCTGGAATAGTTACCAGCATGCCTAACAAACATAGTATATGACTTGGGTGGAGGGGGAAATTCCAAAACTATTTATATGACAAAAAAGAAATCATGTCAAATGAAAAGTATTTGCATTCATTGTTAATTCTCTAAACCTCCTAAAAGGCATAGTTTAATGCAAGCCAATGATCCTGGTGATTAAGCCTTGATTCTTATACTACTTTTCTCATTAATTAAAAGTAGCTGCACAACTCTAATGAAGGAAAATCAACTATAGAAAAGATCAAAATAGAAAAACCCATCCCCTCTCTGGAGAACTGGCCAATAAGTTCCCTCAAACATACTGATATTACTTTTAATCCCTTAGGTATTTGTGGTTCCTTTCCCACACTCTTTTGGTCATTTAGATGCTATTCCTGTCTAAATGTACTTTACTACTTCATTAGTTCTGCATGATTTACACCAAACAAAATAAGAATATACACCCATATTTCTCACACATTCACTATATAATGTGTATGAAGACAATTCTATGAAAACTTAGGCCATGTTATTGCCATATAAAATAATGAGCTAGGAGGACTGCAGATACTCTTGGTATCTTCATGTTGTTTAATACTGCAAAATCCATGTTTTAGGCAGCATAGCCCATGGTCAAATACAGAACTTGTAGTCCGATACATCTAAAATATGTAGAAGCAACGGGTATTTTAGGACACTAAAGAACTCAGCTGAACTAGCACTGCTGCTATCTGGATACCTTTAAGAATCACTCATAAGCCTTTAATTCACTTTCATATTTTTCAGAATAATATACCATGGATTACACAATTCATTTTTATTTTAAATAAAGAGGGGAGTCATATGTGACAAGGGAAATTCCTCTGGACAAACCTTTTAACCATTGCTTTCAGCAGAACTCTGAAGAAGAGTCTTTTGGAAGACCCTGAAGGAAAAAAAAAATGCAGACAAATAATACAACCAGCAGCTGGCAAAGAAGAAGCATCTTCTTTGTAGGGATGTTGCAGGTTGTCTTAATACTGAAGTTCCCAAAATGCATGGGATTCTAGTCAGACTTCCTGCCTGCCTGCAGATGCTGTGCAAAAGTGGCAGGACCTCATGATCTGTCTCCATGAGGGACTTTGCCTCACAGAGATGTGCGCTGTTCCCATGATGTCACAAAGGGCCACCTCAAGAGTCACCTCTTATTTTGCCCCACCTCAGGAGTCAAGGCAGGATATTCCACCCAGAGTCACGGAAGTGAAAGGGGCAGCTATATAAATTTAACAAACAAACAAAACATGATCTGGCAAACAAACCAACAAACAAAAAAAACCAAAGTGGCTTCTGCACATGCCCAACTCTTCTACTGAATAGAAATAAGACAGCCTTTTGCTTTGTCAAGATGCTCCAGCCCAGCCCTGCTTCTTCGTTCACTCGATTAGATTTTGGGAAGCCAAAGGAGAGTTTTACAGTAAAGAGAGGCAGTGCGATATTTTATTGCTGAAACTGTCTTGGGTTTCTATTTTGATACCTTGAGAAATCCAGAGTAAGCACATTCCAAGTGAGGAAAACTAAAATGGGGAAGGGGGAAGTGCAGGAAGACGTTATTTAAAGTGCAATAATAGGGGTGTTGACAATTGAAACAAGTGGGCAAATTTTAATACTGTTCTTTTTTTACAGCTTCACAGAACAACTGCCTTGATAGCACATAATAATCAATAACGAAGGAGTTTAAATTGCAATCCAGCCTTCTTGTATGAAAATAAAAGTTTTGTTAGTTGCAGCATTCAGCTTAATTGAAGAATCATTGAAGACCCCCTATTCAGAAGGGTACCGTTATTCTGAGGAATGAAAACATTTAGGAAGATCAGCTTGATGGCTGTATAGTTCCTTGTCTTTTCTCATGCTAATTACTCTTATGAGGAAGCTACAAATAGAACTGGAAATGAGACTGCATTGATTCCAGCCTCACACACAGCAAGTTTTTTAATTCCTCTTTCAATGAACAAACAGTTCCTGTGAAAAGAATGCTAGAGCTACTTGTAAAAATATAATAATAATAATAATAATAATAATAATAATAATAATAGTAATAATAACAATAATGAATGTCCTATTCACTTGTTCCAAGTATAGTTTGTACCTGTCCTGACAATGATAAAGTCCTTCTGAACATAGTTATGAATGTTGCTACTGCATTTGAACAGTTGGGCCTTTTCACACTGGAATGACCTGTTTATCAGAAGTGATAATTAGCAAGCCTTTTAAAGACTCTGATAAACCTGGGAGCAGAATGTTCATCTGAATACCCCCTTCTTTGCCCCTCCCAACACACACACTTTCTTCTTATTGTATCCTCTATTGATTTATTATTTTTTCCTCTATTATTTTTCCCCACTGAAGTCAAGATCACAGTAAATGGGATGGTATTTGAAATCCAAAACACTGAAAATAACTCCTGGGATTGTATTTAATTTATTATTGTGCCAAAATGAAAAAGTATGGGGACATCCAATGCCTTTTAAACCATCCTTTTAAAACCCTGCCTTCTTGTCCCTTATGGAGAAAATCAATCTATGTGGTCACTAGGAGTCAAAGACAACTTGATGGCACATAATCAATCAATCAATCTTCTTGTCCCAGAACTGCTCAGGAGACTCCAAGATTCTTCCTATGTTTGGGAGCCATGCAGGTTGTCAGAGGGCAGATATCTATTCCAAGATAACCTCTATTTAAAGGACTGCTCATTCTAAAGGGTCATCCATATATCCTGCTTGCCCTGGCATGAAGGCACTCATTAACTCTTTGTAGAGGGTGGGAATGCAGGTGTGATGGAATGTATCTATGAAGGGTGGGGGTAGATTGCAGAAGAAAGCAAGATTCTCAGGATGGAGGGGGTGCATTCCAGGGAGGGCAGAGAAACAAGAGACAAAATAGTCTGGAGCTGGAGCGTGGGAAGTATAAGAGGTTTAGAATAGTCACTCCCTAGAATCTCCCAGGGTATATCCACTAGTTGCAGAGTACAATTTAGTCTGGCAAGATTTTATCTAGATGGTGTAAGCACTAGAACTCAGTTGGACTGTTTCCCTGTTGTTCTTGGGCTGGGCCTGACACCAGGATGACCTGCCTCTATCCCACCACAAAGGCAACCTCCACCCAACTCCTCTTAAAAAGTGGCATTTCTGAGCTTGTGGCAGCACAAGCAATGCTCAACAGTCAGTTTGGAGGGAATCATTTCAAGGTAAGCTTAGGGGCAGGGGCTTGTGGGCAGGACACCTAATAATTAATTAATAATTAATGAATAATTGTGTGGCCCCATGTACTTTAGAGTTTTTGCCATTGTTCTGGGTTGTTCATTTCTTCTTGTATTTTATATCCGATTCTTTCCCTGAAGGAACTTAAGATACTATTCAGAAGTTGCTTAAGATACCAACTCTCCAGTCACTGGATATTCCTATATTGTAATCAGTAGCATGGTTGCTCCTAGTGATGTCTGAAGAAATTAAATCAAGTGGATGGAACTGACAACATCCATTACCCAGTGGTAACTTTGGATCTGCTTCCCTGAAGCATTGTTTATAGCAGTGTCAAAATAGTAAGCACAGGAAGTTTTAAAGAGCTCTCTCTTGACATGCCTCTGTATTCTTATCATATATGGATAGAACTGGAATGTACCCAAAGATCACCTAGTCTAACCCACTGTTCATTGCAGGTTCAGCAAAAGCATTTTGGACAGGTAGCTATTTATCCTCTGCTTGAAGATCTGCAGTGATATAGATACCTGGCAGAGATCTATAAAGCAAATACACTATTTTTAAGCTGTATACTCGGAATAATTAATAATTAATTAATAATTGCATGGCCCACATACTTTAGAGTTTTTGCCATGATTGTTCTGGGTATTTTATTTCTTCTTGTATTATATTTATCAGTTAATGTATCAGTTAATGAGGCATCCTGTTCTACTGGTTGTTAGCTTTCACCATCAGGAAGTGCCTCCTAAAATATCTAATCTGAATGTACTTCTCTGTAGCCTCAGTCTATTGATACTGGTCCTGATCTCTGAGTCCACTTTCTCCTGTATATGACAACCTTTAAGACATCTGAAGATGACTCTCGTATCTCCCCTCATTTTTTTTACCCTAGAAGATAAACATACCTAGCTTCCTTAATTATTCTTACAGGACTTTTCCAGACACTTTACCATCTTGTCTCTCCTCTCAGGGATATCCAGAAAGGAGGGAGCAAAAAAAAAAGATGATGGCTATAATCATGCAGTCAAAGTCCCACTCCTTTTTATGTTACAACACATGCAAAGAAGAGGTTGGCCTTTGATCACATGGTTGTGGCTTCCAGCTTGAATTATTGTAATACCTGCCCACCCCCCTGCGGACACCTCTACCTCTTCTTAATTTATTCTAGAGCAGGAGGGCATAACCTGAAAGAGTCACATTCAGCTTTTGAGTAGACTACTAAGGTGATTATGCTAGGATAAAAAACAAATTTGGTTTAATTTAATACAATTTAATTAATTAGTTAGATTTAATCAGTTTAATTAATAAACTATATTTAAGAGAATTATGCTATCTATCTATCTATCTATCTATCTATCTACCTACCTACCTACCTACCTACCTACCCCATTTTGTCACATTTAAAGTTCAACAATGACTTTCAGAGGGACTTTGAGTTCACCCTTGGCCTTGGAAGGCCTATGGGAACTCTGAGGCAGCAAGCAATAAATAAATAAATAAATGAATGAAATGAAATGAAATGAAATGAAATGAAATGAAATGAAATAAATAAATAAATAAATAAATAAATATTCTTAAATTCATCATGATTCAGCAGGAATTTTAACATAGGATTGGCTCTGCCTACTTAGTGAATCTAGTAACATATCAAGGATCTAGGCCCAGGGATCTATTTACGGAGTCACACTAAATGCTCCAGGACTAGTCACTTGCAGCTGGGGCTTCTCACTCTGGACTCCTACTATAGCAGGCAATCCAAATCTGTCAGCCTTACTAGGTAGACCAGACAGAAAACACAACCAGCTGAACTAATTCTACTTGATCGTAAAGCTACATTAACAGAATCTTGCAGGTCTTAAAGTACAATTCCCCCCCCCCATCTCCTTTACAGCCTGAGAAATTAGGGAGGGTCTCTTCTGAGCCTCTTGCCCCACCTACAGTAGCTGTAGGCAATGCGGTCTCTTATCTGATCGTTCCCTAGGCAGCGTTTCTTAGCCCATTCCCTCAAGGTCTTTCCCACATGCCATTATAAAATCCAAGGCACTATTGCTATTCTTTGCCCTGGGAAAAAGCTGCCCTGGGAGAGCTTTTCTCTCAAAAACAGTTGGTGGGAGGTCTAAACCAAGGGCAGACATTTAAATCACCTTTGGCCTTTAATCTGAAACACTGTTTTGCTTTGATTTGTTTTAGAAAACACATACGCAACTATTAGTTGTGGGATTGCAATCATGTCCGTTACGGCCCATGGTTGCCACTTATTCTCTTGCATTGGAGCCTGCATCTTTTTGGAAGACTGTGCATTAGGGGAGGCAATCAAAACTAATCTTGTGGTGTGAGGGATAACCTTTCCTTGAAAAACTTTGAAAGATTTCACGATTCTTTGTCTGCCTCTGCACACACAGGCCCGTGCGCATAGCATACACCCTTCTTTTTCTTGAGGAAAATGACATTCATTTTGGGCTGCCTTCTGAAGCTGTTCATTTTGATGAGGTACAGTGTAAGAAATGATACAATACGGAGAATGTTATTAATCAGAGCTATTCACCGAGGCTTTAACTGTGGCCATTGTTGAAAAGTGGAAAAGTTCAGTCTCAATCTGATTGGTTATTCCTGTCAACCTGGGCTCTGAATATGGACGAGGACTCTTCATTCTGCTGTGACAGATAAAATACATAGGGGAAAAAAATTATTCATGGCATTTTTTTTTTAAAAAAGCCAAGCTATTTATATATTATTTCACTGTGGCTGTGGTTGTGACACACCACCTTTATGACTTGAGAAGGCTTTTGGATAGGAACAAATGGAGTTCTATGGGAAAAAAAGGATTAATAAATGAATATGCCTCTGCAAAATATTTAATACACCCAATACTTGTTTGCATTTTCATTCAGGAAGACCATGCTCACTGCCAGATGAGTCAAACTAAGAGAAGACTGTAGCATAATGCTTATCAGAAATGAAAATGCTGAAAACGAAGCCGCTCTAATCTCTCCCTGGGTCCTTCCTTCCTTTCCATCTCTGCTGCCTGGGGTCTCCATTATGTTCCTTCATTGGTTGGCTCCTTGCGAGCTGCAGCATTTGTCATGATTTAATCTTGTATTTTTAAGATGTTTAAAGTGCTTCATAATCCACTCAGGGTACTGCTATAATGGAGTGTGAAATTGTTAATACATTTACCAATTGATCGATAGAGAAGTTAATGTGAACTTGGCTAAGTTTTTTTGCAGGCTAATGGGGGGGAAAATGCCCATCCTCTGATGAAAAGATGAATATGGATATCGCAAGGACCAATGGCAGCTGTGGAATTGCCTGGTAATACTGCCAGGCAGATTTTGTCTTCAGGGCACTGGGCCCTCAGGGCAGTGTTCTACTTCCTTCACAGGATGTACCTTTGCCTTACAAAATATTCTCTATACCAGTGTTTCTCAGCCTTGGCAACTTGAAGATGTGTGGCTGGGGAATTCTGGGAGTTGAAGTCCACACATCTTCAAGTTGCCAAGGCTGAGAAACACTGCTCTATGCTGTAAAGTATTCCTATGGCCATCTTTGCATTTTGGAGTGTATCTTTTCAGTAATTAAAATTAAGCACAGGTTAGTAACTAAAGGGTGAAGAACACAAGTAGCCCCTAATATATCATATCATTTCTCCCCCCCCCTCCCCCAATTTAGCAGTGTATGGACAGCAGACTACTCAGCAGCAATCTTTGGTTATCTGAAAAGATTAGGGATAAAAAAAGAAGGCTGACAAATGAAAAACGAATGTCCAAGCTGTTTCAATTTTATGGGTGAATGATATATAAAGATAATTTTATCTTACCCCTTTGCCAAAATGGATTGAGAATCTGTGGTCCAGAACAGTAATTTTTATTTTAAAGAGGAAAGTGGGCAATGATAGCAAACGCATATAGAAGAATATGTTTTTCTGTTTGCTAAAGCTTTTCTATTTTTTTTTTCTCCAAACCTTGTCGGAGCATGTTGCTAGATTCTGCCAGAGGCTGAAGTTTATTTTACACATGCATCTATTTAATTGATCAAATATTAACTTACTTTCTTTGTTTCTGAGCCACCCATTTTCTTTTTTCTATGCCCACTTTTTTTAATGCAATTTTGGATTTGCCACCCAAGACAGAATGTGACCCAGGCACCTTTAAAAAAAGTTGCCCAGTTTTTTAATGAGGGCAGCAACTATTTCAGTGTTCATTTTGTTTAAATTGGGCACACTTTGCACTGAAACCATGGTCAAGAACAATATTCAATTATTCTAAAATGGACTTAGCTGCCTTTCCAGGGAATGTGCCTCAGAGTCTGCAAATCAGTAAGAAAGATATGCAAAAAGAAGGAAACAAACCAGCAAGCAGGTGGTCTCAAAGTAGCAAAGCACAAGAATAACATTTTAATTTGCAGCAGAAAAGCTGACATTTGAAAGGTTTTTACTTGCTTTCTGAAATGTGTGGCAGCTCTAGAAAGATTCCAGCTGGCCTCCTCCCCCTCACAATTGCACTGGTATCTAAGCTAATTCACACAAACTATTCAACATGGATCATTAAAGATCTAACATTATATAGACACTTGGCACTATTTCAAGGTTTTTCACGGAAATCAATTCATATGGAAGCTGCTTGTTATTAACTATAGAGCAGGAAGGTCTTGAGGAAGTATATGTTCCACAAGTAGGTGTAAAATGGATGAACAATTCCTGAACCTTTCTTTCTTTCTTCTTTTTTTTTCAGTATGTTGAAGTCTGAGAATATTCAGTAATTATTGCCTTGGTGATATAATAATGTGATTAATGATGTTGCACCTATTTTTATTTAAAAAGCCAGACATACAATGATAGGTCCAGTTAGAGGCAAAGAGAAGCTATACTTATTTGTGAAAATGTTAAAATGTTATGAGAGGGGTTTGGTTTTTTGCATTTTCAGAAAAAAAAAAAAAATCCAAGGGGATCTACAGGGGCACTGGGATGTCTTTAAAGCAGTGTTTCTCAACCTCAGTAACTTTAAGACATGCGGACTTCAACTCCCAGGATCCCCCCAGCCAGCATGCTTAAAGTTGCTGAGATTGAGAAATATTGCTTTAGAGCCTGCCGCTTTTTCTTTGCAGCGCTTCTTGGAATTATCACTTGAATATATGATAATGCGGTATCATATTGTCTTTCTAGATAGGTGGTCAAAGGAGAAGTAACTTCTATAAGACAATCTGTGTGGCTGTGATCACAGAAGGAATGGTTGGGCAGCAGCCATTGCTACCTTGTGTGCTGTCGAAAGTGAGTCAGATTCTGCCCCCTCCCCTCCCCAAGAAAAATAATTTACTTCTGGCTAATATTTACCATAGATCCACTAGAAACAAACTGCTAAGTCTTCTCCCAGTAGGAACCGTATCAAAATTATTTTGCATTTGTATTTATTATGGCAGTTGCCTACATTCTGAACAGATTAAGTAAAGCCATTATGAAGACAAACAACAGAACTAAAGTAAGAAACTGATAGGTTTGCAGTAGTACCAAGAAGCAATTGTTGTTATGTTAATACACATCTTTCAAATATGCAAATTCATATAGCTTTTTTCTTTTGTTGTTTTTTTTCCCCAGTTGACTATTTTATTCCCCCTAACAGGTGGTAAACCATGGGGGGGGGGGGGTTTAGAGACTGGACAGTTATGAAATCAATATATAAAAACCAATAATAGTTGCAAATGAATGGAGACCATATCCAGAAATGAGTAGGAGGGTTCACTTTGACACATAATGTATTCTTGTGAAATCATTGCTCACATGGCTGAATCTATTCTTTCTTTGACCTCTGAGGTATTCTCAGATCTGCTCTGAACTAACCTGTTTAGCTTCTATGCCCAACCAATCCTCTTCATATGCTACCAGTTCAAACTCTATATATCTTCTTTGAAGAACATGTTTCCGCTCTCTATGCATTTGCAAAATGTTCAGGAAAGAAAGTAGTTTTCATTTATCTTGCAAAGGTTGGGGGATATCATTGTGCAAATACCTAAATGTGCCTGGACACAGTATGATGACTACATGTTCTGTTTTTTCAGAATAGTCACAAATGAAATCTCTACATTTTTCTCTTCAAATGAAATTATATCTATTCTTCAATGGAACTTTGTAATAATTCCATGCAATGCACTAAAGCAATTTTTCTCAACCTTGGCAGCTTGAAGATGTGTGGACTACAATTCCCAGAATTCCCCAGCCAGCTGGGAGTTGAAGTCCACACATCTTCAGGCTACCAAGGTTGAGAAACACTGCACTAAGGGATGAGATCTATTCTTTTAAAAAATTAGGAAGCAAGCTATTTTCTCCTTTTACTTCTCCTTCTGCATGTCTGTCTTTTCTCACACAACATATAAGTTTACTGTACAACTTATGAGGCCAATTTTGATGATGTTGAATAATAGAATTTTGACTTTTTTTAACCTTTTGCTACCACTGGACACATACATAGGGTCATAGCAGATACAATAATTTTTGGCAATTTGTTGACATCAGTTAGAATCTCTTTTCTGGCTTAACAAAGAGATTAGGTGGGGGGCAACCTTTTACATCCCATTACCTTTTGTGGAACCAGAAGCTCTGTCTATACATATACACAAGTAGAACTCATCTTTTTGTATCATCTCATCCTTTCTCTTTTAGTTTACATAAGCTTATATTATGGTGTGTAAGTATAAAGAGTTCTTTGAATATATGCTACATACAAGTTGAAGACTGAGTAACCAAGATCCTAGTGTTATATGTACTATTTATATTATATCAGTAGTCTCTCTTCAGCTCTGTCTTCCCCATCCTGTTGCTGTCCAGATGTACTTGGACTACAGCCTGCAGAATTTCAGCAGTGCTGTCAACAGCCAAATTTGTGGGACATTTGAGAATGGTAATGTATCACATTAGAGAAGGCTGCTTTAGAATGTGCTGTAATAATGTGTAGGAAGTATAAGAGTTATTTGTATTTCGTGGAAGACAAGTCTATTGCCTTCACATGTGAAGAGTCAGCCTGCAGCCTTTTTGTATGTTTTCAATACAGGAAAAAATAGTTCCTGTCCAAGATGCAGTTCTTCAAATTAAAAATGCTGAGGTGCTTCTTTCAAGCAGACCACATTCAGGTAATATGCTCATTTTGTTCAATGGATAATACGGTTTGAATGGTTCCACTGAGGTTTATGTAGAGTTGTTAATTTAACAACCATGAAAAGCCAATGATTTTTAAATACTTTTAACTGGAAAAGCTGTCCCGCTGCAATTTGGCCAGTAAACAGATGTTCCTCAAGTTAATGGGGCAGCTGTTTTGTCTTCCATAGCATAATCTGCAGAAAAAGGTATAAAGAGATGGAAAAAAACTGAAGGTTGTCATAGAGACAGAAACTCTGAAGGAAAAAAAGAATAGAATCTGGAAAGTCTGAAAGCTGTATTATTTAGGTGACTACAGAAGATTGAATGAGCTGTATCTGCTTTAAGTCAATAGAATCCATCAGGGAAATTCACGTATTGCCAAACCATTGACATAGAACTTCCAAAAACTATTAGATATTTGATAATAGATAACTATATTATCCCAACTTATTTATATAACATTCTCTCTCTCTTTCTCTCTCTGTCTCTCTCTCTGTCTCTCTCTCTCTCTGTGAATGCTTAATGTGAAACAAACCCAAAGAGTGAAAGAATCTGTCAATATCCCCAGTTTTCAAATGGGGAATGCAGTAAAACATGTAACATAACGTGATAAGAACTAACATGGC
This sequence comes from Python bivittatus, assembly GCF_059951505.1. Lineage (NCBI taxonomy): Eukaryota > Metazoa > Chordata > Lepidosauria > Squamata > Pythonidae > Python > Python bivittatus. Next base: position 5,922,191 of record NW_028277113.1, read on the forward strand.
CACCCAAATGCTTGATTGCATCCAAACATGCACAAAGAAAAGGCAAAATTCAAGTATTTTAGGAGTTTCAATAAACAGCAACTTTAGTTTAATAGAAATCTCCAATATAGATAGAATCTTTCTATATATTAATCACTATTGGCTTACATCATCTCATCGTCCCACAAGCATTTTGCTCTCATTTTCAAAGCCTCTCTCAACCATCTGCAGGACTACCTGTCACACTTTCTTAGTTGCTGAAGACTTTTAAAAACAAAGCAAGTATTTTTTTTTTTTTTAAATCACCCTCCACAATATTCTTCTTGACGACGTCAAATTCTGAAATGAAGTCCTCCCAGGTCATAATGATTCCCAATTTAAAGCAGCACATCCTAAGATGGCTGCTTCAAGGTCCCTTCCAGTTCTCAGCCAGGAAGAAAGCAAGATGCCCTGTTGTTTTTTATTTTATTGTTCCCTCTCTCCCTTTTTATAGATACCTCCCAGTTTTGTGATATATATAATTTCCCTGCCTCCCTCAGCCCTGCCTCTTTCAGTTCAGAATCATCTTTGTATACCAGTTTAAACTAAGCCTTTCATATTTGTTTCCAGACTTTTTCACTCAGCATTACCATGACGTCTGAGCCATGCTGTTTTGTTAATTAAAATGGCTACATTTTCCTTTGCTGTATTTATCTTTGGCCTCTTCAGCATTTGGGTTCTCTAATGCTCTCTTTGCTTGAGAATGACTACATTGTTCTCTTAAACAGTATAATGAGTTTTCTGGGGGTAGCTGCTTTACTGTCCCTTGGCAGCCCTGTAAGCAAGAAACCCACAGGATATCTGCTAATTTACAGAAGAAAGATAGATGCTTAGGGGCCATATTCAAATTGGCATGCAAGCATACACTCAAAGCCCTTTCCTGCTGCAGATACACCCATTTATCATAGGACAGTTAGATGGAACAAAGAAATTAAAATAGTATTTTAAAAATATTAAAAATGATGCATACAAAAATTAAAGTTTTATTTTTTCCTTTTCCTCCATTGATTAACAGGCAATGGGATCATAAGATGTCTGGGTATAACTTGAAAATAAGACAATTCATTCCAAAAAACTTGGAATGTATCAACCTTCTCTACACTCATATCTGCCAGATCTGAGAGGCTGTAAATCTGAAATATTCCAGGGGATGCCACAGTGGATATTTTCATCTCCTATAGCTCACATACATAGAACTTGACTTCTCCAATTGTTTTTCTCTTAAAGAATAAATAACTACAGCACATGAAGATCCTTCTCAAATTCCAACTACTAAACTATACTCCCCAATAATCATGGCTTAAAAACTCAAGTCTAACTTTAGGTTCAAAGTTACAGCCTAGATCAGATTATTCTGTGGGTAAGGCTCCCTCCATATTTGTCAGAGAATGACTATGTGCTGATTCAGCCAACATGAGGATTAAAGGGTACAACTTTGCTTCTACCACATATATACACATATCCTTATATCCATAAAATATACTCTGAAGAGAGCTAGGTAGACCCTGTTTTGTATCATATACACATCTGCTTAGTGTGCTAAACACATTTAATGTATATGCAACAATCTTACTCAAAGCAAGTGATCGGTGCATCTTTGAGAGCCTAGACTGGCTGAATTAAGCAGGATGTATGTTAGGATATGTGTATGCATGCACATGTACCCACTGCCATTAATAGAAAGTGGTAGGGCTACTTTATTTGTTCATTCTGCTATTTTTGCTTATGCCTTTTTAAATACAGTGGTACCTCGGGTCACGAATGCTTCTGTTCACAAACAATTCAGGTCACGAACAGCACTGTTCGCAAAATTTTGCTTCCGTTCGCGAACTCCGCATCAGGTGATGAACAGGATCCGTGGCCATTTTCCCTGCCATGACACGGGGTCGTGGCTTCCGTAGGGAGGGGGACTCTCCCTCCAAACAATAACCGCTTCCCTACCCGCCTTCCTGTCCTCCACGCCTCAAGCAAGGTTAGCGTTCTCTCTCTTCATAGTGTACTGTACTGTACTTTGTGTCATATTTTTGTGGTTTTTTAAAAAAATACATATGGTTCAGAACGGATTAACCATGTTTACATTGAACCTTATGGGAAAATTTGATTCGGGTCGCGACCAATTCGGGTCGCGACCAGAGTCGTGGAACAAATTAAGTTCGTGACCCAAGGTACCACTGTATAATGTTTATTAAGAATTTTACTTATAATAGTAAAAACTAATACAAACTAAACTTAGAGAAAGAGAATGTAAAGAAAGAATAAAAAGTGCAAGAAAAGAGAAAAAGAAGAAAAAGAAAAGAATATATTAAAGAAAAAGAGAAGAAATATATAAAGAGGTGACTTCCAACCTTCATCTCAACAAGTGTAAACAAATTTAATAACTCTTTGCCACCTATAAGGTTAAACAGATATCTCTTCATCCCCTATCCCATTCCTTATCTATAAGCAAACCCATAAAACATCTACTTTTCAATCCTGGTGTCAGCAAAAAGTCCATAAAAGGTTGCCAGAATATTGGGAAAAAATGTCTTATTTTAACCTTGATCAAATATACCAATGTTATATTCTTTCCTTTTACTTCTAACAGTCTTAACCTTTAATTCAATCAAATATTGTTACAGGATTTGATTTCTCTTCAATTCTTCTTTATCTCATTGCACAGATTTCTTCAAGGCTTTAACAAGCCTCTTTTGTAGATCCCAATGAGAAAACATTTTCCAGGTCATTCTCTTGGCTTATCATTTGTATTTCCCTTTTAATTTTTAAAACTTCAGCCAGTTTCTTTTGTATGTCCAGTAAAGTGCCCTTTTCCAAATCATTCTTTTGGCCTGTCATTTGTAGTTCCACATTCTATATTTTCTCTATTTTATCAGATAAAATTTGTTCCACATCTGTCATTCCTTCATTAACATCTTTTAGACATAGTCTATCCATAGAAGCAGACATAATTACTGACAGTGTTGATTTTGTAATTACTTATTTTTGGCTCCATTCTTCAAAGATTTCCTTTAATATTTCTGATGTTATAGCATCTTATATCATCCTGTAAGTCCCAGTATTAATTGACATCAGGCTTTGCATTTTTTTCTTCTTCTGCTTAAAATCTTTAGTCCCCTCCAGTGTCCAGTTTCTAAAATCATCACTTACCTTTTGTTATGACTTGCAATTGTCAGGGTAACCAAAATAAGTCTGTTTCCCATGAGAAGTTGTTTATTTTTTATAGTTAATTCCAAAATCATACAGTAAAAGTCAACATTCCAAATTTATCTGGACCCTTAATTCATTTATAACTTTCTTAGGTCAAACTCTTATTTAGCTTTTTGCTGTTTCTTTCAAGTTCTTAAGCTTGTAATTAACTTTTCTTTTGTTCAGAGTTGAAGATAAATTCACCTGATAAATTTCAAACCTGTCATTCTGAAGGTCTCTAATAACTTTAGAATAGTTAACAGATAATTTATGAAAGTGATTTGAAAGTGAGGTTGCAAAGTTAGTGTCCTTTAAAAGTCTCCACCATGGTTGTGTGCAAGATGGCTGATCCCTTTATCTTCTGGCACTCAATCCTGCAGAAAACCACTGTCCTACCATCTCTTCATGAGAAACATGCATCTGGGGCACATGTGGGCAATCTCCCATTCTCTCTGGTCTTCTTACCAGTTCCTTGGTCTCTGCCACAGTCGCCATACCTCCCCCAGAAGTCCCCTTCTTTTTGTTTGTGTCTGAATAACTGTTGCCCGTGTTATTTATTAGGTGTATTAGCAGTGCTCCAGAGTATGAATTCTCAAAGAGCATTTTGCTTCTACTTTCTCAGATGGGGGAAAACAGAAAAAGTTGCTGGGACCAGACCATTGGAGCTTTAGGAATGTAATTATAGTACAGTTCAGATGCCAGCAGCACTGTTACCAAGAATTTGTTGTTCAGCATGGCAGCTTGTGAATCAAAGTACTAGCAAGCTATGGTGCACATAAATACAGTAGTTCATGCCCTATTCCCTTCAATGTTAGGGAATGCTTCATATGTTCAAATCCCATCATTGTCAGGCCCAGCCCAAGAACAATGGTGAAATAGTCCAGTTGAGTAAAGTCCCTTTATTTGCTTACACCTTATAGACAGAATCCTGCCAAACTAAATCTATACTACAGCAACTAATGGATATTCCCTGGGAAATTCTAGGGAGTGGCTATCCTGAACCTCTTTCGCTTCCTACGCTCCCCCTGTGAACTGTGTTGTCTTTTTTCTCCTTTCCCTTCCTGGAATGCACCCCCTCCTTCCTGATAGCCTTGATCTCTCACATCACCCTCCCCCTTGTAGATACATTCCATCACAATCATATACAGGTTGGAGAGCATTGCAAATTAGTAGTATGTTCTTATTCTCTTCTTCTGAAGATTATTATTTCTCATGCTATTCAGTTGTCCTGAACCCATGTCATTCCCACAGAATGTTTTTTACAGCCATTCTGACTTGCTTAATTAGCTCCTTCAGAATGGCTAATCATCACATAGCCACCGCAATGGACTATGTAATTACGATCACATAAGATTTTCTCAAGGGGTCTGTTCCCCATGATATCATCATCTTGCCTGTTGGATATCATGGCTGGAGAATTTTCTACACAGAGGAATGAGCAACTGGAAAGAGACCTTTCCAGTATGATTCAGAATAGTTCACAGCCCCCCATGACATGTGAATATTGTCTCCATACGCCAGAGCAGTTTGTGATCAAGTTTGAAAATAGAACAATTTCCAGTGCTAATAAGGAGATTTGTTGTTATTGTTAATGCTATTCATTCATTCCTTACTCAAACAGAAACAAAGCACAATATGCTTTATATAATTCTCATAATGCAAGAATTAGAGTGTAAATAATTGTTTTATTCTGAGTCATACTATTGTCCTATCTCATATCCTACTGTGGACCTTGATTCCCTCGTGTCCTCTTATCAAAGCTGCTGTAACTGGAGTTGCCAACAGTTGAAACTTGGAAGTGACATAAGTCAACCTTCTCCAATCTGATGCCATCCAGATGTGATAGACAACAAGAATCAGAATTCCTAGCCATTATTACAATAGTTTCAGTGAAGCAGCAAATGGGAGCAAATTAACTCCTGATGAAAAGAAAAAAAGTTGAAGTTGAGGAATCCATTCCTAAAGGAGACTATGAAGAAATTCTTCAATTTATGAGCACAATTTTTACATTAGCTGAGTCCCTTTTACTAGGTTTCCATTAATCTAACTACTTGCTTTTTAATATTCACTTCTAAATAATAATTAGGTACATTTGGGGGCAGCACTCTACAATGTACATTACGAAACAACAACCTCCATATAAGTCAACAAAATAAAATTACAGCTCTTGTGTAGGAATCGCTGAAACATACAATTATCCAATGGGAGGAAAAGAATGAACTGAGAGTAAAAGTATTCATGGTATCAGATTGTGCATCAACCAACAAAAGATTCAATAACAAATCTTGGCATACAAAGTAGCCTATCCAGGTGCTTAGGAAATATTCACGTATTCAGAACTTATGAGATATTCTAAAAAGCCCTGCCCTTCCTAATATCACTAACCTCAGCACAGTCCATGGGTTTCTTCATGAAAGAAGCTTTACACATTACCTACATACTAGTTTCCAAACAAACAAGGACTGTTATAGTACAAAATTATCTACATGAAGGCTTTTCCCTGTAAACATCTGCATTAGATGATGGGATATTCTGTGGAGGGCAGGTTTTTTTACCACTGCTGGCAAGAGATGGAGCTTATCACAAGGAATGTGCTAATTTTTGAATCCCTAAACAGGGAAAGTGTGTTATGCACACAAACACAAAACAAACGTTTGGGTCTATTTAATAACTCAATAATTAGCACTATTGCAATTTATGAGCAACACACTTGGATTACCTTTGCAGTACTGCACTTCTTCAGATGTTACCCTTATCTTACTTTTATGTCACAGCTCAGTAACATCTGAGAGCCTTAGAACCTTATTTGGTTAACGACTTGATGATGATGATGATGATGATGATGATGATGATGATCAGCAGCAGCAGCAGCAGCAGCAGCAGCAGCAGCATTCAGGTTGCCTTGTTTCCTTTTTGATAAATCAGAGTAATAGTCTGTGTCTGCATGGAGGATAAGGGGAACCCAGCTGGAGGACTGTTTTAGGACATGCTTACCTGCCTTTATCTTCTGAATAGAAAAAAACTTTGGACACATTGTGTGAAGACCCAGCTCTCTGGAAAAGGCTTTAATGCTGTGAAAGGTGGAAGGAAAGAGAAGAAGAAGAAGATGACCAGCAGCAAGGTGGATGGACTCAGTTATAGTGGTGATAAGTGCACCATTGGAAGACTTGAAAGAACAGGCCTATGTGGTCATTAGGAGTTAAAAATGACCTGAAGACAGAACAACAACAACAAGATAAAAATGCCAAATCCAGTCTAAACATCTGGCTGACTGTGCGACCAATAATAATAATGAAAAACAGTTGTATACATGCATGTAGATATATCCTCAGAACTTTTAGTAATCTTGCATAGTTTGGCTTGGAGACTTAGCCAGAGCGTTCAGTTTTTAAGTACCTTAGAAATGATAATGATGGAAATGATGATGATGATGATAATGAGTGGATTACAGCTATTAATTGCAAAGCTAATTTTGCATCATTCCTGAAACTTCTTTTGTATCTTATAGTAACATTCACTTAAAAACAATACTTCTTCAGGCTCAGCTATCATTACCTGACAGGGTTTGAACACTGTATGCATAATCAGCCACTCTGCCTATGTTGAAAACTTGTTCTATACACATTTATATTGCTTGCATTTGGCCTGTTAAAACCTAATTTACAGTTTCTGCCCCAAGAGGATAAGAAGTTATGCCTATATGCTCTACAACATGTCCCTAAGAAACAATCCTCTCTGTAACTGTGATTTTTTTTTTTATGGCAAATTGGTTCTGTGATAGGAAAAATAAACACATTTGTTTTCATGAAATGCTGTAGGGAAAGAAAAGTTGTCAATTTCTTTTGCTTTCTAAAGAAATGTGCCATAATAAAATTAGTGTCTGAAGACTATATTCAAAGTTGTAGATTTTGTTGTTGGTTTTGTTGTATTTTTCAGTAGAAATAGGATTTTAACTGAAGTGATTGCTTTTTAGCTCATGGAATAAACCTCCTGTATTGATAAATAATGAGATGTAATCAGTGTTTTGGAAAAAAGAAAGATACCTTATAATTGACAAAGCAATAATAACCAACAAGCCAAACAAAAGTTTCAGTCACAAACTTTGGAGCTCTATGAAGACATTATTTTATTTTGTAAGAGTTGAAAACCAGAAGACTGCTGATTTTCTCCAGTGTCTTTCAGTTTTTATTCATCATCCTAGTCCTAATTTACCAATTAGAAATATATTCTGGCTGTTCTCATTTATAAAAGATGATATGGTTGATTCCCACCCTGATGATGTTCTAGAACTCCTTAAAAACTTGACTGTTCTTGCAGGTCTTGAGGTAGGGTGCTGTTAGGGCCCTGTTGGTTGTGTTTTATGTTACAGGGAGTGTGGGTTGTCCAGAAGCATTGGTTTTCTTTTTATTGTTTTCTCCTCTGTAGTGTAAGCCACCCAAGGTTATTCTGGAGACAGGCGGTCTCTAAATTTCATAAATAAAACTCATATATAAACAAGCAGGCAAGCAAGCAAGCAAATAAATAAATAGATCACAGCAACCTATTTTGTTTTGAGCAAAGCAGTAACCAGCTTTTGAAATACTTCAGCCAGCAAGCAGGGAACATGTAATGTGTTCCCACTGCCGCTTCTCTATGGATGGGCTCAGCAAGGCATTTTGTGCCAGAAAGCTGATACGATCCACCTTCTAAATGCAAATGGCTGAAGAAGGGGCACCTTGTATCTCCTGACCGATTCTTCTAACGTTCACAATAACTATAAGAGGCTGTAGAGGAAGACTTGGGGCAAAGCATCCTCTCCTCTGCAAGTTCTGCATTGCTCATGTCTGCCTGCCTGCCTGCCTATCTTAAATCTTCTATTTAACAAAACTTTATAATGGTTAATAACTATTGTATGTACTGTTGAAAGCAGTATAATTGTTTCTGTATGTGTGACCCAAACTGTGAGTGCTAATAGCTTGAATATATGTTTTATACATTATTATTATAATACTATATATTTTAGGTAAGGTCATAGGAAAACTCCTTTGCAGTCTTTCTGATTCTGCTTTTTGGCTCTGTGGGGAGAAGAGGAAATGATTTTCCTTCCAAATTGTATGGAATGGATTCAAAGAGGTACAGGAAAGTGCAGAGAAAAGGGGGAAAAAAATCAGTTTTATCTACAGCAGTCTATTTACAAGATCTTGGGTTTCATTCAGGATTCAGTATACAGATCCAAGAAATAAAAATACAGTCTGAATGGGAGAGTCCAGCTTTCAAGAAAAAATAGTACTACTTATTAATATGGACAAAACAACATGACACAATTTGCATTTGCACTGCAAAAAAAAGCAGAGGAAATGGAAATACTGAGAAGATAAGAAGCTTTGTATTGATTACATATGCATACCTTGTTCACCATTTTAATAATCAGTGTAAAATTTAGTTGATTTACCAAGAGGAAATTAACAGGTGGAGCCAATTTTGAATCAACTGAGGCTGAAAATCAGTGGTACACTTCTTCATCATCATCATCATCATCATCATCATCATCATCATCATCACATTCAACCAGATATTTAGACTGGATTTGGCATTTTTATCCACCTATCAAATCCTTCCCAAGGACCTGGGATAGGCAGATGTTGTTGGTTGATCGTGTTAAAGGTATCGTCGCAGGATATAAGCTGTGCCAAGTAAAACTGCCTTTTGCAATTGACTGACGCTGATTTTGTCAATGCCGATGGTGTTCAAGTGGTGCTCCAGATGTTTTGGGATTGCACCCAAGGCACCTATAACTATTGGTACGATCTTTGCTTTCTTTTGCCACAGTCGTACTACTTCTATTTGCAGGTCTTTGTATTTGGTGATTTTATCCAGTTCTTTCTCTTCTCTTCTGCTTTCTCCAGGTATTGCAATGTCCACGATCCAGACTTTTTTGTCTTTCTTACCAACAGTTGTTAAGTCTGCAGTGTTGCATGGCAGGTGCTTGTCTGTTTGAATTCTAAAGTCCCAGAGCACTTTAGCTTCTTCATTTTCTGTTACTTTGTCTGTTTTGTGGTCCCACCAGTTCTTGCTTGCAGGCAAATGGTATTTCTTGCAGATATTCCAGTGCACCATTGTTGCTATTTTCTCATGCCCTTATTTTCCACTGCTTCTTCAGCTTCCTTGCAGAGGCGGCATTTGATGTCTGTTGCTGTCTTCTCAATTTTGGCTTTATATGCATTTGTTCATAAGGCTTGGCCTTGTGCAGGCAGAATTACCCCTCTGCCTCTTTCTTCAACTTTCATGCTCTTAGCCATTGCCAAGTCTTGTTATCTGCTTTGCCTGGTAGTTTTTTCTGTGTACTGGCCATGTAATACTTTACCTTGCCATGTCTTTTTTCTATTCTTCATTTGGTCTTTCTCATAGACCAGTTTGGTTTCAGTAAGTCTTCATGGTGTCCTAGCTTCAGTGCATCTTCTTCACTGTCCTTCGGATATTCTTACAATGCCCTTTTTTCTTCTTTAACTGTCTGCTGTGCTTGTAACATTCCACACCTACTTATGCTCCTTGACAAATAGAGTCTGTCAACATTGCTGCATGGACGAAGGGCATAATTCATTGTGATTATTTTTCTGGTCTTCCTATCCAGGGCTTTTAGTTCAGCTTGAGTCCAATCCACTATTCCACTTTATATCTAATGACTGGATTTGCCCAGGTGTTAATTGCCTTGATGGTATTTCTGCCACTGAGTTTGGACTTTAAGATTTTCTTCACTCTTCTGATGTATTCACTGCTAATCTTCTTCTTCACTTCAGTGTGCTTGATGCTGTCAGCCTGAAGGATGCCCAGGTATTTGTAATGAACTTCTTCATCCAGACTCTTGATGTTATTTCCACAGGGCATCTTGATTCCTTCAGTTTTTACTATTTTTCCCATGTTGATGGTCAGGATAGCATATTTGTCCACTCCAAGCTCCATTGCAATATCTTGGCTGTATATTTGGACAGTGTTGAGCAGTGATTCTATTTCAGATGTTGTTTTCCATACAGCTTCAGATTGTCCATGTAAAGGTGGTGGATGACCTGGCAGATGTTTTTGATGTTTGATAGCCATGGTCTGACTTGTTCAGTATTGTTGACAGAGGAATCAATGTAGTGACAAACAGTAGTGGTGATAGTAAGTCTCCTTGAAATTTTCCTCTCTTGATGGTAACCTCTCCCAGTCTATCACCATTGACCAGCAACTGTGTCTTCCATTGTGCCATTGTTCTTTGCACAAAGCTTCTGATATTTCTATTGACTCCTGTTATTTCTAGGCACTTGATTATCCAATCATGTGGCAGGGAGTCAAATGCCTTCTTGTAATAAATCCAAGGTACATTCAAGTTGATCTTCCTTCTCTTACAGTTTTTTAAAATCATCTTGTCATTTAGGAGCTGATCTTTTGTCTCTCTGCTGTTTAGTTGATTTCTTTCTGCTCAGATGGAAAGAGCTTGCTCTCAACTAAATGTTGTTGGACTGCATCAGCTACCACACCAGTTAGCAATTTGAAAGTTGTTAGGAAGCAGGTAATTGGCCTGTGCTTGCCTGGTGCTGCCCCTTTTGCTGGATCTTTCATTATCAGGTAGGTTTTGCCAGATGTTAACCAATCTTCAATTTCACCTCCTTGTAGTATGTTGTTAAACTGCTTGGCAATGAGTGGGTGCAGAACAGTCAGACGTTTCAGCCAAAAATCATGTAGTTCATCTTCACCCAGTGCTGATGAATTATTGATCTTCCTTGCCCTTTTCTTCACCATTTCTGGTGTTATTACAAGTTCATTCATTTCAGCTTCTTTTTTAGTCTTATCTACCTCCTTTATCCAAGCTGCATTCTTGTATTTTTTTGGGTTGTCCCATAGCTGCACGCAGAACTGCACTGTTTCTTCTTTTTCAGGTGTTGACTGATTCATTGCAGTCTCTTCATTGATGGATTGGTAGAAATGTTTCTGATTCAACTGAAATTGGAGATTCTGCCTGTAGTGTGCAATTCGAGCTTCGTGTCTGCTGATCTTCTTGGCTATGGCTGTTATATGCTGCTTTATTATTTCCTGTGCTTCTTTGATCTTCCTTGTTTCTAGGTGATATTTCTTGATCAGGTATTCTTTGGTCTTTTTGTTCTTCAGCTTCTTTTCTTCCATCTGTTCTACTTTGCTTGCATCTGATCTTAGCATGCTGATCTTATTTTCCAACCTGATCATCCATTTTGGTGGTGCACTGTTTGCCTTTTTTTCTTGTTTGTTGATTTTGCATCCATGGTATTCAGTTATAACTGCAGCTGTGCTGTACATCAGTTGGCTTTGTTTCCTGTAGTGAGCTAGTGCTTATATTTGATATTACAGTATCGCCATTTTTTAATACTTGTGCTTTCTTGTAACAAGCTTCAATGCAGGCAATCTTTTTCTGTGGTTTTTGTGCTGCTCTAGATGCTCAGTTATTCTTTGTTTCAATTCCTCTTGTTTTTCGGTTGGAGGGATTTGTTCTTTCTGAGGAGAATGTTCTACTGTCTTAGCTACTTCTGGCAAGGCTTTGATTTCTTGCCCTGGGCTGACATTTGCAGTTCTTCCAGTTCTTCTTATGTGAATACTTTATTTTGTGTTATAAATTGATGTTGATCTCCTAGCCTCTATTCTGTTATTTCTGATTCTGGATGATGTTCTTTCCAGAACTGGTGCATTCTTTTCAGACATCCTATTCTTGGTGGATTTGATTTGTTCTAGCAGATAATCATTTCTTTGTTTTCAGTCTTTGTATATTTGCAATGGGTAAACAACTTTTCTTCCAGTATTTCTGCAGCTGCTGGCCCTGGTTGCTCAGCCAACAGTCCTGAGTCCTGTAGCTCACTTGTCATCAGATGTCCAGGAACTAGAACACCTAGCCCGGTTCTTGTTGACCCGGGAGTTGACTGATCTGGTTTGGGTTTCTGTAAATTACATCTCCCCCATATTGTCTATGGGAGAGACACTCTTTTTCTGGCTGCTGTCCAGTGTGGTTGAACCTCTGGCATAGCTCTCATCCTCCTCGGAGCATGCAAGCTCCACAACCACATCAATGTAGTGCCTCACAGGTGGATGATGATGATTTCAGAATTATCAGTTCTAAATGAACAGAATCAGTTATAATTGATTCTGTTCATTTAATAGGAAATTAAAACAGAAGCATTCAGAATAGCTTTTCCCTTTGTTTATTGGCTTTTGTTCATCATGGAAGTTACCTTATAGTTCCTTCCATATTTCAGATTGTTTACACCACAACTGTGGCAAAATACATTAATTTAAATATTTTAATTTAAAAGAGACATCTTAAATGTATTTATTTTAATTTTTAAGCAGCACTAATATGCTTTTTGTCGGGCAGAGTGATAATCACAAACACTCCTGTTTGTGCAGAGCGCAGCAAAAACTCCAGGAAGATATTAGCCATGACAGCAAACACAATGCAATGTCCATTTCTTGTTTCCCAAAGAAATCCAGTCAGAAAATATATACTAACTGGTGTTTATTGATAAAAATGCAAAATTCCATAAAATGCAAATATCATACAAAATATAAAGAAAAACACATCTTCTCATTTAATGTAGCATCCAAGACTTATTAGCAACACAAGCTTAACAAAATCTCTAGCTACAAACTCTTAGAGAAGAGGTACGCTACTTGGTACTTTGTTACAACTACGCAGCCCATAAAACCTACATAGTGGCTAACACTAAAACAACTAACAACTACTCAGAGAAGACTGAACATTTTCCTCCCCTTGTATTATAGCTCTATGCCACCCCCACTGGGTAACTAGCATACACACGCCAATAGGTGGCAGTAAATAGCACAATACACAACACACAATAACAGGTGTTTTTCACATGATCTCTGTAGTCAAAATATTATTTGTTATTGTTGTAAAGATAACGGGATGAATCCTTTCCCATGAGAAAGAAAATCCTGACACCCCTCTCAGCCCGTTTTCAACACAACAATTACACGTTACAAAAATAATACAGACAATTGATTACAACAATATAGAATCAATTACATTTGTTCAAACCCAAGTCTGGTTAACATTGTTTCATGTTGTACAATAGGCAATGATTTGGTAAATACATCTGCAAGATTTGCTTCAGATACACAATACGCAAGATCAATGAAATTTTCTAACATAGCTTGTCTTACATTTTTGTACTTTACATCCACATACTTAGTACGAGCTTTTAAGTTTTCTGTTTTAGCTACCCCTATACAGGCCTGGGAATCTTCATGCACTGTATAAGGCAATGACACTTCGATGCCTAAATCAGTGAATAATTGATGAAACCATCTTAACTCACAGATTGTTTCTGACAAAGCTGCGAATTCTGCTTCTGCAGTAGACAAGGCAATTGATGTTTGTTTCTTTGCTTTCCACGCAATTGTGGATTCACCAAATTTACAAACAAACCCAGTTATTGACTTTCTGTCACCTTCTTCTGCAAATGAACTATCAACAAAAATTACAGGCTTTTCAGGCCCTTTGGTTGACATTTTGAGACAAAAATCTACTGTACCTTTTAAATATCTCATTATTCTTTTTAATCCTTGCCAATTATGCTCAGTTGGTTTAGCTACTTTACGGCTCAAAACTCCAACAGCATAGGATAAATCAGGACGTGTCCATTGGGCTAGGTGAAGGATTGAACCTATTACAGAATGGTATACTTCAGGTTTTTCACACACCTTTTCACATGTCTCATGTTTTAAGAAATCACATGTCATTGGGGTCTTTACAGGTTTTGCATCTGACATCCCCATCTGTGCTAACAACTGTTCTATCTTTTTCTTCTGACTCAGATAGATTTCTCCATTTTCAGTTCTATGCACTTCAATACCAAGGTAGTATCTTAACATACCCAAATCCTTCATTTTAAAATATTTCTCCATTTGCTTTGCAAATTCTTTTACCAAGTTTAAAGAACCAGTGACAAGACAAAAATCATCAACATAAGTGATAAGGACTGTATAATTTTCTCCAGTTCCTCTGGTGTACACACATGAATCAGCTAATGATTTCTTGAAACCAATTTCTAACAAAGCTTTATCTAAACATTGATGCCAACATCTCCCAGCTTGTTTCAATCCATACAGTGCTTTACGCAACCTGTAAACTTTCTGGGAATCTCCACATGAATATCCTGGCGCTTGTTTCATGTAAACAACTTCAGGAAGATCAGCATTTAAATAAGCTGTATCCACATCAAAATGATGAACAACCATGTTTCTCTGTGCAGCTAAGGCCAACATTACACACAATGATTCAGGCCTAACTGTGGGTGCATATGTCAGGTTGTAATTCACAAACTGCTCTTGTGAATAACCTTGTGCCACCAACCTCGCTTTATACTGTACAGTATCATCAGGTAAAAGCTTCTTTCTAAATACCCATCTGGAACCTATGGCTTTTTCTGATACAGGTAAATCAACAATTTCAAAAACATTTTGTTTTACCAATGAATTAAATTCTGTGTCCATAGCAATGTTCCATTTATCTTGCTCATCAACAGGTAAAGCTAACATTTCTTTGAAGTCTTTTGGTTCGCAAGTGATGTGACATACTCTCACTTGTTGAACAACAAACCTTTCAGGTGGAACCCCTTTTGTTATACGGGTTGACCTACGTGGAATCTCAAAAATGCTTTGTTCCTGTTTTTCACTTTTCTCCTGTGCCTGTGCCTTTAACTGCTCAGTTTCAGCTACAGCCGGCAACTCCTCCGCTGCCGCTTCTTGTTTTATCTGCGGAGAGGGGGGTGCATGGGCTGCTTGCTCTCTAGCTAAGTCTGTGTATGAAGGCAAAATGACTTCTGAATTTGCATGGAGCCTTTGCCAATTAGAAGGCTTTTCAAAATTACAACTTCTGGAAATAATTACTCTTCCTCCTCCCACTGAAAATCTATATCCTTTAGATTCTCCTGAATATCCAACAAATCTAAGATACTATGTTTTTGGTTGGTTTTTCCTCCTTTGAGCCTGAGGAATCTGTACGTAGGCAAACATTCCAAACGTACGCAAGTGCTTTAAGGAAGGATATCTCCCATACAGCAAAAAATAAGGAACTTCATTCACAGCTGAATTCCAGTGTCTATTCGTGAGAAACACTGGTGTTAACATTTCTTCACCCCAAAAATGGGATGGCACATTAGCATCCTTCAGTAGGCTATCTTTCAAAACCTTCAGAACGCCAACCTTGCGCTCAGCTACACCATTTTCTGCAGACACACCAACATTTGTTAATCTGTGGAAAATGCCTTTTCTACATAGCCAGTTTTGAAACTCATTGCTTACAAACTCACCCCCTCTGTCCGTTTGCAAACTCCCTACTTTGTGCCCATGTTTTCTCTCAACAAAAGCCACAAACTCTTTGAAACGAGAGAAAGCTTCAGATTTCTGTTTAAGCAAATAACAAAACATGAAATGTGTTTTATCATCCACTAACACAAACATAAATCTTGCTCCACCTTCACTTAAAGGAAACGGACCAGCCAGATCTGCATGCACAAGATCAAATGGTTTTTTAACAATTCTGCTACTTTTCCTAGCAATAGGTGCAGATTTTATCTTAGATTGCTTACACACAGTACAATCAAGAAATTTTCCACACTTCTTGAATCTCAAATCTGGATATACTTTTGCCATTTTTGACAAACATTTCCATCCTGGATGTCCAAGCACTCTGTGATAATAATGTATACAATTATCATGCAAAGACACATTGCCAGTGCAACTTCCAATTAACACATCTTGTTTAGGAAGCATTTCATACAATTGATTAACCAATTCCCCTCTAGCACATTCAATTCCCTCTTTACTGACATAGCACTCAGAACCTTGGAATACAACAATATACCCAAGTTTCGTTAATACAGGGACACTGAGAAGAGAATAATCAAGTGTAGGCACACAAAATACATCAGAAACCACTTCCCCCAAACAAGGAATGAACACGTTACCTTGCATAGTGACCTTAGCTATAGAATCATCAGCCAAGTTAACTTGTTGAATTTTAGGCTTGCATTTGGTCAGTAACAACTGCTCATTGTTTACAATGATTTCACTACAAGCAGAGTCCAACAACCACTTATCAGTACAATGTTTGTTTCTGTTAGACATCAAGGCAGACACCATTCTAGTGCTTGCTTGCTTTTTTAACAAATTGTCCTTTTCCACAACGAGGAGCCTTTCTGGAACTCTCAGTAGGCTGATTTTTCATAGGACAGTCTTTTAGAAGATGTTTGGTAGACTGACAACGAAAGCATTTCCTCACCATGCACGCAGTCTCTGTGCCAATAGAAGAGCTCTGCTTTACGTTATCAAGCCTCTTCTTTGATGGTAATTGTAAATCCCTTGAACTCTGAATTTGTTGCAATCTGTTTGTCAGGTAATCAACAGTAAGATCTGCTGGCGGTAAAACATTCACAGTTTCTACAAGCATATCAAACGAATCATCCAGACTCGAAAGTATTATACATGCTTTTTGATTCTCGGGAAGCTGCATATTCCGATCTGCCAATTCAGCAAACAAAGTTTTCATCTTGTTCAGATGCTCAATCACATTAGCACCTTGCTCCAATTTAAGGTTATACAACTGCTTTGACAAACTTACGATGGCAGCTGAAGTCTGTCTTGCATAGATTTCACGCAATGCCACCCAGCATCCATTAGCAGTCTCCAAATTACGAACATGCACTAGTTCTGAAGACTCAAGTCCCAATATAAGATTATCATATGCACGGTCAAGCAAAACTCTCTCAGCATCTGTAGGAGCTGCTGGCGCAGGATTGTTTACAACTTGCCAGAGCCCTTCCTTCATGAAGAAAGATTTCATCTTTATACTCCATGTCTGGTAGTTCTTTGAATTCAATCTTTCAAACGGAAGACTCACCATTGTCATTGCCATGTTTTATTCTTTATAACAGGCACTTGACACAGAAAGAATCCAAACTTCAAACGAAACGTTGACCAGATGCTCACAAGCAGGGTGATAAATCCATAAATCTCCTGTCACTTAGGAATTTCAGTCCTGGCTTCCAGCACCGGCATCCACGGCAAAACAAGCCTGGAATTTCGCGCCTGGGCTAGCACACGCCTGGGACCACAGTCCTGGGACTAGCACTCCTGGAACCATAATGCTGGGACAACACTCCATACCTGGGCTGGCACAGCACCACTGGCCATAACCTGGGCCCATAACCTGTTGGGCAGAGTGATAATCACAAACACTCCTGTTTGTGCAGAGCGCAGCAAAAACTCCAGGAAGATATTAGCCATGACAGCAAACACAATGCAATGTCCATTTCTTGTTTCCCAAAGAAATCCAGTCAGAAAATATATACTAACTGGTGTTTATTGATAAAAATGCAAAATTCCATAAAATGCAAATATCATACAAAATATAAAGAAAAACACATCTTCTCATTTAATGTAGCATCCAAGACTTATTAGCAACACAAGCTTAACAAAATCTCTAGCTACAAACTCTTAGAGAAGAGGTACGCTACTTGGTACTTTGTTACAACTACGCAGCCCATAAAACCTACATAGTGGCTAACACTAAAACAACTAACAACTACTCAGAGAAGACTGAACATTTTCCTCCCCTTGTATTATAGCTCTATGCCACCCCCACTGGGTAACTAGCATACACACGCCAATAGGTGGCAGTAAATAGCACAATACACAACACACAATAACAGGTGTTTTTCACATGATCTCTGTAGTCAAAATATTATTTGTTATTGTTGTAAAGATAATGGGATGAATCCTTTCCCATGAGAAAGAAAATCCTGACACTTTTCACTCAAAGTACTTCTTTTCTGATTTGCAATAGCAAGAATGTTTTCAGGGTAATATATGATGATGATGATGATGATGATGATGATGATGATGATGATGATGATGATGTCAACAAACCATAGGCATTAGCGAAGGTATTTTAGGCAGTTGTAGTTATTTCTTATTTTCTTTGGGGGGGGGGGGGGAAGTAATTCCAAGATTTATTTTACATGAAATAAAACAAAAATGGACAAAGGGCTTTGTTGTTTCTACTCTAAAAATTGATTTTTCTGGCTGTTTTACTTGTTGAATGATGGTTCTTAAATATTAAATCTGATAATATATTTATAATTTTTATTAAAATGCATTTATACAATAAAATTGCATACTGAAAATCACAATTTTTTTCCATACACCTTAGCTAAATAAACAAACAGAATAAAAAAGAATAATAAATTCAGCTTTCCTCTAGATAATTCTTCATTATTTGAAGAATGAAGCACCCAAAAACTCCCAGGTGAGTTGTATTCTGAATTTTCTCATCTGTGTTTGGAACACAGATACTGTGTCTTTTGATTTTTAGATCCTAATTCCTCTTAGTCTGCTAATATTTATAACTTGCCAGATAAAAATCTGTTTTGCTCCATTCAATCTTTCAACATTTCACAGCCAACCATGGGGACATTCCAGTGCTTTTATAATCTCACATAATACTTACACATTACTAAAATATCTGCTGAAAGCATTTACTCTTTGTGATTTCTGATGTAATTTGACCTGATAAGCATCTTCTCAGTAAAATATACTTATTCTGAGTTATATTTATCAGGTCAACTTTACCACAACAAAAACAGCTTTCAGAATATAATCAAGAAGACATCCGTATAATATATGGTGTTCAGAAGTATGTAGTTGAGATAAAATGCATTTGTAAATGCATCTTTTGTGAGTACATGCATTAAAAATACAAGTGGTTTTTAGAATTTGCAGGTTAATATGGTTGGAATGGACTTATGAGCTAATACATGGAAAACTGACTTAGATAAATAATTGTTTGTCCATCCTTATACTGATGGAACCTCTTGGCACCTATTCTGTAGCAGTTTTATGCTAGACTTACTGATTCTACAGCATGTATAGGAATTTGTCTAAATAAAATGTCTCTTAGCTCCAGTTCCCTGACAATAACTACTAGAGAGCAATGAAGAAATACAGAAAACAAATTCTTTGTTGCCTCTAGTAGTCATCCTTATATTTGCAGTCCAGATCTAGAGTAGTTATTCCTCCTTTGCTGGTGGAGAGCATTCGTGTCTACCTAGGTTTTGGCTGTTGCATGAGTAGGAGGCTAAGTAACTTCTAAACCTGACTTCTATAAATTACTGCCAGTATTGGAGAAGAACCTGCCTCTTGTTACTAATTATAGAAGAATAACAGTGGGAGGGTCATATTGTACTTATATAGATAATCAAATAGTTTCAAAACAGAAAGGGTAAGGAATTAGAACAGATGTTTTATTTATTTACATCATTTAATATATATATATATATATATATATATATATATATATTATATTTATTACATTTGCATTCCACTGAAATCGATGGGGACTCTCAGCAGTTAACTATAAGAACAAACAGTGTACCCTGTATTAATTAAAACATTCACAGTAAACAAAATCATTAACGTTAAATTACATTTTAAAAAAATTGTAACAGATCAACAGGAACATTCAAACAATAAGGTCAGATAACATCATCCTACTCTTCAAATGTCTTTAGAACAATACAGTTTTCAATAGGTTCCAGAAGGCAATCAAAGAGGGGGCTAATCTACTCCTATGGGGAGGCTGTTCCACAAGATGTGTCATTACTGAAAAATAGCATCTCTGGGCTTCAGCTACTATTAACAGGTTTGGGGGTTTTTTGCCCAGGAAGAACAAGGCAGATAGGTTGATTCTGACTAGAGAAGGTAGTTTGGCAGGTGTCTAGATTCCAAGCCATTGAGGGCTTTACAGGTCAAAACCAGCATTTTGAATTGTACTCAGAAATCTACTGGAAGCAAATGCAGGAACTGTAAAGTAGGTTTAATAAGCTCATAAATAACAAATACCAGCTACCAAGCAGGCTACTACATTTTGCACCAACTACATTTTCTCAGCGGTCATCAAAGGCAGTCCCATGTAGAGTACATTGAAGTAGCCCAGCTGAGTGGTGATGCAGGCATGAGTTACCATTGCAAGGTCCTTCTCCTTCAAGCAGGGCCACAACTTGCATACTAGTCAAAACTGGGCAAAGGAGCTTGTGACCATGGTCTTCACTTGCTCATCCATTAGTAGCCACAGAGATGACCTTGGAGCAACTATGCTGTGATGGTTAACAAAAACATGTTTTACGTCCAGGAAATGAAGAAAACATTAGAAAGAAATTCAAACTGGCTCCATTTAACCTCCAGTAGGAAGGAAGGGAAAACACAGGCTTTCAAAATTCTGTTACTATAGCCTATATCAATAAAGTAGAGCTCCAGTCATTCTGGAGTCTCTTTCCTGATCTAGACTACCCTGAAGAGCTGATACCACATCAGACTCCACCCATGAAGGGTTAAGACTTTGGCAAATCTAAATGACATCGTTGGCGAAATATTGTGCAAAGTTGCCACAGTGCCAGGTTGGAGATACCTGCCCACCCCTCTCCAAAACAGAATTGACCATTCTAAACAGGACTGCTGACTGGCAGTCTGCCAGTGTGGTAGAAAGAAAAAACGCTGATGCTTCACCTTGATGTAGGCATGAACTTGAGCTTGCAAGCATGTTCAATCAGGTTCAATTTTGATCTTTTTCCTCCACATCCTAAGCATCACTTATGATGTTTTATGTCTTGGAGCTCTTCTGTAAACCTGGGATCAGCCAGTTGAGGCCTTTCAGAAGCAATCATATAAAGAGTCCTTGTCATGTTCTGTCCCCAGACTAGGTACTCATAAAACTATCTTTCAGGTCCCTGGAAAAGTCCCCAAGTGCCTGTCAGAATCCATTTGAATCCATGAGATGCTTCAGTTGGATATTAGGATGTCTCAAGTGGCAGTCAGTTTCTTCTGGACCAGAAACTGATTTAATCATAGCAAAGGTCTAAGTATAGTGCCCTCCATATAAAGATCACATCCCATGCAGTAGACTACGGGGATTACCACCAATTTAGTGGAGATTCTAATCCAAGAGCCAATCTCTCTGCATGTTTTCACAGGTTTCAGCTCCAATCCCAGCTGCCTGGCCCAATGGTGGTTCTCATGTTGTCCAAGCTACTTACAACTGGATCCTACTAAATGATACAGTTCACATATCTGCTACAGGGCCCACTTCTCTCAGCTACGCCTCACTAATGAGACAGTTCAGCTGAAAACCAGGCTTCTTCAAAGACTGAGAATCTACAAAGCAACAGCCCTCCTGGGGTTAAATATTCTATTTCCCTCCTACAGTTTCTTCAGTCTCTACTACAATTTTCCATTCAGTTCAGTTTATTCCAATCTGCCATAAATCAAGCTCCTTAACCTTATATCTGGGCTGATGGTGGACTTCCCAGGTTTCTTTACTGTGAAATTTCAACCTCCTTGGCTGGGGGTTGTATAAAGAGTGGTTCAGGAGTTCTTGGCCGTGGGTCTGTCTCAAGTCATCATGGTCCCAACCCACATGATGGTCACACACTTGAGAGAAACTGGTGTGTGATCTGAGGGTAGAGGTTAATGTCAGTTTGGGAACCATAATTCTTTGTTCTGAGCTGAATCACATCAATACCTGGTCCCCAAAAGGTTGCACTGACCATTTCTTAGTAGCTATAGAATGTTAAAAAGGAAAAGGTACCCTCCAGTCAAGTTCGATTCCTGGTGATGATATCCATGCAGGTTTTTTGGCAATGCCTTTGACTTCTTCTAGTCCATTTTTTCTGGTCTAGCTTGCAACCCTGGACTTCACAGATGACCTCCCCATTGAAGTATTAATCAAAGCTGACCCTGCTGAGTTTCTAAAATTATCCAAGATCAGAAAGCTACTGCCACTTGCTGGAGTTGGGGAAACTTTAAGGAAGACACTAGGGAGTTTATATCACTGCATTCTATGACATCCAAGAAATCATTATGAACAATCTTTTCTGACTGTCAAAAAATCTTATCACCTATTTTCAGTGCCTAAGCTGAGTTGTTTTAATCTCATTAACTCTGCCTTTGCTATAGTTCCCTTCTATAACAAAACATGGCAAAGTTATGACGAAATGTCTGAAAGTTCCTTCTGCTATATATGTATAATTGGTTTGTTGTAAATGTCTAAGCCTTTGTTCTATGTTATGGATTGTTAGTGCCATGATTTAGAGTCCACTTGGTTGCTATGCACCCTTGTGCCAACTTGTTTTCTGCTGCTCTTTCTCATACTTTGTGTTGGATAGAGGGTTTGGTTGCTAGGTAACACATTTCTTTTTTCTGGTTACCATAGTGCCCCCTTCAGAGGAAGACAGACCAAGCAGAGATAGATTCTCCTCTAGATGTTGGATGACTCCATAGAGACAAATAATTTTTATTCCAGAATTGAGTTGTGATTTTCTACACAATCCTTTTATTGAACAATAAATGCATAGCTGTTAGTGGTTTGCACAGCTCTTCCACATCTTCCCCTGAGGTTACACTGTTCTGTTTTCCCAACTGACTTTTTCTTCCTTCCCATGTGTCATTTAGGAGAGAAAAGCAGACAAAAGAAATGTAGCTCTAATGAAATCTATCTAGGCATCACTGTGTAGCAGGATCCCAAAATTATCCAAGAATATTTCTCTATGTATTTGTCTACATACATACACATACATAATAGATACTGCAGTAGGAAACCTGATCTTCTCCAGCTAGTTTGGTCTCAACTCCCACTAGTTGAAGGAATGGCAATAGATTCTGGGAGCTATTGCTGATTCTTACATATGTGCGTGTGTTTATATGACATAATGGAGGACAACCATGCCTGAATAGATGCCATTACAGCAAGATTTCTTTTAGCTCTTTCCCATGATTGTTCTTTTTTTTTTTTTTTTTTACATCAATGCAGTCTATTCAAGGTCATCATTAAAACAAAATGCTACCTAAAATAAAGCAGCAGATAATCCTAGTATAAGTATTCTGGATCAGTCCTATTATTTGCCACTTGAGGCAGAAGGTCCCAAAAGCACCAGTTAATGTCCTTATATTATTATTATTATTATTATTATTATTATTATTATTATTATTATTATTTAACTGCATTCAATCATGACTGATTCTGTGGTGACTGCCTGGACAAGCCCCTGCAGTTTTCATGGCAAGGTGTTTTGGAAGTGGTTTGCCATTGCCTCCTTCCTAGGGCGGAGCCCAGCTGGCAGGCACAGGAAGGCAGGGTTTCCATTGCTTCATGTCTTTTCAGATGTATGCAACTTCCGCATTACTGGCAACTCGTCCTGTCTCTCATACAAGGTGCCACCAGCATTTTTCCTCCCATCGGGGTAAGAGTACCCATTTATCTACTCGCGGTTGCTTTCGAGCTGCTGGGTTGGCAGAAGCTAGGAATGAGGCAGGAGCTCACTCTGCCACATGGAGTTGGGCTCGAACCGCTGAAGTGTCAATCATTTCTGGCCAGCAACTTCCAGCATCATTAAGCCACTGCGCCACTGGGTCCCTTCTTAATACCTTAATATTAAGAAACCATTGTCCAAAATATGTCCTTATTTTCTTTGGGGTGATGACAAGAACTTCCTGCCATTGAAAAGAGCTACTTTTGGCAATGGCGCTTTCCTTCAGTGGCTGTGAGTTTTGCATTCTTGCCTGAGTGGAGAATATATGCAGCTCAGGGTTGATTTGCTGAGTTCTTGGTGTCTTCTGGACTTGCTTTTCTTCTTGCAGACTAGGTAACATCATCAGTGCTCAGGTTTCCTGCCAGAAAGGTTCTGCTAGTATTGCAACTGTATTTTGAAAACTGATAGTATGTGGTTGCAATTCTCATGAAGCCTTGTAATTCTGCTTATTCAAGCAGCTATACGTATCTTGTCTTGTCAATATGGGTGGTCAAAAATGAAGGAGTGATAGTGAAAAACTCATCCATGTAATTCCCTAACTGCCTGTCTTTCAATGAATGACTGAAGAGGACTAGTGTTATTCTGGATTACTACTGGGGGGAAGGGATTGGAATGGCTGAACCATATCATATACCTATGATTTCCCCCTTCCCATCCCTAATAACTCTCAGCAGTCATGATGCTAGCTTATGTGGAAACTTTTATGGATATGCAATTGTGCAGAAATTGTACAGCACATATGGAAATCAGTTTTTCAATGTTGGCACAAACATGGCTTGATATGCCTGTGTACATAGTTCAACACACAAAAATCTTACCTGATCAAGACTAATGAAACTGCAATTGGAACACTGTGGAGGACTACAGCTGAAAGCTAACTCTGCTGGTGCCTACTATGGTAGCAACAAAAAATAAGAAATTGAAATTTTGAAGAAAGATGCTATTATCATTAAAAATAACACAGTCAAAGATGACTCTGGGTGCTTTGCTTCAAAATAAGCAGAACTCTTCAAAGTCTATTTCATTTTTCCTCTCTTGCAATGTCTTAGCTTAAACCACCATTTAGCTGAGATTATTTTTCAGTATTGGAATTTTATCTGGAGATAAAGATACAGCTTGTGTCCTTAAAAAAAAAGATACCTATCAACTGTCCACATTAGTTGTTCTTCACTGTATTTTTCCCATCTTCTCTAGCAGGACCTTACTTAGTTTTTTCTAGATTTAAAATTAATTATTTCTTAATTTCGCTTTAAAAAAAAATGTTTTGTTTGCTTCCTCTCTTCTTTTCTCCACTTAACTATTTTCTTTTTCTATTAACAAGGACAGGTTTGTATTACCTCTGTCTTTTTGCATTCATTAATTTTATCTCTTTCTGAGTGCAAAGTCTGAATAGGTTTTACTACTACTATCCTTCTCATAAATTCTCATAAAGAATTTGAATTTGACCAGATTCCCTGTACATCTCATGGCCAGAATTCAAGAGAACTTGACTTTCCACCTAGAACCCTTTCTTTATAGGGTTTACTTTCTAGAACCTCTTGTTTAGAGATGTGGTCTTAACTTTTAGGCCTTAAAACATCTGAAACCCAACTAACCACTCGCTTTTATCCTGAGAATCCTTTCTTATTACCACCTCATCTCTTCCAGCCACATTTTCAACATGAGATTTAAGAAGATTTCATTCCCTTTCCTGTGAATCTCTATTAGGTACCTTACATTTATCCATCTGCCAACAATGCAATGAATAGCTATTGTGCCCTTATATTTTTTCATGATACTAGCCTGACAGATCTCACATTTTTCTCTTTAGTGATGATCTTTTTCTCCCTCCCTAGATTTTTTTTTAATTCTAATTGTTTCCTTATGCATATTTTAATTCCTGCCAAATTGTATAAAAATGAACCAATACAGACCTCTTTTATTTCCACTGGTGCTTTATATTCCACTGGTACTATATATTCCACTTTTGCATGGTTTTATGCATTACATTGATTTCTTCCAAGCAGACACTAAGAGCTACATTGGTTTTAGGAAAACACCAGTATGGCAGCTGCTTCAGTGAAGCTCTTCATAGAATGGAGATAAACATAACTGCCAATCAAGTCTCTGCCTAAGGCACAGAACAGGCCAATTAAAAACAAAGAGCATTCCTATGCAGATCACCTTTTTCATTTTAACAAGGTGACTTATTGGCAAAACCAATAGCTGTCAGACTAAAACCCTTAATTAACAATGAAATTTGGACTAAAAAATATGGGTGATATCCATTGATTAAAGAATTATTAGTTGATTAATCACCTGCCATGTAACCAATAAATTGACAAATGAATTATGTATGATTATTCTTTCCTCTATCTGGAATACCTACAGCAGTAAGGTGCAAAAAACAACATTAATTAAAAGTGTTCTATTCTCGGGCTTGTCATTAGAATAAATAAATCTGTTTGGTTATAACTAATTCAGAACATGTTTCATTTTGAGTTTGCCTGACGCAGTTTGGAAATCCAGAAAGGCCTGATCAAATACAGATCATTCCAGAAGCAGTCCAATCTGATTTGGGCTCCAAGCATTTGGAATAAAATTGGGGGGAAAATACCTCCATTCTTCATCTAGCAATCAGCACAATGGGAAGAAATTTAAAAGCAAAGTAGATGGTTATAGGGGGATGAAACATGCCAAGTCTCATAGAAATAAATGGAAGTGTATCTCTTTGACTTATAGTTCTTTAAAACATGATTTATTATTATATTTAAGCAGGTGTAAATTACCTTTTCAGGATAACATTTGATTAAATTTTTGGTGCAGATGCTTCCATGGCAGGAAACATTATTAAAACATGTTAGATACATTGTGCAAAGAAGAGGGTTTTGTAGTGAATAGTGATGCCACTTTTGAAATAAAGTGAACCTAATTGTCAAAAATTAAGGTGGAGGTTGTTTCCATTAAGTAAATCCATCAGTAAGCCTGGTTGGTTAGCTGATACAGCTCACCAAACATCTGTTCATGACAAGAAACCAAGCACCAGCAAAGTGGAAGATATGATTTTCTATCAAGAACTTTCTACAATCTAAGATGGTGTGATTAGGATGACCAGTGATGTTCTGCTAGCAATAGTCTATCTGTTATGTAGGCAAGCCTATTGATCACTGAATATATCTAAGGAGTATTATCTATTTTTTTTTTCAGCACAGCCGCACCATTTGCAGCACAATAGAAATATAGAAAGTAGCTTCAAAAAAGACTAGGTTTAGACCTTACTATTTTGCCACAGATAAATGGAAATCTTTTCTGAATTATGCTTCTCTATTTTGTGATGTTCAACTGCATCTAGTGAAAACCCCTAGTTTGGGCACATAATATTATATTTGCTGACTGGTGTTGCTTTTCATCAAGAGATCAATTAAAGGTCTACCTAATTTATTGAATGTACTAATTATTTTTTTCAGCCGTATTTTTTATGGTAAAACTTCTATATGTAAATGTAGCCTCAGTAACCTTAACATATACTATTGGCCAGTTGCATAGATTTAGCAGATCGTTTGTTACTAATGATGATTTCTACTTTATTCCTCCATTGGACAGAACAGTTCATATCAGCAGAATGGAGAGGATAGTTTTATTTTCCTTTCCTAACGATCCCCAGCATGGAATTCACCTGCTTATCAGCAGCTGCATACTCAGTGTTTTCTTTGAGTTATGCATCACAACATCATAATTTTTTTTTCCAGAGTTTTAGTCCAGCTGATGGTATAATGTTGTTCAATATGCAGCATAACCTACCTATTGCGTCTCTTTCCTTTTGGTTTCTACAAAATTGATAATAAGAAGGAGTGCTTCAGTTTGACACATCTACAGTAAAATCACCCCATTGAAGCAGATTCAGAAATCCAGGTGGAGGACTCACTTCACGTCAGGAAATCAAGTCAAATGGCTTCAAGGTGCTTAAGAAATTTGATGGCTTTTCTGTGGCTTCTGTGGTTGTTATGTGTAATATACAATCATGCAACTTCACTTTAATATGTACATGATGTTAGGGGCAGGATTGAGTGATCTTAAGGTCTTTCTGACAGTGAGAAAAGCAAATTAATGAGTCTGATTACTTCATTAAACTCTCTGCTTATCAGAGATTTTTAGTAGCAAGGCCAACGTGTTGGGCTTCATTCATTTTCTTAGACTTCAGCTAATTTCATGTGGCTATCACAATCAGCAAGCTCCAGAAATCACAATGCTGTAGCTGAATTTGGAAGTTTGGGGAAAAAAAACCTGCCCTTGGAAGAAGGCAAGGACTAATGACTTTCATATGATACCAAGAAATCACCAGGAACTGAGCTGAAATAAAGGGTATCGTTAACTTTTTACTTCTCTAAAACGAAACATCCAAACTTCTCCAGATTTCCTTCAAGGCTTTCAGCATTAGAGTTTCAAACTAGGCTTTTCCTTCTTGAATCATGATAGGAATCTGCAAACCTTTTCTATGATAGTGGCAGGTTTCTTTTACAACTACATATCCAGATCAAGAAATGTCAGTTTTCTGAGGGCAGGAATGAATGTGCAGAGGAATAAATAAGAGAAGAAAAATAATCAAAGTCTGTGAAGTATATTGAAAGATAAATATACAAGACACCGTGAAGAATAATACATTCAAAAAGCAGCAAGATTTATCAAATTTAACCCATAATGTAAATAAACAGCAAATCCATGTGGGATAAGATGGGGAAAATGAAGAATACAATAAAAATTAACCAATGAAAGGTATGAGCAAGCCATTACCGAGGGAACAAAGAAATAGATCCAATTTGTAGATTAAGGAAACTAGAATAATCACCTGGAGTTATTTCCTTCACAAGTCAATGTGCTTTCAAACAATGCACAAATGAATATAGCTGCTCTACTCAAAAAGCAAGGGAGTAATCCAAGATCTCTGGATGAAAACTGGGATATAAATCTAACAGATAAATAAGGATGAGCATCTGTACAAAATATGAAAGTCTCAAAAGATCTTACAGCTATGGGGGGCGGGCAGGGTTAAATCTGGCAAGTTTCCTGAACTCTAACAGAGAAAGGACCCCTTGTTTATGTGCTTGGCCTCTGCCTTTCCACATTGCTTACTGGAGCTTACACGACTCTGTGTAGATGGTAACATTGCCATCTATCCTTTCTATGGCTCTGAAGCCTAGAAAGCTGAAGATAATGTGTGTTATCTTATCAGAAAAAGACAGAGGGAATTCCCTTCTCTAATCCTATTAACTATGCCACAAGAAGTATAAGGCAAGTAGATAGCAGAGAAAAGCTAAATTCATATACAGCTGCAAAGCTTATGAACAAATTACCCAAAAGCTGCAATTAAGTTCAGTCAGAAGAACAGAAGTCAGTATAAGGAAGGGAATGGCTCTAATTAGGGCTCAGTCTCCACAGAAAGATTATAGGGAGCATGAAAGACAAGCCAGGCACTCTAGGATTTTATACCTACTGAGTAGGAACGAAGAGGGAAGCATTTCATAGGAATAGGCTGGTTATGGCTCAGTTGATGAAAAAAGGCTGCCAATCCAGATGCTTTTCCTAACACAATGCCAATAACCTTGGAACTGCTGCTTAAGGCTTTCCTTGTAACTCTAAGTTAAGGTCTGTTCCTCCCTTCTTTGAGTATTTTTTTCTTATTTAGTTATATTTACTTAGTAACTACAATACTGTCCCTTGTAATATCCCTTAGGTTTCATCAGAACGCAGGAATGAAATTTTTTCTCCCTTAGTAAAGTCCAGGGCTGACCCACACTCTTGGACTCTTTGTGGACAAGGGCTCTCACCTCAAATAATTCCTAACTCCTCCTTTCCTACAGCATCCTTGATAGCAATTACCTCTGAATTTACTATTAGGGTGAGTTCCAATTATATAAGTCATGAGGTGCTATCTCAGGGCCTTCAAGCAAAAACCATAATCAAATGGACCAAGGTCAGAGACTTACAGCAGAAGGAATACAGCAAGGACAAAATCTGGATCAGAGTTCAAACTAGAGGGAGTTCAATTAAATCTCCAGGATTTTGCATTTTAAAAAAGGCAGGTGTCAATATTCAAGATCCAGATGTCTGAACTGAGTCAGAATCCTGAATATCCAAGTCAAGGCTGCAACAGGCATTGTTTCCAATATTGAGTGGGTTCAGTTGAGAATTTTTCACAGAAGAGTTCTCAAGCTTCCTTTGCAGCCAACTGGCATGTATTATCTTACACAGTATGCAAGGCCTGAGAATAACAACCATTCCTGAATAGAACTCATCCCTGAAATCTTTCACTGCTTTGCTTTTCTGGATGTTTGGTATTCAGTTCTGTGACATGGGCACAGAATTTCCTGCTACAGTCCTTGAGGAAGTGTATTCATATCACACATTTGCTCCAGACACTCAAAGGAGTTCGGCAACAATCCTCTTTCTTTTTCTCTAGAGACATCCAGTATATACCAGTTGCTTCAAAACTTTTGAAAGCAAAACACTGACACAGCTCCTATCCCATTCCCTTGGGGGTAATGCTAGAGAGTCTCAAATGAGTTCTTTCCCAGTTCCTATGCTGGAGCCTAATTCTCTGGATTCAGCAGTTGACCTCCTTAGCTCAACCTTTTCTCAAAAGAGAAGCCATCTGAGGAAAACATGACATAAGGAGTAATATGTAGCAATTTTTGTGTTCTCCCTAGAGCTGCAGAGATGAAGAAATCTCACCTCTCTCTCCTAGAGTGCCATATCTAGTTTTTGAGCTTTACTTGGTGGGGGGAATTTGCAAGGTGCTGAAGTTGATTTAGGGGAAGGGTTTCTGCCAGAGTTGCTGAATTAGGCAATTAAAACCTCGAAAAGCCCCAGGTCTGGATTTAATTCCCCCAGAACTGATATGAACCCACTTGGATTGGTGAGGTCTTGTGTTGCCTTCACTTTTTACTTAGAGTCTCCATTTCTACAGATTGGGGCACATGTCTATTTGGAAAAAAAAGGGGGGGGGGGAACATGCCAATCCATTACTGCCCAGTGAGTCTTCTTAGTGTAATTAGTAAGATGTATGTTAGACACCTTTCTTGGAAATTGTTAGATTGACTGGAAGAAGGGAACCTCTTAGAGAGGAAGAAGAAGGATTTCAGGCAGGCTGCTGTGTCTTAGATTGAGGACTTATACTCTCCCATTTGACTGAAAAATACACTCTGATTTGATCCTTTTTGCCCTGTCTGTAGATCTCAAGCAGGCCTTTGACTCCATCTCAAAAGAAACTCTTTGAAACAAACTCAAAGTATCTCCAATTGATAGAGGGTTAAGCCCTCTATTATATGTACTCCATAAGATCAGTTTGAAGGTGAGATGCAGTATAGCCAGGTACATGAGATGCTAATGCTCTGGGTCTAAATCAGGCAATGGTCGTTCTCAAACAAAGGATTCCTAATATAGAATTACAAACATAATTTGATAAGACATCACTTAGAGCTCAATTGGTTACAGTAAATTATATTTTAAACCAGCATTATATCTGGACCAACTTAGAAACAACAAATTTCAAAGGGCCTTCAAACTATTGCAATTTAATATCTTACCATCAGCAGTATTGGAATGTAAATACCACAAAATTCCATATGCTAAAAGGCTCTGACCTTGTAAAGACAGGAGCATTGAATAATGGGTTCATGCTTTGCTTTATTTTAATTTTTACTATGATATTTGTAATGAGCTGCTAACACCTCTTCTTACCCCAGTTCCAAGTTTGACAGAAGAATTCCAGCTTTTTTAGCAGATAAAGATCCCAAGATAACTCTTGCTGTTGTAAAGTTTGTATTTGAAGCTTTCAGAATTTATGAGCTCCTGAAAGAGAAGAGAGTCCCAGCCATTACAAGCTAAAATGTAGCCATGAGTAACTGAAATCTCATCAGTTTTAACAAGTCAGATCTAAATATGACTATGTCCAAGCTATTGGACTAAAAGCAGAGAAAAGTTCTGTCTGATTGCATAAATATTGTAGTTGAATGCATTAAATCTTAGGAAGAATGGTTGAAGGTAGTTCTTTTCACCTGAATGTGCTAAATCCTTTCATTCCTATTCTCTAAGAAGGTTTTGTAACTCCCTTCTTCCATAAATGTGTTTTTAAGATGTTCTATTCTATTGTTCAAGTTATTTAACAAAATGAGAGAGTATTCAAATATATAAAGGAAATTGCATTTAATGTATCAAATTGTTTAAGTAAAATGTGACTTGTCCTAGAATCTGTATTATTTGATGTCACCTAGAACAAATTCAGTCAAGATTTATCCATTGTGCCAGTTTTATATAACATTGTAGAATCCTTGGCCATTGTAGTGTCAGAAAGGTAGAACCCCTTTCACTAATTCTGGCTTAACATGGCTCATGGTTGGTCTGTTGAGACAACCTGGACCCAATTAAGCTGTCAGTGAAATTACAAAGGAGAAGATGCCTAGTTAGTACTGAGTGCCTGCCTTCACTTCATGGTAAAAATGCTATAGAGCTTCTACCCAACTCCTCAGGTAAATAAAGAACATCAAAATCAATAGTTCAATGTGTCAAGGCACAATCATTCTTCTTCTTTTTTAATACGTCAGTACAACTAGGTTTATATCAATTCACCTTTGACAAAAAGTCAATGTTCATAGTTTATTTCCTATTTAAGCATTATAGTAGTTGCATTTAGAGACTAATACACTAGTATGGGTGTACAAACTGAAGTGTATGAACCAAAGTGTGCATCTGGAGACAAAAGGGGAAAAAAGCAGGATATTTGGCAGATGAAATTTATTAGGGATATGATTGAACCATTTTGCCACTTCCTGTGCTATCTCCTCTGGTTCTCAAAGCAAAATGTGTAGTGGACAACTTATTACATCTGTTTTTAACCTTTAACAATGACTAATCGGTTCAAAAGATAGGACTCATATGGATTCCAAGATCCATATCCTCCCCTATCCCTGTTTTCACTGTGCACTACAACACACTGCAAAGGACCTTTGACAAGTATATATTGTAGGACTCATACCTGACTGCGTGTCACATTCTGCAGACATAAGCTTTCCAAAGAAGTCAACATTTTCGATGCAAAATTTCATTGAACTGACCACTGTCATTAGAAATGCTGACATCACCCTCTTTGGAAACATAAAGGTCAGGTACATTTTAGACTGCAGATGGGAGAAACAGTTTTTGTTTCCTAATTAAAACAAATGGAAACCTTCATTTTATTTTTATTTTTTTTTAATCAGAGCAAGAGCGCTTCTAATCTAAGCAGTTACTGATACGGCCAGTAATTTTGAGACTCCATCGCAATTTCTTAATGGCCCCTTACTCAAATCAGTGGCTTGTGTCTATGTACTTTTAAGACTGGTTCTTAGAAGAGGATCATGACCTAATAATAATTAATGGCATGTAGTTATTATACTACATCCCATTCTTGAAGTGATTATTTTTCAACAGGAACAAATAAAATAGCAATAATTAGCGTACTATAAGCATGCAAAATTATCTTGAGAATATGGAGTTGGGGAAAAGATCTCTAAGTGATGCATGGAGAAACCATGAATTGGATGCCAGCTGAGGCAGAAATTTAGATGTTTGCCTCCCCACTCCCCCCCTTTTTTTTTCTTCTAAGCCTTTCCCAACTGCAGAATTAAAGTGCTATCTACTCATCTTTAAGTCATCAGAACATATACCAATACACAATTCTAGCAGACCTCCAACTGGCATTTCTCCTCTACTAACCTCAGTGCCTTTCTCTGTTGAAGTTAATATCAGAGATATTATTACAGTCATATAAAGTATAGCTATATACTTTTTTCCCCCAAGACTTTTCTTTTGTTGCTTTGTTAGCTTGCATTTCTTTCTTTTTTTTAACTACATATTTCAAAGAAACAAGAAAAAGATAAGACAAGGAATAAACAAGGAATTAAAATGTCATAAGGATTATAGTTTTTCCAGTATATCATAAGTTAATTATGAATATACCATTTGAAAAGATTAAAAATTGCTCTTAAGCTCTAAACTAAACATGAATATCCGAAAACCATGGTCAACACAATATTAATCACCAAACAAAATTATGTGCTACAGTAAATTAAATTCATGTTACTGTTCTAATTTAGGTATCTTGTAAAATTGAAATTTGGACTCTATACACAGAAAAACCCAAACTTTTGGATGTGGTATAAATCCATGTATTAAGTTGTAGCTGAAGAATGGTTTCCATTTGGAACTGTATTCTATATCAGATTTACTTTTATGATAGCCATCAAAGCAGACTCCTACAACAGGCCTTTCCTTACTTTGGAAGTGATCTTTCATCATTCATCATCAAGTAGCAGGAAACTCTACCAGTATGAAATTTCCTGTCCCCGTTGTTGATCCCTGTCCTGTCTTTACTGGGTTTGTACTGATTTGCTATCAAATAGTACTGTCCTAATTATCTGGGTGCAGCATGTGATAGGCAAAGGAACTGGCTAATTTCTCCAGCTTTCCTGCCCTCACTGATTATCATGTCACCATCTAATGAGGAAAATGTCCCCAAGTCATGACATTGCAGCAACAATGGGACAAATCTGACTGTCTACCATCCCTGTTCCCCATACTGTCATAATTTGACTTGAATAAAGTTAAAAATACAGCAATGATATATTGACAAAGGGAGCTGAGTCACAAGCAACACATTTATTGAAGATTTATCTTCCCTTCTTTTATTTTCTTTATATAAGCAACAAATGTCAATGTCCATTTTTTG
Source organism: Python bivittatus (assembly GCF_059951505.1). Classification (NCBI taxonomy): domain Eukaryota; kingdom Metazoa; phylum Chordata; class Lepidosauria; order Squamata; family Pythonidae; genus Python; species Python bivittatus. The sequence continues at coordinate 5,956,496 of NW_028277113.1, forward strand.
TTCGAGAGACAATGGAAGTTGTTGGCCCCAGCATTCCACTATTTCAGCCTTGTGTTGAACTGGTAAGGGCCATAGAGTTAAAACACATATAGCATTACTAACTGAGTGATCTAGAATTATTGTTCAATTCTGATAAAGCACCACTTAAATTTACTGGCTGACAATTGCTTCCACACTGAATGGAATGGGTAAACTTGTTCTTTTAGTAGGAAACTGTCTGCATGCAAATGGAACAGAACTATCAGAGGAATTCAAAGGGAATCCTTGTGCTAAAAATAATAGAGCTGAAATTCAAATCCAAGGACCACCAGCAAAACGTCTCTGAACCCACCCACCACTGACTTCACCTTAGTTATAATGGGTGGCAAAAAATTGTTGGAAATTGAAGTATGTTGTTTGTATGTGTGAGTGTTCCTGAAATAGAGAGTTTAACCTCAACAATGATTAGTGGAACATGTTTTATAACTATAACAGGAAAGAGATGTATTTACAAGAAATGGAGTGTAGGGATAGACAAAGCCTAACATTTAGTTAGCTGCATCCTACCAGGAGGAAAATCAAAAAGAATGTGCTTTGTATATGTCTGGGAAGAAAGGTAGAAAAAGTGACCTCAACTTAGCAATCCCTTGGAGAAGGAGCTGACAGAGTGGTAGACAAACAGGGGAAACAGTAAATGTTTAACTCTCTGTCTATATCCTACATGGTCAGTGCCCTGGGACTTGCATCTCTAACCGATTTTACATACCTTATGGGTGTGACTAGGCAGTTGACTTAAGGGGGGAAATATTAGTTTAACACTGAAACACTAAGAACAACTTATCATTGGCTGGGGACGAGATGAAGGCAACATCATAGGAATTTTCCTGCCATCAGTTAGAAGAGAAGGGGATCTCTATATATCAGCTCCAGTGACGGGGTAAGTGATAGGAACATTTGGGGAACAGATCAGCTTAGGATACAGTGGATCCAAGCTTGGCTTTTTTCAGGTATGCTTATGAAAAAAATATATATAACTTCTTCCAGTGAGACAACTGAGCAACAGCTGCTTGGGTGCAGAACTAAAGCATTTGGAACAGGACAGAAATATCTCCTAGCTCTTTCTATACTGCAACTTTTCTTTTTCGGTTAGGTTAATTGGCTCCAGTGAGTTCTGTGGAACAAATCGAAGAAACTGAAATCTTGAAAACTATTTGATCGGGAAGGTGGGATAATGTTGCACCTGCTCCCAGGTACCTAAACCTTTTGTTGAATTCACTGGGTCTTTATTCTTATGGACAGCATCTCAAACTGCAGAATGCTGTACCTGGATTCTGTAATGTCTATGGCATTCATTGAGAGGAAGAGGGTCTCTTTTAATCTCTGTTAAAATCTGATGCAAATTATCCCCGAGGCATCCTCTCATAATTTTAAGAATACAGATGGCAATATCCACTTAAAAATGATAGTACAAGCTCAACATATTTATGATCTCTCTTATTTAAAGATTTAATTTGGCTAATCTCTTAACTAGGCATACATCAGAGGCTGTACATATTCATCGTTTATTTTGACATGTTACCTGGTAGAAATAGGGACACAATGAAGTTCTGTTAGCAACATTTAATTGATGTGGCTTTATAAAATTCTAAAATTATTTAGAAAAATAATTTAGGGACAGTAGAGTCCTTGGGGTTCTCTAAGCTTGGTTGTTTTCTTGCAGATGTTTCATTAGCTATCTAGGTAACATCTTCAGTGCTAGAAGGAAGCGAGATGTGCTCTCTGTTTATATATAGTAGCTTGCCTTGTCAGTATTGGTGGGGGAGTTGTTTTTTCCTTGGTAGTTCCTAGATTAGGCTATAGTTTACTGCTTGTTTGTTTTCCTGGTGTTAATCCTGGTGTTAATCCCTGCTTATCTGGGTGTTGATTTAGGGACAAAATTTGCTATTTGATCTCCAGGACACACTTAGCCCACTACAAAAGTAAACCCATCATTATGATTAGAAATATTGGAAATCTATATGGGAGTAAATTATTGAACAGAATCCAGTCCAGAAGTATCCTCAACTCATAAAAGATCAGCAGTTCTGGATGCCCCTAACATTTCTCGTTTCTTGGAAACAAGTGTTGGGGACTTTGTTTCGTTCTTTAGGCAATACTTACTTTGTTAAATGCAATAACTCAGAAACACTTGGATTCCCTCTAATTTCCAACAGTTCATCTCTTGACTTCTTTGTTCTACTTTAGCCTGGCTGTACTTCATACTGTTGCCCCTTTATGCTCCCAACCTCAAATCTGTAATTGCGCTTACGCTCAGGAACCCACTACATCTATTTTAGAGAAAGTAAATTGTTGGCCTAGATATGGGCCTGGTTCCTTTTTTGCAGCCTCCAGAGTCCTCTAAATTCATATGAACAAATTTGAGTGGCATATTTTCATTTCTTAAAATGAAATAAAAAGAAGAATCAAGCATTACTACTTAATTTTTTTAAAAAAACAGCCCCACAGCTCTTTCCCTCTAGTGTTGTCATTGCATCACTGTCATATCCAATCATCCAGACCTGACTTTAATGAATGCCTAATAAACCTTCAGGTTTATTTATGATGTGTGGTTCTGATGTAATTTGCCACAATGTTAATTTCCTCTCCAGATTTTATGCACAACAAAGCCCAGATGGTCATACCAATGAAGACATCTTTGCAGAATCACATCAGACCCCAAAACAAAGAGCTACTCCCTTTGCCTTGTCCAGTTTGTTTATTTCTTTATTTCAATTTATATGGCCATCCATCTCAAACTCATGACTCTGGGCAACTAACAGCAATTTAAAACCCCATAAAACACTTAACACTAAAAGCAACACAAATATAGTCAGCAACTGAGGTTAAAAAAAAATAGAGCAAACAAAAAGAAATCAATATAATCATTGCACAAGTAATTCCACACATCTGGGTCCCTAAACCTGGTGACAAAACCATGTCTTTAAGGCCTTACAAAAGTCCATCAGGGTCAGGGCTAATCTAATCTCTGGGGGCATGATATTCCAAAGGGCAAGGACCACAACAGAAAAGGCTGTCTTCCTGGGCCCTGCTAGATGGCACTCTCACATTCATGGGACCCTGTCAGCCCACAAGGTAGACCAGCCTAAGAAACTAATGCCATATAGATCAGAATTACTTGTATTGTATCAGCTATAGTAACAGAATGTTGCAAGTTTGAATGTATTTTCCCCCTTCCTCACTTTATCTTGCTGTGAACTAGGAAAGGGCTTGTCTGAGATGTTTTCTCAAATTAGTTTCTTGGCCTGGGCTGAAACCCCCTTAGCTCTCCATTTCCTTGGTAGTGGCTCTTCCTTCTGTCCTTCAAGACCATTCCCTATGTTCTTTACAGACCTGGAGCATGTCCCTAACACCTAAGGCCACTCAGTCTCACTAGGGTTGATGTAGTTCTTCTTTCCACGCCTAATATGTGTGATATGTGCTGGACAGTGGCTTCCTTTTGAAAATGAACAGGTGTTGGTCCATGGCGGTAGTGTTATTTTACTGTGTAGCATTACTGCTTATTATCATTCCTTCTTTTTGCTGTTATCCAAATGCACTGTTGCTCTTGCTGTTTGTTTTTTCACCGAAGATAAATTCCTTCTATATATTTTATACTTGGTCATTAAAGTATTCTGTATTCTGTAATGTCTAGTTCTTTTATCCTTTCAGACTCCAGGCTGTTGACATCCTTCCCATGGTTTTGGCAAAGGTTGGTTCCAGTCTTCAATCATAGTCTTCAATCACCTCAGATTTTTCGTCAGTGACGCTGGTCAGCCATTCAATATCCAAATATAAATAGCAATTGGTTCTGAACTGGTTCATTGGGCAGCATTCATCCTTAGCCCAGTTGGGGTTCTAGGAAAAGGGATGGTAAATGCATCAGAAGCCCCATTGAGCCCTCCCAAACACTTATTTGTTTTCTAACTTGAGAAGCATCTTCATTTATATTTTTGTAGAATCTATTCTGTACCTCTATACAACCTTTAGTTTGTGTCCTGTGAATGTGCTCATGTAATACAATATTTTAAAATGAGGAAAGAAAGGACAGTTAAACCCATGTTTTACTATGAAAATGCAGCTTAATATTTCAGGGTTCAGCAAACCTGTCTACAGAATTCAAGAGAAGCAAATATGTTGGTCAATAAAATGAGAAGTCCAAAAATTTGTAATGCAGGATCACCCATCTCTGGTCTATTTGATTGTAAAACCTTCTATCCTCTAATCCAGTCTACTTCAAAGATCCACTTGACTGTCGGCCCATAATTAATCATCCTTCCCATTATGTTCTCTCTCTCTCCTATCCTGATATCCAGTATTCAAATATCACCCAATATTTGAACCACCTCACTGACATATATACCAAGGTAACTGTATGGACAGTTTCTCACCCTTTGCACCTTGTCATGCAGTGTGTTGCCCATGGCAATTTCCATAGTTTCCAACTCAAACTTAGATCCAAGTCATTTGTTACAATAGGCTGTAAAAGAGACCTTCACTTGGTATTCATAGCCATATTGGTAGATTGTGAATCTGAGCGCTTTGTCCTCTAGGATCCATGGAAGAATCACATATTACTACAATGAGGTGATATGGCTGTTCATTTGTGGATTCTGAGCACCTCAGGTGTTTCAACTGATAACCAAAAAGAATGTTTAAAAAAATGTTTCAGCCACTTTTGCCAAAATAATGGTTCCTGCATATTTCCATCAAGGTGATCTTCCCTACATTGTACATTACTAGTCATATTTCTTTCCAGCCATCTTGCCCTGCCCCCTGTCTGTGACAGCCTCCAAAGTTAACAGTTAATTGCAATGTTGATTACTTTTCTCAATAAACTTAGGTTTCTAGAAATATTTTTTTTTCCTGATCTGTGTTGCTGTTCTGTGATGGTTTGTCCTGGTCTGTGTTGCTATTCTTTCCTGCTCAGACTCAGACATCCCAGATGATCTTTAATGGAAGGAATGCTGAGAATTGCCAAATTTAGGGTTGGGGGGTGGGGAAGGAAACTTGCCTTCTTATTGGCTGATTCCATCCATCAAAAAAATCCCCCACCCTCCCCCACTTCAAGAAGATCTAGCTGGTTTAGGCTGGATTGTTGTCTGTTTTTTTTTTTTTTTAAACCATGAAGTATTATTTTTATTATTATCATCATCATTATAATTGTTATTGTTGTCGAATTCTTGGGAAATGGGCAGACAACAATATGAATGAATGAATGAATGAATGAATGAATGAATGAATGAATGAATGAATGAATGAATATATTCTATTATACAGCTTTTAATTAATGGTATTTTCACTGAGGAACTCTGAGCTAGTTCAAAAGCACTTCTGGATCTATATGATCCCTTGACAACAGTAGTAGCATGCAGGAGCCTGGGTTTGTCTATTTCTGGCTTGGCTCTTCTAGAAACTGTTGGGACATGAGAAAACTCAACATGGAGTTCACGTAAGTACACTGACAGGGAGTGGGAGTCGCAAGCAATGTTTTAAATTCCCTTTTGCATAGAATGGGGATGAAGAGATTTTTGATACTGCAGGATCCATGGGTGCTTAGGATAGGGCTCCTCCTTGTTTGTGCAGAAAAGTCAGCAGGTGTGAAAACAAAAATGGATCATCTTCAAAATGCTTTTGAAGGATTTGAGATTGGAAACAGTGATAATGTGGAAGCGAGTGAGCTACTCACGTTGTGATCCTGCATATTCTGACAAGCATGTGAGTTTCTGGGGCCATTCTACAGACATTGTCTTGGATAGCCATTATCCTATTCTCCAGCAGAATAGAATAGAATAGAATAGAATAGAATAGAATAGAATAGAATAGAATAGATAGATAGATAGATAGATAGATAGATAGATAGATAGATAGATAGATAGATAGATAGATAGATAGATAGGCAGGCAGGCAGGCAGGCAGGCAGGCAGGCAGGCAGGCAGGCAGGCAGGCAGGCAGGCAGGCTGGCTGGCTGGCTGGCTGGCTGGCTGGCTGGCTGGCTGGCTGGCTGGCTGGCTGGCTGGCTGGCTGACTGACTGACTGACTGACTGACTGACTGACTGACTTCAGGCATTTTGCTTCCTATAACAAAAACAAAAACCCTTGAAGATGTCAAACTATCATCTGCTTCTCACAGTTTCAAACATACCCCCCTCAACCAGGATATATATTTCCTTCCTTGAACATGGAACTGTGGTTCTACCCTTCTGTTTTCTCTTTTGCTTCTTTCAGAGGTGACTGAACTCCATTTCTTCTTCAGTCCAGCTCCATGGCCAGCACTCTTTCCTGCACCCCACTTGGCTCCCTCCCAAATGTACCCTCTGCACTGAAGGCATTGCTGGCTTCACCATGTTAGGCACAACAACACAGGAAATAGATGTGCTTACTAAAGCAAGCAAGCAAACAAATATATCACTTATAGTTCAACACTTATCCATTCATTTTGCTATAATGAAACAAGAGTCTGCATTTAAGGAGGAAGCATTTCTCTGTTGTCTCTAGATTCTGTACCACTTATGTCTGATTCTCATTACACATTCTTAATTTAATTTTCAGAGAGAAAAAGATCCTCATGTGTTACTCTCCAGAGTGCAATATTAATAAGAAATCATTTTGATAATTTTAAACTGATGGAGTACCCTATTATAAGCTCTCTATTAATTTGGTATTAAAAATTAATTTGCTTGCTATTTAATTTGGAATGCAGAGTAAATAAACAGATGTTTTTTTCATAGAGAATGGCTTTTCAAATTTTCTACTGAGCTTATTTTGGTTTATCCATTCAAGGACTAATTGTGGCATGCTGGGAGATGATTACTTGGAGGAGCGAGGAAAGTTGTGGCATGCATGAAAGGGAAGATTGATTCTTTCTTCCTATCTGTGACCCTCCAAAATTAAAGGAATCTTGTTTGGGATCAAGGGAAGATTGATTATTCAACAAAGCAAAGGAGGGAAAGTCTTGAGAAAAATGGAGCAGCCAATGAGCAACATCTAGCTCAGAGATGCTAGTGGCCTCCCCATTACATAAAATACAGATTTGCACAATTTGTATAACCAATGCATATCTATTCCCTCCATTCAATTCCATTCCAAAGTGAACTCTAAAGAGAGTTAAACATATGTTTTAAAAAAGTATTGGGAAAAATGTTTCATGTCTTTGTAACAGGGTTCATTTCAGGAAGTGAGGAGATGAAAGTTGTGAAACTTTAGGTACATTTAAATCAAAGAATTTAAGGGGTAACCTGAACATGAAATGACAAGAAGAAATTTTGGAAAGCATATTGTATCCCGTAGTGTCCCGACATGAATGAGGGTTGAAATATTTCAAGAAGGAGAAATGTGTTATGCTCAGCTGATTTAAATGTGCTTCAAATGTTTATAATTGTTTCTTTCAGGGTAAATCCAGGCAGTTCAATCTCAGGTGCCAAAGTCAACACATAGAAAATTTGCCATCATGCTTTCAGAATTATTTGCCTGAAAATATCCTGTCTGAAATCAGCTGCAGTTGCCAGGGTAGAGAATCTGTTGGCATCAAACAGTAATCTCTGACATGGTATCTTTGCTCATTTTCACATAGGGGCAATTTCAACCCCCCTCTTGTGAAAATGGAATGATAAAGACCAATATAGTCCAGTTCATGTGCTGAATCCTGCAGTAGGCTCTTAGGGGAAGTGTGATTGCTCACGGACTCTTCTTACCTCTGCAATATGAAACTGACCTCTGGGCACAGATAATCCACATAAGGTTTTCTCCCCATTTTAAATCACTCATGCATATGGTCTCATGGTGGAAATGTTCTATAAATGCCCAAATCCCATTAATATCAGGATGACCTGAACACAAATACAGAAACAGAGGTACCTTTCAACTGTGATCATGTGTGAGCATGCAAAGAATTCTGTCCATTTGTACATGGGCTATGCAGCCCTTTGGATTTGAAGACCAAAAAAAAAAAAAAAAAGGGTGTTTTGGAGCATGTAGGGGAACTCATTTTGTACCTGTCTGCAGTGGGAGTAGATTTCAGCTCCTAAATTTTAAGGAACACCATATGATAAATCTGGGATAATTTTGTAAGAAAGGCTTCAATTAAGTATATTTGAAAGTTGTCATTTGTTAAAAAAATTATAAAATACAAACTTCTAAAAAGAGTGAATCTGCATACATCTGACTATATTGTGATATAGTGCTTCACTCAGAAAAAAAAACAAACCTAACCCTATGTGCATGTTGTAGAGATAACATGCATAAAAGTAAGCCAAGTATTTTCCCAAGAAGAAAAAAAAAGTTGTTTATCAAAAGTACATACAGAAGGAAAAGGTCTACAAAGCTATAACCCATCAGTAAAATACGTATAAAACCTATAGAAATTTTGGTGCATACTATTTTGTCATTCCTGGCAATTAAGCACCATAACCCTTTGTGCTTGAATAGTATCAACAAAACTAGAAATATGGAATTGTCCATTCCTAGGTTCAGGACACTGACTCTTCATCAGTAAAGTCCCCCTTGAAACAGACTCAGCTTCTGGTGACTTCATGGACACATGCATATCATTTTCGTGGAACTAGTTTGCTATTGCTCTCTTTGGGATTTCCTGATGATCTCCCATCTATTACTAATCAAATCCAACCCCACTTAGTTTTTTTTTTCTCAAGGGCCAGGTAGGTGCTGCCATCGACCACCAATCAATCCAGATTCTCCCATAGAAAAACAGTCACTCAACCTGGTTTTAATGTCCTCTTATGGCCCTTTTGTATGGAATATTCCAACACATTCCATACAGGTTTAGGGGCCCATATAGTACCAAATGAAAAATAATGTGTTGTTCAAGTGTGTTTGGTTGGCTTATTATAGAGACTTAATCCTTAGAGACCCAGTCTCGTGTGGTGGTTAAGGCACCAGGATAGAAACTGGGAGACCAGGGGTTCTGGTTCTGCCTTAGGCACAAAGCCAGCTGGATGACCATGGGCCAATCACTCTCTCTCAGTCCTAGGAAGTAGGTGATGGCAAACCACTTCCAAAATCTTGCCAAGAAAACTTCAGGGACTTGTCCAGGCAGTCGCCAGGAGTCAACACTGACTCAAAGGCACCCCCGCCTCCAAAGAAATACCCCTTAGGAGATATTTTATTTTATTTTCTAGTTTAGGCTCCAGGAAGAATTAAGGAATGTTATGTATATATACATTTTCTTTCAGGATATCAATATATAGAGAGAATGGAGAAAGTTATGAAATTTTGTACAAGAGCCCAGTCAATTCATAAGAGTCATACAGCTATGACCAGTACAGTTATTTCAGACTGAAGAATAATGTCAATTGAATTTTGTTCTAGTTACTCTTAGGTTTGTTTGTTTTTTCTCCTCATGCTCTCTTTTTGTACATGCTGATCAGTGATGATAAATAAAGCTATCCATCTCTATCCTGATTCTTAGGTCTGCTGTTTTTAAAACACAGTGGAAGTTGTTCAAAGGCAACATAGCTAACTCTTTCAGAATGTTCCAATAAGCTTTCTACTGACAAAGTGAGATGTCCAACTACAATTGGTATGTTTGAGACCACACACTGCAATTGCTTGAGACCATACACTGTAATTGTTCTCTGGAAAGTAGTTCTAATAAAGCCTCATTGTGGGAGAATCTTGGTATGAAAAGAGCCACATGAAGAGTTCCAGCTGTTCCCCTGCTTTTGCCATGTAATCATCCATAAAGCTCTACCATGCTGCTAGTAGCTACACAATCTCATATCCTCTTTCTCCAAAAGAAACCAATTGTGCTTCCTCCCACTGCAGGATTCTGCTGCCTCCAGACTACCTATTTTACGCCATCAGCTTTCTTTGTATACAGTAGCTAATGAGTAGAGTGTTACCTTCACCCAGTGCCTCCTTTTTTTGTGTTACTTGGGGAAAACCCAAGTACTTTTATAACAAGAGTCGACAAGTTTTTGATTGATGGGATTACCTTGAACCGTTTTTGAGAGTCTGGATATTGCTACTGCAATGATGCAAAGTACATGGGCCCCATGGGATTCAGAGGAATGAGTCTGTTGTTGCTGCTTTCATTTGCCTTTAAGTTTTGTGTGCAGCCTCTTTTTCTTTTTTAAAACATGTTAAGACTTTTAGGGCCAAAAGATGTGTAATAAATATTAAAGTCCCATTAAAGCAGATAGAAAGTTGAAAATTGGAGCTTCCTGGAAGTTAGAATGTAAGCAATGCCAAGCGGTGATTTAATGTGTACATCACCATCTAATTTTGACCAAGGAAGGAACTTCAAGGTCACTTTCCAAAACCTAAAGAAAAAAGAAAAAAAGGCAGATATATCCCAGGTGATAGCTCTGAATTCAAAGGGCTCCTGTGAGAGGCTTGTTTACTGATTTCAACACATATAAGTCTCTATTCCTGCTGTTCTTGTTCTGGCTACAATTCATCTACGCCTTTCTGAACTTTCGGCTTGATCAGCCATCAGGTAACCACAGCCAAGAACTAGTTCCCACTACTTAATTATTGTTGAAATAATGCATTTCAGATAAGAACTCTCATGATCAAATATTCTGCCATCCATGCATTGATATGCAAAACTCAAATGTAAGGAAATATGTGATATATAAAAAATTTGGTTTTTATATGGTAGGGAAGGTTTGTATGTGCGTATAATCTAAAATCCTACGTTCTAGATATGAGTTTCTCTTTCAGTGATGCCTATGGTATATCCCCATGAATGCAGCAAATAGGGATTCAGTCACAATATGATGGAAGGCTCCTAATTTCAAAGCATTTATGAATATTTTGTTGAAAGGCTGCTTATAAAAATAAATACATACATACGTACGCATGTACGTATGTACATGCATACATCTGCTGAATTTCCTGGAAAGAATAAAGACTGTGCTTCTTTTAATCTACCCAAGTGACTTGATTTGCATATTTATATCTCTCTGCTGATTTAGGAAAGGAAAGCATTACTCTTGGTACAGTACACGGCCATTCAACTTCTGCAGCACTTAGGTTATTTCATGGAAGTTAACTCTTATGTATTTTCGACTGTTACTGCTAAAAATCCTCCTCCCCCCCCCCCCCGGCAGACTGACATCAGTATACCTGTGCTGAGCAATAGATATCATGGATCATAACTCTAGCTTGTAATCTTTACTGAGCTAAAGAAAATCAGCTTCAATGTTAAAAATAAACAGCTTTTTGTTTTAGAAAAAAACTAAACAGTCATATTCTGTCAGCCACAGCTATAGCTTGTTGTGGGAAAATAAGAGGCAAAGGATGACTTATACCCTGCTTTATTTGTATATATAATTGCCTATATATTTAAAGATTATAGCAAGATATCCGTGTTTCAGACAAGAAATAGAATATAGAGCTGGGTCAAGAATGAACTATGAACTTAAGTTGAATTGAGAACAAGACTTTTTTTGCCAGAAAATTCAAATATCATTTTTAAGAGATATATTTAATGATAACATAGTTTGGAACAACAATGCATATGGCAGTTGTTCCCTATTTGTTTCTCTCTTTGATCTTCATTGGATAAAATGGAAGAAGTGGCTTTCCATCCATGGCTGATGGAAAGGCGTGTGATTTATTTCAAAAGGAGTTTCTGTCACACTGTCTTCAACAGCATATTTCTGTTCGCAGTGTGTAGTCTAGCTGGAAAACAGAAGGGGTGAAATGCTCAGTGAAGAGATGCTTATTTCTCTTCTGGTTTTGCACAATATGGCTATGGTATAAAGTGCTTTATTGGATTTTGTTTAATGTGTAGTATGGACCCAGCTATTATGGCTTGTAAATAATGGTTTCTGTCTCAGCATGATGTATAAACCCTGCCATTCACTTCTATTTCTCCAACTCATGTGGCAATAGAGGCTAATGTTCAGATGGAATTGAAGTGTTATTAAGATACAAAGCAATGCAGTGTTGGTGCAGCAGTAGTGAACAGGACAGATGGGAGAGTTTTTGGTAGAGTGATAGAGATGGGAAGTAGAACTTCTAGTGGTTAGTCTTTTCTTCAATTTCTGAATCTCTTTGGATGGAAAAATAACATTCGTGTGATAGGTCTTTTAATAACAGAATAAGCTGTGTTTATTAAAGAGGTGGTTGACAATTGATCAAAAGGAGCCTTTAAACTGTTTAAGACATCTCTTCAGTAGAACACGTGAAAAGAGAAAAGGTAATTGCATAATGTTTGATTTTTCACTTTGATCTTCTGTTGTTCATAGGCATCTCTTGCACAGTCCCAAATTGTTATATTAATCAATCTCCATCTAGGACACACAGATTAGTTAGCAGAGTAGTTCTAGCATTCCTTGAGAAGTATGTGACTAAATGGATGCTCTCTGCACATGGTCTACTCAAGGGGGGGGGGCAAGTGATGAAAAACCATGCTAATGAGATGCTTGCTCTGTCCATTTTATATGTATGTTGGTACACCATATGCACTTACAGAAGAGATACTTGTCACATAATGGCACAACACTGCTTCAGTTGGTCTGCCAGAAATTGTGATCCTGTGGACAATTCTAGGCTGTCCTCTGATTCACTGAATGATTCCTTTCAATTAACATTAGTTGGAGATGACAATTCTGCCATTGTGATCTCCGCACCATTTCTAAAGCAACAGCCCAGTAGAATTAATTACTATTCAAGGAGAGATTATATAAACAGTGAGTCCCCAAAACAAAGGGACAAGCTCCCTTCTGCATAGCCACTTCTAATTATCTGATCCAATCCAAAAGTAAAATTATTGTGACTATAAGACTATAGCGTACCTCAAAGCTTGAAGACCAGTAAGTTCTCAATTCTACTGTTCTACCCATAATTCTCTGTGATGTTCATTTTTTCCTGCAATAAATAATCACGTATTTGCAAGCAAAGGTATTATACCATCATAGGCGGAAGCTGCAGTTTGCACAGGTATATACATAGAATCTGCTGGCAATTTCTTAAACCAAAGGTATCTTTTCCAAAGATTATGCTACAGCTGTGGAGGGCAACTGTGCAATTCTGGGGAAAAGATGCAGCTGCTTTGAGCAGTTGCCAACAGGTTCTGCATGAGTTCCCCAGTATTCACCCAAGCCCCATTTTGCCTGGAAGGGGAGGGGAGGGGAGGGGAGAGGAGAGGAGAGGAGAGGAGAGGAGAGGAGAGGAGAGGAGAGGAGAGGAGAGGAGAGGAGAGGAGAGGAGAGGAGAGGAGAGGAGAGGAGAGGAGAGGAGAGGAGAGGAGAGGAGAGACTATACTTGAGACGAATAGTGTGCTCAGTGTAGTGCACTTATGTTTCTGAAGGGGGGAGATTCATTTCTGAAAATCTCAAGCCCATTCTTTGTAGTTAGAATATGTTTGAATAGTCATATTCCCAATCTAGGACAGTGCTATTATTTCCATAGCATAAATGTTGTTTTAATACAATGGAAAGAGAGAATTTACATTACATTCACTGGTTGTTTTACTTGTTGTTGTTTTCCCTTATCCTGGTCCTGCTCTTTTCTTCATCCTAGCTCCTAGCAGGCACCTCAAAGGTCAAATGCTGCCTTTAGCCCTAAAAAAAATCCTGAATAGTGGTGACTGAATCTGTCAAATTCAATTTTATTCAGTTTCTCATTTTTCCAAACTTGGGTTTGTTCCATTCTGATTTTATGTTCTTTCTTTTAAAAACAAGAATTGCTTATACATATTTCCAAAGGCACACATTTTAGCACACACTTTTTAATAAAATATGCATTCGTATGCAATATCTGCCTTGATGTGGTGAGACATCAACTCAAGGGTGATCTGACTCAGCTGGCCACTGATATAAGTGGCTCCTGTGTATGAGCAAAACACTCTTTTTCCAAATGAAACAAAAGCACGGTGACTACTCTACTTTGACAATCCCAAGTGGGCACGATGCACTTCTCCAGTCACTTTGCTTGAGCTGTCATCAAAGTGAAGTGCTCCTTTGAATAATTAGTTGTAGGTTAGTGTGCTTTTATACTTTTGACCATAGGAGATAATAGCTTTCTTTAGGGGTTCATTGTTTAATGTAGTGGGAGAGAGTGAGGGTTAATGCATACTCCCCTCAGACATTATCTATGTCACCTTCTGCATGCTGTGGTTAAACATCTGCAGACAGAATGCTTCTCTGTCAGAGTACACTCTCTACACAATGTAGAATTAGAAATGAATATGTAGTTCCACTGAGCAACCTGTTCACCCAATATTCCATCAAGTCTGTATGAGAGGAATTAATTACATAAATTAGTTACATAATTTCACCACAGAAACAAATACAATTGTAGTTACATACATAAGACAACCAAAGGCCTCTCATCTTGCCTCACTTGAAGGAGTTTTTTCAATGATTTGTTCACCCATTTGAAAATGCTTTTTTTTTTACATATCAGCTCTGTTAATGTTCAGATTTCTGCTGCTTTCTTCTTTGAAACCTACCTTCTGCTCAACCACTGTTGAATCAGTATCTATATTATCAGTCTTCTATGCATGAATCAGTGACCCTATTAGTGAAAGATAAATGCATTAATAATGATTGCTGCGTGTCCTACTTAGATGTTCTTTTAAAACTAAGAAATTGGACTAAGGAATAGTAGTTGTATTGCTGGGAAAGTCAGACTGTTTTTAAGCATTAACATTAACATGAAGGCCACCACCATAATTAGTCTAAATTTAAATTCATGCAAAGAAATGCCTGAAGAGTTTTAAAGAAAGGATTGTGGTGGTGAATAAAGTCAAGGGATACATGTAGTCATAGGTAGGCACTCTGTCTAAACTATTTTGGATGTTCTTCCTTATATTAAGAATGTGAAATATTGTGGAAAAATAGAACTTTTGATATAACTACTCCATCATATATTTACCCTTGGGTGTGTATATTGGCAGATTGCAATTTACATGTTTATCACTCTCCTTGATACCTCTGAACATGGATATGGCATGTACCAGATTATTTTGGTCCCCTTACAAAATGCTTTAGTTTTGGGTTTCAGTTATGGCAAGGCCATTTGTATGGAAGACAAGAGAGATGCCATGAACCAAACTGTGAGATGGCAGCATGATTTTGAAGATCATGCACTCTCAACCCAGATGTGATGAAGGACTTGAGTGAGGAGATCCAAGGTCATGGGGAGAAGAATCTCAAGCATCTCCTCAGCCCACAGCCTGAGTGTGTGAAAGCTAAGAGGATAAGACTGGCACCACCCTAAGGAATTCGTAGTGTTTAGTTGCAGACTTTGGGAGTTAGAGTTAGTCTGGCGAGATTCTGTCTAGCAGGTGTAAGCTAATAAAGTAACTGAGCAATTCCAGAATTGTCCTGTGGAGTTTCTTGGGCTGAACCTGACACCAGATGAGGTAAAATGTTGATATGTATTATGATATATATATATATATATATATATATATATATATATATATATATTCTAATTAATGACATAATCAATGTTTATTAATATATAAATATTATTAATATATATCCATATCCCTATCCAAATCCATATCCATTGGCTGACAATAGATAGATTGATAGACAGACAGAATCACCAAATGGCTTTCCATAAAGAAGAACCAAAGGAAAAATTATGGCTGTGCTTCATATGAATCAAGAAAAATCAAGCAGGCCTTATTCCATTCCACTTGTTTGTAAAACACAGAAATAACAACAGTAGCAGTGGGTCTCTGAGGGCATATTTACTTGTCCCAGTAACTTCAGCTTGATGATTTGCTAAAGAAAAAGGAAAAAAAAACCATCTGTATAACCAGCTCTCCTCTCATCCCCAGCCATAGTTGAGGTGATCTCATTTCATGTTTCTCTGATCCAATACGGAAGTAACAATTTCCATATATTCCCAACACAAGCCCTACTATCAGCAGAGTTCACAGGCCCAAACTGGTCCTCACTAACATAGCTAGATGTTACCCCACTTGCTACAATTGGCTTTCCCAATGAAGTGTCAAGACTTTGATCAGTCTATGCTACTTTTTCCATACTGTACTAAATGGTTGTAGCAGCCAGGTGAACTTGCTGACTTTTCCTTAAAAAGGAGATGGACCTCCTTAAACAAGACTGATGACATAATACACAAGGAGGAGGAGGTTACAGTAGGCTTGACCCTGAGTTTATACTCATGGTTGTTCAGAGTTACTTTTTCTTTTAGTATCCCTAAAGAAATCAATAAATCAGGACCTCACTAAGCAACTGAAGTGGGGTCCTGATTTTCCAATGTTTCTACTAAGATTGCTGGGGAGAGCAGTAGACCAAGATATATATTGCTAGAGAAAGCAACAGATTAGGACCTTGCTAAGCATGTAGAGAGGTTCCGGTCTATCAGATCTAGCAATAAGAAAAGCAATGGAAAAAAATGGGTAGACCAGACTCTAAAGGTTCTGATAAATGGCTAAACCCCCCTCTCTGGCCATCTACTAAAACTCACCTTTCCCAGCCCCAGCCTCACTCCACTTTAGGGGAGTAATTGATTTTACTTTATTTTTTCCCTGCCAGCTAGGAAATTCACTTGTATCACTTGTTGGCCATCATTAACAAAGCAAGCAGACATCCTGCCCACTTCTCTCATCCCCTGTACAGTTAGATTCATCTGTTGGCTCTCCCTCCCTCCCTCATGAGTCATATCCATGTGTCTACCTACCTACCTTACTAGGTAGACCAGACAGGAAACACAATGAGATGAGCTAGTTCTACTTTATTACAAAGCTACATTAACAGAATCTTGCAAATCAGGAAGTACAATTCTCCTCCTGTCTCCTTTACAGCCTGAGAAACTAGGGAGGATCTATTCTGAACCTCTTGCCCTGCCCACTATCCAGCTGCACATTATGCTGACTCTTATCTGACCATTCCCTTAGCAGCGTCTCTTGATCCAGTCTCCCAAAGTCTTTCCTACATACCATTACATCATGTCACATATCTCAGCCTACATCTCCACTCTTGTTCCACAGCTTGGA
This sequence comes from Python bivittatus, assembly GCF_059951505.1. Classification (NCBI taxonomy): domain Eukaryota; kingdom Metazoa; phylum Chordata; class Lepidosauria; order Squamata; family Pythonidae; genus Python; species Python bivittatus. Next base: position 5,973,456 of record NW_028277113.1, read on the forward strand.
ACAGCAATTTAAACCCCCACATTCTCAGATAATTAATCAACAGGTCTCCCTTTTATTCTACTGAGTGGGATCCTGGACTTTTGACCCAAAGTGTGGTCCTCAAAGCCAAAGATATCATTCCGTCTATCTGTATTCTGTTATATCCTGGTAAGTAATTGATAATCCTGTATCCCTTAACTTTACCATCTTTGGGGGAGACACTATACATTACTGAGGACAGGAAAGAATTGCTTTCAGCCTGGTGGGTTCCAGACTTGGTAGCTATACAAATGCCATACATATAATGGCATTTCAGCACTTGACTGATTGCTTTGTATTAAATATTGTATCTTTTAAAAATACAGTTGCGTTTTATATATGACAGACCCATCTGTGGTATTATATCATAATTTCATGTGGGGCTTTTGAGAAATTGGTACATGAACAATGTGCCATTGCTTTAATTTCACTTTAAATTATTTAAAGAGCACCCTGTTTAGAGAACATTCAATCTGAAGCCCTCCTGAAGAAGCCTTTTGAGGAGCGCCTGTACTTATCTATTCTTTTGTGGAAACCAGAAAATTGGTGAGTCATAATGATGCATGGAGTTCATTTCTGCCACAACACACCTTTCATTTGTCTGCCACTGAAAAAAATGTGCTCCATACAAGCTTACTTTGATATTTGTTAGATAGGAGAGCTTCACCTTCTTAGGAGCTATGTTCAATGATCACAGAAATATATCTTAGCTCTCCATTTTTGTGTCTCCTGATGCCGGGACATCAGATATGTTGTTTTCCCACAGGGGTAGAAAATATAGTCCAAAGAAATTCTTACAGAGAAATCTTTTTGAAGATTAATGAAAAGAAGAATAAAATATTTTATCTACTGATATTAGGGGCATGCTGCTGAACAAAGTGGCCAAAATTAAATCTTTTTTAAAATGAAAGTTAACAAAAATAACCAGGAAACTTAAACCTTTTTTTTTTTTATGTCTTTGAAAATAAAAGGATCAGACATTCTCAAAAGTTTGGTTTCAATTATATTAATATTAGCACTATAAATTTGAGAAGAATCCTAAGTGATTTATTCCAATATATATTGGCTACCCCAGGAAACAGCACCTCTGCTTCCCATTCTTTAATGTCTAGTTCTAGGTCGATTATAGTCCTGATAGCACTGATGTTAGAAATTTCCCCAGTGACAATGATGGGACAACATGATGGGGAAAAGCACAATGTCATGATCTCAGAACTTGAATAAGTTGTCTGGAATGTTATAGAAGAGGAAACTAGTTGCATGACTGTGCTTTCAATTACAATTTCATACATCTAGTCGTATTTGATCTACTTTCAGTAATTAAATACAAAACTGCTTTACCAAAATCCTTTAGCTGACCTGAGAGGAAGCATCATGATATAGTGGTTGAAACAGAACAATGAGAGAACTCAGGTTTGTTATGTATGCATTAATTATTTTGCAAAACATTCAGAAGTAAATAAATTTCAAACTGCATTGCCCTGCAGAATATGACTGGGTCTATATTCATTTCTCCCTAAACAAACAAACAAACAAACAAACAACTCTTTAGTCTTAATTTAGAAAAGAACTGTGCTTCCATCTAGCTATCTCTCTCTCTCTCTCTCTCTCTCTCTCTGTGTGTGTGTGTGTGTGTGTGTGTGTGGACTAGTTGTAGAGGTGGGAATTGAAAAGAAGTAGGTATTCTTCTAAATGTCTTGGAATGATTGAAGTGAATAAGTTATATATTTGATCAGATGATTCTGTGATACATAATGCATTTTCTGAATGTTATGCAAATAATTCATATTTTTAATGTTTGAATATATCTACATAACTCAAAATTAGAACATCAGCACCTTTTAAAATTAAAATAACCAGAGCTATCACATTATGAGCTGTTAATAAGCAATATCTTACTGCCCAGATGACATAGTTTCCCTGTTAGTGAGGCATATTTATTTTCCAAATTTTGTAGCAGAGAAACATTTTGTGTAAAAATCTGCCCTTCAAAGGATTCATACAGTAGCACAGTAGACAAATGCCTTTGAAAGATCTGCCAAAGTGCTGTTAGAAATTATAGTTTCACTTTAAATGATTACATTTATACAACACAGTAAATATGCCTTGGTGCTAACTATGGTTAAACCATTCACCTAGATGACATACCACACCTGACCAATTTCTTAATCCTCTTCCTTTTGTTTCATATCCTAATAACCATTGCACTGGGCAGTACTTCCACTTATTTAACCAGTATCAGGAATGTTTAGTGACACCTATTTGTGGAAGGACAGAAGGAAGGAATCACCAAGACTCCCATAGAGTCTTAAAACAAACCAGGAACAGTGGAAATGCTGCTGTGGGAGCAGCTTCACTTTGTGGCTGTTCTTGAATCCTGTCTTATGTTACTAGAGGAGTAATGGCTATGTAACTACAAGTTAATCATGGGTTCAAAGGACATACTAGGCTATGTTTAAAATATGCCTTCCTACAACCAGCCATGATTACAGATTGTGATAGTCATTCCATCTGCATGCAGATAACAGTAAATCCAACAATAATATGCTTGATTTATCATGCAGATGCAGTTGATGAAATGGGAGTTGCTTGATTTTCCATTACCACATGTAGTCTTCTACATGAAGGGAAGTAAGCTGTACCATTAGCCAGAGAATGGCTAAAGCTTTATATCCTATGTGACTTCCACAATAGTACTTGACCCTCAAGAGCACCATTGTATCATCAGTGTTAGAGTAAGGTACAGATATTGGTACAGACTATGCTTAGTATCTATAGTCACTATGATAGCTATATATTACCTCCAGTAACAGAAGAGGTTCACTTATTATTAGCTGCAGGAGAAGACAGCTATACTGTTTCTAATGGGCAGTGTTAGAAACTGTCCTATCTATCTATCTATCTATCTATCTATCTATCTATCTATCTATCTATCTATCAATATACTGTCCATATTGACAACTATGGAGATAGGGCAGAACAAAATAGATTTGTCTTCTTTCCTTTTCTTCTTCATTCATTTTGATGGGAGCTACAGATATGATCCAACACATCATCATCATCATCATCATCATCATCATCATCATCATCATCCAGTCGAAGTGATCCAGCAAGGTCCTCCTCATGGAGCTAGAAATGCTATCTAGTTCATTGTGTCAGACAGTAAATATTTTGGGCCAATTCTCAGAGAGACTGTAAAAAATGGATGAATATTAATCATTGTGTTTCCATGCAGAGTGAAGAGATTCAATCTGGGCACAGGCATCTTTATTTCTAGAATGAAAACTAAGTCTGAAATAGAGCTATATTGTTCTATTTCTGTCCAATAAATAAGAGCAATAGGTTTTGGATAAAATATGCAGCTGTGTCAAATGACTATATCCATACAGTGAATAGGAAGAAGATGAACCCTGCCATTTAGTCTAGAATATGAGGTCTACAGAAAGCATCTTTTTGTTATTTCCTTTTCATTGCTTTTTATTTTCTTTCACCAACCTTGTAGGAGTCCTTGAATTATTTTACCCATTGTGGTATAACAATGAAGCCTTTATTGCTAGTAAGCAATCAGTTTGGGATTCATCAGGAGTTCTTTCAAAACCAGAGCTTGCTAACCAATTTCTCTGATTATTTTTCCTCTCTCTTTAACTTTTGTTTTTAGCATCTGCAATATTGCCTCATATATAGCTACTGTAACAATGGCGAGCTCATATCCTGAAGCTGGATTCTGATTCAGCCAAGATGGCCCCATGCATGCAGAAAACAGAATATCAGCCAAAATATCATTACAAGAAAATGTAAAGGTAAGAAGAGCCAAACACTGTCTTAGAGGCCAAGGGGACAGAGAATAGAAAGCAGTATGCTAAAGGAAGGCATGGCTGATTGATTGGAATAGTTAACATGAGTCTCTATGCTAAAATTATTGTGATAGTTCCCACTTGTTTAAAGAAGTGTAAATGTTATAACAGTGGGGAAAAATCCATACACCACACAATCACCTTGTCTAATGAAAGCCAGGGCTACCCACTTTTTTAAAAAGTCAGAAAGTAGTCTAGAATATGAGGTCTACAGAAACCTCATGTGTGTGATTTAGAGTTACCAAAAATATGAGAGAAGTTTTGGTCAATCAGCCCATTATGCCACCACACTCTTTCTAATGCCACACCCACACAGACAGTCTGTGCTAGTTCAAAATTTGCACCTTGGCACTGGGCAGTGCTGAGAAAGTCCCCACCCCCAGCTCTGTGGTGATTTATTTCAAACAAGTAAAATGTGCAAGCTGGGTTTGTTTTGTTTGCAATAGTGTGGTGCTTTAGAGCTTATGGCTGGTGTAATTTTCCATTGGTCAGAACTACAATTGCAATAAGGTTTATATCTTTTGTTGTTGTTGTTGTTGCTGGCAATGCAAACAAGACTCCTTAAGCACGTGCATCTTGTTTTTAACAATATTTTGTCTAGTTACACAATACCCTTTGGATACAACCACCTGAAGCTTCCTGAGCTGGCAATGTTCTTTTGCTTCTGTTCTCATAACCAACATTTCAATTTGCCTTTCTTGTTTGGCTCAAAATGCTAACTAGGGAGGAAGAACTGACTTTTCCAGTTAAGGCAATCTCTTTAAGTATTATATTTTAGAACAAAACAAGCCCTGGGTTCAGACTGTAATATAATAATCATCCCAAGATGTCACTGTGACAGTTGTAATCCTTTCATTCACTCCTGTGAATGATCCTAACTTTCCCTTGAGAATCCTGACACTACATATAGTTCTTGAACTGCAGAATTATGGGAAGGGAAGGGAAGGGAAGGGAAGGGAAGGGAAGGGAAGGGAAGGGAAGGGAAGGGAAGGGAAGGGAAGGGAAGGGAAGGGAAGGGAAGGGAAGGGAAGAATAAGATGTTTGTGTAGAGGTAGTGTTGTGGCAATGAAGACTACTTGTTTTTTCAATGAAGAGCATTGTAGATGCTGAAAAGAAAATCACTGTATATACCAACATTTTAGAAATTTAATAAAGATATGTAAAAATTATTTATGGTAAGTATTCAGTCTGAAATCTTTAAACCACACATACCATCATTGGTAGCCACTGAACTATGAACACTGGTGGCATACTCTCTGATTCATGTGTGAACAGGAGAGAGAGAGAATGGATTTTCTTTCCATCTCTGTACAAGAACTCCTAGTCAGCCAGTAAAGATATTTGGATGTAATATGAAAACATGGATGTATAACACAGAGATTTGGGGAGGGTTGCATTTCATCACTGAGTAGTATGTCAGAGGATTAGCCTGTAAAAAGTTAAATGTAATTAATTAAAACCAGTTAATATGATTATTTAGCTCATTTCCTGTTATGTTACATGAAAATTCAGTGGAACAGAAGGACTGTTCCAAAGGGTTTTGAAGTCAAAACATGGGTATCTGCAAGGGTGGGAGTGGGGTGCAAATGACGAAGTGAGCATCCCAACATTGCAATGCCAAGTTTCTCCCTTTGGAAAGTGTCATACATCACACACAATAATATAAGGGGGAGAACTTGAGTTTTAGCCTCACAGTGCACGATTTGTTCTTTTGACAAACTATTGGCTTGCTGTGCTTGTTCTAGTTCAGGTGTGGTCCTGGGGAAGCCAGTTCTGTACCTCTGAATTACACAGGGTTTATCATTATCAGAACACACTGCCTCTTTTCCCAGGTTTATACACATCACCTCCTTTTCTTCAATGGGATGATCAGGAGGAAAGTAAAAATTGACCTGTAATACTAGTCAGTTTATTGAAGTCCACTTTATGTTTGGCCGAGGTTGGCTTCTTTCAAACAACAGCAACAGCTACTACAAATGCTTTTGAATTCTTTCTTACAACCACATCACCAGAAAAGGGGAGAAGTGTGGGAAAGCACAGAAAGAGACCCTATGTTGATTCCTGTAATGGAAAACAAATAAGGTTTCTTATGGTTCATTACCACCAGTCAATAAACAATGGAATCTGGTCAGATAAACTTTTTTCATATACTTTCATACATCTTTCAGAAATAGGAAATGGTACTCAAATCTTCCAAAGCTCTCATTGAAATAAGGTAAATGACCCAAAGAGGCTTAAATATTGCCATTTGGCTAGAGTGCATTCTCTTTTTTTGTTGAAACACCCAGCACATTCTTAACATTTGCTCAGAAGGAAGTTGCCTTATAAATAAATTCCAACCTGAGAAACCAGCTCCATCGAGCTTTGTCTCTCTCTCAGTCATCTCATTGACCTGTTGTGGCACAGGGGGAGACTAAGAAAAGTTGTTTCCTTTTCCTGCCCCATTCATCTTCTTTTCCTTTTCTGTGATGTCTTTTAAAATTGTACAGCTAAGGGCAAGGTCCTTCTCTTTTTGCTGATGCATAGGCCACGCTGGGAGCCTTTCCAAGTGTAGAAAGGATACACTGATGAAATAAGGGGGGCTTTATATAATACACTGTGACTGCTAAGCTTGTAAGCTGCTCTCAGTGCCTGATGGGTAGAAAGATATCCTTATCATCATCCTCTTAAACAAATTCCCTCAGGTTTATTCCTAAATAGGCATTCTTGAAACTGCAGCTGGAGGCTGTAATCTGATGTACGTTTACATTTCCTATTGGAGTAAACCCCACGTAATTCAATGGGACGTGGTTGCAAGAAAATATGCTTAATTAAAGATATTTTAACTCTCAAATGTGCAATAGTTTATGTACAATTTTATATATATTTATATTTTATATAAATTTTATAAATATTTATATTTGCATTCAGAGCAAGATAAACAAATGTAGATAGCTCTGCATGAAGACTTTTAAAATAAAGCATGAAAAAAATAGCCCTAAGCTGTTTCTAGTGAGAACATTTATTGAATTCAATTATTACTTCTCAGTAAAACATGCTGAGGCTTAAATAGTCTAACTGCAGTCCTATACGCTTTCCATATCATCTATAGTGTTATCCTTCCAAAAATCAAAGGGGATATTTGCAAAATGGTTCCCAGCCATGTAGATTCTAGTGCCAGATCTGCTTAAATGTAGTTGAAGAGCTGTTTCACGTTCATGGAGATCATTCTTTGGATTGCAAGCTGCCAGAGGTGGGAAGGATTATTTTTAAGTAATCACATATAGGAAGAGACCAAATGGTGCTTTTTAAATTGTTTGCAAAGTTTTAAATCTCCTAATTAAAAATAAGTATGAAATGACAGAGAAGTCCTTGCTAATTTCCTTGAGCAAGGATGCAAAATTGGCTTGTCTTTGCCAGTTTGCACAGGTGCAGATGTGTTTGATCATCTGGTGTGCTTATGAAAAGCCAAGGCACAACTCTAAATTGCTGGCCCAGATGCTTGGCTCCTTGCTCTTCACTCACTGTTTTAGATGGAGCAGGATATACTTGCACATGCTAAACTAAAAGGCCACGTGCAATATACCCAAAGGAAAATTAGACCCAGGTTTTCATTGTCAGACTGCCTTTAAAATAAAAATAACCATATTTTATGCTTGGTTTATCTACACTCAAGCCTCACAGATTAATTCTCCACCTGCCCCCACAACACAATTCTAACACAAGGAAAATCTATTCCTGCAAACAAGACTTCCCTTCTACCTCATATTTCCTTATTTTCTTAATATCTAGTGGTCTTTTCATCTATTATGTCACTCTGCACAAAGCAAGCCCATGTCAATTGGCACTCATTCATCTTCAGGCTTAAGTAGATTCTCTTGTTTTGTTGTGGCTGTGGAAAGGTCTGTCTGGCATCATTTACTGAGATTTAGCATTATGAATATGTATTTTAGATAGCTATAGTTTCAGTATTTTTAAAGATAAATCCCTACATTTTAAAAGTAGAAAGAGTACAAAAGATGAAGGTGGGAAGGATGCAATTCTATGATATAGAATTTCTGGTTTTTAAAACAGAAACTGAGAGGAGAATGTATATTATCTTAATCTGGCAATGCACATTTGGATCCAGACTGAACAGATCTTTTGATGCAAACAGAAATGTGCACCGCCATCTGGGGCTATAATTTTCGTGCCATTTGATGCACAAAACTAAAGCTGGATCAAGGGTATGAAGGTACAGGCAGCTTTCAGGAAACCTCATTTCTTGGACATATTGTAGTTTTCTTGGCAAAAAAAAAAAGTTTGTCACTGTCAGCTTCTAGCTTCCCCCAGCCCTTTCCTATCTAGCCAACCCCCTTCTGAATTTCCTGATGTACTTCCATCTAAGTACTAACTAGGTCTGATCCTGCTTACCTTTGATGAGATCAGGTAAGATCAGCTAAGTCCTGCTACACATGACCCCATATCATGAATATACCACATTGGATTTCAACAGATTTATTTATTTATTTATTTATTTATTTATTTATTTATTTGTGAAGTTATACATTGATTCTGTGAAAAGAGATGACATAAAGTAGTTTTATGTTCTCTCCTTTAAGGCACTTTGGTGTTGAATAGATGTCATTAGAATCTGGATAATTAAATATCCAGATGTAATAATCTATTTGATAATAAGCCAGCTTTAGTTGATCACTTGATGCAATATCTTGGGTAGCAGTTATGACACACTTCTTTAGGATTGGTTCATGAAATTATTTTCTTTTTGCTGAAAGACCTTGAGAATAAAGGTGCCCATGTGCAAATGAATCTCACCCTTTCATTTGAACTTGGAATGGTTTCTGTAATTGATCCGTTACTTCTGTTAGATTTTTGAGCTTTAAGATCACATGGGGATTTTTCACCATGAGGATTTAAAAAACAAATAATATGAATAAACTCTACCGGTGCCTGTCCGTGCTGTAGGTTGTTCCTACACTTGTTTTAAATGTTATTGCTCATCTTACTTCCTTCAATTCATTATTTTGATCACATTACTGATTGTCATTCTCTTCATTGGTTTCCCTTTTTGTTTTGCTATTTTAAGCTTCTGGCACTCACTTTCAATTATCTCCATAGTCTACACTTCTACGTCTATTTCTTCTTTTTGCTCTGTATGTTTCCCCTCAATCCTTTTACTGTTCTGATTCTGACCCTTTTGTTCCCCACTTGCATTTCTTTCTTGATCTTCACTGCAGATTTTCCACCTGACATCCAACTTTCCTCATCTGTACTTATTTTCAAATGCCTTGGTAAGACATAATGATTCATCCTAACTTTCTCTGACTGAATGAATAGTTTTCAATGCATATGAGATTGTAGGAATCCAGGTGTCCATGAAAATCATGTACATGATCAGTCTGTATCATGTCTGTTCATTACTCCAATATTCTACTAAATCCATCTTTCACTTAGAGTTTCTTCAGTCTATAACACTAACTAGGGTTCATGTAGTGAACATAGTGATATATCATTATGTAAGCCAGCCTTCTTAAATGAATGTCTTTCAGATGTATGAACTTAATGTCCCATAGTTCCTCAGGCAGTCTAGGCATTACTAAGAATGTTGGCAGTTGAAGTCCTTACATCTAGGAAGCCCTCAGTTTGGAGAAAGCAGATATAGGCATTATTTTTTGATAACTGAATGATGTCACTGAGGAGAGAAAAAGGGTTTTCCAGTGCTATACTTTAACAATGGGGAGAGTATGTATTCATTGTCAAATGTCAGGATCAATCCTCCTTGTCTTGTCATACTGGTTTGATCCTACAAGTGCTAGATACAGAAATTTCATGTAATGGAGGACTCATCATATCTAGTCACCTATAAGGAACTGGACCAGAACATTATGAGATAGGATACAAATCCAGGTAGTGCAATATGGATGGGCAGCATTTGTAGTCAAATGCATATATAGACATAGATGGAATCAAACAATATTCCATTATTTTATGTTGTTTTAAGAATATCCATATCCCATTTAATGCTGTGCCAAAAGAGTGTTCTCCTGTGATTTGAAGCAGAATAATAGTAAGTTGAGTTGTGATCTAAATGTGAGCTAGAGAAAGTAGAAATCAACTTAGATTTTTTAAAAAAATATAGATTGATAGATAGATAGATAGATAGATAGATAGATAGATAGATAGATAGATAGATAGATAGATAGATATTCTTTTTTAAAAAATCCCCACCTGTGCATTCACAAATAGATTGAAGTTTCTCCCACTCTGCTTTTTCCTCAGTAAGCAATGATCATCTGACCATGTAATGTTGTATTATTTACTAAGAAAGAGGAACAGGAGATCTTTCACACATCTTGCGAGAGCATACAAGGTTATTATTTTTAAAGAAGGAAAGAGCAGAGGTGCAGTGATCTTCTGTTCCTCTGATCAGCACAAAGAGAGGGGGTGGAGGTCTACTTTCTGTTCTTAAGAGCTTCACACATGCTTGCAAAGAGCATGAGAACTCTCCTGCTAATCTTGTGAAATAATCATCAATGATCTTTGGACAACAAAGTGATAATTGTTGATTAAGAAAGGAGAAGGATTAAAAGAGTTCTTGCATCATTTTGAAACATGCACATGGAACTTTTTAGAGAAGTCAAGAAGGAAAACAAAATCTAGCAAAGTTGAATTTACCTCCCTTCTTGCCCGAATTGCAAGCGGGATTTGTTTAATCCTCATGAAAGAGACAAAAAACAAGAAAACAAACCCTGCTTCTTTCACATGAACATTTGGATCCCAGTTTGACTTCTTGTAATCCCTGCCTAAGTAGAATTGGATATAATGTCATATTTTTATTTGTTTATGGCCCAAGATTTTATCCTGTGTTTTATAATAACTTGATGTTTTCTACCATTGTAATTTTATTCTTCTTTTTGTACGCTGCTTCCAATTATCTTATTAATAGATAAGTGGCTTGTAAATATTTTAACAGAATTAAAAGGGTGCAAAAAAAATCACTGGACATTTTCACAGGGGTAAAAACATTCACAAAATAACGTACCCTGGTGCCTCGGCATTAGTGACAAAGCATACTTTATTCTGCTTCTCTTATGTGTTGAGGATAAGTCAGGCATTAATTTTCCTTCTTCCCTGATAAATAATACATTTTAAATTTTCAATAAACGCATTTCTGCCCTCTGAGTATACAAGAAGATTCCCCAAGTGGTGTGCCATATGGCCATTTTGTGTGTGAGCCATGCTTCATGCTGATGCACTAATTAAAACAACTGTGACTTTAAAGACATTGCATGGGTATTACCACAAGGGGTTAATAAGATCATGTATTAATAATGCTACAGTGTTATTTTCAGAGGGCTGTAGCTGGAAAGAACACAAGCTAACCGAGAAACTAATTGGAGATAAGTTCTGGAAGATTATCAAGGAAGGGCTAGCTATAAGAAATGTCTTGGCATCCTGTAATGAAGAATAAAAATAAGGTCTGGTTTGCATATGTAGCAGATTTATGAAGAAGGATGGACAGAGTGAATGATACCAACCCTGCAACTCTGAACCCTGATCTTTTGACTCAAACTAAAGTTAAGGGATCAGGGTTTGAATTTATTTTTTTTCTTTTTTCATGTACCGTTCTACATTTAGATGATCAGTACACAAGAAAATTGCTCAGCTGGAAAAGGGCTGAACTCAAACTTTTTCTTTTCCTCTGATATGGTTATTTTTAATTTGCAGGAAGTAATTTTATAGCAGCAAAGAGTTTTAAGGAGCCATTTAGGCCATCAGGTCCAACTACTTGTTCAGTGCAGGAATCCAAATTAAAACATCCACAACAGATGGCAGTCTAGCTTCCATCTGAACACATCCAATGAAAGGTAGCCCATCATCCTTCTAGGTAAAAAATTATATCATCAAACTAAGACTCAATTAGAATTAGCCTTTATGTAACTGAAACCCAATTAATATATCAGTTTATATTTGGGCCATTAAAGAGAATATCTCTGTATCTCTGGTCAGCTGGCTGTGGAAACCTAGATGTGATTATTATCATAGGAAGTAATAGGTAACCTGTTCTCCAGATATTTGGACAATGCCCAAAGTGCTTTTGATGAGATGCAATGGTTCTCATAAAAGAAAATGTGGGGCACTGCTGGTTTCAGGCTTGGTACGATATGCAAACCAAGATAGGTGTGACTTAATCAAAAGCCATGCTTACACAAACCATGGCTTAGTGAGCACTATGAAGGTAGTCATTATCTTTCCCTCTCCCTGACATTCATAATTCTTTAAACTGAAATGTGATGCATTGATATTCCAAAATTTGCTTGAATTAAAGAATGGATAATGGCTACTTATTTAAGCTATTAAACAAATAGTTAAAATACTTGTTGAATGTTCTCTAAGTCATAGCTATAAGAGTTATATTCCTTCTCTTTTTCCCTGTGAGTTTTTGAAGCAGAACACCAGAATAGATAATCAAAACCTTCTGCGTTCAAATATAATCACATTCCCCCCCACCCCAAAGAGAAAAATATAAAGAGTATTCTTTTTAAAAAAGAAAGAAAAGAAAGAAAAGCTGATTCTTTTTGATGGAGGTGGAGGTGGAGGTGGAGGAAGGTAAGAATAAAATGGTGAGAAACTTTCTAACAAAATGTTGACTTTGATTTCAGTTGACATATGTTAAAATGATCTTGGGGTCTTTCTGATACAAAATGTCTAGGAAAGAGGTGTCCCAATCTACTCAAGCTGTTTTTGAGAAGAAATGTGGAGGATCTATTTTCATGGGAACAGGAGAGAAATTCCTCCTTGAATGATCACCTGGGATTATTTTTTAGAAAAGGTACAAAGCTGCTCATGACTGGTGAATTTGAAAAAGTTGGAGTTCATATATCTCCCCACTGAAATATATTAAGATCATACAGTATAGATTTTTTTTTTTAATGGAGCCCTTAAGGCTTATAGAGAAAAAATCTAACAGAATGATGATCCCACAATATTGTCAAGACCCACCTGGAGTTCTGCACAAATAGGAAACTTTGACACATCTAAGGGCTTCATCCTCCAAACTCTTGGAAAGCAATGTTGCATCACAACTGCTGTCTTTGCAGTGCTCAGTATTTCCCATGAGCAGCCCAGTGCTTCCTCCCACTTAATTTGTTTTTGCACACAGGAAAAGATGGCTGTTAAGAGGGACAACTGTACCTTGGGTTCAGCATGGGGGTTGGAGGGAACAAAAGAACTGGGAGGCAGTATAAGAAGTTAATCTTGCCAGTATGACATCAACTGCTCTGCATTAATGCTGCAAAGCGATTGTTGCAACATTTCTCCTATTTTGCCACTGAGTGGAAGTTAATGGGCTCAGGTGCACAAGCCCTACTGAATTGTGCTGAGATTGTGATAACACAGGAACATGTCTGTTCACCAGAGCAATTTCTAAATTTAATAGCTAACAAGGCTCCTGAAGAGCTTTGCAAAATTCCATAAATGTTTTCATTCCATATATATTAATAATAAGAATTTGCTTCTGTATGGTCATAAACCAAATAAGAAGGTCAAGCACAGTGATTAGGTAATACAATAAACAGAAATTCATGAAAGGAAAAAAAAAGGAAAAAGAAACCAAAAGAACTCAAACTTAATGCTTTCTTATGAGAATTACTGTGCATACAGTGAAACAGAATGTTGCTACTTGCACAGAGACAGCAGTGCCCTGATCTGCTCAATTGTCTGTCTGTCTGTCTGTCTGTCTATCTACCCACCCACCCACACACACATACATACACCATACATGGACGAGACAAGAAAACATGAAATTGATGGTTCCAGCCAGTTACCCAACTTATATAGACCAACTACACATTAAATCCAAGACTCAAGAAGACCTGGAAGAAGAACTGGTTGTGGAGCCAACACGTGAAGCTGGAATGCCATTGCCACTCCCTCCATTATAGAGCACAGCAGCTGATATGAGGCATAAGATCATGGATAAACTAGCTACAGTCAACCCTTAAGACCAATTACCAAGGCTCAGTGGAGAACTACCATCGGATAGTATGCTAGAAGATGCCAATAGTGCCCTCAAGACAATCCCTACTACCATAATTCAAACCAATGAACTAGTATACACTCCAGCCACTGTAATCCTGGAGATGCTTGGCTACATGATCAAGAACAGTAGTACATACCCCTCCCCCCCCCCCGAAAATGAGTTTGGAGGCTAAGATCAAGACAATTTGAAGAGAAGTTAGTCAGCTGGTGAAACTACAGAAGGGTATGAATATTAAGGATAAGACTCAGCTGCTGAAAAAAATACAGGGACCTGACTCCATCTGAAGCCCTACAGACTGCTAAACAAAGGTTCACAGTACTGGCTGCCAGGCTAAGGAGATACACTAGAGAAGCAGAGGCCAAGAAGATAAATGTCCTGTTCTCCAAAGAACCATCCAAAGTGTACGCCCAACTGCAATGCAACCACACAGTAACTGCAGAGCCACCAGCAGCAGAAACTGAACAGTACTGGAAGAACATATGGGAGAAAGAAAAGACACATAACACCAGAGCAAAGTGGCTGCAGGACCTGAAAGCAATCTCCCAGAACAGGAACCAGTCACCTGAAGAACTGGACAGCATCTGGCCTGGACACAATCCACACCTACTGGCTAAAGAAACTAACTGCAGTGCATGAACACCTAGCACCACAGATGAACCGGCTGTTAGCAGCAAGCTCCCACCTAGACTAGTTAAGCAAGGAAGGACAGTGCTGATCATGAAAGACCCCCACAAGGGAACAGCACCGTCCAACTACCAGCCAATAACCTGCCTCCTCACAACATGGAAAATCCTATCAGGCATCATAGCCACCAAGCTACAGGACTGTATGGGCCAGTACATGAGCACAGCTCAGAAGGGCATTGGGAACAACACCAAAGGCTCAAAACACTAGTCCTCTTCCTGCCATTAGTCAATAGGGAAGGTTATTGGCTTAGACCACCATTTAGCATAAATAAGAATAACATACAGGTAATTGTTTTGTTAGCTTCACTTGAACATGGACATAATTACCCTGTGAATGGGATATTACCATACTTTCCCTTCAGTATCCTGGAAGCTAAGTGTGTTGCTACAGTGAAGGGTTATCTGTGAAGAAGAGATTGGATATTAAATAAATACAGTGGTACCTCGGGATACGAACTTAATCCGTTCCGTGACTCTGGTTGCAACTCGAGTTGGTCTCAAGTCGAGGTAAAGTTTCCCATAAGGTTCAATGTAAATACGGTTAATCCGTTCCACCCTCTGAATTTGGTCGCAACCCGAGGCAAATTTTTCCTGCCGAAGCTGGTCGTAACCCGAAATGTTCGCTAGTAGAGGCGTTCGTATCCCGAGGTACCACTGTATTTTGATTTGGAGGAGGTCATAAACTGGCCTCTATTGCGATGGTTTGAGGTTTTAAGTCTAATGCTTTTAAGTCCAAATGAGAGACTTTAAATCTGGCCTCTATAAAGACTTTTTGAGGGACCAAGCATGGTCACGGATTAAACTGAAAGACCTCTTTTCCACAAAGAGTCAAATTGATACGGATTGATCAAACCAGAGAGGCACTCCACAAGACCAGTTTTACCCAATATTTTAAATATCAGATTTCATACAAGCCTCAGCAGAAGTAAAGCCAAGCTTTACTTGAAGAAGAAGTAATGAATAAAGTAAGTGAAGAAATACATTAAGCATGCAACAAAGCACACAGAGCACATGATTCTTGAAGCTGTTGACTGAATTCTTTCTAGTACATCTGAATTTTCAGAGAGACAGAACAGCTGGTTTCAGGGCTGGATGGTCAACATCTGATCAATGCAACATACTGAGATATTTGGTGGAAAAAAATATTCAAGCTGCTCTCATGAAACCCTTTATGATATCTTTATCAACTTAAAGGCACCTTTTGATCTGATTGCTAGCATGGAGAGGAAATGACAACCTCCTGTATAGATTGATGCTTACTGTGTCTGATCATGATGCTGCATGAGAACATCTATATGTAAGATGAACCACCCTCAGAAGTCTCTGTTCCATTTCCAGCTTGATGGATGTCAAACAATAGTGTATTCTTACTCTATTTCTGTTCAATTTTTAGATGGATTCCATTGTAAAAACTCTGTCTAAAAGGAAGTTTCATCTTCCAATGTCAGACAATACCTCAGTTTCCATCCCAGAATCATAGGTTTGGAGGTCTCAAAATCCAATCCCCTGCCCAGGGAGGGAATCGTCATACCATCTCAGACAAATGACTATCTAACCTTTGCTTGAAAACCTCCAGTAACACAGCAGGCTGTTTCATTGCTTGATAGCTCTCATAGTCAGGAAAGTCCTTCTTGTTTATAGAATTTGGATCTTCCTATGCAAAGCTTCCACCCATTGGTTCCACCCTCTTCCTCATGACAGCTATTCCAGTATTTGAAAACTGCTATCAACTGTCGCCTTAGCTTTGTTTTCTTAAACAGTTTTGTTTAACCATTCTTCATAGATTTTAGTATCCAAGCCCCTCACCATCTTTTTTGCTCTCTACCCTTTCCAGTTCCTAAATGTACTTCTTATACTGTGGTGACAGAACTTGATGTACCATTCCAGGCATGATCAGCATAGAGCAGAATGATCACTTCCTGTGACCTAGATACTATACCTCTATTGATGCAGCCCAAAATTGTATTAGCTCTTTTCTTTTGGCAACTGCAGCACACTGCTGGCTCATGCTTCATCCATGGATGACCAGGATGGCCAGATCCTTCTCACATGCACTGTTGCTGATACTACCGGTGATGCATCTGGTTTTTCCTACCTAAGTTCAGAACCTTACATTTCTTGCCACTGAACTGCATATTGTTGGATAAGGTCTAAAGTTCAATTCTGCCCAAGTTTGCTTTGAACCTTGAGCTTGTCTTCTGGGGTGCTTGCAATCCCACTTAGCTTTGTGTCATCTGCAAATTTGATGGACATTCTTTCTATCCCCTCCTCTAAGTCATTTATGAAAATGTTGAAGAGCACTGGGCCCAGGACAGAACACCCCACTGCATAACTCCCTCCATGTAGTCATAGAACCATTAAGGAGCCCATGTTTGGTGCTGTGAATTCATTTACCAGTAGGACCATCCATCCTACATTGTTCCACTCTGTCAAGAAGGAGGCTATGATCAAAGTTATTTATTAAGCTAAGTACCCTACATCCATAGCATTCCCTTGGTCTACTAATCTAGTCATGTTGTCAAAACAAGCAATAATATTTGTCTGGCATGATCTATTTTTTAAAAAACCCTTGCTAGCTTCTAATAATCATCTTGCTCCTTTCTACGTACTTGGAAACCCAAGGCTTGATATCTTTTCTAGAGTTTTCACAGATATCAATGTCAAGCTGATTTGTTTGTAGTTTCTTGGGTTCACTTTTCCTCTTTTGCAAATGTTAGGTCTTCTCTAATTTTCTGGCACTTCCCTTGTACTCCAGGAGTTCTCAAAGATTACAGACAGTGGTCTCAGATCACATCTGCCCATTCCTTTGGCACATTGGGATGTAATCCACCCAGAACTGGAAATCTGAATTCATTCAGAGCAGCTTGGCATTCCCTTCTACTTTATGTTACTTTATGCTGCATTTTATCTCACAGACTCAGGCTGTCTTTCATAACACTGTCACGAAGCAGAACCTGAAATTAACTATTCCAAAACATGCATTTCTGGTTATCACTCCAGATCGAGATGGAGGTTTGTAATAGAGTTTGTTTCCTTTGCTCTCAAAGAAGAGCTTTCTAATGCTTAAATCAGCCAGCAAACTTGCACTGATTTAAGGCTAAAACTTGAATGCTGCTAGATGAAGCATCTTAATACTAAGATTTGTTTTCAATCCCTTGGGACTCATGTGTTATCAATTTATACATTTAAATTCATGCCCTTTATAAGTTGGGAACTTGTATGGCCCTTTTCTAATATAAGATTTAAGTAAAATTCCCAAGCCTCTGAAAGTATATTAATATAATAGATTATAGTACTCTTATATGATATGTAGTAGAAGTATATCATTTGACTTCAGTACTTGGTTGGCTTTACCCAACTCTCCATTCTTCTATGACAGACTTCTATAAATGGAGTCTCAAACTGTGTGGACCCTCTGATACTTTCCTCTTGTCTTCCTTCCTTCCTTCCTTCCTTCCTTCCTTCCTTCCTTCCTTCCTTCCTTCCTTCCTTCCTTCCTTCCTTCCTTCCTTCCTTCCTTCCTTCCTTCCGAACATTTATACCCTGTTCTTTACTTTGAAAGGCCCAGATAAGAGTTTACAGAATTATAAGAATTATAATTATAATTATAATATCTTGCTCTCAGTTTTGCAATCCCAAAAGGCATGACACAGAAGGGGTGATGAGGATATAAAAAGAAAACCAGTTAATTTTGGGTCCAGTTTTTAATATTTTATTATTAGCATAATGGTCAATTATGGAAATGCATTCATGTATTTGTCTCCCCTCCTTTTTTTTCTTTCTTTCACAAAATCCCTGTGCCTTAGATTTTCATCAGAGTACACTGTGATCCACAAAAGCTTAAGCAAAATAAATGCAGTAATACATTTATTTTTAAGATTTTTCTGAACTGCATTCTGAAAGCACCCTTTCAGGATCTGCCATTCTAATTTCTAATGAAAAGCACCAGTTTTCCTTTTCAAGGAGGAGGTTTTCTCATCACTTCAGTCCTTTTCTGGGGAGTGCCTGAAATGATTCCTCCTGAATATTTGGTGGCACCAATGTAATTTGTGCATAATAAACAAGTGTTACATATCAAAGAGACAAGCTGAAAAATCCTGGGGTTATGTGTTAGTTAGAAAGTCTTGGTGTGCTTCAGTGTTGTGTTTTATTAGATATCTCAGCTTCATGCCTTTTTGCAAAAACCCTAGCAGTAGCTGAGTTTCATATGCCTATGGCAAGATTCACACAGTTATGCTAAACATCTAGGGCAAAGGACACATGGTTCATTCACACCCATGTGTCTCTTCCTTCACCTGCCAGCCAGAAATGTATGATTTGAAGTCATTGTATTTGCAGCAAATGAGGCAGTATATTTAAGTTTTATCAGTGGTTTGAGTATGATGGCTCATTCAAACACGCAAGTCAGCGACTAATGCTATAGAAATCGCATGAATTATTGCAGGCATTCATGCTTGCATTTGCAGTTTGTAAGAAAAATAGCCTTTGCCCTGAAAACAGCAAATACCTAGAAGCTAAAGGCTCTGTTCTGTAGGTTCTGTTCAACTAGACATTTATTGTTCTAGAGGGAGGCAGTTCACCACAAAGCAATTGGCTAAAAATCTTTTCAATTGACCACACACAACAATTATGTGTATCCAGAGGATAAGATCCAGATCAGCTTCAGCAGGATGTCAGAATTAAATGGGGCCCATTTGAGACATAATAATAATGGAGGATCAAGATAAAAACAAGGAACTTCCATTATCTAAAATTGGGCATGCACTTTACAGAAAATTGAAAGTCTTGACTCAGCCCTGTGACGGTGATACCAATCATGAACTGCTTGGGGAGAGAAGTTATGGCAATATTTTTAACAACTTAATGCAATTAATCTTCTTTTTACATTTAGAAGGTTTAATAAATGTTAATGACCTTCAACCTTTTGGGAAAGAGTACTCATATTTAGTCCAACCTGCAGTTAGGAATGATGGCTGAATATTACAAAAAGAATATTAGAAAAGATCTATCTCTAGCTAGCTAGCTGGTAATATACAGCTACGTCTTCCTTCCCTCTTAGTTTTTCTCCAACTGTTCCTTAAACATTCTGTCTCACTTCTACTTTTCTCTCTTGAAATTCTTTTTATATGAAATGTAATGACAAAAGCAGTACATTGATACCATTTGAATATTGCACCAAAGGTTGAAATACAACCAAGTTAAATGCCTAGGCATATATTAACATTGAAAAAGAGATATTTTGCTGATTGTATCTGTAATGGGCTGTGAGAATAACAGTGAGGAGGAGGAAGATGGAGAGCCACAGCCAAGGCAATGGTCAAATAAGAGAAATCTGAGTCCAAAGTAGGAATGGAATTTGAGAAAACATGTCAGACTTGACCCTCCCTAGTTCTCCTTAAGATAAAGGCAGGGAGGGGGGAGGCACTTTCAGAGTTGCAAGATTCTGTTACAATAACTCTATAGTAAAAGTAGTTTTAGCATTTGTGACTTTGGCGTTCAGGTCCAGCTTATCTCAAAGGGCTGGCAATATCAGAGTGAGAAACCAAACTTGGGAAATACATAGCAATGGCAAAATTAACAATATATATTCTGTTTTGACCAAATTTATCAAAGAATGGTTCCCATATATCATACATCACATAAGAAGGCAAACTTAGACATTTTGTCTTAGGCAAACAATATGGTATTTAAGAGGAAAACAATTAACATAAGGACTGTAATCAGAAACAATTTTAAGTGCATATAGACATGTTGATTGTAATTAACAGTTGGGGTAAAAAGGGAGGGAATTTGAAATCAAATAATTTTTTAATAATATTTTAATTGATATTTCTTTTTTCTTTTTCTTTTCTTTTTTTCCTTTTTTAAACGATTGTGTGTATTTATCCTTGTAATAATAATAGTGATGATATTAACATTTTGTTCAGACTTTAATAGATATTTTTGACTTCTTAAAAATGATACAGCATACTCAGTTCTATGCAATCAATTAATCAATGAATGAATGAAATGCCAAACTTTAATTCTTATGACAATTGTAAACTCCCTGTTTATCTACTGATATGTTATTCTTCTATTCATTATTTTTCTTCTTTGCTTTTCTCCTTTGTGTGGTTATTTACTCTATTTTTAAAATGTTTCAATTAAAAAAAATCATGAAAAAGTCTAGGTATATATTTTTAATCCTGTCAACTCCATCTGGCATCTCCAAGAGTTCTTTGATGGTTGGGCAGTAGTGGAGAGAGTAGCACAGATGTCTCTTTTTCTCTCCCCATCTATCATTCATCTATCTATTTTGGGCATGTGCTTATATCTGTAGATATATCCATTATTAAATTCACAGGAGTTTACTCTCTGGTTAAAAACATTTCTGTACTTCCAAGGTTCAATGCTTAAACCACAGTGAAGTTTAACAGAAGTTTTAGAACTACTTGAAATGCAATCTTGGGTTTCTAATTCCAAATGTAAATAACCTTGCAAAGATGGGTTGCCATTTAAACACTTATTGTGAAGCAGGAGTGCTATCAAGCAAAGGAAAAAAATAGTACCAATTCCTGATTGCTTATTTTACTCTAATGCCCTCTATGATCTCCTGTCTCTCTGGAACACCTGAAGATTTCTTTACTCCCCTTTTCACTTGCCTGGAAAAATAATAGAAATAATTCTTCACTAGTTAACCTGTTGCTCCAACCGATGCTCTGAAAAAAGTTCTTGAGGTATGTGGTCTCACTGATCTTCAGTAATAAAGTCCAGCATTTACTAACAACTTTGCATATAACTGATTCCTAAACTTAGCATAAATATTCTGACATTGCCAGGGCGGATAAACCCTGCCCAAAATCTTGCCCTGAAATAGCTCAAAAAACTCTTTTCTCTCTCTTTTTTTACAGTTCTTCCTTTGTTTCTTTGTCTCATGATTAGAAACATAAATTGAGATAGGATCTTGCCTTAAAGCTTTAGATGACTAAAAATGCTGAAACACCCTCCATACGTTTGCGTAGATCTTAATAAAAGGAAGAGGGAATATATGGCTTTATTTGAGATGTTTATGTTAAAGCAGTTATGCTTTCTTGGCATCAGAATGTAAAGATGCCTTTGGGGTTGGGGTAGAGGGGGAAAAAATGTTAATTTTGCTCAGTTAGCACCATTGTTGAAGCAAATAGATCTCATGGTAGAAAGAAAGATAACATTTGGGCTACGCCTTGTTAAGTCTTAAAAAGTTAGTCAGTTGAAATAAGAGAGAAACAACTTTCATACAGAGCATTTTTTCCCATTTAATGAACTGGGATTTCACTGCCAAGTACCATCACCACCACCACCACACACACACACACACACACACAACACAATGGGAACTCTATGACATTTACTTTTGGATAATTCTCCATCTCTCATGCTTCCTCTTTTTGCTTCTCGCTCTTGCAAATGCAGCCATAATCTCAGATGTGCACTCCAATGTTCAAATCAAATAAAATCAAACCCTTTGCTTCATTCTTTGCTTCTAAGCAACTGGCTGGATCCTTTGCCTTCTGTACCACTGGTGCTTGTCTAATGCTTTCTTATTATCTCATCAGGATATTTTGTTTTGTCACTGAAATATCTGCCATTTCTAAAACTGAAGATCCAGTCAAATCTATAACTACAATATAGGGGTTGACTAAAGCCCCCCACATTTAGATTAGAGTTTGCTTTCTGATGTTCTAGCTTTCATATGATCTGAATCCCATGAGAAGTGAGCAAGGATGCTTTTTGAGGTCCTACCCCTCTGCCTCCATTTAATCTCTGCTACCCAACACTGCTACTCTCTGTATTTTTTTTTCCACCAAAAAATTCTAGGTGATGCAAGGAACCCTTATACTCAGAGCATAGAGATACAGTTTTGGAGAGTGGGTAATAGGGTTTGTGAGTGAAGGACACATTTTCCATAATGTATCTGGGCTCTCTATGTTAATACACATTTGGCTGAGTTCTCAAAAGGCTAAAATTAAAGGGTCCCTATTTATTTTTCAAAGATGGAATGTGAAACTAGCTACTAAACAGTAGGTCATTTTATGTATATTTTATAGGGCTTTGAGTTAAATTCTCCATAAGGAGATCTGAGGTAGTTTCCTTCAAACCATTATAAGATAGGATTACATGACTATTTAATTGAAGTTATCAGTTCGTGTGTTTATCAATTAAACACATCCAATCAATTAACACATCCAATCCTGAAGTTCTGCAGGAAAGAACCAGAGTGTCTAGAATGTAGAAGAGGGCCCAGACTATAGAATGCACTCCCTCAGGAGTTATGCTTGGCACTACTCTCTCAACATTTGGAAAATTTGTAAAGACACATCTTTTTTACCAATGTTGTGGTTCATTCCCAAATTTATAAAGCTTCAGGAAACATTTGCACAAATACACAGCTCTATGCGTCTCTATTATCAGCTAAAAGAACCCCCTCCCTCCAGATCACAGGAAGGCTGTTAGAAAGAAACTAAAATAGTCTCTACATATTAGAGGATAAATTGGTACTAAATCAGAAATAGTCTAATTGCTAAAATCCTTGAACTCCGATAAAAATTTTCTTGGAAATAATTATTTTCACTTTGAGATAGCTGTTAAAGAACTTGACAGGCAGACTTTCAATTGTTAATTAACATTAGTATTAATTTTCATTTTTGTTAAGTTTTTCTTTTTAATTTTTTGAAGAGGTGCTAGAATAGAAAGGCAGATCCATTCATTCATTCATCTGGTTGATTGTTGAGAAAAAAGTGAAATGAATAGATACATCTAACTCTATGAATCTCTGTCAGTTCCATTCCAAACAAATGTAAAGGAAGAACTTTGTTCTTTCCAGGACTAAACTGTTAGATCTTTCATTTAACTTTCGATTCCAATTAATTCCCTTACTGTATTTCTACAGCCAGGTTGAACACTATCAGTGTCCTTGAATCTGATCTCCCAGTGTTGGATTGCAGAAGCTAACATGCTGATATTCTGTTACACTGAACTGTGATTCTCTCAAACTTTACCTAACATGCTACTCATTCCTCATGATCCATTCTATGCACTGTTCCTCCAACTGGAGCCAAATACATATTTCCAAGACTAGAAATTGTCTCTCTTGTTTGTACTATTGTGCTGTCTTGAACATTAGGATAGAGCTTCATCCTCTACCAAGCACTCATTGCTCTATTCAGACAATGTCTATCTCAGTGGGTGTGTCCAAGAGCTTGATACACTGAAACAATGATCTGTATTTTGGTGCTGTCCAGGAATGCAGATTTCATCTTCCATAATTCTCCAGGTAAAAATTGCTGAGGGTTCTGGCACAATACCCAGATAGGGAAAGAATAGCTCAAAATATTCTTAAGCAGTATTGGGACTATTATCCACCTACATGGTAAGCTAATCAAGCTTCTACAATTAAGCTGATGGTGCCAGGGCATAGCTTCCTCTTGCAACAATGGTAAGATTTTATACAAAGAGATCTCACCATTGTAGCAGGAGAAAGCTGGAACCCGGTGTAATGAAAGCCGCTTAGGAAGGCTGTTGACTGATAAGGGGCTCAATTTCAATTTGAAGCCATGTCTGATAATGCCCTACATTTTTAATGGTTTGGTTTTGAGCTTCATGCTTAACCATTTAGTAGGCAAATCAAAAGCCAAGGGCGTGGCTTTTGTGGAAACTACAGCTAAACGTGTCCAGCACTTTATCCCTCTTCTCTAGCCTTTTTCCAATTCCCTTGCTTATTATCCAAATGCATTATTTACTTGGGTTAACAAACAGCATTTTAGATACTACCAGAACATTTCCTTGGTTGACAGTTCAACAACTGGGGTACCACCACTGAAAAACACAATCTATCATATTGCCATGAACCACAATGGCAGAAGTGATCAGATAGTGGGTGATCATCTGTGGGTGATTTTAATGCATATGGCAGAGGGTATTCCTTCAGGTCTCACATATTAAAGTTATAGAGTGCTTTACATGTTTGGACTTGGTTGCTTTTTTCATTTCTTGGACCAACACAGATGTCTTAGGTTTTAGTTAAAAGGCCATGGGTGAATTCACAATCACATCTTGCTCACTTCACTTAGCTGTGTAATTATGCTGTAGCAGTTTGCAACACATGGATGAAGAGGCAATTCTGATTGCTGAAGTTACGTTTGACCTTTTGCCCAGGCTGCAGCAATTTCTTCAGATCATTCATACTGATCTTGTACCATCTTAAACCCTTTCCTATAGATCTGTCTGTCTCTTGGGGTTATCGCTATATTGAATTTTGTTCTCTTGAAGCATTCCTTTAACAACAAAAACAAAATACTTCATTGCACCCTCAAGTGAGATTTTTAAGACTTTTTAAAAAGAATACAGTTCTACTGATTTGATTCTTACTTTATTCAACAGGAGTTGTAATTCTGAGCTATTATATTTTATCTTACTCATATTAATAGGCATCTTCCATTCTCAAGCTAATTTATATACCTGATGCAGTTTACAGATTACACCGATTCTAGGTTATGAAGATTTTAATCAAGAAGGATGTCTTTTTAATCTTTCTGCTCAGCCTCATTTTGCTTCAGTATTAGCTTGGCAATTAAGGTAATGAATTTCAGTGAGGCAGGCTGAAGGAATGGAGCACTTTCTAAACAGACACCTGGCATGTGTTGTTGTCATGGTGATTTCCCAGATGCTCAAATAAGTGGAGAAAAACAGCAATTCAATATCCCCGTAATACAAAAGCAAAAATGCTAATTGATAACGGTGTCAGAGAAATACAGGCTGGACTCTGGAATTTCTCCTTCCAACTGCATTTGGGGAGAGATGCAGCTAGCTATATTACCCTAGAAGCACCAGAAGACGGCACTACTTGAATATTGCATCAAGCTGTTATGCTCACTAACAGGTTGCATTATTTCTTCAATTAGATGTCCATGAAGTGTGCTGAACACTATCCTCCTTGGATCTCTAAGTAACAGTTGATGCTAAATTTAATGTTTGACACCCAAATTCCATGAGCTGATTCAAAGAGGATTGAACTAAGAATCTATGGGGAGACCTTATATTCAAATGTACCCTGAGGCTCAGCTCCACAGACAAGGCTTTTTCCTCACAATGTACTGGCTTAGCACTATTTGCTAGAGAACTCCTTAACTACAGGGACCATATCTTCTTGGGAAAAAACTAAAGGACAAACCTGAAAAGGGGGCAAATCTGAAAAAGGGTCATAAAGGTTTTTTTAAAAATAATTGTTTGTGGTCAGATGAAATCTCTCAGATGAAATAACACCATGCCCAGATCCAATGGCTAATCCTACCCCAAGATACAGAATTACTGGTAGTCAAAGAATAAATAAAAATGAATCTGCCCATGGGTGAAGTCAAGCTGTTATTAATAATGCACCAGTTATAAATGAGACATGCCCTTCTGGTTTTGTAAACAACAGGAGGACTGAACATAACAAATGACAACTAAGTCAGGGATCTGTAAGCTTATCCATCCCTAACCCTAGGAATATAGCAGGATGGAACTACTGACAAGGATTTCATAAAGTTACTAAAATTGTATGACATAGTATGCTTGCAAGAAACTTGGATCCCAGAAAACCAGTCTGATACAATGTATTTAGCTGGTTTCAGATCATGGGTCATCCCAGCAAGGAAATTACATTCTATGGGCCACCCTTTTGGGAGGTTGGCTATCTTGTTAAATAGGAAGTGGAATCTGGAGGCAGTGCAAATAAACCTGGATTGTAATCCGTCTTTCCTTATAGTGAGATTTACGATTACAAATAAGATTGCCCTAATAATATTGAATGTTTAAATGCCTCCTAGAGGTGCCAGATCTCAAAATCAGGACCACTGGGCTACACTTGAAAATACAACTGATGCTCTGGAGGACAAATTCCCACTAGATACTATTATCATAGTGGGTGATTTTAACGCAAGAATAAGGGGTGATAAACACAAAATAGCAAACCAGGTGAAACTTGACATTGATATTTATAACTTTGTTTTACAAAGAAAAATTCAAGAGCAAAACCAAGAAAATAAATAATTATATTAAATTAATCTAAAAGACAGCTTTCTGAAATAAATGTATGGTTACTGTAGCCTCAAGATGAAAAAAAAATCTATTAAGCACTTGAGACTAAGTGCATTCTGATAAGATAATAGCTGGTACCATACTAGCTTTGTTTAAGAGTATTTCCTAGAGGTAAAGGAAGGGAAAGAATTCCTTAAGTGAAACTTGACTCCTGGTGACCACATGGACATGACCAAGCTGTTTTCTGGGCAACACCATGGAAGAAATTTCCCACTGGCACTTTCTAGGGATTTTTTTTTTTTTTAACAGCCCCATTCACAAAGTAACTTAGTTTGAGATCAGCTAAAAAGCTGTTTTAAGTGAAACTAAAACTAGTTCACCTACTTTGACTTGAGGTTTGGAAACCTGGCCTTGACTTTATCTTATGGCTCTGAAGTCAAGCTGTGGCCTTACCCATATTCCTTGAACTCCAGCATTTTCCATCATGCTCTTTCAAAAGTCTCTGAAGTCTCAAAATATCTCTGCAGTCAAGGGTATCTGCAGTATGTGGTCAAAAAAGGCAAGACATTGGCCACAATAGTGTGAGCAAAGCTCTACTCATGTCTGTGTAAAAACCAAGAAAACAAAACAATAAAAATGTGGAGCTTTGATTGCACTGTTGTGTCCACTTTTTTGACTATACCCTGTGCACACCTCTCTCTGTAAGATAGTTCTTTTAATCATTTAAGCTAAACTCTGGACTTCTCAACCTCTTCAAAGGAAGATATACCATGCTATTTGCTTTAATTTTTAGGTAACTGATTCATAGCCACTCTGTGATTTTTATATAGTGATCAATTTAAATATATGCACTTCAGCATTGTGAGGAAATAAGTATGTGTTTATGGGAGGGGGAAAGCAAATTTACACTTGTATTTCATTTTTGTTCCAGCTGCTGGTGGTGGTGATTTTAAAGAGTATTTTCCTGCTCTTGCAATTTAAGTATGTAACTGTCTCATAAAGTAATTAAACACATTGCCACTGATTGCCCTGCTGAAGAATATAGACAAATAAAATGGCCAATAATCATAATATAAGACATTAAAGACATCTGCAAACAACCTTTGTAAAGCTGTTAACTACCCAGCACAATCTCCTGTATATGAACACTTTGTGGGCTTTATCCAGGTTTACTGGAAACCAAGATACCATAATTGGCTTCATTCTTGTCATAAAGCTTAATGGTTTGCCTAGTAGTTGAGAAATCGGTGGCAAAAGCAATATTTCAAAAAGAATAAAAGTTTCAGTTATGTACCTTAGGCTAAAAGGAAATAATAAAAAAAAGTAATCCTCCACTGCCCATCTGTTCCTTATGGTAATGTTTTTGTTTGCTTGTTTTTAAAGGCAGGACTTCTATTCAGGATGGTTCAGATTGCCGGTTTTTATATCAGTCCCA
This sequence comes from Python bivittatus, assembly GCF_059951505.1. Taxonomy (NCBI): domain Eukaryota; kingdom Metazoa; phylum Chordata; class Lepidosauria; order Squamata; family Pythonidae; genus Python; species Python bivittatus. The sequence goes on from NW_028277113.1 coordinate 6,001,506, forward strand.
ATCTCAAGCTTTGAACAGCAAGGCATTGAGACAGTGAAGCTTTGCCTATGGCCTGTGGGCTAACTTCATTTCTGCACATTGGCAGCTATTTAACACAGAGAATCCTAGGTTCAGTTCTTTCCTTTTCTAACTCCAATGGACTCTGGTCCAACCCTAAATCAGGTATACCAGAATCTGATCCTTTGATATCCTGGTTTGAAAGCAGCATTTTACCCATCGTTCGCCAAGCTAGATATCGTAGGAGATTGAGGTCTATCAAATTATGACAACTCCCTTAAAATCAGGGGTGCAACAAATTATATAGGAGGGTAAGGAGTATGGTGAGACTGAGATAATTTCAACTGAACCACGTCAGAAATAAAAAGATTCTCTCTGACCCCAATTGCTCACATCAAGAGCCAAAGTTTGAACAGGAGCAGCTGCTTCTAAATTGGCATTTCCCATCACACAGACCCTGTAATAATAAGGTTATAGAACAGCAAGAGCTGTTCATAGACACATTTCCCTTCTTAGACCATCCTGTTCAAAACAAGAAGTGAATTCCCGTCACTCACCAAGTTTCATTCTGTGTTTCATCTGAACAGGACTATTCAAGGATTTCAGATCAAATATAAAATTAAAAAGAGGAAAGTAGAAAAGAGAAAGCCTGAGAGCCACAAAGCATTATTTGAAGTAATTTGATATTATTATTATTATTATTATTATTATTATTATTATATGAACTGCATATATTTCAGTCCTAAGTATGATTTGAAATGATCTTCTGAACTCATGGCTGGGAAGATATGCAGGAATGACTGACTGTACCTGCCAGAAACCAGAATACAAAATCAGGGTTAGGTGACTTACAGACCAAAACTCACATGGACCCCTCACCATGTGATTCTCAGCCTAATTGGAAAAGCCCACTGGAAGAAATCAGGATAGATTCAGGACAGAACAATCTGTTCCTCTTTTGACAACCTGTTTGGATGGGAAGGAAGATTAGAGACAGGGTGTCATATAACAGGTCACTAGAAAGAAAGAGAGATGAAGAGGAAAAGTTGTTCATTTAGTTTTGCTCTGACTTTACTCATCACTGGCTTTAGCTTCACTCACCACTAGCACACTAGTCCTCAAGTGATGTCTCTAGGCCAATGTTTCTCAACCTTGGCAGCTTTAAGCTGTGTGGACTTCAACTCCCAGAATTCCCCAGCCAGCAAAGCTATATATATTTACAAATATATATATTGAGAGAGAGAGAGAGAGAGAGAGAGAGAGAGAGAGAGAGAAATAACTCAAGGCAGTGAGCATACCTAATACTCCTGCCTCCTATTTTCTCCATAACAACAACCCTGTAAGGTGGGTTGAGCTGAGAAACAGTGACTGGCCCAAAGTCACCCAGCTGGTTTTCATGCCGGCTTTATATATATAATATATTATATAAAATATAATAATAATAAAAGTCATTTTGGAGTTGAGTTTTCTTTTATAATCCAACATACAGCAATACTGAGGAGTGGGGAAAGAATAACATGGTGCACCAAAATATGTCTCTAATTTGGTGTAACAAACAGAATGTCAAAATGTTTGCCAAAGCCAGGGAGAGCAGTAATGCAGAGCTTTTGCCTTCTTGTCCTCTTTGCAAGAATGCATGTGAACTGTTAAAGAATCCCTTGGGGAAATATATGGGTTAAATATCTGTTACTTCTTATTATTGATTTCTTAGTCTAGGCCAGTGTTTCTCAACCATGGCAACTTTAAGATATGTGGACTTCAACTCCCAGAATTCCCCAGCCAGCCTATCTTAAAGTTGCCAAGGTTGAGAAACACTGGCCTAGACTGTATCCAGCATAAGGATAGCAGAAAACATCTAAAACGATGTCATGCTGCTCCGTCAGAGTTTGCATGTTCAGCTTTTGGCTGGGCAAGAAAGCAACGTAAGCAGGTCAGCCAGCCCAAGGAGCCCCAAATGCAGCAAAGCCATAAGGAATTGTGAAAGCAATTTTCAGGGCAATGTGCAAACACCTATATTGTAGGCACTTGTGCAGAAAAGGACAGGTTCTTCGCGTGCCATGTGCAACGAAAAGCAGAAGACAATGGTAAAGAACATTGTAAAATAAAACAAATCAGTAAGTCTGAAATCAATCAAATGCTTAGGACTTTAAAAAATTAGAGCCTGCATCTGGAACCTGTCTTCAACACAAATCTTTCAGTAGAGCTGGGGAATGAGTGCAGATAACAGTTGAGTTGCCCTTTCTTTGTGGTAAGAGCCAAAATTGACTAATGGTTGCTTCCTCCTTTCTTTAGCAAAACCTGCAGGGGTTGGACTAGATGACCTCTGAGGTCATGACCCCTTCCAATTCTGTGATCCCTCTGCTTATCATCAGGACTGATGACCTTATCACGCTCAAGAAGTGGAGCATACGTGCTTTCAGCACTGGAAAGAGGAGAGGAGTTGCTGCAACCGGTCAATCAGCAAAAGCCTATCATGCACGTTAGACATAACTGAGGTTTGTTTCTTTTCCTGGTTGCTGATTTGTTCAGAATAGCAATCCAGTCTCCCTATGCTTTATAAGAGTTTACACCAGCAGATATAGTAGAACAGATGCACCTTGAATCCTATGACTCTAAAATGGTGTTGGAATTTCCTGCCAACACACACAGGACAAGACTTATTTACTGTATTTTTCCATCAATAAGACACCCCCATGTACAAACGACCCCCACTTTTCCAACCCAAAATTAAGAAATCAATATTTTAAAGATAGTGCAGAACACATTTTTATTTAGTAATTAGTTAACATTTACCTGATACACTCGGTGGGAGGAGGTCCAAACCGTCTCTCTGCAGCCCTATTGCATAACTGATTACATTCAATCACGAGTGAAACTGCCGATAGCTTGTCTCTGCAAACAGACTTCCTCCAATTGGTTGGTTCAGCATCAGCTGACGTCAGTTACATCAGGCTCGTGATTGGAGGAAGTCTGTTTGCAGACTCAAGCTATTTCACTCGCGATTGGAGGCTAGCAATAGGAGGAAGCACGTTTGCAGAGACAAAGTATGGGCAGTTTTGCCACTGCGCGGTTCTCTCCTCGGCTGACTTCCTTGAATAAGACGCCCTTCAATTTTTAGCATAAGGATTTTAGAAAAAAGTATCGTCTTATAGTCGGAAAAATATGGTAGTTTCCTGCTATCAGTTTTTAACTTCTGTAAATGAGGTACACATATACATGTTATGAGACTGTGCCAAATAATTGTTACCTTTCAGGAACAATAGAAGTACATTCCCACAAGCTGCTATTGTGGAAACTGTAGTTTAAACTCATCCACTAATTTGTCATTTATATTTACTCCTGTTTGACAAACCAGGTAACCATTGTACTATGACAAATTATTTTTGCTCCATTTTAGGTTGGGAAAAGAGTTATATCTGCAGTCTTCTCTGGCAGATGAGTACATTCACTTGGAGAGGGGAAAAAAAAAGAAAGAAAAGCATTGCAAGTCTTTCAGCAAAAATAAATCAGCCTCTTAAAGGGCTGCTTTCTGAGGCATGTCTTTTACCCAGCACATCTCAGAGCATTTCAATTAAGTATAATATGTGTTGTTTGGGATCATTAAAGCTATCCATTTAAGTCCTGCAATTTATGAGAAGCTTAAGCAAAGTGATTCCTTGTTTCTTGTCCATAGATCACATGTCCATAAGAAGCAATGGCCAGATCCACATTTTCTACTTGCCCCATTGCCAGTACAGACCACCCACTATTTTTTGAGTACAGGATCAGACAATGTTATCCCCCCAACCGCTCCCAACTTTCCAAAAATGTAGTTCCTGTCTGCGTCTTGAAGCTCCACTTCAAAAGCACTGTTTTCCATCCTCAGCCCTTTTAAGCCCTTCTGACCTGATAATCTACAGAAGTTGAATTCTCGTCTAGTGATATTCCCAGCTCTGATTGGCTACAATGCCTGACACACCCCTTCCCCTCCAGCAGCTGGTCACTGTCCTGTATGACCACTTCATCCTGGACTGCTATGTTCTAAATTTGTCAGCAGTTCCTCCCCCTCCCTTTCCAGCTGATGGACCATAAAGAAAATGGAGTACAGGGGATGTTCTCCTCATCTCTTCTGCCAGAACATTTCCATTCCAACCTTGCATCTCCCGGTGGGCACCCTTTTGATTTCTATCCACATTGGGTGAAGCATATTCCCTTTTCTTTGCTACCCTGCACCCACTGTAATAAAATGCACCATTGGGAAGGGCAAGAAAGGTGAAGCAATTCATCAGGGCCATTGTTGGCCATAATTCAGACTAAGGATAACTTTTTTCCCATTGCCAGACCATTGCAATCTGGACTGGAATGTTTTAAGTCATCTTCAGGAAGAGCTAGGAGCAATGTGGGAGACAAACAGCTGAGGCTGCTGTGTGGAATTGCTCATGGAAACAGACTTGCCCTGAAGACTTTCTGGTACTTCAGGCCACATGATAGCCTGCCTGTGGGAGAGTGGGAGTGGGAGGCAATACTGCATTATACAGCACTGTGATAAGTGTGGTGCTTTCTTGTTGCCTTAAAGCATAATTCACAGTGCTAGTTTTGATTTGGCTCCAGCATGTCTAAGGATAAGCACCTTCTTCCCAGTGATTTCTCATGAGGAGAATGAAGAGCCTACAACAACTGCCTACCTGATCAGAGCTGGGTCAGATACAGCAAGGTGTCAAGCATTCAACAGCCACTCTACAGCAATGGGATCCTCTCTCTCCTGGATATTGTCAGAGCTCAAGTCTCTGAATATTTTGACACTAGTGATTGCTATCTCCTTGAATTATGATGTACAGGGTCAAGATGATTTATTAATTTAATCTACTCATCTCTTCTGACAGATTTTTTTCCCTCTTGATTTCCAATGAATGTGGTATATGTCATAAACTTCTAAAATATATAAAAATAGCTATAGTTTTGATTTTGGTTTCTATATTTGCTTGACATAAAACAGCACTCAGATTCATCACCTTCAGAATGGAGTGTTAAAAAATACTACACTGTACAGGAGGGCCTAATGAACTCTCTCACATTACAAATAAGAATAAAATAGTACCTGGTAGAAGGGGGAAACTTTACAATTCACAAAATTAATGTAACTTTCCTATTATGTTTTCCTCTTAAGTAAACAGGAAAATAATAATAACAACATCAAACATACCTTTAATACCATCAAACAACATCTGCCTATCCCAGGTCCTTGGGAAGGACGCAATAGGTGGATAAAAATGCCAATTCCAGTCTAAATATCTGGCTAACTGTACAACCAACCACCACCACCACCACCATGATGATGATGATGATGATGATGATGATGATGATGCAGCACTACCTTGACACCCAGTGAGGCACTAACTTGACATGGTTGTGGGGCTTGCATGCTCTGAGGAGGATGAGAGCTACGCCAGAGGTTCAACCATATTGGACAGGTCTCATCAGAGGAGCCAAACAAAGGGTGTCTCTCCAATAAACAATATGGTGAGACATAATTTACAGAACCCCATCATGGATCACTACCTTGTCGTGGCGAAGGGGCTTGCATAACTCAGTGAAAGCATGAGGTATACCGTGCAGGGCCACCCAAGACGGACAGGTCATGACAGACAGTTCTGACAAAATGTGGTCCACTGGAGAAGGAAATGGCAACCCACTCCAGTATCCTTGCCAAGAAAACCCCATGGACAATGTCAAAAGGCTAAAAGATATGACGCCAGAAGATGAGCCCCTCAGGTCAGAAGGTGTCCAATATGCTACTGGGGAACAGCGGAGGGCAATTCCAACTAGCTCCAGAAAGAGTGAAGCGGCTGGGCCAAAGCTGAAAGGACATTCAGCTGTGGATGTATCTGGAAGCGAAAAGAAGGTCCGATGCTGTAAAGAACAATATTGTATAGGTACCTGGAATGTAAGATCAAGGCAAGCTGGATGTGGTCAAACATGAGATGACAAGATTGAACATCAACATCTTGGGAATCAGCAAATTGAAATGGACGGGAATGGATGAATTTAATTCAGGTGACCATTGTATCTATTACTGTGGGCAAGAAACCCTTAGAAGAAATGGAGTAGCACTCATAGTGAATAAGAGAGTGGGAAAGACAGTAATGGGGTACAACCTCAAAAACGACGGAATGATCTCAGTGTGAATCCAAGGCAAACCATTCAACATCACAGTAATCCAAGTCTATGCCCCAACCACTGATGCTGAAGAAGCCGAAGTTGACCGGTTCTATGAAGACCTACAACACCTTCTACAACTAGCACCAAAAAAAGATGTCCTTTTCATCATAGGGGATTGAATGCTAAAGTAGGAAGTCAAGGAGTAATCGGAATAACAGGCAAGTTTGGCCTTGGAGTACAAAATGAAGCAGGGCAAAGGCTAATATAGTTCTGTCAAGAGAACAAGCTAGTCATAGCAAACACTCTTTTCCAACAACACAAGAGACGACTCTACACATGGACATCACCAGATGGTCAATACCGAAACCAGATTGATTATATACTTTGCAGCCAAAGATGGAGAAACTCTATACAGACAGCAAAAACAAGACCAGGAGCTGACTGTGGCTCAGATCATGAGCTTCTTACTGCAAAATTTAGGCTTCAATTGAAGTACGTAGGGAAAACCACTGGACCACTCAGGTATGACTTAGATCATATTCCTTGTGAGTACACAGTGAAGGTGATGAATAGATTTAGAGGATTAGATTTGGTAGACAGAGTGCCTGAAGAACTATGGATAGAGGTCCGTAACATTGTACAGGAGGCAGCAACTAAAACCAAAGAAAAAGAAATGCAAGAAAGCAAAATGGCTGTCTGATGAGGCTTTACAAATAGCTGTGGAAAGAAGGAATGCGAAAAACAAGGGTGAAAGGGAAAGATATAAACAACTAAATGCAGATTTCCAGAGAATAGCAAGGAGAGATCAGAAGGCCTTCTTAAATGAACAATGCAAAGAAATTGAGGAAAACAATAGAATAGGGAAGACTAGAGATCTCTACAAGAAAATTGGAGATATCAAAGGAATGTTTAGTGCAAAGATGGGCATGATAAAGGACAAAAAAGGCAGGAACCTAATAGAAGCAGAAGAGATTAAGAAGAGGTGGCAAGAATACACAGAAGAACTATACAAGAAAGATCTTAATGTCCCTGATGTCCATGCTGGTGTGGTCACTGACCTTGAGCCAGACAATTTAGAGAGTGAAGTCAAGTGGGCCTTAGGAAGCATTCCTAACAACAAAGCTAGTGGAGATGACAGTATTCCAGCTGAGTTATTTAAAATACTAAAAGATGATGCTGTTAAAGTGCTGCACTCAATATGCCAGCAAGTTTTCCAATCCCAGTGGCCATGGGATTGGAAAAGGTCAGTTTACGTTCCAATTCCAAAGAAGGGCAATGCCAAAGAATGCTCAAACTATCGCACAATTACACTCATTTTACATGATAGCAAGGTTATGCTCAAAACCCTACAAGCTAGGCTTCAGCAGTATGTGAACCCAGAACTACCAGATGTACAAGCTGGATTTCGAAGAGGCAGAGGAACTAGAGATCAAATTGCCAACATTCACTGGATCATGGAGGAAGCACGAGAGTTCCAGAAAAATATCTACTTCTGCTTCATTGACTATGCAAAAGCCTTCAATTGTATGGATCACAACAAACTGTGGCAAATTCTTAAAGAGATGGGAGTACCAGACCACCTTACCTGTCTCCTGAGAAATCTGTATGAGGGTCAAGAAGCAACAGTTAGAAACGGTCATGGAACAACCGATTGGTTCAAAATAGGGAAAGGAGTACGACAAGGCTGTATACTGTCACCCTGCTTATTTAACCTATATGCAGAGTACATCATTAGAAATACCAGCCTGGAAGAATCACAAGCCGGAATTAAGATTGCAGGGAGATACATCAACAACCTCAGATATGCAGATGATACCACCCTAATGGCAGAAAGTGAAGAAGAAGTAAAGAGCCTCTTGATGAGGGTGAAAGAGGAGAGTGCAAAAGCTGGCTTGAAACTCAACATTAAAACAACTAAGATCATGGCATCTGGACCCATCAATTCCTGGCAAATAGAAGGGGTAGAAATGGAAGCAGTAACAGATTTCATTTATTTGGGCTCCAAGATCATCACAGACAGAGACTGCAGCCATGAAATTAAAAGACGCTTGCTCCTTGGGAGGAAAGCTATGGCAAACCTAGATAGCCTATTAAAAAGCAGAGACGTCACCTTGCTGACAAAGATCCGCATAGTCAAAGCTATGGTTTTTCCAGTAGTAATGTATGGCTATGAGAGCTGGACCATAAAGAAGGCTGAGCGCCAAAGAATTGGTGCCTTTGAACTGTGGTGCTGGAGAAGACTCTTAAGAGTCCCCTGGACTGCTAGGAGGTCAAACCAGTCAAAGGAAATCAACCCTGATTGCTCATTGGAAGGATTGATAATGAAGCTCAAGCTCAGATACTTTGGTCACCTAATGCGAAGAGAGATCTCTTTGGAAAAGACCCTGATGCTGGGAAAGATTGAAGGGAACAGGAGAAGAGGACAGCAGAGGATGAGATGGTTAGATAGCATCACTGAAGCAATAAGCATGAAACTGGGCCAACTCAGGGAGGCAGTGAAGGACAGGAAGGCCTGGCGTGATATGGTTCATGGTGTCATGAAGAGTCAGACATGACTTAACAACTGAACAACAACAAACATTTACAGAAACCCATACTGGATTGGTTGTTGCCTGAGTCAACAAGGACCGTGCTAGGTGTTCTAGTTCCTGGACATCTGGTAACAAGTGTGATACAGGTTTCAGGACTGGTGGCTGAGCAACCAGGGCCAGCAGCTGCAGAAATACTGGAAAAAAAGTTGTTTACCCATTGCAAATATACAAGGACTGAAAACAAAGAAATAATTATTTGCTATTACAAATCAAGTCCAACAAGAAGAGGATGACTGAAAAGTATGTACCAGTTCTGGAAAAAACAACATCCAGAATCAGAAATAACAGAACATAGGCTAGGAGATCAATGTCAATTTATAACACAAAATGAAGTATTTCACAGAAGTAGAATTGGAAGAACTGCAAAGGTTTACCCAGGGCAAAGAAATCAAAGCCTTGTCAGAAGTAGGTCAGACCGTACAGCCTTCTCCTTAGAAAGAACAAACCCTCTAACTAAAAAAACAACAACAACAGGAATTGAAACAAAGAATAACTGAGCATCTAGAACAGCACAAAAACCACAGAATAAGGTTGCCTGCATTGAAGCTTGTTACAAAGAAACAACTAGCACAAATATTAAAAGAAGGCAGTACTAAAATATCAGATACAAGCCCCAGCGCATGGCAAGAAACGCCAACTGATGTACGGTATGGCTGCAGTTATAACTTGGATGCAAAATCAACAAACAAGAAAAAAAGGCAAACAGTGCACCACCAAAATGGATGATCAGGTTGGAAAATAAGATCAGCATGCTAAGATCAGATGCAAGCGAGCTAGAACAGATGAAAGAAAAGAACAAAAAGACCAAAGAATACCTGATCAAGAAATATCACCTAGAAACAAGGAAGATCAAGGAAGCACTGGAAATGATAAAGCAGCAAATAATAGCCATAGCCAAGAAGAACAGCAGATATGAAGCTTGAATTGCACAATTTCAGTCGAATCAGAATCATTTCTACCAAAGAATCAATGGAGAAACTGCACTAATCAACACCTGGCAAAAAAGAAACAGTGCAATTCTGGGTGCAGCTATGGGAGAACCCAAAGAAATACAACAAGAATGCAGCTTGGGTAAAGGAGGTAGATATGAATAAAAAAAGAAGCTGAAATGAAAGAACTTGTAATAACAGCAGAAATGATGGAGAAAAGGGCAAGAAAGATCAAGAACTGGTCAGCACCAGGTGAAGCTGAACTGCATGGTTTTTGGTTGAAACATCTGACTTGTGTGCACCCACTCATTGCCAAGCAGTTTAACAACATACTGCAAGGAGGTGAAATTGAAGATTGTTTCTCTGAAGGACAGTGAAAAAGATGCACTGAAGCTAGTACACCATGAAGGCTTACTGAATACCAAAGAAACCACACTGGCCTATGAGAAAGACCAAATGAAGAACAGAGAAGAGACATGGCAAGGCAAAGTATTACATGGCCAGTACACACACACACACACACAAACATACACACATAAAATTAGCAGGCAAAGCAGATAGCAACAAGACCTGGCAGTAGCTAAGAGCAGGAAAGTTGAAGAAAGAGACAGAGAGGCTAATTCTGGCTGCACAAGACCAAGCCTTAAGAACAAATGCATACAAAGCCAGAATTGAGAAGAAAGCAACAGACAGAGAATGCCGCCTCTGCAAAGAAGATGAAGAAACAGTGGACCACCTAGTCTGCTGCTGCAAGAAGAATGCACAGACTGACTACAAACAACTATTTGACAAAGTAGCAACAATGGTGCATTGGAATACTTGCAAGAAATACCATTTGCCTGCAAGCAAGAACTGGTGGCACCACAGACAAAGTCCTAGAAAATGAAGAAGCTAAAGTGCTCTGGGACTTTAGAATTCAAACAGACAAGCACCTGGCACACAACATCCCAGACTTAACAATTGTTGATCAGGAAGACAAAAAAGTCTGGATAGTGGACATTGCAATACCTGGAGACAGCAGAATAGAAGAGAAAGAACTGGAAAAAATCACAAAATACAAGGACCTGCAAATAAAAATAGTACAACTGTGGCAAAAGAAAGCAAAGATAGTACCTATAGTTATAGGTGCCTTAGGTGTAATCCCAAAACAGCTGGAGCACCACTTGAAGACCATCAGCATTGACAAAATCACCATCAGTCAGTTGCAAAAGGCAGCTTTACTTGGAACAACTTACATCCTGTGACAATACCTTTAACACCATCAAGCAACAACATCTGCCTATCCCAGGTCTTTGGGAAGGACTTGATAGGTGGATAAAAATGCCAAATCCAGTCTAAACATCAGGCTGACTGTGCGACCAACAGTAATAATATGGTGGAAAAACTGTTCCTTGTATAATAAGACATTGATTGGAAATTTACAGCAAAGACAACTTAAAATGAAAGCATAATTTAGCTTATCATCACAATGTGAAGAAATGCATGAAGCCTGTCCTCTCAAATGGTAGCATATGAGATTCCTTGTTCACTTTCCCATGATCTGCAGCAATTTCAGATTCATAATATAACAATATTAAAACTATGGTGAAATATCAATTTCTGGACATTTCCATTCTCTTACTGCAAAATGGCTGTGCCAATTTACCAACAGAATTCTGAGTTGAGTCTTCTGAATCTTTTAGCTGTCATCTAACTGTAGTCTGGAGCTTTGAGCCCAAAATACATAAAGGACACTCCATCCAGACTGGCACTCAAATGGTTACAGGACACACAGCTCTCGTGTGCGGATCCCCGTTCAATCTGTGCCTTCTCTGTGTTGTGGTAGAAACAAAAGGAGAGCTCTAAGTTACATACAGTATTTAAAGTAGCAGGCAGTTTTAATCTGAAGATACTACGGTCTGACAAACAAAGTATGAAATGGTATTGGATATAGGCAATCCCCAGATGTACATAAATCCAGCTTTACAGAAAAAATTGCAATAATGGCAGGGATGTGCAAATTTATTTATTTATTTATTTATTAAACACATTGATATGGCTGCCCAGCTCACACAGGGTGAGTCCAAGTGGCTTGCAGAATTAAAACCCATAATGCGAAAACCGATAATGCTGGGCACCATGTTTGTATGTATAAAAATGGAGGGCGCCACATTTGCACATGCATGCGATGAATAATCCAACATGTGTAAGAATCAGCATATGCAAAAGTTCTTGGAATAGAGCACTGGGAAATACTGTTTTTTGGTTTGTGTTTTTTTTAAAGGCAGTTTATCCTCAAGTCCACATTAACCTGCTCTATCTATCTATCTATCTATCTATCTATCTATCTATCTATCTATCTATCTATCTTTTTTCATTGAATGGGGCCCAGCAAGAGTGTCCATAGTAATTATGAAAACTTATTTTTGATAAGAAAGCTGAATGCTTTTGTCAAATTAGAGAACTTCAAATCTATGAAAGCTTTATTCAAGACATAATGCAGCAAAAGCAAGAAAAAAGTACTCTATTACTTCTTATTTCTTGTTTATGGTTTTGCGCAGGAGGCAAAGCTGTACCAGGGGAAATGCCCATGTGTTGGTGAGGAACTTTCTGTTGTATTAGCAGCAGAAGCCCCTGATTTGCAAAGATAATTATCTTGATCTATCAACTTGCAGCACATTCTTATTTGTGATTGCTCAGAAGGAAACTCTCTTGAATTCAGCTGGGCTCATTCCTGAATATGAAAGAATAGGAGAATCATCTTCAAAGAATTTGAGGAAGGAAACATTTCCATCTTTCTTCCTGCATATTCTGTGCCTCCTCCACACAAAAGCTCCTTGGGATCCTCCTTAGTAACACCGAGTGGAAGGCAGAAGGGCAGCATTGGAGGAGAAAATTGGCCCCAGTTGGCAGACTCCTTCTGATTTTGTTTGCTTCTCCTTCCCACAATTACTCCAACACCCCATTCTCCATAGGATGTGTGTGTCTTTGGAGAGGCTTTGGGGGAGATGGTGGAGGTGGAAGGGTGGTAAAAGGAAGGGACATTTCCCTTCTTCAAGTGTTCTCTGTAGAAACCAAACTTAATTTCAGAACTGCTCTATATAGCTGTGTGCCATTCTCTGGGTTCTCCTGGTCATATTGATATCCATACTTCCAATTCCCATTTTTGAGAATCCATACCAAGATGGCAGGTTATTAAGTCCATTGCCTCTTCCAACCATTGCTGTTTGAAAAAATTGACATTAAGCATCTGCTATTTCCCACTTACCCTAATGGCAAGGCCCAATTCCTCAGCTAATGCACCATCTCCACCATTTATTTTCCCACTTGTATTTAAAGTTTACTTCCTAGATTTGTATCCCACTTTTCACTCAGGAGTTCCAGGTGGTATACACAGTTCTTCCTTCTCCTGTTTCTCCATTCTAGAACAGCCCTATGAGCTAAGTGTAACTTGTCCAAAGCTGCTGAATGAATTTCTGTCACTTAGGATGGATTTGAATTCATGTTTCCATGGCATCAATTTAGTGCCTTAACCACTGTACCACACTGGCCTTTTTAAGTCATAAGAATAGGAAAAGAGAATAAGGGAGCTCCTGGTATACTTTATGCCAATGTTGCACCTTTGAGATGTCATCTAAGGAGACATTGATGTATACAGCATTAATTATGTCCTATGAGCTTGTTGTGTATCCAGCAAAATCACGGAGAGTGGTTCTTACCCTTCCAATTCACTCATTCAGTTTCACTATCAATAATACCACCTACAGTGGATGCTCTTACACATTATTTTCTAAGATTTGGCATTATGGCTACGGAGGTTGTAGTTTAGGCAGGGGTATAAACGAGCCCTTCCAAGTTTCAAGATGTAATGCATTCATTTAAACTTTAAATGCTTGGTGTTTATTTTGCAATATTTCCTTTTGCAGAATCTCAGAGGACCATTGGCTGCCTCATGGTTCAACTTGCTTTATTCTTGACATCATTTCATGGCAATTAGTGTGTAGAAGCAGGTTCCATTTTCAGCACAGACCAGTGGAGAGATGGCTGTTAACCATACCATTTCTCTGGGTGCATGAATCAAATGGCACACACAAAAAGCAACATCAGACAAATGGTTGTGGGTGGAGTTCTGATCAGAGCACTTCTTTATGTAATGTGCCACAGTTGGCACTGTCTCCTAATTATTTACAATGTTAGAAAGCCTAATGATCTCCCTAATAAATCTGTATATAGCTGCTGATAATTAGATTACTGCTTTTAGAGCATTGTCTGAATTACTACATCTTAAAAAAAAAAATGTAAAACAGATCTACAAATGACCAGGTGTGTATTTTCTCTTTGTGTCTTATTTTAAGGTACTTTTCAAAATATTGTGATAAGTGAACACATTTTCTACTATAAACAGAATGGTAGACTAATACCTAATTATACATTAGCATATTTGCTATCTAAGTTTATGTAATGATGTTTTCCTTAAATGAATTTCTAATTCAGTATATGTGACAAAGGTACTGCTTGGAGTTATATTCCTTCCACAAATGTATACACTGATCATGACCCATCTTTGTAAAAAGCACTACACACGGAAGCATGCATTTTATATTTTATCTTAATGGCTGTTTGTTTTGTTTTTTTCCCCAAACCATCAGGTTGCTTGTGATTTTAACAGATGTTACTGCTTCGTTTTGTTTCAAGGCAATTTAATTAATTGCTTCACCCCCTCCTTCCTTCCCTCGTGGCACGGACTGGAGCAAATACTTGAGTTACCATTGGCAGGAGGAGATCTGATGAGAGGCTCCAACCTGGTCAACGCAGGAAAGTAGTGGCTGGGTTCTCTTCCTTTCAGGCTGCAATCTGACCAAGTGACAGGTGACAGTGAAGGCAGACCTTCCAACCTAAGGCTCCTCTTTTGTCAGTTACTGGTAAGACATCTATTATCTAGGACTTAATCAGGCACAAAAGCATTGAATTGGCACCTACTGTATTTTGGAGACCAGGTTGAGAAAGAAGAAGGACATTTATTGCTCCCAGCTTTTTTGTCCAGTTATTCTGGGATACAGCAGATTTGGGGTGGAGGGCAGGGAGGTGAGATGGCCATAATCTATAGGAATTTCATTACACTCAATAGAACTCCATTTAATAATTTTCCAATTCGGAAGGTCTTATGCTCCGTTTTAGTGGATGGCTGGGACAGTTTAGGGTGATTGTTATTATACCATCCACTTCATTTTTAATTGTGTTCCTTTTATGTTTTATAATTTGTACTTTAATTGTTGCAAGCTGCCTTGGGAATCATATAGACAGAAAAGTGGGGTACACATTTAATTAATAAGTGAATGAATAAATATGCCTTTCTGAGTAAATGCCTTAATGTAGTTTAGGAAGCAATCTGCATCTCCCCTAGATGTTTCCGATATAGACACTTCACTACAATATAAAACTGCTTCAGGGATATGTGTTCTTTGAAACATTGAAAGAAAATTGGGAAAATGTTGTGCCTTAGAGATATAGTGAACATCCCTAGTCCTACCACCATGAAAGTGAAGGAGCCAGTGACTTGTAGGAAGAGATTGTATTGAGATGGATGGATGAATCTCTGGTTCCTATATAAACACACTCTTCTGAGCGCTGTGGGATCAAATGAGGAATACAGTCATTGTGAACTGCAGCACCAGTTAATCTGATTCACACTTGCTGGATTAATGTGTGGATCACAACTAGTAGAGACTTATTCAGGTATTATTATATTGTACATATGGAAAGGGGCCATGTGCTTCAACCTCATCCAGAAACTTCTCATATATTCCAGGTTCACAGGCAACTTTCCAAGGTTCAATATGAACATCGAAAGAGAATTCTACATGAGTTCAGGTAAGCCTCCTTAGAATATTCCTTGTAATTAGGAATGCTGATATACAGGGCTCCTGGTTGAGGAGGGCCTCAAGTACATTTAACCAAACTTGCTAAAAGGTTTTTTTTATTCAGTTTGGGAAATCAGTGATGTAAATAATTCATCTCAGTGCAGGGCAAATGTCTGAATGGGACTATGATTATGCAGTGTATAAATATAATGTAAAGTACATATTCTCATGCATTTTTTTTAAATGCACAGATTAATTTGGAGACAAAAAACTCTGCTATAACAACTCACAATTTATACAAGTTAGGAACATATACCTAAGAACTGGGATAATAGAGAAAAGTACACGTAAATACATTTTTTTTTCCATTTCTGTACAAATCGGATCCAATTCACTTCAAAGCTCAACAGTAACAGAACACAGTGTACATGCAAAGGTGTACACACACACACGCACACACACACATTCCAAAGCTCAACAGACCAACTAAACCCAAATTTTACTAGCACTTTTTGCATTACTAGTACTCCAATACCATTAGCAGTGAATGCAATCATGTTGTTATTATGATCCTTCAAGTCAGCCCTGACTCTGAGTGTCTACACGGACAGGTCCATGAAGTTTCCTTGAAACATTTTTGGAAGTGGTTTGCTAGGACTGAGAGAGTGTGACTGGCTCAAATCACCTAACTGGCTTTGTGTCTGAGAGGACTAGAACTCAGATTTCTCTACTCTTAGTCCAATACCTTTAACCACTAACTCTCACAACTGCCTATAAAACAAAGCACACGATACACATATAACCCACACATGCTGATGAACTCAAACCCTCCCACCCCAATAGCAAAGAATTAAACAAAGTCCATCACTAGGGAAGCTGTAAGTAGACTTTTCTATCCAGTCACCTGTTTTAAGTGCTATTTTCTCGCAACCCTCTATTCCCACTTCACCCTATTCAATCTAAATCAATAGCAATAGGGGTATGACTGATCACTAATGCTGTGCTGCTTAGGCTGGAAAAAGTTTGAAAAATGATGTAACCCAATCACAAGCCACAAAACAACAGCCCAATCACAGTGAAACATTCAAAATGATGTCCTTCCAAATGATCCAACGTCGTGGCAGTTGCAAACAAAAAACCTTGAAATACTACAGGTATTTTAAGGCCAGTACTTTTGAGGTCATAATTCTTCATGCTCAAATCATTTTGCACATCCCTATTTAAAGTTTTTTCTTTTTTTTCCAAAATGCTGCTGATGAGACTGAAAATATTTGGCTTTCAAGACCTCTAGTTCTAAAGGTATAAAGTCAGAATGGGAGATGGAGAAAAATGTAAAACTAGCAGTCTCTGCAATCACCAGTCCAGTCCTCACAGGGTTCTAAAAATGTTGTACAAACTTCAGTTCAGTTTTTCCTGACATCAGTTCAAGTAAATTGTTAATGGTTCTTAGGGGCAGTTGAAGTGAAAAAAAAAGAAAGAAGAAGAACTAGGGGATTTCTCTGTGGTTCATGCTCAATGTTTCTACTTGCATTTCAGCCATACCTATGGCTAAAAATACCTGGGATTTTTAATAATATCAATTTAGCAACAGTTTACTTGATTTCTCAGTTTGAACTCTTAGTGCTTTGCACACATATGCAGGCCAATGTAATTAAATTGTATGATGCATAGACTTATTTCCAAAATTATTCTTTGAATAATTTGTTCTTGGGTTGGAACATTACATGAGATTTTTTTTTTCAGTCATTCAAGTTTGTATTTATGAACATTTGTTCATCACTTTCTATTTATTTTCATTTCCCTCTGTCTATGTTACCATAGAAAGCTACGTTGGCATGTATGATTGAAATAAGGCTATTTTTTTCATGTAACGTTTTATCAATATTTACAGGTGGCAAATATGAACCTAGTGATTGTTAAAATATATGAAAAATAATTGTGACAGTTATTTATCCAAGCAGAGCAAGATTGTGCTATGGGTAAAACACTACAGGCAAAACTCTTCCAAGATAGATTTTAGAATTTTTCTTTGTTAATTTGGAATTAAGAAGGAGTAAAAGGCAGGGCAGAATGAATATATTGAAAAATAAAGAAATACCATAGGTAAAACAATCTTATCTCCAGTTATATAATATTGAGTAAAAAATAAGATCATAGGTGATCTTAGGATCTCAGAGAACATTTTAGCAATTTATATTTTTATTTTGACATACTTCCTCCTGGTACAAATTATCAAAAATGAAAAGGATTCAAATATGTATAATATATAAAAGAAATCAGCTATTGTGGTTGATTTCTTTATACTACCTTGTTATCTAAACTTTGGAAATGTTTCAGAATTCTTTTCTGTCATTTCAATTGTAGGCTCTTCACCTTAAAACTGACAACAGCTACTATATATTCTTATTTTATCATTTTCAGTACAGTACCCTCTTAACTAATCTTGAAATATGTAGGTCTTTTTTTATAGTTCCAAAAGAGTTTCCAATTCTATTGTCCCGAGGATGTCTTCTCTAGTTCTTTTGATGGATGAGAAGACAGAAAACACTACATCTTCTGCCTCCAGCACTTGTTTGAGTAACCTTTCATATTCTTGATGAAGATAGGCCATGTTCTTCAGTATGCCATTCTGTTGGCTAGGCAAATATGTAACATTTATCATTTTCTCTTTGACGTAACTTAAAGGTTAAGTCTAGGATTAGGCTTAGAGTAATGATTATATGGATGCTTCTGTTAAAACCACAACTGTAAACCCATTCCCCATCAAAGTTTGATTATATTTTTATTCCTTTTTGGGGGGGTTCAGTCCGCCCAAGTGTATATAAGCTGAAAGAAAGCTTATGAGAACGAGACAGCAACCAATGCAACTATCCATCTGGATCAGACTATAGTTCCCTTGTCCTTGTGATACTCTCTGTTTTGTTTTGTTTTTATAAAGCAAAAGAATGGCTACATGCTACCTTTTGCATACCCTTGAATGGTAGAGATGCATAAATCTGTTTTTTTTTCCTATACTGTTTGTATATTTTCAAGCATGATCATGCCATCCTGTTTCAACATAATTTATGATTTAAGAAAAAAAATAGAAGTACCCATTTCTAAATGTACACACATCTTGTTCACATCTTTGTGCATAAGAAATTGTATATAACCTACATACATTTTTCCTAATAGGCATATAAAATTGTCCCCATAATATACCTTTATGTATGTATCCCATCCCACTTACATGCCTAATTTTTTAAAAGTATAGCTTTCCCAGATTAACCTGCTGAGAAAGGGAGGGAGGGAGGGGAGAGAGAAAGAGAGAGAGTGAGAAAGAAAGGAAGAAAGGAAAAGGAAGGAAGAAAAAGAAAGAAAGAAAAAGCAAGAAAGAAAGAAAGAGAGAGAGAGAGAGAGAGAGAGAGAGAGAGAGATGATAGATATTCTGGATACAAGTTGTGATCTAAAGTAAGGTAGGCGTAGGCATTTCAAATATTGTATATCCCAGGGAGCTATATCTGGGACAGAAACTAGAGACACATCTTTATTAATTCAGAAATCAATTTCCCTTGAAGACTAAGGTGTCAGAACATATGGCAAGAATAAAGACATTAGTAAGTGATTTAAAATGCTCAAAGCACTTCTGTGCATTCTATTTATGCATAATCAAAATGCTTCAGATTTGTACCTCAGCTTAATTCATGTTCGTGTTATCAAAGTGGCCAAGCAAATATGTTCTGGCACAATGATTGAGCTATGCAAATTCACAAGGAAAATAATTGGATACATTTATGACATTGTTTGGAATTCACATGCTAGTTCCCTCCCCCTCCCCCTCGATTAATAAAAGGAACATAGAAAAATGAAACATATGATGTGATATTTGAAGCATGGCTTCTTAAACTTTGTGTTTTATGTTATGGGGGATAAACCTATCAATTTCTACTATTCATGATGTTATATATTACTTGAAGAGTCAGAGGTAATATACTTTTGGGGATTTATCAACTCTGCCAGGCTGCCCTGTTGTCAGTATGTCCAGCCAAGTACTGCTGGAAAAGATGACATCATCCTGTACTCACACATACAAACCCGTACAATTGCGACCTCCAGGTGTGTTTTCCCGTTCCATTTTAAGTAGCGTTCTCCTGCCACTGTCAGCTGAAGTTTGCCCGATGCACTTTGTTTTCTTCTAGACCAAAGTTTCTTAAACTTTTTTCTCTCTGGACTCCTTCCCACTTTTAAAAAATTTGAAGGATCAAAAAAAGCTTTTGTTTGTATGGGCTATATTTATCAATGTTTACTGTATTAAAAATTAAAATTGACACATTTGCTGCAACTACTGCTTTTCACAATGGTTTGATGGGATTTTAGTAATGTTTTATTTTTCAGCATAGGCTGGTAAATAATTTTGATTTCGCAGATGCCTGAGAGGGTCTTTGGGACCCCCAGGAGTCCTCGGACCACACTTTAAGAAACACTGCTCTAGACCCTCCCCCCCTGCACTTTGATTGGCTACTTCACAGCAGTAGGAATATTATACTGTATTTTCCTCAATAAAGTCTTCTGCAGCACCTGTTATATCAGGTCTTGTCAGTAAAGCAATGAGGAGCACTTTGTCATGCACAAAGTGTGTGGTTGAAACCCAGCAAGATTTTACTATTCTTTTCATGAGTTACCTACATTTTATGTCTACTTGTCCGACATGCAAAATGTGCTTGATTTGAACCTTGGGAGGAACAGTTTTAAAAATTTATACTATTTTCTTTCCCTGAGCTACCTACTTTCTACTGGGCTTTTTTTTTTTTTTTTTTGAAGTCCAGTGGTACACTGTTTTATCATGTTTCCAGTTAAATTTAGTGGGTTTTTTTTAATTTTGTTTTTGTTCTTTTGAGCCCAGTGGCAAAGTAGGTAGCTTAGAGAAAGAAACTATTAACAAAAACAAACAAAAAGAAACCTACATTTCTGCTATATTTTAAACCAGGGACATATTGCATGTCAGACATGTGTTACAACTACTATGATAATGAGGAGATCCTGTTATAACAGGCATTGTGGTGGACTTTATTTAGGAAAAATTGAGAAAATGCAAACAAACAAGCAAAAAAAGCTAGTTGTTCTGCCTGCATATAAGTTGTACGTTTTGATGCTCAAATTTTGTATGTCTAAATTTAGCTTCGTATACATAGGTTTTTCTTTATATGAGTGTATCCAGTAAGATGCATCCACAGTAAAGAAAGCAACTGGCTCAAATGTAAACTTGAGACAGCATAATAGCAGAGGAATTTTCCAATGAGAGCAGGTGGTAGCTTGCACTCTGAATGAATTTTGCAAGCTGCTGCCAAAGTATTTGAGGGCAATTCCACACTGAAGTCTATTTTCTCCTATGCTGTTCTTAGCTATTTCTCAAACAAACAAAAAAATTCCACTCTGGAATTTGCATTGGTGGCAGTGGGTTTGGCTGTGGCTACCACAAGATCTGTTTGATCATTCCCCTGCTTCTTGCTCTTCCCATCCTTCCAGAGAAGACAAGCCTCACTGGATGGCTACTATGTGGACTGGTCTACCCATTCCTGCCTTTTCCTTCTAGGGATTTGTTGTCTCCTCCCTAGTCCCTGTGCCTTTCTTTTGGTTTTCCAGATGTTTGCACATGTGGAGCCTTCATACACACACACACCTTTGCACATTACATCCTCTGATGCTAGCACAGACACCTTCTTTCCCTCTATCCTTGCCCTTTTGTTACCACTGTAGCTCTGATGCTACAATAATCAAAGCAACAGGGAACAGATTGTTCTTTCATTCTTATCTTCCATGAAGGTCCATGGAAACTCTGCATCAAGGAAGAACTGATAGCTTAGCTTCAAGGAAAGAAAGTAGCAATTGCCCTAGTTGCAACTTAAAGATGCTTTTAAAAAAGGAAAATAAAGAGAAGAGTTGCAGTACTGTGGCCAAAAGGCGTGTTTGCCCCAGCTGGTGCAGAAACACAAAGGATACCCCCTTGGAGATTGAAAGGTTGAACTGAGCATGAGCTTCTAGAGTCGAGGATAATTCATTGATTTAACAGGCCATATTTAGATCCACAAAAACAAACAAATACAGAAAAGGCAACTGCCAACTAGCAGAGAATAGAACAGCGTAGCCTCCCAGACAAAATGGCCACCTAGGATAGTGACCAGCCATTGGAGTAGAGGGGAGCCTGTCAGGCACTACAGCCAATCAGAGCTGAGCTACGAGAATAGAAGGAAGCACGGGATACCCATTTGAAAGTCTTGGGTCAGAAAGCAGCAGTTTTGAATTGAAACTGGAAAACATTTAATGGGTTGGGAGAGGCAGGAGGATAACACCATCCATCCCTGCACTCAGGAAGTGACGAGTGGCCTACACTGGCAAGGGGCTTAATAGAAAGTGCAGATCTACCCTCAGTCAGGACACAATTTTCTTAAACCCACTTAGAGTCAAGCCACCATGAGCACTGGACAGGAACAGCTTAAAGGTATTGTGCAAATAAGCCCTACATTCCAGAACAGAAGTTAGAAGATGCTAATGTCCTCACACCCTGCTTATAAATGTCTCCTAAGCAACTGGTTGACCTTTGCAGGATTAGATAGATCTTCAGTCTGATCAATAAGCTGTTCTTAATAGAGACAGTCTATATCTATATTATTTATATCTATATCTATATCTTAGTGTAATTCATGTTGATCTGCTCAGAAGTAAACTTCACTCAGTGCAATGGGTCACACTCCAAGGAATTTATGGGAGTATAACCTAAAAGCCTAATTGAGAATATTTAGTATTAAGGAACATTAATGGTAATTGGTTGCTGTAGATTTTAGCTATGTGAAAAAAGACCATGCGATAATAAGATAAAAGAAAATGTTACTTTAATTGGGTGTTCAGCAAAAGCTGAGTCACTTACGAAGTCTCATGTGCTTTGACAATAGAAACAAAAGCATTTTGTTTTTTGTTTTTTTTAAACAAAACTAATACATCATACTTAGATCAAGATTCCTGGCACTTCTAAAATTTCCAGTTGCTATTATTTTAAATCACTGTATGCACATTTTTTATGTTTATATGAATATCTCTATTTAATGGTCTCTGACTCCAGGTATTTTCTTTTTTAATGCAGGAGTCACTGAGTTTCTCACTGGAACAGACTTTTTCTCTCTTGGCCCCTTGTTCTGTAACAAACAATTACAAATAGTTTTATATTCTCTTGCAAGATATCTGAATCCTTTTTTTTTTTCCTGGAAATGTAGCCTTAAGTAAAAGATAACATTTAGATTATTACCCATGGTTTGTATGGTATTCCTGTGCTTATTCAGCATCAGTCACATTCCTGGAGGTTCTGTCCATTCTCACCACTCTTTGAGCTGATATCTTAGCTTGCAAACCATGGAACTACTGGTAAAAGCAGGCATCAAGCATTTTAATAATTATATACTGGCCTGTTTTGTCAAACTCACATTTATATATAATTTTTGGTGCTTGACTATGTCTCATTAGAATTCAGAGAAGCTACATGAATGCACTAGAACACGACTTGGTATTGTACATTCACACTTAAATTCATCAGTGTCTCCCAACCAGGTATCCCCCAGAGTGACAGCATAAGCTCCTATCTTCCATAGCTGCTACGACTGTGGATGCCAGGGGTTGTATTCCAAAGCATCTAGAAAGACTCAGATTGGGAAGGCAGCCATAAGGGATGTTCATTCCATTCTTTTCTTAGTGAACATCTCCTGCCTCACATTATTTGCAACAAGCACCATTAGATTCTCAGAGCTTTTCTTTATGCTCAAGAATAAGTGAAAAGGCCATGTTAGCAAGGAAATACATTTCTTAGACAGGCAAGCAATCCATTTTTCATTTTCACCCAGGCTAGAGCTGTTCTAAAACAAAGAGAAGTTCAAATAGATTAAGTGGGTTTGGTGCAAACTACTGTCAATCTGTTATTGTTTGTGGAATGCATCAGCCCTGAATCAATGGCATGATTCTTCTTGCTGTCATGTGGACACTGATGATATTCTGCCTAGAGTATACTATGTCCTGAATTTGCTGATAGATTTTTATCCCATGTCCATCCAAGATTCATGATGACAAATTATGTACCAGTAAGGGGGGGGGGGGGAGTTCCAGCAGTGAAATACGATGAAACTTACTTCTTTTCCACCCTAGTTCAATTCCTATGATCAGCCAGTTTATAAGTCCTATTCATGCAATATATGGTAGAAAATGTATATGTCCTTGTCAGGCATTATATTACCAGGAGTCCTCACCATCTTTTGTAAAAGTAGCTAAAGTTTTATACTGATATGTGCACAGTCAGTATGCTCTGTTACCCATACAAGTCTCACCAGAGGAGAATCAAGATTTGTGGCCTCTGTCACCATCAGAACATCTGCTAATTTGATGAAAACATGTTTACATCCTTGTCAGTTTCCAAGAGGCTTCGCCCAATGTGGATCTTCCACATTTTGACAAAATGTTTCTTTCCTTTGGCAATTCTATTAACAATTGCTAACTTATAAAAGAAAGCAATTTCTTTCCACGTTTAGTGATCTATTTTTTTCCCCCTTCAACAAGGAAGCCCTGTGTTTTAAATCTAGAATGAATAGAATCAATGGATGAAAGCCATTTAAAATCCTTGTAGAGGCTTTTCCTGCAGTTCCCCCACACCTAATCCTACTGTGCTAGTTGTTCTAAACGAATGTGCGCCTGCTGTACCAGCAGATACAACCTCCATGTGACTGAGATACTTGAGTAATCATGGTATTATTTGTTAAATCTTAATGAGCTGTAGAGGGCCTGGGAGGACATAAATCAAGGAACCAACAACTCCCTAGGGGAGGATGGAACTGAGGAGACAGAACCATTCTTGGCTATAATTCTACATCCTACTTCATATGCTCTCTACCAGGCTATTTACACTGTATTTAAATTTGGGGTTCCTTGGTGAGATGCTGGTAAATAGGATGAAAACTACACGTTATCAAGAATTCTGTCTGACAAGGATAACAAATGCCTCAAGGATCTCTTGGGATGTTTCAACTGCTTACTCCAGCCCTTTTTAAAGCCAGAAAGGGCTAATACTTTAGAATAGTACAATAACAGACAGATTTATAATTTCAGCCATTTTATTAACCCTTTTGCACATCTAACCGTAGTTCCTGATGCTCTGCAATTTAGAAACAATGTTCTTTTGTTTGGGACCTTCAAACTTGGATATAGGAGCTCTCTCATTTTAATTTGCATCTCTCTCGTCTGTTTCCCTCTCTCTCTCTCTCTCTCTCTCTCTCTCTCCCTCCCCCCTCTTTTTACTCTTGTACTGAATACAATCATATTCAGAAATTACTACTTCATAGAGGGAAAACCATCCCTGGATAAGGGGATTCATGGATTTTCATGAGTTCTAAAGCAATTGTTTCTCAGCTTTACTGGGTGACTTTTGAGTTATACCCCAAGAGATTTCAGAGGAAGTTTGTTCGGTGGTTTCTTTCCCATGCTTCTTTAGAACAGATGAACCCCTTTAGAATAGATGAATTAAAAAACTGTAATTCAATAATATCCTAAAGTTTTTTAAGATGATCTTTAAAAACTTTAAGATATTATTGAATTACAGTTTCCAGAATCTGTGATGATTGCCAATAATGGCTGCAGCTGATATGAGTTGGGCTTCAACAGCATATCATCTGAAGGATTTAGCCTTACTAGGAAAGGAACAATTTATTTCAATTTGAACACAAAAATATTTATTTCTCTGCGGTGGCTATATCAGAACAGAAAGAAGGAGAATTGAAAGACAAATGATCAATTGAAGGACAGATGATCGATATTCCCTGTCTTTTCCTGTCTTTCTTAAATAGTTTTGAGGCCTTTTTAAATCCAAAAGCAAGCACAAAACAAGGACAAAATATGCCAACTGAAAGGAAAAATACACAAACAATTATAAATCCCAAGAAAACCATTCATTTTAATACAATACAATATATGACAAAGCAACATTAGATTTTTTTTTAAAAAAAGTCTCCCTTAAAGGTTGAAGAAGTAGCTGGAGCCTCTTCTGAAAGGAAGTTCTAATGCTCAGATCTATTCCTGGCCTCTGATCACCACCAACCAAACCTTTCTTATATTTGGAATGGAAAAGAAAATCAACTATCTGCAACTCATTCTAACATCACACAAGTTGCTCCTTTGATACATCAAATTACGTTCTTCTAGTTGTCATTTGTTAATCTATTTCTTGTGATGTAATCCACTTTACATCACAACATATTTACTTCCTGAGAAGGTCACAAAGTCTAAGGAAGTAAATATCTTTTTTTATTATTATTCTGTAACTTAGAGATTATTTTGAAAATAAATTGGATTAGCAGAAGGCTATGAAGTTGAAGCATGCATCCTCATAACAGCTCCTCCTTCTCCTTCCTCTATAGCAGGAAACAAGCTACACATGAGTAGCGGGTTGTGATTCAGTTTCTACTTTACTGGGAAACCTTCCATAATTGGGCAGAAATATATGTCTAAACAGCTACTCAAGAACTGTCTTCCTTCCTGGAAATTTGTACTGATGTATGGATATTTAGGAAACAGGATCAATAGTGTGCTCCAAATAGGGAGGCAGAGCTGTTAGCATAACACACTCCCCAATTATCATGTACTGTAGATTATTTTAACTCCATGCATGCATCAAGTTATATCTCTAAATTTCTCATTTGTTAGAACATGGCAAGCACAAAGCTTTTCAGTTGAGCAACCGGACCATGTGATATATGATCAGCTGAACAATGTATTTTTCTGTGTACTCTTAATCTGAGTCCATAAACAATTCAAGAACAAAAAGAAAATATTAGATGCTTGAATGCTTCGTAAAGAAAGCACAACACTCTAAAAAGTTAAACATATCTTTTTCATACATTTTTTTTAAAATTTGAAAATCTGTAGAAAAACGCTAGACCAGAATATTGCCCCACTCAAGTGGGCAATAAAGATAAGCAGATTTCAACTGATCTACACATTCCTCTTTAATACCAGAATCACCATGGCAAGCATAAGTCTACTGCTATCTAGCAGGATTCAGCAACATACATTTTGAATGTGGCTTTCTGTGTTGGAAGGCCTTATGCTTTTCTGGATGAGGAGGAACTTTCTATAATTCTATAGTCATGGGAAGATCACCATCTGGTGGTGTTTAAACTCACTGGGAATCAGAGCGTCTGCTGGAATGGGAAAGCAATAAAGATGGTCTGTCCTTGGAGACAAATGAATTTAAAACAGTTATTAGGGAATTTCCAGCCCTCTCAGCAAAGAAATTGCTTTCTGAACTAGAGAAGAATTATTGAGGATGGCTGCCTCCTTAGAAACGAAGATATGAGAGATTCATATTCTGAACTAAGCATTTCTGTGACATTGGTATTTGAAGTCAGAGTTCTCTAGAACAGTAGCTCTTCCCCCCCCCCCCCTTATGCATGGCTAAAACATTGTTGTTCCTTCTATATAGCACCATATATGGCAGAATAAAGAGGGCACTATTCCTTTCCTTCCTTGTGTGCACATGTGTGCATATAGTAGGTGTGCATCCTCTGCCTCTTACTCTCTCGCCACAGAATCTGGGCTGACAGCACTTCTTCCTTTTAAAACATTTTTTCACAAGATTCAGAAGGAAAGTAGTCATCTGGAGCTTGAGTTCTGTTCAAAATAAAAAAGCCACTGCAGGTTTAATCTCTCTTATTTTTAAGCCTTCTAGTAATTCATAGAATGACCATACTACTGAAACATGAGTGAAACTGCTTGCAAAGGGTTTTATATCAGAGATGGATCTGACCTTAAGAATTAGTTTGTAGAAATCTGGAAATGCAATTTGACCCCTTTAAAAAAATAATGATTTTTTCTCTTAGGCATGATTGTAAGATTGTATAACTTTGAAATAACAGCTGGTACATTGAGCAGTAGTGACCATAACTTCCACAGTTCTGATTTAATGAAAGATAAAATAATATCTGTGATCAAAGGCTGTAACAAAGGTTGATACCAATGTCAAAATGAAGGCTCGGAGAACAGTTCTGGATATATTCATTTGATATTAGTTTTTCAACCACCTTAGTAGCATTTCTAAAATTATTTGAAAACAATCCCATCACTGTTGCAACCTTTAATAGCAATGTTAATGTTTTATGGAAAACAATAAACCAGACACTGTCTTTTAATGAGTTCTTCATGAATGAGTTCCATTATAAATGAATAGATATAATTTTAATTTTTAAAATAATTTAAGCATTTGTCTTGCCCTGCAAAAAATGCATTAATTAAAGTAATCAAACCTGTGAGCCATTATTACTGGCCTAAAATGGACAACTTAATGGACTGGTTTTTATGAAGTTTGTAATGAAAGTTGACCCCTCTGGTTAATCAAAATTCAGAGTAATCCAGCGCCATCTGAATAGCACATAATATTGCAGTTAAGGGTGGGACAAAAGGGAAGGAAAAACTACTTTTAAAAGTTTTGCATTTTTCAATTTCATAAACTCCATCACAAATATTTATGATATACTTGCACTGTTAAACAATGTAGTGGTAGTAATGATTACTATTCCACTGTTGAAAAATGGTGTAGTAGCAGTAATTTTCTTCATTATTATTACTGTAGAACTAATAGTTGTTACTATTGTAATAATTATTACTATTCTTCTTCCTACTCTCTAGGCCTGTGCAAAGATTTGATGTGAATAATAAACTCAAAAGATTCCATTGAATTGCTACATCAAATAAACATTCCAAATTGGACAATAATTCTGATTTAAATTATCAAAGGTTCATATGTCTCCAAATTGACTTAATTTTCAGAAAATCAAGTAGAATTGGCTTGATTTTCCAAATTTATTTACATTGTTGTATTAGATTGGTTCAGTAGACTGACTCAAAGATTCAAATGGATATGAATCTATATACCATAAGAGTTGCAACCTATCAGCTGCTAGCTTATTAGATCTATTCTAATGCTTTAATGTCATTTCAGCTATTATTCAGCTATGAACTAAGCAAGAGAATATGAAGAGCATTTTATGCAAGAAAAACAAATGTCCCTTGGATTAAACTAATAAGAGAGAAAGATGGAAGATGCTAAATCCTTGCTCCATTTTAGGGTTTAGCTTTTAGGTATGATTTTTCCAATGATACCTGAGATTCAAGTTTATTCCCTGTTGGCCTCACTGACATATCCACACAAGTTTTCTGACAATAGTATAAAAGTCGTTTGCCACTGATGTCTACTTTTTTCAATTTCCCAATCTAGCCCACAGTCCCCTGGGGATTCTCCACCGAAGAGTTAATTAGACCCATCTTGCTTAGCTTTCAAGCCCGGTGCTGTATGTTTAACATGTTGAATAAATTCTTCCATTGGTCAATATGTGTTTTAGAAAATTAAATGATAGAAATAAGAGAAACCATTTCTTTCTGCATGGTCCTTGTATCTGATTCAAGCTAATGATTTGAAGGATCTTGGGCTAATACAGAGGCAATGTTTTGCATGCAGAAGGTCCTAGGTTTAAATCATGGCATCTCCAGGTTCATATACAATGAACAAAAGGAAGGTCCTCTCTCTGCTTGAGTCATTGGAAGGCACTGACACTTAAGAGTAGAGAATCCTGGATAAAGCAGGGCAAAAAGAAAAAAGAAAGAAGGAAACCTATTTATCTATGAGGCAGGATCCCAAGTACCTCTATCCATTCTTGTACAGTTGCCGTAATACAAGTTGTGTAACTTGTAGGTGATGTTCCTTCTTCTCTATTTATTTTCATTAGTGTGACTGTGCAATTTGTAGATATTTTTGAATATCTTTTTGAAATGTTCTACTATTATGAAACCATGCATTGATTATGATAGTGATGGTAGTGATGATTATGACAACTCCTGCATTTTTTTTTTCAGTTTATTGGGAGGGTTGGTATGAAATCTTCTTTCATATTTCCTTCATGAGGTCAGTGTTCAACATTATGACTTCCTAGAGGTATATAATGGCGGCGGCTGCTGCTGCTGCTGCTATTGTTATTATGATTCAGAAGGTCATCAAACAGGCTAACAATCTAAAAATACCAAAGTACAATATTTGTTTTAGCATTTATTTATTTATTTATGGAAATCTACCCCCAGGGAGGGAGACTTTATCCAATCTGTCTTAAAGTAAATTCTGATTATTGGTTCTAGAAAGAATCATATCACTGTGTTGTTAGACTTCAGTTTAGCTGGATAAAAATAAATTGAAATTCTCAGAATAAAACTTGTTTCCCAAAACTGGAAAAAAAAAATCTTAGTTTCACATTATCATTGTTAATCCAATAAGCTACAACATAAGCTTGACTGCCCTGAAAATAATATTTTTCAAAACTGGAATGTTGTTTGTGCAATCCTAGATGACTTAAATAATCATTCACGGGTTAAATAAAATCAGATTCTTAGGAAGTGGAAACTAGAAAACAGCTCCTAATGTGATATAATTGTTAACTTAAAATTCAGGTAGCTTGCTGTCTTTCATTTTCTTTCTTTTCTTTTCTTTTTTGTGGCAGTGGGTCTAATAAGAGCAAAAAACTTATTAATTTAAATGTGAATATGAAGCCTTGAAAAAAAGAAAAAGTAAAATATGCAGAAGAGGTGGGTAGATCCAGGAAAGGTGGATTCTCCTCTCCAATACATGGCAGCTCACAGTACTTTTATGGAGCCAATCCACACTCAGTACATTATACCCAGTGTTGTCCAAACTTGGCCACTTTAAGATGAGTGGACTTCAACTCCCAGAATTCCCCAGCCAGCCATACTGGCTAGGGAATTCTGGGAGTTGAAGTCCACTCATCTTAAAGTGGCCAAGTTTGGACAACACTGATTATACCAAAGGAAGGCTATGACCTCCTTTGCTTTAACATGCCAAACCACAGGGCACGGTGGAATGCAACAGCTGCCCTCTTTCCTGTGGTCCTCTATTTGCAGAGCACTTTGACTGCTCCATGGAGATCCAGAAGGCATATAATTAGCAAGTGACTTACGGCAAATGCCTGAACACACACAACACACACATTCTCTCTTGCATCCATTTTTGTGGACTTCCTGAAGCAGCCCACAACACTAAAAGACCAAAGCAAACGCACCACAGAGCAGGGGGTGCGTTTCAACTTTGCTGTTTCCTGTTGGTTAGTATTCATTTATTTCTAGGAAGCAGACCATTTTAAATTCCCCATTCTTGCTTTTAATTATTTGTAAGGGAGATGTGTTTGACATACTGTCTCTGCTTTCAGACTATGACCAACTGCAGCTACCCAAGAGAAGCTGAGAGCTTTTATTGCTTCATTGCTGCCTGTTAGTATCTCCCCGTGATGCAGCGAAGCTATTATGATTTGAAGAGGCATGTGGTGAAGCAAATGGAAGAAAGGCTTGCTCATGGAGCACTTTTTAAACCAGCCTTTCTTCTTCCCAGTTCCTTTGAGTCCAGTTTAAAAGGCTGCTGAGTCCCATCCAGACAGTTTTGAGCATTTTTAGATCTGCCTGGGCATCAGGACACAACGAGCACTATGCCTTGACCTTTCTGGCTAATAACTAAGTAGGCAGAACAGTCGGCCAATCGGTACCTGTTGCCAGAGAGTACGTTGTCCCACCCCCTCAGGTCCATACCAATACAACTTTTTCTCCTTTTCAGGTTTTTTTTTCCTTTTTTTTTTAATTGCTAATGTTTCCCCATGTTTCTGTTGCCTTCCAAATTCTGAATGCTAGCTTGGTGAAATTCTGCATTTGGCCTCTTATCCTTAATTATGGTAGCACACTGCCATGCCAGAATCTTAGTGGGTAAGAGGCAAGGTGAATTCCCTCAAGGCAGTGATATATTGCCCATCTGAAGCAGGATTTGCTCCCTTAAAAGAACATTTCACCATCGTTTGATACACTGCTAGCCCAGGGATACACATAAATTGTTCCCCATTGCAAGCCCCCAGGTCCAGCATCATGTGACCAATGGGGACTCATCTCATGTGCATAATGGGACTGCATGTTTGTCTGGAAGATCTTAGAATGAGAAATGGATCATGTCATTCTAAAGAAGTAATTCTTACCCTATGATCAGTGATCTAAGATAAGAGAGCGTGCTGGGACCATACTGGCAACCTGAGAAATTAGATGGAAAGAAGATTGATTTTCTCCCCAAGAATTCCCCTCTGATCTTGCTGCAAAATTTTCAAAATCTGGAAAGAACAGTTCTGAGACAGGGTACTTCTTAATGAATTCCTCCCTCATGGAAGGTTAAAACCAAGCAGCTGTACAAGCTGTGCATACTTGTACAGTATTAGGCACGTGAGTGAGGTAATGTTTTATCAAAGGGGTAGTCATTTAAACTTATATACTCAGGTTGTCAAGAGCAAGGGAGAGGGCAGCAATCTGGTCTCCTAATACAGCTTCTTCCCAAGAACAAAGCCCGAGATGTTGATGTTCCAATTAGAATTTCACAATAATCTGTGTTTCTTAGGAATGGTTCAAAGTAAAGTAAAGTAATGTAATGTAACGCAACGTAAAGTAAAGTAAAGCGATGTAAGAAGCATGATGCTGCAACTAAAAACTGGAGATTCTTCTAGATGTTAGTTGCAACAGTTAACCTAATTATCCAGAGAGGCCTTCTTCACTGGATGTCAGCCCTGCAAGGTAGACCAGATCAGGAAACCAACTTGACAGGAAGATTAGAACTATACCTTATTGAGTATAGTTGCTGGGGAATTCTGGGACTTGAAGTCCATACATCTTAAAGTTGCCAAGGTTGATAAACACTGGGCTATAGTCATAGAATCCTGGAAGCCTGGTTGTGTTTTTCCTCCCCTCCCTTTTATAACCCCGCCTGAGTCAGAGAAGAACCAGACTAAGGCTCTTTCTAACACTATCTCCTTTCCCAGGGCTTAAGAAAGGCTTCTGCCCTTGTTGTTTCTGTAATGGCTTCTGAATATTCATCATCATCATCATCATCATCATCATCATCATCATCTGAATATTATCTTCAATACCATCTGCATGGCTTTCTACACTGGTCATGTTCAAGTGAACGGCTATCTGTTAAAGATACTTTAATTTGGATTCCTGTAGTGAGCAGGGGCTGGATTTAGTGGCCTAATGGTTCCATCCAATTCTATGGCTCCATGATTCTAGTTTATTTCTGTAAGGATGGAAATGAATATGATCACCCTGTGATTTAACATTATCCTGAAGAAAAAGAAGCTGTTGCAGTACTTCGGAGACAATATGGTAGACAAGTGTTTGTCTGTTTTTTCCCAGCCTTGAATATGCAGTAGATACTGCGGAGAATGTAATGGCATCAGATACATTCTGTGACTTCTTTGCAGATGTTCTGTATACAAAGAGAGAGGTCCTGCTACCAAATTCAAACATGCATGATATATTTTAGGGCATTTTAATCCCATACATGTCACAGAAACCAGATCAATAGAACTTGGCTATTTTTACTTTGGATTTTTCCAGCCTTAAAAGTTTTAAAAATTAACATTTATTGTGAGTGTCCTGTGCCTTTTTTGCTTCATGTTCACAGTGTGCTTGCTGATGAATTTTATTTTACCCATCTCTTTTTTTTCCCTTGCCACCAATTCTCCTTGCTTGTTTAATTCTCAATCCCTAGTGATTTTCCATAGAAACCTGCAAAGATCTTTATAAATGTCTCCATTCTGTCCTATTCATCTGCTTCTTAAGTATTTCAGTCATCTAGCAAAAAAGACACTTGTATCAAATAGATGAGCAAGCATTCCACAATGCATCTAGTTATATAAAATATTTCCTTACTTTCAGCAGGCTATAACAAAACATCTTGCTACTGTGTGTGGGTGTGTGCTCACATGCCTTCATATGTCTCCCAATATCTACTTGAGAAAATCTAATTCTATACAGTCTAAATTTATTAAACAATTTGAAAGAATATTGCTGCTATGGCACACAGCTTTTATAAGGTATTACTAGATAGCCCATCTTATATGGATAGAAGAAAGACACAAGTGGGCTAGCTTCACACTGAAAGAAAATCATGATTGGTTTAGACAAAGCTAAACCAATATTTGGCTTATAGTGGGATGCTGAGAAAGAAACAAACACCTGTCATTTAGAATTGCTGGGATATAGAATCAGAACGTGTAAGTTCTCTTGGTACAGGTTGGACCATCCCTCTGGTGAGATAGCAGCCCCCTCAGGAACCAGACTTGGAGCTCAGATGATTAAGATGGAAAACTAAAAGAATACAATCTACAGATTCTTCCATGCTGTGAAAATAAGTGAGACAGCAGAAACAACTTGCTGGAAAGGCATTGCCAAATGTTCTCAGATGAGAAATATATTCTCTTCACAAAAATGAGACTTGGACTAATACAGAGTTGCTTCCCATTCCCCAAACAGTTGGAGGTAAATGGACAGTCCAAATCAAATTCAGTGCAGGAAGGGCCGTTGAGCACTAGATGGCAAGACAGATTGCCAAAACTGTTGGAAAACGGTACCATATCAAAGAACTAGTAGAAATACGATCAGTGCTGAATACATTAACTCAGAGCATTATAAAAATACAGTTGTGCATAATAGGTACTAAGGAGAAACAGATGGATAACTTGGATGTAAAGGCAGCTTTCATGGTGGCTTCAAGGAAGACAAATGTATGGACAAATTATCAGTGTTTGCAAATACAGGATCGATGTATAAGCTCCGTAAAGGTTCAAATAGAACTGTGATGGCCTAGAATGAGAAAGTGAACAAAGTGCTCACACAAGAAGGAGCCACATGTGGCAGAATCTAGAAAAAGTTAAGTCAGATGGATTTTTAATTTGATTTATGTAGACAACAGTGTACCACTTCTGAGCAAGAAGAGGATAATAGTGAATTTTGCTATAATCTGAACCACATTTTGAAATCAAAGATCATTTCATACTACTGTGACATATAAGAGGTAGAGAAGAATTGCAGAATTAACCCCAAGTGAGTTTCCTCTTCTATTATCATCAGAAACACATCAAACCTCAGATATATTTTGAGATGGTGGAAACAGAACAAAATATATATATATATATATATATATATATATATATATATATATTACAGTGACAGTCTGAAAGTCCAGTGCAGAGGTATTACAGTACTTCAGTGGCAATGGCTAATAATGAAAAGCAATTGGGAATCTGTTACATTTTGCCCTACTGACAAGGTCAGACATTTTTACAGCCTTGGGCATAATCCACAGAAAGATTGCAAATTGACCCAATGGGACTGAAGTGAAATAAAAATGGTTATAGACTACCTACATTGAAGCTGCCAGCAACCACAAACCCAAGACGTATCTAATACAGATACTTTTGCCAGCCTGGATATTATCCAGGTGAGCAGACATCATATCCCCGAAATCCTCATGGCCATTGCTGAAAATTCTGGGAGTTGAAGTCCACACATCTAGCCAATGCTCAGTTAGGGAAGACTGATATACATAAATGTATTATATTCTATAACTATGTTCACACAACACAGGTGATCAATGTGAGTTAAATCCTGGTAGCTGTTTTTACATAATATACTTTGTTAGCAGTTTTTTTTTTTAATCCACACTCACTCGTTACCGATTCTGCCGCGACTGCCTGGACAAGTCCCTGCAGTTTTCAAGGCAAGGTGTTTCGGAAGTGGTTTGCCAGTGCCTCCTTCCTAGAGCAGAGCCCAGCTGGCGAGCGCAGGAGGCGGGGTTTCCGTTGCTTCGCGCCTTTTTCGGGAGTGTGCGGCTTCCGCGTTACTGGCAACTGCTCCTGACTCCTTTGCAAGGCGCCGCCAGCATTTTTCCTCCCACCAGGGTGAGAGTCCCCATTTCTCTACTCACGTAGGTTTTCGAGCTGCTGGGTTGACAGGAGCTGGGGAGGAAGCAGAAGCTCACTCTGCTGCGCGGAGCTGGGCTCAAGCCGCTGAAGTGTCGACCATTTCTGGCCGGCAACTTTCAGCATCATTAAGCCACTGCACCACCACGTCTCCTTCTTGTTAGCAGTAACAATGGTTTATAATTGTATGGTTTGGCATATAGTATTGTGCAAACCCAACTTATTTATCTAGTTTATGGTTTGCATTGTCTGAAGTCATAAAATGAGTTAATTCAGTAATCAGATTCAGTTGTGCAAAAGCAATCTATTTGTTTGCTTGTTTTTCCCAAGCCTATCCTAAGATTCTGCTGGACTCTGCTTGTATGTAATTTTTATGTTGAGAGAAGTGTTGGAAAGGTAGTAACTTTATTATGGAATCTAAGCTTCTAGAAAGAAAGATACAAAAACTACATGTGGCATCTTTTTCTCTTTTACAATATAAAAGCTTGTTTCTTTTTACCATGAATGAAATGGTGGGCAAACCTTTAAGTTACCTTGATTAAAACTTGGCCAAGAGTGATACAAAAGGTTTTCAATGGATCTGGAAGTGACTATCTCAGCATTCAAGAATTACCTTTCATTGTCTGAATATTCTAAATCCCTTCCATAACATTAAAAAAAAAAATACTTGCAGACTGTTATGATGTGCCAAAATTAAGCCTATAAAAGTAAATGTGGGTCAATCAAATTTCTCACTACCAGTTTCAAAGTTGAGGTCCTTGGGAAGCAAGGCACATAAGCTTTTCAAGCCTTCCAAGTCAATGTCATATAAATAAAAAGTAGCAGAAGCCTCGCATTTGTTGCACGGAATGAAATTGTTCCATTTAATGTAGCCATAGCTAGGCCTCAGATGGTCATGCTACAGGGGATTCACCAAAGAGTAATAACTCAGCAAAAGAATTGGGTTGTGATGAGAAATTGTGTTAAAAAAAAAAAAATTGGTTAAGCCTGGAGAAGAGGTACACCGGAGCAAGATACAATTTTAAATGGGTAAAAGGCTACAAGCAAGCCACGGGGATCACTTGCCCATTATGGCCAGAGAGGCTGAGAAAAACATCAACAGCCTTTAATTAGGAAATGGTGTATGGAGGAATACAGGCTGGATTTCAGCAAGGTTTTAATAAGAATAAAAATAATCAATTAAATGAAAGACAGTATCAAGGGAGGTTTCATGAAAGCGCTAAAATAGGTTAGGAAAGCAACACTGCAGGCCACTTACCTGCAGTTAAGATAGCCAATTAGGTGCAAGCAGAGTTGTTTAAGGGGTTTAAAGAAGGAGCCTATAAACACCTGGCAAGACTGATTAATAATTGCTCCCACTTAAAGAATAGCCTTGAAAGGATTACCTTCTAAAACTGCTTCCTTTTTCTTGGAACAATTTTGATCCTATGAGACTACACCGCAAGTATTAAAATAATGCTGAATATTTGGAACTATGGGTAGAAGCTGTCTTATTTGAATCCTTCTCAATAATGACAACCTCAATAGATGACAACATCTTCTTATGCCTTTGCCAGCAACCCATTCTGTACTGTTCCTGCATTTTCAAAAATCCACATATTTGTTCTTGAGTGTATATTTACATATAGGAAGAAGGGCAAGCTAAAAATTATTCTAATGATACATTAACAAAATAATAGGACATCAAGCTATCTTTTTTTTTAACCCCAAACATGCATTTATTGAGATAACACCTTACACAGTTCTATCAAAATATGCTTTTAAATGTCCTCTGTATGTTTATTGAGTCAGGAACTGTGTAGGGACTTCTGGAAGAATGGAAAAGTGCAGTGGCTAAGAGTAGGGTATGCATGAAATAGAAAATGGGCTTTTTTTCTGAACTTGGGGGAAAAAAAAACATTCCATCCCCTAAGTTTTTTCAAACCAATTCAAATTAGGCATGATTCCTTAGAACAAAACTCATACTGACTTGAGCATTCCATGTTTCTTGGAGACAGAAGCTGATACAGTTTGAGCCACAACCGTCTTCAGATACAACAATCCACAAAGCCATGAAACTGCAGCAACCAGATATGGAAAAACGTTAACCTGCTGCTACCATCTAGTGCCAGTGAGTCTTCTTTGAACTCAACAATGCAACAATAATTTATCCTGGCTGGATAGGTATACTAATGGAAAACAATGTGAAGAGAGAGATTTCTAGTAAGCTACCTCTATGTTTTGGATCTCTCATACAAGACACAACCCTTTCCAATCAATTAACTCTTCTGGGGCAGGAAGATATCCTGGCAGAAAATATTACATGCCAGTCTCGAGAGTTAGTCCATTAATTCCATTGCTTATTTTAAAAAAACAGTTTTAAAATAAAACTCTTCAAATTCTATGTTTTCTATGCCTAAACCTAATATTGCAGACAGTCAGAGCTATCTCCCTCTGCCCCAATACTGAAATGTTTGCCTGTCCTTTGAAATGACCTTTTCTTCTTCCCCTTTTTGGCTGCCAAATACTAGATGATGATGATGATGATGATGATGATGATGATGATGATGATGATGATGATGATGATGGTGGTGGTTGGTTGCACAGTCAGCCAGATGTTTAGACTGGATTTGGCATTGTTATCCACCTATGAAGTCCTTCCCAAGGACCTGGGATAGGCAGATGTTGGTGTTTGATGGTGTTAAAGGTATTGTCACAGGATGCAAGCTGTTCCAAGTAAAGCTGCCTTTTGCAACTGACTGATGGTGACTTTGTCAATGCCGATGGTCTTCAAGTGGTGCTCCAGGTGTTTTGGGATTGCACCCAAGATGCCTATAACTATTGGTACTACCTTTGCTTTCTTTTGCCACAGTTGTTCTACTTCTATTTGCAGGTCTTTATATTTTGTGATTTTCTCCAGTTCTTTCTCTTCTCTTCTGCTCTCTCCAGGTATTGCAATGTCAACTATCCAGACTTTTTTGTCTTTCTTATCAACAATTGTTAAGTCTGCGGTGTTGTGTGGCAGGTGCTTGTCTGTTTGAATTCTAAAGTCCCAGAGTACTTCAGCTTCTTCGTTTTCTATTACTTTGGCTGTTTTGTGGTCCCACCAGTGCTTGTCTGCAGGCAAATGGTATTGCTTGCAGATATTCCAATGCACCATTGCTGCTACTTCATCATGCCATTGTTTGTAGGCAGTCTGTGCAATGTTCTTGCAGCAGCTAACTAGGTGGTCCACGGTTTCTTCAGCTTCTTTGCAGAGGCAGCATTTGCTGTCTGTTGCTGTCTTCTCAATTCTGGCTTTAGATGCATTTGTTCTCAAGGCTTGGTCTTCTGCAGCCAGAATTAGCCCCTCTATCTCTTGCTTCAACTTTCCTGCTCTTAGCGATTGCCAGGTCTTGTTATCTGCTTTGCCTGCTAGTTTTTTCCAGTGTTGTTGCTCTTGCTACTGTTGTTGTTGTTATTTCAGTTTCTGCCTGATGGAAAGAGGAAATTTAAGGCAGGGAGGCAGGCTGAGCTGCTGCCCATGGAGAGGCCTCACTACCCTAAAAATAAATAAGTCCTCCTCTTCCTCCCCAGTATTTATGTCTTAAATGTTAAGCCCATTGCTTTAATAGAACAAAAGAGTTATTATGAATCATGGACATACCCTGTTTTGCTTAGAACAGCTCTTCTTTTTACATGAAGATGGTAAAGCGATGGGCTGAAAAACTGCAGCCAACAAGTTCAAATGTGCCCCAAGAGCTCCATCAGCACAATTAAAGGGCATTCATAGAATCCACACATATTCAAGCATAGCAGGCCAACTAGTATGGAGCCTGTTTGAGTTTGAAATCTCCAGAACAAAAGGGCAGTAGAGAATGCATTGCACAGAAGGCAGTATGGAATAAGCAACACCAAAGGGTGGAAGCAGGAAGAACTTTTCATTGAAATATTTTTGAATCAGATATGATGTTCTTGTCCTTTACTAACTTATGAACTGGCCAAGGAGAGTTTGTGATACCTCAGCCTTTCACAGAGGAACGGTATCTTTAGCATATTGGATTATTATTGTTATATTTTTATTAAGCACTTCTCTGTTCTTGATGGCCTTGGGCAGCCTGTGTAGGTTGTAATTCTTGCAGATCTCACTGAAATTAATTCTTTCAGTAAAGCAAGCAGCAGGAAAACCTGCCCTTGAATCAAGTGTCTTTTGATCGATCTGCGGAAAAGATGTACAATACCTCTGGCAGTGCCCAACTTCCCCAGCGCTCTGCACTCCTGTTATAACCAGGACAGGTATCTTGAGATAATTCCCCTCATGGAACATTCCCATGTCTGAATATATAGTCAGCTCCAGAAATTCCAAAGTAAATTTTCTTCCCTTCCCTTCCCTTCCCTTCCCTTCCCTTCCCTTCCCTTCCCTTCCCTTCCCTTCCCTTCCCTTCCCTTCCCTTCCCTTCCCCTCCCCTCCCCTCCCCTCCCCTCCCCTTCTATTTTTGATCTTGTTGCATATACATGATTAACAAGGGTCCAGTTCCTATCTCTCCTAGCTGGCATAGAAAATAGTAAGGACTGATAGGAATTCAAGTATGACAGCATCTTGGGCCACATGTTGTTTGTTTCTGATTTAGGCAACCTTTTTGACTTTAACTTAATCTTAAAGTAATTGCTGGTTTTCTCTTTCCCTCTATGGCTCGAAACTTGGTATATCACAGTCAGTTTGATTTCAGTTCAGCTTTAATGGAAAAAAATCAAATGCTCTGAAACATTACTGTACAAGTACAGTCAGAGTGATTGTCTAGAGAATTTACAATATCTAACTAGGGCATTGCATTTCAAGGCCCTAGAATGAGCATAGCAAAGGAACTTTTGAAACAAACACATCTAACTTTTCCTTATTCTGCCAGGAGTTGTGGAAAATCCCTCAGTGGATTTTCAGTCTCTCCCATTAAATATACACAAACATCTTTGAACGACCATCAAGCCAAGCTTCGAATTAAAATGTTCAACCTGCTCTGAAGTGTATATTTTTGATGTCTTATGAGTGCCTTTCTGTAAATCCTAGCTAGGTCAGATGCTTCTAAGTACAGCGGCTTTCCACTGAAGATCTAGACTTTTCATTTGAAATATAAGGGAGAATGAATGCTATACGATTATTCCTCCCACCTCATTCTTTTCTACTTTTTCCTTCTTAAAAGACATCTATTAAGGAGAATTATTTTACAGGCCACATGGACAGGAGACTCTTTCATCTATATGTTATCAGAGTCAGTTCCTGTCAGTGTAGGTATCAAGGATGAGTATACCTATGTACTGTATGTTCATAAACACAGTGCAAATTAACTTCCCCTGAATATATTTGTATATTAACCTGCATTTTTAAATCTATATAAATTTGTGATTTGATGGATGTATTTCCCACAAAAATATATACATTGAGTGTTTGTTTATTTTTTCCCCAAAGTTCAAAGAAGTTCTCAATTTGAAGGATGACTGCATTGGGATTCATCTGAGGGGATAGAGCAGACCAATACATACAGTATCAAAACATGCAAATAATTAGTTCCTTAAATATCTCTATTCATAAGTAAGAGCCACTGTTTTCAGAAACAGTTACTAATTGTCTGAAAGTTAGACAGGTATACTTCTGAAACTTCAGAGAGAGCAGACTTCTAAAACCAGTAATTTCTTTTTACGTTGTACATTTCCAAAGCATTTTATAAAGAAGCAGGATATGAATCTAATTCTTCATATATAAGTATTATATATATGGATATAAAATAACAACAGGTCTACAATGGAAATATATAAAGGGCAATTGTTACTAAGTGATACCAT
Source organism: Python bivittatus (assembly GCF_059951505.1). Lineage (NCBI taxonomy): Eukaryota > Metazoa > Chordata > Lepidosauria > Squamata > Pythonidae > Python > Python bivittatus. The sequence continues at coordinate 6,042,650 of NW_028277113.1, forward strand.
TAATTAACTGAAATACAAGGAATATAAACAAAGCAAGCAGGAGATCCAGAAAACCCAGGAGGTGATCAGCATGCCTTAGGCATGGAAACATATCCTGAACCAAAAGCTACAAAATACATTGTGGAAAACTCTGATTAATGTCACCTGTGATGAGTATTTTATGGTTCTCTCTGTGTTTCCCTATGATGAAAATTCATCATGTAGCAAAGGGGCAAAACTATCAACATTCAGTCCTTACTTCAAAATGCTGTGGTGCATTGTATGTGGTATATTATGTGGAGGGCTCTGTTCTTGTTCCACTACTTTTTACTTTTGGTTTTTGGTTTCTGGATTGGTTTTTAATTATCTTTTTAGCAGTGTAGGGTCATGAAAACAAAATGGCAGCCATATAAATTGTTTAAATCAAAATAAAGAAATAAGACTACTGTTTGGGGAAAGGACCGTAAAAAGGCTTTATACGGCATATTCCTAGATCTACTTCGGAAAACAATAAGTTGTGAGGTCATGATTGTCATACTAAAAAGTGATTAGGCTAATACCTTTTAATCCTTGTTTTTATTTCTTATTTCTTTTCTCATTATTGTATTTTTATTCTGTTTGGTTTTACTGTACTGTACACCCTCCAGAGTCCATTTGGAGTCAGGCAGTGCTTAAATTGAATAAATTAAATTAAATTTTAATCTGACAAAGTATGGATGATCTATCAATGGGTGATGTCCTGGAAGGTTGTTCTTCTTCTGTAGCTTCTAGCTCTAGTAGAACAGAGATGATGTCATCCTATACATACACTGCCAATAACATTATTCCCCATCCAGAAAAATCTTATCTCTGTTATAATGGCACTTCCGAAGATGCTGGGAGACTTGGCAGCTAAGTGCTTCATTGGGACTTTAAGCAAACTTTAAGGCAGACTCATATAGAATTTTCACCTTGCAATTAAGCTTGTCATTGTTAAGCTGCCATCACAAGACTAGGAATTGTGATGTAAAAGAAACTGGTGACTCTGGTGTTTGCTGGCTTTCATATTTCTCCTGTTAAACTTCCACATACTTTTTTCCCCAAAGACGCATTCAAAAAAAGGCAGATGGTTCTAAAAGTTGTGCATAAGGAAAGGTAAAGGTATGGTGAAGACTCCCTCAAGTTGAGCTTGTTTTCTCTTCACAACAATATAGAAATATTTTGCTGCTGCCTCCCCCCCCCCCCCCCCCAGGAAACCAGGGGAGCTATATCAAAGGTCAGAAGAAATAATGGCTGACTGGTATTGATGTGATTGCACTGCATTGTTTCTAAAAGCTTCATACAAAACCACTTTAAAACAAGTCTTCTCTGAGACCTGGCTTTTGACTGCTCACCATTTTCCCAGGCATGGTTGCAGGCCCTCTGCTAAGCAAAGCTTAGGGCAGCTTCAGTTGCCTTGCCCCTTCTCCTTTAGGAAAGTGTGAGAAGTGAAATCAAGCTTGAATCATGCTAGCTTTCACTTTTGGAAGAAAAAAAAATCAGCAGATTATGCCAAGACATACTGGAATTTCTTGTAGTGGCACACAGTGCATTTCCCTTTCTGAGAATTTACACTGGTAAAATCTTGCCTTGGGAAAACGTACATAAGAACAATGTTGAGGGAGTGCCTGTTAAAAACAATTCTGAAAGAATTAAAAATAAATGCTATCTTGCTAGTGAGAATTACAAACTCAGATGAACAGCATTCTCACTGTGTTTTATCTAGTCCCATGCAACATGTGGAGAATACTGAATGTCCAGAGCTTGCATTTGACCATATTTGGTTTGAACTGAGATTGAGTCTTCATTCATGGATCTTCATCTACTTAGTAAGGCTGTCAGACTGTCATTTAAATTTCACAGCTATGTCCATCTCGACTCTTTGAGTCTGTCGAGACCTTATCCTTTCAAATAGAAATAAATAAATGGCAGAATTTCCTGAAGAGTGCCAGGTATGATAACTACAACTGTGAAAAATCTAGAGGAATAGTTTAGCACCCCACAGGGTGACCTCATCAATATCTATTACACTACCAGCATGTGTGCCCATTATGGATAGTACATTCTAATTCACATCTGTTTCCTCTGTCATCTGTTGTTTGGGATCTATACCCATTCAGCTCATGAAATAAAAGAATAAAGGCCATTTTGTTGGAATTATGTTGTAATGGAAGGCAGCCTCTTACTATATTTAGGATGTAGGAACTTAACTTTTGCTTCAAAAAGACATCAAGTAATGTTGGGTAGACCTCTGGGGGTGTAATGGCAGATTGAGGATGTCTCCGTTTTTACCCCTTGTGGACAAGAGGAGCCAGTGAAGGATCCACTCTTCAGAATCATATCCAGATAAAGGAGATGATTGGATCTTCCTCAAGTACATAGGAGGCTTCCTGCAAAGAGATTGCAGATTAGTGATTTTCAGCGGGTTGAGCATTCTGGGAGATTAAAAAGGAAAAAAAATTGAAACAACAAAAGGGAGTTTAGAATATTGACTGTGGACTATAAAAGAGATATGGAAGACATGGAAGATGTTGTGGATTTGAAATGGGACTTAAAAGTCTTTGACTATAAAAGTGACATGGAGAAAGAAGCTGCATGGGACTTACAAGTTATACTAGATGATGTTTTAACAGTTAAAGGGAATATTCAGTTTATAAATCAGAAGAGTGGCTCTGACAGCCATCTTATTTTGGATCCACAGAAGGGAGGTATGAAAGTAGAAAATAGGGAGAAAATGATAAGAGATTATCATGTGGGATCGTATTTGAAGAAACAACTGAAAATCAAATCTCTTAAAAAGAAGAAAAACGAGTTCAAAGTGGACTTATCTGATCAGGGTTAAATTGTATAAGTTGTGATTCTGGGCTGTTACTATTGGAATCTTTTCTTATGACCAGGATTGTACAATGAGGATTTAAAGATTTTTTTCATATGGGAATAAACTTTCTATGTTCTATTTGTTAGAGAAAATTACAGGTTTTAATGTAAAAGGGACTTACTTTATTTAGTTTAAGATATATACATAACTGGGGGACGCGGTGGCGCAGCGGCTTAATGACGCTGAAAGTTGCCGGCCAGAAATGGTCGACACTTCAGCGGTTCGAGTCCAGCCTTCGTGTTAAACAGGGTGAGCTCCTGTTTCCTCCCCAGTTCCTGTCAACCCAACAGTTCGAAAACTTACGTGAGTAGATAAATGGGGACTCTCACTCCGGTGGGACGAAAAAGGCTGGCGGCGCCTTGCAAAAAAGGAGTTGGGAGCAGTTGCCGGTAAGCGCGAAAAACCGTGCGTGCCCGAAAAGGGCGCGAAGCAACGGAAACCCCGCCTCCTTTGCTCACCAGCTGGGCTCTGCCCTAGTAAGGAGGCTCTGGCAAACCACTTCCGAAGAACAGTTGCCTTGAAAACTGCAAGGACTCGTCCAAGCAGTCACTGCAGGGTCAGCAATGACTGAGCGCAGACAATATATATATATATATATATATATATACACATAACTATTGTTGGTATTTTTTATGCCTATTGGGATAAATCTTTTATGTTTTGCTTATTAGAGAAAGTTATAGTTAAAATGCATAATGGATTTATTTGTTTAAGGTTAAAATATATGGGTAATTATTTCTGGTACTCTTACTGCTTTTCCTGGCTAAGATTGATGGATGATTTGTTTTTTTAAAAATAATTTGCTATTATTAAGGGATGACAACATGAAGAAGAAGTTGGTTTTTTTTAAATTTTGTAATACTGGAGAAGGTCTTAAGGTACTGTAAATGTTTATACTTGTTTGGACGGAGGGGGAAGTCACCTTTTATATCTCTTTTTTTTGGAATACAAACTCTGTGCTTTCTTATATATATGCAATTCACAGTGCACACAGAAATGGGGAAGAACCTGTATCCTGACAACATAATGCTGCTTTCATCATTTTCTGCCTTGGACTCTGGCAGCTATTTTTCCTGGAAGAATTTGTAACATACTCTATCCTGTTAGGCAATGAATCATACCCAGAAAAAAGATAGTTTACACTATAATTTTTAGGGCTTTGCACACTTCAAAAATGAAATACTTCAGACCTCCTGCAAGTATAATCTCTTCTTGCAATTCATCAAAGCATCCAAACTTTTTCACATTTATTCACAAGCCTGAAAAGTTATAGCTACTTTAAATAGTTGACTTGGGCCTCTTAAAACAGCTGCAACATTTTTCAGGCTCAACATGTATAAACAGAGCCTGAGTAAACGATCTTCATTCGTCCTTGACAGTACCATTACATCTCCCTGAAGACTGTTGCAACCAGCCTATATACCTTCCAGTATTTTACCGTAAAATAGTGAGGTCCTATGATAAACTAAACAGATTTCCACCCATGCTCACTTTCGTGATCAAAGCCCAAGTAAAAGCGAATTACATTGTGAATGCTTCTCTACCTGCCAAACACATAAGTAAAAATATTGCTAATAATAATAATAATAATAATAATAATAATAATAATAATAATAATAGAAATGTAGCACAGCAGGCCAGAGGGTGAGTTAATTTTTCCCCTTGATTTTTCATACAGTGCATTTAAAAGATCGTATCAGTTGAGCAATGTTTTTGCCATATCAGCAGCCACCTCTACAATGTAGCAGACTGGGGAAAATTAGTCTGCCATACATGGTTCAGAGCAATCTCTCCATGTTGCTACAAATTGGGTATTGTACATTTTGACCTATCTGGCCTTGGTTTATACTAATCAGAGGAAGCAGGTTTAGCACAATAGTGCTTGCATCTCAAAACAATCTTTACATTATGCTGAAAGTATATGTAGTGTTATCTCTCTTCCAAATACTATGATATTATATAGGTGCAAGAGAATGATTTCAAAAGGGGACAGAATGCACTGGATGGGGTAAATTATCTTTCTCTCCCTGGCACAGTTGAACCTAGTCACTTGCTTAGCGAATAATTCCAGTTAGTTGTTCTAAGGTAGGTAACTTAGTACCTTCCAGTGGTTTTCAACTATATTTTCCTACCCATTGGAAATAATGACAGTTGAAATACAAATTAAAATAAATCTGTGAAAGGGCTATTAGATCTGAGGTCCAAAAATCTAGTTTGCCATAAAATGGCTGTAAAGTTAGAGTTTATATATCTCTTTGCTGCCCTCTAGTAGTTAAGTTATTTTTGCAGCTCAGATCTGATAGTCGTAGTCTGCATTGGTGCTTCTGTTGGTCAAAAACTTGCCATGGTCTCAGGAATGACACATCACCATTTTCACAAGCTGCTCTTTGAGATATAAAAATAGCATAACATAACATAGCATAAAACATAACATAACATAACATAACATGCAAGACAGGAATTAAACATGGACTTCTTTCTACCAAGGCTATGATCTGACCATGAACTATGGCTTTTTTAGGTGCCAATCAAGTGAATAAGAGAGAAGTGTGAAGAAAATAATGTAGCTCCTTTGAAACAGAGATGACAATAGGACAACACAGCAGCTCCAAACTGTTCATCAAAGAGCCTCAGTATTACATATCGCATGCAGCAAGTGCCTTGCCCTCATTCTTTCCATTCCACCACCACCATGGAGTTTAAGAAATATACTCTTAATTTTTTTACTTGATTTTCAGGTATCCCAGGCTTGGGATGACTCTGAAGAATCACCATGAACTTGGTTTTGTGGAGTGTAATGTTTTGTAGCTTTTGAGCACTGAGTTTTCTGGAGTGCCAGAGTATTTCCGGCAGCTGCTTGGCAGCCTTAGGACTTAATTGTGCAATTGTGGTTGTGTTTATGTTAATTTGTTAATCTGCTGGGGTTGCAGAAACAGGCTGACATGGTAAGATGTAATGCCACAGGGACAGATCACAGAAGAAGAAGCTGGAATGTAATGTGGCATTTTTAGCCTTGTTACTTCTTATGCTTAAAAACTGAACACTGAAGCCAGCATTAACCAGGCATGGTCAAGAGATTTTAATCTGCCCTAATTGCACAAACAAAGTTTGACCCAGAAATACATTTTGGATTGATCAGCCTGCTTTTTATTTATTTATGTATATGTATATGTATATATAACTTTATTAGAAACATATGGTCACTTTACATTCTTCAAGCTGTTAACAAAATATATAGATACAGAAAACCAAAATACTGAAACAAAGTAAAGAAAAATAAAACATAAAAACACATCTTAAAGGAGCAACTTTTGGTAGCCCATTTTCCCTTCCTTTCCATTGTCCCTAGCCACTAATCACTGCTTAAGTATTTGTACTTCTCTTGAAATATTGGAGATTGTTGCTTATATTCATTTAAATAATTTTATCTGATGCCTTTTAATAAACTATTAACTATTTTTTTCTTAAAAACCATGTTCCAAATGTCTAAATCCACCTTGCTGTGTGATGTACTGTATCATATGTAAAGGAGCCTTTCTGCTTGAATGTAGTTTCACTTCTATTATCAATATATACAGCCCAAGATACAGGTAGTCCTCACTTAGTGACCACAATGAGGACTACAACTCTGTTGCTAAGTGCCACAGTCACTAAGCGGAAAATCCAATAACTTGTAGGTACATTAACCATGGTCAGTTCCTACCTTCATTAATCAATTCTTGCTGTGTTGTTAGATTGATCAGCTTTGAGCCCATATTCAGAAAGTTGGGAGTTGGAGACCTCTGGTGGAGGTATGGCAAGCTAAACATGTCTCCATGGAGAGTGGAGATGACAACTACAGCAAAGACTCAAGAACCAATGAATATAGTAGGTTCTTCAGAACCTCTCTAGACAAGGAGAGGATGAGAGATTGCCCACATGTGCTCTAGATGGTTGCTTCTAGCAAGGAGACTGCAAGACAACGGTCTCCTGTTGGTTTGAGTGCCAAGAGACTAAAGGATTAATGATCAAGCTCACAACCATGGTGGAACCTTTTAAAGGACACTAAGTTCAGTAACCTTGCTTCTAATCACTTTCAGAAATTGCTTATCTAACCATCTTAAAGGTATTAGAGATCTTCAGAATGACAAGTTTGAAAAGCCATCTGATGAGTCTAACTTCATTTCTGAACAAAAGAAAAATTAACTATAAATTGAAGAACTTAAAGAGTTTGAAATAAATGGCAAAAATCTAAAATAAGATTTTGAATCAAGAAAGTTATAAACAAATTAAGGGTCCAGACAAATTTGAAATATTGAAACTTTTACTATAAGTTTTTGGAACTAACTATATAAATTAAACAGCTTTTTGTGGGAACCTGTAATAGAAGGCATGTAGGAAGAGGATACTGGAATGGAGGATCGAGGTTATCAGGAGGGAGGGGGAGCATTCCTGAGCAAACACCTCCTCAGCCTTCAGCAGGACCATGAGGAGGTGAAGAAGCTGAGGCTGGCCCCTCCCTAGAGTCTCATGGGGTATAGCCACTAGTTGCTTTACCATAGGTTTAGTCTGGCAAGATTCTGTCTATTAGGTGCAAACTAATGAAGGAATTATACTGGATTGGACAGCCTCATTGTTGTTCTTGGGCTGGGCCTGACAGAACCATAATTTTGTCTACCATAAGTCATAACAGAGATTAGAGACCTTATGATTAAATTGGACCCTAGAGGGGACTAAAAATTCCAGGCCCAAAAAACAAAACAACAACAAAAAACCCTGCCTTTTGTTTTGTAATGGTATGTGGGAATGACCTTGGGAGACAGGGGGAAGAGATGCTGCCTTGGGAATGATGAGATAAGAGAGCCCACAGCTGCATAACAGGCAGAGAAAGAGATTCAGAAAGGAACCTCCCTAACTTCTCAGGCAGTAAAAGAGATGGTGGGAGATTTCTACTGTAAGACTTGCAAGATTGATGTCAGCCTTCCCAGGTGGACCAGACAAGAACCACGACCAGATAAGCTAATTCTACTTTATTATAAAGTCTCCCATTCCCACATACTATTATAGGTTTTGATTAGGATTGGGATTTACAAAATAACACAAAACAGTATAACATTTGGAATATTAAAGAAGATCTTCAAAGAATAGGGCCAGAAATTAGTAGCCACAATATCAACAATATCAGTGTTGATATCTGCTTCTGCAGATAGACTATGTTTAAAAGATGTTTATGAAGGAATGTGTCAGAGTCCTCACACTCAGTTTTGCCATGTAGGATTTAATCGCTGTGGTTCTACCATTCCAGCAGGAGGGGGACCTAGGAGCAGCTGGGCGTGAGGACTGCTCATTGCCGGCAAGTTATTTCCTGGACCATCATGGAAAATTAATAACCTACCAATGGCAGACATCAGGGAGCCTCAACACCTGAACTGAAAGGACTCATGATTGAGGGGGAGGGAAGAAGGAAAGGACTTTAAATTTGGGGTTTGGCTGGGGGGAGTTAGTTCCAGCTATTTTTCTTTTGCCAGATCAAGGTGTGCTTCTGTTTGTTTTTTGTTTTTTTGCCAATAAAAAATTCCTATCCCTGAACCTGTGTTGGTTTCAATGAGGATTTCTTTTAGTTGGGAACTGAGCACAACCTGACAGAATGACAGATGTGAAACAAATCTTGCATGATGCAGAAATAGTGGAATCAGAACTATTGGACTTTTAAAAAGTGTGAATTACAAGATAGAGAAGGTATTTAAATGGAAGTACAAGTGACAGGCCAAGAGAATGACCCAGATAAGGACACTTTACTGGATATATAAAAGAAGCTGGTTGAAATTTTAAAATTTATAGGGAAAATGCAAATAACAAACCAAGAGAATGACCTAGATAATATCTTTTTATTGGATTTACAAAAGAGGTGTGTTAAAGCCTCAAAGAAGCCTATGCAATGGGACAAAGAAGAATTGAAGACAGATCAAATCCTACCACAATATTTGAATGAACTAAAGTTTAAGATTTTCAGATGTAAAAGAAAGGAATATAAAGTTGGCTTATTTGATCAAGGTTAAAATAAGACATCTTTTTATGAAATTCTGCCAATGCTTTACAGACTTTTTGCTGACACCAGGATTGAAAAGTTGATGCCTCATGGATTTGCTTATAGATAAGGGATGGGTTCTGGGAAGAAGAGATATCTGTTTGTAACCTTAGAGGGGATGAAGAGGTACCAAACTTGTTTATACTTGTGATATAGATTGGAAGTAACTTCTTTATATAGTTCCTTCCTTTTTCTTTATTTCACTCTTTCCTTTTTCTTTTTTTCTCTCTTTTTACTTTCTCTTCTCTCTTTGAGCTTAGTTTGTATTAGTTTTTATTACTGTAATTAACATCTTCAAATATATAGTTGGAAGTTGAGTTGAACTTCCATTTTATATTGGCTGGACTAGCACAGAAGTGTATTGTTCTACTAGCTTAAGAGAGAACAGAGTAAAAAAAATGGGGCTGGCCTCATTACAGAAGTCAAGAGCTATCCTTCGGTAGCCTGAGCAATAACAATAGTCAGGCCATAGCAAGGTCACTAGCCAGTTTAGTGGAGGGGTTATACTGTAAATCAGTTAACCTGAGAGGCAGAGATAACACTTGGTCTGAGAGGCTGTAAATAAGAGCCAGGAGATATTCAGAGAAAGGGAGTTTTGCCTTTTAGTCAGAGCACATTGCAAAAGAGAACAAACTTGGGTTGAAGCAGAGAAGTCCAAGAGTACAAAGCCAGGGCCAGGGTTCTACAGAGTCCAGTCCAGGCTCATAGCTTGAAATTTCAAGTTGCAGTACAGGGAGGCAGGAGCAAGAAGCCCAAGGTACAGGCAGTCCTCACTTAGTGACCACGGTTGGGACCAGCAGTTCCATCGCTAAGTGCTGTCGTCACTAAGCAGAAAATCAAACGACCGTGACAGATTTACAATGTCACTTCAGATTCAGTTGTTAAGCAAGTCACTGAGGTTGTTAAGTGAGACATCATGTGACTGTGACTTAAGATTTTATTTCCATGTTTTCCATTAACTCTGCTTGTCGGAATCTGGCTGTGAAGCACACAAATGGCGTTCATGTGACTGCGGGACACTGTGACCATCATAAATACAAGGATTGGTTACAAAGCGTGTTTTTTTTTTTTTTACACTGTTGTAACTTTGAACAATTATTAAATGAGGCAGTCAGTAAGTGAGGATTACATGTATGTAGTTCCAGAGACAGAAATGTTGTTTCCAACTAATGGAAAAGGGCCTAGATGTTGTTGCTCTTATATAGTCCCAGTTGCTGTCATGGCTTAATTAGGGGAATTATTCCTTCCTCTTCTTGCTCTGCCCTTCAAAGCTGCTGCTGCATCCTTGGACTGGGCACCCCATCAGGATCAGGCCCTCGGTATTTGAGTCACTCCTCCTGCCCAGGTTCCTTGTCTCTGGATGCTGCCACAGCGCTCTGCCTGCCTGCCTGCCTGCCAGCAGCCCCTGCTGACAATGTCCATTTAGCCTGCCTCTTCAGCTTCATCCTCAGCTTCAGAAACTATAATAAGAGCTAAGAAAGGGAATGAAGCCCAAAGCATTGCAGGCCTCATCACCCCACAAAAAACCTGTGATTAAACACACACACAGACACACACTTTAGTCATATAACAGCAGTTCTTCAGTGTTAATTGTATGCGTTTGTGGGGTGATGGGAGAATCATGGTGGAGCTCCATTAGATTCTGGTTATTTCTGTCCAAGGGGGGAAAATAATGTTCATTTGATCTACCGTACTCTTCCCAAAGAAAAGACTATAAGCATTTCTAGAATTATGGGTTTGCGTTTCTTTCTATCTACATTCATTTCTACTAGAATCTTCATAAAAAACTTTTTTTTTGTTTTTGGTATTTTGAAATATAATTCCTAGTTGCTAATTTAGTCAAGGTCACAATCAAACATGGCTTCTTTGGCATAAGTGGAAAATAAATGGTGAAAGGAAGTGGGAATGCATTGCACTTCCTCAAAGAAGCTTTGAAAGAGGGTGCAGGGAAGAAATTACTTTAAGTGGGTTTAATCATAACTAAATAATGCTGAACCATGGAAAGTTTCTTACGTTCGACAGAAGTATAAGATGAAATGGAGCTAATTTGTCAGGCAAGGGAAATTTAATTTTCTTCATGTTCAAGTTCATTCTACTTACCTCCTTCTGCAAAGAATGCTAAGTACTTTATTTCTCCTCATGGCACAGAGATTGGCTATAGGACCATATAACAAAGTTAGTAATATGTAGTGTATTCTACAGTGTGCATGGACACACCATACTACACAAATGTAATCACTGTGAGTTGAATAAATATATAAATGGTAAGACCTGGGAAAATCCAGGTTCAAAATCAGAGTTGAACATAAAGCTTCATGGAGAATTTGGGGGCATTTACTCTCTCTTAGCAGAACCCACATCACAGAGTTGCTATGAAGATAAAATGAAATAGAGAAAGAAAAGAAAAAAGAAAGAAAAGGCAAGCAAGCAAGCAAGAAAATATGGAATTGTGGTCTTTATTTATAATTTAAAATATTTTATAGCACTTTTGTAGGGTGTAGGTTTCAAAAAGCTGATAGGAAAAGCATGTCACAAAAATGTTTCCACACAATCATCAAGGAACAAGCTGCATTCAAAGAAAATTATTAGTAATAATAATATATTTACCGTCAGAGTAAATAACAGAAATTATGCAGTTTCAAATAAAAGGAAAAGGACAATATGGAGAATCGAAACCAATAGAAAATAGAAATGATAAAACAAAGAGCAATGATAAAATAAAAATTGTTGTTGTTGTTGTTTAGTCGTTAAGTCGTGTCCGACTCTTCGTGACCCCATGAACCATATTGCGCCAGGCCTTCCTGTCCTTCACTGCCTCCCTGAGTTTGCTCAGTTTCATTCATTGCTTCAGTGATGCTATCTAACCATCTCATCCTCTGCCGTCCTCTTCTCCTTTTGCCTTCGATCTTTCCCAGCATCAGGGTCTTCTCCAAAGAGATCTCTCTTCGCATTAGGTGACCAAAGTATCTGAGCTTGAGCTTCATTAATATTAGAGACAATTATCTACTTTTTGATCTAAACTCAGAAAGTGAAAGACTGACTTTAATTATGCTATGAGAAAAATAAACAAAGTACACTTAGTATGAAACAGCTGAACAACTGTTAACATAGGCATCAATTCCTAACTACAGTGATGCCAAAATGATAAAAGATTAATTATGATGTCACAATGGAAGCTATATTCTTAATTGCAAGTGGATGTCACAACACACATAATACTGTACATGTGCTCTTCCTTACTACCACCCCTTCTCTTGTGAACGCCTGTGATTATTCACCTCCTAGCAGCAATAACAATTGCACAGAGCTGGGATACTTTTCTAGATATTTGAGCAGACAAATCAGCCAAACAAATCACAAGAAGTTAAGGTAGTCTAGACATATTGTAATAAACAAATAAATAATACAGAAGAAGATGAGTTTTCTCATCAAACTAGTCAGACCAATATGAGTTTATTAAGTCTGCACATTAAGCTACATAAAATGGATGGACTTACCCTCCCACAGTTGACAGGATCTTAGTTGACTTTATACCAAGATATGATTGTATCTCTCTTCTTTCAGCTTAAAAAACAGGAAGTTAAATCTCACCAAGGATAAAACTCTTTGAAGTGACACACTTAAGATATTCATTAAGTAATTAAGTGGAATAAATGATATTCCACCTACATCACCCCCATCATAGGAAAGATAGTATTCTGATCACTGTGAAGGTCAATAGCAAAGACATGCTCTTTTGGTCCCTCTCTGTCTCCCTTGGATTCTAATTAAATTAGGTATCAAACTGAAAGGCAATGTTGTTTAAAATTTAGATCAATTCCTTTATTTTCCAAGCTGTTTGGAAAAGCATTGTCCTTGAAGGCTATTGAAATTTATTCTCTCTATATTTTATCCAAATACTCTAAAATTTAGAAGAAGACAGATGCAGTGTAAGGGCAAAACAAACAATATACTAGAAAACGATTCTACCCATGCACTCACACTAAGACATATAGATTAGATTTGTGGCTCCCTACCTGTCAGGTTGTTTAAAGGGACTTTTCCAGACTTTCTTCTACCTAGGTAAGAGGGATGGTTAGATAATGGGAGGGAATAATAATAATAATAATAATAATAATAATAATAATAATAATAATACAGTAGATGCTGCTTCTACAAAGAAGCTGAAGAAACAGTGGACTACCTAGTCAGCTGCTGCAAGAAGATCACACTGACTGACTACAAACACAGCATGACAAAGTAGCAACAATGGTGCATTGGAATCCTTGCAAGAAATACCATTTGCCTGCAAGCAAGAACTGGTGGGACCACAAACAGACAAGGTAATCAAAAATGAAGAAGCTAAAGTGCTCTGGGACTTTAGCATTCAAACACACAAGCACCTGCCACACAACACCCCAGACTTAACAAGTGTAGATAAGAAAGACAAAAAAGTCTGGATAGTGACATTGCAATACCTGGAGACAGCAGAAGAGAAGAGGAAAAAAATGGAGAAAAATCACAAAATACAAAGACCTGCAAATAGAAATAGAATGATTATGGCAAAACAAAGCAAAGACCAATAGTTATAGGCACCTTCGGTGGAATCCCAAAACATCTGGAGCATCCCTTGAAGACCTTTGGCATTGACAAAATCACCATCAGTCAATTGCAAAAGGCAGCTTTACATCTTGCGACCATACCTTTAACACCATCAAACAACTACATCGGCCTATCCCAGGTCCTTGGGAAGGACTCAGTAGGTAGATAAAACTGCCAAATCCAGCCTAAACAACTGGCTGACTGTGTGACCAACAATAATAAGTGATGAAAGAAGTGAGCTAAGATGGGGATGAGCCAGTGAGTATGGTGTATGGGTTATCATTGTGCCATGGTGGGAAGGGTATGAAGTGATTTTGTGTTGTTGATTTTGTTGTGAGCTGACTAGGATTATTGTATCAGATAGGCGGTGGTATAAATTCAATACAGCACCTTATTTATGTCATTTATATAAATCTCATTTGCATGATCTTTTGGGTCATTGGGTAATCACCCCATTCACTAACTAACAAAACAAGAAAACCCAGTCTAACCTGGGCAAGGTTCCCTACCCCACCTGCTCCACTAAATAGGCAGCAAGCTTTGTAGGACAATTCCGCAGGCTGGAAGAAGACCCAACATATAATCCCAGAAATTTAGCAAGTGTCATTTCAGAAATAATTGAAATACCAGTTTTTCTTTCAACTTGGATCTTGCAGAGTGGAAATAATTGGATCTTGCAGGGTGGAAATAATTGTTCATGATTTAGTGATTTATTTTGTCATACTTACTGTCAAGAAGGCAACTTTTTTTGGTTGTTTTGGTGGCAGAGAGACTAGGATGCCAAAATAATTTGACTGCCAATATATGGTTTGAGCTGGGAAATGGGGCTAGATAGCACTTGTGGCGTCTTCGTAGGCAATAAAATTAGTCAAACCCAGAGAACACAAGTGAGGCCCTCCATATAATGAATCACACCTTCCTATTTCATATTGCACTTCAGGTTCCATGAAAATGACAACTGGTTTTCTTATTTTGCTTGTACAGTATTTGAATACTTTTAATTAATACTACACTTTCCATGGTTTTATGCAGAACATTGTCATATTGTTACCAAGTAATATTTTTAAACATTGTTGTGCTTTTCTTAAAAAAAAAAAACTTATTAGTTCTGAGGTTATTATTCTTGATCATGGTGACATTTAAGGAAAGAGCAGTTCTCTGACTGAAACGAAAGAAGCAAAGCAACATTTTGCATGCAGTAATTTTCTTACATTGATTTGTACAGTGAGGGAGGGGTGATATGTCTATAAGAAAAGTTAACAGATGTACTTAATTTCTGATTGTGGTGAGTTTTTTCTTCATGCATTACAAGAGTAAAACACTTTTCAGCAGTTGTTTTCTTTCTCCAGTCAACTTGAAAGAGTGTAAAAGGGAAAATATGAGCACATGAATTGAATTATGTGTTCTGTTCTTCATATAAGTGCATTAGGGTTTTATCATTTCAAGAGTGCTGGCAAATGGACTGATTTAATTTTACTCATTTGGTGATAAACTTATTTTGTGCAGATCTCCATTCATAGGGTTCTTTACTGGGGAAAAGCAGTTTTATTCATTATCTTTGAAAATCTCCTTTGGAAAGTTAGCTGACCTTCCAGAACAGCATAGGGGTTAGCATAGAACTTCTGCAAAAGTGGGGGGTGGAGGGTAAAAATTACTTCTTTTCTTCCCTTCTTCCTACAGGAATCTCTGCTGAAATTCAAGGAGCCCTGCAACTCTGGATGCAACCCATGGTTATTCTTGCAAACATGGATCTAACTGTCATGCGGTCAGAAACCAGTCAACAACTTGATATTAACAAAGAGATACACTACTACAGCTTCATGTGAGCCTCAACGTCTTGGATAAACTCCCTGGAATATTTCCAAAATATTCTACCAGATTGTTTTGATAATAAAGAAGGGGAAAACTTATTAATTTATCCCATTCTTTTTTATGTCATTTTGCTTGCTTTTCTTTTCCACTAATAGGAGCATGAGCAAATGGAAAAGGTGTTTATTATTAGACCATGCAAAGGCATGGTCTTGCATCACATAATGTTGTATATTTCGTTAGGAACTGGAGCATTTCCTCCCACCATTGCTAATTTTATTCATGCTGTGAGCAAGAATGCTTCTGATTGTATAGATGTACTGTAATTTAGCCTCCAAAAATGTTCCAGCAAGTCAGAGAGAGAGAGAAAGAGAGAGAGTTTTTTTTAAATAAAAAAAAAATGATAGCAGCTCAATCTTAAAAAAAAAAAAATCTGGGATGTTTAATTTAAAAAAATCCGATGAGATTGGTGGAGTTCCAAAATGAAAATATGAATGTCGTAAGACCAGATTTTATTATACTGAGTAGATGTTGCATGCAAATTCAGGTTGCAACAGTACTTATAACTTAGGGTACTTATAAGAGCATCCTAGGGATCATAAAGTATTTGGATTTGAAAAGGTCAAAATATCTCTGAACCTAGAGGGGATATCTAAGGTCAGAATACTAATTTTTTCCAATGTTAGAAAGGGTGATGCTTGGAAAAAAGGCATGCTGGGAATGGTCCCCAGATTGGCTAAATCCAAAAATATCCTGGCTTCTTAATTTCCCATACCAAACTGATAATTTACACCATCTTTGAAGCTAGTGTTTCTGTTCATCCTAGTGGTTTCTTTAGAAACTACTCAGAAGCCTCAGATTAGGGAGACAGCATTGCTCTTCCTGGGATCAAAAAGATGTCAGGTTCGGTCAGCACGAGGCTTCAGGGAAGCACGGGGTTGCAGGGAAGCTCGCAACCAGACCACACGGAATCCACCGGCGGTAGCTAGCGGGGAAAAGAGGAACCGAAAGCGCCGCTAATTAACGAGCCACCTGCGGCCAGCTAAACAGGAAAACCGCAGCGGAAGCTTTTAACTATGAACTGATAACGGCGCGAGCAAGCAAGGAACGGGGCCGCAGGGCAGCGAAACAAGATCGCAACGCAGCACAGAACCCGCGGGTCTGCACGTAGCAGGGAGGGGCCAACCCAGCCGGAGGGGGACTGGCAATCAAGGACAATGGACTCTGACCGACCCTGCCATCATGAACGATCAAGGGGGACATTGGGGGGCCTAATGGTCCACAGCTGCAACGCGATCACGAGGCGGGAAAAAGCGCGGGAAGGGGGGAATATAACAAGTGATGCAATTGTACCAAGCCAGTCCTGGCTTTGCTTGTGACTACTACGTTACGCATGAGTAAACCTTCTTTGTGAACCACACGTGTCACGAGAGTTTCTCTGTCGAACGGGGCAAATCTCACAAAAGAAACCTAGGTGTGAAATCCAGTGTTTGAACTCTCTGAAAAAACAGCTCAAATAACAGATTTACCTCTATGTTATTTTACTACAAGCAGAGCATGAATGCATTTACAGAACCATGTACTATTTTTTTTCTGGTCTTACTCACAGATTCCCATCCTGAGTAGGTGATCTTGGAGTTGATTGTAATAGATGCACACTGGTTTTCTGGTGGCTTAGATGGCTAGGGAAATGTGCAACATTTGTTATATGGGTTACAAAGTTTCCCTTTTTCTGGCAACAAAGCTTCTACTTTCACATATTTGAAGATCACTGTGATTTTTAAAAGATAACTTTCTCAAAGGCAACTGAATCTGGGAGATTGAAGCAGTGCAATCAAGGGCTTGGTAACTATACACTTAGAGCTTCATTTTCAATGAGAGTAATTGTCTGATGAAGTAGATTCTCAAAATATTTCAGCTCCAAGCCTAAACTTTTCATAGCTCCTTCCTCTATGGAAAATTTGAGGAGATAAATTTATCTCATCTGAAACACTAGGCTCTGAAATCCCAGATCAATCCACTTCACACATTGAGCTCTTACAGCACACATTTGGATAAAGAGCTTTTAAATGCAGCATGGCTTGCTCATCCATGCAATTAATGAAGGGTAATGGACCTCAATCTGTTTTCAGACAGCTCTGATTTCCTTCAAAACATGAATGGCCGTCTGTCATCCTTCAGCAAGCCGAGTGGATGAAGGTTGGATGCCTTCTCCTGCCCCCTTCAGATTGCAGTGTAAATGGAGAGTTATAAAGACAAAGCATTTGCTTCCTTTTGAAACTTCTTTGGGAGAGAAGTTGCTATGATCACAATGGTTTATCACAGTGACAGTTTATCATAAATGTCCCTCAAAGGTTTTCAAACATGAAATGGAATATTTAATGGAAGCCTTATTGTTCCCTACATGAGGATGGCTTCCAGGGAATTCCTGGAAGCTTGGCATTCAGACAAATCAGCCATCAGTAGACACATAGAGATAAACCACATTTACACACCGTTCAAAAGAGACAATAAAAAAGCTAAGAAGGAAACAAAAAGACCAGAACACATCGTCTCCAGCAGACAACACCCAGATAAACAGGGATTAACACTAGAGAAACAATCAAGCAGAAAAGAATATCCTAGTCAAGGAACTACCAAAGAGAAAACCACACCCCCACCAATGGTGTCAGGGCAAGCTAATATATTATAAACAGGGAGCAAACCCCTCACTCACTAATGCTGATGATGTTACCTTGTTGGGTAATGAAATGTCTGCAATCAAACAAACAAGCTCAGAGAGCACCAAGGACTCCACAGTTCAACCCTGAACTACATATATTCTCTTCTTTTGTGTGTTTGTTTCTTTGCTTGACCCAAGTTCCATGTAAGAGCAAATAAGCTTTATCCTTCATAGTCTTACATCCTTTCTGCTATGCCTGAGTCTTGCTCCAATATTCTTCCAGTAGGAGAACTTGGCATATGTATAACACCATTAATGTGTTATTAATAAGCTAAAACCCCTACTGGATGCCACACTTTCTCAGGCATTAGGTGGCAGGTCCATACTTGCATACAAACAACTACCTAACCTGTTACTTATTCTTACAAGTAACAACAGAACAATGATGCTAAGATGGGTACCAGGGCCAGCAAGAAGCCCAGATGTCTGCTTTTTCCTTGATTTGCACCAACATGACCATCACAGGTCCCAACAACTTTGCATGTTGTTCCTCCATTATGATGTATGCCATCATCTCTCCAGCAATGTCCTGTGCATTCTACTTTGAACACACATGTCAGACTTGCACAAAACAATAAGTTAACACATCTTTGACAACAGGACTGAAAACAAGCATAAAGTAGTATCAGAGCATTTTATTCTCCTGGGACACTTGGTTACAAATTTGGAAGTTGCCATTTTAGAACAAGGAAACTACATCAGCTTTATAGAGTAAGAGATTGTGAACTTGCATATATCAAAAGGTTTCAGGCTATTTCAGAAGGTCTTAAAAAACACAATAGGTTTTTAACACATTACAAGTTCTAATTGATGAGGTACTTGTAATCTGTCTGACATGAAGCCTGTATCTGCATAACCACTCTTCCCTCCCACTCCTCTTGCCTCAACACCTTTTCAAATCATACATCAGTTGAACCACTCCATGTATCTGATGAAGTGAGTTCAAGCTTATATATTTTAATAACATTTCTTAGTTAGAAAAGATGCAACCAGAATCCTGATTTTGAGCTACCATAGACTAACATGGCTCTCCTTCTACAGTGTAAATATATTGTCTATCTCTTCTGCTCGATTGTACCAAGTCTAATGAAGAGTGAAATTTGTTTAGGTAAATTTCATTGAATTGATTACTACCATCAAGGTAGTAAACTGTGCATTTGCCTCGTGTCTTTCTCTCTCTTTTTCTTTCTAGACCAAGAGAAGTACAAAGCATGGTTCAAAATAATTTCTCAGGTGTAAATTTTACCAGGGGACATGGGATTGTTACACTGAGTAGGCCCCAGCACATGAAAAGGCCTCCTTGTCTATCAATTAGCAAAATCCTGCCATGCAAGTTAGGAGTTGAAAGTAAAGTAAGAGAGGAGCCTATGAACCACCATAAAGGAAAAATCCTAACAGGTTTGTAGTGTCCAGCAGGACAAGCAATATCCTGCTTATTTTCATTATAAAAACTTGAGCAGAAGCTATTGATAATGTGTGAAGCTTATTAAATATCATTAAGCTGAATTAATAACCCTAAATAGGATTTTATCCAAAGTATTGTTTCTCTAGAGATGAGAAAAACAAATGATCTATCGTGCCTGAAATAACTGACTTGTTGTGGAGAGGATTCCCTTCCCTTCCCTTCCCTTCCCTTCCCTTCCCTTCCCTTCCCTTCCCTTCCCTTTCCACCAAGAAACTGAAAATAGACTTACTTGGAGGTTTGTTATACCCATATCTTAATATAACCCTATTATGGAAAAATCTGGTTGCTGTATTCATTTATTTGGGAATACACTATTTTTGCAATAGAACGGCCACATATTTTACTTTACTGAGACAACTGTCTTTTGGAAGGCGTTCTCTGTTTGACAGGCTATTCTAGCCAAGTCTAATGTTAAGATAAAGAACTGTAAGGGAGAGCAAGAGTCTGGAAATTGCCTAGTGACAATTAGCATTTACATCATCTGAGTAGTCACACAAGTCACTTAATCCCAGCTTTTCAATGGGTGGATCAGGATAGAGACTCATGGGCACTCATTCGATATTGTAGCAGATGGGTCTCCATCAATTTACACTTATAAAGGATTACTGGGAGCTTTGTCAGTGCTATGGAAGTGGTTAAAAAAAGTGGTTCTCCTCCACCACCACCACCTCTCCATCCCTAAGCAGAAAACAAAAATTCAGTTTGAAATATTCATAAGGAGTGATGTTGATGCATGTACAAAGGGGTAATGCTTGGATCACAATGCCACATCTTCTATCTTACATGTTTTAACCCCTTCTCATGGATGCCACTTGATGAGAGTGACTTTGTTGTCTCCCAGTCCAAATCACAACCCATAGTCTAAGATCAGCATCACGTACACACAGAGAAGCAGGGCATGGATCATAACACTCTTTTGCCTGTTTTGACCCCACCGCAAATGCCACCCAAGGGTAGTGAGAGAGTATCAAGGTGGGGCTTTCAGAGATGAATACCACTTTTTCTTTCTTCCTTATTTCTCCCTTGAAACTTGAAAGAGGCCGCATATAGGCTCTATAGTTTTCTATGAGGTTCTACCACTGAAATACTAGACAATTAGCTTGCTATACAGGCTAGACCTGGCTGCTTTATAGGAACTGGTTCTCATTTTGTCAGTTAAAGTCACTTTCTAAGTGTGTGTGTGTGTTTTAACTACTACAACTGGAACATCTTCCCAAAGAAAATGGTGCTGCATTTTTCTAAATATCCTCTAGAACCAAGAGTGAATTGGGATGGCAACCCCTGAACAACTCAGCAAGGTTTAGCCTATTTCCCTTTCCAATGTGTTGGACAAGCTCTGCATTATTGTTCCAATGATGGATTACAGTCATCATTTTCATCAATCTAAGTGAATAACAGAATCAGTGTAGAGCAGCACTTTTAGTTTCTTCCTTCCTCAAGCTTTCCATCTGAAAAAACTGAGATCTGGAGGCCAGTTAAGCCATACTGCATTGGGAAGCCTTGATGACAGTAACTCATAACATCATTACCATGCATTTAGATTACTGCAATGCTCTGTATCAGGGGCTGCCTTTGTATGTGGGTCAGAAGCTATAATTAGTACAAAATGTGACAACCAAGATAGGTATGAGCCATTATGTAGGGTGATTGGATGGCCCTGTTAATCCATACTGTTTTTGGTTGGATTGTTGATGATGCTAGACTATACAGAAATATGTATAATAGATAAAGCAGGAATAATTACTATATATCAACTTATAATAAACTATTCCTAAATTTGCATCCTTACAATATCAAGACAAATTTTATCCCTTTTCCCTTTCTAAAGTCTACATTTTAGCCAGTACTCATTGACATTAAGGAAAGTCATGGAGAGAAATCATCAGGAACTCAGAAAGAGTAGAAAGAGTTAAAATATCCTCACTGCATATCCCATTCCCAATAAAAATCACCTTGCCTTACCCTATTATGAATATTAGCTATTTTGAATAAATCAATTAATTTTTTTATTATCCAGTCAACAGACTTCCACTTTAAAGATAATAATATGATAGATCCTTACATAAAGAGAATATCTCCAGTGAGAGCCCAATCAACTCAAAATCTACAATGATTACAGTGCAAGATGACTAATTTAGCCCCAATCCTCATAGCTGACAAGAGAAAGCTGGCTGCTACTATAACAGATTGGACTTTATCCAAAAGGAGGTAAGAGATATAAAAATCAGAAGTTCTCCCAGGAAACATAAACAGCATTGGGACAGTTAGTTCTGTACATAAATCCTTTTAGAAGGAACAAAAGAGTACCAATGCTGTACTGTTTCTACTTGCTCAAAAGTCCAAGGTCATGCTCTGTTAGCACAATGTACTATTCAGAACAGCTGGTGACAGCATTAAAACAGGCTAAAGTAAATGACCACTTACACTTGGGGATACTTAAATTTTGGAGATAGTGTGCTTGCAAATTAATTTTGATATAATGCCATTCCAAAAAACAGTGGTGAGCAAATCTTTTTAGCTGCCACAAATGAATTCTGGAAATCCATAAAAATATTCTTTAATTTTTAGTTTGTCCATAAACATGGAAAAGAAGATACAATTTCAAATCATGTGCCACAGCCTTAATAAGGTCACATGTTAATTCAATTAAAAAAGAAAAGGAAAAGAAACTCTCAAGGTTCTAAAATATCTGGAGATATATACTGTATAAAATTGCAATACTTAATATATTCAGCAAATATTTACGTTCTAGATCAATGGTGATCATGTGACAGATGGAAAGGTGTGAGACTTTCTTTTTTTTTTTAAGTAAGCACTTACTCAGATTTTTCATTTGTACATGGGGTGAGAAGAACATAAGATTTTGGAAATATGAATGTGTGTTTCCACTTATAATTTTAAACAAATGCTCCTCATATCTAATAAGGCTGTATAAAGCTTTAATTTGGAGATGATTTGAACTGGATAAGGCCAGTTCATACTGAAAAGACTTAACACAGAGCCATGGTTATACAGTATATTCGGTATTTTTTTTTCTTTTAATTTGTATTCGCCTTCATTTTTTTTTTTTAAGAAAATGCATGTAGTTCTTTAAAACACTTTTTTTTTCAAAGACAGGTTGCAAACCCTTTCAAAGCAACCATCTAAATCCAACTAATAACAATAATTTAGAATTATCCAACAACATAATGATAGTATTAATGGCCACAGCAGCAGAAATGAAAATCACAGAAGTATGTTTAATTAAAACACTGCATTGCAGCATAGCAGAGTTAGTATCGGAAAGTCTGGAAGATTTTTTTCCCCCCCCGGTCCCTGTTCTTCATTTTGGGAAGGCATATCTGTCAGTGTATCTTAGCAGGAGAAAATTCCTAGAAAAGAACTTACAGCTTTGCCTGCTACATTTGACCAGTGAAGATATATGGAAGCTTCATTAAGTTCGTATTTTAAAAAAATACAACTGATCAAACTTGGAAAAAGAACTTGACATTAAAAATAAAATGTGGAAGCAAGTACAGTTAATATATTCATCTATCCTTAGTCACCAAAGGCACATTTTGTCTTCTGGTTCTCAAGAATTTAAAGAGAGAGAGAGAGAGAGAGATCCAAAAGACATCTTCAAGAGCTGAAAGCGAATGGTACCTTCAAGGCTCTGGGGCTTGATGCTATACACTAGCATGTTTTTTCCCCAAAACATCAGTGATTACCTTATTTCAGCATGATCCTTTGGCAGCTCTTCACACACTTTTAGAACATGGGCTCACCTTACTGCAAGTTAAGCTACATGATGAAAACAAACTGGACTATGGTTAAAGACCACAGAAGACATTCAAAGCTGCAACATGTATTGTATTGGAATAAACAGGTGCCCATAACGTGTTTATTCCATAGTCCTGCTCTGGTTGCTTATAGATGTTGATATAGCATGAATGTTCTCCACATGCTTAAGTTCCTGGGATCAGGTATAGAGATTCATAAAAAAAAAAAAAAAGACTAGAAAACAAATCTATTTGCAGATTTGCAGTCTGATTTACAACAGATCTAAAATGAATTGCAGGTGAGAGTTTTATGTGTGAAAGGAAGTTAAATGAGGACTACCATGTGTGAGAGAATCATTCTGGCTCCAGACCATGGTTGACATCCTATTCATACCTAGGTGCATTGCATCTTCATGGAACTTGGTGGAGATTAATTCCCAGACAATTGTTAATGAGCTTATTCCCACATTAAAGTGGGTAGGTACTTGATTTTGCAAATCAACAAATAACAAATTCTCCTTTCAGGGTTGCACAAGTATTAATAGACCACACAGTCTTTCTTATTTATATATTTAATTAGATTGATAAGCCACTCCAACTGAAGCTGGCTGAGTGGCATACAACTCCCATGTTCATAACTCAGACTAAAACAGGCAAATGACATATAGTAATCCAAAATCCATAGAAAACAATAGGTAACAACTGGAAATATAAGAATCAATACCCAAAATTAAAATACAATTTACAGTGCTAACAATCCATATATGAGAAAGAAGCAAGAAAAAAAAAGTTAAAAACTGTAATCATTAACAAAAAGAAATCCAGAAAAATTGACCAGATTGTTCTTCCCTGCAATCTATATCTATATCTATATCTATATCTATATCTATATCTATATCTATATCTATATCTATATCTATATCTACATATACGCACACGCACACGCACACATATACACACATACCACCTGTCAACAATCCACTGTTGTCTAATGATTTTTCATTCAAGGCAACTGGAAATTTTATTCCAGTGTCTTTAATCAATTATAGTTTCTAAGTCATTTTTCCAAACTGATTTTAATCCATTGTATACTGCTTTTAGCCAACTTATTGATATCTAGAATTTTTTTTTTAATAAATTCTACTTATTCTGTAATATTCTGAATTACAGGAACTAATCTGAATGGAGGCTGGACATTTACATATAGCTGTTGAATAAGACTTTTTATCCCATCTGATATTTTTGTACCAGTTTAAACAGACAGAGTCATTATTGGTCAAAATCTTTAGAAATATCTACTATCTCAGGATAGAGATTAGAGAATTTCCCATTAAAAGTATAATTTAAAATTCTTCTGATATGATCTATTTATCTACCAGAATAAACCTTAATTGACAAAAAATGATATAATTAGCAATAACATTACTTAGCCTTTGGCCAGAAACACTGTAAAAATGGTTTCATCCTGATTCAGGAGTGCAGTTAATCAACTGGATTTGACTAATTCACTGTCCTCATTATATTTTAGTATTATGATTAACCGGATTTGATATCATGATTCAGGAAAGTGATTACTCTGCATTATTGATTTAATCAGAGGGAAAAAGTATTTCTGAAACAAAATTATAAACAGTAGCAGCAGTTCTACCAGTTTCAGAGGACTTGTTTAATTTAATTACTCGTTCTGTTTCCTCTTTTGAAAATACTTCACTGTGACTCAGTCTACAAGATTCTAATATAGAAGTGATTTTAACTGAGTATAAAAGCTCATTGATTTTGTTTAGATCTACTTCCTCTAAAAATACATTTTGGCAGAAAATTGTACATATTATTTATTTAATTTCAGGTACTGCAACACATGCATGCATGTACCCTAATCAGCAGTAAATAAACTTTAACCTGTAAACATTTTTAAAAATATATTTGCTAACAATAGGAGCAAACAATAGGAGCTTTATAACCATGCTCCTGAAATCTCTGTTCAGTAAATATGATTAATTAATTAGTTTGTTTGCTGAATTTCTACCTTTACCTTCTTTATACATTCTCCTCCAAATCCTGTCTTCATTGCATCCATGATGACACTTCTGGAGAATAGTCCACCTTTAAAAATTGCCTAAGAGAATCAACTAAGTTGCTTCAGAGGATCTCTTTTGTTTTTCAATATTGGATTAAAATGCCAACTATGGAAGACAGATTGTCAGTTTCTGTATTCTAATGTGACAAAAACTGGATCATGGTCAGATAAATCTATTGATTCAGTGTCTGATGGTATTATATTTGGCTTGAGGGTTAAGGAAGCTAGAACATAATCAGATTTAAATCTTGGGGAGAAATACTTGAAATCTTTTACAGATGGATTGGAACTTCTCCAGGTGTCACATAATGCAAAACTATGGATGACGCCTTTGAAGGAAGAAGGGTTAGTTTTTTTTAAAACAGTTTTTATCTCTTTACCATACTTGTATCCATGAAAGGATTCAAAACTGTATTTAAATCTCCATGTATAATTTTACCTTCCCCAAACGTTTTTCAATGTATTTAAAAAAAAAACTTTATTTATTTATATATTTATTTATTTATTTATTTATCACCACCCATCTTGTTGAAATGACTCTGGGCGGTTTACAAAACAGGTAAAATGAATTAAAATTACAAAATTTCCAGGAAAATAGATCCAGGAACAATTGGCAGTCACTCAGGGAGCATCATCAAGGCGTCGGCCACCCCTGGGATTGGATAAGTTATTTTCTCTAACTTTTCCATTCTAACCAATAGAACTTTGGTTCCACTTCACTCAGTCTGATTCTGAGATAGAAGTATAGTTTTGTCTATGTTTTTGACTTGGTTTGGGGCTTCCTCATCTACACATATGGTCTTCATTCTATTCTGGCATTCATTTAACATGGCTAAATCCTTTTTAAAGACATTGAAAACATATTGAAGAATTGACCAATCGAAGATAAACTCTGAAAACTCAGGGAAGAATGGGAAACTGAAATCATTGCATTCATAACATGTTACCCTCCAGAGGGGAAACTCCAAAACTCAGGTTCCAAAAATGGGATGAGCTAAATTCTATACAGTCTCAATATATTTCAATATCTATGTACTGGAAACAACCTAATTGTTTGTTAAAAGAAAAAGTTGAAGGGATCCCCAATTTAAAAATGCTATCTCCAGTTCTTAGAATCTGAATGAATTTCAAATGCATTTGATATAACCTATATATGAGATCAAAAATATGTCAGTATTAGGACAATGCGAAACCATGGCAGCTCGTGTTCTGTCTGCTAAATTGCATTTCTACAAAGCGACATAATTATCCTTGAACATTATCTGAGGTATCCAATATGTACAAATTAGTTTGTCTATTAATTTAACTGAAGTTTACACTAAGAAATAAAGAAACCAGCAAGGATGATCAGGTACCAGCTCCTGCTTCATAAATTTATTTTGATCTTCCGGGTATTTCTTGTTTAGCTTGTTAAATGACAAACTCTTGTGCCAAGCAGGGTAGTTTTGAAAATGAAATCCAAGTACATCTGGGAAACAATGTGATGATCTCATGTCAAACTGTTCCAGAGATTCCACATCCTTAAGGCAGGCACAAAATAAGCTTCTCCATTCTGCAAACAGCAATATCTGATGAATCTGGCTACTGAACTTTGACAAACATTTTTTCCTGGCTCTTTTTTGGAAGGGTGTGTGGGAGGGAACAAAGTTATAAAAATGTGAAACGTTTCTTGCATGAAATAGAGCTATAGGATTTTCAAAAAGTGGACATGGGAAAAAGCAAAACTGACAGATTCACTCATTCCATATAGAGAGAGAAAGAGAAAAACCAATTTTATCTGTCAATAAAGTAACATCAGCTTCTTTTCATATTGTCCTCCAGTCATCTAAGAGAAGTTTTGCATTCTTCAAATCCTATCCTAAAACATGGTGAAAAAAAATTAGTTGACAAGTTTGGGCCATCATTAATCAGAGATATTAGTTGCCCCTTCTGGGAAAAAAATGTAGGCCAATAGGTAAAAAAAACCTGACTTGACACTTATAAATTCTGTGAAGTACACCATTACAGCAACTATACAAGCATGTGTTTCATAAACATTTTATTGGTCTTAGTTTCAGCAGTGCAATCATCATATTTAATAGAGTAAACATATTTTCTGTTGCTCAGCTGTAATTCCATTTTTTTCATTTAGAAACTTAGCATCAATTCACTCTTCAAGTCTCTTAATAACTTGCAACATAATACTAAACCATCAGGATTATCAAGGACATTAATCTTTAATAGGATAATGTAGTGGTTGTCTTTCCAGAAAATTTTAATTAGAACATACCCTTCAATTCTGTGATGCCAGATAGAATTTATCATCTTAATGTTCAATTTATCATTTTTGTTTTTTGTTTTTAAATCCAATCCAGTTGCATTACTGGGTAAATGAAATGCAAAGGATGTGTTTCTCCATTAAACAAGAAAAAAAAGTTTTCAAAAAACTCTTCTCATTATTTCACTAGAATAGTATATGATAATACTTTTGATTTTCCACATCTGATGGGATAATTTCATTTTTTATTTTACTGGGAAATTTCCTGGAACAATAACAGTTAGCATTATTTCAAATGCTTTTCCTAATCTAAATGATTAAATAAGCTATGATTAGGTCCACTGAAAGCAATACAAGTTTTTCACAACCAAGTTGACAGATGGTTCTCATTGCATGGGACTCAATCCTATGCATTTTCTCAGAAATAAATTCTACTAGCTTCGAAAGAGCTTTCTCCCATGTAAATGTACATCCTTATATTTCAAAACCAGCTTAAATATGCAGTGGTTGACAGAAGTTAGCCTCTCACTTCTGCTAGCAGAACTCCCCTTTTGCTGGCCAAAAGCATGAAGATTTACCCTTAAAAAAAAAAAAAAAACAGCCCAACTGTTCTGCTAGTCATTTGCAAAGGAACCAAACAAGGGGTCATAAAGAGGCAGAGCAAGAAAGGAGCTGAGTTATTTCCTTCTAAACTCTGTCCAGAAAATGATGAGCAAGTATAGGATTAGCCTGAGGGCAGTCTAATTCCCAAGGCATTGAATCCAAGGGAGAATTAGGAATTTGATTTTTCAAATTCCCCCTTGAGTCACTTCCATCATGGTATTCCTTAGGATGGACTACTTAATATTTGAGGCAGGAGATCAGTCATTATCTCAAACAACCAGCCAGCCATGTTCCTACGTATCTTCTTGGGACAGAGCAATAATAATGAACTGAAAAGGCCAGGAGGCCTGTGACTTGGAAACTACAGAAGATTAAGTAGCTGCTCCTATTGGACTTAAAATCACTGTGCACATCTGCAATAGTGAACAATAAGGTCCATCATGAAAAGACAAAAATGATATATTGGTTAAAGCAAAGGAAAGAGAGAAACATGTTGCTTTTTAAAAGCATCCTTGTCAATTTATCTGTGTTTGACTAGTTCATTCCAACTCTTTCTCAGGCTTTCAGTATTTTCTCTAGCAGCCTTTAGGCAAAATATCCATCATGATGAGTAGCTGGAACATCTACAGTATTTGCCTGAAAATAAGGTACGAAATTAGGTAGCACAAACACATTTGACATTCATCCAATGGCTTATTTAAATACAAAACAAAAGAATAATCAGATGTTCAGTGTGGGAGAATAATTTCACAGCCATCGGCCAATCAACGCAAACACAACTAGTTTGTTCTGAACTTAACCCTGAAGAGGGGTAGGTATGTTTGACCATAAAGTGATGAATGTATTTCTGGCATACTTAGATACCTGTGTCTTGGTTTGCATCCTTCTAGTTGACAGTCAGGACACTGAAGTGCATTACAAAGAGATTATACTTAAAATAGCCACTACAATGTTACTTTTCCTTTTCCTTTTTGAATGTTCCTTAGAGCCTCACTAACACTGTAGTTTCTTCCCACTGAGCCCTTGTCATTTAGAATAGGCACAGAGTCAAATAAGCAAATCCTTGAGGTCAAATCATCTTAAAAAGAGATACCAGGAATGAAAAAAGCTGATGCAAACAAGCATCCTTGATGCACAGGTTATGCGTTAAATGTTAGGGTTTCAGTGAGATATTTTCCCTCAACACGAGGCACTCCATCTTGATAAGGTCATTTGTTTTAACATGTTGAGGTGCTCCACCTCCCAAAACATTAAGGCTGGGGTCATCTGATTGGGCTGGCCATCTTGCCTTGAGAATCAGCACTTCTGTTCATGCCTCTACATGTGCAGAAGTCCCATTTGCCAGCTTGTGTAGAGCACTGTCATTCAGAAGTTGGAAAACAGGAAGTCACTTTGCTTCACTGAGTGGCATCGAGATGCGGCTTTGCTAGACATTTCATGGATTTGAAGCATCCTTTTGAAGCTTCGCACACTCCTATTAAGTAAGGAGAACTTTTGCAGCATGAAAAATGTTCACGACTTGCTTGTCATCAGCAACATGCCAGTCATTTCTTTTGCACTTTTTGGACACTTCTCATTCAATCTGATGGGGGAAAAAAATGCCTTTTAGATTTCTGTCAAAGGAGAAAAAAATAAATAAATGACATTCTCAAGGGTATTTACTTTTCTTACAGAATCGCAGAGAAATAGGGGGCCACTTCCAAAGGAAAATGTCATGAGGAAATCTCCTCCCCCCCCCCCAGTTCAGGAAACATGAGCATCTAGGGAAGCTGCAGAGCAATAACATCTTTTTCTCCACTGAGTTTTCTTGGCAATGTTACAGAAATTGATTGCCATTGCCTTCTTTTTGCACATTCCTCAATTTTCCAGTCTAGTCTACTGCCCTTGTATTACCTGGACATCTCCCATCTAAGTGTTGAACAAGCTTGACCCTGCTTAGCTTCTGAGCCTAAAGAAGGTCAGCTAGGTGCTGCCACCAACTGAGGTGCAGAGTTATAGAGAGATACTAGGAGAATAAAACAGTAGACTACTCTATCATATTAAAGCAATGAAGTAGGCACCAGAGGAATGAAAAGGAAAGTTCTAAAGCACTCTGACACTGAGGTAGCAACCCTCTTTTTCAGGGAAGAAATCCTTCAGAAAACCAGAAAGATTTAGGAACAGTGTTACTTTTGATGTTATCTGGAGATTTTATAGCAGCCTCCCCCTGTTGAGTGCCCTTCAAATACATGGACCAATTCACAGAATTCCATGGTCATCATGGGCATTGAGACCATCACATCACATACCTCCCCATGAGATTCACAGATGAATAGGTGCTTGAACCTGGATCTCCCTGGTCCCAACCCTGCCTGTTAACATGACACTACCCACTTTGAAGAAAACATTCCTCTGACTTCAAGTCCTCTCACATTCTTGTCAGTGTTTACAATCATTGTGGATAATTTCACAGCAACCACATTAGGAGAGATCATGTGGAGAATTCCAAATTGCCACTTCAATAAAGTACATTGCCATGCCTTTATTGTTTTCTGGCAGATTATATAGCTTTGTAGATCACCCTCTCCTCATCGTTCAGCCTGTTTGAGATTGTTATGCAGTCAAGAAGCATTATGCTTTGATATATAAACACAGTAATAGCCTGTTTCAAGATAGCAGAAACAAATTAAGCAAAGTAGTGGGAGATTGGGGGTTATCTACTTGTCTTTTCCTTCAAAAATCTTGACTGCTGAAATATGCTGAATGTGACAATAGACTGCTTCTGCTGGGGGTCTCCTCTTTCTCCCCCCCCCCCCCATCCTCTTGACAAAATGTGTTCGAGCTGGTGACAGATTTGAAATCTATTTGTCATTAAAAAGCTTCTAGTGGATATTTCTCAATCCCTTTCATTATGGATATGTGTCCTGGATGGGGTGGGAGGTGAGTGCCACTTATTCATCTCTAAATACATATTAAATATCATGCAAAAAATTATCGCCTTCCCTCCAGAGTGAATATAAACTTCAGAAAAAGTAGATTATACTTTTCCTTTCTTTTTTATTCTTTTACTAAAGATGTGGGATGTAAAGCAGGCCTGTTCTACAGTATAATTGAAGGTGTACAGATCCTATCTCTCTAAAAAAAAAAAAAAAAAAGCAGTTGGTCACTGTATCATTCAGTTTGAGTTCCAAATAGGAACTGAGTGGAAGGGACTGGAAATGGAAATCTCTACTCTTTTCCTAAGAAAATCAATCTAGCTTGTAACCAAGAATTAACATCTGTTGGGGGAAAAAAAAATCCAGTCTAGCCAAGGCAAAAGTAAAAGAGTCCAGGGATACCTCTACTCCTTTTGGGGCTTCTCTCAGTTTTTTCTAATTATTTGTATTCTGTATCAGGAAAAAAAAAAGTCACACACCAGAAGCATGGTCCCCTCCACCCCAACATTATTTCATTTATAAATGAATTATTTCATTCATGTGCTTCTGGAGCTCAACATACCACATAGGCTCTTCCAACATGTTATCTTCTAACAATCTTGTAAGATAGGCTGACAGATATAGATTGAACCACAATGAACTTTATGGATGAGTGTGGATATGAATGCCTCAGTCCTAACAAAATGCTCTAACTACATAATCAAACAGGGGAAAAAAAAACCCCTTCAGAATAAAATTCTTTGTTATACATCCATTAACTACTAACCAATCTCTCTGGACTTTATTCTTGGCATACCTACCATCCCCATGAGATCATACTCTAGAGCGTGTGGTGCTGTTGGTAGGTTTAAAATCCAGATGGGATTATATGCAGGTGATTTATGCTATTATTAACATGTTGGGAGAGGACATAATATCATAGCACTGCATGGAACTGCATATACAGTTGGTGTCTGCACAGAATCATTATTGGGTGGCAAGCCAGAGGAGCACTACCATAGGTGTTGACCTCCTTAAGAAGTCAAACTGAAGGGAAGCAGATGGCTGATGTTATACAGTCTGAAGAATTCACTGACAATATTTACAGTTTCGTTCTCCAACAATCTCAACATTTAAATAGTCTGCCTGGTAAAAACGAGCTGGTCAGCTCAATTATACAACAGTTCATGTGAACATTCTTAATCATGGTGATGGAGAGGGGGAAATACCACAGCGTATGTATATAGTGAGAGACTGCCATCTATCACTCCAAAACTTTGTGATTCAAACGTCTGTTTATATATCATTTCTGTAATCCATGACAGTATTGTTTGAAGCATTTTAAACTGATGTTTAACATTGAGTTGATTCTATTTCGTAGCTTTATTTTTCTATTGTTTGCTTCCTGAGCATATTATTGCTTTCATTTTCATTATACTTAACAGAAGAATAATATTTCAATAGCTAATGTTATTTCATCTTTAACAGAAAACTAGCAATGATGGTACAGTACAAAGCAAAGATTACTTTAAAAACAATAATGCTACTTTACTATAAAAGGGTAGAGAAGACCAGCAAAAATATGTTATTTAGAAAAGTTATTTCAGCCTACTTTTAAGCATATTATTAAACCCTGAACCCCATGAAATAATATTGATCAGCATGTCTGTTATGCTAGTGGAGGGCCATGTTGTAAACAGAAAAATGTGCATTGATCCAGGATTGTAAACTGTAAATCTTGGATCATACTGTCCTTCCAACACTGAAGAATAATCTTTGGGCTACCTCCCATTCTAGATAAATCTATCATTCTTTATATATGATGAAAAGTTGACAGTTTTTGGTATGTAATTGCCATCTTTAGACTGCACTGATCTTTGTAACGCTATATTAACAAGCTTACAGGTTTTTTTTTAATATATATATATAAAAATGGGGTTATAGTGGGTAAAGACCATATCATATGAGTCAGTGTCCCTCACCCATTTTATACTTCCAATATAATGAACCTAATAGCCAACCCCTTTTAAACTTCTTTGGGGTGTCCAGTAAATGTGTAAAAAAAAATAATCTTTTGCTGAATTAGTTGCATTCTAAGATTGTAAGGAACATACTTAATATTCTTTAAAACATTTAACCTTTATTTATTTAATCTGGGCTATTCCAGTGCTTTATTTCTTGCAGATTACTAGTTCTTACTTTAGTGATACTCTATAATTGTTTATTTTAAAAAGTGGTAGAATTAAAATAATCCAAAACATGTTCCAATACTTATGGTAATTTAAGAGTTTTAAATGTTGCTAATGCAGTTGAGCTAAACTATGAAATCATTTTTCTTTAATTGATTGTATTGCTATTTCACAGTTTTAAGCAATCCAAATATGTCTTGCAATATCTCAAATGGTTTAAAAACTTAATTGGAGTTAAGATGATCTAGAGTATTAATACTGCTTTTTGCATATGACTTTAAAAAGAGTTATTTGCAAATTGAGATTATCCCAGAGTATAAATCTACTGTAGGAACAGGAGTCAAAATTATACTTTCATCCCAACATCTTCCAAATGTGTCTTGCAGCCTTTAAGGCATGAAATATATTATGGCTAAAGCTGGAGCCACGACCCTGCCATGATGTGAAAGGATCACCTAATAGCTTTCTAATTGTGCCCATTGTGGTGTTCTGATTTAATCGCTTGTATTTCATAAGGAAATTACACTTCAGTTACATGCCCAATAATAAAACAGAAAGCTGGGAAAGTTAAAATCCCAGTCAACGTATGATAGTTATAATTATAACAAAGACAATCTAGGCAATTTTCATTCCCATTGTTAATTTCTTGATATCTTATCAGCATGCTTGAAATAAATTAAAGTTATTAGTCTAGGAATACCTGTAAATGCATATATTAATCTTGGTCTATAGTTAAATCTTAGCTTAGCTGACTAAATGGGAAAGGAAGTATCCTGAATGTCAGTTTCATTGCAAATGACATCATTTACAGTGATTTTGGACATTTGTATCATTTATATAATAACATTAGGCAAATGTGATAAACTGCAGCAAATGACATAATAGAAATTTACCTGCTTTGTCAAGACTATTTGAGATGCGACAGAATTGTCTGTTATTTCAGACAAAATTCTCTAAATGGAGGTCCATTAAATTGATGTTTTACTGCAGTACTCCTTATTACAACAATTACCTTTCCCCCAAAACTCAATGGATTTTTAACCACCTATTTACATCCATTTTTATTTATCATAGAAAAAAGGTGATTTGGTATAGCTACAAATGAAGAAACTTTAATTGAAATATCTGTGCCTAAATCTTTAAAGGATTCCAGAAAACAAATGAAATCCAAATTATTTCAAATTTCCATAAAGGCATCAACACCTATAGTAAATACATGAGACTTACTACAATTAACTGAACAACTTCACAAATTATCAAACTTACATAATATCAGTATATTTGGTATAGAAAATAAGGATATATTAAACATAATATGTCATTGGAATATAATAATAATTTGTATTCAATTTCAGCATTGTTATACCAGAAATGTCATCCACATCTTAAAAAAATAAAAAAAAATTCCAAAGTTTCCAATAACAAACTAAAAATAAGAGGAGAGAAGGGAAATACTTGATAAATTCCATGAAATATCTCGAGATATGAAGATAATTCCATTTATAATAAACCTAATTTGAAATAATATATAAATCCAACTGATTTTTAAAAAGAAAAGAAATCCATATTAAGACAAAACATGTTTCATAAATTTCCATTGCATGATATCAAAAGCCTTTTCTGATCCAAAAAAACTAATCTAACCATTGCTGGTTTCTTTCTTTTTTCTTTTTTTCTTTTCTTTTACACTGATGAGTTAGTATTATATAATTCTGAAAAAAAATTAATGAAACTTGATTCATTAAATCAGCATCATTATATTTTACTCTGAGTGTCCTTAATACTAAAGAAAATGCTACATTTTTGCATCTGTTACAGCCAAGAGTCTGTAAAGCCAATATTATCATTAATTGGAACCAATCTAAACATCATAAAGAACCACCTAATTTAAAAAAAAAATTGCAAACTGGAACAAAGGTAGGAAGGAGGGAAGGAGGAGTGAGGAAGGATTAATTCAAGGTTCTAAATAAAACTGAGAGCTTATATCTTCACTGCCAGCACCTTGGCCCCTGGCTGGCAGGGGTATGAGCAGCTGGTTTTTGTGCTCTCCGTTTTTCAGCTTTTATTATCTAATTTTATAACTTTCTATTTTAATCTATTTAAATCTACATTTTTTTAACCATTTCTATAAATTTGTATACCAGAGAGGCTACCCACCAACTCCAGCCGTTATCTATTAATATTATAATCCAGGATTTAAGAATGAGGAAAAGGAAAAAGTGCAGCATGTCCACTCTGCAACACAGACTTCATCTAAGCCACTGAAGCAGCAGAAAATGGACGACCTAACAGTAAACAAGCAGACTGCTCCAGTAAGTAATTTGGCAATGGATTCTTTCTCAGATAGATCTAACTCTTATAACTCACTGGAATGGGACCTACAGTCAGAATTAGAAAGTCAACAGCTCACAGAGCATTCTTCCTCCATCGCAGAGAATGTCGCCTCTCCCCGGTCTACAGCGGTATGCTCAGCAGCTGCTCTGCTTATGCAGGGTGGGGATGCCACAAATTTAAAAAAGAGAATGTAACAGATTTTATATCCAGACTATGTCTGCTTACAGCTCAGACAGTCATCTCAATCTTTGATCTTTTAACAACAGTCATAGAAAAGGTTGACTTCCTGAAGGGGTCCTTTGCAAAGTTTATTAAGAGTCACCCAAACAAAACAGAAGAAATTAGGAAGGAATCAGCCATTCACATTGATGGATACCGGGTAGCTAGTACAAGAGCAGAACTGGCCCCACTCCCAAAAACATAAGGAGAGGAAAGAATATCTGCAAAGGAATTAACCCTCAAACACAAAATGGGCAGAGATGAGACAAATGTAATTATCACTTACAGAATAATCAGATCACATTGCAGATTTATGACAACAGAGTGAATAGAGGGTGATGGGATGATAGAAGAGATGTTATACTGTCCTTGAGTCAGCTGCTCCATTGTAAATGCTCTGTGATAGATTTAGTACATGCTGAATGGCTGTCATCTAGAAGGGACTATACCCGAATTTTACTAACATTCAAGCAGCCTACAGTCTCTAGCATGCTTTTCAGAATGAAGCCCTTTCTGAGTACTTTCTCAATATTTCCAATACGCGTCTTTCGCTCAGAGAAAGTGAGCCCACTTCTGGATCAGTCTCCTCAAGAAGATACTATCATTTTAAAACTTGATTCTAACAGCTCTCGTACAGATAAACATGAAACGGTTGCATCAGCAATGACCCTGAGAAAGCAGAGTAATAATCTACAAAATGTGTTATCTACAGTTAGGGAGTCTGTTGAGGAAGTGCCAGCGTAAATGTGGATTGATTGATTTGGTGTGCTACCAGAACCAGAGCAAGCAGATATTATACAGAGCCTGGGCGAATTAAGAGAGGCACTGATAACAACACAATCCACAGCAAAGCCATTAATTAACCTGCCCCTACCAAGTACTCAGGCCTGTGTTAATATTCCCACTGAACAGAGTATTAAGACATTTGAATGAAATTTATTCATCCGGTGATTAATAGGTATCCGGCCACTCTGATACCGACTATCTACAGATCCTGCTTAAAGACAAATAGACTACAGTCACAGCGCATATAGCTAGATTCTGTGCAGCAGCATTAAAGATTCGTTGGAATCTGACAAATACCTTATTGTAAATAGTTTTATATAACCAACACACTTCAATGTTAGATATTACCATTTTATCATCATCTTAATTATAGTTAACAATCAATGATTGTAGGATATCATAATTTAAGGAATAATAATTACACTACAGTATAGGCCGCTTGATTTCATGTATAAATGACATTTAGGCAGCCAAATTATAATTATGATATAGATTTTACTTATTATTATATCTAAGATTTTTAATTAGACATGTTATGTGCATTTTTAATTGTACTGGTCTATGACTGTAATAAACTGATTGATTGATTGATTGATTGATTGCCAGCACCTCTTCTTCCTAATCATCTGCTGGACCATTAATTATAAATGATTCTTCTCCTGAACAGACTCCTGCCTCTTGAAAACAGTCTCCTTGATAAGGGAACTTAGCCAGATGGGGACTAGGGCTTCCACCAAGTTCGCCTGCCTCTATTCTTGAGACAACAGGTGAGATGTTCTTGAGATGCATTTGAGGTACTAATTATTCTTCTAGGAATTTAATTGTATAGAAATTTCTACTATGTTCCAGGTCTGTTTATTGAAAGATGGGAGTTTGTGCCAAGCAAGATCTTGACAATGGAATCCCTATGCCTTTATCTTGAGCATTATAATAGATTTATTACAGTATTAGAATAGAAATCATGAAAATGAACCCATGGTTCATGACTCATTGTGACTGGCTCTTTCTAACTACATAATTCTTGCATAATTTGTTGCCTGATTTTTTTTTTGCTTCACGCTGTACATTTTTGCTTGTTAAAGCTGAACATAAACGTGTTAGCCTAAGGAGGCCACAGCAGTCTTTATTGTTTCATAGTAGCAAACAAGCTTGACTACTCTTCTGGAACTGACTTATAAAAATACAGTCCATAGAATAGAAATTTCATAAATGCTTTAATACCAGATACAAATTATAGAGAGAAGTTGGTTCCAAAGGCATGACGAGTGAGTGACAGTAAGGAAAGAACTAAAATAATGAATTCAGTAATAAAACAGTTTAAATCTTTGCTTTGTATCGGTATAGAATTGGGTAAAGACAGTAATCAAATACATATTTTTGCTGTTTTACAGGTCATTAAGGGTAATGGAACAAGCAGTAGATGGCAAGAGAGTTTGGTTCTCTAGAGGATAAATAATTACTTCTTGCTTTTTATTTATTTATTTTTTTCTGAACCAAATGGTAGAAGACAGAAAATTTGATAATATATGATCCTTGGTATTCAATCTACTGTTAGATATGTTTAATATCTATTAGTTTTGAGGCTACTTCTTTTGTAGGACAAGCTTTAAAACTAGAAGGTCATATCAGGAAGATAGTCAACTGTGAGTATTTTTGCTAGCATTTAATTGCATCCTGCTCTATATGCATGAATACATTTTTCCTTATTTAAGTTTCTATGCTGCTTCAATCATTAGCTGACTCTGAGTGGCATACAGCCCTTCTATACATAAACAAGATTTTAGAAGCAAAATATAGCCAACCAATAAATAATATTACATAGATACACATTCCTATGTGAAAGATAATCAAATCAATATAATTGTAAACTCCTATACACACATAAGGTATTGGTCTCAAACCAACTCCCACTCAAATAACCAATTGAAATCACCAGATTTTGATTGCCTTCCTAAATCATAATAAAGATGGGGAAAGTTAAATATATGAGTGGGAGAGGTTTCAAAAATGGGGGGGCAGTGATTGAGAAATCCCATCTCCAAGATACTGCATATGACATTCTTTAACACAGTAAACCCAAAAGGTTCTGATTGCATATTGTGGAAACTAGGAAGAAGGATAAAACCTGTTCTCTAAGAATTTCAGGTTAAGTTTCTAAAAAACAATTTTGTATTCTTCATGTTTGATAGGAAAAGCATATAAAATCTAGGTACAAACTGATAAAAATTCAGGAAGAAGAAAACAGACAAAATCAAAATAATTAAAAATTAAGATTTTCTTTTCATTTCAAGATTAAAATAACTTTGACCGTACTGGATACCTAAACATAAGGAAGGATACATTTCTCAATTTCAGTTTCGATCAATTGTTTATTTTCTTGACTACAAATTGTTTTTGGCCCCATTTGCTAAATTTTACATGTTAATGTTTAATGTCACAAATATCTGTGTTCATTTTCTTGTATGTATATTATATGTACTTTTAGCAAGTGTTTTCCCTAAAGTAACACATTTTTCTATGGACTCAGTTATATCCACTGTTGTGCTGAAGTTCCTTAATATATGCATTTTGCTTTTTTTTTTTTTTAGTTGTAAACAAGATTGCAACATTCTGAAAAGTGTTGCTCTCACTATGCAAGTGTCTTCTGATTTCTGAATAAATGTGGAAGAATCAGGGTTGTGTCCAGGGTGTGGTCAAAAACATCAAGATGGCAGCCATGATGGTGCAATAGAAGCTCTACCCATAAAGTAGAGGAGGTGGAGCTTCGATTGTCTTGTCCAGTCATGGCTGTGATCTTGATGCTTTTGACCACATCCTGTGGACAATCCTGGGAATATGCAAATTGGCTAAGCTTGCATGCAAATTCAGAGTGAAAATTTTCTTCTCCAAACCTACTCCAAGGTTTCTCTCTATGTTCCATTACAACTCTTGCCACGCTACTTTCTAGTTTTCTGTTCTGTGGATCAGGTGGGAACATGGAAGGCACCCAAAGTCAGTCTCTTGATAACTGCAGCACAATATTGTGCCAAAATCTTGCACCTTGCTGGCTGGGGAATTCTGGGAGTTGAGGTCCACATATCTGAAAGTTGCCAAGGTTGAGAAATACTGGTCTAGACCATTTTCAGTCATAGAAGCTCTCCAGGTGCCTGGGATCAGTTATTCTTTCTCAGCCCAGCCTACCACACAAGATTGTTGTTGTGGGGGAAAAAAAATAGGAAGAGGGAACACTATGTATATCATCTTGAATTCCTTAAACAAAAGGCAGGATATAAATCTAAGAAATAAATAAAGGGCCATATAAAGTGTTTCCTTATGTCATCTTCCTCTGAGATTTAATTGAGGGCTAGGAAACTGCCCACTTGCAAACATATTTTTCTACAGTGAAAGACAGGTCTCTTTTCCTCCCCCCCCCCCCGCTTTGGTCACCTGGTCACCTCATAAATGTAAGTGAAATAATTTTCTTCCTTCTCCTCTTCTCCTCCTCTTCCTTTAAGCAGGGAAAAATGTAAATACATATAGAAAATAAAGAAGAAATTTTCAGTACAACAAAAAGCTCTGCAATTACCAATAAGGCTACCTTTTAAAGATTTCCCACTTGTCCACAAATAAACATTCAATTTTTGACTGAGCTCACTAAACGTAAAGTCAGTACATAAACTAGAATAAACTTTTTGCTTTATGCTCAAATAATATTGCTTCATTTTTAAAATACATATGCATTGTATTTTTGAACAAAATGTGTTTTGTAAATGAAATACTAATATAATCCATTAAATAAAGTTAGGGGATAACTGGAACTGCAAAGGGGACAAATGCACAGAAACATATAAGCAGACACACACAAACTTCTAGGCAACTTCTATTTCTTTCAGAAATCCTGGCCCTAAACCTTGAAGAGAACACTAGGAATAAAAAGGATCAGGACAAATTAAATGCCTGAAAATTCAATTTCCTTGGAAAACAAAATAGAGCAGTTCTCATTAGAGTGGTGTCAGCAAAAGCCACCTCAGTAAAAAATTTAATTAAAATGGTTGAGGTTTTTCTCAAAGGGTACATATAGATGCTCATATGCTCTGAATGTTGAGCTAAAATATAGTTTAGCTAAGCTTTAAAATTCTTATTAATTTTTACATGTTGGTGTTCTTGATAGGAAAGCTAGCAGAATGGTAATTATAGTGATTCTAAAAGCTGGGAAAGGTCAATATCAAAAGAAAGAGAAAATGTTTTCCCTGTTATCTGAGAAACCTGTTGTTGTCTTTGTGTGAGCTCCAGGTCAAATATCTCCAGCATAGTCCATGATACAGAATCATAGAATTAAAGATTGATCCCCTGCTCTGCTCAGAGATCCAGATTAAAGCATCCACAAGAAATGTCTCCCTAGGCTATGCCTGAATACATCCAAACCCCACCACTTTTCTGGGTAATTGGTTCCACAGTTGAACTGCTTTTTGATAACTTAAATCTATTATTCTGGGATGATAGAGAATGAATCTTGACCTTTTGTGCTTTATCCTTTACAGGTAGGTGAAGAATGCTATCATATCTCCCTTCAAATTGTCTTTTTCCATGGTTGAACATTCACAGATCCTTCAGTTTCTGTTAATGGGACTTAGTTGCTGGATCCCTGATTATCTTCATTGTCGTCTTCTTCTTTTTTTTAATCTGTTCCACTTTGCCTGAATTCTTCTTAAAGAATCGAAGTCCTTCTAATGCCCAGAATTAGACCATATATTCAAGGCAGAGTATGTTCAATGTAGAATAAAGTGGAAATATTATTTTCTGTGATTAAAAAAAAGCCCTATATACTGTTGATGCAACCTAAATTTGAAATTTTTATTGTCATGTTATACTGCTGACTTATATTTCTAATTTTCTTTTTTGAGATTTTTTATGTACATATGATGGCCAAGCAGGTATCAACCATTCTATAACTCTGCATTTATACAGTTCAAAAACAAAAATCAAATGCATAGGTCTGGAACAGGTGGTGAATGCATAATTGTTTAATCACAGGAAGTAATGTATCCATTTTATTTGGCACTGATCATAGAGATTTTGCACCTGTCTCTTAAATTTTACTTTCAGCTATAACTGTTCAAAAATATTTTAATTTTATTCCTGCCCTCTAAAGTATTGGAAAATCTCACTCAATTTTGCTTCATTTGCAGATGTAATAAGCCCTTCCACCACTTCCTTGTATAAGTCATTAATAAAACTATTAAAGATTGCTAGGCCGCAAGTTAAACCCTGTGGCACTTCACTTAATATCTCCCTTCACTTTGATGAGGAACCATCAATGAGCATTCTTTGGATGTGATTTTTTTTTTAAGATTGGCATGTCATCAAGCTCACATTTTATTAGCTTTGTAATTAGAATATTATGGGCTATTTGTTAAATGCTTGCAAGAAAAAAATCAAGATAATGTCTATAGCATACCCTCAATCTATTAAGAATATTATCCTATCTAAAAGTGAGATAACATTAGTGTGGAAAGACTTGTTCTAGTAATCACCAGATTACCATTGTTCCTGGTAATCATTATATTGTTTTCAGCATAGTTATAGATAGATCACCCTGTAACTATGCCTCTAAAATCTGTGTCAAACTGAATGATCCAAAGTTCCTTAAATCTTCTTTTCCTTCAATTTTTAAGAATGGCAAAACATTGTTCTCATCCCAATATTTGGGAATTCTTCAAGATTTAAACAAATCTATCTTCTGGGGAAGAAATGGCAGAGCTGACAACTGCGATGGAATGAAGACTTGTCAGATAGACTGGGTCTTCGTAATTCTTCTCCAGACAAGAAGAGGACTTGAGATCACCCACAAGTGCTCCATACAGTTGCTCCTCATGAGGAGACAGCAACACAGTGGTGTCTGGTGGGTTCAGAGCTCTGGGAGATCACCATCTTACTGAAACCATGGTCGGTGCCTTCAGAAAGGACATGGCAGTCACATACTTCCTTTTCTAATGACTTTTGGATATTACTTGTTAACTGCTTTTCAGCTACTAGGAACCTTTTGAGCAACATGTTTTACAACACCAGGTGAATTTCCTTCAATCGTTAGTGAAAGAAGTTTTAAGTACAAGTTTAAGGACTTTAAAAAATCTATTTTGGAATAAACAGTAAAAGAGTGATTACAACTTTGATTTTGGAAAGTTACAAAAAAATAAGGGTCCAGATGGATTTGAAATAAGATTTTGGAGTTAATCATAAAAATCCTTCCCATGGGAAAACGCTTCTGTTCTGAATTCTTTTTAAAAAAAATGATAGTTTGAGACTTTTTTAATT
Source organism: Python bivittatus (assembly GCF_059951505.1). Classification (NCBI taxonomy): domain Eukaryota; kingdom Metazoa; phylum Chordata; class Lepidosauria; order Squamata; family Pythonidae; genus Python; species Python bivittatus. The sequence goes on from NW_028277113.1 coordinate 6,085,580, forward strand.
TATTTTTTTTGTTTTTATTTTACAAAAATGACAAAAGAAAAAAAGGAAAAAAAAACAAAAAAGGAATAAAACACAAAGATACATACATTATTAAAAAAGCAATTACATAACAAGTGTTAAAAATAAGTAGAAAAATACAACAGAAAAATAAAAAATAAAAATATATAGTATGTAAACAGTTACAATCCTGTACATATTTATCTAATACAAATATTATGTGAATATACATATACATACACACACACACACACACAGTGTGTGTCTCTGTGTGTATATTTCTAATACAATTAGTAACTATCATGCTTTTTTCTAGCCTACTGTATTTTATATAAATAAGTTCTATATTTCCTTATGTGTCCATACAAAATCTATATCTATAGGCAATCCACTCACAATCAGGTCTTCAATCCACTGAGTGAATGGGTCCATGCACTTATCTTTCCAGTGTTGCAATATCAGTCTTTTAGCCATCGTAAGGGCATGGAGAATCCATTTACATTGTCCGGTTGTCAAATTCCATGTACTAGGTATGTAATTCAAAAGAATATTAACCTCTGAAAATTTTAGCTTTTGTAGCACAGTCACATTTATATGGTCAAACTACTTTTTCCCAAAACTTAGTAAGTATAGGACATTGTAAAAATATATGTTTTAAAGAAGCATTGTCCTTGTTACATCTCCAACACAATGCTGTCTTAGGCAGTCCTTGTCTATACAAATATAATGGACTCCATTACATTCTAAATATTATTTTTTGTTGTATAAGTCCTAGTTTAAGGTCCATTGACAGTCCTGAGATAGAAGTTAAAATATGCTTCCATTGTCTAGGTAATATAGAAACTAATTCTCTATTCCACTCATCTCTTAACATCTGAATGTCAAATTGATTTATTGATAACAAATATCTATAAAAGGTAATCGTTTTTGTTTTGTTTTTAGACTCCTATCTATCCATATCTGAAGAAACCTCTTTATATATTTTATTTATATTACATGTACTAAGTTATATCTTTTGATATACACATACTTAAGTATTTAATGGATTCAGTACAAATATGGAATTGATAATCCTTAATGAATGGGTAACTAATTTTGCACCTTCTGGCATCAATTCCAATTTGGACCAATTAATAAAATATCTTGCTATTTTGATAAAGGCATCTGTCATTTGCATCAACACTGAAATAGTAGTGTGAGGTTTAGAAATAAACAGAAGAATGTCATCTGCAAATAAAACCAATTTGTGTTCAACTGAATTATGTACTACTCTGTAGATCTCCCTATGTTGCCTAATAGCACAAGGCAGGAGTTCCACACAGATATTAAGTGGATGAGACTCTGAAGGTTGGACACTAGAGGAAACCAGAAGGAACTAAATATTACAATTAAAGGAGAAGAACACTTAAATTTGACTCACTAATAAAGGATGAAGCAAAATATCAACACTGGACATAATGAAGGATATTTTTGAACAATGGACCCATCAGTTAATTTAAGAGCATGTATCTCTATAGATAGATTGTGCTTAAAAGATGCTATGGAAGAGGGACAAGTTTTACCTAACAAGATTGAGACTGATCTGAAAATGGATTTAAAAATGACAGGCTACAATAATGATATGGAAAAATATGCTACACTGGACATGCAAAAGGAATTGGCTGATGTCTTAATAATTAAAAGGGATATACAAATAATAAACCAAGACAGTGATTTGGATAATTTTCCTATATTGGATTTACAAAAGAGGCTCATTAAACTTTGAACAATTTTGTGAGAAGGGACAAAGAAAAAATGAAAAGAAACCAAGTTCTAGGACATTATTTGAACAGACTAAGGATCAAGATTGTTAAAAGTAAAAGGAAGGAATATAAAGTTGGTTTATTTGATCAAGGTTAAAATAGATATGTTGTTATCTCTAGTAACCCTTAATGGACTTTTGCTGATCAGGACTGAAATGATGAGGTTTTAAGGATTTCTTTATAGATAAGAGATGGGATTTAGGAAGAAGGGATCATTTGTTGTATTTTAAAGAGAAGGTGATAAGTTACAACAATTGTTTATACTTGTGATGAAGGGGAAATCATTTCTTTAGATATTTCTTTTCTTTTTCTTTACTATAGTCTTATTTTTTTTCTTTCCTTTCTATTTTCCTTTCTATTTTTTTTTCCATTTCTGCACTTTCTATTTTTCTTTTTATTCTTTCTTTTTTCTTTTTTACTTTGTATTAGTTTTTTTTTTCTTTTTAATTGTAACTTTTAATAAAATTACTACCAAAAAGGAGAGATTTCTTAAACAAATGATGGTTTGGTCAGACCATTAACAAGTTTGTTCAGTGTTCTGGGATTCAGTTGGGCTGCCTCTAGAGATTTATACTCTATTGTACTTGCAACTGCTCTTAAGAAAATTGGAAGCCACTTCTTTATAACTTTCCCTTCCCTTCCCTTCCCTTCCCTTCCCTTCCCTTCCCTTCCCTTCCCTTCCCTTCCCTTCCCTTCCCTTCCTTTTTCTCTCTGTTCTCTTTGTTTCTTTGCACTTTTTTCACTTGCTTATTATTTTACTTTACTTTACTTACTCCTTTCTTTCAAAATTTGTATGGCTTTTATTCTTTTAAAAATTATACATATATAATTTTTAATTGTAATTTTTAATAAAATTACTACCAAAAAAAGAGAGATTTCTTAAACAAATTATGAATATACATAATATATTCATTTTAACTTTCAGTCCTCTGCTCTTTTCAAGTACCTGGTGGCACACATATTCTATTAATGAAGAAAGACTGAACCAAAATAGGAACTGAGTAGCTCTACCTATTTTTTTGTTGTTGTTTTTGTTACTTGTTATCATTTTGCTGTCCACGTTAAGTAGTAGGTACTGATTCTTTTCTCTTTCTTTTCTCTTAAATACATCCAAATGAGCCCATTTTATTGTGACTAGCATTGTTTGGGAAATTCAGCTAATTTTTGAGCTTTAGCCTTTCTGATATCATCTCTACAGTTCCATGCTAGTGCATTTGTTCATGGTGACCTATCCCTTTCTACTTCCTATAAGTATCCTTTTCTAGGAAGTTGTTCTGTCATATCCCTAATCTGTACTTTATCTGATGGAGATAATTAGACATAAGAGTATAATGTTTGCTCCCGCTTCCCATGACATCTTTTTGGAATTCTTCTAAGGCAATGGACTGAAACCTAGTGGTTCTACGTGCAATGTCAACTACAGGAACAGATATGAGGAAAGAACTTTTACATGAACTCAAGATGTTAGTAAAAGTAAAGTAGGATAAGAAATTCATAGATTTCTCTAAGCAGGCAAAGCAAAAAGTACTTGAAGACAAAGGAAAAATAGGGATTTGATCCTGAAAATTCTGGGGACTAGGTACAGAGTAGACTGAGAATTATGTTAAGATAATGCAGTAAGGAATAGTGTTAGAAGTTAAATGAGTCAGAGACAAGTCTTGGAATTTTATATAGCAAACCTGTACATGATTAACATTCAAGGTAAAAGTCAAGGAAAAAAAATCTGGATGCCCCTCTTCAAGATATAAATTTCAGGAAAAAAAATAGTACAAATAGCTCAATACAATAAAATAATATACAATAAAATACACAGAGGAGTCAGCTTTGCAACTGTACTTATCAATAGCTCTTTGAGAGCAACTCCATTTATTTTCAAAGCCAGACTCTGCCACCAAATTTGGTTATAACAGTCAAAATATAACAGCATGATTCTTTTGGAGTTTCTTTTTCTTGACAAAAGAAGTAGCAAAAAGCATAAACCTATTATACATAGCTTCTTCAAGTTCTCCAGAAAGCTTACAAAAATGTCAATATTTTCAGGTCTATTGATTCAATAGACATCAGCACATCACCGCTTTAATCTCAGTAGCTCTAAGAGGTCAGAACTTGCCTCCTCCCCCATTGGATATACAAAATTAAGTTTGGCCACCCTAACTTCTCATATGAAGTCCTCTTCTCACTCCTCAGAATATTCCTACCTGATTCTACTTCCCTTTCAGATATAAAATGTGTATTTGTATATAGTTTTGTGTGTGTATGTGTAGTTTATATATCACACACATGCATGTGCACACAGATATAGTTTCTGATATTTCTGTAAAGTTTTCTGAGGAAAAACTGAGTTAATTACGAAGCCTTGTAACTGGTTGGTCCCCAATCCATGCCTTGAGGAGGGACATGTCTTCAATTCTTTGTGGAGGAAAAAGACATCAAGTTCTGATTTTAAGATTTAGATGTCAGTTGCATTCCTCTTCTTCTTTTTTTTAAATAGCTCAGAGAAGTACTTCTATAAACAACTTTTTTATGCTTCTCTGGAGTATTATAAAGAACCTTCTTCATTTATTCATAGTTTAAGTGTTTTAAACCAAGTCATGCTGGGAAAACATGAGCCATTGATATTATTTATTTTACATCTAACTTCTTATGCTGCCTTATAATTAGCTTTTACATGAGCAGAAGAGAGTTTAGATTAATTGAGCTGAGAAAGTACGCCCTCAGATGCTTCTTTGTAGGATTTAAAGAGGTTTATTTTGACCCATACACAGTAAGTGATATCATTCTTGGGATTGTAATAAAAGAAATGATTATTAAAGACACATAAAAGGACTGCAAATTAAAAAAAAAAAGGAAATTGGACTGGCTGCTTTGTCTTCATTAGTAATTTTTCTTGCTGCAATCCATGGAGTCAGGGCGCAAGTAATTACGAATTTGGATTGGTCTTACAAGATGAGAAATTAATAAGAAGCTGCCAATTTTAATCTCTGATCTTTTTGTTCAATGTTTATGTAATGAATTATGGCTATTTTAGCTGAAAGCTTTTCTTTTAATTGCTGTTTTTGAGGGTCTTATCTTGTGTTGAAATGGAGCATACCAATGTATTTCCAAACAAAAAAAATCTTATTGTTATATTACTTTCATAGACTTAATCTTTGGCTCCAAGGGGAAAAAAAGTATGAAAACTTCCAATTGTTCAAATAGGTCAGCATGCACCTATCAGAAGTAGGTATGTGCTGATCTACTTGCATAGGAAATACAATGGAATCTGAATTTTTTTAGAATCCTTCCATGAAGCATCTAACTAACTAACTAACTAACTAACTAACTCTCTCTCTCTCTCTCTCCCCCCCCCAAATCTGGTTATATACAGCTTTGTGTTATTAACTAGTCTTAAGTTGATTGATACACGTGTATTACTTCGAATGACCATAAACTAAGAAATGATTGCCCTCTTCAGTTAAACCATTTGGGATTATCAGTCCACAGATAAAATTTAATGCTAGCTTTCAAATCGTTAAGCATAACATTTTCCAGTGGGATCAGTTCATGGATAAGCAGTAGCGATACCTCAAATGTCTTTTTGTCCCTTATTGGAGATAAACAAATCACAGAAAAGAGGCAGGTGTATGGTGTCACTTGACGTGGCAGCATAAGACTACATTATACCAGTTCTTTAAAAAGCTGCCCAAGATGTATGTTTGTCACTAAATCCAAACCAAGGAATTAATTTTGATGTGTAAAGCTCTAAAATACTCAGGAGCCAGCTATTTATCCAATCATTTTCCTATCTATGTGATGCTCCATCTTTTGAAATCTACTGCAGAGGCCTTTCAAATTATCCCTGAATGATAAAAAATCAATGAGATGTAGTAGTTAAGGTGTTGTACTAAAAACAGGGAATTACAGGGTCTCGTCCACTCTTAGCCAGGGAAGCTCTAGGGATGTCTTTGAGTTACTCATTCTCACCAGGCTGTTGTTCTGGAGGAAAAATAAATCTTGTAGTATGCTTAGAAATAGCTGCATATCAAATCAAAATACTGCTGTAATGCTACAGAATCCATATTTAAATAAATCTGAACATTTCAACATTATAATGGGAATTTCTCAGTGATGCACCTTATATGGTAAATACCCTGCTGCATACATAAATACATACATATCTACCACACTATTCTCTTTTAGGATAAGTGGTGTTATGCAAACGTACACAAAAAGAGTAAGAAGTGAAAGAAATAAAGTCATGAAATCAGAAAAAGTTCAACAAACTAAATCCAGTTTACGCCAACTTTATAACTTTCCATACATTTTTGTCCTTGCAAACCTTTCATGTTTCCATCACATTCATGTCTCCCTTTTTGGGAACCCACCTCAATTTCATACACATTTTCCCCTGGAGATAATTAGAGTGGAACCAACATTGAATAACAAGAGATGATGAGTTTTCTTTTGAGCCAGATCTCTGAATAACATTGGGCCTATATATTGGGATGGGATAGCACTATATATAATACATCTTAGCTTTCCACCTGAATGTTTACTGGCAATCAGCATCATTTACCTATGTAAATGAGGAGGCAACCTGCAGTGGCTACTTTTGCAGTGGAGCCAAGGATAAAGGTGTATCTGGCTGCATATATTATGGAACTATGTTCCAACCATCATAGCATTGCGTTGAAGATAAGAGAAGGGCCCTTTGACAGGAGCAAACAGGTACCTGAGGATGTTGCTACTAGTCCAGAATAGTTCAGCAGAAGGTCTTGTCTCTCTTCCTCTTGACACTGATCTTCCATGCTTTGCTTGGACTCCTAGAGTAAACTGTCTCACCTCTGCTTTGTTGTCACATGACATATAAAGGCTCCCACTACAAAGTTGTCAGTGTTTCCATAGTTACTTCATACTACCCTAGCAGCAACACTTGCCTCTGGGTGAACCAGCTGATCCATAGCACACATTTCTGCCTTTCCCTGCTAACTTCAGGAGATGCGTACCTACTCAGAAGTATTTGTACACCAAAAGAACAGTGGTTAATATCCTCCATCACCATCACTTCAGTTGCCCTAAGGCTTCCAAGTTACTGGATGAATAGTACATAAATTGAGCAATGGATGTCCAAAGGTGTTCATTTATGGGGTCTTTATGCCATTTTAAATGCTTGGATTTCAGGCAACCTCCAATGTATTGAAAACATCACAAGTAAGTCTCTGCAATGGATACTTCTCTCTTGGTTACCCCACGGTGCAAATCCAGCAGTTGATATGCTACTCAGATCCTTACTAATGTATATACTAGTGATTTATATGTACAGAACTTTTCCTTATGAATGTATACTTTGGCCTAGTATTCCCTCTTATATGGATGTTTTTCTATGTGTTTGCATGCATCCTTAAACAGATAAGATTTTTCTCATTGTTGCTAAGTATGTTAGGGGTGGGATTTTGAGCTGTTAGTAAAAGGAAGCCCTCTGGACCTCATGACCCTTTCTCACATGCTTCTCATGGATGAGGGGATTTCTTCCTGCCAGCTAGATTTTGTTGAAGTAAGCCCTGAAGTCTTAGCCACATAAAAGAGACACAGATGGCAAATGACAGACAAAACCAAGTTGAGATAATTCATTTCATTCTTCAGTCAGTAGAAATGAATTTGAAACAAGGTTTTCTTGTGCATGTGGTAGAACTCATGCTTAACACAATTTGAAATGTATACATTATCACACGTTTGGTGTCCGACTGGTAATGTAAGAGTCTATTTTTTTCTGCTCGTGGAAAAAAAAAAAGGATTTTGCACTGTCAACAATTTGGCTTGCTGTTATTAAAGGACTGTAACTAAAAATGTAACAAAGCATCAACACAAATAGTGCTTCAAAGCAATTTAAACAGATGGGAATGATTTTGTGCCAACAACAATGGCCCAATTAAAACCCACTGCTTCCCAGCAACCAATTATCTTTTTCTAGGCCCCATATAAAATTCTGATGATTAAGTATTCCATTCAGAAATTGGTATTTTTTCTGCCTTCTCTAGTGATATTTTAAAGTAAGTACTTCCAAGATTGGAAACTTAGTCATATAGTAGGAGGGTGTTTAATTTTGATTTCCACGAGTGCCTTTCTCTGGCCCAAAAAGGGGGAAAATAAGCCAGACCTTTCACTTTTTTCATAAAAGAATTACATGAAAAAGGACATATTTTTAGCAGTTGCAGACACGTAGGGATAGTTAAATTTAAAATAGATATGTAGGAGTGATTATATATATATTTTTATATATATATATATACACACACACACACACACACACAGTATATAGGAAATGTATGTCTAAAAAACCACATCAAGGCAATTTTTGTAAAGAAATAATGACATCTGGGAAATGTGCACTAGAGGAGATTTTTCTGGGAGTTTACTTTGAAACCCGTCTATTAATAGAAGAAGTTGCATACAAAAGCAATGGAAATTAGGTTTTTTTTTTTTTTAAAGATGAAAAGTATTTTGAAAATAATGGATTGGAATATTGCTTTACTGGGTTTATGGTGATCTATTCATCTTTATTAGCAAAGAGAGTTCTCCGCCATACTGTAGCTTCACCCTTTACTTAGCTGTTTCTTTCCTTCCTTCTTCCCTTAAATCTGTGCAGCCGCAGCCCATCCCTTTGGCCTGTATCAAACTTTTTTTTTTCTTTTTTGTCTTTAATGGAAGGCACATGCTTAATCATCGTGGAAAGAGGTCTCAGATTAAAGTGAATATTGATACAATGGTTGCAAGATTTCCTCTATAGATCCCAGGGATGGGAGTAGGATTGGTAAATGTAGATATTTCACTACTAGCTGGTTCATGACATGACAGATTTTAGCTGGAAGAAACTCAAGACTCCAGTTAGTGTTCATCCATTCTGGGCTATGGACCTGTGGGGGGAAGAGGGGGGAGGGAGAGGTGGGGAGCAGAGAACATGGGGGGACATAGATGGGAATCCACTTACTTTGTAAAATGTACAAAATGGCCAAGGAATTTTTCTTTACTTTAAAAAGCCCAATATGCTTATAGCAGCTCTGGGTTCTTTGTCAAAACTTTCCCTGGTGTTTTCTGAAATAGTCTTATGACCACATAACTATTTAAAAACTTAAGGAAGATATAAAAGACAACTTATTCATTTTAGAAAAAAGTATAACCCCCTTCTGCCACCAGGTGTAGTCCGATTAATTCTTCTATGAATTTTTAATTTTAAAAAATCAATGCAAACATTGTCAGATTGGAAATCAACCTCCCAAAGTAGATGGTGAAATGGAGCAGACTTACTCTGGTCCACTCAATCCTAGCACTGGTAATTTAGTAGCATAAAAGAAAGCTATCCCCAGTAACAGAGAGAAAGGACACTGGGCTTCCTCCTTTCTCCTGGGGCAAGCTGCTGTAGCTTAGTATTTTCCAGTTTCTCACCTTTCCAGTGATGCCTTTTTCATTCATTCTGGTGAAGCAAAATAGAAGGAGAAAGCTGCTGAACCCACAGATATATGGACCGCTGTTACTGAAGATCTTGCATAGAAATGATGTGATGCTTGTTACAACCATTCCAAAATCTTCTAAGAGACCTAGAGGCCCTAGTCATATACCTGTAGCAGAAACTTACAAAAAGTGAAGTTATGGTAGAAAAAGGGACAAAAGGAAAGAAGGAGAAAACAAAGATGTATTTCACATTCTTTATGAAAGGGACATACAGTAAAAGATGACAGAAAAGATTATAAAACACCCTAGAAAAGCCTGTATCTCCATTTGCTGTAAGAAAAGGTACACATTCCTGCTGTGGCAGATCCATCAAAATAGCAGAAAAACACAATTTAAAAGCAAAGACGTTTTTAGCAAGCTGTAGTAACATTGGGCAGCTATTATCATCAATTTTGCCCAGAAAAGTCATCCAGTTAAATAATAGCAACTTCACCCCGTAACTCCTTTCTGTCCCTTTGACAAGTGCTTAGCATCTTTCTGAGCTGAACAGTCTAGGGAAAAAAGAAAACTTTCTGACAAAATGATTTAAAACAAGTAGACAGCATCACTTTGAAATAAGACTGATGGGAAAGAAATACAAGGATTTATAAAAGTGAATGGAGTTTTATCTGAGCCTAAACTTAACACTGGAAAACTGTTTTGTTCTGTTTTTTTTCAGAAATGACAGGACCACTGGCAGTGGACAAAATCTATATCTGACACCCAACACAGGCATCAGGGATCATAAAAAATATGCAGGTTTTTTTTTTTAAGTGCAATGCTATCTGCGTCAATTCTGAAATGTCCCACTCATTTTAATCAGGTGTACATGGTCTGAACTACACAATTCTTTCTTTTCATCTACGGTGATAGAAGAAGCTCAGCTACCAGCATTTTTTTACTTCAGATTGCTAACAGGTTTAGTAAAAGAAGTAGATAATCTGGATTTGGTATAGTTTGTCACTAACCTGAAGTTCAATCATTCAGCACTGCTAGTAGTAGATCATAGCAGTCTGAAAGTTTGCTCCGTATCAAAAATTATCAACATCTTAAATTATTTCAAGACCTGGCAAAAGAGTTTTGGAAAGTCTTTGGGCTCTCATCTTCTTACAACTTCTCCATTAATTATGAATAACATTACTCTTACTATGTCTTACTTCTTCTCAACCCAATATCATAGCATTAATTCCAGAGATCAGAACTGTGGAACCTAACAACTTTGTGGAATTCTTGGCCTTAGCCAAACTATTATGGAATTGTGTAATGAAAAGCACTTTCCTCTGATTCTACTGGACAGAAAAAAAATTAGGTCATGCACACTAAACATTTTTATCAGTGAGTACTCAGAGCCATTCACGCTGGAGTAGAAGTTCTCTTCCACTTTTAATTTATTGTTAAATTGGTATCTCACCTTTCTTCTATAAATAGGTGGCATAAATAGTACTCTTCCATTCCATTTCCCCCCACCACACTAGAGGTGAGTTCAGTTGGATGAGAGCATAACTAGCCCCAAATCGCCCAATGAGCTTCCATGGCTAGAACTTTCTGGGCCTGCTTCAACACCTTAATCATTATACCATACTGGCTTTCCACGTAATTCTGGTGTCAACCCTAGCTAAATGGTATGCATGGTAATAGAGGTTTTCTGATATTAAAGTTTTGGTCACTGAAGGATCTTTTTCTATTCCAAGTGCTTATTATAAAGATCCATCCCCCCAGTAATTTCACATGGAAAACACATGATATAAGAAAAGCCCTAATGTTCTTTTTTCCCTTCTCCTCTCAACTCTACAAAAAGCAGTGCAAACTCATCAGCCTTGGCAGGCTGTTATCAATGTTTCACAAAACCTAAAATCATTCTAAAAGATAACCTTTCAAAACACCAAGAAAAATACACTTTTTTTAAAAGTGCCTGTCAGTTTCTTTATAAGGGAAATAAAACTATTGGGAGGAGGGGACATATCTTTAAAATCTGATGGCCCCCTATGATTCATTTCTAAAATTACATTTCCCATTGGATAGATCTTTTTATCAGAACAAGATGAAATTTTGTGCCACTGTGTTAGATAGCCAAGTGCACTCTTCACATACCTTATTGGAGAGGTTATCTTCTTTCAGCTACTCCACTGTCACTGTGCTCTCCCTGTGAGGGTTATTCAAAGCTGGATCTGTGGCAGCAATCATGAAGAAAACATTCAAACACTATTTTTTGTCACTTGCCTCATGCTTTCTATCCCTCCCCCTTATGGTGCCCAGGAGACTTTAAAAAATCTAGCTTTTAAGCAGGTATCTCTGAAAATAAGTTGAATGGCAGGCCTTTGAGCAGTTCATGAGCACTCTTTGGCAATTAGACAATTCACTGCCAAGGAAAATTCTAATTGAGTGTTGTTGTTACTGTTGTTGTTCAGGGTCACAGATTGTGCAGTTGGACGTGAACAAACTGGGGAGGATAACAAGGACTCTTCTCTCGGGTTCATCAGAGGCATACTGAGGACAAAGTCAACTCTTTCACGTCTAGAAGCAAAGCCTGTACAATTAGCCTGCTTCTGGCTAGCAGAAGATGCAATTTCTATTTGACTCCATGCTGCTTAATTAGATGTAAGAGATCTTGCAGGCAACTTTAAAAAAATGGTGGGAGTGAAAGCGTGAATTAAGCTAAAAGGCTGGCAGTGAGGTTTGTTCCAGTCAGTATCTGACTGCCCCCTATTTTGTTTCTTTAGCCTCACGGGGAAATATTGAAACAATCCCCACTATCGTGTGGTATACTGCATGAAAGAGATAGTACCATCTCTGCATTTCTCTGTATTTCTCTAACAAAATGCAAGGTGGGAAAGTTTCTTGAACTAGAAATGAGTGAATTGTTTTCTCTAACAATTTCAAATAAAACCCAATAGATTAAAAAAAAAAAAAACAGCATAGCTAAAGCAGAGAAATTGAATATACTTGCCTTCAGAGAGCTTCTATGTTTTAAGGCTCCTACATATTCATTTTTCATAGCATGGGAGCTATTGAATTGTGGACTTTTATTCTAACTTTTCTAGTTGTGAAAAGTATAGAATTTGGTTGCACAGCTTGTAAACTGGGTCTCAAATGCAGTAACTGAGCTTTTAAGGGTGGATATGCTAAAAAAGGATGGAGGGGGGATTCACCTTATGAAAGCAAGTACAGGTAGTCTTTACTTAACAATCACAATAGGTACCAGAAAATTGGTCATTAAGTGGTGTGGTCATTAGGCGAGTCACCATGTGACTGGACCTGATTTTATGAACATTTTTATGACAGTCGTAAAGCAAATCACAGCAGTCTTTAGTGAATCATGTGGTTGTTAAGGGAATCCAGCTTTCCCAATGGACATTTTTTGCTGGAATTCGTTTAACGACCATGTGATTCGCTTAACAACTGCAGTGATTTGCTTTACAACTATCATAAAAAAGGTTGCAAAGCACGATCATGTGATCATGGGGGGTGGCACAACATTTTGTGATGGTTGTAAATGTGAGAACAGGTCAAAAAGCACTTTTTCTGAGGCCGTCGTAATTTCAAACCTTCATTAACCGAATGGGCATTAAACGAGGGACTACCTGTAGCTTTTATGATGGGCATATTCATTTTCTACTTTGACCCCACTCATTTCCCACACTAGAATGCAGCCCCTGGTATATTCTGTAAAATCCTTGTGCAGCCTTCAACTAAAAAACAAACAACAACAAAAACAAAAATAAAAACAAAGAAAAAACTTTGTGCATCCACCAACTAGGTAAAGGATGATCATCTTCTATTGTTTTAGCATTATTTTTGGCAAGTAGGGACCACAGGAGGTGGGTTAATGACATCATGAAGAACATGGGGTCTCCTTCCTTCATCCCTTCCTCTGTCCCTTCCTTAGATATATTGAGCCTATATGAAGATAAACATATTTTAATCATTCCCCATCGCCACCAAGAAATTGTTAAAAACTATCACTAATGTTGACAATTTGTGTCAAAATGTTGTTTATATCCCACCAGTTTTAGCATTCTGATTCTGAAGATTGTGGGGGAGGACACAGAGAGACATCTGGGGCTGTGCACTTCACATACAAATTTAGATTATACAGTATGCGAGGAGCAGTCACTTTGGCTCCTTCCCTATCAGGACTGCTTTAGTTTCTCAGAAAAACAATCCTGGAATACTAGTCTTAAGGGTCATGTCAATGTTTCATTTTAGAAAAAAAGCTAGCTTTTTTAAACATTTGTTATATGCGCACGCATGCACACACACCCACACACCATAGTTTCATCATTAAAACAAACATCAAAACGGTAAATAGTTAATTTCTTAATAAGTTAGTAAGAGTAAACTAGGTTTGGTTAGTAACAGGTTAGGTAGTTAACTAGGGACTGTAATGTGATTTAGAATCCTGAATTTAAATAAACAAAAGTTGGGATTAGTAAGGAAGCTGAAGATGTACTCTATACTGTTGATTTTTTCCTTCTATTTCCCCATGGAATCCCATCATACACTCAGACTCCCATACATGTGACAGTGAATTTCAAATGATAGAAAACTTTCACAAATTCATAAGACAGCTCCTTTGAGATAATGTTCATTTCTCCCTCCAATCATAAACCTGTGGATTTTCACTATTTACCTTGCCTGTAATTCTCCATTGCATTTTCTTCGACACGACAGGAATAGGTCCTGTGACAAAGCTAAATGTATGCTGAGCTGTTTCATATCCACAATGTGGCCTATCAGAGTCAAGAATAACACTTTCATATTTCTACCCCCCACTTCTCTGAAACTTTTGCCAACATATAAGAGCCCATCGCTGGATGAATAAACGTGACCTATTGCTGTTCCTTCATTTTCTTTAGAAACCCGACAAAAAGAGGGCTGTCATTTTTTACGCGCAGTTGTTGAAGCTGGGATGTTGCAAAGCAAAGTGGAAGTGGCAGACAATAAAATTAAAACTACTGCTGCTGCTGCTGAAAAAGAAGGATGCAAACAATTGGAAACAACAATAATCAGGAGGAATGTGCTACAAATTGAAAGATTTAGCCGCAGATTGCCACGTATGTTGACTTGAGATATGTTCTTTCATGTGTTCTAAATAGTTTTATTCAGCAGCTTGATAATGAATTGTTGAATGCTGTCTTCTGTTCCAAATTGCAGCTCGGCAATTACATATTTTATGGGGAACAAGATGATGAAAAACATCTGTTGTCTTCTAAAATTAGGGAAAACAACAATAAAAGAATAAATGATAATAAGTAATGATTCTCCTTTTCAAAAATCTCTAAATCTTTGCTTAATAGCATTAAAAAAAGTTGATTAGGTTTGGCACAGCATCAGTGCTATCAGCAGCAATACTCAGTAGTGAGCACTTAACCCGAGTTGGCCAGATTGCTGAAACAAAACATTGCAGTTATGTTCAGTGGCTTTGTAAAAGGCATAGGTTAGAGAGAAAGAAGAACAGGGGTAGGAAAATTCCAACTCACTCATAATAAAGCCTGTGAGTGTATGGGGGGAGATCACCAGCAGCTTCTTCAGGTACAAGTCAGGAGTAAATGAAACATCTACTCTCACTGTCTTGAAGGAAGAAATTGCCACCTGAATTACTGAACCAAGTTCTATGGCAACCAGGATAACTGCCATGGTGGAGACCTGTACATGTTCAGGAATGTCTTTGGAGAACAACTTTCTGGAGGCCAGAAAAGAATTTTCCATGTGAAGCAGCCAACAATTACTCAAATATAGCCTCTAAAAAAATTAGAAGTATCCCTGAGAGTATTTTCTAGACTGTGCAAACTGAGTCTGATCCACTGGGAATTGTGGATTCATTCTGGAAAATTAATTTGTTTTGATCTGAACAACCAAACTGATTGGATTTGGATTATCAGATCAGGTACTGAATAATGTTGTTTTCATTAAGATCACCAATACAACTGAGAAAATAGATTCAGAAATGTGTTGAATTGATTTGGGATTTTGTATGATATTAATGCAGAATTACTTTGTTCTAGAGATTGAACAAAATCACTTTGCAACTAAATGTCTACAACTCATATTTGTGCAATCATAATATATTCTGTCTATATATGTGGATTACACACTTATTATTAAAGCTGATGCATCAGTCTAGACAACTCTGGTTTAACCTATCTGCTCCCAGAAGGTGCAATGTAGCATAAAGTGTCTTAACAAACTGGGACTTCTCTAACTTCTCTTCTGAACTCTAAGAGGTACATAATATGCGCTACAATAGTACCAATCTCTCTCCCCAACAGATATGGGAAAAACTCTACAGAACAAGGTAAAGGCATGGTTGGAAAACACTGGCATATCTAAATTGTTTGTGAGTACAGGAATTACCTCACAATTACCTGATCATCTGATATCAGTGTGGGTATAAAAAACCCTTGCAGATGCTTCTTAGAGTCCTCTTAAAATGCTTATTCTAAAACCAATGTATAACCGAACTTAATATGTGTTATAGAGAAACATGGATCATGAGAAAAGGAAGAGACTCTCCACATAAATGCTGTTTCAGATAAATCCCTAGTTCTGTGATACCATGTCTTCTGGCTTTTAAGAGAGCCAGTGGGTTAAGGTGTTGGGCTGGTGCAAAGGAGACCCGGATCCAGAAGCTCACTGGGGGCTTAGAATCAGCCGCTCTCTTCCAGCCTAATTTACCACACAAGCTTGCGGTGGTGGTGGAAGAAAAACAAAAACAAGCAAACAAAAAAACAAAAAAACCCAGAAACCAGCTACAGCAGCTCGAGCTCCAGAATAAATGTGGGATATAAATGTAATAAATAAATAGATGAATTTATCTTCATTCCCACATGGAACTTCAATAGTAAAGAATAATCAGGTCAAGCTCTTTAGTTATGAAATCAGAACACTTGGAGTAGGAGAGACCTTTCAAATTTTAGTAGGAGAGACCTTTAAGTAGATCTTTAAGTAGAAGAGAACTTTCAATTTTTAGAGTGGTGCAATCATATATGACTAGCATTTATGTGTATTCCTTTAAATCAGTGTTGACTCCTAGACCCTGCAGTTTTCTTGGCAAGATTTCGGAAGTGGTTCACCACTGCCTCCTTCCTAGGGCTGAAAGAGAGTAACTGGCCCAAGGTCACCCAGCTGGCTTTGTGCCTAAGGTGGGACTAGAAGTCATGGTCTCTAGCCTAGTGCTTTAACCTCTATACCAAACTGGCTCTCATATATGACTAGAGCTAACATATTTTCTTACTGCATATATGTATAGATTTACATATATAATTTAAAAAATAAAATAGTTGGGTTCAGTTCTAGAACATTCATTAATTTATAAGGAAGAAAATGATTTACAAACTGATGGGAGATAAAAGCATGAGGTAGCATATGTACAAAGCCAGAAGAAATAAGACAAATTCATATGAGAGCTAAAATGACTATAGTTGTAACCTCACTGACTCTTGACTTGTGATATGATCAATGTGATATGAGGCAAAAGAAAATTTAGAAGGCTTTTGACAGCCTTCATACTCTCTGATCCAGAGTCATAACTGGTACATTTGAACTACAATAATCTAATGACAAAGTGGACTGTTGCAGTAGGCTCCTGAGAATCATTTTCTTCTGTCTGAGTTCAAGGAAAAAAGAAGCCACATGCTCTGTCTTTCATCACTGGGCAGGACAATATTAACAGTGACTTTTGCCTCATGGACCATGATAGCTGTTTAATCAAACAACTCAAAAAAGCATATATATTTAAAACAAAAACAAAACAAGGTTTGGGTTTCATGATTGATTCCAGTTTGTCACAATTAGTACCGATCCCTCAAAGCAATGCCCTGAACTGAAATGTGGGCAACTCTGTTGAAACCTAGCTATGATCTCTTATTTATTCATGTATTTATTGCATTTATATACTTTTCCAATCAAAGACCCTGGTGAACACATAAAATCCCAGTGTCAAAAAAGCAACAAAACCAGAACCATTAAGCAACCATTAAAATCACACACACAAACACACCTAAAAACCAGACATAAAATTGACAGCAGTCCTATTCCCCAAAAGCTCAGCAAAAGAGCACTGAGTGGTCTTTACACTTTATGAAGAGTTTGCTTTGTGTTCTTGAATGGCAACAACATGGAAAATGTATGCCACATTAACTATGACTTTTTAAATCTATAATCCATCAACTATATTCATCTGCAGAATTTTGTTGCGGGTCAACAGGCTAGGTTTGGGGGGGGGGAACCATTTAACAATTAACAATAATAATATGCAATAATGTTACAAAGTGCATTCACTGTAACTGTTGTCTATATTTATACCAAAATGATGGGCTTACCTGCACTATCTGGTTGCCCAGACACCAGATAAGACAGAACTGTTTCTGGATGGCCGAAATATATGATGTCATGCTCCATTAATCTCCCATTCACCTTCAAAGCTACCTCAGGGTGCATCTGTCTGCTCCACTTCTTAAGTCACTTTTTCTCTCTTAGGTTGCCTTGACCACTTCTGTCTGTCTGTCTAGAGCTCTTTGCTTGTTTCAGGCTAACCTCAGCTGTTTCTCGGATACTTTTCAAAGGAAGCACCACTCCTTCCACTCAGCAGATGCTTATTAATGCACTCTAATATGTTCTATGGCTCCCTTTTCTGACACTGCAAAAATAGCATAGTAATGAAGAAGGCTGCCAGTTTGCAACCTGGCAGATTATTATTGTTGCTATTAGTCGCACAGTCAGCCAGATATTTAGACTGGATTTGGCATTTTTATCCCCCTATTGAGTCCTTCCCAAGGACCTGGGATAGGCAGATATTGTTGTTTGATGGTATTAAAGATATTGTTGCAGGATGTAAGCTGTTCCAAATAAAGTTGCCTTTTGCAATTGACTGATGGTGATTTTGTCAATGTCAAGGGTCTTCAAGTGGTGCTCTAGATGTCTTGGGATTGCACCCAAGGCGCCTATTACTATTGGTACTATCATTGCTTTCTTTTGCCACAGTCATTCTATTTCTATTTGCAAGTCTTTGCACCTTGTGATTTTCTCCAGTTCTTTCTCTTCTATTCTGCTGTCTCCAGGTATTGCAATGTTCACTATCCAGACTTTTTTGTCTTTCTTATCATCATCATCATCATCATCATCATCATCATCATCATCATCCCTTCTCCTGAGGGTTTCACTCTCAGCTCTCAGATAGACCATAGGTTATTTGTATAAATTGCTAGTATAGATTCTTTGCTATAAATTGGACAGTAGTCTTCCATCTGTTCAGATTTGGGATCCACATTGTATGGATCCCTTCTTCCTCTTCCTGCAACTCTTCCTCCTCCTATCTTAATTTAGTTACTTATAAGTAAAGAATGCTTACTTCCAGAAAGCATTCTACATCTGCTAAGATTAGATTTATATTAGGTTTTAAGGTCAGTTGGCAACAATTCCATAGATTTTTTAAAATACAAATTTTGATAGCATTTAGTGTTCTTCCTTACTTCTGTATTAGATGTTATATCTACCAGGAAAAAACTCCATCTTTAATCTCTGTTTGCTTTCACCAAAGGAAAACTATGTTCATATCACACAGATGAGAAAATCAGTATGCACTCAGTGGTATATAGAGATTGGTTTGTAGAAAATGGGAAGCATCTTCTATTGGCAGGAGAAAGCAAATGATTTGAAATATAACCTAAAAAGTGAATAATAATGGCAGAGGGGAGCAAACCAAGGACTTGAAATAAAGTAAAAGGACACATAAGGGTATTTCCTATTGCCTGGTGATTTTAACTGAAAGAGGTTAATCAGAAAGAAGTCATATGCTTTATAGCGTGGAGTTGCTCAAAAAGTTCATTGGAATGAAACTCAGACATGAGCTTTGGGAAATTGGTCAGGTTTCTCTCATTTTAATTATTAAACTCCCAAATTAATTTCAGATTTAGATTAAAATCTGAAATAAAGTGTATTTCCCATCTATCTTCCTTCCTCAGCCAAATTTTAAAAAGTCATAGAAGAAAAAAACACAGCCCAAGTTTTGAGTCCCTTTTGGAAGGAAGGTTGTCAATGGTGGGAAGTTGTTTTCTCTCTCTGAATATTTTTCTGAATTAAAACTTTTTTTAAATCTCTCTCCTGATATCAACAGACAATAAAAATGAGTTCAAGGGAATTTATATTGATTCAGAAGTAGCTTGTTATATTTCTGAACTGTTTCCAAGACTATCATGCAGATCCTACCTATAATGAGTATTTTATATTTCAGATATATTCTAGGGGATTAATTGAAGTATAGTTCACCTACTTTATCAATAACTATATGCCACAGCAGTTAAAGGAGAGTTTTCCAGAAACAATTCACTGCATAGTACCACATCCTATATGACCAGCAATGGTATTATATGGAAGATTGATGACATTTGTTCTTGCTTGTGAATGCCATCATGGAGACATGAATGGCACTAACAAATAGTCTGCTAGCATCAATATGTACAAAACAATACACTTGGCGAAAATATTATTTCTTTCCCAAAAACAATTTCTTGATCACCTCAGTCTTCCATTTTTACTATTTGGATAACAGGGGAAAAATGTTTCTGCAAGGAAAAAAAGGAACGCACCCACACATGGTATAAAGTAACCCAGGCTAGAACATTTCTTCCCAAGTGCACAAAGACATATTTTTCTCCCCATGGGGAGTGTTAAACCAAGAACATTGATGGTGTACCTCAACCAATGAAATAGTGCTGGCCATTCTAACATTTCAGCATTCTGATTCTGCTGCTCATATGGAGCAGGCCCCAGATGTATTGGAATTTCTAAGCAAAGATATGTAACACTGAGCTGCATATAACAGAAGGTGGGATCACTTTTAAAACTTGGATTGGATACTATGCTTGAATTACAACAAAGTGGTATTGATAGCAACCAGGGTTTTATATGCAATGTGGCTATGCATACAGATCTGGGAAAAAAGTTATGAATGCATGCATCTCTTTTTTTTTTTTTAATTAACAATCATGAAAGCAGGGATGATTCTGACATTAGGCTAGGGAGAGAAAAGCTGCAGCCTCAAATCATGTAGCCCCTGAACCTCCCAGTTTTTATTGTTTGCTTATTATTGCAGCTCCTAGAGCCCTGTTTCACTAATGTCCAACATAATTGCCAAAAATAGGTGGCCCAGTTTTCTACCATTTTCAAGCATGTTTTACAAATCTTAAAATAAGCTTAGCTATAAAGGTTAAGTGTGATCTTCAGCTACAAAAAAAAAAAAAATTGCCCACCTCTTCATTAGTTAGAACAAGACAGTTCTCTCAAGTAGGAAATGCAGACAGGCCACAGTAATGGAACTCCAGCTGTTTTCTCTTGATAACCCCAGATATTCCACTATTTATTTGTTTATTTATTTATTTTCAAATTTAAATGCCACCCATCTCCCCCAGAGGAGCTGTGAAGGCCACATTGCCTATAAAGTACCTCCCAAGTTTGCTTTTTGGCCCTCAGTGTGGTGGAGAAGCCCCTCCCATTCTGTCATTGAATTAAAAAGTATTCAACTCCCAGAGTGGAGAAGGGGACACCACGCTGTCCTTTACCTCGGGCAACAAAATGCATTGGGCCAGCTCTGAATGTCAATGTGGAAACCATGAATGGAAGGTTTGAAGCCAGCTTCCACACTTTCATCTGAATTGATCGCAGCAGGTAACGTTAATAATTTTCCCCATTTACAACTTGTTGCATGACAAAGCCACAAAGATAAATAGAATGAAAATTGTGTGGCTGTACCTTGACTTTATTTGTATGAACTCACTCTCCTGTCAAAGCAAACGCTAATAGCCTTGGTGAGAATGTACCCTTTTCTCTCACCCTTCCTTGTCACCATCTTAGCATCCCTTTATTAATAGAGAATAAAAAAGAATATTACAATGCAGTACTGCCTGTTAAAGAATTTGTTTGAAAAGAGAGAAGAAACACTTCCATGCTACAATGATGTGGTATCAGAGATATAGCGCTCCTGTGATTTTGTTGTTGTTGTTGTTCAATGCAAGACACAGGTAATTTCTTATTGTGTGTACACAAAAGGTTTTTGTCAAACATCTGATTGACCCTTTCAGAAAAGCACTGCTTGGAATGTAGGTGAATTCAACTGTGATGCTTTCTATTTCAGTGAGCATTATTTCTGTAAGAAATTTCATTCAGGGACAGAATGTGCAGTATTGCTCTGAATGTTATTGTAGGAAGCAATCAATGTCTCTCCAGAAAGCTAAAAATGATACACATTTTTCCAGTTATGCTATACTTTCATATTGTTGGTTTCCTTCTTGAACCTTCATTTTGACATTCCATGGGGCGGGGGGAGGGAAGGACTTTAAATAAACTGAGCCCAAATTGACTGTTTTGGTTCATGTGCATTTCTGAGAATATGAAAATGTGCCATTTATTTTTATCAGAATGTTTTGGGGTTTTGGGTGGTGGTTGCTGTTTATTTGGTATTCATATGCATTACTTTTTTTCTTTCCCTCCTCAGATTTTGTTCATGAAGTCCTGGTACTCTTGCATTTAAGATGATGATGGCATAGATAGTATTTTCATCACTGTCAGATGTATGGTCAGGAGCAATCAGGAGGAGGATAGCTTTGCCAAACCCCATTAAAAGTGATGGGTAGGATCAAAATCTTTTATCTGCACTGAGTACCCTATACTGCATGGAGAGATGCAATTTACAACATAAAATGGAATTTAGTTTCAGAAAAATGGGTGTAGTTATAATAAGACTGTAAGGAAGCCAGCTATGGGTTTTATTAAAAATAAGTATCAATAATCTTATTTGTTTTCTTTTGGAATTTAAGCTATTTCACATCTTCCAGATTGTGCTTCATGAGATGTCAATGTTTGATTCAACAGAGAAGAAATATTTAAATAAGGTCTACCCAGATATTATATAAGTTGGATATTTATGAAAACATCCTGCAAACTAATCTTTCACTTTCATTGCAATTATCGTTTTTTCACACTTCTGAAGCTTCAGTGCATTTGATATATCAGCCTCAAGCAAGTAGTTCTATTCTTTAAGGAATGCGCAAATATGATGGGTTAGGTTTTGTTTATGTTTTTATTTTCTAGCTTTCTTCACTTTATATCTTTAGCTTATTAGTTTACCATTTTTAAAGCAGTTCACACATATATTTGTATGACTTTTGTGCACATTTCAGTTAACACTATTTTTAAAAAATTATTTTTCCTTATTATATATATTTGTATATACTTCTTGTTGTATGCATAATTTTACAAGCAAGGTTTGAAAATGTAATGTTTTTCCCACCTATTGATCTCATTTATTCATTTGTCTGTGCACCTTTCCTTAAGAGCTGCCCTTATTACAGTGTTTTAGCAACTTACAAATTAGTTTTAGCAGAAAAATCCAAAAGAAAATACAATACTCTGGGCAGGTCACAAGATGGTGCTGGACTGCTCCAAATGAAGTGCACTCTCCCAGAATCGGGAGAGGTTTCAAATTTTTGACAATATTTTTATTATGAAAATCTGTATTTTCCTGAACATAGGCTGAAGTGTGAATAAAAACTGAAGTTCAATACCCAATTCCATAACTTGTACAAAGAAAGAACATGAGACTTAACAAAAGACAGCAAACAGAATACTATTTGAAAAAAAATGTTAATCAGAGGCTGCTGGGAAGTTGAAAATCATAGTCCTTTAACCAGCATCTCTTCATGGATGACCTCTACAGAGTTCTGCCCTTTATTTTACAAGACTCAAATCTTTTCTATAATCAGCAGAGGGAGGGGCCAGAGTATCTAACTCCATGTAAGTGATAGAGCCATCTGTCACTTGTAGGAAATGTATTGTGTGTCTAAGCTTGCAGGCTGCATTCACAAGATATATTCTGGTTTGGGTAAAAGTATGAATTAGGTGAATTCAAAATGCTTCTCCATCCTTATGTTTTAGTGTATTCTCCCTTCCCCTCTTTTCCTGATTATATTGGTATTAATCCCTCTTGATATATTTTATTTTTATGGTAATTTTATTAAAAATTACAATTAAAAATGTAAAAACTAATACAAACTTAAAAATAATAGAAAGAAACAATATCTTATTCTTATTATTATGTTATTTTTCTTTATTTTTTATTTTTCTTTGTTTTTTTCCTGCCCTTTTTATTTTTCCTTTTTTTAAAAAAAAGTTTGCATTCATTTTTACCTCTTTACACATTTTCCAGGCAGTGTTATTGTAGATAGTTGTTCTCGCACTCTGAGTCTATCTAACAGCTTCTGTCCTTGTGGTTCTTCTAACAGCATGTTTAACATACCCCAAATGTGATGCCTGTTCCTGTGGGAAGTACATTACTTGTAAACAAGCAAGCTTGTTTGTTAACCCCATAGGATGCTCTAAATTGCATCTTAAATGAATCATATGGGCAGAATCCTTTAAAATAGGACTCAACTATCAAGGGAACAACTGTGAAAGAGATGGCATTGCTCTCTTTGTTCATACAGCTTCATCTGCTGTTAGCTTTCTGTTTCCTTCTCAGATATTCTGCAGGTCTTATTGTATGACTATATTAGCTTCATTATGTCTGATCAACTCATTATTCCCTCGCACCCCTTTTATAATGCTTAATAAGGACAGCAAAAGTTCACTGTTTATCACTTTTCTTGGTCAAGTTTTACGTAGTTGTGGTTGTGAATCCATTACCCATCTGTCTAAGGTCCTGAAATAATTGAACTACACAACCTGGCTGTTCCAGCAGTTTGCCACTTGTGCAAACAGTTTAATGGAGGAACTCTACATTGAGCTGTATGATTATTGGAAGTGGTTCCTAGATATCTTTGTATATCTAGTGGGAGCTCACTCAAGTGACCGGGGTGAGGAGCAATACTTCTCTAGCTCTATAAAATAGCAGTCTTAGTGGCCTTCTTATCTATCTGAGCATATTATTCTTAATTATTAAGACCTACCAGACTGAGCTCCTGCTTTCCACTAATTCTCTATTTTCTCTGCAGAATGACTGTTTTCCTGCATAGATTACCCTGACAGACCCCCACCTGATTGATAACTTATTCCTTCTTGAAACTGACCACTATCTACTATGGCTATTTTTACTGTCTGGGATGTTGACTCTTAACAAACTATGATATATTCCCATACTGGGACTGCCTGTGATGATTACTGCTAGATTTTGTTTAAAATAAAAAAGAAAGAAGATACATTACAGCAGTTGGCAGCATCTGGCTATTCTTCCCTGGGCTATGAAATTATGCAGGATCAGAGCTGCTTGAATAGGAGATCATCAGGGAATTCCATGTCTGTAGGTGAGACTGAGAAGTTTAACAAAAGTCCCGGAAAAGGGCAATGCATGTCATATTTATTGCCAAAAACTCTTCATAGATGTATCCCTGAAGTCTCCAGAGTTGAGTGTGACTCAAGGGAGTTTTTCAAGAAAGATACAGTATAAGAGGAGTGATTTCTTGTCACGAATCAGTCTACCTCAGATGAATCAGATCAGAACTGGAGGAGGCTGTTTGGGTAAAATCATCAATAGCACACTAATATGCATGACACTTGTTATATCACCAAAGCACAACTGACTTGAATTTAGAAGAAACTGGATCATTGCTGGGTCCTTGAAAGAAAAGATTAGAGAAATTGGAAAAATGGAGGAAGAGCTTATGAGTTCTAGAAAGGCAAACAAAGACTTTAGAGATCATGACTCTTTGAGAATGATCTCTTTATTATCTGTATCATGGTTTTAATAGCTCCCTTTTGCTGGTTTCAGAGATCATTCTTCTTGATTCCTGTTACCATGATTCATGCTATTTGTGTTCCTTTTGTGGCTGCTTTGAAATTCTGGACTGTCTGATTTTATATCTGATTTGCAATTTGGTTCAGACTAATTTTGCTTTTCCCTCTGGCTTGACTGTTCTGACCCTTGCGACTGTTGACCTCTTGTTGAAATTTTAGCGTCACCAAAGGAGTCCAAATCTGATCTGGGAAGTAAAACCAGGGCAAGAGAACTCTGTGACTTTTTGTGGGCAGAGGAGAACCATCAGGAATTCTTGACAGCACTGGGAAACTGATGAATCTAACATATAGTTTTACTATGCCTACATTCTCAATACTTGGAATCTATCAGGATGTTATAAATTGTAGACTTTTCTTGCACTGAAAACAACCAAACCAATTATTATAACACTGGAAGGATAAATATATACATATTTTGCAGGAATCAGTGATTGATATGTGTTGACATCTGAATTAGCTTTTTATCAATAAAGAGGGGAGCAAGAGGACTTTTGAGACATTTGGTCTCTTCTTTTTTCCATAATTGTTCTGTTTTAAAATAATTGTCTAGACCATTTCTTTTTGCCTTTTCCTTTAATTTTAATTGAAAACACTAACTTTTTTCTGTTACTTTGGTGTAATAGAATGACATTTAAAGGAATCTGGGTGGCAGTTGGTTTTACATAAATATATGACACATGAACCTGCCCTTGAAAAGTATTTGAAAACTCAAAGTAGTTCACAACATGACTACCAGATTGTTGACTGACAGACTGGATTGTCATTTGGAACCTTGTTTAATGTTGCACCATCCTACAATCCAAATGTATAAGCTAGCCAAAGATTTCCTGAACTCTTTAATTTACCAGTGACATTCTTTGGGACTCAGGACAAGTAAAATTCAGCTGCATGTCTGTTTTGGTTCTTTTAATGCTCAATCACATTACAGGTAAAATGTAAAGCTAGCCTTGAGTCAATCTCAGCTTCAAGTGACTGCAGCCATGCAGTTTTCTTACCAGAATTACAGAAGAGTTTGGACATTGCTTTCTTCCTGGATGATGATTTGCATTTTCTGCTTCCTAGCCAACAGCCCTGGAAATCTAGCTGGCCTCCCATCCAAATCCTAACCAGGCCTGACCCTGTTGTCTAATATTTAGTTAAGTGAGAACCATTTTCAAGGATACACATTTTTGTGCACAGTGCTATCAAATATACATATTTTGGTAAGCAAGTTTTGAGTCAAGAGGTATTTTGAAAGAGACATTAGGAAGCTGTATGAATAATGGTGACTTTGTCTCACATTTGAGGGCTGATCACTATGTACAACTGATCTATTCATCCTTACCCTCTTCAGACCAGTGACAGCTATAAAGCTGCCTCCATTTAGAGCAAGAAAGAGCAACTTGGGTGCAGCAAATGAAGGTGACAAACATTTTCATCCAAATATTTGGAAAGCAAAGGTTGTGGGGGAAAATAAACAGTTGTAAAGGTATCAGTGAAGAAATTTGGGCTGGGCTTTTTGATTCCCCCTAGCAAATTTTATTTTGGAGATCTTTTAAAAGCATTTTCTCTCAGCCTATTGGAGATTTAGCATACCAATTTCTTTACATTTCTTCCAGAAATTAGTGGAAAATCTTAGCTTCATTAGCTAGTGGCTTGTTGCTGAAGGTCAAGAGAACATTCTTAGGGAACGACAGGCACCTACAAAAAGTTGCTCAGGGTTGATTGAAGTCTGTGGGTTATTGAAGTCTATCCATAGTTTAGAGAATATTTTAAAAAAGAAAATAATGATCAGCCTGGACAGATAAAAATATCAGCATGTGCAGACAAATCAAAACATGAAATAAAGGATGCATATAAATTCAGCTCCCCAGCCTGGCTTGGTGCTGATGTTGCTGAACAGATCTTTATAGTTCTTAACAGGCTAAAAATCAGTGTCTTTTATATTTATGTCTGGACTGGAATTAAGCCAGGGAGCAAGTCCCTCAAAGAGTGATTTCTACAATCCATTCACTTTCAAGTTCAAAGTTGTCCTCCATTCTCTTAAAATGTATATATCTATTGTGTATTTATATTGGTATTGAATTCCAGACTGAAATTAGGATGTTCCAGGTTTTACTGCAATAGCTGAATCAACTCTTCCTTGTGATCACTGGGACAGTCACTGATGTCTCAAATCAAGAGGAAAGAACAACATTGAAAGAAAAAAAAATCCCTTACTATAAGGGCTCCAATAAATTACACCACATAAAATAATTCATTTGTTTGTTTTAATACACATAAACACACTCACACATCTATAATATCATTTATTGGAGCCCTTAAAGTAAGGAATTTTTTTTTCCAGTGATTTTCTTTCCTCTTGGTTTATATACACTATACACAGAATATTGTGTATAATGTATGCACAATATATAATAGACATACAAACACAGAAAACCCTATTTTGAAGCCAATGGCATTTTTACTTTCAAAGCAAATCTTACCAGCTAAGTATATATGCCCCTTTATTATTTAGAAATAGTTCTCAGTTCCTAAGTTTATTTTGTAAAATATGTAAGTCTTAGGATTCAGAAACTAAAGTGGTTCTATGAACTATTTATTAGGTCTTTATTATGCAAATCACACCACCACACAGATTGTATACTGAGCTGTGCAGAACAGAAATAGTGTGTTATTTCAATTAGTGTCTAATTTCAATAGGGTTATTGAAATTAATATTTCTTTATTCAATTAAGAGGGGAAAAAAACAGAAGGAATTTTTGGGAAAGGGGCTTGCTTGTCAAGACGTTGGCTGCCATGATAAAGAAGTGAATTTGTTTACCATAAGGCCTACCAAATATGTGCACAGCTGTAGATGATTAAGCAATTAGCGATGTCCAAATCATCAATAGCTTCAGATGATGCTAATTTTAAATTGGACCAAAATGACTCCTGCTTGCACAAGAACACTATGATCCAGCAAAATATATTATGACAATGCTAGCCTGTGATAATGTTGATCAGAAAACCAAACACAAATAGAAGAAGATAACCATGCATAAAAATGTATATAACGAGCAGAATAAATGAATCCTTTAACCTTTTAAATCATACCTACCAAAAAGCCATGCAGAAAGTATGCTTGTCTATTGATTCCAACAACTGCCATCATTTTTATAGTATATTTACTTTTAAGTGATTGGAATTTTAAATCATAAATATTGCTGGATCTAAATGACCCTGTGGTTTTAAACCATGCTAAAAGATCTGAAGTAAAATGTTAATTCACATTAGTCAGTACTGAAAAGAGGCAGCCCAGGATAAAGTGATGCCTAAGCAGAAATCTGTGTTCTGTGTTACGTTGAAAAGAAAAACATAACCATAATAATAGCTATAGTTGTAGTCATCATTGCAATAGTACAGCTGACATGTTACTCTTCTTTGTAAGATTGTCACTTGAGACATGTCACCTAATCCTGCAGAAAGCAGGATGAACTGTTCCTGAATTCCAATAACCAATCTTGAGGATTAAAAGGGATGGATAAATGGGTTATTTGTTTTTGCTCAGATTTTCACTTTTCCAACCTGTTTGTCCATCCATTTCCTTGTTCATTTGCAATTGTATATGAGTGTGGGTGGTGGATGCATGTGTGTGTGTGTGTGCATCCATTGATCCATCCCTGTATATATACAAATTTATATGAAACTATGAAAATCCATAGCATTTTATAGGGGCATTTGTTTCTTAAGATAGTGCAGCTTTCTGGAATGTTCCTTTTTTCCTCTGGATCAAGAACTATGTTTTGCTGAGAGGCAATCGAAAAAATGGATGAGGCCAGGATAAATATACAGCATGTATTGAATAAAGATTGGACATGGATAGTTTCAGAATAATTACACTGAATGCATATATCAACATGGCTTTGAAACCAAGTTGTGGATCTTTTTTTTTTTAAATAAATAATTTTGATTACTTTTTAATTAATAACAAAAACACAAAAACAAAAACAAAACACAAAAATAGTACTAATACATGATCAAGAAGAGAAAAAAAAACATTAACAGTGCTATTACAAAAAAGTGTCAAAAATACAACAAAGGAAATAAAACCTTGGCATAGTATATCATTAAAACAGTAAATAGTTACAAATCTATATATGCAATAATATGCATATATTATTCAGATGAACATATATTTCTAATACATTAGTATGACACACACATTCACACACACACACAAACACACACACACATCCTACTGTATTTTGTATAAATGTGTCCTGTATTTCATTATACTTGTCCATACAAAGTCTATGTCTATAGGCAATCTGCTCATAAGTGGCAAGTGCAATCAGTCTTCAATCAATTGAATAAATGGGGCCATACACTTATCTTTCCAATGCTGCAATATCAGTGGCCATAGTAAGGGCACAGAGAATCCATTTATGTTGTCCAGATCTCAAATTCCATGTACTAGGTATATTGTTCAAAAGAATATTATCTGAAAAGTTTAGCTTTTGTTGCACAATCATATTTATATAGTCCATTACTTTCTCCCAAAACTTAGTAAGTATAGGACATTGTAAAAACCTATGCTTTAAAGAGGCATTGTCCTTATTACATCTCCAGCAAAATGCTGTTTTTGACAATCCTTTTCTATACAAATGTAGTGGAGTCTAATAAATTCTAAATATTATTTTTGTTATATAAGTCATAGTTTAAGGTGCATTGACACTCTTGCTATAGAAGTTAATCTTGTGGTGGATCTTGTCTACCTCTCATATATATAATCTAGGTGGACTGTTTTATTGGTCTAGCCTTCCTTCTGCCCCCTAAGTTAGCCTATTTCCATGTCTGATGGAAAATGCTGACTCAATACTATTAAAGCCAATATACTTAGTGTTTGCTATGGATTCAGAAACAGCATCATCTTGTTTCCAGCCTTGTTCCTCTGGTCAGTTATAAGCAAAAGAATCTATCAGAAGGAAGCATTAGGCCCCTTGAAGTAAACACTTTCATGTAGTGAGCCTGTTTAAGATATTTAAATCAGAATCTAAAATAATGTAAGTGAACTACACAGTTGGGCAGATTGCAGCTGATTATTACTACTACTACTATTATTATTTAGATCTACAAATAAGATTTTTTAAAAGCAACTTTGTCAATACAGTTTAAACAAAATGAAACAAAAATCTAAATAAAACAAATTCTTGTTTTATTTGTTGTTTCAAAATTAAGTTGTATAATTAGAACTTAATTTTTAAACAACAAATTAAACCTTAATTACACAGAATCATATTTCCAAGTCTTTCTTTCCCCCAGTAAAGGGCCAGTTCAAAGACTGGGAGTTTATATATATATCCAATTTTTAACATCTGGCACACACCTTTTTTGGAGCTGTCCACAGATGATATATCCAGAGCTCTTGATAAATTGACAGGGTCCAAATTTGGGGAATATTATTTAACAAGAAATTAACATCTTTAAAGCATAACTTTATCTCAGGAACCTGCTTCACCATAGTAATCATATCTAAGCAATAAAGAACTTCCAGTGGGTTTGATCAAATCATATGTAGTAGTGCCCCTTTAGATTTATCTGTTTAATCTATCAAATCTATAACTGCATCACAAAAGCTCTTGGCAGTTCACAAAACTAATCATACAGAATAACAGTGCGTAAAACATAAATGCAATTAAAACACAAAGGCAATACAAGGCACCAAGTCCCCAAAACCCTCCAGAAAAGTTCATTCTAACTTTTTACAGAAGGGAGATAACGTTGGAAACAAATTTCCAATGGGAGGCCATTCCAGAGCGCTGCCCCCATCACTGAAAAACAACACTTCTGGGCTTTAACCCCATGACCTCCCAGAAATGATTGCAGTAGTTGGGACAACTCTAGTGGGGAGATGTAGTCCTGCAGGTAACCTACAGCCAAGCCATTAAAAAGCTTATAGGTTAAAAACAGCACTTTAAATAGCACTAGACGCTAATAGGAAGCCAATCTAATTTTACTGCATCTCCAATGCAAGGAAAAGAATAATCCTTTTTAAAAGATCAGTTGAGGAGTTCAATACTCCCCCCCCCATATTTTTTGTTGAATTACCTTTCTTTTAGATCATAAGAAACATAGTATTATTATTCCACATTTTTTTAATCTTCCGTACTTCCACATTTTTTTAATCTTCCGTACAGGTTAAAGTTGGAAATTTATCAGTTTTACTTCCTTTCTCTTAAAATTCCTAAGAGTCATTGAATATGAGGCCTGATTACATCAGTCTCAACATTTCTCAACAGCTTCTTGTGAGGACAAACTTGTTACATAAATAAGATAAGGCAGAAGGCTAATTAACCTAACCCCTAATGATAAACTTATTAAGTATGATTTATCCTGTTTTATAAAATTGGCAACACCCAGAATCTCTTATTATATGAAAAGTGGCTTTATGACCTTTTTGTCATTACAAATGGCCCTTTCAAGTTAACACTTCAGCATTTTTGTGAACAGAACTGAATTTAATGTACCTAATAGAATGCTTAAGTAGACTTTTTCATGCAAAGGGTTCCTTTTCATTATAACAAAAGTCTGTCAAATGATAAGTGTCTCCGCACAATCATTATTATTTATGGTCACATGCACAAAGACCGTGAATCCCTCACATAAATCATTTTCTTTTGTGTCCTTTTTTTGTTGCCAGAAATTTGAAATATGTCCAATATCTTTTAACAAGCGTGGCAGGTTTTCTTTCCTTACAAAGATATGTGTTCTGTGACATACGAAGCTGGCTAAGAGCATGAGTGAAAAAATGAGAAAGACTTTCAAGTACAATATGAGGCCAATTTGCAAGGTATGTCTTGATTCAAGGAGATGATTTGACAAGCAAGCTGTTGACAATATTTTGACTCAGCTTCCAAGAATCACATCCCACCTTTCTGTTGTTTGATGGGGGAAGACATTTAGATTTGGGGTGAAAGTTTGAGTGAAGCAATAACAGTATATGCAAATTCTATTACAAAGTTGGTTGAAAGGCTACTTTCTCCCATTTTTATTTTTGTTTTTGTTTTAAATATACCCTTCTGGTGCTAAGAATTACTCCCATATCGAGTAGCTGTTGTAACCACTAATGCTTCCATTTTAAACAGAAACACAGCTTGAAAATGCACAAATGACTCTGGAAAGAAGCTACATAACAGAGTAATATCGTTAATGAGACACTATATGCAGGAAGATGCTAGCTTCATACCAAAGGGTGAAGCAGACACAGCTTTAGTTCAAACCTTACCCTCAAAATAGCCTCGAACATTTCATTACTTATCCCATGAATTTTCCAGAATTTCTGTCCATCAACAGTTCCTCAAGGAAATTCCAAAGAAGGGGAAGGGTCTCTATTTTTCCAACTGCAGCATAAATATAAGTTGTCCAATTTTTAAAAATTTATCAAGAACAGGAAGAGTATGTTGTTAAAGATCATTAGTTTAATCATTCAGCCTTTGGACACCATACTTTAAATGGTCTTGTGTGAAATAATTAATAGAAGATAGAAAAGTAATTAATGATGAGAAATTACAATGAAGATATTCACTTGCAAACATTTTGATGGTTTTCATAGGCTTAAGATAAGGAAAGGAATATTTACTCAGTGAGTTGCTACAAGGTTTCCCTATCATTAGGTAGAATGATGTGGAAGCCTTAGGCAGCAGATCTGAGGTGTCATGAAAGTGCTGCAAATAGTTATTTATTTTAGCATTATTGCATTTTTACTGTCAAGGATGAAGAAATGGGATTTTCTGCCTGGTGTACCAAAATAATTCAGCTGGCAGAAGTGTATCAAACAAAACATTTCAAACCTGAAATGCTCCCACTTAAACTCAAAACAGTGATTTTGAGTGTGAAGTGGGCTATTCTAACCTCTCTACAAGTATTTTGAGATAGACGGACGGACAGACAGATAGATAGACAGACATAGCAAACTTTATACCCCATTTTTTTCTGTTTATATAAGCATTCAAAGTGGCTTATAGCAATTAAACATGTTATTATCTTCTTCTTCTTCTTCTTCTTCTTCTTCTTCTTCTTCTTCTTCTTCTTCTTCTTCTTCTTCTTCTTCTTCTTCTTCTTCTTTTTGGTATGGCTTTTTCTATTGTTTTATATTTTTAATGAAGTTTTTGTTTGTTTTTTATATTAACTGCTGTGAGCTGCCCAGAGTCATATATTTGAGATGGGTGGCTATATAAGTTGAAATAAACAAGCAAACAAACAAAATGCAACCTATGAAATACAACCATAAAATTATAGCAGTTAAAATCAACATTAAAATCAGCATGATTAAGATAAGTCAACAGTGAAAAGTTAGTGAAAGACCTTTCCTAACTACTGGTGGAGTGATGGCCAAGTACACATTCCTGAGGATGGCATCTCCTATTGATCTAAGGAACTGGGCAGGTACATAGGAGGAAAGCAAAGGAACGTATTAGTGACACACATTTTCTAAGTTATAGATTTCATGGCTTCCATAAATAACAGACTGAAGTGTACTTTACCTCGCTGGGTAGAATGCCAAGAACATCTGAAATTGTTACTCATGTCTGCCCCTCTCCTTACAGCTCAGGTTTTTTGTCTTTTTTCCCCCAGCCTATTGTGTGCTCAAGTTGAACAATTCCAGCAATCTGAATTATTTGCTTTCTCATAGCTCACAAAAGGAAAATTATTTTCTTTTCCCATCAAACAAGATCAGCAATTACAGTTGTTTATAGTGATCTGCACCAAACAATGAGTGTATTAATTGCTGGGAGTTGGGCTACGTGACAGAGCACGTTGGCAAATTTTTTATGAATGTGGTTTCATTGTTTAAAATGTAATGAACAGGAGTGGTATTTCTCTAGACAATGAGCTCTGCTTTTCAGGATGACAAGGAAAGTGTTCTGATTTCCATTATAGATAAAGACTTGTTTGTTCTCAAGAGAGAAATTCCTTTGCTCTATCTCCTGCTTTCTATTTTAGATTCAAAGAACCTCAATTCTCATCTATTGCATTCATTTACACCAATGCCACTCAATTTCCAGTATGTTTTATCCCTATTTTTGGTATTTTGAACAAAATCTTTTCACTGACGTCTAACCCAGCCAGCGATATTATTTACCTAGAGTGGAATCTTCTCCCACGCACATTCTGTGGAGGCTTCTGTCAAGTGATGAGGGAGGGGAAAAAAAGTAATTAAGTTTGTTAACGAGTGATTACTGCAATGTTATTTTCATTAGCGTGTCAAGGTCTTTGGAATGCATTGCATACATATTGTGCTTCCGTATGGGGATATCTCTCAGTTAATTAAAGTGGTGCATGTTGTATTTCTAATGATACTAGTCTGGCCAAGGAACCATACTTTTAGAGTTAATGTGACACAATACGTGGAATATTTACATGAACCAGGAAATCTAGTAGCTGTGGCATTTTAGGCTTGCCTGAAATCTGAATGGTAATAAGAAGCTCAGACCAGTTCACAGACTTGCAAAGACTGCTATGGTACTTTGAGCACCATATGCTCTCTGCAGGTATCTGATAAAGTGCACTGTGATCTACAAAAACTGATGTGATAATTAATCCTTTAGAGCTTTATTACAGTACCTATTACAGAGGTCACAAGATTCCATTAATAAGGTGGATGTGGAAGACATGGTTTCCTTGATGTCACCTTAAACTGTAAAAGCCTGTACTGATTTAGATGATTGGATGAAAGGTTATCAAAGTTGTGTAATCCTGGTCCTTCTACCTAATGAAAGTAACATCCCCTAATACCCTATCTATTTCCTGATTTCATTCCAGTGTTCAAGGGCCATGTGATTGGCTACTTCTCTACTGCAAGATGGCAATATGGCATTCTAAACCAGCATGATCAATAATGAAGAATGTTAAGAGTTGTATCTGGATGGCCATGGTCATTTCGAATGCTGATTTGACTATCTGGAAAAAAGAACCAGTTTGTTTTTCACTGATTCAGAATCCAGCTACATTGCAACCCAGGGTTGAAATTAAACCTTTCCTGGAAATTCAAAGCTCCTTACTTTCTATTTGCCTTCCATGGATTATATTATTATTATTATTATTATTATTATTATTATTATTATTATTATTACTACTACTACTACTACTACTACTACTACTACTACTACAAGATAATTGCAAGAGATTGCAATATCTGGAGACAGCAGAATAGAAGAGAAAGAACTGGAGAAAATCACAAGGTACAAAGACCTGCAAATAAAAATAGAACTGTGACAAAAGAA
Source organism: Python bivittatus (assembly GCF_059951505.1). Lineage (NCBI taxonomy): Eukaryota > Metazoa > Chordata > Lepidosauria > Squamata > Pythonidae > Python > Python bivittatus. The sequence goes on from NW_028277113.1 coordinate 6,120,873, forward strand.
AGCAAAGATAGTACCAATAGTAATAGGCACCTTGGGTGCAATCCCAAGACATCTGGAGCACCACTTGAAGACCCTCGACATTGACAAAATCACCATCAGTCAATTGCAAAAGGCAACTTTATTTGGAATAGCTTACATCCTGCAACAATATCTTTAACACCATCATACAACAATATCTGCCTATCCCAGGTCCTTGGGAAGGACTCGATAGGGGGATAAAAATGCCAAATCCAGTCTAAACACCTGGCTGCCTGTGCAACCAACCATAATAATAATAATTACATAATATTACAAAATTAAAAAATTAAAAAAGCATGACATAATATTACAAAATAATAAAAAGCATTACATAGTCAATTTCTACAAAAGATTGAGGAGCGAGTGGATAAAGATAAAACCTGGCAATTGCTTACAACTGGAACATTAAAAAAAAGAAAGAAACTGAAGGCTTGATTTTGGCTGCTCAACAGCAAGCTATGTGAACTAATGCAATCAAGGCCAGGATTGAAAAATCATGAAATGATTCAAAGAGCATGGAGGGCATTGTTTTGATACACAATTTTACACTCTCTCATAATGTGTGGGCATGCATGTGATAGTGCACTCTATCTTATTTACAAAGGATTAACTTGCTTTGTAAAGAGCACAGCGTTTCTTTCCCCCACCTTATCCCTTTGTTGAATGCCTGATTGGCTTCTAAGGGAGCACAGCAGTCCCCCACCCCATTTCCTTAGAAGCAATTAGCCATATGCCTGAAGCCATAAATTAGATCGGTACCAGGCAAAGAAGTTGCAACGAGAGAGGCCCTAAATTCCAAAGAAGTTAGGTATTTAAACTTAGATTCACCTCTTTAGGCCCACCTTTACTTTTCCCCGGGTCATCCCAAAATTCCCTTGTATGGATATGAGGGGATGTACTATCTGAAATATCTGAATATGCCTATAAAATCTTTGTTGCTTGCTTTGCAAGGTGTGGTTCTGGGCAACACTCCTTGAGCCATCCAGAAGGTTTCCTTGGCCAATAAAACCTCTGTTAAAAGCCTCATCTCAAGCCTTCTTATTTGGCTTTACTGAAACTTGGGAAATAAAAGGTGCCATAAAAGCAGATTGTGCAAAGAAGCAGAAGAAAAAATAGATCATATACTCAGCTCATGCAAGAAGATCACACATACTGACTATAAACAACAACATAATACAGTCACCAGAATGATTCACTGGAACATCTGTAAAAATTATCACTTGCCAGTATTGAAAAATTGGTGGGAACATATAGTTGAAAAAGTAGTTGAAAATGAGCAGGTTAAAATATTGTGGGATTTCTGAATACAAACTGGTGAAGTCTTGGCATATTACACACCAGATTTAACTGTGGCTGAAAAGAAGAAAGTGTGGATAACTGATGTGACAATACCAGAGGATAGTAGAATAGAAGACACAGAATTGGAGAAGATTACAAAGTATCAAGATCTGAAAATTGAAGTTGAAAGATTATGGCATAAACATGGTGTGGGGGTCCTAGTAGATATCAGCACACTGGGTGCCATACCAAAAAGCCTTGGATGGCCCTCAGAAAACCTGCGCATTGACAACATGTCTGCCTGTCAATTACAAAAGGCCACACTGCTTGGATATGTACATATTCTACACTGATACATTATGGCATCCTGGTTTCTTGGGAAGAACGTGATGCAAATGAAGGCCAACACCAGCTAAAGAACTGGTAGCTGTGATTTCACATTTTTGTGAATAATAATAATAATAATAATAATAATAATAATAATAATAATAATACATATCACATACATCACAACAGGTGTTAGCATGTAATTGACAATGAGTGAGCTTAAAAATCTAAACAGGATCAGGGAAAAGGGAGAAAAAAATGTACCATCCCTTTAGTGAAAAAGGCAAAATGCTGATGGGTAAATAGAAAGAAAAGTTCCTCAACTACTTACACAAAAAAATCCTATTCTTTCCACCAGAAGATTTCAAAGCAGGATGAAGAGGCAGTATTGAAGTTAGATATTGATAGAAACATGGTGAGGGAATATCTCTTTACCTTGAATAAGTTTAGGACCAGATGAAGTACCTTCTAGGGTAATGAATGAACTGGCAAATTGTCTGGCCAAACCCTCATGTTGAGAAATTCTGAAGAACAGATGAAATGCCAGATGTCTGAAGAAGAGCGAATGTCCTTCTCTTCAAAGAGAGAAAATGAACATCAACCAATTAACACCAGGTGTCAAGTCCACAAAGTCCAAACCCCAATTTAGAAGAATTCTCATGAAACCAGGCCTGGTTCAGATAAATGCTCCATTATTGTGTGGTACATGCAGCTTGAAACAAAACATTGCTAAAACTAAAGCCTGCGTAAACTTCCCTCTATTTATCCCCCCTCCCCTTGTTGCCATGGCGCCTCAATTCCTTTTCACCTGGTGGTGACCTCTTCCCTTCCTCCCAGGGATACATAGCTCCTTCCTGGCCAGCAGGCCCCCACTGGCCTTGCCTGCAATCAGGTCCGGCCTCATTGCCCATATAAGGTTAAGCTCCTCACCATCTCCCAGTACTACTCCTATTACAACCATTAACTACTAGCCTCCCTCCCTAGTCCCAATTGGCAGAAGCAAATCAATGAAACTCCCATTGACTGCTATGCTTTGTAAATTAACAATTGTTGGTTGATGCAGGTTCTGACACCAGGTCAATCAGTATGAAACTGATGAGTGGGCTGGTGTTAATTGGTTGATGTTCAGTTTTGTTGTATATTGTATAATTTAACCTTAATCACGCATAGAGGAATAGGAAGCCATTGAGTGAAGTGGCATAGAAGCCTAATAAATAAACAAACCTAGAAAGAGTCTAAGCAGACCACAACACTATTGATCTGTAAACACTTTGAAAACAATGCAGTAATTACCAGAAGTCAACATAAATTTGTTAAAAATAAAACTTGTCAGACTAATCTGCCCTTGTTACTTGATTGGTAACTTCCTTAATAGATTGTGGGAATGCCTTGACATATAAGGCCTAGACAAAGTACCCTATGACATGCTGATTACTAACTGGATGTGGGATGTATGGCATGACAATTAAGTGGCTACATAGTTGACTCAAAAACTGTATTCTGAGGGAAGTCATTAATGGTTGTTTCCAAAACTGGAAAGAGGTATCAAGTAGGATGCTGCAAGTATTGCTTCTTAATTCTCCACCCTTAATATTTACCTTAATAACTTGAATAAAAAGGTGGAGGGAATGTTTATCAATTCTGCAGGAGATACAAAATTGGGTATGATAGCCAACACCCTAGAAGGCAAAAATAGCATTCAAAATAATATTTTTAGGTTGAACAAAATAGCTGAAAGTAAGAGAATTATATTTAAGAGAGAGAAGTGTTCTTTACTTAGGAAACAAAAATGGTATAGCATGAGAGATAGCTGGCTTGATAATAGTACATGCATAAAAAATATTGAAATAATAGTTAACTGCAAACTTAGCATAAGCCCAAGGCATGACTGGTCTGCAAAATGAAATTTCAGGTTAAATCAGGATTTGTAAGTAGAATTGCCAAACCATGCGAAATAATAATTCCACACTAATTTGTCTGGATCAGACCCCATATCAAGTACTGTGTCTTATTCTGGACACCACATCTTTAAGGGATTTAAGTTACAAAAATGGAAATTCTGATTGAATCTCAAAACAAAAAGAATCCTAATAGTAAGATCATTTCAATAATAGAAGCTATTACCCAGAGAGGAAGTGGGCTTCTGTTAGCGGATGAGTTCAAGTGAAGACTGGACAGCCATCTATCCAGGGTGCTTTAATTTGTATTCCTGCATTAAATGGGGGATTGGACTCAGTGACTTAAATCGTTCCTTCCAACACAATGATTTTAAGTCACAAGGTGCATAGCTTTCTGTTCAAGAGCAGGACTTTTCACTTGGACTGGTTTTTTTGTTTGTTTTAAAAAACCTCATTAACTTATCCAATGGAATAATAGGTTTGGGGAGATGTATACTAGGTGTCTTTCAAATTTATTGGGAAAATGAAAAAAATATATTTAAATCCTCCTCCATGTATTTGATAGAAAGTCATATGTGTACATTGTAGATGTGCCCCTAAATAAGTAACTTGTAAAATTCCAGACAAGTATGTGCACTGATTTGCCCGTGGGTGGCTATGCGTGTATGCAAGAGCAACTATAACCCATTGAAAGTTTTTCGAATGTCATTTTTCAACATTTAAATATTATATATTGGGCAATGTGTACAAACTTTGCAGCAATGTCAGCAGTTGATAGTGAACCCATTCCAAGATGAGAGGCATTAGCTAAAGGAAAGCGTCGGAATGGCTGTAAACCTAAAGGTGAAGACCTGATGGCCTTAAAAGCAATTTCATGTCCATCTGCCATTTTTCTGTAGCAACTGTAACACCCAAATATGTAAAGGCTCAGAAATAAAGATGGTCTTAAGATTGGCCAGGGAATTATGTAAGAGAAGCTACAAAGAACTACATTGTATTGCCCTTTTTGAGGGAATGGGCAATATTCTTTTCCCTAAATGCCAGGAACTGAACAAGATTCTTTACCTTGAGTTTGTCTATGGGTCAAAAGTTACCACAAATGATATAGACAGGGAGTGTACAAATTGTATTACCTGTTTAAATTGTATTGACTCCTCCTTTTGAGAGATAGGGGTAGAAGATAGACTTTTCAGCATTTCTTTCCTGGAGGACTTCCATGAGAACCTGGGGCTGCACTGGCCTTATGACATCCTAGGAAACAAACATATGAAAAATGTCACCAGAAAAGTGATTAAAATTGATTTTCTTCCATTAGCTGGGATTTAATACTACAACAGTACTCTAGCTTATTGCATTTATCTAGTAAATTGATAATAGAATGTGATGTTAATATACAATTTCAGGAACCAGAATGTCAATAAAGGTAGTTTTAAAAAATGTGTCTGGAATTAGTGAAAGGATGTATAAATTCAATATACAACATTATCAGCCTGCTTGTGAAGATGTTTGAGATATTTGGAGGATCAAGATTAAAAAATATATATACCTCTCTATAGCAGTTCTATAATAAAAAGAACTGTTATTATCTGCTGCCTATCCTCAGCTTATTAACCAGCTACCCTAAGATACTTGTTGATAAATAAACCTATTGCTTCAGGATCAGATGAGCTTCATAAACATGGTGCCTCCTCTGGAAGGACAGACTGTCTGAGCAGATTATAAGCATCTGCACTCCTTCCTCCCCCTCCCTTCCTGGCCCTCCCCCATCATCAGGACAACCCAGCTGCCAGTCAAAGAACAGCATTGGGCAGGAAGCAAGAAGGAGGGGAGACAAGATGGCTGCCTGGCAGCTCTGCAGCCACAGGCCTCCCAAAGAGAAAATTGAATAAAGAGAGCCAAAGCCCAGGAGTCAAAGTAAAGAGGCAAACTAAAAGATAGACAACCCTGATGAGAAAAGGCAACTAGGAAAGAGGCAGCAGCTAAGAAAACTGGGGAGAGAGAGGCTTTTATTTTTTCCTTCCCTCAGAACTGGTATGAGAAAGAAGTTCTCCATCCCTCAGATGGAGCCAAGTTTCAGAACAAGAGCAGAAGAATCAAGAAGCCCAGTCAGGAACAAATAAGCAGAAAAAATGAAGAAAAAGTAAAGACTTTGACAGAACAGAATAGAAAGCAGAAACTAAAAAAGGTAAAGGAGCAAGTTCTAGAAAGAGTGACAGTAGTGATATACAAGGATTAAGACAACCAAAATAGAAGTCAGCAATAAACAAATATATTGGAGATTCAGAATAGAAAGATATGAAAATGTAATGAAATTCGGTTTTAAAGAATATAGTATAGATACAGAGCTTATAGAAAATAATTTTATTATTAGTTTCTGAACTAGTTGAAGCATTTATAATTTACAGTTCCTTTCTTTTCCATATTTGTAACCTTTCCTGTAAAATAAAAATCTCACCCCCCCAAGTGCTCGTCTATGACCATAATAAAGCTTTGATTTGATTTGATTTGATTTGAAGTCTCCCCCCAGCCACAGAAGAGAGATACAAAACCCCAACCAACTGTCCAAGTTTCCAGTGCTTTGTGTCTATTGAGTCTGAGTCAGTCTGGTGATTGGTGGTTCAAAAACAGAACCTGCAACACCTCCTCACTCCAGATCTCTGGACAAGCATTTCCAGATTGGGAATAGAAGAATCCATTTTAAACCTTGGAAGCATCTTCATTGTTATTTGAGGCACCATAACAACAGGACCAAAGTAGACACAGTTGAGGGGAATAGAAAATAAGTGGCACTAGTCATAGAAGTATCATCAAACTTCTCCCTGTCTTTTGTGTTGGCAAAAACATTTTTTCTCACCTCCATGCACAGCAAGTTCATACTGCATATGAAAATAGTGGAGGGTAGGTTTACTCAAATCATCTTATATATTGAAATCATGTATACCACAACATTTTAGCAACCATGTGAAGAGCCCTGCGAAGGAACCAATATATTATGCAGAATTCTGTATACTTACAGTCTGCACATATTTGTATATGTGTTCTTCATTTGATTACATGTAGGACTATGCAGCAGAAGTACAGAATTTAGCCTACTTTCAATATGAATAAATATCTTACGTAGATTAAAAATGGATAGTTCGTCCTCACAGGTTTAGAGGGGTTTTTTTTTGGTCATTTGTTCTGTTTTGTTATGACAGAGAAAGGAAAATGAAAGAGTTGCTGTACTAGCTTGGAATAGAATGGATTCTTAGGTGAAGATAAGCTAAGGTCTAAACTTAAAAATGACCTATTTGCTTTAGAGATGATGATTATTGGAACAAATGATGATAATGATGGTGGGAAAATGATGTCAGCAGCTGCAATATCCATAGCCAAGAATCTTCAATATTTCCTGCCATTTAGAGCTGGCAATCTCAATTACATCTTTGTCAATCAACTACTATTGGTATTTTAATCAATAGGCTTTGAATTGCCTACAATGCCAACTGGAGTCAAGTCTTAGTAAATATGATCAGGACAATGAACCAAGATTGTTCATGCATGCTTGGGTATGCACGTACACACACGCACACTTATATGTTGGAACTGACAAGTTTGATTTATTCTCTCCAGTGTGTGCTATATAACAATTATTGTATTTTAAAACAAGATTAAATTACAGCAGTATTTCTGCACTTAAAGATGTGATGAAAACCTTGTCCTTTTTTGGCTTGCAGCCTTGTCTGTTTGGATCAAAACCAAGTTCAATTACATTATCTGTAGGCTTAGAAAAACCTGTCATCATTTCCAGCCAATAGAGAAGAGGTCTGAGTAATTTATTGTCTCTGTATGGGATACCCCCCCTTTTCTTTAAAGAGTAAGAGAGGTGAAGTTTAGCATATGCTTCGGTACCTAGCATACAAATAATAGGATTTCAGATCTGCTGTTGGTAATGGTACTGTGCCCTATATGACCCCAAGAATCTTCTATTATACATACATCTAGTCTAACTTGTTTGCCTTTGAGTAATTTTCTAACAGGATAAGGCATTTTGCCTTAAATTATATCCTTGTGGCTGAAATGAAACCAACAGCATGATGAATTATATCTCTTGGTACACAGCATATACTTGATTCTAGTTAACAAATAGCAAACAATGCACAACAGCAGGAAGTTTGAAAGTTGGCACAGTTTATGGCATGTCACCAATGGCACAGCTGTGTCCTTAATGCTGGTTGCAAGGGTCTAGACTGTAGTAGAAGTAGCATTTAAATAAAGTTGTCTGACAAATTTAATTTTTTGGAAAACAAACTGACTTGATTACATCTTCAGAAAAATATGTGAAATGGAATTTATTAGTGAAATCTAATAAATGTTTTATCAGAAGGGAGTATAGATCCAAGTGGTTGAAAACTCTTTACAATCACTGCAAAGTGATTCTTTTAAGTGAAGTGTGATACAGAAGAGTTCAGCCATTTTCTATTTCGTGTATGTTAGTGGTTAGAAATCAGGGCATCCAGAGTCAGATTTAGTCTTCAAAGGAGATGTAGGATAGAAGTAGCAGCTGGATTTGCTGCAGCCCACTTTTGTGGGATAAGTAGTTTGGTTTTCCTTCTGTCAGGACTTACTCTTAATAAACCCTCTCATCATTTTAATTTTATATTCTACATGGAATGATCTGAAGGCTTTCTGAAGACATAATCTCACCCAGTCAAATTATCATCTGCTGGGGACATTCTTTCTTGTAGCCACCACTTTCTAGTGATGATGCCAGGACTGGTGTTCAGCTAGCCAATAGTCTTCCATGCATTTCTAGAAACAGTTGTGCTGCACCACACGAAAGCAGCAGCAACTATCTGAACAATATTTCTGACTTCCAAACATCTGCAGCTAAGGGAACATTTATTTGATAGTACAACTCTCCCTCAATCCATATCTTTTATGGGGGCAGGGGGGATGCAAAGTAAAGGAACTAATGCCTGTCTGCTTGGATAAATTTGAGATATCCTGCCTTATTTCTTGAAAAGCTGGACCAAAGTACAAAAGATAAGATAGCAAAATGTGGAATATGTAAGGAATCATATGTACAACTGCATGGTTGTTTGTGGCTTTATGTTGCAGTAAAGTCATCTGCCTCCTAATGGTGTCTGGGAATTCGAATCAGTTGGAACACTTCTGAAACGACTGTCTGTGATGGAATGATCAGGGCCATCTGGCCTAAATGAATAACTAAAACAACATAGTTCCAGTTTTCAAATGTGGCTTATGTTCTTTCTGAATGGTTAGAGAACATCCCTGTAACAATATGAAGAAGGGAAAACCAGAAATGAACATGGCAGTTAGGCAGGAAAGATGACAGGGGTAACACAGATCAGAGATATTCAAAGGATAGCCAAGAAGCTTCATGTGCCTTACAAGCATTCTTTTTGTGAGCCCCAGAGCCTCCTCAGAGGGACGAGGCCAAAATGTGGGCTTTTTTAGCATAGTTGAATCAGAATCTTAAAAGTAGTTTCTGAGCAGGACAAATCCCATGGATTGCTGCTCGGGTCATATCACTGGAGGAAAATTAAGAGGGTTAGGTTGTCTGTAGTAGCAAAATAATAGAATGGAGAGATTTACTCAAATACACATACCCTATTTTTCATTTGTTAAGACTGTTCAGCAGAGATAGTGAACGTGTAGCCTTCCAGATACTGCTGAATGATAGCTCTAAAATCTACTGTAAGCCTATGTGTTATTCACCAACATATAGAGGACTATGAATTTCCCACTTACCTATATAGTATGAAAAAATATACCAGATATCACCAGAAGAGATACTTAGAATGATTTAAGATTTAAATACGGAATAGGCAACTTGTAGCACCCAGATACTGCTGAATTACAACTCCCAGCAACCTTAGGAAGTATACTCAAATAAGAGGGGTGCTAGGATTTGTAGTTTAGAAACATCTGGAGTGCCACAGGTGCCTAGCTTTGGCTTAAACTGTGAACTATTTAAAAGGTGATAAAACTGCTTTGGAATATAAAAGAAAAACGATCAGCAGACAAAAGTATGGGGACATGTTTAATAAGATAGGTAACTACAATAATTCTTTTTAATCTACCATTTTTAAACATACAATTAGAACCCACAGATCAATTCAAAGGTTTGTTTATTGTTATAGTTATCAACTGTTCCAATCATGATGTCAATTTGGCTGCAGTATTCCTACTAAAAATAATAGCAAGAGAGCAAGCATATAAAATATACCCACTTTTATGGAACTGTGATCAAACTCAGACAAAAGAAAATAACTTTTTGTTCAACAACTTGCCAGAAGAATGACACCACCAAAAGAAATAAGATACTCTAGGTAATTTTAAATATATGTTCACAATGTGACAGAGGTATCATGTGCCAGATTTCCCAAACAATTCTACAGTTTTCCTTTCTCTATGTATAATTTTTCTCCTATATAATTTATGGCTCCCAGTTTATCAGAGCCAATCTTCTTCCTCTAGGTAGGAGATACTTATGAGGAAAAGCATAATTTCAGTGCCATACTTAAAGGTATCATATATGGGCTACAAAAATCTAGATCACTACTAGATGTTAACAAAGACATACAGAAAACTCTATTTGCTGCCATCTAATATTTGTCTATATACAAGTAGTCCCCAGTTTAAGAACAAGTTCTGTCCCCAAGGTCTGTCCTTAAGTCAAATTTGTAGGTAAGCAGAATAATATTATTGCATAATACTCTATAAGTAATGTTGTGTAATTAATTCAAACCATTGTGTGTTTAATTCAAATCATTGTGTATTTAACTTAAATTTTGCTACAAATGTTCTTAACTATGGATCGTGCTTAAACCAGGCATTCTTAACCCAGGGACTACTTTCCTTTTCTAGCACAGAAACTGGTCCTGAGTTCAACAAGTGGCTTCCTTAGAAGTCTTCTAAGCAGGATCCCTTTCAGTTGCTTATTTTAAATAAATCTGCTTCCAAATCTTCCAATCTGGAATTCTGCAGCCCATATCTGGTAGTCCTATTTTAGACAGATTTGATATAGACTGAATCCATATGATTGGAACTGAGCTAAATGATTCAAACTAGTCCTTTCTCTGTGTTATCATCACAGTAATTATTGGATTAATTATTGTGATAATTAATTCTTATCCCAGATTATTAATTATTTCCCCAGAAATGTTGAGATAATTTTTCCTTGTTGGAACAATACACTACTCTCCCTGCTATAAATACAACCATATTATATTTACAAATCTAGGTGCTGGACTGGCTTTCTTATGTAAATACAATACAATGTCACCCCAAGCAGGAACATTCAGTGTAGCTGGTGATACTAATACTGTGGAGCTTGTGGAGCAACCAGATATGATCGATACTTTAGGGGAAGGCCCTACTGGTGTTACCTCCGGAATTACACTTGGGGCTCCAATTACATCAGGAGCTGCTTTTTCAATCTGTATGACTGTTCTCCTCAGTTGGCCGATGTATCACTCCAAAAGCTGTCAGCAACAGTCTCTATTTTGGAATTTGCACCCTCCAAGGAGCAAAGCTCAGTACTGCATTTGAGCTGCCTGTGTCAGTGGAACCCTTTCAGTGGATTAAAAATGAATAGTATTCCCTGATGATTGGTGATAATCAGAACAGGTAGTGATTGAATTGTTTAACCCTCCTCACAAACTCCATGCTTCCCTGTCTATTCGAGTACTATATATTTTTTCTCCACACCTGTGAGAATGCATGATACAAAGAGCAATTCAAAGCCATTTTTTATGAAGAGACATAAGTTTGACAATGTCATAAAGTAAAGCATTACAAGCCAACCTCACTAGTAAATGTGGGCTGTAATGTGTGATGTTACAATTCGCTTTGCTTCTGTAAAAGCTTGTCCATACTATTTTATCCACTTCCATGCCCATTTGTAGTAAAGGAGTTTGTGGAAGAATGAAGTGAGCAAGCATTTCTTTTCCCTCTTGGGATCCAGAGTTTTGCAGCTGCCTGGGAAGAAGGGTTAAAACAGCTCCACCCTCTCCTTAACTGGAAACTTTGTCCCTTAAAATGGAACAGAAAGCAAGCAAGCATGTGTGTGGGTGTGAGGAGAAAGGAATCAAGTAAGGAAGAGAGCAAAGAAGTGGGGAAGAGAAACCTCCAACACAAAGGCAGCAAAAAAAAAACTGCAAGCCTTGAAGCTACAAAACTGAATGACAGGCAAAGCTGAGACACAGGAGAAGAAAAGCCTGAACAGAGTCTGTAAACCAAAACAGGCCAACTGTTTGCAACAGTCCAGATGCAGAGCTCCAGAAACCAGCTCCAGAAAGAGAAGACTGTGAGTGCTGGGGGGAGGGGAGAGAAAAGCCAATTGGCAAGTCTATAGTAAGTGGTACCTCGGTTCACGAACTTAATTTGTTCCATGACTCTGGTCGTGACCCGAATCAAATTTTCCCATAAGGTTCAATGTAAATACGGTTAATCCGTTCTGAACCATATGTATTTTTTTTTTAAACCACAAAAATATGAAACAAAGTACAGTACAGTACAGTATGAAGAGAACACTAACCTTGCTTGAGGCGACTTCTGGCGTAGAGGACAGGAAGGCGGGTGGGGAGGTGGTTAGTGTTTGGAGAGAGAGTCCCCCTCCCTACAGGAAGCCACGACCACGTGTCACAGCAGAGAAAATGGCCGCGGATCCTGTTCGTCACCTGATGCAGAGTTCATGAACGGAAGCAAAATTTTGCGAATGGTGCTGTTCGTGAACCGAATTGTTCGTGAACAGAAGTGTTCGTGAATCGAGGTACCACTGTATAATGAAAAGGGTTTTCACATATAAATGGAAATGGAGACTGGCTATGGGAGTTGAAGACCTGGAGGAAAAAAGAAAAGACTTAAAGAGCTAAGAAATGGTTAAGATAGGAAAACATCATGCTACAAACAGAGATAGGAATATAGAACATAGAGATAGACACTTAGAGATTAAATAAGATTAAAGAGTTAAGAAATAAGATAGGAAAACATAGTGCTGCAAACATAGAGATAGGAATTTAGAACATAGAGATAGATATTAGAGATTAAATAAGAAATAGTTGCAAACGTATAGTAATAGGAAGATTGTTGGTTATGATAGGTAGGGAAATAGAAACAAACATAGAATTAGCATTAAGATTAGAGGTAAGGAGTAAGACTTTAATTTTGTTTAATAAATCAGTTTTTGTGGGAAAAAACAAATGCAGTCTTTGTGTCTGTGATCATTACCAGATTTTTTTTCTTTTTTTTAAGTGTAAGTGGTGGGATATGGTATAGTATCCGGACATAAAGAATAGAAGGCTGGCATGAAAAATAGAAAGAGTGATCCTGCTCCTGAGGGAAAAAAAGCTTTAGAAGCAAGGAGGAGTATACTGGCATGTGACTTGTATGCACATACTATGTAAGACATCTTGAAATGGAACAAGAGGGTAAACCAAAACCTATGGAGGCAGAGGCCAACCCTGAAAGTAAAACAGACCCATCTGACGCCCTGATAGGCATTATGAGGAAGATGTTGAGGCAACAAGAAGAGGAGATTAAAATGATGAAAAGAGAGGAGAAAGGGCGAATGAAAGTTCTTAGAGAAGAGGAGGATGATAGTTTATGGCTAGAAACTGAGTGAAGGGACCATTTAGAGAAGGAAAGGGAGATCTGAAGAAAGGAGTTCAAGGAGCTTGTAGTGCTTCTTAAAGGAACACAATCTGCTGTAAAAACACACCAGTATCTCCAAATCCACTTTTTTGGGGTAGCAAGGGAAGGACCCTGTGAGATAAACATTCCAAAACTCACAGAGGAGGAAGACACTGAATTTTTTTTCATTATGTTTGAAAAAGTTGCTGTAGCTTGTAAATGGCCAGAGGAAGAGTGGGTAGCCAGGTTAACACATTGCCTAATTGGAAGACCACTTAGTGCTTATACCAATTTACTAGCACAGGAAATAAACTGACTACAAAAGAGTAAAAGAAGCTATTTCATATTGGTATGAAGTAATACAATATATAGACTGACAAAGTTTTCATGTCTGTAATCTGTAACTGATTAAAACAAACAAACCCCTAACACAGTTGTAGCATTGGGGCTAAATTTGGCTAGAATCTAATAATTAATAAATCCTAAAAAGAATAGTAGCTGTGATAGATCTTCTGGCCTTGAGACATTCATGTCTGCTTGAATGTGTACATGTATGTATACTTTCTGTGTCAATTGTGTGACCACAATATGCAATTCTTGGTTTAAAGAACTAGCATTTGTTGCAGTGTCCTCTGAGGCCATAGTCTGCCATTCTCTACAACACTGTCCTAAGATTTCATATACACATATCTCCATTTTTCCCAGTAAAAAATGGTAGTATCAAAATAGCACTGGTGGCTATATAGGCTTGTCACACTTGGGCCATGGCTGTTTGCCAAAGTGCTGGTGCTGATGCTAACCTCAAAACAGCACCCTTATAGCGACTTCCAGGGAAGCAATGGCGGACTGAAGACAGTTCTACGAGAGTGGAGCTGATGGCTGTGGCATAAAGAGGAGCCGGTGAATGGAACTGCTCCTTGGATCCAAAGGATCTGCTCTGGATTAAGGAGAAAACTAGGATCACCCATAAGTTTGCTTCATACAGAGGCTCCCTGCAAAGAAATTGTAGAGAGATCTGGGAACCCGGGGGAAAATCATCTTGCCTAATCTCAGTTCATCACCTTCAAAAGGACACTGGGTTCACCAACTTCCTTTCTTAATTACCTTAAGAAATTGCTTGTTATTGACCTTTTGGATGTTAACCTTCTGAAGGGCAAATTTCATTATGTCGGGAGAGCTTCCTTCTATCCTGGATGAAAGAAGTTTCATGTAAGTTTAAGGACTAAAAAGATTTTTTTTTTTTTTTCTGAAAACAGAAAAAGAGGGACTAGAATGTTCATTTTGGAAAGTTAAGGGGCCAGACAGATTTAAAAAAGAAAATTTCCTGTGGGTTGTTTAAAATTTTATAAAAGTATATATGAAGATTTTGAAATTAACTGTTAAGAAATCCTCCCATGGGAAAGTTTTGCTGATTGGAAAATAAACATATGATAAGAGGTGACTTTGAAGGTTGACTAGAGGGAACCAGGGTTAAAATATAGATGTTGTGGTTTCTGGTAGCTGTCATGGAATTTCTTTTTGATTAGGGCTGAATTACGAGGTTTTAAAGATTTGTTTATAAATGGGGAGTGATTTCTTTTGCTTTATTCCTCAGAGAAAGTGATAAGTTGAAATACAAAATGGATTTATTTAAGGTGCAGATATAGATATAGATATATAATTTCTGGTAGCTCTTAATGGACTTTTGCTGAATAGGACTGAGTGATGAGTTTTTATAGTTTATTGATAAGAGATGAGATATGGGAAGATTTTTTTTTTTAATTGAAACACTAGAGAAGGTGTTAAGTTACTGTCAGCCCTCCCAGATAAATCGGACAGGAAACAAGATTAAATAAACAAATTCTACCTTATTGAAGGCTACATTAACAGAATCTTGCAAGTCTGAAAATACAAATCTCCTGTCCTTCCTATCTACTGCCTGAGTAGTTAGGGCAGGTCTTTCCTAAATTTCTTTTTCTAGCGGTTAGTGTGTTGCGGACTCCTTTCTCTTTTATCTGATTGTTCCCTAGGCAGCATCTGTTTCCCACATCTTCCAAGGCCTCCCTCACATTCCATCAAAGTTACTGAAGTTGTTTATACTTGTTTGGAGGGAGGGGGAAGTCATTCTTTTATATATATTTTATATATATTATATATCTTTTTCTTATTTTTTTCCTTTTTCCTTTTCTTTTTTCTCTCTTTGCACTTTTCTTTCTCTTCATGTGTTATATTTTTCTCAGTTCGTATTAGTCTTTTATCTTTGTATTTGTAAATTTTAATAAAATTATTACAAAAAAAAGCACTTTTATAGCAACATAACTCTTGATGTATATGTATATTTACAGTGAGAAATGCCTTGAAATCTCCTTCCATTTTGATCTGTAAATAAATCTCTGCTATGTCTATTTTGCTGAAATGTCACCCCTATTAAGTTTAGCAAAACTGCCCTCAAAACTGCCCCTTTGGGCAAAAAGTATTGCTCAATCTGTAATAGTGGATTAATGGTAACTTTAAAATTACCCCAGATCATGATAGTTCCATTCTTCTTAGCTTGGTCATGACATTTCCTAACACTGTTTTACTTTTGATATGCTTGAATGTGTTGATTCTACCTTCAAAGAAAGGTGTTGTGTCATCCAGTGCCTTTTCCAGTTTACTCTTGATAGGTTCCTGAGAGGAAGTATAGCATGCAGTAGCAGCTTCCTCGGGCAATCATGTCCTCAGAGCACTGGTCCACCTGTTTTCACAAGGTAAAGGGTTAATGTAACTTTCTGGTTATGGTACTTTATACCTATAGATACCACTCAACTGAGACTAGTTGTTGTTGTTGTTGTTGTTCTCTGGTATAAGTTTGAATTGCATTACTGATGTTGTTAATTTGGCATCTCTGAAATCCTGCATAGATTCATGCTGTGATATAACTGATACAGCAGAACCAGTGTCCAATTCCAACGATAGAGTTTTGCCATTCATTTTGGGTGTGAGCTGTACTGCTGGTAAAATTCTATATTTTATGCTTTTCACTCTCATTATGAAATTCTTCATTCACAACATGCACAACTGCACTTCTTTTAAATAGTGACTTGGTTATCTATAGTGAATGGTTTGCTTTTCCTTGATGACAGGCTCTTTGAATATTTCCCACCTTATTACATTTTCTCCAGATGTTGCCCTTAAGTCTGTACTGAGTTGCTATGTAAGCATCTCTGCCACAACAATAGCACAGTTCATTGTGAGTTGTTACTCTCTGTTTATATCACATTACAAGCATATTCACTGTTGCTTTTGCCTCTGACTGCAGCTTTGTAGTATATCTACAGTATACAGTACAGCTCTTCTTCTGTCAATGGAAACTTCTCTTGTTGACAATTCAGTGACTCTAGATTCAGACCATTTCTTTTAGAGCCAAGCTTTAGGCCTGCTGGTTCTTGCTGAGCACTTTGTCTCCTATACAGTGTACAGTATATAGACTTTTTTTTTTTTTAATCAGTGCATTTGAAGAAAAATAACCAAGTAACTGAGTGGATACCTGTGAATTTGCCAATGATGATGATATGCCATCATTCAGACTTAAAACAAAGCTTTCCATATCAGTTTCCTCTTATTATGGAAGTTGGAACTGCAGCCACAGAATCTCCTTCCCATCTACTTTTACATTTATCCAAAATAGTGACCTTTCTGTGGCTGATGAGTACATTCAGTCATAACTGGGTTGCTTCCCCACCAAAGAGTTGATTTTTCTAAAGAGTTTTTCTGTCTTTGCAAACCTTGGGGTTCCCTGATGAAAGCTGTCCCTTCTTCAGTCTTTCCACATCAAGAATCATAATAATGAACTTCAGAAATAGAGGAGTTTGTGATGGATACATATGGAGTCACAGGGGAAGGACAATCTACCATAGGCCTGAATGATAACCATTCACTTATATATGGAAACTAAAGGCCTGCTGTTCAGAAGGAACTCTGATTTCATTTGATGATTCTATATTGCTTCATAAGAGAGCAACAGACTACTGAGTTTCCCATTTGAATCATCACATATCCAGTATTTACCCAAATTGCCTTGTCTATGAATCACCTTACTCATCTAACTGCCTCTCGGCAGGGATCTGATAACATTCTTCACAAACCTTCAGTTTGTTCTAGATACTCGCCAATAACTGTAAATGCATAGCTTTCATCCAAGAAGAAAATAACAAAGATTCCTATCCCAATTCCTTATTTAGATTAAAGTTTTCACTGTAGAATGCCAAGCTACATAAAAGGATGGCCTTTCAACAGATTGCTTGGCACATCAAGAGTCCTTTGAACAAAAGAAATCAATAGGAGGGAAGAAGTTAGTAGGTAATTATTAACAGTAGATTCTGCTGGAATCTATAATCTTGGTAAATTAGGCATTTTATTTGCTCCTGGCCTGGTTTGAACTCCACAAAGCTGCTTCTGGTAAATGAAGGCAAAGAATAAACCCTCATAGAAGTTTTGATTGAAGTTCAAGCAGGTGTATTTGCAAAGCCCATTAGTTAAAGAAGGTTTAATTTCCAGTTTACTCACCATTGAAAATACCTAGGTGAGAGTGTGAGGAGGAAATCCTCCTCCCTGTCATGCAGTCTTCCCACCGTGATCAAAGCAAAAGGTGAGAAACTACAATTAAAATGAACCAAATACATACATTAAAATGCAGCGAGAGATGCCAGGCTAATAGCATTTCTTTCGAGCTGAGGTTTAACAGGAGATCTCTTTGATCAAATAAGTAGAGGTCCTTTCCCCTAGGAGATTACCATTTCAATCAACAAATTCTAAATGAGTGGAAAACCACAAGTCAGCAGGGCGCCTAACTACAGAGGGCTTCTTCTCAGAGTGCCGACTAAGTGCATTTTCTTGGAATTCCTGAGGGGCGCACTTTTGTGTGCTTTCAAAAAACAACAGCAAGGTTTCTTTATATAAAGGGCTTAAAGGGGAAGAGTTGCTGCAGCTGCCCCAACAGCTGACTTGTAAGTGATGCTCTCAGAAATAAATTTCATCTCCGTTTCAAGCAACAGCCTGCATATTTTTATTCCTGGCTCAGAAACAAACTTGGTAAGATTTCCTTCCAACACCTATATTCTGTTTCTGTTTTTTTGATCTCAGATGTCCTTCAGGTATGTATGTATGTATGTGTATGTATACACAGACACACAGACACACACCCCGTATTTATTGGCCTATAGCACGCACAGGTATATAGCACGCACCTTAATTTTAAGAAGGAAGTTTGAGTAAAAACACTTAAATTTAAAATAAATTACTTGGAAGCATAATAAAGGGAGCTCTGAACTTTCTGTTTATTAATATTTATACCACTTATAAGGTAAATACGTAATATGAAAGAAAAAACACCTCTTTGAAGGAAGAAACCTGGTGCTCCCTATGGCTCATGCGAGCACCTGAGCTCTGCAGAGCAGGAGGTGAGCAGTGGGCAAGCGAAAACCACGCTCCCCAGCACTCGCACGAGTGAAAACTAGCACTCCCCATCTCACCCAAGTGAAAACTGTGCTCCCCAGCGCTTGCGCAAGTGAAAACCGGCACTCCCCAGCACTCGTATAAGTGAAAACCGCACAAGCACTGGGGAATGCAGTTTTTGCTTGTGCAAGCACTGGAGAGCAGCAGTTTTCACTCGCTCGCCCGCCTCTCACCTCCAGAGCTGCCCTGGTTACAGCCCTGGCTCAAATGAAAGCACCATTCTCCCAGCCCTGCCACTGGAGTATCGGTGTATAACATGCAGCTAGGATTTCAGCCCCAAATTTTAAGGAAAAAAGTGCGTGATATACGCCGATAAATACGGTGTCCGTGTGCGTGTATGTATGTGTGTATACACATACATACATACATACACACACACTCACACACACACATATACTCCTCTGTTCTTTGTTGGGGTGGCGGCAATAGTTTTATTAAAAGGATCTATGTACCACTTTTAATTTTCACAGTTTTAGCCTTTTGTAAACAACAACAACAAAACAATATTTGGTATCACTGGTGATGCTAGGCAGTGCTAATATTTGGACAAAGACCTATGCCTACAGTTGTCAGTAGGAATGTTCTACATTGTTTGCCCACCTAATTTCAGGGAGAAGATTGGGTACAACAACAGAAAATGCCCACACCTGTAGTATTATTAAATGAACACTAGCAAAACATGGTATAATAAGCAAACCATCCTCTGCAAAAGGTGAAGGCTGTGGATATAAAAGAAGAAGAAGAAGATAATTAGTTATCATAGGCATTCACAGGGGAAACAAGGTGGGCCAGTAATGTCATGTGCATCATATCGTCATTGCACAAATGACATAAATTACATAATTCACATTGTTTGAATGATGCATCATGATACATCCAATATCAATTGTGGCTTGTACCAGACATCTATGCTGCGTCCTGAGGTATTTAAGATCCTATAAATCAACTGTAATTTCTTCAATGTGGCTGGTAATTAACTGGCAAACAGTACACACTATATATATATATATATATATATATATATATATATATATATATACACACACACACACACACACACACACATACATACATACATACATATACTATATATATGTATGTGTGTGTGTGTGTACCTGTGTGTCTGTGTGTATCTCTGTGTGTGTATTTGTAGTGGTATGTGGGAATGATCTTAAGAGACAAGGGGAAGAACCACAGTCAGGGCAATGGCCAGATAAGAGGCAGCTTAGCTTGCAGAAAGAATGTGGGGATAGCAAACATCTCAGAAGGGACCCTCCCTAGTTCATGGGTTCTAAAAGTGACAGGGGAGAAATGTAATTTCAGACTTGCAAGTTTCTGTTAATATAACCTTATAATAAAGTAGAGTTAGTTCTTCTGGATGTGCTTCTTGTCTGGACTACCATGCAAGGCTGACAATATTCCTACACTAAGGAACCCTGATGAGCAAACTAGTTGCATTCTGCATCAACTACAAGGCTGGGGAATAAGTCTCTCCAAATGTTGCCCAACTATACCCTCCAGATATTGCTAAATGTAACTCTTATTATACTTCACTGTTGGCCATGTTATCTAGAGTTGCTGGGAGTTGTAGTTCAACAATAATGAAGGCAGGGATAATCTAAGCTATTTTGTTAGGAAAGGTAACAAAATAAATAGCCCTCCCTCAAGTCAAAGGGCTATTAGGACAGTTGAAGGGGGGAAAAAAATCTTACAAGCACTTATATTGCTCCTTGATAATATACTGTATATACAATATGTAATCCTGAACTTGCTGCCCTTTCACACAAGTTTTCTGAGGCATCCACTTGCTCCAATAGGAAGTCTGGTCTGGATTAGTAAGGAATTAGAGAATATTAACAACTAAAATATACTGTGGAGAAGTGATCATAGACCTTAGCAGCCATGTTGAATTAATATTTAGTTTATATCCATCTATTTCTGCAGATTTCTTTTTCTTGGCTTCTTGATGGCCTTTAAATTCTGCATTCACCCAAATATAACTTGTACTGTCATAATTTATGATATTTACCAAAATTGAGCTATTATACGCACCATAAGTTGCCATATATAGGCTGCAAAAATCCAGAGAGCCACTAGACAGGAGCCAAGAATCCTTTACTTCCATGTAATGATTGTCATGATCTTTGCAGCCCAGATATGTAAGTCATATACAAACCCCTGAAATTTCCATAAACTCTGCTTCAGTCTTCAATTGAAAAATTATTTCTTAAAAATCCTGGGAGTTTCCAGGTATGAAACAAACATAACAAGGCTTCCTAATTCCAAACCTCTTCTTGATAAAAGTCTCCTATTGGAGATTAAAAATTGCCAAGGAAATGTGGAAATTGCTAATGGCTCCTTTAAACTGAAGTTTGAGCGTTCAGAGGTGGTGACAGCACTGAATGGTTTAACAATTGACTGTAAAGGAGAAAAGGAAAAAAGTTGTAGGGTCTGCAAACTATGACCAAACCCACCCCCCAACATTCTGTTTAATACTTTTTTTTTTCTAGAAATTGTGTTCAAAGAGAGGAGGTTTAAAATGAATAATTTCAGCTGACAGGTTTTCAGAGATACTTACTTCAACTCCTATGAATTCAATAAAACTTCTATCCTAATTGCCATGGTAATATCTGAAGAGGAAAAGCCGATCTCTCTTCCCTATATGTTGTGATCGTGATAAAGTGCACTCAAGCAGGTGGGCTTCAAAGCAACTTTCCTGTGCACTTTTGGGTGATTTTTGAAATCATTTCAATTTTAATATTCCAAATACAATAAATATATAATGGTAACACTGCCACCCCCCAGTCCAGTCCTACTGGGCTGCTTGTTTGTGTTGGATGGTGGGGGGTACTTCTGGGAGGGATGAGCAAAGAACACTGCAAATGTATGCTCAAGTCTCTATATTCCCAGCAAGGTCACCCAAGGCATGAAGGTCATCCCAGCTGCACAGCTAAAGCAAGAAGGCACCTATACTGGACAACAGAAATATAGGAAGATGTGCTTAGAAAAATTGGAATCCCTGGACATTTCATCATCATCATGCAAAATCTATACACAGATCAGAAAGCCACAGAATAGACAGAATGTGGTGAAATAGACTGGCTCCAGGTTTGCAAAGGAGTGAGACAGAGCTACGTACTCTTCCCTTGTTTATTCAATCTATTGAGAATTCAATATTGAGAAAAGTTGGATAGGAAGATGAGCATGGTTTTAAAATCAGAGGAGGAAACTTCAATAACCTGTGCTATGCTAATGACACTAATCCGAGAGCTGAAAATGCAAATGATCTGCAAGTCAATAATGAAAGTCAAGGAGCACAGAGAAAAAATGGGACTAATATTAAATATAAAGAAGACCCAATTAATGACAGCAGGTACAGCAATCAGCCTTTAAATTGACAATGAAGATATTGAAGTAGTGGATAGCTTCTGCCTTTAGGATCAAGTATAAATAGTGAAGAAAAAAAAAAGGCAAGACATATGCTGCAGATTAGCACTTGGTAAAGTAGCCATGAAGACATTGGAAAAGTTATTCAGGTGCTGAGATGTGTCTATATTGAGAAAGATCAAAATCATGCAGACAGTGGTTTTCCCTATGACACTCTATGGAAGTAAAAGTTGGAATTTAAGGAAGCAGAATAGAAATTGATGCTTTTGAAATTTGGTGTTGGAGAAGACTCCTAAAGATACTGTGGATAGCCAAGTAAACAAACAAATGGATCATGAAATACATTGATCTAGTTCCCACTTGAGGGACAAATGACCAGGCTCAAATTATCATACTTTGGACACATTATGAGAAGACCATGTTTCTGGAGAAGAAATAAGTATATTAAGGATTATGTGTATATGTTCTAGTTTTCATTTTTCTGTTTTTCCTGTTTTGTAACATTATCAGCCTCCTTGGCTTCCTGTAATGAATCCCAAGGTAAGACCCAGAAGGAAATTCATTCTAAAGGGCAGTTATGGAGGCTACAGAAGAATAGAGATGTATGTAAAAGAAGCAGATAAAACAAAAGTTATTGTTGATAACTAGGAAGGGAGGGAGGGAAGGAAGGCTGGCCGGCCGGCTGGCTGGATGGCTGGCAGGCCTTGAAAAATATCCTGAGAATTCCTAAGTGTTAAACTTGACTCTGGAAAAATATGGCTTACCACAACAAAAATTTGGATTTCTCTAGCATAGAGTCTATATTTTAATTTTATCTATTATTACTAAAATAGAACAGATTTTTAGTAATATGGGTTG
The DNA here is from genome assembly GCF_059951505.1 of Python bivittatus. Lineage (NCBI taxonomy): Eukaryota > Metazoa > Chordata > Lepidosauria > Squamata > Pythonidae > Python > Python bivittatus. Next base: position 6,143,753 of record NW_028277113.1, read on the forward strand.
AATTTCTTATAGCATATAATTTCATTCAATGGTTTATGCTGTGTTGACCGTGGCTCTCAATATTAATTCTTGGTTTAGAGTTAAATGATTTTTTTTTTTTTAGTCTGTTAAAGCAAAATAATACATTTAGCTATTTACAACTAATCATTATAATACTGGAAAATTATAATCTCCATGACATATTTAAATCCCTCACTTATTCATTTGTATTTTACATTGCATTCTTTCTTTTTATGTTTGTGTATATAACGTCCTTAATCTTGAATAAAGATGTGTGTGTGTGTGTGTGTGTGTGTGTGTGTGAATATAAACCTTATTTTGGTATTAAAGTTTACCTCTCCTAGAATGCATGACAAAGGAGTTTTCTTGTTAACCACATCTCCTTATCACATTGCAATGTCTGGTTTCCCAGTTCTATACAGCATTGGACAGTGAACTTTAGATATTGCTAGTCCATTCCCTTATTATTTAAGGTTTTACCAACTTACCATTCTGAAAAGCTGAAAAGCTTTTTATAATAATTTTATTAAAGTTTACAAATGCAATGATAAAAGACTAATACAAACTAAGAAGAATATCAAAAGTAAAGAAGAAAGTAAAAGGTGCAGAGAAAAAGAAAAAAGAGAATAATAAAAAAAGAAAAAAAGAAAAATAAAGAAATCCCTTCCTCCAGACAAGTATAAACAACTTCAAGAACTTAACACCTTCTCTAATATTTCAATAAAGAAAATCTCTTTTTCCCATATCTCATCTCTTATCAATAAACAAATTGTAAAACTCATCATTCAATCCTAATCAGCAAAAGTCCATTAAGAGCTACCAGAGATAATAACACACACATACACACACACACACACACACTCATCTTAATCAAATAAATCCATTTTGTATTCCAACTTATAACTTTCTCTGAAAAATAAAGCAAATGAAATCTCTCCCCATATCTTATCTGTTATCTATAAACAAATCTTTAAAGCCTCATCATTCAGTCCTAGTTAAAAAAAAAAAAAAAATCCTCAGCCTCAGTCTCTATTTTGTCCAGTAAAATCTGTTCCTTTTCTGTAGCCTCTGTTAAATCCATTTTTATAGTGGCAGACAACCTTAAGAGTAAATTTTGGGTACATTGTTCCCAAATATCCTTGATTTCTTCTATAGTCAAATAGTATTGCTCCTTTGTATTAATGGGTCTCTTCTCCTTTAATTGCAATCTTTAGTTCTTTCTGGTTCCCTCTAGTTAATCTTCAAAGTCCTCTCTTATCATATGTTTATTTTCCAATCAACAAAACTTTCCCATGGGAGGATTTCTTGCTGTTAATTTCAAAATCTTAATATATATATTTATAAAATTTTAAACAACCCCAGTAAATATTTTTTTTCCAAGTCCATCTGGCCCTTTAACTTTTCAAATCAACGTACTATTCCCCCTTTTGCTGTTTTTAGAAAGTATTTTTTTTCTTTTTAATCCTTAAACTTACATGAAACTTCTTAACATGCAAAAAAATCAATAACAGGCAATTTCCTAAGGTGATTAAGAGAGGAAGTACATGAAACCAGTGTCATTTTCAAGGCACCAAACCACAGCTTAGGCAAGATGATATTCTCTCAGGCTCCCAGAGCTCTAAAACCCACTGGAGATTGTTATTTTATGATCTCTTTGTGGGGAGCCTCTGTATGGAGCAAACTTACAGGTGATCCTAGTCCCCTTCTTAATCTAGAAAGGGGTTCTGAGGAGCTGATCCATTCACTGGCTCCTCTTTCTGCCATGTCTGTCAGTTCTGCTCTTCACAGAGCTGTCTTCAGTGCACCATTGCTTTCCCAGAAGTCCCAAAAGCTGAAAAGCTTTTGGTGGTTCTGTCAGGAATGGTTATTGTTGAGGAGGTCTCCCCATTTGTAGTGATTAAATGAAAGACCTTTCTGTAACTATTGCCTTTGTATTGGTCCGGATTGCTTTTCCTGTCATTACTCAGTTCAAAACATCAGGGAAGCATGCAGTTCATCCAAACTTTGTCAACATCTTCTTTCAGTTACTGTGGTCATAGGTGAACATTGAAAGGAGAATTGGATCAGGTTCTTACTGATTCTTATTCATTACTGTAGTGAAATGGAATCTGTGTATTCTTCTTGTATCTCAGAATAAGGTCACGCATTTTTTTCAGATGCCTGCCTGCTTCCATAAATCAATCTCTCTCTCTCCTTCTCTCTCCTTCTCCCCCCCACACACACACAAATACACCCCCCCCCTTTTGATCCCTGAGCAACAGGAATCCGCAAGGCCATATAATTGAATTCAGGTGTCAAAGGTCTCAAGGGGAAGGAGTGTGTCTGGGGTTTTCTGCATGGATGCATTGGATGTCACCAGTCAGAATACTTTGATCAAGAAGATTTCATTGTTCACAACACAAGGAGTACTCCCAAATTCAGACAAGTTTGAAATATTCATTCTACCCTGCAGTTGTTCCTATCAAATGAGCAATCATGATGATTCACATGTTACTATGACAATAGAAGCCTCAGACATTCTTCCAATGAACCAGGAATAATTGATTTAAGTTGCAGTACTACACCCAATTAAATCAGAATGAAAAACACTGAGTTTAATTGGATCTCCTTCTAATATACTGAAGCATGCACTTTTTCCCCCCAGATATTTTGGGAGAATCCATCAAGAAAAAGTTACAACTTCATGTAATCAAAAGAATACTCATTTCAAGAAGCACACTCTCCTGATGTGAAAATTCTGCCAAAAGGCATTACTATTAAAACAGCAGTAGTTTTGCCACAAGGCCAGATTTCTAAATCTGTCTTGGAACTTCCAAAAGTTTTTACCATATAGTTGAGACATGTGTATTAGTCACTTCTGAATAAATTGCAGTGCAGGTCATAAGAAACCAGATTTGAATCTTTATTCTTTGTGGAATTATTCAGAAGTGCCACTCAGTGTATTTATTGTATTTATTTATGAAATATATTTCTATGCTATTGTAATCAAAAAGAGACTTGGAGGCATACACAGTATAGTACAATGTAAAACACACATGGCATAGAAAATAAAACAGCTTTATGACTCCCTAATATCTAGCCCAATGAATAAATGTTGTTTTTCCCCCCCTTTTCAGGTTTCTGATCTTAATAGATAAATAATTAGTAAACATTAATCAATACTGGAATAGATATGGAAACATTTTTTTTTCTTAAGTGGATCTCTACTGCCAACTACAGGTATCATCAACCTAACCAATTGTGAGTGATCCCAGAAAATCTACACATGTCCAGATTTGGCTAGTACTGAGATGGGAGAACAAGGCATGAAAACCCAGGGCTGTGGGTCGAAAGGGAAGGGGGGGGGGGAATCCTGGAATATGGAAATGGCAAATCAGTTCCACACTGCTGTAATAAAACTAGGTAGACGTGTCTACATGATCACTATGAATGGGGGGAAAAAAACCAATTTCTCTTATCTATTTGTCTGTCTGTCTATTTACTCTGAATTTAGTCATTCTCCACAGCTGGCGAGCTTTACTTCATTGATATGCACTGAGTTAAATAAAACAGAACATTTCATTTTTGAAAGTTTTTAATAAATGTGTAGTTTCTCCTTTCTGTTGTTCCAGATCCAGTATGTGTTATAAACTCCTAGAAACAGCTGTCCAAGGCCAATTGCCTAAGGCTTAGTTTGATAAGTATGTGGCAGTGCAAGAGCTGTAGCCCCAGACTGGGAATGTTCCTCTGGACAGAAACAAGCCATATGTCAGTTTTATAGGATTTTCAGTACATTAATAATAACAAACTTCCAGATATAAAATATGCCAATGCCATATTTTAAAATCCAAAATGATACTAATAAAGATCTTGTCCCACTCAGTAGTATGGTGTGATTTTTGTTTGTTGGTTTAAGAGAAGACCAATGTAACTTAAAAAAAAAAAAAATCTGATAGATGCCAAAAATAGAATTCCAAGGGTAAACATAATTGGCACTGAATATAATTTATTTAACAAATGTGTTGATGTTGTTATATCAATGTGTTGATGTGTAGTATTTCTTCAGCCAGCTAGTAAATAATCAATCTGAGTTCATTAATTTACCAATGTTAATGAAACAGGGGAGGAATAGAAAAAAGGAGGAAGGAACAAACAAGGGTTTGGCTAGTATAGGGCTAACCAATATAACATGGCATCCATCCTATCCTTTGACTGTGTCTATGAAATTTCAAAATCTAATAACATCTCACCAGATGGATAACCTTTTTGAGATTTTAGAGTTCCCTCATGAAATCTCAGAAGTGCCCACTATAATCCAGTAGGCTTTTTTTTTTTTTTTCCCCTAATTGTGCATTTGTCAGGGGTAGGAAGTCATCTGATATTTGTATTCAGAAATAGTGTTAATGGAAAGGGGGAAAAAACCTGACAGGAAATTAAAAGGGAAATGCTTCTTTTGTAAAAAGAGAAAATTCTTTACAAACATTTCTTTTGTAAAATTATAATTTTTAAAAAACTCAAAAAGCTATAAATTATAGTCAAGATAACCAACAAGGAAAAACATTTGTACACTAGGAATTATTTTCCCATTTTTAAAATATATTTTTAGTTTTATTTAGAAGATAGAATTGTTATTTCAAAGTTCTCTTAATTCCAGGGAAGTATTGATCCATTGAAGTAAAATAAAAGGCAAAGGGTTTTCAGGTTTCCTAACAACTAGCAAACTTACTGAACCATAATTATAGAGTACAGCACCTTCAACTAAGGATATATCTAGATATAGATATATAGATATAAAGATATAAAGATATATAGATATATATAGTCCTCAACAAAGATGTAGGAATCTCTCCAGGTGTTCAGTGAAAATATGGAGAGGTTCTTGTGGCTGCAAAGAATAGCCGTGCCTATTATTGTAACTGTATTACTTCCACACACACCTCACAAATGTACATGGGGAATTGTCTGCATATTACTAATCTAGGCATGGGGATTTCTCACAAACATCTCTCCTATATTCATTGTGGGGAGGACATCACTGCAGCAAATACAATGCACTGAACAGAATGAGCTTTTGGATGAACTTGCCTTTATAAACATGCTGCAATCAATATGCCAGCAAGTGTGGAAAACGCAACAGTGGCCACGGGATTGGAAAAGGTCAGTTTATGTTCCAATTCCAAAGAAGGGCAATGCCAAAGAATGCTCAAACTATCGCACAATTGCACTCATTTCACACGCTAGCAAGGTTATGCTCAAAATCCTACAAGCTAGGCTTCAGCAATACATGAACCGAGAACTACCGGATGTACAAGCTGGATTTCGAAGAGGCAGAGGAACTAGAGATCAAATCGCCAACATTCGCTGGATCATGGAGAAAGCACGAGAGTTCCAGAAAAACATCTACTTCTGCTTCATTGACTATGCAAAAGCCTTTGATTGTGCGGATCACAACAAACTGTGGCAAATTCTTAAAGAGATGGGAGTACCAGACCACCTTACCTGTCTCCTGAGAAATCTGTATGCGGGCCAAGAAGCAACAGTTAGAACCGGTCATGGAACAACCGATTGGTTCAAAATAGGGAAAGGTGTACGACAAGGCTGTATACTGTCACCCTGCTTATTTAACCTATATGCAGAGTACATCATGAGAAATGCCAGGCTGGAAGAATCACAAGCCGGAATTAAGATTGCAGGGAGAAACATCAACAACCTCAGATATGCAGATGATACCACCCTAATGGCAGAAAGTGAAGAAGAACTAAAGAGCCTCTTGATGAGGGTGAAAGAGGAGAGTGCAAAAGCTGGCTTGAAACTCAACATTAAAAAAACTAAGATCATGGCATCTGGACCCATCAATTCCTGGCAAATAGAAGGGGTAGAAATGGAAGCAGTAACAGTCTTCATTTATTTGGGCTCCAAGATCACCACAGACGGAGACTGCAGCCATGAAATTAAAAGACGCTCGCTCCTTGGGAGGAAAGCTATGGCAAGCCTAGATAGCATATTAAAAAGCAGAGATGTCACGTTGCCGACAAAGATCCGCATAGTCAAAGCTATGGTTTTTCCAGTAGTAATGTATGGCTGTGAGAGCTGGACCATAAAGAAGCCTGAGCACCAAAGAATTGATGCCTTTGAACTGTGGTGCTGGAGAAGTCTCTTGAGAGTCCCCTGGACTGCTAGGAGGTCAAACCAGTCAGTCTTAAAGGAAATCAACCCTGATTGCTCATTGGAAGGATTGATAATGAAGCTCAAGCTCAGATACTTTGGTCACCTAATGCGAAGAGAGATCTCTTTGGAGAAGACCCTGATGCTAGGAAAGATTGAAGGCAAAAGGAGAAGAGGACGGCAGAGGATGAGATGGTTAGATAGCATCACTGAAGCAATGAGCATGAAACTGAGCAAACTCAGGGACGCAGTGAAGGACAGGAAGGCCTGGCGCGATATGGTTCATGGGGTCACAAAGAGTCGGACACGACTTAATGACTAAACAACAACAACAACAAGATCTGTCATGCATAGGAGTAAATTATATGGAGTGCTTTACTGTAATATTTTTATGGTCCAAGCACCACAATCCAGAGGCATCAGGTTGTAATTTTGCATGAAGAAATTCATTATATAAGCCACAGTGAGCACCAGATCTTGGTTTTGCTGACTGATAGAGCTTCTCTAACTTTACCTGAAGAGTATCTAGTCTGCATTTGATATTGGTATTATCCATCCAGTGATGTCCATGTGTAGAATCATCTTTTCCATTGTTAGAAGAAAATATTTGCTCTAAACATTGGATTTTCTTAGTAGAACTCTTATTAGTTTATCACCTGCTTTGTTTCTTACACTAAAGTCAAATTTCCCCATTACTCTAGATCAGTGTTTTTCAACCTCAGCAATTTTAAGATGTGTGGACTTCAACTCCCAGAATTCCCCAACCAGTATGCTGGCTGCGTAATCCTGGGAATTGAAGTCCACACATCTTAAGGTTGCCAATGTTGAGAAACACTGTTCTAAATACTATTTTATTTCCAAGTTTAGCATTCCAGTTTCCTATAATTAGTATGGTCTTGGGATGCTGTTTTTGCTGTTATGCTGATAAGGATAACTGTACAACTGTACAACTGTACAACTTTTGCTTCTTCTCTATTGATATTTGGAGCATATGCACTGTAATATTGACTTGCTTATCTTTGACTGAGATCATTTTATCATTTTGGGGGCATGACATCCTTTTGTTAATAAATAATAAAATAAATTAAATTAAAAAGACCATTCCCCAAAATAAAATAACATGGAAGTGTAATGAATTCAAAATTCAATGAATGCCACTGTGCTGTACTATACTTACAGCCAAACTAAATGCTCTTTTAAATAAGAAGCTAGCAAGCATGTCTCTTCTTCCTTTCGTCCTCCTCCTTTTTCTTCCTTTCGTCCTCCTCCTTTTTCTTCTTCTCCTCTAAAGCAATGTTCTCCAATTTCAGAAATTTCCAGATGTGTGGGCTTCAATTTCCCAAATTCCCCAGCCAATGTGGCCATTGGTGAAAATTCTGGGACATGAGATCTACACATCTGGAAGTTGCCAAGGCTGGAACACTACAAAACAAAGGTGCCTTTCAAGGTGCCGTGCATTCTCAAAAACTTTGGGTGTGGTCCCTGCAAACCTCTAAAAGCAGTTACTTAGTTGTAATGTTTAATAATATAGAAGAAGAAAATGAATAAGTAAAGGACTGAAGAGCAGTCATAATACTTTTGATTAAATTTAAGTGTAAATAAAAGTCAATCAGTTTTAGTTTTCTCCCAGTCCTGGTCATCAGTGTTGGTACTGTGGCCCTGGAATTTCACTCAAAGTCCAAATGCAACCCCTGGCACAGAAAACGTGACACACTTATGCTGGATTCTGTTTGGGAAGAGGGAGACTTAATTGGAAACTCTCACCTTTGCAAATCATAATGCCCCAAAGTGATTCATTTGCTTTAATGTTTTTTTTTTTAATGGAAGGGGCAGAGGTTCCAATTGTAACTGCAGAGGTCTCTACCCTCAAGCCAGAAGCTCATAAAAATACTATTTTCAGCTTAGAGTCACACAGGTAGGGTAGAGTTTCCTTATTGCCAATTAACCATCCCCTTTCTTCATGGTGAAGAGAAGTGGTTCTTTTCAACTTCTTCACACAGACAAACCCATCCATTAAGGTTTCTGAGCATCCAAGGAACACTTTAAAAGCCCAACTAACTTTTTTCAAGAGTCTTGAAGAAAATATGGTTTTCACTTCAATAGCAATTGTTTGATGACTTTGTGACCTCATTGGAAAATACAAATGTTTACTGGATTCTTAGATACCTTCCCCCCAAAAATAAAAAGATATCACCACCTCAGAGACAGTCCTAGCTAGCTGCTACTCATCACATCAAGTGTTTAAAGAAAGCTAGTAATAAAAATATAAAAGAAAGCTGCCATAGATTTCTATATAAATAGATCTGTAAAATCCATCAAAACTGACACTGCTACAGCTGCACAAAGCTAATATTTGTTTGTGAAAAATGCATAACAAAAAAAGAACATGTTCCTGAAAGTTATATAAAAAATGGACAAATATATTATTTTTAAGTACATATTGGGAACATTTATATTAAAGAAGATGAACTGGAAAAATATACTTAAAATGGCAAAACTTGAGTAAAACTGTTTCATGTATAATTTCCATTAAATATGTAGATGAAGGAAAATTGATTCTGGATCTTAGTAAAGGTTGTTAAAAAAAAAAAAAAGCATTCATTTGCAAACTTGGGTTTGAATAGCACCCTACAGGGTGTAAATTCAGCCAGACAGTGAGGTATGTGCACATGAATGAGGTTCAAGGATCAGTTCAGAATCCCATCATTATTAATTTTCCTTATGTCCAAGCTTCGATATGTATGCATTTGTCTATGTATGTATTTGTCTTCAAAAACAGATACTGATGGCAGAATGCATGTTTACAATAATATGTTTGTATTTTTTTTTAATCCATTCAATCGTGTCTGATTCTCGGAAACTACCTGGACAGGTTCCTGCAGTTTCCTTGGCAAGAGTTTTCAGAAGTGGTTTGCCATTGCCTCCTTCCTAGGACTGAAAGAAAGTGACTGGTTCAAGGTTACCCAGATGGCTTCGTGCCTAAGGCAGGAGTAGAACTCAAGGTCTTCTGGTTTTTAGCCTGGTGCCTTAACCACTACACCAAACTAGCTCTTGTGTTTTCTATACCATTCTATAAATGCGTAAAGCGACATTGTGTCTGTTTCCACTGCTAGGAGCAATGTTGTCAACATGGTAAGAATCAAAACATTCAAATTTCAGTTGCAAGTGTATTACCCATCAAGTTGCAAAAAGCCACAGACAGACAGACAGACAGACAGACATATGGTATCGCTTCTAGCAATGCAAGCAGACACAACGTTGCTCTACACGTTTATAAAAGCTTATACCTTCCTTTGACACCTCCTTCTTTTCCCCTCAGGTTAAGCTTCTCAGGAAAGAAACGGTTTACAAAACACACACTGTTGTAAAGATTAACCTTCTGCCATTGCTGTCTGATTTCAAAGACCAAATAAAAGCAGGTGGGATTAAGGTATAAGGAAAGCTATTAGAGAAAGAATGGAGGGAAAACCTGATACACCCAAACTGTGTCTGAAATGCTTAAGGCTTCTAGTAAGAGCAAGATGTGCAATTAGTTTTATTACCACCACTGCTTTGCCATTACGATCTTCATAATGGTAAGACTGGCCTGCAGTAATGAAGGTCATTGCGATTCTTCTTTCAAGGTCATTTAAATTCTTGCTTGAATCATCAAGAAACAGGATAGGCAGCTTTCAACCAAGGCATCCCGTTTTTATCTTGAAAAATGCCACGGTACCAGGGCCACTTTTTCCATTAAGAAGAGTGAAGCAGTTGTCCAGGTAGGAAGGGCAATCTCATAGCAATATGGAAATAATTTCAGATTCTTGGTGCAAATGGCTTCTGTACATGATTCTGGTATTTAGCCCAAATCCCTTGGGTTGGCATTGGATATAGCTGTTGCACCCCTGACTCTACTGGCTCTCTTCTCACTGTTGTTCAGAACTAAAGGAACATTCAATAAAATAATTAATAAATGTTTGGATCCAGTTTAAGGCTTAGCAAAATTCTGCCATTGCTAGAGGAAAAGAGCCAAGAGATGAACTTCATGATTTCTTCCCCTTCTTCCTGTAGCTTCTGTGCTTCCAAGAAAATTGACCAGAAGACCTAACAGAACCTCCAAGATGACACAAAACATGATGTGATTGAGCACATGGGAGAAGGGGTATCAATTAAAATTATTCACCCTTTCTTCTTTGAGTCTATGGTTGGATCCTGATTCTTCAACGAATGGAAGAAGAATTTACATTTATAAAATGGAAGTTATCCATGTTATTGTGGAGACTGGGATAGTACAAAGTAGAAGACATTTATTTGTTCGTTTGTTTCAATGTATATGGCCACCCAATATAAATTTGTTTCAGTTGGCTAATAGAGTTAAAACATTAATACAAAACAATAATGAAATAAAAACAGAAACCATAAAAATGCAACTGTAATGGTATGAGAAATGACCTTGGGAGGCAAGGGGAAAAGCCACAGCCAGGGGAATGGCTGGATGATAGCCTGCAAAAGGAATTGGGGTGTGGCAAACATCTCAGAAAGGACCCTTCCTAGTTTGTAAAGATGACAGGGGAGAAATGTACTTTCAGACTTGCAAGATTCTGTTAATGTAACCTTACAATAAAATAGAATTAGTTCATCTGGCCATGCACGCTGACAGCAACTGAGGAAAACCAACCGATCAATACATCATGGGCTCACCTAATCTCTTGACTTCCATGACTGTGAAAGCAGCTTGGTCTTAAGAGCTTTCTAAGAGACCAGCAGGGTTTGGACCAACTTAACCTTGGCTGATACGGTGTTATTACAGTACATTTTGTCTTGTCAGCTTTGTGATTTATGATTATGATTAGCACTACTGGCTGTATGTCTGGTTGCTGCCCAGAACCCATTCTTAACATTCTAAAAATGTGGTTACAGGACAAGAGTCTAGGACCTAATAGAACTATGGAATAGTAATGAAGAATTTGGCGGGATCATTTTACCCCAAATATTTACTTGAAATATTTCTGATATATAGTACAAGTGGTAAGAGTCTTTCTGTATCCAAAATAGATCTACATATGAGCCCCAGGGAGAGAACAGTAAGTTGGGGGGAATCCTAACAGCTGCATGAAGGAAGGAAGGAATCGAAAGGGAGCCCTCAAGCTACAGCCAAGAGAGATGAGGTATTCAAGAGTTCTTGGAAGAGGGGCATGGAAAAACTGGAGAAGGAGAATAGAATGCAGTGGTCTCACTTTTAAATAACACCATTATAAAACCTTTGTTGCATTTCCACTGGCATGCCTCTGACGAGTATGGTCTCCCTTGAACACGTGCTTCTTTTTGTATGACTTGGTGCAGTGAAATCTCACCAACTCTCTAGACAATATATTTTTGCCTGAGGATTTGACATTACCATTTCTTCTCTAGTCCATATATGAAGCACCTAATTTTATCCATGCAAAAAGTGTTCAATCATTGCTTCATTCATGGGCATAAATCCGGACCTGATGAGGCTATATTTTTAAAGGTGATAAGTTCACTCTTTCTTTGTAGTAGTTAATGGGGATACATAATAAAAGCAAAAGCTTCTTTTGAATTTACAATTTATGGACATACATAAAGAGACTTTGAGTGCTTAGGAGCAGTATTCTGGTAAATGGTAAATGAAATTTTATAGCAATATTTTCCACTGGCCGATGTTAACTAGCCAATCCTGTAAATTTATCACTTACATTACAGCCCATTTGTTGTTAAGCAACTCACTTTTTAAGGTGGGTGGGAGTTTTACCCTGAAGGCACACAAGATAAATTATTAATATTTTACTTTATGAGGGCAATATAACTGTTAAAAGAATAGACAAACTCTAATACTTATTTATACTTATGGTTTCTCTCTCAACCTATTGAAAAGTTCCTTGATTTACTTTTCAAATTAAAAAAAAAAGTATTTTTAAATGTCTGTTGTATAAGCAATTCTGTGTGCTCAGCATTGTGTGTGCTGTTTATATCTGTTTGAATTTACAGCAGCCTAAGAAATAAGCTTTAATAGAGTTTCATTTATGGACATTAGGATGAATAATCATAAAAAGAGGCTGCAAAACGGGAAAAAAATGTATGGCTAGGATACATGAGGATGTGCATGTTTGACAGGAGAGGGAAAGCCACTAAAATATAATTAAACTCACTTAAAAAGATTTTATGTATCCATCAGCTGGCAATTTTGTTTTGAGACAATACCAGTACTAGAAAATGTTGTTAGCTTGCCTTTTCTTCTTTCTCAAGGATTCATCTCAGTAGATTTAACCTGCAATCCCTTGCTGACAAGCTAGATATGATGATAAGAATAAGACTGGCTCTTGTAAATACTATAGTGGGGAAAAACAATGTGGTCCAATACTCTGTCATGAGAAGTGGGGTGGGGGTGGGGAGATTTAACACTTTATAGTCCTGATCTGGCTATAGTCCTCAACCAGGCTGCCCAGAAAACAAAAAGCCACTTGGTGCAAGTTATAGTTATGGTGTAAACATTAAACTCTTCCCCCATATTTTCATTCATGTATTAATAAGCAATATGAAAGATGCAATACTGCAGAGATACATTCCTCTGGAATTAAGTAGATACCAAGTAGGCTTTCCCCAGGGGTTGGGAGGTTACAGTATTGATTGTGAGGACCTTTGCTCAAGGAAGCTGGGGGTGGCCCAGACATTATCACCTCAAATGCTAGCATTTCTGTATCCATGTTTATGTTTGTCTGTGGTCCTATCTCCTCAAGAACCCCACTTCATCACTGATCCCATCCATTCAAATAATCACCAAAAGATCCCCCAAAATTTTTCAAGGATCAATAGGTTTCTCCTTACATATATTCCCAAAATATTGACCATTCCTGTCATAGAAGGAAACTACCTGATACATATTGTGGAAAGTAAAAAAATAAAATAAAAATCAATCTTATGTATGACTTTTGGATTGCTTTACCCAAAAATATCAGAGATATTAACACACCATATTGTGGCTTTTCCATTTTTACTCTGTGAAACCAATTGTACATTTTTTTCCTACAAATTTTTTAAAAATGTGATTTTCAGGAAGATGCAGCTAATTTTGCTTATGGAAGTTCTATTTAAATAAGGAGCTTATTCTGGGTGACAGAAGGAAAGTTTGAACAAAGTATAGTGTAGAAAAGAATTGGAATCTTCCAGTACCAAAAATGGAAATTTTCACTTCAGCAAATGAGAGACATTTAGTTCTGGAACTTGTCAGGGCAAGGAAAGATTATTTAGTAAAGTTCAAATTCAGTACCAATGTTCAGTGACAAGGTGGTGGTGATGGTGGTAATCATGATGATGATGGTTGATAGCAACAACAAGCCACGTTTTTGGATGATTCCCTGGTTCATTTCCATTGAATAAAATACCTTAAAATATGTAGGCTATCAGTGAATTCTATCACAACCGTAACATTTGAACATATTCATATTCTCAGAATATTCTCAGTTCTATTCTAACATTTTCTTGGTATTAAAAAAAAAAAAAGGAAAAGGAAGAAAATTTGGACCTATGAACTCCAGAGAGAACAAGACAACTATAGAAAGGATCAATGGTTAAAATTTCAAGCTGGGCTCAAGGGCCAGCTCAAAAATGTTGACTTATTTGTATCACTGTATTGTTTTCTTGAAAGGAAGGAAGCCATTCTATGAGATAATATCCAATGCTCAGTTGTGCTGGAAGTCATGCCTTCTGAATCAAATCATGCCTGCTAATTTCAGAGAAGGCTGGCATCATCCAGTTCAATTCTATAATAGCTTCTTTGGATCTACATTTTACTTTGTTACCCTTGACAAACATTCTGGCTCATCTTCTGGAAACTGTCTTGGATCCCCACACCCTCCATTAGCAAGAGGCTTTTGCAAATAGGCCCTGCACTGTATGATTTTTAAAGGGCTTTAATGAAAATTAAAAGCTGCACCCATGATCATTCTCAATTTAGTGAAATCATGCATGGTCTTCTACAAAACAATACTGTAATTTCTAACAGGCAAAATGGCATATAGCGTAAAAAAAAATCACATTAAAATATAATTCTTCAAATGGCAGAATTATAAACAAAAACAACTGTTGCCATTCCTTCATGCATCTGATGAAGTGAACTGCAGTTCACAAAAGCTTATGCCTTTTAATAAAATTTGTGAATCTGAAATTTTATTAAAATTTGTGCTTCCAGACTCCTCCTTGTTTTGAAGAGTATTCTAATTTAATTTAAACCTTTCCTACTTAAAAAAATATTTCAATAATTTGTTTTGAATCTCATTCATTTTTAGTTTAATGATTCTAGCAAGTGGAAAGGATACACACATCAGACATTTTGTTTCCTAAAAGATATGAAGAAAAGTATATTGGAATACAATATGGCTTATTCTAGCATTGTTCATACATTGCACTAAGCCATGTTTTGCTTTAAACATGGTTTACTGAGTCACAACCCCCCAAGCTGAGTTCACAGACTATGCTAATCCATCACGCATGTTCTACTAATAACAACAATTGAGCTTCCAGAAAACATGATGGAGTAGTGTATTGTGGAAAACTAGCCATTGAGTCAGACTGTTGGTCCATCTATCAGTTATATTTAATTATTCTGACTGGCAGCAGCTCTTCAGTCTGAACTTATAGATAGCCAAGGATAAAGCCTAAGACCATCTCTGTCCAAACATGTGCTTTACCACTAAGTTATGGACACATTTTCCAATTTATGGACAACGGAAGTCAAATGTTTTGAGTACTTGCTTCTGATCATTATGAAAGTACAGCAGTATCTTATTACTCCAAATTACCTTCAGATACTTCTGAAGCTATTCAGTGACCCATGACTTTAATATTTATTTATTTACTTATTATATTTGTAAGGCTGCCAACTATCTGGTGAAACTCTGGGCACTGAATAAAAGAAGCAAACAAAGAAAAACCTGGGTCAAGGCCTTATTAATAATAATATTATTAATTATTTTTTATACTGCCTTCCTCCCACTGACGCTTTAAAAACATAAAACATAAAACCTTATGCTGTACTTCCACGCTGGAGCTCCCAAACTAAAAGCCTGGCCCCAATGTCCAGGGGAAGTGCCAGGTCTTCATGGCCTTCTGAAAGGCCAGTAAGGTTGGGGTTGTCTGTATCAATAGGGCAGGCACCATTGATGCCTGCCGTATTGGGCAGGCACCAGGGAGGGCCTTTATTTATTTATGTATTTATTTAATTTATATGTCGCCCATCTCCCCCAAAGGGTGACCCTGGGTGGCTCAGTGCCAGACACTGCCTTACTGAGGGAACATGGAGCATGCCCACTCTGCCAAATCTTGTGGCACAGGCAAAAACCATTAGGGAGAGGCCATGCAAGGCTTTAAAAGTGACAACCAGGACCTTCAATTCCATCTGGAAGCCTATTGGGAGCCAGTGCAGCTTATTTAGCGGTGGTGTTATGCAAGCATACCATGGTGTACCTAATACTGCAATCCCACTGCATTCTGGACCAGCTGAAGCTTCTGAATGCTTTTCAAGGCGAGCCCCATATAGAGCCCATTGCAGTAGTCCAGTTAGGAGGTGGCTAATGCATGAGTGACTGTGAGCAGTGCCTCCCAATCTAGGAATGGGTGCAACTGATGCACAAGATGCATTTGCACTTGCAGGAGTTGTGAGTCCTGAAGGAGCCCCAGATTGCATACCATACCGTTCAGAGTTATCAATGGAAAATCACAAGATATGTGTGGCACTAAAACCCACAGCCACTTAGTCTTGTCAAGGTTCAGCCAAAGCTGGTTCCTCCCCATCCAGACCCGCATAACCACCAGACACTGGGAAAGCACTTCGACAGTGGCAGAGATGTACAACTGGGCATAATCAGCTTACTGATAAATCTTCACCTTGTGTAAACAGATAGCTTCACTTATGTAGATGTTAAATAGGAATGGGGAGAGAATCAGGCCCTGTGGAACCTTAGCAGAGACCTAAACCTATACCTTTCCTTCACTCCCAACACTGACTGGAACCAGTTATGGAGGAAGGAGAGAACCATTGAAAAACAGTGCCTCCCATTACCAACCCCCTGAGTCGGCCCTGAAGGATACCATGATTAGTGGTATCAAAAGCCACTGAGAGATCAAGAAAGGCTAGGATAGGTATACTACTCCAATCCTGAAATCAGAGGTTGCCCACAAGTGCTGCCATCTCGGTGCTGTATTCTAGCCTGAACCCAGACTGCAGTAGGCCAGATAATCTACTTCCTCCAGGGCCCTTTGAAGCTGTAGGTACCATCTACAAAAACAGGAAGGTTGGACACTGGACAAAAATTGTCCAGTATTGCTGGGTCCAGTGACGGAACCAACCCCTCCTGCAAAAAGATATTTACCACCACTCAAACCGAGCCACATGTCATCTCCTGGGAGGCCCATTGAGGGATATACTGTATAGGAGCTCTTTCTTCTATAGACATTTTCATTAATGTGATAGGTCTTGATAAACATTTACAGGAGATTTGAAGTTTGCAGCTGGTTTATCGCAGCTGAATTCTTGCATTTTGTTTTCTATCTTCTGGAGAGAAGTATACAGAAAGTTGTTTAAATAGAAGTAGGTTTGATGTTAAGTTCTCAATTAATAATGGCCCTTTCACAATGCAGCACTTCAAATCAAGGTTGTTTGTAATGGAAGTCAAACCACTGCGAGCCATAGAATATCTCACCATTAAGCATTCTGCATAATCCATGAAAAAGAAAAGCCTCTGGAACTGAGTATTTATATTCAAAAGCAATATTACTCATTGTAAGTTTCTGTCTTCGATAAAAGCCACAGTGCTATCTGAAGATTGTCCGTTGTGCTCTATTTCAGCCACATGTTCCCTCTCTAAGAGTTTGCTACCTTTAAGGGTCTCCATTTCCAAGGGAAAAAATATTAACAATGTGGGAATAATCATATCAGTTAGGCATATGTGTACAAATTAAATTAACTCACATTTATTGTTTTTGTCCTGGCTTCTTCCCACTTCTTTGTCTTGCCTTAACCACCTTATAATACAACTACCTGGCATACCACTCAAAGATTAAATGTGGTCCTCAGCCTAAAAAAAAAATAAAATAAATCATGGCATTTTCCTTAAATCAAGTCTACCCAGTTGTAGGACATCAAATTATCTGCTACATTTGCTACATGAAAAATATCATAAATCTTGTCTTTGTACCATGTGATTGTGACATCAGATATATGTTAAAGTAGGAGCTGGGCAACCCACATTCTACTCCATTCTCAACCACAAAACATCACTAGATTGTTTTGGGCTAGATACTTGCTTTCAGTCCAACCTACATCACAGGCTTATTGTGGGGGAAAACAATAGAAAGTGGAGTGTTATATGCACTCCCTTGAGCTCCTGAAGGAAACATGGGGTATAAACCTAATGCGTAATTTTCCAAGCACTAACTTAAGTGGTGAGATGTGGTGGGCTTGAAAAATTTGCATCCTTTCCTTTGGGACTGTGCAGCAGAAGATACTTTTGTAACCCTCTGGAATCATTGTTCCAGCATAAATAATCAACAAGCAGATATAGCCATTCCAGTTTCAGCTGTTTTTATGCCGCAGCTCCAAGTTCTCTGCAAACGTGCCACCAAGGTAAACTGTCTTAGCACCAATCACTCAAATATTCTGTGTCACTGACTCTTGTGACCATAATAGTGACAGTACATTTATTAAATGCATACGCGGTTCAGTTCATTGCATCTCAGGTAAATGACCATATATTGTTTGTATAAAACCCTGAAAATACTTTATAGAGGGCTCTGCATTTTCCCTTGTTTCAAAAGCTGCACAAGTTTTGGGTAATGTGTCAAGAGCAACAGATCGAAAGTGGCTGGAGCCATGACCCATTTTTTAGGGGAGATTTTTCAGGGTAGAATTAAGGGAGGAAATAAGTTTCTTAACTGATCCAATTCAAAAGAAGAATATGCAAACATCAGCCCCAGGCACTACAAGAGGAATGCTCAAAGGTTGTGTGTGGTTTCCAGACCACACTTTTTGTACCACCATTTTCAAAATGAAATGCAAAATCAAGACAGAACATAATAGACCAAACTTTTCCTTGTGTGGTAGGGATATGGAAAATAAGAAGGAAAAAAAATATAATTATACTGCTCCCTCCACAGTTTAGTTTATTACAGTCCATGACCGGGTCAGACGGGGTGGGGGGGAGATTTATCCCAAGCAATTTGTAAGAGTTAGCTAATATATGGAAATTTATAAAATCTTATTTACAAAGTAAATAAAATAAAATAAAATAAAAAGAGATTAGATTGCCAGGTTCAAGTTTGTTCCCTAATAGCACAGGCTCAAAATAGTATTTGGCAATTTTAAAAGTAATATCATCATTAGAATTTGCAAAGAAAATTGAGATATAAAACCTATCTAATCTACTACCAATTACTTAGAACCAAAACTATATAAGACAGAGAAATATCTTTATAAAATTGACCATAAAGCAGCTACCTTTCTCCCAAAAAATCAATAACATAAAAAAAAAGTAAACATAAACAAAAATGTGCAGAAAGCCAATGTCTCTGCTTCTAAAGCCAGATTCTATGTAGAGGCCTTTTGTTAATGTGCTAGAATACAGAAATTATCTTAGCCAACTGTATCTGTAAGTTTTTAAGTACCTAAAAGGTTCAGGAGCAAAATGTTTGTTTGAATGCCTTTTTTTTCCCTCATTGCTTTCTTCATCATTGTATTTTTTTTTTCCTGAATTGTTTGTATATGCATTTAGATTATGTGGGGGGAAATCCTAAATGCTGAAATAACTCTTGAGGTTGTAGTTTAACTCATTAATTTTATTTCTTTGACATACTGAACTATCCAATCATATTAAAGACTGACCCATATTTTGAATGGGCCTTCTTCCTATGTAGGCTCCAGGAAAATTGCCCCCATTCCCCCACTCATAAATCCAGAGTTTGAAATTGTCTTGCCCCATGTAGAAATCATCTGACTTGTTTTTGTTCTGATATACAATTCTTACAAAAACAAACTTCAGTACAGAATGGATAGAGAGAAAATTGGTGATGCAGAAAAATCTGTTGATTTCCAAACTTGCATTTATGTTGCTTCAGAGTGGTTTAAGCATTGCCTTTCCCTTGGAGTTTGAGTTACATCTTGGTTGTATATAACCTAACACAATGAAGATCCTTCAAATTGCGTATTGTGTAGTAGCCATAGACATGTACCTGAAAACTCCCATCCTTCCCTCATGCCTCTAAGATATTTAAACATCTGGCCTTGTTGTAATAACTATCACTATTTTCTAGATTATATCTTTAACTGTGAATTTCCACCTAGCCATGTTTCTTAAAGTCATTGGCACAAGGTTGGAGAAAATGAAAGTTCAAGAGGAGGAACTTCAGAAACTCTGAGATGTCCCCCCCATCCACCAATTACCTAAAGGGGGGAAAATTATTACATCTATTAAATACTCCTCTTCCTTCTGAATATATCCCATGGCTTAATCTGGTTATATAATAGGTTTCTTATTATACACAGAATAATTTGTCTTTAAACAGTTTAGGCTAAACAGGACATAAGCCACATCCATATATCCTCCTTGCCTTGATGAGAAGATTCCCCACTAACCACTTCTAGAGGACATGTCTTCATGCTAGAACCTGTACTACTTCATCAGCTTGCACACCAAAGACAGCTTTAGATGTTCCATTCTGGAAGTGGTATTTTGTTAACTTCAGAGACAAAAAGATGATTCAATTCAATGTATTTGCTTACTTTCCTTTCTTTGTTCTCTCCAGCTTCAAAATATCAAGGAAGACCAAAGCAATTTGATTATTCTTCCTAGGGTATGACTTTTGCAATTGGATTGGTTGCACTTCACCATACTGATTATATTTTCAAAGTGCTGGGAAACATATATAGTTGAAGAAACTCTCAATACAGAGTCTTATCAGGTATCATACTGAGAACATAATTTATACAGGAAAACTATATTAAGCATGCGTTACAGTTGTGATTTCTCACCTCCAGGAACTCAACAGTAAAAGACTTCCACTGAACATCTAATCATAGAGTTTATCTGCATTGTCAGTTGTCCCATCCCCAGTTTGGACAAGTAACCTTGGAGACCAGGAATAGATGACGTAGCCCTGTATTCGCTCCCAGCCACTATGAATGTGATATTTATTCACATTTTCCTGCTCTGCTTCCAAAGTAGTGTTTTCCTGCTTCGGATGGCTCAAGTGCTGTTGTCCAGTTTGCCTGAGGCACTTTATTTTCTTCTAAGCCAGCCCCTGCACTTTGATTGGATACTTCATAGAAGCAGGAAGACCCAGTGCATTTTCTGCACTTTACCTGAATTACACCAATTGTAGATTCTATTACAGCATGCCTTCCTTAATAACGGTTATAACACTTGCCTGATATGTGGAATGTCCCTGGTTGAAAACCCAGCAGATTTTTTTAAAATTAGCATTTTTTTCCTTCTTTGTGCTACATACTTTTCTGTGACTTGAGAGACTGAAAAAATAATGAAACAGTGCACCAGTGGACTTAATTAAGAAACAGCTGAAAAGTAGGCAGTTCAGGGAAAGGAAAAAAAAAAAAAAAAAAACCTGCTGAACATTCTACAAGTTAGACAAGTGTTGTAACCATTATGCTACAAAGAAAACTTGCTGTAACAGAATCTGCAGCAGTTGTTTCTCGTGAAAAGCAGGGAAAAGGCAAGAAAGGAAATTTAATTTTAAAGCTGGCTGTTGTACCTACATATAACTTTGATGCTTTAACTTTGTATACACTTTACGTTATACACATGCACACCCACATGTGTATCTGTGTCCAGTAAGGGCCACCCAGAGAAAGGAAAATAATTGGCAATTACTATCCTGGAATGCCAAATGGGGGAAACAGCAGCAGGGGAATCACCCAGTGCAAAACATGATAGCCTGGGGTCTAGACTGAATATGTTGCAGATAACTGCCAAAGCACTTCAGTCTGAACACAATTTTTCAAGTTGTCATAAAGTTAAGCCAGAATATATAGCCAGTCCTCCTTTACCGTCTACCTCAATTAGCGACTATTCACAAATATGGCGGTTATAGACGGTAGTAAACTGTAGTAAAAAAAATCATTTTCTGACCAATATGTGCAATTACGCCCAAATTTCTGTGCCTGACAAGACATGCAGGAGTGAGAGTAATGCTGGCATTGCTGCACAAGAGAACTTTATCTGAATGAGATGGCAGCAACAACTGATCTTTGCAGTGTCTCTCTCTCTCTCAGTCATGTGGTTTACTTAGTGACCATTTTGCTTAGCAACCATTTTGCTGGAATAGATTGTGGTCACTAAATCAGGTGAGACTGAAGTCTGATGTAAACAGAAGCCACTAAAAAGCTTGTTTTGAATAAATAGTGCCATGGTCTGGCTCTATCTGGATATACAGTGGGGCAAAAAAGTATTTAGTCAGCCACCAATTGTGCAAGTTCTCCCACTTAAAAAGATATGAGAGGCCTGTAATTTTCATCATAGGTATACCTCAACTATGAGAGACAAAATGGGGGGAAAAATCCAGAAAATCACATTGTCTGATTTTTAAAGAATTTATTTGCAAATCATGGTGGAAAATAAGTATTTGGTCAATATCAAAAGTTCATCTCAATACTTTGTTATATATCCTTTGTTGGCAATGACAGAGGTCAAATGTTTTCTGTAAGTCTTCACAAGGTTTTCACACACTGTTGCTGGCATTTTGGCCCATTCCTCCATGCAGATCTCCTCTAGAGCAGTGATGTTTTGGGGCTGTCACTGGGCAACACGGACTTTCAACTCCCTCCAAAGGTTTTCCATGGGGTTGAGATCTGGAGACTGGCTAGGCCACTCCAGGACCTTGAAATGCTTCTTATGAAGCCACTCCTTCATTGCCCAGGCGGTGTGTTTGGGATCATTGTCATGCGGAAAGACCCAGCCACGTTTCATCTTCAGTGCCCTTGCTGATGGAAGGAGGTGTTCACTCAAAATCTCACGATACATGGCCCCATTCATTCTTTCCTTTACACGGATCAGTCGTCCTGGTCCATTTGCAGAAAAACAGCCCCAAAGCATGATGTTTCCACCCCCATGCTTCACAGTAGGTATGGTGTTCTTTGGATGCAACTCAGCATTCTCTCTCCTCCAAACACGACGAGTTGAGTTTAGACCAAAACGTTCTACTTTGGTTTCATCTGACCATATGACATTCTCCCAATCCTCTTCTGGATCATCCAAATGCTCTCTAGCAAACTTCAGACAGGCCCGGACATGTACTGGCTTAAGCAGGGGGACACGTCTGGCACTGCAGGATTTGAGTCCCTGGCAGCATAGTGTATTACTGATGGTAGCCTTTGTTACTTTGGTCCCAGCTCTCTGCAGGTCATTCACTAGGTCCCCCCATGTGGTTCTGGGATTTTTGCTCACTGTTCTTGTGATCATTTTGACCCCACAGGGTGAGATCTTGCATGGAGCCCCAGATCAAGGGAGATTATCAGTGGTCTTGTATGTCTTCCACTTTCTAATTATTGCTCCCACAGTTGATTTCTTCACACCAAGCTGCTTGCCTACTGCAGATTCAGTCTTTCCAGCCTGGTGCAGGTCTACAATTTTGTTTTTGGTGTCCTTCAACAGCTCTTTGGTCTTGACCATAGTGGAGTTTGGAGTATGACTGTTTGAGGTTGTGGACAGGTGTCTTTTATACTGATAACAAGGTCAAACAGGTGCCATTACTACAGGTAACAAGTGGAGGACAGAGGAGCCTCTTAAAGAAGTAGTTACAGGTCTGTGAGAGCCAGACATCTTGCTTGCTTGTAGGTGACCAAATACTTATTTTCCACCATGATTTGCAAATAAATTCTTTAAAAATCAGACAATGTGATTTTCTGGATTTTTTTTCTCATTTTGTCTCTCATAGTTGAGGTATACCTATGATGAAAATTACAGGCCTCTCTCATCTTTTTAAGTGGGAGAACTTGCACAATTGGTGGCTGACTAAATACTTTTTTGCCCCACTGTAGCTCAGCACCATGGAAGCCACTGGATACTTCTTAACGTTCTATGGTTGATTAGGACTCCTTTAGATAAAACGTATACTTAGAATTATTAGGGATTCAGTCCATCTATCTAATTAGTTTAATACTAATTAAAATATGGAGCCCTTGCATCCTTTTCCATTTGTTTTTTTTTCTTTTCTTTTAAGCAACTCACATATTCAGTAAAACATAACACTAAAACATATATTTATTTATTTATTAAATCAATCTATATAGCCGCCCATCTCATCACAGGTGACTCTGGCCAGTGTACAACAAAGCCAAAAACAGTAAAATACATTAAAAATATATAAAACAAAATAAAACAGAGAATAAAAATAAGTTAAAAATAAGGGAGCCACCTCACTATTTCCCCCGTCCCCTGGAGTCCCCAGGCCTGCTGGCATAGCCAAGTCTTAAGGGACTTCAAAAGCTCAACAATGACGAGGCCAGTCTCACCTCAGGGGGGAGAAGATTTCACAGTGCCGGCCGCACAGCAGAAAAGGTCCGCCGCCTGGGGCCTGCCACATGTATTTCCCTAGGTGATGAAACCCGTAACATGGCCTCTCTGCTGGATCTGGTAGGATGAGCAGATGAAATTGGGAAGAGGCCATCCCTCAGATAGCCCAGCCCCACGCCATGAAGGGCTTTAAAGGTCAACACCAACACCTTGAATTGGACCCAGAAACAAATTGGCAACCAATTCAGTTCATGAAGCAGAGGTCTAATGTGTGTGCTACTAGAAACACACATAACTGCTCATGCCACTGGATTTTGCACCAGCTGAAGTTTCTGGATACTGTTCAAGGGCAGCCCCACACAGAGCACATTGCAATAATCTAACCAGGAGGTGATCAGGGCATGAGTGACCTCAGGAGGTCCCTCTGGTCTAGGAATGGGTGCAACTGACACATAATACAAAGCTGTGTGAAGGCCCTCCTAGCCACGACTGCCGCCTGTTCTGAGCAGGAGTTGAGAGTCCAGGAGGACCCCCAGATTGTGCACAGGGTCTGTTTCAGGCAGTGCGACTCCATCCAGTACCAAAGATGGTAAAATCCTAGAACCAGAGGTGCTCAAAACCCAAAGCCACTCAGTCTTGCCAAGATTCAGCTGAAGCCTGTTGTTCCCCATCCAGATCCTCACAGCCTCCAGACATCGAGATAGGATGCCCACGGCATCGCTTAAGTCACGATGCTTATTAATGAACAATGTTTGAGATATCAGGACCTGAATTATTTATATTTAAAGAATATTTAAACATATTCTTAGAGGAGACAGTGTCTTCTAAATATCTGCTTTTGTTATAGATTGTAACAGAAAAATGGACACTTTTTCTAAGTCTTAACTGTTAACTGACAGATTCAAATGGCATGATATAAATTTCCATAGGAAGCTATCCTGAACTGAAATGAAACTTTTAAAAATATTTTTGTATTTAAAACACTGCCTTATTGTTAATATCAATTCAATATCTTCCAAATTGGAGTTCACAATCTCATAAAATTCCCAGGCAGTTAAAACATACTGTCTTTCAAATGTCTCTTTCAAGGCAGATAAGTAGTTTAATTCTGAATCACATCTAGAGAAGACAGCACTTGTAAAATTTTATTATATAAATCATATTGAACACCTGCATACTCAAATGTTTAATTTTTTTTTCATTTCTTCATCAATTGATAAGCAAAACACCAAATGCACATTGTACAAGTTTTCACCATTTACCTAACTCTTTCATCTTGAGCAATGGACTTTAGCACAATATTCACTCTTTAGATTTTCTCTCTGTCCAAATTGCTCATTAGTTTCTGACATGACTTACCCATAATTCTTTGCAAAGTTACTTTTGTGTGCAATCATGTACAGTACAATAACTGTATTTGTCTATTTATAATTCAAATAATTATTTTGAAACACTTTCAGTTGTTCAATTTATATTTCATGGCAAAACCTAGTATTGCTGTAAGTATATCTAGCATTTCTATTCAGTGAAAGCAGCTATTGTTGTAAAATCTGTGACAAGAGGAATGTTGTTTGTGGTATTTTATGTTTGATGGCAAATTAAAAATAAGTATGGCATCCTTGATGACATCATTAATTCATGTGGGAGCCAGTAGACTGTTGTCATGTTATTTTTGTAGCAAAAAAAAAAAGAAAAATGTGGGTGGGGAATCTGAGTAAAGCTTTGTAAAGTAGAAGAATAAACCAGCATGGACCTCTTGTGTATTCAATTATTAAAAAGGTACTAGCCCTTTAGGGTACTCATGTGATAGTAAAGAATTCTAGGGAATGTTTGTTTTAACCTCCATCAGCAACTGAGATCAATCATATTCTGATTGCCCTGAAAATGATCCATAAGACCTTTATGTATGTCTTTCACAACTTCATATTCTGGCTAGTTCTCAGCTATGATGATCAGCTGAATTGTATGTGTCATTCAAAGATGCCCTCCTTAATCTAAGAAAAAGAAATATTATAGCTTTGGAGGTTAAATTTTATACCTACTATAATGACTGGAACAACTAAAATTATACATTTAAAGTGCTTGAGTTCAGAGTGTTTCCATAAAGGGTGTGTGTGTGTGTATGTGTGTATGTGTGTATGTATGTATGTATGTATGTATATATATGTGTATATATATATACACATATACATACATACATACATACATACATACATACATACATACATACATACACCCTTTATGGAAACACTCTGAACTATATCTGAAATACACACACACACACACACACACATAATATATATAATAAATATATTAGTTGGACATCATATCTACAAATGCTTAGCATCTTTCCATTTCTAATAGGAAAGGAATGCATAAGAAGCATTGACAGAAAAGTGATTAGTAGTAGATTTCCCAAGATTAAAACACATTGTTAAATAATTTTTTTTAAAAAAATAGCAGTCACAATGAACATATCCCACCTCTCAAGTTATTATTTTTTTAAAATGAAGGAAGTGAGAAGACTGTTCAGTAAGCCTGAAGAAATAAATGATAGTTCATGAACAATTACATTTGTACATTTATTGCTTTTCAGATCAGAACAATCAAACTTGGTGTTTTGAATGTATAACAGAACTGCATATTATCACCCATCAAAGTAAATTAGGCTCAGTAAACTTTTCATAAAGTGCTTCCTGGGCATAAAACCTGATTTTGGACTGGGTTTAGCTAGGTGGTAAATTCTAGCAGTCGGACATACATATTAATCCCTGATGAATCTTTGGTTAAAAGGAACTCTCTGATAGGATGTCTGGGGAAGAGCTGTGTTTGAGATCTGTGAGAAGCATTGCCAGTGGAAATAGAAAATACTGAACAGCCAGCCAGCCAGTGTGATGTAGTGGTGAAGATGTTGGATTAGGACCAGGGAGACCCAGTATCCCCTTAGCCATTGAAGCTCCCATGACAACTTTAGGTCAATCATTCTTTCTCAGCCCAACCTAATTCACAAGGAGGATACAGCCCTACATGCAATGCTGCCTTGAGTTCCTATACAAAAGATAGGATGTAAATCTAATAAATAACATGTGTCATTTAAAGTTGAGATAAAATCCCATCTTTTTTTTTTCTAAATGTTGTACTATTTACAGATTGTTAATTGTAATTTAGGAGTAACTGGGGAGATATTTTTAAAGGTTTTGAAGTACAGGTGAAACTTGAAAAATTAGAATATCGTGCAAATGTTCATTTATGTCAGTAAGGCAACTCAAAAGGTGAAACCAATATATGAGATAGACGCATTACATGCAAAGCGAGATATGTCAAGCCTTACTTGATTATGGCATACAGCTTATGAAAACCCCAAATTCACAATCTCAGAAAATTAGAAGAGTGTGAAAAGGTTCAATATTCTAGGCTCAAAGTGTCCCACTCTAATCAGCTAATGAATCCATAACACCTGCAAAGGGTTCCTGAGCCTTTAAATGGTCTCTCAGGCTGGTTCAGTAGGAATCACAAGCATGGGAAAGACTGCTGACCTGACAGTTGTGCAGAAAACCATCATTGACACCCTCCATAAGGAGGGAAAACCCCAAAAGGTAATTGCAAAAGAAGTTGGATGTTCCCAAAGTGCTGTATCAAAGCACATCAATAGAAGGTTATGTGGAAGGGAAATGTGTGGTAGAAAAAGGTGCACAAGCAGCAGGGATGACCGCAGCCTGGAGAGGATTGTCAGGAAAAGGCCATTCAAAAGTGTTGGGGACTTTCACAAGGAGTGGACTGAGGCTGGAGTTAGTGCATCAAGAGCCACCACACACAGACGGATCCTGGACATGGGCTTCAGATGTCGTATTCCTCTTGTCAAGCCGCTCCTGAACAACAGACGTCAGAAGCGTCTTGCCTGGGCTACAGAAAAAAAGAACTGGTCTGTTGCCCAGTGGTCCAAAGTCCTCTTTTCTGATGAGAGCAACTTTTGCATCTCATTTGGGAACCAAGGACCCAGAGTCTGGAGGAAGAATGGAGAGGCACACAATGCACGATGCTTGAAGTCCAGTGTGAAGTTTCCACAATCTGTGTTGATTTGGGGAGCCATGTCATCTGCTGGTGTTGGTCCACTGTGCTTCATTAAGTCCAGGGTCAACGCAGCCGTCTACCAGGAGATTTTGGAGCACTTTATGCTTCCTTCCACAGATGAGCTTTATGGGGATGCTGACTTCATTTTCCAGCAGGACTTGGCACCTGCCCACACTGCCAAAAGTACCAAAACCTGGTTCAGTGACCATGGAATTACTGTGCTTGATTGGCCAGCAAACTCGCCTGACCTGAACCCCATAGAGAATCTATGGGGCATTGCCAAGAGAAAGATGAGGGACATGAGACCGAACAATGCAGCGGAGCTGAAGGCCGCTATTGAAGCATCCTGGTATTCCATAACACCTCAGCAGTGCCACAGGATGATAGCATCCATGCCACGCTGCATTGCGGCAGTCATTGCTGCAAAAGGGGCCCAAATCAAGTACTGAGTACATATGCATGCTTATACTTTGCAGAGGTCCGATATTGTTCTATTTCCAATCCTTGTGTTATTGATGTCATGTAATATTCTAACTTTCTGATATTGTGAATTTGGGGTTTTCATAAGCTGTACGCATAATCATCACAATTATACCAAAGTAAGGCTTGGCATATCTCGCTTTGCATGTAATGGATCTATCTCATATATTGGTTTCACCTTTTGAGTTGCCATACTGACATAAACGAACATTTGCACGATATTCTAATTTTTCGAGTTTCACCTGTATACAGGAGAAATATCTATCAGTTTTTTTGTTCACTCTTTTTTTAGTCACTGGCTAAAATAGTAACAGTAATTGAACTCTTCTCAGCAGATGCCCCAAATCACTCTGGAAGGGAGAGGAAATGGCTTTTTCTCAGCTTTTGTCCCCCACCAAAAGGTTTCTTATTATCAGTGCCATCAACTGAAACAAAACTATAATTGAAAATATTTTCTATGGAATGAATGATACATTATTTCCTAGTAGTTACTGACTGATTTCATTAAGGCATTCATATCCCTAAGCACAAAACACAGATATATTTCTCAATAACAAGCACGTTTTCCTAAAGATCAGTTTTGCTGTTTTACACTCAGTATAACATTCAGAACATTTTCCTTTTGGGTTACATGAAGCAGAGAATTAGTGACAATGTTTTTCCTTAGAGCTGTGTCTGAAATTAACAAGGTTTTTAACAGTGGAAGTTTGATCACTGAGAATGTTCAATCTTTTGCATCTCAGATTTTGTTAGGCTTAAATTGGTTGGGACTCAATGAATATTACAGCAAGTGGTGACTTCTTGAGAAAAGACCAAGGACTAAAGAATGATATATTAAGGTCAAATAACATTCACATACATCAGTATGAGACATAAAAAGTGTTTTGACCCTGGTTAAACTTGCTTTAAATTCCCACGGTGTGTGGAGGGGGGGGGGAACGGAAGAGAAATTCTGGGTGAGAACCTAAGCCTTGTCCTTTGTATTACTTAGGAAAGTGCCGTTACTCAAGATGAAGGCAGAGGTGGCACAGAAGCATCTGTAGGGGTTGTCAATGACATCAAAATGGTGGACAAAATGAGCAATTGAAGCCCCACCCGTTTTAAACATGCATTGGCCGCATTGCCCCCATATAAAAAAGGATCAGATTTTTTTTATCACCCTGTATTGCCCATAATTTTGATATCATTGATCATCCTTTCAGATGCCCCTGAAGGGGCACCTTAGCCAATGATTACTTGGGCATATATGTGAATTAAATGTAATGGTTTCTTGATCCCAGCGATCATGTGGATTGTGGGTCTAAAAACAATCCATCCCCAGTATAATTGGGACATGTAAAAATGTTAAATAAACTTAAACTTCCTGATGGTCAGAAAAGGTAAAGTGAAGAGGAACAGTACATTAAGAAACTGGGCCATAGTGTACAAGCCTTCGATTGTTAGTCTTGACCTTCATCAGTAGGTCTGTGGTAAGGCATATCTGAAGAAATCGCCAGGTCTGTGAAGTTAGCCGTTGCTCCAGAATCAATTTAGTCTGAAAGCTTTGAGAGTCTATTTGAGAGCAAAGAAAATTCCCCACCAAACACTTAACATAAAATGTTGTTTCAAGTCATATGTTTGAATTTCCCTCAGAAAGTCCTCTTTCTGAGCTATCGGAAGGGAGGCCTATGGCACTTCCCTGAAAATGAGGCTTGGTATAGTTCAGGTACTTACTTACGAAATGACCCTTTATTCCACAAGCACAACACTGCACAGACAATTCAAAGTGGGAATGTTTAGTAGAGCAAGCAGGTATCCAGAAGTTCCGCAATACAGAATCCAAGCATTCATCTGTATTGCTTTTCTGTAGCTGACAGTGGGGGGATCTACTTGCTCTAAGCTGTATAAACTCAACTTCTGAAGATTCTGATGAGCAGAATGAGGAAAAGAGAGGGATGTAGAAAAGGTTCAGTGCTGTTTCTCATTCACATAACATGACTGTCTCAGTTCTAGAACTCAGTCTATAGATGTCTGGATGTTTTGGATGTCTGGAATGACTATCCAAAAAGCTCTAAAGTTCATTCTTTAATTTGGTAAACTAAAGCCAATTCATTCCAACCTATATCCCAAGTGAAGAGATGGATATCAGCTACATATGTCTGTCATCTGCATTTACTTTGGCACGATCTGCAAATCTTATGGTTAGCTGTTGTCCTTCTGATAAAATCATCGAAGGCAGATCTCAGTTTAAGCATACAATTGGTATAATTGTCCAGAACAGGATTATTATTTTAGAATTGAAATAGTCCATTTAGTAGATGTGTCTGTCAAGAATTCAAATATAGATTCACCTGAAAGTTATCCATCAGAAACCCTACTCATAATACATGATCTGCTATGGACCCTAGTGAATATACTGATGGATTCAACCCAGGATTACTTCAACATTTTCCCTTTAAAAGAGTGCTTGCAAACATGAGTATTAAGACAATCTCTACCCTTAGGTTTACAATTTAAAATATATGATACATAAGAAAAAATACGATACGTAAGAAAAGCAAACTCAGGCATCAATAATATTAATTGCAACTCTTATTGTGACCAGTGAGTCCAACTGATCTCAACAGAGTAGACAGCCTCTGCTTGTTTTCTCTTTCTTCTCTGAAGGCTTTTGAAATACTATCAGACTAGGCCTACCACATCTGAGCTGCAAAAAATCTAGGAAACTACCAGATGGATCAAAGAGTTAGAGTTTTCTATGTATCTTTGCTGCCACCTCATGTTCAATGGATTTTTGCATTCCAGATGTAGCAGCCATATGCCAGACCTCAGATGTCAGGCTATTGTTGCAGGCAATTTCTGAGCCTGTTTTAATTAGTTGATTTGGCAAATGAAACAAAATGATGAAGTCTCTGTACAGAGTAAGCAGACTGGAGCAGCAAATTTCTTAGGATAAGAGCAAAGGCTCAATCTAAAGAACAGAACTATCTAGGAACGTGTGCCTAGGCTAGAGTACTGCTTTGGCATCAAATTTATCTCTTGATTTGGATCATCCTAACTAGCTGTTTAATCATGCTCCTTATTAACCTTCTGAACAACGATCTAAATTGATTGGATTTGCTAAATATTTTCAGTTAATGACAACTGAAATGAAGGCAGTCCCAAATAACTTAAATCCAAAGCTTGGAAGAAACAGCAGGTTTATGGCTTAAACAGATAAATGATAAAATTCACTAAGGGGCCAGTTTCAGAACACAAAATACTATGTGCAAAAAAATTAAATTAAATTTTAAAATAAATTATTTTTTTATTTTTACTGCTGGATTCCAGGCAGTTTGCATCATAAAGACAAAAAACACAATAAAAACAAAACTAAACATCAAGAAAAAAGGCAATTTTGCAATAATACAATAGGTGTAATATTGACAATTTACTCCTCAAGCCCCAAGGAACACCCTTGTCTTCTGGAAGGCCATCAGCTACTTTCCATAATGTGGGGTATGCAACTGAAAAACCCTTCCTATGAGCCTCCATCCCTTCATCTCACACATCTGGGGAACTATAAACATACATTGGCAACATGTGCACACTGGGTGAGGCAGGTGGGCCACATCTATAAGGGGAAAACAATCTTGTAAATTCCTTGGTGCCAAGTCATATAAAGTAGAAATACTACAATTGTTCATACTCCCAACTTTTCTGAATCTGTTTCAATCAGTCATGGCCCAGAGGAAGAGCAATAACAAGAGTGACATTTCCCTGCTTGAACTTCTGGAATGTTTGATGGTTCTGAAACCATCAGACAGGGCATTTTCCTGAGCTGACATAGGAATTTGGGGGGTTGGAGCTCTAGTTTTCTCATGGTTCCACTTTTACCTCAAGGGCAAGGATCAGATAATAACCTTGGGAAATCACTGCATTTCTCTGCAGCCTTAGAATGCAGGGTGCTGCAAGTTTCCATTCTGTCCTCCCATGTTTTTAAAAATGTCTATGAAGCTGCGGGGGGGATGAGGAACTGGCTGCCATCTATAAACAGATGGCACTCAGGCCCATTTTTCTTTTTGATGGTTATCATTATCACCACCACCATCATGTGTGTCACGTTTTTTGTTGGAGTCCTGCTTGGATCAGATTGCAGACTGAATAAGGTTCACCAGGCTAAAAGTGAATCCAGGCAAGACAGAGGGTTTAATGGTTGCAGAATACCTTATCCATGTGGCTAAGAATTTATCTGCACCTGACTGGGCATCTTTTTCCCTGAAAGAACAGGTATGAAGTTTGGGAGTGCTCTCAAGTGCCAAGGTCAGCACTATGGTGAGTGCATCTATTCCAACTGAGATTAAAACAGCACTCTCTGATTTATGCTACTGTTCTGTTCTTAAAAGTTTATGAAGCATAGGCCACATTTTAGCCTGGGGAACATCTATAGTCATGATTCTAATAATTGCTTTCAAACTACTACTTAATTTGATCACCACTGATAAAATATTGCAGCAGGACATGCAGCACCCAGGCTGAGAGATCAAGGGGGTGAGTGGGGTGGTATAGGAAGCAGATTTCCTACACAACAGAAGAAAAGAGGCAGTTGGTTTGTGCAGTGGAGGAAGAACTGCTAAGGGGACTAAAGAAGCTCTCCAAGAAGGGTTGCCGTGGAAGCAGCTTAGGATGATCCAAGACAAATGTACCAAAGAGAATGAGACTTGAATGTCAGTGGGAAGTGATCTTCTAATAGGACAAATGACAATTCTCTCAAATGCTGAAATAAACAGTTCAGCCTAAGTGAAGGTTTAAGAAGAACTTAGGAGTTTTGCTTCTGAAGGGACACCTCCAGAGATGTATGTGGATAGGTGGGTAGGTGTGATGGAATGGAATTATGAAGGCCAAGCTCAGGGAGATAAACATTTTCTTAGCTCACCAGAACCATGTGAGAGGAACAAGAGGATGAGACTGGCACCTCCCTGAGGAATTCACTCTGTTGTGGCTGGAGGACTTTGGGAACTGGAGTTTCAGTCTGGGAAGATTGATGTCAGGCCTAGCCCAAGGAACTCCAAGAGACAATGCCAATTCAGTCCAGCTATGTTTATTAGCTACAACCTCTAGCAAGAATCTTCCCAGACTGAAACCCCAGTTCCCAAAGTCCTCCAGCCACAACAGTGTGAATTCCTCAGGGAGGTGCCAGTCTCATCCTCTTGTTCCTCTCACATGGTTCTGGTGAGCTAAGAAAATGTTTATCTCCCTGAGCTTGGCCTTCATAATTCCATTCCATCACAGTAGGTGAGGGCAAAAGAAAATTAGTACGTATAACTTGTAAAAAAAAATTACTGTGTTTTAGTTAATACTATTTTGTTAAATCTATAATTCTCAGAATGCTGGTATTATTGTGGTATATATTTATTGTATTATAACATTAAAAAGTACTTTTTAATCTTATAAATGCTCTTAATCTAGACTGCTGCTCAGATCTAATTCTTTTCCTACATACAATACTTGTTTTCAGCTACAATAAAATATCATTAATCCATAGTGTTCCACATAATTTCAGGTTTCTGTAGTATAGTAACAATGCATGTTGCCTATAACACTAAATATTTATAGCGGAGCAGATTGTCTAGGGATTTTATTTATTTGGTTTTTGGAGTCACTGTGTGGCTTGTTGAATGTACTAATAATTGGAAGAATGCCATTACTGTTCCCCTATAGAAAGAGAAAGCTAGAAAGAATAGATGCAAAAGCTATGGGGGAGTGGGAGAGAGGTTGCTTGTTCACAGTGCCTGGGAAAGTATTTGGCAAAATTCTAATTAAAAAGGTATGAAAAGAAACAACAAGCAAAGTTTGGTAAGTGCAATAAGGCTTTATGTCTTGCAGGTGGTGCGCAAATCAGAGTTTTGCCCTTCAGCAGGTGATATGAATGTATGAATGTGAAAAAAAGAAAGTCTATTGTACACTTTCTTTGCATGCTTAAAGAAAGCATATGATAAAGCGAATAGGCTTGAATTACAGCATGTTTTACACATGCTGTAAAGTTGAAGGTCAGTTGCTGAATGTGATAAGAGCAGTATATAATGCAAGTAAAGCATGTGTGACAATGACTGGAATGCTTAGCAAATAATTGAACATTAAGCACATAATAAGATAAGGATGTGTGATGTCTCATCTGTTACTGAAGGTAACTATGCATAAATGTATAAGGAATGCATGGTTATGTTAAAGTTGTGCTGGTTAGGGCCTGAATGTAAGTTATTTCTGAATGTTAACCAGACAAATTTTCTTGGCTGAGCATCTGAATGATTTGCAACAAATGTTAGATAGAATGTATGATGCAACAAGGAACAAGGATCTGAAAATTAGCATATCAGTGGTGGAGCCCTGCCTTGAGGAACTATTGGAGATTTTTTTCTTCCCCTGGAGAAATTCTGAAAAAACCTTTGCTCAATTACTCTACCCACAAACTGGATATAGTGCTCTGGAAGGCTATTTATACCCAACTCCAGAATCTTTCTATATATGCAGTAAGCAAGAAGTAAATGTATATTTTCTCTCCTCAAAAAGACTGGAATACCACCTCATTACACATAGTTAGACGACTCATATAGAAAGCCCCACTGGGCACTAGTTTGAAGAATGGCATAGAATTATCAGTCTACCAAGAACAGTTGTTATGAAGAGCTAGCTGCACAGGCACATCTTTTCCATTCTGAAAGAAGAAAAGTGGACTTTTCTCTTTTTCTGATATTTTGTGCAGGCATATTCCAAAGCAGTGAACTGCCTTTATTTCTTTTTCAGAGAATAATCTAAAATCTCTTCATACTGGCTGCCTTGCTAAATGATTAGTGAAGTGGAATGAATACATATTAATAAAGTATACAGTCCCGCACGCTATCATACTGTCTTTATCCTGCAAAAGAAAAGCCCCCGAAAGTACCTACAAGATCTGAGGGATGCTTTGATGTACACATGAAAACAAAAAGTCAAAAGCTGTAAGAATGGGCTGGATTTTGGTATCTTGCTGATATCTCTTAGGATTACATCACTGTTTGCTACATGAATGAGAGACAAACCTTGACACCGGACTCAGTGCAAACAATTCACAGAATGTATTTTGAATCAGAGTTCTTTCATTCTTACAGCAAAATTGGCTTCTGAGTTTCAAAGCTAAACACAGCAATCTATAAATAGAGCAGTGGCTTCTCTACATAATCCAGGGTTTTCCTAGGTCTTCAAAAATATGATTTTGATTAGGAAAGATGCCCCCACCCCCAAAAGTTGGGAAAAATGCAAAAAATATACACATTAAGAGAGATGCAAATGAAAAGTTGCATCATTTTTCATATACTTCTTTTTTTTAATGCAGTTTTCAAGTAAACTGAAGCCTAGTACAGAAACGGAAGAGAAAAACAAATAATTTATATGAATCTGTCAAGTTCAAACTCACTATCTGTGCTTTATGCTTTATGGGAATATTTTAATTCCTTTCAGATTGTAATTCCGCACTGTTATTCCCACAGTGCATCAACACATCTGTCTGCTTTATTGTATCTTATTTCTTTTCTCCTCAGTTGTCTTGAGAGGCTATTATAAGGCAGAAAGAAGACATATTAACATTTAAATGAAGTACATTCATTTATTCTATACCCAACCTGAGACGGTAAAATGGTACAGCCCAGCAAGGTGCTATATCTATACAGGGGCATAGAAAACTTCCTTTTCTCATGACTGCTATGTATTTTCTGAGCCCAATACTGTTTACTTTGATTGGCAGTGGCTTTCCAGGAACTCGGTTTGATCCTGTTGGGCTTGATGAAGTGGACAGGGTCCTTAGGACTGTTACCTCAGCCACCTGCTCTTTAAAGCCATACCTCTCCTAGCTGGTTAAGGCAGCCCAGGAGGTGTCTTGTGAGTGGTTCTCAGTGGTAAATTCTTCTTTGAGTGAAGGGGTTGTTCTATTACCTCTTAAAGAAGTTTGGTTTGCCCTGTCCTCAAGAAGCCATCACTGAACCCCACTATACTGGACAATTTTCATCCAGTATCAAACCTCCCTTTTTTGGGGAAGGTGATTGAGAAGGTGATTGCGCAACAGTTTCAGAGGACCCTGGATGAAGTGGATTATCTAGATCCTTTTCAGTTCAGAGCCAGGTATGGGATGGAAACAGCATTGGTTGCACTTTTGGATGATCTCTGACATGGGCGGGATGGGAGTTGTACCTCTGTTCCACGAGCTGCATTGGTTGCTGGTCTCATTCTGGGTCTAATTCATGATGCTGGTTTTGACCTTTAAAGCCCTACATGGCATGGGGCCAGGTTATTTGAGGGACCGCATCTCCTGATTACATCTGCCCATCCCACCAGATCCAGCAGAGAGGGCATGCTGTGGGTCCCATCGACGAGGGAGTTTCATTTGGTGGGTACTAGATGGTGGGCCTTTTCTGCTGTGGCCCCAGCTTTATGGAACATCCTTCCCCCCAAAGTGACGCTGGCCTCATCCCTTTTAGCTTTCCGGAACTCTCTTAAGACCTGATTGTGTCAGCAGGCCTGAGAACCTCAAGGGACCAGCAAAATATTGAGATGACCCCTGTGTAATTAACACCTCTTCTTCGCCTAATCTCTGTTATATTCTGTTTTTAGTTTTTTGCCTTTTATAATTTTAAAGTTTTTAATATTAATAATGTTAATATCAATCTGCATATTTAGTTTTTAATTTTGTTGTACACCATCCAGAATTACTTGATTGTGAGATGGGCAGCTATATAGATATGATGAAGAAGAGAAGCTCACTTCATTCACCATTATCGATTGCTGACAGGAATAAGAAAGTCCCTGGGTGACCTTTCCATAGAAATTTGCAAGAACAATGGAAACCATCAAATGTGAAATACTGAATTATTTAAATGGTTAGGCTTGAGTTGTATTAACTTAAATATTTTTTCATTCATGTTATTACATTAAATGCATTGCAATTATTACATTACATTGCATTTTCATGGGTGTTTAGCTCTTTTGTTTACTAATACAGCAATGTTTTCATAACTTTATTCATTCTATAGATTTTTCTTCAAAAACTATATAATGAATATTTTCATTAGTGGCAAAAGCCTGAAAATCTATCTGAAACATCTTTGCTGTTTAACTCCCAAATGAGTGAATAGTTGGGTAGATCTACATACAGAGTCAGAGTTTTGGTATAATAAAATGAAATTAACTAAATATTTAGAACGTTTTTATTTTATTTGCCTTATTTACAGTGACCAATTATCTAGTGTACACTGTAGACAAATTAAACAACATAAAAAGAGAAAAAATATTAGAGCAATGCTGTAGACTAAATAAACTGATCCATATTCAGATTGCATATCTATCTATCTATCTATCTATCTATCTATCTATCTATCTATCTATCTATCTATCTATCTATCTATCATCTTTACAGTTAATATCATATCTAAATCAATAGCCCCTTAACAGCAATCCCCATCAAGCAGAACATGGAAATCTTTCTAGAAATTTCTATAGATGAATCAGGATGGATACTTCTTATCTGACTGCCTGGACTGTTAGCTAATAAATATATTATTAAGCCAAAGATAAATACTGTCTTTTAATGGGATACAATTGTTACCTCTTTTCCAAACCATAGATGATAGTACATTGAAGTTGGTTAAGGAAAATGTTCTCCTATAAAGTATGAGTAAATACAGTAGTTGGATGGGAGACAGACATTCACAGGTAACTACAGTGACAAAAAAAAAAAAAAAAAAAATCTGGCGATGTCATGATGCTAACTCCAACTGTTCATACTTACATCCCAATATTTTATTACTTCAACCCCTCCTGTGGATACCTATGGGCAGGGCTGAACAATCTTATGAACAAGCCACTTTTGTAATAATAAGGGATAATAATCTGGTCTTTCCAGAGATGAAAGTAAAGGACACCTTGTGTTATCCCTAGGGTAGTGTTCTCAGGCCCTAGTGAGTTCAGTTTAGAAAGTTTTTTTTTTTTTAATCTATCAGTTAATTAAGCCCATTTATATTTCACAGTTCTTATACCATGAAACTTAAAGCAGGATCCAAAGAATTCTCACTAGAAATCTTTTTTTCCCACATTCCTTCCACATTCAAGTTATTTTCATTCTGTTTATGCAGATACATACAAGTTGTAGTGTTTTCAAATTTTTATCAGAAATTAACTAATCTGCATACACTTCCACACTAGCCAAATTCCACAGACTTTGCTATACCCTGGATACGCTGCCATGCAGCTTCTAGACATGATGACCCTATCAGATATAGATATAGATGTATTCAGTCGTGATATCTCATGGAACCCTAGGGTTTCATAGAACCCCAGTTGAGAAAGGTTGGTCTAAAAGATAGCTTGTTTCACCTAATGTGTTGTATGTAGCACAGTACAAAGATGTAGTTATGCTTTTCTATCTTGCTTTATTTATGAGAACTTCAGGTGGCTTACCTGGAATCTCCCTCAACTATATCCTCACAACAACCTTGTGAAATTAGTTGGAATTAGAGAAAAAGTTAACTAGTAAGTTTCAGAGTCTAGTGGATATCCAGATCTTCTTGGTTAAAGTCCAACATATTCATACTCACGAAGCACATACAGAAAACACACATATACTCCATATTAACACACTAATATCCTCCTACCAGAGGCTTGAAGAAGAGGAAATCCTGGTCTGCAGCAAGGTGAATCCTAGATTGAGGAACAAGAAAGAAGAGCCAATATTAGATTGCAGACCAAGGTTAGTGATAGGCAGCAACGTAAGCAGTCAGGCAGCAAATAGAAAAGCATTTGGAGGAGTGTGATGGCTGGCCAATGGCATCTATGGGGATAGGGGGTGGAATGTCAAAACAGGCAAGACTGGGGATGTGGCATCTTGATACAAGCACATACAAAAGGGATGGGCTTTGCAACCATCATCTTATCTGTTTTGACACCCATTTGCAAATTCCACTGTGGCTGGCATAAGGAGAAGAAAGCAATGGCCTAAAGTGAGCAGAAAGGAAAAACAACAACAACAAAGGGAGACAAAAGAGCAGGCACATGGATGGAAGAAGTTAGGAACAGGGAGATTAAGTAAAACAGGGGAGAGTAAATTGATGAAGAAAGATTGGGGGATGTTGAAGGTGAGGCTCCTTAGTGGTTCCTTCAGTGTTTTATAAAATCAATGAACAATCCTGGAGATTTTAGCTCTTTAGATTCCTGGCCAGACAAGACATTCAGAATCTATAAACTGGACTGTCTGGGGAAATATGGAATATGTTAAGAGAGCAAAGGTTAGACTTTGATTGGTTGTCATTGACAACACAAATCTATTTGGGGAGGGGGCAGGGGTTAACGAAAACATGACATGCTGCATCTCTACCATATATCTAGAAGACTCAGTGGCAAAAAGAAAAGGGAGAGGAAGGAATTATCCTGTGTCACCTGGCCACTTATTCCTACAGTATTTAAATCTTCTGTAGTATGGACTTCAGAAATATTGTGGCCCATGCAACCTCTTTACTTTCTCTTTATCAGTGGGTAAAATAATTGGGCCAGGATAGCTTAGCATAATTTCCACACCCAAGACCAGCAATAAGCCCTGCTTAAAATGGGCTTATGACTTTTTAAAACCTCCATAAAACACCAGAAACCATGGATCATAAACTATCCAAGCCTTAAGGGGGTGTCCCCCAATTTCTCCAGCTTCCTGGAAATACTAGTCCTTTTTCTGAGCAAGTCCCAACAAAGAGTACCTAGAAGTGCCTCACTGATGCAACAGTTCTTCCATTGGTAGGCTCAGAAGGTAACCATTACCTCAGAAAGTAATGGGAGTTGTAAAGGAAAAGATACCCCCACCCCAAAATTCCCTGTGGAGAAGCAACTGTGAAAAACCTTGGCCCTTTAGCAACTGTTCCATCTAACTCTTTCTTCCTTCCTCTCTGCCTCCTGATCACATGACCCAGGGTGTATGCAGAAGGCCTAGGACTTCCAAGTGCACATACATACACATAGACACAACATGAAAGGAGGGCAGAAACTCACTCACAGAGATGCAGTGCTTCACTTCATTACAAGAAGAAAAAAAATAGGCATTTATTATGGCCACTGCTGGTAAGACAGCTGGAAAGAATTCCAGACGCCATGCTCTGCATGTTTTAGCTATCTGGTTATTTTGTGGATTGTAATCACGATAGACAAATCTGTTAGTTGAACCTAGCCAGTGATATGATGTTGAAAGGACTCTCCTTATCTCTAGGCTGCTCTCTTTTTCATATTGCCCTCGTTACTCCCACCCCAACTGCCTTTCCAGGGCAACTGCCCTCCCTTTCTTGCAGAAAAGGAGATCAACCCTTTAGTGATGGTTTGCCACTACACCAACATTATAAATGACCCTTTACCCACTAACAGAAACAGGAAGAATGACATGCCAGTGAATACCAACAAGCATGCTGCTTGTTTATATTGTGATTTAATAAGTCAAGACGCCTGACTGTTTCTTAAGTGTGAACATGGCAAATATTTACTTCCACTCCAGAAAGCTTGATGCCTAAGAAGCTGCCTATAGATTGGAAGAACAAGGAAGAAGATGAAGAAAAACCCATGCCATTACAAGGAGAAATATGTTGAAAACTGCCTGCATTTTGGCATAC
Organism: Python bivittatus; assembly: GCF_059951505.1. Taxonomy (NCBI): domain Eukaryota; kingdom Metazoa; phylum Chordata; class Lepidosauria; order Squamata; family Pythonidae; genus Python; species Python bivittatus. The sequence goes on from NW_028277113.1 coordinate 6,184,590, forward strand.
CCATTTATCTCTTTTCAGTATATACTGAATGCTGGAATGTAGGTACTGAATGTAAATGTTTTGACAGAGTTAATTTATCAAAATGTGAAGTTGTTCTTTGTGAGATCTTCAGGGGAAAAGAGGCATGCTTTCTACAAACTACTTGGGCTCTAAAAACAGTTTTTAAAAAGTCTGAGTTACCATGCATGACTTATAAAGATGGTGTGTGTGAGTGTGTGTGTGTGGAATTAGAGACTGGAAGCTTGTCATAAAGATAGATTTCATATACATTAGGCTCAAGTGTCTTTTTTTTCCCCTAGAATGCTGGAGCAACTTTTATGTTCAGGTCTATAGTTCAATCTAAGGTCAGTCTAGCAGCAGGCAAACTAATTTTCTTCAGGCAGATGGTTAGCAACCTTTGCAAAAGGGATTGATGCTTTTAGCCCATGGGAAACATTTTTCTTCGGAATGGTCGGTCATGGGTCCCCTCGTCAGCAATCTCAATGTGAAGGTTAAAGTTGCATCCCAAATGCACTAACTGCTTATTCCTTGGGTACATTAGTGAAGGACATCTTTAGGTACTTCAGTGCTCATAATGGTTGGAACATATATTTCCCCCCTGCTGCTACTGCCTTATGTTGACCTTGCTATTCCCTAGGAAAATGAGCCTCTTTGAAAAACTTCAGAAGTCTTAGATCATGGTGCATTACTGCAGGCTCCCTATGATCCTAATTATGGCTGTGGCTATATGTAAGGCAGATCACCCGAACTAAGATTATGGCCACAGGTGTCCCATTTCAGCTAATTTGGTACTACACTTGCCAGAACACAGAGTAGAATTACAAAATTACAAAATGGAAAGGACCACTTTGACCATTTTTCATAATTGGGGCAAGTGCAAGCTGTTCTTCTGTGTCATGGATGCATAGAAAAAGAGACAGAAGATATGCCACAGTTTGCGATGAAGCAGTTGTTCCCCATCAAGAAAGCTAGAACCTATGGCCATGGTAAACTATAATGCAGCCATCCTTCCTGCCCTTGATATGAAATAAGCTTTGTACCTGACTCAGGTAAAGTAAGGCTATAATGAAGATTTATCTGAGTCCTTCTGGTGGAGCATTCAGCCACTGTCCAGACCACACATGATTACACTTCTCTCTCCCCACACAAAATCTAATGCTTGTAGATATTGTAGATACAAGCTCTGCCTTCAGTTCCATTGGCGTATTGGTTCAACGCCAACATTTGCAAATATCTATAGCCTATACAACATAGGGTACAAATTTAGGGTCTGCTCAAAACTCTTACAGGGTCACCATATGCATGAAAGGAACTGGTGACTCTTGCTCATATGACCCTGCCTTCAGAAAGAAGTATAGCCTAATTACAAGTCTGAGGACTAGACTCTAATTTTAAAAGAAGTAAAAAAGAAGTATGTACTTATGCTCTCATTGGATTTATGGGTTTTAAATAAATCTTGAAAGAAAACATGAAGCCACCTACAGCCACATTCTTAATCATTTCTCCCTAGCAGAGGAGTGGCAAAGTAGCTTCCTGGCTAGAAGCTATGTGATTTCTGGTAATCATATTACTTGTGATGTATGGATTGACTGATGTATGGATTATAAATGCCACTGATTATGGTTTAACATTTTTAATTTGGTTTTAATATGGTTTATTGGTTATTTTATTTTGTTATTATGTTTTGTTGTGCTTTTAATTTTGTGAGCTACCCAGAGTTGCCTATGTGAGATGGGTGGCTATATAAATCGAATAAACAAACATAAAATCAATCATTCAATCAATCATCAGCTGTTGTCTAACTGAATCAGTTGCAAATTAGTCACCAAATTAGAATGTAAGATTCTCCAGGTTGACTCTCCATCCATCATGAGGGTCCTTGGATGTTTTCCACTAATATTTCTCAGCCTAGCCCAGTTAGGGATTGCTATGAGGACAAGCAAAAGAAAAGCCATGTGTGACATCTTAGTGGAAAGGTATTATATAGATGAAGTAAACATATAAGTCACTCCAAGGCCAGATGTGTATATGAAATGCGAAACACATTATGTTTTGAGTTTGGAACAAAATATCCCTACCTATTGGAACAGTCCAAGTTCATAGTGCTCAGCTAAAAAAAAAATTAGAAATAGCTTAAATGCTACATGTACCTCAGAATTAAATTTAAAGTGTTATGAATGTTCCAGCTATAGTGAGAACTTGGAGCAAGCCCTTTGCTCGTTTGTTTTTCACCCAGTGACACAAGAGTAGATGGGGTGATAGTCTGTAGTGATTGCTACCTTCACTCAACCTATCAGGGTTTCCCTGGTAGCTAGAAATTCCCAGGGCAGACATAAATGGAATATAATGCAACTGCACATATAAATGAATGTGGATAAACAAAAGACCAGATTACTGTTACACAGAGAGATATGTGGGAAGCACAGGTTCTGGATTTGAACCAAAAGGAGGTAAAAGTTTTGGAATTAACTTCTAACAGCTCAGTGAGTGTCAACAGTTATAATGGCTTCCTTTCTTGAGTGACTTTAAGGATATAGTCCCAACTATATGTTTTGTGCTAAGTCTCTGGAAATCTTCAGCCATGTTTGTGCTTCCCTTCTGGAACCTTACACCACCTACAGAAAAATTGCCCAAGATAATGTTTCCGGTTTTTGTTTCTTAATAAGCATATTAAAAAAAAATCAATTCTAGACAATTTTGTCACTGCAGAAAAAATGCTGCTGGTTTAATCTTCCATAAATAATAATCATTACAAGAGGAATACATACACATATACACACCACTATCCCAATCTGTACAGATGAGCCAAAAAAAAAAAAAAAGTATTTAAGTTCCTCCTGAAACTTAACATCAGGAAGGCATGAGAGCATGCACAGAGCTAACACATGAACTCAACAAATCAACCCAAATTAGTATTAGCAGTAATCATTGCATTTACACCTTTAATGAATAAATAAGCCTGTAGTCTCATCATTAGCAATGATCTTGTGTGAAACAAATGACACGGACACCCACACATCACTTCACATTTATCTGCCTCCCTTTACCTTCATTTATCTGCTTCCGTTTGCAGGCTGTTTGACTAGGCTTGGCATTTAAAGAACAATCCACAAGCTGGAAAAAAATTCAACTGCAGCTTTCAAAAGTGCCTGGGACATTGTCAGAGAATTTGCCCAGGGGTATATTGGAACCATTGAGCAGGACACATTTTAAGGAAGCACACATTACTTTCTTGGCAGGTGTGGAAGCAAAGACTGGCCTAAAGAGGGGAGGAGCTACAGTCTCCATTTATAAACTTAGGCAGATTAGAATATACATATGATTGGATACAGCAGCAAGGTGTTGTACTGGGTATAGACAGCAACAAGTATTTGATTGGATGGGATGCACCATGTACCGAGTGGGGCAGTTAGGATGTCATTATGATTAATGAGCAGGACTACAAAGAGAATGGAGTTTTGAAAGAACAAAGAGGCAACATTCCACTAAACAGTTACTTCTAGGGAGTGACTTTTTTTGCTTTCCCAGAGCGCTGCTTCCAGTAAGTTTTCCTAGTTTATCAACACTCCTTGGCCTTCTAAATGTTTTTATGGCTGAGCTGACAATTTTACTTTCCATGGGAAAGTATATTTGGGCTAGGGGCTTTTAGCCTGACCTTCAAAATTCTCCTTCAACACTTAAAAGAATGCCATTCAAGGCAGGCATGTTTTGTTCCAAGGACAAAACAAGAGTTTTGTTCTGACCTTGAGACAAAACTTTCTGAATGAACAAGTAGCATTTGCAGCTCAGTAACAAAAAATAGGTATTTTGAATTTGGGAAGTTCAGCATAGCACCTATATGCTACCACAGAATCCCCAATTAGCTATCACTGCTAATCCTATTTCTAGTTCTATCCTCCATGAATTTAATTCCCTTTTAAGTATATCTCAGCTACAGCCCCAAAGTAGTAATTCATCAAAAGTTCCATAGTTTATTTCTTCATTGTGTAAAAAAAAAAAAAAAAAGTAACAGGAGGCCAAATATAACAGAAAAACTATAATTTCTGAAGGGCAGTTAAAAGTTAAGTACTTTTAAATCCCATGGATTACAATGGGAGATATGCAGCACGTGCTTAATGAGCTACCTTCAACCATATATGTTCTCTAATTTACATTCATGTTTAAGAATGAAATAGACAAGCTATTACCAGCTTTCATGCTACTGGGGACAACAGTCTCAATCTGGAAGTAATGTCATTTTTGGGGGGGGAAATCAAGTCAGCTTTTCTTCACGTATCTCCTGATGATATTTATGGAAGGAAGGAAGGAAGGAAGGAAGGAAGGAAGGAAGGAAGGAAGGAAGGAAGGAAGGAAGGAGAAAGAGAGAGAGAGAGAGAGAAAGAGAGAGAAAGAGAGAGAAAGAGAGAAAGAGAGAAAGAAAGAAAGAAAGAAAAAGAATCTGAACAATACCACCTGCCAATGGAGATAATAACAAAAACTGCTGGTTTTCCTTACTGTCTGGAATCAAATGTATATTTTTGTTTGGAAGCCTTCAAAGTGCAGCCCAGAGAAGGAGACTTTATTTGCCCCCTGTTGCAAAGCTTCATTTCAAAATGACAACTTGCACTTCTTATGTAAAATGTTGCTCAGTTGCAATATTTCAGGGTATGGGCAAAAGAAGAAAAGAATCCTAGGGAAACATATCTCATCCTCCCATTTGAAACTAGGAATCATTGTCCATCATTTTGTACTGTAAATAATCATTAAATGCAAAATAGCCTCTCCAGCAGTGTTATATAATAATAGCATTGCCATCCATTTATACAGAACAGCCTGGATCCTAGGTATATTTTAGCCACTTAAATGATGCCAATTCATTTCTTTGTCTGTTTTGGTCATAAGAAAATGAATGAGATCACACTGCAGTTTGTCACAGTTACTCTAGCCCAAGAAAGACTACCTAGGATAATTTTAAAATATATAACACGTTTTCATACACCAAATATCTGTTTATCTGATTTTTGGTCTATCATTCCACTCTGCAAGGATCTGCACTTATCCCACTTGATTGATTTCAAAAAGCTAAACAGGGCTGGGCCGTATTATTATATGGATGATACAGTTGATAGACCAGTTAGAACTCCTGGAGTTATATGCTAAACTGGGAAGTTGAAATAATAATAATAAAAAAAAACTCAGAAGGTGACAATAGCAAACTATTTTCATATTTTTGCCAAGAAAACTACATGCCTTATGTAGTAATTAGGAGTTGAGCTCAATGTGGGAGTCTTTACTTCCATTCTGATCAGTTTCTTCATCAATGCACTAATTGATTTAAACAAAATCACATGAAAATTCCTTACATATTATGTGCATTTCTCCTAGGGCATATTACTATATATCTTTTTCATAGATTACACACTTTGTGCAAAGACCTTGCCGGCTAGATTTTTTTTCTTCTTTTTTAATTTATTTATCTATCAAATTTGTCACCGCCCGTCTCATTAGAAAACACTCTGGGCGGATTACAGGAAGGATAAAGATAAATTAAAAATACAATATAACAATTAGTCCTAAATAAATAATAAATATCTTTGAAGACGTGATGGCAGCTAGAAATTATTAGGCTCGGGGAGTGTCATCAGGATGCCAGCCACCCCTAGGGTTGGTTAATGCTCTTCTTGCCCCATGCAAGCTGGCAGAACCAGGTCTTTAGTTCTTTCTGGAAAGCCAGGAGGGTAGGGGCCCATCACACCTCTGGGGGGAGAATATTCCAAAGGGTGGGGGCAACAGCAGAGACAACTCTCCTTCTGGGCCCCACCAGCTGACATTCTCTCATTGACGGGGTCTGTAACATGCCTTCTCTGCCTGACCGGGTGGGACTGGTCAATGTGAAGGGGGTGAGATGGTCCCTCAGTTAATGCATTTGTGGCTGCTTGCTTATTATGTGCATTTGGATCAAGTTGATTTCTCTTAATCAACACATTTATTTCTGCATTTTGGAGATGTGAATTGGAAGATTGTCTAGATTTTAACATAGCTGCAAGATTCTGAGTGGAATGCCAGGGGCTCACTTCCAAATTTAGAAAGTAAGGTTAAACAAAATAATTTGACTTCATTTCATTTCCACAAATTTAATTTCTGTTCATGTGTTAAATACCTTTTGTCTTCTCCTACAGTAAAGTAATGATTGATTTGATTTGATTTTTACTCCAGTGCAAGCTATGAGAGAGCGATTGAACCAAGTTCAGCTGAAAGACTTTGCAAATGAGCAGAAAATGCATCCTCCCACACGGAATCTGAATAAAGCATGGACAGGGACAATAAGTGTGTTTGTGTGGTCGTTTGTGTGGCATTCTTTCTGCCCCAGCATGACACTGAGAATGGCAACATTCTCAAATCACACAAAAAAATGCATTTAACTGCAGACATATAAAATTGCTAATAAAGCCACAGTCAGAAGAGCTAGATAATAGGCACAAAAAAACAAATAAAAGCAAACACAGCAGTTAAAACGCATCCAGTTTCCCAGCAGGAGATGTCATTTGAGAAAGCCAATTTACAATATGATTCCAGAAAAAGTGCCATCAAGGGAACTGTGTGAACCTCATCCATGCGGGTGTTACAGGAGATGGTTGCCTGGCTCTTACAGCTGTCAGGTTCAGACTGAAGTAGGACATAGACTAGCCTCTCCTTTGCAGATAAAGCAGTGGGAAAATGCATATGGATGAAGATGTTTCTTCAAATACTAAGGACCCAGCCATCGAAGGCTTGAAAGGTCAGACTCAGAAATGGCCCCAACTACTTAGGGCTTTGAAGGTCCGTCTTAAGCTAAAATAGGAATAAGATGCTCTCTGAGATTTGTCTCTGCCTGGAAGAAGGCTGCAGCTTCCAAACTGTTACTAAAAGGCATAGGGCTGCTCTTTTGTCCTGGGTTTGCAAAGCCTGTATGGATTGTGATAAAGAGAAAATCTGCATTTGATAAAACAAGAACAGATAATACAAGTCATGCCTTTATTATGGAAGATGACCAAAAAAAAAAATACCCTCCAGCCCAAGTAAATTATTTTTGCTTTGACCAAAAGACAATCAATACTTAAATCAATAAATTTGCAATCAGTCAATAAAGCAGGAACAGTTTCTAAGTGCCCCCTGTATCTGAGATGAATAATTCTAGTACCGTATCAATATACAGGTAGTCCTTGACTTACAACCATTCATTTAACAACTGAATATTGAAAATAGTGACTTATGACTGGTCCTCAGACTTATGACCATCACAGTATCCTTGCAGCCATGTGATCAAAATTCAAGCGCTTGGCAACTGGCATGTATTTATGATAGTTGCAGCATCCAAGGGTCATATGATTGCCATTAGCCACCCTCCCAGGGGTCTTCCATCAAGCAAAGTCAATGGGGGAAGCCAGATTCATTTGACCACATGATTCACTTAACAACTCCAGTGATTTGCCTAACGACTGTGGCAAAAAAGGTCGTAAAATCAAGCATGAATCACTTAATGACCATATCACTTAGCAATGGAAGTTCCGGTCCCAATTGTGGTCATAACTCGAGGACTACCTGCACTAAAGTTTTGCCAAAAACTGCAGTGAAAGGTTGTAAAATGTTGGTAAAAAGGAAGAAGTTTTCAAGCAACTTCACCAATTTTCTTTTTGTAACTTTTTGTAATGACTCCATCATTAAAGCCAGTTGAGAACATCACTAATATGTTCACCCTAAGCTAAAAGATCCAGCATGATTTTCTCCCTTTCACCTTGCCTCCTGACTGTTTCATCTCTTTAATGAATTCATGGTACAGATAAGGCTTATAAGACATTCTTCATTTTGTTATTATTGTTAAACTATTGCAAATTCTTCCTCCTCCCCCATCCCCCCAACACATACATTTTTCCAATGATTAGAAACTTATTTCAAATTTTGCTATTGATTTGAAAAGAAGTATCTTCTATGTCATACTGCCATATATGGATCAAAAATAACTATGTTATACAGTATGCTTTTCTGCTTGAATCTCAGACTCATCCCTGATTTTTTAGAAATATTCTATTAAAGGGAATAGAATAGATTAGTCATTATTATCTTAGTTCTTTTTGTTTATTCAGGACAGAAGCTCATGCTAAACATTAGCATTTGACTTTTGTTTTAGCTAAAGTGGTAAAACACATCTTCAAGTTGGAGACTGAACATTGTCCCACTGTTGGGACAATGGCAACAATATTTTGCCTTGCAAGCTAGTTCGTTGGTTAGAGATCCAACCTTGCATAATATAGTGTGAACATGCTTGAGATAAAATACAACTTTAGCCGTACTTATGACATACTAGTCAAAATGTGCCAGAACCAACCAGTACTGTCTTTACTGTTAGCAGGAAATGCCTCTTGTGGTACAGCCTCACTATAGTTGGTATTCTAGTCTACATTTTCTCTATTATACTAAAAAGCAACATATGAAAACCTTAATGGACCATGATAATTAGAAGTCAATCTCTATAAGCTCATATGATGATAAGGAAAATCATCAAAGACTTAAAATATAAGAAGAGTAAGAGACTTTCTGTATGAGCTGCTGAGAGTTATTTTTTATTGTGGTAACATACGAATATGTTTAATTAAAAAATAGTAAAGAACATGAATTAATACATGAAATGAATTTTTAAAAAGTAAGTATGTGTCTGAAACTAAGAGAAAAAGGCAATTTCAGTTTTATTTATATGGTCTTTAGCCAGCAAATAAAACAGAAAAGAAAAAAGAAAAAGAAAAAAGGGGGGGAAGAAAAAGAGTCAAAATAGATAAACACACAGAAAGAAAGGGGAAATATCTAATAGAACTGGATGAAAGGAGTCTAGTCTTACAGAGTGGAGCTGATGGGTTTGTGCAGTAGTGTAGAATGAAAGTGTAGTTATGAATGAAAAGGCTTGCATGTATTTCAGATGTATGAAAATTGTATTGGTTTATTTTACAAAATATATATTCTGCTCAATTCCACTGAATCTGAGTAGCTTTTATAAAAATATATCATAAATATCAACTCAAACAACCTACATAGACAAAACCACAGGTAAGACAGGCACTCAGCCTCATGAAATAATCTCTTTGTAGCCTACCTGAATTCCACAAGTCAGTTCAAGATCACAGAGTGATGACATTACCACAGAAAAAGCTAATTCAACAGGGATCCCAGATCCTTGGAAACATTAATTCAGTTCTACCTGAATTAGAAGGCATGAAGAGTTGTGGCAGACTTCTGATGGAAGAGAGAAATGCCTCTATTCTCTTTCATTCATTTCTCCCCTCCTTGGTCCACTCATCAAAGAGTGGATGTTTGTTTGTTTGTTTAGATTTGTTTATCCTGCCTTTATTATTTTTTATAAATAACTCAAGGCAGCGAACATACCTAATACTCCTTCCTCCTCCTATTTTCCCCACAACAACAACCCCTGTGAGGTGAGTTGGCTGAGAGAGAGCGACTGGCCCAAATTCACCAGCTGGCTTTCATGTTTATGGTGGGACTAGTCCTGTTTTCTAGCCTGGTACCTTAACCACTAGACCAAACTGGCTCTCATGTTGAACTCTCATGTTCCCATGTTGAACCCATGGGAGGCAGCAGGGTTCTACTGTCAAGTAGAGAGAAACAACACCAGTAAAAGCATGGTCTATGTTTATGTTGTGGAGGATCTAACCATTTACCATAAGAATGCCCTGCTAAGACCTCCCTGTCTGAGGCAGCAGCTAAGCACCATATCTGTGGATAAGGGGAGCATGCTGTGACAAGATGGCCTAAGTGCTCCATACCTGGCTTGTTGGAATGAAAGTCAGTCCCATCTCCCCCTGTCAAGCAGGAGAGCATCTCAAAATTAAGTGGGACTCATATCTATGATACAAGGCATTAACATTTGGTACTTCATGTTATCTTCACCCTCAAACTCTGCAATATAGCTCTGGTCCATAATAGATTTTGGCACCACAGATAATGTCATAGGCTCTTCCATTGCAAGCAAATATTTATTGTCGATTCAACCCATAGAAGCTCCAATGAAGATGAAAACCATTAATGGTGGGATCTCCCAGACCCTTTCTTACTCTCTGTGACTGTCAAGAATATCTACATGCCATCTGACTTCTCTTTTGCATTTTCCTGTGTTATTAAGGATGAATTGGTTTCAAAACCATCATCTGCATATTTATTGGGAATGAAAATTCATTACATTTGATTTTTAGAGACTCCAACCTCATTGCTTCCAGATCTTGAAATATTTTTCCTGCATAGATCTGCAGAACATTTCTCCTGCCTTATGTTTCAAATATTACGGTTATGCTGGCACTTTTGGGAAAGAACAGCTACAAACCTTCCATTCCCTTCAGTTAAGTTATAAAACTTCTTCCCAAAGCACAACATCCTGCTGAACAAAAATATTCCTGGAGTAGGATTGCCTAAAAAAAGTTCTTGATGAAAATTACAGAAGGAATTTACTCTCTCCTCTTCATCAGCAGTGATTGCCTCCATCTTTTTTGTTAAAAAGGAAGTTGGTCCTTTTGGGGCCATTTATGTTTATTGATTTCTAAACTCTGTAGATGTTAGGGATCTCTATCCTCTTCCCCTCATCTCTGAGCTCCTACAAATACTACACCAAGCATTAATTTTTGCTAAGTTAGAGGAACTTACAGGATGACTTTCATGAAAGATGGGTGCGAATATTTAACTGCCTTTGACAAACATTATGGCAAGTTTGAACACACAGTATATCATTTGGCTTGCTTTCGAGCCTTCGGTCTTCATTAGGTTTATGAATAATATATTTCATCTCACTATGAGATTCCCTTCAAGTACATTCCTATGCTCAACAAGCCTTTCACCCGCTCAAACAGACTTTTGTTTCACAGCTCCTCCTCCGCCATCCAAACCCCATATGCCTTTTTATCAGTCAAACAGATGATTCAGATATTGTGTTAGGAGCAATTTTCCTCCAGACAACTGATGATTTAGGAGAAAGCTTGCTGCCTTGTGTTGATGAGATTAAGAACAGAAAAAGGAGTGTGAAGCCTCTGGGAGGCAATGTACTTACATCCCTCCCCCCACAACTTTAACCCTCACTCCCTCCCTCCTGCAATGAGGGAGATAACTGTCCAAAGTTATGTTATCTATTTTCTATGCCAAAATAGCTGAATTTCAGTCCCCCCCCCCCATATTTAGACACATCGAAGGATGGGAATGGAAGCCTCCTATTTTCATTCCCATACTTAATTTTGCCCCCTCAAGATCCTACCCTTTAGGAGAATGGCCAAAGCTTAAACTTTCTGTGTGAGTTTGAAACAAATTGTGATGGAATGTATCTACGAAGAGGAGGGTGATGTGAGAGATCAAGGCTATCAGGAAAGAGGAGGTGCATTCCAGGAAGGGAAAGGAGACAAAAGGCAACACAGTCTGCAAGAGGAACGTGGGAAAAAGTTCAGGATAGCCACTCCCTAGAATCTCCCAGGTATATCCACTTGTTGCAGTAGTATAGATTTAGTCTGGCAAGATTCTGTCTATAAGGTGTAAGCAACTAAAGGAACTTTACTCAACTGGTAGTTTCACAGTTGTTCTTGGGCTGGGTCTGACATAAATTCCTTTAAGCTTTGTGAAGATTACTTCTATTTCTCTGCTGGACTTTATCTAGGGATTTCTCCCAGGATTGCAATGTCCTCATCTTTCTAAAGGTCAAACTACATATAACATTGACTACATAGCATGAAGTTACTTCTCTATTTTTTCCATTTCTTATTAGTAACTGTGGAAGACCAATATAAATCAGGACTACTGTATATGGAGAAAGGTGGGTTAAACCTTTCCCAACCTACTTCTGTCTGTCTTTACATGTAGGTATTAAAAATAGCACACAACGCTCTCCATTAGTGCCATTGGTGGTTTGTTTTTTTAAAAACATCTGTGTACAATTGGTGTGAATACTCTGAGGGAAGCAGGAGGAGATTCTCAATCTTTCCCTTTATGCCACCCCAAACTATATTAATACACTGCGGACTTACTTGTAACAAAAGAGATTGTAGAGAAATAGTTGCATTCTGTTTCTCTATTCCATAACTGTAAACTGTTCTGTTTTACAGAACTGATATTGCCAATACTTTGCCCTCTCTGACCTTGAACTCATGACATTCAGACCTGTGATACGCAGTATGGAGAAAGATAGTAGGAGAAGTAGACTGACATTAAATTCTCCAGAAAAGCTTGTAACACATTTGGCATATGGGCAAGACTCCTCCTCTGAGTTTGCAAAATATTTGTCTCCAGAACTGAGAGTTTTAGGTAAAGAAATGGGAGATATCATAACTGGCATTACAAAAATAATTAAAGTAAGGTCTGTGTTGCTTTTCATAGAAATATGTATATGTATCTAACTGAACTCAGTGATTTCAGAAAAAAAAAGTGCTTTCTTACATGCATAATTACATAGGAATCCTTTGGAGGCTGAAGCAAAGAAGCAAACTGCAATCTTTATGGCCAATAAAAACAGAGTATGTACATGTTAATACACTTTTTTAATGTTTGCACTGGAGGGGGACGGACCATGCATCTGTCCAGAGCTTCTTATGATTTACAGTATGTACGTGGGTGGACAATACCTTAATAGTCCTAGAGCATGGCCATGATAACTGTAGCATTCTGTGAGTTGAAAACCATCTGGAGGCCTCCAAGTCTAAAGAAGATTGCAATAAGGTTAAACCTTAAAGGCAAAAGTTTTTAAAAGGACTGACATGATGGTAACCTGCATGCCATAAAGGAGCCGTGCCTGTGGTCCCTGCGTGGTATGGTTAGCCTCTGTGGAGTCCTTGGGGTTCTCTGAGCTTGGTTCCTTTCTTGCAAATGTTTCATTACCCAGCTAGGTAACATCTTCAGTGCTAAAATGGGATGGGGTTTTCTCTCTATTTATGTGCTGTGGCCTGCCTTGCCAGTGCTGGTAAGGGTGGGGGTTTTGTTTTGCTCCTCTGGTAGTTCTTTGATTGGCATATGTTTGCTGCTTGATTGTATGCCTGGTGGTAACCTTTGCTTATCTGGGTGATGATTGCTGGTGATGACTGTTGGTGATGTGATAGATTGCTGGTGAGGTGATCTTCTGGTCTTTTGTCTCTTCTGAATAGTATGTAGATGCTGTTAATTGCTTCCTTGTCTGAATACCAGGCTTCCAAGAATTCTCTTGCATATTTGGATTTAGCTTGGTCTAAAATGCTGACCATTTCCTAGTTAAAACTATGGTTGAGTCTGTCCATGTGTTGTAAGATTAGGGAATTTTCATCATGTCTTCTGACTGCTAGTTGGTGCTCGTGGATGCACTCTGCTAGTCTTCTGCCTGTCTGTCCTACATAATGTTTGTTACAGTCCTTATACTGTATGTTGTAGATGACTCCTGCTTTTTCTTCTTGGGCTACTGGGTCTTTTGGTTTACTTAGGGTATTTTGGAGTGATTTTGTTGGTTTATGTGCTACAGAGATGCCATGTGGTTGTAATAGTCTGTTGGTGGTTTCTGAGACGTTTCTGATGTATGGCAGTGTGATCCTTTTCATAGCTTGTGTAGGTTGTGTTGTAGTAGGTTGAGTGGTCAGGCACTTTTTGATAAAATTACGTGGATATCCATTTTGTTGGACGATGTTGTATAGGTGCTCTTTTTCTTTTTTCTGCTGTTCTGGGTTGCTGCAATGCATTTGTGCTTGCTCGAATAATGCTCTTACACAGCTCCTCTTGTGGGAGGTTGGGTTGTTACTTTGGTAATGGAGTACTTGATTGGTGTGGGTTGTCTTCCGATGAACTTGGGTTTCTAATTTCCTGTTCTTTCCTCTGCTGATGAGGATATCCAGGAAGGGTAGTGTGTTGTTTTTTTCTTTCTCTCTGGTGAATTATATTCCTTTGAAGATGCTGTTAATGGTTTCATGTGTCTTCTCTAGTTGTTTCTTTTTTATAATAACAAATGTATCATCTACATACTGTATGTGGGGAAGTGCTATGGCTTCTAGGTGTTGCATTAAAATCTCTGCTATGAGTCCTGACAGTGGTGATCCCATGGGTGTGCCTCTGATTTGTCGTGTAAGGAATGGTTGGACTAACTGCCTATTTTGCTTCTGCACTTCAAGCTGTTGCTGACCTATTGACTGTGTGGCTAGGGTCAGACTAGATGATATTAAGGAAAAAAAATTGCTTTTTTTGCAAGTAGGGATAAAAGTTACATATAAGAGCTAGGCTGAGTATGTAGCGGTGCGAAAGGAAATGGAAAGATGTGGTTAAGCTAATGTCTCGCTTTAGAGCTCCTGGACGCATTTCCTGAGCATGCATGAACTTTTGCACCTGCTTTTGGTTCTAACCACACTATGCAAGCACATCCTCTGCACAATTTGGACAAGTTAGTTTACCCCTGGAGCACGTGAGGGCTAGAAACTTGACTATTAGTTTATACTGCTTAAGCTAATATTATGCCAACCTTAGAGGATGGGCACACGGGTGTGTGTGTATGTGTGACCCTCCTCCTAGATGCTTCCTGATAACAAAAAGGTATAAAAGCTGTTGTAAACTGTTCTAGGTGTGGCCGTTCCCTGTCTTTTCTCTGCCAGCCAGACAGAGTGGTCCACCCTGCTTTTCTCTTGGCCAACAATAAAAGCTGAACTTTCTTTGGAAAAACCTCGGTCTAGAATCTCATTTGAACTTATAGATTCTGGGCTAGAAAAACCTTACAGTTGGTATATTTGTCAATCAAACTAAAAATAGGTGGTGAGGCAGAGGTTGATGAGGTCTATGATTCTGGGTATTTTGATCTGGGTGTATTTGGTTAAGTCGGGTGTGTTGTGTAGTACTGCTGATATGGATTCTTTTGCTAGTTCTGGGTTTATGGACGTGAAGAGTGCTGTGACATCAAATGAGACCATAATTTCATCTTCATCTATGTGCACATCTTTGATTTTCTGGAGGCACTATAGTGAGGAGTTGATAGAATATTCACTGTTCTCTGTGAGGTGTCCAAGCTTTTTTGTCAGTTCTTTCGCTATGTTGTGTGTTGGAGTCCCTGGTAAAGATACAATTGGTTGGAGCGGTATGTCATGACAGTTCAACCCTGAGCTATACATATTCACCTCTATGGTTAGCCTCCTTCAGTTTCCTCCAGTCTTGGTGACCTCCAGATGTATGGACTATAAGACTATGTCTTGTTAGTGGCAGCAATGGCTGATCTTGTCTGGGCTGGGAAGTTAAGCAGGGATATGTCAGATTAGCTTTTGGATGGGAAACCACCATGGGATATTAAGGTTGTAGGCTACATTGGGAAGTTGAAAAATATCCCAGAAAAAGATAATGTCAAACTACTTGAAGGTTGTTATCATGAAAACCACCTGGTTTGTGTCCATGTTCTCACAAAGAATCAAGCTTAACTTGTGAGCATATCTACCTTTTTAGTGTAGAGGAGAAAATACAAACATACTGCAAGCCTTTTAGCTTCTTTACATTTACTTTCTGAGTTGCCAAGAGAGAAAATAGGGAGCTGTTGAGATGGTCATGATAGACTAATGTTTATACAATCCTGATGGGAAATAATGCATTGATGAATCAGAAACTTATACCAGTATCAGAAGGATACTTACTTGAAGTTGGTGCTCTTGGGAAGCTTGTATATTACATATTTTACCCATCTTGGGGGAAAAAATGGTTTAATTTCTTCCAATGTTTCCAAAGATTATTACTATTTCTTTTTTTTAAAGAAAGACAAGTCACTCTCTCCAGTTCTTTCACCACAGGAGATCTGAACAGCCTGTTTCTTTATTTGAAACAAAAGATTCAGCAATGGAAGCGTGGCAAGGCAACAGTGGCAGTGTGAAGCTATGAATAGAATGGAGATTAGCCGGATGAGTCATTAACAAGGGCTGTAACTCTCACATTCAGATGCTGACAGCGGGAAAGAAAGGCAGAACTCAAACCAGTTTGTTTTATAATGGAACAAAAAACATTCATATATACATGAAATGGCTCTTAAGATAAGGCAGTTAGTACATTCAGCAAGTTGATATAATTGAAATTCCTTAGTCTTTAGAGGAAAAAGAAGGATTCAGTATCTATATGCATGTGCTTCAAAGTCACTGAGAAATACTTCATCGCCTTTGTGAGGTAAAGGGACATATTTTGGAAGCAGGGCAACAGGTTTTAGAGCTCTGCAAAAATGTGAGTGAAGCACCCTCTGAACATAGGTATCAGCAGGTAACCACAATGATGAAGAAGTGATATGTGCATGGGGACATCATGATGTAAACTTCATTCTTTCCAACTCGAGTCCCAACATGGAGTGCAAATATGTAAGATACCACATCAGGGCATGTTTTGTCATTTGCTCACTTCTCGCTGTTGGACATACCTTAACATACCTTGATATTGCTTCATGAAGCAACCTGGCCTCCTAAGAGTGAAACAAAGTGGCAAGGTTTCTTCACTCCACTCCATTTAACACTCTCCTGCAGCTTCTTTTAGCCTCCTTTGACATTAGCAAAGGAGAGAATGTAAAGTGTCTCAGTGAGGTAAATTGCCTCAGTGTTTGTGTTGCCTTTGCAGGGCAAGATACCTCACTGAAAGGAGCTGTCTCACACAGGCTAATAGTTTAGGCATCTGGTAGAAGCTATGATGGCATCATGTGTGTCATGATTGTCATTGTGCAATCCCACAAACTATGCAGATTGATCTATCTATCTATCTATCTATCTATCTATCTATCTATCTATCTATCTATCTATCTATCTATCTTCAGGACTTACACGCTGCTTCAGCTGACTCTGAGTGGTGTACAATTCTCATCTTTGTAAATTCAGATTAAAAACAAACAATTAAGCATAGCAACATAAACCATAACCATAGAACAAAGCTTCAGGGGGATAATTAAGAATAATAATAAAGAAACAATGCAAATAATTGGGAATACCATAAATAATGCTCAAAAATTAAAATATCATTTCTCACCAGAAAACACTGTCATAATCTTCTGGCCCTTGTCACTTGATGGAACAGCTATGTTTAATGGATTTTCTAAAAGCCAGGAGAAAAGGAATCATTCTGATGTCTATTCCAGAGGAAGGGGACAGAATTGAAAAGGTAGACTTTGGGGGTTACTGAAAATGGTAGTCTCTGA
Organism: Python bivittatus; assembly: GCF_059951505.1. NCBI lineage: Eukaryota > Metazoa > Chordata > Lepidosauria > Squamata > Pythonidae > Python > Python bivittatus. Next base: position 6,201,733 of record NW_028277113.1, read on the forward strand.
CAGGAGAGACCTGGAGTTTGCCCACCATACTCAATCTTATTGGAAGGGCAGATGTTATGGGAGAAGACAGTCCCACTGATGTCCAGGCTGTGAGGTATGAAGTGTTTTAAAGATGACAACCAGCTCCTTGAATTGCACCAGCTTGTAACCAGTGTGGCACTAGAAGAAGAGGTGTTACATGGGAGTGCCAAGGCAGACCCATAACTACTTGAGCCTCTGCATTCTAGACCAGGTATAGCTTCCAAACGGCAGCCCAATGTAAAGCGTAATAATCCAGTCAAGAGGTGACTGAGACATGAATGCCTGAAAAATATTTGGAGCATTTGCATCATAACTTTACATAATTTGCTTTGTTTGCCCAATGATGTCATGTTGCATGTGATATCTCTTGACACACATATACAATTTCCCCCTGCAGACACCCATGTCTAATAAAGAGAAGGCCCACTGTGTTTACCCCTTCCGTAATCCTATTCAGTAGGCTTAGATTATTATAGATGTATTTTTGGTGTTCCAATTCTGAAGCACAATGTAATGACTGACATTCCATTCACACATTCATGTATTGCTATAGGATAACTTACTCCACTTTTTTCCAATTAGAATGTTCCTTTTTTGGAATTCTTCTGGATTGCTTTGTCTGTCAGGGTGAAATTACACATCAGGATAAATACATGGTGGTTCCTGAAAATGCCATCCTGACTCCTCCCTGTCCCATTCAACATCTACCTGACTGTTTTCGTCATGTAAACTATACAGTATGAGGTTCAAAGCTTCCTCATACCCATTTATTAGTGTCTTCCTGAGGCAACTGCAAGATGGTGGAAAGACATCATGACTTCATGCCGCACAGGAAGTTCTACAACTGAATATTTAGAGAGCCTAAAAGCAAAAATTAAGCTCAAGCACTGAGGAAGAGAAGAACGGCCACATCTAGGTTGCAAAAATGCAAATGGACACAAAATGGAAACAAAATGATGCATCATTAATATTTGGGAAGGGAAGGGCTAAAGAAATTGAGTTCTTAGAGAGGAAGGATAAATCAGAGGGGAGGGAACAGCTAAAGTAAAGCCCCAAAATGATGCCTCCTTTGGCATTTGCTGGACCCAAATTCCCCCTGTATTTTTTTAAACATTATTTTAATGAAGAAGCAAGTGAGCATGTCGTCAAGCAAAGAACCGGCCTCGAATATCAGTTTTATTACAACAATGCTTCCAGATCTCACATAAAGGGGAGTCTTATTAGAAAATTAAAAGATCTAATGCTTTATTTGGAAATTTGTCCATCTGCCAAAAATTAATAAAAAATAAAAAGTCAAAGGTAAATTGAGGTGGTAAGATGTATTCTAGAAAGCAAGAGGGGGTAATGAGAAACAACTAGACTGATTTTTCTTAATTATTGGCCATACCCACCATGACAGCCAATATGTCTGTGCTTAGGTTTCATCATGTAAAGCAATCCTTTTCAAGGGATTGTCATAGAAGCCGTGATGGAGTTGAATAAAGCAGAATCAACAGAAATGAAGTAATAGAAGAAAAAAGAAAGACAATGTTTTTCTATCACCCCTCAGTAAACTAGAACTGGAAATGCTTGTGAACAAAGCACAGTATATAATTTACACAAGAAACCCAGCAAACAAGCTTGGTTTCACAGAATTACTAGGCTACATAAATGCAGAGTAGTTAATTAGATTCTCATCTTAAGTGACCCTTGCTACTATAAATGCATTAATTAATTTATTTAATTTATTATTTATTTTTTAGAACTCCCAACTCCACCACAACTCATAATAATTTTTTTAAGTAATTTTGTTCCTTCTTGAAATAATCCCTTGCCGTCATTAGATGAACCACAAACCATCTTTTATTCAGGCAATTTGGCTCAAGCTACCAATAGCACAGTGAAAGATGAAAAGAAATGTAGTACAGTGATTAAGATGCTGGACTTGGATCAGGGAGGCCCAAACTCCATGGAATTCACTGGATTATTTTTAGAGCAGTCACTAGCTCTTTGCCCAATGGTAGAGAACAATTTGGCTGGATAGCACACTATCAAATTTTGGCTTGAAACTGACACCTGGACCCTGAGAATGGGGATGGGAAACCCAAGGGAGAGACCTGTGATAGGAGGTCACTGGAAATAAGACTTAAATGGTTGGACTCTGTTCTCACGTCATCAAATCAGCAGGGAAATAAAAATAAAAAAAAAACCACCTTTAAATGATACTTCATCAACATGCCTTCTCCAAAATTAGAAATTGTCCTAGACATAAATTGATTTGAAACCTGTACCTTAACCCAAAGAGACATATAAAAGGAACAAACTGGTATCCATCCACAAATTATAATATTTACTAAGTATCTCAAACTGATCACCTGCAACATCACTCCATCTTATGACAGCTCTACTGTCAATCAAAAGACAAAACAGTCACTAAGTAAAGTTAGAAGGGTTTTGGTTTTTTTGGTGATTTCAAGTCATTTTGATTCCTGGTGACTACATGAACAAGTCCCTGCATTTTTCTTGGCAATGTTGTTTGGAAGTAGGTTGCCATTGCCTTCTTCCTGGGGCTAAGAGATGGGGACTGGCCCAAGGTCATCCACCTGGCTTTGTATCTAAGGCAGGACTAGAACTCACGATCTTCCGATTTCTAGCCTGATGCCTTAACTACTACACCAAACTGGCTTTCAAGCTTAGAAGTGTTGCAACCTTTTTCAACTTGTACAGGGATCCCCTTCCTTAAATTATCCTCCTCCTCCCCGGGTTCATCTCTGAAGTTGATATTTCAAAAGGTCATAGTACTCTATGCCATCAGTCAGTTACTGAGCAAAAGATACCATTGACAGTTTTACCACTGAGGTTAAATTAGCCAAAAGATTTGCTGAGACACTCAGATTTTTCTTTATGGCGTAAGTTTTCCTGAGGTAATTCTAGAAATCTAGTCCACTATAATTTCTGTAGGTCATGGCTCCTCCATGCATTCCTGGAATTGCAGCATGAGGGTGCTCCACTAACCATTTTTAAATGACTTTAAATCAGAAATGACTGTTCTGATCTTGTTTTAGAGGATCATGCTGCTTTTGGCAATGGGAGAGTCCAGTTCTTTCAAACTTGGCTTTCTCTGTGTTCCCACTAGGCCCTTCCACTTCTCCTGCCGTCCCTCCCTTGCCCAGCAGCTAATCCTCAGGCTACCAGGTTGAGAAGGAGAGGAAATTGGCTTTGCCCACCCAGTCCCATAGACCCAATCCCATGGGATTGTAGTCCTGGAAGATAAAGAGCACATCTCCCCATTTCTCCTGCCAGCTTATAGAATAGATGGCAAGAAAAATGGCAAGGGGGTCCAGCTGTTTACTCACTAGGTCTCTGATCCCACAGAGCTGAGAAAAGTGTGAGCGATCTGGCAGCTAAACAGCTGGCTGCCAACTATCCAAACCTGTCAGCCAGCCTAAAAAGAAAAAAGAAGAAGAAAGAAAGAGTTGACGGGAGCCATGGAGGGGAAGGGCAGAGAAAGGATCCTGCTTCATGATGTGGCTCATGCAACTCCTTCATGTCTGTTTTCTGATTACATTAAAACCTGGATTGACTGTTCTTAAATTATGTTTAAAAGAGCTCAAACAACCTATCAGCATGGAGGAATGCAATGGTAGTGAAATGAAACGAAGTGAGAAGGAGTGATCCCACCTCCATCTTGCTGCTACTCCCCACTGTTAGCTGTCTTTGGAACCATTTTTAAAAACAGATAGACACTGTCACCAGGGTCTCTCCTTTTTCACCGCAACTTCCCTAAAGTGCATGTCAGCTACTTCTCAGACTAACAACTGTTGATGGGTCAGCTCCCCACTGGTCGACATAGGATGGATGGTGGCTTCCTGCTTTGCTGGGCAGCCACGATCTATCTTTCTGTTACACTCCCCAGTATAGCAGAGACGCCTTCCTGCTTTAGCAGGCCGTGCTCAACCAAATCACAAACCAGATGTCTCAAACCAGGCTTGGCAGATGACTAAACCTATGACTCCAACCATCAGTGAAAGCTTGCCTCCTCTCTCAGACCCAGCTCACATGAGGGAGAATGATTGCTTGATGTTTTCCCTGCTGACTGGTAACTTTGGTGAGAGAGAAACAAAATCAATCACTTTCCTTAATTTGTTCCTCAGTAAATCTGTAAGGACACTTACCTTGGTTACTGAGGCAAATTAAGGCTCAGTAATGAGGAAAGTAAGCCAGCATACCTTTCTGCTACCTCAGGAGCTAAAGGAAACCACTTCAGTGCAACCATGAGGAGGAGCCCTAAGTAAACATCATTATGCTTAATTTTCCACAATATTTTCTGATTTCTGCAGCTAAGTGTCACTGGAAGGACACTTAGCTATTTCAACCACGGACTGAAATTGTTCTCATCTTTTGCCAGAAAAAGTATGATTCAAGAATCTTATTTGCTTTTGAGATTTTGCCAAGACATTTCTCACATGCTTGCAAGCATGTCTTCACAACCTTAAGAAACAAACTTAATAAGCCACCCTAAATGGTGTCAGAACAGATGGGGAATTATGCTATAGGTTTTCTATTTTTGACATGAACAATAATATACAAACAGATTATTTTCCTTAAATCATTTGTTTAACTGGGTCATTCCAAATATTTTGCATATACTCATGACCAGTGGTAGGACACTTGGATCTTCAGGATACTTTGCATTGCAATTCCAATAACATAATAAAGCATTACTTACTGACTTACTTATCATTATTTGTCTTTGACTATGCTACCAAGTGTTAGGAACTAATCCAAAATTTCTGGAGGACACAAATGACCCACCCTGCTCATCACTAAAATATCAGCCCCCATCCATTTCCTTAATTTGGAGAAATATTTAGACAAGTTATTGAGTTGATCAAAATAAATATGTGAGAGAAATAGCTTTGAAAAATGAAGTATAAATGAAAAAGGCCTATCTATCCAGTATTCTCCCTACCCTGTTCTTGCCAGCAGGACTCTTTATGTATTGTGGTGCTCCGTATCAGGGTACTCCAATACAGTAATTGGATTACTGGTCTATGAATTATGCTCAGAAACAGAGCATCTGTCAGTGTAGTTGATAAAAGAAAAGAGTCACATAGTTTTAACAATTTGCTCCACTCAGATGTCTAATGGCACCAATTTACACTAGTTAGATCTCTCAAGTGAACTTCAGAGTAGCTTATGTAGAGCAGATTATGGCAATTAGGGAGGTCCACAGAGGTGAGCAAGGGGAAGGCAAAGAATGAAAGCTTTGTTGCCCCCTCATGACACAAGCTCTGCCCCTTTTGTATGTGGAGCATGACATTGCACATATGAATGAAAGGGGCAAAGCTTGCATTGTGATGGCAAGACGCTGGATCTTTAGGGCACTTCTGATAGTCATCCAACCTCTCTGAGCTGTAGAGTGAAACCAAAGATAAAAGCTTCCTCAGTTTAAGTTCAATTCTTGGTGACTAAATGTCCATCTTTTTTTCTTTTTTTTTGACAGCAATACAAAAATGCTTTGCTACTTCCTTTCTCTAGGATGCTTTTTCAGCTCCCCAATCCAACTTGATACTTCTTGAAGGTCTCATTTCCAAGTAACAGCTCAATACAACTGTGCTTAGCTTTTGAGGTGGGGGGGGGAATCATTCAAGTTTGTCTAGGTTTGCTATATCTGCTGTAGTGACTGAAACTCAATCAGACCCAATTCTCTCCTCATGAATATTGTCTACCTGTCATTTCATGTCATGGAAAATTCAGAAATACAGAGCACAACACTGAGAAGAAGAACCATGTTTATTGCACCAATCATTGGGACCCTGATTTTTACAAGAAAGAGGGAACCCAAACAAGGGGAAAGCAAAGATTTTTATAGAAGTTGAGGGCTACAAGCTGGGAATCCTAGGGATCTGATTTGCTGGCTAGTTTGGGGAAGCCAGGCAGGTCCTTGTCCCTGTCCCTGGGGTTACTTCTAATGTTAGGCAAAACTGCTCTTTCAGGAACAGCAACAGAGCCATTGTCAAGGTGACAGAAGGTTGAGGTTCTGATCAGAAAGGCTGACTGAGGATGGACTGTTGGGGTTTCTCTATGCTGCAGTTTCCTTGTTAGGACTGCCCTTGGGCTGTACGGTGAGCTGGTGAGGAGGCTTCTGTTCTTTGGTCTAGATGGGATGGCAGGGGGTCTTTGCCTGGGGGCAGGGAAGGAAGGTTTGGTTTGATAGGATTAGGCAAAGAGAGGAGCTGGGCTTGACCCTGGTCACTTCTAAAAGACATGGAGGAAAAGAGTGCAACCTCTATTTTGTTTGTTAGCTTTATTTTGTCCACAGCCCACTGCTGCGACTTCATTAATTTCCTGTTTTACCAGCCAGACTGTGATGGAATGGAATTATGAAGGCCAGGCTCAAGGAGATAAACATTTTCTTAGCTCCCCAGAAGAGCATGGTAGGAACAAGAGGATGAGACTGGCACCTCCCTGAGGAATTCACACTGTTGTGGCTGGCTGACTTTGGGAGCTGGGGTTTCAGTCTGGGAAGATTCTTGCTAAAGGTTGTAGCTAATAAACATAACTGGACTGAATTTGCATTGTATCTTGGAGTTCCTTGGGTTAGGCTCCCCAACCCCAGCTCCCAAAGTCAGCCAGCCACAACAGTGTGAATTCCTCAGGGAGGTGCCAGTCTCATCCTCTTGTTCCTCCCACGTGGTTCTGGTGAGCTAAGAAAATGTTTATCTCCCTGAGCCTGGCCTTCATAATTCCATTCCATCACACAGACTAGGACCAAAAAACCTGGCAGGCCACAATTCATGACTCACATGTTGAATGCTGCTTAGTGTGACGGAAGTGGTGCAAGTCGGACCTGGATGGAAACTGGAGTTTATTCTCTGCCTTGTTAACCCAGATGCTGCTCTGCTTCCATTAATTTCATGAAGTCTGAAGCTTGTTTCTGAAGACTTTAAACTTTCAAAGTGCATGTTGTAAAGTAATGATATGTATGGCTATAGTAAGTGGGGAATCTGTCAAAACTGACTGACATCAAACATAATTCACTTTTCCTTTAAGTCACTGGCCTATCAATCAATCACAAACCACCCATATTGTGCTAACATGGAGGATAATTGCTTTCTCACCACATGCCATACTAGATTTTTCATTACATAAAATAGATGTATTATTATGTTGTGCCGTACTTCCAAATGCAATGGCAACTTGTCATTGTCTTCCTCCTCCTCTTTCTACAACTTCTTTTGCTGTCACTGTTCCTCCTCTTGACATGGGAAAGATTATGAACAACAATGTCATATGTCTTCCAGATGTGGAGGATCACACACTTCCCTAAGGAAATGCAGAGCATTCAGAATACCCTTGTGACTTTAAAATACAGAAAATTAATTAAGAGTGAGGGAACAGACTTAAGTACCTTGTTCACCTGGATCAGATATTGCAAAGGTATATGCTTTCCAGTTCTGAAGTCCACAGGGACAAAACTACACAAAGTGGTTATTGTGCTGAAGTGTTTCAAATACATTGCTTGGGAGTAGGTCACGACATTTGAGTTTCATTTTATACAAAACAACAATAATGTAAAAATGGTCCTGCTGGATCAGTTCAAAGCTCATCTTCATCCAGCACTTTGTTTCCCACAATGGTCTCTGGGGTGCTTGCAAGGATAAGATACAGACATATCCCTCTTCCACCATTGCTCCCCTTAAATGGTATTTGGAGGATCGCTCCCCTAAAACTGATAGCCTTTCTGCAATTCATCCAATCCCCCTTTAAAACTATTCACTTGCCAGAAAATTTTGGGTTCAAATACATACAGTGATACAAAGAATGTTAAAGATTAATATTCAGTTGAAACCAGAACTTTTCATGGTGGGACTAACAGATAGACAATTAGAAAACAGTTATGGAAGATTGTTTTTATATATGATAACTGCTGCAAGATTATTATATGCACAAAAATGGAAAGACTCTGAAATATCCACAAAGAAGGAATGGCTGCTGAAGATGACAGAATTAGCAGAGATGGCAAAATTGATTTCTATGATTAGGGAAAGGTCAATAACTACATTTATTAGTGGCTGGAAACCCCTTATGGACTTTTTGATGAAAAAAAGGGGAAAAAAAGAACTTGTGATTTATGGGTTTGATGATTAGAAAGGGTAGACTATGGAAAGAAGGAAATTATATTGTAACCTTAGACAGAGAGGCTAAAATATAAATGTACTTGTAACTGCGGTTAAGAACACTGGAAACCTCTTTTCTTTTCTTTTCTTTTCTTTTCTTTTCTTTTCTTTTCTTTTCTTTTCTTTTCTTTTCTTTTCTTTTCTTTTCTTTTCTTTTCTTTTCCTAATTTCCTTTCCTTACTTTTCTCTTTCAAAATTTGTATTGTTTTCATTCTTTTAAAAAATTATTTAGTAAAAATTATATATATATAAAACTATTTAAGCTCATGGCGATCAGCATGTCTTGCAGTAATGAACTTTAGAGGTTAATTAGATTCTGTATGAGGAAGTACATCTTCTGTCTCCTTCCAGTCTGGCTAACCCTGGTCCTTGTGTTGTAAAAAAAGGATAAAACCTTACCTCTGTCTACTTTCTTCATGACATGCCTGATTTTATGTACTTCAATCATATCTCCTCTGTGTCACCTCTTTCCTAAGCTAGAGAGTCCTAAACCTTCCACCACCACATTTTTTTTTTCTTTTTTCTTTTGGTAAGGAATGGTTTGAGCCGCTGATAATCATCACTTCCCAAGCTGGGATCTTCTCCCTTATTGGTACTAGAAGATTTCAATTTCCATCTTCTGGGGACCAAGTCAGGGACAATTCAGGGAGGTTTACTGATCATGGACTTGATGTAAGTAATCTTGGCCTGATGCCTGTAAGTAGATACGCTTTAGATCTCACTTTCTCTACAAAGCTGTTGTGTCACTTTGGTTATTGAAGACATTGCAACTAGTTCTTTCCGCAGATCACTACCTGGTCTGGATGAGTTTGGCTGCTATCCTGCACCTTTGCAAGGCAAACAGGCTGATTAGGATCACCAGGGATTAGCTGTTTCAGTTAGGGATCAGGCATAGGGCAAATAACTTTTCTGAGTGAACTTTGCTGTGACTTAGATGGAGGTAGTGTATCTTCCTGGTCCTTACAGCTCTCAGCAGTCTTTGATACCATTAACCATGGAATTCCTCTACACCTTAAGGATTGGAGGTAGTATTCTACAGTGGTTCTGTTCTTTTTTTTTTACTGGGCAGTTCCAGATAGTGGGAGTGGGGAGGATGGAAGAAAGATCAGCCAGGTGGCCACTCCCTTGTGAGATGCCACAGGGTTGTGTGAACTCCCTCCCTCTCTCTCTCTCTCTTTCTCACACACATAGACACACACGCACACACACACTTTTTAATAGCTACATGAAGCTGCCAAATAAGGTCATGCCAATGCATGACCAATCCAGTTCATCAATATGCCAATGCTACCCAATCATATATTGTCACTCCAGGTCAGATAAGAGATGCCTAGGGCCTGGAGGCTGTTAGGTTCTAGATGAGATGAAATAGGCTAACGTTGAGCAAGATGGAGTTGCTGTTTATCGATCAAGATGCTCTAGTTTCTCCAATGTTGTTTTTTAATGCATTGGTGCTATTCCTGAAGGAACAAGCTTGTGACTTGGATGTCTTTCTGCTGCTTGATGGGCAGCCACGACCAAAGATAAGCATAAAGTGACCAAATGAAATGCAGTTATATTTGTATTTACTTCTCAGGAGTACTGGATATATTAACTGGCAGTATGATTTTTGTGAGAAGTTAAGATCTGAGGCCTCTGAGAAAGTATTCAGAATGTGTCTGGTGCTAAGGTTTCTTTGGGATATTTTCAAACCACGTTTCATCTCCTTCACACTATGTTTTACTACCACTTCAGATAAGAGGACAGAACTTTTAGCAGAGGATGATATTTCAATAGAAGAAAATATATGTAGCTCAGGGTTGAACTGTGGAGTCCTTGGTGCTCTCTGAACTTGGTTGTTTGGTTGCAGATGTTTCATTACCCAACTATGTAACATTATCAGTGCAAGTTAGTGTGGGGTTTGCTCCTTGTTTATATACAGTAGCTTGCCCTGCCTATGTTGGTGGGGGTGTGGTTTTCTCCTTGGTATTTCCTTGATTAGGGTATTGGTTTCTGCTTGATTGTTTGTCTGGTGTTAATCCCTGCTTATCTGGGTGTTGGCTGCTGGGAAGGATGTGCTCTGGTCTTTTTGTTTCCTTCTTAGCTTTTTATTATCTTTTTTTGATGGTGTGCAAATGTGGCTTATCTCTGTGTCTATGATGGCTGATTTGTCTGATGCCAAGCTTCCAGGAATTCCCTAGCATTTTTGGATTTAGCTTGGTCTAGGATGCTCACAGTTTCCCAGCTGAGACTATGGTTGAGTCTGTCCATGTGTTGTGAGATTAAGAAGTTTTCATTGTGTCTTCTGACTGCTAGTTGGTGTTCATGGATGTGCTCCGCTAGTCTTCTGCCTGTCTGTCCTACATAGTGGCTGTTACATTCCTTACACTGTGTGTTGTGTAAGGGAATTGATTATAGAAATAATCTGAATGGTAAAGCAATCAAATAATTAATTATGGTAATTGGTGGGCAACCATATATTAGTTGAATAATTTATTTGGGATGATTTAATTGTGCTATAGTCTCAAGATGAACAGATTAGGTAAGACCTATTTTGGTCCTAAATGAAATATTTTGAGCCACACCTAATTTCTAAAGGGAAAGTGAATTGCTATAGGTTACTCAAGTTGTTCCTCATATTCTTATTTTGCTCCGATAAAATTCCTGGCTCTCCCCATGTACATAATCTCAGGGACTAGTTACATGCTTTTTTTTTTTTTTTAATGTAAAGCAAGTAGTTATAAATATGAGTTTTAAATAACTGAAATACAGTCCAAAAGACCTAATGCAGATTTGGTTCTCAGAACACAAAAAAGGGGAGGCTTAATCCTTTCCTCCTTGGCTACATATAGTAAACGTATAGTAATATAAGCATTTATTTTTATACATATAAGGACTATGAGAAAACTACCCCAAGCATTTTGTTCAAAACCTTGGCTCTGGATGTAGCCAAATCCCATCGATATCAGGTCAGATAGCTTATTTTGAGTCACTCCTGATTGTGGCACGTGAATCAAAACTGGAGGTGTATCTTTTCATTAACATGCATATAGGAAATCATAAAACACCTAATAGCATGTATAACTAGTTTGTTTGTTTGTTTGTTTTTATCAGTATAGGATGAATTTTGCAACAGGAACATTAGAGTCTTGTGTGTGCCAAATTTCATAGGAATCTGTTCAGGATTTTTCAAATGGCATGGTCTTTTGACGATAGGAGTTGCTTACTCAGACTATTTCTGCAACTTCTGCAGCTTATATGGCCAAACGAAGGAAGAATGCACACTCCTGTAGTTGTCCCTTCTACCCAGGCCTTGGGCTTTGTACTGAGTTTTGGATGCTGTGTATGGTCCATATCTTATCAAACACTTTTGTCTATATGAGTACAATGTGGGGTGCCATTTTGTACATATCAAGCTGAGATGCTACAACTCTGAGGACCTGCTGGGAGTCGCAATGCAGCAGTAGCTAGAATGTCATGGGTTTGCACCTCCCCAGCTAAAAGGAGAGAAAGTGAACAGCTAAGCAGCAGTTCTTGCTGAGTAACACTGAGTTAAAACAACAGCAAACCACAGTTCTCCTCACCAGCAGAGTAAGTAGGCCATGAATTTCTAGAGTGAGTCAATTGACAGAAGCCTGTGTTTTCTCAAACTGATTGCCTCTTCCTCAGCAGTGAGTTAATTAACAGTTTAACAGCTGAGCTCAAACTGTGTTGCCCTGGTGTATTGCTGATTAAAATGGATGGACTTGATGATCGCCGTTTTGGCCTTAACTGCACATTCAGGAAGATGCCACCTAATTTGGCTGCTACACCCACTGCTTCTGGAAGGTTCCTAATGAAACTGATTACTCCACTCACCAAGCATATGGAGATAATAACCTAAGGATTGAAAATATATGAAGATAACATTTTTATTCTTAAACTAATACACTTTATCACCTTGTCAGCTGCTCATTCAGTGCACTGAAGTCTATAGGAAACATGACATTATTTACTAATTTTCAGAATGAGTCTTACTAAGATGGAATGCATAAACCTTGCATCAATTAATCTACTTGTTGAATTACAAAGTACAGGAGAGAGTTACTTGAATCTTGAATCTGATCTGATTTTTTAAAAATGATTTATTATGCTTCTATGGCCACCTACAAACAATATCCCCCAAGTAGTTTATAATTCAAGGCAAATAAACTGTTAAAGACATTAAATAATTAAAAGTTGCAGACACTAAATATACATCATCAAGAATAAAATTCCTCCATGGGACATGGCATATTTTATGCTTTGGTTAAAACATACTAAAAGGGTAAATACTAAAACATCAAGAACCCAATGATTATTGAAAGTTTGGGTGAGTCAAAGAAACTGCCAGTTGTTTTTAATTTGGAAAAGTAAATGTTCCATTCATAGTTATGCCATGTTTTTAATGAAACCTCACTGATAGCAGAGCACTGAGGATAACTCACTTTGTCCAATGTAAGAAGATAGTAGGTCAACTATTCAAGTCACCTTGTGGTCTTAGAACTTGTGTGTATGAATGAACCTATAGTAGATGCATACTGAACATAAATCAAGGGAGTCTGGGGCCAAGTTTTCAAGTTACTCTTAGTGCCTGGCAAAGAACTGTTGTGTGGTTTTGACCTGTTCTTATTCTAATAAGTGAGGTGTGAAGCTTTTACACTTACATAGTTATGAATGAACTAGGATTGTGTTTGCGTGAGAGAGATTTTTGCACTTAGTTTTGAGTTAACCAGGAGTATGTGTGTGTATGCATAACTGTTCTGTCTTTCATTATACAATCATCTTTCCAATGGTCTGCAACCCCCTTGGCTCGCTGCCACATTTCAGTCAAATCCCAGGGGAAGACATCACAAAAGACCTTTTCCTGTGGGGATTGCTGAGGTGCAGCACTCCTGACGCTCCTAATGGGGACCCCTGCCCTTGATAAATTACTGGAAGATTTATCCTTCTCCTTAATAAGAATTTATTTGCCACCTCGCTCCAGTATTATCAATCAAGTATTCATTATAAGTGCAAATGAAGCATTTGGAAGCTTCAACTGGTACAAAATGAGGCTGCATGCGTAAAAAATGGTGTTGGATATGCGACACATGTCACACTTCTACTATGTGAGTTGGATTGGTTGCCAGTATGTTTCCCGGTACAATTCAAGGTGTTGGTTGTCACCTTAAAAGCCCTTCATAGTTTAGGACCGGGTTACCTAAGGGACCATCTTATCCCAATAGTTTCTACCCATTCAATTCAGTCCGGCCAGTTGGGCGTGCGGCAGGTCCCATCAGAAAAGGAAGTTGGCTGATGGGGACCAGGAGATGTGCCTTCTCTGCTGTACCCCTGCCCTCTGGAACATTCTCCCTTCAGAGATTAGGATCACTCCAACCCTCTTGGCTTTTTGTAAGGCCCTAAAGAGCTGGTAATGTGCCCAAATGTGTTAAGGATCCCGTTTCCTGGCTATATTGATAATTATGGGATACTTTTTCTTGGCTGCCATATATATTTATTTTGTAGTGCATTGTAATTGTTTTAATTGTTTTTTTATAGTCCAGAGTCACTTGGTTGAGATGGGCGGCTAGAGAAGTTCGAATGAATGAATGAATGAATGAATGAATGAATGAATGAATGAATGAATGAATGATGTTTGGTATACAAAACTGGTACCATGAATGATAAAAGAAATATTGCCCCTTGACATAACTCATTCCTCCCATCTTGGCTGCTCTGAACATCTCATTAGAGAAGATTCTTTGTCTCAATTCTGGGAGAATCTTGCCTGAGTCTCTAGTGGAATACAGTGCTTCTTCATTTGGCTGAGAAGACAAAGAACTGTTGCTATGGTATTGGATTGCTTTATTCATTCATTCATTCATTCATTCATTCATTCATTCATTCATTTATTTTGCTTTTTATATATATGGATATGAGCTAGGAATATGCTATATGGCCTAAACTGTTGGAAAATTACTATGGGTAATTTCCAGTTTAGCTTGCACCCAGCTCATTCTCAGTCATTCCCTATATCTAGAGCAGAACAAGCAGACATGCCACTCAGTTCAGCTATCAAAGTCTAGCTTGATGTTCATTCTTTAAACATTGGCAAGCGTTAAAACCTGTTAGGTGGCAAAACAAGCCAAAAGCCAAGCAAAAGCAACAAGAGAGGAAGACATGAACAGCAGGCTACAATTTACACTTTTTCTATATCTCTGTATATGAAAAGGCACAGAGCCACTGGAAAGAATACTGTAGATAATTAGCATGGACATCCCAAAGGGAGTGTCCTTTGGTTATTCCAGCTTTATTTTTTATATGCATAATGGCAACTGAATAGAGATGGAAAGTAGGACACCAGGTGAGCCCTCCTCTATGTTTCACCATGAAGGAAAGCATTAAGGGGATTGGGACGGTGCATCCATTATAAACTAAGCAGAACATAGAACTCTGCCCAAGTCCCAAAGGAGACTACAGACTGCATTGTTCCTAACGGGTAAGTAGGACTTCAAAGAAAACCTGAACTGGTATGGTTAATTCAGGAATTTGTTTTTTCTTGAATTACAGTGCCTCACAGTATTTGCATGTAGGGTACTCAGTAGATCTGAAAGTGGTTGATTAGATAAACTCTGGTTGCATCCTTTAAAACAGGGGTTCCTAAACTGTTTGCCTTCACACCACCCTTCAGTATAATCTTAATGTACATACCTCCCCTAAAAATCCAAACACCAAAATGAACACAAATGAACAATGAAAACAATACAATGAAACTTTGGGAAAGGTGGAATTATTGTAAAAATGTAAAACTAAAAGGTTCTTCACATCTCCCCTGGGCTGTCTGCACCTCCCCAACAGAAAGGTGCACCTCACCATTTGGGAAACCCTGCTTAAAGAAAGCCTTTATCGGATTCTAGAGAGAGAGTACTACAGTCTAGCAAAAGTATTAAATATATTAAAATACAGTATCAAAATATATTAGAAAAGCACAGCTCTCATATCTGGTCTGCATTATTCTGCACATCCACTAGATGGCAGCACGAACTGGACAAATGTAGTTGTTGGACTGGGCACCTGGTTTTCTTGTTCCTTGTATTATTTTCTTGTGATTTTTGCTAGTGGCCCAGAGTTATGTTTCACAAGATGGGCAACCATCTACATATTTTAAAATAAACAAACTAGATGTTTTACAGTGGTTCTGCTGCCATCTAATAATTACCCATTGATAATGAAGCTGAAGCTCAGATACTTTGGTCACCTACTGTGAAGAGAGGACTCTTTGGAAAAGACCCTGATGCTGGGAAAGATGGAAGGCAAAAGGAGAAGAGGACGGCAGAGGATGAGATGGTTAGTTAGCATCACTGAAGCAATAAGCATGAAACTGAGCCAACTCAGGAAGGCAGTGAAGGACAGGAAGGCCTGGCGTGATATGGTTCATGGGGTCACGAAGAGTCCAACATGGCTTAACAACTGAGCACCAATAATTACCCAAGAGCCAGTTTGGTATAGTGGTTATGGCATCAGGCTAGAAACTGGGAGATCGTGAGTTCTAGTCCTGCCTTAGGCACAAAGCCAGCTGGGTGACCTTGGGCCAGTCCCTCTCTCTCAACCCTAGGAAGGAGGCAGTGGCAAACGTCTTCTGAAATCTGGCCAAGAAAAATGCAAGGACTTGTCCAGGCAGTCACTAGGAGTCAATACTGACTTAAAAGCACCAAAATAAATAAATAACTGTCCAGATTTTAATAGCCCATATATGATAGTCCTACTTACGTTGGAAATGTGAAAGTTAGAGGTATATTTACTCATATATGGTAAGTGATTAATACATATTGAAAAGACATTTTACAATGTATTAATGGCATCAGAATACTCATTTATTCTGTGTTGATGGTAACATTAATAACCGTATGTATTTTGTGATAAAAACACAGTGAATTGTTCAATATCCATCATCTGAATCCTGGAACATTATGTTAATGAATAAGTAGGCATTTTTATGTATGTATATACGTATGAACAACTGGAATCCAATTATCAAGATACCATTGGAATTGCATGAGTCAAAAGCTTGCTTCAGAAACTGGTTTTTCTGCATTCATTGGGCACATAAAGTGAAGGGAACAGCAGGTACCCCAATCTCCATACTATTATGGCAGGATTTTCCCTTTCAACATTCTGCCCAACCCACAAATGTACCAAGGTATAGGGGAAACCAGGAAGCAAATTTCTGCAATGAGTGAGAAGTAAGCATTCAAACTATGTTGAACATGCTATAAAACCACGTTTAAACCACTTCAAAAACAAGTCTGAACTAATTAGCTCTTTTCTTCTTCTTTGTTGCTATTTTCATTGTTCTATCTTACCCTAACCATTTTTAAACAAATCAGACCATCCTCACATTTCTCTAATTCCAAAGTGTTGATTGGTAATGAACACTTTTTGCTCCTGTATACCTAACTGGATTGTCAGATGGCCTTTTCAGATAACAATCCTGGCATTCAGCTGAACAAAAGCTGAGCACCTTGTAGGATTTGCCTTGGAAGCATTTACTTCCAGCACAGAAGGAATAAATGTTTATTTTTAGAAATGGCTCTTTGCAAGAAGCCAAACATGCAAGCAAGCAAGAAAGAAAATCTCATCAACAAATAATGAGCCCAAAGGAGAACAAGCAGGATAAATAGACATTAGCTACGCTATGAAAATACATTTCCATTATGAATATATCTGCAAACATAAATAGTAAAATACGTACGCAATGATAAACTGATAATATGAAAAGGCACATTTCTGACTATAGGAAACAACTTTAAATGGGGTGGAGGAAGGGGTAGGAAGAAATAACCATGCTCATTAACCAGACTTGCATTTTCAAGACTGGAAATCAAAACAGGAGCTCAGAGGCAGATCAAAAACTGCCAACATACTATTCCCATTTCCTTTCAACAGCATACAATCTCTGGTACTCCCTCCTCTTCTTCCTCCTCCTCCTTCTTTATAACATTTGCTCAGACTGTACAACTCTAGGCAGAACAACCAAGAATATTTTGCTCCACTGATTACCTTTACCATAGATGCATTAATTTTTTGAGAGGAAAGCATGAATAATCTTGTATTCATATGTATATGTAATACTGATTAATAGTATGCATGTACTCACCAGGTCCTTTGAATACCTATTACCTTCCCCTTAAGGTACTCCATCAGGGGCAATTTTCAGTAGAAGGATTATATATGGGAGGGTAAGAGCTTTTCCTTTACTTCTTTTGACCAATCCCTTTCATTTGTTAATTGTCTTGAACGAGACAATTTTTTTTTCCCCTGCTGAAATATAAAAGTTAGTTCTAAATTAAACAACAACATATGAATTGTTTATAGCAACTGCAGAACTTTGGTCTGATCTCCGTGCACAACAAAAAGGTGTGGGAATTAAAAAGATGGCCCTGAAGTGGTATAAATGAGTTGGCATATCAACTTACAGATGTAGATGAATCACATTCAGTCACTTCCAACTCCTTGTGACATGATGGACATCACTTCCCTAGGATTGCCTGTCAGAACTTGCTTCTTTGAGTTCTTGCAAGCTTATGCTTATGTCATCAATCATAGTAGCTGCTCACCAGGTCTTTGGGGGCCTCTTTTTTTATGGACTTTGATTTTTTCCCAAGGATCAAGGTTTTCTCCAGTGATTCTTGCCTTTGCATTATGCATCCAAAATGTTGCAACTTTAGCTTTATTATTAGTGCTTCCAGTGAGTGGACTGATTTTACTTCATCTACTACTGAATTTTGTTGTTGCTGTTGTATTTTTCTGGCAGTCCAAGGTATTCTCAACAATTTTCTCTAGCAGCATTTTTCAAGGGCATCCATTTTTCTTTGTTCAGCCTTTCTAATGGCCTAGTTTGCATAGGCATATGTTACAAGAAGAAAAAAAAAATCATGTCCTTTAGAACATATCTGTTTGTTTAGCATTATATCTCTGTACTATTTTTTGTCAAGATCTGCCAAATATCAGCTAAACCACAAACCATGACCACAGTCACCATCCTTGTGAATTTTTGAATTGAGGTAGATAAAGTCTATTGCCACTTCAGGTACTTCTCCATCTATTTGCATTGGGTGGCATTTCCTGTTGGTGTAATCTAGCTTTTGCACTTTCTTTTTTCACCTTCAACAAGAGATTCCTTAAGTATTCCTCTCTTATATAGTTATCATCAGCATTCTTGAATTTGTTGATGTTTCTCCCAGCAATTTTAATCCCAATTTCTATTTTTTTTTCTAGTTTAACATTTCTCATGATATATTCTGCATATAAGTTAAATAAATAAGATGACAGTTTTCAAACTTGGTATGTGCCTTTCCCAATTTTGAACAATTTAATTGTGGTTGCATTATTGATTTGTCTTCTTCCAGGTCTTATCCAACCAGGAGAGGCCATCTCATAGCTTTGAGTGTCTACTTCAATGAAAAGTACTGGAGATGACCTTAATGCAAGAACCATTACCTAAGCAAAGAGGGTTGAAACGTTCTTAAAATCCTGAGTAGCATGATAGTATCCAGAAGTGTCTCAGGCGGGCTTCTCCCTGGTTCACTGGGGTGTAAGAAGAAGGGGAAGTAAAGCACCATCTGGTTAACAACATTCTGTTATTATGGCCTATCTCAGTTGAGTATAGTTCTAGTCTGTGGAGTTGATTTTTCTACCTAGTGGGGCTGACAACTTCCTTGGGACCAAAAAACCAAACTCTTCCTAGATAATCATGCCAGACCATACCTCAGCCAACTCAGCAAGACCTGCAGAGCTGGAGTCCAACTCAA
The DNA here is from genome assembly GCF_059951505.1 of Python bivittatus. Classification (NCBI taxonomy): domain Eukaryota; kingdom Metazoa; phylum Chordata; class Lepidosauria; order Squamata; family Pythonidae; genus Python; species Python bivittatus. The sequence goes on from NW_028277113.1 coordinate 6,220,706, forward strand.
AATGAATCTGATCATTTTCTAAGCTCTACAAACTGTACACAGACAACACAGTCAAAAGCCTTTGTATAATCAGTACAGCACAAATAACTTTCTTTTTTGGAACTTCCTTGCTTTTTTCCATTATCCATCATAATGTTAGAATGTCATCATGGGTGCCCCTGACCATTCTGAATCCAGTGTGTACATATGGAAGTTGTAATTCCATTCATTACTGAAGTCTGAATTTCAAAATCCTCTTGGCCTTAATAAAGCCACATCAGAAGCACCAGTATTGCTCATACTTATCTCCAGCAATTCCCTAGTATCTTGCTGGATACCTTTGAACCTGGGTGGCTCACTTTCCTGTATCCTGCTGACATTTTTTTTGTTTGTTTGTTTTTTGGCTGTAAATGTCTTTTTACTGTTCTTTGCAGAATATTGAAATGGGTTTTCCATCTCTAGTGGTTCATGTTTATATTCATCCTTCATCTATCGTCTGTACATCATAGATGACACTTCTGAGTATGTACATTCACCCAGAAACAGCATTTGTTGGATGAAGAACACCTTCACTGCTAAAAGATAATGTTCCGGGGAGGGGGGGGGGGAGACAGAAAGGGAGGCTGGGAAGGAGACACATAAAAGACTAGTACAGCAAGGTGTAGAAATCAGAAACATCATGCTATAGAGATTGATAGCACCTGACTGATATTTTAAAAATTTCTTTCTCCAAAACAAACAGTAGTTTGGACACATTTGTTCTGGATCCCAAAACACTGCAGTTAATGATTGAAAAATATGGGTATTACAGTGTTTCTGAAACTAATAAATTAAAACCATAAATTGAAATGTTTCTGGTTTCATTATTTTCAGCAGCCTTGACATGCATAAAAAGGAACTACATCTGATGTGACATAATCTGATAGATCTAAGAAAGGTCATTGGAATTTTCAAAACTCTACAACAGTGGAAATAAAAATTCTTTGATGCTTGCCCATACCTTTAGTTTATCAGTCAGATGTAGAGAATGCATAGTACAATCTGATTCTGTATATGTAGCATGCTTCCAGTCTAGTGTGTTATTTGGAAATCTACTATGTACAGTTTGTGTAATAATCTGGAATTAAAAAAATAAACCCTGATGAAAATTTGCATTTAGATGCTTATCTTTCTGGTAATATATTTAAAAATAAACATTTTGTCTCAATATATGCATTTGTAAGCACATTAGGTATTAGTACAGATAATCCAATTGTTTAATAAAGTATTTAAGTTAGTAGTTATTACTTTAGCTTGAGGCACCACATTCACTCAACCGACCTTTGAAAATCTTTTTAGATCTTTATAAAAAAGAAACTCACCCAAAGGGAATTGATCAGATTATATGAATATGCATGCATAGCACTGCTGACTTTAGTACTTGTATTTTCCCATCACATCATCTTTGCTGATTTGGCTCCATTATGAGAGCTTAGTGAAAAAATTATACATGAGTTATTATTTTGGAAAGGATCAATAGGAAGATTGAGGGAGTCAGCCAAGATCTGATTTATTTTCAAAATTTGAGGTTGGCAAGATTTGATTCACATTTATGATTTCAGACTGAAAGGCAGTAAATATGATTCAAAGCAATTTGAAATTTGAAGTTCAGTTTGATGAAAGAATTGATCATGGGTGATAATGCATCAAAATACATGAAGCTGCTTCATTTTGGTGGGGTGGCAGCACAGCAAAATGGTAGACTCTTTGGAGGATATTCTTGGAAGTTTCAATGGATCTCTTCAAAAGTTATATCTTTGATTAGTCACTTTTAAGTCAAAGATAAAAGGTGTAAGGAAAGGACAGCAAAGGCGGAAGTGTTCTACTATAGTCAAAGTGTACAAAGAAATATAAATTGTTACCCCCCCCCCTTCTGTTTAAAAAGTAAACTCTTGGTAAAAACGGAAGAATCCAACATCCTCAGCCACTGGAAGTCTTGTTGGTATGGCCTATTGGTAAGTTTGGCCTCTTCTGGGAAAAAGGTGGTTGTCAAATTGGAAGTCCTTCTGTGATTTGATTCCTAGAGTTTTTAAAAAACCATAATCTTATCAATAAAATTTTAACTTCCACCTTTGCTTTCTTGGCTGCCAGCTCAGCATGGCTTCAAATTGGCAGGCTTAGCCTCTTATGGGAATCATTCTAGAAAGCAGCTCAATGAAAAAACACCTGCAGCCTTGTTCCTTTCTGACAACAAGATATGTTAGAGATTAAAAGGGTTGCATTTTTGAGAGAACTTTGCCCCTTAACTTTGTTGCAGTTAGATGCCAGAGTGATTGACAAGTTGGCTGACAAAGCTGTGTTGCTGTAGAACCTCTCAGGAGCATCTACTTTTGTTTGAAGGCTTAGACCCTGTCTCTTTGGCACCTTTGTCCCCACTACAAGCCTCAAGCTCAGCCAAACGGATAGTGCTGCTTGCTGATTGAAAGAGTCTTTGGGGAGCTGAGTGATGAGATCTTCTTCCATTGTGAGCTGTTTCTCCAGCCCAGCAATGGCTTCTTCTTGTATGGAAGCATTATGTGCTGTGGGAGGCACAAGGAAAAGTGTGCCTCTCTCTTTGCCCCTTCCTTTGATATGGGAGAAGCTACCTCCAGTCCATCCCCACACACCAAAATTGGCCACACCAACAGGGAATGCTGACTGGCAGAACCACTTCACTAGTATAGGAGCCTGTGTCTTCTTTTTCCACCCCAGCCTGAAACAAAACTGCTGCCAGGTTATATTATTTTTATTAATAGTTAATAAACTAAGCTATCTGATCCTTGTGCAAAATAATAATATCAATAGTAGTAATAATAATAATAATAGTAATGGTAATATAATAATGTTATTGCCATTACTTATTAATATGCTAGGATATAAAGAAATATTTGTGAAATACAAATTATACACAGTAATATGACACCGTATACTGTATATAGCAGCACAATAAAACTAAGTTTCTCTTTTTCTCTTCCTCCAGTCAAACCTGCCTATATAAATTCTATCAGAAGAGTGAGACACAAATAGCAGAGCATCGTTCCCTAAAGTGCTCTGATGGGCAAAGTTTGTGTAAATGACAAAAGTCAGTGGCTAGCTATTTGTGTCAAAATCAGGCAGCCAGGTACACCCCTCCATCCTTTCAATTTGAAGACAATTGATTTGATCTGACATCTTGAATTCATTTCAAATGTTGATTTGAAGATACAATTCAAAGTGGTAATTTGACTGAATCCCTTTGAATCAAATCACCTCTTTGAAGCTTCACATAGCCTTAATGAATGGCAATGGAGTACAAGACATAGACCATGTTGCTTAATTTACTTCAGTGGAGTAGCAGAAGGCAAGAGGCTAAGAGGAAGAGGAGTATACTACATCTTCCTCTTTCTCTCAAAATAGCACAAGCCCATCAAAGTTAATTGTGACTGTCACACATTGCAGTTTGCTCTCATAAATTTCAATAGTTCACTGGTACTATTTACTGGTAGCAGTGTTGGAATAATTTTGGCCATCCACTCTGGGAGTGTAGGAAAGGAAGAAAAAAGTATTACCATGAAGGGAGGAATCCTTATCCTTCCAATTTTACCTCTGATACATTCTTTCATGGAGGCCCATGAAAAACATTTGCCTCCCTGCTGTATTGATGGTCCCAGTGTAATTGATTTCACCTTGACACGGAGATTGGATTTGATAACCTTTCCAGGCCTTTCCAATATTTTCACTTTATGGTTCAGCAAAATAGTGATTCTATAATTATAAATGATTGCTTTTTATTATTTTTAAAAAAAGGAAACTAAAAAAAAGTCAACAGGGAGAACTAGATAATTTTGTTGTCTTTTATATCATTAAATGCCAGCGGAAAATTCCTCAGCTGCAATATTGAATATTGTTAGATATTAAAGATTGCCACTGAGATTATTTTGAAGCTGAAATGATGCTATTCAGGATGCATGCGTGGCTGAGGATCCAACTGAGAGATGTAGCAGTCTGTGGGTTGACTGAAAGTCTCTGAATGTGAAATGTAGAAACAGCAGGGTCACAAGATAATGTTCCCTGCATAGAGAGAACTACATAACTGAAACCAAATAATCACACATCTTTGCATTTTGGGAGTTAATTTATAGCTCAATATCTGAACAGTTGGAGCCTCTGTTCTTGATTCTGGTAGGCCTCATGATTGAAATTTCTTATGCTGGTCAATTGCTAAATAGTAATTACTACTGCATGTTATCTGCCAAATGATATAAAATCGTGCTGCAGGTCATTTGTTATTGCATGCCAGTGGTATTAAATAGTCCTGCAAGTGCAAACCAACAATCAAATGCTGTCAAAATTAGACACATCAGTGAATTTCCAAATTATGTTCCAGGAAACTATTGATTCTTCAAACAAATACATTTGTTTAACTGAAATTAACCCATCCTTTTGCGTAGAGAGGACTCTTTGGAAAAGACCCTGATGCTGGGAAAGATTGAAGGCAAAAGGAGAAGAGGACGGCAGAGGATGAGATGGTTGGATAGCATCACTGAAGCAATGAGCGTGAAACTGAGCCAACTCAGGGAGGCAGTGAAGGACAGGAAGGCCTGGCGCAATATGGTTCATGGGGTCACGAAGAGTCGGACACGACTTGACTGAACAACAACAACAACAAACCCATCCTTTAGTTCAAAAGGGTATCCCAGAGGGCATATTCTTAACCAACTTCAAAGCACCACAACAAGAAAAGCTGCCACTCCCTCTCCCACCCCTGGAGAGCATCAGAACTAAGCTACATCCAGGCATGGTGGAAGATGCAACAAGGTGGCCTGGCTGCCACATGGTCAAGACAATTTGCAGTGACTGAAAAAGGGAAGGAAGGAAGGAAGGAAGGAAGGAAGGAAGGAAGGAAGGAAGGAAGGAAGGAAGGCCGGCCGGCCAATACCAAGCTTCATCCATGAGAATCTGTTTAAGTTTTTTCTTTTTCCACAAGACAAAAATCAGGTGTTAGACTGTTTCTTCTGAGAGCTATCTATCTATCTATCTATCTATCTATCTATCTATCTATCTATCTATCTATCTATCTATCTATCTAAGTTTTTCCAATATGTTTGAATTCAGTAGTGATTTTTAAAATACAATATGCATGAATAACAATCTAAATGCATGTTTAAGTAAACAAAGATTAAAAATATAGAATATTCAGCTTCAAAACTCAAAGAGAAATATTTTCAGAAGAAAATTAAGAAGGAAATTATTTCAACTTGACTTGCTTGTTATGGGCAGAGCAATGCTAAAGTCCTTTTCCTTGCTGAGATTTGAGAGGGAGAGAGGCCTGTGATCCTTTTTATCCCCTACTTGATGAACTTCTGTGAGGGAAACCCTAAGCTTTCCTGTATAATTGACTCTGTTATGAAACTGCTGTACCATTAAGATAATTCAGATAGCTTTGTGCACAGACACTGAAGACCTTGTCATGTTGTGGCTGGGATACTGCAACTCACTCTACATGGGGCTGCCCTTGAAGACCATCAGAAGCTTCAGCTGATTCAACATGCAACTACCCAGATACTTATGAGCACATCAGAACTTACCAGTGAATTATTGCTAGTTTGGGAGTTGCAGTGGCTGCCATTTAGCTTCTGGGTGCAATTCAAAATGCTGATTTTCACCTTTAAAGCTCTGTATGAAACCTGTGAAACCACCTTCTCTAGATTGTCTGTCTGCTCAGTGAGATTGGGTAGAGGAGGCTGTTCAAGGGTCCTCCTCAGAGGAAATGCCATCTACAAGGATCTCAGGGGTTAGTCTTCTCATTGATGCCTCCGTTCTGTGGAATAGCGAAAGTTGCCGGCCAGAAATGGTTGACGCTTCAGCGGTTCGAGTCCAGCCTTCGCGTTAAACAGGGTGAGCTCCTGTTTCCTCCCCAGTTCCTGTCAACCCAACAGGTTGAAAACTCACGTGAGTAGATAAATGGGTATTCTCACTCCGGTGGGAGGAAAAATGCTGGCGGCGCCTTGCAAAAAGGAGTTGGGAGCAGTTGCCGGTAAGCATGAAAAACCGTGCGCACCCAAAAAGGGCGTGAAGCAACGGAAACCCCGCCTCCTGCGCTCGCCAGCTGGGCTCTGCTCTAGGAAGGAGGCTCTGGCAAACCACTTCCGAAAAACAATTGCCTTGAAAACTGCAAGGACTCGTCCAAGCAGTCACTGCAGGGTCAGCAATGACTGAGCGCAGACAAAATATATATATATATGAGGTCCTTCTTTTCCTTACTGAGCTTTCAAGGGGCTGTAAAGTCATGGCTCTTCAGGATAGCATTTGGGGATATGGAAGGTTAGCTTATGCCTGTGGGCAGACATTCATGTTGTATTAATAGGAGTTTCCTACATAATGTGATTTTTTTAACCTAATGTTTTGATGATTTATAAGCTGCTCAAAACCAAGAGGAACTGAGCAACGTAGAAGCCTCAGTAAATATGTATATAAGTCAGTAAGATAGTAAGTAAATAAGGAAGATTCTTCTAATGTTTATCTGAAATCTGCCCTGCAACCCATAAGCCTTGGCTTCTATGAAAGCAAAGAGTAAAACTTTGCTTCTTCCACTGACACTGTTCAAGATTTGGAGTGCTTTCATATCTTCAGCCTTTTTCTTTCCAGCTTGCTTGTCTGGTGACTTCTGCCTTGCTTCGTAGAACTTGCCTCACAGATTTCAAATACTGCCTTCCATGTCATCTTCCTGACTATATGTCTATATCCTTCCTTAAACTTAATGTTTAATTTCTGTTTTGACTTTCTATTTTGCAAAGGGTTGAGTCATATTTCAGCCTGCATTCAGCATAAGGATGAATATATTTGGACTGGATATATTTGCATCCTTTGGACTGTTGGATTGCTAGACAGTTTGCCAGTCTGGTGAGAGGAGACTGGTGGGAACACTGAGAGTGAGTTTATGTTTGGTGTGTGTGGTGGGGTAAGCTTCTTGACAGTGGAGTTTCCCAGCTTTATGGTCTTGGGGGACTTTATCCTGCCTTCCCTGAGTGTGAAGTCAGACTTAGTTCAGAAATTACCATGACAGTTGTGGGCTTGTCCCAGGTCACCCCGGCCCAATGCATAACAGCGGTCATACACCTGATTTATTTTTTTTTATCAGAACAGAGGGAAGTGATCTGGATTTGGGGGAGTTAGTGATCTCTCCCCTGTCATGGTCAGATCCCTCCCTGGTAACCCTGCAAATTCTCTGGCATCACCCCCCACCACAGGGAGGCTAGACCTACAGTATTAGATCAGTCTACTCCAGGTGATTAATGGACTCAGTTGGGTTTCAGAGGGAGCTTGGGGTTGTTCCAGAGGGTTTGCTGCCCAGTCTGATGGCAGCCTGGAATGAGAGTGTGGCTGATTACACCCCCTGAACAGCCTCTACTTTTCCAGAATCCTGGAACTCCCCTGATTTAAGAAGGAGCAAAGGGAGATGAAGAGATGCCTCTAGAACACTGCTGGCAGATGACAAGGAGCAAACCTGATCAAACATGGGCTAAAGATGCTATTAGGGTCTACCACATGGCAGTAAGGCAGCAAAACATCAGTATTTTTCACCCTTATCGCATCCACAGATAGCCACCCAGCAGTCTTGTTTCAGGTAACCAAAGCCTTCCTGGGAGAGATTTGGTTGGCCCCCCATCCCTGCTGGTCTTCCACTAGACCCTGAAGACCTGGTTCTGTGCTCAAGCCTGGAGTCCCAGGTATGTGACAAAGCTGTTTCCTAGCTATGCTGAGAGCTTTTTGTGATTGTGTTTTATTCCTCATTTTATTTTGCATTTGTATGTATTTTTATTTATTTTAATGTTGTGAGCTGCCCAGAGTCACGTACTTGAGATGGTTGGCTATATATATATATATATCAAACAAACAAACAAACAAATAAATAAAATATTTATATTCCTGACATTTCTTTACCTTTCTATGTGTTTCATGCTTCTTGAAATCCAGCTTTGTTCATCTGCATCTTTTACTTTTCCTCCAGCCCCCCAATGGATTTTAATCAATGAACAAGTGTACAGAAAAGCGATACTATTGTCTGAAGGATTGCCTGTATATGTGGTGTTTTAATGATGCACCCAGGTACTCCTGCACAGCAGTAAAACACTATGCAAAATTCAGTACATCTTCATGCAATTCTACTGCAACCCACATACCAGTATTAGTGTTTATTTCTTGGCTGATCATTGCTTTATTACCTATATCTGGGTAATAATGAAGGGCCGAAAAGACACAAAGGAACTGAAAGCTATAAGTAACAGTACACAAAGGGTCCTGTGTATACTTCTGAAATATAAAAAATACAGCTACTGAGGATTCCTAATTCAGATTCATTTCAGAAACCTCCAAAGAAAAATTCTAATGAGCAACGCTTTTGATGTATGCTTCATTCTTAAATTGCACTGTACAGAAAAAGCTGATATATGATCCTCCAGAACTTGTGGCTCAGCTTTCATACAAATTCCCTCTGTTGTACTCACCTGCCAAATGGCATGTCATTACAGCAATCCGGTACGGAAGGAAGAACCAAAGGCTTATTTTTAATATTTTTAAAAAACACAAGTCTGCATAGGGAGAAACAAGGCACTCTTGTCACATAATTGTTTAATGCTAGCTATTTTTATACCACCATTGCAGCTTCTGCAGAGGCTAAATGCTGTGTATTTAGATGGAAGCATTTCAGCACAGCACCAAGTGCTATATTGCCTTCTGTAAACTAGATTAATTGGAATAGTTAAATAGGCCATTCATTTGGATCAACTGAAAAACAACACCGTATATAGAAGGAAGCAAACTATTGATATATCAAGACAGTAAGAAAGACATGATGGGAAATAAGCTAGGTTTCCTGTCTTTCCTTATCCATTTCTTACCTCTGTCCTCCAATTTCCAATCCCCTATGGACAGGATGAAGCCATTCTACACTCACACAGTAAAGGGGACTGGGCTTGGCCTTCATATTCATTTTCTTTGTTTTTTCATCTCCTATGAAAGTCTATGTAGACATGGCAGCTTGGTTCTGCACAGACTAGGCCCTTCAGTGTCTGATTTTAAAATATTGAATTCTGCAGGTCACCTTGACTTAAGTCACTTTCCTTTTATCCTCTGTATTTGCATTTATTCCTTATCTCTTCCCCAAGTCAATTTTTTCATCCTTACCCTTTGTAACTTTCATTTTCTCTGCCTGACTTCATTGTACTCTCAACCAAAAGGTAGATAAACAACCTTGATGTCTCTCCAAGGTGTTGGGTTACAGCAACAGTACATTTGCTTACAAAGTGTCTCTAGTTTAGAGATCTTAGCTGGCATAGAAATTATGAGCTTCCTAGAGGGAAAATAGGGCTTTGATGGCACTTGTGGCTTATTGGCTCCAATGTGCCCAAACCGGCTGGAATTGTGTCATTATCATTAACAGAGAATGTTTTAATGTGATGTGGACATGACTAAGGTTTGTAACCTAGTCTATTCTTTCTTTGTTTTCTTAAAGGGGTTCTATGAAAGCCTCAGTTGACAAAAGCTATGACAGATGGCACAGATCAATATTTATGGGCCTTTCTGGTGTCAGCCATTCAAAGTTGACCAGTTCGGAAAACAGACTCCACAAGATGACTAGAACACTACTTAATTGGGAGAGGCAGTTGTAATAGCATCTTGGAAGCCTGAAAGTGTTCTGGAGATCTTGGAAGCCAGGGAGTCAGGGAGGAATCAGTCTGAATCTCTTCCTAACACTTTCCCTGTTTCCCACGCTCAACACATGTTTTTGCACATATTTGCATAACTGTCTCTGAATAGTGTCTCTAAGCTCATTTTCATGACTCTCTACATCTCATGATCTCCTGTCTCCAGTGTCTTTTGTTTGCTACTTCTTATCCCTTTGCATAATATTGCTTATTCCAGAAAGTAAATATCATCATGAGAAGGTATGCATATATGGTAAATAAAGTAATTGCAGTGAGTTTGGGAACACAGTGGAATTACAACAGGTTCATTATATTCTGCCTTGTAAGAAAAAAAGGGGAAAAGGAAAAAAAGGAAGGAAGGAAGGAAGGAAGGAAGGAAGGAAGGAAGGAAGGAAGGAAGGAAGGAAGGAAGGAAGGAAGGAAAAAGAGAGAGAGAGAGAAAGCAAGAAAGCAGGGAGGGAGGGAGGAAGGAAGGAAATTTTGTTCATCAAAGCCAAACTTCAGATATGTTTGAAATCAAATGATTTCCTTGGAGATAGTGTCAGTACTGATGATAAATTGTTGCACTACATTCTGTACAGCTTGTGAAGGCAAACAGCCAGATAAACTACTTGTTTCAGAAATGGAGACTCCTGGTTCTATACACATTATTTGGGAGAATTTAATACTGGGAAAAGGTTCCTGAGCAACAGCTCCGGTCTACTAATTCTATTAAATTTTAAAATAAGTAGCTTTCTTTGAGTTAAAATAATACCTTTTGAATATTTGATCTTGGTATTATTTTGAATGTGAACAATCCCATATGAGTTAGATCATTAGCCAGCTGTGTCAGACAATACTTATCAATTACTATTGACATACTTCCATTTAAGTAGCTGTCAGTATCTATTAGCAAAGCTTTTTGTTTAGGGACATTCCTAACTTTTTTTTCCCTGGAATTCCCATTATTTCAAAGTTACAGTCACATGGGAACAGATTTATTAAAAATAAAAGGCGGAAATGCATCTTGATTAAAAAAAAATGCACACCTAAAAAGGCTGTGCAGATCTTCAAGGAGGTGCTTTGCTTCAACAAAGCTCAAGTGAAGGAACCCCATGAAGCTGCTTTGCAAAGCCTTGAGGTTCCTTGCTTCCAAGAGAGAGCAAAATGGCCATCACATCACTGAGGCAAATCAAGCTGTTTCATATAGATCTAGCATATAATCTCTTCTTACAATTCATATCATGTGCTTAAAAAAGCTGTGAAGATTCTTTTTGGCTTCTTATTAGATTCCATTGCTGGCTAGGACATCACTTTCTACTCACTGGGGAAGTGCTATTGTATCCATAAAGACTTGCCCACCCTCCTCCTGCATTGATTAGCATTTTGCCCTTAGCAAGATATTCATTATTTACTAGGTTTGTTTCCACCCAAAAAGGATCATTCATTGTGGCTAATTGAAATATATAGAAAGACCAAGATAGAGATCAAAGTTCATAAGGATGGTGTCAGTAATACTTACCCCCACCCAAAATATTACCCTGTAATTTGAGAAAAAAGCATTTCAGAGAATTTATCATCCCCACTTCCATTTTACTGAGTGAATTCCTGGTTTTGGTCTACAATCATTGTCTCAATTAATGGTGTTGCGAACAGATCAAAAAATATTCTGGTGCCTTGAATCCTAATATATATGCTTTGATTTAGTGATGGTAACAGCTTTTGAAAACTCTGTACTGCTTAATTGAATAATGCCATTTTAAAAGTTTATACCATAATAAATGTGTTAAACTTTAAGGTGCCACAAATCTTTATGATGTTTTTATTGTAAAAGTCCAACAGCCCTTCTTGAAGATGTTATTATGAACAGTTATTATGTACTGCATAGTCACAGACATTGTATCCTTGATTGGACTGTCATAACAAGAGCCATAGAATCAAGGCTTTTCAGAAAGGTATTTGGGGATGAATATGATCAATGTTGCATCAGATTGATTGATTATAACTATATTAATTCATTTTTGTTTTTTAATTTTTAATTTTAATATTCTAAACTGCTCATAAAATCCAGAAATTGAGAATGGAGTACCATGTAAGTTGGAAAAAGGAGGACAATGATGACAACAACATTATTTTGCATTTTGATGTCATCTATCTAGCTTTAATTTATAATCTTTCCACACTTCGCAGATACACACCTTTGAAGAAATATTTGTCATGTAATTATTCTATTTCATGTCTTTTGTGGTCCAAAACAGGTTGGGGCAAAATACCTATGCCAATCTTAAAAGTTCTAGAAGACAATGGTTGGAAAAGAAAAGAAGGGAAAAGGAAAAGGAAAAGGAAAAGGAAAAGGAAAAGGAAAAGGAAAAGGAAAAGGAAAAGGAAAAGGAAAAGGAAAAGGAAAGAAATAAACATTCAAAATTATCATGCCTGAAAGAGATTTCAGTTGTGCCCCATCTGTCTGAACTTGGCTATTTTAGTTTCCTTCCCTGGCTCCACTGTAGGTAAAGACATTTACTTTTTTTTTTTTTTTAATTTGGCCTGTAAATATTTGATTTCTAATCCGATTGCCTAATATTCTTATGCACATGAAAGAACATGTTACAATATCACTATAATCTAGGATGGGCTGTTCCCTATATCTCTAGACAAATAATAATAATCAGCTGATGAAATATAAACCACTTAAATAGCATAACCATTTAATTTCCAGAGGCTGCAGTTATTCAGAATCACCTCATTTCTTGACCAATGAATGTCACTGGAATGGATTGGATGACCCTGATATCTGCATAAACAGGGCTTGGGTGCCACATTTATTTTATTCTATTTTATTTTAATATTTATAGACCACTTCAGATGGTAATTATAAAGCAAGATGAAACTAACACCTACATACACAAAGGAATGTGGTAAAAGGAAGGGAAGGAAAATATGTTAAGCCAAATGCCACAAGACTTTATTTAGGATGTTCAACATTTTGATCAATGGCCTGGATTAAGGTGGTCAAAGGGGTCATTTGTTCCAATTGCTGGTGGCACTAAGGTGGAATAGCCAATATTTCAACAGGCAGAATAAAGAATAAATTTACTTGAAAATGCGAACTGAGGACATTTCTTCCTTATTGTTGTGTGGGTCTAAGAATAAAAATAAATTCTATAGCTCTATATTGCATCTTCCAACATTTTCACACAACTGTAAAAAGTTTAGCCTTAGTGAGCCCAATCCTGAGGCAGGCAATTTAATTATAATTATTTAAATATTAATTAAAAATAATAATTGAGATGGGTTTCATGGCAACAATTCAGCAATATTTAGGTATCACATCTAGAAAAAGGCTCCAGAGCAGTTGTCTTCCTTTTCCAGATTCAAATATGTGTATCACTTTTTCAGAAGTAGGTAAGAAAACAAAACAAAACAAAAAATGGATTGCTTGCTATTAATTTGGCATAATGGAAAGGTTAGACTTATGGCTGATTTGTATAACAGATTGTGCAAATTAAAAAAAAAAATGGAAGAGCAGATCTTTATGATGCAGTCATATTCTCCTTTGTAAAAGATAAGGCCTCTGTCTTTGAAGTTGAAAGTAATTGCTTTAATCAAAAGAAGTTGAAATAAATAGAATATGATGGCTTCTAAATTTGTTCCAGATGGAACACAAAACCTTTTAGCCCTGGATTCTACAGATCTTGTTTGAAAGAGATAGGAATCCTTTAATAAAAAGACATCTGGCACTCCCTGTGGTGTTTCGAGATTGCTGCATTTATCAACAGTGGGAAAAGTAGGAAAGTCCCTTGTCTCAAGACGACATGGTCGCCTGCATAAGCCGCTGGATGCAAAGCTGTGTTGACATTATTTCAAATTTCAAAAAAACAAAAACAAAACTGGGTTCAGAGCATTGTTGGAGAACTCCCCAAGCATATTCTGGCATGTTGGCTTCTTATACACTCTCCTCTCAACTCACATTCTTCTCCACACAGAGCAAGAAATGGTAGAAATATGAACCACCCAACTATTCTGATGATCACTCATATCCCCCAAGGGTCTGGAAAACCTCTAACCGCCAGTATTACCCTCTCCAATCTTCTAATATAGATATCCCCCACCCCACCCCAAGCTCTGATTTACAGATAAATCCTGGAATCTTGTTAAATGCATTTTGAAGAGCACCATCAGTTAAGACAACCTGGGCGGAGTATACAGACTTGAGCTACACAACCTGAGAGAGGAAGTGGAACAGGCAAAATGTGCTGATGTATTGAGTAGACAAAGAAAGAAGGCCAAGCTTCACATTGCCTGGAAACTTGCACATCTGTTCCCTATGATCAGGAACAAATCATCGGACATCTTTCATATATGGTTCAATTTCTGCAATCATTTGCCTTTGGCCATGATTTCTGGAGTGATATCAGCATTGTACTATGTTTCCTGTCTACACCAAATAGTTTTTAAGGTATTTAACAATGTTTTGGGGTTATTTTAATTTTTTTAAAAAAAATCAAAATGAAAACAAAAATCACAGATGCACTAATATATTTTCCAAGTACTGTGTTAAGGCAATCTTTTCACTGATATCTGAAATTTCCTAAAAAGCCAAACAGTTTTTTTTCACTTCTACGTCTGCTAAAGAAGGTTAGGAACATTTGTTTTGATTTTCGCATTCAAGATGCACAAAACACTTTGCTGTTGTTTCTCAGCACAGTCAATTCAAGGTAGCTTCATAAATTAGACCCCTTTTTAAGATCTCCATGCAAACATTGGACTTCCTAACAAAGATGGCCATGAGAATGTAAGATTTAGCTACTGTATGTGTACCTTTTGCAGCTAGCCCTGAATACATGGATGTAGTCTTCCTTAGAGATTTCTCAAGCAAAGATCTCTCCAAGTCCTTTAGAATTGATATCAAACAAGCCAGTTATCAAATATTCTACCAGCAGAATGCTCTAAATACTCCCCAGCATGCTGACTAGGGAATTCTGGGAGTTGAAGTCCATGCATCTTCAAGTTGTGGAGAAGACTGAGAAACACTGCTGAGAAGTCCACACATCTTCAGGTTGTCCATTTGCAATGGAAGGAGGGAATCACCCTTTAGAGCAGTGCTCTAAAGGGTGATTCCCTCCTTCCATTACAAATCCAATAAGGAAAATATCCAACTGCCTAGACAGAGGAGAACAACTTTATTATCTGCCTTATAAAAACAACAGCCATACAGATATACAGACTATCACATAGGGACAAGAATACCTTTAAGCTACGGAGCACAATGGGATGAATCTCCCTGGGAGGCTTCCTCAAGGCGAGCAATACATGCACAACAGAATGAGCAATCTCCTTAAAGGCACAGTACATTTCAAAAACCAACTCTTCCCTTTCCCTTGCAAAACTGTCCCAGCAGCAGCTGTCCCTTTAAAAGTCTAATGTGGGAGTATTCCTTGCTCTCTTCATGAGTCCTTAATTCCTCCTTCTGAATGAGACCGCCTCCCCTCCGGCTCACCTGAATCCAATCCATTTCTCTTCTCAGCCCTTCCAGCCTCAGTTCTCCCTCAGCTAATTTCCTGGGCAATTCCTTCACTAATGAAAGTGCCAGCCTCTCTCTTTCCACCTTTGCCAAGCTGCCAGCCAATACTCCTGAACTCTTGGCACCCCCTAAGCTGCCCCTTTCCCTTTCTTAGCTGCAGGAAATGGAATCCCACCTGGGCAAAGGGCTGAAGGGAGAAAAGCTTCATCCCTTTCCCCCTTCATCTCTTATTCAACAGTAGTTTTTATCCCTCCCTTAACTTAAAGCTGTATCTCTTATTTCCATTATTTCCTTAGGCTGCCTCTTTCTAGGTTAACTCTTCATTTTCCTCCTTTCCTTAGCCATGTCTCCAGGCTAAACTTCTGCTTCTCTTCTCTCTCCACATGCACGTGTGTGTTTCTGTGTGTATGTACACACAGCTCTATAGCTTTTTATATTTTTTCCTAACTTTTTGGAGTTTTATTACTTGCCTCTCTATTCTTTGGGACAGATCTCTTTCTTTCTAGAATCAGAGCCCAGTTCTGATTTTCTTACTGAAGCCAAGTTGTCCAACAAGAGGCTTCTTTGTTGCTTCCCTTAATTTCTACCACCATTGACCTGAGCACCTCTGAGGATCCTGTTTCTTCAGCTTCTGAGGTCTTCCAGTTACATGCCTATGCAATCAGGACATTAGCACCCAACTTGATTTTCTTACTCTATTGCATCCAAAAGGGTAGCATATGGTTTACTTTTCTGAAGGATTGAGCTGCATATTTGAAGATTTTAACAAGTGAAGGAATGGCTACACGCTATGATATGAAATCACCATTGGAAATGGGATCATTAAAACATGGTCTGAATCAACCATAGTTAAATATACTTCCCTCCCCCCCACACACCTGAAGATGTTATGTTTTCACTGTGTGTTTGAATTTTAATAAAAGGGCAAAAAAAGATGATTGTTAATAGGGGTAAAGATATTTTTAATATTAAGGCATTGCTCAATAACGCACAGGAATACTACATGAGGCCATATTCACACATAAGCTTTTAATATTTTTAATGTATTTATTGATTGTTTTTAGCTTTGTTGTATGCTGTCCAGTCTCGCCTATGGTGAGATGGGTGGCTATATAAATTGGTTTAATAAATAAATAATATACCTATTAACTAGAAATTCTGGATTAATAATTAATAATTATTAATAAGCATTATTATATATTAATTATTAATAATAAGCAAAACAATCACTTGCATAATGTTCAAACCCAGGATTTGTTCTTTGCAAATAAACCAGGTTTGATAACCAAACAATAAATCCTAGTTAAAGTACAATTATAATTGTGGGCTTTTTTTTAGTGTTAATTAATCCTAATCCAAGTTTTAGATATCATATTAAACTATTTCTACATATTTTCTCACACATGTATTTATACTAGAAAGACATACTGGGGTAGGGGGCTGAACTGGCTATATTGTTTTTATACTATAATTTAATCTTCCTGTAGTGTGTGGATGAGGCCTGCAGATTATTCTGAATGAGGATCATGGTAAGGACATCAGAAACTGTCTTAAAGTTGGCAACATCTAAAAGGTGACTCCACAGAATTGTTTTCCCATACTGGTATGATTTGGAGCAGTAAGGACATTGTTTCTACTTCCCTTTATGTGTTGTTGTTGTTACTATTATTATTCAGCTCAACAGAACATGAGAAAGAAATTCTGTAAATGATGAACTCAGGATCTACCTGCCCATCAGCAGAATAATGCTGATTAATTAACAGAATAGGATCGATCACATTTTGCCTGTGGGGAGAAGCTGGCAAAAGAAAGATCAAGTTAAAAATAGACAGGATCTGGCTGGGAGCAAGTTGCAGACACCAAAAAAAAAAAAAAAATCTAGGAAAGGATCTCCCAATGTGTGCCTATGAAAGAGCAGCCAGGAATATTGTTGATTTCTCCATCTCTAAACCCTGCAATCTCCTCGGGCAATTGACCTGTCTTGATAAGTAACATTCGAAGAACACTTGCTATTATTCCGGAGTTAGATAAATTCTGGAAGCCATGTCATGCATGCTTTCCCTATCTTGTTCCCCCTAAGCATTAGCCTTCTGCTGTCTGAAACTGTAGATAAAACAGTGACTTGCCTAAAAGATGAACTTGGACCAGGCTCCTTAGGCAAGATATGACAATATCAAGTAAGACACTGAACATCTGTTAAAATGGAGGGAGGGGGAGGATTCTCAAACAGGGGACATCTGCAGTTACCCAAGTTGTCACCACTTTCCACTTCAAGTGATTTTCAAAGCAAGACATCTGAAGAGTTTTGAGAAAAAGGAAGGAGGCTAAATAAAGCTGGTAACATGTCCTAAGTGTGTTTTCCCCATACAGTACTTGGAGTTTTTGAGAAATGTGCTACATACAGTATAAATGCAATGAATTGTTGCTTGTCAGGATCTCCTGACAGACTCCATCTATATGGGTACACTTTCAGATGCTTTTGTTATTTTATTGTCCCCTTCTGAGATATTATAATAGTTCTCGTTGCCCTCTGTTTAGAATGTAAAATGTCACTCCATTGTAAGTATATGGGCAGTCTATGCAAGTTTTGAAGAAATGCCAATCTTCCTTCTAATGCTGTTTGGGTTCTGATTTAGAATTCAATTCCATGCTATAAAAACAGTTTGTGAATCATGAAAGATTACATCAATGCCACCAGCAGCTGTGGTGAAGAAGCAGAACAGGAACACTGGGAATTGTGATGATGTATTGTAATGACATTACATTATTTCCTGCTGAACCCATTAACCCATGTCACTGCTCTAAGTCCTTCTAAATTAATGACAAACATTTTAAACTCCCTGGGACTTTTCAAGGAACTGAAAGCACAAAGGACTAGAGCCAACCCCACTTACGACATCCAACAAGGTTCAGATTCCATTTAAAAGAAGAAGAAAAATGTGCCACTTGCATTCACAGGCACCACACGACTGGGAGGAAGCCTCATCACTCATGCTGGCTTTTGCTTCTGTAGTTGCTATAGAACTACACTGTTAGTCTTTTGTATATAATACAACACAGCAGCTCAGTAGAGCAGGGAATGTAGAATAAGTGCAAAGTGTTTGGATTGCAAATTCTCTGTTAGGATGCCTTTGCTGCATCTTCTTGCTCTCAGCAGTGAATAGGGTTTTCTCACTGCAGGAAATGCAATTCACTTTCTTGTCCTTAATGATAACCATGCAGATTGGCAAGATGCACTGCTTTTGATATTAACCGCTTTAAAAAGATGGGAGAGAATATGTCAGAGAATCCAGTTCTTTTTCTAACGTGGCAAGGAGATGTTCTATGCTTTCATCAGGAGTGATCCCAGGTTTGATGAACCTTCAGATGTACAGTGGTATTATCTAAAATAGGAAAAAATTAATTCCTTGAGTAGGTTAGGGGTGGGGCCTGTAGGATTAGTGCTTAGTCTACAATATTTCTAGTCTGGCATTACAGGTCCTTTCAGTAAGGTTCTGCCACTATCTCTTCGCCCTTCTAAGTGTATTGACTGACATATCCTGCTAAAGGAGGTGCCCCAATGTAGGAAAAAAAAACCCTGGTTCTCAAAATCTGGGCTAAACCAGCTAGATAACACCCCTGTATCAGGAGGATGTTCCCTTTGCAACAGCAACAATGATATTGCTGTGGGGAGGCTGGGTCTGAGCTGTTTCGATTTGTTTTTTCTTTCCTTTTAAACACACACATACACAATGCCCTGGGATTATGCAGAAATTACAATGGCAGCTTAAACCCAGGCTTCCAGCAGGAAAAAAACCTAAGAAAACATTAGTATAGTAGTGAATCCTTCCAGAGTCCAACAACTCCTGGAGAGTGAACAAACTGACATCAAACTTGGTCCTTGTATCTTTTAACTCTAGGAACCATCACTAAAGCAAGCTTTCAAAGCCCTTATAAAGTACCCCTACTGAAAAGTACTGTTCATATACATTTCTTATGCCTCAAGATTCTGTATCACACTTCCTCAAAACATTAACAATAAACCTCACTGGTTAGTGCTGTCCAAGTTGAAAGAATTTTATCCTTTCCTACCGCATGAAAGAATTTTACAGGGTTAGGCCAAGGGTACAGAATCAGTGGCATACTACAACATTGTCATCTTGGTGTGCTGTCCTCTTTCAACCTCTGAGCAACCTCATAATTGGCTTACATTTGCTATCCACATTAAGTTTTGGATAAGTATCCCTGTTGTCCTATTCTAATTACCTAATGGCTCTAGGTCAACTCCCTGTGGCTTTAAGTGAAACCGGCACTGTTCAGGTGAAACCTGAATTTCAATAAGACTGAGAAGGCTATAATAGAATGTCATATCTCTTCCACAGTATATATTGATACAGCAGAATCTGGAGCAGAATGTAATTTCCAAGGTACCTTTCCTACACATTTCTCATTAGAGGAGGTTCAGGAGCTTCCTGGATCTTCATGTCAAGGAGGCTTGTGTATTTCCTAGAAAGTATGTGCAGTACCTTCATGCCTTTGACTTTTATGTAGGAAGGTATTTAGAAGGAT
The DNA here is from genome assembly GCF_059951505.1 of Python bivittatus. Taxonomy (NCBI): domain Eukaryota; kingdom Metazoa; phylum Chordata; class Lepidosauria; order Squamata; family Pythonidae; genus Python; species Python bivittatus. The sequence continues at coordinate 6,240,437 of NW_028277113.1, forward strand.
CCTACAGTTCCAAGATTTCAGGAACAGATAGTACTGATGTGATAAAAGGTTAGTGTGAACATGCTATGGAGCTAGTAACATCCCGGTAGCGCTACAGCTACTGAGATGTAACATCAACTGCAGTGACATACAATTCATTCTTGCCTTTGTAGTACATAACCTAATTTACAGTCTTTTTAGTCATGCAGGAACATTTAATGGGTTAATCACAATATATGGTAGGTCACATCCTTTGATATCTAGCAATGTTTTTATGCCTTTGGCTCCTAGAAATCACAGCAAAGATTTGTTCCATTGATTGATTGATTGATTGATTGATTGATTGATTGATTATGTGCCATCAAGTCATTTTCAACTCCTAACAATCACATAATTTGTTCCATGGAGGGTCTAAAAGAGATTCTTGGTTTCTGCTACACCAGGATGGAAATTTCATTCTCACAAAACAAAGCTTTTGAAACTGGGGTCATAAATCAGTACAATATGAGCATGAGTATGAATGATTTAAAGAATCCCTTCAAATGTCTCTGTTTTAGTTAAGCTATTAGCTTAGCTGCTCACAGAAATACTTCGGATTTTTTGATATATACCATCAAACTTCTTTGAAGACTATGTCTCTTTGGGGTTTTAAACACACAGTATTTATCTTTAAATCATTCTGTGAGACTAAAAGAACATTTCTTTCTTTTTACTAAAACCAAAATCTATTACATGATAAAACCAACTTTCAGTACCAAGAGCTTACAAAGTTAGTTTAGCTTGGCATCACATTCACACAATGTGACAGACACATTTCTATGTCAGGGCTTGAGAAATATTTGATTAACAGGTCTATCTGAATCATACACCAGTCAAATCTGAGTGGTCTTTTCTGGAAAGCTGATCTGGCTTCAGCATTAGCTGATTTCTCCCTTTATATTCTTTCTAATCTAACATTTGCTTAATCAGCCATATCTCAGTTTTGGTAGACATTTATAGCAGATAGTTTGAATTAATACCATCTTACTTTCCAAATCATTAAATCCAGGGGGAGGGGTCAAAAAGTCAAGATGGCAGCCACAACCAAGCAACTGGTTTTGTATATGTGTTGACATCATGCACCTATACAAAAGGTGGAGCTTTGAATGCACAGTCACAGTAAGCCAGGAATGGTTTAATTTTTTGAGACAAATTGTGGGAGGCAAGAAACAGGAACCATACTGTATATACTGCTAGGCATCTTTACTCCAGATTAGTTTAACCAGCTGTGACCAACCAGATGGTCACATTGTGAGAGCAGGGATGGAAGGGAGGGATAAGGAGTTAGTCCTGAAGTGTATAAAAGACTCTAAGTTGAGGTATGGTAGGTGGGAGAGGGAGAGAGAGAGAGAGAAAGAAAGAACAAAGAACAAAGAACAAAGAACAAAGAACAAAGAACAAAGAACAAAGAACAAAGAACAAAGAACAAAGAACAAAGAACAAAGAACAAAGAACAAAGAACAAAGAACAAAGGAAGAGTGTTGGGAAAAAGCAGAGTAGGGGACTTCTCCCCCTTTAATGGAAGAAAGATTACTCCCAACAAGAGGAGATTGGTTGGCAGCTTGATTAGTCCCAACAAGAAGATTTGGTGGCAGCTTGACCAATGTGGTTGGACGGAGACTTGCAAGTTTTCAGTGAAGCATCTTCACTTAACATTCTTTGGTCTGTCACCAAATGCTTTTTCTTGGAGATTCTCTATATTTGATTTATTATTATTCTCATCCAATACAGATGGTGATTCCTCTGTCACACTGTACCCTTTCCATACAAGAACTTTGAACTTATAGAGATGATTCAATAAAGTCATCTTTATGGTTCTACTCTGAATATTTAATACTTCTCTGCCTTTTGACTTGGGCTGGTTGAAATGACGTTAGCTTATGGATCAATTGCCTTAACTGTTGGCTTTAGCTAGCTTTTGCTTCTGGGTCTTTGGCACCATTAACTACCAGGAGAGTTTTCAGTCTGCCTGGAGATCTTTAATTGAAGATTGAAGCTGATCTCCAAGATTTCTTCTCAGTCCTTTGCCTCTCTATCCTTAATTTTTAAGAGTTGGACAGGGATACATTTTACCAGCAAGACAGGAGGTTTTTTTTTTTCCCCCTCTCAGCCTGAGAGAGTAGAGTGGTCCTGCCCTGCCCAGTTGCTTTGTTAACATTACTCACTTAAACTGAAGATGTTTCTTTACTCTACCATTGGTAGCAGAGGAAGAGTACCAGAAAATTTCCACTGGGGAATGTATGTAGTATCAATGGGCTACATGTGAGAACTGTGCAGAGATCCAGATTTGAGGGCAAAATGTTATTGAAAGCATATGTGGGCACCCATTTTATTACCTGTTGAGAACACCTTAAAGCTGACACACAAGTCCAGGAAAAGATGTAGCTGTTTTAACATTCCTGATGGGCGCTGCATGCATGATCATGCACATTCCATATTACATTTTGCCCTTTGAACCCAGATTTCTGCACAACCCCACACATTGTTACCCTACCAGCTCTATTATTGTTCCCTGCTCTATTTATAAAATATCCTTATTAGTTCAGCTGTCAAGCAGGGCTGAGGAAGCTTATGCTGTCATCTATTGTCAGTCTGACAAGATATTATTTCTTGTCATTTCTGGCTTTCTCACTAGGTTCTGCACAATTGCCATATCAATCCATTGGCAGTTATTCAGTGCAAGCTAGCTGTATTTTTTATATTGGGTAGATCAAAATCGTTACATTTTCTTCTTTGAAGGTTATGCTGTGTTTATGCTGTAAAAAATTTATTTTGTTTGGTCATGGGTCATAACAATAAAGTCTTTCTATGAATTACACAGAGTTCCCTGACAAAAGGACTTAATAGAAAAATGTTACATGTATCTGAGTATGTAGGTAGAAAATTCCCTTCCAATCTTTTGGAAGGAGGCACCTAAAATGGAAAAAGAGAGCCAGAGAAACACATAGTATAGCAGAACATCTCTCCTATAATAATACCACAAGGCTATATTAATATATTTTGGCATATATCTTCCTTCAGTTGAGCTTGACTCCGACTGACTTCCTGGACACGTCCATAAACTTTCCATGACAATACCATAGAAGTGGTTTGCCATCAACTTCTTTGGAGATCCTTTTTCACCTACTAAATATGCCTTACCTTGCTTAGCTTTTTGGAGATCAATCAAGATTAGTGTGGACTGCTAGTTGCAGACAACAACAAAATACTTATTACTATCTTGAGGGGGGGGGGTTGTCTTTGCATCCTCACTAGAAAGACACCATTAGCTCAAAGCGGGAAGGACACGTACGCAGGATACCTTGAGGGTATTCAGGGAAGGGTCTACAGTTAAACTGGTTCAACCTGCCTTGTGTACCTTGAGGGTCTCCAGGAAAAGGCCTACAGCTAAACCGGTTCAAACTGCTATTCAAACTGCTATTCAAATTGCTATTCAAACTGCTTTGTCCCTGTAAACTATAAAAACTCAGCTTGCATTTCCGGTGGGGTGGCAAAACCCTGGCATAGTTGCTGCCTATGCATTGGGCTATTGACCACCCAGCTTCCTTTACTTGGCTGAATAAAAAGCTGTTTCTTTCTAAGAGCCTCCTCCTGAATTCTTGGCATTGAATTTCTCTGGGATTCAGGGTTGCAAACCTTACAATCTAAAGAGTGCCCCCCATAAGAAAAGGAAAATGAGAACTCAAGCCAGCTGAAATATGGCATGAAAACTGTTCTAAGGAAAAAGGTGCCAAAACATTCTGCATGTACAGTACTACATTCCTGATCTGCTAAAATGTAATATCATAGAAACAAAGTTGGAAGGGATGATCAAATCCAACCTCTGCTCCCTACTGGAATCAAAATAAAAGCATTTTATTTGAACATATCCACCCAGAGCAGCCTATCAGTTTCCTAATGGCAACATTGTCAAACTGCTCTTTCAATTAAGAACGTTTTCCTAGCATTCAAATGGAATCTGCCTTCCTGTGATTGAAATCTAATCTTCCATGTCCTGCCCTCTGGGAAAACACAACAGAGGATAACCCATTTTTCCCCAGTCAGGTTTCCATGATAAAGGCAAGGTCTGCCCTGCACAGAGAGCAGCAGTCTCAGTATACCTGTCAGCTATACCATTTCTCGGGTACATGTTTAGCATGCTTCTGGAAGAGTACAAGACCCATGTTTAAGCAAAAAGGTCTAGGGTGGTTGGTTTTCAGAAATACTCTAGAGCAGTGTTTCTCAAACTTGGCAACTTTAAGATGTGTGAAATTCAGCATGGCTGGCTGGGGAATTCTGGGAGTTGAAGTCCACACATCTTAAAGTTGCCAAGTTTGAGAAACACTGCTCTAAACTATGTTCAGAAATACTCTAATTGAAGAACCTCCATGCCAACAACCTGTCATCCCATCAACTTGAAAGGTGGCTAAAGCTCCATCTAGGCACCCAGCAATAGTCACCCTATTCTGCCTCACTCATTAAGGACAATGATTGATGGCTGCTTTTCCTGCATGCAAGTCACCCTCAGTGGGAGACATGATGCACCTAGAAGAATCCACCAATAGATGCCCTTGAATTGTCCTGCATTATAACCATAAGGAAAGCATCAGTTGTCAGCCTCCTCAATGAGAGCTTAGCTGTCAATGACTTGAAATTTATGTCACCATACTTTTATGCTGGCTTAAAGACAGGAGGAATGCACATTAACGAGGCCTTGAAGAGCCCAGAGAGAAAGAATGCCACATGAAACACCTTTTGAGGTACAGGGGGAACAGATTCCCTTCCTTCCTTCCTTCCTTCCTTCCTTCCTTCCTTCCTTCCTTCCTTCCTTCCTTCCTTCCTTCCTTCCTTCCTTCCTTCCTTCCTTCCTTCCTTCCTTCCTTCCTCAGTGCAGAGCAAATATCTTTCACAATTAAGTATATGATAATGGAAGAAAGTCAACAAATATTTGTAGATGGGGAGAGAACTTAGTTTTCTATCTATCTATCTATCTATCTATCTATCTATCTATCTATCTATCTATCTATCTATCTATCTATCTGAATTTCTGAGTCTATATACAAATCAGGGCAGTGATATGCTGTGGCCTGTACTTTCCCAAATGCTGTATTTGTAGTTCCAAATGAACTATGAGGAATAGTAGCATAGCAAAATCTATGTACTAAGGAAATATACACACAAAAATCTGTAAAAGAAATGTGTACATTTTTATATCTTTTTTTTTTTTAATTTTCAGAGTGATGTAGCGAGAGGACAGAGGGAATTCAGGACTCAAAGTGACAGAAAGAAATCGAATTTGACAGATGTGTCCATCCTTATCTGCAAGCTACTGGGGGTAACTGCAGTTAATTTACAAGGCAATGTCAATTATCAGATTAAATTACTGTGAATTTTGCAGAAAACAGGCCTTTAGAATTCAAGCCTTGCAATATTCTTGAAACCAAATTAAGAGAAAAGATGGATTAAAAAAAATCTTAACTTAGAATTGAAAACTTCTATAAATTTTCTGAACCCTGCAGTAGCACTGATCTACTTCTCACAGGGGTTCTGATAGCAGGAACTGGTACAAGGGAAAAAAAATAGTATCACACTGGGACCAAAGAGACTTACCATTAAAGATTGCATCAAATGCATTTCAACCAGGTTAAAGAAAAGATAAAGGCTGGTTTCATATGACCCAATGAGAAACATCCTCATGTTATTGTTCCTTTGGGGGCCAGGCTGGTTAAGAATAATGCTGATGCTAGAAAGATTCTGGTTACAGTTGTAGGCACACTCATGTAGAAATATCCTAAGTGATACCTGACCTTGATTGGTCTTAAAAAAAGAGATAGGGATAGCCTGGATGGGAGACCACCAGGAAATCTCAGGATTATAATTTAGAAGGGGAAGCAGGGAAAAGAAGTTCAGAAGTAGGCAAAGCCAAATCACTTTATTGTTGCCAAGAGAAATACATAGACATGGATATGCATTCACCAAGAGTCAAACTCAACTCGGAGGAGTCTATTTTCACATTTATGTGAGAATATCCCCTTCTGCCTAATACAGATAGTAAAAATGTGCATGGGGGTCTTCCTTAATTTTATCTGCACAACAGTCCTGTGAGATAATATGGGTTGAGAATCAGTGACAGGTCCAAAGTGACTTAAGAATCTGGTTTTAAGGAAGGAACCAAATGAATGCCTCCAAAATTCCCACACAACTGCATCATACAGTGGGTTCAGTTTCCCTGCTCCTCATAATAACACTGATGTTACTATTTATGGACAGTTTTCTGCTTCCTACTTGTCAACACTTGCAAGAGGCCCATGGCCTGTGGCAACTATTAAATGTGCAGGACCAGTGAGACAGAAACAGTAATGTACAAACATAGGTTGGGGTTGACTTAGTTTTCCTCCTGGGTTGCAGAGAGTAAATAGTCAGACAAATTATATATAAGTTGACCTCTTTCCCCCATTCGTTACCTTGAGAATCCCAGACTATGATGAGTGTAACTGAGGAAAACAGTTTGCTCAATTGAACGGTTTCCCCACAGATCTGTTTTCAGGACATCATTAAATGCTCTTATTCTATCAAAATTCGCACAGAAGGTTTATTGTTTATTTACTAGCTGCATTTATATGCTGCCCAGCAGTGAAAACTCTTGGATAACATTCATAATAAAGGTTAAAACCTTTTCATAAACATTAACATAATTATATGAACATTACAATGAATTAAAACTGTCATCCAAATTACATGTACCAGGAGGTGAATCCACTGAATTCTATGAAATTTATTTTCTAACAGATATATATGTAGGGTTGCATTATAAGACAGTTACAGAGGACAAAGGAATGGAAGGAGATATATACAGTAGGTATACTGTATGTGTGTGTGTACCCCCATCACATTTAAAACTAGAAGACTATGAAACTTGGCATAATAAATAACCCTTTGCCTATTTCTGATGAAGCATCTAGAATAGGGTTCGGGGTTTTTTGTAGCCACATCACACTGCTGACTCATATTTACTTTGTGCTTTATTACAGTTCCAAAATGTGTCCTACCACCACTGTACTGGATCAGGGATGGGCTAAATCTCATTTTTCGTAAATTGCTAAACTCCAGCTCATATCTGTCCTAGAATGAATGTGAAGGTAATGGAAGATGCATTCCAAAAACATCTGGAAGTTGGACATTGCCCACCCCAATACAGAGTGGAAAGATGCAAGGATGCACTGATGATTCAGTGCATCTCTATCATTCTGTTCAGGATCCCTGTCCATGGGAGCTGGACCATCCAGTGTCAGCGGGGTGGATTTGTAGCAGTGATGGAAAAAGTCTCTTTTGAGTTAGGTTTACTTTACAATGACTCCATGGGCATATTTTCTTGGCAACCCTATGGAATATATTATAATTTATTCCATATATATATATATATATTTATTCCATATATATGGAATATATTATAATTTATTCCATATATTCCATATATTCTATGGAATATAATTTATTCCATATATAATATAATGTAGGATTTCATTATATATTTTAATTTAGTTAATTAAATACAAAATACATTTATTCCATAGGTATTTAATAATTTGGCCTTTTTGATCAGATACAAAGTTACATTCATACAGCAAAATTAGAGGGGCACTGGACCTATCCTTAGGTTTTAGGGGGGCTCCATGTGATCTAGACATCTCAAATTTTGCATTCCTTGTCTATGTTGTTCTGCAGAGGATTCGTGATATGTGATATTACAGCAGGATCCTAGAGCTCTTTTGGGTTTTTTTGTACCATGTCAGCTTGTAAGGAGCTCTTATAATACATGCCCTGGAGTAAGTCTCATTCATCTCAGTGGGAATTACTGCAGAGTAGACATCCTGGATATTTCTGACTGCATCTCCTCTGGACAGCTAACTGTGAAATATGTCCACTTCTGCTTTCATAACTTCCCTTTTTCTTATGAATATTTGCCTTTTGATCATGATGCAACTGGCAAACAGATGGAGCAGACAGTATTTCTTGGGCCATTTTCCACAATGCTTTTTGCTGTTCATCAAAAGATCCAGCAACATATCTTTGAACATACTGCTTTGTTTTCTGGTGACAATGCTGTGGGATAGCAGGGAAAATGTGAACTCTGCATTAAAAAAAAAAACCAATAATGGAAAACATGCAGAGCTTGACTTGTAGAATTTTTTCCAATCTCTTTACCAGCAGTGGCCAAAAGAGGCATCTATATTTTCTTCTCTGTGTTACTCTATATCTATTTCTGATTTCCCTTTATGTTCTGTCTGTATGTGACTTATGTACTGGGAAGTAGAGGACAAGCTGCATACCTTCCATTTTGGGTCACATGACCCAGTGGCGATGGGAGTGTAGAATGGAGCAATCAGCAACATTCCAAGCCACTGTCTGACTTCCTATCCCATAAGGATATATTGGAGGGATTCATAATTTATAATAATTGGGATAAGAGCAACAAAGAGGCAGGTGGGTAAGACAAGAAGGGAGACATGATGGGACATAGAGGTAAATACAGGTGAAACTTGAAAAATTAGAATATCGTGCAAATGTTCATTTATGTCAGTATGGCAACTCAAAAGGTGTAACCAATATATGAGATAGACGCATTACATGCAAAGCGAGGTATGTCAAGCCTTACTTTGGTATAATTGTGATGATTATGGCGTACAGCTTATGAAAACCCCAAATTCACAATCTCAGAAAATTAGAATATTACATGACATCAATAGCATAAGGATTGGAAATAGAACAATATCGGACCTCTGCAAAGTATAAGCATGCATATGTATTCAGTACTTGGTTTCGGCCCCTTTTGCAGCAATGACTGCCGCAATGCGGCATGGCATGGATGCTATCAGCCTGTGGCACTGCTGAGGTGTTATGGAATACCAGGATGCTTCAATAGCGGCCTTCAGCTCCGCTGCATTGTTCGGTCTCATGTCCCTCATCTTTCTCTTGGCAATGCCCCATAGATTCTCTATGGGGTTCAGGTCAGGCGAGTTTGCTGGCCAATCAAGCACAGTAATCCCATGGTCATTGAACCAGGTTTTGGTACTTTTGGCAGTGTGGGCAGGTGCCAAGTCCTGCTGGAAAATGAAGTCAGCATCCCCATAAAGCTCATCTGCGGAAGGAAGCATGAAGTGCTCCAAAATCTCCTGGTAGACGGCTGCGTTGACCCTGGACTTAATGAAGCACAGTGGACCAACACCAGCAGATGACATGGCTCCCCAAATCAACACAGACTGTGGAAACTTCACACTGGACTTCAAGCATCGTGCATTGTGTGCCTCTCCATCCTTCCTCCATACTCTGGGTCCTTGGTTCCCAAATGAGATGCAAAAGTTGCTCTCATCAGAAAAGAGGACTTTGGACCACTGGACAACAGACCAGTTCTTTTTTCTGTAGCCCAGGTAAGACGCTTCTGACGTTGTTTGTTGTTCAGGAGCGGCTTGACAAGAGGAATACGACATCTGAAGCCCATGTCCAGGATCCGTCTGTTTGTGGTGGCTCTTGATGCACTAACTCCAGCCTCAGTCCACTCCTTGTGAAAGTCCCCAACACTTTTGAATGGCCTTTTCCTGACAATCCTCTCCAGGCTGCGGTCATCCCTGCTGCTTGTGCACCTTTTTCTTCCACACTTTTCCCTTCCACATAATCTTCTATTGATGTGCTTTGATACAGCACTTTGGGAACATCCAACTTCTTTTGCAATTACCTTTTGGGGCTTTCCCTCCTTATGGAGGGTGTCAATGATGGTTTTCTGCACAACTGTCAGGTCAGCAGTCTTTCCCATGCTTGTGATTCCTACTGAACCAGCCTGAGAGACCATTTAAAGGCTCAGGAACCCTTTGCAGGTGTTATGGATTCATTAGCTGATTAGAGTGGGACACTTTGAGCCTAGAATATTGAACCTTTTCACACTCTTCTAATTTTCTGAGATTGTGAATTTGGGGTTTTCATAAGCTGTACGCCATATTCATCACAATTATACCAAAGTAAGGCTTGACATATCTCGCTTTGCATGTAATGCGTCTATCTCATATATTGGTTTCACCTTTTGAGTTGCCATACTGACATAAATGAACATTTGCATGATATTCTAATTTTTCACGTTTCACCTGTAGCTAGAAAATTAGTTTTGGTGCACACTCCTTCCTTTAAAGAGAGTTAGTCCTTGGTTCCCATACATACAATATATCATGAAGCATGGGAAACCACACTCTGGCTTCTAAGAAGGCCTACATGTCTTCAAACACTGTAAATCAGCAGATGTATAAAAAGGGGAAGTTGGAAACTCAATAGTTCTTTTTCTCCCCCCCCCTTGATATTTTAATTGCTAAAATTGTTTTGCTTATCTACTTTTTTTTCCTTTTATTAAGGAAAAAATATTTTATTGTAAAAAATATTAAGTAGCAATAGAACAAAGACCTTAACACTAAGTAATCAGCACAAAACCTTTACTAAGATCAGTAAAGCTCCAGACCCAAAATATTTTACTGCAATCAGCAGTGATTTTTTTCCCCTTAATGTTATATTCAGTTCTGGATGAAAAAGTCAGATAATCTTATGTTTGTAATATTGACACCCTAAATCATAATTAATATTGATAGAATACTTCTCCCTTTCTTTATTTCCAATAGTCTAAGCTATCTAAACGATAGTGTCAATGATCTTTAATCAATGCTGTATCAATATCATTGTATCAAAACAATGTAACATATTAAGATTTACAGAAACATACTAATAAAAAAAGAAGGAAAAAAAAGGAATCATCATGGATAAAAGAGAGAGAGAGAGAGAGAGGGAGTGAGAGAGAGAGAGAGAGATTTCTCTGATTCAGGTGACAAAACATTTGCCCCTTCACTCTAGTGATTGTAAATAGAAAAGCCACAACCTTCCTGCAGTAAGGTCAGGCTGACATTGTCTGCAAGTACAGTTCTAGCTAACACCTTTAAGGTGGCCAGTGATATTGCCTGCCTTTTGTCTGTTCCTGTTGGATGCTTCTATTTTGAATGCATGCATTGTTTTAGGACAGTGCATGGAACAATCGAGAGTCTTGTGGACATAGCCCCAAAATAACTGGCCCTAGGCAGTTACCAGCATTCAATTTAATCTTGATAGTCAAATCTCTCAAATGATAGTCAGGTTATTTTTGAACTTCATCTAAGATCTGTTTATGCTTTAAAAATCAACCGTTTCCCTTTATCTTACAGTAAACTGACATCAAAGTTGAATGGACTCTCGGGATTTAGAATTAGCAAACCAGAATAAATCCACTCCATTTGTGTGTGTGTGTGTGTGTGTTTGTATCTGAACTATCACATTGCTGGACTGTTTTTCTTTTTAATTAAAAATCGAAGCAGATATTTGCTAGGTCAGACCCCAGAGCAGGGGGGATTTCACTTATATTAAGCAATTCATATCATATAATGATGGAAAGATATACAGGGGGAAAAAAAACCTTAATGAAAGTGCCTGATGCTGCTATCAATACATAAGGCTTTTAATATTAAGGAAAAAAAATGTAGAACTTCTAATGTGGCTCCTCTTCCGCATGGATTTGGGGGGGGGGGCGGAGACTGAGAAGGAAGATAGATACTAGGTGAACTTAGTTCTAGATGCTGTTCATCTCACCTGAAATGGGAGCAAAATGCCCACGTTCACTTCTACTAGGTTTGGGATAAACTTCATTTTCATCCCTACTTGGGGCTTAGATAATGTTAATGGAAATGAAATATCTCCATTATATGCCCTTAAATCCAGTTGGCAACTCCTTCACTCAAGCACAAAACAATTTCTCATTTGTCATGTAATTCACATGTCAGGTTGAGTTAATAAAGGGTTAAACTTCTGCAGCCCTTTTTCAGATCTTACACATTCACTCCAAGCACTAAAGCTGCAGTTATTTCTGGAGAGGAACATCATGCCCACATGTTTTTCTTCCCACGTTTATCAAGAACCTCAGGGTGATTTGTGGTAGTAATCCATCCTTATCTTCTCTTTCACTACATTTTTAAAAAGGAAAAAGAAAAAAGAGGCTCCAGTCACAGAATTCCAGCATCTTGTCTAATCTGGATCTTAGCTTCTATAAAAATATGGGGCAAGTACAAAAAATATATTCTTACTTTCAGCACTGCTCTCTTAAAAAGATGGTTACACCTTGTTTTGCCAAGAAACCATGAGTGTTGTATGAATGAGAAGTATGATGTTATATTTTTATTATTTAATTGACCAACACAGTTAACAGACAGGGACATACTATAGATGCTTTGTTACATGTACATTCGCACTTAGATAAACTTGCATACTTCTGAAGGCATCAGCAAAAAGTGGAAATTACTTACATACCTAAACTTCTACATAAACAAAAAATTCTGTTTATTGCAGCCAAGTCAAAAGTTGCTAACTATCCATGTTTGCATTTATGTAGTCAGATGCTTGATAACTTCCCTGCTCAGGGTCCAGAAGAAACAAAAGTTGTATCAGTGCCTTGTTCATTTGGATCAGCTAAGTGGATACCGAGTTGCGAAGACCTGCTCTAGATAATTCCAGAGAGATCTTGAGTGCTTGTTATTTCATAGGACAACATGGAGATAAGGAAGCCACCCAGCACTGAAAGCGATTGGGGAAAAAATATCTTGGGAGAAAAATCCACCATTAGATTTTTCTAATTTTACTTTATATTGAGCCTTTTCTTTCATCTCCTCTCAACATTTTAAGTTTCTTGACAAGACAAGATATACAGTAAATATACTTAATCTGGCAAAGTGATTATTGCTTAAAAATTAATATGGATCAACTATTACAGTTTTTCTTTTAAACAGATATCTCAAAGCCATCATTTTATACACACACACACACACATATACATATACACAGACACACAGACACATATATATATCACACACACATGCACATACATACAAACACACACACAATCCCAGCCCATTTTTATCAATGTTGGTGTCTTTCCTTGCTTTATATAATTGGATTCATTACGTAGTTGAAAAGTAGTTCAAAATTTACCCTAATCTACGTCTGATGATGAAGAGGATAACTCAGATTTTGGTAACATTTGTGATCATTAACAGCATGTAAGGCTTTTGCATGCCACAAAGCAAACACTCTTTATTCGGGGATCATAAGCAGCATAACCTACATAGATCAGCCTTGCTTTTCCTCATGATTTCGACATATTGACTCTACTCATACCAGGCCTAATCCAAGACATTTTGCTGCCTCAAATGAAGGCAAATTTGCCTTCTCCTCCCTTTATATGGAAATGTCCCTCACACTGCTCTCTTACTGAAGTCTTGTCCAACCCTGGCAATGGGGGTAGCCTAGCTTTGGGGAAGAGGGGATGGTCAAACACACACTCTTCTGTCTGCTCTGCACTCTTCAGCATTTATTGCCTGAATCAGCCAGCAAATCATGACACTTGGAAGGATATCTTAATGATAATAACCGAAAACTTGGATGCATGGCTGATATAAGGTGTGCCTGGTTGAGAAGTGATAAAATAAGAACTGATGCTTTTGATGGGAATCCTCTCCTACATGTACTTTGAAAATTCCCACATTTATTTATTTTTAAAATGTTTATTTTTCATAAAAGATTACCAGCTCATTCCAAAAAAACTGTGATATACATCAACAATAATACTATCGACGCAGCTTAACCAATAATGCAAATAATAGTATATACAGTAAACATTAATATGAAATAACATATGAGCAGATGTCCCTTGGTTTTTGTTAAGATTGCTGATTCTTAATATTTAAGTAGACTTTTAACTGCATACTCAGCAAAAATACATATCTTGTGATGGCTTCCTGTGATTTATTTTTTTAGTGCTAACGAAGAGTCAACGTGTGTGTATGTGTGTATGTATGCAGTACTGAAACACAGGTGCCTTTTAATGTGTGTGCATGTGTGTGTGTTGGCTGTAGCACAGAAACATAGATGCTTTTCACAAATTCAGCAAAAGGGAATGCTAGTCTTAAATTGTTCATCTCTGCAGAAGATACATTGATTTTAGCTTTCAGAGGTTAAAAGATAGATACCGTTGTGTGTTTCCCAACAAAGAGGCACTTCTATTTCTGCAAGTAATGACAGATACTAGGTGTTTGCTTATTATAAAAGAAGAGCTCTCTTTAATAAAAGTTGCTTATTCACACAGGTTGGGATGTCAAGGTTGATGTGCCCTTTTTTTTCCTCCCCTGTCATCTGAGGGTTTTAGATAATGCACCATCCTGAATTTTAGTATATACTATAAAAGGGGAATAAAAATGCCTGTTCTCTCATGCCAAGGAAGCAGCTCAAACATTGTAATAATAATAATAGAGCAAATTTATTTCAGATTAAATGTACTTTTAAAAGCAAGGAAGAAGGATATACCTGACACCTGCAAGAGTTTCATCATCACTGCTTCTGATAACAAACTCAGCTTGTGTGTGGATGGAAAATTATTGGGAATAATTTCCAGCTGAGTTTGCACCCAGGACACACCCAGTCAATTCCTATAGCCAGATCGGAGCAAACACACAGGCTACTTACTTCAGCTTTGGGGGGGGGGGGAATCAGCAAACAACAAAACAGTTAGCTGGCAAAATGGGACAAAAAGAAGGGAGAAAGAGACATGAACAAAAGGTAAACGTTTTCTCTCTTTTTCTTTCCTTCACGAAGAACTTTCCAGAGCTGTAAGCAATAATGTGGGTAATTATCACGGAGAGTCCCAAAGAGAGGGCCCTTTGATTGCTCCACCTTTAACTGTTTTATGTATGTAACAGTAACAGAAAAGAGATGGAAAGTAGGACACCAGATGATCCTTCCTCTTTTCTGCAACATAAAAAGGCCAATTTCTTTCTATGCACAACTCACACAACTGCCTTGCTCCCTGACACTAATTTCACAGACCACTCGGAATGTTGAGATTCTCATGGAGGTTTTCTTATGAACATTGAGGTTCCCCATGGCAGGAGAGGGCACAGTACTGTGGAGATAGGCTCTTCAGTTATGTCATCAGCTCAACATAGAGAGGGGAAGGGATGCTCACCGCTCCTTAGATGTTGAAATTTACTCCAAAAAGTACTGTATTTTTCCATCTATAAGACAATACTTTTTTCTAAAATCATTACACTAAAAATTGAAGGGTGTCTTATGCAAGGAAGTAAGCTGAGGAGAGAACCGCACGGTTGCGAAACTGCCCATACTTTGTCTCTGCAAACAGGCTTCCTCCAATCATGAGCCTTAGGTAACTGACGTCAGCTGATGCTGAACAAACCAATTGGAGGAAGTCTGTTTGCAGAGACAAGCTATTTCACTCGTGATTGGAGGCTAGTGATAGGAAGCCTGTTTGCAGAGGTAAGCTATCGGCAGTTTCACTCATGATTGAATGTAATCAGTTATGCAAAAGAGCATGGAAATAGAGCTGCAGAGAGACAATTTGGATCTCCTCCCACTGAGTGTATCATGTAAATGTTACCTAATTACTAAATAAAAATGTGTTCTGCTTAATCTTTAAAATATTGATTTCTTAATTTTGGGTTGGAAAAGTGGGGGTCGTCTTATACATGGGGGTGTCTTATAGGTGGAAAAATATGGTACTGGCTGAGTGGGACTTCAGTCATGTGTAATCTGGTAACAAACTGATGCACAGAAGTCATTTTGGTTATGAATACAATTTTGATATTGGAACAGTTACCCTTCAAGCAAGCGGCCACCTCCAATTCTGAATGTCTTCTCCAAAAATAATTTGCCATGCTAATGGGCATGTTTTCGAGCTGTTGCTTCAATCATAGCTCCTCAAGCACAGTGTTATGTATGAAGTATATGATAAACAGACACAAACACACCCATCTGTTATGCTTACATAATGAATTTTGCTTTTTTTCCATGCAGGAGACTCACCCCCAATGCCTTTTCTGTCACCACATCACCAATTGAATTTCCCAAGAGTCACATCTGTAATTTGCAATGAAGAAAACAAAGATTGTCATCAGACATTTGGAAAATAAATGTCTCTTTAATCAACATAGGAATTACTTTATTGCAGAACTGTAATTTATCTAGCTGGGTACCCTGTCTTCCAGAGTAGTCTATCTACTAACCAAATATATGCAGAACCTCAGGGAATCACACAACTATAGCAAATGGTCTCTATCCATAGAGAACAATATATGCACCGTAACAGCTCAAACATGAGAGCACTCTATCTTCTTTTGGCAGGTAGCCCCTGCTGCCAGCACAGATGTATCACACCACAATCCCTTGAGGCACATTAAGAAATATACATCTAGTAACTCCTGACTGAATAAGAATTTGTTGCAAATATTTTGCAAAGAGGAGCCACCGTTTAGTTCTCAGCTTTGGATTTGCCCCATGTTGACATGGAACATTGTGTTTTGTTGGAATTTCTTGTTTTCTTACATTCTGCTTGCTCTTTGCAGCAGAAGGGATTAGTATTGATTTTGAACTTCTTTGACTCTTCTCATAAACAGATGGATGCTTTTCTTGAAGCAAAACTTGACAATGCATTGTGTGTACTAATGTAGATCATATAAACAAGGCTTTCCTAGTATCAACTGTTGCTTTGCAAGTCATTATGCAAACTCCACTGCTTGTGTTCCTTGTATCCTACTAAGTCTCTCTTTTCATGATTCATTTGGCTTTGTATGAGTGTCCTTAGGGATTTAGATTTCAGGCAATGCTTTTTTTCCCCCTTTTTTTCCCCAGATATGTAATATTTATTCACCACAACACGAGAATTGATTGCAGCAACAGACATTGTTGTATAGGCAATTGACGGTGACAAAACTCATCCCTTTCCTCCCCATTTTTGGGAAAAAGGGATTGAAACTTGCCTTTTTTATTTTTTATAATTTTATTAAACATTACAATTAAAAAGATAAAAACTAACACAAACTAAAACATAAAAGAAAAAATAGTGCAGAAAAGGAAAAACAGAAAAATAGAAAAGAAAGAAAAATAAGGATATAATAAAAGAAAAAGAAAAATATATAAAGAAATGACTTCTCCCCTTCATCACAAGTATAAATAATTTTAGTAATTTACCACCTTCTCTTAAAATATAACAAATGATCTCTCCTTCTGATATCCCATCTCTTATCTATAAACAAAGCCTCAAGGCCTCATTATTCAGTCCTGATCAGGAAAAGTCCATTAAGGGTTACCAGAGATGACAACACATCTATTTTAACCTTGATCAAGTAAATCACCTTTATACTCCTTCCTTTTACTTTTAACAATCTTGATATTTCATCCCTTCAAATAATGTCCTAGAAATTGATTTCTTTTCATTTTTTCTTTGTTCCTTCTCACAAAATCTTTCAAAAGTTTAACAGGTTTCTTTTGTAAATCCAATATAGGAAAGTTATCCAGGTCACTCTTCTGGTTTGTTATTTGTATATCCCTTTTAATTATTAAGACATCAGCTGGTTTCATTTGTATATCCTGTGTAGCATCTTTTTTCATATCATTCTTGTAGCTTGTCATTTTTAAATCCACTTTCAAATCAATCTCAGTCTTGTCTGGTAAAACTTGTTCCTCTTCCATAGCATTTTTTAAACACAGTGTATAATGGCAGACACTCTTAAAGTTAACATCTGGGTCCATTGTTTACAAATATCCTTCAATGCATCCAACGTTAAAGTATTTTTCTCCATTCTGTATTAGTAAGTCAAATTTAAACTTCTCCTTTAATTGTAATTTTTGGTTCCTTCTGGTTCCCTCTAGTGTTCAGCCTTCAGAGTCTCATCCTATCGTTTTTGGTTTTTTTTTAAGAATTCAAAACAGGATTTTCCCACAGGAAGGATTCTTATAATTGATTTCAAAATCTTATTTCAAATCCATCTGGACCCTTAGTCAATTTGTAAGTTGCCAAAATCAGTGTCCTAATCACCTTTTTGCTGTTTATTCCCCCCCAAAAAAGATTTTTTTAAAGTCCTTATCCTTCTATGTAAAGATTCTTTCACTAAGGATTGAAAGAGACTCACCTGGTGCTATAAAACCTGTCACTCCAAAGGTTCCTAATAGCTGAAAAGCAGTTAAGAAGTGATTTCCAGAAATGGTTAAGAAATGAGGCTTGACAAACCTTATGTCCATACAGGCTGCATTACAGCAGTAAGCTTGGTTGAAATCCCTCGACTCCCAGCCACTCAACTCATGAGCCGACTGCAAAAACCTCAGTTCCTGCACTCTATTCATGAGCAGCAGCTGTCCGGAGTACAAGTGGGTGATCTCAGGATCTCTTCTTTTTCCAGACAGACTTTGCCAGCCAGAATTCACCATCTGGCTGCTGATCTCTGCTGCAGTGCTGTCCCCGCTCCTTCAGGGCTGTCTAGTTTGCCACGAATCCTCACCAGAAGTCCAGATTTCAGCAATGTTAATTCCACCAGAATTTCTCAGTTTTTCAGGGGCCACAAATGCCTTAGTATATTTAACAGTATGGACCAGCAGCTGGAAGAGGTGGTATTAAAAAAATCATCAATATTTTGCCTGCTAAAAAGAAGCTAGTATACATGGTGCAGAAGGCATCAAAATTGAATTTGCTGGTGATTCGGAGTGCCAGGTTAAGTTAGGATAGTTAATGAAAATAGTGTGATTCCAAAAAATGTGGTGTATTTTTAAATTCTTCTCATTCAGTTTGATGGAAAAATCTCTCTCTCTCTCTCTCTCTCTCTCTTTTTTCAGTTAAATTATGGGTGGGATGTAGATTTTCTGCACTTATGAATAAGGGCTATATAAATGTTAATTGTTATACATAACCATCACACTTTTAACAGCAGCTTCCTTGCATTCTCATTTCAAAGAAACCCCATAAGACATCAGGACTGAATGCTTCCTCTGGGGACACAGGAACAGCCAAGGAGGCTGTCAAGTGAAAAAGAAATGCATATCAGAAAATACTGCCTTGCAACAATCAGATGTTGTTGTTGGTGAGATGGTGTTTGCTGTTCTGGGGAAAGATATCAACTGCGTTTAAAAAAAAAAAATGTTATTTTCATCTTTGCTGAAGGACCATTAGTAGGTACCATTAACTAAAGGAAGTAGCTGACTCTGCTAACAAAATTGGGAACAGCAGTAAAAGGGTCAGCCAATTTTTTTTAATAGTTCATGTTTGAAAATATAGTTGCAGAGAACAGCACACTAAGTTTATACTTCTAACACAGCTACTTCAATTTCTGTGCTTTCTTTAGAGAATATTTCATAGTTGTGCCTCTTCAATAAAGTAAACTGCTTAAGGAAGGTCCCACCCACTATAAATGTTTGGGTACCACTCTGTAAATAAGAGGTATTCGGCTATTGTCTGTTATAACAGCAGCAGCCATTTTGAGTTTCCTTCTTTAAAAAAAAAAAAAGGTCTGAATAAAGAAGAACAAAATGGAATCCACTTAGATTTTCTTTTTTCCCTCAAAGAATATTGCCATATTCCTGAAATGTTATTAAAAGAAAAAGTATACACTTTTGGGGGTGGGTGAAATATGTTCCTTATTAATTTGATGCAACCTAAGCTGGTTCTATCTTCTAGGTTTCATTCTACTTATTTGCTATGGTACATTGTTTTCTTCACAGATTATTTCTGGTCACTTCAACCTGATTCCTCACTTGCTTTACAGTGTCAAGGTCACCTTTCATATTACTTGATTTGCATGGAGAATGTTATTTAACTGTGTGTACCTGCAATTAAAAAAAAAAAAATCTCTGTCTAGTTCAGTGACAGAAATACAAAATGCAATCATAATCTGTGATCGATTGATTCAGGTGAAAATTCCTTTTCTACATAAGAATATTTCATTACCAATGACAATGAAACGGAAAACTGCAATTTTTCTCCCTCTTGGTAACAGAAAGGTCAGTATTAATGAGTAGTCTAAATCAAGTCAATTGGATATTAATTTATACAATGATATATCTAAATATTCACAGGTAGAAAGTAAGATTGCATGGGTGACTATTACATAACTTTCCAACAGATAATGCAGAATTTGGTAAACCCTCTGTGCCCAGTGCTGATTTGATTAGCAGGGGGCCATGAACAAACAGTACTAAATGCTTGGGCCTGATTAATTTATTCTTATATTGGCATGTAAGATCCTTCCCAATGGCACAGTCTACAACAGTTCAGTAATTTTTATAGACAGGAAACATGTGGATTGGCAAAAAGGCATGGTCCTTTTTCATGAGAGCTATACTTGGATGCAACAAAGTCATGAATCGATGGGAAAATTGGAGTGGGATTTTTTAAAACTGATTTGAGGTGGGACAGAGACCTTTAACTTACTCTGTCTCTAATTCAAGACTCTCCATGGAGCCCCATGTCCCAATGCACTGGAAAGGACGAAGTTGTAGAATGTGCCACAAGGAGAGGGTTTTTTTTGGGGGGGGGGGGTTGTAAGACCTTACTAAAAAGTGGAGCATTGGATTAAAGCATTGGATTAAAAGTGGAGCATTGGACCCTAAAGAGTCTCAAGTCAGACTCTTTAGGACAGATATGGAGAAATCATGGGAAGCGGAGACAGCAAGACCCATGCACATTTACTGCCACTGTGGTTAGACTTCAGTGTCATCTAAGATCTCTTTTTGTGATCTCTTCTGGTGAGGTACTGACTGATTTATTTTTTCATCATTCTCATTTCAGTTGATCTCTCCTCTCCTCTCCTCTCCTCTCCTCTCCTCTCCTCTCCTCTCCTCTCCTCTCCTCTCCTCTCCTCTCCTCTCCTCTCCTCTCCTCTCCTCTCCTCTCCTCTCCTCTTGTTTTTAACTGTGCAATACATATTATTAACTGACTGTCTTCATATCTTTTGTCCTTGTAAGCTAAATACCCCTCCCCAACTAAGTATGGCCTTCTGATGGATGGGTGTGTGTGTGTGTGTGTGTGAGTAAGAGTGACAGTAGAGAGAGAGAGAGAGAATATTAGACAGCTTCACTAGAGATATTGAGGATGGGCAGGAATAGGTACCATAATCAAATTGTGCTGGCAAGGATAAGTGCTATAGGATCGGTCTATAGGAGTGATCTAAATGAAAGTGAATTGCTGTGATAAAAAGACACTATAACTTTAAAATCCTGCAGTGATTTCTGTGAAATTTGATGTAGTTAATGATCTCATCAGTGATCTAGTTTTCCTGTAAATGTCATCCTTTTCATTCTGATGAAAAGAAAAATAGTTATTGACTAAAAAAAACAAACAAAAAAACCCAGATTGTAATGAGGTATAACTGAAAAATTCTTCAAACTTCATCTCATCATCATGGTCTAATTTTCCTGCAATTTTTCTTCTATCTGCTTTAAAAAAAAATAGGTGTCATTAGCCATATACTATATGTTTTATGGAATGAGTTGAGATGAGCTATACATGAGGGAAAATACTTTCTAAGCTACAGATCCAGCTGCAAAAGAGTTCAGGCTCTCCTAAGAACATTTCTAGGGTCCCTATTAAAACTTTTGTAAGAAGCTGCTTTATACGAGATAAAACTATTTGTCAATTTTAGCTGTGCCTTCTGCCTATGCCTTCTGTACCATTCATGCTCCTACAGCTTTGGAGAGGCTGCGGCTCTGCAAGGGCTCAGGTGGGCATTTGTCATCATCACCAGCTTCCTGATTGTATAAAGTGGTGCCCAGGGATTAGCCCTCAGGTCTTCTCCATCCAATGGACAATTGTACAATGACATGAGTTCACCTGTTGTACTAAACTGACTTCTTTTTTTTAAGGCTCAATTTGTTTTCATTGACTCGGCCAGTTGTCAGAATCCAGCCAATCGTGATTTACTTAATATACAATAATTAAGTAGATCTTGACTTACTGCAGTGTGTAAACCAAGGCAGTGAATAATAACCTGTCAGTGCTCAAAAGCAAATCCTGGAATAAATGGAATTTGGACTGAGCCAAAAAATACTTAGGTTTTACAGAGGGCAGATCACTAATACACGGTACTATTCCATCACAACAGTAACGTTGCTTCTTTCTTCAGATTTAGTAGGATCACCTCTGAATCAGGACTTAACTAGAAATACATTCAACTGGAATAAAATAGAATGGGCCTACTTCCAAGTATATACGTTTAAAAATGAGCCGATAGACTGTAATTATCTCTTTAAAATAAATTGCACCTAAATCTTCATAATTGTACAGAGATTGCAGTTCCAAATACAAATTGCTATGTATATGCATGCACTTAAAGAGAAAATGTGTCATAATTTTCCAAGTTACAGTGGAGAGATAGCAGCAGCAGCACTGAAGTTATCCAAGTCAGCAGTATTATTAATGATAAATACCTAGAAATTCCGTTTCCAGATCAAGAAGGGTTTTTTAAAAATCAAAATATTGTGACTGGTGGTGGTAGAAGAATATTTTTTCTGCCTTTTAAATAGAGGTATATTTGCTCTATAGTATTTTTCTCCATTTTCCTGTTAAAGGATGGGAAATGCTGATAAATCTCTATGTCTATCTTATCTATATTATTTCCAAATTTGCTAAGTGATAAAAGGCTTTAAGCTCTATTTGTCTCCATTTAAAAGACTATGTAGGGTGTTGAATAATAACAGACTGGATTAAAGAACACACATACATTACAGAAAGTTCAGTGAAGAAAGTCTCTGTCTTAAAGGGCTGAAATGGGAGGGGGAGATAGGGGGAAGAGAAAGTAGAAAGAAATCAGCAGTAAGTAAGAGGTGAGCCTTTGTGACACAAACTCCACATTTCTGTCTGCATCAGTGTTAGATGGAAGAAGGAGATGCATCTAAATAAGTCATTATATTGTATGCAACAGCAAGGTGTCAACTCCACACTTAGATGCCTGTAATGATTTCGCATAGTGTAGGGGGAAGTGTTCAAAGCTTAGCAAGGATATTGGACGTATGCAATCCCAAGGAGTCGATAGGTACATGTAACCCACTCTTGACAGGGTGTGATGTGCATGGTATTAACAGAATTTAGGTAAATCCATATAAAGTTCAGGATATTATCATTTATAGGCATGATCATTTATAGGCATGCTGCACACACATTCTTACCAGGTTATGAAAATAGAAAACAGGATCTTTTTTTTTTCCACCTTAAAGGATTTTGCTTTTCCATTACTCAAATGCCATGACACAGATTCTAAGAAATGATCACAACAGCACTGAATGTGTGAATGGAGCTCTTTAATTATCTGCTTGATGGGGATTGAATGGAGGATACAGCTAACATAATAAGCTGCAGAATTGTGGGTGAGCACTAGATGGCAGCAGTGTAGAAACTCAAGCTCCAGGCTGCCATCTAGTCATGATCTCGATTTTTGTAGCCCAGATATATTGTCCTAATGGGGGACAGCTTCATCTTTCCCCCCAAGGCAGCAGATGGAATCAGTGGGAAGGATAAGTATCTAGAGTGAACATCATTCAGCTTTCTGGGTCACTGGACACATTTTGAAAATGGAAAGGATGTTTTGTCAAACTCATAGAATGGCCAACTTGGGGGAGCCTTGCCTAATTACAAATATGGCTACCACAGAGACATGACCAATTGCCAATCAGAAATAAAAAATGGGTAAAAATGTTCCTCCCACTTTCTCTTCCTAAAATACCTCAACTTACCTATAATTTTATCCTTTGTTCTGGGAGCCTGGGCACACTTCCAAGGATAACACTGGGTTGCAGCCAGCAGCCATGATTTATTTTTTAAAGAACCTACAAGGCCTAGGGATTCTTGGAAATGAAGAGGATGATGATCTGCAGCAATTTCCCATTATATTTCCTTTTTTTTTTTTTTTTACCAAAAAAAAGGCCTTTCTTTTCCTTTTCGCTTTTCCAGTGTTCCTGTAAGGACACTGAGTTTGCTAAACCTCACTTTCTAAAGTACTTTTGGATTTCAACTATTCTAATGCTAAAAATGATCTTCTGAGCAGCAGGTCATAATAAAACCACCCAGTGAGTGATCCTTCATTCCAGAACAAAGAAAAGAGTTAAATAACAATTTTTAAGAATGTAAAGAACTTAAGATTAACAGCAAAAAAGCTTGATAAGAATTCAATTTAAGAAAGTTTAAATGATGTAAGGGACCTGTCAAATTTGAAATCTTATGACTTTTGCTGAAATGTTTTTGAAATTAAAATAATAACTTTGTGGGAACACAGACTGTTTAAACTTTCAGTGAAGAGATGATTGGTGGATTTTGCAAAATAAAAAGATAAAGGAAATTTGAAACAGACAACCTGATCATAGAAATACGGAGTACTAGGGGGGACCAAAGACTTAAGGACTAGAGAAGGGCAAAAAAGGAAAGAGAGAGAGAGAGAAAGAGAGAGAGAGGGAGAGAGAGAGAGAGAGAGAGAAAGAAAGAAAGAAAGAAAGAAAGAAAGAAAGAAAGAAAGAAAGAAAGAAAGAAAGAAAGAAAGAAAGAAAGAAAGAAAGAAAGAAAGAAAGAAAGAAAGAAAGAAAGAAAGAAAGAAAAGCCAGACAAAGGTATTACATTTGAAACATTTCGAGCAGTCTCTGAGGAACTGGGGAAAAAAATCACAGCTACAATAGCAGCATCAGTGTCTGTTTTTATGAATGTATCATTTAAGGGATCTCAAAGATGATACAAAAGATGAGATGGAAAATAATTTGGAAGAATCTGTAGAATGACTGAGTGGAGTGGTAATCCAAATTAAAGTCAAGATGGAAGTCTTGGAAATCAAAATAGAAGTTGTGGAAAATAAAACAGAGATTAAAAAAATAGAGAGGAAATACAAATATTAGGAGATGAAAAAATGACTTACTATTGGACTTACAAGAGAGGGCTGTAACTGCTTTAAAAAAAAAAAAAATCTTGGATGAGAGAAAAAGATATGGATGGAGACCAGCATCTTAATGTCAAGTTAAGGATTAAGAATGTCAGAATGTTGTGCAAAAGGAAACAATATGGGATAAGATAATAAATATTCTTATAAAATACTGAAAATCTTTTATGGACTTTCTGCTGAAATTGGATAGAATTGTTAATGATTTTTGGGTTTGCTGATGGAAAAGGGTTGAGATATGGAAAGAAGTGATCTATGTAATGTAACTTCAAAAGGGGAGGAGAGAGATTAAACTTGCTTATAACTGCTGTAAAGAAGATCGGAGGTCACTTCTTGAAATATAGTTTTCTTTCTGCTTTTTTCGCCCTTTCTATTTTTTTTTTTCTTTTCTGTATTTTCTATCCCTTCTTTTTTTTGGTGCTTTTCCTTTCTTTTCTAATTTCATTTTGTATTATATTTTATTACTGTTAAAAATTTCAATAAAAAAGTATTGTTAAAAAAATACCAAGACTGTGGCAAAGGATTTCATATTGTTGCCAAGAAATTTACTCGTGTCATCATTTGTCATCAGCAACTAAGTTTGATTCAAAGGGAATTTGACATCCTTCATGTTTCCCCCCCACCCCACCCCTTTAGTATATTTTGTATTTTAGTATAATCTTGTCCAGGTTTTCTCTCTTTTTCTTTTTCTTTTTTGTCATCTTTTTTCTTTCCTGTTCTTTCTTTCTTCAGCTACTTTGCAAGTTTCTGATGAGTGTGAATACTGAAGGATACTGGCATTCTGCTTGACATGTCCAAATAAAAAGTGCAAATCTCATAACTGCTTATAAAACATGAACTAAATAAAACTCTTCCACATCCTTAATTCTGACACCCTGTTGAAGTGTGTTGATAGATGCCTGGTCTGCCATTGTGATCAAGGCTATGTGTTTGCAAATGGGGAGTAGCTGACTTGCCTATCCAACCAGTTTTTAACTAGATGGACCAGGAAAACATGTACATGGGCGCGTACTCACCTGCAATAAGGATAGATTCATACATTATTCCTGAGAGTGTTCCAGAAAAGCAATATGGCATTACCAATAAAGGTTTTTAAATATCCCCATTTTCTTTACTGCTTAGAATAGTCCCTTATAGTGCTTTTGAGTTAGTCCTGCAGTTTTCTTGGCAAGATTTTCGGAAGTGGCTGGCCATTGCCTCCTTACAAGGGCTGAGAGAGAGACTAATTGACCCAAGGACTCTCAGCCGGCTTTGTGCCTAAGGTAGGAGTAGAGCTCACCGTCTCCCAGTTTCCAGCCCCATGCCTTTTTTTTTTTTTTTGCATATTTTACTGTAAACCTGACAGTATTTTTGTTTTCTTTTCAAGGCTTTGCTGTCTTTTTAGCATGCATGTAGAAACACAGATTACAAATCAAGCATTTTTCTTCATTTTTTCTCATTGCAATTTAATAAATATTTTAATATGTACTTGAAGACTTCACTGCTGGACAAGTTAACACTGGAGTTCTCAAACAGTTTTAAAATGACAAGATATTTTATTATAATAAAATTAGTACGGTTGCTTGAGGCAAATTTCAGTTACCGTAAAAGTGATTTTTTTTTTTTTCTTTGAATGCTGTTCCCTGGTCTAGTGGCTGATTATCAAATTTGCAAAGTACTTGTCACTTCTTTTATATTGACCACTTTGTTTCCTAAAGCATTTTACAATGTGGGCATGGAAAATCCCCTTCAGATCAAGGATGGAACAGTTTTCATAGGTAGGCAACACATTTGGAATTTTAAGAAGAGGCTGTGGGTACACTCACAAAATGGCTGCCACAAAAAAATTACTTATTCACAAAATGGCTATTACCATGATGGCTTGGCCAGCCACAAAGCAGCCATGGATGAGAAGACAAAATTAGACTCCCAGGATGCTCTTATTTATCACAGTGCTTTGCTTTTAGTGAGTTTTTAATTGATACATTCCTATGTATTAATTAAAAACATATTTCTTTAAAAACAAGTCAGGCTGGGCGGGATATCTTGGGAGCACTAAAGATGTCATCATATCAATGTACTGGATTATTTAAAGGCATAATGACACTGGTGGCTTGATTTTCAGTCTCTTTCCTAAAAAACTGATTTTTCTTTTTTCTCTATTATTGAGTTGACATTTTCAGTGTGTTGTCCACTATGACCCCAAGATCTTTTTTGTAGGTAATCACAAGTCTTTCTTTGCTTTTACATTAACAACATCAATATCAACCATTCTTTTGTCACCTAGGACAGCAAATACAAGCCTAGATCCTGATAATTTGTTATTTCAATAGTACAATTACCCATGAGTGTTCAGCTTCAGTGAGTTAGCCATCTTATTGTTAAATGTCAGCTCCTGCTACTGAAAATTGTTGTTCTTTCCTTTATCACAGACAGGAATGGTACCCAGTTGTCCATTTATCTGTGTTGTTACAGCACCCTTGACCCATATTGGTTTGGACTGTGCTTCAGCTACCATGGTAACCATGGTGCCCAGTGTCATAGTGGCTGTGTTATTTCTTTTAATGAAGACATGTTGACCTCACTCCATACACTGCATTTTTCACTCAGTTTTTCCAAATCACCTCTATCCTTAACAATGACTTTCCAGTCTTCAAATCTTGCACAGTCTCATTTTCTGTCACCAGTCTGACCTGCGCCTCTTCAAATGTTCTCTCTCTTCTCCTTCTCCAATCACTGTGAAGTTTATATTATTAAAGCATGTGCAAACAAATGTTATGTTTATATGTATGATTTCATGCCCAAGGCTTTGTCTTCAACTGTAAATAGTTCTGTTTTGTAATATTTCTATAGTTCCATTATGCTAGCTGTTTCTGGAATGAAATGGATTGCTAGGATATTTGAAATAGGATTCTTTAAAAATAGAGATCAATCAATGAATTTCAGTCATTTAAAGACCTTATAAATAAGCAGTTATGGGTTTTAATTCTTTGTGAGAACAATGTTTCATAAATTATTTGGATATATAGTATATACAAGTCTACAGAGTTTAATATATTTGAAACCATTGATTGCAAGTAGTTTAATTGTGTAATAGGTATTGAATTTAATCCCAAAGTGAAAAAAATGCAATATCCTTATTGGAATCAATTTTATCATGGTCTTTGTAAATCATACTCAGATTTAGCATGCAATCCTCCTGTCTCAATAATACAAAATCATTTGGGCTCCAAACATGTCCAGATGCTATTCTACTTATGTCCCACCATCCATTGTGAAAGCTGTAGTTCATGAAAGCAGATAACATAATAATCATGTAACACCAATTAAAGAGAGGTAGCTACAAATGCCCTGTGTTAATAGATTATTTTCTGCCTGTTGTGTAATCCAACTGTGTGGCTATTATATATAAATATTTACCCTCAGGATATGTTATAAATGTTAGTATAATGTAATTTACACAAATGTCTGAGCAGTGGAAAACTATTTCCATATAACTGCCAAGAAAATCTATTGTTGTGACTATGTAGTCTCCAGGAATTAGGTTCAATTTGAGGGCATCTTTTTTTTTTTAATTTACCTTTTTAAAATATCCAGTTTGACTAATGGTTTTGTTTTATTTTTGTTTTATTTTTATTTTTATTACATCCAGAACCAGCAGCAGAGAAGGGGAACAGGGAAGCACTGTCAGCAGAAAAGGAAGTATTTACCCTTATATCTCAAGCTGTGATCCCAAAGGAAATAATCCTTTTGCATGGTTATTAGTCTTCGAAGAATGAGCAAGGAAAGGAAGCTCCAATTATCTATCTTCATGCCTGTTAGTCATCATTTTAAAACCCTGATGTGGTATCTAATGAAGTATTTAGCATCACAAGAAAAAAATAAAAGGTGCAATTTCCTTAGCAATGCAGATCCCTGATGGGTAAAGCTGGGCCTGGTACATTTCTGCATTCCAGTTTTCAGGAAAAATGAGATACTGGGAGAGAAAATGTGAGAGTCCAGACAAAAACATGTTTTGGAACAAAGTTTGGGAAAAAGCACAGATGTTGATGCACAGCTAAAAGACTGCAGTGAGATAGCCAATTACAATTCCTAACCCCAACACCACCAATTCCCCCCCATCTTCTAAATCTTTACAAAGTTTACTAAATCAGACAGTTTGTAAAGTCTTAGCTGCTGCTCTTTCCAAAAGACAATGTCATTAGTTGCCTCCTCTCCTCTTGTGTAACTTCACTAGCATGATCCAAAATTCCCAGGAGTGGAAGAAGAGGGAGCTTGAAGGATAATGAACCATAAGAACTCTGAAGGACTATTTCATAGCCCAATTCACTAGCCTTCCAGTAATCTTGAACTTTCCTCTGTCATGGACACATAAGATCCAGGGAAAACCTGAAGGGCTGGTTCTCTTAGATGGGACATTTTTCTTCACAAACTATTGAAACATTAAGAACTATCAGTGGGGCTGTCCTCCAGTCCTTCTGTTAAATGAGTTAAGGCATTCTTCATGCTCTCAAGGGCAAAGCTGGTATCACTGTTGCTTTCATTTTGTTGCCATCTGGGAACCCAGCTGTTTACCTAATCTTTACATTTCCAATCATTTTACTGTTCTTAGGGCTCATCAGCACATCCCGCCTACACGAGCCTGAGGATGGCCTGCTGACTATGTCTCAAGGACAGGAATACATAGCATTGTCCTCAAACTTCCCCATCCTCTTCCCTTTTGGTTCCTTTTTATTTTTTAGCAATCTCACTGATGAAACAGTGAAATAGTGGACTTTAAATCTACCTACCTACCTACCTACCTACCTACCTACCTACCTACCTACGTATCTATCTATCTATCTATCTATCTATCTATCTATCTATCTATCTATCTATCTATCTATCTATCTATCTATCTATCTGGTGAAATTGACAAGAGCTCTGTCAGTTTCCCTTTTCATCCAAGTGATAGAAAATATAGTAAAACTGTGGGGTCCCTTCCCTTCCCTTCCCTTCCCTTCCCTTCCCTTCCCTTCCCTTCCCTTCCCTTCCCTTCCCTTCCCTTCCCTTCCCTTCCCTTCCCTTGGTGCTTGCCTCCTTGACATTGTGGGAAGGGTAAGGAAGCAAGAGAGTTGACCAGTTGGATGCTGTGATAAGCATGGTCCAGACATAATACCAGGCCATCACCATGGCAAAAGTGGAGAAAGGGGTTGAAATCCAGAAAGGGATTTCTTAAGCTGACTTCATTTCTTGCAGATTTATGCCCAGGAGCCAAGAAGCTTACGACTGCACTGCAGAAAAACACTTAGAGAGTGTACTGTAATTTATCCTAAGATATGGGGTAAATTATATGTTAATTTAATACAGGATATCAATATCCTGGAAGCCACTAGATTGCAGCCAGATATAAATGTAAACAAACCAACAAATAAATATGTATTCTGTCTGGCTAGGCAGAAAGTGGGAGCTGAATTCTGAAACTCCCCATTGGCTCTAAAGTGTGTGATGCACTGCAAACAATTATTTCTGCATGTCTTCATGCTTCTGGAAAAGAGGGACCAATTCTTAAAGGAACATAGAATATTGCCTGTACCAAGCATCTTCCCATCTCTTGCATACACAGTTATCGAATCTTCAGCATACGTCTACAAGGTCAGACTTCACTTTTATAACTTTCTGTTCTATACAGCATAGGATTTCAGGAACCATGGGAACATTACTCTAGTAGGCCAAGTTAAAAGAGTAGACCAGTACAATGGAACGTCAGTTCATGTCACAAAGACAACTTGATTCTCTTTGTTGACTCAGAGCTTCCCCATGTCTCTTGCCTCTGTCACTTGCAAAAACAGAAGAGGCTTCTGCAAAGGTGCTACAGTACTCACATTTCTGTTCTTGTGAATGCCAGAAGGGGAGTCCTGGAGATCAGGGGAAAGTCAAGCAATATGGCTGACTCACCTGGAGCAGTCAAGGTGTGATTTGTCTTGCTTTTCAAAAGCACTTGAACCTTCACTGAAGCAAAATCTCCCTTTGAACATGTCTATGGTTCTGTAAAATAACCACCAAAATTAATATGATTTTCAAAGGAAAGTTAGTATGAGTTCAGGTAATAATTTTGTGTTTGTTTAAATTGCACAGTCCCACAGAGCCTAGAATTGTGATAGTAGGAAAACAAGTTGGAGGAAAGCAACAAAAGAATACAGGGCATAACCATCCCTCTGAATATGAAGAATTCCCCCCCCCTCCTTTGGTATTTATTTATTCTCTGAACTTCTTAGCACAATAGTAGTAATACATCAAATATGGATGATGCACATTATACTAATATATTCAGAAAGAATAAAAGAGAAAAAGTCTGTTGGGAAAGTCCTAATATTTATATATTGTGAGTCTATAAGTAATGCAGAGTGTGTGTACACTACTGAGATTTTAGCATTTCCATATCTGACACAGAATTGATTTGTTTTACTTTGATTGTATCCTAAGAAATGGGACATTATATGTATACTTCTAAGAGAAGTTTCATAAAATGCCATGTTTAATAATGTCCAGAGATAATCAAATTGTTTCAGTTTTCCCCATATAATACTGAAATTAAAGACTACAAAGCATTGTGTTTTGATGTTTCTTGGAGGTGCAACAGTACACATAATGCCACGTAATAGGTTGATTCAAACATTTCCCTATATGAACGTAAAGAGTTCCTTTAGAAAACAAATGCATAAAAAACACAGTGGGGTTGTAAATTTGCCATTGCAATACCAAGGGGGGAAATATTCTTTTTCCACAGTAATATATATTTACCAAACTGAAATCACACTACTCCCAAGAACATTGGGCTGGAGTTACCTGCCATATGGAAAGCTATATCAATATTAGTTCTATTTACATATAATTTACTTTTTTAAAGAAATTCAGGACCTTATTGTTTTTGAGAACCCCAGAGTCTTATATGGAGAGTTTTGAGTTGTTTTCTTAGATTGCTTTGTAAAGTTAATAAACATGTCTCTGATTTTTATCAGATTTCATGGTTTTCATGGATGTCTTTCAGCAATGATACCACTTGGATACATGCACAGGATTGAGTTAGAAGCAGGCAACTGAGCTTCAAAGGTTATTTTCAAAGGTGTTGGGCTCAGAAGATCATGCATGGAATGTCTCAGGGGCAATGCAAGTTGTTTTAGGTTTTATGGTCCCAACATCTAGAGAATACCCATTTTCTACTCTGAGTCACCTATTTAGCTCTGGCAGTTGAAACAAAGAATACAGTAATCTCATGGTAGATCCTGTTGGACTTGGATTGTGGAGAGTCAGGTTTTAGTCCCCACTGTGTGACTATCAGCCACTTAGTTTTTGTCAGCTCAACCTACATCCCCAAGTTGTTGCTATTGTTGAGTTATATGGAGGGAGATTCCCATGTACACCACACTGAGTAACCAGAAGAAAAGCAGGACATAAATGTAAGTATAAGTTTACATACATAATACAAATACCTGGGCATTCTTCAAGCTGACAACATAAAGCACATTGAAGTCAAGAAGAAAGTTAGGAGTGAATACATTATGAGAGTGAAGAAGATCTTATCGTGCAAACTCAGTGGTAGAAATAACATCAAAATGATTAACACCTGGGCAATTCAAGTCATTAGATATACAGCTGGAATAGTGGACTGGACTCAAGCAGAACTATAAGCCCTCGGTAGGAACACCAGAAAAATAATGACAATGAATCATGCCCGTCATCCATGCAGCAATGTTGACAGACTCTACTTACCAAACAGCATGAGTGGGGAATGCTGCAGTACACCAAACAGTTGAAGAAAAAAAAAGGGCATTGGAAGAATATCTGAAAGACAGTGAAGAAGGCACACTGAAGCTAGGACACCATGAAGGCTTACTGAATACTGAAGAGACCAAACTGGCCTAAAAGAAAGATCAAATGAAGAATAGAAAAGAGACATGGCAAGGCAAAGTATTACATGGCCAGTACACAAAAAACTAGCAGGCAAAGCAGATAACAAGAAGACCTGGCAATAGCTAAGAGCAGGAAAGTTGAAGAAAGAGATAGAGGGGGCTAATTCTGGCTGCACAAGACTAAGCCTTAAGAACAAATGCATACAAAGCCAGAATTGAGAAGACAGCAACAGACAAGAAATGCTGCCTCTTGAAAGAAGCTGAAGAAACAGTGGACCACCTAGTTAGCTGCTGCAAGGAGATCGCACAGACTGACTACAAACAACGGCATGAGAAAGTAGCAACAATGCTGGATTGGAATTGTTGTTTAGTCGTTAAGTCGTGTCCGACTCTTCGTGACCCCATGAACTATATTGCGCCAGGCCTTCCTGTCCTTCACTGCCTCCCTGAGTTTGCTCAGTTTCATGCTCATTGCTTCAGTGATGCTATCTAACCATCTCATCCTCTGCCATCCTCTTCTCCTTTTGCCTTCAATCTTTCCCAGCATCAGGGTCTTCTCCAAAGAGATCTCTCTTCGCATTAGGTGACCAAAATATCTGAGCTTGAGCTTCATTATCGATCCTTCCAATGAGCAATCAGGGTTGATGGATTGGAATATCTGCAATAAATACCATTTGCCTGCAACAAAGAACTGGTGGGACCATAAAACAGACAAAGTAACAGAAAATGAAGAAGCTAAAGTGCTCTGGGACTTTAGAATTCAAACAGACAAGCACCTGCCACACAACACCCCAGACTTAAAATTGTTGATAAGAAAGACAAAAAAGTCTGGATAGTGGATATTGCAATACCTGGGGACAGCAGAATAGAAGAGAAAGAACTGGAGAAAATCACAAAATACAAAGACCTGCAAACAGAAATAGAATGACTGTGGCAAAAGAAAGCACAGATAGTACCAATAGTAATAGGGGCTTTGGTTGCAATCCCAA
This sequence comes from Python bivittatus, assembly GCF_059951505.1. NCBI lineage: Eukaryota > Metazoa > Chordata > Lepidosauria > Squamata > Pythonidae > Python > Python bivittatus. The sequence goes on from NW_028277113.1 coordinate 6,274,097, forward strand.
AACATCTGGAGTACCAATTGAAGACCATCAGCATTGACAAAATCACCATCAGTCAATTGGATAAAAATTCCAAATCCAGTCTAAACATCTGGCTGACTGTGGGACCAACAATAATAACCCAATTTCCAGCAAGGGAGATTTTAAGCAGGCCCTCTTCAACAAAGTAGAAATTGAAAACAGACCAGGATTTCCTTTTCCCAAGATGAAGCTGCATTGTAGACACATTATAACCTAAAACTTCTTGGAAGAGATAAAGTGTCAAAGGAGCTACTACTCTTAGCTAAGAAAATGTTCTGATGGACATTGGCTGTCTGCTTCAAGAAGTAGGTTGATGGAAAATCCATGGCTATTCAAATCTAGGCAGCCCCCTCTTGGCAAAGGAAATGATATGAGAAATCAATAATTATTTTTTCTAATGCAAAGATGATTGCATTATTTGTCTGAGGATTAATTATATTTGTAAGCATACACCAAAAGAAGATGCTGCGTGGCAGGATAAATCATACAATGTTGCAGCAACCACACCCTATCAAGAGTTCCAAATTGGTCATGAGATGGAATCTAGATGCTTCTTCAGTGCGGTTTAAATTATTGTTTTTTTCCACATAGTTAAATCCAATTTTATTTTTAGTAAACCTACATAAGTAATCTCTTGCAAAACTATGAACTGCATTCCACCAAAGCAATACATTCCTGACCATTTGATGGATTCAAAGGGTTTTTAGAAAGGTTTAAGACTTTAAAGCATAAGAATGCTATGGCATCAGTTCAACGGTAGAAATATATTTGTGACTTAAAGGCAGCAATGCTGCTCAGTTTGACTTCTTTCCATGCCGAGTGTGAGGAGCAGCTGACTAGATGCCAGGTTTCAGGAACAGTTAGTGGAGGAAAGAGGCCTTATCCTGATGATTATGTGGGTCTTTCCGATAGCCATAAGGCTTCAAGTGTAAGTTTTCAAAATCACATTATCCCCATGAGATATTTGCTCAGTGGAGTGGTGCAACTAACTTGGATCTTTGGAACTGAAATCCTGGGCCTCATAGTTTAGAACCTTCCCATCACCATTTCAACATCAACATAAGATGGATGTATCAGCAAACTGCTCTGATTTTATTGCTTGGGGAGACATCATCTAGGAAAAAGACAGTGGCAAAATCTTTTGGACTATTAGCCAAGGAAACTTCATAGATATTGGAGAAGTCTCATGGTATAGGCATGACAGAGCACACTGAGGCTAATACTGTTTACTATAGCATTTTTTCCCCCAAACAAATAATCCAAAACCAGTTATGAAAATTACCAGAGAGTATGAGTATAAAGATTTTATTTCATTAAAAAAATCTTCCATATCAGGAATATGGAAGCAACTGTAAAGCTTAGAATAGCAGAGCATGGTTGAAAGAAAGAAATACCAATTCTATACTCTATTCATACCTATAAAGATCAGAATCACGCAAGCCACGGTATTCCCTGGGACACTCTATGGAAGTGAAAATTGGACTAAAGAAGCAGGATGGGAAGAGTATTGACACCTTTGAACTTTGGTGTTGAAGAAAACTCCTGAGAATATATTTGACAGCCAAGAAAACAAACTGATGGATCATCAAACAAATCAACCCAGAGTTCCAACTTTGAGCACTAATGGTTAGGCTCAAATTACCCTACTTCGGACAGATTATGCAAAGACCTAGCTCTATGGAGAAGGCTCTAATGCTTGGAAAAGAGGAAGGAAAGAGAAGAAGATGACCAGCAGCAAAGTAGATGGCCTTAGTTACAGTGGTGATGAGTACACCATTGGGAAACTTGAAAGAGCAGGTTAGGGATAGATTATCATGGATAAAATCTATGTGGTTGCTAGGAGTCAAAAACTACTTGATGGCACATAATCAATGCTTTATCCAACTGAAGGAACCCCTTCAGCTCCCTAAAAGAGAGTTGGATCACTATTTATTGATATTATTCTCTGCTCCCCCTACTTTTTAATGCAAAGCAGCTTCCTTCAGAAAACTTGTCAATAGAAAACCAATCTGTTTCTAATCTGGATCACTTCTGCATAGGTTAACTAACAATTTCTTTCTGCCTCTTTTCAGAACAATTCTGCATAAGTATGTTTTAATTTAAACATGCTTTTTCAATTTATTTTGGTAACTTTCTGAAATCAAAACCTGTTTCAGAGCAACTGGGAAGTGTGAGAGCTATGGAAAATTGTAGTTTAATATGTACAGTCAAAGAATTGATGCAAAGAGAAAATTCTGCGTGAGAACACAAATAAGAAAAGTCTACCTATGTCACTTTGAACTGTCACAAAACATATCTTTGTTAACTGCTGTTGAACAGAAAGTGCAATATTAATATCGCCAGTCTGTTTAGAGTTTCAAATACTACTCTGGCTCTTAGCAGCAATATATTCTAAGACCAAGAATTTTATAATATAAGTGATTTAAGAGGAAGTTGTAGACTATTTTTATGGGGTAGGGTTGCTCATTTTTTCCCCCAAGAAAATGAGATATTCTAAAGGTTTAATTGGTCTCAAAAATATACATTTTCTGACCAAACAGGAAAAGCAGTACTGGCAGATGTTACCCTCACCTTTTTTGTACATATTTGCTTGCCTGTTATCTCTCTGTCTGTCTGTCAGTCAATCTGCCATTTTGGCTAGAATGATCTTAAAAGTCACTTGCATTGTGTTTATTAATGCTTTTCCTGATCCAAATATTCACTCCTGATAGCAGCATCATGCTTCATATCCAAACATTAAACTGTATTAAGTTCCATTCTTTTCAAGGGAAAAAGTGCAAATTTTTGGATGTGTACATTAATTCTGAATTAGTCTTGCATCTAAGTTCTTACTGACTGACTGATCGATCTATTGGTATCACTTACCCACTGCTCTCTAGCCTTGAAGTCTCAAGGAGTGGTTTACAAAATTTTAGAAGTAGGACAGGCTGGCTTTCAGGCTTGTCATATAAAAAAGGCATGACATGGGGGAAAGGAGATGAGTAAAAGAAAGCAAATAATGTAGAACAGGCAACAAGTTTGTAATGCTTTATCATTCCCACAAGGCCAGCTATAATGGAAATGGGGTGTTCAGAGTGGCCCATGTAAGCAGATGGTTTAGCTGCTGTTCTGTAAGGCTGTTCTGAATCTATCTATCTATCTATCTATCTATCTATCTATCTATCTATCTATCTATCTATCTATCTATCTATTATTAAATTTGTATGCCGCCCATCTCCCCCAATGGGTGACTCTGGGAAGTTCACAATTATTTTCTCTGGATTGCAGCAGTACTGAATGGAGAGGATGCTCTTAGTAGCTCCTCCATGCTAAGTGGAACAATGTGCTCAACCACCCAAGCCCAGTTGGTTGTAGTGTTATGATCTCCCCAACCTTTGTCAAGTGTTTGGTCAGCAAAATAACTTTCAGTCTTCACTTTGCTGATCATCAAGAATGACCAACTTTCTGCTTTCCTGGAGAGATTTCACAAGGCTTACAGATGAATCTTAATCCAGAACCTTGAAAATCTGAGTAAATATCTTTCAAATACGCAAGAAACCTGGCATCAGGATGTTTAGCCAAATTTTGATGCAAAGGCTACCTTTTGATGGTGCAATTTTTCCATTCACTGTTTCTTGAAATTCATTTTTCCATTTCAAGTACTACCTGAGTACTTGCCATAATTCTCTGAAACCATGTCATCCAAATAACTTGTAGAAAAGGCAGCTTAAAGTCAAACTTTTGGACTTTTATAGTTCATTTCTTTTCTTCTTGCTCTCCAGTACTGTAGTAGTGCACAAGAGCAACCTCCTAAATTACAGGATTGTCCAATTATAATGTAGGTTGTAACTGCCAGATATAGAATAACTATCGCTGTACTTCATAAAAGTTGCCAGTGCAGAATTTCTAAAGGACGAATGACTGATACCATTTTATGCTATTACATTTTAAGAGATTTGTATCACTAGAACATTTTATGTATATGTGTGTGGGGGGGGGGGTTGCTACAGTTCTAAGTTACAATGTTCATCTGGAAAAAAAATTGGGAGAAAAATTCTGCAGCATGATCTTAAAAATCAAGTGCAACATTTTCCCTCTTCTGTCTTTGCTGATGCTTGTTCTAAGGCAGGATCACACAAAGGTAAGGGAACTTGACCTTTCAGCAGGTCAGAGGACCCTCCAAAAGTGGACATGGCTAGGACAAAGAAATGGGTAGACCTGGACAAAAGCAAACTTTGATTTAATTTATCTTGAATGCAAGTGTTATTAAATTAATTACACACAGCAGTCCACATGCTTAATAATTTCTCCTTCCTACTACATTAAAGGTTTGAATTTGTCAGAAACTTTGAAGGAACTCCAGGAAGCTTCATCCAAGATTTCAGGAGGACATATGAGCCCTTCAGATATCAGGTTTCATATTTCAGTTCTATGGGGATCAGCACCAAGTGACATCAGAATAAGGGTTATAACAAAGTTCATGACTCACTTGTAAATATCAGTATGATTTTACTGGAGACCTCTGCATTAGCATGAAGCATTAATGACAATGTTTTATTTGCATCATCATTTTTGCTAGGATTTCTTTTATTGGTATTAATGACCAGGCTCAAATTATCATATTTTGGGCAAATTATATGATGACCTAGGTCTCTGGAGAAGTCTATAATGCTGGGAAAGGTGAAAGGAAAAATAAGAAGAGGACAACTAGCAGCAAGGTGGATTAACTCAGTACAGAGGAGGTGGGTGTACCATTGGAAGACTTGAAGGACCAGGTTGAAGACAAATCATCCTTGACAAAATCTACCTTTGTGGTCACTAAGAGCTGATGGTGCAAAATCAGTCAATGTTGAAGTGAATTTCTGAACTAAAAAGGAAGCCAGATTGATGTACTGGGGAGACCCAGATCCAAGTCCCAACTTAACCATAGCGCTCAATGACTTTGGGCCATTAACTAACTCTTAGTCAAGTATTCCTTATGGGGTTTTTCGGATGGAATAAAAAAGAGAAAAGAGGAGGAAGAGGATGCAGTGGCAGCACCAGCAGCAGAAACCACAGGACATCTTCAACCTTTTTATGTATGTACCATTTTAAATACTGAACAATCTGATGTTTCCTATTAATTGTTCAAACTGATAAGGAGTAGCACTCTATAAAATCAATACTTCCATGAAATGTCAAGGGGGATGGAGGAGATTTTATGTACAGTACTGGAGGTGAAGGGGAAGATTTTGATGTACTTAGATCTATGCATTCTCAGACCTGAGCTAATATATATTACTAACATAAGAACTGTCTCCAGAGCAGAACTAACAAAAGTCAACATAAGTTCCTTCCTTCCTTCCTTCCTTCCTTCCTTCCTTCCTTCCTTCCTTCCTTCCTTCCTTCCTTCCTTCCTTCCTTCCTTCCTTCCTCCCTCCCTCCCTCCCTCCCTCCCTTTGTAAAGCCTCGCAGAACTAGACATGCACCAATGCCAGAGGAATATACTGACAAGACAGGGCAAGGAACCGTGAGACAGCAGGTGTATTGTGAAAAACATATAATTGTTCTTTTGGATGGGTCTGTAGCTCCCTCTTGCTTGGAAAAGCAGCATAGGAGTAGGGGGGAAAACATGTTCAGGCCTAAATCAGGTTTCAGGATCAGCCAAGATCAACTAAGTGCTATCATCTAGTTGGACAAATGGGGAAAATGGAAGTTCACATTTCCTATTAGCCATGAATCTTGTGAAGACAGGTGTCTTGTGCTGAACCAGTTTATGTGAAACTGCACTGCTTTTCTGCATTGAACAGGGTAGAAAGAAGTTTCATTAGGCACTGATTAAGAATTTTCAAAATGAAATGAGATTAAATTATTGTAACAAAAATTCACATAACAAAACAAAAGGCTATGCATTCATGACTCATATTTGCACACATTCACCCCAAATGCCTCTTCAATGAGATAGGTGTTCAACCTCTCAGCTTCTGGAGAGGCTGAATAAATATAGACATTGGAGATCTTAGACTATATGATCTTATTGGATTTACCATATCGTTGTTGGGAATGAACATTATTTTGTGTAAAGTAATAACATGAAAATCAGTAGCTATGCATACACCCACCTGGCTGCTACCAGATTATATTTTGTTGTCCTTGTTATATAAAAACTGCTGCTGCTATTTAAAAAAGAAAGTAAGGGTGCTAGGCTGTCTATGGACCCCAGCATGTCCATGTAGTCAGCCTATTTGTCAATGCCTCCTCATCGGCCAATCTCTGAAATGAACATTTGCTGTCTCCCACTTAGTTGCAAGGTCTTGGAGACTCAGCCTTTGGATTGGTGAATGCACACGTATCTCCCACTTGGCTAACTTTATCTGGGCTAAACAGGTTCAGGTATGTTGAGTGCTTGGATGGAAGATTACCCAGGATTCCCTGTGCTAAGACTACATATAGAAGTTGAAAAACAATCCAGAAAATGACAATGTTAAAATGCTTCCATACTGCGTTGCCAAGGATGTTTCCATGAATTAACCAGGAGAAGTCACACTGAGATTAAAGGAGACTTTATTATCCAGATGAAATCTGTGCATGGAAGCCTTTAGTGCAGTGGGCTGGATCAGAGCACCTGTTTGTTTTGTCCAGGGTTTGTTGTAAGTTTGCACAGCTACAAAGTTAGCCCAAGATTCTTTTGTGGCTTAAGTGAAATGGAGAATGACCCACCTGCATCCTTTGTCAAGATTACACCCTGAGACTCACACTAACATAATAATCTTTTTCTTTTTCCTCTTGCCTTTCATGATACCCAAAATAAGTCATCTAAAGCAGCTGTCTCAATCTGCCAAATGATAAGACAAACTTGTAAAGACAAACCTCTGTAAAATAACATTCCTCATGAATTGTTCAATCTTCAGTTGGGGCATCAGCAAAATGACATTCTTCATGTACATTCAGCGTATAGTTGGGACTCTATCTGCCATCCCTCCTTCCTTCACAAGAGTCACAACTGAAACCCTAGCATAGAAGTATAAATGAAAGTTTGGAGTTCAGATAGCCTCTGAGGTACATAGTATTGATGAATTAGGATGCCTCAAACATGAGCTTCTAGTAGCACACATTGGAGTCTTCTCTCTTGTATCAGAGGCAGCCTGCATCACTGTCAGCCACTATGGATAGAATTTGCTTCACCTTCCTACATATTCAAAGGTATGAATGAGAAGGTGAGGAGACTCTTTCAGGTGGTACAGTGGTACCTCGGTTCACGAACTTAATTCGTTCTGCAACTCTGGTCGCGACCCGAATTGGTTGCGACCCGAATCAAATTTTCCCATAAGGTTCAATGTAAATACGGTTAATCCATTCTGACCCCTCCGAATTTGGTCACCAACCGATTTTTGGTTGCGTCCTGAATCAAATTTCCCCATAAGGTTCAATGTAATTACGGTTAATCCGTTCTGAACCATATGTTGTTGTTTTTTTAACTACAAAAATATGAAACAAAATACAGCAGGAAGAGAGAGAACGCTAACCTTGCTTGACGCGACTTCTGGCGTGGAGGACAGGAAGGAGGGTGGGAAGGTGGTTATTGCTTGGAGGGAGAGTCCCCCTCCCTACAGGAAGTCGCGACCACGTGTCACGGGAGGGAAAATGGCTGCAGATCCTGTTCGTCACCCGATCCGGCGTTCGCGAACAGAGGCAAAATTTTGCTAACGGAGCTGTTCATGAACCGAATTGTTCGTGAACAGAAGCGTTTGTGAACCGAGGTACCACTGTACTTCTCAGTTTCCTTCTTAGTTTCCAGTTTACCAGCGTGTCTCATCTCCCTTTCCTCTAGGTTGCTACCTTTGACAGCCTGAGCCTGTATCTATCCATCCTAGTCTGCAACATTTCTTGGAATGTTGACTGTCTCCAACCCTTATGATCTAAGGATCTGACCTTTTGCTTTCAGGTATCTAAGTTTGGGGACCAGATAGCTGAGACAAGCATTAACATCAGCAATGACTTACCCTAAAAGCATTGACACCGCTTCATGAGTTTTAGTTAAGACTATGAATTATGGTACAATGCTTACTAATGTCCATACTGACGAAGACTCTTGAATGTTCATGACTGTATAGGTGTGCTAATATTAAGTTCTTTATCTGCCTATTAAAGCTGCCCTGTCTTTTTCAGCAAATAGCAATCATTCTATGTATGAGACATAGACTATGTATGGACCCTGGACTCTTAATGTCATGAAGTCTTTTTTTTTTTTTCCTTTTAAGAGATGTCTTCCCCATTACTTCTCCCCCTCAATACAATATTCCCAGTGATCTATGATATTCACCAGCAGTTACATCCTCTGAACTGAATTCAAAAGCAGTACCACACAAAGTGAATTATGTGAACCTGACCTTGATACTACAAGGCAGAATCCATGATTTTTCTGGTCTAACTCAAACAGGAAAAAAGGCAAGATATACTCTGACAGATTGTGTGAAATATGTGCCAGATCCTGTTGCAATCTCGTGTTCCAAATATTCTTTCTAAGTGCTCTTTGAAAATAGCTGTCACAGGGAAGGGGTGGGCTTGTGTATTGACAAAACAGGCAAGCTCACCCCACCAAAGATGGTTTCTGTGAGTATATTGAGGAAGATTTTGTCAGCATGTGAGGATTGGTTGGGAGTGCTGTTATTGTGGTAGCCTCCCTGTTATGTGGCAGCCTCCTTGCACATGCTGCTTAAGGCTATCTCAGGTTTGACAATGGAGTTACTCAGGCATATCGTTCTGGGAGACTTCAATCTGTCATTCCTGGAGGTAGGTTCGGAGGCAGTGCAAGAGCTCATGGCCACCATGACAAACATATACCAGCTTACTGCTGACTAGATTCACAGTGGGATAACATGCTAAACCTGTCTTTTGTCTTGGTGTGGTGGTGATGTGATCTGGAGTTGGGGGACATTAACATCCATCTGTGTCATGGACAGATCATTCCCTGGTGAGCCTGGAGTTTACCATAGCATGCATGTGCGCACACACAAACACAGGGAAGTGGAGCCTATTCAAACAGCCCACCTCAAGCACTTACTGGACCTACTGGATTTCAAAAGGAACTTAAGGTTTTATCTGAGCCTTTGATATATGGTCTACATGAGTCTTTGGTTACCACTTGATCATGCTCATGCAGACTCTCTGTCCTTAGACCCTGGTTTTCAGAAGGCCTCTGGAGGAAGAAGCAACAGAAGGGATACCTAGAATATTGTTGGAGGAAAACTAATAGTGAATCTGACCACACCCAGATAAGGGTCTTTGTGAGAGCCTACCTAGTGACAATACGAGCAGCAAAAAGAGCTTGTTTCTTCACTTTTATTGTGTCCTCTGAGTGTTGATCAACAGCTCTGTTCAGGGTGAACCAGTCCCTTTTGGGTAAGGAAGGACTGGGGGAATATTTTCAGAGTGACTGTGAGGACTGTTTTCAACACCTGTGGAGGTGACTGAGGCATGGCATTGTGATGGTATCTGGAAGACTTTGGGCCTTTAGTTCTAAGGAACTGAACACAGTCCTTAGAGTTTTAGGTGTGGTCACCTGTATATTAGATCCATGCCTCCATGTGGATTGGTCCATGTGGTAGTAAATGCCTTTCTGAGGTAGGCGGTGGTTCTACCAGCCCTGAAAGAGGCAGTGGTCTGTCCCCTTCTTAAGAGACCAATGCTGGATCCAGCTGATCTGGACAATTTTCATCCAGTCTTTAACCTGCCCTTTTTAGGGAAAGTTGTTGGTAGTCAATCTTCAGCTTCAGAGGAACCTGGAGGAAGGAGATTATCTGGGCTTCCCTTGAAAATCATCCAAAAGCTTCAGTAGGTCCAGAATGCAGTGGCATGGGTAGTTATAAGTATAGTTTGTTATGCTCATATGGCTCTACTCCACAAGGTTTCCAATGCAATTCAATGTGCTGGTTATTACCTTTAAAGCCCTACATGGCATAGGACTGTACTTGCAGGACGGCCTGCTCCCACAAACATCTGCTCATTCCACACCTTCCCTTTGAATGGGCATCCTCCAGGTCATCTTTTTTAAAATGTTGTCTGTCATGGGTTCTTTTTTAAACCATACACAATTAGATTGACCCAGATTCAATTAAGACATAAAAGCACTGGCCCCTGGACCAGATGGTTTCTTTATATATCCCTATAAGGCTTGGGGGGAAATCTTATTTTGTAAAAACAAACATATAAATGTGATATATACGTGCTTCTTATACTCTGTTCTATTGCTATATCTATACTATTACTATGATAGTTATAACAATTACTATTACTGAGACAATTACTATATTATTATTACCTATTACTCTATTACAATTACTCTATTACAATTACCTATATACTATGCTCTGTACTATTACTGGTATGCATCAACCTTTCTTTCTTAAGCCTGTTCTGTCTTAAGTCCCCTCTCTCTGAGTTTTCTTCTTTTTTTTTTTAAGCTAATGGCCAGCATGTAGAGTTCTTGCACCTTTCTTACATTGTGCTTTGTCTTGCTGGACCTCTATACTTTTTTTCTCTCTTTTGGACCGTCCACTCCTTCTGAAGGAAAAACACCTTCCTTTGTTCAGCTGTTTTGCTCTGATTGGTGGTGGCTGCAGAGCTTCAAAACATGCATCCCCTCCCTCCCTCCTTCCTCCATCACCACCACCACCCACACCTGTGTTAAGGTTGCAGTTTTATTGGCAACTCTGCTGTGCTGATGCTGGGGGAAAGCTCAAAAGGGAGGGAAAGAAGGAAGCACAGGTGCCTGCAATTTTTTTTCAAGCAACCTGTTCTTCCTCATTGCCCTCATGGGACCTAAGAGCTGTGCATTCTCAGTGGGTACCTCTGCCCTTTGGAATGATCTTCCACCCACATACAACAGGCCCTGATCCTGCTGGCCTTTAGAAAGGCTATTAAGACCTGGGTTTTTTCCTCAGGCATTTGGGTCTAGTTGAGTTGAATTCTCTATTGGTTGTTTTAATTTACTTTGTCAGTTTGCCATTTTGCACACTTGAGTTATTTTAATGATGGTTTTTTTCCTTCTCTTTTTCTTTGTTGAATGTTTATTTTGTTGTACACCATTCAGAGTCACATTGTTTGAGTTGGGCAGCTGTATAGATGCTTGAAACAAACAAACAAACATAAATAAATAAATAATCTAATCACATTAGTATTAGTTTTACCTTTCGTAAATGGAATGCCTGTAAATTAATACATATACAAATACATGCAGGCAGTCAGGCTTCCATAAGTTTGAAACATTTCCAAAGAAGTCAACTTATACATTTATTCTTGGCTACCACCATTGCAAGAGCTGGATAGCTATGCTTCATTTTTGGACTTGGTGTGAATGATACCAACACTTTTGTGCAGAGATACATGGCAATTGGGCAATTACAGGGATTATTCCCAAAGTTGCAGGAGGTAGTCAATGATATCTTTCCATGAGTAGCTGTTATAGAGTTGGCAATTAATTAGGATACAATCTCAGAACAGCAACATCTTCACAAACACACAGCACAGACTCCCATAAGGGTGAATAATTCTTAGTCTCACGTCAGAGACAGGCAGCTAGATGTCTTCTGGATGTTTTAGATAGCAGAACAATCTGTGCCTCTACTTTTAATTTAGAAATGTTTTCATAACTCTTTTCAGAAATCTGGTGTTCCAGATGTCTGTATCTTCTAGATATAAGGGATAAATGATCTGGTGCCTCAAGATATCAAGTTTTATCAACCTGAAGAATGAAGGGATTGGGGGAGTTGTATTCCAACAGATCTGGAGGACACTATGTTCTACATTATGAATGCACAACCTATGGCCTATAGCCTTTTTTTTTTTTTGCCCCCCAAAAATCCCCAGAGGGGATGGTGCCAGTTTATTGGTCTTTTTAAATTTCTTGGAGAAAAGATTATGAAGGTTTTAAAGGAATGAAATGAGTACTTTAAACACTGTAAATGCTCAAGGCAGCTATTTTGCCTCCAGATGCTTCCCATCACCTGAAAGACTGAAAATACTTGGTCTAGTAATACCACATTATTACTGGCCAAAACCAAGAGAGAAGAGAAGAGAAGAGAAGAGAAGAGAAGAGAAGAGAAGAGAAGGGAAGGGAAGGGAAGGGAAGGGAAGGGAAGGGAAGGAAGGAAGGAAGGAAGGAAGGAAGGAAGGAAGGAAGGAAGGAAGGAAGGAAGGAAGGAAGGAAGGAAGTCCCTCCCAAGTTAGAAGAGAATTGATCCTTGGTATATAGTTGTGCCAGAATAATTGTGACTAATAGAGCTAGGTCACAAGAAGGAACAGGTACTGTATATGCCATCCACAAAAAGTATCTAACTTTTAAACAACCTATCTGTGACTGATGCAGGATTGACTGCTCATCCAGAAGCAAATATTTAGCCCATCAAATAACAATAATCAATAATTTAAATCAGTATACACAAAAACAAAAAAGAAAGTTTTTTTAAAATTTTTTACCTGAAACACTGGAATGTCAGGTCCGATCAATGAATGACTAAGGTTTTAAACTGGTGTACACACACATACACACACACACACGTGCGCACATGTGCATCCATCATTAGCACTAGCTCACTCAAATCATGGAAACCTATGAATTTTGTATCACTTAACAAGATGTTGTATCAGGAGGAATAGACCGTCTAATTTATTTTTAGACTTTTGAGCTTCTTTTGTCTCTGTTAATGTCCTTTTCATTTTAAAGCCCATTAATGACAAATCTTTACTTGCCTAATCACCTTTAAAAATATATGAGATTGAATTGCAGCAGACTGTGGACATTTGCTAGTTGCTTCAAAATTGGGAAGGGAGTAAGTCCATTATATAAAAAACAATGGTCTTTGTTACCTATATTTACTGCACCTGTGACTAGTGGCCAACTCCCCCCACTCCCTGGCCTTCTTTTTTGTTTTTGGGAACAGCAAGTACATTTGGAGAAACTGAACAAACTCTTTTCATTCTTGTTTTGCCTTGGTATTTCCATAATGAATTGGGTCATTCCATGCTGAATCAGCTGAAGCTTCCAAATAGTCTCCAAGGGCAGCCCGGGTACAGTGAACTGCAGAGGTCCAGCCAACAAGGAGCAAAGCTTCCTGTTCCAAAATGGCTGCAACTGGCACATGAGATGTTGTGAAAGACTTGCTGGCCACAGCGATTACCTGCTGCTCCAGTTCTGCTCGTGTTTAGTGAATATGAGTAGAACTCCATTGCACATCTCCCATAAACTTACTATTGGACACAGCAGAGTCACAGATGGGGGAGAGGGGACAGTGTTCATAGTTCTTCTCCACTTTTAGCTTTCACATGTAGGAGATCAAATGAACAAAGATAGATTGTTACCCAAACTAATTTCATGAAAATAATACCTCCTAATTTTCAGCTACACTAATTACTTAGCCTTAGAACTCTAAAGATCATTCAATTTAATCTACCTTGCAGGATTATTATGAGCAGGCTATGAGGGCAATTCAGCATTGACAAAAAAATAAAAAATAAAAAAAATGTACTGGTTGAGAAGGAAAAAAGGGACTTGTAGGCATTTTTTATTGGTGGGATTTTCATTTTTTTTTTACTTTTGATACTTAGGTTTGATTTTATAGTACTCCACATTGTTCTGAGAAGTGCATGTGTATTTGTGTTTGAGTGTGTACATACACACACACAGATGTGCATATACACATATTCTGAAATCCTTTCTGTGTTCTTCATTGATATATGTTAGCGTTTTAAAGTTTTATTGTTGTTTTAAAACGATTGAAACCATTTTGCAATCTACCCCCAAAACTCTGGTTGTTGGGGAACTAAATAATGAACAGAATAAATGCAGTCTTTAAAGGTATTCTGAGTTTTAGAAAAGGACTAGTTGTGGGGAAAAAATTATAGGGTGGGGAGCAGATGGAGAACCATGTATGATGTTTTTAACTCTTATCAGAAGCGTAGATCAAAATGTAATAAATGTGCTGGATCTTATCTGAACCTCCGTCATCAAAAAACTATTAAAAGAGTCCTTAGCCTGGTAATGGTTATAATTAAATTGATGCATGGGGGGGGGGGGAAGGTTGTTTCCCTCTCTCCCATACAAGTTACTAATTAGATTTGACTAATTAAAACCTTAATATTGTCTGGAATCTTCTCTAAGCATAGCTAAGGCCTTTCCATTTACAGAACTACTGCCACCCCAGGATTGCCACTGAGCCCATGTGATTACACCCCTCCATCTCTACTTGGCAGCAGAGTTAATTTCATCTCCACTGCGCTGCATTGAATTGAATTGCTGCCAAAGTAGTTTCTCTCCTCTCTGTTTCAAGAGCAGGGCCAGTGCGGCCATTTCACTACAAGTAGTCCTCGTTTAATGACTGCCTCATTTAGCAACCACTCACAGTTACAATGGTGATGAAAAAGTAACTTTGCAACCATTCCTCACATTTAAAACCTTCACATGTCTATAAAGCAAATGAAAGCTAAAATAAGATTGTAAGCGCAATCATAGTTTCACTTAGCAACTACTTTGCTTAACAACTGAGCTGCCAGTCCCAACTGTGGTTGCTACTTCCTTTAAAATGAGCAATGAGGGGCCTCTTTGAAACCATCTTCATAGTAAACTGCTGCATTGCTTTGAAATCACAGAAGAAGCCAATTAAAAAGAACTGAGTCCAGTGATGGAGACCAGATAGACCTGGTTGGCTGTCAATTCACACTTCCATCATCAAGTGTTTTGAGGAGTACCATTGTGAGGAAAATCACAATTCACTTTGAAAATGGTTTGAAGAGGCAAAAACAGGGCCTGGATGGAAATACCCTCACTTTCTCTCCAACCTGAAACATACTAAATGTTCTTGACTAAAGGCCATGCATGGCCAGAGTAAATGGAAACATAATTTATTTATAAATACTAATTTATTTAATAAAAATACAAAAATATAAATATACATATTTATATTTGTATATATAGAGATAGATAGAAAAATATGAATCAACACAGACGTTTTAACTCAATAAATATGGCAGTAATATTCATTCTTGTTTTTTAAGTAGTCAGATTATTTTATAAGATAGGGTACGGTATAGGGTACAGTAGCAGGGAAAGTTGAAGCAAAGGGGTATTTTTTTTAAAAAAAAGTTGTGTTCCCAACTCCTCCTGAAAGGCACAAAAAGCCTTTTAAGATATCTTCCCCACCCCACCCCCAATTAATGTTGACTATCCTCTTTCTAACCTCTTAGGTAAAGAGGATAAAATATTACATTTGTCTTTAAAAAAACAAAAATAGCCATTTTCATTCACACTGACTTATTAAGCAAAATCTTACTAAGACATACACCTATTTTTTGTATTTTTTTTTCCAAGTAAGAGAATATAGGCCACTTTAATCTAGTTACAGAGGCATTGATCTCATCAGCAAGGACCCAGTCACAAAATGCTATTTTCAGGCCATGATCCAACAGTCTCCAATGTCAATGAGGTGCTCCTTCCATGTAGGACTTCTCCCCCTATCTAGTCTCTATAGTTACAAGGAATACTCCATGTGCATATGCTGGGGATCTATGCACAAGGCCATTGCCCCCACCCCCAAGGAGGGGAGAGGAGAGGAGAGGAGAGGAGAGGAGAGGAGAGGAGAGGAGAGGAGAGGAGGGGAGGGGAGGGGAGGGGAGGGGAGGGGAGAGGAGAGGAGAGGAGAGGAGAGGAGAGGAGAGGAGAGGAAAGGAAAGGAAAGGAAAGGAAAGGAAAGGAAAGGAAAGGAAAGGAAAGGAAAGGAAAGGAAAGGAAAGGAAAGGAAAGGAAAGGAAAGGAAAGGGGTCCCTGCTCATGCACTGGAAAGCTGGAGCTGCATCAGAAATGTTGAAGAGGACAGTTAGTCTTGATCACTCTCATCTCCACCATACATATCTGCTAACTTTTTAAATCGTGGCCCCCAGTCACTCAGATAGTCATAATCTTGATTTCCACCATCTGTGGTAAGTGATTCCAAAGAACTAAGTGAATTTGCTATAGAATCATTCCCTTCATAGGCATATGTTGCTAAAGAGTCATAAGGGGGTGCAGTTGGATCCAAATCATTCTCCTTTAGTCTTCGATGGATAAAATCTTGGATATCAATGTTTTCCCACAAAGATGCTGTCCTCCTAATCTGGAAAATAGTTTCTGGCATCACATCTCTTCTCATTTTGCTTTCTTCTCTGGCTTCAGGGTTTCTTAGCGTGCCGATATCAAAGGCTTGGGTATCTTCCTCCCCACCTCCTTCATCGTTGTAGGTTACAATATTGTCTCGGACATCATCTTTTGAAATGATCAAGGGCTCTTTTTTCCTCTGGCGCTTCATTGCAGCAAACAGCACAACCAAAACTGGAAGACAACAGCAACAATACAAATGGGTGATGAGCACGAAATAGGAAATGAATGGTCTTAGGGACAATCTTGGCAAAGTTAAGAACCTCTGAAAGGATATTTGAAATTCTGGGGAGATGTCAGAAGTACTATCATAAGATGGCTGCCATACTGTAAGTAGGACCATTCAGAAAATGGGGTACGGCCAAGCCAGGAAGTTGAATTAATTAAAAGAAAAGCAATATAAGCATATAATATTAATAAGATTCAGGCATGCACCTTTAAAAAGTGATTATTTTCTCCACCACACCTATAAATAGATAAATTAATTTCTTCCCCTTGTCTGTAAAATAAATGACATATTCTCACCTTAATCAGGTGAATTACACCTCCCCAATCCATATTCCTCTCTCTTCAAAAGAAATACATAGAATTACATGATTGTTTCTCCAGTTTTCCAATACATTGTACATGGTTCTGTTACTTGAAGTTTTACATATACACAGTTAGTAAATAGAGACCAGAATTAGTTATCCTTGGTAAAATATTTTGTATCTGCATTTTTTTGGTATGTGATTCTGTTTGCAGGACTTTTTTGGAGTACTTTCTATATATTATATGAATGTACAAAATAATGGACCAAAATTTTAAGAAAAAAAAATCAAGGTCTCATTACCTTGAACCCCCATGAATAATAAGGACCATCTTTATTGAAATTTCAGCTTTAAAATAACATTAAGAAAACAATCCATCCCAAAATGGATCCAGTATATTCATTTTTCCATTCAATATGTTGTAAACTGTTATATGCTGCCTGTACTATCTCGTCTACAAAAAATAGATTTTCTCCACTTTCTGTAATATTTGTTTTATTTGGGGTTTAACTCCCTTGAAACGTGTTTCCAATTTTCCCCATATATCAATATATCAACTTTTTAATAGGATATAAAATACTTTAAAAATGGAAATGTTGAAAAATGGCACACGTTTTTATTAATTCTTTTATGAATTAAATAGAAAAATCCTAAAATAGGTCCCCCCACCCCCCTTTTCCATCCTGTCATTCACACTCCTTGTCTGGATCTTCTTCTTTTCCTTCTTCTCCCCAATCTATCTAGCAATTCCCCTCATAATCTTTCCATTGGGGCAACAGAAGT
This sequence comes from Python bivittatus, assembly GCF_059951505.1. Lineage (NCBI taxonomy): Eukaryota > Metazoa > Chordata > Lepidosauria > Squamata > Pythonidae > Python > Python bivittatus. The sequence goes on from NW_028277113.1 coordinate 6,291,572, forward strand.
GTCCTGGAGACACTGGAGGTCATCTGTGAACATGATGGCATCTTTGTGTATCTAGAGATTTAGACAATAGCACTAAATCCTATGTTCTTGAAAGCCCTTTTATATATGTTGTATCCATGGATACCAAATGTCCAAAGAAGGCTTTCATTGTACTGAGAATCATTTAAAATGTTGCAGAAATAAATTGACTAATATATGCAGGTGGCTTATCTGGTCTGGTCTATTCTGTGCAGAATGTTTGAATGCAGCACTGATTTCGGGGGGGGGGGGGGGGAGAAGAAGAAGCCTTACAGTGCTTGTTGGAACAATAGCTGGATTCTTTTTTGTCTTACGTATAGAGAGGACTCACAGCGGCTCTTCAGCCTGCACAATCAGCTCCCTCTAGTACTCTTCATCGTTGTGGTAAGGAGCAATACATCAAGTGTCACACCTGAAGATTGGCACTTTATTTAAAGAGCAGGTTTTAACAGCTTGAACTTTAGAGAACATGCTCTCTCATTAGGATTTGGATTCCTTATGAACTTTTGAATTACCTCCATAAATGTAATCTGACAGCGTGTGTTGAAACCCTTTCAACAGTTACTTAAAAATACCTTTTTGGGGATTGGTTGTTGCTTTGTCTTTCCAGCCTACAAACAACACAATCAACATTATCACAACACTAGGACTGAAACTGTTCAAACTGTTTTGAATCTATTCTCTCTCTGGTTTGTGTGTGTGGGGGGGGGGGGGTGTTGAGCCCGCCTTTTAATTTTTCCAATTAAAATTTTACATTTACAGAAAATGAACTTTAAATTTCAGCAAACCAAAGAATCATTTGGCCTTTCATAACATATTACAAAAACTGCCCCCCAACCCCAGAATTAACAAATTATAAAACAATCAGCAGATGAATAAAAATAGATAAGGGTAAAACAGAATTTCAAAATATGAAAACACAAAACTTATATTTGAAAGTCCAGATTTAGAGCTGAGCTGCTTTATCAAAAAAAAAAAAATTTTTTTTACATCATCGATTCAATACTTTTCTAATACCTGATACATTTTCTTGTTCTAAATTTGGCATAGGAAATCTTGGGAATGAAATCTCTCTTCAAGATTTTGCCTGAATATGTAAGAGATTTAAATTAAATAGAGGATAAGGCTATATGTGCAGCTCTTCTACATGCAATCACCTGAGTGATCTGAAAAAGAAGTATACTTGCATTCACTTGAGTGTGAGAATAAATCTTGGTGTCATCTGAGACCTTAATAAATCAAAGTCTCTGATTGCACAGAGAATTGTGTTTGTTGAATTCATGGAGGTCAGGGAGTAAAGCTCCTGGGTGCATTCCATTCTCTACCCACAGTTATCAAAGGCAAATTCTCAGGTACAATAATTCAGTGGATTATTGTTAAATATACTATATTAAATATAGTGATATATTTATATATTAATAATTATTATATTAATAACATTACATAATATAATAAGTAATAGTCATAATAAAATAATAGAATTAGCAATGTTAATATTATCACCATCCTCCCAGCGGTATAATTCATCTGATAAACAGCTGATTTTGGTGCAACCAGGTAAAACTGTCCTTATGAGATGAAAGGAGATCCCGACATAACTGCCTTGAGCTCCTGGAGAAATGGCAGGCTATAAATTTAAAATAGGTAGATAGGTAGATAGGTAGATAGGTAGATAGGTAGATAGGTAGATAGGTAGGTAGGAAGGTAGGTAGGTAGGTAGATAGATAGATAGATAGATAGATAGATAGATAGATAGATAGATAGATAGATAGATAGAAAATACTAACTTTGATCTCTAGCAATTCTGTGATTGACTGATTTAACTTTTTGTCAGTCCCACTAGGTAGACTAGACCAGGAAATCAATTCCATAGGAAGGCTAAAACGACTTTTATTGAGATTGACTGTAATAACTAAATCTTGCAACTCTGATTGTGCTGTACCTCCTCCTCCTTATACTTCAGTGAATTAGGGAGGCGTCTAAACTTTATCTCATTCTGTACTTAAAAATGCTTCCGCTCCTTTTGCCTAGGTTATAATTCCTGCACATCAACATCATATTTCTTGGCCTCTACATTTTTAATTAAGCCAAGCCAAATGGCAACAGAAAATAAGACCAGTCATCACTGACCACCCACCATTATTCCTGCTACAAATTAACATCAGCCATCTCTAATTATGCCATCTTTAGTATCAGATATCAGAACTAAGCCAACAAACTAAACACAGTCCATTGGTGATACATGATCGTCCACCAGCATCTCAGTAAACCTCTGGATCTTGCTGCATCCTTGGCTTTCCAAAACTGAGAGAGTTCTCCAGTACCTAAGAGCTTGAGAACTTACCATTTGTGAAGGCCTGGATTAAGGAGAAAATGTGTTCTTCTGAAAATGTGGTCTCTTTTAAATAATTTCCAAGTACAAAGAAGGAAAGGGCAAATGGTCCACTTACTCAGCAGAATAATAATGCAGAGCAGGATAGCAATGAGTGCGCCTGTGCTCAGGCCTGCTGGAAGGAGCAAAGCTTCAGCGTTACAAGACTGCATGTTTCCCCTGCTGTCACAGGCACACACTCTGATGCTCAGTGTGCCAGTGCTACTCTGTATGGGGTAGTCATTGTCAAATATTATTACTGGCAGGACATAGGTGCTCATTTTACTGCGGCTGTATCCATTCCGTCTAGTTACAACTCCTGCTGTGTTATCTGCATCAGAAGAACCGAAGAAATGTAAAATTATATTGAAAACCTTTCAGCAAAGGAATCAAAATGTAACATTGAGAACCAACAGTTAAAGCCTACCTTTGTTATCTACAATAGAGAAGTTTGGATGGACTGTGTATTCTGGCACCAATTCAAAAAAAAATTTGTGTCCACGAGGTGGTTCATCTTTATCCACAGCACTAACAGTTTGTATGAGCTGCCAGGAAATAATTATACATTGTCAGAAAAACAGAAGTTACATCTTTTGCTTTGTAGCATAACCTATTCAGATAAATACCTGTAATGGTTTAGAAAGAACCACATGGACGAACTTCTACTATGGTTCTTCTGAGTTTAAACAGATTTACATAGAAGGGAGCTCTAGCACAATTTCCAACCACAGTGAGGGACTGTTCCTTGTGGCTATCCATCTGTTGCTCAAACATAACAGCTTTCAAGCAAAGTGCCAAATAACTTTTGTGGGTTTCTGGAAGCTAATGAGATTTTTTTTTAAAAAAAAATAAGGATAACAAATGTCCCTAAAAAACAGCTTTCTTACCATTACCAATGTTCCAAAAATGTGTAATCACAGGGAAGTTTTGGTATATCATGAGCCATATTCACAGTTCAAGAAGGGCATCAAGGAGACCTAACATATTTAGCTGGTATCCTATGTGTGAATTATAGCATATTGCCCAGAATATTTTACACTATGCATGATGTTCATGATAGATAAGTTTCTTTTTTAAAAAAGCCTTTTCCCCCCTTTTCTTAATTATTGCACTTCTCATATATAATAACCAAGGCTATCTGGATGGGTGGTGTACAGGTGAATGAAACATCCATAATGCAAAATCATAAAACAATGACAGCAAGGCTGTAGAAAAGAAAAACATTAGCAACAGGAGCTGAAAACCAACAGCAACACATAATAATCAAACCAAATTTAAAACTAGCCACACTGCAGGAAAAAAAAAAGAAAGAAGAAAGAAAGAAAGAAATACAGAACTTAAGAATACCCATCCAAGGGTATTGAAAGAGTGGGAGAAAAAAAGAATCATCATTACCCAGTGCCCAGAAGACTCACATAGGAGGTAAGTCTTTCTCAGGAAGGCATTCCACAAAAGGTGTACAAGAACTAGCAGAAACTTTAAACAGAGGCAGAGCAATGACCTAATACACTAAGATAAACCGGGGGGAAGATGAACTGGAAGCCTGGTTCCAACCCAGTTATGTCTGAGATTAAAAAGAAGCAAAAAAAAAAAAAAAAATTGCACCAACTTTCATACCAAGACAAACTGATGGCTAGTGCTGTTGCCAAACTCCTGGCATAGTGCAGTCAACTCAGCTAGTTCCAGTTAATAGCCTAGTTTTTCCAACTTTAAAAAACAACCCCTCCTCCAAAAAACACCCCCTAACTTAAAATTGTCAGACTATTTTCAAAGGCAGTCCCATACTTAACATGTTAAAATAAATCAAAAGGGGCGTTAACAGAGTGTGTTGAACTGTGGCAAAGATATTTCTGGCAAGTAATCACCTAGTTGGTATATTAGGCTAAGTTAATCAGAAGTCCATCAGAACCACAAAGCTACTAGTGATAATGATGGATTGAAGAAACATTCACAAAAAATATATCTTGTCTACATTGTATCTCAGATTCCTGGCTCTGCTCCAGTCCATTGCTTTGTCCATGTCTAGATCAGAACATCAACTGTCTCACTTATTCTAGAGGAAAAGGACTCTTGGGACTCCTTTTCCACCCCGCCCCACTGGCAGAATGGGCAGGCAACTATTTCTGGAGGCCAGAATCAGATGACATTGCCTTCTGTGAATACCTTACTCCCTGTCAAAATGACTCCAGGACTTGCTTTTCTGTTCTATTTCTAAAGTACACTTTTCCATTTTATATTGCCTCAAGTCCATTTCAGATAACACGTCAGCAGTTCATTGACTACTCTGTAGAGAAAAGAATGCCACTTCAACTGACTCAGTGCCTACTGTGTTCTCTCTTACCTTTTAAATCTGCCTTTACCAATTCTGTAATAACATAATGGTTACTACACTTGTCTTTTAAATAGAAGGCTGCTGATTCAAAATCCAGCAGAAAATTTTTAATTACTATTTTTACCCTTCCTCCTTTTTAAAAGGGATTCACCCTCCAGCTCCTTGGTGACTGGTGTACCACTGGGAATATTGCCATCTATGCAGTTACTTAGCAGGTAAAGGTAGGAAGCTCAGAGAAAGAAAAATAGTATTAAAAATAAATTATACCAGGTTTTGAACCAGCAACCTACTATTGAGAAGGCATTAGCTTTAACCACTGTGAAATTATAGCACTTGTGACAATAGTAACTCTAAAAAACAAGAAAAAGAAAAATATTTTCAGAAAATAAATTCTTTGTTTAGAAATTTTCTATGTGGTTCTTCAATTCTAAAAATATCTTTACAGAAAATGCAATTATCAATTAATGAGGGAGGATTTGGTCTTCCAAATCTGGAGCTGTATCATCATGCTTACTATTGTCAAGTATTAAATAGTGGAAGCCAACAAGTGGTGTTAATTTTCCAATTTGGACAACTTTGGAATATACATATATAACACCTTTGGACAGATGGGCAGTATTAGGATCAAAATACACTAAAACTCTAATATCTCTGGAAACAATTTCATCAGTTAGAAAGCTATGGAACGTAATGTCTAATAAAAAGGGATTTGACCCTTTTTCCCATGCCAAACTGACTTTATGGGGAAACCCAACTTTAAAAATTGGGAAAAAGATGGTGATATGGAAAAATTGAATGGGAGCAGGGATATTGACTTTGGACCAACTGATTGAGGATGAAGATGAATTTTTAACATACTCTGTCTTAAGAGATAAATATCTACCACATGTAACCCAATGGTAATATTTACAATTATAACATTTGTTAATAACATTGTTTGGACCAGCAGCATTTCAGCTTCTGAGACACCTGAGATAGTAGAACAACTTGTTAAATCCTTTAAACTAAAAAACCTACTATTAGTTTGTATAGATATTTGTTATCAATAAACAATATTGATATGCAGATGCTAAGGGATGAATGGAATAAAGAATTAGAGGTTTCTATATTGCCTAGACAATGGGAGAGTGTCTTAACTTCTATACCAAGAGTATCAGTGGACCTTAAATTACGACTTATACAACAAAAAAATAATGTTTAGAATTTATTGGACTCCACTACATCTGTATAGAAAAGGACTGCCGAAATCAGCATTTTGTTGTAGATGTAATAAGGACAATGCTTCTTTAAAACAAATGTTTTTACAATGTCCTATACTTTTCAAGCTTTGCGAGAAAGTACTGGACTTTATAAATATGATTGTGCAACAAAAGCTAAATTTTTCAGAGGATAATATTCTTTTGAACTATATACCTAGTTCATGGAACTTGACAATTGGACAACATAAATGGATTCTCCATGCCCTTATTGTGGCCAACAGACCAATGTTGCAGTATTGAAAGATAAATGTATGGCCCCATTTAATCAATGGATTGAAGACTTGTTTGCACTTGCTACTTATGAGCAGATTGTCTACAGATGTAGACTTTGTATGGACAAGTACAATGAAATATGGGACTCATTTATACAAAATACACTAGGTTAAAAAAAAAAAGGATAGTCATATAACTCTATTAGAAAGATATATGTACTTGAATAACATTTATATTAGATAAGCATACAAACTGGATACAAATAGTACACAGAATTGGAACTGTGTACTAATATAATGATATATTAACTTTTTTTTGGTTGTACTTTTTCACTTTTATGTTAAAGCATTTTTATGTATTTCTTCCTTTTATTAAAAGGAAAGAACATGAGAAAGAAACAGTGGAGTAAAAAAGGTATTTTTTTACATGCACGTGCATTTTAATGCTTTAGGTTTAGCTGCGTATATGTATTTGATGTGTGTGTATATACATGAATATAAGCACAAACACATACAAATATATAGGCCCAGGAAGATACCCATAGGAAGGAAAGTAGTTGGCAGATACTTTCCTGGAACAAAAACGTAGGAGGGTTCAGCAACAAGGAGTCCTCCTTGTCCAACGGGAGGACAATTGCAAGCTATTGCCAAGGTACCTCTCTCCTGGATTTTCTTAGGCTGGTTTAGAATCAAGTCAATCTGAACATAGGACAGCTTAAATGATAAAAGTATGGATATGATGTTGTTTGGTTTGAAAATATCCTTTGTGGTTTCTTTACAAAAATCTTATAAGAACGGGAAAAAACAGTGCTTCCAAGGAAAGACCACAGTCAATTTAAAGCACGAATGATGAACAGGAAGCATCTCCTAAACCCACCTTATCTAAATAATATTTCTGGTTCTTAGGCCTAGAAACTCATCTTTGCATCACACACTTTTCTTTTTTGTCTTGCAAATCCTTGCCTTCTGCTTCCCACAGTGAACTTAACCTGCTACTACAATAATGTATGCAGCTCAAGTATACTTTCTGCAAAATCTGTGCATTGCTTTGTGTTTTATAGTAGGGATTCTCCTAGAAATCCATAAAAATGGCTTACTCCCAGGTGCAGCTAGTAGGTTACAGTGCACTGAAGAATTCTCAGTACTCTGTTTGGCAAGCTCAGGAGTGACCTTCTGAAATCTCCAGCCACTTTGAGTGCCTTATGTTACAATTATAGCCACTCACATGTGCTACCCCACCGTCAAACAGATTTCAAGTCCCTGTTCAAGTCCTTGAGATGAAACAAAATGCTCAGCTAGAGTTGGAGAGGGCAGTGTGAAAATGAAACACAGTTGAAGATTTCTACTGGCAGACAAATCTAATCCATTTTGCCTTTCACTGAAAAGACACCAACATTGAACCACACAGGTAAGCATGGAAAAGTGGCAGGAATGCTCCACAAGCCAAATGCACAATGAAATCTGTAGGCGGCAAGGTTTCCTCCATCTCAGCACCTCATCAACCTGTCGGCAATGTTCTGACACACTTCAGAGTGGCTAGAAATAAAATTCAGGATGGGAACAAAGTTGATTCTCAAAGGCTAAGTCACCAGAAGCAGGGAATATATTTCTCTTCCAGCTATAAAGCAACCCTTCATTTTCTTCTTCACTGTGACAAGAAGAAGAAGAAGAAGAAGAAGAAGAAGAAGAAGAAGAAGAAGAAGAAGAAGAAGAAGAAGAAGAAGAAGAAGAAGAAGAAGAAGAAGAAGAAGAAGAAGAAGAAGAAAGTTTCCTCCCACTTTAAATTGTGTTAATCAGTATTCTGCATGTTAATAAGGCTGACTTCTGGTTCACTGGTTTTGAATGTTGTTTTTTTTTTAAATATCTCTAGGATATTAACATTTGTTTTTGCATGCAGCTTCCCTAAAATTCTTAGGCTTCAATGTAAATGTATTAGAAACTGCTTTCAATGCAATTTCTCTGATTATTTATTTGTTTATAAAATTTATAAACTGCATCACTCCATAGTCTCTAGGTGGTGTACAAAATATCTCAAAGTACCATATAGAAAGGCAATACTATAAAAACAATAAACCATAAGCATAACAAAATTATATTAAAATATAATAACATTATGTTATTTTATATTTTATTTTAATTGACTTTATCTTTTCTGTAAACCGCTCAGAGTCACTTTTTAATGAGATGGGTGGTGATAGATAGATAGATAGATAGATAGATAGATAGATAGATAGATAGATAGATAGATAGATAGATAGAATATTTGAAGCAGATCTTACTCAAACTGCTTAATCTCAAAGGTCTTCGTCCTTCTACAGAAGGCCAAAAAAGGGTAGAGGCCGTTCTTGGACTAAGCTCTTCTTAAGGAAGAAGGCAGTCATTGAGAACACCTATTTCTGTGTCCTCTCAGTTGTATCTCCTTATAGGAGGAGGCTTTGAACCCAGGTCAGGCAAGCAGAAATGTATGTATGTATGCGTGTATTTTCCTGCCTTTCCTTCAGGAGCTGAAGGTGGCATGTATTGCATTCCCTTCTCCCAGTAGCAACCCTGTGAGATACATTGAGCTAAGATAGAGTGATTAGCTCAGAATCACCCAGGGAGCTCATGTGGTTGAGAGTGAACTTGAACCTGGGTTGTCCTGCTGGCAGTCCAACATCTTAACCCTACGCCACTCCAACGTTTACTGAGTTTTACAGCATTTTAAATTGCTTTGCTTTTGCTCTGTAAAATTTTGATATAGATTTTTAGTATATACTTTGTTTCAAATGTAAGGTGGTGTTTTTCTCGTTTGTTTTTGGTTAACATGCTCACGTGTTACTTTCAGACACAGTTTTCGCATTCATTTTTTACAAAGAACTGGTTCTTCTGTACAGTTTGAATAGAGAAAGATGGAGATTAGCAGTCTCCATTCAGTATTTTCATCTGTGTTGCAGTCCAGTACATTTTGGCAGATCATGAAAATTACGCCTATAAAAATGTGTTGTGGAATTTTAATATAGTTTTTTTTTTCTTTTGTTGTTTGTGACATAAGCCTCATTTTAGGAATGCTTGTCCAAACTGACATTTTCCAGACATGTGGAACTCCAGTTCCCATTTTTCCCAGCCAACATAACATAGTCAGCTAAGGCTGATTAAATTAGTAGTGTAAAACATCTGGAGAAGAGATGTAGAGGCAGAGGCAGCACTAGCGGGCATAGGCTTTTAAACCTTGATTGAGACGGGGGGCCACCCACTGACTTGGCTGGCCATACTTGTGGCTCAGGGACTCATCTGCCACCACCAGGGTCCTGAAGGGCCACTGGCCCCAGACACCATGCAAGAGAAGCCTAGCTGCTTAGGTATCCCAGTGCCGGGAGCACATGTTGCCTGGGCACCTTTGTGAATGGGCATCCCCACAGGCCCATTTTCCAGGAATGCTTCCAACATGACCCCACGTCCCTCCCTCCCTCCAGTTCTGCCACCACCCCTAACAGTGCCTCCAACACAGCCTCCACCTTAACCTGGGAAGCTGCCACCAGCTCTCTTGCCTCGCCCAGTAATGGAGACCACCATGCTGCTCACTGTCCCGCTGCCTCCTCCCCACCTGGGCCTGGCAATCTTCCTTCAGCAGATGAGGCTCCACCTCCGTGCCACTCCCACCACACACATCCCAAGCCTACACCCTCACCCAGCATCAGGGGGATGTGAAGGTCAGCTGTGGGCAGCGGGGGGGGGGGGCAGAAGAGGTAGGCAGCAGAGTGCAGGGCAGCCAGAAGGGGAGAGTTGGGGGGGAGATAAGTGGGTTAGGGTAGTTGAAGCAAAGGCAAGAACTACAGGGCAGGAGAAGTGTGAGGACTCAGACTAATAACGGCACTGTCCTGGCCTAATGCCCACAACTAGGACTACGGGAACTGCTGTCACTAAGTGGTGCAGTTGTGATGTTTCACCTAATGACTGCATCACTTAGCAATGGAAATTCTGATCCCAATTGTTGAGGACTACCTGTAGTAGATTAATTTCATCTTTCACTGTGCTAGGCTTTCCCATGTTCATGCTTCTTACCTTGCACATTCCCACTGTAATTCTCTTTGCAGCTCTGGGTTTTCTTTTCCTGTGTAACAATATCAGGAACTAGATGTCCTGAAGACCTTAATCAAGCCATTAATTTCCATTAATGAAAGATGAAAGTTCCTCAGCTCTTTTTCAGTAGCATGCTGACTGCCATCTGTCCTGAGGCACCCATAATCAAACACTATATTGTAAATCATGTTACATTTTCCATTCAATTGGTGTTCTTGGTGAAATACAGAAGTGGTTTGCCATTGCCTTTTCCTGTGCATATGGAATGATGCTTTTCCCATTGTCAATAAAGTGACCATTCAGCTCCAGCATTTTCCAATATCACTGTTGCCCAATAGACATTCTTGCTTCCTTTAGCTAGGCACCTGGGATGACCTTCATACCTTGGATGACTCTGTTAGGATTATTTATTCTTAACATTTCTGATGTTCTTTGCCCATGGCTCCCAGGAACACCTCTCTACCGTGATAAGGCAGCAGAGCAGGACTTAAGGGGTCCTTTATCATCAATACAAAATTACCAAATCTACAAACTGACAAAAAGTTCATAGTTACCCACTAATCATAATAAAGTTAATTTTGTCACTGGTTACTTCAACTGAATTAAGTCCAAGGATAATGTTTTTCACTAAAGGCAACTGATAAACTAATGGGGAAAGAGGCATCCATTTAGTAAGTTACAGAACTCATGTGATTGCCATTTGCAACCTTACCTGTCAGCTTCCCCAGAAAGTCAATGGGGAAGCTGGCAGGGAAGGTCGCAAGTCACTGGGGCAAGTCTCCCCCACCTGTGCATCCTCCCCCAGCCCCTCTGCACTCGCATCGTGCCAGCCATTCGCACACCCCCATGCACCCTCCCTGACCCATGCCACACCCTTGCAGATCCTCCCTGACCAGCAAGGTGCCCTTTGCAGATCCCCTTGCACCCACCCTGACCTGCACAGCACCTCTTGCTCACCCCATTGCACCCTCATGCACCCTCCCTGAGCTGTACTGCACCTCTCACGCACCCTTGTGCACTCTCCCTGACCCTCCCTGACCCACACAGTGCTTCTTGTGCATCTCACACCCTCAATCCATGCTGTACCACTTGCATACCCCCACGCACCCCCTTGCTCCTTCCCCCACCTGGCAGCAGCAACTTACCTGCCTGCAGGCCTAGGACTTGCAACTTCCTGATGGCTTTCCCACTGACTTTGGGTGTGAAAAGCTAGTGGAAGTTGCCTCACCTAATGACCATGGGATTCATTTAACAACAGCAACCGGGATTGTCATCGCTATGTGAAGTAGTCGCACTTTACAACTTCATTGTTTAGTGCTGGAAATTCTGGTCCCAACTGCCACTGTAAGTTGAGGACTACCTATAGATTATCTCTGTTGTCCATTGTATAGTCCCTTCCTTTTCCCTTCACCTAGCAAAAATGGAACAACTCATGCAAAATAGTGAAAATGGCAGAATCATGCTTTTCTTAACAGTTTGTTCCATTCTTTCATATGCAGATTGCAGAAACTACAGTGGTACCTCGGGTCACGAACGCTTCTGTTCACGAACAATTCGGGTCACAAACAGCACCGTTCGCAAAATTTTGCTTCCGTTTGCGAACTCCGCATCAGGTGACGAACAGGATCCGCAGCCATTTTCCCTGCTGTGACACGTGGTCGTGGCTTCCTGTAGGGAGGGGGACTGTCCCTCCAAACAATAACCGCCTCCCCACCCGCCTTCCTGTCCTCCACGCCAGAAGTTGCCTCGAGCAAGGTTAGTGTTCTCTCTCTTCGTACTGTACTGTACTTTGTTTCATATTTTTGTGGTTTTAAAAAAAATTCATATGGTTCAGAATGGATTAACCGTATTTACATTGAACCTTATGGGAAAATTTGATTCGGGTCGCTACCAAAATCAGTTGGCGACCAAATTCGTAGGGGTCAGAACAGATTAATCATATTTACATTGAACCTTATGGGAAAATTTGATTCGGGTCACGACAAATTCGGGTCGCGACCAGAGTCGCGGAACGAATTAAGTTCGTGACCCAAGATACCACTGTATTTGGATTTGCCCCATGCCTATCCCTGAATAGGAAGAATGAGAGTGGAAAGAATAGCACCCAGTAACATGTCCAATAGGAGATGGCACCAGTTGTTCCCCGTCAACAAAGCAAAGAAGCACCATATCTTCTTTTAAGAGTCAGTCAATTGCTTTGAGAGTTTGCACATGTGTTCTGAGGAATTTTGTTTTTTTGTTAACTCCTTGTTTGTTTTTACAAGGTGAGGTATCACAGTTTGGACTGAGTTGCATTGATACATAACTACATCTGAACTAGAAGTGATTTGAGACTTGGATAATTGGATAAGCATGAATTGATTCTGTTGCCTCCCTGGTTCAAGAAATATATGAAGGAGATATCTGATCTGAATTAGTTGGCTGCACTTACATTCATTTCACTTAATAAATAAATATTCTTTATTAACTCCAAATCTAACCCAGATCTTCATTCTGGTATATATGGTACTTTATTGGCTTACTTCACATATAATGTTACATTTTGAAACAGCATGAACAGCTTTAGTTCATAGTTTGCAACAAGATTGGTTCTCCTAGTTTACTCTCAACTACACAAGAAGTAACCCAAGATCTAATAAATGTTCATGGAAAGCCATTTGCTAGGATATTATAGCCTATGTAAACTTTACGTGATGATGGATGGGTAATGATGGGGTGGGGGTGGGGAACCAAGGTGGGTAAATGAGTGTCCAGACACTAATACATAATTGTGGCATTGGAATAATTATGTTATTGCATGCTTGTTGTCATTTTGGCACCACTGCTGTTTGTTGCAGAAGCCACTGTAAGAAAGTATAACTCTTTATTCACACTTCCCCCACTTGCTTGTTAAATTCCAGTGCTAGCTTTTTGTAACCACAGAGACTAGAAAAAGTGATATATCACCAGTCAAAATTATTGGTCTCTGAATAACAGTCATTCTTAGCTATTAACAATGTTTTATCTTCTCAATCTTTATATAATTCACCACATAAATGCACTGTCCCTTTCTGCTTATACTAATACTGTTTCTAAGTGTAGGTCTTCTCTGTAATACTGATGGAGGAAAATTCTGATTCATCTTCTCACATAATAGAGTTATGAAAAGACTATGAATAAATACTGTATATGTTAGTAGGCACTGAAAATTTTGAATATACTGTGGGGTACTTCTGTTATTTCACAACAAAGGACCATGTTGTGAAAGATTATTCTGGCTTTGAACTGGTGATTTTGCTTTTCAGAATTGCTGTTACTGCTTTAATTCAGCCTACGTTGACAACCGCAGGCACAATAATCCAGATAGGTGTCTAAAAACTGTCAACAGTTTTAATTCCTGTGTCAAGACTGAGCTCTGCAACTTTTCCTGAACATTGTATAAGAAACGTTCTCCCATACATATAACAAATCAACTATTTACAGATTTGTAGAGGCTCACAAAAGCAAGATAAGCAAATGAATTCGGGAGACATGTAATAAGATCTCTTAAAGTTCTGGAGAATTTAAGGAGGAATTGTCCCCAAAAGTTAAATTTCATCTATTTATCTTAGGAAAATTAGGTCCAGATTATAAAATGTCAGCTCTTTCGAGTCTTGTTGAAATGACCTTGAAATTTTGCATTGATATTTTCTATTAAACATGACAATATATAAAATACATATCCAAGGAAACTGATTCTATAAAGCACCATGTTTTCATATCATCATCCTACTAAACAAATTTTTTTTATAAAGTATCCTTATAGAAGAACGTTCCCCACTTGGATTATTATTTTTTTAAAACAAAGCCCATAGACTTTACTATCTGTATCTGTATCTGTATCTGTATCTGTATCTGTATCTGTATCTGTATCTGTATCTGTATCTGTATCTGTATCTATACGAGAAGACTGGACCATTGCTGCAAATCAAAGGATATAAATATCACACTTGTGAATGGAATCTGGACATTTTATAATAAAAACTATAATTCTTCCAAACAGTGGTACAGAAATTTTCAAATAAATAAGACAACTTATTTAATTGAAAAGATCTCAAAAGTGCCAGTCTGGATTTGAGATGGAGTGAAAGTTTCTGAACTCCTTTGCATAAGAAGATCAGCTATGCATGGGAAGAGGAGACATTGTACCATGAAATATACTGCTTCTTCTGTGTCATTAGGAGAAATTATGATTTATTATGATCCAAAGAGTCATTTTATGTCTTTTTTCCCACCCCTTGATATCCCTTGATCAGATCACTATCTTAGGAAGCCACCTAAGGTTGTATAAGACTTCTCAATAAAAGCAATGACATGAGGACAGTATAAGTGATACAAAAAGACAAAGTGTAATAGGAATGCTATATTATAAAATGGGTCTGTATGTAAGTTAAAAAAAAAAAAAGGACTTTGTGTAATTGCCATGACCAGGATGGAGGCATTATCCATGCATTTAGATTCCATATTTGGTTTTCTTTTTAGTAGATTTTGTCTTTATCTTACAAAACAACAACCAAACCTGTTCACCGAAGATCTCAGTGAACCATTTTGAAAGCTTCAGGGAAGCTTTACAATCTAGTATTTGAATAATGGTAGAAAATGTAATGCTTCTTTCATAGCTGTCTGCTATAAGCCACAAGGACATTAAAATTATGACCTATGTCTCATGATATCACAGCACAAAAGATGTGATTGTGTAATCTACACCAGTTGCATTATTTTGTCTCACAGAAGTAAGTAAATAATAACCATGTTGTCTTTTAAAAAAAATTCATAAGGCCCACCATTGCCCCGTTCCCTTCGAATAAAGATTTCTGTATTTTTCTAAAAATAATAGTAAGCTATGAGTAACATCAGAAAATATAAAGTTCCCTAGGCCGTGTTGCTCACTTTCTGCTCTCTAAGTTGAGCTGCATTGTGCTTGCTGAATTAGTCTGTAAGTGGAGCCAAGCTCTAAATAGTATCTGAAACCTGGCAAATGGGAAGCTTTAAAGTCACTTCAGCAAACCTGATCTCAAGTGAGCTGAAAGACTGGAGAGTAAGTCAAGTGACAGCATATGGATGGGAGATACTGAAAATGCAGTTGAAAAATGCAAAGGCCTGTTCATTTCCGTCAGAATTCTTAGTGGGGTAACTTCATTGAAGTTGCCTGAACATAAATTTTACCTGTATAAAATCAATTAATTAATCAGAGGAAAGCTAAATAACTAAACAATCCTTTAGCCAACTGACAGCCCTAGTCTAAGAAAGGACACCTGTGTGTGTATTAGAAATCAGCCAAGCTTATAATTCTACCTATCCACCCTGAACTAGCTATTGATTTCCTGCCTCGTATCTAATGCCCTTAAAAAAAGACTTTTTCCTGTTGCAAAACCTTCTTAGTTGACCTGGTGAGAGTACCTCTACGCAAAGAGAGCCCAGACTGTGCCCCCAAAGCATTGTTAACCCTCACAGACCCAGTCGAAAGATGACAGCCAAATTACAATGTTTAATGTGACAGGAGAAGATCTTTAACCACATGACTGGTAATGATATCACTGATTTATTTTACATCTTTAAGTGAAATTTTGTTTGTGTCCCTGGGCTTGCATCTCATAAACACAGGTAGGAAAAGGTGATGCTGTGCCTCATGATGGATTTTTGGCTGCCAATTCACATAAAAAGTAATAATAAAAATTGTGATTTTAAAAAGCAACGAGGTTTAAAAATATATACAAGTTTTTGGGGGAAAGCCAGTTGAACTTTTGAGCACACATGAATGGAAATGCATACTTAAAGTAAGCTTTAACCATGTCTTTCTCTTTTCCCTAATAGTGTCATTGTTAAGGCTGTGCTTGCTTTGAAAATGATTTGGAAGAAGTCTTTTGAAAACTCAAGAAGAGCACTCTGTGCTAGTCAGAACACATGTCTTTTTCAGGTTTCTGGGTGAGCCTGAGAAGATTTCAAATGACCAAGCAGAGAAAGATGAAAACAAAACACACAGGCCAACAGATTGTGTGACTTCAGCAAACACAAACAGCCTCTAATTAAATGTCTGTCTGTCTGTCTGTCTGTCTGTATATAAAAAAATCTGTAAGAGGCAAAGGAGGCTTTCTTTTAAGCTATTCAGGCTAGGATTCCTGCTAAGCTTTTCCCCATCATTCATTCCCTAATGGCAATCTCTAGTGGAGAAGATTCTGTCTCCCAACTCTTTTCTTTCAGCTGAGGGTTTGAAAGAATTTTTCTCTAATTTGGTGAACATTGCTTATTCCTTCCCTTCTACTGGTTTTCCTCTGCCAAATTATTTCTCTTCTATTTCCTCTATATTTGAACGTATTCTATTCCGGGAGGAAGAGATTTAACAAACCATGAAGGGTTTCCCCTATGCTAACTCCCCGGCTGATCCTATTCTCTTCTTCCTTGCAAACTCTTCTTTATTCACTGCCAATTTCCCAGAGTCTTTTAAACTAGTCCTTTTTCATCCTTTGTTTTACCCATTCAGGGCTTGAAACATGATACTTTTTTTCTACAGGTGTGATTCTCGGCCTGTCCCAGATGTCAGATGGACTCTGATGGATTTTGTTGGGCTCCTGGGGAGTTTCCCAGCAGGCAGGTGGTTCTGTTGAATGCCTGGTTGATCTCTACCAACAGAGGCATCTTAGCTTCTTGAGGTGAGTGGTCCCAAGTGGTTTCTTTCTGTGGGTTGATCCCTGAAGGCTCCTAGATTAACTGTGGAGCTCCAGGAGATGAAGCAGCCCAGATCACCAGTGGAGAAAAAGGGGACTTGATCAAGCATGGGGAAGAGCTCACGTTCAACACCATGGCAATGAGGGGAGCAAAGCATCAATATCTCTCTGCCCTTATTACAGTGGAAAGCTATTGGTCAGTGGCCTTGTTTAGGGTGTCCAATTTTCTTTTGGGAACAGGTAAGCTGGTACATCTGCCAGGCCACTGTTACTGGTTTTCATAGTATAACATTAATAACATAAATTATATTTTGAAAAATACATGTGGATGATCTAGGAGAACCTGCTAGCGGTCCCCCACTTTTACATTCCACAAGTGAGGGGCCACTAGCAGGTTCTTACAGGACACCTATTTCAGGCAGATTGAGATGGGTTGAAGAAGATAGTCCTGGAATACCTCAGAGCCAAGCCACGCAAGACTTCGAAGGTCAAAATTTGCACTTGAATTGCACTTGGAAGCCAATAGGAAGTCAGTACAGGGACTAAAACACAGGTGTAATGTGCTTATATCCGCAGATATTTGCCAGCAGCCAGGCTGTTGCATTCTGCACTGGCTCAATTCTGGACTTGATAATTTTTGAAGGTAGCCCCAGGTAGAGCAAATTGCAGTAGCCCAGGCAAGTGGAAACAAGGATATGAGTTGTTGTTGTTATATTTGTCTTTTGGCCTGTAGATGCTGATGAAGTTGATAAGGTTCTCACTGGCATGACCTCTGCTATCTCATGGTTAAATCCTTGTCCCCTGTGACTTCAGTGTAAGGGTAGAGGGTGTGTGACAATCTGGATCTTGAAGGTGGTCAATACCTCATTGTGAGAAAAGGTGATGACAACAGCCTTGAAAGGGGCTGTAGAGTGTCATTTTGTTAAGAGACCCTTCCTTAATCCAGCTATTCTTAACAACTATTACCCAGTTTCCAACCTCCCCTTTTTAAGGAAAGTTGTTGAGATAACTGCAGTGTCCTAGATGAAGCAGATTATCTGGACCTCTTGAGTCAGCATTCAGCCCTGGATATGGGATAGGAATGGCATTCATTGCCATTGGGCAGTGGGATGACCTTTTTCAGGAACTAGATAGGGAGACTGTGCCCTCCTAGTCCAATTATATCTCTTGCAGCCTTTCATACCATTTATGATTGAATCCTTTTAGAATTGGAGGGACCATTTATAGTTGTTCTGTTTCCTCCTTAGTGCATTGTTGGGGAGAGGTTGCCTCCTTCCTTCAGCTGGCAGAAAGGGAAGTGTGGCTACTTCCTTGCAGGATACTGTAGGGCTCAGACCTCTCCTCTTTGTATTTTAACCTATACATGAAGCCACTGGAAGAAGTCATCTGTAGGTGCAGGTTATGGTATACTCAGTATGCTAACGATACACCAATTGCACATTATTACACTGGGCATGATGGAGATGTTGTTCAAATCTTAAATTAGTGTCTGGGGAATGTTAGGGTCTGGATGGGACAAAACAGGCTAAATTTGAACATAAGCAAGAAAGTGTTGATGTATGTTCTTCAATGTTCTCAATTAACCCCAATGTTCCCTCTTGAGGGGGAGGCATTATCCCTGAGGAGCAGGTCTATGGTTTGGTGGGACCTTCTGGACTCATGACATCTAGCGTATGCTGTGGGTTGTGCATTGGCTTTCAATAGGTGTCCAGGTACAATTCAAAGCACTGGTTTTAATCTATAAAGCTAAGTGCTTAGATTATAGGACTGTCTTTTCCACCTGGAATCAACCCATCCAATCTGCTGATGATTCCTCATTTTAGTGAAGTGCAGGAGATTGAGGCCCAAAGATATTGTTTCTCAGTGGTAGATCCTATTTGGGGTTTTTTTTGGGGGGGGGAGGCAGGGACAGCACCCCTCTAGCAGTTGGATTTACTAGCTTCTTCAATGATAGCTTTCCAAAAGTTGGTTAAAGCAGAGCCTTTGTGAAGTGTGCTGGGGAAATTATTATGATGGTGTTTAGTTGTATGGTTCCATCTTGAACTTTGAATTGTTACTTTAATGTTTGCTTATTAAGGATTTTTAAATAATTTTATATATGTGATTATATTATTGTTAACTTCTGGAAGTCCCTATAAACTCATATCAATCAGTTATCAATAACATTGGGACTACATCTGTTCTCTTTCACTCAGAACTTTGGTGAAGCAAACTAGTTGTTACAGTTGAGATTACTGGAACATAGCTTAATTTAAAAAAATAATAAATCCATTTCTAGAAATTGAGACAGAGCAAAATGCTGCCACAGTTAATCAGACATGATAATATTTCTGTATTACCTGTCCTGCTTTTGCATTCTCGCAAACAAAAGTTTCATAGAACTTGGCAAATTCTGGGGCATGATCATTTATATCTAAAATCCGAATGAAGATGGGAGTCTGAGTACTTTGTTTTGGATTGCCTGAAACAAAACGGACAAGATGGAATTTGATCACAATATTATAAAACTTCTTTTTCTGAGATTCAAGGATAGGTGTCAATGCCTATGTTTTAAGCATGACACAACTCAAAATATGCTTTAGAAATTTCATTCTGAAATAATATAATACCAAAAAAAAAAAAAAAAAAGTATTCCATGAATTAGGAGCACTTTCATGGCCATCTACAGAGGGGTACAAGGGAGCAAATGATGAAATATGCCTCATGACATCTTGATACAAACTCCATTTTTCTTGCATCAAGAGTTTCATGCAAGTCGGTAGGTGGCTTGCATTATGATATCATAATGATGCTCTGTCATTTTGTCAAAAGTTTCATTTGCTACAGTTCCTTTTGGGGACCTCAAAATATTTCTTTGGCAGAAGGAGAGAGAATATAGATTCAGTGGAATCCTATATATCTCTATTCAGAAATTTAAGTTTTCAGTTGAATGCCTTGCCAACTATACTCATTTCTTTAGCATAGATATGACTAAAAAGAACAACACTAACGTTTTGCCCTTTGGTTGTCAAGGATCTGTGTGTAATTAAGACATTCCTAAAGATATGCCACCAACATCAGCATTTCATATTGAAGCTGAAATCCAGCACACTTTCCACTGAATATATTGGACTTTCTTTCAAATAAACTTGAATAGGGACCAGGGTCTGTCACCACATTTTAGAAATGCAGTAGCTTTCAAGCTTTCACTCACACAGATTAGAGATATCTAATAACTTTCACACAGACATACACTGTGCAGAACATGTACTTTGCAAGCAAAAGATCTCTGGTTCAGTCTTTGGTATCTTCGGGCCAGATGAGTAAAACTCCTGCTTGAAACTGTGGGCAGCTGCTTGTAATAAGTACGAGAAACTGTCTGCTGAGTTTAAAGCCGATGGGTGGGACATTCTGGTGACATGTTGAGAAACCATGCAAAACTGCTCACCATGTTCGCCACAATAATTTGGCCAAGCAAAATCTTTAGGTGTTCTCTAATTATCACTGACCAGTAAAAGTCTGGTTAAAGCAATTTAAACCTAGCTGAAAACCATTTCCTTTTTTTTTTTTCTGACCAGATTTTAAGGATATGTCATGTATTCTCACTTTCCTTATTATTATTTTTTTAAAATAACATTTGCCCGATTGTTAGGAAAAGCCAGAAAAATTGCACTGGAAAACTAACAAAAAATAAACAAATCTAGCATATCTTGGAGAAAAACTAGACAAAATAAAGAGTTCGTTTTCTGTAGTTCTTGGCTACCATCTAGTTGTAGCCGGTTTATCTTCTATCTTCAGTTTGCATTTAAATTGCATCGATATCTTTTTCATAAGTATTGTATTATAAATGTATTCCTAAAAAAAATATGTAAGAATTATGGGTGTCATGTTGTGCAGGCAAAACAAAAAACAACAACAACCAAAAAACACCCTTAGAAATGTGCATCTTCTCAGAAATAAACCCCACTGAATTTAGCGGAACGTACATTTGGTTGAGGACTTGCTGGGTATAAAGAAATATATCATATAAATAATAATGTGTGCAAAAAAATTCAGCTTTCAACATGTGATTCCCTTTCTCTTCCTTTCAAACTACTTTATAGTGTACATACAACTTACTAATTTCAGTTGCAATGACGGTGAGGTTGTGCCATGGGGCTGCTTCTCGATCAAGGTTCTTTGAGACAAATATGGAACCATTTCCTGAGTAGATGTTGAATATTCTATCCAAATCAGTGTGCCGATCCAAAGAATATCTACCAAATGATAAAACAAATCTTACTATCTTCTGTTACAATGCTGATTTTGATTTTTGCTTGTTTTACAAGAAGCTTAAGATACTGTACAGCTACAAAAGTTCACTTAGACTAGCGACATGATTCATTTAACATTACAGAGTTAGCAATGGGTATTGTTCCCTTTTTTAATTAAAGAAATAAAAATAAAATGTATTTATTGACTGATTTACAGAAATTTATTTACTGCTCAGCTCAAATGACTCTTGGCATTTTTCCTGGAACAAACAAGAAATACCGGAAAATGCGAGGAAATACTGTACAAGGAAAATCAACATTGACATCTGATGCTTCTTTTCATTTTCATGTACTAGTCGAATCTACATTGCCACAGAATAGCAAAAGAGAAAGAACTCAAGCATTTTGAAAACCTAAATCTTCTCCGGGAGATATACATGTGTGAGCAGAATATTGTCAGAGAAGGAATCTCCTGTTAAGACCTGCTCTTATTACTTGCTTGGAAAAATGACAAGTGACTTTTCTAATCACAGTCTTAAAGGAATAGATCCTCCTTCGGCAGTGAAAATGCTCCTGATGTTTCTGATTATAAAATACTTTCAAAAAGTATGACCAGTTTTGCAGATTAAAAAAAATATATATATTGTAAAGGGCAATTTATATATTTCAGTTTTTCACAGGATTTCATTCAGAAAGTATATAATCTGGTACGTATAATACAAAATAAAGGGTTGCAATTTTTTCTGATACTATTGTTGTTGTTTCTATGTGCTTTAAGGCATTCTGTTGTGTTTGTACTCTTACACAGCCAGGTCAACATACCATATGCATATGCGATGTTGTTATGGATACCACTACTGATATTGCCATTAGGTGTCAGAAGTGTGCCAGAGTCTAGCTTAGGACATATGCTTGTATTTTTCATGTAGTGCCACGTATAGGATTCTAAGCTAAGAAAGATACCTGAATGGTGTGATTCGCAGAAGGATTGCTACTAAGCCTTGCATAAATCTTTCTCCCATCCTCATTTACCTCAAACCTGTTGTAATGGCAAGTTTCCAAACTTGTTGTAATGGCAAGATATGTTGTTGTTGTTGTTGCTGTTCAGTCATTAAGTCGTGTCCGACTCTTCGTGATCCCATGAACCATATTGTGCCAGGCCTTCCTGTCCTTCACTGCCTCCCTGAGTTTGCTCAGTTTCATGCTCATTGCTTCAGTGATGCTATCTAACCATCTCATCCTCTGCTGTCCTCTTCTCCTTTTGCCTTCAATCTTTCCCAGCATCAGGATCTTTTCCAAAGACTCCTCTCTTCGCATTAGGTGACCAAAGTATCTGAGCTTGAGCTTCATTATCGATCCTTCCAATGAGCAATCAGGGTTGATTTCCTTTAAGATTGACTGGTTTGACCTCCTAGCAGTCCAGGGGACTCTTAAGAGTCTTCTCCAGCACCACAGTTCAAAGGCATCAAATCTTCAGCGCTCAGCCTTCTTTATGGTCCAGCTCTCACAGCCATACATTACTACTGGAAAAACCATAGCTTTGACTATGCGGATCTTTGTCGGCAAGGTGACGTCTCTGCTTTTTAATATGCTATCTAGGTTTGCCATAGCTTTCCTCCCAAGGAGCAAGCGTCTTTTAATTTCATGGCTGCAGTCTCTGTCTGCGGTGATCTTGGAGCCCAAAAAAATGAAGTCTGTTACTGCTTCCATTTCTACCCCTTCTATTTGCCAGGAATTGATGGGTCCAGATGCCATGATCTTAGTTTTTTTAATGTTGAGTTTCAAGCTAGCTTTCACACTCTCCTCCTTCATCCTCATCAAGAGGCCCTTTAGTTCTTCTTCACTTTCTCCCATTAGGGTGGCATCGTCTGCATATCTGAGGTTATTGATGATTCTCCCTGCAATCTTAATTCCGGCTTGTGATTCTTCCAACCTAGCATTTCTCATGATGTACTCTGCATATAGGTTAAATAAGCAGGGTGACAGTATACAGCCTTGTCGTACTCCTTTCCCTATTTTGAACCAATCGGTTGTTCCGTGACTGGTTCTAACTGTTGCTTCTTGGCCCGCATCCAGATTTCTCAGGAGACAGGTAAGATGGTCTGGTACCCCCATCTCTTTAAGAATTTGCCACAGTTTGTTGTGATCCACACAATCAAAGGCTTTTGCATAGTCAATGAAGCAGAAGTAGATGTTTTTCTGGAACTCTCGTGCTTTCTCCATGATCCAGCGAATGTTGGCAATTTGATCTCTAGTTCCTCTGCCTCTTCGAAACCCAGCTTGTACATCCGGTAGTTCTCGGTTCACGTACTGCTGAAGCCTAGCTTGTAGGATTTTGAGCATAACCTTGCTAGCATGTGAAATGAGTGCAATTGTGCGATAGTTTGAGCATTCTTTGGCATTGCCCTTCTTTGGAATTGGAACGTAAACTGACCTTTTCCAATCCCGTGGCCACTGTTGCGTTTTCCAAACTTGCTGACATATTGAGTGCAGCACTTTAACAGCATCATCTTTTAGTATTTTAAATAACTCAGCTGGAATACTGTCATCTCCACTAGCTTTGTTGTTAGCAATGCTTCCTAAGGCCCACTTGACTTCACTCTCTAGGATGTCTGGCTCAAGGTCAGTGACCACACCAGCATGGACATCAGGGACATTAAGATCTTTCTTGTATAGTTCTTCTGTGTATTCTTGCCACCTCTTCTTAATCTCTTCTGCTTCTGTTAAGTCCCTGCCTTTTTTGTCCTTTATCATGCCCATCTTTGCACTAAAAGTTCCTTTGATATCTCCAATTTTCTTGAAGAGATCTCTAGTCTTCCCCATTCTATTGTTTTCCTCAATTTCTTTGCACTGTTCATTTAAGAAGGCCTTCTTATCTCTCCTTGCTATTCTCTGGAAATCTGCATTCAGTTGCTTATATCTTTCCCTTTCACCCTTGCTTTTCACATTCCTTCTTTCCACAGCTATTTGTAATGCCTCATCAGACAGCCATTTTGCTTTCTTGCATTTCTTTTTCCTTGGGATGGTTTTAGTTGCTGCCTCCTGTACAATGTTACGGAGCTCCGTCCATAGTTCTTCAGGTACTCTGTCTACCAAATCTAATCCTCTACATCTATTCATCACCTTCACTGTGTACTCACAAGGAATATGATCTAAGTCATACCTGAGTGGTCTAGTGGTTTTCCCTACATTCTTCAATTTAAGCCTAAATTTTGCAGTAAGAAGCTCATGATCTGAGCCACAGTCAGCTCCTGGTCTTGTTTTTGCTGTCTGTATAGAGCTTCTCCATCTTTGGCTGCAAAGTATATAATCAATCTGGTTTCGGTATTGACCATCTGGTGATGTCCATGTGTAGAGTCGTCACTTGTGTTGTTGGAAAAGAGTGTTTGCTATGACTAGCTTGTTCTCTTGACAGAACTCTATTAGCCTTTGCCCTGCTTCATTTTGTGCTCCAAGGCCAAACTTGCCTGTTATTCCGATTACTCCTTGACTTCCTACTTTAGCATTCCAATCCCCTATGATGAAAAGGACATCTTTTTTTGGTGCTAGTTCTAGAAGGTGTTGTAGGTCTTCATAGAACTGGTCAACTTCAGCTTCTTCGGCATCAGTGGTTGGGGCATAGACTTGGATTACTGTGATGTTGAATGGTTTACCTTGGATACGCACTGAGATCATTCTGTCATTTTTGAGGTTGTACCCCATTACTGCCTTTCCCACTCTCTTATTCACTATGAGTGCAACTCCATTTCTTCTAAGGGTTTCTTGCCCACAGTAGTAGATATAATGGTCACCTGAATTAAATTCACCCATTCCCATCCATTTGAATTTGCTGATTCCCAAGATGTTGATGTTCAATCTTGTCATCTCATGTTTGACCACATCCAGCTTGCTTTGGTTCATAGATCTTACATTCCAGGTACCTATACAATATTGTTCTTTATAGGATCGGACCTTCTTTTCGCTTCCAGATACATCCACAGCTGAATGTCCTTTCGGCTTTGGCCCAGCCGCTTCACTCTTTCTGGAGCTACTTGGAAATGCCCTCCGCTCTTCCCCAGTAGCATATTGGACACCTTCCAACCTGAGGGGCTCATCTTCCAGTGTCATATCTTTTAGCCTTTTAACATTGTCCATGGGGTTTTCTTGGCAAGGATACTGGAGTGGGTTGCCATTTCCTTCTCCAGTGGACCACATTTTGTCAGAACTCTCTGTCATGACCTGTCCGTCTTGGGTGGCCCTGCACGATATAGCTCATGGCTCAATGGCAAGATATAGAAACAGTAAAAGATGCACTCTAGGAAACAGTTCAGATGACCAGAATTTCCATTCTAATGAAAGCTACATTCTGAAGAACCAAACTATAAGTCAGGTCCAAGATGAGAAGCTCAGTTTTGGTGGGGAATTTCCTGAGGTTCTGAGAACCCTGAGAGGGAAATTGTGCCACAACTTTTTTTTTTTTTTTAACACATTTCCCTAAGTCGTTTCTTTATTGTAGGTGAATATTTGCAATGTTTCTTTTCCATCTTTCATTAAGCAAACTAATGATAAAATGTAAGAAGTGATGAGTCAGACTGAGATAGATTAAAAACAGTGCCCGTTACCTTACAAATCTGGAGAAAATAAAGCAGTTATTTATTTAGCTGAGATTAATAAGTTATCAAGGTAGTTTCCAATAATTTTACCACATATGGTTGTTATTTTTAAGACTTCTTATGCCTGGTGGGCTTGTGGTGGTGGCAAGGTGAAAATTCTTCTGTGATTCATATTTAATCCAAGCCCAACTGAATGAAGTGAAATACTAGCCTCTTTTTGGTGACAATTATTCCTTGTTTTAGAACTTGCATCCAGACTGAATCATGTCATTTCTGAAGCCAGCGCTTAGACAAACCACAACCGTGCTATCAAAGGCCAGACTTGGGAGATTGCTTTCTTTTCTGGCTAGAATCCTGTAACATTGATCAAAACTCCAGTCCATCCCTAGCAGGGGAGTCAGTATTTTTACTAAGTACATTTATGGTATAAGTTTGATTGGTAGATCAGGATCGATCTGTCTAAAGTTTTGCTTTCTTCTTTAAATAATACAAACAGTATATCAATAATACTTTAACATTTCAAAAAGAGAAAGAAAAACAACATGAAAACAACATGAAAACTAACTTTAAAAAAACGGTGCCCACAATTTAATAGTACATGTAAGTGCATTTATTGCAATAATTTTAACTACCCCTAATCAGTAGACAAGGATTATGTATTAGGGACTCCTCTGGTGATAAAACTAAAGGAGATTTGAATAAAGCTGTCTTTAACTGAGGATTCTTCAAAATTCTTCACGTGCCCCATGCTGCACATTTAGATGACATTTTCTTTCCAGCTATTCTCTTTCAATGTGATAAGTAATAAATTGGTTTTGATTTCCCCCCCTCCCAGAGGGAGAAGAAAGATTCCAGAGGTACATGAGAATGTCTGGTCTACAATCTCCCTGAGTTTCTGCACATTAGCCATTCCCCAGAGTAAGGTACCATGAGCAAACTTGTCACATGGAGCTTTGACGTATCAGCAAACATGAAGAGTCTGCAGAGGAATAGCAGATTATATAACCCCCCAAAAAGTTAAAGCCTCAGCACCCCCTGCCAACTTAGGCACAAAATAAGTTCTCAAGCATCCTGTGAATGAAAAAGAAAAACAGAAGCCTCTTTTGCAGAGAAACTATACAGCCAATTTTGTCACTGTATTTATGCAGTTCCATACCACCATGTTTTCATCCCCAATCCCTGGAAATGAAGTTTGAATCTGACCCACATTTTTCTTTATTTCTACCAACTTTATGGACAAATCCACACTTTTTTGCTTTACCTTTAGTTAACCAATAAGGGACTGGAGAAAGAACAACAACATCCTTTTCTTTATTATGCTATATGTTTTCCCCTTGTATTTGTTTATTTTTTAAATATTTTTAACAAGCAGGCCACCCAGAGTCATTTCAGAGTTGAGCAGCCTTCTAAATATAAGAAAATGGATAAATAATAATGAATTATCCAATCAGTGTTATACTTCAGGAACTAGTGGAATAACGAAAATCACTTCAATCCCTCTACCCCAAACCTGAAACAAAATAAATTGCTAGTGCCTTCCCCCATAATATTCAGTACATGCAATTGTGTGCATTTTTCTGACAGATGAAATAAAATTTGAGTGCATGCTTTGAAGCAAAGCTATGTTATTATAAAAAATACAGAATAAAAGTAATAAACATCTTCCAAAGATTTTCTGGTTGCCTTGCCACCATTTTTAAATGGTGCTTTTAAAGGCCCCTGTGACTGTGAAGGCAAAATGATAGCATGGTGACAATTTTACCATCAGGTGCTTTACTCAGTACCTTTGACCAGTGTTACAAATTGCTACAACAGCTGGCTTGGGGGTGGGGGAGAGAAAGTACAAGAAGAGGAGGTTGAAGCTCCAGAAGGAGCACTGAAGCAATAGATGGCTTGAATCCAGGAGCCAGGAGATGAAATGATATGAGAGAGGAGAGGAGAGGAGAGGAGAGGAGAGGAGAGGAGAGGAGAGGAGAGGAGAGGAGAGGAGAGGAGAGGAGAGGAGAGGAGAGGAGAGGAGAGGAGAGGAGTGCTGGCTAATGGGAAAATAGTCCAATTGCATCTTTAAAATGTATTACCATATGTATATTCTGTCCTGCCCTAAGAAGTTAGAGTGGTATTGGGGGTGGGGGAGCATCCTTGATTTATTTCATCAGTGAAGGTTGGATTGAGAATTTGTGACTGGCTCAAAATTACTCAATGAGTGTATTTGAATAAGCCAGGATAAGAACTGACTTTTTTAGTGAAATACCACCTTTCTCAGCCTGATGCCTTCCAGTTACCATTGAATACCATTTTCTAGTAACCCAGACAAAATGAATAGAAGCTGCAATTCAAAAACTCTGGAGGGTCCAGGCTGGTATATTAATATAATATATAATGATAAAGGGTAAATATACTAGTAATACAGTAAGAATGGAAACTTATCCTTGCTGAAATTAATAGCCACTAACAATTATATTTAACAGTCATTATTACTAACATTAAAAAAACAGATGTTGCTAAACTTTGATGCACCTTATAGACAAGATAAGATATTTTCAAAATAGTGTTTTCTGGTGTTCATGGAAGACAAACTTACTTGATTAGGTTCCTTGTGGCATCTGGATCCTGTGCTATCACTTGCCCAATGATACTTCCTTCCCTGACATCTTCATCTACTTCTATTAAATTAGATGGTATATTAAAAACAGGTGGTTCATCTACATCTTCCACATACACTTTGACCAAAGCTGAATCCTTAAATGGTCCCAGGTAGAAAAATCGTGGGTCAGGATGAGTGTTAGTAGCTTCTACTTTTAGGTTATATAGATTCTTCTTTTCAAAATCTAATTGCTTGCATCCAAATATAAGGGGTGAGGAAAAGAAAAGAGAAACAAAAATTAGTACTGTTTTAAAAAAATAAAGGATTAAGCATTTTTGGAAGACCCTATCTTTAGAGGTTTGCTGCAGTTCTGTACATCAGTTGCAATGCCCCAAATTAAAGTCAGTTTAAAATTATCCCAAATTTCACAAAATCAATACATGTCACCATTTTTAGCAATGTAACAGGAGCTGTCATAAATGTCAGATTAAATTAAAAATCTTAAGAGATTTCAGGCAAGGACATGTGAGATCTTGGGGAAAGGAAGATTGTGGAAATCTTGTAAGGTTTTTTTTTTTTTAATAATTTTTTTTATTTTTTACAACAAACACAAAACATACATAGACAAACAAGAACATAGAAAAGCATAAAAAAAACCATCTTCCATTTTATACCGTGTGTCAACCAGTTACCAACTCGTTGGTGCCCCTTTCATAATCTTAAATTCTCATATCTATTCAAAATATACTTGTATACTCATCAATTAACAATTATTAATCATTCATAGCTAGTCTATAGAATCATTTATTACAAGAAATTTTAACTTTCAATAGGATTAGCAATACATTTTCATCTATCGATTATATGTGTATATATATAAAATAATTGATATCAAATTTCTATTATATTACTATACATTACTATATTTTCTCATCCAATCATTAATAAAACAAATCCCATGTCATATAAAATTACTTATCTTCTTATTCTAATTTCAAATCTCAATTTAACTCATCTCTGCACATTCCATAATTTTCAATAACTTCCTCCTGCATAGGTACTTTTTCATTCTTCCAATTCTTAAAAGTTACCGTTCTAACCACTATCAAAACATACTTAATTCTTCACTACATGTTTCAACAAAAATGTCTCTAGTTTAAAATCTATATGTTACTATATCCAACCATGTATAAATTTTAGTCTAATCTCTTAAAACATTTATAATCAAATACAATTTTTAACTATATATCTCAATTTTATACTTTATTCCAGCGCTTGCATAATTTTAAGTTCACCCTTTTCATTCAATATCCCAAAACATCTAGCTGTTTATTCCTTTTTCTATATTATTGGATAAGAGAAAGCAATAATAAATGTCCTTTCAAACATTCTGCTTTTTGAAGCTTCTGTCAGTTCCATCATTGTTGTATTCCCCTCATTTTTTCTTTAAGCATCTGAAGTAGTTTCTTTCAATATTGTTTTACTTCTTCTTTTTATACATTCTCTTAGTACGATTTTCCATTATAATCTTGTATAATCTTTTTCTCACCCTCAGTACCAAGAACAAGTCTGTCCCTCTTCATTTATCAGTTGATTAACCCTTTTAATTCTCAGTTTATAAGCCTCAAAATAATTCTGTTTAATGTTTCTGATTTCTTGTGCTATTTCTTCCTTTTCCATTGATCCCGTTTTATGTTTAATTAAGTCCATTTTAGCTTTAATATCTTTTTTTTCTTTTTTTCTTTTGCAGGAATTTCTGCAGCTCTTCTTCCAGTTTTTTATAGTCATCCTCGATAGTTTAAAAATCTTTTTCTGCATTCTATTTCTCGTATAGTCTATTATCTTGTATAAACCTTCATTGAGTCAAAGGATTCTTTATCTTTGTTCTTGCCAAGAGAAAGAGAAAAAAAAGCAAAAGAAAAAGAAAAAAAAAGAAGAGGAGGGGAAAGGCTGGATCTCTTTAAAAATCCAACTGGGGGGGGGGAATAGAGAGCAAAGCAGAGCTTCTAGCAGAAAGAAGAGCTACTGCCACTATTCAAGGCTCTTGTGACTAACTCAAACTTTCCATCTTGATATTTTCAAAGTTGCTTTCAACTCCACTTTCTTGTTTATAGTTATTCGGATGGCACCTGTATAAACATGCACATCCCACTATCTTTTTAGAAAGCCCAGGGTCCTTGAGCATGCATCACAATGGAAGAAAAAAGGCACTATGTCGAGCCTCTAGATGGCAGTGCAACTTTCTTTCATTTACTTTCTCTTAACTCCACTTTCCCCATTTCAAAATCAAAAAATATAAATTTCTTATAACAATAAAGAAATCTTAGTCAAAAAAGAGGCTTAAGATAAAGAATTATTGAGTTTTAAAAAGAAAAAGCCAGTCCAGTTAAAAATATATATTTTTTTAAAAAGAAAAAACATCTTGCCAATTCCACTAAAAAGGGAAAGTTAAAAAAAAAGATTTCCCCCCCCCTTTTTTTTTTTTTTATAAGGCTCAATCTTGCCGCTTGATCCATTTTTCTTCACTTTTAAAAATCTCTTTAAGTTACTCAACCCGGTTGACACCCCTCTCTTTCTTCTTCCTTTGGAGCTGTCCCGGCTTTTGCAGCCATTTTTGGCTGGCTCTCCTCCGCCGGCTTCAAGAGCTTCTCCCGGGATCAATCTGGGACTTGCGGCGTCCCTGAGATCCGCGGGACACGTCCTTTGCAATCGCCATCTCTACGGGACGGCTTAGGTCCATCGGGACCGTCCAGGGGGGGAGATATCGGCTGCGATCCTGGGAGCCCAGGATCGCCCGCCGTACCACCGCGACGCCAGCTCCGCCCTCCGAAATCTTGTAAGGTTTAACTAACTTGGAAAAGTTCATTTTCTTAAACATAAACACTTTGGAAGTGGAAATTAGAACCTGGGAAGGTTGCTGACACCTTTTGTACACATTTATCTGTTCTACTGAACTCAATGAGTTTTACTTACAAGCAAATATGTTTAGGATTACATTCTTAATACCTTTTGCAAATATTTTGGGTTTTTTTTTTCCCCCTGTGTTCATTCATGTACCTTCCACTATTTGAATGATTTAAAAAACAGTTGATTTTGATGGCTTCCTTTTTAGCATTCTGCAAATGCTTTTCCAGGTAAGTTAAACATCTAGTACACAAGCTTTTATTTTGTAGTACATGCCAATATGGTTAGATAAATAATTTTATCATTTTTTAAAAATTACTCCTTTGAAAAAGAAAATACTTACAGAGCTTCAGTAAAATTAACATGGAAAATGAAACGCTTATACATTAACATTCTATTTCATCTCAGTTTTTGGTTATTCTATTATTGGTAGCTAATACTATTAAAAGAGATGTCATGCCTCAAATTTCCAAGCAGAGAAGTGAATCATATTCTATTTTCAGACAGGAAGTGTCGGCTCATGTACAAACCAAATTTCAAAGGTCTTATCTTTTAAATGTCAGTATGAATCAGTCAGATAATATACCATACAGAGCTCTTGCATATACATGAGCTCCCCAAGCTTATATACAATTTGTATAGTTACTTCAACAATCAGTTCTACTGAAAACAAAAGAAGGGGCTTGTGGTAGGTGGGCTTTGGATCTACAACTTTGAAACAATAGAGTTTTTTATCTATTGAACTTTGTCTGTTGCAGTGCTGTATCATTCTGGGTTTGGTCCATCAATCAATACAAATCAGTGTTTCATCTCCAAAGTGCTGAAACAGGCTACATTTGGCATGAATCATTAGGTCCAATCTGCATCTCACTGAGATCAATGGCTAAATTGCTGTTGATTTGGGTGAATCAGAATTACACTTACTCCAA
Source organism: Python bivittatus (assembly GCF_059951505.1). Lineage (NCBI taxonomy): Eukaryota > Metazoa > Chordata > Lepidosauria > Squamata > Pythonidae > Python > Python bivittatus. Next base: position 6,323,747 of record NW_028277113.1, read on the forward strand.
ACAGAACAGCCCTTCAAAAATGAGTGCTAAACATAGGTCAGCCAGAAATTGGTCTTCCTTGGTATAAATCTTTCTAAAATCATTTCAAATTAATCTCAACTCAGCAGTTTCTGCAAGAATATACTGCAATATGAGTAACAGTCTTCTTTTTACAAGCTCAAATTTAAAAAGCAAATCACCAAACGCTGAAGAGTATGGGTTAGTATATGGGTGAAATATGGGCAACAGTATCTTGGCTTTCATGATTACATGTCATAGCTTGTGTTGAGTAAGGCAAATATTCTGTGGCTGATTGTGGGATGTACATATCAAATGTTGCATGCATGCTTTGGGTAAATCTGGACTTCACTGCACTATGTCATGCTGGCTAAAATGTGCCCAGATCTGCAAATATTATCTCTACTGTTAGCAAGAAATGTGGCATGTAGTACAGGTACAGCTAAGGCCAATCTCACTAAAAAACTGTTATGTGAAAGCCTTGATTGATTAAAGTCATGATGGGCAGCAGAAGTCAATATCCATTTGCCTATCTAGTGATGGCTATAGCATATGGAAGACTTTGACTTGGAATATAAAGGGAATAAACGGTAAACAGTATGAACTGATAAATATACTAAAAGAAAGATAATAGAAAAGTTTCAAGACACTGAAACCAAGAGAAAAGGTAAGTATAAAAAAGAATGGAATGGAGGTGGTTGAACCTTGTGGAATGGAACTAATAAATCCTAACATGGAAATGAAGATGTAAGTTAAATTTAAAAAAAAAAATCAGAAAATATGAATAGTTTCATATACACCTACAACAAATAGATTGTTGTAGGTGTATATGAAAAATAGGAACCCATAGGTTGGTGATTGTTGCACATTACACTACAGTGAATGGTAATAATGAAAGAAGCAGGAATGACTTTTGTGGGGGGAAATTGTGCAACATTCTAAATTAATGGAGAACAGGAGGAAAAATATTCTTTTAGGTGATATAAATGGTTGGCTGGGAACATGACAAGAAAATGTGGAAAAAGTGACTGGGCCATTAGGAGAACCAAGAATGAATTAGAATGGTGACTTCTTGGTGATTAGCTGCTTAGAAAAAGGTCCATTTGTTTTGAATACATGATTTAAGCACAAGTCTGTTCATATGCAGGCATGGTAAAGGAATGGATGCAAGTCTAAAAGCATGACTGATTAGTTTCTAGGAAAGCTTGAGAGAATTACTGAAGGATGAAAGAGTGATGAGAGATACTGAATGTGAGGCAGACCACTGTTTGGTATGGCCAAAAGTGGATCTTGAAGGGAAAAATGGGAATAGAAATAAGTGAACTGAACTGGAGTGAAAGTGGGACTTGGGACTAGCAAAGAATGAATGGATGCTGAATGAATGTGGTGCTGCATACAAAAGGGAATGATATCCATTGGGATTGTTTGGTCAGGGAGAAAAAAGGGATGAGGATTGAAGTTCAAAGCAAATTTATGGAAAAAGAGTGATGGGTTAAAAGAGAAAAAAAAAAGGTGGTTGAATGGAATTGCAGATACCCTCAAAAAGAAAGAGATGGAAACTTTAAAGAACAAAAGGCAGGCTGCTTCAATGGCTGAGTCTTGGACCTGGCTCTCCCTGTATCTAGTGCAATACCTTAATGGTGTCCTTGCAGGTGGCTACAGAACCTTTTACCAGCCACAGCAGCTGGATTTCCCCTGCCTTTCACCTCACTATGGATAAATGGAGCAGGTTAAGGCAGGCAGAAGGCCCTAGCCAAAGGTTTATTGAAGCATATTCCTGCAATGGCTGCCATTAGGACAATCACTGGTTGTAGGAATGGCTCTAAGGGATGACAACAGTGGCTTCCTTTTTCAAAGTTTGTGTATGCAAATGCTATCTGTGTCGCTTCTTTGGGATAAACTAATAAATCAAGATTAAATTTGGAATTCTAATGAAGATAGAAAGTATTTCTTATAGCTGACCTATGAAATTGAATTAGTGTCCCCGGATAATTTGTAGTTAATAAAACTAACTAAATTAAAAATAAACCATGGTTTCTGTTCCAGACTTCTTTGAATTAACCTCAGTTTAATAAGAAAGAGTCAATCTAATTTCTTGCAGATATTTTGGATGCTAACTTCCATCAATCTGTTGATTATTGCTATTGGCGATGAACTGTGGGAGACCAAAATATTGGGAAGACAGTAGATTGCCTATCACTGGTTTAAATTATTTTAAAGCCTACCTTAGATAAAATGAAAAATTATAGGAAATTAAAAATGGAAATGGATCCACCAATATAAATCTGGCCCTCCACAAAAGACCTGATGGAGAAAAAAAGGATAATTTTCTCTACTAAAATTATGTATTCAGGATTTTTGTTGAGGGACCTACTTCATATGAAACACGTGATTGAAACTGAAATTACATGAAGAGAGAAAGCTCTCATGCCATTCTCTAACCATGCTTTTACAATGCTATCTTAGTCTGTTATGCTGCAGTACTGTCCTGATTCATAATATTATGAGAGAGATGGGGAAAGAGAGTATGTCAGTGAAGAAAATTGTCTGCCATTAAACTCTTGAAATGTCATGCTTCTTATTTCTCTCAATCTAGCCTAGAAGTAATGCCAGTCTTGTTATTGGATTACTTCTGAAGCTGCATCCTGAACTGTACTATCATCACAGAAGAAAGGATCCAATGTTTATAATACTGATGTAATTTTAATCACACACACATATACACACCACTCCAGGTGCATACTGTGCCTCTTCACTACCCTTTGGCACTAGGGATAACTATGGCACATATTTGCAGATCAACACACAGATTGATTTTCTCTCTTTTTAAAGATGATCTCTGGGAAGAGACCATCTGCTAGCTGGTGGATGGGCCATCAAGAGAGATGTGAGAGCAGATGCCTAGAGCCAGTGATTCCTTATTGGAACTCTAATTTGTCCAACAAATTTCTTGGCCTGCAGCTGATTTCCCCATTTACTTTGACAGAGCCAGCATAATGCATGGAGGATACTATGAAGAGACATCTCAAAAAGTCAAGAGTTTTCAGATTCTATCACAATAATACCGCAAGTGGAAGCTTCAGAATGCAAGTACTTCTGACAAGAATCATTCCATTTTGCCTCTTTTGTTTGTCTTTATAGAACTCAGTGGAATAAGAGTTATAAGCCCTGGAAAAGTGGGCGGGTACCCAGTAAAGTTATCTGGACAAAGTCCTCATCAGAAACTGGACTTCCTTAGCATCCTGCTTTCAGGCACCACATAAAAGTTTGGCTGTTTCCAGCCTTTGGAAAGCAAATAGTAGACTTCAGTTGGTGGGCCAGCTTGCAAAGTTACCCTACCTCTCTTACATCCCCAGTAGAACTTTCACATTAATCCTTCTAATGCTACATGCCAGCAAGTTTCAATGCATCTGACAAGCCAGGACAGTTAAGAATATCTCCTGGGAGGGAAGGAGGGAAGGAGGGAGAAAGAAAAGAAGAAAGGAAAGGAAAAGCTGCAAGGTTTGAAGCTTGACACATGCTAGTTTCTCTGCAGTTGACCTTTTATGAAACCTGATCCATCCTCCTGTTTGAAAAGGAAATCTAAAACCTGGAGTGCCAAGTTCAATAAAAGACAGAAGGAAAATAAACCTTTTTGACTGTTAAAATCCCTTCTTGTGTGTCCTTGTCAGTGATGATATCAAACATATCAGATCCATCGCCAGCAGCAATGCTATACTCAATTGCAGCATTTTCACCCACATCGGGGTCATTGGCTTTTATTCTGCCAAGCGAAGTCCCAAGTGGTGCAGACTCTAGAGAGCTGAACTGATATGTGCCTGGAAAATAAAAAATTTAAAAGCATAAGTGTGCATGTGTACATGCATACCTAGGTATTCATCTATATAAATAATTTTTTAAAAATCAAGAGAAACAAGCTGCTGGCTGAGTATAAGAAAAAACAGTATAAGTTACCAGCAAATTTGAACACAGAGGTGAGAATATTCGTGAAAGAAAAGTTAAAAGAAAATAGCATGTTGATGGAGCACAAGCTTCTTTGAACTGTTACCTGTAATTTTTAGCATCATAGATGTAACCAATACATATTCTGCAGCAGTAATGGCCCAGTCTAGTGGCAGTATTATTATCCTGGAAAGTGTACATGTATACCTATTGAAACATAATTTCTAAAATCAATGTGTGTTAATTTTTTTAGTTTATAACAGATTGCAAGGTAGTGAATCTTGGGATAAAAATGTCACCAAAATTTGCCTGAAGCTAAAATTGAAATGACTCTAGGGGGCTGTTGAGGCAAGACATCTGTTATAATTTTCAGAGCAAGTTTTAAAGAATTTTAATAAGACTAGCACATTTGGGGAGAGGACGTTTTGAGGGTAAAAGTAATATTCAACTCAATCCTATTCTGGGATTGCATTACTATATAGTAGATATTGTAACATTTAAAGAGAAAGCAGGACTTCCGAGCTGAAACTCTTAAAGAATCCCTTTAAAAAGAGATGGAGATTCAATGTCTTATGCTAGTGAGCTAAGAAGTCTGAGGGTTCTTCAACCCATGTGATTTGCCTTGTTTAGGCTTAAAATTGCCACATATGTAAATATAATTGAGAAGAAATATTATGATCAAGTATCTCAATGTGATATTGAATTATATCCCTAAAATATGGAATATGTCAACTCATGAAGAGCTTTAGCTCTATCAAACTTGGAGAATTTTACTTAAATGGGAAGATATTTACTCTGCTGATTATAAGGAATGGATCCAGGATATGAGCTTATTATATATTTTTGAAAAGCCCGTGTTATAAAAATGAGAAAATTACATAATATGGTGCTATGTTGTCTAGATGTAATGATAGGCTTAATGACTGAATTAATTTTATAGAGTTATTTATAGTTACTAAATGGGTCTTTTTTCTATTACATTTTTTCTTCTTTTTTTGTAACATTCAGTTTATTTTAATTGTTATATTTAACTTATCCTCCTTCACTATATAAAATTACCGTTTATCTAAAAACAAAAATCACTATTTCTTTCTTTCTTTTTTTTTTTAAAGAAGGATTTCCAGGCTAGTAGTGGAATGTATGTTTCATCAATAGGAACTCAAATGACCAATGTTAGCATTGTATTTTTGACAAAGTCTGTAGCCTTGGGATAGGGACAAAAGAGGCAACATTTAAATGCAGATTCGTTTCAATATTGTGGGACTCATTTCTCATTTGAATTTTATTTTATGTTTAGGTAAACTAATAGGTCCTTATTTCACTATCACAGATTTCTGAGGCTCACAAAGTAACCACAGAAAGGTTGGAAGCAGCTAGCCAAAGTTGGAGGCTCTTGAAAACAAAAACAGGATAAGATCTGACGACTGCTTAGATGAAATTCCATCAAGATATACTAGGGCTGTAGGCTAAGCAAGGACATAACAGAAGAAGAGGAGGAGGGGGGAGGAGGAGGAGGAGGAGGGAGAAGAAGAAGAAGAAGAAGAAGAAGAAGAAGAAGAAGAAGAAGAAGAAGAAGAAGAAGAAGAAGAAGGGGAGGAGGAGGAGGAGGAAGAAGAAGAAGAAGAGGAGGAGGAGGAGGAGGAGGAGGAGGAGAAGAAGAAGAAGAAGAAGAAGAAGAAGAAGAAGAAGAAGAAGAAGAAGAAGAAGAAGTAGAAGAAGAAGGAGGAGGAGGAGGAGGAAGAAGAAGAAGAGGAGGAGGAGGAGGAGGAGGAGGAGGAGAAGAAGAAGAAGAAGAAGAAGAAGAAGAAGAAGAAGAAGAAGAAGAAGAAGAAGAAGAAGAAGAAGAAGAAGAAGAAGAAGGGGAGGAGGAGGAGGAGGAAGAAGAAGAAGAAGAGGAGGAGGAGGAGGAGGAGGAGGAGGAGAAGAAGAAGAAGAAGAAGAAGAAGAAGAAGAAGAAGAAGAAGAAGAAGAAGAAGAAGAAGAAGGGGAGGAGGAGGAGGAGGAAGAAGAAGAAGAAGAGGAGGAGGAGGAGGAGGAGGAGGAGGAGGAGAAGAAGAAGAAGAAGAAGAAGAAGAAGAAGAAGAAGAAGAAGAAGGGGAGGAGGAGGAGGAGGAGGAGGAGGAGGAGGAAGAAGAAGAAGAAGAAGAAGAAGAAGAAGAAGAAGAAGAAGAAGAAGAAGAAGAAGAAGAAGGAGGAGGAGGAGGAGGAGGAGGAGGAGGAAGAGGGGAGGAGGAGGAGGAGGAGGAGGAAGAGGGGAGGAGGAGGAGGAGGAGGGAGAAGAAGAAGAAGAGGAGGAGGAGGAAGAAGAGGAAGAAAAGGAAGAAGAGGGAGGAGGGGAGGAGGGGAGGAGGAGGAGGAGGAGGAACATCAACTATGGAAGAAGATGGCAATGGCAAACCACTTCTATATGTTAGTAGTTAGTATGGATTGGCAGTGAAGAGACTCAAAACCCAAGTCCCGCCAAAATAATTCCCTTTCTGTGAACTCTACACTAGAGGAAGTCTATTGACTTACATCTCCTCTGTGTTTTAGGAAGCTTTTTTGGAAAACAATAATTATATTTCTTAATGCAGTTGAAAGTTTAGCTTACTTGCTGATAATGGCTATCGGGAGCTTTTGCTTGTTGTTTTCAATACCTAATATTATACACAAGAAATGAATAAATTTAACTGTATATTGTAACTGAATGGTTAATTATGCTGTAAAACAGCATAATAGTATCATAAGGAAAATATCTTGGGGATCCTTCTGGACTGAACAGTGAGATTAAAATCAGTTAAGTGACTAACTAAAGCAGAGGCAGTTTGATCAAAGATATTTATTGTTTGTTTGTTTATTGCATAGAATTATAGGGCTGCTTTGCCAAACTTGACCACAAAAAGGCTGGTGAATAAATAATAGCTAGTTCTGAAACTAATATGCTTATCTGAGGGAAGGTTTTCAAGATCCTGACATAGAACCTGGACCTTTCAGAAACCGATTACTTACTTGTGATGTCAGAATAAAGGACTAGTGCATGCATGGAAGTCTATTATCCGTATCTTTCCTTAGTCTCTTTTATGAGCAGCTGGATCCTTTGATCCACAACACAGACAGTAAACCCTGCATTTGCCTTCAGAGAAAATAAATTTCTATGTTTTTATCGTATAGCTCAATGATAAAAGCAGTTTGTTGCATCCAACATGACTCATGCTGAATCTTTGGCATTTCTAAGCAGGATTTGGGAAGATTCTCTCTAAAACCCTGGTGAATTAGTTCCGTCAGTGTAAACCATTCTCAGGGAGATGGGTCAAAGGTCTGACTCAGTTACGGCAGCTTTCTAAATTTTGATGGTTCTATCCCTGACCATTTATAACCAATGCGTTTAAGAACTTCTGTAGAGAGGCATCGCGTATGAATGGAGCTGCTTCTAAAGCTGCAGGGGAAAAAAAAACCGAGGGTATGTATTCCTTGGACTTAGACCATAAGAAGGCAATAAAGCCTGTTTTATACTATAAATCCCACAAACTCATATAATTGACTGTGGTGGCAAGAGCTGATGGAAGTTTAAAGTTTTGGATGATACCAGCATGCCTATTCCTGTATCTGACAATTACAGGTATTGTGTTCAAAGTCAATCAAAGAAATAAGCTACTGTGTCCTTTTCTGATTATTGAGAAGCTACAGAACTGTCATAAAGAGCAGATCCATGAGGAATTTATTGCACAAGTACTTGAGGCCTAAAGTTGTCTCTGAGGTTTTTCTCTAAACCAGAGGAAAGACATTTGAAAGTCACCAAAGAGTCACTTTGGAATATTTTAAATTGATGCAGTCAGACAGAGACTCATTCTAAACATTAGGTGGAATGGAGCAAAAGTCTGAAAAGTTAAACTTCTCAATTCCTACCACTACATATTGCATGCAAAAGATTTTATTTCTTATTGGTCATCCATTATCTTAAACTTTTCCTCCCCCGAGGCATATAAATACTCGCACAAACTTTCTTCCATATATTAAAGTCTAACACCATGTTACAGGCTAGACTAATTATTTTGCAGTGACATTCCAATTCGTAGACAATAAATGTTCATTTTTAAATTGAAATTGATTTTTTTTTTTAAAAAAGATTCCCTTCACCCACATGCAGTCAAAACTGGTACAGGTTTGAATTCTATCACTTTAGTCTGCCACCACATTCTGTCTAACATACAAGTCTTGCACTAACTTTTAAAAAAGCTTACTCAGAAATAAGTCACACTGAGTATAAGCTGTCCCCCAGAAAACATGCATAGGATTACAGCCATAGTTATCTTATCAAGTACAGCACAATAATTTGATGAATGCTAAAAAATAAATAGGAATCCTAAGTGTGTATTTTTCTACCAACATTTGCACCAAGAACCTAATTAAACCTGTGCTCACATGGTCAACAAATGAAAGCTACACTGTTGTAATCACAATTCAGGTTTTTGAGTTTGAATTTCAATTGGCAAGAGACAAAGCTAAAACAGCCTTAAATCAAGTTTGGCAGATTCGTGCTGGCTTAAAAGGAAATCTGATAAAATGTCAATATACAAAAGGACAGATTTTTGTCCTTTTTTTTTCTTTTAGAAAAGTGTCTCTCTTCTCCTTGCCCCCCCCCCCCCCGAACAACTTGTTCTAAATTATAGCATGCAAGTTCTATAACAGCACTGAACAAGATCCTGTGTATGGGGAAAGAACCCTTTAGGGGGAGATGTGGAGCTGTTCCTACAATTAAGTTAGCATATAAGGTACTGATTGCCTGTTTACAGCATATCAGAAATCCACTAAGAAACAAAGTCTGTTGTCAGCATCTTGCTGTTACAGAAGGAAACAGCCATCTTCAAGATAACCACATATAAGCATTGCCTCTGTTGTTCCCTACAATTTGCCCAGTTTCAAGTCAGCTATACTTTCTGTTCATTCAGGTGGTATATCCCAAAAGCATTGGCATGAAACAATTCCTCAATCAGTTACTTCACTGGAGGGTGAGGTGGGGTGGGGAGTAACATCATGTCTGTAATGTTGTCACTGCACAAAGAATGCAAATTCACATCATTTGTATCATGACATCATGTCAGCATTATGGCTTGTATCAGACCCTATGAATCAAAGTGAAAATTCATTCTTTTTTCCTCACTGACCAAGGTCACATAAGGTGCTGTACCACTGTATAAAGTTGTTTGTTTGGTTTGGGTTTAATGTTCTGGATGAAGCCAGCCATTGTGGTTTGTATATTGTGGTTTATGGCTTAACATGTGCTGCAAGTCCAGCCAATTGTAGTTTATTCAATAAATCATCATTAAGTATACTGTGACTCAGAGTGATGGGTGAACCCAGCCATTTTCTCTCATACACATACATATAGGCTATCATAATACAATAAACAATAAATCATGGCTTACAAAGCACAATAAATACACCAAAACAAAATTAACCATATTATGGGTTAGCACAGTATATGAAGCCACCCATCTCATTAGGCTCTGGGGTGGTTTGTTTCATCTTAGCAACCACTATAGCTTGCTAACTATCATTTTGCATGTTTGTTCTCTCCGGGTGCTTGTTCCCTTGGACAGACTGGGAAAAATGTTTTAACTGAAAAGGGTGCGAAGATATTCAGACTATTGGACTGAATTGAGTTTTGCTGACCCTCTTCTGTATCTGTTCCCATTTTAAGTAAAAAGTAGTTCCAGTGCCTTAAAAGAAACCCAGAGAGAAAATTCTTTCAGCAATTAAAAGATTTGATATAAATGGGGGGGGGGGGGAATGATAAAAATAACCTGCAAAACACAGAGTGTACCTAGTTTACTTTCCAAGGTAACTTTGCAGGTAGACTGAGTCAATAATCATAGGAAGGTCAACTATAGCCCCCAAAACAGGTCTTGAAGTTCTTGGTGTAATATCTGAACTTGTTTGTATGTGGGTGAGAGCTGGGGAGCTACCGTATTACACCGGCTTCCAGATGGGAGTAAATACGAGGGGAGAGGGGCTTGGTGGGACTGATTGACTCATTTTTGATATCTTGCATCACTGAAGTAGAAGATTTTGAGACTAATTGGCACAAGAATCTGTCTTATGGAATCAGACCATCTAGTTTGGTAACACTGAAACAAATTGGTAGTGATTTTCAAAAGGGTAAGGCAGGAGTCTGGAGATGTCAGGAAATGCACGAGAGCCTCCCCAGATGACATATTTTCCCAATTGTATGGGAAATAAATGCTATTGTTCCTGAGAGCCTGTTATCTGCTGCTAACATACTAACTGCTATTTCAAGGTCAGCAAATCCTAAATGATTCCGAATGTCTAAAATCTAAAATAAGCACCAACCATGTCTCAGCTGGAGGAAAGTTTAGCTTTGGGAGAAGTATGTGTGTCTATCCAATTTTGAAAAGTCACACCTGTACAAATAGGATGAAGCATTTTCAGAATGGCTCTAATCCAAACTGAGGCAGGGAGCCCAGAGAATTCCTGAGCACTACTATTCAGCAGGCAGGCAGGCAAGCAAGTCTTGAACAAGGAGAGAAAAGGACTTGCCAAACCATGATTCATTTATTAATTGTGGCCCCACATTGCTTAGACCAGGGTTTCTCAACCTTGGCTACTTTAAGATGGGTGGACCTCAACTCCCAGAATTCCCCAGAATTCTGGCTGGGGAATTCTGGGAGTTGAAGTCCACCCATCTTAAAGTTGCCAAGGTTGAGAAACCCTGGCTTTGACAATTGCAGGTATATAGATACAGTAGTCAGTTAATAAGCAAGGGTAAATTTTAAGTGGCAAGGACAATATTTTAATTGTGGGTTCAGACTGAACAGCCATATTACACTGTTTTTGCATAAACAGAAAAACTTGGAATGCAACTTACTTTGGCAATCTGAGAGTCATAGTCATGCTGTTAATCTAAAATGACATGATATGGTTTCAGGAAATATTGTCTTTCTTTGACTCCCACCTAGGTGGAAATATAATAAGAATGATGCCAACCATTTTTTTCTGCTCCAAATTTTTCTCCTGCAGTATCTTATTGGTTAAGGGATAAACAGAATATTATACACTACAGCATGGGTTTGTTTAATTGAGCAATCAGTCTTTTCTGGAAAAGCCAGTATAAAACAAGAAGTGACAGAAGGAGGCTATATTTAATAAGGCCATGCAAATAATGGATTGAAAGATTCAATTTGAAGATGATTTGACTGAATCACCTGCAAATTAAATCTTTCAATACAATATTGGATCACTCCTTTGGATTGAATTGCCAAATCAGTTTGATGTGTTGAACCAAATATCAAATGTCTTTCAACTGATTCAGCAATTTGATGTATTTTTGCCCACATGCACATACATATGCGAGACGGAAAGAGTGAGAGAGGGAGAGACATGACTGAATCAAGATTAAAATTAAAATTGATTTGACAAATTGAACAAAATTTATTTATTGAACCAAACTGATGCTTCACATTCAGTCTTGGATGTTTTGTACACTCTAACATTTAATTTCTCACCTATCACCATTTTTATTCTCCAAATTGTTCCCACAAGACATTATTTTTTCATCTAGGGCACTGGTGGTAATTGGGGGTGGTATTTAATAACAGGGAGTGAAATATACACAGGCTGTGCAATAATACAAATTAAGTGACAGTGGCCATGAATTTCATATTTTAAAATAGGCAGAAACTGAAATTTGGCAGCACTGTTCAAGTACATACACCTGAAACCATAGATATCTCGCCCTTGATGTAGGGGTTCTGATTCATGACAGTGTGAAGTTAAGTCTAGATTCTGTTAAAGTGGGAAACAATGAATTGGAACTGAAAAACTGGATAGGCAAAATATCCATTCTCTAAGTTCAAGCAACTCTTCTTAAAGCTGACTTTCAATATCTAGTACAGGGTCAGGCTTTAAAAATAAAGATTGTATGTATGCCTAAATTGGTAGTTCTCAGTATTCATACTACTGTTGAGACAATATAATAATACAATCCCTTTATGCATCTATATGTCCTTCTTCAAGAAAAACAGAACATTGTTTCTATCTTCACAGGTCCCAGAATTGTTTTTGATGATGAGATGCTAGATATGGAAATTATTGGCCTAGGTTGTCCTCACAAATACACGATACCATTTAATGCATGAAAGCTTAGTTAAGGCCATTTTTTTTTCTGGAGTGCAAACCTCCAGATAGCCACAGGATGGCAGTATTTTTATTTGTTTGTTTGTTTGTTTCTCTTATCTCCCAACTAGTAGTCATCTGGGCTTTTTGCAGCCCTGATATGGTAGCCCTAGGTGATGGAATCCAATATTTCTTAATATTATGCTATTGTTATAGTAAACTCTTTGTTATTTATTTGTTGATGTATTGCAAATACATAAAAACAGATGGTAATTAAAATAACACATTTGAAAGGTTTACTATAAGCTCTTACATGTTTTTTATCCACATAAGTTTTATAGGAAATAATGAGATCTGATAAATAATATCATTATCAAAGAACTTCTTCCACTGTGATGCTTTCATTCTCATTATGATATTGTCATGAAGTGACATACATTTTTAAAGCATATCACCTTACTCTGAGTTCAGCAGCTTGTTTGATTGATTACTCTATCACACCCCTGCATCTTAAGTAGAGCTCTTACCCAAGTGATGAATGAAAATCGATACACAAATTACACAAGTGTGATAAAAAATGAACCCAGACTAGAATTGGTGGACAGCAGCATGTTCTGTGGGTATGTGGCATTCTGGAATTACATTGCTATGCAGCCTGGCTTACAGCTCAACTGCAATGATTTTGAAATTGTTTGTGAGTACAGCAGTCTGTACATGAAGCAATGTACTCTCCTCTTATAATCCTTTGCAAGACTATGGTGTCCTAGAACTGGGGAAGATGTGCACGTAATTATCATGCAAACCATGACTGCAAAAATAACTACAAAAAAAAAGAAGTGTTGACTCTTCCAACACTGTTTTCTCTGTGAGACCCACTGGTCCGTAAACATATAGGGAACCAACACTTCTGCTTTTTTTTTTTTTTTTTAAAAAGGAGGAAAATGAGGTGGAAAACAATAACGAACCAATGTAGGTATTCATAGCACTTGATCAGTTGTCCAGAAAATAGGTTACGTTGGGTGAAGAAGTCCTACCCTTCCCATGGTGACCTTTCATAAGGAACTGTATAGGCCAAACATATTTAGCTTCAGCATTATAACAATAAAAGTTGAGAGACAAAAACATTTCCCAGTGCCCTTATATTATTAATTCCAGACATCCAAACTCAGAACCACTGTGTCTTTTGGGGGTTGAGCTTGATCTGTTCTCCCCTATCCTTCAAAACCCTCCAGGCACTGGGAAAGCAAATCATCCACATCTTCTGTTTGGTCTTGGGTCGAGATATACAGATAAGTATCACCAGCATAGTGAAGATAACAGCCTGTGCTGTCAGAGGACCTTCCCCAGTGATTTCATGTAGATGTTAATAGGAAGGATGAGAGTATAAAGTTGACCTGAGTTCTTGACCTTCCCCAACAACTGGAAATGTCTTCAAAGGAAAGAGGAAAACTACTGCAATACAGCACCCCCCATTCCCAGTTTCTGGTGGTGGCCCAGAAATATGTCATGATTGACTGTATCAAAGGCAGCTGAGAATAGGATTGGAGGATTATACCCCACTGCACTGAAGAGTGATCAGTGGAACCTTGGTACTATACCCAAGGTTGAATTCTGACTGAAAAGGATCCAGATAATCCATTTCATCTAGGGTCCTCCTCAGCTGCAAAACCATCACCTTCTTAACAACCATCTCCAGAAAAGTGAGGTAGGAGATTGGCTATTTCTCTAAACTGGGTTGAGTGGTGGTTTTCTGAGGAGAGGGAACCCCACTGCCTCTTTCAAGGCTGATAGCATCTCTCTCTTCCTTCTGCCAGCTTTTTGGAAGCTTTCCCCAACCAGGACTAGAAGGGATCTAATTCACAGGTGGTGGACCTGATGTCACGGATGATCCTATCTACTTCCTCAAACTCATCCCAGATAATCTTGCAAGATATAGCCTTGGTCACCCCTACTGGATTTGTTCAGCTGTCATCTAACTCCAGGTGAATCTCAGTGATTTTATCCTCCAGAAGCCCTGCAAATATAGTGACCCAATAAATATTCTGCCAGCCCATCCTTCCTCAAAAGATTATGGGACATCTTATAAAGGGCTTCTGGTTGGCAATCCAAGGATGCAGTAAGTATTGCCTTTTTGCTTCTCTTACTGCCACAATATAGGCTTGAAACTGAGCAATTACCCATGTTCAGTCATACTTGCTTTTGTCTTTCACTAGTGGTGTTCTAGGCATTTCCTTTGCTGCTTCATGTCCCAGAGCTCTTCAAAAAAACTATTAACAGGAAAAGTGGAAATAGTCTATTATTACTGAAACCTGGGTGGAATATAGGTGATAGGTTCTATCATTCATAATTATTCTCACTAGCTTATTTGATGCAGCAAAGACCCAAAGGGCAACACACTGTTGTCACTCTTTTTCATGATTCCACTGTTTTCCGGCAAGTTATGTAATTAGCTGAATGCCTGCATTTAGTTCTGAGTATTTAGCACATGAAATTGTATATGTTGAGCATGTGATGAGAGTGGATGATAAGACTAGAAAAATGATAATTCTTGACAAGGTTGGTTGTGCTGTTGTTCCCTGACCACACGGAATGAATTTTCTAGCTTTTATTGGTGGTGGTTTCAGATACATTGATATTCCTGATTTTTTCTGGAAAGTGGAGAAGAGTTTTGTGACATCATCACTTCTAAGCATCCATTCTGAGCCCATGTAATTCATGAATCTGCCTAGTTAATTGGGTCCCTTGAGGTACAAAATGGATGGGCAGACATTTAAAACATCAGTCCAGGCTGTATAAAGACCTTGTGATACCTGAGAAAATAGGAATGTCTCCCCTTCCATTTCAGATATAGACCTGTCACCAAGAGAGGAAGGCTCAAGTCAGGAATAACCAAATGGAGCTTAGAACCCATCTCCATCCCTATTTTGTAGCACTGACTACCCTGACAACTAGAACATTTTACAAATAGAAAAAATTACTATATTGTTAGCATTTCGAGCCAGTTAGCCTCCTATGACTAAGTTAATACCACAACTGGAAAGCTTTAATTCAAGGCAAGAATTTTCTAGAAATATATAGCTATAGATTCTGGTATGACCTTAAATAGTTGCAATGTCAATTCATGTGTATTTCTGTCACAGATGGTGAATGAGCTTAGAGGCTTTTTGAACATATCAGAATTATTAAATATTTCATACTCTGAGGAAATCGAGGTGGATTGTCATTGACATCAGTCAGGGTGATGTTCACCATGGTGGTTCCTGATAATCCGCCCATTTGGCCCCCCATATCCTTGGCTTGGATGACCACTTGGTACTGCTCTCGATTTTCTCTGCTCATATCTGGCAAAGCAGTCTTGATTATACCTTGTGGAAAAGAATAGAAAAAAAAAAAATAAGATTGAAGAGGGGCAGAGGGAGAAGTGAAAAAGAGTATTAAAATGGATTTTTGTCAGATATGCTGTACCAGTTAATCCACAGCAAATAAACATAATTGAAGGTGCATGTAGTGAAATAAAACTTTCAGTCCAGTTTAATGTCACAGTGAGGGGAAAAAAAGCAGGGAGTCCTATTACTCAGTATTTTTAGACTGGCATTAAAATCAATGTAATTTTCTTTCTAGCAAAATAGAAAACAGACTAAAATGGCTAGATCTGTTATAATGAAAGTACACTCTCTCTCTCTCTCTCTCTCTCTCTCTCTCTCTCTCTCTCTCTCTCTCTCTCTCTCTCTGAGACATGAACAGACTGTATCATTTCAATGTGAGGAAGCACTTTCTAAATTACTCCTGCACGTAAACATTAAACTACCACACGAGAGAGAAGAATCCTTCTAATGTACTATATATTATACAGAGGAAAGGGAAGATAAATAAAATGTGGCAATAACCATTTGCAGGCTGGAATGGCACAATTCAAACTATCATCTCATCCTTGCACTGTTGTCCTTCTGTTGCATGTGTGAACAATTCCTTCCTAAATCATCGATAACACTCAGGGTGAAAATGAAACATGGGACCTGAGAGGATAAGGAAAGGGACACTATGTTTAGCCCCCTAGTTGTACTATTCTCTCCATTCTCTTTTTCATTATTTTTATGCTGACCGAGCAACGTGCAAAGTCATGAGGTAAAAGCCAAGGTGATCATCTTTGCTGTTACTGAAACTTCTCTTACTTTTTTTCAGACATCATTATATGTATAGCAGCTTCACAATTTCAACTGAACTGGCTCAGAACTGGGATGTGCGAGGATGAGGGATTGTTTTGTTTTGTTTACTTGGCCTCTTGTGGCACATTAGCTGTTCCAAAATCTCATGCAACTCATGCAATTTAATCCACCCAGCAGCTGTGGCTTCACATTCACCATGCTCATGTAAACAATTTGCAGATGAAGCCAGAGGACCAGGTTGATGAATCGGCTGCCCTCCTGTAGCTCATGGCAGGTTTTCAGTCTTACTACTTGGCTTATCTCAGAGATGATTTCCACAGCCAGTTAAACAGGCTAACAAGGCTGGCATTTGGTGAAATCTCCAAGTTGACGAACTATCGTTCCAGAAGAAACACCATGAGAAAATGTTCCGTTTGCTCACCTCCCACCTCCAAGCTAAGAAGAGACACTATTGATTTCTGGTTCAACAATATTCCAACCCATATCTTGAAATTAACAGTGAACATTCCAGCTGGACAAGCATGTATAACAGTATTTGAATAAATCATTTAAAACAAAAGAAGGTACAAAACTTTGAAAAACTAATTAAAGCTGTCAGTTCCTATACATCACTGAAACAATGCAAAGCTCACATAACCAGAACAAAGCAAGCCAATGGATATTCTAACCTGTTTCTGGATCCACTGAGAAATATGGCTGACCCTGGAGGATGCTATATACAATTTTGGCACTGTTGCCATAGTTAGCGTCGTCAGCATCTGTGGCTGTCACTTGGATGACAGAAGTGCCTGAATAGCAACAACAAGAACAAAAATCCACAATATGAAATGAAATGAATCTGTATTGATAGAAAACCAAGGTAGGAATGACATTATTGACACTTTAAGAAAAATAAATAAATGGATCCCATACATATAAATCAGCTGTTTGGTTTTGATTCAGAATAAGTTCTAGATCCAATTCAGGGCCCCATAACAATTAAGGTATGTTATAAGACAAATAGCAATTTGGGAAGGAGTTAATATAGAGCCTCTGTCTGGATCAAGACCATGTTCTGGACTGAAGACTAAGGTCTAATTGCTGTTGTTTTCCTTCAAAATAAAGTGGTTGCTTTAATAATCTATTTTTAAGAAATGTGACTAATATAAGACATAGATCATGTTGCCATATGTTTGCAACAATCTCTTTGAAACTACTTAGGTACATGATATTTAACCATGTATGGAAATCATGATCACAACATGGGCAATGGACATTAGCTATGGCATTGTTTTTAAAAAGTGAGTTCGTTTACATATCTGTTTGGAAATATATTTCCAAATCACTGCATGGCCTTAAGAAAGTTCCATACCTAGCTGTTTACAGATGAAGAAACTTTGTTATCTAAAGTAAAAGGTATAAGATGGAACAATTCTCCCAATTTCATATGAAGTGGATTGGCAGTAGATCTTTATTTCAACACTGGACAACATTTTCCCCCACAGCTGAGGGCTGCAAGCTAGTTTAAAGGTTGTAGATAGGTTGTGTGATCTCTACAACCATCCGGAAGAAAATGCTGAGATTGCAGGAGAAATGGCCAAGGGTGTACAGTGAGGGTGCATAGCAAGGGTGTTTTCAGGCACTCAACTTAGCAGACAAATCATTCTTAAGTATGCTGCTAATTATACAGTCCCATGTACATCATTCTTAGCTCTGTTGGAATATGTGCTTAGCCATGACTCTCTCTACTTCGAGGAAATATTGTCATCAACTGCCAGGTCTTCTGAATTAATTGAACAATATGTTAGTTGTTATGTATGTATATTTAAGGCTTTAACCAATTTTTATTATTTTGTTTTTCTTTTTGTCTATCAGCCACCATTAGCACCCTAGAGATGAAAAGAGAGGGTACAAGTGGAAATTATTTTGTATACTACAAGACCCATATAAAAGCCAATTAAGCATTAATAGAAGTAACTAATAAAAACAACAGGAATTAAACCAATCTTATATTAAAAGTCATTCAAAGCCAAGTGAAGCAAAGAAATGCTTTTTGCTGCTTGCCTAAATATCATTATGGATGGAGCTACTTTAAACTCCCTTGAGAGAGAATGGCATAATTGAGTTTTAGCTTCAGAAAAGAGCAAAACCACTGACCTAAAATGGAGGATCCAAAGTGAGTTGAGATATGCAATTAAACTTGTCTAAAATGGCCTGGGGAACGACAACATTGGACCCCTGAATGTATTTGCCCAGTATGAACTACTGTTATTTTCTTATGAGAACATTAATAATATTTCAGTGTAGAAAAATGAACAAGGTGAAGTTCAGATACTTTCCAAACCTGACATTTCTGTGAGTGTAGCTACAAAAGGACAAATCCCAGCATCATACAATATTTAGTAAACACTCAAATTTGTTTAAAGTGTTGTCATTCTTACTGGTGGTACTATGGCTTGAGTAATTAGAGAGTAAAATGATGATTCTGGAATTGACAGTACACAGAAGTGTATATAACACTATAGGTTACCCATTCTTTTAAGCCAAAGGACAACCACTTCAGGTTTTCTTGCTTTAAAAAGAATATTCTGACTGCATCTTGCATCTAAATGTGAATGTTTATGGTTGAACAAACATTAAAGGACAGAAAGAGATTGCATCTGGGACATTAAAATTGAAAGCATCAGAGAAAGTTAGACAAAACAACAAGGACGTTGGGGAAATTATTATCAACAGGACCAACTTACGTTAAAAACATATATATTAGAAGATACTACACACACACACACACACAAACAAACATATGTTGGGAAAGCTGTAAATAATAAACAGATAAAGGTTGTGAAGTATAAACAAATATAGAAACATTTTGTCAAAGATTTCTTGAAACCTGGAGTGAGGCTTAGTGATGATTTATCACTTGGGCTCATCTAACCCTCTTAATTTTTCTACAAACATTTATTACACACTTGGTGACTGACACTTTTAAGTATGAGTAGGCTGCCTGAAACACAATTTATTCGAAGTGATATGGGAGTCTCAGTAATATTAGATTTGTAATAGACCAGTCACATATGCAAGCTATCCTATAATACAGCACCTATTAAATAACAATCATGTGCATGCAAGCCTAACATTATTGAGCAGTGCATGGTGGGTTGTATCCACACACAATAATAAGAAATCACTGTGTCAAGGAATATCCCAGATGCCCACTCAGTAGCAGGCTGCCCCATTGACATTACTTTTAGTTCAAGCACTACTAATCTATTATATGAGTCAGATTGGTGAGCTGATTAAGACACCAGGCTAGAAACTGAGAGACTATGAGTTCTAGTCCCATCTTAGGCACCAAACCAGCTGGGTGACCTTGGGCCAGTCATTCTTTCTCAGTCCTAGGAATGAGGCAATGGCAAACCACTTCCAAAATCTTGCCAAGAAAACTGTAGGGACTAGTTCAGGCAGTTACCAGGAGTCAACAATGACTCGAAGGCATACGTCAACAATATGCATTAGATTTCTATGACTCACAGCATAGATATTTTGAATTGTGTTGAGATGCTTAGCTTGTGGTTCCCCTACACACGGAGGCATCTCACAGATGTTTCTGCCTCCACCAAGTACTGAGGCCTAACCAATCTGCTTCAGTCAGTTACTTTGCTTCAACAGAAAGTACTTTTGAAAAGCCAACCTTTGTGGTTGCTCCACTCCACTGGTTAGAAGTGGGGTGCTGTAGTGTGAATTTTTATATACTGAACGCTGAAGTTCCATTTAGGAGTCATGGCTAACAGCCAGTGACAGATCTATTCTCCATGTCTTACTGAAGAGCAAAGACATACAGTCTCAGAACTGGAATTGTGAACAATTAGAATGCAGCAAAAGGGATAGTCCATTTACAAATGGGTACAGATTCCATTTGATTTATTTCTGGGTTGTCAACATCTGCAATTTTTTCACAATCTGGATGGAAAGAATGAGAAAGGATGGAGAGAAACTAAAACAGATTCATCCATTCTCAGTTCCACTTGTCACTTTAAAAAAGATGTTAGCCAAGTAAATAACATTCAGTAGAATCAGATTGTTTCTCTAGAAGAAAGTACTGTATCACTTTATTTTTATTTATTTATTCAATTTTAAGCCACTTTTCTCCTCTAGCAATTGTTTAAAGTTGCTTAATGCTGCAGGCTATAGAGTCTGATTCTGACTGTTCTTTTCTTAAATAAAATTGGTGTGGAAAACTAGAATACTATCAGATTACCTGTGAGATATTAGCAAATAACTGCTAATTTAGGAAATAATTCAGAAATGTGATCTTCTATCGGAGTACTGCAGCTAATTATAATACATCATTCTGTTACATATATAAACTAGCTTCTACCTTCATCTTAACCCGGTTGTAAAAGTGAATTTCACAAGACTGTGTGCATAAATTTATTGCTGTAGAGTATAATGTACAGTATATAGGTCTTTTTAAGCCAATGGAAAAATGGGAACTTCTGGAACTCAGTTTTCTTCAGTGGTTCTCCTCTTTCCTCCAAGACTGGTTCCAGTATTGGTATGTGTGTGTGGCAGTTCTGATCCTAGACCCTGCAAAGCTTGAATCTCTCCTATCCTATTTCACATCTACATCAAAGCACTGGATGTGTTGGTGCAGTCATGTGACCTCTAGGGAATAGGATGGCCATCGTTTCTAATAGCCCCTTTAGGCAAGTACCACTCTATCCTCCAGTCTGGTTCCTGGGCAATGTCCAGTTTTGTTTTTTCTTTTGTTTTTTTCCCCTGTACCCACCAGGTCTGTGTGCTGCTGATTTGGCGTAGAGTCCTGACTTTTACAGAAGGATCATCTGATTAACAACTGATACTGAGTGGGTGGAAAGTCTGTGTAACGCAATGGGAAGGAGACTCCCACTTCATCATGCAATACCACTGCTGATCAGCTATTAGCTGGGCTATGTAAAATAGGTTTAGCATCCTTCAGAAGAATATTAATTCCATATTCACACACACACACGTTTATTACAGCCCTAAGGCCAGATACAAAGTATACTCTCTCCCACTGCACTGCACAGTCCTGCCCCCACATCTGTCAATTGGCATGGTAGGTTGTACAATGTTTTGGGGACTCTCCATCCTGCTACATCATGCAAGCTCTTCCCACCTGTTCCATGCACCTATCTGTAGTTCAACCCAGATATAAGGGGCTAATACTAAGCCACAGAAGTGGTAACCCGGATTGCAATCCTCTACTTTAAACTTGTCTTGGATTCTAGTCTCAGTCCTCTGTTTCTGCCATAATATCTCTTGTTTTGTTTTGTTTTGTTTTTAATCTGGCTCTGGCTCTCACTCTTTGCATCTTATTTGTATCACCACCAACCATACCATGATCATTCCTGTTTTAATTCTGATGCTAGTTGGCCTAAAGCTGTATCTTCATTCCAGCCACTTTTGTATCTGAGCCTGTGATTTAATCTAATGTCAACAAACATCAAGCCTAAATTTCATATGACATATTCCTTTCCCACTGATAGCTTAGGATGATGATAATGATAAACTCAAATTATAGGTTTATCATTTAAAATCATTTGTCATTTACTTAAACTGATAAACTCAGATTTATAGGATCTATGATGATAGCTGTTCCCCAAGATTCACCATTTAGCATGCTTTCCAAAAGACAAAATATAACACCAGGTATTTCATATACCTGTCAAGTCCACAATGTCCATCCTTCAATCCCGAAGAATTCTCATGCAACCAGGCCTGGTTCAGAAAATGCTTCTTTATTTTGTGGTACATGTAGCTTTGAACAAAACATTGCTAAAACTAAAGCCTAGAAAAATTTCCCTCTATTTATCCCCCCCCTCCCCTTGTTGCCATGGCGCCTCAATTCCTCTTCACCTGGTGGTGACCTCTTCCCTTCCTCCCAGGGATACATAGCTCCTTCCTGGCCAGCAGGCCCCCACTGGCCTTGCCTGCAATTTGACCGGGCCTCATTGCCCATATAAGGTTAAGCTGCTCACCATCTCCCGTGACTATTCCTATTACAACCCTTAACTACTAGCCCCCCTCCCCAGTCACAATTGGCAGAAGCAAATCGAGCAAACTCCCATTGGCTACCATGTTTTGTAAATTAACAATTGTTGGTTGATGCAGGTTCTGACAATACCTTTATTTTGGTTTGTTTTCTTATATTTTTAAGATATTAAAATACAACATACTTAACATGATTTTGTACTGGAGTTGGACTTAGAGGGAATTAAAAAAGACAATTTAAGTAGACTGGTCTGTGCTATGGTCTGAATTGCATGACAGAGTTTGGGCTCAAAAAATCTTCAAGCCCTGCTCTGGCCTTGTATTAATAATGAGATTTACAACAGTGTTGTCATTTATTTCTATCAGTGCCACTTATCCTGTCAGCTAACATATGAAGCTATTGTCATGAAAATTTGTCTAACACTTAAAAAACATTTAAAAAAACTTTATGAAATAAATACCTGTGTTACAGAAAGTGAGAGGTTTTGGTTTATGGAGATATACACTGCTGTCCCCTCACAACTATGCTGTAAATTTCTTCTTACTTTTCTGTGAGCAGATTTCATCTCTCCCTGAGGAGATTAAAGACAATTCCTTTGGATGGAAAGCTCCCTAGGCAGACAATGAGGTGGACTACTCTAATTTTCTCATCTCGGTGAGGTCATTTCAAGATGGAGTGCAAGGTCTTTTCTACATGTTGTCAATGAAGAATAACTGCAACTTCCAGAAGATATTATGAGAGAAAGAAACATTTCTTTCCTTCAACACAATTCATAATGCTATTAACCTCCACTGTGTCCTTCCAGTTATTTTTTCCCCAAAGGGAATGCTCTTTTACGTATAGAAATGATGTTCCAATTAATTAACAGTTGCAGTCATTTATTTAAATACCATTTTGGTACAATAATCTAGTGGTTGGAATATGGAGGCCCAAACATATTGAGTACACTGTGACCCAAATGAGAGCACATCCAATTTGAGCTTTAACATAGCCATCTTCCTTCTATCTCTCCATGGTCAACCTGTTGATTTTAAAGAAGTAATGGCATTTCTGATTTGCTCCTTTCTTTTGACAATTTTACCCACAAAGAATCCATAATGACTATTGCTTATTTTGAGTTTGTACAGTGAGCAACACATTACCCCCACACGTGTACAGACACAAACACACACAGTGTTTGCAGTCTTCCAGTGCTTTGTCTATTCTGTGTACCGGAGTTTAATTTTTTTAAATTGGTACTGACATGTTGATATGAGTAAAACAAGCTACTATTATTATTCCACAATGTACTTATTGTGAAGTGCATTTGATTTAGTCAGCAGAGGAGACTCCTGCCCTTCTGTTGATAAAGCATTTCTATGGTAGTTGCAAATAGTCATGACAACAATCAGATTAAGGCATTATTTCCAAATGAAAAGAAAAGTTTTATTAATTTAACGTGCAAGTCATTGACGAAACCTCTGATTGCAGCTGTAGTTTGATATTTCATGGCCCTGGTTGGTGAAGGTAAAAAGAGTTGTCAGTTCTAAAGTCTGATGCACAGAATATGTCAGTCTTATTCTTACTATGTATCTTAGGAATGTATATTCTGAACCTAAGATATCTCTGCCACTGAGCAAACCCCAGAGTTGACTTTCAGAATATGAGAATATTAAATATTAAATATTCTTAATATTTAGTGGAGAGCTATGACTGTAAGAGGCAGTGTTGGCATTAGACTGTTGTTGGTGATGGTGTTGCTGTTCTTATTATTACATTTATTGGCAAAGACAAAATGCATGCCATTGTTTTCTGTTTGGCATGTAGATCTGCTATGGAATCATATTTTCCATTTATAGTTGAATGGCCATTTGTAGATCTAGTGATATGGGTTTCTCAGAAAGGTTGTCACACATACAGCTGGATGAGAAATTTAGTCCATACATACATGTATACCAAATTTGGATTTGTCATATGTAGAGAACGGACTCTGAACTGTAGTGTCTAATAAAATCTGCGTAATTTTCCATACTTTGCAATAAAGCTGGCAATTAATATAACAAGTTACATCTTGATCTGCACATTAGTTTGGGAATGTAAAGCAGATAATGGGCAGAAGCCAACAGGATGAATGTTAATAGGGACAAATATGAAGTCCTATATTTGGGTAGGAAAAATCAAAGGCATTGACTATAGCATTGGGGAGACCATATTAGGCAGCAGCATATGTGGAAAGGATCTTGGTGTTTAGTGGATCTCAACTGAAAATGAGTCAGCAGTACAATACAGCTGCAAAATAAGCAAATACAGTTCTAAGATGCATCAGTAGAAAGAGAGTGTCAAGGTCAAGAGAAATCATTGTTCCTCTCTATTCTGCATTGGCTGGACCATCCCTATCAAGTCCTATTCTGGGCACACATTTTAGGAAAGACATTGACAAATTACAGCATGTCCAGAAGAGCTCAATCAAGGTAATAAGGAGTCTGGAAGAATAAAATTTATGAGGAAGAGTTGGAAGCATCTTATTCAGTGTTTATTTTATCTGGATTGTATATTGCTGTTTAGTTTTATGCTGTGCACTGCCCAGAGTTGATTGGCATTGGTGTCCAAATCAAATAAAATAAATAAGTAATGAATAAATAATGTATTCAGCATGGAGAAAGAAAGACATGATAGCTGTCTTCAAATATCTGAAGGCCTGTCTTGCGGAGGACAGTGTAGTATTGTTCAGAGTTGTTCCAGAAGATAGGACAAGAAACGATGGGTTAAAATGACAAAGGATAGATTTTGGCTGGATATCTGAATGAAATTTCTAGTGGCAGAGCTGCTCAACAATGGAACAGATTGCCATGAGAGACAGTGGGCTCTTGTTAGCTGGAGATGCCCATCTGTTGGCAATGCTGTAATAGTGGATTCCTGCACTGGGCAGATGGTCCCATCCAACACTTATATTCTAAGATTCTATGCTAGAATGGTAAATTCACC
The DNA here is from genome assembly GCF_059951505.1 of Python bivittatus. Lineage (NCBI taxonomy): Eukaryota > Metazoa > Chordata > Lepidosauria > Squamata > Pythonidae > Python > Python bivittatus. Next base: position 6,348,941 of record NW_028277113.1, read on the forward strand.
TTTCAGCAAGGTTTAGCTGCTCTTATTTTCCCTGTCCTAATGTTTAGGTAAAGTATCCTATTCTTTAATTGATTAAGTGTCATCAAGTCAAGTATTGACTCCCAGTAACCACATCTTCACAATCACATGCTGGGAGAGGGAGAGGGAAAGTGTATAATATACCTTGACAGTGATGTTAGGCTGGAGCTCAGTAGAAGAAAACTATACTCTGCATATACAAAGTCCCAGATTCAAGTGCAACCATCTCCAGTTAGATCAAGAAAGATCCTGGAGAACTGCTGCCAGTCATTATAGAGAATGCCGAGCTACTTAAGGTAATGTTTAATTTGGTACAGCTTTGACCTAGTATCTGAAGGTAATAACCAAGGATAGTATTTTCAGAATGCAAAAATAGGTCTATGGAGAAAGTGTACTTTTGATTGTATCTTGAGCACTAACAGCAAGTCTACCTGACATATATGATTGCAGGACTAGACTTTTCACTGTTCAACCCTGGCCGGGAGTGTGGGGGGGGGGGAGTTATTTTTAAATTCAATATAGTGTTTCTAAATTGTCTTTCCTGCACAATTTTAAAAGTCTTATATTTGTTGGTATTTCTGTTTTGGCTTATTGAACTATCTGATTAATGCCAACAATCTTCAACCAAATATTGCTGAGTATGAATAAAACTGTCCTTTGGAACACAAGCAATATTCCTCTGTAATTCCTCAATAAAGTAGATTAAAGTGTGCTTTTCTGACAAAAACCATGACCTGAAGTGTGTGGATGATCTCAAGTGTCTTGAAATAAAATTAAACCTATCCAAAAAATATATAGAAGAAATACCATTGCTATATATAGGACGTTGACAGGAATGGACATCTGGATGTCATTCTGAAATTTTAATATGGTCAGAAATAGTAGTGCACAGTTGGCCATTGCTATAAAATGACAAGTTTTCTCTGAGTCACAAATCTCATCTGTCTTGATTATTCCTGCTTATCAGGGAGTGAGCGACAGCCCAGATTTTCTAGGACATAACTCTGTTAAATCACCTCTCTATGTTGCCTATGGGAAGAAGACACCAGAGATAGCATTTTAAAATACTGTACAAATTCCAGTTCTCTGGGTTCCAGTGAAAGTTCCAGAAAAAGATGTCATTTGGAAGAAAAAGGGGGAAAAATCAAATTCTTTCTAAACCATTGAAGAATATCAGTGATCGCTATTAAATATTCAGTAAAAAGGCCTCCCAGTTCTGTCCTCTCTTATGGTAGAAGGGGGCTAGAATGAGGCATAAGTGAATTCTGATGGCTGAAACTGGCTTCTGTGGACAAACACCAAAATTTGCAGCAGCCAGACAAGAGAATGGAGAGGAGCTGAGGACTTCTCCTCTGACAAATCTTCAAAGGTGTCCATTGCTTCTCAGCAGTGATGTTTGCAGACATTTCTGCAATGACAAGATTCCCCCCTTGCCTTCCTATCTGGAAATATGATACCTTTCTTCATTGATTTGTGAGCCAAAATTAGCCAAAAAACTGGTTGGAAAGGCTTTGCTTCAGGATTTATATGTACGAGAAATGCTTCAATAAACCAACACATACTGTGATATTCTTCAATACTTGCAAAGTTAGACTATATATTAGCTACAGTATTTTCCTTCATATAAATGCTTCCTGTTCTCTGTGATGTACAATGGCCATTAAGGGGCTAGACTGGCACTGGGACAACCCAGGTTCTGGTCCTTCTCAGCCACTGAAGTTCAGGGGAAGACCTTGGACTCCTTTTCTCTTGCAGCTCAACCTACCTCACAGGATTATTGTTGGGAAAAACATGGAGGAGGAAACACTATGTACACTGCTTTGAGTTTTTGAAAACAAACAATTTTTTTTTTTAAGTACAAGATAGCAAGTGAGGAGTCAACCCCATCTTATTCTCATTACCACTACCATGTGAAGTGGGTTAAGCTGAGAGAATGACTTCATAATTGAAAGGAAATTTTAAATGTGGGACCACCACCACCCAAATCCAAATTCAGCACTTTGATCATAATACAACATGCTCTTTGTGTACAGAATATGCTGTTCCTATGCCATATACAACTCAAGCCATACAACTGCCAGCAAATATACATTAGTAGTTTATTAGTGTAGTTATTGCAGCAAGTGTTATGCTGAGGAGAGATCACTGCCTTGAATTATATTTAAATTATTAAACACCAGTAAAATGGTTCTCTCTGTGCCAGATTGACTCATTGGCCAGAACAAATACTGTGTTAAGTTGTGACTTGTTCATTATTTTATGTTGCTTTAGAAATAGAGAGACTTCGCTCTGGTTTATGCTTAAACCAGATTTGCATTCATTGGGAATATTTTGTGATTCTTTGAGGAACAATATTATCTATGCATTCAATTTTCAAACAGCTTCAGTTCAATACCTTGGCATTTTTTACAACATGGTGAACGTAACTGACATTTTACGTGTGCTAAAGCTTTACTCTAGGCTAAGTGAAATTGACATAAAAAATACAGAGTATTGAGTGTTTCTTGCTCCTATCCCCATCCCCCTCTGCAGACTTTTGACAAATACAGTTTCAGTTCAACACAGCCAATTACTACTAAACAAAGTACAGTGTTAACTGGGGCAACGAGGGATTCCCCCCTTTCTTCTAGCCCTACTATTGAGATACACATAAGGAATAATTCTATCATTTATACCAAAATGATCTGGAACCTACCAACAACATCTAAAATAATAATTGCACATCACTGCAAAAATATAGATTTTTCTGCAAAAAAACCCAGGAGTGCCTTGATAATCTAGTTTTAGCCCATGCCAATTTCACACAAATTTATTCTTACTCTGTTCCATCTGATATCTGTGTTAGTATTTTTGCTTTTAAAACTGACACACATATTTAGGTGTACGATTCATTTGATTCCAAATGTTGACATTTTGCTGCAAATCACAGATACTCACAGAATGGTGAAATGTTTGGTCCTCTTGCAGAAACTTTATACACACACACACACACACACACTCATAAACATATATATACATACATACATACATACATACATACACATATATATAATTTTTCTCTAAATTTTTAAACTTAAGCTAAGGTAAATATTTTTAAAGATTTTAGTAAGATTTTTTTCCTGCTACCTTGTATAAAAGACAGTACAATATTTCCCACAATTCTTTAAGTCGATGAGGCCAATTCACAGTAATGATGGAATTAATATGGTGCCAAAATCTGCTCCACAGTTTTTTAAGGGTTTTCTTCTCTTGACCCGCAAAAAACACATTTTTTTTTCTTCTACCTTATTCTCAACATTCTTGAATTTTTTTTTTCTTTTAATTTCTCTTGATGGTGTTTTGGAACATTGCTATTGAAATTGCTACATAGGTTTCCATTACTCTGAACCTCCATGATAGTCCACATTCCAATCTGAAAATGTTCAATAGAAGAGTTTCTCTTGAGCTCTGATGGAAAGGACACCAGAGAAAACACAGTGTGCTGGAGAGATTATTGCAAATAAAAAACAGGACATTCACACATAACTGTTGTTTCATCAGGATGAATAAGAAGTGATAGAAAAAAAAAATCAGACACATTTTCTGCAAAGTACTAGACGGAATATATACAGTACATTTTTGCAGAATTTCCTGCACAAGCGTGCATGTAGTGAATTAATTTGCGTACATTCCCCTCATTCATCTTTTCTCCTCCTAATTAAAGGCTAATTTTTGCATGCCAAAATCGCTAAATGTTGAGCTTGTGTGAGATGCTGTTTCACCAAGACTATGGGATTCATTGAACAGTGATAATTAAAAGAAAAAGAAAAGAAATTGTGCAGGCAGTCAAACTGAAGCACGCATATTTCATCTCAGGGCTCTTGTACAAGTGGCATTTACATCGATCTGACGTTGCTGCCCCAGCACTAGATACTTCCTTGAGCAGTGAAGTCAGTATCTTCTGACGTGGCTGCAGCACAGTTTAAATGGCAAGACGTTCAGTTTATGATTTGTAATGCTGGACCCTATGCAAGGCTTGACTTGAGCCATTCCCCAATTTGCAGGAATGCTGGCCTTAACTAAGAGCTTTCAATAGATTTCTACTAAGTCTACTTATTCTTAATCATTTCATAGTCCCTGTTAATAAACTGCCCAGCTTGGTTTTCTCTGCTTATATAAGCAACACATATTAAACTCTTGCATCATCCTCACCTCCCATACCCTGGGCTCAAGCAAGCCATTATTCTTCCCCTTATGGACATACTGTATATAAAGCTTCTATAATAAAATCTACAACCATGGTCACAGGTTCTAGAAAAAGTGTTTGGGCGCAACACTTTTTAGCAGGCATCTATATGCAGAAGTGTGAATGGCCAAGCAGCTTTCTGCCCATATTAATAGTTCAGTGTTGTTTTGTTTTGATTTCTTTTTTTTTTTTGCAGAATATACTGAAAACCCAGAGGAGATGGATATAATTTATCTGTTCCCCCCCCCCCCCCGCCTTCTCCTCATTCATTTGTGGAGTAGAGTAAGGGTTAGGGTTATTATGCTAGGCACTTCTGTGGCTCAAGGGGCTGGAAGATTTCTTCATGTACTTTCTTAACTCTTCTCGGTATTCCAAGGTCAGCAGAAATGATGATGATTGCATGGCTGACTTCAAAGTGGAAATGGAAAAAGAGACCATAACTTTTCATAAGATCTCCATAATGAGTACTCCAGTTCTGAGCAATAATTTCACTTGAAATACTGATAAAACAGTATGACATTGGGATTGCAAGGGTCCCATGACTCCATACGCTATTCTTGTGCTTTGTTCACCATATAAAGATGGTCCCCTACTCTGAATTTTTCCCACTTTCTGTCATTCCCAAGTGTTCAGTGCTACATACTATTCTTGGTTCCTAATACTTAACTAAACTCATAACACAATTATTCTAGTTGCTGGTAACTTCTATTTCACTGATTACTGTATCTTATTGTGAGCATAGTGGATGGCAGAGGAGAAAAACAGTGTATATTGCCCCAACAGTAATAGATAAGCATGCACTCAGGCTAAGATAAATTGTGTGGGATAAGTGCCAATTATACACGCAGTATTGCTGAAAAAGAATAGGTTGTAATCACTGATAATTAATGCTATGCTTACCCCTGACTTTGAGGACAAAATATCCTCCTTCAGGTCTAAGGCAACTTCTTCTTTATGCAGAATTCTAGTTTGCCCAATTTATCACTTAATCTTTATTATTCAACATTTGATGTGATGACTATCATTTGTTTAAAGGGGAATAAAATTACATGGGGGGAACTAGAGTTGTCATTGTCTAACAGAACACCTATATTTAGTGGCCCTGTCCTACAAATTATGGAAGGTTGGAGACAAAAAACATCCTCCTTTGATACAAACTGAAAGCTGGACCAGACAGACTTTAGCTTAATCCAGCAACCGGATATGAATAAACAAACAAACAAACAAATTGGTGATAGTTATTTTAAACTTATATTTTACCTTCCTCCAAATCTAGTTTTCTACTTCATTTCTACTGTGGTTTCTTTCTTTCTTTCTTTCTTTCTTTCTTTCTTTCTTTCTTTCTTTCTTTCTTTCTTTCTTTCTTTCTCTCTCTCTCACTCACTCACTCACTCACTTACCCCTCCTTCCTTCCCTCCCTCCCTCCCTCCCTCCCTCCCTCCCTTTTTCTTTTTCTCTTTCTCTGATAGAAGAATATGAATTTAGGCTGACCTTTTTGGTAGAAACCAGACCTATTCTGAATCATCCAAAATCCATGTTTAACATTGGAAATTCAGTTTCATTTGACTGAGAGTAAACAGAAATTGATTATATATACTGAATTTCACTTTTCATTATCAATTGGATGAAAGAAAGTCATTTCCAATAGATTCTCTCCTCCAGCATTTGCTTTATTTGGGGGCAAAAATAAAAGAGTGGGTTGAGAATGGCTTGAAATAAATATATATTTCCCATTTATACAGTATTATTTTTTCAGTATTATATAAGAATAGGATGGCAAGTGAGCAATGGCAATGATTTTGAAACTATGTTCTGGAGATCACTTGACTTTCCTTAAATCCAGCCAGGAATATAGCAAAAGATTCAAATCTCTCTATCTCACATTGTTTAATGTTTCCATTTTTTTTCCCATGCATCTATTCTTTTTCTTCTACAGTACTGATTTCTTTAAGGTCTACATGAAATTGGAAATGTGTTTTCTTTACACTGTCCTACACAGAGATGTTCATTTTCATATTACTTGATCTTCCCTTTGAAGTTGAAAGGGCCAATTTAGGTCATCTGCCAACCTCTTAATCAGCTGAAGTATCCAAATTAAAGTACCTCTGATAAATAGCTGCCCAGCCTTTTTTTGAACACATCTAGTGAAGGGATGTTCACTTCCTTCCTTTTCAGTGTCGAACTGCACTTATTCTTAGGAATTATCCAATTAGATCCTGCCTTCTGTAACTTAAATCCATTAAACCATGCCCTGCACTATGGGTTAACAGGGAACAGGTCTTGACCTTCTTCTATGTAATATCCTTCAGATATAGAAAGGTGTTGCAATATTACTTGCTCAGTTTTCTCTTTTCAATGTTAAACATTCTCAGTTTATTCAACCACTCCTATAGGATTTACGTTCTGGACTATATTGCCCTTCTAGTTTCCAGTCTATGTTGCCCTTCTATGAACCTCTTCCAGTTTTCTGAATCCTTCTAAAAGTCTTTTTGCCCAGAACTGGACACATTATTTGCAATTATTATTTGCATTATTATCTTCCTTTGAATAGTTCTGTTGATATGCCCTAAAATTGAAATTGTCACATCACACAGTGACTTCCATTCAGTTTCTAACCAACTACTATTCCAAAATATTTCTCATAAGGACTAGTGCTAAACCAGGTGTCTCTATACTACCATTGTATTTGATTTCTGTTTCCTTAAGTGAAGACGTTTGCATTTGTGTCTATTAAATTTTATTCTATTTTTTTCAGTTCATTTGCTTGTTTTAATTTGTCCATTTATTTAAACTGTTTTAAAAAAAAAAATCCTGTTTTTAGGGCATTAGTTGTCCCATCCAATTTTATTTTATAAATTTGGATTTCAGGGGAGGAAATGGCAGACTGAAGACAGCTCCATGAAAAGCAGAGCTGATGACCACAGCAGAATTATTAGCTGACGGGTAGACCGGCTCTTCAATAATTCGTCTCCGCACAAGGAGAGGACTTGAGATAGCCCACAAGTGCTCCAGACAGTTGCTCCTCATGAGGAGATTGCAAGACAGTGGTCTCCAGTGGGTTTAGAGCTCTGGGAGACAAGGGAATAGTTATCTTGCTCAAACCATGGTAGGCACCTTTGAAAGGGCATTAGGTTTGCATATTTCCTTTTCTAATCACTTTCAGAAATTGCTTGTTAGCTATTAGGAACCTTTGAATTGACAGGTTTACAGCACTGGGTTAGTTTTCTTCAATTCTTAGCAAATGAAGCTTTAATTACAAATGTAAGAACTTTAATGTATGTATGTATGTATGTATGTATGTATGTATGTATGTATGTATGTATATTTTTGGAATAAACAGCAAAAGGGTGATTAAAACTTTGATTTTAGAAAGCTACAAATGGACTAAGAGTCCAGATAAATTTGAAATATGATTTTGGAATTAATTATAAAGAATCCTGCTCATGGGAAAATGCTTTTGTTTTGAATTAAAAATAAATAAATAAAAGACTTTTAAATAAATTTAGTTTAAACAAATTTAAAATAAATTAGATAAGATTTTAAAAATTGGACACTAGAGGGAACTAAAGATTACAATTAAAGGAGAAGAAAACTTAAACTCAAATTACAATTATACAATGAAGCAAAACATTTTAACATTAGACATATTGAAGGATATTTTTGAAGAATGGACCAGAAGTTAATTTTAATAGTGTCTGCCTCTATAGATAGACTGGGTATAAAAGATGTTATGGAACAGGATCAAGTTCTACCTGACAAGACTAAGACTGACATGAAAAAGGTGCTACACTGGATATACAAGAGAAACTAGCTGATGTCTTAAGAATTAAAAGAAATATACAAACAAGAAATCAAGAGAGTGACCTGGATACTTTTCTTATATTGGATTTACAAAAGAAGCTTGTTAAAGTTTTGAAGAATTTTGTGAGAAGGAACAAAGAAAAAAAGAAAAAAAAATCAAGTTCTACAACATTATTTAAAGGAACTAAAGATCAAAATTGTTTAAAGTAAAAGGAATATAAAGTTGGTTTATTTGATTAAGGTTAAAATAGATATGTTGTTGTCTCTGGTAACCCTTAATGGATTTTTGCTGACATCAGGATTGAAATGGTGATGCTTTTTGGATTTGTTTATAGATAAGAGATAGGATATGGGAAGAAAAGTTTATTTGTTGTATTTTGAGGGAAGATGATAAGTTATTAAAATTGTTTTATGTTTGTGATGAAGGTAGGAAGTCACTTCTTTATAATTTATTTTCTTTTTTTACTATATTTTTATTTTTTTCTTTCTTTTCTATTTCTATTTCTATTTTTTCCCTTTTTCTTCTTTCTTTTCTGCACCTTCTGCAATTTCTTTTTATTCTGTTTTTTTCCGTTTGTATTAGTTTTTACTGTTGTAATTATAATCTTTAATAAAATTACTGTTAAAAAAAACAATTTTATCTTATATATTTGATGAGCACTATTTCTAATTCTTCTTCCAAATCAATTATAAATTAAAAAAAAAAAAAGTAGGGCCTTGGATTGAATCTTTTGGCATCCACTCAATAACTCACTCAAATTACTACTAGATTACTAGATTACTAGAACTTTTTTAACATGATTTTGAAGCAAGCTGTTGATCCACTTGATTGTTGTACCATTCAATTCCTGCTTAACTAGCTTGGTAGGCAGAACATCATGGAGTATTTTGTCAAATACTTTAATGAAATCAAGATATAGTACATCTATAGCTTTCTCACTATCTAAATAAAAGTATCTGATCAAAAAATAAGATAAGCCCTACATGGCTCAGCTGCCATGTATCTCCCAGGACACTTTGTCCAAGATGACCCATCCCATCCCATATGTATATCCTGGGAAGGGATGCCCAAGGTCCTCCCACCATCCCCCATTTGTGAGATATGTAGAACAGGGGATGAAGATAGTGTTTCTCTATGATAGCATCATCCTTCCAGGATAGGTTGTCCCTGGACATACTGTATGGTTGATGCCCACTTTGCTTTCATTTAGGAAAGCCATGAAAATGCTGTTTGAGAAAGCATTTGTGATGGTCACCACTGGTGCTGGGGTTACAGGTGCTGCTGTTAATGTGATTTTTAATTGTTTAATTATTATATTTTATGGTATTATTACTATTGTAAATCTCTGGGATTCATTCTGGAATAGAGTAATTTAGAAATAATAGAAATAAATAAATGTCAGTCTGGAAAAACTTGTTCTGGAAAAATATAGTAACTAACAGAAGTCATAATTTTGACTTTTGTTAGTTACTATATTTTTCAAAGTGCTTCCAGATCAATCTCTTTATGATCTATTCTAGAATCTTTCCAGATATAAATGTCAAGCTGACTGGATATTGATCAGCCTTCCCCCTTTTTTTGAAAACAGGGATAATATATGTCCTCTTCTAGTCATTTCGCATTTCACTTGTTCTCCAGGCTTTTTGAAAGATAATACATAAACGACAAATCAGAATATCAGCAAATGTATTCAGTACCCTTGGATGCAATTTGTCTGGCTGTAGAAATTTAAACTCAAAGTAAGTGGATATTTCCTCACCATGTTTTCATCTATCACAAGCTTCAGTCATGCTTCTTCATCCTCCTTTCACTATCGCCTGGTGGAAAATAATACTGCCTTGTTGAAAAGATGGAGCCAAACAAGAATTGATATTTCTGTTTTCTTTCTTTGTTACCTATTCTCATTTTATAGTCTTCATGGAACAGCTGGTATACTGTTTCTTTTCCTTTTGTTTTGAACATATTTGAAGAAGGTGTTTTTGTTATTCTTACCATTAATCTTTGTTAACCTTTTTTAACACCACCTTTGTAATTTTGGGCTATTTATCTATACTTTCCCTTCACAGGTTTTCCCCTTTTCCACTTTTTCTTTGTGACATTTTTCTTTGAGATTTCTACTAAGGATTTTATACAGCAGCATTAATACTGTAACTTCTTCTTCTTCTTCTTCTTCTTCTTCTTCTTCTTCTTCTTCTTCTTCTTCCTCTTCCTCTTCTTCTTCTTCTTCTTCTTCTTCTTCTTCTTCTTCTTCCCCCCAGCCTCCTCCTCCCCCCTCTCCTGCTTTGCATATCTGATTTTCATGAATCTTGAGCTTTTTCTCCTGTTAGTTTCCCATGTTTCTCCTTAGTACTTAGATATTAGAGAACACTGCTAAGTTAACACTTGCTAAGTTGTATTCTCCTGTGGTACAACTGGTCCATCACTTCCATATTTCAGAGAATGATTTCATTTCCAGAATCATAGCCAATGGCCTTGGCAGATCAACTAGGAAAACCTCCCCCAAAGTGGAGAGTTTGAGAGTTACTGTGGTATTATTAAAAATGCCCATATTAAAGGATGGTTCGTTATAAAAATACTTCTCCATTGATTAGTTGGGGAACTATACTGATCTTTTTCATTTCTGGCAAAGAAGGCTTTTATAGACGATGTTTCTACACTGAAAAATGGAATTCTTCTCATGGCATTTAATCTAACACATTTGTGTTCCTTTACACAATGCCACTGAGTTTCTTAATTTGCTCTGTGCATCCATATCTGAGCTAATGGAAGGGACCTTGACTTTAATCACTTATCTGAAGGACGACTCTAACTAAGCAAAACATTGCAGTATCAGCATTAGGTATGAGTGAAATGTGCTGAGGTGTGGACTTTCCAGACTGTGGGGTTTTTTTTATTTTTTTTTGGTCTAGAGATTAAAGAGCTATAGTTGAGGGAAGAAGACAAAATATTCCAGGAGAAGTGAATAGGAAAATGGATCTGTCAAATAATTTCAAAGTATGATTAGAAAAGATACACTTTTTGGGGGGTCAATTTAAAGGTCATTTCCAGTATGAATGAATCAGCTGTGGTAATACTTGTTCTTTTGATGCTATACTTCTAAGATAAGAATTTTTTTTAAAAAAGTGGAAAGGAGAAAGATTATGAAAAATATCTTCACTGGGGTTTAAGAATTATCTGAGGTTTAAGAAATACCTGCCTCTGAACAGAATCACATTTCTTCAATAACTGAGAAAATATACTACCACACTATGCCATACTACACTATCAACAAAGATTCCCCATCCATTCAAGGGCCAGTTAAGGACTGTGGGAAAGGTCTGACCCAATCAGTCTGAATCAAAGACTGATATCGAGAAAAAAAAAAAAAACCTTTGCCTTCTGTTTAATTAGCATACCGAAGACCGACCATCCATCTATCCATCCATCCATCCATCCATCCATCCATCCATCCATCCATCCATAGTTTATTACTTTATTTTATGCCAAAGTATTAGACTGTTACGAGAGTATAAAACATCAAATCTCACAAGTACTTGTGGAAGGGGATTTAAATTGCTGCCCTTTAAACTGAGATTATTTTAATTGTTCATAACTTTCAGTAGTATGAGATGGAACAGCTACATCAGGAAACAGTGAAGGGCAGTGAAATGCATTCAGTTTCACAGAAATCAATGCTGGGGTTTTCAGACTACTGTACCTACAATTTATTTTATTATTTTAATTTAATTTAATTTAATTTAATTTAATTTAATTTAATTTAATTTAATTTAATTTAATTTAATTTAATTTTATTTTATTTTATTTTATTTTATTTTATTTTATTTTATTTTATTTTATTTTATTTTATTTTATTTTATTTTATTTTCCTAACTTCACCTCTCTCTCTCTTTCCTCAAGCAGAATGTGTTGAAATTTCACAGCAGAAAGAGCTTCTATGGTATTTCTTATTTATTTATTTATTTATTTATTTATTCATTCATTCATTCATTTATTTATTTATTTATTTAAAGATTTATAAGGTTGCCCAACTCAGATAGTGTGACTCTGGGTGGTGTACGACATAAACAAATAATAATAATAACAACAGCAGCAACAACAAACCACAAACAACCAGTATATAAATACAAAAGCTAAAATATAAAATGCCAACCAAGCTCCAAACAAAACAAACTTCAGAGAGGCGGCTTCCACTCAACTGACCCCTAACGCCTGGGGGGAAGAGCCAGATCTTAAGTGCTTTCCTAAAGGCAAGGAGACGTGGGGCCTGTTTTATATTGGGGGGTGGGGTGAGGAGATCATTCCAGAAAGCAGGGCAACCATAGAAAAAAGGCATACTTCTTAGGTCCCATCAGACGACAAGACTTAAATGAAGGAACGTGGAGCATGCCCTCCCTGTGGGAGCATGTGGGGTATCGAGATGTTCTTGGGAGCAGGTGGTCCCTCAAGTAACTTGGTCTGATGCCACGTAGGGCTTTAAAGATAACCACCAGCACCTTGAATCATACCCAGTGGGAGCCTATTGGGAGCCAATGCAGCTCACGGAGTAGTGGTGTTACATGGGCAGAATGAGATGCACCCATAACTAACCAGGCTGCTGCATTCTGGACCAACTGAAGCTTCTGGATGGTCTTCACGGCCAGCCCCATGTAAAACGCATTGCAACAGTCCAATTGGGAGGTGATCAAGACATGAGTAAGGATGAGGACAGGAATGGGTGCAACTGGCCACAAGACACAGTTGTGCCAAGGGAGTAAGTGTTTCTTCTATTGTAAGAAATATCCAGACTGATATGTTAAAGGGCTTTTGTGCAAAAGGAAGGCATGACAGCTCTTTCTAATCAATCTGTTCATTGCCTAGGGCAGAAGGACTAGTTTAAGAGATTAAGTCGCTGTTCTTTTCTATAAAAGTAAATAATCCAATCAACTTGCCAAGGCAGATCACAAGCCATCATCATATAAGTGTTAAAGATAAACAACCGGTAAACACTGAGATGGGCTGAATAGTAAAGCTAAGGCTTTCTCTTTCAAGATGCTCTAATTATGGCAATCAGTGGCAAATTGATTTAAGAACAGAATCACTGAATTATATTCAATACTTCTCAACCTCCCCTTCATGGTATTTTACACTTTCTTTCTGGAGCACTGAATGCCACTACTATTTTCCATGTTCCAGAACTCCAGACAAGAGATTGGACTGGAACTTTACAAAGGATTTTGAATTCATTCAGGGCAAGTTAAAACAGAAACATTACAGCCTATTTTGATTTCAATTACACTGAATTCAGGCTTTGTCTGAATCTGGAGTATTGTGATGGAATGGAATTATGAAGGCCAGGCTCAGGGAGATAAACATTTTCTTAGCTCGCTGGAGGAGCGTGGGAGCAACAAGAGGATGAGACTGGCACCTCCCTGAGGATTCACACTGTTGTGGCTGGCTGGCTTGGGAGCTGGGGTTTCAGTCTGGGAAGATTCTTGCTAGAGGTTGTAGCTAATAAACATAGCTGAACTGAATCGGCATTGTCTCTTAGAGTTCCTTGGGCTAGGCCTGACAAGTATAACCCTAACATACAGACATACAATTACGCTAAGTTAAGGGTGCATTAACTTTGCCACAATAGTATTTTTGTTTAACCATTTATTTTGTATTAAGGGGTGGGAGGAGTTTACATTGGCAATATAAATTAGGAATTTGTAATTCTGGGGGGAAAAAAGTCTGTGTATGTGTAATTAGATGATAGATAGACAGATAAGCTAACGGCTTTTATGTGGATTTTTTTTTTAAAACACATGAGATATGCAAAATCATGTAATACATAAGATGCACTTTATCTGAATTGAAGTTACAAGAATAATCTGAGAGGCAGAAAAACTTGGTGTGGGTGTATAAACACATCTATTTTGAGGACTATGCTGCTGAATAATCAGAAATCTGTTAAAAAGAAATTTATGCTTGAAAGAAGATTGTTGTTGTTTTTATCATAAGTACTGGTATAAAATATTTCCCTGACTAGAATATTACAGAACTGGAAATGTAGTAGTAATAAACGTTATTTTGTTGGTCATGAGCTATAAAGCTAAGAAATCCATATAGAGTAAAAGAACTTAAAAAGGTCAACCAGAACGATCCAGGGGTTAGAAGATCTTCATGCAGGGAAAACCTCGAACTGCTGCAGTATGCTAGAGGTATATAACACTCTCAGTTTTAGAAAGCAATGAACAAAATAATATAGAGATTTTTTTTTTTCCCATCTGGTACTACTAAAACTTGAGATCATGCCATGAAAATATTGGCAGTGGATTCAGCATTAACAGAAGATGTTTCACACTGCCACACATGCTTCATTTAGTTTTAATTTTATGACACCAAAATAGTTGATGGACAGTGATATATTTTAGACAGTTTAAAAGAAAAGTAAGAAAAAAATAAATAAATAGCCATCAATACAAATATGGCATACCTGTATTTTCCAGACTAATAACTTTATCAGTTGAGGAGATAATACTGGTATGACATATCCTTAATAAAACCATGTTGAATTTAAAAAAAAAAAGTACATTACTTTCTGGATGATCAGAAACTGCTCAAAAATCTTTTCGAGATTAGTGCCCTTCAATGTGACTCATCAGATCCTTTTTGAACTATTTGCCTGTTTTTTCATCTAGCACTTCTCTGGCTCACCAGCAACTCCTCTTTTGACCTAAGTTTAGGCTTTCTAGTTGGCCAATAGGGGGACGCGGTGGTGCAGTGGCTTAATGATGCTGAAAGTTGCCGGCCAGAAATGGTCGACGCTTCAGCGGTTCGAGTCCAGCCTTCGCATTAAACAGGGTGAGCTCCTGTTTCCTCCCCAGTTCCTGTCAACCCAACAGGTCGAAAACTCACATGAGTAGATAAATGGGTACTCTCACTCCGCTGGGAGGAAAAATGCTGGCGGCGCCTTGCAAAAAGGAGTTGGGAGCAGTTGCCGGTAAGCGCGAAAAACCATGCGCGCCCGAAAAGGGCGTGAAGCAATGGAAACCCCGCCTCCTGCGCTCGCCAGCTGGGCTCTGCTCTAGGAAGGAGGCTCTGGCAAACCACTTCTGAAAAACAATTGCCTTGAAAACTGCAAGGACTCATCCAAGCAGTCACTCCAGGGTCAGCAATGACTGAGCGCAGACAAAAAAAAAAAAAAAAAGTTGGCCAATAAAGAAATATACTACATGTGATGGATCTTGAAACTGATCCAAATATGTAATCTCTCAGTGTTTTAATGGCCATACAAATACTCGGCTCCAGTTGACATTGTGTTGTTACACCCACCCACCCCACCAAAAAAATATATAACAAATATTGATTTCATATTTTGAAACATTAAATACTGGAGGTATAGTTTAGGTATATCCACCAAAATAAGGATTACCCATAATTTCTGGCAGGTATGCATTTGCTTTCTTATAATATACAAAATGATCATTCAGTTCAGAACCATTTGTGGTGAACAAATCTGTGTAACACATTTTTCTTTACTTGGTTTCTAGACACTAAGTTCTAACGTGCATTTAATTAATAGTGTGAGATGACGTTTATGAGAAACTGATTGTGATAAAACTTCTTTATTATGTTATTTATCTATTGAAGGATAAGAAAAATCCTCAGGTTAAGGATATGGGAAGCCCATGAAACTGATTGCTTCACATCTATGGTGTGTTCCAACACTTCTGTTTTTTTTTTTTAAATGATACCTAGATAATGTGCTGATCTTTTAACATGTACTTTGTCTTTTTTGAGCAAACAACATTACCATATGCTTCAGTATTGGCTGCCTAAACTCCCATACCTTTTTTCATGGCTGATTTGCTGCAACTGTCTTTTGTGTAACTTGAACATAGGCATTCCAATAAACAGTAATTTAGAATGTCAAACTGAGTGTGTCTGCCTATCTGATTCCATGCTTGTTGCAGTTACAATAATTTAGCTATAGAATAGATATAGCTGCCATACTATATCCAGTGTGTTTATGAGAAAAAGGGATTCAATATCAGAAACTGTTCGTCTCCATCATTGATACTGCTTGCCAAACAGGTACATGCCATGTGTTCTGATGCATACATTTTTTTCCAGGGTTTTGCTGTTGCCAGGGGTCACTCATCTATCTATCATATACTTAGATTGGGAGATGAAGGGGTTATTTAGAACCTATTTTGCTTCTCTTTGTCAGTTTACTCTCACCCAAAAGAGTAGGACTTAGCCCTCCCTTTCTTGGTGTTTACCTACCAGTGTAGTACAATAATTTCAGATTCTCCTAGAACTTTACAAGACAAGGGAATATAGACAGCTTCCTTGCATCAAAAGAGCACTCTGGTCCATCTAGCCTAGTATTAAAAGCAACTTTCAAGAATAAGCTTTTCCAGCTACTGTATGTACTTGCCAAGGACTATATGCATATCATGCGTTCTGTCAGTAAGCTATAGTCTCTCTTCAAGATATCCAGAACTTTTTAAACTTCTTAATGGCCGTACCACCTCCTTATGAACATGAAAATCAAGCCAATTGATCCCCCAGTGCCTGTCAAAGAATACCAACTGTGAAAATAGTTCAGAAATGATGTTGCCATTGCATAAATAATTTTTCCCTTCTTTGTTTCTAGCTGTGCCTCCAGAAGTAGGAGCTTGGTCCTGTTTGTATTGGTAAGACCTTCAGTCACAGTCCATTTCACATATGAACTAGAGCTTGGCTCTGTCAAATCAAGGATTATCTTTGGTTGCTGCAACAGACACAATTGTTTACACTAAGGATGCCAAAATGCATTCCCCTTCCTGGCAAGCAGAGAATCCCGAGCTACTTGTTATAGATTCTGGCAGTTCATATTTGCACAATGTCTTGTGTTTCAAATGCAAACAGAATGTCATCCCTTTTGTCAGATACAGATACATTATGGCTCTATGTCATTATGGCAAGTACATCTCCAAGACCCAAGAAGATCCAAGAAGCTGAAGGAGCTTTGCCAGTGCAGTGCTTCAGAGATTCTGATCACAATGCGACTGTCCTGGAAATAGTATTTACTCTTTTAAGTTACTCTGAAGATATACTATGTGAGGATTATTAAAACTGTTAACAATTCTTCATACCGCCTGGGTTCATAAAACATGCTAGATTAGGCTGATGTGTGGGTTGAGGAGTTTGTGGTTCAATGAGTGGTGAGAATCCAGCCATTGTTGTGTGTACCAGGTTTTCCTTAAATTTACTATTTTGGTTTTACAACTTATCACGTATGTTTCCTTTACCCATATAGTACGTGGAGGCAGCAGTTTTTTAGATATCAATGACAATGATGGATTGCCATTACTAAGTGATGTGGTCACATGATGTCACACTTTATGACTGCATCCCTTAGCAATGGAAACTCCAGTCCCAATTACCCTCATTAACAGAAGATTTTCTGTACTTTGTCCTCTTGCTCTTTTTCTTTACTTGTCTAAATTATTTATTTTCCCTTTTATGATTTTCTTTAACTCATATTTTCTGTTACATTTGCATTGGAATTAACCATCATTAACTATAATCCAGGTTGCCTTTTTAAATTTAATCTTTAAAGCCTTGTAAAAAGAATTACAGTGGTCAACTATGGCTAAGAGTGATTAGTAGCAATATAGATAGAACAGTAAACTAGGGTTAAAACAAACTACCGAGAGAGAAGGGGAATTTTGTAAATTATGCAAGTCCATGATTCTCTAAGCACATGGCATAGCTCAATGATGTTGGATTTACATAGTGTATTTACTGATCTTTGTTTATGTCACAAACCAATATAACAATTTACAAAATGGTATAGCCCTTTTCAGAATCGAAGTTTTGTATACGTAGGTTCAGATGTTTGAGAGCTTTGAGAGAAAATCAAAATGTTGCTGTTACAGCACTCTGGCTGCCAAAAACTGAATGTGAGACACATTATTGTTACTGACCATGAACAAACATGATTCTGTTGAACAGTGTTTTCAGTGGTTTACTGCTGAATGACAATAATTGCTAAGACCATACAGTGTCTGATACATTTCCATTTGACTGCTAATGGTGAATGAAAGCCATATGGTAACCAATAGGGTGGAAAAAGGTAGATATTGCTGGCAAACAGGTGCACTTCAACTGATATTTTGGAAGGATTTATTACTATTTAAAATTCCCCAAACAGCCTCTAGAGGACTATTGAAAAGTGACTTAATTTTCAATCTCCTTTTAAAATTCTTCTACATTTACAAGATGATAAATTATACTTACCAACTCCAGACTTTTCAGGAACATTGGCTATATAAATATCCTTGGTAAATTTGGGTTCATTGTCATTGATATCATGGATTTTAATGATAAATTCCGATTCTGGTTCCACCTGTCTTCCAGTATTTCGATCTATAGCCTTGGCACGTAGCACATACAGGGACTTTTCTTCTCTGTCCAGCCTTTTTGCTGCATGAATATCTCCTGTGTTTTCATCTATAATGAATAGACTGCCAGCTCCATCTCCTGTTAATATGTATTTTAAATTTCCATCTCCTTTGTCTTGGTCAGTGTGTAGCTTTAAAAAAATAAAAAGAAAGAGAGAGAGAGAGAGAGAGAGTTTTATAAATAGATGCATTGTTATTAAAGACAATCTACTTCAGCAGATATGAACAGGGCTCCACAAATCTTGTCTATAATTGAGGTCAGCACTGGTTATCATCTGTTTCATTGTTGGAGGGGGAAAAAATGACAAAACTTAAGATTTTGGTCACACAGGCAAAATACTTAAGCAAATGGATAAAGGACAAAGAACGTATAGAAAGTAAGATGATTGTAGTTAAAGCTAACAGTATGATGGTAAATGTAAAATAGTTTCTTTCCCCAACTTGCAGCCACTGAGTTTTTTAAATTGAAAAGCATCATATTGATAGCAATTAAGAATCTTTGCACTGTTTAAGTATACTGTCAATAGCTATATTGTTTTACAGAATCATTATCTGTGTGAAGATGCTTCTTTTTATATAAGGTGAAGGTGTTTCTTTTGAAATAAGTAACAGAATAAAATAGGACAATTAAAAAACTTGCTTCTTTAAATCAAACATAGAAAATTTAGGCCAGAATCCTGCTAAACACTTTGAAATATATATGTTATAAACACTGCAAGTTGCCTTTTGAAAACCTCAGATGTAAAGGCCTCTTAGGTATGCAGAACTAATGATGTGTACATCTATGGGATATGAATAATAGTAATAAGGGGATGAGATTTATAATAAGATGAAATGTGTATTTATCCATTTATGTATGCATGTATAAATGGCTTTATCTAATATTATCTCTCTGCCCCTGGCCTTGAGAATATTATTTATCAATGATGAACTAAACTATTGTTGCTCTAAAGTCTATATAGTAGCTTTTGTTTAATTCTGAATTCCTGTATGCCTTTAAGACGGCTTACAACATGGGTTAAGTGAAGTCCACTGGGCTGGTCAAAACAGGCAAGATGGTGGAAGCAGTGTCACAATCCAAACCCCGCCCCTTTTGTATGCGACAATGTGTGCACAAAAAGGTCATTGTTTGGATTCTGAGGTCATTTTGCTATCTTGCCTGTTCTGACCTTCCACCTCCCTCTCTCCCTCCATGTTCATTGCTGATAGAGATCTCTCACCTTTTTAGGTTCGTGGGCACCTTTGGAAAATTGAGAATATACTGAGAATATTCATACAAAATGGTGGCTGGAAGGGCCTTGCTGTTCATGAATTTTACAAAATACTATCTCAAGGCCACTAAGAGCTAAGAACAACAGTGGTACCTCGGGTTACGAACGCTTCTGTTCACAACCAATTCAGGTCATGAACAGCACCGTTCGCAAAATTTTGCTTCCATCCGCGAACTCCGCATCAGGTGATGAACAGGATCCATGGCCATTTTCCCAGCCATGGCACATGGTCATGGCTTCCTGTAGGGAGGGGGACTCTCCCTCCAAGTAATAACCGCCTCCCCACTCGCCTTCCTGTCCTCCACACCAGAAGTCACCTCGAGCAAGGTGAGCGTTCTCTCTCTTTGTACTGCACTGTACTGTATTTTGTTTCATATTTTTGTGGTTTTTTTAAAAAAATACATATGATTCAGAACGGATTAACCATAATTACATTGAACCTTATGGGAAAATTTGATTCGCGTCACGACCAAAATCAGTTGGCGACCAAATTCGTAGGGGTCAGAACGGATTAACCATATTTACATTGAACCTTATGGGAAAATTTGATTCGGGTCGCAACCAATTCGGGTCGTGACCAGAGTCGTGGAACAAATTAAGTTCGTGAACCGAGGTACCACCATATTTGTCCATTTGCAAAGGGAAGAACAAAATCTACAAGTTTATTCATCCCCTCTCTGAGTACAGAAATCATTTTACAACTTCTCACTGGTGATGGGTAGCAACTGTTTACATGGCTTTACGCCGGTCTTCGATAAAGATTCTATTCTTTGTAGTGAAAAATAAAGAAATAAATAATCTTGCTGAGCTAACTCAGGTGAAACTTCTGCTGTATCAAGCCAAGGAACTGAGCTAAGCTGGGAAGTATTAGGAGATTTGATCATGAATCTTGACACTACCTGCCACCTTCTTCTCTATCCTCTAGTCTCCCCAACATTTTTTAAAAATATTTTCTAATGGAGCCTAGAGACATTTTGGGGGGGAGGGGGTTTGAAGTGTTTGTGAAGGCTGGCATCTCATTTTGAGGCATGCCAACTTTCTATTTTTAGAAAGTTAGGTGGTGGAGGCCAAGGGAGAGAGTTAATAAGTTCTTTAGTTCCCTGGCTTATAGAAATTTGATTTTTTTTTAAAATAAAAACAGCGTACCCCAATTTCCAAAAGACTAACCTTGAGGAAATCCAGCAGAAAACCAAATACTGGAGGAGAGGCCACCACTGAAAAGTATTTTTTTAAATCTTATTAAAAATTTGGCTTGAATTAAAAATCTAACCAGAATTCTCCTTTATTATTCCTTACAGATATATGTGTCTTACTGTTTATCCATTATTAACTGCAGGTAGTTCTCGGGTTATGCTAACTGGGACTGGGATTGCCATCACTAAGCAATGAGGTCATAAAGTGCGACATCATGTGACTACATTACTTAGTGATGGCAATCTTTGTCAGGTTCAGCCTGCACCGCACGCCTAGGAACTTGCCCAGCCGCGCTTTAGTCAATTTCACCGCTCGAGCGCTAGCACAGAAAGAGGAAATGCGAAACCGCAAGCTAATGAATGGGCCACCTGGCGCCACTTCACTAATCTGGAGCGGATGCGTTGTGTTAACGCCAGAGGGCCGCAGGCGCTAGGGACAAAGGAAAGAGCCGCGGAATTGAGGAAGAGATCAGTGCGCGAGGGGGAGCTCCTGGCTGTGCGCACGACAGAAGCCCCAACGAAGGCAACGACCACGCCACAGGCAACAACAATCAAAGAAACAAGAGAACTGGGCTGAACCTGCCATTCCAGTAGAAGGGGGGGGGGGATTACAGGGGGCAATCTGCAATCTAATCTGTAATATGTAACCTAGCAACGGGGCCTGCGGGGGGATTGAGACAACTATAAAGGAGCAATGTAAATGTGCCAAGCCAGTCCTGGCTTTGCCTGTGACTGCTACGTTAAGCATGAGTAAACCTTTTTTGTGAACCACACGTGTCACGGGAGTTTCTCTGTGGAATGGGGCAAACCTTACAATCTTGACAGTCCTGATTGCCGTCGCAACCCCACAACCATGTGAGTCATTAAGCAGAAAGAAGCAGGAGTCCCAGGTAAGAAGTGTGGAGGTGCTGTGGGGTTAGGCAGTGGGTGCCATAGGTAGGTACTACAGAGCATGGGTGGGGCAGCAGAGGCTGCACACAGGTTGGGGGAGGTCTGGGGGGGAGGAGGCTGTGGGTGGGTTGCGGAAGCCTTGGGAGGGCCAGTGGAGACCATAGGTGGACAGGGGTGCTGCTGCAGGTGTGGGCTACGGAGAGTGGGAGAGCAGGCAGGGTAGTATCTCATACTCCATAGTGGGCTCCTTGGGAAGAAAAGCAGCAGGAGCAAGTTACTAGAGTGACTTGTGACCTTCCCTGCCAGCTTCCCAATTGACTTTGCTTGTGGTAAGCCAGCAGGGAAGATTGCAAATGGTGATCACATGACTTCAGCTTACTGAATGTCGAAATTGCAAACTGAGCACCCAAGTGCCCAGATCTCAGTCACGTGACCACAGGGGTGCTGTGATGGCTGGAAGTTTGAGGACCGGTCATAAGTCTGTTTTTTCAGTGCCACTCTAACTTTGGTCAGTCTCTGAACAAATGGATGTAACAAATGGACGACCTGTATATTTACTTGATGCCACTTGGTAGTTGCACATTTACTGTCATAGAAAGGGTATTCTGAGGCGCCAAGAGTTTATAGTTTAATGTATTTCATTATGTTGCCTGACATAAAGGGATTATCTTGTTAAAAGAACATATGAAGAAACAGGCATTATTAGATTGAAAGCAAAACTTATTTCATCTGAAAGCCAGAGATTCTCTGTTCCCTTGCATATATCCATGCCAGCTGCCATCTGAGAGCTATGGAGAAAAAGGCATCTGCAATATTTGATATTTCAGCTAAAACTATCCTGAAATTTGACCTGAGGTTCTTCACTTGTTTTCTTCCCTTAGAAAGAGGCCTTTATTTTTCTATTGTATTCTCAGAGTCCCGAGGGTTAATGTTTAATTTCTCTTAACGCTGTTTTGGAGCTTATTTTATTGTTGGAGGCAGTAGAGGGAGCTAATGCAGGCACCGTTGCTCTCTGTTGCACAGTTTTTCATCATGCTGAAGTCTGTGCAGCTGTTCGCAATTCCTAGTTGTAAAACATTTCCTTATGATGTCTTCTTCTGATATTTAAGTGAAGGAAGGACACAAGGAAGACAGGAGGCCATTGGAGAGATAATTGCATACCCTAAAACTGGATATTTACATATATCCCTCAGCTACACCATAGCTAAATAAGGCACACTCCTTCAGTATGAATGTCAATGAAACTGTCACCTCCTTATCAGAAGCAAATTTGATGTCATTACATTGAATGGGACAGTCTGGTAATTCCTGCTCTGGGCAAGAGGCTGGACTAGAACACCTCCAAGGTCCTCCCCCCCAACCTAAGATTCCACTTTCTGTTCATTCCTATTTAACATTTACATGAAGCAAATGGTTGGGGTTATCGATCAACACAGGGTTTAGTGTCTCAGTATGCTGGTGATATGCATCTTTACATCTCTACCCCAGGCTACACAGACTGCAGGGTGGAGACCACTGACCTAGTTGAGATGACATTACTGGCTCATCATGATAGTCAGTCAAAGTATAGGGCCAAACTGAACAGCAATGCTTAAGCTGACACGAGCCAGAAAACACTGCTTTCAACATGGAGCAGGAAAATATGGGGAGAGATTGCATTTGCAGTGGGCTGTAGATGAGTAGAGGACAACAATGTCCATATCTGCCCTTCAGACATGGTTGGCAGCCCATACTCACAACTGGGCACCCTGGCAGAGTAAATATGTCCATAATCAGAAGGAATTATAAAATAACATCAATAACAACAACAACACAGAAAATGTTAGAACTGACTCTGTGACAACCTGCAGTTTTCCATGGCTTCAGTGCTGCAAGAAGGAACAGAAAACTGGGAATTTAAAAGGAAAGACTTCTGGATGGAGAGGAGAGAGATACACAAAATCTGGCAGATCACCATGAATTCTAGACAGCACTGACAGCTGAAGGCTTGTTGTTGGTTCCAGGAGAGCCCAGGGCAAGACTTTTGAAGTAGTGGTGAAGGGAAGATCCAAAGAACCCACTAAAGGAAGCACCATGGAATACATCTATCCAATACAGATGGCTTCTGGAAAGCCAGGAAGAAGAGGAAGTCCATATACTACCAGCCAGAAAAAAAGACTAACAGACCACGAGAGAATGCCAGTCAACATAATTATCCCCCTTACTTACTCCTATTATGGAGAAAATCTATCTATGTGATCGCTAAGGTTCGACAATGACTTGATGGCACATAATCAATCAATCAATTAATCAATCACTTACTTCTAAGTAGGAAGTAAGATAGGAAATTAGAAATAGAAATACCTGTATTTAGTCTATGCTTAAGCTGCACATGCATTCAGCAAGGAATTGGCTCACTTTAGAACCAGACATGTTGTATGCTGGTATGATTTTCTTAAAAATGGGTGGATATTATTTTAATTCAGCTATGGGAAAAAGCTTCTGAGCAATACCTCACCATGATGAAACCTCTGCAAGGTTAAGCACCTCATCAGAAAGGATCCCAGCAGAAACCTAGTCTGTATCCAAATTCTTCCTTTGACAGCAGGGAGAGCAGGGATTGTTCTACTCATACAATGACAAGGTGCAGGTGCATTTAATCTACATCCATTTCTAATTCCCTCATGGTCACCCTCCTTCAATAATCTATAAGTTAATTTTTAAAACTGTCTAGAGGTAGAACTTATTTGAAGCTTTGAGTTTAGCACTCTCCATCTATCAAGGAGAATAAAAGTTGTCCCTTTACAAGCTTTCATGTCTTCCTTCCCTTACTTGAAACAAAATACTTTGTTTCTCATCACACCTCTCTCCCTCCTTCCCTTCCTTCTTCCTTCCTTTAAATTTGTTAAGATCAGCTGACTCCACAAAGACTCTAGGTAGCTTACAAAATATCAAATGCATAATTAAAATATAGTTAAAAACATACCATAATAAAACATGACTGCCCAGGCAAGACAACAACTATAACATTCAAAAAATATAACAGGGACTCCCCAACCAGGTCTTAACTGACTTCCAGAACACTTGGAGAGTGAGAGCCATACCTATCTCAAAGGAGATGCTATTCCAGAGGACAGGGGCTGCGACGGAGAGACATTGTCTAAATGCAAAATATGCTGCACTGATTTTGGTTCCAGAGGATCCGAAAAGTGCTAAGCTGAGTTTCCTCTAACTTCAAAATAAGTGGCAGCCCCATTTGAACATTCCTTTCATCCTATGTTTTTTGTGGCCATTAAATTCCCAGTGATTGTTTTCCTTCTTCCCACTGTTGGGCTGGTCACTTGTAAATACTATTCATTCCTTCTCCAATTATTTCCAGCTGATCAAAGACACTTAATTATGTCATCACTGTTATTTGGTCAGCAGAACTTAGCTATGATTGTCCCCAGCCAGGGTTGATATGAGGAAACTGCTTCTTGGGCACTAAAAAAAGGTTTAACTTAACACTGTCCACCTAGCAAGGAAAACAAAACAGTGTCAATACAGTTAACATACAAACCTCCAAAGGAGCTTATAAAGTTCTTTTCCATGGCCTCTTTTTTCTTTTGGAGCCTTCCTTTTGTGTAAGTATAAACTTTGGGAGTCACTTCAGCTCTGATTCAATTAAAACCAAACCAAACAAACAAAAAAACTGCCAAATTTTATTTATTAGTAGTACTGTTTACTACTCAGGACACAAAATCAAAGAAGGAACAGAATTGTTTTCATAGTCATGGAAACAGTACTTGGGTACAATGGAGTTAGCGACCAAATAATAACAATCAGCCTTTGCAGACAACCTTTAATATGACAATTATCTAATGCTCCAACCTCTAATGCAGAAAAAGAGGAGGTTGATGAGTTTAATGGGTAGGTTCAATCTGAAACAACAGAACATGCAAGTAATATGTACTGCTTGTGATTAAAGACTGGAATGTCAAAGTCTGGAAATATCGAGAAGGAAAATATAGTTTGAATGTATGGCCTAGGAGAAAAAAATGAAACAGGAGAATTACTTATCCGTTTCTGCCAATTCAACGATTTCCTCATTGCTAACACAGTCTTCAAACAACCAGAATGACATCTATATATATGGACATCACTGAATTGAGTACACAAAAGTTTTATTTATTTTATTTCATTATTTATATACATGGCCAGGGGCTGTTTGTGAAACAGATCAAGGACTGCTTGTGTGCGAATTCCAAATCAAGCTAAAGTGGAAGAACAAAGCCAACCAGTTTGAGCATATATTTACTATGTCAGGTAAAAAGTTTCCAACCTAACTGATAGAAAACCAGAGGAACTGTGGAAGGAAATTAAAGAAGTTGTTAAAGGTGGATGTGAAAAGAGATTGCCAAAGATCAAGAAACAAAAAAAGTAACTAGATGTCAGAAGGGATGGTGGAAATTGTCAGGAAGATAAAAAAAGAGAAGCCAAAGCCAAGAAAAACAAAGATTTCAGGAAGAAACTTAACAAAGATTTTCAGAGACCTGTAAGAAGAAACAGTATTACAATGACATCTGTAAAGACATTGAAGGTGAGAATAGACACAGAAAAACAAGGACAGTTCAAAAAGATCTCCAAATTCAGAAGGAGGCCCCAACCTTAAACTGGTATGAGAAATGATACTAGTCTGCAGATACTATCTGATTCAAGTTTCATACAACTATGGAAGGAGTGTATTGAAATTCTGTCAGCTCTCCCAGGTAAGTCAGACAGGAAACATGACTAGGCAAGCTAATTCTACTTTACTGTAAGGCTACATTAACAGAATCTTGCAAGTCTGAAAGTACAGATCTTCCATCCTCCCTATTTACTGCCTGAGTAGTTAATATGGGTCCTTCCTAAGTTTCTTTTTCTAGCGGTTACTCTGTTGCAGACTCCTTTCTCTTTTATCTGATTGTTCCCCTAGGCAGCATCTCTTCCCCCATGTTTCAAGGTCACCCTCACATTCCATCACAAATTTTGTATTGTACAGTTGTCAACATCTAAGATACCTTAGAAGATATCCTTCTACTTTCAAGAATCTCTAGTATTAGAAGATGGAGTTAGATCAGCATGCTTGTCATCACTAAGTCAGAAGGCTATAGGAATTGATGAAATACCCACTGAAATATACCAAGCCACAGAAGAAGAATTAATAAAGGTTCTAACCAAACTATGCCAGCAAATCTGGAGAATAACACAAGGGCCAGCAGGCTGGAAGAGAACAATCTACATACAATGACCAAATAAAGGAGTATGAAAATTATTTTACAATATCCATAATTTCATGTGCTAGCAAAATAATGCTTAGGATCATCCAATGCAGATTAGAGCCCTACATGAAAAAGAAGATGTCAGATGTTCAAATGGCTTTTAAAAAGACTGAGGAACAAGAGACATTCCTGATGCATGCTGGTAATTGAAAAAGTCAAAGAATACCAAAAATAACTAAATATCTTCTGTACTGATTATAGAAAAGCCTTCATTTCTGTTGATAGTTATAAATGCAAATGATCTGCAAGCTCCAGTAATGAAAGTCAAGGAGCACAGTGAAAAAAATGAGAGTAAGATTAAATATACAGAAGATCAAACTAAAGGCACAACTATCCTTAAAATTGACAGTTAAGATACTGAAGTGAAGGATAGCTTCTGCCTTTCAGGACTGATTATCAACAGTAAAGGAATCAAGAAATATGCTGCAGACTAGCACTTGGTAGGGTAGCAATGGAGCCTTGGAAAAGATATTCAGATGCCATGAATCATGTACACATTTTTTTTTTCCTGTGACACTCCAGAAGCCATTTCACAGAGTGAATGGTTTTCACTCTGTAAAAGCAAAAGTTGGACTTTGAAGAAGTAGGATAGAAAAAAAATATTGATGCTTTTGAACTTTGATATTGAGTTTTCACTCAAGGCATAAATGACATTTGAAAGCAGCTTTGGTTATTACATCTAATTCTCAGGGAGGAATTGGCATACAAGTTCTGGATCAGATAAAGATGACATCTATCCACAGTAATATTTCTGAGCTTATCCCACAGAATCTTTCTGACTAGAGTCAAAGGTTACTCACGTCTTAGTCACCTTTGGGGTGGAATACTGCATACACACTCTACATGGGACTGCCTTTGAAAAGCATCCAGAAGCTGTATCTAGTAAAAAATGTAATGGCATTTGCAGGTGTGAGTGAGTCTCAATTTGTGCCTATTGCACCTCTGTTCCACAAGCTGCATTGTTGGCCAATCTGCTTTTGGGTTCAATTCAGTGTGCTACTAGTCATCAGTAAAGCCCTTCATGGCACAGGAATAGCTTATCTGTGGGACTGCCTCTCCCTTATTGTGTCTGTGCATCCCATCATATCCAGCAGGAGAGGCTTGTTATAGGTCCTGTCAATTAAAGAATGCCATCTGGTGGGACCCAGGAAAAAAGTCCTTACTGTCATGGTATTTGTGCTGTGGAACATCATCTGCCCTAGATATCAGATTGGCCCTGATGGCCATTTGCAAGGCCCTGAGGATGTGAATGTGTTCCTGGGAATTGGGGGTGGGGGCAAAGTGTCAGTTGGAACACTTGAAGTGGTTGTATTGATGGTTGATGTTGTTTTTATCTTGGCTGCCAATCGCTCTTTTCTTTTTTCTTTTCTTTTCTTTTCTTTTCTTTTCTTTTCTTTTTTCTTTTCTTCTTTTTTACTGTTTTTTAATTGTTGTTAGTCACCCGGAGTCACTTTTTAAGATGGGTGGCAATACAAATGTAAATAAATAAATAAGTAAGTAAGTAAGTAAGTAAATAAATAAATACTAAAGTCTAAGAATGCCAGCTATAAGGCTGATTTTAAATTATGCACATAATCCTGGATAAGGTGGTGCAATGCCAAAATATGGTCTACAGTTGACCAACGTTCCCTTAATCAGGCCTATGAGTCCCCTAAATTGTCTTCAGATTCCATTCAAGCCTGGAGGTCATGATTCAGATGCTTTGCATATAGTTTGCTTATCACAGTTAGTAGGCTGGTAAGTCTATGATTAGCCAATTCTGGACCACTGCAGTGATCTGAACCAAAGTGGCACTTCAGTCTTGTAAATCAAGTAATTCTGCTTTGATCTCTTGAACTGAACTGTCAGGTTGACTTAAGTCAATATTAATCTACTTGAACCTCTAAACATATGCAGAATCTGGGGCAGATTCAAAATGGGGCAGCCACTCAGCTTTGAGTCTAGGTGCTCCACGCAGCCAACCAGCACCCCATTTTGTGGTCCCCAGAGTGGTTGGGTTAAAATTAACAATGAAGATATTGAAGTGGTGTATAGGCTCTGTCTTTTAGGATCAGCTTTAAACAAATGGTAAAACCAGCAGACAAGAAATATGCCACAGACTAGGACACTGGTAGAGTAGCAATGAAGGCCTTGGAAAAAATTCAGATGCCATGATGTTTCTATACCTACAATAACCTGAATCATACAGGAAATGGTTTTCTCTGCAATACTTTATGGAAATGAAAATTGGATGAAAGAGTATTGATGCTTTTCAACTTGTTCAAGAAGACTCCTGAGAATACCATAGATAGCCAGAAAACAACAAATTAACTCAGAGTTCTCACTCGAGGCACAAATGATCAGGCTCAAATTATTATATTTTGGATGCATTATGTTAAGACCTAACTCTCTTAAGAAATCAATAATGCTGGGAATGGTGGAAGGAAAGAGAAAAAAGGACAACCAGCAGCAAGGAAGATTGACACAATTACAGTTATAAAGGGTGCATCATTGGAAGACCCGAAGGGCCAGGATGGGGACAGATCATCCTAGAGAAGGTTGTGTGGTAGCTAAGAGTTGATACCAACTTGATGGCACATAATCAATCAAACAATAATCACCTTTCTCCCTAATTATAGAATGTAATTAACTTTATGTAATATTGTTAACATTCTGTGATTCATTGAGCCTTGTTTCCCAGAGCAGTACGTTTCGGGAATTGTTAATCACATAAATAGTTCCTGAGGGCACTCACTTATCATTCCTTGCATGCTCATAGACACCCTTCAACCTGCAAATGTGACTAAATTAACCTCTCCTCATAGCTTACACGCTGACAGGTTTTTTTTTTTTTGGTAATTGAATCATGGATAAAGTGTCCACCAAAGTTTACATTTACACATAGGATGGTGCCAGAAGTAGAAAGAGGCCATGGAGAAGAGCTGTATCTCATAAGCCACATTAGGCTTCATATCTTCAACATCCAGAATGTAATAATGTCTGTCATTGGGCTGTGCAAAGCTTCAGTTCTATGAGGCTTCAAATGAAGCATCTGTTTGAAGGAAAGCACTAAAGCAAAGGTACATTCCAGTCAAACCACTAGTTCAGAGCTTTCATCTGGATGCTAAAGGAGAGTTTGTCTACAAGAGCAAAGCCCCTTCTCTCCTGCAATCTTGGAGGATTCTCTCCCCCAATATTTTACTTTATTCTATTTTCTAAAACATTGGTCATAAACATGCAATTTGGCCCAAAAATGGGATTAATATTCCTGACAATACTCAGAAAACAAACAGTGGTTTGAAGCAATTCAGAACGGCGCAATCCCTAAGCAATAAAATAACCCAACAAGTAGTTCACACAGGAACTCCTCCTTCACTAATGTTGTTTAAAGCATCATTGGGTCACATTTTTCAGATAGGTATTGTACTTCTCTACAAGGTATTTTGCTTTCTTTAAGAAAATATCATTTAAAAAAAATATGCCACACTTTTTTCCATCTTTGTATGGAAATGACAGGAAAAAGGCAAGGCAAGACCATTTTTAGCATTGCTAGTTTTTATTCAGGGATATCCAAATATTATGAAGAAACAAAGCCTCTGTGAAGTGGGTGTCTGTGCATTTTCCTGAATGTAGTTATTACTCTTGATATTGTCTATTATACACATATATGACATTTTGGAAGAAAAGCAAAATATATTTTTAAATATATGTTTGATTTTGTGCAGTTACACATCTACTTCTTACAATAATAAAGGGCTCTTGACTATTTTTTTTCCCCTGGAAGACTGGAACATTTATCAGTGACAACTGATTACGACCAAAATGCACTGATGTTTTAAACATATTAATTTTGTTATTTTAAAAATACATACGTTACTATGTCAGCTCAAGAAAGGCCCTCTAATAAATTTGCAATATCAACAAATCATTGTTTATGCACTAATAAGCTGCACTTCAAGCTGAGATATTAAATCAGCTTTTGAATTAGCTATCAGGACACAATCCAAAATATGAGGGATTAATCAAACTGTGTGTTGCCTTCCTCAGTGCTGCTAACAGAAGTATTGAATAACATCTCCCTGAGTTTTCTGTTCTCTATGGTTATTTTAAGACTCTGTTTCCACTGGAAGTTCAGCTGCAATTTCTCCACATTAAAATATTGTCCTTGGGACATGAAAACCATGTTTAAAAAACAAGGAATCTAAGCAGAGAACAATTACTTAATTTCCTGCTTTGACCTTTCCGCTATATTTTGGTTGGGTAGGTAGCCTTCAGACTTGATGAACTCACAGGTACTTCAAAAGAAGTATTTAGGTGACAGACTGAGCAATAATGTAAATTCTACATAGCATGTTAGGTTATTTAGTGATTGTTCCACAAAAGTGCAGTTGTCAGGGTTTGTATCTGACTGGAATGGAAACTGCAAAATTAACTACTTCCTTTTCTTGGATGGCTGCAAAGAAGGTATGCCTTGGTACAGTAATAACTTAAATCTTAGTAAATGATTCCATTAACATACAATGCTGAATAACAGGATGTTTGTTTCTCTTTCAGCACTTCTGGGCTTGGGGGTAGAAGAAAGATGTTCTTTATAAGATTCATAATTTTAACAAGACAACTTTTAGCTTACAAATTATGCATTACTCCTAAATAGCCTGCCTATATACACACACGTCTACCTACCTACCTACCTACCTACCTACCCACCCACCTTCAGGTGTTATCTATGTATGGGTGTGTGTGTGTGTGCATGTGTGTTTATACGCATACACATACATTCACCTATACCTATAGCTATAGCTATACCTATATGAACTATATTTGAATATCAGTTCAAATAGTTAAATAGTTGAAACTATATGAACCAAATGTGAATAAATAGCATAAATGTCAGGCTCTGATAAAGAACACATACATATTTTTATATGTGAACTTGAAGAGAGAATAAAATACTGAACTACGTTAAACCACAATGAGACCCAAAGGACAGTGCTGTACTTCATGACTAATGTTATTCTAAATTTGCAATAATTTAAAATATATGGCCAGTGTGTCTTTTCCTGTGATTGCACAGCAGCTATTGAGGGAAGTTGGGAAGTGCTGGGAAAAGGCACGGATGGTTCTTAAGAAATTGGACACAGTCATGTTCCTGCATGCTCTGAAATATCTTTTGGAGATTGGCTATATTGGCCAATGGAGTTTGAATCTGAAGCACAGTCCTACAAATATACACTTTCTTCTGTTTTTAAGCAAAAACAATACTTTGTAAGCCAGATAGTCTCATGAATGAAGCTTGAAGTTAATAGAATAGCTCCTGAATAAGCAGCACTGCAATGAGTGTGTATGAGTGTGTATACTGTGACATATGATACTATAAATATTGTGATATTACTGTATATTGATTGACCTATGTGCATACATTAAATGTGCTGCTGATGACAGTTCTTGTGAATGATTCTTGTCAACATTCTTCCCTACATGAACAGTTCATTAGGATTAATTATCATTGCAGAATAATAAGTAGTTTACCTGGGTTTATAATGGATGCTGCTTTTGTGAGAGCATATTGGTTAATGCTTCTTTACATCTCCATTTGTCCTGCTTTTGGATTTTTCAGAGGCATGTCCTTGAGATCAACAAGATGCACAACAATAAGCGTATACAAAGCACCTGTTTTCAAATCATTGAAAACAACTGGGAGCAGCTTCCAAAGCAGCAGCATACACACTAAAATGGCACAACTTCTTTAATGATTCCACAAGAAGAGCTTGGTTTCTGTTCCCATGTAATCATTTCCTTCAAAGGTTCTGCGACATCCCTATCCAGTATATTCTGCAAGATATACTGCAAGATATACTGTTTGAAGCTGCACTTGGGCCATATAGTAATTTCAGGCCACTTGAGAGCCAGTTTTCTCAGAACTATATTTGGCACTCACATATGTGTTACTAATGCTGTCCTTAGTCAGGCCTTGCCAGAATAAAAAGTAGAACTTGGATAGCAGCAATTAACTGCTGGCATAAGCTTAACTGGACTCCATCTGGGCTGTCCCACTTCACTTTCAGTAATAATTTCCAATCCAGCTGGAAGAAAGTCCTTATCCAGAAAATCACATCTTGTGGCCTACTTCCAACTAATTTATCCCATTAAATAGTGACCACACTAAAGACCTTATCATACAATGCCATCTGAATTTGCAGCTACATTTCAGTCTAGGTCAGCTACCCAGTTTCTATGGGTAGAATCATGGTGTCTTATCTGTATACACTGGTCTATTTTATACACTGGTGAGCCTTTTCAAGGACACATTGCAGTACTTCTCTCTACTTGCAACTTTGTGGTATGGAAGAAATCAAAACTATTGTACATATGCTTTTGCATTGCAGATTTTATCTGGCCTTATGCTAAAATTTAATTTCTCCCTTTTGAGTAATAACGCCAGGGCAGTCAGATAATTATCATGAAGCCTTTCTACTAGCTAACAAAGACTTTCAGGTCACTTACAACATTTCCAAGTTTTGTTACCTAACTTCAAGAATGTGGCAGATGATGAAACCTGAAGACAAAGTTCCACCTATATCAATTAAATGCTTATGCTTCTGTATTTGTTTGTTTGCTATTTTTTCTCTTTGGCTAGCTTTTGGTCAAAATAAAGTTTTATTTGACTACTAGGGTAAGTGGGAAAGCTCTGTATATTTGTGAATTCCTATGATTTGAAACGTCTTTGATTTAGGTTTTTATACCTTGTATCTGGCAGCTATGTTTGCACTATAAAGCTGAACCCAGATAAGTAGTTGTGTTCAAACTATTTATTACTGAGAATGGATACGAGAGCTAGGATGAAAGGTTTAGTTTTCCAACAGACATAAAAGGCCAGAGTGTTCAATGTGCCCCTGAAAAAGACTTGTTTGGATATTTCAAATATAACTTTCTGAAGGGAGGCAAAATCTGTTAGCACTAAATCAATATCTTATAATGTGATAGAAACTGATAAAGTAGCAAATCTGCTAACCTTTCTTACCCCACACTCCAAATCTGCCCCAGAAGCTATAATTTTACAAAATGGGCCAAGAACAAAAATGCAGAGCTTCCAAATCTTGTGTGAAGCATTTATTACATTAAGTATTTGGGCCAGGTAACCTCTAGGCTCCTTTTCAATGCTTGACACTTGTGCCCTTTCCCTCAGGTTTTGTGAAACTGTAAAAAAGTACTTTACTTCAGTCTGTCTTACTCCCACAGTGACAAGAACAACAACAATTTGGACTGACAACATATCACACTGACAGGTGATGAGCAGCAAACAACTTAGCTTTAAAAGACAAATAAATTCATGGAGGAAAAGATGATCAATGGCTGCTGGTCATAATACCCAGATGCCATTTCTAGGATGAACAGAAGCATTGCACTGAATATTACTTGCTAAAGAAGATGGTATTGCCATCATGGTCTGCTCAAAGGCCAATATAGGCATAGAACAGTGGTTCTAGATAGATCTTCTATATAATCTACCAGAACAATTTTTAGGTATCACGCTGCTGGTAGTATAAGTTATAAGAAATTGGAATTTGTTTACACAAAAACAATGCTTTCATATGTTATTAGTAAACATTTATCTGCGGTATCGTTATATGTATATGTCTCAAATAATTGCCTATTTATGCCCAGTAGAATGGATCAGATTTAGATATATCAGCATATTCCTAAGGACAGGGCCTTCTTGCTGTTCTTCCTCAGCAGTTACTACAGATATCTTTATCCTCCATCTTATTTTTAATCTTCTTTGCAAGATATTTAAATAGGGAACTATCACCATGGATTACATGATTATCTTAAATATTTATGATACCAGTACCTACAAAGAGAAATATCTGAATAAATAAAATAATATGTGTAGGGAGGCCATTGAAAGATATTTAGGCATTGTCTCTTTCATAATTTACTTCCTCACAGTCTTTCTGAATCACTTTTAAGCAGTGATTCTCAAAGTATAGTCCAGTCGACCAATGGAGGTCTGTAATCTACCCTCACATGTCAATAGTCAGAAGGCAAGACTTTACTCACTGCCTCAGCTCCACTAAATCCTAGATCATCCAAGGTACTGTGTGATAGCAGCACAAAGGCTAGAATACACAAGCATTGTGTGATAGTTTGCTAGTAGGTTTAAGGTGTTGGCCTAGAAACCAGGAGATTGAGTTCTAGTCCCACCTTCAGCATGAAAAACTGGCTGGGTGACTTTGGGCCAGGCACTCTGTCTTAGCCCAACTCACCCCACAGGGGTATTGTTGTGGGAAAAATAGGAGGGGGAAGGAGTATTGGTATGTTTGCTGCCTTAAGTTGTGTGTGTGTGTGATGTGTGTGTATACATACATACATACATACATACATACATACATACATAAATGCGGGATAAAAATATTTTTAAATAAAAACCTCACAATACCATCAGTCTGTACAGCCACTGAATCCTTTTCTTGAGACTCTTGGAACCTTCTGGTCACACCCCTGACTTTTGATGGCATAATTACTGAAAATTGGTGGCATGGCTTCCTGTTGTTTGGTGAGGAAAACATATGGAAGCTGAAGTGTATGCAGTCAACTTGGGCTGCATGCAAACTAGAAAAAAAGTGCTTTGTTTTGAATCTGAAATAACTGCATTCCAGGACTTCTGAGAAACCATTCTGAATGGGTCATGGTTTTGCAGAAACAAAACCTGAATATCTTCTTGTACTAGGTTTGGGCTGAGACAGAATCTTCAAGGGTCTAGGACTGATTTTATGGAGGGACTATGGCAAATGTGTACATGCCACCTTCTCCCTTCAGCAGGTCCCACTGTGGCATGTCCACCAGCCTTCCCTTCTCCAAGCAATTGAAAGTGCAGGTTCCCCATGTGCCTTCCCTTTCCTCCCTATCCTCAGCCATTGCTACCAATGTCCTTGGCTTTTTCTACTTCCCCACACCCCACCCATGACTCATAAAACACTTACTTTCAGAACAAATGGAATCAAAGATTTGGACCATATGCACATTTTGATATGGATACAGAGCACCTAAAAATAGCTCTTCCATGCACGGAGTAGTTTGTGCACAAAGTGTTTTGCGGATCCCTACTCTCAAGCAGATTAATATAGACATCTTTTTAAAAGGATGTTCCCAATGTGTAACCCGCCCACATACTTTGTGTCATTGATCACCTACTACAGCCATCAGATGTCTCCAAAACGTTAGATGCAACTCGCCCTCAAACATGGGATGCTTCAGTGTTCACCTCGATGGAATAGAGAGGAGCACAAATGGGTTGTTTACACAAGAAGAGTGCCTAAAAGATGTCATGATTGCCTCTCTGGTTTCTCTTGAGACCTGCTAGCATTTTAATTTTCTGAAAGATGCAATAAACATTCTTTGGATTAATTCATTTACATTTCATTTCTCTTTCACTTGCTAATTCAATCTTATGATCACTGGCTCCCTTCCTAGGAAAATAGGGACTTTTAAAGATACTTTGCTGCCTAGTGCTCTACAATATTTATCTATACAAATGCTAATTTGTAAAGGGGGAAAATCTGAAACCTTTTGTAAACTGCCAAAGGATTCAAAAAGTGGTTATCCATAAAGCATAACTTTCTATAGCTTACTCTTATGTATCAAGCATCTTCAATAGCTCTGTAGGCTGGTGTAATAATCAGGTTGCCCTGGTGACATTAGGAAATGTGTTCATGCAGCCCTGGATTAACCATTAAGCAAAATAAACACATGTTTAGGGCACCAAGGGAAGGGGGGACACCACAGAATTTTTTTCCACCTAGCTATCATGCCCTTAGCTCTTTCACTCCCATACTCAACTTTAGTCTTCAGCGCTATTGAGTCTTAGTGTCTTGTCTGTTAAGCAATGGAAGACTGTGCAGAACCATTGTTGAGCTGTGCTTAAGCATCAGTTGGCTTTAATCCGGCCCTGGGTTAATGACAACACAGAGACACACATACACACCGATGCCTTTTGGAAAATCAGAGTGAGATGCGGTTAAGAGTCAGCATTCTCAGGCTCCTGGCTCATATACGATTGCAGGTGTTCAACAGAAAATGTTTTAAACATTGTTTAAATGTCTATTTAAATGTAAAGTTTGTGTAATCATGCCTGGGAAACCAAGAAAACATTAGAAAAAGACTGGCTGAATCCTAATTCCCTGAGATATTAGAGGGAGGGGAGGGAAAATGCAGTCAGGATTTCAAGGTTCAGTTACTACCACTTATGTCAATAAATATAGTTCCAGGCAAACTTTTGGAATTGTCTTTGTGTTCTGGCCTATTTTGAAGGGCTGACATCAACGCATCTGGCCAGGCCCAACTCTGCTGGCATTTTGGAAAACCTTAAAAACATGGAAGTTTTCCCAGGTGTAGGAGTTGGGAGGTTGAAGGCCCATGAAATGGATGTTATTGTAGTGACTGTTGTCCTCAGCTATTTATATTATTATTGTTGGTTGCACAGTCAGCCAGAGGTTTAGACTGGATTTGGCATTTTTGTCCACCTATCGAATCCTCCCCAAACAGGATAGATGCTGTTGTTTGATGGTTTGAAGGTGTTAAGGTGCCTTAACTGGTACCTGGTATTTGCTTTGCTTTACTTTGCTAACTACTGGTATTATCTTTGCTTTTCATTGCCACATTTGCAGGTCTTTATATTTTGTGATTTTCTCCAGTTCTTTCTCTTCTATTCTGCTGTCTCCAGGTATTGCAATGTCCACTATCCAGACTTTTTTGCCTTTCTTATCAACAATTGTTGTTGTTTTTTATTTTTAATTTTATGTTGAGTTGCTGTTGCAAGATAGGTGGCCATATAAATTGAAATAAACAAAGATACTGTATGATTTACCCACATCTCAAGTAAAGGTTAATGGTATTTTTTCTACTACTTTCCCATTAATTAGAGGAACTAGACAAGGGTGTCCACTTTCACCCTTGCTTTTTAACGTTTGTGTGGAGCCTTGGCTTGTGCCATCAGACAACATAGGGAGATTTACAGATAGATTTAATCACTCCTATCTATCCATATCTGAGGAAACCTCTTTATATATTTCACTGATATTGCATGCTACTAACTGAGTTATATCTTTTGGTATATGCATACATAAAAATTTAACGGATTTGGTACGAATATGAAATTGATATTCCTTAAATGGATGGGTGACCAAATTTTCATCTACTGGCATCAATTCCAATTTGGACCAGTTAATAGAATATCCTGCTATTTTACTGAAAACATCTATCATTTGCTTCAACACTGGAACAGTAGTGTGAGGTTTAGAAATAAACATGAGGATATCATCTGCAAATAAAACCAATCTGTGTTCAACTGAATTATGCACCACTCTGGATTCTTCATGCCCTTACAATGTCTAAATGGATTCTTCATGCCCTTACAATGTCTAAAAAGTGATACTGCAGCACTGGAAAGATAAATGTATGGCCTCATTCACTCAATGGACTGAGGACCTGATTACACTTGCCACCTATAAGTGGATTGCCCACAGGCAATACATACTATTTCATAGAGTTTGTATGGACAAGTATAATGAGATATGGGACTCATTTATACAAAATACAGTAGGTTAAGAAAAAGCAAAATAGTTATATAATTGCATTAGGAATAAATTTATATATATACTCACATACTATTTGCATTAGATAAATATAGAATTTATAAAATTGCAACTGTTCATTGTTGTAACGGCGTATTATACATTATATTCTCTTTATTATTATTATTACTTTTTCTGTTCCATTTTTTCCACTTACTTTTAACCACTTGTTATGTAATTGCTTTTTTTATATATAATGTATATATCCTTGAGTTTTGTTCCTTTTTGTTTTTGTCTCATTATAAATAAAGAGAAAAAATAATAAACAAACAAACATGTGACATGGACATGTCATTTGGATAGAAGCAGAGAGCATTTTATTTCTGAGAAGGAGCTGTGTTTACCTCAGTTTTTCTTTTCTTTTGGCTTTATGCTAGAGATGAAGGTGCAAATTATGTGTGGGAAAAGAGTAAGAGCAGAAGTACCAGGCATTTCTAAGAAGGTGGGAAGGCTTGTTCATGATCCTGCTTGTTGACACTGTTTCATTTTCTCTTCAAGGCCACTATTTGTAAAGCCTCAGGAAGCCCTCAAACCATCACCTTTGGTCATCAAAAGTCAGACTGATCTGCCAGATACTGATTTGCTGTTATGCCTCTCTCTCTCCGAGGGATGAGTGAGAATATTGTGTGATACTTTATTCAGGAAGGATTTGCCAGAACAGGCAAACTATTTCAAAAGAGGATGGAAGTCAAAATGAGATATAACTATATGAGAAAAAACGAAGACCTATAGAGCTAGGCAGAAGTATTTTTATTCTTCACTCTTAAAAGTTTGAATCCTTTGCATGTTAAGTTGTAGGGCTGAATTTAAATTGTACACTTTTCCCGTGGCATCTGTTTCATTTTTGTGTGGCGTGAGGTCTTTACCGTGTTAGAAATAGGTGTACCTCCATGGTTGGCAATCTGGTGCTTATGGCTGCCTCAGTATCTATGTACCTCCAGGTGATGTCCTCAGAACCCCAAAGCAGTTCTGCGTTAGATGAGATATTTTGCATGTTTATTGAGCCATATTGCTTGTCCCACAGTGAAAATATGGTTATGCACTGATAATTTCTTCTGTTGTCAGGGAGAAGTCTGGAAAGTGGAACAAGAGAGTTTAGGGTGTTTTCCCGTTTCCCTTTGGAAATCAAACTGTAAGCACTGTAGTCATATGGTATCATTGCAATGTTATTTACAGAAAGGCAAATTGAACACACTGGAATAAAATGTTTCTTCACAAATCTCACAAGAGTCCTTCAGCTTTGCTAACCCATTGGTAGCCCTCATTTCAGCTTATTTCAGCCACAAAAGATATGTTGTCTCTGCTTTAACTCTATCTCTTGCAACTGTTGTCTCTGCTGTCTTTTTTCTTTCATGGCAGCATTCGGGATACCCTGATGATAAATTACCTATCCAGAAGACAGGAAAATCAGTTTTCATGCTAATAGCCACAGACTAGATCATTGGAAAACAAAATCAAAATATTACATCATTTGAAGCAGTGATAACAAACAATAATGACAGATGAGTAGCAGTTCTTTGGTATCAAAGTACCTATAAAAGCAATTTCTTCTTCCTGAAAGCAAATAATCATAATCATAATCATAATCCCATTAAAGTTAAAACATTTCTGATATTACAAAAATATCCAGCGGGGGGGGGGGAAGAGTAAGGAAATTGTTTCTTGTCTTTTGACATAATGTTGGGCATAGCCTGTTGCCACCCAGAGATTAGGCAAGATGTGGGTAGACATTCCTCTTCTGTGACATCACTCTCCCTTTTATAGTGTGGAATTACTAGTAAAATTTCTAAAATTACATTCAAGAAGCATTAATTTCACACCACTTGCATTTTTCCAACTCAGTTTTCCCAACTCATTTTCCCACCCTTTCATATAAGCACTATGTATAAAGCACAGAATTCCAAATAAGAATCTATATATTATTGTTTTGTATGTGAGTTTCATCAATATGAACTTTTACTCTTATATATTATTATTAAGCTAAGCATCTCCCTCCCCAGTCTTCTATAATTGATTATAGGTTGATATCAGGAGTGATTGGTGGGGGGGGGGGTTGCTGTTGTACTTTGTACACTTCCAGTCCCAACTTTGTCCCTTCTTGATGAAAGTTAATGTTATTATGAACCTACTCATATTTCTTTAAATATTTAAAGACTGATGTAGATGCATTTATGCTGCCATAAAATTAATGAGCATTTCAAATTCTAGATGAGATATTGTCTTTCTCCACAGTATTTTCTCTATCTGGGCTGTTTTGAAAGATCTCTTCACATTGTTATAGCTATATATGGAGGGGGAATAAGATTTTGTCCTGTTCCACCCATGTCATTATGGGGACCACCAGATATCTGCACTTTTACTGGTATACAGTTGCGTCCTAAAGCTTAAAGTAGATATTGGATACTTGGAACTCCATACATTGAAGTTCATGCACTTAAATACTTTAATAAACATTACACTCATATGATACGATTTTTCTCAAATTTGATAGCGATGTTGTGATATGTAGTAAGATTCATTCTTGTTTAGTCATGTCTCACAGCCTCTGTTTGGAGAAAAGGACATTTGAGCCAGCTCCTGATAAGAAAGGAATTGTGCTTAATTTTAGATAGTGGCATGTTATGTATCATTATGACCATGATTATGTTCCATACCTACCATGGATTATTAGTAATTATTTATTGTATTA
This sequence comes from Python bivittatus, assembly GCF_059951505.1. Classification (NCBI taxonomy): domain Eukaryota; kingdom Metazoa; phylum Chordata; class Lepidosauria; order Squamata; family Pythonidae; genus Python; species Python bivittatus. The sequence goes on from NW_028277113.1 coordinate 6,390,336, forward strand.
CCTCATCAATACTTCATTACCATTCAACTATAATTAAATGTTGCATATATTTTTCTCTTTAATTTCACAATCTCTTCCTCTTTAATTTCACAAAATCATGACTAAACATTTTATGTTGTTTTATTTTACATTAGTAGTAGTAGTAGTGAAGCAGAGTTGTTATATGTTGTGCTTCATATAATTGCATACATATTGGTGTATGCTTATTTTATTCTAACTGTGGAGAAACTATACAAACATCATGACAGCTATAATGCAAGGATGAATGGGGTAGAAACGATTATCTCTTATAAGAGCAAGTGAATCAACAATGATAGTGAGTATAAGACCAATACTGTTGACGATATTTAATTGAGAAATAAATTGTTTCGTTCAAAACATATTAATGTATCCTGATTAATTTCATTGCTCCTATTTGATTAGTTACAGCTTGAAACTGCCTCTAGGAGAAAGCAAACAAGATCAATGCTCAGATATGAGTTCAGGATTAAAATTCTCTAATGTGATGGTTTAAGAAGAGGAATAGAAAACTATGATTCATGGTGATGATGATGAGGGAGATTGCAGTTGTACAAAAATAGGGACTAAAAGAGACTCATCCCTTTTTTGAGCAAACAACTAGATGTTCTGCCTCCCAATGCTTCTAAATTCAATTCAAAATGTATCCAAGTCTGATCCAAGCTGTTTAGACTGTTTAAATTTATTTGAGCAGACCTATTTGGACATTAGAACATTACATGCATAGCTACATTTATATGATAAGGGTCAACAACTATTCACAGCTTGTCCTTTTTAGCCAACAGTTGAGCATGGGGAAAATTGTCAGCCAATCCTTGTTCACTTGCCAGAGAGTAACTCAGCATACCATCCCAGCTGGAATGCTCTCAGTTCCAATGATTTTTTATACTATAGAATTTATGGAGTACATTGCATGGATTTTACTCTACAATTGTTTAATTTACAACATGACTGACTGTATTCCCCCCCCCCCCCAATTTAGGGTTCGAGTTTGCTAGTAAGGGTCTGATATTTATGACATTGTTGTAGTGAATTACCCCATCTATGAGGCAGGGGACCAAAATATGAAGCCACATCAAAACAGAAGATTTTTGAAGACAGGGCAAGCAACATATGGTGAGCTGAGACAGAGACAACACCATGAGATAGACATCCTGAAGGACCGGATAAGCAGATGTCCAAGGCCTCAACTCAGAAATGGCATAACGTGAATGTGTAACCTGCCTGGACCAAGTCAGAGATGGGGGAGTTGGCTGACTAGACTCCAAGAAAAGTATAGAAGAATTTGGTTTGGGGGCAACAGCTAGAGGACTTTCACCAAATGCTGTTTGCTAAAACATGTTTGATCTTCTCCAGCTTCCTGCCTCCCTGCCTCATGCTCTACTTCCTATCTTTCACTGAGTCTTCAATAGAGCTGGCCACTGTATTGAGACCCTCGGTAACATTAAACTGAACTTTAGTGCTTAAGTATAAAAATGTAAGAACTCATATTTACTTTTCCCTACTTGCTTTCAATTAACATTGTGTGAAATGTATTTGACATATTCCTACATAAAGATTGAATTGCCTTTTCTCTCTCTTTGGTTCATTACTATAGTTGCCACTCTGCCATAAAGGAAATTATTTGTGCTTCAATGAATTTGTGCAGGAAAGTGAAATAAGTATGTTTACATTTGAAAACAATTTTCTTGGCTGTTGCCCAGTAACACAGTTGACTAAGAACTAAGGTCAGATAGGACCGTAACTGAGCTCAGCTTCCCAGTGTTTCTTGTTAATATTTTGAACCTAAAAGGGAAGACAAGCAATTTAGATGTGGGAATGAATGAAAACTGAGGGTTGCTTGAGTGAATGATCAGCAAGGCATAAAGGAGTAACCCTACAACTTAATACCATGCCTAAACTATATCCCTTCCCCTTCACACCAATAAAAGAGAATAAGCTGATAGCACTGCCCCATAGTTCTGTACTTTCCATGATGGCAAGCCGCTACTGTTTTCAAAACTCTTAATGATGTCATTCCAGCTATTGTGGATTTGGGCTCTGTGACCTACTCATGACAACATGCTATTGTGACATAATCCCAGGAGTGGGGCGAGCTAAGAATCCTCTCCAATGAGAGAACATGCTGCCCTCACACAGCAGTAAAACATTGTCATTTCTGAAGTGGCATTCTCCATACATGGATATAATGCCATTGGCAAGGAGATAATTGAAACTGCTTGTGAATTCAAATTTAATGTCAAGGTAATATATTATTTAGGCATGGCTAGGTTCATTACCTTCGGGTCTATGTCATTCTCACTGTGTTCCTTCTGTCCCATTTCTCTATCAATTGCATTAAAAAAAAAAAAAAAACCTGCTTTTAAACTGAAAGTCTTTTCCCCCCAATTACATCTCTTTCAAGTGGCTGAAGAGCCTAGCTACCATAGATCTAATGCAACCGCAATGAGATGGAGTCACAAATATCCCTTAGAGTGACAGGAGATAATGAAGTGCTCTTCTTTCCAAGCCTATAGTACAGCAAAGAAAGCTAACTATGATTTTTTATATTTCAGATACCCAATGAAATATGTCTAATACTGGGAATTCTATTCTGACTCAAAATGTATTATTGATTGCAGATGGTATTTTAGTTTTATATAGATATTTACTCTATTGGTAGAACTGATTCTAATTTTTAAAATAACCATTATTACTTAAGAGAAACATTGCATGTATCTTTCCCCTGTCTCTTTCCCCTCCCCACTCCCTACCACATGCAAAAGAATGAATAAAAACATGTTTCAGTCATTAGGTAGCAGGTCTTCATCCATGAAATGTCACAATCATTATTACCATTCTGTAATTAAGCTATCTTATATTCACAGGAAAAACTGTGACATCAGAACTTTTATTTTCTTGAGTGAATTGCTCATGATTTCAGTGCAGATTAGATTAACAGACTTTTTCCCCATTGTACTTTCTGGCTCCGTAGGAACTGCACATTCTGGACTGCAGAAAGCTGAACTAATGCTGTGAAATTCCTCATGTGGATAAATCCTGATTTCTAGAGGTACTTTTCTCAGCTGATTTTGCTGATGAATCTAACAATGAAGAGGAACATTAAAAAAAAAGAATAATACTGTTCTACAGGTCTTTCTAAAACCTAGCATTAGAGGACCATTCTCCTCTAAAACAGGAATAATCCACAAAACTATTAGGTGTGAAATCTTATTTCCTCCCAGCTGAAGCGTACCTTCCATGCTGCTGTGAAACTCACCCCCAATCCCCCCCCCCATTTATGAATTCTGTCATCTTATTGAATGGTCTTTTAATAACAGTGCTTACCTTGCCCACATACTGAGTATCTGGACCAGTATATTCCTCCAATAAAAAAAATTGATTCCACATCCATCCACGCTTTGTCCGATGCATGGCTTTTCCCTGATCCTTAGATAGCCCCATTATCCTTTCAGCTTGCAAATACATGCTAGTCCTTTTCGGTGATAGTAAAGTAGGGATCTCATGAATCATACAAGTCCAAATTAGAAATGACAAACAGTTGCAAGTTTTCATCCTTTGAGCCTCCTGCAGAGAGTCTGCTGCACTTAGTACGTCTTTTCCTTTAACCAGAAGAATCTTCTGCAAATATTGTTGTATTCCTCTTTGAAACAATCTGTAAATTGGATAAATGTTTGGGTGAGTTTTAAGTTTTTGTTTTAAAATCTAAATATATACATAACTTGGTTCCCACCCCCAACCTCACGCGTGTGTGTATGTGTTACATTTTTCAACTTTCAGAGAATCCTATCCACGTGAATTAAAGGGCTGAGGAACATCTGCTGCAGAGAGTATGAATCATGTTCTAATAGAAATCCTCTTTATGCAAAGCCAACCTGAATGAAGAGGTAGCAATAATCTAGACCCAACCTTTTGCTATGGCTTACCCTGCAGGTGAAAATGTGTCATTGTGGACTAGCTATTCTACACAGAAGCTCTGACACCATTTGCCCCCTCCCTTTCTGATATCCCTGTTATTTTTTTTCTCTCTCTCAGTATCTTTCTGACACCCCCCCCCCCACCCCTTTATACAATCATCTGCCAATATTGGGACAGACTGATCTTCCTAGAGTCTGGAAGAGTTTGCTAAAGGCATTCAAAAGTAGGACCAAGGAATGAATTATATCTGCACTAGAGCAGGGTTGGGCAACTTTCCTGTACTGGGGAAATACACTTTAAAAGAAAGTATTTTTCACCTCAGAGACTGCAGGGACTATGGTCAATGATTTTAAGTGGCCAACCTATCTGGGGCAGGGCTGGACAATGTACAGGTTGTTTGCAACTCTGAGCACTGCTTCTGCAGGCCCAAGAGTCCTCTGTAGTGGACATGATCAAACTTTCTGGCTCATTTCTTTTTCTCTTCTTTTTTTTAGGGGGGTAGTTGGGGTGGGGGTGGTTGGGGGAGGGGGCAAGTCAGTTTTAAGGTGCATAATTGATATTTTAAGTCTGAGGCTTAGAGGCTGTTTTAATGAATGTCATAAGGCTTTACAAGGCTTAAGGCATCTATTCTGCCCCTTAAACCTTTACCCAAAACATTGGGCTGAAAATTTTGATCTCACTTGCTCCAAAGGGCTTAGAAAGAAGTCCTAGGGAGGCATATATAGCCTTTTCTTAAAGCCACAGGTTGCATACTTTTGAAGAAGAATGTGTATGATAAATAAGCTACTTTTATTATTGTTATATTGTATTGTTGCTGTTATCAATCTTGGGTTTCACAAGCTTTTGGAACAATGAATTTTCAGACATCATCATGTTAATCCAGGTTATTGCCAAACCTGGTTCATAGGCAGTAATGAAAGGAGAAAAATCCTTCTTTTATTTGGATTGTGTAGCAGCCATGCTATGAGTTAAAAGGGTCCTGTACCTCTATGGGGTTGATTTTGCTAAAGGATTAGTAAAATAATAATAGTAATAGTAATAATAGTAATAGTAATAAGAAGAAGAAGGAGGAGGAGGAGGAGGAGGAGGAGGAGGAGGAGGAGGAGGAGATGACCACCATTGGCATTGACAAAATCACCATCAGTCAATTGCAAAAGGCAGCTTTACTTGGAACAGCTTACATCCTGTGACGATATCTTTAACACCATCAAACAACCACATCTGCCTATCCCAGGTCCGTGGGAAGGACTCAACAGGTGGATAAAAATGTCAAATCTAGTCTAAATATCTGTCTGATTGTGCAACCAACCATCATCATCATCATCATTATCATATCCTTATTATATACTGCGATGATACCTTTAACAACATCAAACAGCCACATCTGCCTATTCCATGTCCTTGGGAAGAGCTCAATAGGTGGATAAAAAATGCCAAATCCAGTCTAAACATCTGGCTGACTGTGAGACCAACCATAGTTATATCTCATTGCCTCTCTCCAAAACTGTAACACCAGTTATAACAGTGGGTGCTCGACCACTGTAGTGAGAGCATATGGCCAAAAAATATTACAGTAGTTTGGGAAATAACATGCAAGAAGTTGTAGCTTTAAATTGGTTGATTTTATATGCAACTTAAACACTGTTGCCCTTCACAAGTTTGCCAAACATAAGAATGATGCACCAATAATAGTCATATATTCTCAGTGACCTGATATTTAGTGAACTGTAAATATGCCCTAGAGTGTGCTGCTATTTTGGCTAGGAGTCTTTTCATTAACTTAAATCCATAAATTCCTTTGTTATAAAACATATTTTTGTATTCTAATGGACAGAATTTTCAGTGAATCCACAATCGCATGGGGACTATTGAAAAAGAAACATGCATATTGAGGCCTTCCTATCAGGAATGCCCTGAACTTGTTGATAAATCAAACCCCACTGTAAATAACACTTATTTATATTCATATTATTATTATTATTTGAAATGGAGTTTCTGGTTTGCATCCATTTGCAAGTAGTAAGACAGAATTCAGGTTGCAGCAAATTAAAGGACAAACACAATACACTCTTTAGCTAGAGGCCAAAGACTATTAATTTAGTCATGTTTACGTACTATCTAGCATGATATAGGCTATGTAGCATAATGGGTGAGTGTATTTGTTTATTCAGCCTAAGATTTGAGATGGTCTTTAATACATGGCTATCTGGCTAAAATATACATGCACATGTATGCACATAAACTCTTGAAGGGGGGAGGGGAGGAAACTGGCCTAAATTAATTATGACTGAGAAACACCTTCCAGTTTTATTGATACTTAGCTACCTCTCTTTAAAATTATGTTAATGCTTCTAAGTGGCTCAGAATTCTCTACTGAGAATAGAGAATCTATTTGAATATTAGATTCAACAATATTCAGTGAAAATGATTGGCAGAAGACTGAGGTAGATAAAAGGAGGGGTCTCATGACATGCATATATAGTACATGGAATTTACTGCCAGAGGAAGTAGTGTTGAACAGTAATGAAGATAATTCCATATTAAACAATTTAAGATAGGTAAGTCTATCATTTCTATTCAGTATTGCTGATATTCAATCTTTAATCTTACAGATTAAAGATTGAACATCTTTATTCAATATGCCACTAGATTCCAGTTGTTTGGAGATAAGCAGCAGTGTGGGACAAGGCCTCCCTGACCTGCCTATCAATATTACAGAGGCATCTGCTTGGCCATTTCAGAAACAGGCAACTAGATTAAATAGAGCTTTGTCCAATCCAGCAGGTCTGTTTCTAAGATCACATAGAAAATTTCTCTAATGGAAATTGGCCTTGAATTGACATTTAAACTTTGCTTGGTCTTGCTTGCAATTGATGCAATTTTCTTTTTGGCGTTAAAATAAATACCTAAACCTTGTTCTTCTACACCTTCTCAATGTCATTCAATTTGGATGTTTGCATTAATGCTAAGAAAGAAGAGGGGGAAAGGAAATCCCAAGTGCTGGTGAAAATGTTTGTTTATATAAATGTCTGATATGTTTTGGATAAAATTCTTTATCAAGGACACTACAGAACAAAATCATTTTTGTTTTGTAGTGTCTTTGGTCTTTTTTTAACGTATAAATCTGTTCAAGTAAAACATGAAAATAGATGATGCATTTTATATTAGTTGTTATGCAATAAAAATTCATTTTGTAAAGCAAAACATAAAATGCTTATATTATTTCTAAATGCTAAACAGAGTCTAGGAAACTAGGGCTGAAACAGAAACTGTACTTTTTTTTTTTAAAAAAGTATATTTTTATTAACGTTTTTTAGAAAGTAAAAACAATACAAATTTAAAGAAAAACAAGTAAAGAAAAGTAAAAGAAAATTTAAAAAAAACCTGTACTAATGAGAAAGAAAAGACGGGATAATTCTTGTTTAAAATAATTGGTTCATTTTATACTTTCATGTACATTAACATTCTCACAGTTTATCTGACTCTTAACAACTAAAGGTTTTTGCTGCAAGTTATTAGACTCGTTTTAGCATTACAGAGATAGCATATGCATTATAAGTTAGTATTCTTTTACAAAATGTATTTTTGTTCATGTTGAATAACCAAAATACAGTGCCTCATCAACATTCACTTTCCCTCAAATAAAGTATGTAAAAAGAAAACACCGGTCATTCTACAATTTTGTTTAGTAGTGCCCATTTTAAAAGGGCCTTATCTGAAAATCATTTTTATTGGCACCAGATTTTTTTTCTCTCCTTTTCTTTCCTGGTTTTCAGTTGTTTTCCTTTCCTTCTTTTACCATTGTTGTTGTTGTTTAGTCGTTAAGTCGTGTCCGACTCTTCGTGACCCCATGAACCATATTGCGCCAGGCCTTCCTGTCCTTCACTGCCTCCCTGAATTTGCTCAGTTTCATGCTCATTGCTTCAGTGATGCTATCTAACCATCTCATCCTCTGCCGTCCTCTTCTCCTTTTGCCTTCAATCTTTCCCAGCATCCCCATCCCCACCCCGCTTATTTCTCAATGCAATTTGGACCTCTTGAAATTTAATGGGAAATAGATGTCATAGCTTAAGTTGGAGCATTTCTATTTTTCATTATCTTGGGATCAAATTCCATCCTGCAGGATTACACTGTAGTCCATTTATCACCCTTGTTTGCTTATCTCCCTTTTGCATCTGTCAGCTTTAGCACTACAGTGAAAAATAGTTCTTCTGGTTAGCTTTTTGCCATCCTACATTCAACTCATACAAAGCAAGTTTAGAAACCCTGATGCTCATAATTAAGTCTTATCAATAAAGGCATTAAGCCATCGGAAGATATGACTTAAACTAAACAACTGTAAGTAGTAGAGCAACTTACGTAATGTCTAAGTCAGCCAGAGGATTTATTCAGAGAAGTGATCCAAATAAAGTCACCTAGAATTGCTTCAATGATTGAGGTGACATAGAAATTGATTGATAGGTAAATAACAAATAAATAAATGCTCCTAAATGAGGAGGAGGAGGGGGGATTTTTGGATAATTACAGTTAATCCTACTATGAAACATATATGTCTGGCAGCAGATAGTAAGGGGTACAGAGTAGACTGAGCCATACTACTCATATTGAAGATTCAGCTGCCACCCCATCAAATTTTGTACATGGAAGAGATCCTCTCTTGTTCTTCACTGCCAACATCAAAATATTTTATGCCAGCTGTGAATATAATAAATTAGTGTTCAAATGTCTTGGCCAACCCAATGAAAAGGAATAGGATCACAGAGCAAAACAACCTGTAGGTGTGTGGGCTACTAAAAGGACTCAAATTCAAAAATAGGCTTTACAAGCATTTGGATTAGAAGAGAGTTCATGAACAAAAATCCTAGTAACTGACCTGGTGCATATCATGTTACAGACTAAAACAGGTAGGACCACAGGTTCAACACATAATTAAACTTTGAAACTCGATACCACAAGATTTGGGGCTGTCTACCTTGACTAGCTTCAAAAAAGTGTTGGACCAATTCTTGGAAATCATAGCAATCAGTGGCTATTAGACTTGATGGCAGTGTGACTGCCTTTGAAGGTCACCTGCTAGGAGACTAGTGGGCTTCCTTGTGCAGTTGAATGGCCACCATGAGAACAGACTGATGGGCCAGATGGGCCAGGGTCTGTCGGGCACTACTTTTGTTCTTATGTTCATACTATTGCTAAGAATACTGTCTAGATGCCTTCATGAAGACATCAACAGTCAAACTCAGCTCAAATGTGCATTGTTCTTTAAGACTGGGTATAAAGAGATTTATAGATATTGAACTAAAGATGCTATCTAGCCCTTCATATTCAACTCTGTTCTCTGGGTAGTTTTAATATCTGTTAAAAAGGCATGGTCCTTCTTTTTCTACTGCAAAATTCTCTGATGAAAATTAAATAAATAAACAGAAGAACAACATGACTGCCCAGAGTTGCTCTGCAGAGAGATGGGCGGTGACAAATTTGAAATATACATCAATAAAAATAAATAAAATGACCAAACCTGAAGAACTATCATAATAATTAGAAAGAGCAGCACAAGAATTGGATGGCTTTCAGAAGGGAGATTGATAGGCATTCAACAGCCATAGTTATCGTCACTGTTACAACTGTCCCAAGATGGAAATACTCTCATTCTATGGCATCCTACTAAAAAGACCTGATGACAGAATTAAGAAGATGACTCCAGCAAGCATTGTCATTAATGATGATTCCCCAAAGTAGTCCAAGGATATTAGAAGATAGTGCAGATTTAGTAATTACCATAATGAGAACCTGAATATTTGCTTTTCATAGCAGGCCCTCAATATCCTCCTCTAAGCAATTAGAAAGCAATTTTACAAATTTGTGTTGAATTGAACACTTTTTTTCCTACTTGCTCTGCAACTGCTATGGACAGGACTATCTACAGTAAACAGTTCTAGAACTGTAACATGGCCAGTTTGTATGTAACAAACTGTGGTCTACTGATACTTTTAACCACTCTATTCTTTCCTGTGATCCTGTTTTTGATATCGCTTTGATGCTGCAGCCTTTGGATAAGAAGCTCTGTATTGCCTCCACCTTGAAAGGCCAGGGCAAATAACTTGGATATGTCTCTTCACAATAGTGATGATGACTACTGTTAAACAATCAGCAGAATCAAATGATAAAGCTTTATTGTAACCCTTCAGGCTTCACGTAGTGTGGGCAAGTTGTGCATTTCATAACTCTTCCCAGAAGTCAGGGACAGTGAAACTCCTTGTATATCTGTCTCTTCAGCCAGCCAGCCAGGCAAGTGCACAGGTTAAGAAGGTCATCACATTTTATAGCACATTAACTTTCTTCTGGCACATGTGAGACCTCTCTAGAAACTCTCTAGAAATATTCCCTTTGCCTTCAGTAGTGCTCTAGCCTAGGAAGGCCATCACCCCCTAATACTGCTACTTGCATGAACCATTCCTAGCTTTAGGTTTTGAAGCATAAAATAATGCTAAGCAGAATATATTAATATATTTTAAAAAATGGAATAATTCTTAGCAAGTCAATATTCAAACAGATATTTTGGAAGGATTTTTTTTTAAATTTAACTTTTGTAGTAATTTTTTTTTAGTTATAACTTAGATTGGTTTAAGGGTGCTATGTAAGAGGGATTCAGGACACAGGATATGATCTGTGAGCAGAAAAAAAGATCTAACTTTGGAAATCTCCTACTAATCCTACAAGAAACCTCTGCATTCACTGCTAGGTCTAGTAGTAGTACGGAGAAAAGAACATCTCTGGGATTGAACTAAGGTCTTCTGATGTTCAAGAACCAAAGTGTTCCCATTCTCTCAACAATGGAGGTCATATAGGCCAATCTTGGAGCTGCTGTATAAATCTTTCATTGCGCTGCGGTGCTCTATTTTGCCCTAGCTAATACAAAGCTTGCAGGACTTTAAATTCAATGAGCAAATTCCACACTGCTTTCCTGGAAGAGGATTATCATCTGGGTGTTTGGTCGGCCTTGTTATGGGAATCCGTGTATTTTCCTGACATATTCTTCAAAGACATTGGAAGCACAAGTTTTGGTTTAGCTTTTTGGAATATCCCATCATGTAACAAACCTGCTGAGATCAATGGTGAGGAGTTGTTAACAATTATACCACTTTAAATGTTACTATAGCAATCATCAAGGTAATGTTTTTAATTAGTTCTGCACGGTCACTGGCAATGTTGTGGAGCCTCTTCTAACCACGGACAACTTGAACACAACACATAGAGCAGCAGTGCAAAAGATAAAATTTCTTTCCAAAGAAGGAGAAAATGCTTCCAATTTTGGAACAACAGTGTTTCAGGAACCTCAGGAACTGGAAGTCGGGTTTCTAAACAATTGTTTGTGCTGATGTGAAGCACTAGATTGGAGTAAAAGCCCAAAGTCTTTCTAACCTTTCAGGGTGTGAGTCTTAATAAATTAATTAATTAATTAATTAATTAATTAATAAATTAATTAATTAATTAATTAATAAACTATCATAGCCACTGCTATGGAGGGGGCAGCCCATTTCTATAGTACCCAGTGGATAGGTGGGGATAAGGTTGGAGTCAGGTAATTGTCAGAGGAACTCTGCTGTGCCTTACTTGTGATGCTCAAGGCCCTCTAAGGTCTCTCATCTGGAAGATCTTCACATTGACCAGTAACTTCTGTGCAAGGCCTTTCAGGGAATCTCTTTGTCAGGAGGTGAGCCTAACCCTGAAGGCTGCTAACACTCCAAATACTCTGTTGGTTGGCTAGCTCGCAGGCAGGCATAATCTCCACTTCCTTGCACTTCCTACAAAAACACTCTAAGATTTTGCCTCATCCTCTCCCTCTTCTGTCCTTCCTTGATCCATTTTAGATTACGGTTTGCTTTCAGGTGAACCAAAACTTCTAGGATCTGGCTGAGCCTTAGTTTTAAATACAGCCCAATCTCTCCTCTCCTGAGTAGCAGCAGATGGGGGAATAATGGGTGCAAAGAGTTTTCTAGTAATATGTAGGAAAGTAAACTATTTTGAATGCACAGTATGCTTAATATGGGAATAAAAATGAACTATGTTTCTTAAGCAAAGTCTCCCTCAAATTGAGCTTGATTCCTGGTGGCTGCATGGTTATGACTATATTGCTTTCTTAGCAACAACATGAAAATAGTTTGCCATTATCTTCTTTTTGTTTTTGTTTTTTAACCACATAACGATGTAGTCTATAGTCCTAAAATGCTCTGGTAATCTCCTATCTAACTACTAAGCATGTCAATCTAAGTTCAAAAGCAGCCATGGTTAGTTAGATGATGCCTAATTGCTATGTCCTCTACATCTCTTTCTGATATTTTTAGATGAGTAAAGCAGATAAAGTACTAATAATTCACATAGTCACCACCCTCACCTTAAATAAAGAAGTTCTCATGATGGGCTTTTAAAGATTAACAAACTATCATACATTTAATATGCCCCATCTTTGTACATCCAACGTCTGGGGAATCTTACCACTTCAGTGGAATGGAGATCAAACCAACTGCTTTGAAATAACTCCCCAATGATTTAATTATAATTGCATTTTAAAATGGTCCAAACTTCAACAGCTGCTAATCTCTGATTCTGACAACAAAATTAGAGTTGGATTTATTCCACCCAGCTCAGCAGCCAACAGAGACACTTGTTGTGCATCCAACACCTTGTTTGGAAAGTCTAAACACCAGCTTTGCCACCGGGCAGCTGAGGACAGTCATTTCCTTGCTTAAGGTAGACCAATTAGTTGCCACAAAGCTTGATCTTACCTCTGCAGTGACCCCCAAAGACAAGAATAAGATCACATCCAGAAACACACCAACAGACTGATCCATTTGCATGTTTATAACTGGGGAATGTTGTAGAGTTTCACTTTCTGTTTCATAAAATCAGAGAACTGATATGCCATCTGCTGTTTACAAAGTTAGCATATTCATTGTGTGGAGAGAATATTCCTCATAGCCAAAGGGGATAGGATTGAAAAAGTTAAACAGGTGAGCTCATAAAAGACAAGACTATTATCTTCTCTTACTGCAGCTTATTATTTCCTGGACAGAAATGATGTTTTTTTCTTTAAAATAACAAGACCTTTTCTTCATTAGATGCTGGTCTGCTTTTCAATATCGGTACACAGGGTTAAGGAGTTTGGGGTTTTCCATAATCCCTGTAACGTTTTCACTGTCAAATGCTAAATAGAATGGCACAGAGGGATGTGCAGCATTATTATTTTCAACAGTGGTCTGATTCTCTAAGCCAGTGTTTCTCAGCTTCGGCAACTTTAAGATGTCTGGACTTCAACTCCCAGAATTCCCCAGATAGCATTCTGAGAGGAAGTCCAGATATCTCAAAGTTGCTAAGGTTGAGAAACACTGCTTTAAGCCTTTCTCCACAAAATGAACGAGGGTCACCTCTGGCAACCTGACAAAGTATAATTTATCAAATTTAATTTATAAATTCATCATGGTACTAAATTTCTTTATTCTACAGTTCCTTATGCATGCAGAAATGCTTCCTTGCTCAGTTGCAGTTACTCACTAGAAATAAGTCTGCAGAGAAATGGAGAAGGATGCCATTTTCGCCATCCCACTGGCATGGGATTAAATGTAGAGGTTTGTAACTATCAATCCCACCAATGATAACATATCTCCCAGAGCTATATAGCGCTTCGGATTCAAATCTGTTCCTTCTTCCTGGTATTTGTTAGCTGCTGAAAAAGTGGCAGACTGGTATTCGGTTTGTGTTCCTGTGCGTTCGGAAGCATCTTTTGGAGATCAAATCTGAAGTGGTGCATAGCCCTAATATTTACCTGAAAGGAAGATAATTCTGAATTTAAGACAACTCTCTCACCTCCACCTCCTCTTTTACCATAGTCTCAGCTAAGTAAGAGTCATCTAAGATCACCGTTTAAAAGGTAAATTGTTTGGGGAAAACTCTAGCCTTTTAAAGTAATTACAGTATTACATGTGACAACAGGTCTTTATCAGATGAAGGTACTGTCATTGTAAGGATGATACCTATTGAACTTAACCTTCATTTCAATGCCATCAACCATTTCTGGTAATAATTCAATCTCAATCCCATTCCCCCAGTTTATACACTCAATCTCATCCTAGGCAAAGACTACTATAAGTAGAGCAGTTGTTTTCTTTAAAAGATTAAACAAATATATTATTTACATAAATGACTTTATAGTTCAGTTCTTTGAGAGCATAGCTATTAAAATTATGATTCATTGTTTGCTGAAACTGTGCTTTTATTTTAAAGGAAATTATATTCCTGTAAATTTAGATTTCCTTAATTAAAAACAGTAAAATCATTTTTTTTTAATTCCTCCCCATCTAGCACTTGTTACAGAACAACTGATGAGAGATTTGACCAGTCAGAACCTTTAGATTAATATGCCAACTACAGGACTTTCAAATGTATAGAATAACCAATGGACACATGGATGCTAAAATTTACACTTTTCAGAATTTAGGAACATGGTTTGCAAAAAGTTGCATTATTTGACAAAAGTACACTAAAAATGTATTTTTTACTGTGTGAAATGTGCTTGCAAATAATGTGCAAGTTGGAAAAGTACACAACAGAATATAAGTATGTTAAAATACATACAACTCAAAATATATGCATTAAACATTTTAGTGTGTGAATATTGCATAGGAAATAAGACAACGGAATTTGCAATTCCGAAACAACAACAACGAAAAGAAGTCTTGTTGAACTGATAGACTTGCCAATCTCCACATCTAACCAGAAATCATCATTCTGGTCAGGATTCACTCATATGGCCACAATCCAGAAATCATTTCATTTTGAGATCAACTGCCTCCAGCTGATTATGCATGGTCAAACTTTCCTGCAGAACTAGAAGAGCTGCAGTTCCACCTACTTGGAGCTTCTTCCCATACCAGCCTATCTCTGTCCTAAGGTCATCTTAGACCATGATCCAACTTCCTTTATTAGAAGTTCATATATATTTATAAAGGTGAGAATTCTTAATCAAAGGCTCTTTTTAATTAGGTAAATTCTACCACTAGTTCATCATCTTTTTAATGCCAAGTAGATATATATCAGTGTTCCTGCCTCAGAAGGTAGAATACCTGACAGATCATGTCTGGGCCCAGGAACATAGCAAGGTCATGCCTAGAAGGTACTGGACAATGAGACTACCAGGGATATAGGCCACCAGGAGAAGCTGAAAAGCATCCTACTTCTGTACCATTCCAAGAAAGCTGCATGTACTCCAGGAGCCATACTCACTATTTACTAGCTATTTACTTCAGCACCTTGATTTGTATCTCCTGATACATTCTAATGTATTTGCTACCGCTTAGCTACCTGATCCCAGCTTTACCTCTTCTTCATCTTCTAAAAGGCATCTGGTTACTTACTGCTGTTCTCACCAATCACATTATGTCATTTGACAATCTGTAAATACCTTGACTTGTGGTTAAGAAGGAAGTATGAGTAAAAATGGAATATTCTTTCATGGACTTTTGACCCTCTGCCCCTCTATGTAAGTCCATTATTCAGTATAAAAGCAGTGAACATAACTATAACCCACCAGATTCATAGTTATTTTTGTAGTATTTCTGCCTATCTCTTGCAATCTACCAACTATCAGTAGCTCCAGTTACATTTACAACATTCATGATTCAATTAATGTAGTTTACTGATATTTACAAACCTAACATTTATAATCTAAACAATCTTACACTGCAGAAAAGTAGGCTTTCTATCTCTCTTTCATTCACATTCATTAAAACAAACAAAAAATCCTCCATATTGTTGGGCAAACAATTTGTGATTTTGGGTAAATTCTGCTCAGATAACAAACCCCACAAAATCTCACCCTTCCTACACAAAACATGTTTACTTATTAATGCACATGATATTTAGTACAGCTCTCCTAGTACAGCACAGTGTGTTTCACTGCACAACCATAAAAAATTGTCCAGATAAAATTCACAAGGGTTCGGAGAATCCAGAAGCCTCTCCAAGTTTGTCAAGGCTGACTATAACAGTAATTGTAACAGCATACTAGATTTGAATTCATGAACTATTATCAGAATATTGGAGGAAAGTGGTAGGGCTGATTCATGTGTGTGGCTATATTGTTGCCCAACCCAATTAGGTTGTATTCATGAGCAGGCAAAAACCCTGCTTAGGATTAATATTGGAGGACAGTGCGAGTCTATTCCAAACTGGTATTCTAAATACCTTCACATTCTGCTGGTTATGTTGCAGTACAGATCATTTTTATTGCTGAACATTAGTGAATGAAGTTGAGAGCAGAATACCTTTAGAAGATTCATAGTTAGTTTGGAAGGCCAGTATCAATGGTTCCCTCTTGCAGACAAGAGTGTTGAGGACTAATAATGATTTCCTTGTAAATAGATGGACTGTCTATTTTCTTAGGACTCAAGTGCCATTTGGGATGTGGAGTCCTTGGGGTTCTGCAGAGTGCATCCATGAGCACCAGCTAACAGTCAGAAGACATGATGAGAATTCCTTAATCTCACAACACATGGACAGACTCAACCATAGCTTTAACTGGGAAACTGTCAGCATTTTAGACCAAGCTAAATCCAAATATGCAAGAGAATTCTTGGAAGCCTGGTACTCAGACAAGGCAGCAATTAACAGACACATAGAGATTAACAGCATCTACATACTATTCAAAAGAGACAAAGGACCAGAAGATTGCCTCACCAGCAATCAATCACCAGCAATCATCACCCAGATAAGCAAAGGTTACTACCAGGCACACAATCAAGCAGCAAACATATGCTAATTGAAGAACTACCAGAGGAGCAAAACAAAACCCCCACCCTTATCAGCACTGGCAAGGCAGGCCACAGCACATAAATAGAGAGCAAACCCCATCCCATTTTAGCACTGAAGATGTTATCTAGCTGGCTAATGAAATGTTTGCAAGAAAAGAACCAAGCTCAGAGGACTCCAAGGACTCCACAGTTCAACCCTGAGCTACACATATTCACCGCTATTAGTACCATTTGGGATGTGCTTCAAAATTACTGTTGCACAAGGGTTAATTAGAATGCCAATTATCATTTGTAGGAGTGGACCTTCAAAGCAAGGCAGTGTATGTGCTGAATATTGAGTTTTGGGGACTTCTGGGGGAGGTATGGCAAACTGAAGACTGCTCTGCAAAAGTGGAGCCAATGACTGCAGCAAAGACTAAGGAACCAGTGAGTAGACCAGTTCCTTGGAACCTCTCTGGATAAGGAGAGGATGGAAGATTACCCACGTGTACTCCAGATGGCTGCTTCTCATGAGGAGACTGCAGGACAGCAGTTTTCTGCAGGTTTGAGTGCTGGGAGACAACGGGATTAGCCATCTTGCTCGTAACCACAGCAAAAGGACATTAAGTTCAGAAACCTCACTTTCTAATAATTTTTCAGAAATTCCTCATCAACTACTTCTAAGAGACCTTCAGACCGACATGTTTGAAAATGCTGGGTGAGTCTGCTTTCAGTCCTGAATGAAAGAAAATTTTAATCATAAGCTTAAGAATTTAAAGAATCTGACATAAACAGCAAAAGGCTTAATACAATTTTGTCTTAGAAAGTTCTAAATGGACTTTCAGATAAAATTGGAATATTGGAATATTGAAATATTGTACTTTTACAATAAGATTTTGGAATTAATTATAAAGAAACAGCTTCTCATGGGAAATTTTGTTTTTTACAAGACAAAACAAAGATAAGTAATTTCATTATTTCAAAAACTTGATACTAGAGGGAAATAAAGTTTTTAGGTAGAGGAAAGATTTACAAGCCTGTAAAATGTTGCAAAATGTTATGACAATGAAAATACTGAAGAATTCAAGACTTGTGAAGAATGTAACAGAAAATAGTAGTGACAATATCATTAACAATGTCTGCTTCTTTGGATTAACTATGTCCAAAAGATGTTATTGAAGAAATGTCAGATGTAGAATTAATTTTATCTGACAAGATAGAGATGGTATTGAAAGTGGATTTACAACTGACAGGCAAAGAGAAGGACTGAGAAAAGGATATTTCACTGCATCTACAAAACAAATTGGCTCAGGTTTTAAATTTTAAAAAGGAAATACAAATGAGAAACCAAGAGAGTGACCTGGATAATTTTTTTCCTCCTGGATTTATGAAAGAGGCTTGTTAAAGCCTTGAAGAACTCTGTGCAATGGAACTAAGAAGAAATGAAGAGAAATCAAATCCTATGACAATATTTGAATGAAATAAAGATTAAGACTGTAGAAGTAAAAGGAAGGAATATAAAGTTGGTTTACTTGATAAAGATTAAAATAAGATATGTTGTTACTTCTGGCAATCCTTTTTGGACTTTCTGCTGACACCAGGACTGAAAAGATGATGTTTTATGAATTTGCTTATAGATAAAAGATTGGATATGAGATGAAGACAAAAATGTTTGCAACCTTAGAAGAGGTGAAGAGTCACTAAATTAGTTTAGTTTATACTTGTGATGAAGGTTGGAAGACACTTCTTTATGTATCCCTTTTCTGTTTCTTTATTATAGTCTTACTTTTCTTTTTATTCCTTTTTTCTCTTTTTCCTTTTTCTTGCACTTTTTACTTCTTCTCTCTCTTCTCTTTTCTTTCTTTAAGTTTAGTTTGTATTAGATTTTACTATTATAATCAACATACTTAATAAAATGATAGACAGATAGAATTTTGTCATTCAGCATTATAACAAAGCACTGATGGAACAAATGTTCAACGTGAGTCTCAGATTCACAGTTGGATATTATTTAAAGTTAGTTTCTCAGACATCTGTTACTTTAGCAACTAAAAAAATCCAAGCGGAATTATTGTGCCATAAACTTTTGCTTTTTAGTTGCATCTGTATTGTGAGCAGGTAGAGAGTTCTCTTACTAGATATTTTTGATGGCTAAAAGCAAGAGCAGAAGGAAGTTGTAGGAATAACATAATATTACTGGAAGGAAAGGAATTGGGATTTTCAGCCCCATTTTTGTGAGTGTTTTTAATATTAATGGGGTCTTATCTCATCTTGTGTCAGAAATGTAGGAACTGAAAAAGGGAAAATTAGTAATCTAAATTTTAAAAATTAAAAACTTTAATAAAAATATGGATTGATATAATTCTTGCCTGGTGCCAGGCCACATTGGTGGCAAAAATATTTCTGGCCAGCAAGTCATTCTGTGTGCATGTTGGTCCGAAGGGACACTGTAAAAGATGGATAGTTGTTTGAATAGCGCCACATTCACAGTAAATATCCTTGTCCTCAGGGAGAAACCCCCATTTTTCCTTATGGACTTTAGTTCTAGCCAAACCAGTGTGCAGTCTGCTTAAGCATCTCCAAACTGTCCACTCCTCCCCCTTAATGGGGTTAACTTAACTCCTCCTTAGTGATTTAAAGTTTCACCTAGCTATTCCTCTTTGTTTCTTGCTAAATTATCAGAAAATCACACCAGTATAATTTAGGCATTAATCACCAAAATTTGGTAGAATAATTTTGGGGCACTCTGAAGAGACACAAAAAGGGTACCAAGGGCTGTGAATTTTCTTCTCGAGCTTTAGATTTAAATGTTGGTCCCTCTGCTGCATAGTTTAAGATTTTATGGATATTATGAAATTTCAAAAACTAGCTAAAACAAATGCTTACAATACACACACACACACACACAAATCTAAGCTTGAATATATCCATATCCATCACACCAAATGGCAGCACTTAGCTGACTTTGCCTGATTTCAGAAAAAGCTAAAGTTAAGCAGGGTCAGACCTGCCTAATACATGGAAAGGAGATGGCTAAGAAATTCCTGGACTATAGAGCTATGCTGAGAAATTAGGGGAAAACAATCTTAGAAGAGGGCAATGGCAAACCACTTCCACATTGTTCCCCAAAAAGCCAACACAGAGAGTCAAGCTTGACTGATGGGAGACTTTTCATCCATATACTGACTTTTGATGATTGTTGCAGCCATCATTTCTTGAGAATTCTGAACTGATACATCCTTACAGGAGATAATTATAGCAAAATAAATGCCATAGTTCAATCCCTGGAATTTTTGGTTGAGAAAATTAGGTAGCCAGTGATAGATAGAGTTCTGCCTTAGTACATGGAAAGCCACCGTCAATCAGAGCAGGCAATGCTTAGCTGAATTGCCAAAGAGTTGGGCGATTGCCTTTGGTTTGCATTTTAATGAAATTTGCTCAAATGCATGTTTCATGAAAGAATGTTTGTACTGGAATGAATTGTCTTGTACCATACTCTGTTCAGAGTTTTGCAATATACTTCTCTAAATACAGAATAGACACACGAATATACATTAGGGGAAAGGGCGCACAACTGTGCATATAAAGTGGGGAGGTATAAAAAGCATTATAAAAACTGCTTGCAAAAATGTGCATACTAGGAGAATAAACATAAATATATACTGATTTTCATGTGAATGTAAACAATTGGGCCAGAAACTGATACAAAAACTGGACTGGAAAAACAAAAAAGAGGGAGAAACTGAAGCTGACAAATCTGTTCATCTCCAATAAAGAGTAAATCTGATATATGTAAAATCTTTCAATGAAAAAAACCAGACCATTTAAAAAATAGAATAAAGAGTAAAATCTGCTATACTGAACTTTTCATGTGCCTATTATATCTTTTCCTAGCATTTCAGAATATAAGTGTTGAAAACTTCTGATTCTTTCCACAGACCATAGATAGCAGTTGTGTTTCAAAGCTAGCTGACAATTTCTGCTTCTGGAATGGCGGTAACTCTAATCTAATTTGAAGCATTGTAATGTATCTCTCCTGATATGTGTATAAAGCTACACACTGCTTTTAAAAATCTTGCCGGACATGTGGATTTTTTTTTTTTTTTAATGGGGGGGTAATTTATTTTTAAAAAATGCATGCAGATTTTTTTGGCCTAATTAAAAAAAAAATACACGCAGATCTAGAAAATAAATAAAATGCTGTCCTTTGCAATATCTTTTCCTCGTCCTTTCCTTTCCAGCTTTTTTTTATTACAAAAAATACTATCTGCCTCAGAAATCATATCAAAGCAGCAAGAAAAGAATGTTTACTTTTATAAAAGATACAGATCTCTACGGTATGTGCAGAACGATTATACTTTACAAGAAACTGTTATGAATACACATGTTTTATTCACTCTGCTTACCACTTTAGATAAATAATTGCTCTTATCTACAGTGCTGAGGATATTTGAGTATTTTATTGCGTGCTTGTGAGAGTGTTTGAATACTTCTGAGTTCCTTATATGCCTACTCCAAAAGAGAAAGTTATTATGGTAAATCTTGAATTTTGGTTAAGTAGCCTATTTTAATCTCTTCCCAGCTCTACCCCTGTTGTGTTTGGGTTTTCTAATGTTATTTCTCAATAAAAAAGAATTACTTCTCTCTCAGATAAAAATCTGAAATATTTGACTTACATACAGTAACCCCACATGATGCTATGATGTATTTATTTCCCTGTATTTACTGGGGTTTACTTTATTTATATTACTCAATAAGTTATTTAATCTTTCAGGGCAGCCATGTCCCTTATGTATATGGAGAAGAATCACAGAGAATTCAAAAGAGAAGATGAAGACGGTAAATAAGACTTGTAGTACATCATTTAAGTACTGGATAGAAACCAATACTTAGTATTATGCTTATATTGGGTTAACTTCCTGCTTGCTATGGCACAAACCCACTTTGAAGAATATGTCCTCATAATGTCACCCCCATCTCATCCCCAGCCCACTCCTGAGGCAGTCAAGATCTACAGTATCTTTAGTTGTTCCAATTTGGAAGTGATGTTTTCTTTCTTCTCCTGACCCAAAATATCCCACACAGACATTCTTGGGTGCCTTGGGGATGAGCTTGGGATGACACAATCGGGAACAGCAATTGTATTACTCCTATTGGTCCAACTATTCTTCAGTGGAATCAACTCCTCCTCATCCAGTTGCTGGCACTAACTTCTACAATCAGTTTCACTTTGGCTGCAAAAATGACTCAACTCCCAAGATCTATCAGCTAGGAATCCTGCGATTTGGTGTAGATGTACGTTTTATTTGTGTGTTTGTATTGTGTTGAGAAGATTGTAAAGCAGAGAAAGCAGGTGAGATGTGTGCATGAGCACACACATGCACAGAAACACACATGTGAAATAAGGGATAGGAGAGAGAAGAAGCCATTTGCCTGGCCAGAAATGATTTGTGGGGAAAACATACTTCAAGAGGGAGAAAGGGAAGAAATATCCAGAGGCACAATAGCATTGAGAACTCCAATTCAGTTTCTTTAGTTTGCATTTCAAGTCAGTACTTCCACTGACTCAGATAGCCTATGATATCAAACTATTCATTCTCTGACAGGACGAGGACAGCTTGAACCCCCATCCAGCCCGACCAGACATTCAGGAGAGCAATTGGTAAGGTTTTGGGGAGGTGATGAAAGGATGGCAGTGAATCTCCCGATTGCTACCCTAAAACTTACCTATTTTGTGCCTTTAAGAGAGTCTTGACTCCTGGTGACTGCCTGTACCCTGCAGTTTTCTTGGCAAGATTTCAGAAGTGGTTTGCCCTTGACTTCTTCCCAGGGCTGCTAGAGAATAACTGGCCCAGGGTCACCCAGCTGGCTTTGTGCCTAATATAGGATTAGAACTCCCGGTTTCTCGGTTTCTACCCCTAGGCACTACACCAAATTGGCTGTCACAGTTTACCCTAAAACTACCCCACATTAAATTGCTTAAGGACAGCAATACTGCCCAGACTCATTGATGAACTGCTGTAAGGATAAGCTATGGGGGCAGTGCTGGAAATATTGATTCCTGACTCAAGGCCAGGAAAAATGAGTATTAATGTGGCAATGAGTAACAGCCAGTGGTGAATAAGGATTCCCATGTAGGTATTCCCAGCTGGAAATGGAAAATGTGAAAAAAGTCACTTGGAGAAAGGATCACAAAACTATTCCAGGTTAATAGACAAGTTACCATGGCAGGGAGGACAGCTACATCGGCCTCTTTTGTTTTGTTTTTTATAGCATTTTGCTGCCGGACATACATACATACATACTTATTTCCTCTAGAATGAGATTACATCTAGAAGTTCAAGGTGAAAGAGAAATGGCAGTGGCTGAAAGCAACACCACTGCTGCCTCCTGCAGAGGTCTAAAACTAAGTTTAGCCAAGAGTGTTGAGTTGAATTTGAATTGCTGCTGCTGAATTTTAGGTGGGCTTTTATGTTTTGTGTATGTGCACATACACATTTTCTTTTAGCTGCCTGAACACTCTATGAATGGAAACCTGGGGTAAAGTTTGAAGAAATAGTAATATTAATAGTAATAATAATACCACCTCACCTGCTTTTTTTGCAGATTCTGAGTCCCTTCTGACTTGCTAAAAATCAGTGCCCTGGCTTCTTAATATTTTGAAGGAAAAGAAAACACAGAAACAGCATAAACCCTAATAGGAGTACAATGAAAAGTGTCTCTCCAATGTCAAGTAGGAGGAACCTTCAGAAAATTCTGGCTCTGTGGACTTCCAGGGAAGAAATGGTGGACTGAAGATGGTTCCATGAAAAGCAGAGCTGATGACCACAGTGGAATGAGGAGCCGGTGAGTAGACCGGCTCTTTCATAATTCCTCTGGACAAGGAGAGGACTTAAGATCACCCGCAAATGCTCCAGATGGTTGTTCCTTGTGAGGAGACTGGAAGACAATGGTCTCTGGTGGGTTTAGAGCTCTGGGAGATGAGGGAATAGTTATCTTGCTCAAACTGCAGTTAGCACCTTTGAAAGGACACTAACTTTGCATATTTCCTTTTCTAATCACTTTTGGAAATTGCTTGTTAACTGCTTTTCAGCTGTTAGGAACCTTTGGATCAACAAGTTTTACAGCACTGGGTGAGTTCCCTTCAATCCTTAGCAAAAGAAGTTTTAACCACAAATGTAAGAACTTTAAAAAAAATGGGGGGGGGGCAACAGACAGCAAAAGGATGATTAAAACTTTGATTTTAGAAAGTTACAAACAGACTAAGGGTCCAGATAAATTTGAAATAAGATTTTGGAATTATCTATAAAGAATCCTTCCCATGGGAAAATACGTTTGTTTTGAATTCTAGATAGATAGATAGATAGATAGATAGATAGATAGATAGATAGATAGATAGATAGATAGATAGATAGATAGAACGGACTTTAAAAATTGGACACTAGATGGAACTAGAGTTAATTAAAGATTATAATTAAAGGAAGAACACTTAACTTACAATTACGGAATGAAGCAAAATATTTTAACATTAGACATACTGAAGGATATTTTTGAACAATGGGCCCAGAAGTTGATTTCAAGAGTGTCTGCTTCTATAGATAGTCTGTGTTTAATAGAAGTTATGGAAGAGAAACAAGTTTTACCTGTCAAGATCGAGACTGATTTGAAAGTGGATTTAAAAATGGGCCCAGGCTACAAAAATGACATGGAAAAAGATGTTATGCTGGACATACAAAAGAAAGTGGCTGATGTCTTAATAATTAAAAAGGGTATACAAATAACAAACCAAGAGAATGACCTGGATATTTTTCTCTATATTGGATTTACAAAAGAGTCTTGTTAAAGTTTTGAAGAACATTGTGAGAAGGGACAAAAGAAAAAAAATGAAAAGAAATCAAGTTCTACAACATTATTTGATGGGACTAAAGATCAAGATTGTTAGAAGTAAAAGGAAGGAAATAAAGTTCCTTTTATTTGATCAAGGTTAAAATAGTTGTTATCTCTGGTAACCCTTAATGGACGTTTGCTGACATCAGGACTGAAGTGATGAGGCTTTATAGATTTGTTTATAGAGAAGAGATGCATTTATTTTTAAGAGAAAGTGGTAAGTTACTAAAATTGTTATACTTGTGATGAAGGAGGAAGTCACTTCTTTATATTTTTTTTTCTTTTTCTTTACTAGATTCTTATTTTTCTTTCTTTTCTCTTTGTATTTCTCTTTTTTTCTTTTCTGCACCTTCTATTTTTTATTTCTTTAGTTTATATTTGTTTTTACTATTGTAACTGTCATCTTTAATAAAATTACTATTAAAAAAGAAGAAAATTCTGGCTCTGCAGTATGTCCTGCCCTCTGTGGCTCTTCCACTCTTCAAAAATGTTCAGTGCAGCCTCCTGGCTACCCAAAGATGTCCTCCCTGTACTCAGCAAAGACCAAAGACAACCCACAACCCAGTACAGCAGATACTATGTATTGGTTTCTTTACTGATATGCAAGAATGGTTTCTCTTCCTTGGTCAGTCTTGTATCAATATATCTGCTGCATCTTTGTCTGGTGGTGGTCTTTAGTTTAAGATGCCATTTTCTGAAAGCTTGGGCCTAACTGAGGGTGATCCGTCTAAATGATGTCTTCTGAACAGATGATCAATATTGGCCCAGTTGCACTTGAGATAACAGAGTTACAAAAGGTGGGGAGCCATGTGTTTAACCTCATGTTAAGATCTGGTGCATCATCTGTTGATTTTCTACAGAAAATCAGGGTTATAAAACTTGCAAGGAACATTATAGATAGCTAAAGAGGTTATTTATAGGCATTTGGGGATTTATGAAAAATATGCTTTGCAAAATTCAGCATTGAATCCACCAGCTCAGATGTTACTGTAGTGGGATGATCGCTGAAAATAAACTATGATTCATATGAGCAATGTAATGGTGAAAAATTCAAAACTTGCAACTTGCCCAAGCTCCCTTTTCTTTTCCTATATGTGGGGGGGGGGGGGGACAGAATTGCATCTTACTCTTGGTCAGTTGATATTTGTGCCTTTTTGTGGATTAGTGTTACCTGAACAGTTTTGTGCCAGCTGCCTTTGTAAGTGCAATTTCATGGAACGTGGGAATTCATTAGAAGTATTTTTATGAGATTTCTACTTTTGTTGTGTTGCCCAAATACAAACAAAAAGACCCATGGAGGAAGGAAGGAAAGGAGAAGAGGAGGAGGAGGAGGAAGAAGAAGAAAAAGGAAAAGAAGAGGAGCAGCAACAATAAAGCATAATGTAATGGTTTAATTGTAGTGTCATATAATAAGCTACTATAGCCATTGATCTATATTCCTACACCATATTCTGCACTAGGGAACTTTCTTAGTATGTAGAAGCTCTAAGGTATATCTAGGCATTCTAAGTAGCAGACATGAGAGATGCTTCAAATCTTTGAAAATGTCTTTGAATTAAAGGTGGTAAAAGCAGTTTTAGATACCATCGTTTTATATATCCGCATAACCAGAATTGATCTTAACCAAATAAGAAAATTCTACTGCAGTATCAATTGGCATATTTTAATCTCTTTATTTGGAGATGAAAGGCAAGTGGGTTCCACCTTTTCATCTAAAGTGGCTGATTAATACATCTGGAAACCTGTTTTTTTTAATTGGAATTTATGAGAAATTTCTATTCTGCATATTCGCAGCACATTCTGCTGCTTCTGCCATATTCTCCAATGAATATTAACATCCTGAAGAACAGCAGAGTTGTTTTGCTTCTGTGGTGGTTCATTTCTGAAGTGTCAACACTCATTTAAAGAGCTAGTGTTCTGAAGGCTCTTGATTAGATGCTCCATGTTATGAATATGAACATTTGTGACAATCATTGTTTACCAATAGAATCTTATAGAATGTAAATTATAGGGCTGTGTAGTACTTGCTAAAATAGTTGCTGTGATAGCTACAATGAAACATTTTTCAAAAATACTGTAATTCTATCATCCTTACATTCATATTAACTTAATGGTAACATTTCTCTGATCTCTCTTTGAAAAATGCAGCACCATTTAAATAAGACTGACTCTCTCTCCCTCTCCCTCTCTTTTTAAACTGAATTCACGGACTTGCAGCAGTGTGCTATGCATAAGCTCTAGAGGGCCATGATCTTGATCTTGTGTTCTTAAGTTGTAATCTTTCCTAAATAATAAAAGCTGGACCTAAATATGTAGCAGAATAAAGTGGATATAATGTTAAAGCAGGGGGATTCTCCAGCCATACAACTTGAGTGGCTTGTTCATGAAAGCAAGACCTTTAAGGAAGAAATCTCCCATACTTTGTAAATATGCAGTCCAAATAGAGGGGGAAATGCAATGATATAAGCAAGGAACCCTGAAACTTTTTGTCTCCTGCTAAAAACAGTATTCAACATATTTTGGTCTCCTGGAATTACTACTACTACTACTACTACTACTACTACTACTACTACTACTACTACATTCTACCATGCATTGTGAAATCAATCCCAAGGGTAGTCAGTAAACATATAGCATCATTCTAAAATCCAATGAAATACACAAACAACAATATCAAGAACACAAATATTTGATAAACAGGCTCAATTATTAATTAAAGGACTCTAGCATGTCAAAATGTATATAATTACATTAAAAGAAAGAGCTCTTACTTTCATGGCTGGGATCTAAGACAATACCATAAGGAGAGGGGAAGTAAGAAAATAGTGTTAGGGAATCTGACCAATGTTGTCTCTAGAAATCAGACTGGATATAAAGTGAACAAAATAGAACTGTACAGGCAAGAAAATGATGGGGTAAGGAATTGAATTAACTAACCAAATTTTTTGCTAGACATGAAGGATTAATTTTAATGGTTTGTAGGTAATAACACTCACAGCAACAGAAAATTAGCAAAATAGGGACACAGATTCTACTACAGATCTTTCAATCTCCATGTTTACCCAAAACCAAACCTCCATGACTGATACCATCCTTGCCCTGCCTTAAAGATTTCTGGCTGATAGATATGGGACTGTGAAACATTTCAATGTTTTCTTCTTGAATACAGTCCTGGTGTAAATAAAGCTGTATTCTGGGCATTGACTGATTTTTAAAAAATCATGTAACAAAGGCTTTCAGCAATGACATTGCCATTATGGTAATAGTAGGTAACATGGCACCCTTCAAAGATGTTGAACTTTTAAGTCTCAGCAATCACAATGAGTAGGACCAGCGGAAAGGGAAGTGGAAAGTTGTAACACAGCATCTGGAGATACACAAATTGTCATGCTATGTATCTGCCTAATGGAAGGAGGAAATTTCACCTAAGTTCAATCCAGGATCTATGTTAGGATAAACTAAGCATGAATTTGAAAAGCCAATGAACACACAAATTTTTGGTATTAATTTAAATAGCTGATGTCATCGGAAAGGTCATAAGGAAGCTATGAGAAGGTCTTACAGGATCACAGAGTTGGGAGAAGCCATCAAGCAATCCATTACTCAAGGCAGGAATCCAAATTAAAGCTTCCCTAACAAATGGTCAACCATAGACTTCATAGGGTGAGTTTTATGTCTTTCCCTATGTTTGTAACACACACGTATATACATATGCATATACATACACACACCTACTTGTTCCATTGATAGTGATAACTTTGAAGAAGTCAATTCTTTTCTTAGGACTGAATTAGGGTGAGAAAATTTTTCCTCTACTGCACATTCCCCCAATTCTTTTTTCTTATTTTTCTCAACAGAATATGCTAAATGATTTTTAAAGTTATTATTTTAGTTCTTTTCTTTTCTTTTTTTCTTTTTTGCTTTTCATTCTAAGCACATTTGAACTCATTATTGTTCTTATTTTTTCTAATATCTTTGTTAAAATATATAATAAGCTTGTGAGTCATTTCTTCCATAAAATAAGCTCTGAAAAAAAATGCAGTATAAGGTTCAGATGTACCATAAAATAGACTGTCAACCCATTAAAACTACTATTAAAAACCTGCAACAACTAAAACAAACAGTACTTACAAACTTTTAATGGCTTTTTCCAAAACATATTTGCAAACAGAACAAAGAACCAGAACATGTACACATAGTCCTCACCTGACAACCACAAGACTCTTTATCATCTTTAAAAACTCAATCATGTCCCCTTCTGAAGTGCTAATGGATGATAGTGTAAAATAAACTGCTAGTCTCTCCTAAGAACTGTTATTCTGAAAGAGATCAAATTGCACAGAAAACTTTACTGGTAAATAGAGACAAAAGTTCTTACATGTCCTAAAGGCAAAGGTGTCCTATGACTACCAGTGGGATACGCATTTTGATGTGAATCTTACTCAATATCAGAAATAGATAGCCACCTTCTTTATCCGATCCAGAACTTTTATGAAATTCCTCTATAAGAATTAAAGGTAGTAATCAAGGTCTGCTTCCAGATGTGATACAGAGAGAGAGGTGAGCAACAAGGATATATTTTGGCCCCTGCCTTGTTTAATCTGTTCATTAATTCTATGATCAAGCCAGTGAACAATTCAGATAGTCACACCCCCCAAATGACAAATTTTACTATTATCACTGTTTGCTGAATAAAGAGGCAATGCTCTCCCCCCCCCCACACATATCTGCAATGGGAAAGAGACAGATTAAACTTTGTTTCATACAGTGTAATTTCAGTATAATTGAGAAGCCCTGTGCTACCTTATTTGTTTGCTTTTAATCTAATATTGCATTAGATGACACTTGGAAAGTCAGGAGCACTTAGGCCCTGAGTATTAGTCCTGAGTCTTTAGTTGTACTAAAGAGGGGGAGGGAGGGGGAGGGAGGGGGAGGGAGGAGGGGAAGGAGGGAGGGAGGGAGAGAGAGAGAGAGAGAAGACTCTTTATAATCTTAAAAAACTCAATCATGTCCCCTTCTGAAGTGGAAACAACATTTATCTAGCAGAATACACAAATGCTAATGGATGATAGTGTAAAATAAACTGCTAGTCTCTCCTAAGAACTGTTATTCTGAAAAAGATCATATTTCACAGAAAAAAAACTTATTAGTAAATACAGACAAAAGTTCTTACGTGTCCTAAAGGCAAAGGTATCCTATCCCAAGACTACTGGTGAGATGTGCATTTTGATGTGAACCTTATTCATGACCCTTCAGTTTCTACTGATCAGTTGATTGGAAATGTGGCCTTTCAGGAATGGTTTTTGACAGAGGAATAAGTTTTAAATAATCCAATCATGTTGGGAGGAATGATAAATTAGGTTATTTTTCACTATACTCTTTCCTAACTAATAAGAATATGTGCAAGCAGGACACACCTATTTAGATCTCTTAAATGTTGCCTATACTACTCAATTGCCACTCAAGGAATAGTGGCTCCATAAAGGTTTTGGTTTGTGATCTCCCCGCCCCCCCGCCCCCACTACAGTTATGCCTTGATAAATATATTGTATGTTATTGGTGCAAGAAAATGATATACCATATTTCCAATTCCTAAAAATATTTAAAATGGTTTGAACATGTATAGTTTTTTTAACGTTTTTTAATTAAAATGAGAGTATGGCAAGGAAGGAAGGAAGGAAGGAAGGAAGGAAGGAAGGAAGGAAGGAAGGAAGGAAGGAAGGAAGGAAGGAAGGAAGGAAGGAAGGAAGGAAGGAAGACCATTTCCCTTTGAAAAGATCTGGGTTTAAAGTGTCAATCTTTCTTTACATATACTAAATCCAGGTAGATGTGGATTACAGATCTCTGAATGGTTTACAGTAGAATGTCAAGTTTTTCTGATTCAGAATTATGAAACAATAGAAACCACAAAATAAGTGTCATTATCAATCCAAACTTCACTGCTGAGATGAGAAAGAGTTGAGATAATGTGGTTGGTGTATTTGTTTAGAAGAAGTATGAGAAATTCCTGAATTCAAAACTTTTTAATTTTAATGTATGGGGCTTTGTTTTTGTTTCTGAATTTTTTTTCTTCTTATGTTTGAATTATATTTTGATTGACAAATTCTACATTAAAGAAAGAAAGAAAGTAAGGAGACTTCCTATGACCTTGAAGTCCATTCTTGATCAATCTTTAGTTTTAGTGAAATCAGAAATTGAGAAAGGAATGCTTATATTAGGACTAGGTTTAAATGAAATTGAGATAGAATATCTGAAGGAGATAGGATGATTGCTTCACTGATGGGAAGTATGAGCTATATTGACTTTTGAAAAAGGAAGTTAGAAGTTGTAGAAATCATTGTGCAGCAGGGATGTGAGAAAGATAAGCAGTTGAGAAGATAGTAAAGAGAATAGTAAATCAATCAAGGTCTGCTGAATTTACAGACTGAGCGCAGGTTACGTTTCGCCTAGAGTGCAATATTGCACAATCTGGGATGTAGTGTAAGTAACCAGACTATATGGACAGGAACAAATGGTTGGAATTAACTATTCGAAGGATAATATATTTTAAATGGAATCTTCATAGATTGCTTGCTGCGAAGTTCCGTATGCCTTAATTGAATTGTTTTATTTTAAGATGAACTGTCATCAAAACCTGCCAAGGTTAATGTTTAGAAACTTGCTGAACAGGCCATGACTGTTTGATTTGGATGAAGAAAGAGGTTAGTGGCAATAATAATGATTCACATTTCCTGGGACTATTGGCTGAGTTCAGCCAAATGGTGGTACGATACCAAAATTACTATAGAAATGCTCCTGAATAGGTTGTCTATCCCTGGTGAATTCTATGGATGAACACATACACTATGAAAAATGGAAAGGCATAGGTACAGATGATGTAACTGGAGAGATGTTAAAATAAGGATGTGGATTGTTTCTGGAGTGACTATAAGATTTGTTCAATACATATGCAAAGACTACATTTGATCCAAGAATTGAAAGAATGTCATTCAACAATGTCTATGTTCAGGATCACTTGCATAGGAGTAGTATGACATAACGTGGACCTGGAAGGTAAGACAGACTGAAAGATTCTGTTGTCTCTGCTCTACTCTTTTGCCTGTTGATGCTGTAGGAATGAAGGAAGAGTAATTCACAACACAGAAGGGAAAAATGGAAATTGAGGTATGTGAAAAAATGAAATGAAGTAAGTCTGAAATCTATGAGGCACATTCTTGCATTGGGACATGAGGATGCATTTTTGGATGTTACACTAAGAATGGTTAGTTCTAATTGTCTTTCTATCTGTATATTTTAATAAAGAGGAAGATTAATGAAGTATCCAGTGGAAGTTTTAGTGAACATTTCTTTAATCAATTCACACTTCCACTAAAGTGGGATTTAAATTAAAACTTGTCATGGAGAGTCTTTATTTCAATAAGAAGTTCTAATCTGCCCACACAAATTAGTAATATATTTACTGCATATTTAGAGTGTGTGTGCTTTAAATGGATTTATTGTTGTTACATTTTTTATCTTGTCGTTGTCTGTTGAATCATATGCCACTTGCCACATGGAGAGAAAAGAAAGAATGAAGTAAATAAATTAACTATACTTGTCAAGTTTTGGAGCAAAAGACAACATGAATGTCACTTTTTTTTTTTTTAATTTGCGAACACTAATAAAGCAATCAGGCACATTTATGTTTCATTGATTGACACAGAATGACAGCATGCATTATTTATGAGAAGAAAATATGTGCTTGTTGGCTGTTTGTTACCTACAATTTATTTCAATTTTCAAAATGAATAGAAATGAATATTTGTTGTTTCTCACTGATACAAATATTGGAAAGCTTAGTGGCACGCTTGGTGTTGATTTTTTACCCGTTTGATTTTCATGGACCTATGTGTTAGCCAGTTTGGTGTAGCAGTTAAGGCCCCAGGCTAGAAACCATGAGTTTTATTCCTGCCTTAGATGCAAAAAACAACTGGGTGACCTTGGGTCAGTCACTCTCTCTCAGCCCTAGGAAGCAGGCAATGGCAAACTACTTCTGAAATCTTGCCAAGAAAACTTCAGGGACTTGTCCAGGCAGTCACCAGGAAACAAGATTGACTCAAAGGCACATACACACACTCAAATGTGTTAATTATATAGTTGCATAGATACCTTTTATCCTTATAACTATCCTTATTTGACCATATGTAAGATGGTACCCCAAATTGTTTCAACACTGTACCTGCATTCCAGTGTGACCAAGAAGTATAACCCAGGATGTTTATGTAAATATGACCATATGTGATTAAGAAAAGGGACAGGATTCATTGCTATCCTTATGATATCTATGGTGTCTGGTTTTATTTCCTTCCAAATGATTGAACAGATTCAGCTTATTGAGAAAGGGGAAGTAAGAAGTGCAGTTGATTTAGAACAGACATAGGTACTGCAGTGAACCTAATGGAGAACTGGCATGTTCCACCTGTTTCTGAACGCAGCTCCAGGGTTGTATGATGGTAGAACAAGCTTAAACTTCCTTGTCAACTCCAACCTTCTGTTTAGGAAAGGGGAAAAGAACAGAAAAAGGCACTACAGAGCACTTTTTGCCCCCAATCTGAGGCCTTCCAGATGTACTGAGATATAATTATAGATTTTCTAGCCAGCAAGGCCAAAGGGCATTCTGGAAGTTGTGGTTCCAGCATCTATGGGTCGTGCCAGGTTAGCAAAGGATAAGGATTGGAAATCTCTGAAAGTTGGAAAAGGAACACTCCCTACCATCTCTTAAGAGAAAAGTTCATTTGGGAAAAGGGGGCATTATGAAGAATTCATTGCAGTAAAGTAGTCCCTGGCCTCATTTTGGTTGAAATCACAAGGAATCAGAAAAAGGAGAGAACTTCCTACTTTTTCTTTCCTCCTCTTTAGGAAAAAAAAAAAAAAGAAGGGAAAAGAAAGAATCTCCTAGTTTTAATTTACTTATTCTGCACATAGAAAACTAGAGAACATAATGTTCTATAAGAAAGCAAAATAAAATGATTAATATTCACAATCTTGATTCTCTAGCACCCAATTGATCCATCAAATTTGGATTATATCCAATTTAGAAACTAGTCCTTACAAGGCCATCTTCACCCTATCTATCATCTATCTATCCATCCATCCATCCATCCATCCATCCATCCATCCATCCATCCATCCATCCTTTTTGGCACACATCTTTGACTCTGATCTCTAAAAGTCACTATTGTTTAGACCCATAAATAATTGTATTGGTTTGCTGACAACTACAGACAGATTGCAGTCTCTCTCGTGTTCTGTCTTATGTCATATTCATTCCTATTGGAACATCTACAATAGCCTGAGAATTCTTCTGTGGTAGATGATCTACTATCCCTTAACCACACCTCCTACAAACTAACAAAATCAGGAACATTTTTTTTATTGCCATTTTGTCCTAAAAGAAATTGTTCCCCATAGACCAAAAATCATAACTCTACTCACTTTAGCAATGTCATGATATAACCAATCACATACCCCAACAGATTAAAATTCTTTTTTAAAAAATGTGTAGAACCAGCCACAAAGGTTTATCTATTTGAAGTCTAGACTATAGACCAAACTTCCTAAGCTATCCTCCTGTTCATCTGACAGTTATGCTAATTTCTGATCCATTGACATCTTACAGCAGTAGGGCCAGGAACTGCAGAAAGAAGACGACTTCCCAGAATTACAACATTTCCCCATCCAGGAAAAAAAAAAAAAAAAACATAGTAACAATTGTGTGCAACTTGGTTAGCCACAAGTTGGACAGCCTAGACAACGGTGTGCCTAAAGGCCTGATTATCCCTTCAGGCTGATAGATGGGATATAAATGCTATACATAAATCCATCCATGAAGCTTCAAGGCTCTGCAGAGATTTAAAACTGGACTCTCTCATCCACTATTCCGGACACATCTAACCTGGCAATACTGAGCGCACAATGCCTTTCAAACCTCTTCCTCCTCCCTATTCACTACTTTCATTATCTCTTAGAGGGAGACTGGAAATGACTGGCAGCTATTTTCCTGCTCTCTGATTCCAAGGCAATTCCTTGTGATCTCAGAAAAAGGGAACAGAGTTGACAACAATCAGCTTCATTCTTCTCCTCAGTCCTTGAATTCAGGGCAGAGCATCTGTAGCCTCCTCAGCTCTTCCTTTCTATTAGTGGCTCATTCATGAGTAGTTTCTTTTTCCTTCTCCTTACTCACAGGTAGAGGAGGGCAAATAGCTTTGGGGTAAAGTATCCATGACTTCCCATTCTCTTTGCAATGGCACTTTTTCTAGTCATCCCCTTCAAACATTTAACGTTTTTCTCCTGAGTCTACTGGCTCAAATCCCTGAGTCTTACCATTTTTATGGCTTCTCTATAAATATACACAATTCTTTCCAGCTTCTACTCTTAAGATTACAGTTCCCCCATGCCAAATACCACAGGAAGTAAGGAAGAGTGTATTAGGATGATGATGATGATGATGATGATGATGATGATGATGATGATGATGATGATGATGATGATATCCATTCAATAGTGTCTGATTCTGGGCCATTCTATGGACCAGCTCTCGCCACATTTTTCAATTTTGTATGGCTTCTTTCAGTTGTTTTATGCTCTGGTTGGTGTTGGCTTTCATGGTTTCTAGCCACCAAATTTTTTGGCGGCCTCATTTCTTTTTACCACTGACCATTCTGAGCATAACTGCCTTTGCCAGTGAGTTTGATCACATGACATGGCTGAAATAGTAAGGTGGAATTTTGTGATTTTGCCTTCCAATGATATGTCTGGTTTTATATGCTCCACAACTTGCTTGTTTCTCACCTTTGCTGTCCAAGGAATGTGCAGGAAACCTCTCCAACACCACAGCTCAAATGAGTTGATTTTCCTCCAGTCTAATTTTTATTTTCATGGTCCAACTTTTGCAACTGTAGGTACCTATGGGAAACACAATAGTGCAGACTAATCTGCATTTAGTTGCCAGGTTGATGTCCTTGCTTTTCCATATTTGATTCACACTCATTGTTGCTGTGTGACCTACTGACATTTGACACTTTATTTCTGGACTGCCTTTACTACTTTGATCAATCTGCAATCTTAGAAAAGTGAATTCTTACATGCATTCAATCTCTTCACCGTCAATTGCTATTCTGACATTTCCATTCCTACAATGGTCATGAGCTTGATTTTTTTTGATGTTCAAGAAGAGGCCACATTTTCACTTTCTTCTTTAATACTTTTGATCAGATGTTTCAGGCCTTCTTTGCTTTCTGAGATGTGTCATCAGCACATCGAAGATTGTTGATGTTCCTTCCTCCAATCTTTACTCTGATTGTTGATTCTTCAAGTTCCAGCTTCCTCATGATCACTTCGGCATACAGGTTGAATAAGAAAGGTGAAAGAACACAACTTTGCCACACTCCTTTCTCTATCTTGAACCAATCAATGCTCCATATGGTGTTCACACAGTGGCTTCCTGATTTGTGTACAGTGACTGCAGCAGCTTCACCAGATGTGTTAGCGCGCCCAGGTCTTCTAGGGCTCTCCACAGTTTGTCATGGTCGACACAATCAAAGCCTTTCTTGTAATCAATAAAGCAGATGTAGATGTTCTTTTGAAATTCTTGAGATTTTTCCATGATCCAGCATAGATTTGCAGTATGGTCTTAGTGCCACAACCTGCTCTGAAGCCAGCTTGAACATCTGGTAATTCCCTTTTGATGGTGAGTGCCAGATGTTGTTGTATGATCTTAAGGAGCCTCTTGCTAGTGGGAGGGATGAGGGCAATTGTGCAGTAGTTGGAGCAGTCCTTGGAGTCACCCTTTTTTGGCAATGGAATGAATACTGATAGTTTCCAATCCTGTGGCCATGTGTTCATTTACCAAACTTTTTGGCACAAGGCTGAGATGGTTGTGGGAGGTAGAGGCCACAGCAATTCTGCAGGGATGGTATCTACACCTGGGGCCTTGTTGTTTGGCAGTTGGCCCATTGCCCACACAACTTCTTCCTGAAGGATGGCTGGTTCTATTTCTGCTTCCCTTTCCTCATCATCCTGAGGAGGCTGGGCCTCTTTGCAAATACTCTTTGCCAAGTATTGGTATACTTTGGACTAATCATTGCATCACTTTCCAGAGCCAAGTCATAAATTTGTTTCTCTGCGATGTGATAGACCAATTGATTTCTCTTTTACCGGTATGAATGCCATTATCTATATTTAAATGTTGTATGAGTTGGGAATAATTAGAGACTCAAAATTAGTAGGTACTTTTGGACACATAAACAAATCCAATCCTTATTTCCCCAACCCTAAGAATTCATTTCCAGAAGTATTTGGCATAAATTATTTGCACTGAACTAGAAAAGGCAAATTCACGAAAGCATTTGCACTCTGGCAAAGTGATTATCTGAGCAATAAATACTAAGGGGAAGTCAGGACATGCTACCAGTTAACGGTGATACATAGATGAAGGAAATGCTCACTTTAAACCAACAAATCATATGAGAAGATGTGTTAGAAATGTGTTTAGTTCATATTTTTATATGAACTAAGCTAATGTATTTGCAGTTCTTGTCTTGGTATAGAATTCTCCATTCAAAAAGTGGGCACCAAAATGCAGAGACCAAAAAGGTGACATTTTAAAAAAGGCATTATATTAGTGGAAGTTGATTGCAGAAATACACATACATTAGAAAAACGCACATACAAAATATGGAAGGGAGGGAGGGAGGGAGGGAAGAAAATATGCCTGTGGGTAAAATGATGGAAAGAATGGATATGCAAACAGATTCATTTAACACTATTGTTCCAAATATCAAACCTTCAATCTTCTTTGGGTAGAAATACAACACCATTTGTGTGCTACATATGCATTAAAAAAATGTCAGGGCTCAGTCAAGAAGCAAGTTAGTATTTATGTTCAGTTCCTAGATCTCTCTACATTCAATCTTAAGTCTTTTACAATGGTCTGTGCTGGGGCTCCCTGGACCTTGGCTTGGAATTTGTAGTGGGAGGAAAACTTCAGCCTTTCTTCCTAGAACCAGAAAACAGGCTGATTTCATCGAATATCTAGTTCAGTCTCTTCTCCAAGATAGTGGCTTTCCAGCCCTATCTCAAGGCAGTTCTGGGATTTATAAGAAGTTAAACTGTTTTCTAACAAGATCAATGATCTCAAGGGAATAACAATGAGTGGAGTACATTGACATTACTCTCTGCTCAGAAATTCACACAAAAGAATGAGGGGTTTTTTTTGGGGGGGGGACACTATGCGTTCAGAAATAAGAGTGAGTCTGAGAAAGTGGAATATCTGATATGGCTGACAACCACAGCAGAATGAGGAACCTCAAAATTCCTTCCCGGACAAAGGGGAGGACTTCGGATCACCCATAGGGCTCCTTACAGAGGCTTCCCACAATGAGACTGTAAAACAGGTTTTAGAGCTCTGGGAGCTGGGAGAATCCAATCCACAGTTCAGAGCCTTCAAAGAGACACTGGGTGTGTCCACTTCCTTTCTTAATCACTTCTGAAAATGGCTTGTAAATTGCTTTTTGGATACTAAACACCTTCAGAAAGACAAGTTTTATTTCACTAGGTGAGTGGAAATAAGATTTTGAAATTAACTATAAGAGCTGCCCAGAGTCCCCTATTGTGGGGAAGATGGGCGGGGGAGAAATCCAATAAATAATAATAATAATAATAATAATAATAACAACAACAACAACAACAACAACAACAACAACAACTTGGACAACGTTCTTATTTTGGACTTACAAAGGAGATGTGTTACGCTTATGAAAGCGTTTCTGAGAAAAGATAAAGAGAGAATGAAAAGAAATCAGCTTTTAGGACATTACTTAAAAGGAATAAACATCAAGTTTTTTTTTAAAGGATTATAAAGTTGGTTTGTTTGATCAAGGTTAAAATATATGATGTTTTTTTCTTCTAGTAGTTTTCAATGGATTTTTCTTGACCAGGACTGAATGACAGAGGCCTAAAAGATTTGCTATTGGATAAGATATGGGGAGGAGATATTTTTTTATTGTTATATGTTTAGAGAAAGTGATGGGTTATGATGTTAAAATTGAAATTTATGACAGAATTTCTGAGAGGAGATGAAGAGTAAATGATAAGAAATTAATTTGTGGGATATTATTTGAAGGGTTTAAAGATTTTCTGGTAGCTCTTAATGGAATTTTTTTATTAAGTTTGAACAACAGGTTTTATAGGTTTGCTTATAGATATAAGATAAAATATGGGAAGAGATTTTTGTTGTTATTTTATTTTTAGAGAAAATGATAAGTTACTGTGTAAAGAAAAGGAAAGGAAAGGAAATTGTTTTATTTGTTTAATGTTATAGATATTGTTATTTCTGGTAACTCTTAATGGATTGAGAGCTGATTAAGATTGAATGATGAGGTTTTATTATTTACTAATAGATAAAGGATTTACTAATAGGTAAAAGATGAGATACGGGATGAAGAGATCTTTGGTTGAAATGCTACAGAAGATGATATGTTACTGAAATTGTACTTATCTTGATGAAGGGAGAAGTCATTTCTTTATATATTCTTTTTTATTTATATATTTTTTTATTTTTCCTCCCGCTCCTTTTTTTTTCTTCTTTTCCCTTTGCACTTTTTCTTCTTTTTTTTTTTCTTTTTATATTTTTCTTAGTTGGCATTAGTTTTTTATCTCTGTATTTTTAAATGTTAATAAAAATAATTATTAAAAGAAATAAAATGGCTATACTTAGAAGGAATTAAGATTGTAAAGTACTTCTTAGGAAAAATGATATATAAAGCTTGATATATTCTCATTTATATTCTCATATACGGTGAGCAGAAAACAAAGTGTACTGGGAAAAGTTGCACGCAAAACTGTATAATGAGGAAGTTGCAAATCATAATGAATATGAAATTCCAGCAGTTAAAAATAATAATAAAAATGAGCAGCTGGAGCATATGAAATTGTGACATTGACACTGACAATATTTTAAAGGGCTATCAATACTGGAAATGCTTTGATTGTGGGCTTGATCAAAGTGCTATGAAATTTTGATAAGGATCCGAAACTAATACACATTTTTCATGATTCCCTGGGGCAGGAGAATGAGAATGAGAATTCTTTAAATGTGTGCAGAATTGCTATCCAGAATATCCCACTTTTATTGAGAAATAGCTGGGAGGAATAATCAGCATGGGGGAAAAAAAACAGTGTTGCTAAAATACTGATTATGCCAAGAATTTTGATGGTCCAGATTTGTGATTCATTTCCCTTGGCTTGATTTCTGCTGCCCTTTAGTAGCAATATGGGCTTAAGTTTTTTTAACGATAACTTCTCCAAAAAGCTTTTCTGGGAACACAAAATGTTCTCTGTCCCCACTCAGATATCATTATTCATATCGAAGTATTTGTGCATCTCTAGACAGCATTTACTCAGAACAGCTGCTCTAAGCCACACAACTTCAGAAAAGAAAAAGAAAACCAAAGAAAACCAAAAACCTATTGACTGATTAGAAAAATAATCTCAGCTGCATTCCTTCTTCCATGCACATTTCATAAATGTCAGGTTCGTATTATTTCATGCCCTTATGCTTATTGGATTCAGGTTTTCTGTTATCTGCAATTTCCTAACGTCACGCTCTGGGATGTTCCTAACAATATGACTGTGGCAGATATCTTTACCTAAGCAAGATTATATTTCTGATGAGATTTTACAAATTCACCACATCACTTTGAGGGCAGGGGGAGAAAGAGGGAAACTGAAATAATATTCTAGCCAGGGGCTTCTGATGTCATTTAAAACAAAACAAAACAAAACAAAACAAAATGTTTTTTTCAAAGCAGACCCCTAAATCATCAAATCATGACATTTGATTAGGTATTGCAGATCTGGACTGCAAATATCCAGATGACCACTAGAGAGTAGCAGAGGGTTAAAGTTCATTTGGCAGCCATCTTGTGGTTGATTGGATTTCTGTAGCTCAAATTTGGTAGCCCTGAATTTGCCAGTGGAATGTCTTATAAGAGAGTGTATGTGTGTTTTTGTGCATGCTTACTCAGAAGTCAGTATTTCAGATGGTAAGAATGATTAGGAATGCCCTGTTTTATCACATGTCTTTCATATTCTGCATAACTAATCTTCACAGGAAATTTTATGCTACCCTATTTATCACATTCATACCCAACAGCCTCAGGAAGCTGAAAAACTATAAATTCAGTTTTGAGAAACCATTCGCAGTCTCAAAAAGCTGATAGCATTATAAAAATTACTTAGTTTAATACAGAATAAGAGGTGTTACACAAATCATGTGATAGAACTACCAGTAACAGTTTGAGCTATGAGCTAGAAATTCCCAGTGTAAATTTGTAGGTTGTTGGGGTTTTTTGCCTGACATACTTATACATGGTTAACTGAACCATCATTTGCTTATTTAATTCAATTTTATGGGATTATGATTTTCTGAGTCACAACTAACTAGCCGGGCACAACGCTAACCTAAAATGTGACTTACTAGGTTGTAATTATGGATGTTCCAAACCTGAGTTCATAATCAGTGTAGAGAAACTCAGTAGAGATGCTTCAAGAATATACATGAAAAGATTCATAGTGTCAAGTAATGCTAATTTCTTTTCATTAAAAAATCAAACAATTGTTACAAATAATTACCACATTTATTATAGGTTCAAACATAATGGTATTCAATAAGCTATCCTCCTCTCCACCATCACAAGTCACACATAAAGTAGTTATAAAAAGTTTCATGATAAGTAATCACTTCATAATTATTAGCAATGGTAGGATTACTACAAAAAAGCACCTAGGCTTTCCATAGGTTCTCAGCCGGTAAATCCTGACAGTCAAAAGGCATGATTTTGGTTAATGGTGGTGAATTTCATTTTCTGATGCCCAGCATCAATTCTGGTATAAATGTTTGGATTTGCAGTTTCAAAACTAGCTACATGTAACTGGTAGACTGCCCAAGTTATTACTACACAG
The DNA here is from genome assembly GCF_059951505.1 of Python bivittatus. Lineage (NCBI taxonomy): Eukaryota > Metazoa > Chordata > Lepidosauria > Squamata > Pythonidae > Python > Python bivittatus. Next base: position 6,431,942 of record NW_028277113.1, read on the forward strand.
TCTATTTCAAAGAATGTACCCTTGTTTTGACACAAGTCATAATTGTATGGCATCATGTAGATACAGTACTTTAAAAGATCCTATAAATATGGGTAAAATGCTTTCAAACAGAATATGCTAAACAGGGATATTGTGAAATCCATTTGGAGGATTTCAGACAGGCATCTGCCAAGGATACTTTAGATATCAAAGAGTCTGGCTCACAGGAGATGGCAGCACACGATTTCACTTACTACCTGCCAGGTCTATCATTCTAGGTGATTGAGTGATTGGTACTCATCAACTATATGCCAGGTTTTGTTAGAATCCTCTCCTCCTTTCTTTTACTCTCAAGCTGATCTAATTTACTGCAGAATTTCTGCCTCCTTGATTCCCAGAATAATCAATTAAGCACGTTACAACCCTTTTGGAAACTTAAGTTAGCCTGACAAGGCATCTGCAAGCCTGTAAAATATTTTATTACTTATCTATAATGAAACTGTTTAAGAAATAAACAAATGTTCTGCCTCAAAAATATGGATTAAAGGCAGAAAGTGGGGAGGGGGGGAACTGTCAGATTTCATCTTGCTTTAATTTTGCCACTCCATAGAATACTGCATCTCTTATCCAAAGAACACAGCCCTACTGGGTCTTCTGAAGTCATTTTCTCTCTGTAAGTCCAGATTTGCCACTTTATTTTTAATAAATCAAATCAAAAAAATAGCAAACATCCCAAATCAAGCCATTTTTACATACTGCGCTTCTGTTTTAACACTAACATGTTCTGTTTTGTTTGGAAGTTAGTCTACTTCAATGGACTTGATGTTGTTTGTAGGACCATCTACTTTATTCCACGCCTGCCTGCCTGCTTTGTGAATGTAAAATTTTGCATTATTCCTAATAAAATATGACCGTATTACTTGGCAATAGCTTGTTCAGTCCCATTCTCAAATCACATTTGTTTACTGTCAGTATGCCCATGGCATATTTAAGAACTAGTGCTTCATTGGCTTGGGTATTACTTCAGACTCTACCAAAATTCTTTCCATGTAGGAGGAAATGTACACTAACCCAACAGAACTCAATGGGATATCACTATGATCCTGAGAAGATGATGTGCATAGGAAGGCAACAGCTGCTCAGGTACTAGGAACCCCCAAGATAAATGAAATGCTCATCATAATGAGGAAATCATCATTCTCACATTCATGGGATTGTCACTCAAATGCACATTACTGTCTACATGTGGATGAGAATGTGCATTCATTGAAAGTGCTGTGGTATGCATATAAAGCAAAATCAAATGCATATCTGATTTATACTGTTGGTTCTTCATACAGGATTGAAAACCTGCTTTGGGCTAGGAAGTTAAACTTACATACATATTGAACAATACTATCAACATTAAAAGTAAAGTATCTTCTTAAATCTACTGGAAGTGCAATAATTCTCAAATATCAATTGAATCACAAGTTATTGTGCTTGAGGAAAACAAACAAAAAAAAATAGTATAAATTAAACTGCTTCTCCCCTTCCAGGGGTCTGAAAAAAAGAAAACTGGGATGGCTATATTTGATATGGAACGGTTTGAGTCAAATCCAGCCCCCTATTCTCCTTCAACTTTATCAATACCTAGATGATCCCTTTATAGTTCTAACATGGTATATAGAAATGAAAATTACCTCCTACCAGGATCCTTGTCCATTTCTATTTGGAGTCATTATTTAAATCTACCTGGCACAGGATGAATGGGTTTAGTACACAAACGGCCCATACAATTGCAGAGAATATTGATTTCCTTTACAGTTCACATTCATCATTTCGAGTCCAGGATCTGGATGTTCTGTGATGCCATTATGGAATTTCTGGCATGTATAATTGAAAATGTAGGTGGAAAACAATACCAAACAAAAAAAAAAAAAAAATGGGGGGTGAGAAAACTGTCAGTTAATTACCCTTTCAGATGAGTCAGATTCTGAAAAGAAATATCTTGATTAGGATATTTTTTCCAGAATTCGTATCTCCTTTCAATGGCTTTGTTGATTAGAATTGCAAGAAAGTCCAGGGTGAGGTTATGATCTGGCAAAGAAGTTTGCCTAGATATCACACCCTCCCATTTGCCAACTTTGCATTTAGTGCATACATTCCTAACTATGAACAACAATACTGCCAAAGAGTTCTGTGATGTTTGGAAGCTTGAATTATGTCAGCAGTGCAAGACAAACTAATAAAAGGACATCTTCTAAAATCAGTATCAACCATTCCTTTTTTGCCCTTTGAAAAGTAACCACAGACCTTACAGATTAATGATTTAATTTTATTTTTATTATCTTATTTTTTACTGTGAATACTAGAGACATCTTTTTTTCCCTTCTGACTAATCAAAATAATATAGACTTAACTGAACATACATTTATACTTGCTCCCTAGGGAGATCAAATATTATCTATATAGAAATACTAAATGCAAGAAATGAAGTGTGTGAATTAAGCTGAAGTTTAAAACCCCGCTTGGCTGAAAAAACTCTATCACAGGCTAGAATCCAGCACCATTCCTGTTTGCAAACTATCCAATGGATTCCATGCATGTCCTTCTTGTGTGTATTCACATGCAAGTGTGCGAGCAAACACTTCAAATCAGAGTTCAAGTTTCAAAATGTATAGTGCTTGTCACTGACTTCCCGTTTCTTGGTGCACACCTTTATTTCTCTCTTCACTGCATCCTCCCCACCTCCCGCAAAGAGAGAGATAGAGAGAGAGAGAGAGAGAGAGAGAGAGAGAGAGAGAGAGAGAGAGAGAGAGAGATGATCAAACACAATAGCCCGAAATACAGCATCTAAAATTCAAGTGAAGCCTGCTTGAGAATCTAAGACTAACCGAGAGAGATCACTCACCTCCTTCTTGCTAGTGAAAGCGGCTGTAGCTTTGCTTCCAGCTATGCTGTTCAAGGTTGCTTTAGTTCTTCCTCTGCCTGTGAATCTTAGCTCCAGTGCTGTCTATACTCAGACCTTCCTCTCCCTCTCTCTCTTCCCTCTCCTTCTCCCTGCCTCTCTCCTTCTGCATCACTTTTAACTTGAGCAACTAGCAAAACTGAAGCCGAAGACCCCCTCGGTCTGATTGGTTTGTGTTCAGAACCTCTGCTTAAAAAAGGACCATCCTTCCCAGACTCAGAGCTCTTGCTACTGAGGAAGCTGCAGCCGGTGCTGAATCTGAGGCGCTTTAGGGAACAGGGGCGGAAGGTGTGAAGGAATGTGAATGTTGGGAGGGAAAGGGAGGGGGGACTTGGCTGTACAAACACCCAGTGATTTGCAAGTGAATGAAGGAGGAGGGCATACGCAGGAGGGCTTTGACAAGGACTCCCCTTTATTAGAAAGAAACCTCACTCAAAGAGTTTCATTTCATCTGTTCAGTCCTGGAATAAGGGACATTCATCTCTGTAGCTTGTAAATGAGCTGGGTGGAAGATTTCTTGACTACACTGGCCCCTTTCACTGTGATTTAATGTCAGCTGGGTACGTAACCATCACCTTACGTGGCTGCATTGCCTTTGGCAATCAGCATATTAAAAGATCTTCACATTTAAGAGGAAACTTGTTTGCCTTCTCTCCACCATGTTAAAAAAGAGCAGGGGCAGAAATTGAAACATTGGGAGCATACTTGCTAACTGGACAAAAATATTCCCCTTGCAAAATCAGTAGGGGTTGATTTTGCGAAATTAACATAAGTTTGGTTTTCAGTGTGATCACCTAATCTGTTGAAGCCTTTGCTCATGACTGTACCCTTTGTACAATGCCTACATACAAAAAAGTCCAACACAAATAGTAATAGTAATAGTAATAATCATTCATTAAAGTTGTATGCCACCCAATTCTCGTGACTCAATCTGAACTGTACCATCAGCTTCCAGATCATATCGTGGAACTTCTGGCAGTCCTGGAAGTGAGATGGGTTTTCATAGTGGTTGGGAAGGGCATAGTTCTATTCTTCCTAACATCTCCACCTTTTAAGTTAATTGGAAGTGGCCTATTAATTCTGCTTCAGATGGCACAACTACAGAAATGTCTGCACTTTGGGGAAAGGTATCACTCAGACAACAGAGACTTAATCAAATATCTATTCTTACGGTGTGGTACTCATGCATTATCTTTTGTAGTAGCCAAAATGGAACTACATCATAGTAAATCACTAGGGGATGGTCTCATTTCAAAACTGACCTTAATAACACCTGTTAAAAATTGTGTTTTAAATTGTGGACTTTTCACAATCACTTAAAAAGAGATGGGACAGCAACCTATCCTGGTTTAGAGCCGAAGGATGGTACAACATCTGTTGGATACAACTGTTGTATAATTCAAATCTACTATGAAATCTCAGCAAAAGATTTGAAAATATTCATGGGTGGACATTGTTTTTACTCAGATTTCTAGCTGAGCCTCTTCTTTGCGTGTTACTATATTACTGTATGGAATCAACTGCAACTGCATCTTCAAAGACATGCAATATACCACAGAAGCTATGCATAACAGCCAATATAAGTATTTCCATAAACAAAACAAAACAAAAATTGTCATCAAGCTGCTATTTTCCAATTAAGCTTGTCCACCCTTCCTATTGGTTTTTATGAGAAAGCCCAGTCTTGTTTCAGAGAACCAAAGAGTTCCTTGATTTTAAACATTTTAATTGACCTTGATGGGCCAATAAAATAAATGTAAGTCAGGAGTTCCCAATCCCTGCCTTAAAAACTGGCAATGTTTGTACTGGGCCTCTCCCTAGAACTCCAAAAACAGATTAATTCTGTTGTGATCAATGGAAAATTCTGCCATAATGTCACTCTCACATACTCACATTTCTTATTTCAAGGACAGTCTGTTCTACAGACATGCAACGTATACTGTTGATTAATTGGAAGATTTCTTGAGCATAACTACATGACTTAATGACAGTTTTAAAGCCTAGGATTTTTCACTTGAAAATTTAGCCCCAGCTTTTCTCCAAAATCCCAGCTGAATACACACACAGACACACACATATACATACATACATACACACACACGCACCTGGGATTTTGGAGAAATCAAAACCAGAAGAGAATAGTGGTGACAAGTGACAGCAGCATCAGGAAGAAGGAGTATGAGAATCTGGAGAAGTAGCAGGCCCTGAAGGAAGAACTAGAGAGGATGTGGAAAGTCAAGGCCAAAGTGGTCCCAGTGGTGGTAGGAGCACTCGGGGCTGTGACTCCTCAGCTTGCAGAGTGGCTTCAGCAGATCCCAGGAACAACATCAGAATTCTCTGTCCAGAATAGAATAGAATAGAATAGAATAGAATAGAATAGAATAGAATAGAATAGAATAGAATAGAATAGAATAGAATAGAATAGAATAGAAATCTTTATTGTCATTGTACAACTTGTACAACGAAATTAATGCCACCCCAGTGCAGCTTTAAAAATATAAAAACCATAAAACACATAACACACATAACACACATAAAACACATATAACACAACCTTCACATTCCATATTGCACAACCCCTGATGCTGCATTAATACTGCACTATACGACAGAATTCAGTATTGTTGCAGCTCTAAGATAGAAGCTATTCTTCAGCCTATTGGTCCTTGTTTTCATTATGCTGTACCGTCTGCCAGATGGTAATAGTTCAAAAAAAGAATGTCCCGGGTGGGATGGGTCCTTAAGAATGTTTTGAGCCTTCTTAAAGCAGCAGGAACTATAAAGTTCTTCCAAAGAGGGGAGAGGGCAACCAATGATCCTCTGGGCAGTGGAGAGTGAGTGCTAGGAACAGCTAAGATGGTGCGCAGAACCCTCAAACTCCCAGGCCTCTGGGAGATTGAGGAAGACACATGCCACCCATAGGGGTGAGAGGAGATTTTTTTTTTAAAATGAAGTAATAAGGATTATTGATGCTATGTATATGGGAAAGTAAAACAAACAATATTTATATAGATATAGGAATGCCTCCTTCTTATATAGATATCAAACAATATTTTAAAATGTATATTACAGTAACCACTATATAAGGAGAAAGAGGAAAAAATGCATGTATATTGAATTTTACTACCTTTGAAATAAGTTAAGGGCAATATTTGGACAAATTTGTGATAGTTAAAAAAACGAAGAAATACAACTTATCATGAAGGCAATAGCATCAATCAAAAGGAAGAAGAAGAAAAAGAAAAGAAAGCAATGTGATAATGTTGTTCTGAACATCAAGAAGAGGAAAATCTGGGTGATGTGTGTGGCTGAAGGAAATCCCATGAGCTAAGAAAAAGGAGATTGAGAAAGTAAGATATTGATAAATAGAAAATGTACTAAAAGCTTTGGTTGAATTTGCTTTGATTCAAACCTTCTCCTGCAATCTTGGGTTATGTGTGTGTGTGTGTGTGTGTGTGTGTGTGTGTGTTTTAATTTAATTTATGTTTAACTGTTTTTGATTGTTATGTAGTTTTAACTGTTTCTATGTTTGTATGCTGCTCAGAGTCATGTTTTTTGTGAGATGGGCATGTATATAAATATGCTAAATAAATAAATATCAATATATCAGAGAAGTTTCTGTGAAAGGCTTTTAGTGTCAGTGTGTATACATACAGATACACACATGCATACACATACATACATTCATACACAGAGATTTTTGCCCTGACGTTGTTATAACCTGGAGTAGATCTTCAAAAATCAGCTTCTTCCAACTGCTCACTTTGATACAGCAATTTTCAAATCCTCCTAAAATGTTTTATTGTCTTTTTTTTCTTTTCTTTTAATCCTATGGGGATTGCTTATGACTAGCAATCTGGATTTATTTAGGGGCATAATCCCTAAACTGACTCCTTTATAAATGCAGAGTCCAGAGTAGCACAAACTTCCATATACTACAGTTTAAAAATATATATACAGCACTTAGGAAACAGCAAGCTTCTTTAAACTCCAAAAGGCTTACTTGGAATGTCCACTATAGGTAAAGCAATTGCATGAACATTCAAAAGGGTACCAACCTCATTGAAATCAGCAAAAAATTCCCTTTAAAGAAAAATGTTTAGAAAACATATGGAAGGAAGAGGTGCTTAGGGGCAGAAGTCCTAACTTCCATGTATGCATCAAATAATGTGATATGTATATAATTTACATGTGTAAGATTTGCAGACTATTGGTAGAGTAGCCATGAAGTCTTGAAAAGATATTCAAATGCCATGATGTGCCTATCCCTCCAAAGATGAGAATTATACAAGCCATAGTATTCCCTGTGACACTCTATGGAAATGAAAGTTGGACTTTGCAGAAGCAGGATAGAAACCATGTTGATGCTTTTGAACTTTAGTGTTGGAGAAGACTCCTGAAAATACTGTGGATAACTAAGAAAACAAACCAATGGATCATCAAACAAATCAGCCCAGAGTTTTCACTCCAGGCACAAATGACCAGGCTCAAATAATCCTACTTCAGACACATTATGCAAAGACCTAGCTCTCTGGAGAAGGCTCCAGTGCTGGGAAAAGTGGAAAGACAGAGAAGATGAGGATGACCAGCAGCAAGATAGATGGACTCAGTTACAGTGGTCATGGGTACACCATTAGAAGACCTGAAAGATCAAGTTAGGGATAGATCATCATGGAGAAAATCTATCTATGTGGTTGCTATGAGACAAAAGCAACTTGATGGCATATAATTAATCAGGATTTGGGCACAAGTCATGATGAAAGCATGGAGGATGGGACTTCCCACTACTATTCTAAATAAATATATATTTAGATGAAATAGATAGCCTCATATATCCCTCAATTTTGGAGTGATTATTATATAAAAGTCATTGTGCTAAAATGTTCTTCTGCATTTTTTTACCATTCTCCTGCAATCTAAGGGTAAACATATTCAAGTAAAATTATAATATTTGGGATTCTTCAATTGACTTCAGCTATGGGATGTCTTTTACTGTACTGTCATATTTCCAGCAGTCTCCAATCTTTACTTCATATTCTTTGATTAAATCCTATAACATGCAGAAGAGAAGAAACCAACAGCATCTGCTGCCACCAACAAAGAAAGGAGGAGGAGGAGGAGGAGAAGGAGAAGGAGAAGGAGAAGGAGAAGGAGAAGGAGAAGGAGAAGGAGAAGGAGAAGGAGAAGGAGAAGGAGAAGGAGAAGGAGAAGGAGAAGGAGAAGGAGAAGGAGAAGAGAATCTTTCTTTTTGTAAGAAAACTTTCAGCACATTGGATGACTGAAATTGAACCAGTGTTCAGGAACTGTGAGGAAGCCCAGTGTCTAGTCACCAACAATGTGACCACTGAATTCTTCAAAAGAATTATCATCCTCATCACCACCACCACCACCACAACCATAAAAAATTACTCAGATCTACATAAAAGTCTGCATTAAATTATATGTACAGATGCAATTTAATAAAAAAATAAATTATTGCTAAATATGTGTGTGTGTGTCAGAGGTGGGCAAAATTGTGACATGTGTGTGTGTGGCATGTGTGGTATGTGTACACACATACATGTATGCATGTATGTACATATGTACATACATACATATCTGCATAGTTGTTCACTGTGATGGACAACTACAAAGCCTGTTTCTTTAATTTTAACTTAGACATAGACTGGATAGTCTTCTCTATAAAACTGGGAAATCTATGAAATACCAGAAAGCAGGTATTTCTTTATAATTATAAATCAGAAGGAGTCTGGCTGAGATTCACTGATGACATTTTCATCATCTGGATCCATGGAAACAAAATTTTCATCAAATTCCATCATGTCCTCAACAACTTCCATGCACCATCAACCTCATCCTCATCTTACCTACAGAACAAGTCCATGTCCTTGATGTCACAGTAAAACTGGACAATCAATACTAAAACACTACATTTTACAGGAAACCAATAGATCGCCTACATGCTTCCAGCTTCCAGCCAGGACACACCACCAAAACTATTAAATAGAGCCAGGCTGTGTGCTACAACTCCATTTGTTCTGATCTGTTTGACAGAGATGCTCAACTCATGGAATTAAAACAGGCATTCAGGAGACTGAACTATCCACCAGCAAGATGAATAGACAAATCAATAGAACCAAATCGATTCCCAGGAGGACCTTTTAAAAGACAGACCACAGAAACAGAGCAATAGAACACCACTGGTTGTCACCTACAGCTCACAGCTCAAACCATTCAAATGCATTATTAAGAAGGTATAGCCCATCCTGGATAACTGAATCACTGCATAATGGGTGGTAGTCCCATACATGTATATGGACAATCTCCCAGCCTGAATCAGATTCTCACAAGCAGCAAGCAACAATAGGACAATGATGCTATCATGGGAACAAGACCCTGCAACAAATCCACATGTTTACTTTGCCCCTACATTTATACCAGTAGCACTATAACAGGCTTTAACAAGTACACAAACAAGATTAGAGAAGAATTCACATGTTCTTCCTCTAATGTGATATATGCCATCTGGATTCTACATATGAAAAACAGACCAGACGTTATGCAAAATAATAATAATAATAATAATAATAATAATAGATAGAAGTTTGACATCAGGACTTAAAGCAAAGACAAAGTAATATCAGAGCACTTCAGCCTCCCAGATCACTCTATTGCAATCTTTAGACCACTCTATTGAAATCTTTATTGCAATCATAAAGTAACTATTGGAGGGGGGAGGGAAACCTTTAATTCTGGAGTTGAGCAAGAGTTTGCTGAATTTAAATATATCAAAAGGTTCCAGGCTATCTCAAAAGGTCTTAACAAACACAATGGGCTTTTAACACATTACAGTTGTTAATTGACAAAGTACTTGCGTCTGTCTCACATATAATCTGAAACTGCTAACCTTACATAACTCTCCCTCCACCCCCCATTTAAATCGAACATCAGTTTAGTTACTCCATGAATCTGATGAAGTGAGCTGTTGCTCACAAAACCTTATGTTTTTTAATAAAATTAGTTAAGTTGGAAAATGCTAACTGGTACCACCTTATTCTCCTCACCCCATCAGAGGTATATGAGCAAGTCTGAAAGAAGAAAATGTCTTCTGTTCTCTGCTAATTAAAGCACACGCACGCACATGCACACGTAGGCTGTTTAATCGGTCTGCATGGGCCTAGGCCTTCTGAAATATGTTACCAGATCACAAACCCCAAGACATAAACTAGCACCAAATGCCTGTTTAAAATTGTATTTAGAGTTTATTAAGACACACAGCAGCAAAGAGAAGCACAGTTGGGTGTTAGCCATAAAAAAGATGATTAATATTCCAAGAAATTCAAAGACATCCAAATTGAAGATTGAACTTCAGAGAAAATAGTTTTGTAATAAGTTGGTCAAGGCTTTAAGCACATCCAGCTTAAATCAAAATGCTAATATGCTCACTATACATAGACATTATAGTGCTGGATTTCTTTCTGAGTCCTTGAAGACTCAGGAAAACTTCACAGCCTGGAATGCCTTAAAGTTTTGTTTTGTTTTCTTCTTTACAATCAGCTCTGCTCTGGGAAGATTCAGTGAACAAAAGCAGCTAACAAATTCCTCCCTTGTTATTTATTCAAATAGACATTTTCACCTTACTATATGTACAAGGGATCAAGTGAGATTTTTTCCGATACCTTAGTAGAATGCTACATTGTAACCTTTAGTGTCTATGGTCATAAGGACAGATACTTCCCAGGAAAACACATAGGTATGGTGTTCTGTTTCATGCAGTAGGAATATCTTCCACATTAAGCTGCCATGCACATTGGAAATTGTCTGTATTGAGTAATTGGATGACTAGAGGAAACCCTGCAGAATTTCAAAAAGCTGGTATCTATACACAGAGGTTTGTAAAAACATCAATTGGTTGGTCCCAAGAAAGGGGTTAAGTATTATCAGGTGCCAAGATTTTCCACCAAGGCCTGATAATGGTAGAAATGAAGACTCAAGACTTACGGAATTGTAGAACTTGCTCAGAACAAGCGTATGTGTGTGTAATTGTTATTGAAGAAAATTTTAACAACGTAAAAACCGTAAGAGAAAAGAAAGATAATAAAGAAAAACAGTAAATAGTGAAAAAAGGAAAAGGAAAAGGAAAAGGAAATTTATAAAGAAGTGGTTTCTGATCATCTTGACAGCAGTTATAAATACATTTATATTTTGCCCTCTCTGTCTCTAAAGTTACATCACAGAACTTGCTGAGAACAAGTTGAGGCCTCTGATGGCTGGTAAATTACGGTTTTTAGCAGCAAAGTACTCTGAAGCTAAGTGGAATGGATTTATTGAATCTATAGAAACTATCCATTTTAGAATCGAGGATCTTTCTGAATATTATAATAGAGAGTCACTTTTGTAATCTTCCACAGAAATAAGTCTCACCTCCTTCTACTGAGTGAAAAGTGAATGGTCTTCCTTCATCTTTTGTAGTGAGTTTTTGCCCAGTACTTTTGCTCTTTTATTGGGGATCAATTTTAACTTACCAATTGCAGAAAAGGCCAGCAGTTTCAGTTGGTTTTGATATTTGTTGTGCAGAAGCTTATATTGATTCATCCTATATACTTAGTAGCCCTAAAAATGTATGTGTATGTAAAGAAGAGACAGAAAGAGATTATCAGAGGGGGGAAAAAACAGAAACGTTTGGCAACAAGATAACAACATTGCCGTTCTAGCTCCTGGACCGAAAGGGCATATTATAAACCACAATAACCAGCAAAGCTAGTTTCATTATTTAGATTTTGCAATCCCATAAAAATGTGAAGTAGCTATATAATAATCAGCTGCAATTTCCCCCCGTAATAATTTCCATACTTTCTCAGCATTATTGTGTTTTCCAGTAATAATGCACAAACTATTTCCACAATCTTCTTTTAAAAAAAAATTGTTCATTTTTTACCATTAACTCTATATTCTTCCCAGAACAAAGAAAAGTTACCAATATTAAATATTTCAATATGGATTTCTGGTTCCCAGATATGAACCCTGGGATTTTGCTACAAGGCAAAATGACATTTTAACCCATTTCACTTATTCCCTGGAAATTATCTTCATTATGATTGCTTTGGGAATAAACTTAGCAATTTTAATACCCTGAAACATGATTATTCAAATACCTTTGAGAGTATTAATAAATATCTAGACACTCTTTAAAACATCTGATCTGCAGTAACGTAACTTGAAGGTTATGCATATACATTCTTCAGATCATGACATATTGCCCAACTCCCAATAAGCCAGTGGTGGAATCTATCAGTTTTAGGTTTGCTCAGTTTCCCATTTTATTTGCTGAAAAATTTGTTTGGTCCCTTTCTGCATTAATTTATGAACTGGGCTGCAAAAAAAAAAAAAAAAATCCAAACAGAAATACACCTCTTTTTTTCATGGAGACTTCTACAATAAATCCCTTTATGCATTTTTCTCTGTTTCTTTTTTTCCCTCTGTTTTATGCACTTTTCATGTATTTTTATGCACATGTTACAGGTAGTCAATTTACAACCATTCATTCAGCAACCATTCGAAGTTACTATGGTGGTGAAAAAAGTTACGACCAGTCCTTGCACTTATAACTGTTGCAGTGTCACCGGGCTCACGTGTTTGTGATTCAGGCACTTGGCCACCAGTACACATTTACAATGGTTGCAGAGTCCTGTGATCATGTGATCACCATCTGCAACCTTTCCGACAAGCAAAGTCAATGGGGAAGCCAGCAGGGAAGGTCACAAGTCACAGTCACCTGATGTCTTGCTTAATGACTGCACTGCTTAATGATGAATTTTCCAGTCCCTATTCTGGTCATAAGTCAAGGACTTCTTGTACACAGGGGAGTTGCAAGCCACATTATAACATTCAGAAAAATGGATTTCAATATGTCAAATGTTTTTGGATATTTCTCTATGTTTAGGGAGACATACAGTAAATTCATATCAACATTTGGATAGAACTAATTTATTTTTCATCTCTACTGAATACTGCTGTGTCATGTAATTTTCCCATAGTCATCCACATGCATAGCACAAATATATGTAGGTAATTGGTTTTCCACACCAATAGGAACCCTGGTACTGCCACATCCTATGTAACTTTGAAAACAGGACAACTCAGTATAACACAATCCCTGTTTCCCTAAACTATGAAGAAGGTTATGATTAAAAAAAAATGCACTCATGTTTGCTTATATGTTGTCTAAGAATCTTTAAGCAGCTATGATCCATATGTAAATTAACTAGTGCGAATGTGGTGTGGTGGAGACCCAGGTTCAAGTCCACCTTCAGCTATAGAAACTCACTGGATGACTTTAGGCCAGTCACTTCTCTCCACCTAACCTACCTCACATGTCATTGTGTTGAAAAATTGGAGGAGGAAGTTCTACATGCACTGCCTTGTGCTCCTGGAGCAAATGCAAAATCATATCTAACAGACAAACAAATCTTTCAGAATTCAGGCTTTAATCAACCTTTGGCTTGTTCTACCTCAGTTACTGACTCCAAGATGTGGGATAAGAACATATCTGGTCCTAGGGAAAGTTCTTCCCACCTGCCAAAATACACATACCAGAGATAGTTACAGAATCAAAATAATTTACACTTGCAAGAGAGGGAAGGGGAGATTTGCAGCAGTCAAGGCAATGTCTTCATGGTTTCTGGAAAATAAAACATTGCTTCATTTTTTTTTTTTAACCATCCCACAACTTCTGCCTGAAGATTTATGTTTAATTATCAATCTCCAGATATCATCTTGTATATGGCTTTACATAAAACATGGAGGTTTGTCCCCATTCATCTCCATATTTTACAAAATGATTAAAACCCAGAAGCTAAGAGTTAGAATACTGAATGTAATGTTCTAGCTAAATTCTGATCATCCCTGAGCCAATATTAAAGCTGTCAGAAGTTTCTCCTTTCTGGACTCCAAGATTTTCATGCTGTTCTTTTAAGTCTGTAAGTGGATTTTTTTTTAAGTAAACAACACAAACTGTTGAAGGCCAGCAAAAGAATCTCCTCTTAGACTAAGTCTTAGACTTAGAAATAAGATGCTCGTTCCAGCATAATCCAAGATGTCAATATTTTATTGTTTCAAGAATCAGATCAGATAGATAGTACATATCTGGATACGCTGTTGCTCTGTGAGATGAATAGCAGACTGTTCTCCAAAAAAGGCAATGTGCTGTAGTGATTAAGATGTTGGACCAGGACAAGGAAGACCCAGGTTCAAATCTACCCTTAACCTTGGAAGCATATTGGGTGACTTTGGATCAGTCTCTCTCAGACTAATCCATTCCACTGGGTTCTTCTTGTGGGAATAAAGTAAAGGGGAATCTCCATGTAAGTCACGTTGAGCTCTTAGAGGAAAGTAGGTATCAGTCTAACAAAATAATTAATTATTTAATTAAGATATAATTAATTAATTATATCTTCCAAAATATTAAACTGCTGATTGGAGCCATGCTTGCATTTCAAATGTATGTTACAAGTGGTTTACCCACTGCTATAGAATTAGAAATCTTTTTTATGCAGCACTAGAGCAAAGTCAGTGAACACTAACTCCAGCAATACCAGAAGACTAGTTCTAGGTATTGAAAGCTTTATTTTAGCAATACAATCATCTCACATTCACTCTCTAAATCACTCAAATCTTACGTACTAAAAAAGCTTTCTTGCCATTGGCCAAGAAACAAAAGGGAAGTCCAGTAGACAATCTTTAATGGAATGGAAGATGAGAATGCCTCAGTTCTTCAGCTGTCTTTTTGCAGGCCACATTGAATTACCAAATCATTGTAGCTTGAGTTGTGATTGATTGATGATTCTTTACCAATCTGCAAAAGCCATTCACCTTTGTCAGCATCATTAGGTTATTTCTGTTCATGTGCCTGTACCATGACCCTACCATAATTTCAGGGAATACAAGAAATTGTCAGAATGATGAATTCAAGAATTCTCTATTCTTTCACAGCTTGGTACATTTTGGAATATCTTTGAACATCCTCCACTTAGATATGTGCAATCAGATGTCACTTTCAACAAGTGCCACACTTGTCTGGCCCTCTGCATTTTAGTATCCTACCATCCCCACCTTTTGTTCTCTATGTTCTGTGCATATCTAGCCACAGAGTCTGAGAGAGAACTATAATTCAGTGTGAGTACAACTCTCTATTTGATCAAAGACATGGATCAGACAGGGAACTGTAGTATCCTTCAAGTGGGTATGAATACAGTTTTCCTTGCAGAGGTTGCAGAGAGCAAAAGGTAGTGTTGGTGATACACAAGGAAGTCAGGGACCGGGACGCTTTCTCTACACTTTGGTGTTAATGCACTTTCCAAGAACACTCTGCTTTCAATGAAAAGCTTATCGACCTCAAATGGAGCAAAGGAAAAAGATGTGCTACATAGGAACTGGGCGAGGAACTCTGGAAAATTGCCAGAGTATCTCAGCAGATGGGTAGTGTAGGATATTCTCACCACTAGAACTGAAACTTAAATATACATTATTTCATGAACATAACTACCATTGACATTTCAGACTTATTATTATTATTATTATTATTATTATTATTATTATTATTATTATTTAAACAACTAAATTTAGGAGGGAAAGGGGGCTTTCATATTATGAAATCATTTAAAGTCAGAATCTCTTGCTAAATTAAGACAAATTTAACTTAGGTGAAAATTTGCTGTCTAACTTAATCTAACTTCAACATGTCTCCTCTCCCCACTCCCCCACCAACCATACCTTTCATCTAGACATGAAAAGTTGTAAATGTTTTGTGTCCCAGGCAATGCAAAGTTAGGTGTAGGCTTTACGCACTATGACCTGGAAATCATAATATTAAGCTTCTTAGATTGTTTTCCCTGGCATGCTTATATACAGAATAAGGAAATATCTAAAAGCAGTCATTAAAATAAAATACAAAGAAAACAAGGCACTTCTAGTATTTTGCATGGTTGCTGATCAGCAATTTGCCCTACACTATTCCAACGAGTTGTGCTAAATGATTTTGAAGCATTATCTCTTTTGCTTCCAGTAGTTTTCTCATAACTTCCTAGTAAATGAAGAAGGGGAAAAAAAAAACCTCTAATGAAATCCATCCATAATACAAGGAATACAATTTCAGGGAAGGGGATTAAAAAAAAAAAATATGATAAATACATTAGCACTCCTGTAGAACGGTGCTTCCCAAACCTGGTTAAATTACCCAAAATTAGGTAAAAGTGGTTTTTCTTTGGGTTGTTGTTGTTTAGTCGTTAAGTCGTGTCCGACTCTTCGTGACCCCATGAACCATATTGCGCCAGGCCTTCCTGTCCTTCACTGCCTCCCTGAGTTTGCTCAGTTTCATGCTCATTGCTTCAGTGATGCTATCTAACCATCTCATCCTCTGCCGTCCTCTTCTCCTTTTGCCTTCAATCTTTCCCAGCATCAGGGTCTTCTCCAAAGAGATCTCTCTTCGCATTAGGTGGCCAAAATATCTGAGCTTGAGCTTCATTATCGATCCTTCCAATGAGCAATCAGGGTTGATTTCCTTTAAGATTGACTGGTTTGACCTCCTAGCAGTCCAGGGAACTCTTAAGAGTCTTCTCCAGCACCACAGTTCAAAGGCATCAATTCTTCGGCACTCGGCCTTTTTATGGTCCAGCTCTCACAGCCATACATTACTACTGGAAAAACCATAGCTTTGACTATGCGGATCTTTGTCGGCAAGGTGACGTCTCTGCTTTTTAATATGCTATCTAGGCTTGCCATAGCTTTCCTCCCAAGGAGCAAGCGTCTTTTAATTTCATGGCTGCAGTCTCCGTCTGCGGTGATCTTGGAGCCCAAATAAATGAAGTCTGTTACTGCTTCCATTTCTACCCCTTCTATTTGCCAGGAATTGATGGGTCCAGATGCCATGATCTTAGTTTTTTTAATGTTGAGTTTCAAGCCAGCTTTTGCACTCTCCTCTTTCACCCTCATCAAGAGGCTCTTTAGTTCTTCTTCACTTTCTGCCATTAGGGTGGTATCGTCCGCATATCTGAGGTTGTTGATGATTCTCCCTGCAATCTTAATTCCGGCTTGTGATTCTTCCAGCCTGGCATTTCTCATGATGTACTCTGCATATAGGTTAAATAAGCAGGGTGACAGTATACAGCCTTGTCGTACACCTTTCCCTATTTTGAACCAATCGGTTGTTCCGTGACCGGTTCTAACTGTTGCTTCTTGGCCCGCATACAGATTTCTCAGGAGACAGGTAAGGTGGTCTGGTATTCCCATCTCTTTAAGGATTTGCCACAGTTTTTTGTGATCCACACAATCAAAGGCTTTTGCATAGTCAATGAAGCAGAAGTAGATATTTTTCTGGAACTCTCGTGCTTTCTCCATGATCCAGCGAATGTTGGCGATTTGATCTCTAGTTCCTCTGCCTCTTCGAAACCCAGCTTGTACATCCGGTAGTTCTCGGTTCATATATTGCTGAAGCCTAGCTTGTAGGATTTTGAGCATAACCTTGCTAGCATGTGAAATGAGTGCAATTGTGCGATAGTTTGAGCATTCTTTGGCGTTGCCCTTCTTTGGAATTGGAACGTAAACTGACCTTTTCCAATCCCGTGGCCACTGTTGCGTTTTCCAAACTTGCTGGCATATTGAGTGCAGCACTTTAACACCATCATCTTTTAGTATTTTAAATAACTCAGCTGGAATCCTGTCATCTCCACTAGCTTTGTTGTTAGCAATGCTTCCTAAGGCCCACTTGACTTCACTCTCTAGGATGTCTGGCTCAAGGTCAGTGATCACACCAGCGTGGACATCAGGGACATTAAGATCTTTCTTGTATAGTTCTTCTGTGTATTCTTGCCACCTCTTCTTAATCTCTTCTGCTTCTGTTAGGTCCCTGCCTTTTTGTCCTTTATCATGCCCATCTTTGCACTAAACGTTCCTTTCATATCTCCAATTTTCTTGAAGAGATCTCTAGTCTTCCCCATTCTATTGTTTTCCTCAATTTCTTTGCATTGTTCATTTAAGAAGGCCTTCTTATCTCTCCTGGCTATTCTCTGGAAATCTGCATTCAGCTGCTTATATCTTTCCCTTTCACCCTTGCTTTTCGCATTCCTTCTTTCCACAGCTATTTGTAAAGCCTCATCAGACAGCCATTTTGCTTTCTTGCATTTCTTTTTCTTTGGGATGGTTTTAGTTGCTGCCTCCTGTACACTGTTACGGACCTCCGTCCATAGTTCTTCAGGCACTCTGTCTACCAAATCTAATCCTCTAAATCTATTCATCACCTTCACTGTGTACTCACAAGGAATATGATCTAAGTCATACCTGAGTGGTCTAGTGGTTTTCCCTACATTCTTCAATTTAAGCCTAAATTTTGCAGTAAGAAGCTCATGATCTGAGCCACAGTCAGCTCCTGGTCTTGTTTTTGCTGTCTGTATAGAGCTTCTCCATCTTTGGCTGCAAAGTATATAATCAATCTGGTTTCGGTATTGACCATCTGGTGATGTCCATGTGTAGAGTCGTCTCTTGTGTTGTTGGAAAAGAGTGTTTGCTATGACTAGCTTGTTCTCTTGACAGAACTCTATTAGCCTTTGCCCTGCTTCATTTTGTACTCCAAGGCCAAATTTGCCTGTTATTCCGATTACTCCTTGACTTCCTACTTTAGCATTCCAATCCCCTATGATGAAAAGGACATCTTTTTGGTGCTAGTTCTAGAAGGTGTTGTAGGTCTTCATAGAAGCGGTCAACTTCAGCTTCTTCAGCATCAGTGGTTGGGGCATAGACTTGGATGACTGTGATATTGAATGGTTTGCCTTGGATACGCACTGAGATCATTCTGTCGTTTTTGAGGTTGTACCCCATTACTGCCTTTCCCACTCTCTTATTCACTATGAGTGCAACTCCATTTCTTCTAAGGGTTTCTTGCCCACAGTAGTAGATATAATGGTCACCCGAATTAAATTCACCCATTCCCGTCCATTTCAGTTCGCTGATTCCCAAGATGTCGACGTTCAATCTTGTCATCTCATGTTTGACCACATCCAGCTTGCCTTGGTTCATAGATCTTACATTCCAGGTACCTATACAATATTGTTCTTTACAGCATCGGACCTTCTTTTCGCTTCCAGATACATCCACAGCTGAACGTCCTTTCGGCTTTGGCCCAGCCGCTTCACTCTTTCTGGAGCTACTTGGAAATGCCCTCCGCTCTTCCCCAGTAGCATATTGGACACCTTCCGACCTGAGGGGCTCATCTTCCGGCATCATATCTTTTAGCCTTTTAACATTGTCCATGGGGTTTTCTTGGCAAGGATACTGGAGTGGGTTGCCATTTCCTTCTCCAGTGGACCACATTTTGTCAGAACTCTCTGTCATGACCTGTCTGTCTTGGGTGGCCCTGCACGGTATAGCTCATGGCTTCACTGAGTTACGCAAGCCCCTTCGCCACGACAAGGCAGTGATCCATGAAGGGGTTTTCTTTGGGTAACAACACACAAATCCATTCACAACAGGGACATTTAAATTAACTTAAAGATTGCTACATGTACTAAAATATATTCAAAAATCTCCCAAAATATTACTCTTAAGAAGAAAAGTGATGAAATTACCAATGGTAATTTGTTGAAATGACATAAAGACAATTTGATGATATTTTTTTATAATACAGGTAGTCCTTGAGTTATAACCATTCATTCAGCAACCGTTCAAATTGATGATGGCCCTGAAGGAAGGGACTTACAACCGGTCCTCAAAGTTTTGGCCGTTGCAGCACCCTTGTGGTCATGTGAACAAAATGTGGGTGCTTGGCAACCAGCTTGCACTTATAACCAGTTGCAGCATCCCATGGTCACGTGATCACCATTTGAAACCTTCAGTGCTGTCTTCCCACAAGAAAAGTCAATGGGGAAATCTGCACGGGAGGTTGCAAGTTGCTGGGGTAAATCTCCCCCATCCACTCTGGCCTCTCTTTGCATGCATGCATACATTACACCCTCCTTCCCTCTGCACGCTTACATGCACCGTGCCCTCCTTCCCCACTTTGCTCACTCGCATGCATACACCACACTCTCCTTTCCCCTTCGCTCACTCGCACACACCCACCAGTGCCCTTCTTCCCCCTGAGTTTTGAGTAATGCAGGAAAAAGTTTGGGAAGCACTGATGTATGTAAAACCTTAAATCAGGACCCAAAGCTTTGGATGGGCCTCACTCCAGGGTCCTTCTAAAAGAAGAAGAGGGGAAATCATTTAATAATAATTTGAACTATGTTTCATTAATTTAATTCTATATTAACTTTAAATTAGTCTTTTTTTTTTTCAGACTTTTCCTATTTTTTTTTTGAAGTGTGCCCCCTGGCAGGTCCCTCCCTTCAAGGTCAAGTGTGGCTGACAGCTTAAAAAAAGGGATATGGGCTGGTTCGGCTAACTGGTTATTCAGGGGCAAGAGAAAAGAGGTTTACCAAAACACAGGGATAAAACAAAAGGACACTAAGGTTGTTCTTTATTACTTTGCGTTTTTCATACTTTGTGGGTATGAAATTCAGCTTTTATTTATTTATCTACTTGCTTCCTTGCTGTCTGAACAGAAGTTACAGTAGCTACTTAGATACTCGAGTATATTTTTTTAAAGCACATATTTGTGGCACTTCCAAATTTAAAATGCACCTACGTTTATGCACTTAAGCCATTGAGGCTTTTTTTAAGGGAAGCAGAATGTCAAAATATCTTAAATAATAATGCTTCTATCCCATTGTGCTTATGCGAATAATTTTCTGCTCATGCTATTAGGTTTGCCTCCCTAAATTTATGACTGGTTTAAAAATATGGTTTTTGATGACCAAATGGAGCATTAGAACATTGTGAGCCTCCACAAAGGCAGAATATAAACATAATGCCAAAGGAGTGATTTTAAATTTCCATCACACACATATCTAATGAAAGTTATGGATATATATATATATATATATATATATATATATATATATATATATATATATATATGCTGGTCCAGCACAGGTTGGTAGATAGTGATAGATTGATAATATACAGTACATGCACACAATATGTGTGTGTATGTGTGCGTGTATCCTTTCAAGTGCTATATGTGTGATCCCTCATGCTGAAAGGATCTCAAAGGGTCTCTTTTATTTCAAATTTCTTCTATTTGAAAACCATCAGTAGTTATATTTGTTATGTAACATATCTATCTATCTATCTATCTATCTATCTATCTATCTATCTATCTATCTATCTATCTATCTACATTTTTACCACAAAAATTGACATTCCCTTTCTTCTTCTTCTTCTTCTTCTTCTTCTTCTTCTTCTTCTTCTTCTTCTTCTTCTTCTTCTTCTTCTTCTTCTTCTTCTTCTTCTTCTTCAGAGGAGAGTATTTCTCCTCCTCCTCCTCTTCCTTTGGTCCCCTTTTTCTTTCAGCACAGATGTCTACAGGGAGGAAATGTTATGCATCAGCTCCAAATTATGAACAGGTATTAGTCACAGATCTCCATAAAAAGACTGACTCTTCTCCTTTTACTTCTGAGGCAGGGAATGATCTGTTACCAGGCAGAACTGCACTTATTATTGAGTGAACTAGGAAGAGGGCTCTCTGCATGAACATTTGATTGCAGCCCCTGTTCCCTTTAAGGAACACCTTTTAAAGAAAAGACCCAGGCGCACTTAGTGCAGGACACCTTTTTCTCTGTATCTCATCTTCATCATCACTATAACCTGACAAATCTTTCTCTGTAACTAGAGAAAATATAGGTTTTATGTTTCCTCTCAGTAGCTATCTAACCTTCCCACTGAAAATAGGATAATATTTCAAGTTTACCCTAGAATAAAGTGTAGAACAAGGCAATTCAAATTGCATGTGAGTCCCATCTACTTGTTACAAATTAAGACTGTTGGAGTGGGGAATGTCCCCTTCCAGTAAGCTTCATTTGTGCAAGTGACATTGCAGCATCATAGATTGAGAAAGCTTTGTGCTAGGATGTGAGCTTGCTGCAAGCTTGAGACAATCTTCATGCTCAATCTTCAACCGCTGGGGATAAAAATATCTCAATACTTTTTTAAAAAATAACGTATGTTCTTTTGAGAAGGCTTGAAATAAAATTGATGCCTTATTTTGGTGGATATTGTCTCACCCAATTCCTTCCTCAAATATTTGTAGTTGCTGCTGAATCTGATTAGCAAGGACAGGGCAAGTCTGCAATATTAGAGGTTAGCCACCTCTGTTTTAAACTGTCAGTAGCCTTCTTCAGAGCTGAAAGATAAATTAGATGCATCTTCCATTTAAGGCAGTGCAATAGCAAGAGGGAACAGCTATACTTAGATCCATGTTATATGCAAATCTGATTTAGACCAGGGCTTCCAGTTCCAAGGAGTGACTCAAAGCTGGAAGATAGAATCTGCAGATGGACAGAGCGAAGAAGCACCAAAATAATGGATGGAGGGAAAAAGTAAAGTGAAGAAAAAGCATGATGTTTCTTCATGGTCCTTTTACAGTACATTCTTCATGGATAGGATATGGAAAGATGAATATAGGAACAACATTCATGTAAAAATGGTAATTGTTTCAACTCATAATGTGTATTTGCCTATAGAATGTTAAGGATTCAATCTTTTAGAGGATTGACCCCAAAATCTTCAGTAAAAGACAGACTAGGGTGGAGAACAGATTATTGGTATTATGGTCAATGGCAGCACTTTATAGGAATAGAAAAAGATGTATTTTCAAAAGTTAACATTCAGTACTGCTTTTGTCTATATAGCCCTACCTGGATCCTGCTTCTTAGGGCTATTCCAGACTTAGCATTTCAGATGTTTCTGTCCTGATTCCATGTTGACTTGACTTTAACCCATATTCTTATCTAGACTGAGATATTTTGGCAACAGTTTACAAAGTATTTAGTCCACACTATCCCATATCCTCCCATTGGAAGGAAGGAAGGAAGGAAGGAAGGAAGGAAGGAAGGAAGGAAGGAAGACACACATATACTTTTATTAAGAATTCTGATTATAATAGTAAAATCTAATAAAACTAAACTTAAAGAAAGAAAAAAGAATAGAGAGAAGGAGTAAAAAGTGCAAGAAAAAAGGGAAAACGAGAAAAATAAGAATATAATAAAGAGAAAAGAAATGTATAAACTAATTCATCACAAGTATAAACAAATTCAGTAACTCTTCACTCTCTCTAAAGTTACAAACATTTATCTTTCATCCCATATCTATCAGGTTCAGCCCAAAGAACTCCACGAGACAGTACAGATATAGTTCTATAGCATTTATTAGAAATCTCGCCAGACTGAATCTAAACTCCCCAAGCCAGCAAGCAAACACTGAGAATTCCTTAGGGTGGTGCCAGTCTCATCCTCTTCACCTCCCCACACTCTTTCTGGGGGCTAAGGAAATGCTTATCTCCCCAAGTGCGGCCTTCACCAAACCATTCCATCACAATATCCCATTTCTTAACTATAAACAAATCCATAAAGCACCATCTTTTCAGTCCTGGTGTCAGCAGAAAGTCCAAAAAGGGTAGCCAGAAGTAACAATATATCTTATTTTAACCTTGATCAAATAAATTGACTTTATATCCTTTCCTTTTACTTCTAACAAACTAAATCTTTAGTTCATTCAAATATTTTCGTAGGGTTTGATTTCTCTTCATTTCTTCTTTGTCCCATTGCACAGAGTTCTTTAACAAGCCTCTTTTGTAAATCCAGTAGTAAAAAGTTATCCAGATCACTCTCTTGGTTTGTCATTGTATTTTCCTGTTATTTTTTTTTAAAACTTCAGACAGTTTCTTTTGTAGATCCAGTGAAACCTTCTTTTCTAAGTCATTCTCTTGGCTTGTCAGTTGTAGATCCACTTCTGAGACCATCTCTATCTTGTCAGATAAAATCTCCCATTGGACAATTGCCATGCTGATGTCGTCCCCCCCCCCCACACACACACACAACCCCTTCTCTTTTAGGAAAAGAATTGCCAGTTGCTTTCCTTCCTGTGGGTAGGTTTTCCTGGACATATAAACTTCTATGTGTACGTCTCTCTCTCTCTCCCTCTCCCTCTCCCTCTCTCTCTCTCTCTCTCATACACACACAAACACACACACACACACACACACACACACACACTGTAAGTTAAAACATCAGTTATATGCAGGCATAGTAAGCAGTCTTTTATTTAAAAAAAAAAAAATCCCTTCTTTCCACTACATATCGGAATTATTTCTATACCTTATTTTATCAACATTGCTGAAATAGCACATTGGTTAAAATCTTAGAATAGCACAGAAATAACTGTTTGTCAAAACCCAAGGGAAACTTTTCTTTAGCATCATTTTGCTTTCCCAGTTTCCTCCCTTTCCCTGGCCATTCTTAAAATAAATAACCAAACCAAACAAACTCGGGAGTTTATCATTTTCTCCTTTTTTTCATGTTAACATTTAAGAGCTACGAGTGAAACTCTTCTGTTCCAGGTGACTGGCAAAATGTAAACACCTGATTTTTTTTTTTATAAATAAAACGTTTTGCTGGGGTTTAAGCTAATAGTCTTCTCTAGGTTAAGAAAAGAATTTAAATACTGCGCTGTTTCAGAAGTGCTGATAAAGGGTACCATGCACAGTTACAGTGCATTGTAAATACTGGCTCAGTTAAGGGGCAATCTTTCCTCCACAAAATAGTCAGTGAACTGCTGAGGTTACCTTGCAACATATCAAAGCTGTTTAGCTCAAACATACAGGAGCACTTGAGGCAACATAGCAGGCAAAGTGTACTTCAGAAGTAATGCAGAGAAATGTGCCCTGAAGTCACTTTGAAGTTGCGTAGGAGATACATAGAGGTGATACCATCTGTTTCTGCCCTGTTTCTGCTGATGGGGCAACTGGACAATGTAGATAAGCCACTGTCATACAAGAGAGTGACATAATGTCCAGAACTCAACCAAAACATAAGGAAGCTGTGTTGCACCCGACCAAGGTCCATCTTAGTCTTTTGCTCCTCACAGCAGCCAACCAGACTTCTCTGGTGTTCTTGCAAGCCAGATAGAGACATATCCCTCACCCACAATCTTGCCCTGCAATTGGCATTTGGAGGTATACCAAATCTAGAAGTAACAGTGAATCCTCAAGACCAATACAACTTGATAGACTTATTATCCATTAATTTATCCAATCTCTTTTTAAAGCCATCTGGATCAGTGGCCATCACCAGATCTTGCTGTAATGAATTCCACAGATTAATTATGAATTTGAAGGCAAGGCAAGGCAAGGCAAAGTGAATTCTGTGCTCCTTCCCAAATCCAAATCTGAATTCAGAAAAATCAGCTGTAACAGAAGGACTTTCTGTCCTACACACAGTTCATTGTTTTGTTCTAAAAGGCTAATGTTTGTTGATGAAAAATGAACATTCATTCGACTGCTAGGTGAAAAAGTATATTTCTTCAATGCTTCCTCTCCTCCCTAAGGAGTTGGTTCTAATCAGTGTTGGGGAATGGAGAGAGAGAGAGAGAGAGAGAGAGAGAGGTCTTCCTGGAGTCTTCTACTTTGTGGAGTACCTCAGGGTTCTTTACTCTCTCCACTTGTCTTTCTTTCAATCTATATAAAACCACTGGGGGAGATCATTTATTGGCATCTCATCTGGTATCACCACTAAAGTGATGATACTCACCTTACAGTCTTGCACCAAACAGGCAGTGCAGAAGAAATGCTGTCTCAGTTCTTGGAGGATGTCAAGATCTGGATAGAGAGGAAGAAATTCAGACTGAATCCTTCCAAAATGGAGTGGCTTTGGATTTCTGGACCAGAGTGCCATTTCTGACTTTGAATGAGGTCAATTCCCCCAATTAGGGATAGTGCACAATTTGGAAGCTCTCCTGACCTCATAGCTCCTCCTCAAGGAGCAGGTGGAAAATGGAGGGATTTTGCACAGCTACATCTTATGCACCAGTTGCAACAATTCCTGGGTTGGGAGGCTCTGCTCACAGTCACTCATACTTTACTCATCTCCTGCTTGGACTGATGTAATGTACTCTATATTGCATTGCCTTCGAAAAGCACTTGGTGCAAAATGTGGCAGCCAGGGAGTGATGGGTGTTTCCTGACATGCTTGTATGACCTTCTGATTCAGGAGTTGCACTGGTTACCAATCTGCTTCCAAGTGCAAGGCAGGATGTTGGTTGGCACCTTTAAGGCCATGCATGGCTATAAACTGGGTTCTCTGTGGGGCTGCCTTCTCCTGTACTCCTCATGCCCAACTGACCAGGTTTATGTATTTATTTATTTTATCAAATTTATATAGCTGTCCATCTCACACAGAGGGACTCTGGGTGGTGTACAGTAAAACCAATGATTTACACATATTATAAAACCAATTAAATCAATTACATTAATTGTTGAGAAGTGCCAAATCTGAACTGGGAAGGTACAGGCTTTTGCACATTTCCCCTTTCTGTATAATTTTGATCCTGCATTTGGTTTAGTTTATGAGTGGGTTATTTATTATTTCTGAGGGTATTTGGGGGGGGGGGGGGTTGGTGATTTATTTATTTATTTATTTTTACTGTGAGCCACCCAAACCCTCCGAGAATGGATGGCATACAAATCAATCCATCAATCATACAAAAAAGCCAATCATTCAATATCTCAGGTACAAAGCCACATAGTACTCCATATGAATACTTTAATATGCTATAATTTGCAAGATACAATTTGGGAGCCTTGCAGTTTGATCTCTTATTCAAATTAATTTGCCGTTTCATTCTCTGCATGCAAGAATATATTATCTGTGATTATACAGTATCTGGTTGCACAAAGCAGCCTTCCCTACAAAGTACATGTTTCAAAAGATGAAATACTGTATTGTAGAAAAGAGAACCAAAGCCTGTACATATGACAATATTTGATATTTTAGTGAAAGTATTCAATCTTTCCCTAAAAAAAAGAAAAGGAAAGGAAAAGGAAAAAAGAAAGATTCTACTTGGTTCCTGTCACATCAGGTGGCATCCTTCAAACAAGACTGGAGGAGGTATCCAAAAACATCACAATGTGATGTAGGCTACATGATTTAGCTTTCAGTTAGAGATTATTCTTAAAGAATGACTAATGTGTATGGGAAAGAACAACAAAATGAGGCATATTATAACTGCAGGCCTACAACAAAAAGCAGAAGGGAAACAAAAAGGATATGTGAGTGTCTTACAGACTCCTTTGTGCAGGTCAGAGAAAGTAGGTCATAAATACTGGGAAATTTTCCATCCATTCAGGAAGCAATTAAAATTCCAGGACTGACTGATAACGGAATTTTGATGAGAAGAGGGGAACCAAACAAAAGGATTAACAGATTTTATTATTGTTCCTTCTTTGTTCAGAGATAAATAATAACATGTATCATTTGGCTTTCGTTCATAAATGAAAACAAATGCATTTTCCTGAATTAAACAAAAGTACAGTACAGTAGCCATTTCACAATCATACATCATCTTCTAGAAGTTACAAGAACACCACCGTCAATCAATTGCTCTTTGTCATTTGGAGCAACTCAATTAAAATTAAGACAATATTTTTGAGGAGTTTTTGGTTTGGTTTGGTTTTTTGTTGAAGCCTAAAGTGTTTTCATTTTTTGTTTTTGTTTTTAGGTCAGACAGTCTCTCATGTCCAAGGTGGCAACTAAAGAAAATCCAATTGAAGCTCATTTGGAGGTCTCTGCTCAGAAAAACAAAATTTTTGGTAAGAAAACAGAGCTTGTA
The DNA here is from genome assembly GCF_059951505.1 of Python bivittatus. Lineage (NCBI taxonomy): Eukaryota > Metazoa > Chordata > Lepidosauria > Squamata > Pythonidae > Python > Python bivittatus. Next base: position 6,459,621 of record NW_028277113.1, read on the forward strand.
GACTGGGTGGTAATTTATTTATTTATTTTTAAATAATGTTTAAAAAAACCTCTGTCCTCTTTCAGTGAGAGGCATGGATCTGATTTAGACTAAGAACAGCAGCTAGTCTGGTTGGTTATAGGTTCTCAGAATAGTATGGGTTATAAGAGCTCATTGATTGTCTGGTCCTTAGGCTCCAGTGTCTGCCCCAAAGTCATGGGAGAACAGGGAAAGTATAAGCAGAAACATGGTGTGACTTACATGGTCCGAGAGCTGCTTTTTTCAGTCATGTAACATTACCTTTGTCCACATTTTCTGCCCCTCTAGTTTGTTTGTTTTGCTGATACATGAATGTGAGCATTTGTATGTAGATCTAGGCCTTCTTTAACTTGCTTCTGCTATCTTATTCCACCCAATATTCATTTTGTTGCACTGAGTACAATAAAAACCCTTAATTCATTGCTGATCCAGTGATGAGTTTGAACTAGGATCATATACTTCCAAATCACTTGAGACTGGTTATCCTGGTAAGAAGGGAAAACTGGAGCCCTTTCTTTAAAGTTTTAATCCTGGGGAAATGGAAATCTCCTTGTATTCCCTATTCAGATTCCAGATGGAAGCCTGGGCCTCTGCCCATTCAACAACAGTTAGTGGCAGTTTAATTACAGTACCTGTCTCAGATGAAGGTCAGATGAATTCAGGCAACTCGGAACTCAGTGATGATTCCAGGAAGAGATCCAGCAGGCTAGTGTTATAAATTCATGTCAGATATTCTTCTACGGACTAGCAATATTTGTCACTAGGTTTTGCACAGTCATTACATATGCACCAGGGGTATCAGCAGGGTATAGTTTAAAAAGTCCAGATGGTGACCATCTTATATTATTTTATTATTACTTCATTTTTTATTTATCTAAATTTATTATAGCCAATATGGCAAGATTTTGAAAGTGGCTTGCCATTGGCTTCTTCCTAGAGCTGAGAGAGAGTGATGGCCCAAGGTCACCCAGCTGGTTTTATGCCTAAGGCAGAACTAGAACTCCCGGTCTCCTGGTTTCCCAGTTTCTAGCCTGATGATCTAGCCTGGTTTCATGGTCTCCTGGTTTCTAGCATGATGCTTAACCACTATACCAAACTGGCTTACTATTAGAATACTTTTAAAAATATGTGTTTAAAGATTGCATAGGCAGTAGTAAATAGGCAGTAGTAAAGCCATTGTATAAAAGCTGGCTTCTGCATTAGAAACAATACAGACATCACATAGCATACCCATGCAAAGGAAAACATCTATCTTATGCATAGAAAAACATATGTCTAGATGCCCATTCAAAACATCTCTGCTCTAGTTCTAGATAAATAAAGACCTGTTTAACCATAAATAAGGAGCTATCTGCTTTTACTCTAGGATAAGGAAACTTGTTGTAATAACCTAGCACATCCTTTCCATTAATAATGATTGGCTAAATTTCTAAACTTCAGAACCCCATAAAAAGGGACACAAAGAGAATTGGGTGTGGCTGCCCGCTCAAAGCAACTTGACAACTTTGGGTGAATAAACATATTTTGACTCTCTACTGATCTCTGGTGTGCATTATTTCCAGCTTGGAATGAACCAAAGGAGGGTGTTTTAATCCTTCTAACACTTACAAAATACAAAAAACAATAAAAAGAGTTAAAAGATACAGCACATATTTATACCCATGAAGCCAGTTGTTTTCGCTATTCTACTATGTCTCTTCTTGGTCTGTCCTGATTATCCTAATACAGATGTGTGCCATTCTGAAGGGCTACTATATCTGGGCTGCAAGAATCTGGAGAGCCACTAGATGGCATCAGAGAATTAGAAACGCCTGTATCTCTTCACTCCTTTATCTGTATCAACCACCTAGTGCTTGTCTGGATTTTTGGAACTCAGATCTGGTAACGCATTCTGAAGCAGTTCCAAAGCAGGTAAAATAAAAGGAAGCTGGCAGTAGCATAGCATACGAAGTATAGTGCATAATAAAGCTGATAAAAATATACTATTTTCAGACCTTCTGGATATGTAAGAAAAAAGTTCACAGTGCATGTGCATAACAAATCTGTATTTAAAACAAAAGAAAATTGACCCAGTTTACAATTTATTTTTAATTAAAAAAAGGGGAAAATGCACTTTATAGTGGCAATACTATTTTTCTTCTTCATCATCACCATCATCTAGGAAAAGTATGAATAAAAGTGTACATTAGGAAATGTGTGTGCAAATGAATATAATATTAAAGAATATTTATGTACACTTTTTTGTCAAATTAAAAAAAATGTGAGCTGAACAGAACTGGAAATTGATTAGATGCAGTATATGTAGAATATGTGTGTTATAATAATTAGCATGTTCAGTGAGGGCTGGGGAGACTCGAGTTCAAATCCAATCTAAGCCACGGAAGCTCACTGGGTGACTTTGAGACAATTTCTCTCTCTCAACCCTGTGTATCTAACAGGATTGCTGTTGTGGGGATAAACTGAAAAGGAGATTATCTGCAAGCCTCTTTGAGCCTTGCAAGAAAAGGGTCAATATAAATATAACAAGTAGACAAAAATGAAATGAACAGGATTGCCCATTGATAGGTTCATTTACTCAAGTTATATGCTGCTCCAATCTGAAGTGTCTTGAGTGACCCACATAATCCTGTACACAGTTACAGAGGTTGTTTTTTTGTTTTTTTTAAGTACAAAACCAAGAAACAGAAGACAGCTAACAGTCCCACAACATTACACTGATGTGCCTACTCCCTGGAGATAGGACTGCATTTATCTTAACCCCAAAGACCTTCCAGAAAGTCCAGGGTCCTTCAGAAACTTAATAGAAAGGGACCAGTCCATACATCTAGTGGGAGGTTGTTCCAGTCAAGATGGCAATAAATGCATGTGGTGGGGAACTCATCCCACTTTAGTTTTGTTTCTTAAAATGAGGAGCATAAACAAAGTATATTGATTATTCTAATGCAGTGGCTTACTTTTAATTCTCACCTATGAATTTATTCTTACAAATGAAAAAGTAAATGTTGCTAACTTATATAATGATATAATTGCTCAAGTATAGAAGTTATATTTTGTTTTGTCTTCCCACCCACACATTTCTTCCAAAATTAGTGTGTGTGAAAACCTTTTGTCTATGTAGACAGGATGGATGGATGGAGAGAGATAGCAATAGCGACAGCGACAGCGAGAGAGAGAGAGAGAGAGAGAGAGAGAGAGATGTAGAATATCTAAACTGGAAGCAACTTTCTAAAATGAGTTTCAGAATGAAGTATAACATTTCTGGGTTTTTCCTCACAAGGATAGAAGAAAGCTGTTTTAAATATGACTTTAAGAGATTTAGAACTAATTTCTGTATAATTAGTATACTCTTACTCATGGCATAGCAATTAAATATTTATATAAAACCTTCAGTGTTTAGAACATTCCTTGTTTGTCCTTTTATAGATTTCCTTGGTCTAGATGTGTTCTCTTTTGGTCTAGATACATGGCCCTCTTCAGATACCCTTGGCAGTGGTCGTCTCTTACAGTAGAGAAAGAGTCCTGAGCTCTAGTCCTTCAATGGTTAGAATGTTGGATCAGAACTGGAAGACCCAGGATCAAATCCCTGTACAGTCAAGGAAGTTCCCTGTGGCCAATTACACAGGTGCTTAGACATACTGGTGTTCTGTTTACATATTCTATTATATATTGCTTGATGCTTCTACTTGGAAAGGGAGAGATTGATTCTTCTTCCTAGGAAAGCAGCACAGCTGCAGGAAATTCTACCAGAACTCTCTGGAAAAAGAGATGCAGTTACTATTATTTATATCCTTATGCTACTGATTGAATTAAGAAGGAATATGAACCATCCTCTACTAATTAGTTGAAAGAAATTTCTCAGATTCCAATACCTTACAATGCCTGTCTGATTAAAACCATCATTTTGTCATTAAATTCATAAAGAAACCTTGAATTAACTAATTCAGAGACCTGAGAGAACACACATTTCTGTCCTGAAACACTATAACTTCTCATTATGCAGCAGCTCAGAGTAACTTTGAAATAACATGTAGCAACTATTGTCTTGTTCCTAATTCCACTCACTATTGTGGAATTAGACTCACAATTGTCAGAGTAACTCTACTAACAGACAGGGGTATATGTTTAATAAACAAATCACTAGATTCAAGTCACACATACCCTTCACTACACGGTGTTTATATGTCACATGATGTTAAATAGATGGTATGGGTTATATAGATGTTTCCCAAGCATATTGGCCCATCTAACCAAGTACTATCTATTCAGATAGGCACAAACTCTCTAGATTTCTAGATTCTCTAGCAGAGATTATTCAATCACTTGATTTTTTTTTTTTTAATTGAAGTGGCCAAAAAGACTGAGACTTGATTGTCGCCATACAAAACATGTGCTCTGATACTGAGCTTCTCTGATGGAAGCATTCCCACACTTTACTGAAGGTCATGTGTGCTAATCATTACCATGTTAGGTAATCATCTGAACTGGCTTACATGTATAGTAATATAGCAGGTGCACATTAATTCAATAATACAGCATTACCCAAAGCTATTCAGAAAGATCTACAAACAGAAGAGTATAGGTTTTGTAAATGAAGAGTATGGAGATAGAATTTTCCATTAAAGGTGAAGGGATGACTTTGCTTCTAATATGAAGAATTGAAGATGCAGTGGGATTATTTAAATGATAAGGCAGTATGATTGTTACTTAGTTCAAATGAATCAATCTGTTAGGAAATTGCTGATGAGATTATGTTACATTGACCAGGTCTATAGTAGCATTCCTGTTCATAACTTAAGACACCAAAAGAAAGTAGTCAAAGTTACAACTCACTAATTTGACAATTATTCAACCTTTGGTGGATTTTTTTTTTTTAAAGTTCCACTAATCTTTTCTGTTTTCTTTTAATTCTGACAGGTGTTCTACCAGAATGAGCTTTTCATACTGATTTGACATATGTCCCACGTAAATCTAGTGATGACTGTAAAAAGTCTTAATCATTATTCTTTTTAATGCAAATAACAACAGAACTTGAAAGGTTTGAGCTGGAGGAGCTGAGAATTACACAAATATATAAGTGCCAGAAATTTGGCAATAATTGAATGTCTTAAATTTAAAAATAAACTTCAGATCTATACTGATGTGTTTACAACCTGTTCTGAGGTTTAAAGATTCCAAAAATATTTATCCTCATGGAATCTGTGAGAATTTTGTGTAACCCTCTCAACCTGTGCAATGTAAGAATCCTTTCTCTTAGGAAAAGTGTGAGGAAACTAAAGAAATGGAGATTTTCAGCCCTCCTTTTTCATTTGGTGAGAAAATGCTGTCCAGATGCATGAGTTTACTGATACCTCCATGTCTGTGTTATTATTATTTTTTTCTCATATCCATTATTATTTTTGGATGGATCAAATAAAAGAAACAGATTTTTCTTTGGCAGCCAGGGCCTTTGATATTCTTTTATCACAGCGGACTCTAAGAGTTCTTTCTCTGTCTCTGTCTCTCCTTGATTCTATCACAACAATGTGTGAAATCCTATTTAGGTGAACTTTTCTAGTGAAAAGTTGTTTTGCCATCTAAAACATGGGCAGGATTCAAAAGCAATAAACACACAATGAGGTAAAAGCTGAGACGGTTTATTAAGCAAAGCATAGTAAAATAATACTTTTTACCTGCAAAGCATACTATAGACAGGAAATATCTATAGATAAGGCAATAAAGCAGGACATAGTATCATTAAATAGAGGAGTGTAAATAGTCTCATATCCTTTTTGTAGCTGGGGTATTCCCCAGTTTATCCCAGCTAATGTATAACACCTTTCCCAGATAGGTCTAAACTGGGGCTCAACGTACTTGGGTTGTCTGTCATCTCTTATAATTTTGCAAAATATTGGGGGTGTAAATAGCACAACATCTGGAGGGGGGTTGGTGGTACAGCTTGGATGAAACCCAAACATTGGAATAATTGCCACATCTCAAGGTAAGAGTCAACAATGACTTGATGACACATAATCAATCAGTCCCTCTCCAGGTGTGAAACCAAGGAGTATATGTTAAGATAAACATTATCTCTGCCTATTTGTATCAAGTTGTCAGGTTTCTAAAAGCTTATACAATATTCCATTGCAATTACTCATCCTTGTAATTACACACATTTATTGTTTATACTTCTTGTCTAGTAGTTATCAAGAGTATCAGCTCATCCATCTTGCCCTCCCTGTCAAGGGCCTGGTCTGGTCAAAGCACTTCTAAAGGAAAGACATAACACTCTTGAGCTAAAGTGTGTGAAAAAATGATCAATTAAGCAGGGACAATTATAAAGGACCGTGTATTTGGGAGAAAGCTAAAGCTTTCTATGCCCAAGCATGAAGAAGTGAAGCCATTTTATAGAGCAAAGCACAGGGGAAAATGTGGCATGCCATTTAAACTTCTTTGCCATTACAATTGTCTTCTGCACTATTGCTATAAAAGCCAAGTTATTAAACCTGATTACTTACAACCAGTAGCAGAGTTGACAGTTTCCTCTCAAAACAACAATGGTAATAGTAGCAATGTTAAAATATCTGAGACCACTTTATTCAAAATGTTATACTATCCATAAAGCTAATGACAACTGCTGTTTATTAAGTCAATATTGTGCATAAATTTGATCGCAGTGAATATTTTAAATACTTAAAAATAACAGTGCTAAAGTGCAAATTAAAAAAAGAGGGGGGGAGGAAGAAAAGAAAAGGAAAAAAAAAATGTAGGAAGCATTCACAAATTACTAATTGCCAGGGAGATAATTTGCTTCCCCAAGGCCATGCCAAAGTCTTGAAATAGTAATGTGTGTAATAACGCAATGAACAAAATCCATTCTTGCTCTAATTTTAAAAAACAATAATAATAATTTAGTACAGATTTCTGCTCATTACTGGCCGCAGACAGTACTAATAAATAAGATGGAATGTGTGTGTGTGCAATACTTCTAATTCTAGTTGAGTTTGTGCTGTTGAAACAGTTGGGTATAATTGTTTTACCAATGCATTATTTACACCTTCCATCTTCCAACCCCCCCCCCCCAAGAGTCATTATTTCTCCTTGTAGGCAAAATACATAGTGAATGAGGGACCTTATGATTATTGCATTTGCAGATGATACGGGCCCTGGAAGGAAAAAAAAAAAAGTCAAATGGATAGAGGTGATGGGTATGTTCTTCCTCAAGAAAAGAAAACTGCAGGGAGACATGGTAATTGTCTTCAAATATCTGAAAGGCTGTTATGTAGAAGACAAGACAGCATAGTGTCAAGATCAAGAGAAGTTACTGTTGCTCTTTGTTATGCATTGGTCAGACTGCACTGAAAATATTGCCGTTCTGAGCATCACATTTTAGGAAGGACATCAACAAACTGGAGCACTGCTCTCCTGATCATCTGCTCATCTACTTAAGGATATGAGAGGGAACTGATTTTTCAGTAAAGCTGTATATGACTTTTATACATTTCAGCTTGTTGTCAGTGTTCAAAGCCACTGAAAGGCTGTCATGTAGAAGAGAGGATAGAGCTGTACTGAGTTCTAGAAAAAAGAAAAGAAAAGAAAAGAAAAGAAAAGAAAAGAAAAGAAAAGAAAAGAAAAGAAAAGAAAAGAAAAGAATGGGTTTAAATGACAAGGAAGCACATTTGGTTGGACATCAGGAAAAATTTCCCAGTGGTAGGTACAATTCAACGATGAGACAGACTACAATGAGATTCAGTGGATTTTCCTTCATTGTTTAAACAGAAGCTGGATGATCTTCTGTTGGGGATGCTGTAGTAGTGGATATATTAGCCAGGGGTGGAACTTAGGTCATTCCCAGATTTTTTTTTCTGTGATTTTATATTATGATTTGATAACTTCATTAGTACATTCTGAAAATGTGTGATAGCCAATTCCCAGAATGAACAAGAGTTTAACAAAATTAACATTGTTTTCATAACCAAAATTATCAAAACAATGAACAAATGTAGGCTGTCACACCTTTACAAAAGTATCAAGATTCCTCTTCCCTTCCCTGCTGTTCATCTTAAGAGCTCAAGAAAACAGTTAAGAATACCCCCATGCTACTTAACTATATAGAGAAGTCTAATTTGAAAATAAAGCACTTGCTAGAATTCTTGTTTTATAAACCTAATTCCTTTTTGACAATGTGGTTTAGGTGGTTTAATAGCCAGCTTGAAATTGTATGCATAGAGTGGAAACAAACATTTCTCATACAAATGGAGGTAGTTATTAAAAGGTTTGGTGCTGAGTCTAGCATTCTTCAACATTTTCACCAGTGACTTGTATGAAAAAGTTGAGGGAATTAGTTAGATCTACAGTTAGAACTACAGAAAACTGGATGGAATACCTAATAATTTAGAAGAGAAAAACAAAATTCAAATGATTTTGATAGATTAGAGAGGTAAACTGAAAATAAGAGAATGAAGGGTAGTAGAAACAAATGTAAAGTCCTTCATTTAGGAAAAAGAAATCCACAGAATGAGGGACAGGTATCAGGGTTTGTAATCATAGATATGAAAATAATATTGGAACTGTAGCTGACCACAAGCTGAATGAGTCAGCAATGAAAAATGGCTGCTAAAAAGGAATATAACAGTTTTAGAATGTACCAGCATACATATAGTTTCCAAATTGCAGGAAGTAATAGTACTACTTATACTATGCATTAATCAGATTCCACTTCATGTACTGGGATTCAAAGAAAATAGAATAGGTGCAGAAAAAGACAACAAAAATGATCAGGAGATTGGAAACTAAATGTTATGAGGAGATGTTTGTTTAACCTTGGATAAAAATAACCGAGGGGAGAAATTATATTACTTTTCAAGTACCTAAAAATGGGTTGAGGCCTGTTCTCTATTATTCCAGAAGACACGAAACAATGGATTTAGCTTACAGGAAGACAGATTCCAATTTAATATTAGGAAAAACTTTCTAATGAGTTTGACTATAAAACTAATTGTCAAGGGAGACATTGGGCTACCAGTCACTGAATGTGTTCAGATAGGGACCTCATTGTGCGACAAAAGCTAAAATTTTCAGAGGATAATATTCTTTTGAACTATATACCTAGTACATGGAACTTGACAACAGGGCAATGTAAATGGATTCTCCATGCCTTTACTATAGCCAAAAAACTGATATTACAACATTAGAAAGATAAATGTATGGCCCCATTTAGTCAGTGGATTGAAGACCTGATTACACTTGCTACTTATGAGCGGATTGCCTATAGACACAGACCTTGTATGGACAAGTATAGTAAAATATGGGACCTATTTATACAAAATATACTGGGTTAAAAAAAATAGTCATATAACTCTATTAGAAATATATATATGTGCTTAAATAATATTTGTATGAGATAAGTATATATAGTATTGGAACTGTATGCTATTATAATCATATATTTACTTGTTTGCTGTTGCATTTTGTTCACTTTTATCTTAAAGCACGGTTATGTATTTTTTTCCCTTTTTTTTGTAATAAAAAATTTATTAAAAATTATTAAAAAATAGGGACCTTATAGCCATTTTTTTTGGCATGTTTTCATTTGGATTCCTGCACTGAGTGGGGAATTGGACAGGATGGCCTTGCTCTCTCTTTCAAACCATGTGATTCATTGAGTTTACTACAAACACACACACACACACTCATAACAGCACACATAAGTAAGCTTTTCTTAGTCATTTATTTATTTATTTATTTGTGTGTGTGTGTGCGCGCGCTTCTTTTCATCACAGTGTTGGGAAGGTTACTTACTGTCCTCCAGACTCCAAGCAGTAGAACAATATCAGAAACTGTTAACTTATAAAATCAACAATTTGAAGAACACTACTCTTTAGTAACAATCCAAATGTAGCAAATTTACTTGTTTGACTTTACAAAGTCCTTATCTCTCGCTTAGCTCTTCACCAACATCTTGTCTCCATTCTTCTTCTTGAATCATGAGTCCACCTTTCAGAGCTAAATCAAGCAAGTAGTTAATGGAAGTTACACATGATGTATCGATTTGCTTGTCTCTTTGCATAAGAGGCATCTGTGTACTATATAGAACTGTGTGTGTACACCTCTAAAAGTAAAGCATGTGTAAGGCTTTGCAGTATAATACACATAATGTTTACAATTGTAAATATTTCCATTATCCCTCCAGACATGCCAACACCTAGATTTTTGAATGGTCAGTCAAGAGACCTTGATCCAACAGATGGTGAAAAGAAGAGCTGGGGTTTATTTAGCAAATGGGAGGAGAAGAGGTGAAAAACCTACTCTGTTAGTTTTAAAGTAAATTTCTTAAAGTAGGAGTGTACCAGAAACGAGAAATGAAGTGGATAGATGAATTTGTACAACTACTAATTAATAGTTGTGGCTTGAAGTGCCAGCAAATAGAAGCGGACTTGGATTTAAATGGGCTGGGATGGACAAGTTCCTAGAGCGATCAAGCAGCCAAGAGGAAAGTGAGACAAAATGCCCTGTCAGATTTGGCAGAAACAGTTGTTTTTGTGGGCATTTTGCAAGAGAGGGAGGTGAGTTAGCTTGTTTAAATACATACTGTGCTTCTGAAGCTCACTCCACATTTAGGGAGACTGCTTAGTCTGTTGGGTACAAACTGCGGGCTCTGAGAAAGTCTCTTTGCAGGACACAATGGGATTCATCTCATTGAATTCAGTAGCTTATTGTTGTTTAACGTTATTCTTGTATTTGTGTGATACTCTCTGTAGATCTGTATGGGTCTTGTTTTTCTAATGCAAGTAGTAAAGAAAAGTGTTCTAATATATTCATACTTAGAGGATTGGATTTTTTTTTTTTTCTTATTGGATGTTCCAGGAGGGAAGGAAATAAATCTTCCCTTAGAGCACTAAGCCCAGTTGGAGATTTGACAGCAGGCTTAAAAGGAAGGAAGGAAGGAAGGAAGGAAGGAAGCAATAGCAATAGCAATAGCAATAGCAATAGCAATAGCAATAGCAATAGCAATAGCAATAGCAATAGCAATAGCAATAGCAATAGCAATAGCAATAGCAATAGCAATAGCATAGGAGCTAGAGAGATCTGGAGCCATCTTCTCCAACGAAGAATGGATTACGTGTGAAGAGCAGAGCAGAGCAAGAGCAGAGCAAGATTTACAAAGACTTAAACTGGACTGATGGTATCATTTGGCTTTATAGAGTCTATCTGTCTGTCTATCTATCTAGATGGCGGTACTTATATAAATCAATGATTTAAAAAAATAAAGAGGGAAAAGGAAATATAAAATTTGATTAGATTTAATCCTGCCCAAGATCATTGTGCCCCAAATTTTGGTAAGATAGGCAATACCTATTTTTTAATTTATTTTGCTTATTTCTTATGTTTATATTCATTTATTTAAAGGATTTATTAAAATAAAATAAATTTATATTCTGCCATCTAAGAAGCTCAAAACTATTTATAAGATGGGAAGGTAAAAGTTTTGGCTTGGATTTTACAACAAAATTATCTGATTTTGTACTTTTTAACATACTGTATATGCACACTACTATGAAATTAAGTTTTAGGCTCATTCTTTGAATTTTGAGGTGAGTTCTCAAATCAAAATTCCAAAAAATGTGCCTTAAAATATTATATTATGTACAATTTTTCAAGTTTGTTTGTTGGTTTATTTTCTGATGTGGGAATGGCATAAACCAAAGGGAAACCTGGAAAAAGTTTATCGAGAAAGTTTCCTTCTTAATAAAATAACTCCTTCTAACAAAGAATGGATAGCGTAAAGCAGTTGCTGTCCCCCAAAGTCTCCTGAAGATGAGTGTATTTTGTTAGTACTGACCCCTAGTACCCCTGGCAAGGCATTTAAAATTCTCAGGCTATATGATTGAACATGCTTTTACTTAACCATTTTGCAAGAGCTGAAAAAGTCTGTGTTTCACTGACTTAAATTAATTAAGCTGGTTTTCAGAACAAGTCAAGACTGTGTTGTTATCATCTGCCTTACAATTTGCTGCATGTGCTTTGCATTTGGTCAAATGCAGATTCTGTATTGCCTTGATCAACACACTTGATGGTGGAAGGTTATAAATAGGTTTAAAATAATAAAAGGTAACTTTAGAGGACAATGATTGAATCTGGCTATGAGGATCAAAGATGGGAATGATGAGAATGATAGCTGAATACTCAAAATGTTGCAAACTGTATTTTTATTCAAGTTGATTATGGTTATTCTGTGTTGCATTCTTCCCCTGATCATTGGTTCATTTATATAGGTATACAAGAGATAACTGTTTCTTCAATACAGGTAGTCCTCGACTTATGACCACAATTAGAACTGGAATTTCCATCGCTAAGTGATGCAGTTGTAAAGCAAGATATCATGTAACCGCATGACTTAGCAATGGCAATCCCAGCACTTGCAGTCATCAAGTGAATTCTGTCAGTCATTAGCTGAAGATCCATCCCAATTCAAGCCATTCCAGGCTGGTCCCTCCTAGCCTTGAATCTCAGTAAGGTAAGGGACTGCCTCCAACTCCCCTCACCCACCTACCTCCCCCCATGTCTGCCCTTTGGGCTGCCCTGCACCCTGCCTTGTGGGACAGCAAGCAGCCCAAGAACCATGCAGCTCTGAGGCTGCTTCCACACCCTGGGAAGCTGCAGCCACCGCAGTCCAGTCCCAGACACAGTCACCCTTGCTGCCCTGCACTCCGAGATCCCTGCCGCACTGCACTCTGCTGCCCAGCTGACCTTCACCGTCTTCTTGCTCCCACTGCTGATGAGGCATGCCCAGTCTGACTGCTGGGCTGGGCTGGGGCTGGGCTTCACAATGCACTATGCCTCAGGGCCTGCTTTTTGCAGGCCCAGATCCATGGCATGCCAAAAAGCCCCTTTGCGCTGCACTCCTGGGCGGGGCTGGGGCTGGGCTTTTGCACTAAGAGATTTTTTGGAGTGCCGCAGCACTGGGCCTGCAAAAAACAGACCCGAAGCCACATCGCAGTGTGAAGCCCAGTCCCAGCTTAGCCCAAGAGTGCGGCACAATGCAAGAAGGAGCCCCAGAGCCACAGCACAGCACAAAGCCTCAGCTGCCCCAGCCCAGTCCCAGCCGCAGTCATCATCCTGCACTCCAAGGCTCCTGCTGCCCTGCACTCTGCCGCCCCAGCTGCACTGCCATCTTCTTGCTTCCACTGATGAAGTATTCCTGGTTCTTTGTGAGGCAGCTGCTGGCCATAGTGAGGCCATCTTCCCCAGGCCTTGTGAGGAAACCACTGTGCGTGACCTGGGGAAGAAAGCCTTATGTGACCAGCAGCTCGTAAAGGGCCAGGCTGGGCACACCTTGTCAACAGTGGGAGCAAGAAGACAGCACAGGAAAGCAAGGGGCCAAAAAGGCATAGATGGGGGGAGATAGGCAGGTGGGGGGAGTTGAAGGACCCCGGCAGTTGTAAGTGCAGGCAGGGTGCCAAGCGCTTGAATTTTGATCACATGACTGCAGTGGCACTACAATGGCCGTAACCTCAGGCACCAGTCATAAGTCCCTTCATTCAGTGCCATTGTATCTTCAAATGGTCACTGAATGAATGGCTATAAGTTGAGGACTATCTGTAAGGCTGCATGTGACTTTTATAGATTTCAGCTTGTTGTCAGTGTTCAAAACCACTTTCAGTCAAACCACACAGCAGCATATTGTCAATACTCTGAAGACATGCAGAAGAAAACCTCTACACATGGCCTAATGCTCTTTACTTGGATCTATTTATTTCCTTCAGGTACTAATGGATTTGGAATGGGATGCATATCCAGATCTAGAGGAATATAAATGGCTAAGTCTTCAGTAAAACACATATTTGCTGAGCATGTCCTTGAATAAGTTTACACACATTGTCAGGATCTATTTGTTCAGAATACTCAGTCATCCTGAGCTGTTATCAGGTCTTTCAACATGTTGTTGGAAAGGTGGTCACTGAAGGTTGCTAATTGGTGTCTGAGGGTTGTTAGGGGGTACCTGGACTTGGGGGAGTGGGGGAGATGGGGGGGCTGATGGAAGAGATAGGGTAGACAGTAACATCTGAGTGGTGGCAGGAAAAGGGAAATGTGGTAATCTGGAAGTGGGCTCCACACAGGTAAGCAGAGTCAATATTTGATACCAGTTTTGCTTTCCAACCCCCAATATTCATCCCTGTTGCCAGATCACTTAGATCCTTAGTGTGCCTGGCTTCCAGCTGGAGCTGTTAAATGCCAGTTGGTGTTGCATAAGGTTCCCATCAGGAATGATCTTATAGTGGAAGAGGCGGCTAACCTGGCATGTATAATCAAGACCTGGTAGGCTTGGAAGGGGCATTCCTCTCTCAAAAATATACTCCCCACCAGGTTTTGAATTTGGCACTAGTTGCTGGCCCCAGGCAGAAGAGGGAGGTATCATGTATCTGGAATAACTTAGTGGCTTTTAGAAGCTCTGTGCCACAAATAACCATTTGTGAGGTCCTGTGGTTGAAACTAGGCTCTAGGGAGCAACTGGATTTGTTGCTGTTGTCCTGGCCTCTTTGCCTGGAAATCTGTTGCTGAGTTGGCAGTGGAGCCTCCAAGACTGAAAGTTCTGGGAGACTTTAATTTGCCCTCATGTGGTCTAGAGTCTGGTGCAACCGAGGAGTCCCCATGGACCTGACCCAAGTTACTGAGGGTCCAACAAACATCAGTGGTCACGTGCTCAATCTGATTTTTATCTCAGGGGAATTGTAACATGTTGGAAGACATCCCCATCAATCGTTTGGCAGGCCAGCCTACCCCCAAAACATGGAGTCAGGACCTATTCAATCAGTCCACCCAGACAACTAATGGACCCAGATAGGTTTCATAGGAAGCTTGAGAGTTTCCTTAGGGAATCTGGCCTGGTGGACAGTCCAATTTAGCCTCTGTCTGGGATGGTTGTTTGACAAGAGCCTTGAATCAGACTGCACCTATGTGGCCTCTCCCTGTATATTGATTCCATGGTTCTAATTGGTTTTCTGAGGAGCTTCGGGGGATGAACAAAAAGATGCCTAGAACACCATTGGAGAGCAAACCCAACCATGCATGTGTAAAAGGTTTACATAGTATCTGCTCTTATTGCATCCACAGGTGGCCAGTTAGCAATCCTGTTTAAAGGGACCTTCATAAAAATATCTAAGGGCCACTGTGAAGAACATTCCAGGAATCTGGCAGATAACATTGCTTGGAATTGTTCTGAGTTAGATTCTGACTGGTTGGATTCTGTTGAGTTCACTGAGGCATGGTTGTGTCCTGTTACCTGAGTATAGTTGGAACCTATGATGCCTAAGGAAGTGGACAGGATTCCGGGGATTGTTAGTCCATCCACATGGGTTTTAGGTCCATGTCCCTCCTGGTTGGTTAAGGCCTCCTAACAGGTGATATATGGTTGGATTTACATGTCATAATATTATCCTTGAGAGAGAGAGGATGATTGGACCTGCATTGAAGAAGGCCATGGGGCACACCCTCCTCAAGAAGCCATCTTTGGATCCTACGCAACTCCCCCCCCTCCCCCCCAGTTTCCAACCTTCCCTTTTTATGTAAGGTGAGAATGTGGTATGTTTACAGCTTCATGGAGGAAATAAATTATCTGGATCCACTTCAGTCAAATTTCACGCAAAGGTACAGTAAGAGACAGCATTAATTGCATTTGCTGATGACCTCTGATGGAGCTGGGATGGGAGTGGTACAGCCATCCTGGCTCTTCTTAATCTTGCATCAGTTTTCTTTGTGTGTGTGTGTGTGTGTGTGTGTGTGTGTGTTTTCAGTTTTCTTTATTTTTCTTTATTTTGTATTACAAAAAGAAGAAAAAAATACATAAAACTGCTTTAACAAAAAAGTGAAAAAATACAAAGAGAAAAAAGTGTTAATATCTCATTATAACAATAAACAATTACAATTCTATAAATGCTTATCTAATACAAATATTATTCAAGTGTGTGTGTGTGTATTTATAACAGATTTATTAACCTACTGTATTTTTGAATAAATGAGTCCCATATTTCATTATACTTGTCCATACACAGTCTACGCCTATAGGTAATCCACTCATAAGTGGCAAGTGCAATCAGCTCTTCAATCTGTTGAGTGAAAGGGGCCAAACATTTATCTTTCGAATGTTGCAGTATCAGTACTTTGGCCATAGCAAGGGCATGGAGAATCCATTTATGTTGTCCGGTTGTCAAATTCCATGTACTAGGTATATAGTTCAAATATTATCCTCTGAAAATCTTAGCATTTGTCATAAAATCATATTTATATAGTGCACTACTTTTCCCCAAAACTTACTTAGTATAGGACATTGTAAAAACATATGCTTTAAAGAGGCATTGGCCTTATTTCATCTCCAATAAATGCTGATTTTGCCAATCCTTTTCTATACAGACATAGTGGAGTCCAATAAATTCTAAATATTATTTTTTGTTGTATAAGTTGTAGTTTAAGGTCCATTGACATTGCTATAGAAGTTAAGACACTCTCCCATTGTCTAGGCAATACAGGAACCTCTAATTCTTTATTCCACTCATGCGTTAACATCTGATTTATTGATAACAAATATCTATACAAACTAATCATAGGTTTTTCAGTTTTAAAGGATTTAACAAGTTGTTCTAATATCTCAGGTGTCTCAGAAGCTGAAAATGCTGCTGGTTCAAACAATGTTGTTAACAAATGTTGTAACTGTAAATATTGCATTACATCTGATAGATGATTATCTCTTAACACAGAATACATTAAAAATTCATCTTCAACATTTGGTCCAAAGTCAATATCCCCACTTCCATCCAACTTTTCCATATAACCATCTTTTCCCCAGTTTTTAAAGTTGGGTTTCCCTATAAAGTCAACTGACCATGGGAAAAAGGATCATTTTTTTTATTAGACATTACTTTCCATAGCTTTCTAACTGATGAAATTGTTTCCAGAGATTAGAGCTTTAATATATTTAGATCCTAATATTGCCCATCCAACCAAAAGTGCTATATACAGTATGTATTTTTCAAAGTTGCAGAAATTGGAAAATTAACACCACTTGTTGGCTTCCAGTATTTAATACTTGACAATAGGTAAGCATGGTGATATAGTTCCAGGTTTGGAAGACCAAATCCTCCCTCATTAATTGATAATTTCATTTTCTGTAAAGATATTCTTGGAATTGAAGAGCCCCGTAGAAATTTTCTAAACCAAAAACTTATTTTCTGAAAATATTTTCCAGATATAAAACCTGGAATTCCTCTCAGAATATAAATCAGTTTGGGAATAATGTTTATTCTGAGAGTTTCACCTTTTCCAAAGGGTAAAGTTTAATGACTCCTATCTGTCAACATCTGAAGAAACCTCTCTCTATATTTTATTGATGCTATATGTTACTGAGTTATATCCTTTGGTATACACGTACCTAAATATTTCATAGATTTGCTACAAATACAGAACTGATATTCCTTAAATAAATGGATAACCAAATTTTCACCTATTAGCATCAGTTACAATTTGGATCAGTTAATACAGTATCCTGCTATCTTACTAAAGGCATCTGTCATTTGCATCAACACTAGAATAGTAGATGAGGTTTAAATATAAACAAAAGAATGGCATATTCAAACAAAACCAATTTGTGTTCAACTAAGTTAGGTACTACTCTGTAGATCTCCCTGTGTTGTCTAAGAGCACAAGCCAAGGGTTCCACGCAAATGTTAAAAACCAAGAGTGAAAGCAGACATCCTTGTCTATCCCCTCTAAATAGTGGAAAAGGTCCATTGACATGAGAAAACATACCGTTAACCTTTACTTTAGATGTGGGTGACTCATATAGTATCTTAATCCATTTTATAAATTCCAGAGAAAATCCAGATCTATTTAGTATGGCAAACATATATTGCTTATGTGTTTTGTCAAAGGTTTTTTCAGCATCTAATGATAAAATTACAAATTGATCTTTGTTTTTATTCAATTCTATTAAATCTACAACTAACCTAATATCATCTGCTGCTTGCCTAATTTTTATAAACCTTGCTTGATCATTCTTAATAACGAGCAATATCACTTGCTGTAATCTATTTGCTAACATTGCTGTTAAAATCTTTGTGTCAACATTAATCAATGAGATTGGACAATAATTAGCACACTGAGTATGATCTTTACCTGCTTTTGGTATAACTGTGATATAACCCTGATTAAATGCCGGTGATAAAATTCCCTTATCAAATATCTCTTCATATACTTGACAAAGTTTTGGCACCAAAAGTTCTATAAATGTTTTGTACCACTCAATAGGGAATCCATATAATCCTGGCACTTTACCACTTGCCATTTTTAAAGTTATTTGTTTAATCTCTAACTCAGATAGTGGAGCGAATAAGAGTTATTTTTGTGTATCATCTAAATGTGGTAGGTTAATGTTATTTTTAAAAACCTCTATACCTTCATTCGATAGATCCTCTGGTTTACTATATAATTCTGAATAATTTTTTTTTAAAAAAGTCAATTAATATCCATTAAAGTTTTATACATATCATCTCTTTCACCTCTAATGATTGGAATCATTACCCTTTTTTGTTTCTGTTTCTTGTTTTGCTTTAAACGATTAGCCAAGAACTTACTACATCTTTCACCGTTCTCCCAATATCTCTGACATAAACATGTTAGCATAAATTCTGTCTGCTGTGATACTATAGTAGTTAATTCATATTTCTTTTTCTGTATTTCTCTGTAGAAAACAGTAGATGGACATCTAACCATCTGTGCCCATAAATGTTTCAGTTCGTATTTCATATTATTTCTCCTTTTATTTTTAATCTTATTTTAATATGATGAATAAGCAATAATTCTACCTTGAAAGTATGCTTTATCTGTTTCCCATTCAAACATTTGGGCACTTGATGTTTCTGAATTCAAATCAAAATATTGTAAGGTCTCTACCCGCATTTGTTGTACAAATTCTTTATCATTCAGTAAGGAAATATTAAGATAGCAATTTCTCAATACCTTGACTGTTTTCTGAAACACACATTTTAATGTGGTTGCACTATGATCAGATACATAACAAACATTAATGTTACATTCTTGAATTTGATGATATAAAGTCAACAATATTAAAAAATAATCAAGCCTAAAAAAAAATTCTAATGTACATTTGGATAAAATGTGTATTTTCTTTTAGTTGGATACATCAAACACCAGGGGTCTACTAAATTCAATTCTTCCATATAAGTGTTAATTGTTTCCCTCACTAATGATTTTTCCCCCCATGCTGGTATATTTCTATCAAGCTCAGGATCCAATATTTCATTAAAATTTCTCATCAGCTTTCAATACCAGCTGCATATGTCAAACCTGGTTGACCAAGTGATGCTGTCAAGGTCATTTCTCAGTGCCTGACTGTTTGGTTCTGGATGGGGTAGAACAGGCTCAAACAAAACCTGACAAGACCAAGTGGCTATAGGTACATGGTTGTTTTGATCCTGGTGATTTTCCATCTTTGGTTCTGAACGGGGTTGCACTTCCTTATTCAGAGCTGGCATGTAACTTGGGGGCCCTCTTGGACTCTCAGCTTCTGCTTAATAAGTAGATGGCAGTTATGGCCAGGAGGGCTTTTGCACAGATTCGTTTGGTGTGCCAAACCAGGAGTCTCTTATCATGGTCACTCACTTTGGTCATCTCATGTATCAGCTACTGCAATGTGTTCTACATGGGGCTGTGCTTGAAGACTACTCAAAAGCTACAACTGGTTCAGAATGCAGAAGCACAAGCAGTTATGGGTCTACCTTGGTACATCCATGTAACACCTCTGCTATGCAACCTGCATTGGTTGCCAGTGAACATCCAGGTGCAAGTCAAGGTGCTGGTGACTGTAGTGCCTATGTGAGGGACCACTTCTCTCCCTTCATTTCTTCCCATTCTGTAAGATCCAACAGGGTTGCCACATTTCATGCTCTTGCATTAAGCAATGTCATTTGCTAGGACCTAGAAAGTGTACCTTCTTTGTCACAATACCTGCCATTTGTAACAGCATCCTTCCCCCTCCCTGAAATAAAACCATCCTGACTCAACAAGCCTTTAGATGTTCTTTAAAACCTTGGTCCCCCCCCCCCCCCCGGAGCTCTGGGATCAGTTGGTATTGTGCCCATTTTATATATATATTCTTTGTTTGGCTGTGATATGTGTTTGTCCCATTACGTGATGCCCTTTTCTGTTTATTTTGTTTGCCTTTTTAAAGTGTTATACCAGTTTTACATATTATCCAGAGTCATTTTTGAGTTGAGGCCACCTTATAAATCAAAATTAAATAATTAAGCAAGAACTTCAGTGCTCAGTGTGGGAGTTACATTGGTAGCTATAGTTTCCTAGAGCAGGAGGATATATATATATATATATATATATATAGAGAGAGAGAGAGAGAGAGAGAGAGAGAGAGAGAGAGAGATTTTTTTCAAATTTAGTCACTGCCCATCTCAAAGAGGATTTATGTTAACAATGAGCTGCATTCTAGCACCAAGCCTGGGAAGTGCATAGTATGGGAAAGGTGGGGTAAAGAAGCACCAGATTTAAATTGCAGGGTATATAAGAGGGGACTGCACTCTCATATTGATAGGTGCCAATCAGGTATTTAACATGGCTTCATTCAAGTAAATCTTCATTAAAGATTTTTATCCAGCTGTGGTTTTATCCAGCTGTGGTTGGCTGTGTTGAGGGTTTGGGTAGCTTCTGTTGAGCCAGGGATCCTGATACCTGGAGAAGAGCCTTATTGATAGAAGAGAGAGCAAATGGCAGAAGAGGATGCACTCAAGGAGCTGTTAGTACATCTTCTGGAGTCCTGCATATTGTACTAATGGACATTAACTCCTGATGGGGCAACATGTGGGCTAAATTAGGGTTAGCAACTCTCAGCCAACCAGAAACAGCAATTTAACTGCTTTTCAGCAGCTATACTAAACATGAATCCCAGTTTAATTAAAAAAAGAAAAGAAAAGAAAGTTACCCAAGAGCAATTTTCTATCTTCAGCAACTGGGTAACAACACATGGTTTACAGATGTTATTACATTTCCCCTCCCCCTCCCCACACATCTTTTTTGATATGTTGGTCCTTTAGTTGATAGAGAAGCGTGCGTGTTTCATTCAGATTTTATTTGCAGTGTTGTGGTGATTGATGGAGAACCATCCGCATTTCCTACGCTGAAGACTCCCATTGTGTAGCAAAATTAAATTACAGTCTGTGGAATAATGTAGATCAGAGAAGTGGTAAAGTCTAAAGAAGTCCAGCATTCACTGACCTTCAATATGATTCAGTCAGTGAGTCAGGGTCTAATTGCATATGGGCCGGCAGCAACAGGCACAGCTCTCAGGATTTTTTGGTATAACTGCTTAGGAGCTTACTCTTGGTAGAGCAGCAGTAGTAATCCATCTGATCAGAAAGAAGTTCAGCTACATTACCTTTAAGGTTTAATAAGACTTCTCAGTTATACCTGAGACATTACCAGTTGGTTGTTATGGAATACCTCCTATGGCAGTTTTCCAGAGAGCTATAATACAATATTCCTGCTTATTTAGCACATAAGCACACACATGAATACACAAATATGTGGGTGCAGAGTTCCAGAGCAAGCACCAGGTGAGGTAATGGCAGCAGTATAGAATCTGAAGCTGTCTCCACACATAGAAATGGCTACTTAAAGTACTGACTGTTCACCTAACGTGTAGCCTCCATTAACCATCTAAGCTATTTGACACTAGCTTTTTGCCCTCTTCCAGCTATTGCTGACATAAACCAGAAGCTTTTTATGCCTGTAGTTTTAGGATTTGCATCTAAGTGTTCAAGCGTTTAACAGAGCTAATCCCTAAAGCCAGTATGTGATTCTTCCCTCCCCTCTCCAGCCAACCCTAAAATGAGTAATAAAGTAATTGAGAGCAATGTTTGTACATCAGGGAAACAAGTTTGGCTCCAATCAAAATAGCCCCTCTTTTATTACAGCTTTTCAAAATGGGGTGACGGGAAAAGCTAAAGTGTGTCTATTTTAAAGGCATTTTTTCCCCTAGTTTCCTATGCATGTATGCACTCACGCTAGCCTGTAGCTGGGAATAATATAACCTTGGCTCTGATACAACATTCCTATAACTGTCAGAACAATTTAAAATGCCAGGCAACCCAACCAGGTGAGCATAATCCCATTTTAATAAGTATTTAGAAGGGGTTTTTTTTTTCCTTTCTGTTTTTTAAAGCATGATTAGTTGTCTTATAGCTGGATGGCTTGGAGCAATAATCCAATTTATTAAAATAAACTTGGAGGTTTATTGATATTAGGCTTATGTCTTCACTGTTGGTAGCATATCATTATTTTAGGGATTGTTGTCTATCTGGTTGTGTGCATATTTCAAAATTGGTGATGCTTGAAACTGCAAATGCATGTATTGGCCTTTTATTAGGAATGACTTGTATACAATGCTAGAAAGCTTCTTGTATGTTTTACATGCTTGACTCAGAGTACAGCATGAAAAAAATTGAGAGCCACAATATGATGCTGTTAGGAGTAGAAGTTTAGTCAAGCTTTGTTTTTTGCTTTTCAGTGATATATGAGGATAGTCATTAAACAAAGGTTAAGGTTATCCTGGTGGCATTATGCGCAAATGTTCTACCTTGCTCTTGTGACAGATAGGAGATAAATCTAGAAGAATATAGATTAGGTAAGGAATTATGGAGGTCTCTGCCCTGATTCTGGTTAACATAACAGAAGCCTGCATGCTTAAGTTCAATAAACCCATTTGAACTTACCCAATAAAGTCTAAAATTTAATAAAATGTTATGTAAAAATATATTATTAGAACTCTTTTCCCTTGCAAAATAATGCAGAGAATAATAGTTGAGATCAGTTCAGAAAATGTCAGAAGGTATTTAACTCTTCCCTCGCCTTGCTCCTTTCCTTCAAAAGTACATTTACCAACTTAGAGGCTCCACAAAATTGCAAGTCAGGGAAACAGGTCAGAACAGAAATGGAGAAAATAATTAAATCATGGAAGGATTAATTGAGTCTTCCTCAGTTATTTTCAAATTCCAAATACAATTATTTATTACTTCGAAATAAGTACAATGACCCTCCAACAAACAAGTATAGTCATATTTTTAAAGATAATAAAGAAGTATATTCAGGAGGCACAATGATTAATTCATTATGAATTATCTGGAAGTTTACATTCATTGATTTCACTGGTCTGTGACTCGGTTACAGGGTTGAACAACTTTATCTTTAGGGCCATATTTAATTTCATGAAGCCTAT
Source organism: Python bivittatus (assembly GCF_059951505.1). NCBI lineage: Eukaryota > Metazoa > Chordata > Lepidosauria > Squamata > Pythonidae > Python > Python bivittatus. Next base: position 6,482,911 of record NW_028277113.1, read on the forward strand.
AACCTGATTGCCAAAAGCTTTCTGAAAGCAATCAGTTCTGATCTCTGGTTAAGAGCCAGCATTTCATTCCTTGGCTGCTTGCAATATTGTAAGGAGGATTTCAGAATGAGAAAATCTGAGAGAGAGAAGAAAAGGAGAAGAGGTAGCTTGACTATGCTGGTCTACATTTGTAATAAAGATTTGATTTGATCTGAAACACCCTGAGGTTGCAAGGAAAGGGAACATGTGACCCCACTCACTGACTTATGGCTATAGCTCTACCTACATCTTCTCTCACCATTTGCATGCAGGTCCCGACAGATGAAATAGCTCAGATTAAAAACAGATTGTCTACCCTATCCTATGGTTCAGGCCTCATCACTTCTGTTCATCCTTCTTTTAGTTGTGCTTCTGTGACTTTTCCACTGAATAATGATAGTGCAAATATATCAGAGTTGGGAATGCGTGGGAAAGAGGGATTTTAAGATTTTTTTTTCCCTCCCCTGATCTCACATTCTACAAAACTAACCCTTTCTAGCAATAATCCCTTGGGTCTATCAATGTGAAAAACACCACTTCAGATTCTGCAGATCTATATCATTCTTAAAGGAGACTTAAAAAAAAAAAGTGATATTAAAATTGTGTATAAAAACTGCCCATAAAAATAATAAACAGCTGTTCTTCTACAACGTGTGACACAAAATTCAGTTCCTCTCAAATGTATTAAAGGATATGTGAATCCTTTTCAGTTTAATCATTGGATGGTTAGGAACAATTAAATTGAATGGTTACGAAGATGTTGATGGCGATCCCTTGTCTGTTCTCCTTCGCTCTTTGACATTGCACTTTGGGGCTCTGTTCTTTGTTTTCTCTCATTGTTTTCTCCCTATTCTTTCTGAGGTGAACATTCACAATGGATTAGGTTCCATACACCTGAATGTATTTCTCTGTACTTCATAGATGCTTTACTGGTCACATCAAATCTGCATTTGTGACTTTGGCCATTTCCAGATGATGAAATCTGCCATGGATTTAAAGCATTCAAAATACTTTATGCCTGTCTCCACTTTTTGCAATTTTATAATTGCATTTCTACTGGAAGTGGGATAGACAGTAAGAATGTAAGAATATTTGTGGAACAATTTCACCAATCAGTGATGATAGTCCTAACTGCACATTTACTTGTCCCTTCCCCATTACATCTAAATATGTGTGGTTCCTAACCAACGAGATGTTAGGATACAAACACTAATATGGAAAAGCTCTTTAATGAAATATTTGAATATCATAAGCAATAAATAAACCATTATTCCAATGTTTAAATTATTTCTCTTCAAGTATTCATTAAACACATACTTCTGCATACACTCACATGTGAGAGCAACAGGGATACATACTAAGACCTTCCCATTGTCCTTGAAATCTTCCCATGTTGTCAAGGATGTTTGGTAGAGATAGTCTAATTGAATATGGATTTACACAGTATTACCCCTTCTAGAAGCTTGGACTCTGTGCACTTAGAATTCATACTTCCATAGAGCAGAGCTGGTCAGTTTGTGATTCTGAGTCTAATTTAAAGTTCCTTCTGCAAGTAAGCAATTCAGATATCTGGTGCAAGCTGTTAAAAAGCTGTCTGATGGTGTCATGATTAGCTGACAAAAAGAAGGTTTCAGAAAAAAAGGAAAACAGTGGCCCTCTTCCCCCATTAGTCCAGACAGAGTACAACTTTCAACAGAAAACAAGGTTGTCTGTTTCTGCCATAAAGGTTGAACTCTCCTTACTTACCTGCTTGTTATTTCTTTTCATTCTTTTCTTGTTGCAGATTTCAGAAACTTGTGAATTACAGGATAAGAATGTCAAAAACATGTTTTGGTGAACAGAGAATTGAATTACTTCGGTTAATGGCTTCCATCTAGGAAGAGATTCTCACAACACTGGCCTTCACTGCACTTTTGTTAGATGCTTCTTCTACCTTTCTCTTTCTTTCTTTCTTTCTTTCTTTCTTTCTTTCTTTCTTTCTTTCTTTCTTTCTTTCTTTCTATTTAGTGAGACGGCTTACAGATAATGAAGAAAGTATGGCAAAAAATAAAATTAACAAAATCCCAACAATGTAAAATTATACAGCAGCAAACAGCACATCAAAACATACAAAAAGAAATCATATAGAAATTCAGTAAGAAGTATGAAATCAGTCATGAACAGTTGAGTGGAATAAAAAGGTTTTATCTAAAATGGGGAGATAGGACTTGGCAGATTTCCACAAAGAGAAAGTTTGACAGTTATAATACTCAGTTGAGAAGGTTCTATACCTGGAATCCACTAATCTTTTATTTATTAATGGGACAAAAACACTTTGATGGTGCTTTTAGGATTCAGGTATTTTCTTTCTTTACAGATTGCAGATGCTAGGCTATTCAGGACCTTAAAGACAATAGCAGCACTTTGAATTGATCTTAGCTATGCATCATATATGACCTCTGTAACAACTGCATCTGGAGGACTTAACAGATTTTTTTTATGTGGATTCCTTGGTGCTCTCTGAGCTTGGTTGTTTGATTGCAGATGTTTCATTACCCAATTAGGTAATATCATCAATGCTAGTGAGTGTGGGTTTTTCTCCCTGTTTATATACAATAGCTTGCCTTGCCAGTGTTCGTGGGGGTCTGGTTTTCTCCTTGGTAGTTCCCTGATTAGGGTACTGTTTTCTGCTTGATTGTTTGTCTGGTGTTAATCCCTGTTTATCTACATGTAGGCTACTGGAGAGGATCTGTTCTGGTCTTTTTGTTTCCTTCTTCGTTTTCTTATTGTCTCTTGATTTTTTTAATGTGCACAAACAAAGTGTATAAAATGAACTTCTTTACTTTTCTCATGACGGTTCTTCCATGTTTTTTCTCCTTTGCTCCTTTTGTTCCTATTTAAAATAATAGATATCCTTTAAAGCATCTTGCATTGTTCCTCTGACTCAGGCCATTTCCTCACTGATGATATAGCATCTTGTATAATCACCCAGCCATCACTGAAGCAATTGAAATCCTGTAGCTATTCCTTTCTTTGAATGCAAAGAGTCCAAGCAATAGCTCAGGCCTTTTTTTTGTGTTTCCAGTTTTTCAGCACTGCTATCCAGTTCATTTTTTTCTGCTTTTCTTGCTAATGTCTCCAGCACAGTGTCAAGCAAAACACTGATGGTGACCAAACTGTTAAGAAATTTATCTACCATTATGATTTTGCCATTGAGGGACATCTTGGTAACATCCTAAAATACAGGTAGGTCTGTTAACAACATATACTGTATATATAGGTAGTCCTCACTTAACAGGGGTAATCGGGACAGGAATTTCTATCACTAAGTGATGCAGTCATAAAGCACATTGTCATGTGACTGCACCACTTAGCAATGGCAGTTCTGGCAGTTACTACTTAGTGTTGTTAAGCAAGGACCACATGGGTCGTTAAGCAAGGACATCATATGATTGCAACTTTTGACTTCCTGCCAGCTTTCCCATTGACTTTGTTTGTGGGAAGCTGGCAGGGAAGGTCATAAATTGTGATCACATGACCATGGAATTCTGCGAGAGTCAGAAATCCGGGCCAGTTGCTGAAAGCCAGATAGCAATCATGTGACAGCCGAAACTTTGTGGACTGATCATAACTGCCACTCATTCAGCGCCATCACACGTTCAAATGGTCTCTGAACAAGTGATTGTTAAACAAGGACCACCTGTATTATGGGTTATATCTGATGGTATTTGCCCTTTGTTGGAAGAGTATTTAGCAGCAGAACAGATTTTCTCCTGCCTTTTTTTCTTTGTTCCAATTTGATCTAGAAAATTGGTGGAATCTTTGAAGCACATTCTACAACAATTGGAAATAAATACATGGCAGAGAAGAGAGGAGGACATAAAATAACTTTGCCTAATTAGTCCTTTAGTTTTAATGTGCCTAATAACAAATATTGCAAGATTAAGTAAGGGAAAAGAAAAAGAAAAAAAATTTAACAATTTAAAATGCCATTTTACATTGCATATGTTTGGCCTTTTTTTTTTTTTGCTTCATTCTCACTGTTTTGATCCAATACATGTTATTGCTAAATTTTTGCAAATAATGTTCTCTAATATGTTTTTAGCACTATTTGTTTGGTGGTTTAGCTGCAAGCTACTGCCATGGCCAGCTCAGACTTGGAAGATGCAGAGGAGTTACAGGAGGGTCATCAGTCTGAGGGGATTCCACTGGAAGAGCCACAAGTAGGGAAAGCAGAGTTGCCTAGCAACCAGGAGAGGCAACCATCGCTGGCCTCTGAAGATGAAGAGGTGGAACTTACATCTTCCCCCAATGCGAGGACCCGTCATGAAGAGAACAAAGGCACTCAGCAAGACTATTGGCCAGAAAGAACCCTGCCCAGCCAAAGGAACAAATCAAAGGTCATGCCGCCCCTATGTAAGGAGAGCTGCGCATCTCACAGATCCGTTGGCAACAACTCTCCGTTCACCTCACCATCATGTTCCTCCACTCCCTAGCCTGCCTTCTCAAGTAATGACCCTGGAACCTCACACCATGTTTGTTTGACCTTCTAGTATCTTATTTACAATTTGAACTCTCTCTTGCCTCTAATTTAAGCTGGTTGGCTTTTTGTGGTCTAGGTATTTTGGGCGTGAGGGATTATGATTGATTATTCAAATCTTTTTGCCATTAGAATTCTGTTTAAAAACCGTTTTGGTAAAGATATAAGACTTACCTGTGTATCTGTGATTTCCATGGGCTGGGACAGGACAGCTACATGATAATCTTTAGAAGAAGGAATATCACCATAATATAAGGCTATTATATGTGCTGCAAAAATCTGGGCTAGTACTAGATGGCAGCCAATAGATACAGAAGACTCTTTGCTGGGATGACCTGGACTTTTCATACCAGATATGGTAGTCTTATGGTTGAACTGCATTCTAGTTTGTGTATAGATTTTGGTAGCACCAAATACACCTTGGACACATTTGCATTAAAATGGGGACTGACCCATTTTTCCTTTCTCCCTATTTTCTCAAGCTATCTCTGATATATAAATCCTTCATCCTACATCCACTCATCGCTGTTCCTTTCTATTAATTCTAATAAGTGTAGATCATTCACTCTCACCTTTCTCTTTCTTCTTATCTTTCCAGAGTGCTTTTCAAAATGTTCTTTCTCTCAGTTTCCTTCTTCATTAAGTGTATATACAAGCATACTTGTTTACAGTTCTGATGTTTCAACCATGAAGTAAAACTGCAGAGACAACATTTGCTACCTCAAGTGAATGTACAGAGGGCCTGACATTTCAAAATCAATATAATGCGAGAGTGCAGACTTGTCTAGGAGAAATACTATGACTCTGCTCTACTTGGTTTCATAAATATTGTGTTCCTGAAAGATAAAAATACTATGTGCTATCGCTTTTCTACACATACCTCAATGTGGAACAATTGTGGAAACAGCAGACCTCCTGAGATTTTTAGTATCAATTAAACTGAAGTCTGAAGCAGATGCTACCCAGGCTTCATTTTAAACAGTGTTTCAGGATTTCTTATTAGCTGTATAAGACAGCAATAAGAATGTTAACAGTATCTTCCTTTATAGATAATATTACAGATGTACAAACCCTATTAAGTGGAATTGGGTAAACCAGATTTTCACATGCAAAAAAGTTATTGCAAGAAAGATTTCATTGTGTAAAGAAAGCTAGTGTAGGCTATTGTTTACCATGCTAAGTTATTTTTAAAAAGTTATTATTTTCAAACTCTGTCTTACCCTTGCATGAGTGAACTTGCAAGATTTCCCTTCCCAATATTAACTGAGGTGTGAAAAGCCTTCCTCTGCATGAATTGTATGATTGCAGATTGTGTCTCTTCAAGAGTACCAAATACAGAGTCTTGCATAAATATGTCTTGCATTTGGGCAAAAAAAAAAAAAAAAAAATCAAGCAAGTGTACAATAAGCACATCAAAGCAAAAATACCAATGTCATTAAAAACAGCAACAACAGACAGATATCATGGAAATGTTGAAAAGCCACTGGAGAGTCAAAAGCCTTATGAAATATAGCTGCCAAGAAAAACCCACAAAGCTGAAGTAGCTTTGGCTGGTTGCTGAAAAAGTTTATGAGAGTTTATATCTTTCAAGGTTATTTTACATTCTGATCACTACAAAAAAACAAAACACAAACACAAACAAACCAACAAACAAAAAAGATCCCATCATTAAAGTTCACAGACACTATATATTTACTGGAGGAGAAGGAAATCAGATAATTTCAGACTTTTTTTTCCTCTCCTATTAAGCATTTCTTGAGATGTTCTGGACATAATATAATAAAGATTCAGAGGTAAAGAAAAGGACCAGATCTTGCCCAAAAAGTTGGTTCTATTTATTTTTATTTATTTTTATTGATCAAATTTATACGCTGCCCATCTCACTATATAAGGGACTCTAGGCGGATTACAAAATGGGGGATCTATGGGGGATGACTGAATCTCAAATGAAATACATGAAGCATTGATTGATTGATAATGTGCCATCAAGTCAGTGTTGAGTCTTAATGACCACATGGATAGATTTTCTCCAAGGTGACCTGTTCCTAACCTGGTCCTTCAGGTCTTCTACTGGGGCACCCATTGCTGCTATAATTGAGTCCATCCACCTTGCTGCTGGTCATCCTCTTCTATTTCTTCCCACCTTTCCCAGTGCTAGTGCCTTCCCCAGAGAGCTAGGTCTTCACATAATGCATCCAAACTATGGTCATTTGTGCCTTGAATATGAACTCTGGGTTGATTTTCTTCAAAGATTTCTTTCTTTCTTTCTTTCTTTCTTTCTTTCTTTCTTTCTTTCTTTCTTTCTTTCTTTCTTTCTATCTATCTATCTATCTATCTATCTATCTATCTATCTATCTATCTATCTCGTATAGCCACCCATCTCACAGAAAAGCGACTCTGGGTGGCTTACAACAATCCGATAAAAACAACATATACATAAACAATCAATATACAAATATAAAAATCAATATTAAAAGATAAATATGATTTAAAAAATGGCCATGGCATTCTCAGGTGTCTTCTACCAAGTCCATTCTTTTGCTTCCATAGAGTGTCACAGGGAATAGCGTGGCTTACACAGTTCTGATCTTTGTAGGTATAGACACCATGGCATCTGAATATCTTTTCCAAGGCCTTTAATGCTGCTCTACCAAGTGCTAGTCTATGGCATATTACCTGACTGCTTGTTCCTTAACTGTTGATAGTCAATCCTAAAAGGCAGAAGCTATATACCACTTCAATATCTTCACTGTCATTTATAAGGCTGGTTGTTGTACCTGTAGTCATTAATTCAGTCTTCTTTACATTTAATCTTAGACCTGTTTTTTTCACTCTGCTCCTTTATTTTTATTACTAGAGCTCTCAGATCATTTGCATTTCAGCAGACTAGTGCCATCAGTGTGGCACAGGTAATTGATGTTTCCTCCTCTAATTCTAAAGCCTCAATCATCTTCTTCCAATCCTGCTTCCCTCAGGATATATTCTGCAGATAAAGTGAATAAACAAGGGAAGAGTATACAGCTTTCTCTCACTCCCTCTGTTTCACCATGTATTTTCTGTAGTGTGACTTCTTGGTTTGTGTATAGGCTTTGTATGGTAGCAATGACATTCCCATTTTTCTGAGTAAATTCCATAGCTTGACATGTTCTTCACTGAATGATCTGAAGCATTATTTTGATAGCATGTGAAATTAAGAATATTGTACAATAGTTTGCACACTCTGTTAAATCTCCTTTCTTTGGTATTGGAATGTTGATTGTAAATTGTAGTTTTTTCCTTAATGACCTTAAATTGATTCCACAGTTCCTCTGGTTCCTGATCAATGAGGTTCAGGACCTCAAAGTGATTCCTGATGTTCTCCTTGAAAATGGTGGTTATGCTCAGTATCATATTGTGGAAATCGATTTGCTTTCTTCTTCTGCTTTAGCTTAACTCAGAACTTACGCATGAGCAGTTCACAATCTGTTCCACAGTCAGTTTCTGGCCATGTCTTTGATGCTATAACTGAGCTCCTTTTAGCAATAATATAGTCAGTTTAATTTCCATCTAGCGATGTCCACACATAGAGGCATCATTTTGGCTGTTTGAACACCTGTGTTAACAAAATAGTTTTTGAATTGGTAGAAATACATAATGTCCTGCGTCATTTCAGTTTCCTAAGCCATATAGTCCAACTACTTTTCCTTCCTTAATATTTACAAATTTAGCATTCCACTATCACAAACAGCACAAGCATTGTATTTTTGTCAAGTTCAAATTGAATTGATCATAAAATGCAACAACCTCCTCAGAGCAACACCATTTGTTCATTTTTCATGTCCTGAGTAGTAAGTAGTGGAATTTCCTGATTGAAAGTGTCCAATTCCAGTCCATCTCAATTCACTAATGCCCAAGCTGTCAATGGGTAGTTGATTGATTTAATCTTTTGAGCTTTTCCATGTTCATGCTTCTTTCATTCCATGTTCCCACTGTATTTCTGTCTCTGCAGCTTCAGATTTATTTTCCTGTATGGCAACATCAGCAAGTAGATGTCCTGAAGGCTTTAATCTAGCCACATCATAAACACCATTAGTTCTTCAAAAGATTTCGAGCTCTTCCTCAGTAGCAAGTTGAGTTCGATCTGACCTGAGGAGCCATCACTTGGCGCTACATTACCAATCATTTTATATCCATGTGATTTTATTGGTAAAATACAGGAGTGATTTGCCATTGCTTCTCCCTTAGAGTATGAAACGATGCCTTTGCTGTTGTCATTAAAGTAATCATCCACCTCCAGCATCTTCCTATATTGCTGCTGCCTGATATAGATTCCTGCTTGCTTCATCTGGGCATCTGGAATGACCTATGCACTTTGGGTGATCGTGATGGGATTGTATATTCTTGGGCATACACTTTCAGTCTTCTTCTCAGCCCTCCCAGCCCTCCCAGGAACATACCCCACTCCTTCTGCCATGATGAGGCAGCATAGCAGGACGTTTTGGGGGGACATTGTGCATGCATACGCCTACTTAATTTAAATATTTTCAAATCTTTCTCACCAATAAAAACAAATCTTTATAGCTGAAAACATTTAACCTCCCTTTTAAATATTTGAAATAATAATGCAGGCAGCCATTTTTTTTTCAGTCCATTTTCCAATCTTTCAGCCCACTTTCATGCCTTGCCATCAGTCTGTGCCATTAATTCTAGAGCACATTTGTCAAAGGAAATAATATAGAGAGCCCTTCAAAAAGGTACAGTTGTACATGGGTGAATTCCCAAGGACAATAATCTGCTGCAGCAAATTAATTGAAGTAGAGGCTCATAACTAATGCACTGTAGGGTGCAGGGTTCGATATTATTTGTAGTTATAGATATTGCTGATGCAATGTAAGATGAGATTGTGACTATCATAAAATATATGTGCATCTCTTCTTTTTCATCTTTGTAATATATTGATTCTATGGTACCCAAGAACATGATCATTGCTGGACAGGTTAATGTTAAGCTGGTTTCACAAACTCTGAAAGTTTGAAAATCACTACCCTTCGTGCGATAGGTTAAAATGTATTAAAAAGTGTTATTAAAAAACTAATAAATTATTATCAGATTTATTGGATAATGCTTTATTCCTAAGATTAAATAGTTTTTTTTTTCCTCCATTGGGGGGGAGGAGGTATTCTTTTTTAAAAATGTAAGGGTCTTTATATGTGAAATGCTACCCTATTGAGGTTTTCTTTATTTCAATTATATTAATTATTATATTACATTATTATTATCATTTATATTAATAGCAACATTATTTTAAAAGTAATTTTAAAAACCTTTGCGGTTCTGGAATAACACCAGTTATTCAGGTATACGTTTACTTTTCTACTCTGCTTCTCACAAACAAATACATCATAGTGATTAAATTTTAATTTTTATAATTTAAATTTTATAGTCTTTTTATGTGTATAGTCTTTTTATATAATATGATTTTTTTTAGTTAATTTAATGTGGATATTTAGATTTTTTAATTGTTTTTGATGTTCTATTTTAATTGCGAGCCACCCAGAGTCCCCCTTTGGGGGAGATGGGTGGCATATAAATTTAATAAATAAATTAAATAAATAAATACATTTATAAAATGTAAATGATTCATTTAAAATGAAACGATCTGTATCTTAACTTCCCTTTTCCAAAGAGAATAAATGTTCATGATGGTGTTTTTCCATTTCCACCTTCAATCTGAAATTCTTTACCTCTAGCCCTACCACCTCTGGCTGGGATCCCTTTGATAGGGAGTAGGCATGGTATAGCAGAATGTAGATGGAAAGGAGAACTGATAGAAATTATTCCCGGTGGATAAAGGAATGGAACATCCCAACCAATATTCTAAACTTCATTAAAAAAACAAAAACAAAACATGATGCAGGAAAAATGCTTCAACAGTACATCCTTCGTACACAGCATTTCCTAGATTTTTAATTTTCCTTCAGGGTTGCATCTCTCCCAGAGCATGAGGTAGATCTTCAGATCTTTGGCATCCATTGACCTAAATCAAAGATGGTGAACTTGTGACTCTCCAGATACTGAATCATACTCCAAGAGCTGGCTTGGCTGACGATATTGGATATTGGGAGGTACATTTTAACAGTATCTGAAGGCCAAAGTTTCCTTGGTCCTGGTTTAAATAAACAGTAGCTTACTTTGATTAATTTCAACTGCTTCTTCCCAAGTTGATAAAAAGCTACGATATGACTACTGAGCTTCCTTTTTCCATTTCTTGCTAGACAGTTGCACAATTTTAGTAGTGTTTTCTTTTATCTTTCTTTTCTTTTCTTCCTTGAAAAGAAGCGTTTATAGTCATGATAGAAGTGAAAGTCGTATTAAACCATGAAGGGGATTCTGTAGCATTCTTGCTTTTGAATTCCATTTTCTAAAAGCCTGTTTTGTCTTCTATCCAATATCAGTCTTCACATGTGTAAAACAGCAATCATATTTTTTTGTCAGGTTTGCTATGGTATTTGTGTAACACTGCCATCAGCATACAATACCTGTAGGACAATAGCAGGAGATTTCTTTTAATAAAGAGAAGGGATCTTTAGCTAAAGCTTGAGATTGTAAAGCTTTTCTTTAAAACCTTAGGATTTATTTTAAAAAAAATGACAAATGTATGCACATCTATATTTATATAGAAAATTGTACCATAACATTGTTAAAAACTCTTTATGGAGCCATCTGGCACTAACTAGTTATAAAATATAATTGTTTGCACTATTGACTTCTTAGCTGAGAGAGAGAAAAAATTCTGGTATTAGCACTGTCTTAAAACTTTCTGACTAATAGGTGTTACAAAACTCTGAATTTTACAGTATTCTCTCCCTCCTCTTCACAGTGTGTGACTCTATACTCTATTTCATAAGTTAGCACTTTACTGCAAGCTGTCACTCTTGCAAACAGTATGATGATTTTTATGATATTCAGAGGAGACCAAAAACTGTATCTGTGTTGTGCATTTAATGGGCTGGTAGCATATAGGACCCCCTGGGTTTTGAGCACAGGGAGAAACAAAATTGCCATAAGGTGAAACATATCTCCAGTTGGATGACCAAGCAACATGAAATCCTCATGGTTCATTAATGATGCTTTGTGAAGCAGCTGGCCCACAGATCATGAAAATGGAGCTGAAGTACTACAGGGCTCATTTAATCTCATGCAGCATTAATAAACAATTATGATCTGCTGGGCTCTATTTTTTCAAGAAAAATAAAAATAATTAAAAAGAAAAAAAAGTGATTTCCCTTCTTGGTTATTGAACAGAGACACTCATGGTCCTAATAATTAGGGAACGGTACTGGAAAGGGATAATTTTGTTCTAAGGCAAAGCTGAAAAAAGTTCAGGCTCTTTGGATTGCTGCAATTCTTCTCACGCTTCATTAAATAATTAAGTTGTTTATGTTGTGGGACCAAATAAAGCAACAATAAGAATCCTGTGGGCTGTATCCAATTGTATTCCTCTGCTGATGGAATAACATCTGCCAGCACTTTCCTGTTCACCCTCCACATGTTACTCAAATTATCCCTGAAATGTCAGGGTCTCTCTGGATCAGATTTGTGGGAAAATCAAATTTTGCAAGTAGAAATTTGTTCAGATAAAATTAGATGTACCCCTTATTCAGGGAGCATCTGCCACCTATTCCTAGGGCTTGATGAAGAATTCTATTCTATCATCCCACCATCAGGACCATGACACACAAACACAAAAAAATTGCAGTAAAAATAAGTACAGTCCAAAATATTTGCTTTTTCTAAATGTCCATAGTTCAGAACATCCAACATGTAGCTGAGATCAAGTACTAGTGATGAAATAATAAGTACTTGCAACCCCTACATAGTTCCTCCTACCCAGTTCTTTACCATGTTGAAGAGAGATGTCCATATAGCAGTTATAATCATTCTGAACATTAATTCAGGTTCCCTCACAGACAAGATTTGCAAACCAGTTTCAAGACCTGGTTTCAAAGGCTATGTTGCATATTAAAACCTTATTAAATTCAATGCACAGATAATCATATTGAAACTGGGGGGGGGGGGACCTTTCAGGAAACATCACAGCTTGCTTACTATGGATAGAATTGAAAGCATTACATCTTTACTTAACAATCTGCCTGAACAAGGGCTAGTCATTCATTTCAATACTCATAGGAACCAGGCATTCCATGTATGCTCTCTGTACATACTAATGTTGCTTAATGGGAAGCAGTTTATATAAATGTTCTTGGAAGTTCATGTTTATGATTTGTTCTGAGCATGATAAGATTGCAGATTTCTTTTTACATGAGAGCCTAGTAGAAAGAGAACATCCAAGAAAAGCTGAATGAGGCAACACCTGTATTCAAGTAGCAGGCAGCCCATAACAGAAATGCTGCCACACGGCACAGACTGTCTGTCCTCTAAACAACAGGCCGTTCTTGGAGGTCTTGAAGAGTATTTCTGGAACTGCAAGAATAGTAGATTTGAATAATGTTTGGGAACCTGATGATGTCCTCCCTAAATTTGTTTAACTCTTTTATGCCAAATGGGTAGAATAAAGATAACCACCAGTATCCTGTTCACTGCTCACCACACTACCATAAATTGTAATATCCAACTTGCTCCAGTGCTACATCTCTCTTTCTAAAGGCATATATGTTTCTTAGTACAGCCATCTCAATACTGCATGTTCTTTTCTTTATCTATCTTCCCCCTCAACTCCCCCCCACCCCAACTGGATTATTTTCCTGAACAGAAATCTTTCCTGTTCAGATAAAATTAGCCAGGCATGTTCTTCTCACAAAGGTCACGTTTGCCTGAAAATTTCATTAAAAGGCAAAGGGTCTCTCAGGTTCTGATAATGACAGAGACATGTCCATGTAAGTTTTTAGGGCAACAGTCCAAAAGTGGTTTACCATTGCCATTCTCCTCCTCCTCCTCCTCCTCCTCCTCCTCCTCCTCCTCCTCCTCCTCCTCCTCCTCCTCATCCCCCCCCCCCCCGCCCAGTCTAGCTTACAGCCATGGAATTTCCCAGTAGTTTCCTATGCTAGCTTTTTCAGGATCTGCCAAGGTCAGTTGTAAATTATAGTTTTGATTCTGCAAAATACTAAAAAGGCTAGCAACAGTTTCCTTGAAGTGTTTTTTTTAATGAAATAAAAATGTAAAGAGTTGAAAGCTCAGAACCTTTTCATTTGCCATATGTTTGCCATAAGGAATTGCCATCCCAAAATGCCATTGAATTGAGAGCCAGGACATGTGAGCCCAAAAGTACTTCCCAATGCTTCTTTCATGCATTCTTCTATTAAGCAATAACGACTGAACAGAAATGACATAAGAAATAAGCAAATAGAGAATTTATTTTTTTTTTCTTATTTATCTCTAACCCTTCCTCTAGGACACACTTTGCTGAGTTTATACAAAATCCCAAAGGCCAGATGCCCAAAATGGGATGGGATGCCCCATTTGGGGTGGTAGAACCAGGACTGTTAAGGGGTGAAGTAGCCTAAAGCACTGGATGGCTTATGGTACTCATTTGGCCTCTTAAAACCCAGCTGTTCCAAAAGGGCCAAATTTTGGGTGGACATGGGGGCCAGGCCCACAAAAGAGATGCAGATCCTGGGCTGTTCTTTCTGTCCTTCTGCTGTAAGTGTGAGGCATCATATGCAATAATTTGTCCTTTAATGTTATCACAGCAACAACAACCAAGTCTGGTAGGCTGGACTGAGAAAGAATGACTACCTGAAATTTGTCCAGTGACTTTTCCATGTTTCAGTATACTTCAATCTGAATGTTCAGTTTCCTAAACTCTATATCACACTTATTCTCACTTAGTTAGAGCCTGCCTTTCTTAACTCCAGTGAGTTGTTTAAAACTCCTTCCAGTACTAATGAACCTGTTTTACAATGTGTAGCAATATGTTTATCCATATGGTAGTCTTAAATTAAGAATGGAACACATTTGCCTACTCCCATACTGTTAGTCAGAATCAGGTAGGAGGTGTTGATTGTAGAAGACCTCAAATGAGATACAAAAAATATTGAAGACAAGACAAACCAACTTCAAGTGAAAATTTAGATATGCCCCCAAAGACCCCAGGTGAAGTGGTTAGGGACCTCTCTCTCTCTCTCTTTCCCCCTCCCTCTTTTTAATTTATATTGAAGACATTTTTAATGAAGTAAAAACCATTAAAAATAAAGATAATAAAGAAAAATAGTAAATAGTGAAAAAAGGAAAAAGAAAAAGAAAAAGAAAAAGAAAAAGAAAGGAAAAGAAAAGAAAGATTATAAAGAAGTGGCTTCCGATCTTCTTGACATTGGTTATAAATACATTTATATCTTGCCCTCTCTCTCTAAAGCTACATCATAATTTCCTTCTTTCCGTAAGCTACCTTTCTAATCTTCAAACCCAAAAATCACATTCATTTTTCTCTTTTTTCAGCAAAAAGTCCATAAGGGGTTTCCAGTCACTGATAAATGTAATTGTTGATCTTTCTGTAATCAAGCAAGTTAATTTTGCCATCTCTCCTAGTTTTGTCATCTTCACCAACCACTCCTTCATCGTGGGTATTTCAGAGTCTTTCCATTTTTGTGCATATAATGGTCTCACAACAGTAATTACAGTATATATAAAAATAATCTTCCATGTCCCTTTTCTAATTGGCTGTCCATTAATCCTAGCAAGAAAAGTTGAATATTGATCTTTAAAATTCTTTGTATCATTATATGTATTTGAACACAGAAATTTCTGGCTTTGTTACAAGACCATGAGGCATGATAAAATGACCTCCTCCTCCTCCTCTTCCCCTCTTCTTTTTTTCCTCCTTCCTAGTGTTTTCCTGCAGGTGCAGGGCCCACTTTTTTTTTGGATGAACTGAATGTTGATCCATTGGTTGCAGCAGGAATTAACTGACCAGCTTGTCACTCAAGCCTGATGTCGGGGGGTTGAGAGAGAGTGATTAGCCCAAAATCACCCAGCCGGCTTTCATGCCTAAGGCAGAACTAGAACTCACAGTCTCCTGGTTTCTAGTCTGGTGCCTTAACCACTAGATCAAACTGGCTCTCCCAGTTTGTCCACATTTCCAACATAAATTTGAAGTACCTTTATGCATTCTAGACAATTTTCTGGAGTCATATACCAATGGTACATCATTTTATAAAAATCCTCTTTTAGATTATAACTTAATGTAAAATTCACTCCTTTTAACCACATTTTCCCACTGTTCCATCAATATATTGTGTCCAAAGCTCTTAGCCCATTTACCATACAGTCTTTTACTTGTTCTTCATCTGTTTCAAATTTCAATAAAAGTTTATACGTTTTAGCAATTACATGTTCATTTGCACATAATTCAAATTCATATTCTGTCTTCCGCTACTCATTTTCAAACATCCTATTATGTACCTTAAATCTCTCTCTTAATTGTGCATACGGAAACCATTGAAAACTAAATTCCTCTGCAGCCAATTGGTTTTTTGATTTCCTCTTATATTCTCCATATTTCTGTCCTAACCATTTTCGATAAGTTAACCATTTTTCTTTCCCTACTATTTCTTTCTTGCAAAATGCTTCTTGTGCTGAGACCCATAAAGGCATTTTCAGGCACAGTCTGGGTTTATATCTGCTCCATATTCTCAACATGGCATTTCTAATATAATGATTCTTAAAATCTACATTAACCTTAACTTTATTGTACCATAGAAAACCATGCCATCCGAACTTCAGATCGTGCTTTTCTAACTCTAAAATTATTTTATTTCTCAGCAAAACCTATTATTTCATAGAAGCTAAGTAGCAGGCTGCAAAATTCAAGGTTAAGGCTTTTTCTAAAGAATATTGGGGACTTATAAGAAAATCTGAGTAAAGGGAGAAATGGTAATACTTTTAAGTTTAGTATGATCTAGGAGAGAATATATTTGTTTCCGCTTCTGCAATAGGTTCCTCAGTCAGATTTCACATAATGGTGGCTGAATAAAATCAACTTGCATTTTCATGTACTTTTACTGGTCTTTCATTTTGAGTCCCACATAGGCATAGATCCACATCTATATATCAAAAATATATAGTTTATCTTTGATTCTGGGAGCCATGATATCTATATAGCTCCTTTGCATCTGCTGTTGAAAACCATACAGCATTTCTTATGTTTCTTGAGTTCCTAAAATGAATTTTTCAGAGTTCTTCATCAAGCTAGAACAGAACTGGCAGATGGGTAGAGAAAATTATGTTTCAATTTAAAGATGAAAAATTAGAGGAAGCTGCAGAACTTCAGTAAGCTCTACCTGGTAGTGTGATAATTGCATGATTTGTGGTTATAGCCATTACATTAGAAAATAAAATTTGAAAGATTTGGGATTGTTGGCTGGTCTTCTGATTTGCAGCAATGACTTCAGTGGAATTGTCAGTTAAAAACTGCTGTATTGAATTTGCAAATTTGCTTCATGATATTTAAATCCAGATTCCACTGGGGTTAACAACTGAAACAGGCTAATGAAAGCTCCACATCATGTATCTTTTGTTGTGATGTACTATTTCAGATCAAATATGGCAGATTCCATATTTGAACATTTCCACACTTAAAAAAATTCCTTATGCATGGAATGGTAAAATTCTCAAAAAATATTTTTCCCCCTAATTTTGAAACTATAGATCTTTTCTGCAGTAACCAGTGAAACATTTTAATCCCCACCATCAATTTCAAGTGGTATATACCACTTTATCTTTGTTTGGAGCAAGGGGTTATTCAGTCTTATTTTTAGGCCTAACAGACTTATTTTGTGATATAATACTTAGATTTAAATTAAAAAATCCTGGATCCCAACCCCTATTTATTAACATCATTCAGCATGATCTGCACTCTCAGGTTGACTTATCTTAACATTGTAATAATAACTAACTCTTATACATGGTTCCTTCTTTGCTATGTGGTTTATGAAGGAATCTGGTCTTAGTGGTTTGGTTTTGAATGGAATTGAGCCTGCTAGAGATTGACACATTACACAGATGATATGTGTGTGTGAACCACCTTACACCTTCCCACCTCTCTTGGAATCAGTGCAGCATAAGCTGATTGCAACTTAGAATACAATTTTCTTTCTGGTCTTCCCAGATTACCCAAACACAGTTGTATATTTCTGTACTGCATGCTGTCCTTCAGGTATAATTGAAGGTACTGGTCTTGTGTGTTAAGTAGGATTGGACAGTGTGAATAGGGAACACAGGATGAGATATCAGTGACTGTCCAGCAATATAACCTAAGTCCCATCATTATCAGAGAGATTTACAGGGATATAAAACAAACAACGTTACTTTGAGAGCAGAGTGGGCCAATCACAGAGTATGAATTTCAAGACGCTGTGGTTCTCAGGAATGCATCCAATCCACATTAAATTATGACCACAGGATGGAGACAGACGCTGTACAGACTTACCATCCTAAACTGGAAGAGTTCATATTTATTCCTTATATGTTGGATAGGAATAGCATAGTAGCTGTAACACATCAGAGGGATATCAAGTTCAGAAAAGCTGTCTTAACAAGGAAACTGTCTTAACAAGCATCAAAAGCCTTATGTTATGGCAGTTTGTACCACCATAAAGTCTTGTGAGGGTGTGTAAAATCAATAAAGTTTTGTCCCTGATTTAATCAATGTTTACCTCATAATTTTGACTTCAAGTTGAAGAATGAGATAACTCCTCTTGTACTGTCCTGAGCTCTGAGGAAGAAGCCAAGGTAAAATTAAATGAATGAGTAAAATAAGTGAAATCTCAAAGTGCTTAGATTATAAGAAACACCTGTGTCTACTTAGAAGCTGGTTTGACACCTCTTTTTAGGTTCTGAAATCCCTGAAGAGTTTGTAATCTTTCAGATACATGTATGATGGCAATACAAGCAACATGATTGAGTGGAAGTTTAAGAGTGACCTCCAGAACTGGCTAACAGAGACCAACAGAGCATTCTTGAATGCTGCCTGATGCATTGTTTCCTCTCTTACCATCCTACATTCCTTGGAGACCTTTTCAAGATGAGTGACAATTAGTTCAGGATGTGCTGTGGGTGATGCTATGAATCAGTGAACAAATGAGCTGACAGGCATCTGCAACTCATCATCTCAGTTTCAGAGCCACCATCTGTGTGATTTTCCTCAGTGATTTCTGTCAACTTCATAACCAGCAGCAAGTTCCTGCCTTGGAAACTACTATATGAGAAAAGGACTGCAATGAAAATACAAGTGTATTACAAATCTAGAGTACAAATATATTGGGTTCTGAATATGACTGTATTTCTTCACTGGAGATTCAGGGCATATTTATGGGCTAAATCTGGAGATTTATTTTAACCTATAAAATAATCCCTTCTCCCTATTTGGTCATGGCAACATATATGGGCATGATCCATATAATTCAAAGATTAGGATTAAAAAAAAAAAAATCCAAAGCTATCCAGTGAGGACAGTATTGCTCCAGTGTTTGCTTCCAAGATGACTGTATGTTGACATTCCAGTAGGATACATCACAGCTATTCTTTTGTTTGTTCTTTCGCTTACATTCATTTACAATGGCAAAGAAGGCAAGCTTTCCTAGGATATTATGTCTAATGTCTCATCAGGTAAACCATGACAAAGGAAGTTAAGAGAGTTTTTATTTAACAGCATCATCATTTGTAAGAAAAACCCTGCATGCCCCTTGTCTACCATAACATTTCACTTGGATCAAAATTTAGAAAAAATGAGGTGGCTCCTCCTCAGATAATCTTAAAGAAAAAGAATCTCAATGGCAGTAGACAAATATCTGAGAAATATTTGGTTTATTTATTTATTTTATGCAATAACTTTGTATGCTGCCCAACTTCCAATGACTCTGGGTGGATCCCGAGTAAAAACGTAAAATAAAATAAAATAACGTGAGTAACCAAAATAAGGAATAAAAGATAACAAGATGACAGAAACCAGTCTGGAATGGAAAAAGAAACACACCCACACAATTCAAGGGAGCATCACTTACCCATGTGAAAGATTTTCTATATCCTTACCCAATCCAGCCTATTGTTTTAGTCTCCAAGCAACCGAACAGGTAGACATAGTAGAACATGACTGCAAAGATAGCCCCCCCCTCCCCTTCCTGCCCGCTTCTTACCACCGCTCACACTAGTAGGATTTATTGTACGACTTATTCTGAGAAGTGCATCTGCAAATGACCTGCGATAAAACAGCTGTGCTGAGCAGTTTAAACCACTATATATGGAGTTACCACTGTAATTTAAATTTCTCCAGAGAGCACTTTACTGCAGGATGTTTGCTAGCAAGCAAAAAGAATTTTCTGCAGTAAATTATGTAATAAATGATGTAAGTGTCCCTGTGAAGGCAGGCCACTGGGATGTTAATTAAAGTGCCACAATAGTGGAATCATTTGAATGCCACGTCAACATACACCTCAAAGGCTCTCCTTCTGAGACAGTGCTTCTGATAGACTGTGCCTTGACCTTCGCACAAGAGTCAGGAAAGCAACTTATGTGGAACCTGATAAACTTGGTAATTTAACTTCTGGAATAGCATAGGACCATGTATTAAATTTTACACTGAATTTCAGCAAAATGGAAATAAAATGCACTGTGAATTGAAACATAAAAGTTTAATTTTACCATAAATGTTTGCCAAATGAAAAGGATTGGGTGAGTAGACCAGTCTACCAGTACTGAACTGCCAGATAATTTCTAGCAGTAGCAGTAAATAGGGCAAGAAAAATGAAGATGGGGATATAGCGTTTGTCAAAAAAAGATTGGGTATAATACCATGGAAATTGGAAAGTCTTTACTAGCTTTGGAATAAGTAATAAAGAGATCACATCTGATCACAACACAAAGTTATTGTCAGCTGCACTTAGACCAGGCTGATGAAGGAAAGGCTGAGCAAAGATTAAGTCTACATTAAAGTCCTAGACCTTCACAAAATTTGAATAGCATAGTTCAGGAACAGGATTTGGCCACAGAGATCAAAGGACAGTGGCAAAGGACAGCTGCAAGGGAAAGTGGGAAAGGAAAAGATGCAGTGAAAAGAAACTATGTAGAAGAAGAATTATGTGTCGTGTGTGTGTGTGTGTGAGAGAGAGAGAGAGAGAGAATGTTTACAATGGGTTCAATTCTCTTAGTCGTTTAAAGGTAATGTAAAAAAAGGTGTGAAAATGTGCATGTTGGACAGTGATTTCTAACTGTTCATGGGACAGGTATAAAACTTGTTTTCTCACAGTTAGATAGGTTTGATTTACATGAACTGATATTAGCCAAATCTGTCTGACTTTATAATATTCCAATATTAACACGACTAGTATATGATAGCTGACTGTTTGTGTCATTTAGTACATGCAGAACTATAATTGATGTTAGTCAAGCACCAGAAGAAAGAAAGAAAGAAAGAAAGAAAGAAAGAAAGAAAGAAAGAAAGAAAGAAAGAAAGAAAGAAAGAAAGAAAGAAAGAAAGAAAGTTTTCTGGGGCGGGAGATGTCTTCAAAAAATAGCAAACAAGAGTTTAACAAGATAGTCTTAATAGCTAGAGGTAGGAGGATAATCAATTTTTTAAAGCCTTAACGTCTTCCTAAATTCAGGAAACTATGAACTTAACCCTATGATAGGAATGGAAAATCAAGGGTATGGGAAAGTGTCTTGATATGGTGATTTTTTGGGGGGGTATTCTTCCACACTGAACATCATATTTCAAAAATCAGGCAAACAAATCTCAGTTAAAATGTGTCTGGTTAATGCCTTTTACAACACCACTTTTACAACTCCAGTGCTATCTTGCCCTGTACATTTTATTTAAGTTTTCAGCAAAATTTTACAGGGTGCCAAAAGAATCAAGAAATGGTCTATTATTGCCTTAAAAGCAATGGCATCATCAAGTTGCCTTTTTTTTTAGCCAAATCTCTGTGTCCTTTTATATTCTACACTTAAACAAATCAAAGCAATTAACATCACATTAAGTCTTCATTACTGACATTTTATATCTACACTGTTGGGCAAGGAGTGGGGTGGGGGTTAAATATTTTAATGTTAGCATATAACCATCCTCATATATGCCATTCATGTTTAGGTAAGGGAACAATATTGCCCTATTTATTTCTGCCATTAGTTTAGTAACTGCTGTAGGAAAAAGAGAAAGAGAACATGTCTGTACAATATAATATAATTCTGTCCAAATTCATGAAGTGTCCTTCATGTATTCATGTCACAGCAAGAAATACATATTGCTGTCACTAAACATAAGTGAAGCTGAACAAATGGGTTTTTAACTTTGACTGGAAAATGTAGTCACTCTGCTGTTCCTGATTTCCTATGGAAGGACATTGCAAAGGCAAACAGGAGGTATTTCTGTGGAATAAAACCTGGTTTCTTAAACTGTTAGTTGGACTTATCAGAGTCAAAGTATTTGTTATCTCTCAGAAGTTGGTATGGCTGAAAATTGCTCTGGACCAGAGATGCAAAATCCATGAGCCACATGTATTTATTTAGGTATTTCATTATATATGCATAATAAGAGTACCATCAATGTAATGCAGTAATAATACAATGGATAAATCAAATTACAACAGTATCTTCACATATTTCTATTGACCCCATTAAGCTGTTTATATTCCAAAGGGCTTTCTGAAACTCCAAGTATTAACTGTATTAATCTGGAAGGCCATAAGAACAGGGGCCTCTCTCACTTTCAGGATAGACTAATCCAAAGTAGGGGAACTGCCACTGAGAAGGCCCCCCTTGGTGCCCCCTCCAGTCACATTTCCTGAGAGGACGGGTCTTTTAGCAGGCACTTTCTTTTTTAGTTATTTTTTCCCACCACAATCAAAAGACTCAATAGGCTACAGTCCCATCAAATTACACTAAAATGTCCATAATATAAAACAATAATTGAATGCAAATAAGGAGAAAAAAAAAGAATTCAAATTCTTATATAACACAATTGTTTAAAAATCACAAAAACAGCGCACAAGTATTTGCCTAGTTTGAGCAGGCACATTTAAGCTGGGATAGGCAGTCATAAAGACATAAAGCTCTGAGCAGGTACAGGTTCACAGATGCTACCCAGCACCCTGAATTGCTCTCTGAAACAACAGGCAATCAATGTAGTTCCTGTATCAGCAGAATTGTGAGATTGGGGCAATATTGTGATGGAATGGAATTATGAAGGCCAGGCTCAGGGAGATAAGCGTTTTCTTAGTTCACCGAAAGACCGTGGGAACTACAAGAGGATGAGGCTGGCACCTCCCTGAGGAATTCACAGTGTTGTGGCTGGCTGGGGAGCTGAGAGCTGGGGTTTCAGTCTGGGAAGAGTCTTGCTAGAGGTTGTAGCTAATAAACATAGCTGGACTGATTTTGCATTGTCTCTTGGAGTTCCTTGGGCTAAACCTGACAAATATTGAGATTGTCCATTAAGCACATGAGCAGCCACATTTTGTACCAACTGAAGCTTCTGAGGCAGGTTTCAACTGGCACACTAGTTGAAACTGTGCAAAGGTCCTCCTGGCCATGAAATCTACCTTTCTTTCCAACAGGAGCTGCAAGTCCAGGAGACCCTCAGATTGCAGGCACAATCCCATCAAGAACCAAAGCTGGTATCGCTCCACAGCCAGTAAGGCTTCTGAATTAATATCACTCCATCTTGCTTGCTTGAATCTGACTCTGACTGATTGTGTAAGCCATCAAAATAGCACACTGAAGAGTTCTATGCATGAATTCTACTACTAGGTAATTTGGAACATCAATATCAGAAAGAAACATAGCTGGAAGGAATTCTAGAACTATCCCTGGGAAGCATATGTTTGTGAGTTGAATGTTAAAGGTCAGATATTGATACAGATTTTAACAAAGAAAACCCACAGATTAAAGAGTGGTATCACTGCATAAATTTTTTTTAAAACTTGTGGTACCTATAAGAACTAGAGAGATACAAATTGAAAAGGAGATAAAGTAAAATGCTGCAAAACCAGGAAAAAGTAGACAAGTGTATATGTAAAAATGGGACGTTATTGTTTTGAGGGAAAGACGTGATGACAGTAATTTATTTGTTAGAATTGAGAATGGCCAGATGCAGCAAAATGTCAAAACCTTGAATAATGAGTGTAGTATTGTTATGACAAATGACTGAAAATCACTGAAGCCAGAAGAATGAAGAAATATTTTAATTATAATTAGATATAAAAAGAGGAGGAAACATATGTGTACTTGCATCTGCTAAATTTGATGGCTCCTATTCTCTCTCTCTCACAAACACACACACACACAGTCTAGTGTGTGTATGTATACACACACACACATACATACACATATACATACACACACACACACAATAGACTACTTCTGCCCCATTATCAGACGTTGAACCATTTCATTCAGGAATTGGGCTGTGAATTCTCAACACAGTGTTAGTAACTATCCTGATTATCTAGAGCTGCAGGCGGAGGCCGCACTCTCGGTTTCAGGTGTTGTCTGTCCAAGAGTTGATTACAATATGGTCAAGGTGCTAGGAAGAAAGTTATTAGAAACTTTCATTTCCAAACATCCTAGATTTGCACTTCCGAAAGGCATTATGGTAACAGTGATTAACACAGTTATATAATACAACAGTCTTCAAGTACATAAAAGGAAGCTACAGGGAAGATGATCAAGAACTATTTTCCATAGCTCAGAAACTAGGAGCAGAAATAATGGATATTACTTGCAGCTACCTAGATTTAATTTCAATATAAGGAGATACTTCCTGACAGTAAGATCAGTACAACAGTGAAACTGCTTATAGAGGTTGTGGTTTTCTCTCCCTGGAGGTTTTTTGGAAGAGGCTGGATGGCCACCACTCATAAATAGATTATTTGGTTTTCTTGAACATTGCAGAAAGTTGGACTGGATGATCCTTGTGGCCCCTTCCAGCTCTACAGTTCTGTGCTTCTAAGATTCTGTTCCACTTTTCCATTCTAAGAAATGCATTCAAAGCAGCCAAAAATATTAAGATAAAGTCCAGAGAAAAAAAATAAAAAGAACACAATAAAACAGTTACAATAAGTAGGTGGATAATCAAATAGCTATATAGTATAACACAGAGAGAGAGACTGATTTAGAAATGTGAACTGACAGAAAACAAACATAGGGGTGAAAAAATAAGAAAACCTGCCATCCCTGTGCTGCTGATACATAGATATTTTTAGTCCGCACAAATGCGTGCCAAGCACTAATACATGTGCTCATTCTAGAATATTATCAAGGGATATTCATGCAGAATCCTACCTTAGTTGTGGCCCTCATAGGCACAAAGTTCACATTTATAATATAAAAATAGTTAAAAGAGTGGAATGATTTTTTAAAATGCATTTGATTCTGAGTAGGCACTCGCAAAACACATCTTTCACAAAGGTTATGGTTTAAAGTTATCCATTCTTCTCCCATTTTAGAGCAAAGTATCAGTCCATGTCCTATATGATTCCAAACTATACTAGTAGTATGAAGTGTGAGTAACCCTGAAATATGCCAGCAAGGAAAATATTTTTTTAAAAAGAGTAATTGTCTTATCAGATCAGCCACCTACTCAAATCATTCCCAACCATTTATTTTCTGTAAGAAGTAGAAAAAGAAAAGGAAAAAAAAACAAAAACCAGAAATAATTAAGTGGATAAAAAACCTAAACAGAGCCAGCAGCATTGCTGGGTTAGTTACTAGGTAACCAGTTTACAATTGCCAGGAGTAAAATGAGATGGTCAGAATTCTATTTACTGGTTCTTGCTGAAAAAGAAGAGATCGTATTCTGGCATCCGGCAATGTTGCATTATTATACATACATTTTTCTTTCATATTCAAGCAATTTGACAGCCATTTATACCACTGTCATTTATACTGTGACTAATGACTTCACAGGGACTATTGTGAATTTGCTCCAGTATAGCTTAAAGGAAAAAGAAATTAAATTATTTTACCGTGGAAATCGTTCTGGGGAAAATACAGTACATATTAATAGGGATTGCATAAAACAACAAACTCCGCTCATCTGGTTATGTCAACTGCTACTGGAGTAAGGCGTCAGTGCTTGGAAAATTTGACCATTAGAAGTCAATTTCACTGCTGAAGTTTGTAAATATATATACATAAGGATATACATATCTCATAAAGGATATGAAAGATATTTGAACGTGTGTAAGTAGATACAAGGAGAAGATATATTTCATTTCAGTGAGATCTCCAAATGAACATTTTATCATATAGTTTCTGCATCTGTTGGTCCTATTATTAACTTGGAAAATGCTCCATACTGATTTTAGGTTGTAATTTTCCATATGGAAAAAAATGAATTTCTGGTTTAAAAACTAAACCTATAAGCAGTGGAGGATCTCTGTTCCTGTCTCACTGCTACATTTACATTAATACCTGCAGATTACAATGATAGTGAGCCTGGTTTACCTTTGAGCATTTAGGATTTGGGGGCTCTATCTATGACCTAATTCATGACAAAACTTCCCTATATTTTCGAAATACGTATCAGTAACTTTCTTTTACATATTCAACTGTCATTATGCAGTTCCTGTTTCTATATAAATAGGATACTTCTTAGTTATACTGAAGAGTCTCTCTCTGTGTGCATGTGAACAGGATATAGATATTTTTAAAAGACCATGGGAACATTCAGTCCCAATGAAGTCCTTAGAGATTCAGGATAGTAAAACCAGTAAGTGAATATTTCTCAGTTCTCTTTTACTCTTTCCCCATGCTCAGATTAAATAAATTCTGAATATGAGCCTGAAGTCCTTAATTGACTAAATGTGGCTGAAGATTAAGATTGTCAAGACAAATATATTAACTGAAAAATAGTCTGACCTTGACACCGGGTAATCTGTTTCAGATGGTAATTCATTTCCATTTAAGACTCAAGTCTGCAGCTTGGGAATTGTCTTACTTCCAATGTTGCATTAGGATAAGATGCCCAGTGACCAGTGGAATCACTTCCTATTTTAGGCTAGTATATCTGATGCTGCTGTTCTCGGTCTTGTGAACGACTATCTGATAAAAATGTGGAATGTATTTTTAAATAAATAATTGAATAATGTTAATTTATAAGTAACCATTTGAATATAATAGTCCAGTATTTCCCAGCCTTCGCAACTTCCAGATGTTTGGATTCAGTTCTCACAATTCCCTAGCCAGCATGGCTATTGCTGATAGTTCTGGGACTTGAAGTCCACACATGTGGAAGCTGCCAAGATTGGGAAAGACTATAATAGTCAAACACTAACTGAACTGAGGTATTACAGTTTTTGAATGAGATATATAAACCTGATATGTGTTTACCAGAAGTAAGTTCTATGAGTTAATTGGGATTTACTTCTAAGTAAGTAGACACTGGAATAAATCCTGTTTTATCCATTGTATCTAGATCTAGAACAGAATAATCAGGAAATGATCTATTACAAATTAGCTTACCCAAAAGTCTACTCCTAATTCCTTCCTGACCTTCAGAATAATGTAGACTTTACAGCAATAGAGAGAAATGTAGGAAACAGCTTTCTATTGAGTCAAGCAATTGGTCCATGTAGTCTAGGTTTGTTGATACTGCTGGGCAGTTCTTCTCCATGATTTCAGAAATGAGTTTTTCCATCCCTTCTTGGAGATGGATTGTAATCAAGGATTAAATCTGATCCATTCTGCATCCAAAGTATACACTCACTATTATTAAGCTACAACCCTGAAAATGGTTCAGTATTGAATGAATAATGCATAGTGAAACCAAGAAGCAGGATATCATATGGCATGCCTTTACTCATTCTTCATTTTCAAAGCATAATGGAAAATGAAGTGATAAAGAAGTCATGATTTTTCAAGGTGGCATGTGTACTGGCAACTGTCTCCAAATCCGATTGAATTCCATCAAGTGACACACAGAGAAAAAGATTCTGTAGATATAATCTATCAAGTAAGTCATGCTGCTGGGCTTCTAAAATGACAGTGCAATTAGCAAACACAAGCACTGACATTTCATATTGTGGAGCAGCTGTAGATCTCAGACATGATGTGGATTACTTTTAAGGTGGAGAACAATAATGAAACAGTTCAAATGGAAAGTGATGAATAAGTGATGCATGGCAATGCTGCAACCCTGGACAGAGGATGTTTTTGTTTCATCTGGAATCATGATCGCATATTAAACAATCATCTAAATTCATTATTTTCATTTGCCCCTAGTTTTCACAGAGCAAATTGGCTTTCCCCAGGGAGGTGCAGAATGTTATCATGAAAACACCCTTCTTCCTAATTCAAAGAACAGTACATGTCCTAGTTGCCTCTTGTTAGCAATGAAAATCTTTGGAGCAGCATTGATTGTAAATATAGTAAATGCTTTCCTGGATCAGACCAATGGCTCATAGCTACGTACTGTTGAGATGTAACGTTAAGATGTCCATCACAAAGCATGACAGACAAGTTCTTGAGGCTGCTATCTAATATTGAAGCAATGTAGCAGCCCTAAGTACTTGTCACAGAAAGAAATCCTTCCACAGTTGTATGATAAGATCAATGTCACGTAGCGTAAGATTCTTATGATTATGTGGCAGGTTTGTTCAGATAGAGCATCCATGTCCCCTGCCAAGAGAAATATCACATTAACACATTGGAAAGATTATTTGCAATTGAAACAAATTTAATTTCCTTACATCTCAGTAAATATTTCATGCATTCAAATTGAACATGATTGCCAAGGGCCAATCGCATTCTTTTGGCACATTAGCTATCATAGCTAAAAGTATTGTTAATCTTTCCTCATGCTTAAATTTATGAGGTTACTGAGGATGAATCCACTTGTTCCTTGATGCCAAAGAGGTCTCATTTAGATTCCTTTAAGTCCACAGTGCATGGATAGCATTATCTATATCTTCTGAAATCAATTTCCTTCTGACATTTGCCATAGTTTGCCTATTCTGAATTACAGATTACTGTAAAACAGTCATATTTAAGATGTCTTTGGCCATATTATTTAAGATTGGTTTCACAATTTGATAAGTATTTTATGTAAACTTACGTGAAATATAATTTCTTGGAAGCTACTAAGAATACAGCAGATCTAGATGGATTTTTTTAAAAAATAAAAATATCTAAGCAGGTTCAAGATTTCATTTGCATTTATATTTTGATTTCTCT
Source organism: Python bivittatus (assembly GCF_059951505.1). Classification (NCBI taxonomy): domain Eukaryota; kingdom Metazoa; phylum Chordata; class Lepidosauria; order Squamata; family Pythonidae; genus Python; species Python bivittatus. The sequence goes on from NW_028277113.1 coordinate 6,511,604, forward strand.
GGGAATCATTCCCAGATAATTAAGAATGCTTTTCTTTAGTTCCGTAAGGTTCATTCACATGGTCCCTGAACCCTAGACCGCAAGCAATTTGTTCTTTTCTATTTCTGTCACTTGTATCTGTGCTTTTTGTAGTGGACAACAACAACAAAATGTCTTCAATAAATGAGCAACCTTATCTTTAAATGCTTTATTAGCCCATGATGCAGTGAGATTGGTAACTAAACAAGAACTTTATACTAGACTTCTCAGATGAAGTAAAGAATTCCTGGGGGTCACAATCACCTGCCCTTTAATCAATGGATTAAATTTATTGTTTGATTTAATAAGTGAATTAAACTTGAACTCTTACTAGACTTCTCAGATGTCTAAGCAACACTTATTAAAAAACCTCTCTATGACATTTTTGAGATTTCAAATGAAGAACAATCATGGGATGCAACTAGCGTTGCACATTCAAAGAGACTTGAGCTTCTTCTTTCACTCATTACAAACTCTTACTGAAAAAAGGCAATTGCAAAAAGTAATTGTGTTATGACATAAGAGTCTGTCGTTCAAAGAAAAAAAAAATCAGACATTCTCAGTGGGCATGCTAAGCCCATAATTAGCTTTTTAGATTTCACGATTTCTTAAAAAAAGAAATTAATCTTTTAATATTAAAATTTTCATTCCCATGAAAGAAAAAAGAAAAGTTTACTGCTATTATACCCATTGAATATGTTTTGCTTATGGTAAAGAAAAGTAGTATTTTCCAATTAAATTGATTTTTTAAGTCATCTATTAGTCATCTGATTTAATATGTAGTTATATTTGATATAAATACATCAGTGACTTAGTACAATTTAGCAGAAGAAGCAGAGAAAGATCCACTCAATTTAGGGATTTTTGAGAATGCTTCCAAAAATATTCATGGCTTTGTAGAGGCTACATTGACCTGAATCACTGGGAATACAGTGAGGGTTTTTTCCAGGATGAAGGAACATATCAATGGAACACATCAATGGAAAAATTTCGCAAAGTTCATAAAGTAAAAAATAGAACAGAAAAGTGCCTTGCTCATGACATATATATATATATATATATATATATATATATATATATATAAACAATATATATATATATATACACAAACACAATATGGTGGACACGGTGGCGCAGCAGCTTAATGATGCTGAAAGTTGCCAGCCAGAAATGGTCGACACTTCAGCAGTTCAAGCCCAGCTCCGTGCAGCAGAGGGAGCTCCTGCTTCCTCCCCAGTTCCTGTCAACCCAACAGTTCGAAAACTTACATGAGTAGATAAATGGGTACTCTCACTCCAGTGGGAGGAAAAATGCTGGTGGCACCTTGGAAAAGGAGCCGGGAGCAGTTGCCAGTAGCACGGAAGCTGCACTCGCCTGAAAAAGGCATGAAGCAATGGAAACCCCGCCTCCTGCACTCGCCAGCTGGGCTCTGGAAGGAGGCACTGGCAAACACCTTGCCTTGAAAACTGCAAGGACCCGTCCAAGCAGTCGCCGCAGAATCAGTAACAATTGAGTGCGGATTAAAATATATATATATATATATATATATATATGAGACAGAGACAGAGGCTGGATAGCGTAGTGGTTAGAACACTGCCTTTGATGCAGGAGACCTGGGTTCAAATCCCGGCTGGTACCTACCTTACCAGTAGGGGTCCTTGGGCAAAGAACCCCTAACGCTTCACCTGCCTACCTCAGATATGAGAGTGACATGAACTAAGAGAGTCATGCTGGCTCAGACGTTACCCGGATTAACAAGATCCACGTCAAATGTTGGGGAACCCTTCCATTACAGAGCACAGCAGCTGATATGAGGCATAAGATCATGGATAAACTAGCTACAGTCAACTCTCAAGTCTGATTACCAAGGGTCAGTGGAGAAGTGCCATCAGATAGTATGCTAGAAGATGCCAACAGAGCCCTCCAGACAATTCCTACTACCACCATAACTGAAACCAATGAATTGGTATATGCTATAGCCGCTGTAATCCTGGAAATGCTTGGCTACACGATCAAGAAGAACAGCAGTACATACCCACCCTGGAAAATGAGATTGGAGGCTAAGATCAAGGCAACTCGGAGAGAAGTCAGTCAGCTGGTGGAACTACAGAAGGGAATGGAGATTAAGGATAAGACTCGGCTATTGAAAAAATATATGGGCCTGACTCCATCTGAAGCCCTAGAGACTGCTAAACAAAGGCTGACAGCACTGGCTACAAGGCTAAGGAGATACACTAGAGAAGCAGAGGCCAAGAAGATAAATGCCCTGTTCTCCAAAGAACCATTCAAGGTACTCCCAACTGCAGTGCAACCACACAGTAACAGCTGAGCCACCAGCAGTGGAAACTTAACAGTACTGGAAGAACATATGGGAGAAAGAGAAGACACATAACACCAGTGCAAAGTGGCTGCAGGACCTGGAGGCAGACCACAGCAATCTCCCAGAACAGGAACCAGTCACCACCACAGTAGCAGACATCCAAAAGCGGGTCAAGAACATGAAAGGCTGGACAGCACCTGGCCCGGACATGATCCACACCTACTGGCTAAAGAAACTAACAGCAGTGCATGAATGCCTAGCAGCACAGAAGAACCAACTGCTAGCAGCAGGCTCCCACTCAGACTGGCTAACACAAGGAAGGACAGTGCTGATCATGAAAGACCCTCACAAAGGAACAGCACCATCCAACTACCAGCCAATAACCTGCCTCCCCACAACATGGAAAGTTCTATCAGGCATCATAGCTGCCAAGCTACAAGACCGTATGGGCCAGTACATGAGCACAGCTCAGAAGGGCATTGGGAACAACACCAGAGGCTCAAAACACCAGTTACTCATAGATAGAGCAGTTGCCCGAGACTCAAGGTCTAGGGAGACCAATCTGAGCACAGCCTGGATTGACTACAGGAAAGCCTATGACTCAATGCCACACACATGGATCTGTGAATGTCTGGTACTGTACAAAGTCAACAGGACACTAAGGACCTTCCTCAAGAACTCAGTGGGGCTGTAGAAGACAACACTGGAAGTCAACTCAAGATAACTTGCACAAATGATCGTCAAGTGTGGCATATACCAAGGTGATGCACTGTCCCCACTGCTGTTCTACATAGGCTTGAACCCCCTCAGCCAGATAATCACAAGGACTGGAAATGATACAAGTTCAAGAGTGAAATCACCATCAGCCACCTCCTCTACATGGATGACATCAAGTTGTATGTTAAGAGTGAACGAGACATTGATTCACTGATCCACCTGACACGGATCTACAGCGAGGACATTGGGATATCATTCGGACTGGAGAAATATGGCAGGATGATAGTAAAGAGAGGGAAGGTAGTTAAGACCAATGGAGTGGAACTACCAGTGGGCCACATAGCAGACATAGAAGCCAGCTATAAATACCTTGGTGTCTCACACTCACATGGGAACCATGAGGAAGAGGCAAGGAAGACAGCAACATCCAAGTACCACCAAAGTATAAGACAGGTCCTGGAGAGCCAGCTCAATGGGAAGAACAAGATCCATGTCATCAACATGTACGCCCTGCCAGTCATCAGATACCCTGCTGGTATAGCGAGCTGGCCAAAGGAAGACATGGAGGCTGCCAATGTGAAGACCTGGAAGCTCCTCACAATGTACAGAGGTTTCTACCCCAAGTCCAACACCCAGAGATTGTATACCAGCTGCAAAGAGGGCAGGCAGGGTCTGATGAGTGTCAAAGCCACTGTCCTGGATGAAACCCGGAGCATCCAGGAGTACATCAGTAAGATGGTACCCAAAGATGAGCTGCTGAGAGAATGCCTCAGGCAGCAGCAGACATGGGAGGAAGTTCAAGTTCAAGTGGAGGAAATACCATGGCAAGACAAGCCCCTGCATGGGATGTAACATTGACAGATAGCTGAGGTGGCTGACATTGGGAAATCCTATCAATGGCTAGAAAGGGCTGGACTAAAAGACAGCACTGAGGCACTGATCATAGCAGCACAAGAACGGGCACTAAGCACCAGATCCATAAAAGCAGGGGTCTACCACACTAGACAGGACCCAAGGTAGAGACTCTGCAAAGAGGCCTCAGGGACAGTCCAACACATAGTGGCAGGGTGTAAGATGCAGACAGGAACAGCATACACTGAACGGCACAACCAAGTAGCTGGCATTTTGTACAGGTACATCTGCACAGTGTATGGGCTAGACCCTGCCAAGTTCAGATGGGAGATTCCACAGAAGGTCGTGAAGAATAACAGGGGTAAGATCCTATGGGACTTCCAAATGCAGACGGACAGGCAGGTACTGGCCAATCAACCGGACATCGTGGTAGTAGACAAAGACCAGAAAGCAGCGGTAGTGATAGATGTAGCAGTGCCAAGTGACAGCAACATCAGGAAGAAAGAGCATGAGAAGCTGGAGAAGTACCAGGCCTGAAGGAGGAACTAGAGAGGATGTGGAAAGTAAAGGCCAAAGAGGTTCCAGTGGTGGTAGGAGCACTCGGGGCTGTGACTCCTAAGCTGGGAGAGTGGCTCCAACAGATCCCATGAACGACATCAGAGCTCTCTGTCCAGAAGAGTGCAGTGCTAGGAACAGCTAAGATACTGCACAGAACCCTCAAACTCCCAGGCCTCTGGTAGAGGACCTGAGGTTGAGGAAGACACGTACCATCCATAGGGGTGAGAGGGGATTTTTTTCTTTATTCACACACACACATACATACATACATATACATACATACATACATACATACATACAATATATATATTGAATTGTCTTATAATGTTAAATGTTCAAGAATGAAACTGAGCAAAAGTTTTGCACCTATTCCTTCTGAGCATTTGGAGAGAATCTCATAATGCTAGTAACTTCATTTATGTTCTTACATTGTATAAGTGTTAAGTCATGGAAACAGAAGATGTTATTTTCTCAGAGTTATCACTTTGATGGTTGGCAGATTGTATACAGTTGCTCATTTGCATGCATTTACATCAAAACCTTATAATCCACTCACTTGATAGAAATTTTCAAATTGAGAAATAATCGCAAAATATATTTCTAGAAACTATATATTTCTAATTAAAATTAAAATCAGCAATAACTACTTAAAGAGAGAGCTAAAATAATAAATAAAAATATCTTATAGCATAAGAAAACAAAGTTCTTGACTGTTCTAAATAATTATCTACTTAAGAACTTCTGCTAAATTTGGGGGGGCAGTGAGATTGGTAATCAAAACCTTGAGTACTGTTAACAAGAACAAACTCATTCTTCTCTTCCACTGAAGTAAAGATTTCAAACTGGCATTTAATTACACACCGTTGTTCATTAGGCAGACTGATAAAAGGAAAGCTGAAAAAATAGAGGTTGGGGAAGGAATGGTTGCGTATCTGGGCTGACTGAACCAGAAAGAAATGAAAATTATTTTTCTTTTAGTTTTAAAGAGATAGCCTTATATTTTTGAAGGTTCACAGGTAACATTTTCAGTATGATGAGAGGTTGAGAAAGAGAGATGTTTATAATTTTGATACTGTATTTCTTTCTCTGTCTTTTTTGACTTTCATGCAACTGAACAGAGATAACCTTCCTAAGAATTGTAATGTTAATATCTTTTCAATGTTATTTGAATATAAAAGAGCTTATGAGAATTCACTCAATTCACACATATACCTTATCACTGGCAATAATCTTCTCAGTAGAAAAAAAGCTTCTATTGGTCCAAAAATCTTAGGAATTTCTCTCTGAAGTTCTTAATTTCTTGGGCATTATAAAACTTTCTCCTTTCCTATCCATATGTGCAGAATATTTGGTAACAACCTCCCTGTAATATGCAACTTAATAGTGAGAAATTTCACTAGTGCATCATTTAAAGGCCAATTGTCATTTCAAAGTATATATTTGAGATTAGGCAGATGAAAGAGCAACTACAATTTATGCCAATATTCTGCTGAGAAAAGAACTCTCTTGTTCTTGCCCCTAACATTTTTAGTGGTAGGAATGAAGAAGTAGATATCCTTCCATGTAAGAATGTCTTGGTCTTTTTGGAGTTACAGTATTAATTTATTTAATTAATTAATTTATTTATATATCAAATTTGTCACTGCCCATCTCGTTAAAAAAAAGAAAAAGACTCTGGGTGGTTTACAGAGAAGCTAAAATCAGTTAAAATGCAATATAAAATATGACGAAATAAATAAGAAATAAATAAATATAGACTAAGAGTTGATGCCAATTGGCAAGTAGCTCAGGGAGCATCATCAGGGTGCCAGCCATCCCCAGGGTTGATTAAAATTCTTGTTGCCCCATGCAAACTTTCCATGCAAAGACTGTTGAGGCAGGTGGGTGGAGATCATCCGTGTGTCTGAACATAGCGATAACAGCTGCACTCTTTCTGGAATCTATTTAAATATCTTTAGCCTGGAGAATGTTTGCCATACTTATAGTGAACCAATTTTAGATAATAGCACTAATTCTGATACTATTTTATATGAATATAAAACTTGGGGGTGTCTTATTATTTGCCTATATGCTTGTTGGGATTCTCTATTATTCCCTCAGATTTTATTATTATATTGTACAGCTAATTATATTTAATATTATGTATTTAAGCCAAATGAACAATTGGTTTGCAGTTTGCACTTGAGAAATGTCTACTTTTAAGCTGAAAGCTGAATAACAGTTTGTTATTAAAATTTCCTTTCCCCCACCCCCTTTGCAATTTGTCTTCATGTCTCTCCTAGTGCCTCCTAGTGTATCCTGGAACATTTGTTTGCAAAAAAAAAAAAAAAATCATACAATTGAAGTTAGTTTATTTGAGTCCTTTGAAGTTTAGAAGACTGTGTTCAGCATTTTGTTAGCTTCTAGATTCTGCAGTTCCTTAAAATATGCCTGTGATAAGATAATGGTCCTTAAGCTTTTGTATCTTAAGTCAACCAATGACTCTGTCAAAGAGACTGAGTCCCACCAAGACAGAAAAAAAAAATTTCCATATAGAAGAGAAAAACACAGGCATGCATTGTGTAATATTTATCAGTTATAGTAGGACATAAGGACATTAAAATCTATCATTATACTGGCATAACAGTAACATAATGAAGAAGCACTAATTGGGCCTAAAGTTTTGGTGGTCACTGTGGAACAATCTTTCTCTAGGCCTGACCTCTCCCTCCCTCAGAGAGAGAGAGAAAAAAAAATCGGAACAAAACCCATGGCCATATGGTTCAACTACATATTTCTCCTTATCATTTCCAATTTTGGAATTCTGGTCTCCAACCAAAAGCAGCACACCTTGCTTGCATGTTATGTCAGTTACAGATTGAACTGAATAATAAGAACTCCTTTTCTTCTACATGAGTGCTTGGAGCATAAATTTGGATAATCATCATAGTAAAGAGTTGCCAGTGAAGTCTAGCTGATATTATGATTCCTTTGTACACAAGTTCTGTCCTTGCTGACTATGAATATACATCTTGCATTTTGTCAATTTCCAATTAAACCTGATCATAAACTGCATTAACCTTCTCAAAGCAACACCATTCCTTCTTTGTGTGTGTGTTGCGTGTGTGTATGTCCTGAGTAATAAACTGGGTAATCTTCTGACATGTCTAATTCTAGTCCATTTAAGTTCACTGATGCCTAAACTGTCAATGTGTAGTTGATTCACTTCATCTTTTTAGTTTTTACATGTTCATGCTTCTTACGTTCCATGTTCCCAATGTAATTCTGCCTTTACAGCTTCAGATTTTCTTTTCCTGCATGGCAACATCAGTAACTAGGCATCCCAAAGGCTTTAATCTAGCTACGTCATCAATGCCATTAGTATTCCAAAAGATCCTCAGCTCTTCCTCAGTAGCATGTTGAGTGCCATTCAAGCTGAAGGACTCATCATTCAGCACTTTATCATCAATCGCTTTATCTTGTTTATCCATGTGGTTTTCTTGGTAAAATACAGGAGTGATTTACTTTTGTCTTCTCCCATTCAGTATGAAATGATATCTTTGCCATTGTCATTAAAGCGATCAGCCACCTCCAGCATTTTCTTGTATCAGTGCTGCCCAGTATAGATTCCTGTTTGCTTTAGCTGGGCAGCTGTGATGACCTTCTCACCTTGCATGTCCCTGATGGGATGACATACCCTTTGGCACATACTCTGTCTTCTTCACTCATCCCTCTCAGAAGTAGCCCACCATCTTAATGGCATAGCAGGGCTTGAGGAGATCTCTTAACAGAAATCTTAATATTCTACCCCTAAAGAGTCTATTAAATCAGAATAGATCTTCCACAGCTTGGATAAAATTTACTGTAACTTTTAATCTTATCTTATTATTTATTCTGTGCTGTCCAACTGCTGTTGCTTGAAGATACATCCCTTGGATTTTAACAACAATTTGTTACTTTCAAAATAAGATAATATATTCAATTACTTAAAAGAAATGAATAAAATATTGACAATTCGTACCTAATTCTATGATGCTGACATATTCCTTTTTTTAAAAAATATTTTCTTTCTATATTTGTCTCTTTTCTTTTGTCTCTTTTTTTTCTTTTTAAAATCTTAATAAAAATAGAATGGCATTGCATAGAGAATTGTGTGTAGGGGGGTGAGTTGGAAAGAGGATAGATTTGGTTCATGGCTTGCCCCTTATATCTGTATGGCTTAGACCATTCTGAGATTTGATGAGATAGTCTTGCTGGTTACTGGAGAGTGGTAATCTTTTTCCTCTAGTTTGTTCTTGAGTCATGAACAGGGCTAGTTCTAGGACTTTTGCTATATTGTGGCTGACTTCCCTACATAGCTGCACTGGTTTTACTACAATAGCGAGAGGTTAGCACAATTTTATGTGCATTTGTGTTCACCTCCCAGTAAGTGTTTCCTTCTCCTTCTCCTTCTCCTTCTCCTTCTCCTTCTCCTTCTCCTTCTCCTTCTCCTTCTCCTTCTCCTTCTCCTTCGGAATATATGTATGTATGCATGTATGTGTGTGTATGTATGTATGTGTGTGTATACACACACATAGATACACACACACACACACACATTTTTATAACATATTTTTTATTTATTCAGTTCTTTTTGCAAGCACTAAAGTCAGTGGTAAGAGCCAGTTTGAAGTAATCGTTAAGATACCAGGCTAGAAACAGCGAGAGGGAAGGGGTCCACAAGTTTGTGAGACTGACAGCTGTACTCATCTTTTCTTTGGGGCAGAGGGATACCCCTCCAAAGAATAGATAAGGCCCAGATGAGTGAGGCAGGGACAAAACTAAAATTGATTTAAATGTGAGGTGATTAAATTTAAATTAATTAAAAACAATATTCTTGTGCATTTATTTCATAATACTACCCGTAGCTGTAACATTAAAAATATAATCTGGTGGCCATATAGGAGGAATTAAAAGATTCAGGCACCTAAAAATATGTACCCTGTCTTAAAAGCACTGTTTATTTATTTATTTATTTATTTATTTATTTATTTATTTAATAGACTTGTCCCCACCCATCTCCCCACAATGGGGGACTCTGGGAGGCTTACAACAAATTAAAATCAGAAGTACATGATTAAAAGTTATAAAAAACCACACCTACAAAGATAAAAAGGCTAAAAAATCCAAGAGACCGATAGAGGCCACACCAGGCCGCTAGGGGGCCAGCCAACCCCATTTCTGACATCCTCCCTCCCCGCCCCAGGCCAGATGGCAGAGCCAGGTCTTCAAATCCCTCCGAAAGGCCTGGAGTGAGGGGGCCTGTCTCACCTCCGGGGGCAAGATGTTCCAAAGGGCGGGGGCTACAGCAGAGAAGGCCCGCCTTCTGGACCCCACTAATCGAAGTTCTTTTACCGTGGGGGTCCGGAGCATGCCCTCTCTGTGAGATCGGGTGGGACAGGATGAAATCATGGGGGCGAGGCGGTCCTTCAGGTAACCTGGCCCCATGCCATGTAGGGCTTTAAAGGTGATAACCAACACCTTGAATTGGACCCGGAAGCAAACCGGTACCCAATGCAGCTCACGGAGCAAAGGTGTTATATGCGTCCTTCTTCGGGCCCCAAAAATTGCTTGTACGGCCGCATTCTGGACCAGCTGAAGCTTCTGGATACTCTTCAAGGGTAGCCCCATGTAGAGCGCATTGCAGTAGTCTATCTGGGAGATAACAAGGGCATACTATACTTGAAAGATGGATCCCTCACTTTGTGGGTCCATTACACTAGCTTCTCTCTCTCTCTCTCTCTCTCTCTCTCTCTCTCTCTCTCTCTCTCTCTCTTTCTTTCTTTCTTTCTTTCTTTCTTTCTTTCTTTCTTTCTTTCTTTCTTTCTCTGTTCCAACATTATGGCTAGGATAATGGAATTGAATTGCCTGATTTACATCCTTCACCTTTGGAAGGTCAAACCCTGTCACCTATAACAAAGAAAAATGTCATTTTATTAATACATGTGAAGTTATTGCTTTCATGCCATATTGCCTAACACTACAATTTATCAAAAAAATAATTTAAAAAATGGATCTGGCAAGATACTTAACTTTGTAAAATGTGTGTGTTTGTGTGCTTGTGCATATGTATAAGTATGTGCGTGAAAAAAAACCTGACAGATTCATTAATTCCGTATTCAATTTTTCTTGCAACACATGAAATGATTGCTTTCTTGCTTAGGTGGAGTTTGATTATTACTTGTTTGTATTACAAAAGTTACATGGCAATATTTTCACTAATTGGCCATCAAATGGAAAATACAAAGAAAATTTGGGGTGTTTCTCTCAGAGCAAATCAAGTAAGGAACTGCCAAAAAGTTAATGCAATCTTAACACAAGCATAATGTTATGATCAAGAGAAGTTGCTGTTTCTCTCAGCAGTACATTGGATCAGCTGGCACCTAGGATATTGCACATAGTTCTGAGTACCACATTTTAGGAAGGACACTGAAAAGCTAAAACATGGCCAGAGATGAGTAATCAAGATGACAAGGGGCCTGAAAAGGAGAATCTATGAGGAATGAATGGACATGCTGGATATGTTTCACTTTGAGAAGAAAAGGCTATGGGGAGACATGATAACTGTTTTCAAGTATCTGAAATGCTGTCATGAAAAAGGTGGGGTGAATTATTCAGAGTTGTCCCAAAAAAATAGGTCAAGAAAAAGCAGATTTAATTTACAAGGAAGTAAATTTCCTAATGTAAAAGCTGCTCAACATGAACAGCTACCTTGAAAGGTGATGGAGTCTCCTTCATTGGAGGTGTTAGACTGGATAACCATTTGTCAAGTATTCTGTAGCAGTGGATTCCTGCACTGGGCTGTGGATTAGACAAGATGATGTCCAAAATCTCTTCCAGGGCTCACATGCTGTGATTTATGCTGTGTAGGAATATTTCAAAGCTTCTGTGAGGAACTAAAGACATTCAAGAAGGAGATAGCTAGAATCAGTGCATAGCAGCTGATGTGGGAAGATGAGAAACCTAGAAGTACAGTGGTACCTCGGGTCACGAACTTAATTCGTTCTGCGACTCTGGTCGCGACCCGAATTGGTCGCGACCCAAATCAAATTTTCCCATAAGGTTCAATGTAAATACAGTTAATCCATTCTGACCCCTACGAATTTGGTCGCCAACCGATTTTGGTCGTGACCCGAATCAAATTTTCCCATAAGGTTCAATGTAAATGGTTAATCCGTTCTGAACCATATGTATTTTTTTTTTTAAACCACAAAAATATGACACAAAGTACAGTACAGTACACTATGAAGAGAGAGAACGCTAACCTTGCTTGAGGCGTGGAGGACAGGAAGGCGGGTGGGGAGGCGGTTATTCTTTGGAGGGAGAGTCCCCCTCCCTATAGGAAGCCACGACCACATGTCACAGCAGGGAAAATGGCTGCAGATCCTGTTTGTCACCTGATGCGGAGTTCGCGAACGGAAGCAAAATTTTGCAAACGGTGCTATTTGTGACCCAAACTGGTTGTGAACAGAAGCATTCATGACCCGAGGTACCACTGTATAGGTATGTGCAAAATAGTAGAGAATATTTTGAGGATCCCCTATCAGAGATACCCTAAAGGAGTAGAAGGGCAGTTGGGTAATGGAGAATTAAGCTGTTTTAAGTCATGAACAGTGGAAACATTGTTTTCTTTTGACTAATCCTTTTCCAATTAGTAGCTGAGCTAGAAATGCTTACTGATAGATAAAGCAGAAATTGGTTTAGCAGTTTCTCATGTGTCAATGCAGCTTCTGTAGCCAGATAAGACTTGGGATTACGTCCAAATCAATCTGAGAAAGGTTTGATGGTTAGTGTTGATCAGCGTTGCTTTTTTTGTGTTTGTGCTAGTTTAAACAGGCAAAGATTTACTTCCCATTCCAACATGCTAATTGAACAGGCACTGACGCAGAGGAATAATGTGATGTTTAATTGTACAGAAGGAAAAAATACAACTGGGCTTTAGCTGACTTGTTGAAATGTCTTGAAAATGTAGGGATCTTATTTATTTGTATCTAGATTTATACTTATTTTAACTTAGTCATTGAAAATAGGGTATTTATTCTCCAATGTACATTTAATTTTAAGCATATTTTATGGCTACAAGTTATGATAGTTTAGGAAAAACATGTACAGATTTCTTCAAAAGCTTTGGGAAAGACCAGAGAAAAAGTGAGCAGCATTAATTTACGTAGTTTTTAGTAAATCATCTCTTTTCCAACTGGGTTGTTTACCAGATGTGTTCAACTGCAACCTCCACCAGGCAACATGGCTAAAGATCATGTGAGACATGAACAACTGTTGGCCATACACTCAAGGAACCAGATTGGCTAGGAGGCATGTGAGAAATAATGTTGTATTTAAGGTATAGCATAAAAGTTAAAAACATGAGGGTTTCTTTAATCTACAAACTTGGTACAACTTCATAATCTACCTCTTCCTATGAACCATGATTAATTATGTTGCCTTAATGGGAAGGGAAATCATGACAACTTTTTTGGTCAGGCTGCCTAGAAGTAAGCCCCTCCTGCATTGACTAACTTTGCTCCAATGTATTTTGCTAAGCTATTTAGGGGCATTCTAGGGTGGCTAGAAGGGCAAAAGCAAATTATCCTTGAAACTTGACTCATTTTCTATGGAAATTTGGGGTGGGTGGGACTGAGGGGATGTTATGATTAGTATAAGACCAGAGACTTTGCTACTTATTTTTATTTTGGGTGAACCATCTACTTGACTTCAGTGCAATGAGCTCTACATTTATTGGCCCAGCATTTAAAATACATAGTAGTTACATGGAACAGGATTTTTTTAAAGGAATTTTTTAAAGGCTATCTATCATGTATCTATCTATCTATCTATCTATCTATCTATCTATCTATCTATCTATCTATCTATCTATCTATCTCACAAACACACATACATGCACATATATTCCTAGTCTAGCACTTATTGTGTGTGTGTGTGTGTATAGTAAGTGTCAGATTTCCTCAGCCCCACCATTTCCATTCAACTGCTTCCCACAGAGAACTGATGGAAAAATGGTTCCCACTTTGCAGGAGAAAAATAGACCTTAGAAATTAGCTATTTATACATACAAATAAAAGAGCTACATATGGAGAAGTGATGTGAACCCTCCATTTCAGTTTCTCTTTTTCACCACATTTGGAGATAAAACTTAAAGGGAAGGGTGTAAATTGCAGGTGCTGGAAGGCGCATGTTCTTAACAATGACTGAATTCCTGCTCAGTAGTCAGTATCAATAAACATAGTCATCTAACGTTGAAAGGCATAATAAACTGAAATAAGTAACATCTGGGTGCTTTCTTTCTCTTCTTCTTTTCAATTAGCATCATATTTGCTATTATGTCAGCTGAAGGCCTAGGGAGAGTACAGAAAGAGATAACTGTCCCAGTGTAATTATGCTAACTCTCAGCTGGGCTAGGTCTTCTGATTAACACCACAGCATGGTAGTTGTCTTTGCAGACATCTGCCACAAAATGGGGACAAATTACAAAGGTTCCACAAGCAGAGACAATACTCAGAAAGAGTTTCAGACACATAGTCAACATTTTCTGTTGACATTAACCTTGGTTAACCTTGTGATCAAGAAGTTAACTGTTTAATCTGTCCACCTTGGAATAGATTTAATCATGTCTCACCGATATCATTATAATGCAATATGTATGGGTATGGGACAAGGGTCCCCAAACTCTTTATCCCATCAACCCCTTCATGAAGTTACAGATTGTTCATCAACCCCCCAACATTTATTATATGAAAATAATTTAATAAACCCTACTTTAACTAGTAGTACTATGAATAATATCAATAACTATAGTGGATAGTCCCACCAACCCTTGGGGTCAATATTGACTACTCAGGAGGACCCTGGTATAGGAAAACCAGTATGGTGTAGTGGTTAACCAGCTGGCTGACTTTGAGGAAGTCATGCTCTCTCACCCTTAGACTGAGAAGTTGAAAAAATTGCTCTGCACTGAACCAACATAGTAGATTATGTTACCTAACTTTCACTGAAGAGGCCTTCATCCTGCAATGGATTCATTAGACTAACAATAACAACAACGAAAAGTTCAGTCCTATACTTATGGACAGATAAGACAGAGTAGATGAAACAGATGAAAGAAATTATTACAAGAGCTAAGTATTTCAGCTGCATGAACTGTGAATTTACTGGGCACTCTTATATCTTAAGGTTTTACTTGGATAATTCTAGATTCCAGGCTGGAATTGGAATCTCCAAAGAACACTAGTCAAAGATTTGCTTCTTTTTTGTTTGTTCTTTGTACTGTGTTGATTAATAAAAACATAATAATCATGGCAAATTGCGTGGCTATAAAATGTTATAGACATTCCTACACACACACCATACCACACACTACAATTGTTTATTGACTATCCATTTCCACAAAGGACTTGAGGCAGTTTACATTCATGATAATAACAATAAATAAAAATAGCAATCCAGCAGTCAAACCTAACTAAATACATCAGCCCTATTTGCACTGTATCCATACCTTCTGCAGAATTAAAAAGTCTTCAGTATGTCCTTGAAGGCCAAGAGATTGGTACATTTCTTTTCTCAGGAGGCAAGATATTTCAAATCCTGTTATCATCACAATCCATTCCTCCATTGTGGGAATTTCAGTATTCCTCCACTGCTGTGCATATAATAATCATGCTGCAGTTACCATATATAAAATCAGTCTTCCATGAGTCATTTCTAACTGGTTATCCATAAATTCCAATAAAAAGAGTTCTGTTTTTTTCTCAGTATTGATCTTTAAAATTTGTTGTATCATTGTGTGCATTTGTATCCAATGCTTTTTCACAAGTCCACCGTGCATGATAAAATGTCCCTTCATGTTTTTCACATTTGCAACATTGACTTGAAGTACCTTTATACATCTATGATACTTTCCCTGGTGTCATATACCAACAGTACATCATTTTATTAAAAAAAAAAAATCTCTCTTAAATTATAGTACAATGTGAATTTCATCCCATTTACCCACATTCTCTCCCATTTGTCCATCTGTACATTATAAGTGAAATTCATAGTCCATTTTATCATGCAGTCTTTAAGCTATTATGTTACCTAATGAAAATAGTAAAGAGCTATTCTTCTTCATGTACTGTATACAGTGATGCGTGCACTCACCTGGGCTTCTGTAACCAGTAACTGTTTTAATGACATTGAGCTATGAATACTAATAGTAAAATAGTTAATGTTCAAGCTTGCTTAACCACAGTTAATGTTAAATTATTAGTGCTACTCTATTTGGCACTCAACTAAACCTCAAGACATAAGGACAATGATTTTAAATTTTACTGAGTATAGGAAGAGAAGATTTGGGATAACACAGAGTACAGTAAAACCTCAGTTTAACGAACCATTTTGGGGGAAAGGGTGTCTGTCAAATCCAAAATTACATTACATAAAAAACAGAACTTTTTTTATTGGGACTTACGAATAACCAATTAGAAAAGACTCATGGAAGACTGATTTTATATATGGTAACTGCATCAGTTTATTCCATTTTTTGTAATTAGGTAATTTATATTTTGATATAATTCATGTAAATTTATATAATTTACTTTGGAAGATATAATTCCATTATATGAATTATATAAATTCATGTAAATTTATATAATTTACTTTGGGGGAAAAAAAGGATTTATGTTAGGGGCTGAATTAGAGGCTTAGGGTCTGATGTATCCTAAGCATTGAACTTCGTCCATTTTGTGTATGTGTGTGAAGTCTGAACAACATTTTTGTTTGTTGTATCCAAAGTCCACTGAATGGAGGTCCAGAAAACCAAGGTTGTTCATTTAAGGATGACACAAAAGAATTCAAATGTTAACAAATCTTTAAGAAGACAACCTTATTTCCATGAGACTGGGATCATAGAATATTTCACTTTCTTCCCTTTGAAGTTAAACTCTCACATCATATCCCTTCTCTCACATCCCTCTTGGTCCCTGAGGCTATTTCCAAGAGCAGAAGATTGCACATTTGGAAAAAAAAAAGAAAAAAAAGATTTATGTTAGGGGCTGAATTAGAGGCTTAGGATCTGATGTATCGTAAGTATTCTACCACAGACACACACACACACACACACCAACTCAGGTAGAATTTAGTTCATCTGAGTGGCTGGTCTAATTATCTTCCTTTCATTGCTGCATATTTGTTATACTAGGTGGTAAGCTCTGTAGAGAGTCACCAGGCCTACATTCACCTGGAATACCTCTTTCAAGTGGTTGGAAAAGTTGCACCAAATATTCTCCAGGTCAGGGTCAAGCTGAAATGCCAAAGCAAAATATCATAATATGTGGGATAATTTTTCAGCTGATGTTTAATGGAATTCAAGATGCCTTACCTTAAAAGCTCCTTGGCTTTTGAGCCAGCAATGGAAATTGCAAGCATATCAAATTCTAATTTAAAATCAAAGGTGATGGTGATTGTGATGGTGGTTTAAAACAGTTGTCTCTATTAACTAACAGGCAGACATCTTTGTCTGTTCATTTGTTAGATTTATAGGCTGCCCCAATATGTTATGAATGGATCTCCTTCGTCCCATTTTCTTTCCAAATCTGTCCTGGAAAGCACGTTGCACACTGTCCTCCTGTTTGTTCCCATAACAGCCACCTGTGGGGCATTTAGAAATAAGAGGTTGTGACTGTCCCATAGACACCCTGTGTGCCTTCATGACTGAGGATAAACCTGACCTGAGTTTCTACAATTCTAGTTCAGACCTTAACCACTATACTATCCTGGTTGGGTGAGCCTATGAAGCATAGAATGGTCTGCAAAATCATTGAAAAAGAAAATTGCACAAATGGAGGTTCACGCATACACATTCATGAGGATTGCCTACTTCTATTTAAGTTACTCTGGTGCAGAAGATAACAGAGGCACATTTTGCTCCTTTTCTGGACCTAACATCTCAATCCAGAAAACCAAATTCCAATAATTTAAAAAAAGATTTTCTTGCTTAACCTATTCATAGTTAAAGAGTAATGTTCAGAATTTATGTTGATTCTTTTTTTTTAACAAGGTTTTTATATTTCTCCCACTGAATTACTTTTCAGTGTAATAATATAGCAATGTTAAAAATTTAGGATATGATTCACTTTATCCACCTATACTCTTTAACAAATTGTATGATCAACACCACTTTCCAAACTTCTTAACCAGCTACTAATTTCTCTACAGATCATTAATTACCTAAGAATTCCTAAAGAAAAAAATGTTTGTTGTTATTTTGGAAAAAAAAAGTTAATGCATTTAATCTAATCCTGAAATTATGACTAATTTATTTTAATTGGCACTTATTGTATGTCCCAGTTTAATGGCCTTTGATAAAATATTGTTGATTTTCAGGCTATTACTATTATTATTATTATTATTATTATTATTATTATTACCTTTAAAAACAAACAAGCAAAAATTATCTTGCAAGTACTGCAAAATCCAATCTTGGCTAAGCTCTTGCCAATTTCTCTTCTATTGGAACTTTCCAGTTTTTTACTGTTTAGGACACAGTAGATATCTAAACAGAAATGATGTCCTTTTCTTCTAAAATTATATTAACTCTAAAAAATAGGAAAACAAATCTTAGAACACCAAGCTTTGAAACTTCAAATTAATAAAGTGTAGAGGGTAAGAGCAGTGCAGCAGCAATACACATTTTTTCCCCATGTGGTTTATGACCCATTGTTATTAACATGAGAAACTAAGAATATGGGGCTACAAAATGGGATTTGCCTTACTACCCATCCCTCATGCTGCCATATGGAAATGGTGTTCGTTTTCAGAGATGTACCTACAGAAGAAATCTGCTAAATTTCAGCAGGGAAGCTGTGGGCACTAAGAAACTTTGATGAATGAACAGCAGTATAGGCTTTTTGGGTTTTGTTTAATTGGCAGCAGAAAGTGCAATTGGACCAGAATGATCGTAAACGTTGTGGAACAAAACAGTAATACATACAAAAGAATCTTGACATCTAATATTTGAGTTATATACATTACCATAGCCAACGAATTCCACAGAAGCTTTTAGTTTTCCTTCTGTGGGTGAAGAAGATTAGTGAAAGGATGCATGTCTTTACTAAGTGCAGTTGTTGATATAGAATATTAATATCTTCCCACAAAGCACTATGGTTTGAGAATACTGCTAAAACCATTCAATACAGGTAGTCCTTGTTCAGCAACTGCCTTGTTTAGTGACCATCTGTAGTTACAACAGTGATGAAAAAGTAACTTTACAACTAATCCAATCCTCACATTTATGACCTTTGCGGGTCTGTAAAGCAAAGGAAAGCTGAAGTTGGGTCATAAGTACAGTCATGGTTTCACTTAGCAAGTAGGAAATGAGTTATTGAACTGATGTGGGGTGCTGATGAGCTACACTCAATTTCAGTTCTGGAATGCTTGGATATGATATTGGATAAATTCAGTGATTTTGATTTTATTTTTTCATTTTCTTTACACAAGGCTAAAATTTCCATCAGCAAAGCATATTAGATAGCACTCTACTATACAATAATACTGTAAACGAATTATGAAATCTCATGTCATATTCTTCAACTGGCATAATACAAGCATTTAAAATTATCTCAGAGCTTAATTCACCTATAAAGTTGGGAGACCCAAATAAAAGTTTATAATCTGAAAATAGACAGCCTTATTAGTGGTTTTATTGCTATTCCTTTTTCTCTTTCTCACTCTTTCTCTTTACAGATAGTCCTCGATTTGCAACCATTTGTTTAGTGATTGTTCCAAGTTATGACAGAACTTTAAAAAAGTGACTTGCAACTGGTCCTCACACTTACGACCACCACAGTGTCCCCACAGTCATGTGATCATGATTTGGGTGCTTGGCAATCATGCATTTATGATGGCTGCAGCAACCTACGGTCACATGATCACCATTTATGACCTTCCCAGCCAGCATCCAACAAGCATAGTCATTGGGGAAGCCAGCAGGGAAGGTTGCAAGTCACAGTCATGTGATTCTCACTTAAAGACCACTCTGCTTAACAACTAATTTTCCAGTCCCTATTGTGGTTGTAAGTCAAAGACTACCTGTATTACAATTTATGCTTTTATACTCTCTTTTTTTAGGTACATGCAAAATTTCTACTATTGGTATAACAAACCAACAGATTTTTCCAGCAATTACATATATAAATAAATGCATTTATTTATTCATTATTCATTCTACTTCCATACCGCTAAATAACTGATCAACATATAATTAAAATGTCCATAATAAAAAGAACGAAAGAAATCAATAATTACAGAACATATAATGTAATAAGGCTGCATGAATTATACATTTTGTACACAAGTACATCATAGGAAGTGCTTAAGTATATTGCTATGGGCCAGCTGCCATATGCAACAATATCAGTGACAAAAATTCACCTTTGCACAGAGGGAAGCAGTTCTTACCTTGGAGCTAAAGTAACAACAATCTAAGCTGATAAAGGGACTGGAACAGTCTAATTGAGATGGATACAGGCCAAAGGACAACAAGAATCATATTTTGCCAATAAACCTGGTGACACCCACAGGAGTGTTTGAATGCAGAAAACAATTTAACCCAAAACAACTCCATGCTATGGCATTGTCACTGTAGTAGCTGACAAGTCTTTTAAAGTAAAGAATAAAGCTCCTCACACATAATTAGCTGGTGGGAATTGCTGACAGTGCCAGCTATAAAGTGTTATGCTCAAAGACACAATAATCAACCCCAGTTTGTTCAATCCCAACCAGGCCTGGGCACGTAAATCCCATCCTCTCATATACATTTTAAGAGCCAATGAAGGATATCTTAGGCCCACTTTATAGCAAGCTCCTTTTTGGCATCATTACTGGTTATGATGAAATTGACTTATCCTGCTCAGTGCTGTCTAATACCACCTGGGATTAAACGGCTTCTAAAGAGTCATTGGGAGTTGGATGATGAACAAATTGAATAAATAAATAAAGCCTGTTAAGCAACAACACGCATAGAGATAGACCAAAAAAGAGCAGGGTCTGGCCTATTGAGCGCATATTTGACTGATAAGAGGGAAAACAGATGTCAAAAACCATTTCATCTTCTAGTTCCTGCATCAGTGTATGTGGTCTTCCAAATGACCACTCTTTAAATCTTCCAATCCTTCTCAACCCTGATTCAAATACACTGAAGATGACTCCAGGTTACTGTCACTATTTGTGAGTCTATTCAATGTCAGCCCTTCAAGGTTATCCAGATCCAGAAATAGACTCCACAAGAAGACTAGAACTAAGTTTTATTGAGATAGGCTATCTGAACCAAATCTAACAAGTCTGACTCTGTTTTTCCTTTTTCATTCATAATCCCAGTGAGTCAGGGAGCAGCCAACTTGAGTCTCTTCCTAATACTGTCTCCTTTCCCAGGGCTTAAGGAATGCTTCTGCCTTTTTCATTTTACTAACAGCATCTGAATAGTTCCCTCAAGGCCAGCTTCATGGTTCTCTACATTCACACATCAGGATGCTGTGAGGGTGACCATATCTATATGTTTTTGAGTCTAGAACTCACAAAGAACCATCAGCCAATCAGTGCTTGCCATTTGTGATCAACAGTTGAATATCAATTCATGTCAGTCTATTAATGCTCATATGTATTGCTTTATATTTCTTTATATTTGTCCACTGCTATATAACAAATCCCTTAGGCAGTTTAGGGAAAAACCATGAGGGAAGGTCCATTGTTAAAGAAATGCCTACAAATGTATTTAAAACCCATAAACACTTCTCACTCACTACTGAAGTCAATAAATCTTGGTCACCTTCTAAACCTATGTGATTTATACTTTGATCATTTTTTCCCTAAACATGCCAGCTCATTGCTAGGAGCTGAGAGTATGAACTGACCCTTGAATATAAAATACGAATCTGTTGCTGTTTCCAAAGCAGCATTTGCTGCCTTGAAATGGCATTTCCCATTCAAGAATAAAATGGCTTCAATACAAATCTGGAACATCACTGATGGCTTTGTGGGGCTGTCTTGTCGTTTCTTCAAGGAACTGCTTGTTGTCCAGAAGACCCCTGCAATCTCAGCATTAAAACAGAAGGCTTTCCCTGCTATCTCTAGCAATAAAAAAATGTTGCTTTTCAAACATTCTTAAATATTTACAGTTTAGTTAGTGAAATTAATTGCCTGAAAACCTGTCAGGCTCAAAAGCACACACAGCAGGTGCCTCTTTGATTTAGTGATCATTAACTGGCTTTTGCTGCTCTTTTGGACAAACACCCTGAAGGTGAGCCTGTAAATCCTATTTAAATTGCTTCTAGGAAGATAGAAATATTTCTATTATAATTGTATGAGCTGTCTGGCTGCAGAAGAGGGGCATCTGTTTTCTGCTGCATTGACACAACCATACACACCTTGCTGACACTACCAGCCAGTCCAAGCAGAAGTAGAAGAATAGTTATCAGCATTTCACAGATTCCAGATGGCAAATATTTGGCAGCTAATGTCCAACCACTGAGTCATAAGAAGCCATTTCATTTGTCCTTAGAGTACATCAAGTTACTGGTGGAATTCATTATATATAGATTGTTTTGAAAGGAGAGTGAATCATAAGATTTTTTTTTTTTAATGCACATTACGCCACAGCTAACACAGAACATCTGAGCACATATGTGATCTGTGTAAATGCACATGAAATGGATGCTAAGGCTGCTAGTCAAACTCACCAAGCAAAATTTATCATCAACCAGTAAGTTGTTTCCTTTTATACTTCAGATTAAAAGATTTAAAAAGCAAGTTAATGTTTTCCCTGATAAGTATTGATAGATTCCCTCCACCCCCAGGGAGGAAGGTGTGCAATGTAGGAGATTATGGTTTTCTGTGTGTATAGCAAGGACTTCTTTAAAAAAAATGCTTTAAAATAATGTAGGAATGTCAGAAAATCTAGAATAATTAAACACAGAGAAGAATGGTGACTTTGAGCTAAATATTTTTGTAATATTGATTTTCTCATATTGGATTAATGTATTCTACATTCATCTGAAGAACTCAGGGTAACACATGTGATATATTTCTCCATGTCATTCCTGTAAGATAGGATGAGCTGAGAGGCAATGAATGATTCAGGGTCAAGCAGTGAACTTATAGACTGAATGGAAGATTTGAGAGTAGATCTTCTCAATACAAGGCTAAGTGTTTCTTTCACTGCGCTATATTTTATTTATTCATTTATTAAACACAGTTCTATCCTGTTGTAATCAAAAATTACTCTCAGCAGTTAACATAGAATATAAATCAAAGCCATTTAAAACATATATGATAACAATTAAAACCATACCAAAACTAACACGCAACAACAGAAAAAGCAACAATAAGGCAAAAAGAGGACAAAGATAAAAATGATAATAAAAATGAAAGATGGCATCATAAATAAGATCAGGGAAAGCCCCCTGAAACAATTTTGACTTTACCAATTTCTAAAATGTCTCTCCACCAGGAGGCTGTTTCATAGCGTTGTTGCTGCAACAGAAATGCAGCACCTTCTAACATCAGCCCCCTAAAACTTCCCAAAATGTGGGATTTGCACCAGTTTCTCCCTAGATGTTCTAACTGGTAAGGCTGTTACTGATTGAAATAGGTAGTCCTGAAGGTATCCTGGCACCAAGTCACAAAGGGATTTATAGGTCAAAACCAGACCTTAAATTCTACCCAGAAATGGAAAGTAATTTTGTAGGTCTGAAGAATGGTATTTTAGGCTCCCAATGCCAGGAGCAAGATCATATATGGACCACTGCATTTTGGAGATTGCATTGTCTCTGGCCATGGCTTCTACCTGTTGTTCAAGCAGGAGCTATGAGTCCAGAAGGATCCCCAAGTCATCACCTTGCACCCTGATGGGTAGTGCTTACTCATCAAGGAATATTTCTGGTGGTGACAGAGAATCCTGATGTATCAACAGCAGCTTCCCCTTACTTGGTTTCAACTTCAGTCTGTTCTCTTCCATCTAGATCCTGATAGCCTCTAGACACTGGTGAAGGATATCAACAGCATCTATCTCATGGCCAGAGGGAGTGATGTGCTAGTATAATCAGCACACTGATGTTCAATAAACTCTCCCAGTAGCTTCATATAGATGTTAAAAAGAAGGGGTCCTGTGACTCCTGTGACACTCCATACATCAAAGACCATGAGGCCAACTAGACAGTCCAATAAAAATACCATAGTTGATGGTATCAAAAGCTGCTAAAAGATTCAGTAAGACCAGAAAGGGGCCACTATCCCATCCAGATCTCAACATCCAAGAAAGCAATTGATGTTGTCTCCATCCCACTCTCAGTCCTGAACCCAGATTGAAAAGGGTCCAAATAATCTGCTTCCTCTAGGATGCTATGCAGTTGAATTGCCACTACCAGCTGAATAACCTCCCAACAAATGGGAGGTTGGGGCCTGGCTGATAGTTATCCAAGTGGCAGAAGACAATTGAGAGAGCACCCTCTCAGGTTTGTCTACTTCCTTGGAAGTCACAGACAAAAAGGATAATGGTAAGATGATATTGACAGTGCTGCTGAGGATGCAGATAACTGACAACAGTTTGACCTAAGTTATTCAGAAATCTGTGGTATAGTAGAAGTGAAATGGAGCTTCTAGAATACATTTTAATCATCATCATCATCATCATCACCAACACCACCACCACCACCACTTGAAGAGCATCAGCATCAGCATCAGCATCAGCATCAGCATCAGCATCAGCATCAGCATCAGCATCAGCATCAGCATTGACTGATGATGACAAAATCATAATCAGTCAATTGCAAAAGGCAGCTTTACTTGCAACACCTTATATCCTGTGATGATACCTTTAACACCATCAAACCATCAAACAACAACATCTGCCTATTCCAGGTCCTTGGGAATGAATTTATAGGTGCATAAAAATGCCAAATCTAGTCTCAACATCTGGCTGAATGTGTGACTGACAATAATAATAGTAACAACCACAAAACAGATAAAGTAATAGAAAATGAAGGAGCTAAATTGCTCTGGGAATTCAAACAGACAAGCACCTGCCACACAATGCCCCATACTTAACAAATATTGATAAGAAAAACAAAAAAGTCTGGATAGTGGACATGCTGCTGGAGATAGCAGAAGAGAAGAGAAAGAACTGGAGAAAATCACAAAATATAAAGACCTGCAAATAGAAATAGAATGACTAAAAGAAAGCAAAGATAGTACCAATAGTAATAGGTGCCTTGGGTGCAATCCCAAAACATCTGGAGCACCACTTGAACACCCAGTGGCATTGGTGGCATTGACAAAAATCACCATCAGTCAATTGCAAAAGGCAGCTTTACTTGGAACAGTTGATACCCTGCGATGATACCTTTAACACCATCAACCAACAACATCTGCCTATCCCAGGTCCTTGGGAAGGACTCGATAGGTGGATAAAAATGTCAAATCCAGTGTAAATATCTGGCTGACTGTGCAACCAACAACAACAATAATATATCCCTTTGTTTCTGGAGATTTTCAGCCTGTCAGTTAATGAAGAGCATTTCATTGGCAAAGCTGTGAAAGTGAGCTGACTGGAACTCAGCAAGGAACTGAAACAGGTAAAATGGGTGAAGGGCCTTTATCATGTCCATAGCAACAGGACTGGAAAATAGTAAAATTAATGCTTAATATGGACCAGCTTCCATATTTTTTCAGCTGTTCCAAAAAAAACCTGTATTTCCTTGAGGCTAATATGGAAATGAATCTCTCTCCCTCCCTCCCTCCCTCTCTCTCTCTCTCTGTGTGTGTGTGTGTGTGTGTGTGTGTGCCTGTGTGTGTTAACAGTGGGAAATTAAATTCCTGCACTACTTCTGTCTTATTTCTCTTAATACCCACTAAAGTCACCCGATGGGGGGAGATGGGCGGCATACAAATTTAATAACAATAACAATAATAACAATAATAATAATAACAACAACAACAATAACACATAAATAAATAAAAAAGTAGCCAATGGCAGTGCTGAGTGTTTTCTGTATTGAATGAAGCATAGCAGTGCAGTTGAACAGACCTGACCACTGTTGCTTAATTTTAGTGTTATGTGAATGTGTTTTTAAGTTGAAGACAGCATAGATTTGGCTCCCTGGATCTCCCATCAAGGAAATGATCACACCAAGCTTTGCTTTTCTGCAGAAAGCCGGTTACCTATTATGTTCTTATGTCATGTCCTCAGGAAATGAATGCAAGCTACAATTTTGTATCCACTATCCTGGAAGTAAGTTATATTTTATTCAATCAGTCTGATGTTTAAGCAGATTGGATTACACCATGATCTTATCTTCCTGAGCACAGCTCATAATCCTCTGAAGGCTGCAAGGGTCTTATTTTCAGGGTTTAAAAACCAGTGGCTTATGCCACCAATATTACAGAAAACTGCAATCCTATATCACATTTTCCTCTCCTTTTATGTAACTATAGGGTACAATTATCCATGCTATGACACCACTACATTGTGCTCTTCTACTTGCTCCTGCTCTACAGCATTGGCGGAGTTGAAGTAAAACCAATTATTTAATTACTAAGTTTAGTACTGTGCCAAAATGTTCTTTGTTACATTAGGGTGGCACCACAGGCTCTGAAGGAAAAATAAGACTTGCAAAAACTGAAGCGGCCTGGTTCAGTGCTTTTCCTTTAAGTAATGGGCCATTAAAAGCATTTTAAAGTAAAATGTTCATAGACAATGAATGGTGGTGTCAACCCTGATTGCCTTCCCAAGGTAGAACACCCCAAGAATTTGCACCGTCCTGATGCCTGGCTGGTGGAGAAATGTGGCTAAACTTATTGGAGGTAAGAGCAGATTCCAGACTCCATTCTCAGCAACTACATATCCTGCATTCAGATAGCACAAGATTTCACTAAGGTAGCCCTGGCATAACAGGTCTAGTCTGGATACTAAATTATTTGATTTTCTGGGTTTTCATACTATATTGCAACCCTAGCCATGTGTTCTTACCATAATAACACCAACATAACAACACCTGTATTGTGAAATCACAACAGAAGCTCCTCCCTTTTATACCTGCATTGCAACTTCACATGGAGGTATGTACTGGGCAAATTGTATCATGACATTATGACACATATTTTCTCACTTGACCCCTCTTGTAGATGCCTATGACTGAACCATAAACTAATCAAGCAGGCTGTATATAAGTTCACACAACATGCTAAGTGGAGAACAAACAAACAAAGATTAAAACTAACCAGGTTTTGCACATTATATACTGATTTAATTAAACTGATTGTAGAGTAGTGAGGTGGTGTTCCTCTTACTCAGTACATTTGCTTATAAACATAGATACATACAGGAATGCTCTTATGTATCTATGTGATACACAGTTTGCAATTTCATTCTCTTAAGTTTTGAATTTTAAAGTATTATGGTGCTTGAATCCTTAGCACATCTTCATTTTTTTTAATAGTATTATTACAGAGTTTCCTACTATTTTTTTTTTTATTAATATGATCTGGCTGGGACTTAAGTTTTATTGTGCTTAAGTTATAAGCACATTCTTTTTTGTTGTTGTTTAGTCGTTAAGTTGTGTCCGACTCTTCGTGACCCCATGAACCATATTGCGCCAGGCCTTCCTGTCCTTCACTGCCTCCCTGAGTTTGCTCAGTTTCATGCTCATTGCTTCAGTGATGCTATCTAACCATCTCATCCTCTGCCGTCCTCTTCTCCTTTTGCCTTCAATCTTTCCCAGCATCAGGGTCTTCTCCAAAGACTCCTCTCTTCGCATTAGGTGACCAAAGTATCTGAGCTTGAGCTTCATTATCGATCCTTCCAATGAGCAATCAGGGTTGATTTCCTTTAAGATTGACTGGTTTGACCTCCTAGCAGTCCAGGGGACTCTCAAGAGTCTTCTCCAGCACCACAGTTCAAAGGCATCAATTCTTCGGCGCTCAGCCTTCTTTATGGTCCAGCTCTCACAGCCATACATTACTACTGGAAAAACCATAGCTTTGACTATGTGGATCTTTGTCGGCAAGGTGACGTCTCTGCTTTTTAATATGCTATCTAGGCTTGCCATAGCTTTCCTCCCAAGGAGCAAGCGTCTTTTAATTTCATGGCTGCAGTCTCCGTCTGCGGTGATCTTGGAGCCCAAATAAACGAAGTCTGTTACTGCTTCCATTTCTACCCCTTCTATTTGCCAGGAATTGATGGGTCCAGATGCCATGATCTTAGTTTTTTTAATGTTGAGTTTCAAGCCAGCTTTTGCACTCTCCTCTTTCAGTCTCATCAAGAGGCTCTTTAGTTCTTCTTCACTTTCTGCCATTAGGGTGGTATCGTCTGCATATCTGAGGTTATTGATGATTCTCCCTGCAATCTTAATTCCAGCTTGTGATTCTTCCAGCCTGGCATTTCTCATGATGTACTCTGCATATAGGTTAAATAAGCAGGGTGACAGTATACAGCCTTGTCGTACACCTTTCCCTATTTTGAACCAATCGGTTGTTCCATGACCGGTTCTAACTGTTGCTTCTTGGCCCGCATACAGATTTCTCAGGAGACAGGTAAGGTGGTCTGGTACTCCCATCTCTTTAAGAATTTGCCACAGTTTGTTGTGATCCACACAATCAAAGGCTTTTGCGTAGTCAATGAAGCAGAAGTAGATATTTTTCTGGAACTCTCGTGCTTTCTCCATGATCCAGCGAATGTTGGCGATTTGATCTCTAGTGCCTCTGCCTCTTCAAAACCCAGCTTGTACATCCGGTAGTTCTCGGTTCATGTATTGCTGAAGCCTAGCTTGTAGGATTTTGAGCATAACCTTGCTAGCGTGTGAAATGAGTGCAATTGTGCGATAGTTTGAGCATTCTTTGGCATTGCCCTTCTTTGGAATTGGAACATAAACTGACCTTTTCCAATCCCATGGCCAATGTTGCGTTTTCCAAACTTGCTGGCATATTGAGTGCAGCACTTTAACACCATCGTCTTTTAGTATTTTAAATAACTCAGCTGGAATACTGTCATCTCCACTAGCTTTGTTGTTAGCAATGCTTCCTAAGGCCCACTTGACTTCACTTTCTATGATGTCTGGCTCAAGGTCAGTGATCACACCAGCGTGGACATCAGGGACATTAAGATCTTTCTTGTATAGTTCTTCTGTGTATTCTTGCCACCTCTTCTTAATCTCTTCTGCTTCTGTTAGGTCCCTGCCTTTTTTGTCCTTTATAATGCCCATCTTTGCACTAAACGTTCCTTTCATATCTCCAATTTTCTTGTAGAGATCTCTAGTCTTCCCCATTCTATTGTTTTCCTCGATTTCTTTGCATTGTTCATTTAAGAAGGCCTTCTTATCTCTCCTTGCTATTCTCCGGAAATCTGCATTCAGTTGCTTATATCTTTCCCTTTCACCCTTGCTTTTCACATTCCTTCTTTCCACAGCTATTTGTAAAGCCTCATCAGACAGCCATTTTGCTTTCTTGCATTTCTTTTTCTTTGGGATGGTTTTAGTTGCTGCCTCCTGTACAATATTATGGACCTCCGTCCATAGTTCTTCAGGCACTCTGTCTACCAAATCTAATCCTCTAAATCTATCCATCACCTTCACTGTGTACTCACAAGAAATATGATCTAAGTCATACCTGAGTGGTCTAGTGGTTTTCCCTACATTCTTCAATTTAAGCCTAAATTTTGCAGTAAGAAGCTCATGATCTGAGCCACAGTCAGCTCCTGGTCTTGTTTTTGCTGTCTGTATAGAGCTTCTCCATCTTTGGCTGCACATTATATAATCAATCTGGTTTCGGTATTGACCATCTGGTGATGTCCATGTGTAGAGTCATCTCTTGTGTTGTTGGAAAAGAGTGTTTACTATGACTAGCTTGTTCTCTTGACAGAACTCTATTAGCCTTTGCCCTGCTTCATTTTGTACTCCAAGGCCAAACTTGCCTGTTATTCTGATTACTCCTTGACTTCCTACTTTAGCATTCCAATCCCCTATGATGAAAAGGACATATTTTTTTGGTGCTAGTTCTAGAAGGTGTTGTAGGTCTTCATAGAAGCGGTCAACTTCAGCTTCTTCAGCAGCAGTGGTTGGGGCATAGACTTGGATGACTGTGATATTGAATGGTTTGCCTTGGATACGCACTGAGATCATTCTGTCGTTTTTGAGGTTGTACCCCATTACTGCCTTTCCCACTCTCTTATTGACTATGAGTGCAACTCCATTTCTTCTAAGGGTTTCTTGCCCACAGTAGTAGATATAATGGTCACCCGAATTAAATTCACCCATTCCCGTCCATTTCAGTTCACTGATTCCCAAGATGTCGATGTTCAATCTTGTCATCTCATGTTTGACCACATCTAACTTGCCTTGGTTCATAGATCTTATATTCCAGGTACCTATACAATATTGTTCTTTACAGCATCGGACCTTCTTTTCGCTTCCAGATACATCCACAGCTGAACGTCCTTTCGGCTTTGGCCCAGCCGCTTCACTCTTTCTGGAGCTACTTGGAATTGCCCTCCGCTCTTCCGCAGTAGCATATTGGACACCTTCCGACCTGAGGGGCTCATCTTCCGGCGTCATATCTTTTAGCCTTTTAACATTGTCCATGGGGTTTTCTTGGCAAGGATACTGGAGTGGGTTGCCATTTCCTTCTCCAGTGGACCACATTTTGTCAGAACTCTCTGTCATGACCTGTCCGTCTTGGGTGGCCCTCCATGGTATAGCTCATGGCTTCACTGAGTTACGCAAGCCCCTTCGCCACGACAAGGCAGTGATCCATGAAGGGGAAGCACATTCCTAGGGTTTGATAAACTTGTCTGTAGAGTTAATCTAAACACCAACTTTCAATATAATGCTTTTCTCTTCTGATGTGTTCAAGATTAGTCTGTATTACTAAATCCAGGTTCTGTTGTGAGACTCTCTAAACACTGCTAAGTGTTTTATAAGAGGGAAATTATTGTGGATGCTTAATAGGACATCCTGTTTCAGGAGTAAGTACAAGAGAGGCTATTCAAGAATGCAGTCCAGAAACATTAGAGAGCCTTCAACAAAGAATGATGCTGGTGACAGAGTGTGGACTCTGATCTTTGGTATGAGAGTGGAGTCATAAAGTTCATACAAGAATGCCTCTGTTTAATTTCTGAAATTTTGGAGGCTACAAAGATGTTGAAAAGATTGAAACAAAGAATAGAACTGTCAGCGTAAACTAGCATCTTTAAGAGGTTCTTTGAGTGACCATTTTCATTGTATAAAACCATTTTGCTGGAACTACAGATCACTTGACAATAATAAGAGTTAAGTCAGAAAAAAACACTTATGAATTTTGCTACAGTACTATATTTTTAAGAAAGAGAAGTTCGGCTTGTGCAATATCATGAAATGACCCTAGTTGTCTTGCTTATTTTCACTTTAATAAGCAGAGTGAATGGTTTTCATGGTCAAATAATATAATCACTCTTAAGAGCTTTTGGGAAAATAATAAATGATAGTTCAACTTTTTTGTTGGTTGATACGTTGCTTCTGGCAGCAATGGCAATTAGTAAACCTACAAAAGTAATACTAATGTTATTTGCCCTGCTTCCATGTGCTCTGTTTTATTAGCAGGTATCCTATTTAGGTAGCCCGTTGGGCATTTAGCATTGGCCTCACGTAATGAGGATCCCTTTCTTATTTAACTACATTCAAGCATCCTTTTCTCACCCCATCAAGAAGTGGTATTTTATTGCACACACGCACACATACGTATGTATAAAACAATATATTTTTTTAATTTAATTCATTTTTTTTTCAGAGAAAATGTTACTGCTCTTAGGAATGCAGTTCAAAGATCATGTTTCAAATGGACAAGAAAGTGTTTAGAAGAAAATGGCAACCCATTTGAAAAGTTAATGTAATTTATATAATACATTCTCTATGGGGCCTGACTTTTGGTACATCCTGTGTGTGTATGTATGTATGTGGGTATATGCGTGTGTGTGCTGTGAGTGTATATGCACACACATAAATTACAGAATACACAAACGTGTGTGTATAAAGAAGGATAGCCACATACATAGAATTCCTTCATATTTATATACCCCTATCCGTTTTTGCATATATAGCTAACCATCTCCTGGAAGCGGAGGGGAAAAAAAAAAGGATGTCATTTTGGAGTTTTAATACTGGGAAGATGCCTTTGCTTTATTCTGTATTATCTTGTCAGTTCTTTAAAGATATATAGGCAAATGTAGTACATGTATTAAACAATGAGCCCAAAATTAACTGATTGAAAGAAGAAACTGAAATTGATATGTTAGAGTAATATCACTGAACTTTTAAAGTATATGGAATTGATAAGACCAGTGTACAGATTTAAGGTCAAAGTTATTCCAAATTCCATTTTACATCTGCTCTGTATAGCTACTGGATATGTTCCCATATTGTCTTAACCTTGTGACACAGTATGACTGAATCATTTCATTCTTAAGGAATTACTACTGAATTCTACTGCACTGATAACAAGGGTCGTGGCTCACTATAATTTTATTTATAATGTTTTAAAAGTTACTGGGATTTATAGTATGGGTTTTTCTAATGGCCATTGTTGAACAGATTCATGCATGATATATTTTCCAGGTTTAATATACTGAAACTGAAGCGAAAATCATCTATCTTTCTTTAGAAAAGTTTAAATACTTATGTTCTGAGTGGATCACCACACACACACATCTACAGTTGAAGTACTTTGGTAATGTGATTCTGTAGAGTGGTTGCAGCTTCTCCTTAGCTCTAAATTTACAGTAAATACACTGTAACAGACAAGAAATAAATGCAATTGTTTAACATTTCTTCCTTTTTCAAAAACTCTTCACTCACTGTTTAAGGGCCTTTTTATGTCTTCATTACTCAACTTGCATATTCATTTTCCTCAAAATTCATTAAAAATTAATTTGTTGTTATACTAGTTGAGTGGTGGTTAGATGTGTCAGCCTCTTAAGTATCTGCAACAACCCCCACTCCACCACTGTTCTAGGGCCTATTTACAGGCAATAAATGTGACATGGATTTGATTTCAACGTGCCCTTTTCAAAACCCATTCTGATGCTAAATTTTGCTCTATGCAATTGCTGCAAATAAGAACACACACTGTCATAAGGCCTTGCAATTTCACTATGTAACAGAAGTTATACCTAAGAGTGTAGTTTATTGAGGGCAGGGGGGCACTCAAGCTACATACAATTATTTGGTAAAATACAAATGTTTCTGAGACAAAGGAAGCAGATTTTATTTTGCAGAAAGACCATTTTAATTCAATCAATATTTGTAATTATAGTTATATGGTCAACTGCTTAATATTTCTGTAGTTCAGATCCTTGAAGGTTTTTAATGGAAATACAAAATGTAATACCCTACATACAACTTTTAATGCCAATTGGTCAGCCTTTATATGAAACCTGCCTTTTCTCAGTTTTATGTAACACACACACACACACACACACACACACACACACACACATATATATATATATATATATATATATATATATATATATAAAGCTTAGTTTGTGATCCAGAACCAGAATAATTGAGTGCATCCATATATATTTTTTCTGAAACGGTATTTCTGCCATTTGTTTTATGAGTTAATTTATGGTGACATGTTTGGACATACATCATCCTGTTAACTATAAAGGCCATGTTCTATATCATACTTCCAACTGATGAAATGTTCTCATTACTTCTACACTGGCCTAATGCTGAATGTATTTAATGTGATTGGAGTTATATATAATCTATTGTCATACTCACCAAATATTGCAGTTCTCTGAGAAACAGGATTTTTATTCTTACATTTCTAAGACAGGATCTCTACTGAAATGCAGATTAAACACTTTCTTTGCCATCTGTTAATTATTACTGTTTTTTTATTCCATGCAATAACCAGATATTTGTGTGCAGCCAGTAGCTGTACATTAAATGTATTGAAACTTTCAGAATGCTCTTAGATTAATGGTGGCCAATGTATAATCACAAGAATATAGCTCTGGCTTTGATAAGTGCTGCACAGCCATAGGACAGAAAGTATGAGAGTCAATGTATCAGCTTGTTGGCTTAACATTACTTTCTAAAATTAACAATTTGCCTAAATCATTTTACCAACACATGTAGTGAGTCCAAAAATACACATTTCCTGACTTGAAGACAATGAATAAACATTGCCATTCTTTGTGACCCTTTGTGTGAACCATACTGCAAAAGAATTAATTCATCTATAATGAGGAACGTACGTTACACGGATTCTACTAGATATATATTCCAAGTGTATGCCAAATTGAAACATGATAAGAGTTAAAATGTACCATCATCGTACCAAAATACCCCTCAGAACTATTCACTGTGAATTTTGTAGAGAAACTGTTCTGAATATTGTCTAGGTTTACTAATATTCTGGGAATATTTAGCACAATTTGATTTTGAGCTTTAACTCTTAACAAAAAAAAGTAGTTTTTATAATATTTGACAGCTGATGTGCAATTTTAATCTGACAGTCCATTAATTTATAACGGATATTACTTAACTACATCATTTTACTAGTTATAGTAAAAATGTCTAAGAAATTTTGATTTGAAATGTAGAATGAATAATTGTCCTAAAGGAATGAATAAAATATTTGACATCTGACATCCAGACATAGTATTTCATAGTATCTGACAAATAGGAATAAATATCTGGCAAGATTGGACAGCTGATAAACAGAAGCTATCAACATTTAATTCTATCTGACAGGAGGTATGCGATCTAATCTGGATTTAACAATAGGGTCAGTAGATTTTGCAGCAAATTAATTTGGAAAGCCAGGTAAAACAAGCATTTTTTTAAAATTGATGTTATATCTTGATTCTCTGGTGTGAAAACCAAGTTAAGAGATGAAACATTTACATATGAATCCATAGTTCATAATCCAAAAATTTGTAGAATTTGAAATAGCTATATATTATTTCAATTTGAAGATTCGTAAGAATTGATTGCTTATTAGGTGTGTAAATAAAGAGGAGTTATCATTTGCAGAGGATTATGGTGGCATTTCTTTTCTAACATGCATGTATACACACACACACATGCACACACACAAAGTAGATAGACGGATGATAGATAGATAGATAGATAGATAGATAGATAGATAGATAGATAGATAGATAGATAGATAGATATTCCTACAAAACAGACATATCATTCCATTAGAAATGTTACTTATGTTTTCATCTGAAATAATTACTGTAATTAATCTCATTATAAGCCACCAAAGAGATTTTGTTTTATAACCCATGCATGTCTATTTAAAATTTGGTAGGACGTATAGGCTATTACAGGGATATTAATATGTCAAGCTAGATTTCAGTTCAGTAAAATCTAAATCTTGTTAATGGGGTTTACACTAAAAGAGCACCTGTTCCTACCCATGAATACTTTTGCTCTGCAATTCCTTGGAGCTGTAATATTTTTTCAGCGATATTTTAGAAAACCAATTTAATTTAATTTAATTTAATTTAATTTAATTTAATTTATCATATTTGTAAAGTCATCTGACTCCATAGCCATTCTGATATCCAAATATATTTAAATACAAATTACAGATATTTTCATTCCTCTGAAAACAAAAAGAGAAAATGAGGCACCCATGATTTGCCCCTACATCTTTATTTTGAATACTATGTGTCAGTTTTCTTCAACTTGAGCATCTTTCAAATGAGTAGCACTCATTTGTGAAACCACGTGAGTATGTGGTAGCAAAAAGGAGTCAGGAAGCACCTTTTCCAACTAACAAATTTTATTAAAAGGCATAAACTTTTCTGAGCTGCAGCTCATTCATCAGATGCGTAATGTGGCTAGACTAATGTAGGATTTAAATTAGGATGTGGAGAGAGGCAGAGAAGGGAAAGGAAGACAGATTGGTTATACAAATTCAGTTACATGTGAGACAAATCACAAGTACCTTATCAACTAACAATTATAATGTGTCAAAAACCCATTGTGTTTGTGGAGACCTTTTGCCTGAAACCTTTTGATGTGTGTTGAGTTCAGCAATCTTTCTCTCAATGGTACCATTAAAGTCTCACTTTTCCAAGATGACCATGTCGAGGTCTGCAATGTCCTGGGAGGTTGAAATGATCTTATATTACTTTGTCCATTTTTTGAGTCCTGATGTCAAACTTGTATCCATTAATTATTTGGGGGCAAAGTTTGTTCCATTTGATAATCAGTCTAGGTGCTACCGGACTCCTGATTTTTTGCTACCATAGGCTAACACAGTTGTCTTCTTACAATGAATACATGGTATCATTGCATGGGTGTTTCTCAACAAATCAGAAAATACTGTGATCCAGGGGAAAAATCCAAGCAATGGGCTTCACCTGGATGATTCTGCAGCAATGCTGAAGTTTGTATCTCCCACATTTCATTTCAAAATAATGTTATTGCTTCTCCCCTTACCTTCCTAACCAACAACAAAGAATGGGGTAGGGGAAAATCAGGGAAAAAAGAGACTTCCTCTATTTCTACACTATCTGCAATCATTTGTGCATGATGCTGATTTGCCTTGCACAGACCAGATCAGATCGTATTACATAGACAATAGGTTAACTGTACTGGTTGCCAGTGTGTTTCTGGATCCAATTCAAAGTTTTCATTTTGAGTTTCAAGGTTATTTGAAGGACTGCCTTCACTTTCATGGCCCTGCTATTTCAATACTAGAAGCCCTATATAGTAAGATTGGTAAGTGCTAGAGATACAGTCTTTGTGGTAGCGGTTCCTACACTATGATATTCGTGAAATAGCATTATTTTAATAGCATTTTATGGAATATTTTTGATGTACATGAATGGCTGACAACCATTCTAAAATTGTTATTTTATTTTAATTGGTTTTACTAAATATTGTTCAGGTTCTAGCTGGCAAACATTTTCAAGGGAGCCAGTTAAGTATTCACAGTGTGTGGTCAAGGCAGTTCTGAGCTCTACAAATGAGAGAACCCTGTCAAATAGATGGATCCTCAGTATAAGATCTATTGTTTCAAACCTTGTCTACCTTTAACTGAAGAGCCAGGTAATTCTTACTTCCAGCCCTGCTGACTACTGATTCTTTTTTTTTATTTAATTTTCTTAAAAAATTTAATTACAATAGTAAAAGATAATACAAACAAAAGAAGAAAAAAGAAAAAAAAAGAGGTGCAAAAAAAAGAAGACCCAAATAACTAAGAAAGCAACTTCCCACCCTCATCACTACAAGTATAAACAATTTCATAATCTCTTCATCTCCTCACAATTAACAAATATAAAACTCTTTATCCCATAACTCATCTCTTAATTATAAACCAATAAGTAAGTCTTCTCCAATCCAGGTTTCAGCAAGAAGTCCAAACAGAACCCTAAAATAATAACATCAATTAACATATATAAAGCTCCATAATGTTTTTCCATTCCAAATACCAACAGGTCCAAAGAGAACCACCCCAGATGGTAACATATCCCATTCAAATAAACATTCCATACCTCAATTCTTAACTGTAAACAAATGCACATTTAGCAAATATAAAGTAATCCTAGAATTCTAATATAAACAAAATACTAAAATTTAACATAACAAACCAGGATATAAAAAGCAGTTAAATATAGATCCAGTTTAATTGCTGTCAAATTAGGATACATAAAGTAACTGTAGAAGAAGAAGCTTATACACCATGTTAAATGTAAGCAAATCCAGTGCACATTATTTTTCCAGTCCAGATATCAGCAAATCAAAAAAGAACCTCCCAAAGTAGCAATGTCCCATTCTAGCCCTAGTCAAATAAACCAATTTTGTGTTCCTTCTTTTCAGGAAAAACCATTTTGCTCTTTAATCCTTTCAGATGATTGTTGATCCTTATTTCGAATTTCTTCAGTACTTTGTACAGCCTCTTCTGTAAGTCCAGCAAAAAAAAATTGTTCCAATTGCTCTCTGGGATTGTCATTTTTATTTCCTTCTTAATTTTTAAAACCTCATCCAATTTTTTCTTTAAATCGAATGATAAATTCTTATTCAGATTCTCATTCATTTTGTTCTCTGATAGACTTTGTTGCATTTCTTTTTCTGTAACATCTTCTAGGAACAGACTGTTCCCAAGAAAACACAGCTTAGCTGACATAATTGATTCAAAATCCTTATGCAGTTCCCAGAGCGGTTCCTCAAGGGTATCTCTGAACGCCTTTATAAGGTACTTATCTTGTTATGTCTCCAATATAAAAAAAGAGTTTTTCTTTCCCACAAAAATACGTTTCTTCTTTAAGATTAATTTCAAATTCTTAATATTCAAAATCCAATATTCCAGTGTTTTTTGAGTCCTTAATCCATTTAAAACTTTCTGTAGTCAAAACCTTGTCTTGCTTTTTGCTGTTTATTTTAAATTCTTAAAGATTATTAAAAAATGTGTCTTTATTTTCTTATATTAAGGATTGAAGGAACTCACCTGGTGTTTGCAGCCTTGTTTTTTTTGAAGGTGTATAACTACTTTGAAGCAGTTAATAGGCAATTTCCAAAAGTGGTTAGTGAGGGAAGCACAAACTTAGTGTCCTTTTAAAAGGCTTCATTTGTGGCTGGAGCAATTATGGCAAATTCCCTCATCTGCCATCCTTGGGAGACTACTGTCTTGTAATCTCCTCATGAGGAGCAACCATAAGGAGAACAGCTTGGGCAATCTCACTCCTCTCTTTGTCCGGAGAGGGTCAAAGGAACTGATCAGTTGTCGGCTCCCTGTTCATGGACACAAATGTTGGCTCCACTTTTAGCAGAGCCATCTTCAGTCCACCATCTTCCCTGGAAGTTTATCCTGAGATCCCTGGAAGCCTGAGACTGGGAAAAAACAGAAATGATAGACTTGAATTTGAACTTTAAGGTCAACCAGGAAGGATGGATTAGGGTAATCTACAGTGAACTTATTCTGTGTTCTCATCAGCATTTACTGGGCTTCTGATGCCTAGGTCATGATACAGTTTTATTAATAATTTAAATAGTTGTCTTTTTTGTTTTTGTTGTTGTTGTTACAAGCAGTTATGGGAAGACTGTGCCTTGAATAGCTACTAAAATATAGACAAAACCTGATATTTTTCTCCATTCCTTAGTGCTGTTGAGTTTTACAGTATTATCCTGGGAAAGTTTCCATTCAGCATGGAAGTCCCATGGATAGTTCAGGAAGTGCTGTGGAGGCAGGTCTACTACTGTGAGAATATTAGGATATTAAGATAGGTGATAGATCTGTCTGTCTGTCTGTCTGTTCTGGTGAATTCTTCTACATATTTTCTATTTTAAATCCATAGAGGGATTTTTTTCCCCAAACAAATATTAAAATAGGACAATTTTATCCAATCCATGCGTTCTATACTCACAGCTGCCATCCATTTTCATGACATATACTGTATCTGTCAATGAGTTTATTTCTTGTTTGTTTGTTTTTCCTTCCTCTCCCACTGCCATCTCTGATTATTGATTGTATGTTAGGGCATGACACATGTTGTTCACAATATATAATTATACCATAACACATAAAAAGTATAGTTTTAAGGCTCAGTGAGCCACTGTTATAAAAGGGTCATCAGGGAAGGGAAATCTTATATCACCAGAAAAAAGAAGGGGTTGGTACGTAAGAAGGACTCAAACCAGTTGCTGAGCAAGAGCCGAGAGTGATCTTCAAAAATCCTAGTTTGCTTCCTGCATGATATAGCAAACAGTAGGGTATGGTAGTCTGTACATGAGAAAGAGTAGGAAGAGATGCACTTGAAGGCCAAAATACCAGGATGGGCTTTGTTGGGTTTTCATTTTTGGCCTTAACCATTCCTAGCTATCACATGAGAATTCTGAGCTGAGCATGTAGTTATGAATTCTTAGTATTCAGAGTCTAATATTACTAAGTTCTAATCTATAAGAAAGTTATGTAAGCAGCTATGATCTTATCATGGTTGCAATACAGAAATTAGGTTAAATAAACAAAGAAAGAAACTTAGGCTTTGGATGGCATGTTCAGCCTTGCAATATGCTTTAAAAATGGTTTCCCTAAAATACACCCCTATCATGTCATTTTCTCTGTTTAAATGCATGTTTCCAAAATGTGTCAGTCAGTCGTTTGACTACTTCAGTACTATATAGGCTACAGTGATTTACCAAAAGCCATTATGTTCTACCATCTGAAAAATGTGATTACTTATGAACAGTTGTTCCAAGGCCAGCCATGTTATAATCAGCTTTGACCAGCAATCATCAAACAGCTTTCAATAATAAAGTGTACCAGTTCTAAAAGAGCAGCTACATTGTGTTAGGTCAACAATCTGCATTCTAAGTAGAGTTTAAATATGTATTTTCCTGACACATTGGAGCTGTTAACTGCTTACTGCCTCAATATGACAATCTACAAACACTGCCCAAATATATATGTATCTCATTCCTATTTTAGAGCACACAGCTGGGCACAGTGTAATGACTACTTTAGATTGTCCTAATCTAATTTTCTACAGCTTTTTTCAGATTAAGGAGGAAATTAATCAATATTTAAATATTTATTAAATGTTGCAAACTGTAACACATATAGGGAGGGGGAGATTCAGATTTCATATCTGTGTTGCAGCAATGCAGAGTCTCCTACCACCTAAAAATTTAAAACAGCACCATGTTCTCATCTGGCATCCTCTAAAACTGTTAGAATTTCAACTTGCCAAATTGGTGGCATTGAAGTATCTTTCACCCACACTGACCAGGAATTTTGAGTTACAGGCAATGGTGTGCTGGATGCTCGTGAGAGAAATTGTTAAATTTTCTGGAATTTTGCAGATGGTTGAGAGGAGAGCTGAGCTACCATGCCTAGTGTGCTGATCAGAAGTTCTGTGGCTAGTGGGGCAGTGTGGTGGTGGTAATGGAGCTGGCAGAGCCAGTTCTTAAACATTTACCAGCACACCACTGGCTGCAGGCCAAGCTCATTGAAACCTGCCAGAATAGGATAGACTGTTAGTTTTTCAGCTGCCATCAGACTATAATGTCTTTAAGAAAAAGTTGGACTACTAAGGACAATTATTGCAGCTTCCTTCTCTGGATTATTGTAATGAGCCATACATGGAGCTCTCCTTGAAAACCATCTGGAAGCTGCAGCTAGTCCAGAATGTGGTATCATTCTGGTACAATCAAGCAGGGTGGGTGCACTCTGGGTCCCATTGATTAGACAGTGTCATCTTTGCAATAACCAGGACACCCTCTTCGTTGCAGCTTCTGCCCTCTAGAACGACACGCCATTCAGAGATTCCTAATGAAATTCAGGAAATTACTAAAAACGTGATTGTGCTCTCAGGCCTTGGGTTAGGGTGGTTGTGGAGTCCCTAAGTCCCCGTTGGTTGTATTGTTCTTCTGTTAGGCTATGATTTTTTTTAAAAAAGATTTTTTAAAAAAGAAAAAACTGTAAACCTGCCCAGAGTTGCTAAGGAATCAGGCAGCCTCAAAATTATTTATTTAAGTCAATTTATATGGTCATCCATCTCACAAATATGACACTGGGCAATTTACAACAATTTTTAAAATACAGGAAAAATACAAGATAAAAAATATGTTTAACAACCAATTAAAATACAAAGTGGTTCCTGAAGATACCATACACCAATAGTGTGGGGTTAATTATTCTTTTGCTGCCCCCCTCCCCCGCATCCTAGGAATACATCCAGGTCTCAAAGCTTTGTAAAAGGTAAGCAGAGTTGGGGCCAACCTAATTTCAGGCTGTATGGTATTTCAGAGGGCAGGCACAGCTATGGAAATTGGATGGAGAGAGAGAGAGAGAGGGAGGGAGGGAGGAAGGAAGGAAGGAAGGAAGGAAGGAAGGAAGGAAGGAAGGAAGGAAGGAAGGAAGGAAGGAAGAGAGGGATGCAGGGAAAGTCTTTCTTTATTGGTGCTGAGAAGGGAAATTCTCATGCACATTTTTTTTTCTTTCACTCTCATTCAGCTTGATGAATGAAATTATCATGCTCTGGAAATTATTATTGTTATGCCTTAAACAGTTATGTCAAAGGAGACTAGAATGTTGGCAAAGCTGATGGATATGTCTGCATGCATTTAATTGTGAGGTGCCCAAGAGATGGATTTGAATGTTCTGTCCACCACTGGAGAATTATTTCTCCAGTGGACTGCAACACCCGGCTTCCCATGTTTCAGTTAAATCCTACAGGAAGACATTCTGCAAGAGGGCCTCCCATCTGGCTTTTCAATATTGTTGTCGCTGCTAAAGAGTCTGTCTTTGAGAAATCTACAAACACGCATTTGGTGGAAGAGTTCATAAGGCCATTTATGCCTTATTTACCGTCCCTCTTTAAATAATTGTTATTAGTTTAATTTTGCAGACATTTGGGAATGACATTTAAATACTGAGTTGTTTGAGTTGCTAGAATTGCCCCATTAGGCCCAGTGCTTTACTAAAGCTTTTTGTTGAGGTCTTTGAAAAGGTGACCTTCACTTAAAAAAAAAAAAAAACAGCATCTAGGGAACAGGAGGAGATTCAACCCCAATGTTGGATAATTTTGACTGTTACAGTATATGCATCATGTGCAATTTATTTTCAGTGTTCTAATTAATCTTATAGTAAATGTTTGCATAAGGCTACTTGCCACCTTGTCATCACTCTCCCTCCCAAATAAATAAATAAATGAATGAATGAATGAATGAATGAATGAATGAATGAATGAATGAATGAATGGAAGTTCAAGGCTGCATTTTTCTGGTGTTCAGTTAATTTTGTTGCCATTCTGGCAGGATGGAAGCTGGCCATGTTTCACACAGCTGTCCAATTAGAACTTCCCCAGAGTGATAGACAGTAATGAAATATAAAAAGAGGTTAATACTGAGTTTGGCAGTGCTGTCACTGATGCTAATGGATATGGGCAGCTCCATCACCCTGGAGGACAGATGTGATTTTTGGTATTTTCTGATTTTCTCTGAGTATGTGGAGCAATGCTACAGTTTTCACTGACTACCTTAAGTGGCACACTTATGCTCTTGAAAGAGCTGAACTGTTCAGATTAAAAAACATCAGTGTAGCAGGCCTGTTAAGTACCAAGAAGCTAAAAATCTTCTTGATGGATATATATAGAAAGAGAGAGACAGAGACAAAAATTTTATCTCACTCAGAATAATGATCACAGTAATATTTCAGTGGATTATATAGTTATATTCAAATAAATGCTCTGAACAAATAATGCCTATAGTCTAATTCAAACCTTATACGTTTGCATTTAGACAAAGGGTTGTGGCATTTCCTTACTGAAAATGAAACAGAGTGCTTTCTGTGGATGTAGAAGAATAAGGATCAGGTCAAGATGTGTCCCACAGCCCACAAAAATGGTTGGAAAATAGCTGGATTCATATTACGTAACATACATCTATGAAAGCATTTAGGAGGCTTACTTGAAATAAATATGAAATCAGTAAAATGCCTGGTGACTGCTGGGCTATCAGTTGAAATAAGGATGGAAATCAGAGATAATAAGATGGGAAAGGCTCAGAGAATAACCCTTAGCTGGACTGGCAGGGATATAGAGACCCAAATTGCGATAAATACTCCAATCCCCCACAATAATTAGGGCTTAAGAGGATATACTTTTCAGTCCCCATAATGAATGACTTAAAAGTTAGTGGATCAATGGAAACATAACTTGCCCCAGAGGCTAAGTACAAGACAAAAATAAGATATGAAAGCCAAACTTCGTGGTTTTCTACTCAGCATGATGCTCAGAGGCTATTATTTGTCTAGCAGAGGTGGAGTTGAGTCCCAGGATGCCAGAACAGAAAGATATACTTCACAAAGCACAACAAAATACAATTTTCACCAGTATGAAATTAAGTCTTAGAAAAGCATACACATATGCAGATGGTTTATTTGTTGATTAGATTTAGATGGTTGCCAACTCACAAAATGGTATGGCCGTGCAGTGATAAAAACAGAATATAATAAAACCCATGGGAACAACCAAATAACACAACAAAGTGCATAATCAGAGCGTTTCACTATAGATCACATTTCACAGGACAAGCACAAAAACATCTTGCCCCAATGTTCAAGGGAGCAGCCAGGTCTTCAAAGCCTTTGTAAAGGCTAACATCTACTATAATAAACTTTATTCCACAAAGAAATCAAACAAGCAAAATATACTACACAATGATATAAGCCCCACCCAAAACAAAAGCTTTACCCAAATAAACCCAGCTCAAAATGCACATATTTACTTGGACCTCAAAAAAGACAAAACACATGTTTAAGACACTCTCCCCTGTCAGGTTCGGCCGGCACGGCGCTTCGGGGAAGCTTGCAGCCGCACCGCACGAACTCCACCGGCGTTAGCTAGCCGAGGGAAAGAGGAACTGAAAGCGCCGCTAATTAATGGGCCACCTGCGCCCAGCCAAACAGGAAAACCACAGCGGACGTTTTAACTCCACACTGATAACGCCGCGAGCCAACAATAAATGGGGCCGCAGGCAGCGAAACAAGATCGCCATGCAACGCAGAACCCTCGGGCTTGCACGTAACGAGGGAGGACCAACCCAAGCCGGGGGGGACTGCCAATCAAGGACAATGGACCCTGGCCGAACCTGCCATCATGGACAATTAAGGGGGCCGATAATCCTCAGCGGTAACGCGATCGCGGGGTGAAAAAAGCGCGGGAAGGGGGGAATATAACGAGTGATGCAAATGTACCAAGCCAGTCCTGGCTTTGCTTGTGACTGCTACGTTACGCATGAGTAAACCTCTTTTGTGAACCACACGTGCCACGGGAGTTTCTCTGTCGAACGGGGCAAACCTTACATCCCCAACCTCCTTG
Source organism: Python bivittatus (assembly GCF_059951505.1). Classification (NCBI taxonomy): domain Eukaryota; kingdom Metazoa; phylum Chordata; class Lepidosauria; order Squamata; family Pythonidae; genus Python; species Python bivittatus. Next base: position 6,555,946 of record NW_028277113.1, read on the forward strand.
TTTTTTAAATCAGGATTGTCTCCCATCCAGCACCTCCAGAATAGCCTTTACTGTCTCCAGTTTTAGTGACATACTTCTTGAGGAAGCAAGTGTGTAGTCATCTTTGGTTACTATGTTATCAGAAGGTCTCTGGATCCCATGGCTATGGAGGTGGATGCTTTGTTCAATGGTCCTGCCATGTATCAGGGGAAAATGGGGGAAAACTAATAGGCCTTCCTATACTGCAAGCAGTTAATCTATAAACTGAAATATATTTTTAAGTCATGTTTTGCTATTAAACTTTTTCAGACATCCATAAAGAAATTGTTGTTGTTGTTTTTAATTTGTTAGTAGCTTCTGTCAGCTTTCAGGTCTTATAATTCCTATTAGACCCTATCTCAAAAAAAAAAAAAAAAAAGTTTTACCACTATTGCTTTATACCTAACATAGTAAAATAATTCATATTATATGCCAGTTACATAATAAAAATGCCTCCAGCACTTTAGTCCTTAGGGTTTCACAAAATATGCCTTAGGTAGCAAACTATACGTTACTTACACATAATTGATCCAAACACTGTGTTATGTTACTCATGAAGTATTAGAGCCAAGTTCCCAAAATCCACGCTCAAATCTATCAGTAATTAGATTTATTTTTTAAAAGGTTTCTTTCACATATTTCTTACCTCAGTATCTCCTTCAATGACATCTCTTCCTTCAAAAACTCACCCCGTGATGTGACCATCAGTTCAATTCATGTCCTTCTAGTGAAAAGACAGAATTCAGCTGGAGAAAGCAGCTAAAGGAAACTTGGAAATAGCTTGAGGCTAAATTTTTGCCTTGCTTCTCTAATAATTTAAACAGTAGTCATGCTGAAATCTATAGAATTTTGATTTTGCTTGGGAAATCAACTTCTGACTTGTCTTCACATTCAAGGAATAATTCAGGACCAAGGTACTTGAAGAAGGAGGACAGAATTTATTAGATTGGATTAAAAATGGTAACAAACATGCTTGTCATAGAAACAGGCAAATCTGTCCTATTTGGCTTCTCCCAACAAGGTGAATGCTTTGGAAAATAAATTTGCAATTCAGCATTTTCAATGACAAATCTGCAAAAACCTTTACCAAGTTTTTTGACTGAGGAGCAATTTTACTTTTTAGAAGCATACAAGGTGGTAGGGATTTTTGGCTTTTTTCTTAAAACAATAACAATGTTCTGCATACTCACACCAGCACAGGACTCTTCATGTAGGCTCTTGCTTCTTTGAAGAGCTTTCTGCAGGCAGAAATCCAGATGATCAGAGTTTTCCGTATCTCCTTGCTGCCATCTAATAATTGTCCCAAAGTTTGCAGCCCAGATTGGGTAGCCTACATAAGTTTGAATGCCATCAAACTGGGGTGCTGTCAGGGAAAAGTTTGGGAAATAGTTCTCCTTCCCACTTCACAAAATGAGCAGGAAGGTCCTATAAAGTATATTTTAAAGGGAGACAGGCAATAAATATACTACTTAAAGGTAGGTAGTAAGAGTAGTAACTGTATAATTACTGTGTAACTACTGCACACCTATTTGGTTTGGTTTGGCTTGGAATCCATATGATTGTAAAGGAAGATCTTGTGCTTAGACTTGGGGAAAGCTAAAATGGTTAAATGTGCTGATTTTCTCTGTGTCTCCTTTAATTTCTTTTATGTGGATAATTTATATGTCCATTCATCTATCTACATGGTCGCTAAGAATCGACAATGACTTGATGGCACATGATCAATCAGTCATTCATCTTAAATGGGGGCCCAGAGTCCCCTATTGTGGGGGAGAAGGGCGGGGGAGAAATCCAATAAATAAACAAATAAACAAACAAACTAACTAACTCTGGGCTGCTAACGAACAATAAAAATATTTAAAAAACCAATATAAAACAAAATGTATTAAAAATAATCATAATGCAATCATCAAGGCACCACATGAATAACTCACAACACTAAAATATACATATTGGGCTGCACTAATATCCTGGCCCTAACACCTAAGGGAAAGGTCAGGTCTTCATGACCTTATGGAAGGCCAATAGAATCAGAGTCATCCAGGTCTGGATCTCAAGGGAATCTGGATCTCAGCAGGATAGAGTTTTACCATTGGGGGTGTCCAGGTCTGGGGGCTGGGTAGGAAGTAAAAATGACATACTGAAGGAAACATTAGTGGCAAAGTACTACTGTATCTTGACAAGAAAACTGGATAGACGTGTCCATGGAAATTTCCAGCTCGGTTTGAAGCCTGCTTTCCTTCCTTCCTTCCTTCCTTCCTTCCTTCCTTCCTTCCTTCCTTCCTTCCTTCCTTCCTTCCTTCCTTCCTTCCTTCCTTCCTTCCTTTCTTTCTTTCTTTCTTTCTTTCTTTCTTTCTTTCTTTCTTTCTTTCTTTCTTTCTTTCTTTCTTTCTTTCTTCTTCCCTTTCTCCCCCTCTGTCTCACTATGTTCTATATGAAAGAGAGAAAGAGAGAGAAGCAGGTTATTTTCACACATTATCCCTGAGGTATCACTAAAGATTTGGCAATATGGTATTGAACAATTTTCTCCAGATGGCCAAACAGTCACAGTGCCATCCTACTAAGCCATTATTTTCAGTGAATTTTAAAATGTCAGTCATATTTTGGCTGAAAGCAGTTGTTCCAGCATTCATTTCCTTGTGATAACATAATCCAAGACAGCTCACTGTTGAAAAAGAATCAACAGAGCAGTGCTGGAAATTGTTTATTGCTCTCTCTGAGATGTTTGGGAGCATACACAAAAGAAAAGTTAGATAAAATGTAGAACTCGCTTCCTAGGTTTGTTTCTTATTCACAGCAGGGCGTTTCATGTGCCAGTCTATTTGGAGGGGTATCTGTAAAAAACCAACCAACCAACCAACCCACCCAAGAGGTTTTTATTTATTGTTCCCCGATTTCTTTTGAACCATGTGCTCAATATCCAGAACACTCATTGATTATTCTAGCTTCCAGCTCTTAAAACCTATCCTCAGAGTTGACAGCTGAGTGCAGCATGTTGGTCAGCTGTGCTCTAAAGGCAAAGTTAGGCAACTGTTGTAGCAAACGTACCCCAAAGTCTTACTGATGCAGCTGTCATCTTTATTTTTATTTATTTATTTATTTGATCAAATTTGTAGGGCCGCCCATCTCACAAAAAGTGACTCGGGGTGGTGTACGACAAGTAATAAAACAATAAACAGGTAAAAGCAATCATTAATAAAAATAGAAAACAATCATTATATAAAATTATTAAAAAGTCACAGGAGAGGGTAAATATTAAATACCATAATGGAGCCGTCTTAAAATGCCACTGGTCCCCTGGGATCCTCAGGATTGATGACACAGCCAGGTCTTGAGGGTCTCCTGGAACATTAACAAGGATGCACCTCACCTCAATTTGGGGAGGGAGAATGTTCCATAAGGCAGGCACCACAGCAAAAAAGGCCCATCTCCTGGGACCCACCAACTATAAATCCCCAGCAGATGAGACCCCCAGCGTGCCTTCTCTGCCAGATCTTTAACACACTGATGTCTGTTGTTGTTCCTTTTTCACTAAGGCATATCTTACATGTAAGATTAGGCACCTATGTTAAATGTTTCACAACATTATGTACAATACAATTTTTGAATAGCTCTGGGAAAAGTTGACTAGGTACAGGCTTTGAGAACAAAGCAAAGCAAAACAAACAACTACACATCGTCTTATGGATTAAGAACTGGATAAGCATTTTAGTAAATTGACAGTTCCCATAATGGAGGGGAATAAGAGGCAGTCTTATCTACACTGAGAAATACAGGAGCTGTTTAGTTTGCTCAGTTTACTTAATTTTGAGTCAAGATTGAGAAAGTCAAAAGTGAGCAAGAATATATGGATGATATCAATCTCCTGACGGCAGTAAAATTCCAAGGGTCTGCTTTTCAGAGCTGGAGATGTGGTACATAGACCGTATACAAAAGGATATGATATACTGTATGTACCATGCACTGGAAAGAGAGAGCAAGAAGAATGTGGCTCGCAGAGAGACATAGGATCTGTCTCTTCTTGATGGTATTATTCAAATGATGCAAAATTTCAGTAAGATTAAATTCACCTCTAACAATACATTTAGAGAGAACTGGTAGAATATATTTTATTACTGCATTCATGGTTTCTAAAACGAGTGGCTCTTTTTCCTCAAAATGCTGGGAATGAAAGGAACAGATTGGATTTTTCTTCCATATGTGGTGGCCATGCTGCAAAGCTCAACACTACTGGAAATTAATTTGTCAAGGAATGGAACAAATCTTGAAAGTTGTTATCCTATTCCAACCTGACATATCTTTATTTAACTTCACCAAACCACATATTCCTTCAAAATACACTGAACTGGCATCGTATATGATAATAGCTGCAAGGAAAAGAACTCTGATCCCTTCTAAAGAAGAATGCTTAATTAAACTGTGATAATATGCACTGAAGTCTAGAATAACTTCATATCTAAAAAATAAATCAGATTTACAACTTCATCTTATTTGAAAACCAAGTCTGCATAGCAATTCTATATATGGTTCTAGAGTTTATATTTTAATCAGGCATATAATCTCTACATTATTTACAGTATTTTCTTAGTGTATAGTTTACTATTTACTTTTGTGTCTTACTGATTTTAATTCTGTTAACCACATATTTTTACAGTTCAATAGAGACATCTCTTGACCAGAAATTGAGTATGAAGTGTCTTACAGTACTCTAAGTTGTTAATGGTATACTAGAATACATGAACCATATGATATAGTCAATCTGCTGAGTAATTGTGATTTGTTGGCTATTCACTCATAATCTATTGCTTATATTTGACTTTCCCCCCTTTCCTTACTATATTTTTATATTCCTTTAAATGATATTTGTATCAGTTTTATTCCTTTTTTCTAATAATAATAATAATAATAATAATAATAATAATAATAATAATAATAATCATCATCTTGAGAAGGACTTGATAGGTGGATAAAAATACCAAATCCATTGTAAACATATGGCTGACTGTGTGATCAACCATAATAATAATATTAACAACAACAACAACAACAACAACAACATGGAATTGCTGCTCAACACAGTCCAAATACCCAGCCAAGATATTGCAATGCAGTTTCAAATGGACAAATGTGCCACCCTTATCATCCACAAGGGGAAAATAGTGAAAACTGAAGGAATCAAGATGCCCAATGGAAATAACATCAAGAGTCTGGATGAAGAAGATCACTACAAATACCTGGGCATCCTTCAAGCTGACAACATCAACAGCACTGAAGTCAGAAGACTGAAGAAGATCTTAAAGTCCAAAGTAAGTGGCAGAAATACCATCAAGGCGATTAACACCTGGGCAATTACAGTCATTAGACATACAGCTGAAATACTGAATTGGACTCAAGCTGAACTAGAACCCTGGGTAGGAAGACTAGAAAAATAATGAAAATAAATAATGCCCTTCATCCATGCAGCGATGTTGACAGACTCTACTTACCAAGGAGCATAGGTAGGGGTGGAATGTTACAAGTACACCAGACAGTTGAAGAAGAAAAAAGGGCATTGGAAGAATATCTGAAGGACAGTGAAGAAGATGCACTGAAGCTAGGACACCATGAAGGCTTACTGAATATCAAAGAAATCAAACTGTCCTATAAGAAAGACCGAATGAAGAATAGAAAAGAGACATGGCAAGGTAAATTATTACATTGGCAGTACACCAAAAAAACTAGCAGGCAAAGCAGATAACAAGACTTGGCAATGGCTAAGAGCAGGAAAGTTGAAGAAAGAGACAGAGGAGCTAGTTCTGGCTGCACAAGACCAAGCCTTAACAACAAATGTATACAAAGCCAGAATTGAGAAGACAGCAACAGACAGAAAATGCTGCCTCTGCAAAGTAGCTGAAGAAACAGTAGACCACCTAGTTAGCTCCTGCAATTAGATCGCACAGACTACTACAAACAACAGCATGACAAAGTGGCAACAATGTTGCATTGGAATATCTGCAAGAAATACTATCTGCCTGCAACAAAGAACTGGTGGGACCATAAAACAGACAAAGTAACAAAAAATGAAGAAGCTAAAGTGCTCTGGGACTTCAGAGTTCAAACAGACAAGCACCTGCCATGCAACACCGCAGACTTAACAATTGTTGATAAGAAAGACAAAAAAGTCTGGATAGTGGACATTGCAATACCTGGAGACAGCAGAAGAGAAGAGAAAGTACTGGATAAAATCACAAAATATAAAGACCTGCAAATAGAAGTAGAACAACTGTGGCAAAAGAAAGCAAAGATAGTACCAATAGGTGCCTTGAGTGCAATCCCAAAACATCTGGAGCACTGCTTGAACACCATTGACAAAATCACTATCAGTCCATTGCAGAAGGCAGCTTCACTTGGAACAGCTTACTTCCTGCGACGATACCTTTAACAGCATCAAACAACAACATCTCCCAACACTTCCGGTGGGGGACTTAATGGCAGCTTAACTGGTTCCTCTGTTTGAGAATCAATGCCACAGCTGTGGGGGCTAGGGCAGGATCCCTGTAGCCCAAAGAATTCTCTGGATGTAAAGGAGAATCCATGAAATCAACCCAGATGCTCTCCGGACAGTCATTTTTTGCGAGGAGACCCTGGAGCAGAAGTCTTTGTGAGCGACTTGCAGTGAGCGACTGGGAGATGGAGATTTTCCAACCTGTTTGAGGCTGTGGCGTAGCCGAAATTTAGGACACTAAAGCTGACCTCCCCATTTCTGAAACATTTTAAATGGTCTATTACTCTTTCAGAGGAAGAGAGGCTTTTTTCAGCAACAGATAAGTGTATCTTCTTGGTGTTTTTCATATTTTCAACACTTACTGTTATCCCCAACCTATTCTAGCACATCCCCAACCTATTTCCTATCTCCATCTGTCCCCTGCGCCCAATCGCTGGCGTCAAGGCTCAGTGGGTGAGTGTTGATTGGCTACTTTGGAACCAAGGCTGGAATCTGAAATCTTTTAATGGTGGGAAGGATGAGGGAGTGACTTGGATGCCTGCTGGTGAGGTAGGGATGGCTGGGGAGCACTGGTGGTCGATGGGTGAGTCCTATTTCTCCCTTGAGGGAGGGGGCCCTTGGAGATACACTGGAATTGGGAACTGGGGTGCAGTTTTCCTCACAGTCCAAGGTTCTCTTGGTTTCACTCCTCCCAGCAAAGTGGCAGGCAGTTCTGCGGATCAGTTGAGAAGGAAAAGGAGGCTTCATGGTGGATCTCCTGAAGTTCATGAGAGGAGGGCAAATGGTGTAAGCCTATATTAAGGAACGGAGGGAGGGAAGGAAGGAAGGAAGGAAGGAAGGAAGGAAGGAAGGAAGGAAGGAAGGAAGGAAGATTTCTGACCCTTCCTGCCAGTCCCACAAGTGAAATCAATGGGAAAGCCAGGAGCAAAGGGAGACACTTACCCATTTACTGGAAGATCTCACTACTAGAATTTTATAAGTGATAGAAACTAAATTTGAAGCTTTTGAAAAAAAAATTTGACAGATTTGATAGTGATTTTGATTTGCAAACAAAATTGGATATTGAAAATAAAAATATTGATGATGTTATATGGTGTGAAGTAAGACAATCTTCAGAACAGGAAACCGGAATAAGAGATCTGGACTTGGACGGAGAGCTGGATGATTTAGTTTATTTTGAGCCTGGAGATAAAGAGTTTTTTAAAAAGCCCAAATTACAACAGAAATTGTTTTTGACAATATCCAGACCATAAAGCAGAAGAGTATTTTGGAGATTTTTCTCTTTTTGGATGCACAAGAAAGACTTATTAAACCTTTGAAGACATCTTTGATACTAAAAAAGGACAAAGTGTCAAGAAATTACTACTTGAGATTTCACTTGAAGAAAAGATTAAATGTCAAGCTCCCTGAAAAGAAGAAAAAGGAATTTAAGGTGGATTTATGGGACCAAGGTTAAAATGTGCAAGTTATGATTTTGGATTGGTAATACTGGAATTTATTTTTGGACTGCAATTGTGTGATAATGTTTATGGATTTTACTGTTATAGAAAATAAGTAGACTTAGGTGTTTAATAGTAATAGATCAACTGATACTTCAACTGTTGGTAAGGTCCTTGGGATAATATGTCTGTATACATTTTTTTAACTTTGTTTCTATTTAGAAATTATTTTGGGGATTTTTGCTTGTAACTGAAAGAAATGAAATTTTGACTTTGAGATTTTATATTTAGGATTGTTTTTGTTATAGAAATATTGTGTTTTATTGATATTACTAGAGTAAGAAGTGAATGTATTCTTTTACTTATTGCTGTACCGAAGAAAGTTGGAAGTTGTTCTTTTCTTACTTTCTGTTTCACTTTCCTCCCCCCATTTCTTTTCTTTTTCATGTTCCTTTATCTATTTCTTTCTTTTCTACTTTTCTTTTGAGGTATTTGTGTATTTTATTCTTGTTTGAAACTTAATAATTTTTTTTTTATTAAAAACAACAACATCTGCCTATCTCAGGTCCTTGAGAAGGACTTGATAGGTGGATAAAAATGTCAAATCCAGTATAAACATCTGGCTGACTGTGTGACCAGCAATAATAAAATAAACAAACTAAAAAGAAAACACAGAATACAAAACAGAATACCTTATCTTAAACATATATGGTATTAAATAGAATAAAAACAGAAAGGGTGAAAAGCCCATTTTCTGTATATGCCTGATATGCATTACAGTTTGAACAATCGATACAGCATTTGAAATACTCTGTTCTGAACATTTCATCTAAAAGATGGTATTATAGAACTCAAAAACACATATCATAATAGGGCTATGGATTCTCTTGAAAAAAAAAGAGAGAGAGAAAGAGAGGGAGAGGGAGAGGTGCTCTGTCATTACATTTAAGGGCTCTGCAATGTTTTGGAGTTGAAGGCAAAAAGGTGATTCAGAGCAAGCAGGGCCATGAACACAGTGCTTGTCTGCAATTAAACCAAATGCAGTGTCTTGGGACTGTGTAGTAGGGACAGAGAGCAGCTGTGCAATCCTGGGAAAAGGTGCAGTTGCTTTAAAAAGTTGCAGATGAGTACCAAATTTGCATAAACTTTGAAGTACCTTTTTGCCCCTGAATCTGAAGCACTGCATTGCCCCACTGCATAAAAAGTTCAAATAAGGAAAAGCTTGAACCCAGGGCATTTTCCCTGAGAAAAATGCTGGTAAGGACTTCCGGTTGAGAGCCATGGAGAGCTAAATGTCCCTTTTTGTAGCAGGATGGCGTTACAGTTAAGATTGGCACAGGCTGCAGAAACCTGCCCACCAAATGCTCTCCGGACTAAGAAGAGATGTTTGAGATAGCCTGTGTCACTCCACACAACTGCTCCTCATGAGTAAACTGCGGGAATTGTCATTTTTGCAGTTTGCCTATGGGTAGAGTCGAGGGAGGAACCATCTTTGCTCACAGTCATTAACTCAGCCTTTTTAAAGGATATTAAGGATATTACTGAGCCTCACTTCTTAATAATCTTGGATTTTTTTTCCTGCTGCTTTAAAAGGATTATGACCCTTTGGAATGGCAAGTTATCTTGCATTTGCTAGGTTAGTTGCCTTCTCCTTAGAGGACAACTTTTAAATATGATTTTTATAACCTTTTGAAATATATTACTTTTTTGGATTAAACAATAAAAGAGTGCAAAGAATACGGACTTTAGAAAGTTTAACAACAGATTAAAGGCTCAGATGGACTTGGAATTATAATTTTAAATGCCCACAAAGAGCTTTGAATTAATTAAAAGAACTTTTCTCATTGGAAAAAATGGCAATTACTCTGAGTTTTCTCCTACAAACTTGGGAAAATTTGTCTGCCAAGCATCTTGACAAAATAGATGAATTTCTTGACAAGATTGACAGAGCATGTTGTAATGAAATTATAGAACAAAAACAAATTGCAACAGATGATTTTGAAATTACTTTGAAGGGGGACTTAAATGTAACAAGTAATGAGAAAGATGTGAAGAAAGATATGGGCGCACAAATGGAACTGATGGATGACGTACTCCCAAAAGGATATATATAAATATTGAACCAGGAAATTGACTTGGATAACTTTTTTTTTTTACTGGATATACAAAAGAGCTCTGTTAAGATTCTGAAGGGCTTTATTAGAAGTGACAAACAAAAGAACAAACTTTACTTATTTGATATACAAAAGAAATCTGCTAAAGTTTTGAAAGATTTTTGTCTTGAAACACAGATGAACAGAAAACTAGCTGAGATTCTTTTTGAAGGGGTTAAAAGATATTTTTAAAAACTCAGGGAAGGAATACAAGGTTGGTTTATTTGGCCAGGGCTAAAGGAGAAAAAAAAAAAAGTTATATCAGGTTGCCCTGACTTTTGCTGATAAAGAATGACTTATGAAGCATTTGGATTTTGTTTGTTTGTTTGTTTTGTTTTGTTATTATTCAGTAGAGGAGCTATGGCATGAAGAGAGATTATGGTTTAATTAGAGATAATAGTAAGCTCTTAAGATTGTCTTTACTTGCTGGGATAAAGGGGGAAGTTACTTCTTTTTTCTTTTCTTTTTTCTATTGTGCTATTTTTTTTTCTTTTTCACACTTTTTTCTTTTCTTTTGAATTTTTCTGTTTGTATTTCTATAGCCTGTATTGGCTTTTATTCTTTTCATTTATAATTCTTAATAAAACTATTTGGGAAAAAAAAAGAAAAGAAAAAATGCAGGTAAAATTATCTCTGTGTTTGTCAGCATAATAGAGCTGTTAAAGTTTTGGACTTGGAATAGCTGAAGTTCCCATTCAATTCCCATAGACACTGCCTTGAGTTTTAAAAGAAAATGTACATATAAATATAATAAATAAATACATATACTAGGATTATCCTACCAAAACAGAAACTGAATAAATTTGCAGAAGTATCCACAGTAAATTGATAGATGAAAAGATTTAGGGAAAAAGAGAAAGTGTTCGGTGAGATCTGTTTAGCCCCATTCAGTAATATACTAGATAGACACGCCTGTCTTAGCTCATTTGTGCTGCTGGGGGGTGGTGGTGGGTTGGTGGGAGTTTATGTGCAGCTGGAGTTGAAGGAGGTCAAAGAGCCATAGTCTTTGAAAGACATGGTGGAGCACTTTCTCTTGAAAAACTGTATTGGTCCATCATGGACAACTTCCACTCAATGTTCAATCTTTCTTTTGGAGAAAGGTTACTGGAGAATCCGGCGGAGAGTCAGCACAGAGAATCCTAGATAAAATAGATTATCTAAATCCCTTTCAGGCAGGATTCCATCCAGGCATGGGATGAAAATGGCATTTGTTGGTCTGGTCTAGAGGGAGAGAGGGATTCTACCTCTTCTGGTCTTTTTTGAACCTTTCAGTAGCTTTTGATATCATCAGCTATGGTATCTTACTAGACCACCTGAAAAAAGGCACTATTTTATGGTGGTTCCACTTAAATGGGTGAGATCAGCAGTCTCTAATCAAGGAATTACAAGGAGAAAACCACATCCCCACCAAAACTGACAGGGCAAACTACCGTATATAAACAGGGAGAAAACCCCACACTAACTTGCACTGATGATGTTATCTAGTTGGGTAATGAAATGTCTACAAGCAAACAAAGCTCAGAGAGCACCAAGTTCAATCCTGTGGAGCTACATACATTCTCTTCTATTGGCTGTTAAGACTATTTTATGGTCATCCTTTATTGATGTTGTGTAAAATTTTACATATTGGAAGCCAAACAATGTTTGTTGTCCCCTCTCCCCCCCCCCGCTTTTTTTCCTGTTCTGTTTAATTAAATTAAGACAAAACCAGAAGACTTTTGTTTAAATAGACATCTGAACTGTTATTTTTTAAACACTGTTTATGGAGTTAATGATTTTTATGGTACTCTGGGCTGCCATTTTTTTTTAAGTGCATTGTGGTGGTTTTGTTTAGAGTAGAATTGGGTTTTTAGGAATATTTAGCTTCTTTCCCCCAACTGCTTTTTTAAAAAATTTTTTTATTACTTTTAAAATAATAACAAAAAGAAAAAAGAAAAAGACCAAAACACAAAAATATTTATAATAGAAATGCATACATTGTCAAGGATAAGGGGGAAACACACACACACACACACACACACACACACAAAGTGCTTTTTTAAAAAGTGGGGAAAAAAAACCATAATTGATGTATCATTTTAACAGTAAATAGTTACAATACTATATATACTTATCTAATACAAATATTATTCAAATATGTATATATTTCTAATACACTTATATAACTATCAGGTTTTCCTAGCCTACTGTATTTCGTATAAATAAGTCCCATATTTGATTATTGATTTGATTTGTCCATACAAAGTTTACGTTGATAGCCAATCTGCTCATAAGTGGCAAGTGCAATCAGGTCTTTAATCCATTGAGTGAAAGGGGTCAAACGTTTATCTTTCCAATGCTGCAATATCAGTCTTTTGGCCATAGTAAAGGTACGGAGAATCCATTTACATTGTCCAGATGTCAAATTCCATGTAGTAGGTATATATACAGAGAATATTATCCTCTGAAAATTTTAGCTTTTGTTGCACAATTGGATTTATATAATCCACTACTTTCTCCCAAAACTTAATAACTGCAGGACATTGTAAAAACATTTGTTTTAAAGAAGCATTATCCTTATTACATTTCCAACAAAATGCTGTTTTTGACAGTCCTTTTCTATACAAGCCTAATGGAGTCCAATGAATTCTAAATATTTTTTGTTGTATGTCGTACTTTGTAATTTGCTACAGAATTTAAAACACTCTCCCATTGTCTAGGCAATATGGGAACCTCTAATTCTTTATTCCAGTCATTTCTTAGCATCTGCATATCAAATTGGTTTATTGATGACAAATAACTATAAAAACTAATAGTTCTTTGTTTTTGTTTTTAGTTTTAAAGGACTTAACAAGTTGTTCTAGTATCTCAGGTGTCTCAGAAGCTGAAAATGTGGCTGGCTTTTCCCCCAACTGCTTAATGTACAGGATAAGTCTGTATGTGCTAGCTTAACCTTCCCAAGGTCTCCTAGTCTTCACTGAGCTGGGATTTCTACTCAAATTTCCTTGACTAGATCTCGCTGCATGATAAAGCAGAAGTCCTGGTTGCCTTAAGGTTCCTAATTCAGTTCCAGGGAAGTAACAAGGAGAACCTTACTGCAGATCTGCCTATTAAGATCAGAACTTTGGGAGTGAAGTGGTTTATTTATATTATATACTAACCTCTGTTTGTGTACCCATTTTTATGCAACTCTGAAGAAAGTTTTATTTGATGGACTCTCCAAAATGAAGTAATAACATGTTGTTAGTACAATGTGGATAATTATTATGCTTCATTGCTCATGCTTGCCGTAGAATTGACAGGATGGATGTTGAATGGAACATCATGTTTATTTCATTGAAGTAATTACATGTGTGGATTTGCTAGTTACATTTGCTTTATGTTGAATTATTCCAGACTAATAGTTTTATTCTGATTTTCCATGCACTTTTAAATCTAAAGACACATCTAAAAGAACAGGGTTTATATTCAATTACTCTAAACTAAATTTGCCCCACTTTCTTTTATATTATCTCAGCAGAGAGATTACATATATATGGTTTAAGGGTTTCTCCTTTTCTCATAATTTTAGATCTTGGAGTGACTCAAATGAAACTGGCTTTAGCTTGAGGACAGAAAAAATAATTTCTTCACATCCTGAATAATGAACTAGTGGGATTACTTGTCACAAAAATGAGGGGACAATTCTACTTTATATAGCTTAAAAGTGTATTTTTAAATCTTTGGAGATTGGTTTTGCAACCTTATGGCTATTTAGAGAGGAGAAAGCCCTACTGAGCTCAATTTGACTTACCAGATACATGTAAGATTATGATGAATTTGTGCTGCAAAACTCTGGGTAACAACTAGATGGCAGCACAGAAACACATTAAATCTGTAATGCTTTGCTGTCATCTAGTGATTATCTGAAGTTCTGTAGCAGACGTGGTATACCTAATATTAACATGAAATCCATCTTTAGCCATTGTAATGGTAGCTAGCAGCAAGTTCCAACACAGAGATGGTGTAATTCAAACTCACCATTGGAGGATTGTATGCAATTGGAAGAAACAGAAGGCACAAGGGTAGAGGAGAATTAGAAAATGTATTTTACTTCTCCTACAAAATGCCATTTGAAAAACCAGTTCCTTTTATCTAATGGTAGGTTCAGATTTCCATATGATCACCTGATTGCTATTCAGGTTCCTCTGAAAGAAATGAGGCACAATGTTGGATACATAAAGAGAGTCTCTTGAAAATATTTATTTATTTATTTTCATACAAACATGCATGTTTTGTAAGAGACTCTTTTTTAAACAACAACAATACGTATGAGGAAAAGGTTGCAGTGGGAATAAAAAGAAAGAAAGAAAAAGAAAAAGTGGGACACATTACAGCTTCTTTCCCTCTCTCCTCTGCAGGAAATTGTATCTTCTCCATAACAAAGAGAGAGTGTATGTGTGTTAACTATGTCCCATACTTCCTGGATTCTCAGTTTTCTATATAGTTTTTATGCTGTAGTTTTGTGTAGATTATTTGCTGACTAGCTCTGCTGATCTCTTTCTTATCTACAAAGGTTTGGGATCAATTTATGCTGTTTTGGATTATAACCAAGTGTTATTTCCAAGACATGCATCAACAGCAATTTTTTAAGAAGAAAAAGCTGTTTTGGAATGATTGTGTGCTTATGAGTCTAAATTGAAGCTTTATATATACTGTTCTTCAATTTCTTTAAAACCTTTTTTATGTATTCTGCCCCACCTTCTTCAGATGAAACATGCGTGAGTAAATGGCTCCCATGTGGAAGTGACAGAAAAACAAATGTGAACGTGATAATTAGCACTGGGGGAAAATAGTCAGTGACCCAGTTTTGTTTATTTATGACTTTAAAGATATACTTTATTTCCCCCCATTGTTAATTTCTTTCCTTTCTACCCATTTTCTATTTTAAGCTTTATCATTCTCCTCCTTACCTCAAACACCATGGAGTAATCTCCATTCTGTCTATAGATTCTGGAAAATGTATTTGAATCACATATTTGTGCCAAGCTGGAGATTGTTTCTCAAACAATACTCACAAAGATTTTCACCCACCTCTCAGAAAGGCCTTAATGACACCCCACATGGCAATGCAGAGGATAATTTAAGTATCTAGTCAAAGAGAAAAATTACTCTTCAAGTTGTAGTTAGTATGTTGTTTCTGCAAGTAACATATGAGTGCTTTATTTTCATGGTACCAAAAGAAAGATTGGCAGCTCCGACTCAAATGTTGGGGGAAACACCCCTCCCCAATGTGAAGGGAAACCATTCCCTCCCCTGAAAAGCCTGACTGCATTTATAGTACATGTATTTCAGGATTTATCGCTACTATACGCATTGAACCGGGCTTTTGCAAAATTCCTCATAAAACATGTAACATTTACTTTTAACAGATCTGGTTTATATGGCATGCCATGCCTTTACTTTTTCTGTCATACTTAATCCATTCTAACAAAATTCTGAATGCAGTTAGTGTATTCTGTACAGACATATTATAATCTCCTCACCCATGTTACATTTCCCTTGTAAATTAATGTTACAAGTCTTGAAATGTGAGGCAATTCCTGACCTTTTTCCTCTCAGTAAGAAAATGAGGACAGGAGGTATGGCAACTGAGAGAGCAGCCCTCTTACTTTAATATCTATCTCTACTTCCTGCTCAGCTTGCCCTCTCCATGAAATCTCTTCAGGTAGTACATAGAAGTTTGTGATTTCTCATACACCTGGGAAGCTATGCCTTCAATTCTCCCGGGTGTGAAAATATCAGGGGAGAGTTTGTTTTAATGGGTCTCATGGCATCTTGCAAAGGTTTTGATCTTCCGGCTGTTTGAATCAGACATGCTGATAGTCAGACTGAATCCATATCAGAACACTACTAAAACAGTCCATAGAGAATAATTCCTTGATTACTTCCTTCCCATGTTCTTATCATAGTCTACAAACTACGTATCAGGGCCTTAGAACAGCTTTCTCTAACTTGGGATTTCAACTCAAAGAAAACTTCAGAGAATCCTGCCCCCCCCTCCCATGGCCTTCAGGAAAGGGATCAAATCCTGGCTCTGCCAGAAGGCCTGGGGGCCAGAGGGGGCCCCGCACCTATGGAGATGGCTGGTGGGGTGAGGGGTTGTCCCCCCCCCCAGCATCTTACAGGTTTTTTAGGGCCAAATTATAGGAGGTTTTTGGCCATTTTTATATATGTTTTTAACTATTTATAGATTATGTCTATGTCTGGAGAGTTCTGTGTTTTTTCTTTTTATTATTGTGAGCCGCCCAGAGTCACCCATTGGGGGAGATGGGCGGCATACAAATTTGAAAATAAATAAATAAAATAAAATAAATAAAAAATTGAAGTCCACACATCTGGAGGAACCAAGGTTGTGGACAGTGTTGTGAGAGCCAGAGTAATACAGATATACAGCACACAAAGTGGACAAGAAGAAGACCATTTCCCCTTTCTAAAATACTAGAACCAGAGGTCACCCAATGAAACTGAATCCTGGAAGGATCAGGACAGACCCAAGGAAATTTTTTTTTACACAATGTGCAATAGAACATTGGGATTTTGATATTGAACTGTGGTGCTGGCTATTGGCTTGGCTGACTTCGAAAATAGGTTGGACCACTTCCTGGGGATCGATAACTATTAGCCTTGATGTCAGTGTGCCTGCCTCTAAAGGCCATCTGCTGGGAGACTAGTGGGCTTTCTTGTGCAGCTGGTTGGCTACAAAAAACAGACTGCTGGCCTAGATGGTCCCTGTTATTCTGTCCTTAAATGTGAGCACTTCTTTTCTACCTGTGGTCACTCTACATCAACTTTCCCATGACTGTGCTGCCTGGGAAGCATGGGAGATTGTGATGGAATATTAAACCTGGGAATGGGGAAGCAACAAATTTACCTTTAAGGGAGGAGGAGGTTCATAAAAGTTTACTCAGTCTTGGGGAAGAAGAAAGCAGGTGAAAGAAACTCAAAATAACCCTGCCTTGATATTGTTAGTATAAGATGTAGCAGAAAGAAACTCTGACAAGCTTTCAAGATTCTGTTATTATAACCCCCAACAGTAAAGAGCATTCCTAAAACTCCTGCTGCTACTCTTTCCTGATCTTGGCTGCCAGAGACCATATGCCATTGGATGACACACTTTTAGAGAAGGCAGCTCTATAACAGCACACTTTCCTCCTCCCCCACCCCAGCATAAATTTCTTAATTCTCATCAAGCAGCTTCCTCCTAGTTTGCATTTCTTCATAATCCTGGGTAGCATGCACAGACCAGGATATTTTACTGACTTTCATTTCTAGATAGAGAAATAAACTGGATTGGCAGTTGATTTTCACTTCTGGCAGTGAAGCAGTGTGCAGCACCAAAATGGAAACCAGCAGGCTAATTTGGGGGTTGCAGGAAATGCTATGTAGCACACACAGCGTTGTCCTTCCCAGTGACAAAAAGATGAGCCATCACAGGTGCTTCCCAACATTGGCCACCCACTACCACCCCAATGGTAGTGATGTCCCAGCTGCATAGACCTCAGTTTGACAGTAGATGCTTACAAGCAGAATCTCCAAAACTAGAAAGAAGCTGTAGACCCACGCTATGATAGAAGCCAATTTTGGAAGCCTCCCTTCATACTATCTTGAGCTAGTGGAAGAAAGGAACTGTAATCCCTTTTTAAATCATGCAGTCAAAGTTGCTGAATCTCCACAATGAGCTCGTGCCAGCTAGCACTGTTTTAGTGAGTCATACATCATAGGAATGAAGGCAGTCTGATGATGTATTACATTAATGCATCATCAGCATGACAGAACTCTAATGATGGATGAATACTACATCACGCGGGAAAAGCTCTCAAATTTTCTGCTGCCTGTAAACCTGCTTTTTCAACACACACACTTTTAATTTTAAGATTTTACAATGCCTTTTCCCCCCCAATCCTAGATAAAAGCATTTTAAGGAATTAAACTCCTATACATCAACAGATACATGATTATGTGATCTTAGAATTCATTAATTTCTATACTAGAATGTAGAGTGCAGAAATTCCAGTAAAAAACTAAACTACTTTCCCTTTGATGTTTCATTAGCTAGTTCATAAAGGGACTGATCCAGAATAAAGAAGACTGTTTCTATGTTATTCATGGAGAAGTAAGGGCCCCAACATGGTATGAAATAAATAAAAGAAAAGAAGTAAAATAAATATTTTCTGAAATAAGGTTATCGTTATTTAGGAACACCTAATGGGAAAACTATTCAGGCTCGGACATGAAAGACAAGTTAACCATAACTTCCAATGACACTGAATGAACTGGGTACCAATTCAACCCTCCTTTAATGGATGATGAGATGGAGAGCCTATTCTTTCTCAGTCATGTTCTAGGTGCACAAATGTATAATTTAAGAATGGCAGGTCCTATAACACCTTAGGAATGCTTATGTTGGATCTAGACAAAGTGCAAACCCATTAAAATCAGTGGAATTAACTAAACTCCCATTTATTTTAATGGCCTGTTGATATCACAAAGCCTGGTTACTACTCATGTTTTGTGCAAGAGCACATCTATTTCATGTTGGACACAGGTATTAAAGCAATTTAGTGCATCTCTGTAGTGGACCTTAATGCTGAATCTTTCAATCCCTCTGCTTAAAATTACAATGAGTCACTTGTACTGATTAAGTAATTTTTCAAGTGTAAAATAATAAACACTTCAATGTATGATTTTTAGGTGAAAAAGCCCAACATCTTAAGTTCTGAAAATATCCAACCTGTTTCAAATCTTACTGAAAATTCCTTCCATAGATGCAAATACTAACTCACCAAGTGAAAAAAATACCGTGCCCCATTTCTTCCAAGAACAAGTTCAAAATGTTCTTCACCAGGTCTAAATGTCAGACTGGGGAGGGATGTGTTTTTAAGGACTTTGTTTTTCCCCTCCAGCAGCCAAACATTTTTTGTAGTAAATGAGCACTCTTTGATTGCCATTCTTGGATTCACTGGAGTAGTTTCTATACTTTGTTATTTATTTAAGCGTTTCTACAGTCCTGTTTAGCTGAAAAGGACCAATCCCCTGTTGGTTGCAAAAATAAATAGTGAGACACTATTTACAAAGATAGCAGGATAGTCCAGATAATCTAAAAAACATTAAATACAAAAATAAAGAAATAAGGAGGGGGAGAATAGAAAAAAAGCAAAATCAGGCATCAGTTTTAATATTACAGTTTTATGAATATCAGCTGGGATGGAAACTGATTAGGTTACTTGATGGATTGGCTGTTATGAGACTGAACGAAGGTTAAAAGTCAGGTGGCCTTTCAGCACCAACGTTTAATTATAACACTAAGATCATAAGAGACAGAGTATTCATGGCTCATGAGAGCTACTACAAATTTATTCCCAACCCACTGAATCATAATCTGTTGTCTTCAAGGTCAAGTCAGAGGGTTGTTAATGGGTTTTATACAGAGGGAATTTCATAAAGACGTTGCTATTACTACATCTCTCCGTTGTCTTTTAATTTATTATCTTAAATAAATTTCAGTATGCTCAACTTTTCAGTGTTTTGTTGGCAAATCATAATATATTCACATATATATGTGGCATGTGGCATTTTATCACTATTAAAAAGTTATGTACCCTAGATCCAACTGAGAATAAGCTTATACAGTAACTGCACTTACAGTTGAAGCTGTTCCTGTCCTGTGTTCATGGAAATTACATCTAAACTAGCTTAAGAAAAATGTGTCCAGACTGAGATACCTTGGTCCCAGCTTTCAAGGTATTTAGTCCCCCCACACACACACACACACCCTTTTTTTTTAAAAATGAAAATTCCTTTCTTGCTAGCCATTTTGCACTCTAACAACCTCTAACCCTTACCTTTCATTGATCATTATCATTGGTGCTGTATTAGCAGAGTGGCTAAGAATTTTGTCTTGTATCTGAATCTTGTATAAGATTCAAAACCTGGCGGAAACTTTAAAATAATTGTTTTTTTTCCTTCATCAAGATAGTTTTCCCTAGGTAGCTGAGAGCTTTTTTTTTTTTTTTAAAGTACAGGATTAAACCATTTCATTGTTGTTTTTTTTAGTTAGAATCTCAAATGACTGGAGAAAGGATGAAATGGTAGGACACTGCACTTAAGCTCTCAGCTAGTGAAAACTAGCTAGGGAGAGAAATATGTTTTGGTTTTGGTTTTTAATTCTGCTCAGTTTTGAACTAAGCAAGCTCTTAAATGCAAGGCGAAGGTCTTAGCCTTCTCCTATTTTAATACTCATAATAAAGAGAAGTCTTAGATATCAGAGCTACTATTGGCTCAGCTTTGTGGCCATTGCTTCCTCTGAGAAGTAGCAAATGAACTGCTGTGATTAGCCTGTAAGGAAGTAAAGAGGTCAAGCTGAAATGAACAAGAACATTCAAGGGAACATACGACTACTTTCAAACGATGCTGGAAAATGCACCTGGAAACTGAATTTACAATGGGAGGGAAGTGAGTAAGTGTTGATATCATCCTTTTCTGACTTCAAAAGATGGTTGTTGTCATGTTCTGGCAACAAGGATAACCTTAAATTCAACAGATGGTATGTTCACATTAGTGGCTTGTTTAACTCTAGTTAAAGGACAATAACAGTTTCAATCAAGTGAAACTATACAAAGGCTATTAAAAAGGCACAATTAAACTAATCTTGTAGTTCATCTTCCACCATGGTTCCAGATGAACTGATGAATGATACAAGATGTTTTAACAATGCTGTAACTTAACTATTACGTGCAACAGTTACAACTGCTTCATATTGGTTGGTGTTAATTTCATTAATTTTGTTATATTTTATACTCTGTACTCTTTGTTGTCTTGAGTGTTGGAATATGGATTATAAATTGGATAATAACAATTTGAATTGTGGTAAAGGATTTCAGTGTAAATCACCATATAGTTAATGTATAGCAACTCGCCATTTTTTGTCATTTCAAAAAAGCAATATTCGTTGAGCAGAATGCTTACTGATATTCAATAACCAAGTGAATCTTGTTGTGCTTTTTTTTTTCATTCTCCATTCTCTGCCATATGCAAATATTACACCCATATTTTTTTTTTTCCTTTCCAGAGGAGGCATTCATATGAGCAGGCAGCCTTGATCTAATCTTCATAGTGATTCCTCCTTCTTGCTTCCTGAAATTTATTGATTCTTACTTAACCTAGTAAATCTATTTTCTTTTATTCCTCCTCTATATTAAACACTATGTCTGTAAAAACAGATGGTGTTTCACTCTAATGCCAAGTCTTTCTGTTTTCATGTTCTCACCTATTAGAAATTCTAAAACTTAAAAATCTGTTTACGCTCATCAGTATTTCTCTTATTACTATTACACATTTTGAACCAATACTTTCCTTGGAAACTTTCTGGTATCTTTTTTTAAAAAATAGTCATTATACAAACATCATGTTCCTTGGGACAATAGGATAGACCAGTTCCTCCCTTCTGAGATCAGAGGCCAGATTCCAATCTTTGAGGGAGAAATCTGTTAACCAGTTCTTCCCCTTGATTGCCTACTAGCCTGCAAGGCTGCCTTCTTTGAAGGTTGGAAATTGAAAAATGGGAAAAAGCAAGGAAGGAATCACCCTGGATGTAGGAAGGCCCCAAATCCTTGCCACATCCTTTACTGTTGTCTTTTTTTTCTCCCTTGCAGTAGAAGGGCAACTGTAATGGGGAGAAGAGATGACCCTGAGGAAGAGGAATAAGAGCTGCTACCAAGACAATGGTCAGATAAAATAAACCTGAGTCTGAGACAGAACTGTAAGCATCTCAGACAAGATCGTCCCTAGTTCTCATGGAGATAAAGGGAGGGGGGAGGAAGTGCATTCAGGCTTGTGAGATTCTGTTATTATAACCTTATAATAAAAGAGTGTTCGCCTGCATGACTGGTTTCCTAGTCTGGTTTACCTTGAAAGGCTGATTGCAACTTTGTTTTTAAACAGTCTTGGAAAAGGATGGAGATTTTCTTTCTTTTTTCTTTTTTTAATAGCAATGTTATTAAAAATTACAATTACAACAAGAAAAAACTAACTAAAAAAAATGAAAAGAAAAATAGGTGCAGAAAAAGAAGAAAAAAATAGAAAAGAAAGGAAAAAAAATAAGAATATAGTAAGGAAAAAGAAAAGAAATAAAGAAATGATTTCCTCCTTCATTACAAGTATAAACAGTAACTTATCACCTTCTCTTAAAATACAACAAATGATCTCTTCCTCTCATATCCCATCTCTTATCTATAAATAAATCCATAAAGCCTCATCATTTCAGTCCTGATTTCAGCAAAAGTCCATTAAGGGTTACCAGAAATAACAACATGTCTATTTTAACTTTGATCAAATAAACCCTATATTCTTTCTTTTTACTTTATTCTATATTCTTGATCTGTAGTCCCTTCAAATAATGTCATAGAACTTGATTTATTTTCATTTTTTCTTTGTCCCTTCTCACAAAGTTCTTCAAAACTTTAACATGCCTCTTTTGTAAATCCAATATAGGAAAAGCTTTTAGGTCAGTCTCCTAGTTTGTTCTTTGTATATACCTTTTAATTATTAAGACATCAGCTGGTTTCTTTTATATGTCCAGTGTAACTTCCTTTTCCATGTCATTCTTGTAGCTTGTCATTTTTAAATCCACTTTCAAATCAGTCTCAGTCATGTCAGGTAATACTTATTCCTGTTCCATAACATCTTTTAAACACAGTCTATCTATAGAGGCAGGTACTCTTAAAATTAACTTTTGGGTTCATCATTCAAAAATATCCTTCAATATGTCTAATGTTAAAATATTTTGCTTCATTCTGTATTAGGAAGTCAAGTTTGAGTGTTCTCCTTTAATTGTAATCTTTAGTTCCTTCTAGTTCCTTCTAGGGTCCAATTTTTATATTATTACTACTACTACTACTACTACTACTACTACTAGAATTCAAAACAAAAGCTCTTTCTCATAAGAAGGATTCTTCATAATTAATTCCAATATCTTATTTCAAATTTATCTGGACCCTTAGGACATTTGTAGCTTTCTAAAATCAAAGTTCTAATTGCCTTTTTGCTGTTTATTCTGCCCATTTTTTTTTAATTCCTTAAACTTGTATTTAAAACTTTTTTTGCCAAGGATTGAAGGAAATTAACCTGATACTGTAAAACCTGTTGATCCAAAGGTTCCTAATAGCTGAAAAGCAGTTAACAAGCAATTTCTGAAAGTGATTAGAAAGGAAGTATGTGAACCCAGTGTCCTTTCAAAGGCACCAACTGCGGTTTCAGCAAGATGATTATTCCTTCATCTCCTAGTGCTCAAAACCTGCAAGAGTCTGTTGTCCTGCAGTCTCCTCACAAGGAGCAACTGTCTGGAGCACTTGTGGGTGATCTCAAGTTTTCTTCTTGTCTGGAGAGGAATGATTGAAGAGCTGGTCTACTTGCCATCTCTTCATTTCACTGCAGTCAGCTTTGCTTTTCGCAGAGCTGTCTTCAATCTGCCACATCTTCCCTGGAAGTCTGGAAAAGGATGAAGATTTTCTGCCTGCAACTCACTATCCTCATTTTCACTTGGGCATCTGTAGGCAGCAGGACAATATCATATCAGTATATCTTATAAGAATTGCTCTGGAGAAATATGGCAGGGATCAATCAGCCTACACACACATGCACACATATAGAAAAATACATATGCCTGCTGCAGGGGAATCTCCTATTTCCCCTACCTCCAAATTTCAAGGCATGACATTGTGTCCAGGACATTTAGGGAGGAAGTAAGTTGCTACCTAGTAGAAACCATGAATATCACAGTACAGCTAGCATTAAGATTTTTCCCCCGATTCTCTAACATTTTATTTTTAATCATCCATAATTTTTCAACATGATTCTTTCATTTTGAAATTAACCAATTAATGGAACACAGTTAGCATTTAGCTCAGCTTTATGTGCCCCATCAAATAATCTGTCACTGTTCTCACCAGATTATCATTAGCCTAGTCCTTTAAATCTAATGTTCTGTAGTATCTTCAGTCAGACTAAAAATATATTGAACTTTGATTCTCACAGATCATGACACTTCCTTTCCTGAATAGTTCTAGATTATGTTAAAAGAGAGAAATATAGTATAGAAATATCCTTGCTGGAGCTGACCCAAATTCCAACTAGATCAGCATCCTTTTGCCCATAATGATAATCCAGGAACTGGAGTTTGCATAATGCATTATGGGGTAATGCACGGCAAAAATACTATTAATCCTGTTCTACTTCCAAGATAAAAGGAACACATTTGTGGAGAGTATGGGAAAGACTGAAATAAGACACATAAGACAACTCACTGCAAAAACAATAACATTACTTGGTCAAAGGATGACATAAATTACAATTTTCTAAGCACCTCAAAGGAATTAATAGCAACAATATGAACACTATCCAGTGTACATTTATTAGTGCTGTACAGATCTTTGGGTGTTTTGCTTCAACTAGCCAGCTTTTGCCAAAAGTTCCTTATTCTGCATGCCATCTAATTTGTAAGCAACTCTGGCACCCAGTGACATCCTCAGGGGGACAAGGGGGAGCAGACTAGCAAAAGTAGCATTGCCCCATTGCAACACAAGGCCCACCCCTTTTGTGCATATGTTGTGACCTCACAAATACAAAGGGGGCAGAGCTTGCAGTGTGACAGAATGGTACTACTTTTGTAATTTTGACAAAATGTACAAAGGGGTGGGTCTTTAAACCATGGTTATACCTGACATTTTGGCCCCCAACCACTGCTGTGATCAAGCCTACCAGGAGTCAAGCTCAAATCAAGGGAGACTTTGCTTTCTTGTAGATATTTTGATGCTTCTTCATTATAGTATAGTTTACATTTTATTTTCTTTTTTTCGTTTTCAAATCAAACCTGAAATCCCAATGTGGGTTGAATCAAATCATATTGCCTCTGAGTCTCAAAGGCTAAATGGAAGAGAAGAATGCCCCCTCTGTAACTCAGTTCTCCAATTCAAATGAGATCTGGACTGATTCACACGCTCCAAATATTTCTGAAAGCTCTGCCAAGTATCCAAAGAGGGTATCTCTCCTTGAACTACTTAAACAGCCAAGTCTTCCAGAAGGCCCAGCACGGCTGCTTTGAAAGCTTCCCCTGGTTTTTGCAGGTGTGTAACTTGCAAAGGAGGAACTTCTAGCCAGATGGCCAGTGAAGCCACTGCTCCCACACTCACATGTCCAAACTACTGGGGACAGCTTTCGAGCCCTCCTGCAGTCCTCGGCTGCTTTAGCACTTTGCGAAGCCATGCTTGGCCCAGAGCCCTTTTTAAAATACTTCGCACAGCCCTATTATTTATACATTGTTTCTGAAATTCTGGAAGAAAAGATACAATTCAATTAAACTGTTAAGACCACTTAATTAAAAACATTTAATTAAAACAGTTATTTAACACATTCTGTGAACAAAGCACAAGAATACCACCTAGGCAAGAATGAACAGCAGCACCAGTTAAAGAAAGCTCTGGATGAACAGATAAGCTGGCACCAGGAGCTTGTCTGAGTTGGCGCTAGTCATAACTAAAGAGATCTTAGAGCAGAGACACCTCTTTGATATGCCAAGATTGCACATCAGAGTGATTCCCCCCTCCCCCAAATCTGGCTGCCTGAGGACTTTGGTTGTTGGTGGTTTGCTTTCTTTAATTTGAAGTTATTATGAGTTATCTATATCTGAGGCTTGATATTAGTCTCATTATACTTGGACCTACCCCAACTTTCTACTCAAAAAGGCTAACAAAAGCAGAGTAGAAAAAGTTAAAACATAATTAACATTAACATGGAGACTAGAACCATTGAATAATTAAAAGCCTGGCAAGAGATGCCTCTTTACAGATTTTCCAAAGCCATTTGAACGATATCTGTTCACACCTGCTGTTCAGTGAGGGGAAATGAAAGAGATCACGGATGAGTATCTCAAAGCATTGTAAAAAGGAGGCTCTGCAGCTCAGTGGTTTGTGAGCCGTGGAGTGGGAAACAAAGGTCTGCTGAAGTTTGAAACCTACATACTGTACATCCAGAGGAACACAACCAAACCCTCATTCAGCTGTAAATCCAAATGGTTTGAGTAATTAGAGTGACATCCTTCCTTTTTAGGCTAAAAAACAAAACAAAAACAAAAAAAGTGGGGGACATTTAAGGTCATAAAATAAAAGACAAAACTAAGTAAGATACGATATGATCAAACTGTAAAACCCACAATTACTGCTGTCAACCTGAATCAATCCACTGCAGGATGAAGGCCTCTTCATTGAAGGTTATAGACTATAATCTACCATGATCATCCAGTGTAGATTGATAGATAGATTTTTTTTTTTCAATTTTCCAGCCTAAAGAGAGTGGCTAGCCCTAAGGCACAAACCTGCCTTCTATGCTTAATGGAGAACTAGAACCTGGGTCTCCCCAATCCTAGTCCATCATCTTAACCACTATACCACGCTGGCTCCTATAAAACCCATAATAGTAATAAAATGGCAAAAGCATAGAAACAAAACAAAACAGATAACTCCAAGTGAAGTTAATGTAAACCAGGCATAATGTGCTTGTCTCTAGTAGTCCCCAGTGTTCTTTTAGACTATTTGAAATGTTAGGGCTCTCATACAGGGCAGATTTATTTATTTATTTATATTTATTTATTTATATTTCATATTTGTCACTGCCTATCTTACTGCAGAGCGACTCTGGGCGGTTTCCAGTAAAAAATCAATATTAATTAAAACAGAATAAATAGTAATTAAAAACACATTAGAAAAGGTTCCTCTATGAATAATAAATAGCATTCCAAGAAGATGAGGTTAACTAAGAGTAGACTCAGGAAGCATCTTCAAGGGGAGCGTCTTCAAGGGGCCAGCCACTCCCAAGATTAGTAATTTCTCCTCTCACCCCATGCAAGTTGGCAGAACGAAGTCTTCACCCCTTCAAGGCCAGGAGAGTGGGGACCCGCCTCATCTCTGGGGGAAGAGTGTTCCACAGGGTGGGGGCAACAATACAGTTGTTGGATATGTATAATGGATATGTATAATGTATGATCCTCATACAATTTGGATATAATTTGGAAATCATAACTATGGCTTGGCTCAGACATATTTGCAACAGCTTACAAGGTAAACTGTTTGGATGCAGACCATGTCTCCCTTTGGAGAATCCCCCTTTTTCTCTGCCCTTTCACTTTTCTCTTCTAGGAAGATGATTGGCAGGTGAGCAAGTCTTCCTGACTGTGTGTGTGCACACATGTATAAGTATATGTACTTATATACTATATAAGTATATATAAGCACACACACACAAACACACTGAAATCTTATACGCAAAGCTAAAGCATAGAAGTACATATACATGCAAGTATAATAAGCAGCTTTAAAAAAATCCCCTTCTGTCTCTTCCACTCTAACTTATCTGTTTTTACCAGCACTGCTGAAACAGCAGAGTAGTTAAAATATTTGCTAAGCATAGGGAGTTCTGCAGATTTGAAACCCAGATGAAATCTGTTATTTTAAAATTATTTTTAAAATATGTAAAGATTTACTGTTTTTCCACTCACGTAGTAGTAAAATGTTAAAATCCCTGGACTATTTTTTTTTCCTTTTTTCGTTAAAGTAGGAAAACTAGTTATTCAATAAAAGAATAGACATAATCTGCCAGATATTGAGCTGGAAACCTTCTATATGCTAAGCAAACACTTTAATCACTCTCCTGTTTCAGAATGCTGGTAAAGGGAGGTATGGAAACTATTAGAGTGCAGTATAAGCATTGGCTCAGTTTAATGGGCAGTCCTTTATCTGCAGAATAACCAATGAACTACTGAGGTTCACCTGCAATACACTGAAGTGCTGAAGGTGACATAACAGGTAAAAGTGTACTTTGGAAGTAAAGAAGAGAAATGTTCCCTGAAGTTGCTTTGAAGCTGTGTTGGGGATCCATTGAAGGTGATGTATTCCATTTAGGCCCTCAACAAACATTTGGTTATGGGAAACACCTAGTGCAAATAAGCCCTTAGATCAGCAGATCAAGGCCATTGGATAATTCAGAGATATGAAAGATATGAACAGATAAGGCAGCATGATTTGAAAATTCATACTTTTTAAGTATAACATTTTATGCTAGGACAGCTATAAAACTCAGAAATATCCAAAGCACTATGGAGTGCTCTTCACTCCCTGACCCTGAATGAACGTAAATGGCTACTAATGAAAGACAATTGTACACTTTTGTTACAGATGGCACATTTTTTTGGAAATTGAGCCATATGACATGCATTTGGTTCTATTATTCATTCATTACAAAATAAATGTACCTCCTTAATAGGAACAATGGTGACAAAGTTTGTTGTATAGCCACTGAACTATAATCACATAATTTTACATCCATCTGTACGCTCCAACCCTTATGATATTCAGTTCAAAAGCCAATCTGACGTTATATTTTTGCTTGCAGGACAAATTGACTTTTATCAAGCCTGTACAGAAAGGATAACTCCAAAGTTGTGACAAATGATTGAAACAATTGTTCCCTGCTAGCCAAATGGAGCTTCAGAAAGTATTGAGCATGACATCGTCAAACCTAATTTCCTAAATGAGTGATGCACCCATTGAATTTCATTTTGATGTCTGCTTTCAACATTCTGCAAAATATATTTTGCTGTAACCAAAATTTAGACTTCAGTGTCCAGGGAAACAATGTGTGTGTGTGTGTGTGTGTGTGTGTGTGTGTGGTGTATGTGTGCACACACATACACACATATGGAAGGAAATAGTCATGTTACATGTCAAGCACAAAGTTGAATTAATTTCTTTCTATACCTTTCCGTATTAGAAGATTTAACTTTTCTGGTTCTATTCATGGCACCACTTACTGTTAGGCTTCACATGCAGGTGTGTCAGTAAATCCTCCAGACACTTAACTATTATTTTGTCTCTTAGCTAGACACTCGTAATAAAAAAGCTGTACTGTGAATCATTCAAGAATCCCCAAACATTTTGGCCCATTTGGTATACTTGGAATTCTGAAAACATGTCAGGGTGTTTGCAAACAATGAAAAAGGCTAAGCCCACTCACAGTATGGCTTCCATGTCATTCTAGGACAAGAGAGGGAACAACCCATATTCTATTCTATTGTAATTACTAAATATATGTGCATTTCCTTCTCTAACAAATATCAAAGTCATACTAATACATTTTATCATACTTGCCTTTTATATGAGTGGCAAATGAAATCACTTTGGAAGTTGCTGGGTTTCTTTTGAGCGCATACTATTGAGAGATTAGAAGTTTAGTAAACATATTCTTTGAGGTTTGCACATAGGTTGTATTATTACCTATGTCTGTCTGGCACACAAAATTACTTTTTTCAATTTTATATATGATCAGTAACCAAAATACAATTTGATTTAATTTGAGATAATGGTGGGCTGCTGAAGTCCACCATTCTTAATTTCCAAGAATGCATCTGAGACCCATATCATTCCATATTATTCTTGGAAATCAAGGTGACCCTGGAGTCAGACACTATGTTGCAAACTGTAAGCCTCCCAATTAAAAGGATCTTTTTAAAAAGAAGCAGCAGGAGGGAACCCAGCCGATATAAAAGAAGTTGGTTGCAGGAATTGTGGTTATCATTAAGACCCTCTAGTACTGAAGATTTTAGCTTAAGTCTTTCATTTTCCATTCTTAAATGAGACAAATATGTGTGTAAGGATGGGGGAGAAATACTACAGTCAACCAAAGTGATTTTCAAAGCCTGCAGAAGCTGATAAAAAAAAATAACAAGGTTTAAAAGGGTTTCTCTCATTTCCCCCACTCTCTTTCAAATTACCAGCATGTCTGAAAAGTGTCAACTGTCAATGCCTACAACAGCTTCAAATCCTGTCTCCATGATTCAGTTACAGCTGAACTTGTTTTAGAAAGATGCCATAAAACCCTGCAGCTGGTATGAAAGAACAAGGATAGAAATAAGGTTTAATTTGTGCCAGCACTTCCCAAAGCTGAGTTCCAGACTTTAGTTTTAATGCTTTGATGCAAGTCGCCAGTATATGCAAGAAGAACAGATGAAAATGTTCCCAAACCGGTAATTTGGGGAAATGGCTGAGATGATTCCAGGCTAAACTTGACTTCTTGTATTGCTTGAGAAATTAAGCTCTGAATAGGGAAACATAATCAAATTAATAAAAAAGAAAACTTAATGAGTAACTTTACATTTTTATTTTAAACTAAAAAGTACATTGCATACAGTATGTCTGCATTGTGCTTGTGTGTGTCACAATATATATCTTGGTATGTCACTTAAAATTAAAGAGACTTGCAAAGGTAATCCAGATGGATTTTTACGAAAAAGATGGATTTTGTAGCCTGACTAAATAAATTATCTCTCTCTTTTTCTTATTGTGCAGGATTTCCCCCTTGTTCGGCTAATGCGGGGAAGAAATGGAATTATGTAAGGCGCTGGAGCTCAGGCTACCTCACCCTACTCAATCGTAAAACTACTGAAATATCAGCAAGGAAAATTTTTTGCAGCTATAGGATCTAATAATTTGTTGGTAGGATTGTATTTTTTTTTTTTCTGGTTTGTTTGTAAGTTTGCTTGCTTGCTTTTTTAAGAAAGGAGAAAATCGAAGTTCTCAAGAAGTTGAATTTTACCCATGATACCAAATTCTGCACCACTGTGCTCCTGTGAATCTTAATGGGCAATTCTACTATTGTTTATTGATTTTATGCTACTTAATTTCCACTTTATGGTTACACTAGGATAAATTCCAGTTTTTGATATGTGATGTGTGCTTTGAAATTTCAGATCCCTGAAATCTGCTCTCTTTGCATCTAGTCTGTTCACTATAGGTCATATTATGTGATATTTTCTGTTCTTTTTCACAGCCCTCTAAGACCAGTGCCCCCAAACAGCTCTTTACCATTATTGTTATTACTTGTTGTATCTGAATAAGATCTGAACAACTTATAATATGTCATGTCAGAATCAACACATCAGCTATACATGATGGCTTGAAAACCTTTTGACTTCTTTTTCTGCCTCTCATTATCCTACTTCATATTGAGGCCAATATCAGAAATTGACTTGAAAAAATTCTGAGAACTGAATCAAATTGGGCTTCTTTGGACTGATTCTCTGACTCAAAGAAGAAAAGCAGGAACTCTACAACTTGATTTGAACTGAACCAAGAGTCTCAAAAGATTTCATGTTCAATTTGCCATTTCTGAGCATTGCAGAAAAGCAGGCATCAGAAGGAGGAGGAAGCTAGATTAAAAAAAAAAAATGCTTTTCTGACAGGTCTGTTGTTGTTTAGTTATTTAGTTATTTCTGACACCCAATGGACCTATTTTGTCAGGATTATCAGTAACTGCTTCTCTGGATTCCTGATAACTCAAGCTTGTGTTGTCAGTGATGGTACTTAGTCACCCTCTCTTTTGCCAACCTTTTTTTCAATTGCTATGGATTTTTTTTCCAGTATCAGGGCATTTGTGTTTCTGCATGCTAGTTAAGGGAAGAGATGAATCTTAATCCAAATCAGGCTTTGAATGGAATTGGACAGTCTCTGATTCATTCTGAATTGTACCAAAACATTTTCCAATGTGCTAATTTGGGCTCAAACTAAAACTTCTGGATGGTGCATACCCCTAGTAGATGGGTGAGATGCTTATCACATCATCAGTTACTAAATATACAACACTGGTGTATATTTTAATTTCATTGAATTATCAGCCTAAATTTTCATGTGGCTTAATTTTCTTTGGCCAATTGTTAAATCATTTCATCTTAAATAAATTATGTATTTAATCAGATGTTTAGGCTGCTTGGCTCCAAACAACTCTGGGTGACTTACATTAAAAACAATAAAAATAAGGAAATGGAGCATACATGTCTCTCCCACAAACAAAGCATCCTACTAGGGTTCAATTACTACCCTGCCCCATGACCTAGGAGAATAGCCAAGTTTTCAGTGACTTTTTGAACTTCATCAGGATGGGCGCTGTATACATGCATACACATCCTCACACAGTACTGCTTCTGACTTAAAACAGTAAGGTCAGATGTGAGTTCATTCAATGACACAATCCAGCAATTGGACATATACCTTTTAAAAGTAAGTGTGTGAATATCTGTGACTTAAAAAAAAATGTCTTTAAAAAGCAATGCCACAGAATCAAAGAATTATCAGTGCACCGGTACAAAAATGAAAAATATGTGGGATTCACTCTTCTAGTGACAAGGAATCTGTAGCCCTCCAGATACTGATTATAATTCTAGCACCCCTGACCTCTGGCAGTGCTCACTGTGGCTGATGGGTGTTAGAAAATAACTAGATCTGGAGGGAAGACATTTCTTGTTCCTAATACTGTACTGAATGCTGCAAGAATATCTGTGCTGTAGAATGTGGAGAACAAGGAGGAACAGGTTAATGTGTTAAGCAGATGCCCATTTTAAATTCCCACCTAAATGAAGAACTGGCAAAAATGTGCAAATTAGTAAAGTGAGTGAGTGAAAATCATATCGCATGCTTTGGGGAAAAAAAATGTTCAGTGAGATCGAGGTAGTGGTGGTGAAGAAAAAAATGTGTTGGGGAAAATGTGTGGCAGTTAATGAGGGAATCTGGAAGTAATGGTTTTAGGCAGATTTGGGCAAGCAGAAGCAAGTAAGATGCACTGACAATAGGTTGCCTTCAGTTAACAAAAAAAATCCAGCTGTCCTATTTCAAAGTTGCACTAGAGTAGGTCCTAAGGACTAGTACCTTTTCATATTTAAGGAAACTTTTAGAACAGGGGAATTTCATCTCTAAGATGTTTATGTTATTCAGTGGTTGAGATTCAAGAAAGAAGGAATGTAGTACATCTGCGAACAGGTGATACTTGCTGGGCCTCTGGGAGAGATTTGGTGGTGGATTCTGAAAGGGTTTGTTTACTTCCTGTGACTTAGAACAGTCAAATTCCTATACTTCTCGGCTTATGATTCTTCAGTATGGGATGATTCATACCAGAATACATAAATTTGCTCTGTTGAAAATAAATATATCATAAAATGGACCCAAAAGTGTAGTTGATGTTTACTGATTCACTCAATACCACTGTGATAAAGATGCAGATTGAGCAAGCTCAAAGATCTGGAGACAATAGCCCTGCTAACTTTTCATTTTTAATCCAGTCTATATAATCTTTCCTGCTTTGTAGGCCTCTATGTGTTATGATTTCTACACAAAAATTGTTGTGTATTATCTGTAGGACAGTAAATTTAAAAGATGGCACCCAATTCAAAAAGTTTTAAAAAGCAATGATTCATGGATAAATAAGACCATTCTGTAGGGCAGAGTACACTCGGCTGAAATTGAGGAAGCTCTGCATAGTTTTCTTATCAATATGCAAATGTCATGAGAATCCAAAAATTAAAATAAACAATGAACAACCTTTATTTTAGTTCAGAATTTTCAGTCATTGTTTAACAATCAGATGCGAGTAAATCTAGGATCCTAAAAATATTTTTCCTTTTTCAAATCATATGTTCAATGCTAGAATGCTGACAATTCTTTAGGAAGTCCCTTTGCCTTTTCTCTAACAATATTGTTTTTAAAAGCTTTTACTGTAAACTCATGATCTCTTCCTCTGTGGCCTTTCCTAAAACAGTCTTCTGTAAAATCCACCGCTATTTAGAGTTAAGGGATGAGGCAAGGGAAGAAACAAAGAGCCCTGATGTGTTTCTCTGTCATTAACAGATGCTGGATCTGAAATATTGAAACATACCTTTTTACCAATATAGTGATATTTAAAAAAAAAAAAAAAAGCCAAAATCTACAAATCAGACTGCTCTTGAAAGTATCGTAACTGAGCCTGGGAACTGTTTCTCCTCACAGTTTTCAACTGTAATGCAAGATGGTACAAATCTACAGCCCTAATTTTTCTGTTATAACCACTCCACTCATTCTTTTTAAGCACGGCCTAGTCACCCCCTTTGGGGCTTTCTTCCCACCCATCCTCCACTTTTCTTCTGAAATAAATGAACATCATTGTTCATTCCTGATTCTAAATGAAGCCCGCCTCCCACTCCTCAGGTATACCAGCAGCTGAATTCCTCAAGAGACCCACCTTCCTTCTTCTCCTGCAACAAAACAAGACGACCTTCTGCTGTTGGGCTTCAGCTTTACTTTGTACATGTATGATTTTCATGTTCATTCTTCCCCAAACTGCTTTTTTCCTCATTCAGACTGTGGAGAACAATCCTTACCTGCAGTGCTCCCTTTTCAACAGATGTATATTAAAGGTTTTTTTTTTGTTTTTTTTTAAATAAATGTATGGCTAGTGCTTTCTTTCTAAAAGCTATTTTTAAAGAGATACATTGTCATAGCAGTGGGGAAACACCAACAAGGCAAAACCTTATGAGGTCAAAATATGCAAGTAAAATGCTCCTGAGAGAATGTTAAAACATTACACATTTTTGTTCTCCAGCACAAAGCAGCTATCGAGATAAAGACAGAGGTCGAAGTAGAGATGGTCAACAGGCCATTGAATTAAAGCATATTATTCCTGAGAATTTTTGAAGAAGTAGTGGAGGAAAGAATAACCAAAAAGAGAAGGCAAGTTACAGCACTTTTTTGACAGGACTGCAAAATCTCCTGAAGTTTTCCTTTTACTCAAAGAATTGCAATTGGATGTCATGGATTAAACTGAGAATGTATCAATCCATCCTTCAGCTTCATGGCCATGACTCAGCGTTTGGCTGATATGACAATCAACACCTGCTTTTTAAATTAAAATTGAGGAGGAGGATCCTTAAATTATATTGCAAAAGAACTATGTGATCTTTTAATATTAATTCCAAAATTATATTGGAAAAGAACTATGTGATCACATTTTATAATTCCGAGAGATTATAAATACCCCCATCCCTTAATAAAACTGTCAACTTAAGTTCTAAAATAATTTCTTTCTCACACACACACAAACCTTGTTTGTGTAAAATGTCTTTTTTTTTTTTTTTTAGTTACTCTGAAACAACTGGGAAATTTTTAGGTCTCTCCAAAAAACTTCACTAACATAATACGGTCATATATTATATATTTATAGCTATAAACGTTAGCTCCATTATAACAAGAATGCTTGCAACGGGCAAATGTCATTGATAGTAATTGAAGGTTGTCAAGGATTTGGGGTCTTTAATTCCTTCCTCAGAACTAAGATGGGAATCTAAGCTATTGACCAGATCATGAATTGTTTGTGCACCTTTTCAGGTACTGAAGGGAATTGGATATTAGGGTTTGTAACCTGTACTCACGATACACACACACACACACACACACACATTAGACAAACTTGATGTGTCTAGGAATGAGGCTTTGGGCCTGCATCCAGTTGTTCTTGCCTATTATAACCCAGACTTTAGTTAGCCTTCCCTAGGCTGATATCATTGATCATCCTGAGGGAAGATGGAATAATTCACTCAGGTGATAATGCATTCTGATTTATGCTACTTTCAGTTACTCAAAGCACCAGAGTAGCTATGACATTTAATGACACTGTACTGGAAACATCTGTGAGGTGGATCAAAAAAGTCAAGATGGAAGCCACAATTGAGTGATCAAAATGGTGGGGCTTCAGATGCAGTCACAATTTTGACATTTTTGAGCAATCACCACAGAGGGACACTCCTCTATTGAACCTTTTTTTGGGGGGGAGGAGGGTGAATTGCTGGCTTGAAAACAATCTTCCAAGTCAAGTTTCCCCTGCCACTTTGCAAGAAAAAGTGTTCCTTGCTAAACATTTGTTACATTGCTAGTAAAAACTCAGAAAAAAAATCCAGGAAAAAAAAATGGCAATCCAGTTCAGAGAATTAGTCATTAGAGGTTCTTTACCTTAAATCCACAAGTCTTGTTTCCATGGGTAAGATATCCAAATGTGGTATCCTTAAGAAAGGCAGGAAAATTTTCCTTCCAAGAGTATATTAATACTGAAAGCTGTCTTAATAATGAAAACAGGAGATAATTATCCAATATGCCATATGGTATATTTGTTTGATTATTTAGCCTTGCTTTCTCTTTCATGCCATTTTATTGTGAATTCTGAACACTTGATCAATTGTACAAGATTTTGATTTTTCTCTTTTCTCTAACTGGTTTCATTACCTGGTCAATCAGCATTCTTTACCAAAATACCTACATTAAAGACAGAATCCAAACATAATGGAGTGAATCCTCTTAACTCTTCCATTCTTTTGTTCTGTATCTAAAATATAGGTAAAAATGAAATCACCACTAGTAGTGTTTTAATAGGTTACATTTCAGGAATAGTATGTCTTCCACATAAGTAGATTCATCCCTAACCATCAAGGATCTGTTCAGCTATTTCTCTAGGCAATCTGGTTCATAGTGTTACTCACCAGTGTTCCACCAGTGGAAGTGGATGTCAGAGCTTGAAAGACAGTTCACGATCTCAAGTCTGTTCTGACAGCAGTGTGGATGTTGCTATCCTATGACCCACTGAAAGAGATCAAGTTTTTCACAGTTGCTTCAGAAACAGGGCTGGAAGCTGTGCTAAAAGGCAGAGGAACTAAAGTACTGTCTGATAGTAGTTTATCCCAATATTAATATCACAATATTTAACAGAGGTAGCTTTTGCAATGCTTCTGGTCCAGCACAGTTGGCTGGTGACCCAGAGGGTCAGTTTGTACTGCCACTTCCAAAGGGAAGAACTGGCCTATTAATATTCAGAAGCTCAAACGACACTGTAACATCTTTCCTAAAATTACAAGTCAACATCTTCTGGAAAATAGCTGCATTCTCGTATAATGTGGTTATAATATATCTTCAAAAAATAGCCACATCAAATCTTCCCATACTTTAGGATTCATTTCAGGCAGCATGGAGAGTTCTATTCAACTATTCACTTGAACATTCAAAAGGAGATAAGATGCTGACAAAATATTTCCCCTAGCATTTAGCTATATACTTGGCACCCCTTCAGACATTTCTGCATTCTGTGCAAAGGTAAGAAGAAAATGTCTTACCCTTTCCATAATCAGAGGTGTGCTTAGAAATCCTTGATATGCTGAATACACAAAGATCTGAAGAAGATCCAGAACATGTGGTGACATTTTTTTCGTTTGTAGCCTTTCTAAGCATTTCTTGTTCAGGCAAATGCTATAATAAGGCTGAATTGCCTTTGAGCAAAATGCCCTGGATCAGATGTTCTAGCCCATAGCAGCCACAGAAGGGGTCTGGGCAACACAAGTGATAGCACTATGAGTAGCAGGAAGCAGGGGGCAGGGGGAGAAATAAAAGAAAGAGCTGAAGTGGAAGTGTTTCTAAAAGATCTTCCCCAAAGGTTCATAGTAATATTAAGGACTTCATTATGGATGATGGGATGGAAAGGTTACAGGAACAACATTTTCAAAATGGGAAAAATTACACTGTCTTTTCATGAGCAATTAGACTGTTTTGTTTCTGGATATTGGGGCTTCTTTTCATGTAACACTGCATAGTCATGGGGGAAAAAAAGGAACAAGAATAGGGACAAAGACTAAAACTTGTAGAAAGAGGTTAGGCTTAGTGTTGTGAACACTCAGAAGCCATTTTTAATACAACAGAAAGATCTGTTAGCTACCTCCTACATTTAATAAGATAAGCACAATACATCTTGTCCTCTGAACAACTTAAGTAAACAATTTCACTCTCTGAAATAGAAGCTAAAAAAGGAAAATCCAAATGCTTCCTTAACCAAGAACGACCAAGAACCTTGGTAGAATGTTTTAAAATGGGAAAATGGATGGATAAATTCAAAGACAGGCAGATGTTTGTAGAAAAGTAGCAGTGTGGTATGTTGCCATGAATGAAAGTTTGTCAAAATAAGGGGAAATAGCTGTGTATAAAAGCATGCTTCTGCCCACTTCATTCTACAGAAGTGAGAGTTAGATAAGTTAGCAGGAATATAAAAGTTGAATGCGGTGGGAATAGAGTACTTAAAAAGGGTATGTGGTAAAACCAGATAAGATAGGGTCAGAATGAGTGGGTCCTGAGTCAATGTGGACTGGATACAAGTATTGGTGAATGGCTAATACAAAATAAGTACATTGCAGCATTTTGATCATATAAAGAGAATGCATGAGAATCAAATTACAAAACAAATATAAAGTGAATGGGTTGGGAGGAAGAAATCCATGGTGGAAGAGATCTTCAAAAAGGGGGAGGTGAGGAGTTTAAAGAACAAAAATGTATGAACTGGTGTATGGGCACAATGGAAGCAAGGATGGTTTGCAAGACATAATGGTATAGAGAAGTATAAACTGGATTTAGTTACATCTCTTGCCTTCCCAGCCCCCCACCCCCCCATGCTTCCTACCCTTTTTCTACAGTTTGCATAAAACTGTTTACCCTGAAAGGAAATTGTGATGGCCAAGTATGTATACATGATGTTTTAATTTTCACATGAATTTTTATTAGGGAATATTTCACTGAAATTTACAGTAATCTTTCATACCGAGACATGGCAATTGTCACAAAATGTTAGTCGTTTTGTTTTATTACTAGTATAATTTAAAGCATAGATGTATGGATGTGTTATATATTTTTTCATTTGTTATTATGTTATCAATTATTTTGTGAGGAAATCAGACTATGATAATGCTTTAGAATGTGACTTTTATAAAGCAAAGAATTCCCCCTTCTTATGTTTCCTTCAAAATATTGCTCACTTTTATTATCTATAAGGCAATCATGTGTTTTATCTTTATTAATCATCAAATTACATTGTATAATGCAACCATTTCCAGAAGGAATAATATAAATACTGATTAAAAGTTAGCAGATAATACATTTGTCCCAATACTCCAGTAATTTGTAGTAGTCTCTCAGAACAGAATGTTATTACATAATTCAAAGTGTTGCTTCATAAGAAGCATTAAAAGCTGCATTTGTTACCCTGCATTGTAAGTTTTTTTTTTTTTAAATAACAGTGTGGGTATATCTTGCTGTGCCTTATTAGTTAAGTAACATATCTCCAAGCCACACCGTCATTATGTATCTTTAGTACCTTCTTTTTAAGGTATGTTTCAGATGTAAATTCATCTTTGCTAATCAGATAATTCACTGGAATAATTCCCCATGACATTCCTCTAGCAATGTCTGAAAGCCTGTTTTTCAACTTGTTTTTGATTGCCAGGCAAACTGTGGACTCTACCAGCATAGTCCATTAGCCATGGATACTATATAATAAACCATATAACAAAATAGCTGAAGACATTGGCTAAAAGATACATTTCTTTTTGAAATATATTCCCATGGATAATTCTGCCTTCCCAGATTCAGGCATTTGGTGTTCAAAACACGTTTGAAAAATAATTTTAGAATCCACATAATTGTTGTACATTGCATGTGAATCATTCTGCCTTTTACATTATGTGTTCAATTCAAAAGCGCAAACAACACAACAGATCTGAAACATTCTTAATGTCCTCATCCATATCTTCCTTGGTAAAGGAAGGTACCAACACAGTGAAAAATTCAACCTGCATGTTTGAGGTGGTCATAGGCATATTTCAGTGGCACAGAAAAGCATCTGGAAAAAGATGTGAAACAGGTCACAGATTTATAGCTAGAGACCTGTCCCTTCAAAGAGAGAGAAATATATTTCTGTATTAGCATTAATTGGCTGGACATGTCATAGATGATATATATTGTTTATAAGAGAGTTAAAGAGTCAATGGAGTATGGCAAGTTGGGCACAGAAGATTGGAAGGGGATTGCTGATACCCAGAAAAGAAGGTAAACCTTGAATATACAGTGGTAATTATGATATAATGGCTCTAAACAAAAAATGTCCAGAGTAGTTTATATGGCTGAAAGAATGAGCACAATATGATACATGTGGCTAGAACAGAAACTTTAGAGAGAAATAATGGGTGAATAATTAACAGAAGAAAACATAGAAATAAGACAATGACAATTTATCTTTACCAGCACAACCATTAAACCTTGGCTTC
This sequence comes from Python bivittatus, assembly GCF_059951505.1. Classification (NCBI taxonomy): domain Eukaryota; kingdom Metazoa; phylum Chordata; class Lepidosauria; order Squamata; family Pythonidae; genus Python; species Python bivittatus. The sequence goes on from NW_028277113.1 coordinate 6,596,032, forward strand.
ATTCCAGATGTAATCAGTGGTATGCAGATGATTGTGATTATCTTAAATCTCATAGATTTCACTGTGTATACACATCCAGATCTAACCTTAAAGCAAAGAACAATGAATGCAGCATTAAAAAAAAAAAAAGACCTGTATCATAATGCCTATAGGAAAAGGCCACATTATGGTAATTCATAGTCATGGGAGTTTTTGGTGTCCAAGAGCATTAGTTTAACATGCTCTTTGTTGGTGAAAGGTCAATATTTGTTTTATAACATTTACTCCAGTTTTTTTTTTTTCTCCTCTTGACTGATGAAAGTTCAAAAGGGAAGTGCCAACAGCCACAGCGTAGATGAAAATTATTATTTTCTGTTTCTTTCCTTTATGTTAAAATGCATAGATGCATTGTCCATCTTCTGATATATACACAAATGTAGATCTGACATAATCATAAATACCAATGCATTTTTACATACCTCATATGATTAGATAGATATTCAAGTAGTCATAAAGCCCTCAACACCCTGCAAGTATTGGTATCATGGACTTGCTGATGACAGTAGTACTGTGACTCTCCTACTACTTCTTCTTGATGTTACTGTCTGTTCATTTTTTCTAATAAGGAAGATGTAGAGAAAAAGCACCAGCTTCCACTAAACTTGGGTTCTCCCTCCATGAAATACAGTAAATTAATCTACAGCAGTGAAAGCAACATGGTGATGAGGGACCACTGAAATAATTAAGCTTATGGTGAGCCTGATCTCACTGTATCTGTGGAAAAGTCTTTTATCATACAAGGTGTTCAAAAAGAACTTTTTGTGAGTCCCAACTTCTCAGAAAGTTGACTGTTTGGTGCCTTAGAGATATTCTTTCCCATTTCTTCCACAGTCTGGATGGAGATCACAGGAGCTTGTACCTTCTCACTGCTGTCAGTGAAAGACAGTTAGCACTGGATGAGGAAGTTCTGAGGATGACCAGAGATCTTCTGTCCTCCTGACAAACCTCTGCAGTCTCTAAATCCTCTGTCACTAGTGTCTCCCCTCTTCAATTGTTGCTGCCATACTAATGTTAAGAACAGCACATGAGTTCCAAATGTGGAGGTTACCTGCAATGATTGGAGGCTAATTTCACATGGTAAGAGCAATTACCACTTCCTTAAGAAAGCACAGGGCACTTTTTTGTGGGAAGGGAATGCACATTAATCTTTTTCCCCTCCAAAGATCATTGATGGCTTTATAAATTTGACAAACAAACAAACAAACAAACAAATAAATAACATTGGAGTGAGATGTGGCAATTTTTTAAAAGATGTTTTGGGAATCAGAAAAGTAAAATGAATGCATAGAGCCTTGCAGAGTTTTAAGGCATCCTTCTTGCTTCTTAGCTTCATCACTTTAAAAAATTAAGCCATTTTCAGAGGGATGGAGTTATTAAGGCATACTTTAAGCTTCTACAAGGGTCAGGGCACTCATTTTGCCCCTTAAAGCCTTCTAATCTCATAGAAATGCAAAAGAAGGGCTGAAACTTTGATCTGTTTCCATTCTAAGGGTCTTCTTGGGCTCTGCAGCTGGTGGATTGACTGAGGATCATAGCTTGACCACCCTGGAGTAAAGAATTCACTGGAAAAAACTGGGTGACTAATCAGAACAGAATACATAGGATAAGATGTGGATAAATTAAAGGATGATGAATAGGGGTCTGAATTTGAAGCACTGCTGCTGGATTGCACTATACATCATTTAGAAGTATAATATTTCTATGTATATAAGGCTAAGTATCCTTTCTAAGCTAGGTTCAGAGAACTTCATTGTAAAAACAGCATGCAAAGATCTACAAATAAACAAGCAAAACACATTCATAAATACTAGTTTCAAGTTCAGAAGAAATTAAACCCCTACTACTTAAGTCTTGCAGCATTCCCATATGAACTCATGCTTATAACCTCTCATTGAATGTATCAATATCTGGCCTTCATATATAAAATTTTTCAGCTATATTCACTATGAGATTTGAACAAGAAACCAGTTCTACCATACTATATTTGTTTGTTCTCCACTGGAGCTTTATAAAACAAATAAATCAGTCCTTCCTGAAAAAGCACAGAGACATTGAATCCCTTTTAATTAGATAATTAAACTGTAATTAGCTATTAAATTTTAACACAATTCTGTTAAATAGATTTCATGAATTTTTAGCATGCTGTAGATGCACAGTGGAGATCACAATGATGTGACAATATTTAACATCTCTGCTTAAGGTGGAAGCCATTCTGCAATGCATGGGTGCAATGTAGCCAATGTTTTCAATGGCATATTTAAATACATGTGTACGTATTTCATATTGGAACTAAGATTGTTTCTTGGCTGGATTGTACTTTAGGAAAACATAACAAATATAACAGATTTTTTAAAAATGAAAAAGGCTAGCAAAGCATTTTTGTCTATTTGTTATGCCTCTATCAAACCATGTTTAGACATGGCTTTTCATGCCTCATCTTCACCCAAAGAAAGTGTTTTTAAGCTATCTATCTATCTATCTATCTATCTATCTATCTATCTATCTATCTATCTATCTATCTATCTATCTATCAAACCTGTATGGTTGCCCATCTGAAACAAATAACTCTGGATGGCCAACAAACAATACATTAAAAATGTTAATAAAAACTAATAATGAACAATACAGAATGCAATTAAGAACAATCATAAACATGATTCAATGAGATCTCTTTATTTAAAATAAGGTCTTCTGCAGCACTCCACAAATCATTTTGATAGCAGAGATGATAAAATGTATTGGCTAATTTATCTCAATATCAGAAAGCTCATCATATCACTCTACCACCCATCCTCAACTTTCTCCATATATCACAAAGTTGCAGTACTTACTCTTATGTATCCAGAAAATCCACTGAATCTCCAAATCGCCTTTGAATCTGTCCAAATTCTGATTTAATGCCTTAAAATTATTTCAAGATTTGATTAAAAGGCTCAGTTCAAAGGGGTGATTCAGATAAATCTCCTTTAATCAACTCACTCATTGGAAGCTTAGCACAATACCAATACACGCACACAAACTCACACACACTTATATTCAGTTTTTAACCTCACATTTTTGACCTAAACCTCTTCATTCATGCTCCTTCAGTTTTCAACATTTTTAGATCCTGTGTATTGTGTCATTTTTTGAAGGAGAAAAACTAGGTTTGTGCATTTATGGAGTCTCCAATGGTTTACTCTGTTGTACCTGCTGTATCAAAGATGTGTAAGTCTCTTTTACTCTGGCTGGGAATTGTTTTCCATGATCTCTGATAGAAATCTTGGTTGGTTTTACAAACTGAAATCCTATTCACTGAAGACACTGTGGACTGTGTTCTCCTTCTACGTGAATTTAAAGGAGAATTATGAGGAGATCAAAGTAAATAGGTAATAAAATGCACAAGCTCATCCTGACTAGTATGGTAGCCCTTCGGGTTCGAAGAAGACATGCTGTTATGCAGTTCATCTGTGGACATGGAGGTGGCTTTGCAGTCCCAGTCTGGAGCGCAGGTTCTAGAACAATGGGGTCACTGGAAGTCCATTGTTGTAGTAATTAAGGGTGTTATTCTGTGACACTATTCATGTTTTTTTTTAATCAGTTTTTGGCAGTGCCTGTGATCAAAGCCAGTGGAGACTTCAAAGCACAAGGCTCGCCAGCGGGTTCTGTCAGCAGCCTCAGCTTCTGACATTCAGCCTTGGCTGGATGTCACAGTGGCATAGGGTTTCTTTTACAGGTCTTTTGTAGCACTTGCATGGTCAACCTCAAGGTCTCTTCCCAGACTCCAGTACACTATAGAGCAACTAGAAACATATGATGGTCATCCATTTTGATGACATGTTCTATCCACTGCATCTGGGCTCTGATAATCAGGAACTCAGTGCTGGTGGACTCTACATGATCCAAGACCTCCAGGTTGGAGACACACTCTTGCCAACAAATGCTGAGGATAGAGCAAAGAGCGTGCATGTGAAATTTCTCCAGTTGTTCGATGTGCCTTTGGTACAGAGTCCAGGACTCACATCCATATAGGAGAGAAGGGATAAACACAGCTCTGTAGACTTTCAGTTTTGTGGAGATATGGATGTTGTGTTGCTTGAGCACTCTAGTATGCAACTGGCCTTGCTGATCCTGGAGTCAATTTCTTCGTCCAAAGACCCATCACTTGATATGATGCTTCCCAAGTATTTGAAGCTGTTTGCATTTGTCAACTGCGTGTTGTCAACAGTGATTTTTAGTTCTACGGGGTTGATATTTGGCACAGGCTGGTAAAGTACTTCAGTCTTGTTCAGGCTGATAGGCTGAAGATTGTAGCAGCATCTGAGAATTTGTTCAGCATCAACTGTAAATCACTGTCTTTGTGTGACAGGAGTGCACAGTCATCAGCAAAAAGGGTTTCTTGGATGACTGCATGGAGGCACTTCATCTGTGCATTCAAGCGATGAAGGTCAAAGAGAGAGCCATCCAATCGGTACCTGATATACACTGCATTCTTCAGACCCTGGACAGTGTGTGGCAACATGCAAGTGAAGAACAGATTAAACAGGACTGGGGCTAGCACATAATCTGTTTTACCCCTTTGGAAATGGCAAATGCAGGTGATGTATCATCATTGTAAAGAACCTGTCCTGTCATTTTGTGTGGAATAGCTGAATCAACTTCACGAATATCCTCAGGCATCCATAACATCTCAGGATGATCCAGAGAGCCTCCCTGTTTACAGTGTCAAATGCCTTTGTCAGGTCAATGAAGACAGAGGCTTGTTCTGCTTGATGCACCTCTCCTGGACTTGCCTCATGGCAAATATCATGTCTGCTGTACTCTGTTCTGGCCAAAAGCCACACTGTACCTCTGGGAGCTTCCTTTCTGAGACAATGACAAGTCTGTTCAGGAGAATGTGGGCAATGATCTTGCCTCCAATGGATAGTAGTGAGATACCCCTGTAGTTTCTGCAGTCTGATTTGCTTTCCTTATTTTTGTAGAGAGCCACAATGAGGGCATCATTGAAGTCATAAGGTATCTCCTCTGTGGACCAAATGTCTTCCAAGATGTCTTGGAACATCTGTAAGGCATTTGGTCCAGTGCTTTGTAGTTCTCAGCAGGAATGCCATCCTGTCCTGTTGCTTTATTTGAGTTCATCTGTGAGATCACTTTCTTGATTTCATCAGTAGAGGGAAGCAGGTCTAGGGCATCCAAGACTGTCAGCTGAGGAATCTGCTGTAAGACATCATGATCAACTGTGGATGGCCTGTTAAGTAGGTTGGAAAAGTGTTCTTCCCAGTGGTTTTTCAGTCCTTCCTGGTCTTTGATCAGGCTTGACCCATCAAATGACAGCAGGGGGGAACATCCTGATTTAGAAAGACCATAAACTGATTTTATGGCATTGAAGAATTCACTGGTGGCATGCACGTTTGCATAGTGTTCAGCCTGCTCAACCTTTCTCTGCCACCTCTCGTCCTGTATTCCTTGCAGTTCCATCTGTACTTTAGACTGCAGGTGTTTAAACTTGTCTTTCTTTGAGACAGATGATGGATCATTCTGCCAGACTGCATAAGCCTTGTTCTTGGGCTGGAGGGCTGCTGAAATGGTTTCATGGTTTTCATAAAACCTGTCTTGATGTGCCTGGGTTTTCAGTCTGAGTACAGTTCTTGCAGTCTGCATGATGACATCCTTAAACTGTGTCCACTTTTCAGAACAGGCTCCTACAAGCAGTAAATTGCCAGAGAGTTTTTCATTAAGTACATCTTGGAAACATTGGACTTGGCCTGGGTCTTGCAGCCTGCTGATGTTGAATGACTTTCTGACAGTCCTTGGTTACTTACATTGTAAAGGGGCTATGTGCAAGTTGAGGACCAACTGGACCAGCCTGTGATCTGTCCAGCACTTAGCACCTCATATGGCTCAGGTGATGGTGACGTCTTTAAAGTCACACTGACATACTATGACATAGTCAAGTAGGTACCAGCATTTGGACCTGGGATGCATCCAGGTACTTTTGTACTTGTTTGCAAATCTGAACATCGTATTAATGATGCATAGCTTGTGCTTGGCACATTTGCTCAGAAGCAGCAGGCCCATGTCTCCTGAGGACTCCTTCCCAAATGTCGCTGTCTGTTCCCATCCTAGCATTGAAGTTGCCCAGAGAGTTGGTGCATAGGCACTGACAATGGTGATATACCAGAACTTGCTGAGAGGAAAGCGGAACTTCATAATGTGTTCATTTATTCCAGTGGGTAGAGTAGAGATGTTCTTCAGCACAGCAGTTTTGATTACAAAGCCTACTCTGTGAGTCCTGTTGTCAGTCTTTTGTTTCTCTTTCAAAATAAAAGTAGATCCACTCACTGCTTCCTGTAATGAACTTTTTTCTGCCAGCTTGGTCTCACTGAGTGCAGCAATGTCAATGCTATAATGGTGAAGTTCGGCTGCTGTGAGTGCTGTTTGTAGGCTTTTACACCTTGTGTCTATCCAGCAAGGTGTAGATGTTCCAAGCTCTGAAAATGAGTTTTCTTTGATTTGTTTTTCTTGATACTTGACTGCTAAGGAGATGATCTGCAAGCTGCAGTTAGCTAGCCAGATGTTGTGGGGCAGGCAGTGTTTAGGGTACCTTTTCTAACCACCTCCCTCATGAGAGGGTGGGCAGTCCTATCTTAGAAGGGCTGCCCAGTCGCCTTGGATGCTGCTAGACATCTCTGCTGCCCTGGATACTGAGATGAATGACCACTGGCCCAAGGGCTGCCCACATGCAAGTTTGTGACTATAACTGCCAGTGGTCATCTCCACTGTTGCTTCACCACTCCCCATTGCCACAGGGCTCAATGAATTAGATTTGGACTGAGATGATTTGTAGATGAGTTGTAGATGTAGATGAATTGCACAACACAAACCTGTGCATGATGGAGTTTTAACTGGACAGCCATTGCACAAAGGCAGCCCCACTCTCTCGGCATAAGAGACCTCAATCCAGTGGCATGGAGAACTGTCATAGCTGGAGACCTCTCCTGCTGTAGTGGATGACCAGGACATCTAAGTGTCTTGTCGTGCTCTTAGTGCTCCACAACGCCTGCTTGGCCTGCCTTCTTGACCATTGATCAGTCTCCTCCACTCAATCTGCCAGGGCCAGACTTTACACACTGGGCTACACAAATCCCCTATCTCACTGAGAGTTGAAGACCTGTCAGCTACCCTCACCTGGTTTGACCCATCTGCCATAAAAGTTTACTGGGGTGTAGTTGCTGTGCGTGTTACAGCTATTTGGAGCCACAGGTGAGAGCTGAGCCCCAGATGGGGGCCAAAGATGAGTGAGCAGCCCTAGAAAGGGCACAGCAGGCCTCTCTACCAGAGGTGCTACCCCTCCCTAGACACCCCAATCACCCCTCCTGACTAGTACCAGGAAGAAAATTATCTTGATTTTTTTCCTACCAGCTCTCATTCAATTTTATGAAAGAAAATTTGTTTTAGAAATAACTTAAGAACAACAAGAACATTTTGGAAGCATTCTCCTGAGTGAAACGTGTTGTTCTTGTACTTATTTCTGAATAGCCAAAGGCAGTATGGGAATATGTTATGTTTCATAGTACAATCATTCATCCAGTGATCCCTCCCTGATTTTTCATCCTTACGTTAAATCTCAAAGAAGAGATAATAATAATAATAATAATAATAATAATAATAATAATAACAACAACAACAACAACAACCACCACCACCACCACCACCACCACCACCACCACCACCACCTTCCATTAGGGCTTTTGCAGCAGCTGTACTACAAACTGTTAGCCAATTTTTCATTCTATTAGTGTGTGTGTGTGTGTGTGTGTGTGTGTGTGTGTATTCTGTGCACAGAACACTTCTTTTTTTTTTTTTTTGCTACTCCTAGGACAAAATGAGTTAAATCCAGCCTGCAAATAAATAGTATGTGCAATTGCGATGGGTTGTTCGAGGCTGTATGAAGTCACTTCTATATTCCTTTCATATATAACATCCCTCAGAATCACACACACAGAGACACACAAATGCATAAACAACATTTTTAAACAGATAAAGGAGAGAGAGTGAAGGACATCTGTTGATCAGTAGTCTTGCCAGTCTATCAAGAGATCATTAAAAAGGGAAAGTGCAGTCCAAGATGTGTGTGTGTGTGTGGTTCCATAATGGGTTTTCATTTCTTTGGAGGCAAACAGTATATCGTACTCCTTTCGTTGTGCATGGCTGTAACTATGTTTTTAGCAGGCTACAATCTGAGTTGTTAGGCATCTGAGGGGAAAACAAGATCAATAACTTGTCACAGCAAGAGATATTTTACTGTCTTGCAGGGGGCTGTTATGAAGCCTTTGGAAGGGGAGTGGGAATCCCAATTCTCAGCTTGTCATTGTGCAATTGAGCGGGCTGCTATTAAGCAAGTTAAACAACTTTTTTCAGTAATTTAATCCTCAGATCATTAAGCACAAATGTCACTTTTTAGATGCACTTTAATGTTTAAGGGGGAAAAGAAAAAGGATGAGAAAAGAAGGGGAAAAAGCAGTGTATGAATTGTGCTCTTTGTTTTGGTTAGTTTAAAGCAAGTGACTGGTATTTTGCATCTTCATATGAATGCAGTTTAACATTTGAATTCTCAAGAGTGTTGCGATAGAAAGCTACGGAAAACAGCACAGAGCTATAAAACCTTTCCACTTCCTCATAATCCCTTACAATTCTTCACCTTTAACTTTTCACTGAGCGATGTCCTGATGCATCCCTGCTGACTGAACAGAATTGTCTTTATTACTAATAGCTTCAGCAACATAATAACCCCCACATCCCTATAATTTAATTAGCACAAGTAGCAATTAATTGTTTATTTCCACAATTGGCAATTTACATTCATACCATCTGACCTTCTAAGTTTAACAGTGCATTCTGTTTGGGACACTTTAAAAAAAAAAGGATAATGAACTTTCTTTTGATTTTTTTTTAAATTGGAACAATGCAGCTTACTATTCTGTTATTTGTGGCATTTTTATATCTGTTGTTTGCATTATGTTGATTCAAATTGTTTTTAGATGTTCTTAAATTTTGGTTGGCTATTGGAAGAAGGACTAAGGATGTGTGGCTTTTGAAGTTACTTGGAAATAAGAAGATCCAGCCTCATATAGTCATGGATTGGCATATTGAGAGATGCATCTGTCTATCTATCTATCTATCTATCTATCTATCTATCTATCTATCTATCTATCTATCTATCTATCCATCCATCCATCCATCCATCCATCCATCCATCCATCCATCCATCCATCCATCCTGTGTATACACATGGGCATCACATGTCCTTGATTACTTCTAGAAACCCTAAGCCTTTCTCTCATGATTTTGAGTTTTTGAGTTTTGATCCCCACCTTAATGTCTTCTACAGAGCCCTGGCATTCTGGGAATGTTCAGTGGCTTATTTATTGTCATATGTGTAGTGCAAACACTGAAGGCCAGTCAGTCTGAAGCATCCTATGCCTCATGTAATAATGGACCGTGCTTAATAAATGCAAATAAATAACCAAACTAATGTTGAAATGCTGGCAGATGTTTAACAAATTTCAGTTCACTGGGATTAATTAGACCACCAGCACAATTTAAGAAATCAGGCTGACCTGATTATCTTCTTTATTTCACTAACCCATTCTAGCTGACTGGTCATTCAATTAATTTGTGTAATATATCAGTGAAGTGAACTTTCTCATCCATGGGAGCATTTTGTAGACCCTTTGGAAAATGCATAATCATTGGTATGTTAGAAAGCTCATATTCAGCTACTTCTGCAATATTGCCAAAATGAAGACTAGAAGTGAATTATAATACCAAAGTTAGAAGAGAATATATTATTCACTTCTTGACAATTAGCCCCTTAACTTCATTAGCACAATTTTGGGTGCACACATTTTATTATCTTGACTTCTGTTATTCCATACAGTTCCTGGTTTCTTTTAGTTCAAGAGTCATAAGACTAACATAAAAACAATCCATCTGTTGTTGCTCACTGATGTTTAATTATCTAGGATGAGATTTGATATGACCAATCTCAAATCAAATCAAAGTGCTTCAGTTTACAAAAGCTGTGGCTATCTAAGATTGAGGATTTTCCCTTCAGAATCAAGTAGGCACTCTCATGAAATGGAAAGGATAAATGAAAAGTTGGCAAGGAATATTTGTCTCTCTTCCCCATAGTCTGTTTTCTCTTATTTGGAAATAAAGTACCATTTTCTTACAGAAGATTTTTTTAAATGTGTATTTATGTGCATCATGCCAAGTTAGCTACTCTGTAATTGAAGGGGGGGGGGGAAGTGTTAAAAAGTAAGAAGAAAAATATAGAGAAAAGTGTCAAATCAGTGAATGTCAAACCTGTTCTGTCTGTATGGAATACTTCTTGACTGCAGTACACTGGACTAAAAGTTATAGGCTTTTATAGAATGTCTGAAAAAAAAAAGACACCACTGCTTTAAGGAATCCATTTAATAAAGTTAATATGATTTTTAAAGCAGCAGTAACCTTTTTTTCAAGCTCAGTTGGAAGCTATTGTGAATAGCAAAGATGCACTGCTTGTGTGATGTCCAAAAAACTTCTAAGTCATGTTTGAGGTGTCATAGCCCTATTGCGCAGTATTTAGTCTCAAGGATAAAGGTGAGGTGGGGGAGCTTAGGAGAATTAAAGCTGATCCTTCTAAACTGAAAGCTGAAGGGTAAATCAGTGAATGATTAGAGTAATCTAAATCTGTGTTCAGTTTCTTATGCTTCTGGTTGAGCTGGGAAGTACCAAATATTGTATGGCTGTTTGTAAATGAAACAAAAATATAGAGCAACCATTTTTCAGTTCTTTGCTCCCAGCAGATAGTACGTTTGCACTTGTAAAAACTGCAAATGAGAGGTGCCTGAAAACAATGCTCTATAGCTCTGTTCACAAAGTGTAGAATCTAGGCCACATTTAGGCATTTGCTGCGCATATAATAATGTGGAAGCTCAGTGGGATAGACCGATAACGTGGAATACACTGTGGGAGCTCAACATTTACACCCAACTATTCCCCCCCCACCTCCCTCTGCCACTGTAGCTTTAAACAATCCTGGTGGGACATGCAGTCATATAAAATCCCTGATATGTAGACAGCATTGCCTGGTTTGATGCAGTCCCCCATGGCATTATTTGTAACCATGGGAGCAATTTGTGATAAAATAGTGAAAGCAAAAGAGCAGTACTTGTGGGTTATGATCTCAGTATGCAAAAGAGCAGGCTGGTTAGCAAAATTGCACACACCTGCACTGCCTCCCTCCCCTCCTATCTGAGCAGAGTTGTTTATAAAAGCTGCAACCTTGACACAGGTGGGGGAGGACACGTGTGCTTTGGAAACTCTGCGGAAAACAGAGAAAAGCAGCCGAATAAAAGAAGGCATTTTTCTTTCCAGGAGACTGGATGGTCCAGAGGAAAAAAAGTACAGAAGCAGAGCAAGGAAAAAATGCAAGTATAAAAGCACAATGTGGAAAGTTGCAAGTACTCTACATGGTGGCCAGTAACAGAGAAGAAATTCCAGAGAGAAAATAAGGCAGAATGGTGTTTGTAAGAAGAAAGCATTGTTATGGAATCGTTATCCAATAGAGTATAGTATAGAGGAAATACTGTAATTCTAATTTATTACTATTCAATTGTTAGCACAACAATTGTTATAGTAATAGTATTTAGCATAGGAATATAGAAAAAATAGTAAAAGAACAGAATATAGGATAGAGGCAATAGGAAGCACTCATATATAGCTTTGTAAGTGAAGGGCATTGTTTTGATACAATTTTACACTCTCTCATGATGTGTGGGCATGCATGTGATAGTGCACTCTATCTTATTTACAAAGGATTAACTTGCTTTGTAAAGAGCACAGCGTTTCTTTCCCCCACCTTATCCCTTTGTTGAATGCCTGATTGGCTTCTAAGGGAGCACAGCAGTCCCCCACCCCATTTCCTTAGAAGCAATTAGCCAGATGCCTGAAGCCATAAATTAGATCGGTACCAGGCAGAGAAGTTGCAACAAGAGAGGCCCTAAATTCCAAAGAAGTTAGGTATTTAAACTTAGATTCACCTCTTTAGGCCCACCTTTACTTTTCCCTGGGTCATCCCAAAATTCCCTTGTATGGATATGAGGGGATGTATTATCTGAAATATCTGAATATGCCTATAAAATCTTTGTTGCTTGCTTTGCAAGGTGTGGTTCTGGGCAACACTCCTTGAGCCATCCAGGTGGTTTCCTTGGCCAGTAAAACCTCTGTTAAAAGCCTCATCTCAAGTCTTCTTATTTGGCTTTACTGAAACTTGGGAAATAAAAGGTGCCATACATAAGTTTCACATTTCACTTTTATATCTTGGTTCTTTTCAAAATAAAACTTCTCCCCATTCCTCATTGGGAGATATATTAAAAACAAAACTGTCTAGAGTCCAGTGCTTTTGTGGCTTTTCTGAGTCTGTGTCAATCTAATTGGGTACAGTTTAAAAAAAGAACCCATGACACAGAATTAAAGATCTTATTGTTTGTGTCAAACTCAAAGAAACAAGCAGACATTTTTGAGTTTGGTGAAACATTACATAGATGATGTACATAAGAACATTTTTCATCTGGAGAGCAATGAGGCTCCTGAGGTTCCAAATCAGATTGAACCCAGCTAATGCTTAATAAAATAGGACAGCAAGGAAATGCTATGAGGGTGATGTTTTCTATTTTGACAATAGTGATCTTGATTCAGAGAATTTTTATTTCACCCCCAAGTATAATTGTACCAATTTTCATAAAAAGACAGAATTGGAAATACAGCAGGCATGTTACTTAAGTACACGGTGTACTCTAAAAAATTGGAGGTTTTAAAAAAGCCTGGCTGAAAATGTGATAGTGGGCTAAATAGTATGAGAGTATGTGCTTTCATTTATATGCACGGGTCCCAGACACTGTAACGGACAGTATTTGCTATCAGGGCTGCTTTTCCTATGAACATAACAATTGTTAGAGTGCCCCACTATCAGGAGATTAAAAGGGCAAAGGCAAAGAGGAGATTATTTTCTATTATGGCACCCATATTTTGAGCAGTTTACCAATGGATGTTGGTATGCTCTGATCCTGTTGGTTTTCTGGAAGTAGGTTAAAGCTGAGCTGTTCCAGAGGCACTTTTTAATTAGTTAAGATTGTGCTTTAGGAATTGTTTACATACTCCAGTTTAATATCATTTTAAATATTATTACTGTATTAATTACTGTTGTATTGTGGATGATTTTACAAACTACCAACAGTCACATAATTATGTGGTCTTAAAAAAAAATAATTAAATGATAGGATTTGCATTTTCCAGAGTAAATCACCATTTCTTTATTCCATTCTGTTTGTGTATCCTTATAAAAAAAAAAAAAAAGTAAAAAAAAAAATTTAAATTATCACTGAAATAAATTAACTACAGTGGGGCAAAAACATATTTAGTCAGCCACCAATTGTGCAAGTTCTCCCACTTAAAAAGATGAGAGAGGCCTGTAATTTTCATCATAGGTATTCCTCAACTATGAGAGACAAAATGGGGAAAAAAATCCAGAAAATCACATTGTCTGATTTTTAAAGAATTTATTTGCAAATCATGGTGGAAAATAAGTATTTGGTCACCTACAAACAAGCAAGATGTCTGGCTCTCACAGACCTGTAACTACTTCTTTAAGAGGCTCCTCTGTCCTCCACTCGTTACCTGTAGTAATGGCACCTGTTTGACCTTGTTATCAGTATAAAAGACACCTGTCCACAACATCAAACAGTCACACTCCAAAGTCCACTATGGCCAAGACCAAAGAGCTGTTGAAGGACACCAGAAACAAAATTGTAGATCTGCACCAGGCTGGGAAGGCTGAATCTGCAATAGGCAAGCAGCTTGGTGTGAAGAAATCAACTGTGGGAGCAATAATTAGAAAATGGAAGGCATACAAGACCACTGATAATCTCCCTCGATCTGGGGCTCCATGCAAGATCTCACCCCGTGGGGTCAAAATGATCACAAGAATGGTGAGCAAAAATCCCAGAACCACACGGGGGGGGGACCTAGTGAATGACTTGCAGAGAGCTGGGACCAAAGTAACAAAGGCTACCATCAGGAACACACTATGCCGCCAGGGACTCAAATCCTGCAGTGCCAGACATGTTCCTCTGCTTAAGCCAGTACATGTCTGAGCCTGTCTGAAGTTTGCTAGAGAGCATTTGGATGATCCAGAAGAGGATTGGGAGAATGTCATATGATCAGATGAAACCAAAGTAGAATGTTTTGGTCTAAACTCAACTTGTTGTGTTTGGAGGAGAGAGAATGCTGAGTTGCATCCAAAGAACACCATACCTACTGTGAAGCATGGGGGTGGAAACATCATGCTTTGGGGCTGTTTTTCTGCAAAGGGACCAGGATGACTGATCTGTGTAAAGGAAAGAATGAATGGGGCCATGTATCGTGAGATTTTGAGTGAACACCTCCTTCCATCAGCAAGGGCATTGAAGATGAAACGTGGCTGGGTCTTTCAGCATGACAATGATCCCAAACACACCGCCCAGGCAATGAAGGAGTAGCTTCGTAAGAAGCATTTCAAGGTCCTGGAGTGGTCTAGCCAGTCTCCAGATCTCAACCCCATGGAAAACCTTTGCAAGGAGTTGAAAATCTGTGTTGCCCAGCGACAGCCCCAAAACATCACTGCTCTAGAGGAGATCTGCATGGAGGAATGGGCCAAAATACCAGCAACAGTGTGTGAAAACCTTGTGAAGACTTACAGAAAACGTTTGACCTCTGTCATTGCCAACAAAGGATATATAACAAAGTATTGAGATGAACTTTTGATATTGACCAAATACTTATTTTCCACCATGATTTGCAAATAAATTCTTTAAAAATCAGACAATGTGATTTTCTGGATTTTTTTCCCCATTTTGTGTCTCATAGTTGAGGTATACCTATGATGAAAATTACAGGCCCCTCTCATCTTTTTAAGTGGGAGAACTTGCACAATTGGTGGCTGACTAAATACTTTTTTTGCCCTACTGTATATAAAGTAACAGTAATAAATAGCAGCAAACAAGCACTTAGAAGCATTAAGCCTTTCTCAGTCAAAAATGATTTTGTGGACTTTCTAAAATGTGGGAAAGAATGATAGAAACATTACCCAAAGGGAAGTTATTATAAAAGAATTGGACTGGACTGGACTGGACATTATCCTATATAAAGTAGAGCTACTGAAATTAATGGAACTAGTTGATTAGGACTAATTTTAACTTCTATTTATCTGAATGGTTTTAGAATTAGAGTTGAAAGTGGCCATTACGTTCAACCACCTGTTCAATCCAGGAATCCAATTTAAAGCATCCCCCACAAATAGCTGTTCAGTCTCCGCTTGAACACACCCAGGTGAGTAAGTTCACCATCTCTCTGGCTTGGTTTAATTATGTAACTGGTATTACTTCTAACATTCAACCAGAATCTGCCTTCCATTAGCTTAAATGCATTATTTCATGCCTGGATTCTGAAATGATGGAAAGCAAGTCTTGACCTTCTTCTGCATGATATTCTTTTAGGTACCTCAACAGTAAAATCGTACCTCCCTTCAACTGTCCTTCCTTAAGACTAACATATCCAGTTTCCTCAGTGTCTCTTTGTAAGACACAGGGCAGCTCCATAATGCTTTGTTACAGCCCTGCTCCTGTCCTAGGCTGATGCCACTGAACTCGAAGCCTTCTGAAGACATTTCTATCTAGACTGGGATGCATCTTCTTGTGCCAGAGAAGCACTTGCCAATCATTTTCCTTTCCCCAGGCAGCTCTAAATAGAGACAAAGAGAGACTTTACAAAGTCAAAGCATCAAAACATGTACATGTAGAAACACAATTGGCTATAAAATAAAGGTTCTTTTCTTGCATTTTGCCAAGTCTGACTTCTGGATCTCTACTGTAGCTATTGTTACCAAAGAGTGTTCCAAAAATGTAGTGGTTACAATATTCTTCTGACATGCAAAAGATCACTTGTTTGAAACCCAGTTTGTTTTTCAATTATTCTCTATTAATTTCTCTGCCTACTTTACTGCTTGCTTGCTTTTTTTTAGCAAATTCATCAGTGTGCTCATTCCTTGTTTTTGCTCTCACTTGAAATAGAGGGGTTTTATACCAGCTCCCAAATCTCACTGGTTTACCTGGGGCTAGATAAAAAACAATCAAAGCCAAATGTGCCAGTATTTCAATGGTGCATTAATGGAGTTATATATATAAAAAGCCCAGTGGAAAAGTGGGTAGTTTAGGGAAAGAAAAATAATAATTTAAATGTTTTATGTGTTGGGGACAAGGAGAGGATGATATTGTCCACTTCTGCCTTCCAGAAATGATTGGCGGCCCATAATTATGATGGGCCAATCTAGCACTAGGGATATGTCCTTAATTTCCTGTCCCTTATCATTTTCTTTGTCCTCTTTGTACCTATTCCACTTTGTCTCAGTCTTCCCTGAAAGGAACACTGTATTTAAGCTGGTCTCACAACTGCAAGAAAATGGAAGGTTAATCTCATTCAGGTATTATCCCATCCAGAATGCTTAACACTGTGAATGCTCATTTTCATGACATCATCCGCATGATAGCATCATACATTCAGTGTAACTATCTGCAGGGAGAAAGCCTGTGTGGGTGCTGAATATGCAATTCCTGCAGGAAGCTGATGTCACAACAGCAACATCAGCAAGGGACTAGGAGAGGTATAGAATGCTCATACCCTAAAGGGCTTCTTTCTTTCCAAGATTTGAAAACTCTACTATATATTGATGCAGTCTAAAACTACATTTGCATTTTAAGAGCCATGTCACACTGTTGACTAGTAATCAGCATATAATCAATGACTGGCCCTTCTCACATATATTATTAACAAGCTAGATTAGCCAGAGTACAAGGACTGTCTTATCCAACCACCCAAGGAGTACAGATATTTAATATGCTTGGATTAAATAGTGTTAGATTTTAGAACTCTGGACTCTTATTTTTTTTCTTATATAGTTTTTCTTCCTTAAAATATGTATCCATATGTAGCTATGTAATATTATACATAAATAATTGTTTTGTTTTTTGGATTAGCAAGGAATAAATAAAATAGAACCATGTTAATTTATTACATCAAATTTTCTGTACATTATTTTTTAAGAAAGCTGCCCCAAAGTCTGCATTTATTATTTTACTGTTGTTATATTCATTCTGAATACATCTTTCCTATGTGTGTTATTTGTGTCTGTACTCAGCTTTCTTAAATATTTTTGAATGTAATTATTTTCAGTGAATTCCTTTTCCCAATGTAGCTTTTTTTTCCAAATTATACAGTTTTTTTCCTACAGATATTTTCCCAAATATGCACATTTCTTTGCACATTTAGAAGCTGAGAAATATTTTAAACAATGCTAGCAGTTTGGGGGCTTCATGCTATGAAGTATATTTAAAAAATAACAAAGTAGGCATAGCCAGATCAGCACTTGGCCAAGGTGATAGTGAACATCCTATCTAAATGAAACTCTGAGCTTCCTAAAATGTAAGAATGGGGTACAGACATCCATCCATTCAGTGTCTAGGAAGCCATGAAATCAAACTCTTCTCAAGGCAGACTGCACCCAGAAGACACATACATTCATCAACTATAGCCATGGAATCTGAAAATCCTACTGTTTATTACTCTGAATTGGGATGGCATTGTCCTCCATCCCTGCTTCATCTCCTTTTGCACAGGGAAATCATGATCTTCAAGCAAAAACATTTTTTCAGTTACAAATTATTTAGGTTGGAATAGACTTTATCCAGGACAGTCTTGCTAAAGACAGATGAGATTCTGGAGGGGGAGGGGAATCCAGATGCTCTCTGCTTCAATATCCAGAACTAGGATTCTTCCTGGGTTGATTAAGCACACACACAGACAAGTGTCAGAACTTGGAGAAAGGAGGCAAGAAAGCAAGAGAAATGATATAGAATTACTTGGAACATTACTGAGAAACAACAGCACTCCATTGAGTTCTCTATTTTCACTGAAGCTCTAGGACTCTGTAAGCGCAGGTTCCTGCAGAGAACATGCCCTGGAGATTAAAAAGTTTTGGCTTCTTGAAACATAGATAATTCAGCCTGCATATTATGGCACCTAGCAATTATACCTGAGGAATTACCTGAATGCAACTACACTTGCAATATTACCTTTAGTGTAACTTCTACTGTAGGACGGGTACAGCTACCATCATATACAGTGCAGTATGTGAAGAAAAGAGAGCCAGTTTGGTGTAGTGGTTAAGACACCAGGCTAGAAACCAGGAGACTGGGAGTTCTAGTTCCACCTTAAGCACAAAGCCAGCTGAGTGATCTTGGACCAGTCACACAGCCCTAGGAAGGAGGCAATGGCAAAGCACTTATGAAATCTTGCCAAGAAAACTCCAAGGACTTGTTCAGGCAGTCGCCAGATGTCAAGATTGACTTGAAGGCACAAAAAAAGTGAAGAAAAGCAAATAGTCTTAGTTTACAATGGATTCCGCTGCAAGCTGTAATGACTTCATACAAATGCTACCATACTTGCCTGCATCCCAACATATGATGCAAGTATGTTTTGTCATTTGTCCCCACATGCCCTACCTGTGGATACCCACTGTAGCTGAGAAGAGAGGACCGAAAGAGGAATTTGCATAAGGGCAGGGGGGGCTGGAGGATAAAATGTGATTGGTAAAATATCCCCAGTTTGCTTATGACTTTCAATGTTTTTCTTTAGGGACAGGAGAGCTACAATCCTAGTTTGTAGCATGGAAAGACCAGTGATGGAGTAAAGCAAAGTGACCTGCTATCTGCTACACATACCATAACATGTAATGATGGGAATGGTATGTATGTATGTGTATGTATGTATGTATGTATAAATAAATAAATGTAGTTACTTTTTCTACTCTTGTTGCTGAATGAAGTCGATTTATTTACATTTCTCAATAAAGCAAGCTGTTTATCATGCAGTGAATTATTAACTTAGGCTGTCACACCCACAATATGTCAGTGGTTTTCTAAAAAAAAATTAAGGAAGAAAAAACTATAAAAGTTCAGTGATAGGCCTTAAAAAACAAAGTGGCTATAAAAACACTTCAGAAGATTTCTATCGAATTCCTTCAGGAATTTCAGAAATGTGGAAATGGAACTACTAGAAAGGTAAAAGACATTTTATTTGTTGAAACATATTGGATCATATGAAATGTGTAATATGGATGTTTGCTTGCAAGCTGTGAAATGTCCATCACAAAATGAGCTCAGCCTCTGCTGTTTCTGATTTTAGAAAAGGGTCAAGCTCTTTATATTCAGCCAGGTTTCAGTTCTAAGTGAATTGATAGGGATGAGAGAGAGAGAGAGAGAGAGAGAGTTCCCCTGAGTAGCCTCTGGGCAGAAAGGCAGGATGCAAATTATATACATAAATATGTGATGTATATAAATAAATATAGATACATAAGTAACACAGCAACAATATTTTGTGGATTTTAAAAAGTCTTTATCAGCAGCATATTTGGAGTGGTTTCAGTACTTCATCCATACCTATTCTGAATTCATGCTTTTCACTATTCAGTGTAATTTGACCACAAGGTGCCTTTTGATCTTAATTAGGAGCATCCTAATGTTCCTGATTGATTCATTAGCCCTACCGTCTCACCTTTTCATCTTTTTTAGAGCTTATGGAATAATTTTCATTCCCACCTTAGCTTGAGAAACAGGTATGCCATCTTTTTTTCCCATGTGGCTCTCAGCTTCAAACATCACAATATATTGATTGACTAATTCAAAAGCAACTGATCTGGACCCTTTTCTCGTCACCCCCACCTACTTCTTTGCCTTTGTTTCATCACTATTTGCAAATCACTTCTTTCACTGGAATACTTTGAACACTCAGCCTAATTACATGCGTATCTCAGCATTTCTGATCGCTTTTCTTTTACTGTTCCTGATGGAATAGGTATCTCCTGAATACAGGCATATCAGGAACAATAAATATCCATTAAAAAGGGGAATTATAATTAGCAATGAATTAAGTTGATTTCCAGGACAGCACAACTGTCATTGTGTTGTGGATACTTTATGCTGAAGCAACATCTCAAAAGCAAGGTACCTTTTAATAAATGCAGTGCATAGTAAAACAAATTGCCACTCAAAATAATGAACTTGAATAAATTCCAGTAATTAGTTGCACATGTTCTTAATTTGCACATGTCCTTTGTTCCTACAAAAATATCAACAATTATACAAATAAAGCAAATAAAATTGCAGTGTTTGTGTATGGGTGGGCAGATATTCTGGCAGAACAATCAGATTTAGAATGGAACCATTTCCCATGAATATTTGCATTTGATTGTCAGTGATTACTGGAAAAAGATATGTGTAATGGTATCTGCATATATTAATCCCCATTTCCATCATCTACTTTTATTCTTTTTCAACTTCCATTAGCTTCCTTTAGAGTTTCTTTTTTCTTGACTGTTTGCAAGTTCCTCAGGGCACTTTTTAATTTGTTTAACAAAAAAAAAAGACTCAGACTTCTTGGGTAGGGAAGGAGCACTGTAAACCTCTCATCTGGAAAAACTTCTGGAAAAAACACCTCTGATATGGAAAACTTCAGTGTGAGGACACACTCTCTATATTTGATCTGTATGTCATTCGGAGAAGAAATATTTAATTTTTCTTTATAGGGAATTATTTGTGTAGAAAAGAAATTCAGAAATCTAGATGTTGGTGATGGGTGGTGATTGGCCTACCCAAAAACAAAATGTAAGAACAAAGTATATTTCCAACTCAGCTCTAACTTTTCAAAAATTGTGGTTTTTCCAAGATTCTACTCATTTTAAAAAGTTATTCTGCCAAGTAATTCCACTTTGCAAAGCACAAGTTTTCTTTTATGTCATGGCTGAAGTTTCTCCCTCTCTCTTGGAGGAGGTCTTAAGCTGGAGGCAGTATGGCCTGCCAGAAATGAGTGTTTTATTCATGCACTGGGGAGTCATGTGGGTTACAAGACTTGGGATAGGCTACATTATTCTTATTCTTGATTACATGTCATCAAATCATTGTTGACTCTTACCAACCACATAGATTTTCTCCATTACAATCTATCCCTAACCTGGTCTTTCAGGTCTTTTAACAGTGCACTCATCACTGCTTTAACTATCTACCTTGCTGCTGGTTGCCCTCTTCTTCTCTTTCCTTCCACCATTCCCAACATTACAGCCTTCTACAGAGAGCTGCATCTTTGCATAATGTGTCTGAAGTAGGGTAATTTGGTCATTTGTATCTCGGGTGAGAATTCTGGGTTGATTTGTTCCATGAGCCAATTGTTTATTTTCTTGGTTGGAGATAGGCTACCAGTGAGACTAAAAGTTTTCCTAATGGGAAGAGAGGATGAGAAGCAGGAAGAGAAGGAAAAACAAACAACAAAAACGGTGAACAAATCTGTGAAAATAAAAAAGACCCACCTAGTTCTCATGCTCCAAAACATTTAACTTCCCATATTTGAGTGGTTTTCTATATCAGTTCTATCTTCCCTCTAGCTGCCATCTACTGAAAACTACACAATTAAAATCACTGAACTAAGTAACTTGCATTGCTTTAAATATCCATGGAAAGAACTCAAGCTGGGTAGACGTTCTACTAGTAAAAATTTATCATAGTCCCATTCTGGTTCTGTAGTTTGCTTGAACCATTTTATCTACTCAGGTGTGTTTTCCTGCTTCTGCTAATACAGGCAAACATTCCACTGGCATAGTTCTGTTTTGACAGAGAGCTGCTAATTTTGGCTGTGCTAGTTGAACTTCTGCCTATTTATTGCCAGCTGCTACTCAAAATGCAGTAAATCTACCCATCCAAAGGATGGGGAGGAGAGATAGAAAGCAGCTAATTAATTGGTATTGCATGTATGTGTGTGCAAAATCCTGCTTCTATCTCTATGGATAAACAAGGGACGGGTATGAAAAAAGAAATTGAAGCAAGAATAGCTGCCATATGACCAACTTTGAATCAAATAATTAACATACTCCAGCTCCTTATGAGCAACAGGACACTAAGAATCATAGAATTTTTTTTAAAAAAATTTTTTTATCTCATGCCTATCTAACAATGTTTAAGCTAACAATGTTTAAGTATACAGTACATGCATACACAAGTTTAAAAATATACATTAAAATAGTACTATAATTAATCATCAGTTAAAACTCTGCAAAAAGAGACACTGTGTATGATTTTATAAAGCCAGAGAGGGTGGGGATCAAATGCAACCCCCAAGGAAATGACAAAGAAGGACCTCAGTTGCATGCCAGAAAACCAGACCTCAAAAGCCCATTCTTGCAGATCTTATTGGCTGAGCAGATGTGTAACAGAGGACACAACCTCTCAGGTAGCCAAGCTCCAATCCATGCAAGGCGGTCAAGTTAACACCACTTGAAATTGTGGCAGTCAGTGCAAATCTTTCCATTCAGGCATCATGTGGTCATTGCTCCTTGTACCAGTTAGTAATATGCATATTTATGATATGTATCAATATGCTACCTTTTGTACCAGCTGCAACTTCTGTATACAGTATTTTTCAAGAGTAGCCAGACATAAAGGGCATATAACTAATATGGATATTACCAAGATGTGAAAAACCATCCCTAAAAGTGATCAACTTAGGAAGGATAGAGTCTGTTGCAGTAGCTATAAGTGAAAATACGTTCTTCACCATAACAGCCACCTACAAATCCCATGATAGCGGAGGATCAAACATTCACCTGTGCTTACACACGGAGGGCAAGTTCAGCCAATTCCAAAGAAGAGTGATCCTCAGTTCCTGAGCCCAGTTTCCTATTATCCAACAGCACCACTGTTTTGGGGGTAATTGTGTTTCTGGCAAACTTTTCTTAAAGAGACAGGCAGGTTTTCTCTAAAAACAAATCTCTGAAAGTGCCCAGGTGCATTTTGGAGAAGAATGACAGAGCTCCTCTTAACAATTTCTTCAACTTATCGAAGAAATGTATTAGCTTCATTTCAGAATAGAAGAATATGGGTCTAGCTTTCGAATCCTAAGAATGTGAAAATGAAAAAGACAGCATTTATCTATATCTAGCCTAAAATTCTTACGGTGACATTGGAACAGGTTACATGGTTATCAATGAGCTAATGGCAGAATTTGCATAACATACTAAGATAGGTTAATTTTAGCAGTTTATTCAATTATCTCGGTTGACTTCAGTAAACCATAAATTACTGGAGAGTAATTTATATTGGATAGATCTGCACCCACAGAATCATTAAAAAAAAAAAAAAAAAAACTAACTAAAAACTAACCTACATTTGTATGTTGTGCAAACAAAACCAAATGTTTGCTGTTCCCAAAAAGTTATAATGTTATGTTTAATATTTAAAGTAGAAGGTAGTGAAATCCTAAGCATACTTGCTTTGGAACAGAGATACACTGAATATTCATCAGCTTAAATATTTATTCTTGTATACTTGAAGAGATTGGAAATTATGCATGACAAATACTTTCAACAGTCATTCTATGTTCAAACTAATCCAATACTACTGGTTTTTGGTTTTTTTTTTTTTTTACAGTAACATCTTGATATTGTTTTTCTCTCTGGTGCTTATTTTACTTCCAGAATTAGGTGCCTGGTTATATCCATCCAATCAGGAAAGAATACTACAGTATATTTGATATGAAGATGCCACTGCAAGTCTTTTTTTTTTTTTTTTTTTAAAGAATCAGTTGTATTTGGCCGTGCAATTAAGTGACTGAAAGCAAGAAAGAGCAATTTCAATCTAGGGCAGCAACAGAAATTCAAGTTAATATGCTATGATTTTTTTCAAAAAGGGTGACAAAGTAATAATTCATAAATGTTTGCGCTTAGTTTTATTTCAGAATAAATGAACAAACTCATTCCCTTTGCATCATATCATGTAAGCAAGCCTGTAGTGAGTTAATCTGTGTTTGGTTAAACTAGGGCTTCAGATATATTAAAATCAGGCTTGAATTTAATCTTGACTCTGTTTAGAGCTAAGGTTATGCTCTCAGGAATAAAGGAAACTAAAGCCTCCTTAAACCCTTCCAATTTATGAGTTTCCCCTTCATTTTTCTTAAAATTGCAACTATTGTAACCGTAGCAACATACTTTCCATTAATTTTCATAGATCATGTTGTTTTCATATGTAAGCATTTCCCATTAATCCTTTGAATAACTTTATGCCTATGAGTCCCTTTACAAATACCAAGGATCAGAGGAGCCAGGGGGGATGGCAGAAGTGCCATTGTGTATGTCATGTCATCAATTACATGCCTGTGTCATTTTGTGACATTATGATGTCATGAGGCAGTGTCATTTTGAATCACTGTGGACTCTGTTGCATGCCTTTTTCAAGGATTCACGGAAGCTGCTATTATCATGGAGTTGGATGATGAATTAAGATGCTAAGAATCCTTAATTCCCATGAATCTTTATGCCTAGGGTTAAGGGGTTCCTTTTTATTCTTGATTGGGAACAGAAGGTCAGCTTTACAAGCATCAGACTAAGCCATAACAAGGCAGGCTCAGATCTCAAAGAAGTTTTATGAACTGCGAAAGTTTGTTTCTGACCTCTTTCTTCTTGTGTTCATCATCAGACTAGACAGATGTTGCTGCTAAGACTAATTCTAACATTTATTGTACCACTTTTTTCATTATATATGTGTGGATAGGAATTTCTAGTACCAGTAATCATAAGTTAGATACATGGAACTTTCCTGCTCCAACAAGGCATTTTTCTAATCTTGATTTAGAAAATTAAGAGTCAAGATACTGAACTTTTGATACTGCAGAAAAGATATTTTTCAGATCCAGATACTGCAGAAAAGAATTTTTTATATTTCAGATTTGCCACTGCCCAGAGTCACCCCACAGTGAGATGGGTGGTGACAAATTTGGAATATAAATATTTCTTTTCTGCAGGACATCAGCAATCATCCCCTTCTTTGGTGGAGGAAACAGAAGATTATAACAAAAGATTATTGAAAAACTTAAAACTCAGTTGTAACAAACCAGCAGGGGAAAATGTGGATTTTCTTTTAGCATTATCTGTAACTTTTCAAAACCATCTTCTTCCATGTAGCATGCTTCCGAAGACCAGGAAGACTTGCATGACAATTGCCAGCTCTTTCTGCTATAAAAATTGAAACAGTGTACTGTGGCTGTGATTTAGGAGACCAATTTAAGAAGAAAAGACTCACAGCAGGATATTTCATCCAAAATTTTTTATTAATAGTCATAAAGGCAACAAAGCCCGTGTGAATATATTACATCAGGGATTCAACCCCACTTGCCTTTAGAATGTTGAGATGCACACCTTGGCAGCACCTTCCTATTTCTAGTCAGGAAAGGTGGTTCTAAATATTCCATAAATAAATGTCCTTGAGTCAATTGTGGCTTGTCTCTTCTGCAGTGGGAACAGCTAGAAAAAAAAGACATAAAGGTTGCGCAGCCTAAGCATAGGTCTTCATAAATGTACCTCTTGCTATACAATCTCACTGTTTATTTGGATCAAGCATCATCAATTTACTTTTTTTTTTTTTTAGTCATAAGCATAATTGCTTAACAGGGTGGAATTTCTTCTCAAATTGCTGCGCATACAAATGAAACACTATGTAACTGCTGTGAATTCTCTTTAAGCTTCTGGAACCTGAAACTACAGAACCATCATCTTGCTTTTGAATTACTTTTAATGGAAATTGGGCTAAATTAAAAAAAAAAAAGATTTAGAAATTACAAGAAATATATATTGTATTATACACAGATAGCTGTGGCTTGTCAAATAAGCTATCTATCTATCTATCTATCTATCTATCTATCTATCTATCTATCTATCTATCTATCTATCTATCTATCCATCCATCCATCCATCCATCCATCCATCCATCCATCCATCCATCCCTGCTTTCCTACTTAGTAAAAGAAGCTATAAAGCCATTAATATGTATTAAGAAAACACATCAGTCAACCATCAATAGTCAAGTTAAAAGTGAAGAATCAAAGCAGCAGATGAAAACATGAGGAAGCTAATAACCAGGAAGGAATGAGACTGAATATTTTAAAAATGAAAAGAGTACCAAATAAATCAAAGGAGCATAAAACAGAGAAAGAAAGTTTGCTGTAACACAGGGTTTTTTTCCCCCAGCGCCCACAAAGAACAAAATGAGAGCTTGATCTCTAAGTACATGAAGTTCTTCATATTGGATGCTACAGTGTTGGAAAACCATGTATACAGAAATAACTGAGTCATTTCTCAGAGCTATGGAAGTTAGGCTACAAGGTCTGGGCTGTGACTCTCCAGGGAACTACTAGATCCTCTGGATGGTTGCTGTGTAGATATATCAGCAAAAATTCAGGTTTTTTTGTATCCTTTTGCCACCCTCTAAGGGTCACCTGGAGTTTTGCAACATTGAGCAGAATATGTTCAAGGAGCTCCATCACAAGCTGAGAAATGGCAACAGCTGGTAACCTATAGCCAAAGCCTTTTTTGTAAGAGCAAAAAGCCAACAGTTGGCATCTTTATCATTACATTACTCAGTAAAAGAAAGAAGTGTAGCAGCACACAAAATGGTTTATGTTGATATCTATTTCTTAGACAAGGAATTGTTAGGGATGAGCCATACATTAAAAATCAATCTGACCCTTTTCCTTTTCCGCTCCTTTCCTTCCTTTCCCTAACTAGTTCATAAAGTATGCCCTGAATCTGATGGGTGCTTGAGGCTTGTTTCTATTTCTACTTTGAATTGACTCAAAAGGTGTCCAAAGATGTGACTAATATAGTAAAAAAAAAAAAAAAAAATACAGATTTTTTTTTAAATGTTCTCTGATGCAGGTGAATTGGGAAGGGAAGGGAAGGGAAGGGAAGGGAAGGGAAGGGAAGGGAAGGGAAGGGAAGGGAAGGGAAGGGAAGGGAAGGGAAGGGAAGGGAAGGGAAGGGAAAGGAGACTTATTTAAAATGAGATCTATGATTCATACTGAGTCCAATCCAGCTCCAATAATGTCAATAGGCATTTTGCCTTTTCTGTCAATGTGAGGTGAATTACATGCCCATAAGGCCCAGCAGAATTCACACTAGTGGAAGCAGATATTTTTATAGCTACGCTATCAAGACTTTACTAGACAACCTTGCTGTTCTGCTTTTTTGAGTAGCATTTCCCAGGACCTTGGTTATCTCTCTTAGGTAGATTAATAGCACCATGGTGAGAGAGAATTTATTTTCTTGGATTTAGACATTCCCCTGACTCTTTTGACAGCAGATATAGATGAGTCTCATCCAACTTCCTAACTGAGAGCAAGCTTGTTTCTATGTCACTAATGACATTACTGTTTCAAGATGAAAGCCAAATTGATCTTCTGGTATTAGCAGAGAGGGAGAAGGAGAGGGTATATCTAAGCCAGTTAGTGAGAAGGATATTTACATCTCAAACACATTAAGAACATTTTCCTTCAGAGCTTTTGAAGTGCAATGTGTATGTAAATACAGACCCTCCAATGTTTTCATCTTCAAATGAACAGGTCTCTCTTAATATTTCACTCTGAGATATTACCTTCAAATAACTTTGGTGTCTGAGCTCCATACCAAAATGGCATGCAAATCAGAAGGTGCCAAAACTTGATCAAAAGTTGATACATTACCTTACTAGCTTAGAGTTGGTAGTTTTCAATGTATATATATTCAAAGAGCCTGACTGGGGCTTCAGCATTGTATTTACAGCCACCTGGGCATTTGTCCTCAGTGTCTAGTATTTTGAAGGACGGTCCCTCTGAAATGGGCAAATCAATATGACCTGTATGGCTGGGGTAAGGAAACTCGTATTTAGCAAAAGTTGAACCTTTGCATGTTATGGGAAGAAATGATATGTTCCTTGCAGTGTTCCAGGTCAGAGCTAGGTCCAAATTGATCTTAAGAAAGGCAATCAGTTTACCTCTTGTGTCATTGTCCCCTCATAAATAAACAACACATTGTGTCAGAAGCAAAGTTGGATTCCTGTGCAGCTCTGATGACATTGCTAGAGACTCAAGTTTGACAAAAAGAAAAAAATAAGAAAGAAAGCCAGTTTGGTGTACTGGGAGGCCATGAGTTCTAATCTTCCCTTAGGCATGAAAGTTTGCTGGGTGACTCTGGGTCTGCTCCTTTCTCTCAGCCCAACCCACCTCACAGGGTTGTTGTTGGAGGGAAAATAGAAGGCGGGAGTATTATGTCCATTGAGTTGTACAAAATAAAAGGTGGGTTATACATTTAATCAATAATATTAGCATGCAACTTGTTAACAGAAGAAGGTCTTAGTATTACTGCATATTCAAACCATAGAAAGTCAACACAAGGCTAGAAAGCCATTTTCAGCATTACTAAGCAGCCATTAGAGAAGAGCACCCTCTTTCGTGTTAGCTGAAGAGTGACAGCCCTATTATTAAAAAAAAAAAATGCTCTAAGGCTACCGACAGAATGGCAATACTATCCACAAAGATTTCTGTTGTACTTGATAGCAATTGGCTAACAAAGAGAACAGGTAGAAAATAGCACCTTTCCTGACAGTAGTTGGAGTAGATGTCCTTTATTAATTTATGTGATCAGTTTATATACATCAAGTGATGCTAACAAGGGTTAAAAACATCAAAAAGAAAGAAAGATAGGGGAGAGAAAGGAGGGAGGAAAATGGTAAAATAATACATAAAGTACATAAGGTAAAATATGTGCCAGGGATGAGACCCATGGCTGATATCATACAGTTAGCACATGGAAATGAATCAGGTCTTCAGGACCTTCTTGAAAGCCAGGAAGGATGGGACCAACCAAATTTCAGGACAGAGGTTGTTCCATGGGTTAAGATGGAATTGTTTAATTGATGGGACCCAGAGCATGCCAGCCCTGTCAGATCCTATAGGGTGGGCAGAGACAACTGGATGCAGACATCCCACAAATAACCAGACCCTATGCCCTGAAATGTATGATACAGTTACTTCCAACGTATATAATATGTTTACATTCACAGATGAAGAAAGAAAGAAATTTAAAGCCATACAGCAGAAGTTTGAAGCTGGCCTACTATGTGCCATGAAAAATGTAACATTGGAAATATTTGTCTTCAGATCACATCTACAGAAGAGTTGAAGAATCTCTAACAGGTCTGAAAGTAAGGAGTAAGTCTTGTGACTTTGGTTTTTGACAGAATTTTTGATCAAAGATCAAATTGAAGCGTAATGAAACATGCAAGAATGCTTACTTAGGTAAACTTGTCTAGAAAATGCTATTGCAGTAGAAATCATTCACTTGCAATTGAAAGGTATGGGATACCGCAATGATATTACTCTGATATTGGCAGACCTTCATGCAATTGGTCAGGAGACCAGCTAACTCTAGTCGGAAAAGCAGCAAGCAAAAAAAAAAAAGGCTTGGAAATAGGGAAAAGTATATTTAAACAAGACAGGATGCAATAGGAAGCATAACTATAAAGGATGTCCAACATATCTGTAGAAATGTAACAAGTGTGGATATTATAACAATGTGCCTAAAATGTGCCAAACTCCAAAAACCAGTCAAGAAATAACAACAGAAGTGCCGAAGGAAACTGAGTCTAAAGAAGATAATTTCTTCATAGGCTGAATAGACGTAGACTAGA
The DNA here is from genome assembly GCF_059951505.1 of Python bivittatus. Lineage (NCBI taxonomy): Eukaryota > Metazoa > Chordata > Lepidosauria > Squamata > Pythonidae > Python > Python bivittatus. The sequence goes on from NW_028277113.1 coordinate 6,625,728, forward strand.
AGGGCCATCAGAAAAAAGTCTTGACTGAAATAATATCCCCCAACGGAATGTCCATGCCTTCTAAGATTGATGCTGGGAGGCAAATCAGTCTAACAGCTGAAAGCGATTGCATCAGACTGAAGCCTAAACTAGACCTTTGTCTAGTATCCATGTGTCCAAGCTGATCTCAACAAATGCAGTAACTTTGCCTCTTGTGTCATGGCTGCCTCATAAATGAAATAATATAGCTAATAAGTTTTTACTTGAACTATCATCTATTAAAACCATCTGGGTTAGAGGGACCAAGGAATTCCATATGTTAACTGGCAATTGTGTGAAAGAGAGTTTTTGTGTTCTCTGTCCTGAAGTCGCTGCATTCCTTTAATGGGGCTCAGTCCACACAAGCAAACTCTCAGTGGCTACTTGCAGGAAGCCCTGGGTAGTGCATAACGGATATACCCATTCCCATCAGCTTTTTGTGTAATAATTCAGTATCCATGCTCCATTTTCTCATACTGCGCCCATCTCTTGCTGTCTGTCCCAGATATATGTAAATTTTCCACAAAGTGTGGTACCTTCAATCTTTACTCTTCCCATCAACAGCTCCGTTCAGTTCTTAGATTTACTGCACAGTCCGTTTTTAAAGTTTAAGCAGTTGGAATGTTTGCAACTTTGCAAATTGGGGACAGCAACTAAATCAAGAGATAAACCCATGCCCTTTAAATTTATCAAATTCCCATTTCTAAAGCATCTAAATGAAAACTGTGTGACTGAACACAGTTTCCATATATGCCTATAACCTTCCTTTAGATCTTGTTGTTTAAAGTGGGAAGAGTGTGGCAGTGAGTTGACAGGGATGGCATGTGTAATCCTGCAGCATAGAAAGCAAAAGTTTCTGTTTTGCTGGATATCTGCATGCTTTGTGGTTTCTTTTTCTCTCCATATGGATAAGTGCCCTATCAGATTATCAAAGGGTGACTCAGTAAAACAAGTCATATAATTATAGCTGAGCTATCCCTAAGACTTTGATTGATTTAAACAATTTTGCTAGTCAATCCCATTTGATAACAGCTTGACTTCACTGGGGAATGACCTTTGTAGACAAGATAAAATAATTTTTCCGTGTAGATCACAATCCAGCAAGTTGGGATGCACGTAAGAAAGGCTGTGTTTTGCAAAAGAAAAGCTGAAAGAAAAGCAAGGGTGGATACAATATAAGAGCATTTTCAGTGAAGTTTACCAGTCAATATACAAAGAACAATACAAGTGGCTGAAGAGGTGGTGGAACACCACCTGTTTATGACTTTCACCAGTCTCATCTGTCTTTTCCACAAACATATTTCCACTGGTCAGAATGGATCTCCATTTTGTATCATTCTGATGCCCTTCGAACAGTCACTCATGCCCTTGTTATCTCCCAGATAGACTACTGCAATGCGCTCTACATGAGGCTACCCTTGAAGAGTATCTGGAAGCTAAGGCTGGTCCAGAATGCAGCCGCACAGGCTATTGTTGGAGCCCCAAGGAGGGCCCATGTAACGCCTCTGCTCCGCAAGCTGCATTGGGTGCCAGTTTGCTTCCGGGTCCAATTCAAGGTGTTGGTTATCACCTTGAAAGCTCTACATGGCATGGGACCAGGTTACCTAAGGGACCGCCTCTCCCCTATGACTTCAACCCATCCCACCTGATCACACAGAGAGGGCATGCTTCGGACCCCCTCAGTGAAAGAACTTTGATTAGCAGGGTCCAGAAGGTGGGCCTTCTCTGCGGTAGCCCCCACTCTTTAGAACATTCTGCCCCCAGAGGTGTGATTGCCCCCCTCACTCCTGGCCTTCTGTTAAGACCTGGTTCTGCCACTTGGCCTGGAGGGAGGAGGGAATACTTCAAGCATGAGGATGGCTAGCCCCATAGAGGCCTTCTGTCTTCAGCCTCAGATTTTTCATTTTCTTGGACTCTCCTTCCCCTTTTTAGTAATGTTTTTAAGTGATGTTTCATGTATTTATATATATTTATGTTTTTAATGTTTGTTGTGAGTTGCCCAGAGTTCCCCCATTGGGGGGAGATGGGGAGTTAAAAAATTAAACAAACAAACAAACAAATCACACAGAACTAACAAATTAGAAACACACACATACTGTACATAAGCATTTGTGATGTGGGATAACTCCGTGCAATCTTTTGATGTGTATTTTACTAAAAATTATCACCAAATCTAAAAGGAGCTCATGCAGAACAGTCAAAGCTTTGTATGTAATATTTAACGTGTATATATCTTGCTGGGATGTGGTGTGCAGTAACATTCCATGATAATTCTAGGAACAAAAAGTCCAGCTCTTCTCTCCTATGCAACTTCTTCTATACAACTGCTCCCCCCAACACTTGATTCTAAACTGATCCTCCATAAAGCTCAACTTCCATAGATAGTTTGGGAGCTCAGTGATTAATCTTTTTGATGTTTCATAATACTCATAAATACATTGGGGAAGGGAAAGAAGCGGATTTATTAGATTTGGTAATGGCAGATCTGCCTCAGATCAGAAAGACGTTTTGCATTCGGTTATCTATCAGCTGCTCTGATCACAGTGTCTTGAGGGAAGTGGCCATATTTAACTATTTACTCACCATACTGTTTCTCTCTCCTACTTTTAGAAGAAATTCTGTGTCTGTCCTATTGTGTAACATATACACACATATGTAAAGTTTTTATATTTCTATCCACTTTCTACTAATTTCAATCTACTCATGAAGCAACATTGTTATTTCTTGCCACCTGCCTTTCCCTTTGCACATTTGCACACTCTCACAGACACAGACACACAAACCCATTTTGCCATAAATATTCTTCACTGTAGGACAATTCTGTCTTAAAAATTAAAGCTATGGGCACTTGAGGAATATATATATATATATAAAAGTTCAAATACACCAGTCTGAAAAGTTGGCATGTTTCTTCCTCTTATAATGTCCTAATTTACTCAAAAATTATGATAAAAATTATCATCCTGTTTTGATAAAACCTAAACATACTTTAGCTGTTTATATTTTCGATGTCAGATAATGAGAGGACAGGCAATAGGGCTTTTTTAAAAAATTGGTTCATGCTCCATAATTTAGGCAAATTAAACTCCTCTGAAGCTGCAGAACAGGTTAGCTACTGCTGTAGAGCATAACCATAATCTTTAGATGATAGGACTCACTGCTAATAATCTGTCCTGTACAATATAATACTTCCCAAAGTAAACCTAGCATCGCCTACATGGTACACAATGTGATTAGTTCTGTAAAAACCGGGAAGAAGTTTCTCAATACACCATTGTTGGTAGTTTGCACTCTTGTTCCAGAAGTTAGGGAGATCAGCCCTATCTGAAGAAGTATTTAGAGACCCATGGAAGAATTGAACTTCAGGATCACCCTCTCCTATTTGTGAAGAAATCAGCACATTTTGGGTTAAAAACACAAACCCAGACACAAAGTAACAAAGAGAAAAATGAATCAAAATATTATGCATACATACTATCCAAATTCAGTATGTACTATCCTGAGAATGGAGAGACTCATCTTAAATCAACAGCAGAAACATAACTGAATAAGCAGTAACTCACCCACAGTTAGGAGCTGAGATTTGAAGTAGTCAATCTGATGTCAGAATCTGTCAGTTTAGCTTTCTCCTTAAAAAAACAAGCAAACAAACTCTTTTTTCCCATTTCTTAAAAAATGGTAAGGGGTTTAAATTCTTATGGAAAGATGAACTGAATTAAACTCTTAGTCATTCTTAACTTTCAATTCATATGCACATTTTTTCCAAACATAGCACACTAAGTAATGAGAAAAAGATTGGCTTCTGTTCTTCCTCCAAATATTTTATAATCTGTTTTCTACTGTAGTCCAGTTAGTATTTGGCTTGGGAAGTAAAGGCAAACTATGTACCTACTGGATCAATTTCAACATGACTTTCAACCTTAATCCTGATGAGTAAAATAGAAATAAACACTTATGTAGGGTGATCTGATTACTAACGTGATCATGGTTCCATTTGTGCACAATATTAAATAGCAATAAAGTCTTCCATGCATGAGTTTTAGGTTTTTGTTCCTCCCCTTCCTCTCTCCTCCTCTGAAATAACCAAGCAGAACAAAAGTTTCTGATTATATTTTCAGTTAATCACAATTTCTAATTGTTCTGACTCTGAAACTCTGGTTCAATTTAGCTAGGATATATTGAAAGATGCCAACGACAAACCATGGTTGAGTAGTTATAAGCCATACTGCTAGTATAGTAGTCTGTCTGTCTCTCTGTCTCTCTGTCTCTCTGTCATCTAAGACATCTGAAAAATCCAAAATGTAGAGAATGGGTTATAAATGACATGTGAAAGACAAATCTGTCAGTGCACAATAGAGAGACCTGGGTGTTCCAGGGATGAAGGCTAAAAAGCCAATAACTGTTAAGGTAATAATTGCTTCCTGGCATAAAGGAACTGAGGTATTTCTTAGGCCAATAAGGAGGTAGTGAAATCTAACCTGAGTAATCTCAGTACTCAGTTAACCTCTGCCCATTGCCTAAATCCTGAAGAGATGCTAAATCAGCTTTAAAAGGTCTTAATAGTGAGAGAATGAAAGATTGAAGGCAAAAGGAGAAGAGGACGGCAGAGGATGAGATGGTTAGATAGCATCACTGAAGCAATGAGCGTGAAACTGAGCAAACTCAGGGAGGCAGTGAAGGACAGGAAGGCCTGGCGCGATATGGTTCATGGGGTCACGAAGAGTCGGACACGACTTAACGACTGAACAACAACAATAGTGAGAGAATAGTACACAGTTTAATGATCCTAACTAGCACCAGTCAAGGTTCCTGGTTCTGACATCACAAGAAACTACAGTTAGTTGAACATGGAAGACTTTAAGAGGATGAATAGGGGGCCTAGGGAATTTCTCTGATCAAGCACTACTCCACAAATATATACTTGAAAGGATTCACTCTGCAGTGTTATCTCCTATGTAGAGAATAAACACCTGTCTGTACTGTTCCAGACTGATTTCCAGTTTATTATAATATGCTGGGGCTCGCTCATTCCTAGTGAGTAAATGCAAAGAATTAAATGCAAATGTGTTAGAAGACCTAACTCCTATCCAGGAAACTGAGAGGATCCATACTTATTTTATTTATTTATTTATTTATTTATTTATTTATTTATTTATTTATTTATTTATGCGTGCATGCATGCATGCATGCATGCATGCAATTTATATAGCATTCCATTCTCCTTAAAAGCATTTACCTTATATTTTGTTTATAGGGAGACAGCTATAAACATGTTTGGCATGTTGTAAGTAGCGAGTTATCTTCAACTATTCTTTCTTGATTCTTTAAGAATATGCAGCTTAAAAAAATTCAGAACTTATAACAATAGTAACTTAAAAAATGAACCTGTCATTTCAGAATATGCTTACTGTGATCAAGTTATTCCCTTGGTTGTATGTTTACCAGCAGCAAATATCATTGTCATTCATTTATGTATAGAATGTGCCTGGCTAGACTTTAAGAGGATGAATAGGGGGCCTAGGGAATTTCTCTGATCAAGCACTACTCCACAAATATATACTTGAAAGGATTCACTCTGCAGTGTTATCTCCTATGTAGAGAATAAACACCTGTCTGTACTGTTCCAAACTGATTTCCAGTTTATTATAATATGCTGGGGCTCGCTCATTCCTAGTGAGTAAATGCAAAGAATTAAATGCAAATGTGTTAGAAGACCTAACTCCTATCCAGGAAACTGAGAGGATCCATACTTATTTTATTTATTTATTTATGCATGCATGCATGCATGCATGCATGCAATTTATATAGCCACCCAACTCACTCACAGTGACTCCAGGCAGCTTACAGAAATAAAACCTCAAATACAAACCCACTCCACCCCACCCCACTGGTGACAGCAATACATTCAAACAAACCACTTGATGGGCTCTGTATCAACCTGGGATCCCCAGGCCTGCTGGCAAAACCATGTCTTCAGGGATTTTTGGAACAGTATCAAGGTGGGGGCCAGTCTTACCTCTGTGGGGATGATGTTCCACAGGGAGGAAGCCACCACAGAAAAGGCCCTTCTTTTCAGTCCTACTAGATGGACCTCCTTAATGGAGGGACCCGCAACATGCCCTGCCTCCCTGATATGGTGGGTTGGGCAGATTAAATTGGAAAAAGGCAGTGCTTCAAATAACCTAGCCCCAATCCATATCCTTGTGTTTCCACCAAAAACATCTTCAGGAAATTCCCATACTCACTCCCAAGGGTTAAACAAACACATGCAAATCCAGACCGATCAACTAATTCTGTATCCTTGCTGAGATATGAACATCTTTTGCAAACACTGTCCCTTTTTTTATAGATTTTTTTTAGATATTTTTCCCATGGTAACATATATTTTATTCTTTTCCTAATATAACTTCAGCTATTTTCCCCTAGATTTTAGATAGGAGAAAGATAAATATTGGTGTGTTTGACTGCAATCAATTCCACAGTGTATCTGTTTGGGAAAATCTCATAAATATGCCCCCATAGAAAACTGTGGCAAATTTATTTTATATTTGCCCTGTCCAGAGCCATGATTGGCCAAAACTCCCCTGTTGTCACAGAATGTTAGAAAATATGAGGTTAGATAACAGAAAGTGCTTTTTGGGCGGGGGGGGGGTTCATATTGCTATCATCATTTGGATACTTTTATGAAGGCAAGCTACACATTCAAATAAATAAAAAGTAGAGACGCATATAAAGTTCACATTTTGTTATACTGACTCAGTATTCTTTTCTATCTTCTATCTAAATTTGTGCTATATTGAATGGACAGTATCAGCTGACCCACCTATTTTCAATATTCCAAAAGATAATCAATTCATCGGGTAAAACATAAACTTCATATTTCAATGGAGGTATCAAGGTATGTTTTATTTAGAGAGGATTCTAAAATAAAGAAGTTTTATGTTTTATTATAGAGAGGATTCAAAAGCTAAAGCTAAAGTGAAATTTGAGGTGGATCAAATTCCTGTAGAAGTTCAAAGTCAAGCAAGAGAGATGTGATAAATTCAGCAAAATCTCTCTGAAGCTTAGAACCCCTCAGACTGATGCTGACAATTGCATAAAGCAGATTTTAGTAACATTTGGATATTTTTGCTTTGAAAGGGCAGACTGAAGAAAAAAAATATAAAAAGTAGTCTTATCTCTACAACCATAACAGTAAAACCATATTAGTTTGGGGGGGGGGGGATTGTGTGAGACCTTTTCCCCCCATTGGTGGACAGAGCCTGTGTGATAATAGGAAGAGGTTTCTGAGATGAAAGTGAACATATATGTATTCTAGAGAAATAAAATAGTGCTCACCCACCCCATGTACATAGGTATTCTGGGACAGAGAAGTTTTATAAATAGATAAATAGATGTTTCCTAGAAATGTATTTTATAAATAATTCACTCTGCACTATGCTTGTCATAATAAATGAGATATATTGATTTGATACAACATTCATTTTCTCCCTTCAGCTATTCATTGATAAATTCTGATTGTTCTGAATTAGTGTTCCAGTAATTGCTAACAGCCAGGAGTAGGGTGTGAATTAGCTAGCTTCCTTTCATGAACACTGTCTACTATAATAAATTATTGCCTTTCAAGCTTTCTGGATATCCATCATATCATCGTTCTGTGTATTTGTGGTTATAAAGCAGTACAGTTCTCTTTACATTCTTGACTTTAATCCCCTGTGATATGAATTCTAGGTTGTGAATAAAGATGTCTCCCAGTGGGTTCATTTCCATCTGGTCATTTCAAATGTCAGTTGAAAGGCATAATGCTGAATACTTATTAGGAATGTGAAATGCAAAAGTTTCAATGGAAATTATGTTATTGATAGGGATGGACAAATTTCAGTTTTGCTGAGCTTCTCAGTTTTTCCTAATCTACTTTAACTTTGACTTTTGACTTTTGTAATAAAATCATTTTGTAAATATGTAAATATCACTTTGTAATAAAAAAAAAATGTGCAATTGTCCACAAGCCTTTTCAGTTAAGTGTCTCAGAATAGATACACTTTTCATACCTTTTTTTCCTTACGTATTCCACATGACTAGCCATTTTATATGCCAGTTGTTATGGCTATTTTGCTTACATCATATACATTCTCAAGTGTACTGCAAAATTTGGAAAGTTTTAACTAGTGAAGTATAACTTTATTTCAGTTTGTACATTTGTTTGGGAACTGGAAAGTAAGGTATTTATTTAAAAAAATACCTGTATAGTATCCAGGTCATACATGTATTCAAACAAATTTGCCCTCTAATATTGGTTTTTTGAGTAAGTATATCAGTAGGACTTTGATGTGACTCCAAGTTTCTCTGATATCTGGCATCCAATGGGCACATATTTAACAATATAAGGTTTGTTTGTTTTTAATGTGGATTGTGTATGAATTATAAGAACTTTTCTCGATTGAACTGGGCTTTGAGCTTTTCTTAAATGCTTTTTAATTCCACCTATAACTTTATGAAATCATCAGAAAATTGAACACATAGAGACTCCGGATCTAAGCCAATTCACATTTACAGTGCATTCTGGTATAGAGATGTGCTTCCTCCACTTTAGTATTGTGTCCAGGTCACATCTGAGCTCCTGTCATGAGCTGTAATAAGACTTACCACATCCATGATCTAATCAAGTATGAGAGGGCTGATCTGCTTTGCATTAGCAAAACCTGGTTGGTTTGGAAATGTGTCCTCCTGGGTTTTTCATGTGGCATCCGCCATGATCCTGGGGCAGGGAGAGGATGTGGCTGTTGTCATCCATGGATCTCTGTTGGCTTTCAGGGGTGCTGTGCCAGATACAGCCAGATGTGAGACCCTGTCTGTAAAGTCATAGGGATTAGTTGGGATTGCTGCCACTATACCAGCCTCCTTGCTGTGTAGCAACTTCCCTGACTGTGCTTCTGGATTCTGTGGCTAAGTTGATGGTAGAATTTCCCAGGTTTATGGTTCTTGGATATTTCAATCTGCCTTCTCTAGGCCAGAAGTTAGAAGTAGCCTGAGAGTTCAGGGCCACCACAATAACCAGGTTCTAATCCAGATTATCAGGGCAGAAGATGTCATACACTGGATCTGGTGTCTGTTTTGGGGACAATGGTGATATGATCTGGTATTGGGGTATATTGACATAAGTACCTTGTCATGTATAAATCACTCCTTCCTAGCCTTGGACTTTTTGTAGCCAACTCCCTGTGCAGAGAGAAAGTGTCTATGACTGGGCCACCATGGGTGGCCCTGGAAGGTTTCAGAGGGAGCTTGGGGTTGTTCCTGAAGCTCTGTTGCATGGCCCAACTAAAGCATTAGTCATAGCTTGGAATGAGCATGGGACAATGGCCTTATTTCCCTCCCTTTATCTTTGTGTGAATTGGGGAGGAGCTTGTCTGAGACATTTACTCACATTACATTCTTGGTCTGGGTCCAGGCTACTTTTCTCTGACTGCTACCTTAGTAGCATCTCTTCCTCCTGTCCCTCAAGGCCCTCTGCCCTCTACATCAGGTTGTTAGTTAGTGGAACCCAACTTTAGTGAATCTGTGACTGAAGATGATGTGTAAGGTGCCTCATGGACAAGTGGACATTTTCATTTCATTTCATTTCATTTCCATTTATTTAATCATTTAATTAATTATATTAATTAATTTAATTAATTCAGTCATAAGGGGTATGATATTACTGCAGATACATAATTAGGAGAAGGTAAAAGCAGATTTGAATGTTTGGGGTGTTTAGATGGCTATGGAAGAGGGGCTTCACTCAAAATAAATGTGTTAAGCCTTCCATAGGGTCATAGAAAGTGTAATACATCTACTTTAAGTATTACTTTTTGTAAGTAATCCACAGTTACTTTGGAGTATTTTGGATAGTTGTTTCTTGAAATATCCATCATTTCAAGCTTCAATTTCTTCATTGACTGTGGAACATTAGCTTCTAGGATAAGTTGTTATTTAATCAAATCCTTTCTTCTTTCTTCCTGCACAATATTTCCTGTGCCACTGGCTGCCAGAAAACCTCAAAGCATAATACAGCTACCATAATGCTTAATGGTTGGCCAGGTGTTTTCCTCAAATGCTTCACCCTCTTATCTTTAAATGTATCTTATGTGGTTGTGGCTGAACAGTTCAATTTTTGTTTCATCAGTCTAAAGCACTTCATTCCAAAATGTTTCAGGCTTATCAAGGTTTTCTTTAGACAATGACTTTTGTGAAGAAGTCAGAGAAAAGGTTTCCTTCTGACAATTCTCCAACGCAAATTATCTTTTTATAAACACCACTATACTATAGACCTGAGAAAAACTACTCCAGTATCAATTAACTCTTCACCAGGTCATTTACAGTAATAGGTGGTTTCTGTTTTGCAGATCTGACTGATTTGGAGGGGGTGGGGAGAATTTTTTCTTAGTCTTTAAGTTCTTGCCTTGCCTTAAATAGTTCAATGTAACTTCTTTTAACAATATTTCTTGCAGTTGAAATTGCTAGCTGGAAGCATTTAGAGACTTTTTATAGCTTTCCCCTGCTTTGTTAAAATAAATTATCTCCATTTTCAAATGCTCAGACAGGTGCTTATAGGAGCTTATGGTTGGCTGAAACGAAGCAGAAAAATAGTCACAACCTGAGAGGTTAGATGGATCAAGGCATTTGTTTACCTGTAAACTTGCCTAATTGTAGGCCTAATGAGTCAACCACCTTTAAAGCCTTATTAGCGATTCTATAGAACAAAAAAAAGGGGGGGGGGTCAGCTTGTAAACTTGTCATATTCACTGTTTTCTTAATTTGAATTTCTAAACAAGCGCACATAAATGGTAAATATGCATTTGAATTTTCAGAGAGATATTGTTTAAATTTGTACCATATAGAAATTGTGTGGGCTCCTGTTAATTTATGAATTTCTTGAAATGCAGTTTACCCAGAAAGGCCTGAACTATTGCATGAACATGTATTCTTTTGCCCTCTCCTAATTATCCTAGAAGCATTAAAAAGGAAGCAACATTACCTGTTTTTGTTTGTGAATGGTCCAGTTCCCTAAAGCAATAAACTCTCCAACCATCAAATTTGTCTGCTGGCTCAAAAGAAAAAAAAAAAAAAGTTGTGGATCCCTGCTCAACATGATAGTGCTGTTTTTCCAGAACAGTACCTCAAGATGCTTTGTACCTGGCCATAGCTGTTGTAAATGAGTATTAGCTCCTGGACGTATATTTGGCCAATTGTAAGACCAAGGTGAACACATAACATCTGCAGAAAGGTTGATCTTTTTTTTTTTTTTAATGATGGCATGAATTAACTCCCATTAAATGTACCCTCCTGCTTTTCAAATATGCACATAGCTTTAAACAAATTCTTTTGCTTTAATAAAAACAAACAAACAAAATATTTAGATTTAATTTCTTCAGTGTATGCATGCCAGTCTACATCAGAGATGATAGGGTTGTATTGTACGTCTACTGAATTATATTCAAGCACACATTTTGGTTTAAGAGATCAGAATACTTGTTAAATCCTTCATAGTTTTCAAAAATGCACCCATTAGTTTCTTTTCATCCCCAAGATTGTCCTTTTAAAAAAAATGGTTCAGCTTTTTCAATAGTGATATGAAAACCTGAATGATTTCAAGGTATTTCGTGTTTCACATCAGAAATAATGTTTTTCTACCATCGCTGAGCCAGTGAATCAAGAAACCCTAATATGTGATTAGCTGACCCATGCAGGAGCTTTCAGATTCAGTTCAAAATTGCTTTCATTAGACACAAATGCTGTTTATGTGGTCTCTTTTGTTAAATTTCAATATTTTGTTGAAATGTTAGAGATAATTTGCCCAAGCAGAAATATGTAGCCTTGCCTTAAAAATATACATTTGACTCAAACATCAACACTGACACAATCAATTTTAGAACTTTTATCTGAGGCAGTTTCACTCCATCTCCTTTAATTGTGCCAGTTTTTTAAAATATAAAGCATCACTGCTTATTATCAATGTTAGGGGCGGCATAAACAATGCAATCATAAGAATCTTCCTCCTCCTCCTCCTCCTCCTCCTCCTCCTCCTCCTGTAGCTTGGAAGGCCATTAATGAATGGAATCTCTTGGCATCTGCAAAAAAAAAAAAAAAAAGTATACAGAAGCATGCTTGTGAAATATGCATTTCAAAAGCAGACTATATTTGGGAAATCTATGTATAAAATAGAGTGTATCAGACTTAACTGCATTTTAAATATATATTATTTTAGGAAAATTTCCAGTGATTTAAAAATTAACTCCCACCCCCCACCCCCCAAAGAAAGACCAACATAGATTTGATTTAGACCAGTCCATTTTTTTAATCCCAATAACCCATTTGTAGTTCTAAAGACAAAAGTGGTATATTTCAAAGAAAAGGTGCAGTAAGTATCTGTCTCATAGGATTAAGATTTATAGAGCTACAAGAAAATAAAATGGCACCATAAATGAAAGAAAAAGTAAGCAAATAATAAAATATTATAATCTGATTTCTTAGGCTATCCAGCCACAGAACACATAATGCCCTGTAGAGATCGTTCTTCAAAGGGGAACAGCTTCTAAATCATGCATGCAATATGTTGCCCTGTGATTTTACCAAACTGTTAGCTTTACCAACTGAAATACTACTTTCAATATTTTTGTAGGTCATTAGGGCTTGAAAATTGCTTTTTAAAATAGAGCTAGATTCTTTTTCTGTATTCCTAAGGCTCATTATTTTAGGTCCCTGGAGTCCTCAAGAAACAATGAGCTGTATAATTAATGGATAAATAATAGCAGCTCTGTATATACTTCAATCGAAATATTGCATAGAAAGAAAAGCAGTCAGTTTACAAAAAGACTAGACCTGAAACTGTTACAGCTGGATAGTGTTTATCTTTGAAGCAAGTAGATGGTTGTGCTAAAATAAAAATCAGGTTGTAAAGTCTAAGGATTCCTCAGAATTATCAGAGTCAACTTCTATGTATGAAAATCCATTTAGACTAGGAGAACTCATTTGAAGCTTTAAGTGCAGCACTGAAGGGTCTATAAAAATTATGCTTATTAAGCATTTCAGTAGCTGTTTCTTGTGGGCAAAGGTCTTTAAACTGATTATCTCATTAATCTGTGCAACAACTCATGTAAAAAACAATAAACATGCACATATGCTATTACACTGGACAACAAAACCTTTTTTAAAAAATTTTCTCATGAAGGAGAATATAAGCAAAATAAGATAGCATGCCATCATTTTTTCCTCCGATACTGACCAATATTCCTCATTATTTGGTCCCAATACCATATTACAGTTCAATGTGCATATAAACCCATGGACATAGCCCATGATAAGGCTGTGTACAATTTGGAATTTTAGAATGGCTATTTCAATATACTATAAGAACTCAGTGAGAAAAATCTCCTTCCTTCCCAGCTTGAATCAAATCAATTCAGAGATAAGGCAAGGGATTTCCCCAAATATTAAAACATTGGTTGGAACCCTATGAGAATGAGGAAATATCAGGAATGGGCTTGAGAAGGTAAGAATCCAAATTGGGCCTATCACACATTCAACCTATGTTCTTGATCATCTCAAACCTATCTCCCAAGACCATTTATTCCTTCAACTCAGAACCTATAGTGGGACTTCATAGTGGCTGGGGTAAGCAAGAAGAAGGATGGAAGAAAGGGTCTCCATTCTTTCCAGTGCTTGTTCATTTTATCAAAGATAAAGATACTGTGGAGTTGAGCTCAAGCTCTGTTGACTTCATAGAGTTGTCTGTTTAGTTTACTTCACAACAATATGGAAGTAGCTAGCCATTGCCTTTTTCTAGGATGTTTTCTCAACTTCCTAATCTGGCCTACAGTACTGGGAGTCTCCCATCCAAATATAAATCAGGTCTGAACTTGCTTAGCTTATTGAAAGCAATCAGGTTGGCTACATCCAAAGGAAAAGCCTTTCCCCAAGGACCATTTTGTTGGAGAGGGAAGAGTAACAAGGTATCTTTCACATGATTTCTTCTATTGATGTCATTACTACCCAAGGGTCAACAGAGTAAATCAGAAAAGGGGACTGAATCTGTGGATGCAGGAAAGAATAAGCAAGAACTGAGAAATGAGAAAAAGGTTTAAAATCTGAGCCAAGAAAAAAATATAGAGGTCATAATGCTTACTTTAGGCTTGCTTTTCCAAGGAAAGTTACATCACTAATTATAATACATAGTCTAATATAAGATTGGATAGTACTGTGTAAAAATATCCCAGCATACAATTCATACCATAAAAATCAAAATAAATTAAGACTTTAGTGTTTGAGAAGGTAAAGAAACTTTTTTTTTTTTTAAGGTTTACACTCAAGCATTTTATTGGTGAAGCTTAGTGACAACTTCAGGAAAACATAAACATGATTGATGCTTATAGCTTGACCTCTAGCAGAAAGACCTTGAAATCTCATGAGAAAGTCTGCCCTTGTCAGTATATATACCACTGTCATGGAAATTAATTGGCAGTGCATGTCAAGTGTCATAGCAGAGGGACCAGGCCACCTTGCTGAAGCTTCATACCTCAAATTTGAAGGGTGGTTGACTTGAGTCAGGTTGCAGCTGGGGTAAGTAGCTTGAGGGTTGCAAATAATTGTAGCATCGAGACCAAACTATCTTCATGGTAAGGTAATATTTCTAAGCAAAGAAAATGAGGAGTCTAAGGAAAAAGTAAACTAAGGTATTACTAAGAACTGATAAAACTAAATGTAAATGTTCTTCTAAATATAATTTGTGGAAACGGTATTTTATTTCAGCGGTTGCATACCAGCATTCCATTCACAGTATTCTCCCAGTGATGGAACAGAAATAGAACATTTTCATCACTTCTTCCTTCTTTTGCAGCTCAGGCACTCCCTGAATATCTCTGGTAGAAGATTGAGACACCACATTTACCAACATGAAAACACAACAGATAATTACTTCTGGTGTGGAGAAAGAATTGTCTAGTTGAGAAGAACAGAAGATAATGTTAAAAAATGAATGGGCAGAAATGCCTTTAGCTGCAGACATTCCTGCTGAAAAGTATGGCTGCCTTTGAAATAGCTAAAGGTTATGCTCTGCTCTTCTAGTGAATTTAATCCTTTGCAATATATAAATAGTGTTTTTCTCTACTTCCATGGCCATATATCTCTTTCCCTTATCTCATCCCAATCTAGCAGGGCTGGTTTAAGGAATCTAGGACTCCAAGCCAACTTCAGAGACCAGAATTAACACCACAAATAGATTCCTTCAAAATAAGATGTTAAAGCTAAGTATTCAAAATGGAACATCCACAGAACCTTAACTAAACATTAAAAATGTATCTAGAAAATACATAGTGGATACAAAATCTAATTACTTATTACTTTAATTTTAAAGCAATTCTTGGGGGAGTGGGGGGAGAAAATGAGAGGAAGATTGCTTTGATGATTGAAATGCTCAGAAATGCTAGCCTTCACCTCCAAGTCATGTCCCATATAAGACATTGGGACAGGAAAGCTTCTTTGTCCTGGATGAACAGGCAGACTAGAATCTAAACACACTGTCCAACACACAGGCAGGAGAGCAAAGCATCTCTTCATATCTCTCAGCAACGGTTAGTTTTCTATCTGATTCTGCAGTCAACCTAATCATCCCCACACATACATCTTATCCTACTTTGCTCTCCCCTCTTCCTTTACCTCTTGGGCCTTGTGCAGAGAGGGGAGGACCCAGGAATGTTACATGCATTTCCACATTTGGCTTATGGCCACTCACTCTCACACTCACAGCCTGTTGAGGCATGCGGATCTTGTAACCCCTCTTTTGCTTTCTACCTGGGTTTCCCAGAGAGGTGCAGCTAGAGCACACGAGACACAGCCCTGGTTAACAGCCAGGAAATAATTAGGGACACACGCAAATTGCTTTCAACCAAACACTGAGGCACATCAAGTTCTTTGGAATCCACATAGACCCAGTTACTTTAAAGTAATAGCAAAACTTTACTGATTATAATGTACATTTGCTCTTTCTCACACACATACACAGTCATTCACATTTACCCACATCTTTCTCAGGTAGGCTGACAGGCACTAGCTAGAGGGATGGAAGCTGCCAAAGATGACTGCCTCTGGATCCAAAGATGACTCAAGGAGTGGGCGGGCTTCAGGACCCCTTTTTTTCCCCAAAAGTTCTTCCTTTGTTGATTAGCTGGGATTGGGTTTTATTTTTTTTTCCCCATGTGCTCAGGCCCAACTTCCTTTCTCTAGTTGTTTCCTTAATGACTTGTTTCCTTCTTACCTACTTCCCCAAAGACAAGATTCCTGGCTTTTGGTCCTCTCTGCTTATGTGCCTGGTTCATCGTTAGTTATGGCAGCTTCAGCCTAGCCTCACAGGAGCATGGGCAGTGCTAACTCAGGCAGGAACAGATAGAATGCAGGAAGATTGGCAGAGCAGCAGCAGCAGGCAAAACAGAGGGAGGGAAAGAACGCCATGTGGAAAGAGGCTCTGCTTAGCCCCACTCCTTTCTGGGTACAGCACAACTGTGTATGCCTTGACCCTCTTAAACCCTTCCTTTTTCTTTGATTTCCTCCTATGCCTTCCACTTATCCCATCTCTGCTTCATTTTTCAGTCCCTCTTTTTTGCTGCTTCTACTAATGGGTGTCCAAATAATATGGCTGTGTATGTATAATATCTTTCTGTGGTTGAGTATATGGAAAAGAGGATGGTTGACATGTGGCAGACAGTGGACCGATTCATTTTACATGTATCAGAGACTTCAATGGCAATACATTTTGATCAGTAGTAATCTGTTCAAGTAATTTAAATCTGATCCTGTTCATTGATTGTATGTAGCAATTTTATATCTATTTTATATCTAACTATTTATTAAGTTGATTTATATGACTGTCCATCTTGCAAATGCAACTCTGGGCAGCTAACAACATATAAAAATAATAAAAATATTAACAAAGGGTAAACATTGTTTACAAGAGTAGTCAACGAGGGTAAACCCAAACAGAACAATCAACAAAATCTCTCAATGGGTCATCTGACCTCCCACCTCCCAGGCCCTGGAATACATCCAGATCTTCAACACTTTTTGAAAGGCTGGCAGGTCAGGGACAATCTAATCTCTATTTCTATCTAGCCATATATATATATGTAGACATATAGCGCACAATGTGTTACACACACATTGATGGATTGCTGGGAGAATCTCCATGATTAATTCCACTTGGAGTTGGCCCCCCTGGGTTGAAAAGATGGGGAAATTCAGCATTGCACAGGATTCTACATTTTTTTTTCCTCTGGTCAGGTAAAATCATCTTAAATTCAAAATCAACTTTCAGGTAGATACAAAATTATCATTATTTTTTTTTTTTTTGCAATTTTTGAATTCTTTTCATAGTTAAGCTCGATTTCTATTTGATACACTGGGGCTAGAATCTAAAAGGGGTACAAAGTCTTATTCTTACTGATATTGCACCAGCTTAAAATCCTGCTTAGCTGAATTAAGGTCTAATTTTAATATAGTAGTACAATTCCCACTGATATCTAAAATTGAAGACATAGTTTGGATTGTAATTTAAATTGAATTAGCATCTTGACATAGTAGTAAAGTATTATGGATTTCCATGGGGCACCACTGTGTTCCAGATCCTCCATGGACAAATGCAAATGTAAAATCATGCTCAGTTGTCTCCTCCATTTTCTTCTGCCACTTCGTCTCACCATGACAACTTTCTCCCTGTTATTCACAGTTAAGTGGCTCTCTATTAGAATAGTCAGCACCAATCACTTAAAGCAAATTAAGACTGACGGTTACACCAAAGAACAGATGAGTGAACAATCTGCAATTAAACAAGTGTTTCACAGGGAAGACAACTGGAAAGGGGGTGGGGGTAAAGAATGCTTATTCTTCTGAAGAAAATGTAACTGCAAGCTACAGCTGCCAGACCTGGGCTTCCAAAATCAGGATGGCCACTAGATGGCAGCAAACTCATGATTTTCAGTATGTTATAGCTGCCATCTAAGATTTTGGCAGCCCAGATCCTATGAAAGCTCACTAATGAAATTCAAAACAAAGTACAATTATGGGACATCAAAAGTGAGCATGAATGTGCACTTGAAACACATATTAGCTATGCATTAACTAACATGCTGCTTAAGTCATGAACTTAAACAGCAGACAGAACTAAACTGAAAGAAATCAGCAAGAACAGTATTGTTGCTGGTTACTGTGCAGCAATTTTAGCCATGAAAAGGTAGTCATCTGTAACAAGGCTGGGCAATGATTTTGATTTGATTTCCAAAAGGTGCTTCTGAACACCTGGATACACAAAAGTCTGCAATACCTTAAAGCAGTTCTTGTGTGCTCTGCTGAAGTACCTTGAATCCAAAGGGCTGCATATAACAAATCTGTAACACAAATGTTCAGAGCCTCTCACAAAATTCCTGGGATTTTCTACTTAGGCAGGCCAGAGGGATTGAATTTCCTGTAGCATTTCGTAATTCCTTCAGGATACCATTAATAATGTGAAATATAGTGGAGGGAGGGAGAGAAAATGTTCTCCTACAGACTTGATGTCCAAACCTCTCCAGGAAACTAATATCACTTGACACTGGTGAGAGAATGGCAACTCCAGATTGTTGAATGCATGAGTAGTTGTGTATTGAACCGTCATTTTACAAATGAATAAGGTTTACTTCATTTATTCATTCATACTATTTATATCTTCCCTGACTCCAAGTGCCTCACACAAAAAAGGTAAAATCTTAAGAACAATCTGTTTAAAGCAACAGATATCACTAAAATGTTAACAGAATAAGATTGTTAAATACCTTAAAAACAGCCCCTTGTAACCAGTGCCTCAGGTCCTGATGACCTAACAGGAGGACCCAAACTATATAGAGGTTTTTTAGGCAAAAAACAGCACTTTCTATTGTGCTTAGAAACTCACTAACAACCAATGCAAGACACACCATACAGGTATAACTGCTGAAACAGCTCTCATCGGTTAGCCTGTAGGATGCTGCATTCTGTACCAGCTGAATCTTCCAGGTATTTTTCAAAGGCAGCCCTGAATGTAGCAATTTTGAAGTAATCCAATCCCAAAATATTGAGGATATGAATGACTGTTGCCAAAACTTCCTACTCCAAAAATAGCCACCACTGGTACACTAGCCAAAGCTGGGTAAAAGTCCTGGGCAACAGATGCCATCCGCTGATCAAGCTGAGGCTCTGAATCCAGAAAAAAAACCCAAGCCATGGAGTTGCTTCTTAAGAAGGAATGCAATCCCAGCCAGACCAGTACAGGGCCTACTATGAAACCTAGTGGATTTTGAAATCTTGTTAGCATTGATTTCAGTTTGTTTTGTCCCATCCAGTCCTAACTGCCTCCAGGAATCAGGCAAGAACATTTACAACATCACTTATCCAGCCCATGTGGAGATATATAACTGGGTGACATTAGCATGCTGATGATACCTCACCCCTGTTTAACTGGTAAATAATGTCACCTAGCAGTTTCAGCAGTTAAACAACATTGGGTACAAATCAAACCCTATGACATGCCATACAGATATAACAAGGGAATTGCTCATTCCCCATTACCACCAACTAGATCCACCAGGAAGAATGGAATGACTTCAGAACAGTTACCCCATCTCCTAACCTTCACAGGATGTCCAGAAAGATACTATGGTTAATGATACTGAATGCCATTTAGAGATGCAATAGGACCAGGAGGGCCAGACTTCCACCATCCAGCAGAGGTTGTTTTCAAGAGTGATCAGTTCAATTTCAGTCCCTCAACAGAGTCTGAAACCTGACTGGCAGGGAGTAGATAATCCATTCCATGCAGGATTCTTTGCAGATGCAGCCATACCATCTTTTCCAAAACTTTCCCTGAACAAAGAAGATTGGAAAGTAATTATATTTATTTGATGCAGTTGGTTTGAGGAACAACCTTTTCAGAAGGAGATCTATCACCTCTTCTTCAAGACAGAAGTCCCAATCCTTTCCCTCACAGAAGCATTTATCATTTGCAATTCAGCCATACATACACATCTTAGCTGCCCAATGGAGTTAGGTGGGACTTGGATCGAACCCACAAGTGGCACTTGGATACCACCACAGGTGGTATCCATTTTACCACAAACTCTGTTTCTTTTGATTCCACAAGATTAAAAGAAGTACAGTTAACCTCACATTATTTTGCTACATTTACGTTACTTGTTCCCATTAGCGTGGAACAAATGAGTAAATATGAGTTATTTTGTCTGCAAAATGCAAAGTTAGAACATTGTCTTCCTCAGGGCATCTGAGAGATTAGAACTGGAAATGGTTTCATTTTATTTACTGCCCTGTGGTGAATGTTTAAGTTGGTGGTGGTGGTGATCTTAACATTTACATCCTTCCACTTTGTAGACATAATGCCATTGACAATCTATGGAACCTTCTTGACAACTATATAATGAATTTACTATACCCATACCTAGATGTTGCAGTAGTAATTGCTGTTGACATGAAAGCATGCACCAGGGATAGCGACACTTCCTACAAACTCATTTTAATTGGCCTCTTTCCTCCAAAGAGGGAGGTTATTTATTCTCAAGTTCAACAATCTAAAGACAAGCCTTGTAACATGGCAGACTTCCAGCTGACTCGGTTAGCAGATAGTTGTCATTCCCAACATTACCTCCAGGTGATATTCTATTCTGGCACTTTCTGGCACTCCAGAAGAGCCAGTGTAATAAATTATATCTTGGTTTCACATACCTAGGTTCACTTAACTAATGTTTGTATCAGCAATTGCCATGATGGTGATCCCTTTAAATTGCCTAGTCGATCCTAAAGCAAGTATCAAGTTCCTAGAAAAAACCAATTGTCCCTTTGGTTCCACAACAAAAGAGCATGTTCGGAATAAATCGTCCTCCAGAATAGCAAAAAGGCTACATCTTTTGAAATCAGATCTCCTTCATCAGCTTTGCTCTCAATTCTGCCTAGCAGAGAACCCCAAGCAGATGTTAATATATTATCAGTGTATTATTCTTTACGTTCCTCTGTCAAAGTTACCCTCAGAACATCATAGCTTCCCTCTATCTGTTAGATCATTTCCTGGTTCAACATTGATGGTATCAAAGGAAAAAAGACCCTGCTTATGGCAGTAAATGTTTCCTGAGTTAACAGCTCTCCAGCTACATTCCAATCCCTTTTAGACAATTTAGAATTACAGAACCCTTCTAAATAAAAGGAAAGCCATGAGAAAGGAGTGGGGGAGCTCAGCTGCAGGTGTTTACTTTACTTACTTATGACAAAGGTTGTGATTCTTACTACAGTTGCAGTTTTTGTTATGTGCAGAACCTAAGACCAGATTTTATGAGGCATTCACTATTTTGGGAGATCAATTGGAAACCCGATCATATCCATATTTCAGTGCAATTATCATTTAGTCTCATATCTGTTGATTTTGTTACTACAATACTATATACCTGTCTAGAAACCTGGAATCCTTAAATTGTTTTCTAACATGTTTGTGTAGAAATATTTGGGTTCTTCTCTTTTGATTATTCATTTCCACTTGTCTTGCATTAGTTGACTATCAATGTCCTTGGGTATTCTCACTCCCAAATGAGTTTGTAAACTTAAAATGGTTGGATCAGCATCTATTTCAACAACTAGTTAAACCACAGTATAATTAAATCCACAGAATCATGGTGTATTGCTTAAATTTACAGACCCTGAATCACTTTGGGGATTGCATTTGAAATATAATACTTTTCTCTCTGAAAATGGTATCATAGTATCCCCGAGTCTGCTTAATATTTTATGCTAATTGATAAAATTCACAATATGACCAGCAATGAAAAATATGATCCTGAGCAGTTCATATATTTTATCTAAATTAATGTTTGAGCTTGCACCAAAGCAAGAGATCAAAAAGATGTCAAGGGGAGCACAATTTTGATGAGATGAAAGACATTACTTGGAGCTAAAAATAGTTAATGTTTTAAGACTCCACAAACTTCCAAGGTAAATTTTGCAATTCTTGCTTTGGTGAAACATCAAAACAATTCTGGCTGAACCTAAATTTAATTCTTTTGTGTGTGTACACATTTTTATATCTATCTAAATAGAAGACAAGGGGTTTGGTCCTATGGCTGAACCTTTGCAATGATTCCCCAAAATAAATTATGTTGCTTGAAATGGGATCTATTTTCATATCAGAACACAGACTATATCTTTGTCCCCATGTCCATGAAAATGTACTTGAACTCAGCCAAGCTTACTTCCATGTGAAAATTATGGATGTCTGAAGAATTCATGCTCTGATGCAGAGTCATGTGTGCTGCACTTTCCAGATTAATGCACATTACAGAACTTAATTTTGTGCTTTCTGAATGCTCCATCACAGTTCTTGGCTAAAATTAAAGTCAGCAAAAGGTGTTTAATGCTCTCTTGACAGGTGGGCAAGAGATATCTCAACAGTGCTGAAAAAATATACACTCAACGTTAAGCTCAGTTCTCCATAACTCATGTTCCAGGGAGTCTTCAGTTATGAGCAAATGAAAATTGCCCTGTGATGTTTCAGTGAATTACCCTCGCTTTAGTGAAAAATCTATATATTAACAAAAGATGGGAGAAACTAGCAGCTCAGAATTCATAATAAATAGATTGTGCTTGGGTTGGTTGGTCTTCTGCAGCATTATGGTGGAAGCTGCATAGGAGTAAAACATCTGTGTGGACATGCTCAGGAATGATATATAGAGCCTGCCTCAGAAGTTCTCAAGTGTTTCTTAGGAATTGTGCCAATTATGGCTATGGTCAGATTCTTATTTTTGAAATAGTAATTTTATTAGAGCATGTTTTCACATAAATTTGTGTTTTTGTTTTTTACTAAGAAAAATACTAAAAAGCCCACATGGTAATTAGGACACATTTTATGCCCATTTCTTATATATGTGTATTGGTATACAGTATATTTTTCCAAGCAATGTTCCCTAAGAGAATACAATTTAATGGATCATTTTCACTCATACACTTATGAGCATACAATTACCTACTCTGTGCTATTTTGGTGTTTTCTTTGTGATTGGCAAATTGCTTTGCAAAATTCAGAAAACAGCATTTCAACCATTTGTATAATGGTTTATTAGGTAACTTTGTATTAAAATGAAAACTGAATGTATTTTTCCTCTCATATCTAGCACTTACAGTTTTGCTCTTTGAGTATGTAGTCTGCCATTGCCATTGATTTTGTTGATGATACTTACAAATTAAATGTGAGTTCTGAATAAAAGTTTCCATTCCTTTTCATTCCTTATTTATGTATAGTTTCTAAACATCTGTAATTCAACATTAATTCAACCTCTTTACTTTCAGGACCAATCTGTTTGTATGAGTTTCTATTTGTATATTTAAGAATTGTAGTCCAGAAATCTCATATTCTAATACAACCCTGTATTGGTCTTAATGAGCCTGGAGCAATTGCTTTGGAAACAATGATGTTAATTGTTTGGTTTGTTGTACCAGACTTAAATTATTCCAGGATCTGATCCAAATATTTAATTGTAAAAATATATTTGCTTACTAAGATCATAGAGGTTTTAATAACAGATTGTCTGCCATTTGTAAAATGCACAAGCTTGTGTCTCTGCAGCCTATTTGGAATGGCTGACAGAGGTCTGGTCAGAAGTAAAACCATAACCATGTCTGTCCAACCTACTGGTATATTTCATCTGAGGTCCAATGGAGACAGCAGTTGAATGGGGGAGAAAATACAGAGCTTACAAAGCGTCTCAGAAACAAACAGGATCTTACTGTCTTTTAAAAGTTATTTATTTATTTATCCATTCAACTTGAACACCACCCAACTCTGGGTGGCTCACAGTATCAAAGCAAACAGCAATATACAGTCAGATCAAATAAACAATAAACAAGTCAGCATATCTGGCCAACAGCAGCATGCATAGACCTACAAGGGCTCCAATCACCCTAGCCCAAAGCCTTGGAGAAGAACCATGTTTTTAAGGCCCTCCAGAATGCCATTAGGGTGGGAGCCACACAGATCTCAGGAGGAGCCTGAGATAGAATAGGAGAGAATATGTGTAGCTCAGGGTTGAACTGTCACACATACAACCTAAAGTATGGATCCGGTATGTAGATGACACCTTTGTTATAATAAAAAAGGAACAACTAGAGAAGACACATGAAATGATCAACAACATCTTCAAAGGAATAAAATTCACCAGAGAGGAAGAAAACAACAACACGCTACCCTTTCTGGATATCCTCATCAGCAGAGGAAACAACAGCAAATTAGAAACCCAAATCTATCGAAAGACAACCCACACCAATCAAGTACTCCATGACCAAAGTAACAACCCAGCCTCCCACAAGAAGAGCTGTGTAAGAACATTATTCGATCCAGCGCAAACGTACTGCAGCAACCCAGAACAGCAGAAAAAGGAAAAAGACCCCCTATACAACATCTTCCAACAAAATGGATATCCACACAAGTTTATCAAAAAGTGCCTGACCACTCAACCTAGTACAACACAACCAACACAAACTATGAAAAGGATAACACTGCCATTCATCAGAAATGTCTCAGAGACTACCAACAGACTATTCCAACCACATGGCATCTCCATAGCACACAAATCAACTAAAGCCCTCCAAAACATCTTAAGCAAACCAAAAGACCCAGTAGCCCAAGAAGAAAAAACAGGAGTCATCTACAACATACAGTGTAAGGACTGTAACAACCACTATGTAGGAAAGACAGGCAGAAGACTAGCAGAGTGTATCCATGAACACCAACTAGTAGTCAGAAGACACAATGAAACCTCTTTAATCTCACAACACATGGATAGACTTAACCATAGTTTCAACTGGGAAACTGTCAGCATCTTAGACCAAGTTCAATCCAAAAATGCTAGGGAATTCCCAGAAGCTTGGTATTCAGACAAGGCAGCCATCAATGGGCACACATAAATAAACAACATCTACACACTATTCAAAAGAGACAATAGAAAAGAAAAAAAAAGACCAGAAGATCTCCTCACCAGCAATCATCACCCAGATAAGCAGAGATTAACACCAAGATTATCACCAGACATACAATCAAGCAGGAAACAATAGCCTAATCAGGGAACTACCAGAGGGAAAAACAAAAGAAAACAAAGCCCACACCCCCACCAACACTGGCAGGGTATGCCACAGTATATAAACAGAGAGCAAACCCCATTCCATTCTAACACTGAAGATGTTACCTAGCTGGGTAACAAAACGTTTGTAAGAAAGCAACCAAGCTCAGAGAACCCCAAGGACTCCACAGAAGAGGAACTGCAACCAAGTTGTCACTAGTTGATCTAAGGCATTGTTTTTCAAACTTGGCAAGTTTAAGATGTGAGCACTTCAATTCCTAGAATTCCTCAGCTAGTATGCTGGCTAGGGAATTCTGGGAATTGAAGTCCACACATCTTAAACTTGCCAAGTTTGAAAAACACTGATCTAAGGAATCCATAAGAGAACTAATGCGATGTTGTGATTAAGGTATTGGGCTAGAAATCAAGAGACCATGAGTCCTAGTCCCACCTTAGGCACAAAGCCCCCTGGATGACCTAGCTAGTATGCTGGCTAAGGAATTCTGGGAATTGAAGTCCACACATCTTAAACTTGCCAAGTTTGAAAAACACTGATCTAAGGAATCCATAAGAGAGCTAATGCGATGTTGTTATTAAGGTATTGGGCTAGAAATCAAGAGACCATGAGTTCTAGTCCCACCTTAGGCACAAAGCCACCTGGATGACCTTGGACCATTCACTCTCTCTCAGCCCTAAGAAGGAGGCAATGGCAAACCACTTTCGAAAACATTGCTGGGAAAACTGCAGGGACTTGTCCAGGCAGTCACCAGGAGTCAAGACTGACACGAAAGCACCAAAAAAAAAAAGGGGGGGGATCCAGAGTTCACCAACCCTTTCAGATTGAACCAACCAGGCAGCCATCAGGGGAGATATTATTCCTTCAAGTAGTGAGGCCTTACACCATGTAGAACTTTTCTTTTAATATTTATTCAACCAGACTGTATTCTGTGTCTTTTGTTCCTGAAAACTTTTCCCCTAAGGTTTATGTACTTTGCTTTCAAAAATATCCCAAAATAATATTATCCAAAGTAACTGCCATAAAGATAGAAAAAGAGATTTGATTGGTGGAAGGAACCATGATTCCAGGCCTACGAGCAGCCGGATATCACCTGGAGTCAGCAATGGGTAAATTTCACTCACATTGATATTTTTAATGCCCCAGATTCTTTCCATCCTTTTCATGAAGAAATTGCACAAGTGATGCTTTATTAGTTCTGGGCAGGTATGTTTCAGCTCTGGGGAATCTCTCCTCATTTTAAATAAACTTGTATTTTTTCAGCCCTGGCTGTTGGCCTTCTGTTTCAACACAACTCTGTGATTAAAAAATGACATTATCGATGCTGCTGAGGCTTTCAGGCTGTATATCATACTCCTATGTAATATTAGCAAGCTCTCCACTTATTGTTTGCATTAAAACGTTTTCTAGGTTTTCTTTAAACCTTATTCACCTTTACCCTTATAATCTGTACATCTGAACAGATGTGTATGTGTGTATATATATATATATATATATATATATATATATACACACACACACACACACACAAATAAATAAATATAAATAAATAACCAACCAACCAACCTACACCATCACCACACCACCACCACCACCACCATAAAGGATTAACACAGCACCGTGAAGTATATTATGACCAATTGGAAAAAATAGCCTTCAGGCATTCCGTTATGACTGAAAGTTCCTCTACTGATTAATTAATTAAACCTTCTGCATCTCTCCATTCACTGGATTGGGATGAAACTGTTTTTGTTATTGCGTGTGCATCTTTTCTCACTGCAATAGTTCTGAAGTGTAATTTTGTAGTCCAGCCAAAGTTCATCACATGGCAGTCGGTACATATTTTCATAGTTCTGATGGATTACTAGTTGTATTCTTTCTTGGCATCTTACGTTTCCGTAATATTGATGATGGCATATGTAATCTATTGAGCAAACTCCACAGTCATCGAAATCAAAACATCTTGAGAACTTGTCTGAATGGCTAAGTCCCGCTAATATTGCTAAGAGTTGAACATGCTTTAACTTTATTTAGATTGTGCCTTCTTTGCTACCATATACATTTGTTTTGCTGCTGTGGGACTAATAATTAACATATCTTTATTATTCAAGCATTCTCCTGGGCATCATTGTGACAACTGAAGTACCACTTTGAAGATGATGTATAGCCATTCTTCTCCAGCTGCTCTAATTATATATGGAAAAAAATTAAAAATCAGTTTGATGAAAACATCACCAAAATATATTTATCATTTGAAGGCGAATGAAAGGGACTGTCTAAATAAAAGGCTGAGGAAAAACAAACAAGATTGGCACTTGAATTTTATTCCTTCAGTTTTTGCTAAGCCAAGATTCCCATCCTTTCTGCTTTCTAATATTGCTTTTCCAAATCCATTGTCATTGTTTTCTCCCCCGGGTGGTGACTCATTTTGTATTGTCTGCTTCCTCTCACTTTTTATTCTCATTTTTTCTATCCAATTGTAATTGAAGAGTCTGAAGGTCCTTTATAACTTTGTCAGTTGTGGTCCCTGTGCAGGTCACTGACAATTCTCTATATGAAAGTGCTAAACCATGAGATAAAACATCATTATGTGTCTTTGAACAAAATTATTAGCTTTTATTAAATAGGTCTGAACTTCAAATATGGTCTGCATTGTAATAACAAAGAGAATTTCTACACTAAAAACTTTTCTCTGTACTTGCTCTATTATATAGAGGAATCACTTTTTATATAGCAGGTTAGAACTGGGTGGAAGGAAAAACTGAATAAGATATAAAAGACAAGACAAGACAAGAAAAAAAAAATAGAATAACTGGGCCTGCTTAATTCCCAACTGTGTAGCAGTTTTAGGCCAAAATCTGACCTCCATTTTTAGAAGTTCTCTTCCCCCTTAAGGACCGAAAGGCCTGGCGCAATATGGTTCATGGGGTCACGGAGAGTCGGACACGACTTAACGACTAAACAACAACAAACAACTTCCCCCTTAAAAAGGGTGGTTGTGATGATGAAGATGATGATGATGATGATGATGATGATGATGATGATGATGATGGTGGTGGTTGGTCACACAGTCAGCCAGATGTTTAGACTGGATTTGGCATTTTTATCCACCTATCAAGTCCTTCCCAAGGGGCTGGGATAGGCAGATGTTGTTTGATGGTTCAGTGGTGTTAAAGGTATTTTCACAGGGTAACTGTTCCAAGTAAAGCTGCCTTTTGCAATTGACTGATGCTGATTGTCAATGCTGATGGTGTTCAAGTGGTGCTCCAGATGTTTTGGGATTGCACCTAAGGCACCTATAACTATTGGTACTATCTTTGCTTTCTTTTGCCACAGTCGTTCTACTTCTATTTGCAGGTCTTTATATTTTGTGATTTTCTCTAGTTCTTTCCCTTCTATTCTGCTGTCTCCAGATATTGCAATGTCCACTATCCAGACTTTTTTTTAATCTTCCTTATCAACAATTGTTAAGTATGGGGTGTTGTGTGGCAGGTGTTTGTCTATTTGAATGCTAAAGTCCCAGAGCACTTTAGCTTCTTCATTTTCTAGGACTTTGTCTATTTTGTGGTCCCACCAGTTCTTGCTTGCAGGCAAATGGTATTTCTTGCAGATATTCCAATGTACCATTGTTGCTACTTTGTCAAGTAGTTGTATGTAGTCAGTCTGTGTGATCTTCTTGCAGCAGCAGACTAGGTGGTCCACTGTTTCTTCAGCTTCTTTGCAGAGGCGGCATTTGCTGTCTGTTGCTGTCTTCTCAGTTCTGGCTTTATATGCATTTGTTCTTAAGGTTTGGTCTTGTGCAGTTAGAATTAGCCCCTCTGTCTCTTTCTTCAACTTTCTTGCTCTTAGCCGTTGCCAGGTCTTGTTGTTATCTGCTTTGCCTGTTAGTTTTTTTGTGTACTGGCCGTGTAATATTTCACCTTTCTATTGTTCATTTGGTCTTTCTTATAGGCCAGTTTGGTTTATTTGGAATTCAGTAAGCCTTCCTGGTGTACTAGCTCCAGTGCATCTTCTTCACTGTCCTTCAGATATTCTTCCAATGCCTTTTTTTCTTCTACAACTGTCTGGTGTACTTGCAACAATCTACGCCCACCTATGCTCCTTGGTAAATAAAGTCCATCAACATCGCTGGGTGGATGAAGGGCATGATTCATTGTCATTATTTTTCTGGTCCTCCTATCCAAGGATTTCAGTTCTGCTTGAGTCCAGACCGCTATTCCATCTGTGTATCTAATGACTGGAATTGCCCAGGTGTTAATCACCCTGATGGTATTTCCACCACTGAGTTTGGACATTAAGATCTTCTTCACTTTTCTGATGTATTCACTACTAACCTTCTTGACTTCAGTGTGTTGCTGTTGTTATTGTTATATACACAACAACATGAAATCACAGCTGTCAGTTCTTTAGCTGTTGTTGGCCTTCATTTGCATCAAGTTCTTCCCAAGAACCTAGGATGTTGCAATGTATTGGCCTAGTATATGTCCAGATCCAAGCAGTATGGCCTTTTGTAATTGAAAGATGGAAATTTTGTCAATGCACAGATTTTCTAAGTACCATCCAAGGTTTTTGGTATGGCACCCAGTGTCTGATAACCACTGGGACCACCACACCATGTTTAAGCCATAGTCTTTCAACTTCGATTTTCAGATCTTGATACTTTGCGATTTTCTCCAATTCTTTGCCTTCTATTCTACTATCCCCTGGTATTGGCACATCAATTATCCACTTTTTCTTTTTTTCAACCACAGTTAAATCTGGTGTCAGTTTGTATATGGAAACCCCTCAATATTTTAACATGCTCATTTTTTACTACTTTTTCAACTATATGTTCCCACCAATTTTTCCATTACTGGGACATGATAATTTTTACATATGTTCCAGTGAATCATTTTGGCAACTATGTTATGTCACTGTTTATAATCAGTTTGTGTGATCTTCTTGCACAGCTGAGTATATGATTTACTCTTTCTTCTGCTTCTTTGCACAATCTGCACCTTGAAACCTTTGATGATTTTTCAATTCTGGCCTTGATTGCATTAGCTGAAATAGCTTGCTCTTTAGCAGCCAAAATCAAGCCTTCAGTTTCTTTTTTTTTTTTTAATGTTCCAGTTGCACGTCATTGCCAGGTTTTATCTTTATCCACTTTACCCTCAATCTTTTGTAGAAATTGACCATGTAAAGCTTTTCCTTGCCATCATTCTCTTCATGTTTTTATTACATTATTTTGATATTCATGTTTTGTTTCCTGTACATTTAGTAATTCCAATTTTTAACTTGCATCAATGCTTGTTCTTGGCTGTTTTTTACATAATCAGCCAATGCATGCTTTTCTTCTGTGACAGCTTGTCTGAGCTGAAGTAAACCTTTGCCTCCATTTCTGTGGGATCTTCAAGTGGTACTCCAGATGTTTTGCGATTGCACCCAAGGCTGCTGCTGCTGCTGCTATTATTATTATTATTATTATTATTATTATTATTATTATTATTATTCACATAGCCAGATGTTTAGAATGGATTTGTCACTTTATCCACCTATTGAGTCCTTCCCAAGGACCTGGGAAAGGCATTATTATTATTATCATTCTCAGAGTGTTTTCAAATGTATTTTTTGTTTTGCTTGTATTGGGAGTTTATTGTTGTGAAATGGTAGAAAATCATACCTAAAATCTTGGGAATCTGCGAGAGAAATTCCTACCTGGATTTATATCATGTGGTCTATCTGGAACATTACATATTCTTTTTAATGAAGCAGTATTTATCTCTCCCAACACTGCCTGTTTGCATTTTGGGTATTGAAAATGTATGTGGGTGTGGGTGTGTGTGTGTGTTTGTGTGTGTATTCTTTCCTAATGTAGTTGGATTTTGTTTATCTCCTGTGAAATTGGTTTATCTCCCACAGGAGGAGAAGGAGGGGAGGAAACTCCTAGCCATCATGGTCTCTATGCTGCACAGCTAGGTATTTACAATAATAAAATCCTTGTGAGGGCATTTATTTATTTATTTATTCATTCATTCATTCATTCATTCATTCATTCATTCATTCATTCATTCAATTTGTGTGGCCACCCATCTCAAACACATGTCTCTGGGTGTCAAACAATCATAACATTAAGTAAAAACCAAATTACAATCACAATACTAAAAATTAAATACGTAGGTAATTTTGTACATAGGTACAAAATTAAATACATAGATACCTAACACAGGTAGGTGATATTCTGAACTTTTAATTGTCAAAAAGGCAGTAAGGCAGCACATGCTTA
Source organism: Python bivittatus (assembly GCF_059951505.1). NCBI lineage: Eukaryota > Metazoa > Chordata > Lepidosauria > Squamata > Pythonidae > Python > Python bivittatus. The sequence goes on from NW_028277113.1 coordinate 6,657,172, forward strand.
TCTCTCACACAAACTGCAGTTAAGGGAAGGGTACCAAGTGAGGTGCCGTGTATAAGATTAATGGTGGTAGCAAGAATGACAAAAAATAGTACCCCAAAGCAGAAGGCAGAGGCAGAGCATGAAAACTCACAGAGGTTTTACCTTATGGACTCACTTGGTCTATTACACCATATGTAGATAGTTAAAATCCTTTGTTAAAGTGTACCTCATGGTATAAAAGTGGCAAAATATAGGTATTTTTCTGCTCTTATTGCATCTGCCCTGTTCAGTGTAACTCAGTCCCTCCTGGGAAGAGAGGGCTCAGAGGAGTTTCTACAGGGATATTGTGAAGAATGTCCTAGGCATCTGTCAGATAAAGTCACTTGGATCTGCTCTGAGTTAGTCTCCGGCTTTGCAAGCCTTATGGAGTTGCTTGAGGCACAGTTTCACTTGGTTATCTGGGTAGAGTTCAAGTCTGTTAGTATCAGTGAAGTGGACAGTATCTTTGAGGCTATAAGCACTTGTCAATCTGTGTTGTCTCCTGAGAGACAAGACATGTCCAGGTGATGATGAATACATCCTTGAAGGAGGGGGTGGTTCCACTGGCTCTTAAAGAAGCAGTGGTCTATCCCTTCCTCAAGAAACCATTTCTGGATCCAATGATGTGGGACAATTTTCATTCCATCTCCAACCTCTCCTTTTTAGGAAAGGTTGCTGAAAACATGGTTGGTTGGCAGCTTCAGAAAGCCCTGGAAGAAACAGATTATCTGGATCCTTTTCAGTTGGGTTTCAGATTAGGATACAGTACTGAAATGGAATTGATGGTACTTGTAGATGATCTCTGGTGAAATCAGGATAAGGGAGCTGCATCTGTCCTGGTCCTTCATCTGTCATGTTATCCTTCTGTACTATCTCTGTTGTGGGAGATACTAAATGATTCTGGGAAGGCCTCAACTGCATCATGTTCTTTGTTTTTGTTTTGCCTGATTTTTTATTGGTTTTATTCCTATGTTAGGCACAATTTGTGAGTTGGACAGTCTTATAAATCAATCAATCAATCAAACAAACAAACAAACAAATTGGAAAACTAATCATATGCATCCTTGATGGAGTAGTAATATCATAGATCAGTTGACTGTTGAAAGTTTTTTTTTCCCCTACTACACATCTGTCCATCACTGTGTAGCTCCTCAGCAATCCATGTTTTTCCAAGTAAATAAATCCTATGGGAGAAGTTCTATTTGGAATAAAGATGAGGACCTATGGAGCTTACAGATTGTTGAAGAGGTGGTGGTAGTGGGGAAACAGAAGTTCCATGGAGCCTCCAGGGGATGGACCTGTTAGGTAATTGCATGACTCAGACCCTAATTTCTGCTGCTATGGCAAGGTCAGTAAATTAAACTTTAAAGGAAGCCAGATGGCAAGAACACAATCTTATTCAAAGCTCTTGCCACACCTCAAAGCAATTGCCTTTCTTTACATTTTGACAGTTACAAAAGGTTATTTCTGGCCATAAAAATATTATTCCTTTTCATTTTTTTCTTGGCAGGTATTTCTTCTCACATCACATCTGTGCCTAGGAAAGTTTTCAAAGTACAATCAAGTCAGCTAGGGGCAAACTTTCATCACAACAGGTGGCCAGTTTATTATCAGAATGTGAATATTTCCCTTTGTTAGGAAGAACAATGGCAGAAAATGCCTATAGTGCTTAGATTTGAAATGTAATCTCCAAACAGTCCTTCCAGCTTATCTGAGTGCCTTTTAAAATATTAATTTGACATATTTTATGTTTAAATAACCCCCTCACTCTGTGAAATACAAGACAGTTAAAGAAAAGGATCAGAAATTCTACCTCAGGTTTCAGTTGGAAGCTTTCAAAATCTGACTTACTTTACTAACAGTTGTGAAATGCCATATGAAATTTACATGTGAACTCAAGTTATAAAATTCACAGGCCAAAATGGGGGGCGGGGCGGGGGGAGTTTGCCTAAAACATAACACAGTAATGCTCATATAGACTGATCCCTCCCCCAGCACAGTCCAAAGATGAACCAAGCTGAACAAACTTGGGAATGTGCACATTTATTTCAAATTTGAAGAACAACTCGCAGTTCAGGGGAAAAAATAGTAAAAGGAATATAATTAAAAATTATCCAATTATGTCTGGGTGGAAGATCTAAAATCACTTAAGGCCACTTCAAGTCTGCCTGGGACGGTGAGTCTCAAAGTTCTTATTTTTATGTCAGGCTATTGACTTAGCATAGCTAAATGTGTCTTGAGTTTAACAAAATCTCCCCCACTCCTAATACCAACACTCAAAAGCTATGTCAAAAAGACAGTCTGTAATTGAACTGAGAAACAGGCAACAATCCACTTCACCACACTTCCCTGTGGCTTCTTTTATCAAGTATTTTTTCCATCTCTCTCATCTGGTTTATAACCAACAAGAAGAATATATGGGCAGAGCAACCGCATGGACTTGCTGAAGCTGAGAAAGAAAAGGGACTCATCTGAAAACATCACTAACAAAGAGCTTGTGGATGTTTCAATGTCAGACTTATCTAAGAAAAGGGCAATTAACCCTTCAGTTTCTCACTGTGGGTAAAATAAATTCACAGAGACCTCCATCTTAATGAATTCATTCTTAAATGAGGATGGGAGTTTTGGTTAGTCACTTTCCAAGATTCTGTATCCTAACCCCCTATTTAATAATTCAACCTGATTAATGAAACTCAACACAGATCTTGGGTTAGGGGCTTGACAGCTATAACGACTGCAACTGTAGCCTGTCTTAAAAAATCCAGGGACAGATAAGAATGAAATAATAGCCAGGGTTTATTGGTGAAGGAAGGCATGGCGCTTTATGTAGTAACTATTCATTAGATGACTTATCCCCAGAATGTGTTTACCCTGGTTTGCAATACAAACACTTTATAAAATGTAGGGAGAGGAAAATAAATGGAAATACCAAGTCCTTAATGAGCATCATGGTTTTCGTGTTGATTACATATGACTGAAAAGCACTACAAGTGCCTTGTTACACTGTAAATGCCTGTCAAGGCTGCAAGGTGACACTGGTTTCAAACTGATGCTGCACAATTAAAAAAAGAAATAGTAGAGAGAAGTTTAAGCCTGCTGCTGGCACAATAGATGAAGAGTGATTTCTTGAGTCACAGATACTTAAATAGCAAATAGCTGATCTTTAGCTCTAGTTGTGAATAACCAGCAGCTCCAGATGTAGATTCATATATTTAAGACATATCAAACAGTGCCTTGATCAATAAGCTCCCCCACAGCCTTATTGATTCAACCCAAGTAAACTATATACAATTTTGTTTTTGTATTCAGATATGCATGAGTCTGGGTTACATGGCTTACAATTGCTCAAGCAGATTTAGATCTGGAAGGAAAGGGGGGAGCAGAAGTCAAACCTTGTCAGTGTGGTGGAGGAGGGTAATTCAGCCCAATCATAGTTTTTCAAATTCAAACATCTTACTGATTTCAAGAATAGAGCTTAACAGATGGCAAATTAGAAGGCAGGACTGAGGAACAAGCCAGGATCAGAGCCAAAAGAAACGTCAGAAACAGAAAGCTAAAGGAGAGCTCAGGTATACCTTGTGCCATCCTGGTCAGTGCATCCACTGTAACTAGGGCCACAATGTTAGGTTAAAGTGGGCTTTGATGGCCATCATTGCACTGTGAGACACTTACAGTGTTTTCATTAGGAATACTCTAGCATTGCTACAGACTTGTTGCTTGATGCTTCAACAAACTCTCAGGAATGTGCAAATAAATGTCTTTTTCCAAAGGATGCTTTTATTCTACATGTTCATCCTACTTGTCCTGTTCATTGCCCAAGTTCATGATGTAGGTTCTTTGGCCATCATGTCACCCAGTAAATGGCAAAATGGGTTGGGAGTTTTGGGCATATGGGAAATGCCCTTGTTGAGATTCACTAATAATTCTGTGTCAGAAGGATCAGGCAGAGCATGGTCTAGAGCAGTGTTTCTCAACCTTGGCCACTTGAAGATGTGTGGACTTCAACTCCCCGAATTCCCCAGCCAACATGGGGGAGTTGAAGTCCACATATCTTCAAGTGGCCAAGGTTGAGAAACACTGCTCTGGAGCAAGGTGGTAAGCAAGAAAGAAGCAACTTGTTGTAATTAGATTTGAGGCCAGTTTGTCTTGTGGCACCTTAGAGACTAACTCAATTATTATAGCCCAATCATTTGCAGAGGATCATGAAGGATAGCTCTACTGTATTTGAAGAGAGTTCTTGCTGGAAGGATGGATAAAGGTGGGCGGGGGGGGGAAAGGGAAGATATGATAAATGGTGAGATCAGAAACCATGAACATTACCTCAATATCCATCAACAAAGTAGTAGTTGAGTGTGACCTATATAAGCTCTTTCTTTACCTCCAATGCACCGACAATTCCATGGTTCACCTTTCATCACAACAACACTGATCTTATTTTGTTCTCAACCCAGAGATTAAAGAGTTTTGTACTGTTCCTTGAGTTCTGGAAAACCACAAGCAATTCCTGCTTAATCTTCACAGAACCAGTGTATAAACTTTATTTTGCTTCTCTCACCTTTTGGGAAAAAGTATGTTTATATGAATAACTCAGCTTAGGTCTCCCATTTCAGATTCCATGAATGAGATACATGTATTTTAAAAATAAGGCAGCAAATATGAGAGGTAAAATCATATATCATGAACTTAGCAACACGCAGCAAGTGCTGAGTTACACTAAAGATATCTACTATGGAAAGTCTCACATTCTTGCACTGAAGAGCTAAGTAATCTATGCAGAGTGATAAGAAACCTTTGCCTTTGTTTAATCCCTAGGTGTGATGATCTTATCTTTGTAAGAGTTTTAATTCTGCTGTGGTATGCCAACATTGGTCTTTGTAATTCCTTTTGTTATTACCTTGAGGCCAGTGATAGAAAGTCCTCAGGAATTGAAATGTGCCCCATTGTTTTGTTTTGACTTTTAAGATCACCATTTCTGATGTCAGGTTTGAACTCATTTATTATTATTGTTGTTGTTATTGTTGTTGTTGATTGCACAGTCAGCTAGCTGTTTAGACTGGATTGGCATTTTTATCCACCTTGAGTCCTTCCCAAGGACCTGGGAATAGGCAAATGTTGTTGTTTGATGTCATTAGAGGTATCCTTGCAGGATGTAAGCTGTTCCAAGTAAAGCTGCTTTTTGCAATTGACTGATGGTGATTTTGTCAATGCCGAAAGTCTTCAAGTGGTGCTCCAGAGTTTTGGGATTGCACTTGAGGCACCTATGACTATTGGTACCATCTTTGCTTTCTTTTGTCATAGTCGTTCTACTTCTATCTGCAGGTCTTTGTGATTTTCTCCATTTCTTTCTTTTCTATTCTACTGTCTCCATGTATTGCAATGTCCACTATCCAAACTCTTTTTATTTTTCTTATCAACAATTGTTAAGTCTAGGGTGTTGTGTGGCAGGTGCTGGTCTGTTTGAATTCTAAAGTCCCAGAGCACTTTAGCTTCTTCATTTTCTAGGACTTTGTCTGCTTGTGGTCCCACCATTTCTTGCTTGCAGGCAAAAGGTATTTCTTGCAGATATTCCAATACACCATTGTTGCTACTTTATCATGCTGTTGTTTATAGTCAGTCTGTGTGATCTTTTTGCAGCAGCTGACTAGGTGGTTCACTGTTTCTTCAGCTTCTTTGCAGAGGCAGCATTTGCTGTCTGTTGCTGTCTTCTCAGTTCTGGCTTTATATGCATCTGTTCTTAAGGCTTGGTCTTCTGGAGCCAGAATTACCCCTCTGTTTCTTTCTTCCACTTTCCTGCTCTTAGCCATTGCCAGGTCTTTTTCTTATCTGCTTTGTCTGCTATTTTTATTATTATTATTATTATTATTATTATTATTATTATTATTATTATTTGGTGTACTGGCCATGTAATATTTTGCCATGCCATATCTCTTTTTTATTCTTCATTTGGTCTTTCTTATAGGCCAGTTTGGTTTATTTGGAATTCAGTAAGCCTTCATGGTATACTAGCTCCAGTGCATCTTCTTCACTGTCCTCCAGATATTCTTCCAATGCCCTTTTTTCTTCTTCAAGTGCCTGTGTACTTGTAACATTTCATGCCCACCTATGCTCCTTGGTAAGTAGAGTCTGTCAACATTGCTGCGTGGATGAAGGGTATGATTCATTGTCATTATTTTTCTGGTCCTCCTATCCAGGGATTTCAGTTCTGCTTGAGTCCAGTCCACTATTCCAGCTGTATATCTAATGACTAGAATTGCCAGGTGTTAATCACCTTGATGGTATTTCCACCACTGAGTTTGGACTTTAAGATCTTCTACACTTTTCTGATGTATTCACTACTAACCTTCTTGACTTTAGTGTGCTTGATGTTCTCAGCCTGCAGGATGCCCACGTATTTGTAATGATCTTCTTCATCCAGACTCTTGATGTTATTTCCATTGGGCATCTTGATTCTTTCAGTTTTCACTATTTTTCCCCTGTTGATGGTAAGGGTGGCATTTGTCCAGTCCAAACAAAATCACAATATCTTGGCTGTATATTTGGACAGTGTTGAGCAGCGATTCCATTTCAGATGGTGTTTTTCCATACAGCTTTAGACTGTCCATGTAAAGGAGGTGAGATAACATGACAGATATTTTTGATGTTTGATAACCATGGCCTGACTTGTTCAGTATTGTTAACAGAGGAATCAATCTAATGACAAATAGTAGTGGTGATAGTGACCCTCCTTGAAAGATTCCTCTCTTGATGTTAACCTCCCCAGTCTAATGCCATTGACCAGCAACTGTGTTTTCCATTGTGCCATTGGTCTTTGCACAAAACTTCTGTTGTTTCTACTGACTCCTGTTATTTCTAGGCATTTGATTATCCAATCATGTGGCAGGGAGTCAAATGCCTTCTTGTAATCAATCCAAGCTACATTCAAATTGGTCTTCCTTCTCTTACAGTTTTCCAAAATCATCTTGTCAGTTAGGAGCTGATCTTTTGTCCCTCTGCTGTTTAGTCTATTTCTTTCTCCACAGATGAAAAGAGCTTGTTTTCAGCTAGGTACTGTTGGACTGCATCACCTATGGCACCAGTTAGCAATCTGAAAGTTGTTGGCAAGGAGGCAATTGGCCTGTGCTTGCCTGGTGCTGCCCCTTTTTCTGGATCTTTCATTATCAGGTAGGTTTTGCCAGATGTTAACCAATCTTCAGTTTTACCTCCTTGCAGTATGTTGTTAAACTGCTTGCCAATAAGTGGGTGCAGAGCAGTCAGATGTTTCAACCAAAAACCACGCAGTTCATCTTCACCTGTTACCGATCAATTTTTGATCTTCCTTGTCCTTTTCTCCACCATTTCTGCTGTTATTACAAGTTCTTTCATTTCAGTTTATTTTTTATTCTTATCTACCTCCTTTACCCAAGATGCATTCTTGTTGTATTTCTTTGGGTTGTTCCATAGCTGTGCCCAGAACTGCACTGTTTCTTCCTTGTCAGGTGCTGACTGGTTCATTGCGGAATCTCCATTGTTGGATTGGTAGAAACGTTTCTGATTTGACTGAAATTGGAGATTCTGCCTATAGTGTGAAATTCTAGCTTGTGTCTGCTGATCTTCTTGGCTATGGCTGTTATTTGCTGCTTTATTATTTCCAGTGCTTCTTTGATCTTCCTTTTTTCTAGGTGATATTTCTTGATCAGGTATTCTTTGGTCTTTTTGTTCTTCAGCTTATTTTCTTTCATCTGTTCTAGTTTGCTTGCATCTGATCTTAGCGTGCTGATCTTATTTTCCAACCTGATCTTCCATTTTGGTGGTGCACTGTTTGGCTTCTTTTCTGTTTGTTGATTTTGCATCCAAGGTCTTCAGTTGTAACTGCAGCCATGCTGTACATTAGTTGGTTTGTTTCATGCAGTGAGCTTGTGTTTGTATTTGATATTACAGTATTGGCATCATTTAATACTTGTGCTTGTTTTTTTCTTTATAACAAGCTTCAATCCAGGCAACCTTGTTCTATTGTTTTTGTGCTGTTCTAGATGCTCAGTTATTCTTTGTTTCAATTCCTCTTGTTTTTTAGTTAGAGGGTTTTGTTCTTTCTAAGGAGTAGTCTCTACGGTCTGAGATACTTCTGGGAAGGCTTCGATTTCTTTGTCCTGGGTAGACCTTTGCAGTTCTTCCAATTCTATTTCTGTGAATATTTTGTGCTATAAATCGATGTTGATCTGCTAACCTCTGTTCTGTTATTTCTGATTCCAGATGTTGTACTTTCCAGAACTGGTGCATTCTTTTCAGATAGCCTCTTCTTTTTGGACTTGTTTTGTAATAGCAGATCATTATTTCTTTGTTTTCAGTCTTTGTATATTTGCGACGGGTAGACATCTTTTCTTCCAGTAGTTCTGGAGCTGCTGGCCCTGGTTTCTCAGCCAACAATTCTGAGTCCTGTAGCCTAGTTGTCACCAGCTGTCCAGGAACTAGAACACCTAGTGCAGTCCTTGTTGTTCCGGGTGACAACTGATCTGGTATGGGTTTCTGTAAATTATGTCTCACCATACTGTTTATGCGAGAGACACTCTTCGTCTGGCTCCTCTGATGAGACCTGTCCAGTATGGTTGAACCTCTGGCATAGCTCTCATCCTCCTTGGAGCACAAAAGCCCCACAACCATATCAAGATAGTACCTCACTGGGGTTTGCTGCTGCTGCTGCTGCTGCTGCTGCTGCTGCTGCTGCTGCTGTTGTTGTTGTTATAGCAATGTAGCTAACTGGAAACCCCTTATGGACTTTTTTCATGAAAGATGTAAAGATGTACTTATGATTTGTACTTATGATGTACTTATGATTTGTGTACTTATGATTTGTGGTTTTGATGATTAGAAAAAAACTGGATAATCAAAAAAAGTGAGCCCTTTTTTGCAATCATAGAGTAAAAGTTAATTTTGTATTTGTACTTATATTTGCTGCACAATAAATCAGAAGTTTCTTTTTCTTTTTGTTCTCTCTTTTTGTACTTTTTCCCTTTTCTTCTTCTTTTCTTCCTTTGCTGTTTTTACTGTTTATTAATTTGTGTTAGCTGTTATGTTCTTTGTAAAATTTTTAGTAAAATTTATTAAAGAAATATTTCAGCAATGTAAAGTGTAGTGGGTTATTGATGACGGGTGATAGCAGATTTCACATTTGAAGGATGTACAAGTACATGTACAATGTCTCCTGACATTGTGAGTGGCTTTATTAGATCCTATAATACTGTGGCCAGAGTAGATATGCAGACAAAACCAACCTTGAACTTTTCCTCAACTTTTGGTCCCTATGTCTATATCATCGTGTCATGGTCTGTTCATTATTATTATTATCTTTTCTAAGTTGAATGGCTGTTTTAAGCAACTACAGGCCTACTGTTCAATGGAAGTGTAACTGTCCAAGATAACGTGCAGATTCTTGATTATGTCTTTGACCCTTTGGTAGTCTTTAAGGTACCACAACCTTCTTCATAATTTTTGCTGCAAAGAAATACTGTAATATGGTAGTAGTAATAGTGTATACTAAATTTAATGGGAGTTTATCTGTTTCTTTAATCAGTGATGTCATCAGGTCACTCCGGAAGTGATGCCATCAGGTTGCGCTGGGTATGACGTGCATAACCCTCCTCCCCATGTGAAGCAGTGCTTACAAGGTCATAACCCTAACTGGACATGACATGTTGAACCTAACCCTATCATCAAAAAAGGCATGACAGTCAACCCTAGGGTGTCTGATTAGCTTAACCCCAAACCTAATTCTATGGGGGTTCAAATCTAAGTAAAGTGAATAATTAACAGAACCCTAGGCTGTGCTGCATTTGGGAAGCAAACCCTATTTGGGCCTTGTGAAATAAATAATAGCCTAATGATGGTTTTAATTTTGTGGAGTTTTAAAATCGTCCCTTGAACACAGGAAAAAGAACTTTTTAAACCACAGCAGTGCCGGAGTGATTAACCTAACCCTAACCCCCAACCCATATCCTAAGGGAAGTGAATATGACAGACAGCTTTACCTTTTGTAAAAGCTAAAGAAATATTGCTTGCAAATGTTAGTCTAAAAATACACATGAAGTGTTGAACCTAATCCCATCATCAAGAAAGGTGTGACAGTCAACCCTAGGGTGTCTGATTAGCTTAACCCCAACCTAATTCTATGGGGCATTCAGATCAAAACTAAGTAAAGTGACAATGCCTCCATTTAGGATGTTTTCCTCCTTCTTTGCCTTCATTTGGGGTGAGATAGAGGGGATGGTTCTTATTTGCTTACCTTGCTATTTATGGATTTGGAGGCTTTTATTAATGTAGTATTGTCTGGTCAGTTTTATAAGCATGTTGGGGGTTCTTGGGTAAGACAAAGTGGGATATAAATGGTTTATATAATTAAATATAACACAGAGACTGTAATTTATCTGACAGGGGGAAAAAATCCCATGATATGCTGCAGTAATTTTTCTGGTTGTCCCAGCAGAGGAAAACATCAGATAATTGTGAACCAATTTGATATGGCTATATATCAGGATTCTTTAAGAGGTAATAAACAGTTTTTATGCTCCTGGGTAATTTACAGTCCCATATTTTATCTTCTATTCAAACCTAATGTATAACCAAGTCCACAATTTCTCTTTGTTACAATTTTTATTGGATCTCTTAGTATGAATCTTCTAAAACTACTGAAGAACAGGTTCATCTTTCAGCATACAGTATTTACTCCTTTGCTAATAAATCAACCTTTAATTATCCTGTTGTCAGAGGCTGCTTTATGATTTGTTCCTCTCATCGGCAGATGTTCTTCATTATGCTTGCTAATTCATTCCATAACAGAATGTCAATTTCCAGTCAGGGTATTTGCCATCCTTTCTGTATAGATTCTATACAAATCATCTGCCCAACATTAAAATATTAACCACCAGAAAATATTATTGAATGAAGCTTTGTGTGTGTGTGTGTGTGTGTGTGTGTGTCACACCAAATATTTGGGAGAATGCTTGGACTTACAGGACAGGGATACGGTCTGCTGATAACATGGAGAGAGCCTCCATGGTCAGGGAATCATGTGGAATACATGGTATTGTATCATAAACAGACATTCGATTTGAAAGATTTTGTTTTTCTTTTTGAAAACAGTGTGAAATCTCTTGTAAGTTTGACACTACACTTCTCATGTATTTTCTATCTTAAAATAATGAGAAAATGGGTGATCATTTTGAGGCATCTGCAGTTGGAGGTGGATCCAAGGGGCCATAAAAAAGAGCTTTTCAGTCTACATGTAGCTCTGAGGCTACTAGTTGCTCATCAGGATATATGACAAAAATATGAATCAGGAGCCTGAGCTTCTTTTTCTTTAATAATACATGTTCAAAACAATCCAATAGGGGGAAAAAAAACAACCTTAAATTTGTATAAATGCAATGGTCAGAACAGATATCACATTTCTTTTCTTTCACCAGTCGCCTGGTAAAGGAATTTCTAATGGAATGATTTTTTACTATTGACTTGGATGACAAGATAGAAGGAATATGCATCAAATGTATGGATGACATACAATCAGGTTGGATAGCTAGAAGGCAATTAAAATTCAAAGCTAACTTGAAAGGTTAAAGAAATAGGTGTTAGATAATAGAATGAAAGGGAATAGAGACAAATGCAAACTTCATCATTTCAGAAACAGAAATGAAATACAGATTTAAAATGAGGGATAGTTGGCTTGAGAATTATATTTATGAAAAAGTATATCAAGTGTCTAGGGAAGTTAAAATGCTCTGATATTGCTTTGTCCTTGTTTTGAATCCTGATGTCAGACTTGTACCCATCAATTCTTTCGCACATATTCTGGCCTGTTTCTTCAATGTAGAATCTAGATGCTGGCACATGAAGGTGAGAGATGGCTTCAATGGGGTTTAAAAAAAGTCCCAGGGCTGGGCTGTTAGGTGGAGTGGAGATGGTACAGCAGGATATGATATAGTTAGTGGAAGAATTGCTGTATATTAAGAGGAGGAGGAAGAGGAGATACTGTATGTCTGTGTGATGGAGGAAAAAGGCAGAGCATAAAGGGAAGAGCCCAGGCTTTCAGACACATGGCTGTTCAATGATCAGTGGTCCAAATATCCCAGAGAGTCTGAGAAAGAGACAAATGGGCCATGGACAATGGAAAGGAACACCTGAAAATTTTGTCTGACTGTCCTAGCTAAGTTAGAAACTGATGGGGTGGGGGAAGCAAACCAACCAAAAGTCAATGTAGTTACCTGTCAGTTAAGAGAACTTTCCCATGCAAACCAGGAAGGAAAAGCTGTAAATAAAATCAGAACCAAGTAAAGTTAATTAGCAACAGAGAGAGGGTAAAACAAAAGTGAGAATGTATTGATAAAAGAAACATAGAATTTGTTGGAAGGGAAAGAAACAATATTTTAAAAAAGTGGAATCCTTAGAGCATCGGAAGAGAGACTTAGGGAAATTGTTGTTGTTTTAAATTTAATCTCAGTATAAATTAAAAGTCACACCATAAGCCTTATCTGGAAATATAACTGTTTGGGGGATAAAAGTAGTTGCTCATCAGACTGACTTGTGTTTTCTGCCTGGTTCCTGCCATCACCAAATTTGAGACAAAGTTGAACCCATTATAATTCAGAGAAGCTGAAACAGATTCAGATTATGGTGACAAAGATGTTCAGAGGACTAGAAACCAAGTCCAGTGAAAGAAATTTGAGGAACCAAGCATGTTTAGCCCCAAGAAAGAAGCCTGCGGGAGAAATGTAGTAGCTCTCTTCAGATGCTTGAAAGGAGGTTATATAGAAGAATATCAAAAGTTGTTCTCTGTTGATTGAGAGAGCAGAATACAGAAGGCTAAAGATTAATGAGCTCCTCATCAAAAAGGCTTCAACCAAGGACTTAATCTCTTGGAATTCTGTGATTCAAAGAATAGATTCAAAGTACTATCCCAGCAATTAGATAATATGCTAAATTCTCCTCTCACTGACAGGGATAATGGACTCTTAAGAAGTGAAGAGTTCCTGGAAAATATTAGTAAGTGCACTGAGGATAGCATTTGCATCTATGCTTCTAATGATGTTCGAGTTGATGAGTTAAATAATATCCAAATTGCAAAATCTTCCTCAGATATTTTGGCCAAAGATTTTCTTTTAACTGCTCTGAGATAGTAAATGTCTTGTTTGATCAGCTAACAACTCATTCTGTAAAAATTGGTAAACTGAAGAAAACATTTAATATCTATATAGGATCTGTCCCAAAGGTACAGAAAACATAGTATCTTCAGGAAGCTACTATGCTGAATACTTTACTAATTGACAAGCAATCTAAAAATAGTGAAGCTTACACTCCTTCAAGCCAGATAACAAAAAGGACTCTGATCTCCAGACAAACTTAAATAATTAGCTCTGTCTATCTTTAGTAACAGCATTAATACAGGAAGATAAGCTCCATTCATGTTTTCTTCAAACCACCAATTTCACTGCCAGTCTCATGCTGATCACTTTCTTCATAAGTTCTCACGAAGAATGGCAGAAAAAAAAATGCAGTTGTTTTGTTTTTTAGCAACTCAATAAGGACAAAAAAACAAACAACTTTGGGATAATACCTGTATAAATTAAAGTGCTAGTTTCACTAGCAATGAAACTGATTCAAGACACAGCAGAAACCCTTTCTGCTTTGGTACACATAAACAAAAATTTCAGTCTTACCCATAACACAAAATATCAATTAAGGTCAAAAGGAAAATTCGTCCATCCCAATGCACTGTCTTTCCATCAACTGAAGATCATCTTAATCTTTTTATTGACACCAAATATCCTGGAGATGAAACTCAAATGGACATCTAACAATGTTCACAAGCTGCCTGCCTTTCCCCAATTGCTGATCTTGAAAGACAAGATGGATTACCCACGATGCCAGGAATTGGCACAAGCAAGGTCTCCTGTGAGCATATTTCATCACTTGTTGCAGCCCGAAAAGGAAGCCAGGGTACCAGATGTGATATCATAAATGACCCACCACTCTGGCCTAACAGATTCTTTTCCTCTGTCTCATGCCCTCGGACATATTTCATCAATTAACTCAAAACTTAGACATTCAAAGACTGGCATTTCCTCCTCATGCATTCCCTCTGACCATGAATTTTAGCTCCAGACAAGCTGACAGTGGTCACAGCTGTCAAGATGATTTCACTAAGATGCCACAGGAAATTTTCACCACCTGTTTTAGTCCAATAACTTCATTTCTACTGGCCTGGACTTCCATGGATATATTGCAACCTGGGACCTCTCACTTCCACTCTACTCTAAATAGTTCCTAAACAGCCCCCAACCTCTTGTTCTTTTATTAAGAATTACTAGTCCCCAAATTCATCTACAGTAGACCATACTGTCCATTTGACAAATTCATCCCAGGCAGAATCATCTTCAACAGAATTTCAGGCCCAGTTTTGTAGCCAACCTTCAGACTGATTGAGTAAAAGACAATGGGGAACATCTCTGATATCTTGAAACATTGTTCAAGGTCTAAAAAGGATGATCCCTACTTCCAGGACTTAATTCATAAATAAGATTTTCTTTTTTTAAAGGAAACGTGGCCAGTTGTTCCCAATTATACATCTGGAGTCACGTTAGCATCAGGCATTCTAGAGCCAGCTTCTAGGGCCAATTTAACTAGATGTAGATGTAACATTTTAATGGGATGAATTGGAGAGCCATTTGTCTTAACTTACCTGGGAACATCCACGTGCTGCTTTATATTGGCAGGGGACATTAACACCTGATGTAGTGCTAACAATGAGGTTCTTTCTTCTTATTTTATTAGCCATATTTCTTCCACCACAAGGCCCTTCTGGAGGTCAGCTGTGCTACTCTAAGGATCAGCATGCTGGTATCTATTACACATTGGCAGAAGATTCAGACTTTTTATACTAAATGGGTTTACAAATGGTGACTTTAAGGGTGAAATCATTTACTGGGGTGGTGATGGAGGGTCCAGTACAATCATATATTAACTTAATACAATCTTTTTAATCTGATAGTTTCATGTAAAGTTTATACTTTGGCCAGATAGTGACCAGGCACTGCTATTACATTGGGTCTTAGCCAGGACAACTTCGCCTGGGTCAGAGATTATGATAGACAATCCTAGAATTAGAGGCTCTGAAAAAAACTATAAGAATGATGTAATTATTTATTGCTTTAGAGCGGCTCCTTGAGCTATTTGAGTTCCTGGTTGAAAGTTCAACCAGTTCTGCAGAAGCTTTAGCTACATATAATGCTCTGATATACAGCCTTCAGAAATCTCTATCAACTTTATCGGCATCCCATGAACAAATCCTCCTTAGGCAGAATCCTGGTTTGACCAGGACTACACATAAGCCAGGATAGATGTAATGATAGCTTTCAAATGTTACAAATGTTCAAGCTGTCCCATCACTAGGACCCAGTTATTAGATTTCAAAAGAAGCTGCAAAAATTCTAGTAGAAAGAAAGAAAGAAATATTTATTCAATATTCAGGGCCAACTTAGACTAACCCTTCCAAGAAATGCATTATTATTATTATTATTATTATTATTATTATTATTATTATTATTATTATTATTTTGGCTCCTCAACTAATAGATGATCTGGCCAGAAAGGCAAGAGTATGAACCCTTCCAATTACCAACTATAAGTCTCCTATGCATACCCAGCAAATTATATGCGTGCTTTCTATTCTATACATTTCTGGATTGGCTAGAACAGGAGACATTTCTAGCCAATGAACAAACAGGATTTAGAGAGGATAGGTCAACTATAGATCAGTGGGCTATGTTATAGTTTTAACAGAGAAATACCCACATATTCCTGCTTTTTATATCATGCCTTCATTGGTTTAAAAGTAGCTTTTAATTCCATCTCTAGATCAAGTTTCCAGTGGAAGACATGTGTTTCATCCATAGATCAGCAGTTACTTTGTTTAATTAGGATGTTGCATGAAAGCACAATCACACAAGTTGGATGTGGTATCCTTGGCAATTTCTCTGCAGGCATCTCAATTCAGAAAGGAGTAAAGCAGGGATGTATCCTGGACACTCCCCTTTTCAGCATTGATATGATGTCAGTTGTCACTACCTTAACCAAAGCAGAATTAATAACAAACCTCTCTAGGCTGATGATGTAGCCATTTTTTTGGGGGGGGGGTAGTATTCTACTGTGTAATTTATAGTGTTTACCCATCTGAATAATTTTATTTACCTCTACTGACCTTTTATACTATGTTTATGTATTTTAATTTGAGCTTTGTAACTTACACACATTGTATAAAACCCTGGTCAGGGACTGTAATGAAGAAAAATACTACAGAAAAATGGATTTAAATTGCAAAAGGGCTAATTCTGATTGAAAATTAGAAAAAGAAGAAAAAAATCCCATCAGTAAGAGTAGTTTGATAAGGGAACAAATTATACAAGGTGTAATTAGTGGACTTGTTAGCTGACTTGTCTTTGGTAATAACTCATAGCTCTTCCAAGAATATTGTCATAATCTATCAGCCTTTATTTGGCCCAGGTCTGATTAATTAGGGGACTCATTTTCACTGGATATGTTCAGCTGGAGACTAGACAGATATATGTTGGAGATGGTTTCATCCTGATTCCTGCATGGGGCAGAGAGTTGGAGTCGATGATCCAGTTCTAACAGCGGTATGAAAATTAGTCTCTGCAAGGGTACAGGGATCTGGACTTCTGCCCTCAAGTTCTGCTTGGACAATACCACTGCTCAGCCATTAACCTCACTAGAGAGCACTGAGCCAGTCATTTGAAAAAAAGAAAATTACTGGTGGGGGAGACTTTAAGTCATCTGGAATTGGATTCAGTAAGCTGAATATTTAAACAGCAATCCTGTGAGTTCTAAGTAATAATCTCCAGGACGTTAAAATATTCCAACCTCTTTCCTTTCTGAGAGGAAGATTTGTATGCAGAGGAAAAAGGTCTTCTTCAGAGAAAGAGTCTTCTCCTTGTTTTAGCAGTGAAAATTGCCATGGCTCCTCCACTCATAGTGCCTGAGGATGATAGGAAGCAAACAGGGGATTTTAATCCAGAGGCTTCTCATTCCTCTCATATGCATTTATTAGTATTGGGGTTAAATTTCCCTGATTAAGATACATAATATATAAAGGCTCTTTCATGAGTGCAACAATGGAACTTGTGTTCCAGATTGTCCCCTGTCACATCATAGGATTGTTCTGTTACTAAACAAAGCTAAATAGATTTGTTAGGAAATAAAACTAAGTACCACATGTTAATGTTATGTAGAAAATAGATAAAAAAGAGTAAGTTTTTTTTTTCCCCCAATAACCCAAAGGAGTTGAACTGAGATAGAAAAAAAATGTTTTAAGTAAGTAGAATAACATATTTTAACAAGTTCAAGGACTTATTTGGATTTTTTTCTTATTGAATATCAACACTCAATTTATTTATTTATTTATTTATTTATTTATTTATTATTATTATTATTATTAACTTATTGAATAACAACACTCAAGGACTTGATATATATGATTACTAGTTACTTTGATGGCAGCAATATGATGTTCCTTGTTTAGGCAATGTGATTTGTTCAATGAACCACTTTGTAAGTACTAGCTTTGTAAACTAGTACTAATCAAATCTTCTGCCCATATCTGCACTTGAGGCAATTGGAGTAGGCAAAGAAAAGCAATGGAGCTTCTTTATTTTCAGAAGCAAAAAGGCAACCTTAATGTCTGTACAACTATATTAACTAGCTTTATGAAGGAACATATTTTTTGAAATAGAAAATCTTCCCTGCTTCCACCGCACATCACTGTCTAATTGACAGAATGAATTAATTCCCACCTACCCCTTATGAGCTTTTTGGCAAGTTTGGGAAATTGGATGTCATCATGGGAAATGTATACATATATAAACAGATTTCATAAATACAGTATAAGTTTTTGTCCCCCACCCCCATTTTGAAATAGCTGTTCAAAGGTGATTATCACTGGCTAATTTGTCAGTCACCAAAACATTTGAAATTAAAGCCCACTTTTCTTTTCTGAGGGTGTGCAGCATAGACCACACCGTGTAGAATTAACTTACTGCTTCTCAAGGTAACGTGCAGCACATTTAGTACATCCATATTTTTTGAGAGCAACATGATGACACTAATTTTTCTTACATTACTTCTGTTTAATTATCTGCAACCAGGCCTTGTGAGGACTTATTTGTTCAAGTTAGCAGGAGTAGACATTTTATAGACAAATACATTTCATGGAGGGCTGGATATATTTTTAGATGGAAAATCCCAGCCACCCATGAAATTAATGGAAAAGAGCTGCTTATAAAGAAAAGGTTTGTGATTCCAGTTCCTGTCCATTTTCTTCAGTATGAGTTTTCTATAGGTGATTTCTTCTCTTAAAAGGCTTATTTTGTTGTTGTGACCTCTCTTGTCCTGAATGTAAAAAAAAAGATATTGGTAGTGTCTGATTCACAAAGCTATTAGGTACATTATAATCTAAATAAAACCTTGTGAAAGCCTTCATATATTTCTGTTCAGTATGCATGCAACAATCTGGACTAGCATCTATTTTACCAGTGCCTTATTGCACTACCTGTGAGACTTAGACTTGAAAAGATGACAAGGGACTCTTCATTTTGTCATCCATACCCTAGGAGTATTCATCAGCAACACCTATATTCAACCTTATCACAATGTCCTGAAGTTCACATTACTTGTTACATTGAACACTTTGATTTACTTCACACATCACATTAAAGCACTAACATTGTATATTTTTGGTTTTGATTTAAGTGTATTGTGTGGATAATTGCTGTAAATATGAGGACAAAGGAAAGATACTGTACAATTTTAGTCATAGCATAGACATAGAATGTCATAGGGAGCAAGGAATGGTTAAGATGAAAAAAGGTAGAGGAAACGTAGAACAATTCTGATGGGATTTAAAAAAATGTTTTGGAAGTGGGTAAAAAGGATTAAACAAGGAACCACCAGCAAAGTGAACAGAATTTTTACAAATAAAAGTGATTAAATGCTTCATAATGAAACTGAGAGAAAGCAATGCTAGAAGGAGGTTTTTAAAGATTTATATGGGAATTATAATAATATGTTGAAGACTACAGTTAAAACAAATGCTGTAAATGTAAATGTTAGTTCCCAGGGAGGGGGGAGAACAATGAAAAGGAAATCGTAAATGCTGTGTGAAATGTTGTGTTGAAAACTGGTAAGACTCCAGAGGTAAATGGTATAACTGGAAAAAAATACAAAATATGAGTGTGGTTTGCTTATGGAGTGGTTGTACAATTTAATCTCTGTTTGAAGAATACATCTGTACCTGGTGATTAGAAGAATGTGGCTATTGTTTCATTATACAAAGGCAAAGGTAACAAGAACAAATGCAAAAGCTATAGGAAGAGTAGTTTGTTAAGCTTGCCTTCAAAGACATTTAGCAGAATTATGATCATAATGGTATAGGAGGAGATAATGAGCAAAATTTAGGAAGTTCAGTGTGGCTTTAGGCTGGGCAGGGGATGTGCAGACTAGATATCTGCTCTTCAGAGGGTCATTCATAAATGTATGAGTATGAGAAGGAAATTTATCAAGTGTTCGATTTAGAGAAAAATCATGGTAACATATAGAACAATTTGCACAAATATAGAACTATGGTTGATTGCTAAATGTAGTAAGAGATGGATATGATAAAAGTAGAACATGCATGAGGATAAACTGAATACTTAATGATACTTAGCAGGAACAAATCAAAGATGTGTGATATTCCCTTGGTCTTGCTTGATGTTTTAGCATCTTTCACTTCCATTGATCATGGCATCCTTTTCAGCCATCTACAACAGTTGGAAGAGGGAAGTACTGTAATACAGTGATTCTCCTCCTTCCTGAAGGGATGGTTTCAGTTAGTAGTGGTGTTGGGGAAAAGTCGAACACTAAACCACTTAAGTGTGGGGTCCTCCAGGTTTCAATGTTCTCCCCACTCCTATTTAACATCTATATGAAGCCACTGAGCAAGATCGTCTGGTGGCACAGGATCTGATGCTGATGATTCTCAACTATGCATCTCAACCAGTGACACCTGCTGTTGAAGTGCTATCCAGGTACCTGGATGCTGTCTGGATTTAGATGGGGACTCAATCTTTTAAAGAGTCAATCCCAACAAGACAGTGGCTTTGGATCCAAAGGCCTACCAATTTCAGGAACATTCCATCCAAACCAAATTTCAGACCTTACTATTGCCAACTTTAAGAGCAATGCTGGGCTAGATTGAGATACCAGAGTTACACACTGCATAGAATATACTCCATTGCTCTTTGTCTAGTTCCATACTCAATCTTTAATTACATGCAGGATGACCATGGATGGGGTCACAAAAGTCAAGATAGGACCAAGTGTACATGTGACAAACATAAAAAAGGGGCAGGGCTGCAATCATGTATTCATAGTGGCCATCTTGACTTTTTGTTTTCTTTTTACCTCCCCTGCAGATACCCTTGATTACATGCAGTGGATAAATACACAAGGGTAATGTGTGACTTTCATATATAAAGCCCAATGTCTTAAACTGGGGGTGGGCAAGCTAGGGATGATGGGCTTTATGAAGCCCCTAGCCATAATATGATATAGGGGAGATGGCCAAAACCATCGGCTCATGCTCCCTATGCAAGTTGGAGGCAAAACAACAACAACAACAACAAAAAGGTTAAAAGGAACAAAAGGGGAAAGGAAAACCCCAATCTACACCAGAGCTTTCCCTGGCATCCTCTAAACCATCATATAAAATTAAAGTGACAGATGCTAGTCAGAAGTAGAACCTTGGCTTAGTATCCCTAAAAGCCTCACAGACCTGTTCTATTCTGCATTTAAAGAAGCAGGAAGCAATTGCACTGTTTAGATTTGCTGCTGGAGATTTGTTTCAATAGTGGTGAAAATGTGTAGCTCAGGGCTGAGCTGTGGAGTCCTTGGGTTTCTCTGAACTTGGTTCTTTTCTTGCAAATGTTTCAGTACCTGGCTAGGTAACATCGGGTAATGAAACCTTTACAAGAAAAGAATCAAGCTCAGAGAACCCCAAGGACTCCGGAGTTTTGTTCGTTTGCCTCTTTAAAAAATGGGATTGTCAATCTTGTTTTGCATTTAATTTATTGATAAAGCATCATTGGCCATCATGCAGTATAAGGCTAATAATAATAATAATAATAATAATAATACCACCATAATAACCACTTACTACCCACCCTCATATGAAAGTCTAGCCAGGAAACTCAATATTCAAAGAAGGTTGTGCATCATATTACTATTTTACTACAATTATGATTAATTAAATACTGGAGCTGTATCTGACAAGTGATTTTGGTTAACGTGAACGTGCAGTAAACAGTTATAATTAAATTAAATTAGTCATATTTTATTTACTTATTTAAGCTATGATGGAGGAGGATCTGAGTGAGATTTCTTTTCCTCCTGCTTCAGGTATAATCATGGATATTATAATTTTTGATAATGTACAGATACTACTCTAAAATAAGAGATTCAACCTAAGACTTGGAGGAAATGTAATTTACTTTTTGTCTTTTAAGTGTAGTGAAGGTCTCCTTCTCTTTCTTTTCTTTTTCATTAGTGCTTCTAGAGATTTTCATCCTGATTCATATATGTAAGGTTTACATTTGTATATCCGTAAAGAATTGTTTTCTCTGTAAGTCCTATATGAAACACAGCTTTAGCAGAAAATTAGAAATACTGTTTAGAACAAGTGTCAGTATGAGAAGGAAGGAATAACAACAGAAATTCCCATTAGAGGTGCTTTACAAATACCTCCTGAAGGAGTTTTGTTTAAACCTTCAGGGGGATAAGCAAACACACACACACACTTTAAATCATGTCCTCTGATGGAAGAAAATAACTTTAATTGGGTACTGGATGCTTAGAGGACATAAAGTGACAATGAAACGGACAAAGTCAGTAATGAACTGATTCCAACATTCTGCTGCCAACAATGATTTGGAAAGGAGATAAAATATTAGAAATAAGCAGTAGCTGAAAAGAAAGCCTACCAGGAGATTTAGAAGTAGCTACTGGAGAACTGCCAAGGAAGGAAAAACAGCCGGGGGGGACTGTCCTGACATCAGGATGTCAGTGGAAAACAGTATGTCTTGAAAAGCATGGCTGAAGTCACCAAAAACTGAACCAGGCCATCTTCTAAGAAGACAATGTAGAAAATCCTTTGTTGAGGAGTAGGGAGAAAAGAAGGCAGATGTTGTGGGCTTGTACTATATTCCTGGGGGTGGGGTGGATTTTCTCTACCTGGAAATTCTATCTTCTCTCAGTTAGTGAGTATAGTTAGGGAAAACACTAGATCTGATATGAGGACCAAATAAGAAAGAAGTAATAGCAGAGGACATTCCCAAGATACTCCGTTATAGATTTCAAAGTAGCTACTCTGGAACAAAGAAATTTCAGCAGGACAATCAAGTAACAGATTGTGGAACTCACATGCTTTGAAACGTTTTACAGGCTACCTCAGAAAGTCTTAATAAACAGAATGGAGTTTTAACCCATTACATCTGTTAGTTGATAAAATACTTGTAATCTGTCCCATGTGTAACCTGCACCTGCACAACCACCCTATCTCTGCCTTCTTCTTTCCCCCATTCCAATTTAAATCCTACATCAGTTTAGCTACCCCATGCATCTAATGAAATGAGCTGTAATTCACAAAAGCTTATACCTTTTAATAAAATGTGTTACACTAGAAGGAATGAGAGTAAATTCTGGTTCTTTCCTGAGGGAAAAGTTGGTGACAGTGAATTTTTAACTTTAAACCAAAAAAGTAGTTAGGACAAAGGAGGAGGAAAAAGTCTGGGGCCTAGAGGGATATCTACCACTTGGGTCTCCACAAGGCCTTCTTTCTTGAAAAGAAATGCCTTTATGGGGCTGTTTTTCTCCTGTGCCTCAGGCAGTACAATGTTTTGGGCCAGTAATGATCAAACTGAAGTGCGCAGTGTATAAAAACAGATGTATTTTTAGACAGAAAATCTCACACAATCACCTTGTCAAGTTCATCTCTAAAGGCTTTCAACCTCTTCTGTAGTCTGAGTGTTTTATAAAATTTGAGTTCTGGTTTGGTAAATTGGCACCCCATAGCTCAACATACCTACATCATGCTTACATTTGTTTTCTGTTATTTTCTGCTATTAATGCTCCTATTTGCAGTTTGCTCACAACAATGCTACATGGGGTTTCAAACAATTATCATTAACTTCTTTTAATCAACAATCAGCATGTTTATAACCCTGTGGCCAAGCCCAAAGATTGATGTATGTTTTACTATACTTTTAAAATAATTTCTAACCTCACTAAAAGAAAAAAAAAATGTGCCCACTAAAGAGCTGGTATAAATTAGGAACTGGTTTGAGTTCATGTTGGGGAGCCAGGAGGGTTTTGAACCGAACAAATTTATAAATTTTCCTGACACACCAGCTGGTCTGGTCTACCTCCAGCCTGCCTCTTCCTAGCATATGAATTCCAGTGATGAAAGAAAATACTTTTTAGGCTTCTCTGAGGAACTAGGAGATGGTTTCTGTGATCCAATTTCCCTGTCATACATCAGAGTTCTCTCTCTGCTTTCAGGGGAGAAAAAGTAATGAATGACACCAAAGATGGGACTCTAATTGAGAACTGAACATTCAATAACCTTAAGTCAGAGGAGAGCTCCTCTTAAAACTCCTCACACATTCTTCCATGTGAAGACACATAGAGAAGAACATGACTGCAAGGGTAGAAAAGGCAGCACGTTAACCTCTACTGTGCACACTTTCCCTTTCAAAACAATTGGGTACTCTGAACACCCTGATTTCCTGATGATGTAGAAGGCATATGTAGATAAAGATATGAATGAGTGTGTTTCTTTGCAGACAGCCTGTTAATAACCTGTTAAAGAGAATTAAAGACAGTGCTGTCCTCCGTTTATGTACATTCTTTTGATCTGAGCTCCACATGTTTAATTTCAAATAGTGTGATGATGTTAATATATTTAAGAAGAAATGTCTTTAAGTCTTTTGTACTTACAGTAATTATATGAACCTTGCATGCTGTTACAAACTTGTGAAGTGATGATGCATAAATTATGGATTAACTAAAATAACAAAAAATCCAACCAGTTTCAGGCATATAAAAGTCCAGGTTATTCCAATGGGAGCATTTTGCACAAACAATTCACTTCCTTTGAAAGAGACATAAAATAATTTTAGGTGGACTGTGCAGAATACTATTCCGATGTTACTGAAAATGACTAATGTTGGTCACTGTATTGTATACTCTGACATTCTTGATTGTCATTTTCTGTGCATACTACCACTTGCTTTGATCAACTTTTGAAGACACAGTAACCTAAAATGGTATCCGGAATCTGTGCAACCTTGCTTTATGAATTAAAAATATTCCTTTAAATGTCGCCATGTGCACTCAAGAAGTCAACAACCCTATCTCTTGAGGACTCCATTGAAGAGAATTTTTCATCTTGGAAGTTCATATGGCAGTGTATTCCAGTAAGTTTAAACTACGGATAAAGCTTGAGAGTGAACTTCCACACCTTAAAAGACAAAGTAACTGCAATATCAGGGACTCAAACTAGTACAGAGTGGCCAAAAAGATTTGAAATGCAAGTTGGCATCTTGTACAGCAATCTCATGACTTCTTTTTTCTATGCTCAGGTCCACTCAACACAATAAGTTTTTTTATATGATTTTGTATTAAATATACTAACAGATAAAGAACATGAAAAACAGTGGTGTTTTTTGCCTCCAAAATATTTTGTATATTTTATGTCAGAATATCAACCTTTTTAAGACTGAGCTGTAATTTGAATAAAGAGCTTTTGGTCAAAAACAATAGGTTCAAAATAGAAAGGTTGAAGTATCATTTTTCTTCAAGGATAAATATTAATTAATATCATTAATGAAATATTAATTTCATTTCAAGTAATGGATTAGATCAAGGGTGTTTAAGGTTTGGTTTGGTTTGTTTACAATTAGTGGGGCTTAAGTTAGTCATAATATTTTCACATTAACATCATTGGAATCTAAGCATGATTTATAGTCTAGTCTAGTCTAGTCTAGTCTAGTCTAGTCTAGTCTAGTCTAGTCTAGTCTTATGCGTGCAATGTTATTTCAGTTGAGTAGTTTAGGGGTTGAAATGCATATTATACTTATCCTAGAGATGCTACCAAAAATGACATCTCCATGATGATCATGACCCTTTGGAAAAGCCCTGATCCAATGATGTCACACAATAAGTCTGTAAAAACATTGATTGATCTCTATATCAAACAATTTTGTAAAAGGAAGAGTGAACATGTTTTAAAAGAATATATCAAGCTGGGTGATTTTAAAATGCTTTGGAGCTTTGGAGGCACTTTGAAGATTTGATGGCTAGTCTGCTGCTTCTGGAGTTTTATAAACAAAATACAGTGGTGCAATTTTTTTTTTCTATATTTATTTATCAAATTTATATGGCCACCCATCTCACAAGAAATGACTCTGGGTGGCATAAGCAAAAAATATAAAAATAATAAACATTATTTTAAACAATAATAAACAATAATAATAAACAATAAACAATAATAAACATAAGAATTCAAATTAATGAAATCAAAAAGCCTAAAACACACAAGAGGTTAGATCAGCAAGGGAACCACCTCAAGATTTCACTGGTCCCCTGAGATACCCAGGTCTTGAGGGACTTCCATAAAATAAGTAGGGATAGAAGTGACCTTACTTTGGGTGTGGGGGGAGAATGTTCCATAAGGTGAACACCATGGCAAAGAAGGCCCACCTCCTTAGGCCCGCCAAGTTTAGTTCCCTGACTGATGGGACCTGTAGCATGTCTCTCTTGCCAGATCTCATGAGATGGGCAGAAGTAGTCAGGGAGAGGTAACCCAGCCCCATGTCATGAAAGGCTTTAAAGGTCAAAACCAGCACCTTGAATTGGACCCAGAAGCAGACTAGCAACCAATGCAGTTCGTGGAGCAGAGGTGTAACATGAGCTGTTCTAGAAGCGCATGTAACTGCCCATGCTGTTGCATTTTGCACCAGCTGAAGCTTCAAGGGCAGCCCCATGCAGAGTGCATTACAGTAATCCAATCAGGAAATGACTAGGGCATGAGTGATGGTTAGCAGAGCCTCCTGATCCAGGAAGGGGCGCAACTTGGTGCATAACTGCTCCCTTTTGAGCAGGAGTCATGAGCCAGGAGGGCCCCCAGATTCCACACTGAGTCTGTCTGGAGCCATACAACCTCATCCAGCACCAAAGAAAGCATAGTCCTAGAATCAGCAGGACCCATAACCCAAAGCCACTCAGTCTTGCCAGGGTTCAGCTGAAACCTGTTGTTCCCTGTCCAAACCCTCACAGCCTCCAGACCCTGGGATAAGACACCCATAGCATCTCTTAATTTGCCAGGGACAGAGATGTCTAACTGGGTATCATCAGTACACCACATGCCAACAGATGATCTCAAATTTCAATTCCATTTGTACAAAATGCTGGGGAGAAGGTGAGTGGTATGCATGGCTCTCTGATGGACACATCTGAGTAACTGGCCAGTGGGATTTAATTTCATTAAAATCTCTTAGGGTGGCAAGGTTAACCTTGTTTTGGCCTTTATTTACTTTCTCTACTCTCAGCTTTTCTAATGAGGCCATCTATAAGCCCCAACTTTGCAACCCTTTGTAGCAATAGAGTATTATAGTTCTATGCTGGTCTTGCTAATCCGACAGAAAGCTTAACTCTGTTCTCAGTCTCTATATGTGAATTTTAGGCTGCTCTTATTTTTAAATTCTCCATGAGTGGGACAGGTTTGGCAGTAAATAAGTGGTTGGCTGGCTAACACTTATGGTCACTGTATCAAAATTTTACTTTATTGTAGAGGATGTTGGGGGGGGGGGAGAGATATGAGTGCCATTTGTTTTGTCCTGTCCTCTTTTTCTGTGGCTTGCCTATCTTTGTCGCATTGCATTTCACTATGTCATTCCACTTCTCTCGCTTCTGCTAACCCATACAGAATACTCCCGGCAAGCGATAACCCTGACTCAACCAATGTCAGGCAAGCTCCTTTCCAAAAGAGGTTAAGACGTCAACTGCCATCCAGCTATATCAATTCCCCAGGCCCTCAGAAAACCCCGTCTTTAGAGTCAGCAAAGTGGCACCACCCCACAAGGCCAAATTTGAAGGTTCCTCCTTATAGCCTATAGAGAAATCCTTTTTCCAAATAAAATCCGAACTGCCAAAGTGACTCAAAATAAATTGAGTTGCACTGAGTCTTGAATCACAAACCCAGATTTAATCAGGCTGTCTTTGAATCTTGAATCCCCAGTTCAAATCATGTCAGGACTGATCTGATGGCATGAGAGGAATGACACAGGGACAAAGTGTTACTTGTATCTCCCCATCTGGCTAATCGTGACACACTAGAATCAGAATTGCATCAGAGCTGAAAGTAGTAATTTTGTTTGCCAGCACAACATACAGTTTCAGTATGTTTTTCTTTTCTTCTTCCCCATTTTTTTTTTTTTTGAAGCAAGTAAAGAGGAGTGGAAAATCTCCATTATATAACTGATCAATCCTCAGCAGGTCAGCATGAAGTCTCTTTTGGTGGAATGAGGCGGTGAGCCTTTTCATTTCTTATATTGATCTGACAGCTCTAATGGGACATTGGCATTGCACTCTGCTGTTTCATAGGTTTTATTTTGATTTGTTTCTGAGGATAACTTCAGGCTGCTTAGTCAATGACTATATTTTGTCCCCAACATTGCCATCAACTCTGCAGTTGCGGAGGTCATGCAGTTAATAGCCTTATTGTATGTTTGTTGCAGATTGTTATCTTTAATTTCTGCTAATAACGCAGCACACAGCAAATGTCACGGTATGAACCTGAGCAGTAGAACAAGACAGCTAGTTTTCAGTTCTGTGTCTGTCACAACCAGTGCCCAGTATAGGAAGTTTGGAGTGGATGCCATTCAGTCAATATGTGAAAAGACAAGTGAGAACATATTTCTTTGTTCTTGCTGGAAGTAGCAAAAGGATATTTTACAACAGCAGAAAGGAATTGCTGCTGAGGCTGTTGCCTTAATATCAACTCCATGACAGGGAAAGCCTTTCAATTTCCTTAGACTGATTTGGATGTATTTTTATTCTTCCTTAATATTTCTGAGTTGTCTTTCAGCCCAGAAAGGGTTCCTGTTGTTCAAACATCAGAATATATATTTTTTAAGATTCTACTTCTTTAAAACTAACCTAATAATTAAATGTTTTTCAGTTAACCAGCATTGTCCTGCTGCGGTTTTATTCACAATTTGACAGCTCCTGAGGTATTAGAACCATGGAAAATCTTAAATATTGAAAATACAGTTTTTTTGTTCCTTTTTTGTCCACCACTAGGGATAACATTTTATGTCAAAAAGTTTTTGCCCAATGGCAGATAAATTTGCACAGGCAGGTTCTGCAAACTCAGTTACATGAATATTGCACAAGAATATAATATAGAATGCATTTAAAGATATCCACATAAACTCACTGGCAGGCAAAAACTTTTGGTGGGCAAGAAGGAACAAGAGCTGAAAATACTAAGAGAGCAAACCTAGATAAACATACCTTGAAATAAGTCACGGGGGACTTACTTCTGAGTAGACATGCATTGGACTATTACCCCAAGGGATGGGAATATTAACATCTACTTCAAGTGTTGCCAAAATTCAGTCCGCTGACAAACCTGTTGTCTTTTGTCTTCTCTTAAAATGGTTTGCTGGGCAGGGACCTCCAAATTCAGCCTGAATTGTTGCCTTAGGCAAAACTTCAATAGCAGAGCATAGATAATGTACTGCTTAGGAGCTTCTTCTGACCAAGACTTTCTGACTGTGGCACAGAATGATAACAACCTGCCTGTCAATAGTCCAAGAAGGTCACTACAGTGCATTTTAAGCTACCATTGTAGAAGATTCTCCTTAAGTTAACAATAATGCATCAATCTGTGGAAAAACACATTGTTTGACTGCAAAATGTTTTAGCTTCAGTGTACGGCAGTGAAGGCAGCACAACCTATGCCAGGTTAGCATACTAGCTCACAAACAGGAGGAGAGCAATTTAACTGAGCCATGGGAAAGAGCCTATGATATACATAAGGTTTGAAACTATGAGTGTTACTAGATAAATGGTCAGTCTGTTTTGCCACAAGATGGATCCCCTAGTGATGAAATGATGTCATGACCACGCACAACACATAGTCCTGTTGTTTTCATGGACAGAGAAATTCCATTTCACAAGAACTACTCTATCCAAAATTGACACCCACCTCCCAAAACCAAACAGCTTGGTGCTTTGTTAATAACTCATCTGTTTCTAATTAACACTGGTCAGTTTCACATTTGCTCACTTTGCCAGCTACTATACACAGGGGAAGAACAGCAAGAAATTGAAGTCAGGAATCAATTCTCAAACCATCAAAACAGCTCAGATCAGTCTCAGGTGTCTTTTATACCAGAAAGCTGGATTTTTGGAAACATCTGTGTTCCATATTCATTATATTAGTACATTCCATCAGGTATGATTATGTCTAGGTTTTTTTTTTCTTTTTGTCCCAATGGGTAAGACTATATTTAATATGATGATCACTATGATCATGAATTCCAGCAAAACCTCATTGGATTGATGGATAAAAAAAATGGAGAAGAGAAGGAACAATAAAATAGCTGCAGAATTACAGCATTCTGAATCCTCTTGCAGATGTCATAGTGGTTATTTTCTGATTATCCATCTGTATCTAATTTTAATAACTTCACATTATTTGTTAGGAAAAGGTTCCTCATAATCTTAGGGAACACTCTGTGGAGAGTGGAGTGGTATCTATAATAGATACTTTGAAGTGACAAGGAAGGAATATAAGTGTTTAGAATTCTACATAATCCTGAACTATTCATTATCAGACAGAAAATGTAATGCAACTTTTGCATTACGTGAATTCTGAACTATGGAAATATTCACTTAGAAATGCACTTTTTTTTTTTCTGGAGCTGGCATTTGCCTTAGTTGCACAAGAAAACAAACCAAAACAACAAGCCCTGGACTGGTCACTGGTAATAATTCAAAATGCCATAATTAGGTAATATGATTGTGTATATGGAAAACTTCATAGTTTTCATCCACTAGACATATCCTCTGCCCTGTGAGGTATTGGCGACAGACAGACAGAGATATAGCTTCTCTTTTCTGCTGTCTCAAGAGGAAGCAATATTGTTGGTTCCCTGATTATTAGTTATAATACTAATATTTAGGTTAATGCAATGCAAGCTGTGCAGGCTTAATCTACGTTCAGGCTTTATCAAGCATACTGTCCAATCACTTCCTTACGCATCTTCTATTTTTGTGATTTATGCTTCCAACAGTAGCAAGAAAAAAACGCTAATCTTCCTCAAAGCCAGTTTTATTAATACATCTGGAATCCTGGCTAATTAGCAAATAATTATTATAACAGAAAAAAAGAAGATTCATTTTAACCGAGTAATTGAGAGCACTTTTTTGTGTTCTGAAAATAAAATGATTTCCAAATTTATAGAAAAGCCAATTACAGAATTTGATAAACATGTCTTTCCTTTGTGATTTCAATTTCTTCACTAGGCCCCTCTTCTTAAAGAATACTGGGGATGAATATGTTATATTTGACAGCTGTGTTGGGGTTGTTTGCTCAGCTAATTACTCCTCCTATAGTTATCATCTGCGAATAATGCAATTGTACAAAATAAAGCTGCTTTCTTTCTTTTTCATTCAAACATTTAAAAAATGCATTTTTCATTATATTTCTAAACTCTTTATTACCTTTATTATGGTAATAAAAGGGATTATCACTTTACAGTAGAAGAAATTTTGTACTCTTAGTACTTCTGAAATTCAAAGGATACCACTGGTGGCAGCTTTTTAAAACTATAACACGCCGAGCAACACCTGCTCTGGTCCAATGCTGTATATTGATCCAAAACTTTGGAGGACATTTGAGGGCTGCATCTGAGAGCACAGCTAAATGTGTGCAACTAGCAATTCTGTGTTTTGAAAAAGAAACAGGCCCTGGTCCAGTTTAGAAGCCAGGAGGTGAATAAAGAACTTCAACCAGCACAAAAAATTAATATATTTCTTTCCTATGCAAATAGCAGAAGCACATAATCCCCACTCCTATTTAGTCTCACAAGAGGGAATTTTATTAACTGAATAAATTGGGTGTCAGTTGTAGAGTGTTCCCTTTGACAAATTTGGAGGATTCCACTGAATCTAGCCCAGTCATGATGATGCCTTTTAATGAGGATCAGATTATCTCTGAGGCCTAAAATAGATACGGCTCATCCTTTTCTACCGTACGTCTAAGTCAGTGAGAAAGGGCTTTTCTCCAAAGTTTTCTATCACTGAGAACATCTATGCTACCAGGGATCCCATTGCCATTGTTCAGCAGCTCACTTGATTTCCAAATGCCACATCAGGCTGCCTGGACAATAAAGATTTTTAGCTTTAGACAAAATGGTATATATTGCATTTAATGTAACAGATGCAATAGGAGCAGTATCCCCAATATAATTATGCAAGTTGTCACTAAACTAAAACATAAACTGCAGATGGGACTTCCCATCTTTCACTGTTTTAGATTATGAAATATGTCTGGTGATATGGTCCGTCTCCCAAGAGAGTAAGAAAAGGCTGAATCATCTAGTTACATACCTCTGCATTACATAGCCAGAAAGCTGGACAATTGAAATTGTTTCACTTTTTTCGTTTTTATCTTTTAATCATCAGAAAAGCAGCACAAGTTGTGAAAACCCTATGTCTCTCTAACCCCATGGAGTTAGGGAGTGAGTACCAGATGAGATGTTCCTGAAAGATAGGTGGTAGAAGTGGGAACTACCAAATCACAACTCTAAAGCAAGAGGCAGGGTCAGGGTATGAAGACCCAGAGGGATTCTAGAACAGGAATTTTGAAACCCTCAGCTTCTCACCCTATTGGTCCAATGATCCACTATAATGTATCATCATCATCATCATCATCATCATCATCATCATCATCATCATCATCATCATCAATACTTACCTAGTTGCCACTCTTTTAGACTTGCGAACAGTCTCTCGTAGTAGCATTGATGTATCTGGCAGCATTACTTTGAGATTTTAATAATTCTAATACCACCAGTAACTTGATAAGAAGGTAATAGTATAATATCCTCTTCCTCTATACATAAATTGAGGATTTTTGGCCCATATAACATAAAACTGTTGGAGAGCATTCCAGACACTTGAGCAGTACATATGTCTGAGTACCAGTCAAGGGGAAGTGATCTACAGCACAATTCAGTGTAGAGCTATTCAAATGGAAACCTTTTCATGAGAAATCCAATTACCTTTTTATAGGGGACCTGCAATTCATAATTATGATTATTTAGGGGCAGTGTGCAGAAAAAAATATATGCAAAATCACTTGCAAAAATGTGTTTATAAGGAAATGTAATTCAGAAGCATGCATATTAGGAGAAATGTACATCTGTGTTTTTTCTGACTTGAAATCTGCAAACAGTTGGAGAAATTAAATGGACTGAATTTAAAATAGAAAGAAAAGAAAAGAAAGAAAAGAAAAGAAAAGAAAAGAAAAGAAAAGAAAAGAAAAGAAAAGAAAAGATTGAGCCTGATAGATTTGTCCATACTGAATTTGCTGTAATAAAATTATTTTTACTCATTTAATTTATTATTATTTTAACTGTTATTATATTTCTGGTTGGTCACCATAAAAGTCAAAGAGGGATTGGCTATACTATCAGATTTGTATAATTCTTCATCATTGATAACGACTGAAATTTAGAGGGACATAATCTGGCTCTGTAACTCAGAACTGTACTACTTCAGCTTTGATGTTACTTACACTCAGCTGTTTATATGCTAAGGATCCAGATGAACCTCTGTCAAGACACAATAGCAAAAATTCACCACACAGAGAGCAAACTGAATTCTAACATGTATGGAGTTGGTAAATATTTAGTAGAGTTCCATGCCAAAATCAGGTTCAAAGTTCTTTGCATTTATTTTCTCAATTTCCATAGTACTAGCCCTTGTTTACTATTGGATCACACAGAGCAACATATGCACTCCTGACCACAAATACTGATTATTATAATTTTTTTCTGAGTAAAGATGCCAACAAGCTTTGTCCCTTGCAACTGTTCCAAAATGTATAATTACACTTGCTTTGTATCACTGACATTGTCTTTGTGCAAGGGACTGAGTTTCAGCAAGAACAGCATGGCTCTCCCAGGTCTGAAGGATAGGATTTTATAAGCTAATATGCGCTATTTATAATTTGAGTCATCCAGATCACGTATGAGTCCAATGACCAACTTTTTTTGGGGGGGGGGAAGGAATGTGGGAATCCTTGTGGATTTTTTTTTTTAAACATTGAAATTTCTATTTTGAGCACAAGGCAGCAAATATCGGAGCACATGAGATTGGCAAGACCCAAAGGTTTATTTTTTTGGACATATTTGGATACATTCGGTTTTTAAAAATGTTCTTTAAATCATGTTTCAGGCAGAAAATTCATGAGGCAAGTGAGGTTTGGATTTTTGTTTATTGCAGTGAGGATATGTGGGGAAAAATAGTGTGAGGGTAAGATTAAGCACATCCGCCAAACTTTCTGACTTAAACCAGGTAAATCCTTCTGAGTTGAATGAAGTGTGCTGTCGAGGAAACATGTTTAGAATTGCAGCTAGAAATATGTTCAGGTTTGTGCCTCCCAGGAGAAAAAACTAGCTTGCAGGATGTTTTATGAATACTCTCTGACTTCTTTTATGTGGGAAATAATTTGCTTTTTCAACAGCTTTTGAAAAGCCACAGATTTCCCAATCCCAGTTGTAGGGGAGATGGGCAGGAGAGAAATCCAATAAATAAATAAAATAAATAAAATAAATACATCTTGGCTAGTGGATCTCTTTGCACTGGAATTCCAAAGAATGATAGCACTGTAGAGAAAGCTAATGGGAATAGCTAACTCCATATTCAGGAGTTTTCTCTCCTTTATGAAATTTAGGAGCAGTATAGCATAGCCTTCCCCAGGCTGAGTGCACTCCAGATGTGCAATCTTCAGCTCCTTGAATTCTCAGAAATAGGGAGAGGTTTATCTATGGAATCATAACTATTTTGGAGTAGAGGCAACCCTTTTAACAAGGTGACACAAGTTGCTCACAACAGGAGAGTTGTATATTTAAGCTTGCAATTCTTGTAGGTGTTGCCTGTGAGAACACGTAGTAGGCCTCTTCAAATGTCTGTATCTGTGATTTCTCTGGCAACTGAAAAGGAAGTTGCTTTTTGTCTAAGTACATCTGGTGTACAAAAGAATCTTTCTTTCCCCATGCCTTAAGAGAGACTAAAATAGTGGAAGTTGCTTCAGCAATTTTGTAGATTTTACACTATATTATGCACTTAACCCACTTTCATGAGTCTGAGATATACACCTTCATTTTATACCCTGTTATGGAGTGCTATGAAAATAAACCTAGGTCAGTTTATTCTCACAGCAGCACTATCTTCTCACTTTCATAACTCTTCCACTTCCCTGTCAGCCTCAAGATGGATGTTAAATAACATTTCCATTTTTACCTTAAAAGAATAAGACAATCTGTTTGTATGTCAGGCAGCAAGGTACAAAATCTGGAAGAAAGCCATCCTTGAACAACATTAATTGAAACTGATAATATGGTAGATCAAGTCTTGCCCCAAGGCAGCAAAGACACCAGACTCAGGAGATATTTAAACAAATCTTGTCAGAACCATTTAGCTTTAAGAGATTTCTATAGCAAACTTCAGTTTGGTGTAGCGGTTAAGGCATTGGGCTAGAAACCAGGAGACTGGGAGTTCTAGTCCCACCTTAGGCATGAAGCCAGCTGGGTGACTTTGGGCCAGTCACTCTCTTTCAGCCCTAGGAAGGAGGCCAGGGCAAGCCACTTCTGAAAAATCTTGCCAAGAAAATTGCAAGGACTAGTCTGTGTAGTTGCCGGGATTCAAGACTGACTTGAAGGCACACACACAAAAAGGCAAACTTACCCTTATTTCAAATTACTCTGAATCTGGCAAACCAAGAACCATTTCAGATGAAGGGTTTGGGTCTACATAAAACTGAGGCCACATACCTACTAGGACTGTAGCAAAGTTGATAATTTGATGTGGTAATTGTACTGACATCAAAATTGGCTGCTTCGTTTTAGGTATATTTTAAGTAAGGAAAACTACACCGAGAGGTAAAGAGAATCTTGGTGTTGATGTAGCGTTTGTTTTGTTTTTTCCCCAAAGTGCTACATTCTTAGATGATCCATGGATTTTGGGAAATTCCAAACAATGATTACCACTTTTTTAAGCCTTCTTTGCTACTTGATGAGGAATAACTTTAGAATACACAATAGCTCAATATATACATGGGGAAAATATTTTACAGAATGGATGAGTTGTTTCTTTACCTGTTCATTATATTTCAGAGATATGATATTATTTAACTCAAATAAACTGTTGCTTTGTTATAACAAGCATGTTAAAAGTAAAGTCACAGGATGCCAGGACTTATTTAAAAAACTAAATTGATACAAAAAATGTTCCCTTCATTATAATGAGAACATCTTGAAAAAAAAAGGCTCCTTGAAAATGGAACCAAAAGTTGAAAAGACATCACTTGCCATCTTTATTCCTCATGTGCCCAAATATATATTTAATCATTTCTGGGCTTCTCCTCTTCTCCTGTGGAATAAATACTTACATTTCAACCACCAGGCAGTTTCAAACTACTTTAGCAGTGATACAGTATGGCCGAATCATAAAGTTTTTGATTAAAAATGAAACACATTGTGCTGTCATAATAGTTTTCTCAAAAAAGGAAGTATTCATGCATGATTGAATAAGTTGGTCATGTTTGCCATGCGGTAGATTTTTAATGCAATAAAATATGCATGAATTGTTCGCTAATGCAGAATTTGAAAAACAGTCCATGGTGGTAGCACAGCAGACATTGCATACTCTGTGTGTAATATCCTATCATGATGGATCAGACATTTCATTATTCAACATTAGAGAGCTATTAAAGGCCCTTAAATGGTATCCCAATTCTCTATTGGGAATTTATGGTTAGCAGTTGATACTTACTGGCATATCCAATCTGCAACAAATACGTACATTCCAGGAAATAGTACTGAATTATTAGCTAATATTTATGAAAAAAAGTGTTAAATGGCTTTAACAGACATTTTAATTTACACATATATTCATGTGCTTCTCTTTTGGTTCTTGTACCTAATACCTTGTATCTGATTTGTGTAGATGGACAAACCATTGCAGAGTTTAAAGATATTAATATTGACTAAGTGTAAGTAAATAAATATTGTTGTTGGGGCCTATTTGATGAACCAGAGTCCTATGAGCATGCTACTCCAATATTCTACTACATCATCCATTCACGCAGTGCTTTTAAAAACTAAAATAAAATAAGGCAAGCTACTGATAGGTTTAGAATTATATCTGTGAGTCCTAGGCAATATTTACCTTTGTTGTTTTTTTTCTTGGTCTATATCTCTTATGGGTCATGGTGTTGTGAGTATTATTACTTACAGAATCTTGATATTGTCAGCTTGTTTAATTCATTTAGTTAGCCTGTTATATTACCCATTACTAAAGTTTTATTGAGTTTGTTCTAGACATGTCTACATGCTGGCCATTTTCATAACTTTTTTTTTTACACTAAGGCAATCTATCAGATTGGAAACTCATATCAACTAATCATATTAGGTGCTAGGGATAGATCAGTCACCCCAAAAGAAATTACTTAAATCCATTTCTGGGACTCTATTGACATGACTCAGTCAGGCACAGTCCACTTTTCAACAGCCAGAAAAGAGGTGTGAAATATTAAACTTCTAGGCACTTTGTGGGGAAAGTATTTCTTTTTCAAAATCTGCTAGTGAGTTTACTTATATTGTGAAGGGGAATTTCTTACAGAGGTCAGGGATAGTTATTGGGTTTATATGAGCATGTGACAGAGCTATCTTAGCATCTTTTGTCTTACCGATGATCTCTTTCTAAGAAATAGATTGGAAATAAAGAGAAACAACACAAATTTTGCATTACTTATGGAATAATTTACCTGAAGTGTTTCTGATTTCTATGCTGAAGCATGGAAAAGAAAAAGATAGCGTTTATGTTACGATGAAAAGTTGCATAATCAGTTTAGATGATTTACCTTGGATCAGGAAAAATCCTTATTAGCAGAATTCAGTATAGGCTTGTGATTCTGTCCTTTGCAGAAGAGTTGGCCTACAGAAAATGAATTATATAAGAAATATACTTAAGATAGCTATTAGTCTCCCTTTCATTTTGATTGTGAGATCTATCTATCTATCTATCTATCTATCTATCTATCTATCTATCTATCTATCTATCTATCTATCTGATTTCAATATTCAATATTCTATTTGATTGATTTCAAACTATAGAAAAGTAGTCCTGTGGCTTTGTTCTGTTTGGCAACTACATATTTCTGCAATATGGACTGAAAGAACATTCCATTTCTTTCTCTTGTCCTCCATCCTTTAAAATATTTGCTGTCATATGAATCTTTCAGGAATATTTATACGGTGACATCTAGTGGCACTAAGTAAAGTTGGAATGTTTATTACAAATAGCTGGTGGTCCCCATTTCCTTCTAGAAGTTCATAGCAGCCTGAAGAAATGGATTACTTAGGGAAAGTTATCACATATCCTTTGGTCATTGGGAATGTACTCTTCAAAATTACACTGTATTTTGTTAAGCCCAATTAAAAATAGAGCCAGAGGCATTTTGTACAGAGGGTGATCTTATTTGGGGAACTCAAATAAGTTGGTATCCTTATGTAGTTCATTTTATTTAGTTATTTATTTGTAAAAAATTCATCCCACCTTTCTTTCAAGACCACAAGCTGGTTAACATAATATTCCTTCCTTCAATTTTTCCCCACAACAATCCTGTAAGGCAATTTAGGCTGAAACAGGGAGAGGTTGATCAAAAAGTGACCTAGTAAACTTCTGTGATTGAGGATGGACTGGAACCTGGGTCTCCCCAGTGCCAGGCCAATGCCATAACTATTACAGCACATTGATACCAAAAAAAAAAAAAACTTCTTTAAAATTCTTTAAACTAAAAAAATATATATACCCTTCTAAAATAGGTGACTCAGCTATGGTTTTGGAATTATTGAAACTTATTTAAATAAATGAATTAATTGGTTAAACACTGGAAGATTAATCAGTGAGAAAACCTTAATCAGAAGAAGTTCTACCTTAAACTGATGTCTTCATCCAATAGGGGAAGAAGCCTAATTTTGTTGATTTATGAGCCAATTCCCAAAATGCTGTGCTAAAAGCAAACTTAATTGAAGTGAATGGTTTGTGGATCACAGACTTAATTTCCTAAAGGGAATGTAATGTACCAGATTAAATGAAATTTAAGAGCCAGTAATACCCAGCCTATTAGATTTAATCTTAAATGTAGTACAGCAAACTTTGGATCAGGTCCTTAGCCAATATTTTGTTACTTGACATTAGATGCACAAAAAGATGGAGTACAGAAATCAATTAGATTAAGTACAGAGCCTTTCATAATATCAGGAACTGTCTCCAGAATATAAATGGCCTCAATTACCAAATAGGTTTTCTGAACAGAAGTAAATTAGTTAGAAAGGAAGGGAAAATATAGGAAAAAGTAATACCATGCAAATATAATATTTTATAAATATTTCAGTTTCTAGTGGGAGAAATAGAACTGGATCCTCGTCATACAATTTTTCTATTTGCAAAACTACAGAATCTGGTTTTTTTCTGCCATTGTTTCCTGTAACATTCCATTCATTGTGATTTAAGTATGTGAGCTTTGACTTCTGCAGTCAAGTCAGGAAAATTTTGCTGTGGCATCGAAAATCATTTTATACATTAAGGCAGACAGAGTAATAAATGCATATCAAGCCTACCCTATATTATTCATGTTCCCAATTGTCCCATATCAAGCAGGAAGCTTCAAGGGCCTTATGCTTATATTTGCATGAACATAAATAGAAATTGTTGAATGAAATGGTGTTTGATGGAAGCAAGGAAGATTTGCAAGGACAGAAGTAAATGGTGTTGGTGTAAACTAGATCTATTTAGATTTTCTTTTTCTTATCTCCTACCTCTGATTTTTATTTTGCTTATTACTTCTTACCTGTTTCTGTACTTGGCATGATGTTTAACTCAAAAGGAAATGCTGTATGTATCTATGTATCTATTGTATGTAAATAGATGTTTGAACAAAATTAGAACTTTGCTTTATTATTGTCTCTTAATAACAGAAGATTTTAATAAAGGAAAGTAGAAATTACCTTCAGCTGTTCAACATTATGAAAATTGTCCATAATCATCAGCCCATAATGGTTATATAGAAAGAGTATTTACAATTCCAATATAGACATAGAACTTGCTGACCTTAAAACTACTGAAATTGATGTTATTCATACATATGTACATATTTACATACCCATCACACTGTGCCAGCAGCAATGTTAGTATACCACTTCATAGATTTGCTCTGGTTCTCTAAACTCACTACTTTTTTCTTTTTTCTTTTTGAGCTTCTCAGCTCCATCCAACTACAACTATCTTGGTCTTTCCCTTTCTCGATCCATATGCTCTGTTTTGTATGTACTTGAAGTTCCATTCTCATTCATCCTCTGTGTGTGACCAAATCATTTCACACTGATCACTCATCTTTGTATTCAATCCACACTGATTCAGCATCCATTCATTCTTGACCCCATCTTTCTCTTCTCTCCCCTCCCCCCTTCAGTAGGCTTGAATAGTTGTCTTGATAAGCTTTCACTTCCATATAATGAACTGGATAGAGCTATTTGCATTTGCTTTGACAAACATTCTTTTTTCACAGTAGTCCTCATGTTACCCCCTAACTTTTTTTTATCAGTATTTGCATGTCTTAAAATTTCTCCATCTATTTTTTCCATCTTCAGAGCTTACTATCTATATCTATAGTTATAGCTATAGCTATATCATTTTTATTTCCAAATTTCCATATCATCTATCTATCTGTCTGTCAACCACCACAACAAAAATATTTTACTTTTTGGCAAAAGACAGATAGTAAGGAGGGAGGCAGGAAAATCTTGCTGGGGGGAAGGGAAGGGAAATTTCCTAAAAATACAGTTCATCAAGTGCACTTATGACTGGATGGAACTTGGTGAGCTTAACTGAACTAAGAGATAAGATATATTTTGCTTTAGAGCAGACTTTTTCAATAATTTTCAGATCTCAGGGAACTCTGTGTAAAAATTACAAAAAAAAAAAAAAGGAAAAGGAAAAGGAAAAGGAAAAGGAAAAGGAAAAGGAAAAGGAAAAGGAAAAGGAAAAGGAAAAGGAAAAGGAAAAGTTCACAATACAATTTACTTGTAACCTACACAATCCATGTTTTCCAATCTTTACAGCAGCCAGCAGCTGAATCATGGTACCTAAAAATTCCCATCACTGTGATGTTAGCGTTGTGCAGCATGCAAAGTTCAAAAAAATATTTTTTCCCCCGATTACAATCTCTTGTGGAACCTATGCCAACCTCTTGCAGAACAGGCTGCTGTAGAGGCTTGACAGTACATAATTTTATGCATATCCAGAACTGTGGACAATAAGCTGATGGAGCCTGGTAAAAAACAAAATTAACTAGCTTAGACTACATGGCTTCCATCACTACTATTACTCTATTATGTCCACTTATAGATTGGAATCATTCCTTTTCTTTTTTACTATGCAGTGAAGCAAGAACAGAAATCCATTTTATCCAAATGACCTGCTGAAGGCAATAGTAGAGCTGCTTTCAGAGTTGTGTGAGTATGAATGGAGCAATGACACAGACTGATAATATTTGTAAAATCAGTTGAAATGCATCATTGGACTGAAGATAAAAATA
This sequence comes from Python bivittatus, assembly GCF_059951505.1. Taxonomy (NCBI): domain Eukaryota; kingdom Metazoa; phylum Chordata; class Lepidosauria; order Squamata; family Pythonidae; genus Python; species Python bivittatus. The sequence continues at coordinate 6,698,216 of NW_028277113.1, forward strand.
ATTTTTTTTAACAGTGCCATCAGCATTTAACACCCTTGCAAAGGGCTTCAATTAAAAACAAATTATCAAGCCATATTTTTAATCTTTGATGAACGAATTAGTCATTTAATCACACCAATAAATCAATGTATGTTGCCAACCAGCATTTTGCATATATACTACTACTTATTGGTCTGAGACACTGTTGTGCATGTAATGTTGTGCTGTTTATGAAGAAATAGTTCATCAATTGTGTTACTTGCCTGTCTTTTCTTGCCTGGCAGATTTCCATGCTTTATCAATACTATTAAAGCTGTTTCAACAGGTGGCAGCATCTGGCCAACCTTGGCCTGGCTTGGAAGTTAAGCATGGTCAGACCTGGTCATTGTTTAGTCAAGAGACCTCCAGAAAAGTAGCCAAACTGTAGAGTAGAATGGGAAATTGGAAAAAAGAAGGCCATTGCAAACCATTTCTATATCATTGTCAAGAAACCTTTGTGTCCTTCAAGTAAGCAGGAGTTAAGCTTAACTTGAAGGAGTTTTTAATGTTTAGCATTACAGATGCTGAGCTGGCTTCACAATTCAGTACTTATAAGAGCCTCATATTATTTTGCAGGCAAGGGGCTGAGGTTCAGTATACTTTGGCTTACCAAAGGTCACTTGATGAATTTGCGGCTGAAGCGGAATTTGAATTAGGGTTATCATAACTTATAGCTATAATTTTAATGTGTATGGGGTCCCATTCATGCAATTGTGTGTGTGTATGTGTGTATGTGGGAGAGGGAGAGGGAGAGAGATGCAGAAAGTGAAGATACAATCTAAATTAGTATCTTACCAAGAGAAAAGTGAACTAATTCTTTGCCCTTTCTTGTTTTACAACTCTTCACTATCACATTGGAAAGGAGCATTACTTGCCATATAGATTGAAAACAAAACTCCCATTCACGCTAATTAAAGTGTGAACTTAGTGCTGGGACAGACATAACTATATAATTGTATGGACACATTCAGTGCCAAAATAGCTTCTGCAGGTGTGGTCAATAAATTTAAGTTAGTGGCAGATTTAGACAATCAGTAATTGATGGCATTTTGTTCCCAGAAACATTAAACATATTAAAGGGGAAGCGGGAAAAAAAGTCTAGCAGTAAAAAGTCTAGGCGGCATACAGCTTGCACAAAAATTATACTTTTTATTGTCAACTTTAATTAACACAACCAAAATCAAATTAAGTAATTATTGTCCTGCATTATTAAATAAAACTAATCATGATTTAAATGTGTTTATCAGCTCAAATACTGAATAAGTATTACTGAGATTTTCATATAAGTAGCTACTACTACCATGCTATTTTTTTAAAGTATGGTCCATATATTCAATGAATTGAGAAACATAGCAAAGATCAAGGGGCAAAATGTAAGTTTTTTTAAAAATTATTCCAACAAAAATACTATTGATCGCATTACTTTTAATGTTAGTAAAGCACCCTTGAATTCATATTGCTAAGAAGATCTATGACTGTACAGTCAAGGCAGATAGTTATCTAAAATAGCCTGAAATTATTATCATGAAATCTGCCAACAAGAACAATGAAATTTAAAAACAGCAAATTAATTTTCAGGTGAATACAATTAAACTAATAGCACTTCTGTGTAACTGTGATTCAGATCTACGTTGCTTATCACCAGAACTATGCTTTGGAAATGGGAATATGATATGTAATTTAGCCAATTGAGGATAATAATATACATAAAGTGCATACCTATGATTTATTTCTACACTGTAAAACTGGCATCACCATTGTTGGAGATAAGTGTCACAAACATGTGATTCCATTGTGTGGGAAGTGTTTGGCTGTTGCTGTTCTATTTTATATAAGATTGAAAATCACTTTTTAAATTGTATATAATTATACATCTTAAAAGAAATCTTTTCACATCATGTTATATGCTTGACTGAGATACCAAACACAAAATGTAGGACAACAATGAAAGTTTTTTAATGTTTTTCTTTAAAATGCAAAGAAGTGTCTTTCTCAATTTGCCTCATCACTGTTTTTGTGCTTCATGAGGGGAAAGGTTATGTCAGTTATGTGTTCAAAATACTTTAATTTATGTCAAATATGTGGTACAAAAGAAGTCAGGAGGTTATGCAATACATTATGTTTTAAAATTTCTATAGGGAAAAAAAAAGCTATTATTGATTTCTGCTAGGTATAGAACGTTGGTAGAAAAATGTTGTTCTGTTCCTGCACTATATTTAAATATTTGGTAATTGATTTGCTAGTTTACATATCTTTTGAAAAGAAGATTATAGAAGCAAGGGGAAAAAAATGCAATGAAATGATACCTTGTTTTACTAGTCATTGAGCCACACTTTTAGAATCAAGCCATTTCTGTAATATATTTGGAGTATGTTGCAGATCATTTTGTTATTCTAATTGGCCAGCTAACTGCTATATCTGATAAGGTGGAAAACATTATATAATTGTTTAATGGCAACAGATGCAGCTGACAGAGCTTCACAGTATATGATGGATTAGAGAGGCTGGTGGTTATGTGATATTTTATGATCTCTGATGGTAAAATAATTGGAAACATAACATATCACATCATCTGCCCACTGCTGTATCCCATATTATTTCTTTAAACAATTAAAGGCAATTCAATATTGTCAAATATATGGGATTGATTATTCTTTTTATTCAGCTTTTGAAAAGAACTTTTTAACAGACATCTAATTCTTTAATCTTACTAAAGAGAAACTGACTAATTTAGCCATCTAACCACAGAACTGTGAGCAAGGGACTAAAAATTTTGGATTTGAATCTATGGATACAATTTAGTCAATATTTGTGGTGTTAATTTGAGTTGCACACTCATTTCTGATAGGCTCCTCCTCTTTAGTAGCTACATGTCAGAGAGGCACAACATGATTCTCCTTATATATGTATCTTTCAGTGACTATATACCATAGGAGTCTGCAGTGGGAGATGGGGAGGTGGGAGGGAGGAATGAGAAAATATGTGTCATGATGTCACAATGCAAACCCCATGACTGATATACTTGCATCCAATGTTGGAACACAAATCCAATAGGGCAGGTTTTATACAAAATGTCACAACACACATTTTATCATTTTTCCTAGGCAGTGGATGCCTATGGCATCTGCAGGTGCAAAAGAGCTTTCTTTCAGGTTACTTGCCAAGTTCCTGGGAGTGTTACACCCATACCTAATAGTGCATATACAGTAGAGGATTATTTGAAAATTCAGTGGATTTTGATAATTAAACATGAGGAACTAGCCATAGAAATATACCCTTTGATTGTCTTGATTTTATACAATTTGAAATGGTTTGAGCTCATTGACTGAGATGAGACACTTAAGAGGGCTCATGACACTTAGATGCAATGATGTGTGGACGTGTGGCATTCAAGAGATTTAAAGGACTCTATTTCATGGATTAAGGCAATAAGAAGGAACAGTTGTGGTAAAAAGAAAGGAAATTCATAGTTAACACAAGTAGAGAGTAATATTCAGTGTGAGAGAAGTGGAACAATGCTAAGTATTGATAGAATCCACTTGCAGGTCTTCAGAGCATTTGCAGATCTCAGGCTTTGTAATAACACAAATACTATTAATATATAATTTTCCTCATAGTGGCCTCATGTCTTCACAGTTCAGTATTAGGGTATTAGATATGGTAAACATTTTGAGTTCAGTACAATAGCCTTAGTAATGTTGCTAAACTTGTATAACTTTTTGCATCTGGTTATGACACTAGCAAACTATTTATAAGAGGTCCCCCTACACATTGATGAAGGATGATGACCTTGACAGAAACATGCAAGAACTGTTACCTAGGCCAAGTGGCTGAAACATTTTTTAAGACTAGAACAGCAAGATAGAGCCTCCTCTATGAACACTAGTTTTCTTCCAGGCTGAATGACTTCAATGAATTCTGCAGGAACAGGCCCAAGGTGGTTAAAGGTCACCCAGATTTCTTTGTTGATGTGAATCAGGGTGCCCTCTTTGCTTTGGCAAAACAAACCATATCATTTCCATGTTCTGAATTGTTTCATGGAAGTTGATCTATGGCATTTCACATAAATGCTGTTTCTATCACAACTTAAGTATTGCATGGTTAAACATAAAGCACAAGGTGGAAATCTTTACATTTAAAAAATAAAATGATATTACAATTATAGCTTTAGAAATTCCTGACTTCTTTTTCATAGCTCATTTTCTATTAAATTTAGATTTAGATTATTTCAAGGGTTGCTACCCCCAGCAAGAAATTCAAGTCTGACAAAGAGAATCTGAATGTGTCTGCTCTCTCAAAATGGTATAACAGAAATGTTTCTTTGTTACCTAGAGAGGAGAAGAAAAAGAAGAGAACTATGTGTTGATCATGTATAGCCTATCTAACCATTTGAAAATCACTCACAATATGCTTGTAAGGTTATTTTTCAAATCTCTCAGGTGGTATTGCATGAGTGCTTGGAGTCTTTCCACAATATACTGTATACAACTGATCAATCAATCAGTCAGTCAAGGATTTCTAAAGGAAAAGTTTTCTGTCAATATAAGATATGGCATTTTGCTTGCAAACCACAACTGGTCAAATAGTAATTCCCTCCTCTCCATGAAGAGAGATTAATACTCATGATGCATGAGCCATCCTAATTCAGGTGCTATTCCCACATATGGAGGGGTGTCCTGTGCCTGACCCATATGTTTTTTTCCCTTCACAGAGTAAAGAGATTACCTAATCAAGCTATCTCTTCCTGAGCTGCTTTTCTCTGCAGCCAGAGCTTCCCTAAAAAGTGTAACCTCAGGTCTGTGACCTTTCTTAGTTGATTAGAACCCTCTAGCCAGCTCCTACTGGTGCTTGAAACTGTCCAGACCCTAATCAGTTTCAAACTAAAGGCTTTCAAACTAGGCAAACAGCACATTCCTTTTAATGTGTATTCCCTGTTGTGTGCCTGCTTACTCTCTTGTAATCCCTTCCTCTCCAATGAATGTAAATACAAACATCAGTTCTCTTCTTGCTATTTATCTCAGCATCGGGGTGAGCATTCCAAAGGGTGGAAAGTGGGGAAGAAGGGCTACAAGATTTCCCATTTTACCTGGCTTCCTTGTGAGTCAAGTTCCGGAAACCTTCCCTGACATTTAGGCTCATCTGGCTGCTTGGGGTCATATCCTTCTGACACTGTAAATATATCCAGGAATAATTTCTTAATAAACCTTTTTCGAGATTTATTACCTTCCTGGTATCTCCCTTAGTATTCTCATTCTTTGGTATCCATCCTGCAAATTCTAAATTAAGCATTGACACACAGATTAATGGCAACAATGGGTCACAGTAGGAGTCAGTACAGCCAAGTCATCCCATCTCATTTGCTATATCCACAGATGTTACATGTGCTAGCAAGATTCAAATCACTGCAAATCTTCTGAGTTCATATAAAAAGAATAGTAACTATAGTTTGCTAGTTAGTGCTCATTAGACAGATAAACTAAAATACTGCAGTCAGGTTCTTGAGTACTCAGCTACATTGCCCTTTTCTGCCCAGTGCTTTATGCGTTATGACAATGGGACAGGAATTCCAGTACTCTATTGTCATTTCATGTTCTGGAAACATCTCCCACTCCATGCTGGTTTTTTTAAGCTTAAATTATTTCCCTGACTTCTAAAGGAGATAAATATAAAAGTAAGGGGGTTCCTTGAAAGAGAGAATAACAACCCCAAAAAGAAATTTGTGCTGTAGTTGCATTTGCCTTTAAGTCAGATGGGCTTCAGTGCAGCTATGTCCCAGCGTCACTGTTTGGCTGAACTCTTTAAGTGGTGGCTTGGTGCAAGCTTTAGCTGAAGGAAATGAGGAGGGAGAGAACAGGTGTTCAGAAAGATTTTACATGGATTCTGTTGCTAGGGAAACCATTCTTGTTGGCTTCTGAAATAAGCCATGTCTGTCAAACTGGCAAAAGCAAGCAAGGCAAGAGAGAAAATATATATGCACATGAAAGTCATACATTTCCCTGAATACACAACAGCATTTGAAATAGGAAAAGGAAAAAAAATTATGAATATGAAAATATTCTGTATTTTAAAGAAAATGTTTTTTTTTAAAAAGGCCATGATTTAAAAAAAAAAAAATCCAAATTTTTGACATTAAAAATTAGCCCTCTCTAACATTTTACGGAATGAGAGTCATTTAAATGTTATACAATTGCCTTAGCCTAAATAATGACTGAGATGCACTGCAAATTATTATTAACTGTAATCCTAAGCAATGCAAAAATGACAAAATATTTTAATACCACAGTAATCTATGAATCAAACAAACCACTCATATATTAAAGTTTAACAAATAATAAGATTAGAGTGAGATTTTAAAGATTAATATTGTTTTTGCCTAGCACTTTAGGAAATATATTGAGAAAAGAAAATAATTAGAAACCACATCCCAGATGTAAAGAAATTGCTCCCAGACTCCCAGACTTGACTTGACAATGGCACTAAGTAGATTCAGCTAGCATTCTTCTTTCTTTGGAGGAAAAAAAAAAATGTTTGTGAGAAATGTATCCAAATTACAATATATGTTTCTGTTACAATTTTAAGAGAGTCCTTACACTGGGAAAATGTAAAATCTGTCTCAGGAAATTAAAAATACCCAGTTTCTCAGGAAATTTATATTAAAAGCTGTATCCACTTGGGTAAGTTCTACATGTTATGGAAAGTTGTAGAACCAAAGAGGTAATGATTATTTCCTACATGCATACATACATACAGTCCAACAATGTCAAATCAGCATACTATAAGTATGAGCAATAAAATAGACTGATTTATATTGATCTACAAGTTCCAAGCATGTTCCTTTAGAACCTATTAGCACAAGCACTTTCAGTCTGTCCTTTTCAGGAAGGCTGATAGATCAGTGCCTTTGCTAAATTATGGTGCTCAAACAACTGCAGTTGCAGAAAATTTGGCAAGAAGAAAAGAAATAAAAAAGAAGTCACTATCTAGTACTATAACACATTATCTGGGATAAGTCTAATGAATCTCCGGCTTTGATAAGAACTTTAATTACGCTAGAAAAATTAGAGGAAGGGGAAGAAAAGTTTGTAGCAGTGGTGATACCCTCATGAATGCTGCTGGCAGGTAAGTTCACCTGAGAGGGGTGGCATTTTATCAATCAAAAGGGTACTCCAGGAATAGCAGGAGGTTAAGACAGAAACATAAGGTAGATGGCAATCGGGTTGATGGACATTGCAGAAGTGCTTCTACAAGTCCATCTGGGAAAAAGCCCCATTTTACACAAGAGAACAAATACTTCCAAAGAAATATACATAAGATCCCTCTCAAACATACTCTGTTACTTAAATTCATTCATGTCAATGAACATAATTTTCACATACAAAATTAGAGTAGGTAGCAAAATTCTTAGTTTAAAAAAAACTTTCTTAAATAAAAACAGTAGAAGAAAAAAAAAAAATAGGGAATTTCTGCATGTTTCTGGTTATAATAGGCACAACATTTTATCTTAAATTCAGTGTGGTTTCAAAGTTCATAGATATTTTTTATGAATGTACTGCTAGGATCCTCCTCAGCATGTACATGAACAATTTTGAAGTAAAAAAGAAATTTTGAAGGAGGAAGAGGAGAACATGCCAACAAGAACATATCTTTCCCATAAATTAATCAAAATTATCAGGTATAGGTTTGTGCGTGTGTGTGATATTATACAATTAGTTTATTCACATTTAATTAACTTATACAATAAGATAAACATATAAAGGATTATGCGTGATTTCTATACACTAGTCCAATTTTCAAAATAGGACTCCAACTGAGACTCCCAGCAAGTAAAGTATATACATTTTATGTTATAAACTTAAGCCTGGAAATTAAAACCACATAAATGAAACTTCCTGAGTAAAAAAAAAAAAAAAAGCAGGAGAATTTCCCCAGGGCATTCAATTTCCAGAAATTCATTTTAGGAATATATAGAGGCATACCATATATAATGTGGTATAAATTAGCAATGACACAATATTCAGTTTTAAAGTATTAATTTTACCCCCTTTAAGAGAGGCCCAGCAATGCAGATCTATTGCTATTTCCAATAACAGTTTATTTAAATTCAGTTTAATCATCTGAAATACAATGTTCTCCTTGACGGATAGAGTACATTAATGATAGAGTGAGAAGAGTCAGATAATGTCATACAGCTGTCACATCAAAAGCTAGATCAAAAAGAAAAGTTTTCAGAGTGATGAAAAGCTATCAAAGAGAAGTGCCATATGATCTCTTGAGGCTGGCAACTGCAAAGAATGGGTGCTGATATACAAAATTCCTTCTTTCATCAACTCACAATGCAGTTGAAGGCAGTATCACAAATGAGAAGATAGTCTTTTAGATATCCTGGCCCCCACATTATCCTACAGGTAACATAAACCTTGTCCCAAAATTAATTGACAGCCATTACAGTGGCTATAAAAAAGAAGTTATTTGTTCCATAATCATGCTGTAGTCACATTCTAGATAAAAGTACACAAACTGGAGTATCCAGTCAAGCTCATGTCTGTGTATTACATGTCAGCATAATCCCAATCTGATATATCCATGAACCAGCACAGTTAGCACAATAATTGCAGGCAGGTAAACAATCTTTTGGCTATAAGTGATATAAGGAAGTATAGGAGCAAGACTGGCTCTAAGAGCACTTCCAAACTGTAAACATGCCACCTAATAATAATATTTTAATACTTATCTATATATTTGTCAACATTTTTCAGGCAATATAAAACAAGTATCTATCTATCTATCTATCTATCTATCTATCTATCTATCTATCTATCTATCATCTATCTATCTATCTATCTATCTATCTATCTATCTATCTATCTATCTATCTATCTAACAGATACATTAAACACAGGTCAAAATGAATAATGAATATAGTGATTTGAGAACATCTCATTCCATAGGATAATTGAGATCATCTGAAGAGATCTTCCTACAGTTGTCACACAGTGTAATGGACTATGAGAATGACCTTGGGGAGGGCAGAGCTGGCGTCGCAGCGATACGGCAGGCGATCCTGGGCTCCCAGGATCGCAGCCGATATCTCCCCCCCCGGATGGTCCCGATGGACCTAAGCCGTCCCGTAGAGATGGTGATCGCAAAGGGCGCGTCCTGCGGATCTCAGGGACACCGCAAGTCCCAGATTGATCCCAGGAGAAGCTCTTGAAGCCGGTGGAGGAGAGGCAGCCATTTAATGACTGCGAAAGCCGGGACAGCTCCAAAGGAAGAAGAAAGAGAGGGGTGTCAACTGGGTGAGATGGACCTTTACTATCCAACTATTCTTAGAGAACACCTTATGTAACTTAAAGAGATTTTTAAAAGTGAAGAAAAGTGGATTAAGCGGCAAGATTGAGCCTTATAAAAAAAAGGGGGGAAAAAATCCTTGTTTTTTGACTTTCCCTTTTTAGTGGAATTGGCAAGATGTTTTTCTTTTAAAAAATATATTTTTAACTGGATTGGCTTTTTCTTTTCAATACTCAATAATCTTTTATATCAAGCTTCTTTTTTGATTAAGATTTTTTTATTGTTATAAGAAACTTATTTTTTGATTTGGAAATGGGGAAAGTGGAGTTAAGAGAAAGTAAATGAAAGAAAGTTGCACTGCCATCTAGAGGCTTGATATAGTGTTTTTTTTTCATTGTGACGTATGCTCAAGGACCTTGGGCTTTCTAAAAAGATAGTGGGATGTGCATATACAGGTGCCATCGAATAACTATAAATAAGAAAGCGGAGTTGAAAGTGATTTTGAAAATATTCAAGATGGAAAGTTTGAGTTAGTCACAAGAGCCTTGTTTAGTGACAGTAGCTCTTCTTTCTGGTAGAAGCTTTGCTTTGCTCTCTATCCCCCCCCCCCCCCAGTTGGACTTTTAAAGAGACCTAACCTTTCCCCTCCTCTTCTTTTTTTTTTTCTTTTGCTCTTTTCTTTTTTCTTTCTCTTGGCAAGAACAAAGATAAAGAATCCTTTGACTTAATGAAGGTCTATACAAGGGGTTTGATAATAGACTATACGAGAAACACAATGCAGAAAAAGACTTTTAAACTATCGAGGATGACTATAAAAATCTGAAAGAAGAGCTGCAGAAATTCCCGCAAGAAAAAAAAAAAAGATATCAAAGCTAAAATGGACTTAATTAAACATAAAACGGGATCAATGGAAAAGGAAGAAATAGCACAAGAAATCAGAAATACTAAACAGAACTATTTTGAGGCTTATAAACTGAGAACCAAAAAGGGTTAATCAATTGATAAATGAAGAGGGACAGACTTGTTCTTGGTACTGAGGGTGAGAAAAAGATTATTCAAGATTATAATGGAAAATCGTACTAAGAGAATACTTAAAAAGAAGAAGTAAAACAATATTGAAAGAAACTACTCCAGATGCCTAAAGAAAAAACGAGGGAAATACAACAATGATGGAACTGACAGAAGCTTCAAAAAGCAGAATGTTTGAAAGGACATTTATTATTGCTTTCTCTTATCCAATAATATAGAAAAAGGAATAAACAGTTAGATATTTTGGGATATTGAATGAAAAGGGTGAACTTAAAACTATGCAAGCGTTTGAATAAGGTATAAAACTGAGATATATAGTAAAGAATTGTACTTGATTGTAAATGTTTTAAGATATTAGACTAAAATTCATACATGGTTGGACATAGTAACATATAGATTTTAAACTAGAGATATTTTTGTTGAAACATGTAGTGAAGAATTAAGTATGTTTTGATAGTGGTTAGAATTGTAACTTTTAAGAATTGGAAGAATGAAAAAGTACCTATGCAGGAGGAAGTTATTGAAAATTATGGAATGTGCAGAGATGAGTTAAATTGATATTTGAAATTAGAGTAAGAAGATAAGCAATTTTATATGACACGGGATTTGTTTTATTAATGGTTGGATGAGAAAATATAGTAATGTAATTGATTAGGAAATTTTATAATAGAAATTTGATATTAATTACTATATATATATATATACATATATAATCGATGGATAAAAATGTATTACTAATCCTATAATGAAAGCTAAAATTTCTTGTAATAAATGATTTTATAGACTAGCTACAAATGATTAATAATTGATAATTGATAAGTATACAAGTATATTTTGAATAGATGATATGAGAATTTATATAAATGAGTGAAGATTATGAAAGGGGCACCAACGATTTGGTAACTGGTTGACACACGGTATAAAATGGAAGATGTTTTTTTTTATGCCTTTGTATGTTCTTGTTTGTTTATGTATGTTTTGTGTTTGTTGTAAAGAATAAAAAAATTTATTAAAAAAAAAAAAAGAATGACCTCGGGAGACAGGAGGAAGAGCCGCAGCCAGGGCAATGGTCAAATAATAGATATCTCAGCCCACAGAAGGAATGAGGATGGAGAAAGCATCTCAGAAGGGACCCTCCTTAGTTCTCTGGAAAGTAAAGGCCAGGGAGGGGGGCAAATGCTTTCAGACTTGCAAGATTCTGTTACTGTAACCTTACAATAAAGGTAGTGTTAGTACACATAGTTTTGGTTTCCTGTCTGGACTACCTCAAAGGGCTGACACACAGCCTTGTCTTAGAGCACCTCAGGCTCAAACATTTACTGTGGCCATTCCTGTCCTTTGGAACCTTCCCTTTCTTAAGCTTTCGAAGCTCTATGAAAACACGGCTCTTCCAGCAGCCATTCAGGGATGGAATGGAAGATCTTTCTCCCTCTGGGATATTGATACACTGATTTGGATTTTATTAGCTTTTTTTTTTTTTTTGCTACAGTTTTAACCCCACTTTGTATTTGGTTGTTGCTGTTGGATATCGTTCCTATCCACCAAATTGATCCCTTTATGGTGAAAAATAGAGGAGGGATTACCTGGTGTCCCTACTTTCCATCTGTATTCTGCTGCCATTACGCACATGAAAGGGTTAAAACTGGAACAACAAAAGGCCATTGCCTTTGGGATTGTCCATGCTAATCACCCACAGTTTTGTTTCCAGTGGCTCTGGAAAGTTCTGTACCTTTCTATATATATATATAGAGAGAGATCAGTAATGTAAATCCTTGCATGTCTTTCTCTCTCAGGGTTTTGGCTTGCCTTTTATCCCAGTTAACTGCTTGGGGGTTTGCTGATGGTTAATAAATAAATATCAAACTATATTTTTGCTAGCTGAACTGAGTGACATGAGTGCTTACTCTGAACTGGATATATGGATGATCTGGGACTGTGCTCGATGCAAACTGAACTGGAAATTACTTGCAAACTGCTCAGAGTCTCTTGATTGGGGCAATGTATAAACTGCAGTAAATAAAAGAAAAGAAATACTCTCTGCTGAGCTGAGGGAGCAAACCTCTTAAAAAAAAAATCCTAAAAGCCAGTTTTAATTGTTGACTTCTTTTTTTTAAAAAAAAATGCTCTTTTTAATTTTTTTTCTCTGATTTTAAATCTGAGTTTATGTTTTATTGTAAGTTCCTGAGAAACCTTGGCTGTTGGCAGTATAATAATACGTTAGTAAATATGTAAAAGCACCCCAAGTAGCAAAGGGTTTGAATCAGACTGTTTTTATAAGTACCAAAAATGGCACCAAGTAAATTAAATATATGAGCACTATCAACAAGACTTCACTCCTAATATCCATCAGGCTAATGTGTCCTATTGATGGTTAAAGAGCAGAACATCAAAGGCTGAATCACAAAGTGGAGGCAACTTATCCTTCTGACAACCTGGTCTGAAACAACTGATGTTTTTAAAGTCAAAATCAGCTGTCTTAATTGGGGGTGGAAGTATATAGGCAGCTATTTGAACTAGGAGAAAAAGGTATAGTGTGCTTCACGTTTGTCTACCTAAGTATATTTACTGTTGTAATATCATAACAAAGTGAAGTTTCCAAGGCAGCTTTAAAAGCAATCCCATGTAAAATACATTGTGATTATTTGGCCTGGATATAACCTGCTCATGTGTCTCTAAGACAAGAATTACTACTTCCGAATCTGTTTCTATACTTCATCTTCCAGGCTTCTGAATTTCATTACTATTCTTAATATAATTACAGTTTGGTTATGGTGTTCAATAAGAAGAAAATGTCACTAGTTCATCATCCCTTGGATTACACTTAAATTACAGTACCAAAGATAGCTAATATAATACAAATTTCAAAGGTTATCTGTTAGCTGATAATAATTTCCAGAACATGTATGAGTGATACTAACTCTGAATTCTGCTTTAAAGTATAATAATTACATGACAATTTATATTACAAGCTGGCATTTAGTAGTTACAATGACTATAAAAGCTACAGTCTATTTCTGGCTCTGATGAAAAATATTTTTTTTAAAAAAAATCTTCTTTCTTAATACTACATTCCATAATTGATCAGAATTATCAGTACAATAAAATTCCAAGTCAGTTGTTGTGATCTTGTCTTCTTTATGCAATAGTCAATAATAGCATCAGAAGTGAATTTCACCTTAAGGGATGTTTGAGTCCAACTTGGAGTGCACCCTTTGAGGCATGTTATTGGTATGCATAAGAATAACTTTCAAAGAATTTGAAGAAAAGAATGAAATAATCTCAAAAGATTAGCCTGCAAGAATTCATACTACATCATTATCAGTGGGGATGATGAAACAGGGAAAATATGCATAGGAATTTCAAGGAAAGTCCCACAGGGTCCCATGTAATATAAGCTTGACTACCTAGAGGCTGGACCCACACCCCACTAGAATCCCATGGGCAGCCATGGGGAATGTGTGGTTGGATCCGAGACATGATTAATGCTTCTTTGGGAGATGGTATGCTGCCAGTTGCCATGAAGGAGATAGTGGTACGCCATTTCTGAAGAAGCCTCTCTCAATCCAACCATATTGGATAATTGTCCAGTCTTTACTTTTTCAGGGAAGATTTTTAGAGAAAGTGGAAGTTGCAGAGACTTCTATAAAAAGCAGGAAGCAGAGTCCTTTCAGTCAAGGACTGAAACTACATTACTCACTCTAATGGACCTGGATGGCTTAAGTATGTCTGTCTTGATATTATTAGATTTCTCAGTGGCTCTCTTGGTCCAATTTCTCAGCAGAACTTACAGAGGTTTATGGCTGAAATTAAATCTAGTCTGCAAACATGTTATGTTATAACTCATTTCTTAGTCTTCAAGATGTTATAAGGACCAACATTGTTTCAAAGACTAAGATGGCTGCTTCTCCAAGTTTCCCAATGAAAGGCTGCCAGCAGTAAAAATTGATCTGAACCCAGAGTCTAGAGGTGAAACATTTGACAAATTTTAAATTGAATTGTTTTAATAAAGCAAACTAATTTTCACAGGGCATAGCACACATTCCAAAGGTCTGCCCAACTTTGAATACATCAAAAAAAAGTTGATCCCTGACACTGCAAAAGCAGGAACAATTATGGCAAGATTCCTGTTTTTCAGGGAGCCAAAGCTGACATTTCTCAACATGTACATGAAAAAAGAGACCAGTATTAAAGCTTGACGGTGTTGTTGCTTTTCATCCTTTCTGAGCTAGGATGAAACATATGCTTAAAGAAGTAATATTAAAATACAGGGTACTGTACAAGTTCTTAGACAAGATAGTACTTGTCTTAGACAAGATAGTACTTCCGTGATTCCACTGAATGCACGCTCATACATTCGTGTATATCAAAATTAAATGGCACCAACCCAAATATAGAAGAAAGTTAGATATAGATATTTTAAATTACTCAATTAAATACAGTATATCAGCATGGTATTTGAGAGGAACATGAAACAACATTTGGCAAAGATCAAATGTTTAAGGCACACTGCAGCACCTTTCAAAACATATAGGAATATTTTAATTACTTCTTTTTATGTTTAAATGAGCATGAAGGTCATGTGTACATGAATTTACCTGTTTGTTTAGACTATCAAGGAACACATTCTTAATCTGGTAAAAGGGTACATAACAATGCAGTGAGTAGCAAGAGCTTAATGGGAGTGATGGGTCTTGCCATTGAATTCAGTGGAATTACACTCCTGATGCATTTATTATTTATTAATCTATTTTCTAATCAGTGGCAAGTGCATACTTTACACTAAACGATTTTAATTTCGAACCATGTAAACTCTAAGTAGTACTGAAAATTATTATCAGAAATCCTAGAAATCAGCAAATCAGTTAGCATGTACTAGACCAATAGCCTAACCTGATATAAGCTGCTTCTATGATCTTTACTGATTTACTAGATAAATAAGTAACAATAGAGCCGGTGATTAATGTGCCAGAGTAGAAACTAGGAGACCATGAATTCTAGTCCTTCTTTAGTCATAGAAGCCAGCTGGATGACTTTGGACAAATCACTTTTTTTTTTCCTCCTCTCTCTCTCTCAGCCTAACCTATTTCACAATCTTGATGGAATCACTAATATTGAATCAAGCCATCATTTACAATTGCACATGTTTTCTTAATTCATTACATAAAATTCTACAACATTTCATTTTTTAGTCAAGGAAAAAAAATGATAGCAGTTTAGTACTTGGATGGAGGACACCAGGAAAGAACAAAACTGTAGGCTAGACTGGGAAGTTGAAAAAAAAATATATTCCACAAATTGTCAATGGCAAACCACTTACTGCTGCCAAGATGACTACATGAAGGTGGTAATGTAGTCACCAAACATTGACCTTGAAAATGATTTTATTTTTATATCCTATTCTCCCCAAATTACTGAAACCATTTATAGTTCTCCACAGTTGACAATGAACTGCAAAATGTAAATTAAATTTGGAGATTGCTGACTGCAAAGAACGGCTACCCTTTCAAATCCTGTTAAGGCTAGAACATAATAGTTACCCTATTAATAAACTACGACTAATAATAATGGTACATATTTTTGCAATTACATGAGAACCACTGGAATTGTCACTGTAGGAATATGAATACATTACAGGCAGACAGTAAATAGCAGACAGAAGGAAACACAACAGCCTGAACAACAAAAAGCCAATGACAGAATGATGGAAGAAAGAAAAGGACAGGAAACAAAAACACTGATTGTCAGAAGCTGTGGGAGTAACTTCTTATTGGACAATATGGAACATGAAGCTTCACATGAGTGCAGATAAAGTGCTCTGCCTGACAGCTGTAAATTTATAGTTTATGTTTGAATCCAATTACATAGAAATTGGATTCTTGTTAAAGCACAAGATTCAAGAAAAGAGCTATATATTTTGATAGGCATATTATTTGTCTGATTTCTCACCTCTTCCAGGACTTCAGGGTAGGATTCACAGCCGTTCCACCTTCATTTTTTTCTAACAATTCCAACTGCATGATGTAGATTGGACTGAGAGATAGTGACTGGTCCCAAATCATCCAGTGAAGTTCTGTGGCTAAGTCTGGACTTAATCTGGATTTCATTGGTCCTAGTTAGGCATTATACTGCACAATCTATAACAGACTGGAGACTTGGATTTAAAACCAAATACTGAAATTAATGGAACAAGTTAGTTATGACTTCCCTAATTCTGATTATAGGAGGCCAGCAATAAATCTGATGTATTGTATGTTTTAATTCTTTCTACAACAGTGACAACAAATACAGGAGAAGGAGAAGGAGAAGGAGAAGGAGAAGGAGAAGGAGAAGGAGAAGGAGAAGGAGAAGGAGAAGGAGAAGGAGAAGGAGAAGGAGAAGGAGAAGGAGAAGGAGAAGGAGAAGGAGAAGGAGAAGGAGAAGGATAAAAATTCATTTCAGTTTATTTCTAAAAATAGAAAAGTGGGCATAGGCAAGTGATTTGATGATATGCCAGCGTTTCCAGAAAAGTTGTTGAAAGGTTGCTGCAACCTAAAATATAGTTAGAATTCCTTAGAAAATAGAAAATGTGCTTCTTCAGGAAATTCAGGAAACTGGGTTTTTAATTACAAGACCCCATTCCTAGCAGTAATTGTAATAGTTTGCATTTCAGCATCAAGTGGTAAACTTCATTTAGGAATCATCATAACTCAGAAACAGATATGGTATGTGTGAACTGAAGAGCAAATAGTTAATAAAGGAAAGAAGAAACTTCTGGTCAGTAGCATCTGTTCTTGTAGCAAGCTTCAGTGACACTAAAATAATAACATGTGCACAATGTCATCATGCCACCATTATGTACTGATGGTACTATACAGGTAGTCCTCATTTACCAATGGTAATTGGGACTGGGATCTCCATCGCTAAGTGATGCAGTCATAGACCACAACATCATGCGACTGCATTGACTTACAAAGGCAGTTGCAGCAGTCCCAGTTGCCATTGTTAGGCAAATCCCACACAGATGCAGTGTCCCATGATCACCATTTGAGACCTCCTGCCAATTTCCCCATTGAGTTTACTTGTCAGAAGCCGCGGGACACTGCGATATTGTAATTGCAAGCTGGTTGCCAAGTGCCTGAAAAGGGATCATATGACTGTGCAGATGTTGCAACAGCTACAACTACAAGGAACAGTCGTAAGTCCCCCTTGTTCAGCACCATTGGAACTTTGGTCACTGAATGAGTGGTTGTTAAATGAGGACTACCTTTATAAGCTTTTGCATGATGATTCTTTGTCATTTTTCATAATAGGGAGCATTGACCTTCTTACTCATCACTGCTGAACAGAATAGACCATTCTTAAATACACTAAAGATTGACATCTGATTCAAATAAGGGAAGGATTGCTTTGAAAATTTAGCTTTATTTCGTTCCTTCTCCAATGAAAATTTTAATTTTTTTATGCCTGTCTCCTAATATACACATTTTTATGAACACTAACACACCCACTTTCCAAGCAATTTCCCTAATATCCGTACATTGTTGTATGCACCTGCTCAAACAATAGGCATCTTAAGTGCATTTTTATCTATTATACACTTGTTTTTATTTGCAAGCAGCATTATAAATTGTACAGCATTTTATTCTAGTATAATTTGATGGCTATGAAATGATTCCAATGGAATAAAAATTGTGTTTGTTGTACTGTGAGGTATAATAGAAGTTCTGTCTGTGATGTGTAACTCCCAGGACTTCTTTATATATGTATTTTTTACCACATATATAACTACAGACAGCTTGTGGCAGCAGATATTGATCTATTCGATTTTCCCCTATGGCTTAGTACTGGTTGAAACAGAGCACCCTTTATAAAACAATGTGCATACTTCCAATATGTTTAACACTTTCTCAGAAATGAGCTTGAGATGTATACATTTTCAATGGACAAGACCAAGAGACATATTATTTATCAATTATTAGTTATCAATTTTTGGACTGCTACCTTCTATGTTTTGGGGTAACAGATCATTGTGATTTTAGATTTTGCTGCTAGATTTTTCTCAATTTACTAATGTGTATTTCATGTAAAAAAAAAAAAAAGGATAAAGCAATCTGTGCATACATTTTCTTAATGCTACATTCATTGACAGAAAGCAAGAGAGGTAAATCAGGCAAACAGATTTTTTTTTTAAAAAAAAAAAGCTCACTTGGAATTATGAACATCTGTTTGCACTCAGGAATTTAACATGTGAATTCTACCCTTCGCATTCATGAAAAAAGAGTGCCTGAAGAGATTTTTGCATAGTTCCTTGCAAAAATAACAGATATGAATGAAGTTTATGGACTTTTTTGCCTCATTAGACCATTAAAATGTAAGCAACTGATTCCTTTTAGCAGTATTTCACACTCAAGCTGAGTAGAGCTGAAGTAGGAGCTTGAGGCTTTCAGGAACAGGTGAGTTCTCCAATGAAAATTGGAAGTTGTATTTAAAATGGTTCTTTATTAAAAGAATTTTAACTTTTTAGATTTTTGCAATAAAGGCAGCCTACAATTTTTAAATTTTGAATATTAAAAACTAAAAAGCATAAAATCAGTTAAAGAGCAGGCCCCTACTTTCTAGTGACGAGCAAAATCCTCCCAATTCAAAATTACCTCAGACATTCCACTCTTAGAGAACTCTCAGGAAAAATACTTTTTCTTTTTCTCAATTATTCAGATTCATAATACTGTATTGAATAAATGAAGTGAACTTTCTGCTAGGCCTTCACATTTATTTCAAATATACCTTTGCCAGGAAGATAGGGAGGAGAAACCTAACGAGGCACATTTTTAAAATATAAATACTCATCTTGGAACATGTTCAGGAGTCAATGAGAACCAAATAAATGGAAGTCCTACTCTGTGAATTATTAAATTCAGTAGACATGAATTTTTGCTTAAATGGGAAGGAAGAATCTGACACACCTTTCTATATGCTTCATCGCTGTGAAATGTTACTGTTATTCATGGACTGAGGAAACACTCCAACCATCTTTAAGCCAAGATTAGGCAGCATTTCAATAGCCAGGGTTTACACTAAACATTGGGGAGGGAACTGCATAACCAAATCCTAGCAAGTGAGGGCAATTTTTTTCCTCTCGGGATTTTAAGATTTCCTGATTTTTTTTAAAACTAGTTTAAGCATACTATAGGGTTCACAGTGTAGCAACTTATTTTGTTTTCCTGTCTTAAAATGGCAGAAACCATGCTTCTGATTTTTAGGAATAGTAGTTAAAGGTAATCAATTGTCTGCATAAACAGAGATGTGACATGTGTGCCTTTCTGGTTCTGGTTGCTTATCCCAGGAAATCAGCTTGCAACATTAACAGTATTCATTTTGGAAATTAATACGTGCCCCTTAAATTTATTCAAGCAGTCTTTGGCTTTGCTTAGCCCAGATTGCTAGTTCAGCACAGAGTTGTAAGAAAGATGTGTTCAAAGAAAAGGCAGAAAGCTGTTTTTCACTTATGTTGTGTGAGAATGGGAGGCTTTTTTTTTTTTAAGTTAGGCATTGTGAGGAAGGAAACATATTTTGGAAATGTAAAAATAGAATGAGAACATGCCTTCCTCCCTCATTAACTTTTTAATGGTTTTCCTCCACTAGACTGTGGCAAAGTGTTATGGAAAGGAAGAAACAGTAACTTAAATGCCTCCTTAGTCACTGAGGAACTATAATTATCTCTTCGGTTTCACCACCTCAGAGAACCAGCCTTGAATTAAATCTTCTTTCAGAAGTTATCAAATATTCAGAATCATCCCTTCCCTAGTTTTCCTCTTGCTAGAAACCTAAGGTGCCAAAATAGTACAAAAAGTGTTATCAGTTTAGCAAATGGAGGAAAGGATACTGGACCACTATCATATATGCCTTATTAAGTGCAAAAGAGCTGCTGGAAAATAACTTTTCATTAGATTATATTCAGAGTTTATATGAAAACAAAACAACAAAAAATGAATAGGTTCACACTAACTGAAAAAGTAACACATTTATTATAGCATAAGCTCATGCCAGAATAGTGTGTTAGGTTTTAAGGCACCTTATGACTCTTTGTTATTATTGTAGGGAAAAAGGGAGAAAAAAGGAAGATAACTACAGTACTTGGCTAGAAGGTAATGAACAGAAAACCTGCTTCAGCTGTAGTTGGAAAGTGTTCTCTATCTTTGGGGTAAGCCACAAGTTTATTATGTGGTTGGTGGTTGGTTTCAGGATAAAAAACATGTATCAAAAACCAGGAAACCCTACTATACAGAAATGCTTGCATGAAAAGGTATCAGAGCTAGCAAAATTGCTATCAAAGTGAATGTCTGATAGTGATAGTAATTGCAACAAATTTAGTGACAGGAGATATCCTATAAACTAAAAGAACGAAGCTGAGCTACCATAAGAGTGGATTATTACTGAATTTGCCATATCTTATAGAAAAAGACTCATGGAAGCACATGAGAACAGTTTCTGTTTATTCCAACAAGTACGGGCAAAGTTTCTCTTGTACAAGTATGCTACAGAATCTTTCTTCAAATAGCAAAGAGGGAGAAACGTTCTAACAGGCAAGAGAGAAAGGCGTTTTAGGGAAATGCAGTGAATATCTGATAAAAATGTAAAATGAGAGAATAGCCCCCTGAACAAACCTGTTTCAAGTTTGGAGAAATGGATGGGGGGTGTGCTTAGATCATGCTGGATATCAGTGTTGAGAGCCTTTGTTTCAACTCAGACCAGGCTTGTTCAGGGCCAAGCAAAGTCAGAAAGTGAGCTGATAGCTCCAATACTTCAAACTACTTAGGCTTTGGAAACACCTAACACCTTAAACTGCATGTTTGGGACACTAATTTTCAAATCAGTCTAAATCTGGTTGCCAGCTTCTCAGCAGGTGGGGTCTTTTCAAATGGGTATATGCCAACCACTTATCTCTCATGCATCACAGTCCTGAAATTTCACTGAGCCTTCATTGTTGACCAGGCTGGCTGCATTGCCTTGTGTTGTCCTGCTGAGGAACTAGAAAAATACCTCCCTACGTAAATTAATATGTCCTTGTGGAGACAGCTCATATGCTCTTTCATTGCTCTCTCTGCAGGGAATCCTAGATGACATTATCTACCCATTTCCTGGCAGAAAGCATGACTTCTGTTTTAGATATATTCTAAATATATCTAAACATAATTTAAAAAAATGTAATGAAATATATTTTCATTTGTATCTGCTTTACTTGTATGTGATTGCTGGCCTTATGGCCATAATAAAGATTTGATTTGATTTCAACCGGTGAAGATGCCAGTCTTCTATGAAGACATAACATTCTCCTTCAAATAACTTGATCCATTATTTTAAGCAATGAGGCTGCATGTGGACCTCATGGGTAGGAGGCCACATTTCAGTCTCAGCAGGAAATTTGATAAGCAGCAAAGTTCTCAAACATCCAGGTTGAACTACCTCTGTATAGCTTATGTCTGCCCACTGTATAACAGGTTTGCTAATGATCTTGGGTTTCAAAATGTTCACTGCACCTGGGAAATGTAGTAGTAGTAGAGTCAAATGCTAAAATATATATAAGTCACAACATTAATACAATACTAAAACTGATGTCAATATTAGACAGTCAACTCTGTATGAACTCTATAAGCAATGTAGCAAATTTAGAGACGTTTAGGCTATTCTGGCCTGAGACCACAAGTCTCAGTGCCCTTGGAAAATTAACTAGCAATATAAAATGTGTGGATGTGTGGATGTTGTTATAGAGAATACATTGCACAAGAAAATGGTCTATGGTTTCAATCCCACATGGGCAGAGACAAACTTCATAAGAGATTTACTTATATTTCCTTTCCAATACACCTGTTGGTAACACATTAAAATACATTGTTATCTACTGTACTGGGATAAAGTTATCCTCATTATGATTAGCAAAAAGGGCAATTGCATTTAAAAGTTTATGAGCCCTAGCAATGTTTGCTGTTGATTCCAGGTCAGCAAAGCTTGGAAGGATGTGCCCAAATATGTGAATGCCTTCATTTGTTCAGTACTAAAACCAAGAGTGGCAGCGAGCAACCAGCCTTTTAGTAAATGTGATTATTTTAGTTTCATTGTAGTGTGTGGTTCTTTGCTTTTGACTGCACTAATGGGCTAAGAGCATCGAGATTACTTCTCCATTCCAGTTGTATTAAAGGAATGATTGCTGCTTTGTCAGCATACAGAAGGACAGAATCAGGTCTATTACTTTGCATGTGGGAGCTGAAATTCTGATTTGGTTAAAATTTGAACCAGTGAGTTAATGCAAGCATTAAAAACAGGGATCAAAATGCAACCTGGCTTCACTCTTTTGTGACTATAGATTTTGGGTGAAAAATACCCTGAAATACCATGTAGACCTGTATTACACTGTTGTAATGTAATTTCAGAATCACCAGCAAAAGGTTTTTGTTGATAGAAGAAGAAGCTAGTTTCTCACAGAGCCTGGATCTATTTGGTTTTAAATCAATAAAGCCAGTGTAGAGGATCACATGTGGGTGATTGGTGTGCTTTTCTATTAGAAAGTGAAGGATAAGAAACTGATTGAACATTGAACACCCTTCCCTGAAGCTGGCTTATTCCTCCACCAGGATGTTATCCTGTACCTTCCAATCTATGACTTTTCTCATAGGTTTCTGCTTGGTTGCTTATTTCATTCAACAACCCAAGGAGGCAGAAATCAGCTAGATCCTTCTTAATTTCCTTTTTTTGTATTTTTGGATTATGATGGATATATTCCAGTCTTCAGGGATCTGGAAAGAGAGATCTATGCATGTGAACAAAGATGCCAATACTGGGACCCACCAATCCGTGTTTGCCGGCTAGGATCAAATGGTTGCTTTGCCATTTTTGACTTGTGAGATAAGCTTAGCAATCTGAAGATGATAGACTGGGAGCTAGTTTGTTTTGGCATCAGGACAGTGATCATATGAAATTGTGACATTTGGAACACTGCTAAACAGTATGTGAAAATATTCAGCCCACGCCTGTCAGCCCTACTAGGTAGACCATACCATGAAATCAACTCAGCCGCAAAGTTACTGCACTTCACAAGGCAACACTTTTTTCAGGTAACACACAGACTAGGGCTTTGCTGAACCTGCAGTGTGCTCCAGAAAAAGCTGTCACTGGCCTGGGATTAGTTTGTTCTGACATATTCCAATTCCATAAACTGATGGTGATGGGAAGAGAGGAAATGTACAGAGTCTCATAAAGAAGGTCTTAATTATACCCCCTGTGCTATTTGTTGTCCTTATGTATCCAGAAACTCATGACATATGGAATCAAAAGGAGGTTTACAACT
This sequence comes from Python bivittatus, assembly GCF_059951505.1. NCBI lineage: Eukaryota > Metazoa > Chordata > Lepidosauria > Squamata > Pythonidae > Python > Python bivittatus. The sequence continues at coordinate 6,721,872 of NW_028277113.1, forward strand.
TTTATTATTCACTTTCTGGACAAAGCAAAAAACTTCACTCCCTCTTTTTTATGCACAAAGTTCCAGAGCAATTGAAGCAGGAAGACCACCAAATGTGGAACCCTATATATCTCATGCAAATACAAGTTGCAAGATTGGGTGATGACATAATCTCACACATTCTTTCCTATCATGTATGCCCCTGATAGGCTTTAAGAGATTTGGAAAGGATGGTGGATAGAGATCTGGGACCCAGCCTCTCTTATCTAAGCCTTTCTTATTATTCTCAGAATATCCACAATATTTTGTTTGACAGGAGGAACAAAACTTGATAATTCTCAGTTGCTCTCCTTAGCTTTCTCTTTTCAGTCAAAAGCATTTCAGCAGGTCAGGGTAATGTCTGAATGGATACCTCTGAAAAATGCAACCAGCTGTGCTCTGAAACTTCTTTTTGCTAAACTGTTGTTAGAAAGGGCAAGTGGGTGAAATTTAAATTCTGGTCATGACATGTAAGCCTTTCCTATTTGCTCTAGAGATAAATTTCAGTGAATTCAATGGAGCTTACTCCCAGTAAAAGTATCTGGGACTGCAGGTTTAAATTGATACACTCAGAAATGTGTCAGATTGATTTCTGTAGTATTTTCTCCAAGGCTTAGCATAAGGGCTGAGGCACATTTTCCTGGATGTTAGTTCTCATTTTAAACCTTGTGCTTTTAGCAAGACATGACTGTATAGAAAGAGAAGGAAAAACTGTTGAAAATCATATGTATATCTTATGTTTTTTAAAAAAAAAAATAGATCAAGTTTTTTTTCCTCCATCGGGGAAGGTAGAATCTAAGATTAAAGAGAAAAACATGTTGAAACTGTATGAAAGAGTTTGATTCATCCACCTTTTCTGTGAGCTGTTTAGGAAGTTGCCCTGTTCTGAGCAAGACCATTGTTCTATTTAGCTCATTATAGTTTACATTTATTGGGGAAAAAAAATCTTGGTTGTCTTGCCAGCTGAATTAAAACTCAAGTTAATATAACAACATTTGCACAAATTCATCCCTGGGTACCCTTGTTGCTTCTGTTTTTCTTCAGTGTTCCTCATCTAAGAATGGCCAACCTGTGGACCATGGGGTGAATTATATTATTATTATTATTATTATTATTATTATTATTATTATTATTATATTAAATTTCTCCCCCGCCCATTTCCCCCCAGTGGGGGACTCTGGGCGGTTCACACAAAATGTTAAAATCATAAATACATATAAATACATAAAACATAAAAATTTAAAAAACATTACTAAAAAAGAGGAAGAGAGTCCAAGAATATGAAGGATCTGGGGCTGAAGACAGCAGGCTTTTATGGGGGTAGCCATCCCCATGCTCGAAGTATTCCCTCCCCACCCCAGGCCAAGAGGCAGAACCAGGTCTTCAAAGCCCTCCAGAAAGCCAGGAGTGAGGGGGCCAATCTCACCTCCAGGGGCAGAAAAGTCCAGAGAGCAGGGGCTACCACAGAGAAGGCCACCTTCTGGACCCCACTAATTGAAATTCTTTTACTGTGGGGGTCTGAAGCATGCCCTCTCTGTGTGATTGAGTGGGACAGGTTGAAGTCATGGGGAAGAGGTGGTCCCTTAGGTAACCTGGGCCCATGCCATGTAGGGCTTTAAACCCCTTGAATTGGACCTGGAAGCAGACTGGTACCCAATGCAGCTTGCGGAGCAACAGCGTTACATGGGCCGTTCTTGGGGCTCCAAAAATAGCCTGTGCAGCTGCATTCTGGACCAGCTGTAGCTTCTGGATAGTCTTCAAGGGTAGCCCCATGTAGAGTGCATTGCAGTAGTCTTTCTGGGAGATAACAAGGGCATGAGTGACTGTTCGAAGGGAATCCCAATCCAAGAAAGGGCGTAACTGATGCACAACCCGAAGTTGTGCAAAGGGCTTCCTTGCCACGGCTACCACTTGCTCTTCAAGCAGGAGCTGTGAGTCTAGGAGGATCCCCAGATTATGCACTAGGTCTGTCTGAGACAGTGCTACCCTATCCAGCACCAAAGATGACAAAGTCCCGGATACCAAGGAGCCATTAACCCACAGCCACTCTGTCTTACCAGAGTTCAGCTGAAGCCTGTTGTTCCCCATCTAGACCCTTACAGCCTCCAGGCAGCATGAAAAGGCGGTCACGGGATCACTTACCTCACCTGGGATGGAGATGTATAATTGGGTATCATCAGCATACTGATGATACCTCATCCCATGATGGCGGATGATCTCACCCAGAGGTTTCATGTAGAAGTTGAAAAGGAGTGGAGAGAGAATCAAACCCTGCAGCATCCCACAGAGGAGGGGCCGAGGATGGGACCTCTCGCTCCCTATCACCACCGATTGGGATCGGCCCTGAAGAAAGGAGGTGAACCAGCACAAGACCATGCCATCTACCCCCAATTCCCTGAGTCGTCCCAACAGGATACCATGGCTGACGGTATTGAAAGCCGCTGAGAGATCAAGGACAGCAAGGATGGTCGCACTTCCACCATCCTGCTCCCACCAGAGATCATCCATAAGTGCGACCAATGCCGTTTCCATTCCATAACCGGGCCTGAAACCTGACTGGAAGGGGTCCAGATAATCCGTTTCCTCCAAAACCATTTGGAGCTGTGATGCCACCACTTTCTCAATGTAGGCACCATCCACCATTTTACCCCTTCCAGAGCATAGGACTACTAGATCTGAGCTGCAGATAACCACTAGATTGCATCAAAGAGATACAACAGCAAATCTTTTTATTGTCTAGTGGATATCCAGAGTTTTGCAACTCAGGTCTTCTAGTCCTATCAGAGTATCCTCAATGTATGTTTTTCTTGTTTTCTTCCTAAAAGTAGGAATATTTTGTTACTTAATTTAAGTCTGAAACCAAAAAAGAATGGCCCAAACATTTTGGCCACTTCCTGATGCCATCATCACATAACCAAATGTATCCCATGTAATTACCAGACAGAAAGGAAAGAGGGAATAGCCTTGAAGGACAGAAGGAAGACCCATGGTCAGATAAAAGAGGCCTGAGGCCAGACCAGAAAGTAACTTGAGAAAATGTCTCAGACAAGCCTTTCCCCAGTTCACATGAAAATAAAGGGAAGGAGAGGGAAGCACATTCAGACTTGTAAGACTCTGTTACCATAGTTGTTACAATAAAAATTGCATTGACCTACATGGCTTTGATTTCGTATTCTGGTCTACCTTGTAGGGCTGACACCAAAGGTGTAAAATAAAAGGAGCTGTACTGGGAAAAATGTCCTTATCCCTATGCTAATACCCTCCAAATGTCTTTACTTATTACAATCTTTCCTTACCACCGAACCCATCTATGGGTTTACAACATATACATACTACCATAAAATCATAAAGAACAGAAAACATTTCATTATAACTATAAACACAATATCCTTGGCATCCAATCCAAGTGGTTATCAGTCCCAAATAAGCTAATTTCATTGTCCCTCAACTGCTATGAATATTACCCCCTTTGTTCCCATCCTGCATAATAAACTCTACTTTTAAATAATTTCTTAAGTCCCAAAAGGCATTTTTTTCTTTCACTTATTGTTTAGCTACAGTCTTCTAAGTATAGGCAATTACAAAGCACATTATGTGTCATTTTCAGACAGCATGTCTTTGTTTTTCAAGGCCTAACATGCACACCTATTTTGGTTTTAACTAAATATATCTTGTATCACACCGTTTTAGATTTCATTACCAGCCAGTTTGTACTGTTTGTTCTAGCAACAATCTGAGCAGCAATTGGATACTTAGTGTCAGCTTATTTTAGACTAAATGGCAGGACAAGATGGATGCCTAACAGATAGATGTCTACCTCGGTTCAGATAGAACATCACATGGAGACAGAGTTTCAAGACAGCTTTTTCCCTATTATAGTTACTTCCAGAACTGTGGAGAACTTTCACAGCATGGTTAAATCAACAGCTTAAAAAATAAATAAAACAAAATAATCAGGGATATTTCTTTATTTTTTTGTACCCTTATGCTAGAATATTTATATTTCCTACTTAGATTCATTAAATGATATGGAAAATACAGGACAACAGGAGAGCCTTGTGGGATCAGAATAAAGGCCTACTTATTTTCCACCATAGCCAGTAGAGACTTCGAAAAGGTCCACCCCTCTTTTTGTACAAGGAGGCTATGGAGCTAATAGTACTAATCAGCTTTGCTCTCAGCCATTGGTGTCCTAAGTCTATTCAACTGCCACTAATACAGAAAATAATATGTAGCTATCATGCCAAGTTGCTATTGATACTTTATTCTTTATTTATTCTTGATGTTTTCCAAACCATTTGGCATCAATTTTTAATGTTTGTGTAATAAAAATCAAGTTGATCTTTTAAAAGGGATGAAGAACTCAATGAACATGAAATATCCCATAAACCTTTGAAAGAATTACTAATTTTATTTCAATTCTGAATTTAAACGTGATTTTAACACTCAGTGACTTTGGGATAGATAGCAGAATCCTAATCTTATCATGAAAGGAAGGAATGAAAAGAGTTCTTTCTCCTGCTTTGTTTCATTTTTACCTGTGGGAAAAATAAATCTTATGCTATAACATCAGAATAAAGGATATGTCTTTGCCTCACTTTGTGGGGAGCAAAGGATAGATCAATGTATGCCCTTAGGAAAAGAATACAATCCAAAGTACTGAAGTTAGAAGATACCCATGTGATATATCTAAAATCTAACACCACCTCCAGTATGTATCTAATTTACTGAGATAAGCTGAGATCTTTATCACTAAAAATTAGTTTTAGGAAGAGCTGAGATCTTCAGTAATAAGCTCCTGTTGTAGTGAAGAAAATAAAGCTAACAAACAAAATAGAGGTCGCACTCTTTTCCTCCATGTCTTTTAGAAGTGACCAGGGCCAAGCCCAGCTCCTCTCTTTGCCTAATCCTATCAAACCAAACCGTCCTTCCCTGACCCCAGGCAAAGACCCCCTGCCATCCCATCTAGACCAAAGAACAGAAGCCTCCTCACCAGCTCACCGTACAGCCCAAGGGCAGTCCTAACAAGGCAACTGCAGCATAGAGAAACCCCAACAGTCCATCCTCAGTCAGCCTTTCTGATCAGAACCTCAACCTTCTGTCACCTTGACAATGGCTCTGTTGCTGTTCCTGAAAGAGCAGTTTTGCCTAACATTAGAAGTAACCCCAGGGACAGGGACAAGGACCTGCCTGGCTTCCCCAAACTAGCAGCAAATCAGATCCCTAGGATTCCCAGCTTGTAGCCCTCAACTTCTATAAAAATCTTTGCTTTCCCCTTGTTTGGGTTCCCTCTTTCTTGTAAAACAGGCACCCAAAGATCATGGTTCCTTCTCTTCAGTGTTGTGCTCTGTACTTCTGAATTTTCCATGACAACATAATACAAACAGAAGAGGAGTACAGCATTTAGCTGCTGGACCACCCATTTCTACATACTATTCTTCAGTGAAGTGATCTCAGGGGCACAAGCAGGATGCCCTTCTTCTCCAGAGAAACAGAGAGAAAGAGAAGTAAAGTAATTCCCCCAACTTTCATTTATAAGCATTATTGACCATATGATTATAATTAATAAATGGCCAGAAGTCTCCCCAAAAAAATTGTATGAATGGAATAAGGGAAAAACTGAAGCCAGGACTATAAATCAGGATTGCCAGTGGAGAACAGATACCAGGATTTTGAATGATGGGAAAAGGGGGTAATCAGAAACCAGAATTTATGACATTCAAATTTCAGCAGTGTGACAGATTTCTTGAGCTGTTCCCTGTCTCATCTGTATTCTATCTTATACTAATGTAATTTCAGAAAGTCAGATTATTCATCTTTTCCTAAATTGGATCCTAGAATTTCTCCCCTGACTGTCAGCGAATGTAAGTGTTCACTCTCTAGGTTAGGCAGAGGCCAGCCTTTATTCTGCTCAGCTCTTATTGGATCATATAATGGTGTTTCTTCATTCTTCAGCTACATTCAGGCCTGAGGTAAAGGTTTGGGCTTATCTTCAACTGTTCCTTGAAAGTCTCCTCCACACCCAACTCATCTAAGCCAGATTAATTCATGCCAGCCTATTATTGCAGTTATAAGGTTACAAATATAGATCTCTTCCACATAAGAGGGGCACTGGTTGTTCTAGAGTTCTTCTTTATGTTGTCTGGCTTATGTTGTCAGTATATCCATGGAGTTCTTTAGCATCATCCAAAGATAAAGCCAATGAAGACATGATGTCATGATCACTTCAACACGTTCTTTTGGTGTCTTGGTTGAAGGATGTAGGAGGCAGGCCTTGGCACATTTCATTTAGCATTTATGTCAGCTCCATTTGGTGGGGAAAATAATATTTAATTAAACAAGGGAGAGACAAAATAAATCTTAGTTCTTTCACCAGTCCCTTTACCTACATCAATGCCTTGCTATATGATTTTTATACACTTTGTCATTCTGTTCACAATGTCTTCTAAGAAACAAACTGTGTGGGAGGAAAAGGAACACAGAAATTCTGTAGTTTAAAGCCAACTGAAATAAAATGAGGTGTGAGTTGGAAGGCTGTCCCACCAACCCTCCTTTTCTTCACTTACCTTTCCAAAAAGGGGGAAAAGTCTGTTAATATACCATGACTGTTTCGTTTATGATTCATTTGGAATGAATGGCACTGGGCCAAATTACTGTGAACAGCTTTTCTGAATTCATTTACCAAGAAGCCTATTGGACACTGAAGATTCAGTTGCTTGGAGTTTGACTCCTGCTAGAGAACCTTAGAATGCCTTTTGGGATTATTATTATTTTAATTAACACGCTTACGTGTAATGTACTTGGAGAATATATATCTGTAGCTTCTTAAATGCTTGATGCAAATTCTTTGGTCTTTTCTTTCAAATAGAAGAGGGGAAAGATAGGGAGAAGGAGTGTGTGTGTGTGTGTGTGTGTGTGTGTGTATGTAAAAGAGAGAGAGAGAAGTTGCAAAGCATAAACTGACAGTATAGGTTAATGGTTTCAGAACAAATCATCATCTTCATCATAGCCTTATGTCTGAAACAAAAGTATAACCTGTAACAGTGTGAAATAAGACTGAGCTGAAATGACTTCTTCTATTCAGCTGCCTACTTTTTGGCAGTGAAATGGGGATAATTTTGCCAATTTTCAAAGGTTGTAGAAAGTACTTAACCCTTCCATTCCAATTTTTGTTTTTCAGAGACAGTAGATTGTTTGGGGGAACACCTGGGTTAAATGATACTTCATCTTCTTCCCAACCAAGAGGTCAGTGAGAGAAAAAAATCAATCATTGATGCCATGTACAATGATTGTAACAATTATTGGGAGTTATTTGTGTCTGTGATGAATACGTTCTGATTCATTTCTGAAATTCTACTAGTTTCCCTGCCTCCATCTCAAATTAAATAAGGGTTAACAGATCAAGGCTGCAAAACCCTGGATGATTGTTACCTCAGACCAGAAGAGATACAGAAAAAAATGGTAGGAATGGAGAACATTTGGCCCCAAGCCTAATCCAACCTCTAGGCTCTCACTTCTATCTGCAGGAATACCACCTCTGTGCTGGAAAATATGGACAACCACTAGATGGCGGCTTAGTGGTTGTCCATACAGTGGTACCTCGGGTTACGAATTTAATTCGTTCCGTGACTCTGGTCGCACCCCGAATTGGTCGCACCCCGAAGCAAATTTTCCCATAAGGTTCAATGTAATTACCGTTAATCCGTTCCGGCGTCTGCAGACCACGTGTCAGGGGCGGAAAAACGGCCACAGACCACACAGCAGGGGCGGAAAAACGGCTGTGGACCACATGGCACAGGCGGAAAAACGGCCGCAGACCACGTGGCATGGGCGGAAAATGGCCGCGGACCACGTGTCATGGCATAAAATGGCCGCGGATCCGGTTCGTAACCCAAGGTAAATTTTTGTGGCCGGAGCTGGTCGCAACCCGAAAAGTTCGTTAGCAGAGGCATTCGTAACCTGAGGTACCACTGTATTTAGAAAACTCTAACTCTTATTCTATATCTGTTTGCTACCATCTGGTCTTTAAAGTTTTGCAACAACGATAGTCTTAATTAAGTTGGTCTGACAGAAAATTCTTGTGCAGTGCAGAGAAACATTCATAAAAACTTTCTAAGGAATTGCATATGAACTTCATTTGAAAGAATTCTGAAAAAAATTCCATGATATTCCAGCATTTTTGAAAACAGAGTTTAAAAATTCTGCTTTGGGTAGGCCTGCACAATTAGTTCTCTGAGGAAACCTCTTTAACAGATTTATTACTTTGAGGAAACTACAGACGCAATTTTCCTTGATCTGCTCATTCTCTGACTCTAGCACAGAGCAAAATTAAAGTACTGCTTGCTTCACAAATATATGGAATGAGGCAGAAATGCTTCTGCAGAAGAACCAACAGAGATCAATATTATTTTTGTGTCGTGATGTACAGAATCTTCTTATGGTAATACATTTTATAGGCATGGGAGTCATTGACACAAGTAATTCATACTACTGGAATATGGCTTGCATATATATTTATGTGTTATGCTTAGAGGAAAATATTCTGATGTAGAAATCACTCCTGGGGATTTACCTATCCCCCTTTTCCCCATATTACATTGGATTTGATTCTCCAAAATGAATTTTACTAATAAGTCTCAGGCTACTAGAATGACAATGAGGAGACAAAACATAAATGTAACAACTCTTTAGGTTACCAATAAAACAGAAAACCATCAAGCTACTAAGTGTGGCATACTTGTATGAAAGACACATTTCTAAGCAACAGTAGCAATAAGTTATAACAAGGAACAAAAAAGTGCAGCAATAAATTTATTTTTTTTAAGTTGTTTGCTTTTTATGTGATTATTTATTAAATATGGAAGAACCATGCACTCTGAAGTATGTGTTTTAACACGCTACCTAGTATTGCCATATATATTTGGAAAGACATTATGTGGAAAATTCTGAGCTAAATGGCTCCATCTTGGCACAAAAGGCTCATCCTACTGAAGTTCTTACATTCAATCGCTTGTGGCATCGACATGTCTTTAATGTCTGGAGATACAGTAACAATTTCATCCTCTGACTGACTAGAAGATAGCACAATTCAGTGGAAGTGATAAAGTTGATTTACCCTTTTTTTTTTAGGACTTGAAAGATGGTAATGGGAGGGAGAGGCCTTTATCATTAAACATAGCATTAAATTCCACTTCCTATTCCTGCCTTAACTGGGAGTGGGAGTGGGGGTGGGGGATATGTGTGTTTTTGCTCAAACATAGAGGTTGAGTCCTTTTCACACATCCTTTTAAAGTGCCCACTGTACTTGCACTGGTGATCAAAACTAATACACTCGTTCTTGAGTCTGATAAGCTTCAATCACGATGAGGAGATTGAGATATTCTTCCTAAATGATCAATACCCAGAGCTTTTGAAGGCAGCATTTTTTAAAAGTTTATTTATAGCCTTAGTTTATAGAAACCATTTGGTGCCTTCAATAAATTGTCAACTTTATAGGGTTTCTTCCTTTTATACTGTATATATATGCACTGTTATTTATGCATGTATTAATGGTGGGCTGTATTTTTAAATTCTGTGACTTGGTCTTGACCCATAATAAAGATTTTTTTAAAAATCATCATATAATTTCAGTTTATGTTCTTAAATGGCTAATTTAATTCCTGAATATTTTTATTTTCTTGACATGTCTTTTAATGCCATTGAGAATAGGAGGGAGAAAGAAGACAGCTTTATTATGGTATATTTTTGTGATAAATAACCATATACTTTGTTTTTGGCTTCTTGTTCTTTATAAATATTCTGTATCCATGTTAAAAATACCACAATTCATCTTCTTCAGAGTTGTGAACAAGAAAGACCATTCTAAATTATCAAAAACATTTTCCACAGTTATGTGTACTTTTATGTCTAGTTAAATTTAATCTTAATCTTTGAATTCTTGCTTCATGAATAGTGCTGCAGATGGAAGCTAACAGAGAAAAAAATATTCAGTCAAGTTTCCTTGATAAATTTTGCACATGTAGCAAAGAATGGTACCATAAAACGTAAATTGAATAGACCATTTGGAGAAAGAAATGCCTGTTAGAAATGCCAATGTCCATTAAATGCTTATTTATATAATTAACTTAAATGATGCCATTTTTATAATAACATAATTGATGGGTTTCCATCATTTTACATAATGATATCACAACACAAATGATCCAAATGATAAAAATAATATCAATTGTCTACACAGAATTCAGAAATAACGGACTCATCTGTTGCTTCAGGAATGAAGTGGAAAGCAAATTTGGTCCATTGCATCCAAAATCTGTTAAATGGAAGTTTATTAAATTGAGGTTCTTGTGTTGCTGAAAAATTGTGTTTATTTCAAACAGTTAAGATATTGCAAAGGATATGGATTGTGGATTTATGCTATACTTGATCTAGACATCTTGTTTACATAAAACTCTACCATATTCTTTCTTACTAATCTGATGTCTTCTGTTTGCCTTGTTTTTCCCTCTATACATTATATAATGTCTTTCATTCTCAATTTTGCAGCAATCATTTTCTTATATGCAATCATTTTCATCTCTTTCTATCTTTGGCAGGGGTTGTCACTCACAGCCTTATTCCCAATCTCTTCCACATCCTCTTTCCTTTCTATCTGCTTTCCATCTATTATATTAGGAAATCAATCTGTGTTCATATTTTAATTCTAATTTCATTCTTTTTTTGCACAGGACTCATACTTGCTCTTACTGAAATCATTCCACTTTCACTTTAGATTCTTTCACATCTTGCCTTTTCTTCCTCGTCCATTTGTTTCCAAGGATCCACTCTTGATATTATTAAATATTGGTCTGTGCCACATTTAGAATATCTCATTACTCTTGACCCTTTGCTAATTCTCTCAATCTCTATTCAGTGGGCATAATAAATTATCAATCTCTCAATCCCCCTTCAGAAATAATAAAACCACTCATGCTTTTTAATTCATTCATTTTCCATGTGTATATATTAATAAACATGTTTATGCCATGTATCTGAAACAGACCTTTTTCTAAGCAGTCAGTCACCAATCCATCACCATTCATCCATTCTTGGTTCTCCAAATAACCCAATCCCCCCCTTTTTTTCCTGCTTTCTCATCTGTTACCCCCATACTGGACAGTAACATGCAGCTGCTATCAACTTTGGATTCCTAGTTTCATATGCACTCACAGCATTATAGATTACATCAAGCTCTACTTTCTGACCTACGTTTTAGCTCTTTCATTCAAAATTCAACAAACATCATGTCATTTTTCTGTAGATTTCCTGTAGATTTCATTAACAGGATTTCATTCCTGTAAGTTTTCATCTTTCACTCCACAAGATTAGGCTACTTTCATTATGTTCTGTTGATCTTCCTACATTTTTTTAGTTTCACTCATATACAACACGACTATTTTTTTAATTTTTTTTAATTTTTAATTTTTTTAATTTTGTTTTGTTTTGTTTTGTTTTGTTTACTTCTCTTACATTCCAAGTTGTAGTGTTCCTTATGCCATGACATTATTAGATGGGCCCATAGATATTGGTCAATCAAGGCTTTCACTTAACTTTTTTTTTTTTTTAATAAGATGGAGAAGGTGCAGTTTAGGTTACCAACCTTAAATGAAACCCATGCCACATATAGCATTCTCTTCTAACAACAAGGACCAGAACAGTCACTTTTAGCACATTTTGGCTAGTATGCCATAAATTCAATCTTATTTTTATTTTATTTTATTTTATTTTATTTTATTTTATTTTATTTTATTTTATTTTATTTTATTTTATTTTATTTTATTTTATTTATCACCAAAGTCCAATGGACTGTCTTACACCAAACATGCTTGTATTGTTCTATACATGCCAGAAACTATTTTGTAAGCCAGCATACTGTTGCCTGCCCCTCACCACCTGGGAAATACATGTACAGTATGTACTGACACACACACAGGATTGTTTCCGTATGTACATGTATTGCCATATGTTTATTCTTGGAAGTATGTCCCTTTAAGCTTATTCTCGGGTATGGTTTTGTACAACTACAGCAACTATTGCACTGTGGCTATCATTAGGTTGGAATTCTGATGTGAAAATTAAAGCCAATTTAAACCAAATGCATCATAGAAGATGTATGAAAAGATAATCCTACAAATACCCATCAAATGAAGATTATGTATGTATATATTTCTTTTAAAAACTTATATTGCCACCTATCATGTATACAATAACCCTGGATGGCTCATAGAAGATCCATAAAACATAAAACATCAATAAAACATAAAAACAGCATTATGCCAACATCAACACTTCACCCCATGCTACCCCAGTAACAACACTCTCATCATACATTTGCATGACACATTTCAGCATGAAAGTGTCTACAAGTCCAACCACTACAGAATAATTCTATGCTATTTGAACAGTACATACTAAAACTTTCTGTCAGCATAACAAGTCCAAAATAGCCTTGTCCACCCTACAGCAAAGCTTGTAGCTTGTTTCTGATATTTTAAGGATAACTTAGAGCTACCAGATTCAGGCCACAAAACTCTAAACTACCACTAGATGGCTAAGAAGAAGCTTTAATTCATCTCTTTGCTGACATCTAGGGATCATCCAGATTTTAGCAACTCAGATCCGGCAGCCCTAGAGAAACTCCCAAATAACATTTATTATTAAAGCAATAGCAGAATATTACATGAGTGGCTTGTCTTGAGTATGCTGCACTGTCTTATTTTTGTGAACTGTCCTGATGGAACTGTCATCCTCATGGGGTAAGAAAAAATATTATAATGATGGCTTTCCTAGTAATACTTCCTTCTTGCTTCTCAACTACAGAATTAGATTTTTTTTTTTAAATCAATAAATCTCCTCCTGAGCCTGTTATTGTGGATTGTGAAATTCAACTGATCAAATGGAATTTATTTATCAATAAAATGCATGGATAGTACACCGCTACTATACTTGATTTGCATGAGAGATAATCCAGCTTGGATATTTTAAATACATATTTAATTATTACACACATCCTTCTATCCTGTTTTGAATGCAAGGTTTATTACTTTTTAATACGGCATTTATCAAATTGTAGAAGTATAATTTCTGGCGCCATGTTTGTCTTGGAATTTTATATGAATCTGACACAAGAGTTATTAGCCTCCTAAATTACAGAGAACCTTTCAATCAAACAGATGGCTGCTCTCTGTCTTGAGACCCAATTCTATTATCAGCTGATCTAATTTGCAAATGTTCCATGAAGCTGAAAATCTCTCTCCTCTTATTTAATGTAAATTTATCTTAGACTTAAAACATTAACAACCTATAATTATTGACATGGTAGCAGATAGGGCTAAGTTACGTGGGGAAAGAGGGTAAACTGTCAGTATGCTTCATTTCTGCTTGGTCACTAGGAAGCTCCTCTGTTTGCACTTTACACTCCTCAGTTTTCTGTGCAATTGGAAATTCCAGGAAGTGCTGAGGGAAACTGTTGGTTTCAGGTTTTCCAGTTGGTTTCAGGTTTTATCCGGATGCCAGCAATCCGCAAGCTCACTGCACTGTAGAGACACATAAGTGTCTGTTTAAAGATCAAGCAAATGGTTAAGAATAAGGGAATGATAACACCCTAAAGGGAGCCAGTTAAGGCATTAGGCTACAAACCAGGATACCATGAGTTCTAGTCCTGCCTGAGGGACAAGGGTAACTGGGTATCCTTGGGCCAGTCACTCTCTCTCATCCCTAGGAAAGAGGCAGTGGCAAACCAGTTCTGAAATCCTTGCCAAGAAAACTGCAGTCAACACCTGGCACCTCAAAGGCACCAATATATTTTTATTTATATAAATATATAAATAAAAACACCCTAAAGGAAAAAGGAGTGGAATTCCCAAATCTTGTTCTCTTTTCTCCATAGATAACCTGCTGGTGATGACTTCATTTGTGTTTTCCTGCCTGTACTTCAAATGTTTTCAGCTTTTTTTTCTATTCTCTCCCCCTCCCCCTTTTTCTGAATTAAGGGGGAAAAAATGATGGGGAAACCATTACAAATGAATGGCATTATCTGCTCCCTCCCCCAGAAAAGGAAGAGCAAATACAGTAGGCCGTGGCTGTTTCACAATAAGCATTTGTGTGGGTATGGTCTTTTTGTCTTACCCTCTGCCACATGTATAGCAAAACTAAAATGTGACACAAAGTATTGGGAAAAAGAAGAGACTGAGGGTCATGCTTGGAACCTTTATAATATCTCTGGCCTCACCCAGTAACATCATACATGTCAGCCACAAGAACAGCCCTCATTTCCTCCTTCCAAAATAGCAACAATTTACCTTTTTAGAAGAGAACCCGGACAATGCCTTTTTAAAAAATCTGATGTAAAAGTTCAATAAGTGATAGCAAATAGTCCATATGATACTTTCAGTTGTGTTTGGAAGTTCTGTACAGCTTCTTCTTGCAAGTCAACCACAAAATATCTTGTTTCTCATTCTAAAGCATGAATACTGGTTTGTAGCTAGCAGCAACCAGTACTAATTTATAGTGGTATCTTGTGCTACCAAAGGATCTTTCTAGCTATCAGTTAAAGCTCCTCAACTTTGTTAAGCCTAAGTGCTTTTGATTATGTAGAGCAAGCTCAGAAGAGATAATTCCCATCTTGTCTTGCAGGGCAATGAAGGAGCACTCTTGTCCATATGGGACAAAGTGGGGAGCAATTGTTCTTTCTTAACCTGCACAGAGGACAAAAAATGATGGAGTCTCATTTATTTTACAGTATTATGGAAATAACCATATTACCTGCAAGTGCAGTTCACATAGCTGGGGAGAGAACTGGGCTTTGAGGAGTGCTGGGACCTTACTCAAGACTGTGGGAATGCAAAATCAGGATGACAGAAGCATGCCTTTACTGTGATTGCCCCTGTTCTCTGGAACGATCCTCACCCCCAATATATAACAGGCCCCAACTCTTCTCACCTTTAGGAAAGCCCTAAGACCCTGGCTCTTCCTCCAGGCATTAGGGGCCAGCTGAGTGGTTGCTTTGTTATATGCTTGATTGCCAGTTTATATTTTGTATTTATATTTTGTATTTATTTATTGCTATATGGTGATTCCTTTTTTGATGTATTTGTTTTTATGCTGTATGCCACCCAGAGTCACAGTGTTTGAGTTGAGCAGCCTTATACTGTAAATCTTTTAAATAAATAAATGCATGACAGAAGCCTAGAATTCATTTCTGCCATCTAGTGGTTTTTGCACCCCAACAATGGTATCCTACTCAAGATACCATAGACTTTGTGGAAGAGCCTGGAGGACCAAATCAGGCCTGACGACCAGATGTTCTCCATTCCTGCGTTGAACAAAGTCCTGAGTTAAAATAATCTCACCTGATTGTTTTAGTCCCATCCAGATATGGGAAACTCAGGAGTGTAGGACCCCACACTAGTCTGGTATACTCTGAACCCTTAAGGAAGTCAAGCTTTGTTAATTTCCTTTCATTAAGCCAAAATACATAATTCTGTTTTCAGATTACAGTATTGTTAGGATCTCTCCCCCCTCCTCCCATTATTTTTTAATGAAATTGACTGCTGAAGGACCTCAGAACTGAATGAAAATGCCTGCAACAAGGATGCCTTCACATTTATGGTTGTGTATATTTTGGCTTTCTCATGAGGCAAGATCATGAAATATCAGGATTCTAGCCCATGTGGAAGCTATTCACTCTGAACTCAGTTCTTTATAACAGCCAACTTCATTTGAGTGTCATTAGCAAGGAGGGTGAAAGCTTGTATGTCAAGGGCAACACACCTGAATTGAACTCCTGCCTCTGTGGAATCTACAAATGAAACCAAACTACTACAGTCTCACTGAAGTCAAGGACTACAGCAATTACTGATATTCCTTTAAAAATAAAAATGTTACTCTGAAGGCAGAGATTTCTGCAGTTGAAACTGTATTTCTTTGATCCAGGCTCTCAAATATAAAAGCTTACAGTCTGCTCACTATATTAGAGCAGCAACTCACTTATATTTATTCTTGGGCTGATCAGTGGCTCTACCTGACGTTGATCTTGGCCTGTCTTACTCAGTTCTTTTTTTTTTTTTTTTTAATATTTTTTTATTTTTACAACAAACACAAAACATACATGGACAAACAAAACCATAAAAAGGCATAAAAAAAAAGAACATCTTCCATTTTATAGCGTGTGTCAACCAGTTACCAACTCGTTGGTGCCCCTTTCATAATCTTAAATTCTCATATCATCTATTCAAAATATACTTATATACTTATCAATTAACAATTATTAATCATTCATAGCTAATCTATAAAATCATTTATTACAAGAAATTTTAACTTTCAATAGGATTAGTAATACATTTTCATCTATCGATTATATGTGTATATATATAATAATTAATATCAAATTTCTATTATAAAGTTTCCTAATCCATTACATTACTATATTTTCTCATCCAATCATTAATAAAAACAAGTTACTTATCTTCTTACTCTAATTTCAAATCTCAGTTTAACTCATCTCTGCACATTTCATAATTTTCAATAACTTCCTCCTGCATAAGTAATTTTTAATTTTTCCAATTCTTAAAAGTTACAGTTCTAACCAGTATCAGTTACAATGTCAGTTACAGTTCTAACCGGGTTACAGTTCTAACCAGATTCTTCACTACATGTTTCAACAAAAATATCTCTAGTTTAAAATCTATATGTTACTATATTCAACCATATGTAAATGTCTAATCTCTTAAAATATTTAGAATCAAATACAATTTTTAACTATATATCTCAGATTTATACTTTATTCCAGCGCTTGCATAATTTTGAGTTCACCCTTTTCATTCAATATCCCAAAATATCTGTTTATTCCTTTTTCTATATTATTGGATAAGAGAAAGCAATAATAAATGTCCTTTCAAACATTCTGCTTTTTGAAGCTTCTGTCAGTTCCATCATTATTATATTCCCCTCGTTTTTTCTTTAAACATCTGAAGTAGTTTCTTTCAATATTGTTTTGCTTCTTCTTTTTGTGCATTCTTTTAGTACGATTTTCCATTATAATCTTGTATAATCTTTTTCTCACCCTCAGTGCCAAGAACAAGTCTGTCCCTCTTCATTTATCAGTTAATTAACCACAATAATTCTGTTTAATGTTTCTGATTTCTTGTACTATTTCTTCCTTTTCCATTGATCCCGTTTTATGTTTAAGTCCATTTTAGCTTTAGTATCTTTTTTTCTTTTTTTTTTTTGCGGGAATTTCTGCAGTTCTTCTTCCAGTTTTTTATAGTCATCCTCAATAGTTTAGAGATCTTTTTCTGCATTGTGTTTCTCGTATAGTTTATTATCTTGATAAACCTTCATTGAGTCGAAGGATTCTTTATCTTTGTTCTTGCCAAAAATAAAAAAAAAAAAATAAAAAAATAAAAAAAAGCAAGAGGAGAAAAAAAAAAAGAAGAGGAGGGAAAAGACTAAATCTCTTTAAAAAAAAATCCAACTGAGGGGGGAATGGAGAGCAAAGCAGAGCTTCTAGCAGAAAGAAGAGCTACTGCCACTAATCAGGGCTCTTGTGACTAGCTCAAACTTTCCATCTTGATATTTTCAAAATCGCTTTCAACTCCACTTTCTTGTTTATAGTTACGGATGGCACCTGTATAAACATGCACATCCCACTATCTTTTTAGAAAGCACAAGGTCCTTGAGCATGCGTCACAATAGAAGAAAAAAAGCACTATATCGAGCCTCTAGATGGCAGTGCAACTTTCTTTCATTTACTTTCTCTTAACTCCACTTTCCCCATTTCAAAATCAAAAAGTATAAATTTCTTACAACAATAAAGAAATCTTAGTCAAAAAAAAGGCTTAAAATAAAAAGTTATTGAGTATTAAAAAGAAAAAGCCAATCCAGTTAAAAATATATATATTTTTTTAAGAGAAAAACATCTTGCCAAATCCACTAAAAAGGGAAAGTTAAAAAGAAAAAAAAAATTCCCCCCTTTTTTTATAAGGCTCGATCTCGCCGCTTAATCCACTTTTCTTCACTTTTAAAAATCTCTTTAAGTTACTTAAGGTGTTCTCTAAGAATAGTTAAATAGTAAAAGTCCATCTCACCCAGTTGACACCCTTCTCTTCCTTCTTCCTTTGGAGCTGCCCCGGCTTTCGCAGCCATTTTGGCTGGCTCTCCTCCGCCGGCTTCAAGAGCTTCTCCCCGGATCAATCTGGGACTTGCGGCGTCCCTGAGATCCGCGGGACGTGCCCTTTGCGATCGCCATCTCTACGGGACGGCTTAGGTCCATCGGGACCGTCCGGGGGAGGAGATATCGGCTGCCATCCTGGGAGCCCAGGATCGCCCGCCGTATCGCCGCGATGCCAGCTCCGCCCTCTCCGGCCTGTCTTACTCAGTTCTTGTCTTGCCCTTGATACTGTGGCTCACTGATTTATCCTCCAGCTTACTGAGCCTGTTTGACTTTCTCCTTTACATCTACTACTTATTGGTTGTGATCTAAGATTGCCTAACTTTACCTTTACCTACCTTCAATGTACACTGTGTCTCAATTCAATCATCAGCTGATTGCCTTCTTCCTGACACATCAGCTCACCTGGTCAGTGTACCTCAGTGACTGTTTACTTAGTTGGTGGGGTGGGGAAATAATTCTATGCACCTATAAAGTGTTTCAGAAAGGTGATATCCTTATACAGTCCACAATATTTCATACAGTAAATATGTAGATATGAAAGCAGCAGGTTTTCTTTCTATCTTGCTCAGCAGGTCTAGCTAATGCCTGCGTGGGAATACTACCAGGGAAATCCTCATATGACAGCCTAAGTTCAGTGATGAAAGAAAAGCAAGATATTTTATTTATTTATTTATTTATTTATTTATTTATTTATTTATTTATTTATTTATTTATTTATTTGGCTTGTATGCCGCCCATCTCCCCCACGGGTGACTCTATATATATTAAACACACACACATACATCTTAGTGCAAATACAAACACTGTTGTTTCAGCATGATCTATGTAACTTACTTAAAAGTATGTTTCATTAAGTGCAGTGAACTTATTAGTGGCCTGTTCTGTATAAGATTGCAGCCTTCCATATGCATTTTATGTAGAGCATTATTAAATGCAGCCACAATTATGTCACAGTACAGCTATGCAGGGTAGTATAAATCTAATCCATTTTACTGTCTACATTGCTTTAAAAAAATTTTTTTTTTTAAAGTTGCATTGAAAATATTGACATTTGTTTCTTTCACACTTTTTCCTAACACATGTAGTTGCTAATGTAAATTTCCCAAGAAAACTTTTTAATGCAAATTTCCCTGATGTGATTTTTGTTTACATAAATTTCCCCCATGCAGTGTTTTACATTGTAAATTCCCCAGGATAAGATCTGTGCTTCCTTCTCTCTTTCTCTAGATATACACAAACCATACATACACACACATATATAATACCCAGTTTGTATTCAGCTTTCAGGAACATGTTTAACTTTTGGATGCATGCTTGACAAAAGTGGAAGGGTTTTTCTTTTCTTTCAGTTTTAAATGGATATCAATGGATTCCACTTGCAAGGACTTACAAATCTGCTCTTTCAGATATCCGCTGTAGCTTTCTTTTACATCTCTAGTTCTCAATGGATATGGATAGCAGGGGTAGGAGGAAAGCTGATGCCTTGCTGATGCTTCAGAATCCAGCTCCCTGTTGTGGGAATGGTGCTCACTTTAAATAAAGAACCAAAGCATTTGGAGATAGATTCAATAAAATATATTTTATTGGCCTGCACAATTACAGTGATCACTGATCTCCTCAAAAAGTAATGCAGAAGAGCCCCAAAGCCCACAAGATTACAGGTTATAAATCCTCTGAAATGATACATAGAAATTACAAAGGTAATGTAAATTATAGCATGACCTTTGCAGCCAGAATGTAGTAACTTTTTTAAATAATTTTTTTATTAAAGTTTACAGATACAAAGATTAAAGAAAACTAATACAAACTAGGAAAATATAAAAAAAAGTGCAGAGGAAAAAAATTAAAAAGAAAGAAAAAGCAGAGAAAAAAGAAAAGAGAGATATAAAGAAATAGCTTCCCCTTTCATCAAGGCAAGTACAAACAATTTCAGTAACTTATCACCTTGTCTGATATTGCAACAAAAGGTCTCTTCTTCCCATATCTCATTTCTTATCTATAAACAAATTTTAAAGCCTCATCATTCTGTCCTAACCAACAAAAGTCCATTAAGAATTACCATAAATAACATATATGTTTTAACCTTAATCAAATAAACCAACTTTGTATTCCTTTCCTTTTAATACCATAACTTATCACTTTTTCTGAAAATATAACAAAAAAAATAACAAATATATATATATATATATATATATATATATATATATATGTTATTTTTTTTGTATATATATAGCTTATCTCTTATCTATAAACAAATCTTTAAAGCCTCGTCATTCGGTCCTAGTAATGAAAAATCCATTAAGAGCTACCAGAAACAACAACGTGTGTGCACGCGCATGTGTGTGTGTATTAACCTTGATCAAATAAGCCAACTTTATATTCCTTCCATTTGCTTTTAAAAATCTTGATCTTTAATTCCTTTAAATAGTCTCCCAAAAGCTGATTTCTTTTCATTTTCTCTTTATCTTTTCTCAGGAACTCCTTCATAAGTTTAAGATGTCTCATTTGTAAGTCCAAGATAAGAAAGTTATCAAGGTCACTCTTCTAGTTTATTATCTGTGTGTCCCTTTTAATTATTAAGACATCAGCTGGTTTCATTTGTAAATCCAATGTAGCATCTTTTTCTAAATCATTCTTGTAACTAGTCATTTTTAAATCCACATTCAAAAGGGCCTCAGTCTCAGTCTTATCCTCTTCTATCACCTCTTTTAAATCCATTTTTTGTGGTAGCAGATAATCTTTAGAATAACTTCTGAGTGCATTGTTCCCAAATATCCTTGAATTCTTCCAAAGTTAAAATATTTTGTCCATTCTGTATTAGTGAGTTTCTTCTCTTAAATTATAATCTTTAGTTCCTTCTGGTTCCCTCTAGGACTTCCAGGGAAGCAAAGGCAGACTGAAGACTGCAGCGGAATGAGGGATTGGCGAACAGATCATCTCCTTGGAATTCCTCTCCAATTACAGGAGAGGACCTGGGGTTGCCCACAAGCACTCCTTTTATTTTATTTTATTTTATTTTATTTTATTTATCACATTTATAAGCCACTGATCTCACTATATAAGTGACTCTAGGCAGCTTACAAATAAAAAAGCAATAAAAACAATAAAAAAAATTTTTACAATACACACACACACACACACACACACACAGGGTTAAAAGATGGGGAGAGCATCCTCAAACCACCAACCACCCCCAGTGCTGCAAGCCCCCATTAGTTCCCCATGCTAGGTGGCAGAGCCAGGTCTTCATTGTAAGGATTGCTGCATTCGGCGCTGAACAAAAACCTCATGAGACATAGGCTTGGATGAAAGTTAATTTACTCAGGTGTAATGGGCAACGGTTACCGACAAAGCCAGGATTGGCTTGGAGTAGTTCTTTACAATGTTTTATAGGGTTCCCCCTGACCCGTAGTTACCCCTGGCTTCCCCCCTCCCTCCTTAATGGCAGATTCAGCCATGTTGCTTTGTCTTCATGACTGCTGCCTTTTGTCTGTGTTGGTGTTGTAATTGTGGGGCTTTTCTCATGCAGACAAAACCAGGGTTTTTTAATTGGTTGCCGATCGCCTCTGGATTGCTGTGTCCCCAAAGTATTGTAGTTAGCGTTGCCTGGGGTGTTTGGGGAAGCTGGTTGTGCTACAAGGTATCTGTTTCTGCCCTAAGTTAATTGCTGCCATGTGCCAGCAATTAACTTGTGGTTTGCCCTGTTTCCCTTCTTCGGCTGCCGGTGCCTGAGGCAGTGAAACTAACTAGGGGTGGTGAAAGTGAACAGTGGCACTGGCTGTGCCGGGCTGAATCTGACATTCATGCTCTTCTGGAAAGCCAGGAGAGTGGTGGTCAACCACACCTCAGGAGGCAGGTTATACAGGTTATCCATACAATGGTTCCCCATGAGGAGACCACAAGACAGTGGTCTCCTGCAGGTTTTAGAGCTCTGGGAGCCAAGGGATCATCAACTTTGCCCAAGCATAGTCTGGCACCTTCAAAAAGACACTGGGTTCACATACTTCATTTTTTAATCACTTCTGGAAATTGCTTGTTAATGGCTTTTTGGATATTAAGAACCTTCAGAAAGGCAAGTGTCATTACACTGGGTGAGTCTCCTTCAATCCTTGGCAAAAGAAGTTTTATGCAGGTTTAAGGACTCAAAAAAGAACCTTATTTTGGAGTAAACAGCAAAAGGGTGATTAGAATGTTGATTTTGGAAAGTTATAAAGGGACTAAGGGGCCAGATGGTTTTGAAATAAGATTTTGAAATTAATTACAGGAATCCTACCTGTGGGTTGTTTAAAATTCTATAAAAAATATATGAAGATTTTGAAACTAAGTGTAAGAAATCTTCCCGTAGGACAATGTGGATTAGAAAAAAAACATGATAAGATGGGACATTGAAGGTTGGCAGCCAGAATTTAGTATCCGATAAGAACATGGGGTAGCCCTACTATGGGCTGACCCAGCACCTCTAAATTCCACATTCTGACAAAGGCTCCAAGCCCACCCTCTTCTACTGATACTAGCACCTTCTAATGCGAACAATGTCCTTTATTATGCCCATATATTGATTCTCTTTACACCACAGAAAAAGACAAGAAACTGATTTTTTATTATCTATCTCCTTTCTTTCCAGGGTAATCAGGCTATATCCATTCATCTGCTCTGTCTAATACAGATTTCAGAACCATAAGGAAAGGTTAGAATATCATTTGTCCCCCATGTCCCATACCTTCTAATCTTTGGCTAAGCTGACTAGGACATATGGAGTTGCCTACCCCTGATGCATCAGACTGTACTGTCATGCTTATATGAAGAATTGCAGTCTTAGATAAAATTTAGCATTAATGTTTGGGAAACAAGATCAGAAACTGAAATAATTGCTGCATAGTACATATTTAAATACAACAATATTTTTTGGAGTTTAATTTGGGTATTTATAAAGTGACAACTGTTTTTATTTTAGTATGAAAAAAGTCAAGCTTTAAAAAGTCAAGTGGTGTCTTTGTAAGCAGCCAGTAGCTTTAAAAAGAACCCATGATTTATCATCCAAATGTTATTTAAAACAATGCTTCAGAAGGCAATAGACACTTCAGAAAGCCTCTCCCTCTTTTAAAGTGATTTTCTACTAAATTATTTTAGCAAAACTTATTTTCCCCATATCTTAACAAAAGATTCAGCATACATCTTAAATCTTTCTTAAAAACTTTAAAAACTTAAGTATGGGTGTGAGTCTGATATTTCTCAACAGTGAAAAAAAAGATGTGTAAAGCCAGATTGTGCATTAACACAGTGCCCCAATGGAATTAGGCTGATTTTTTTCAAGAAACACATTTATTTTTCTAATCCTTCTTAAATCAAGTGCACTTTTCCCTGGATTTTCACAGATTCTGCAGTGCAAACCCCAGAAAATACACTGTTTCTTTAAGAAGATGCCAGTGAATGAGACATGCATGCCTAAATGTACTCCAAATCAACTTTTCCTCTTCAGATCCAGATGCTGCCCAACCCTAAGCATAAATTCTTAGGAAACAGGCTAGGAGATTGAATAACCAAATATCTCATAGAAGGATTATCAAAACATCCCTAGGCATATCTTTTGAAGAACTACCAGTTCCCATTTACTAGTAAAAGATAAAGTTGCCTTTAAGGTAAGTGTGACTCTTGGTGACTCTTGGGTTTTTGGCAGCAATATGGAAATAGTTTGCCATTCCCAGCTTCTTCTTTTACTTCCCACTCTAATCTACAGTCCTTGTATTCCCTGAAGGCCTCTCATCCCAGGACTAAACAGCTCTGTCCTTAGCTGGTGGATCCAGCTAAGATTGACCTTTATTAGGGCCTTATTCAAAGTGTCCAGCTTCTAAGAACAGGTACATGGCAGCAGTTAGAGCACCTCACTTGTGGATCAAAGAAAATCTAGTTAATTTATGGGCTACTTTGAAATTTGGCAAATTTGTAGTCTATGAAATTGTTTTATTAACCCACTACTAAACTATCAACTATATTAAGACTGTGCATGCTTTGAAAATGATTTGGAAGAAATGCTCCAGAACTTACACAAACATCATCAAAGCAGCTGCTCTTTTTTTCAGGTTTCTATGTGAGGCTGAAAAAGCTTAGCAGAATCCTTTTTTTCAATTTTAGGTTGCAGTTATATGGTTTTCATCCTTAAAGTAAAAAGGTTTAATCCACAGAAGAGGAAACTGGATACCAGAATTACCCTTCCACTTCTTGGCATCTGAGGCTGGGTCTTTGTAAAATCAGGAAATGCCAACATCAGAAATTTCAAAGAGGGCCGTGGTAGAGATTGGGAAGATGGATTAAGATGGGCCATGAAGTCAACTTTGATCTTCCAACATACTTACAATGAGAAGAGAAGTAAACATTGCTTCTCCCATTATTTCTGAACTGTTAGGAGAACCCTGGCTAGGCACTGGGTTTCTCAGAACACTCCACCTGGAGCAGTAGAATTCTTGTTAGTCATTCTCATATTAATGGGGATACTCAGACTATGCTTAAATCTGAATTCAAACCATGGTAACTAAAAAAAGGACAGATTTGGAGAGTTTAAAATGGAACACACACACACACATACACACACACGAATACTTTTCCTGCATTTATTAGATTGTTAGGGTGTCATCATAACCCTTTAAGGTAAAGTTTAAACCTAATGTTAATAGTTTAATTTTGATTCCTTAGTATCTCTCAAGATTATTAGGGATAATGTTTCATTCTTTTTGATGCTTCTACATTGGAACTGTACCAAATAATCATCACCTTCTATCATCTGATTTAAAATTAAGAGAAGGAACTATGGCTATTGTCCATTGTGACTGGTATTCTCTGGGTCCATAGGATTTGATTAATTACACAACTCAAAGACAGCTCTTCTGGATTGTTAAATTGTTTTATTGAAAAGCATAAAGACGCACCAGCAGTTTTGTTTTGTTAGCTTCCCTTGACAAGCAAACTAATTGTGTTGCACTCCATTGTGAATTATTTCCTTCTCCCAAGCCTTAATTGAGAAGTAGTTTCAACTGAAAGACAAGAACATTTCTTCTTCCTGACTCAAGCCTAAACAACTCTAAATAAATTTGCAAATAATCTACTTATCTGCAGATTATGATGAGAATTTATGCCTGCACAACTCTATTTCTAGTCTTATCTATTTCCTAATTTTTGAGTTAAGAAAGGGCTTACAAAGATTGGTGACAATTCTTTTTCTTTCAGACAAGATGGCAACTAGTTTTTCTCTCAGCAGTAAGACTTTGACTTTCTATTTTCTTCGTTCCCTGAAGAAACATCTGTGCAGGGTAAATAATATCCTGGGACACATCCTCTCTTCAGCATTCTTCTCTGGATCATAACCAATAATTATCTTCAGCAAACTTCTCCAAATGTGCCTTTGAACCATAAACATTCATCAGTATAAATACCACCCAGTCTAATTCAGGTTCACCAGACCATATTGTTCTTTATTAAAACCACAGATTTTCAACCTCCAGAGCTGTCTAAATGCACCTTGGCTACCAGCTAATAACTCTATTCCAGCTATCCTCTTTACTTCTCTCCAGAGACCTAAAATCAAGTTGAATCTTTATTGCTATCAAGGATCACAACGTATACACAACACAAAAAAATATGTGGACATAAAATTAAAATGAGTCAGAGAAATCAGCTGTTGCACCATCAATAGATGGCAGCACTCCTTGTTATATCTTGATTCGTATCTGATAATAGGAGCTTGCTGTAAAACTCATCTGTTTTGCCAGGGAATTGTTGCAAGATTAAAGCTAGATGGCCTTTTCAAGAGTCCCTGTAGCAGTCACTGTAAAGAAGAATGTGCTAAATGCCTCCCTCTCCAGAGTCACATGGGCATAAATGTTTGTGTATAGGGATTTTATTATATCTGCCAGTCAGGAGGGCAGATGGTTAGACATTATGCAAAATTCTGGAAAAGTATCTCTTTAGACTGGAAGAGGTTAAGAAGCTCAGCTGGTTTGCAAGTTCCCAGGTATTCCTGGTAATGAAGATTCTAGAGCTCTTTGTTAGGGAGCTAATTTCAGTTTTATTTTTATTTATTTTTATTATTAAATTTATATGCCACCCATCTCCCCAGAGGGTGACTCTGGGTGGCTTACAATTAAAAACCAAGACAATAAAAATATAAATATCCCCCAATTAAAATCATCCTGCAGCCTTTGGTATATCTATCCTTTTACCTTGGTCAAAGTGAGCAGAAATAAGTGGTTCCTTGGGTAAGTCAATTTCCTACTGTTAAAGCCCATAGTGAGACATAATCATCTGTTAAGACCAATAGTGCTAGGTCTCAGGGGAAGAAGTTTCAACCAATATGTCAGTACTGTCCTCCAGGCCCCATATTCAATTCTGGACACCCCTACTTCAAGTCTGAGAACTGCATTAGAGATGCTTCTTTGGGTATCATGTATTGTCTTTAGAAATCTGAGTTGGATGACCTCTTTGACGTTGTTCTTAATAAATAGATCGACTGGTGCCATGTAATAGAATATGAGCCCGGGTTTTGGTCTCAGAAAGTTTAAGGCAGTGGGAACGAAATCTCTTCCTCTGGCAACAAGAATCCTTTAATGGCTTTCAAGGATCTAACCACTGTTTCATTTATATACTCATAGTGGGCTTTCTAGAGAGCCAGTTTTGTGTAGTGGTTAAGGCATCAGGCTAGAAACTGGGAGACCATGTGTTCTAGCCCTGCCTTGGGCATAAAGCCAGCTGGGTGGCCTTGGGCCAGTCACTCTCTCTCAGCCTTAGGAAGCAGGCAAGGGCAAACCACTTCTGAAATCTTGCCAAGAAAACTTCAGGGACTTGTCCAGTCAGTCACCAGGAGTCAACACTGACTTGAAGGGACAAACTAACAAACAAAAGTGGGATTTCTAAGATTCTGTGGCATGAATTACTGTCCTGAAGTATTTAAAGGAGGACATGCTGATTTCACTTACCATCCATTGAAACTACTTCTGTTACCAACACATTACCAACACAATATCCTTCTAACTCGTATAAAAAACTCTTGTAAGAACCAAATTATCTCTACCCTCCTTATCAGTAAACCTAGCAAAAATGAGCATGTTTATTTTGGTTTCAGCATGAATGTGCAACCAGCCAGGTAACAGAAAGAAATAGCTGAATACAGGCTTGTCTCACCCATTTACAATGGGGGAAAAAAAGAAAAAAGAATTTTTTACAAGTAGAATTTCTCTTCAGAAGCATTTGATCTTCATTAGTACATATGTACTATTTAACTGAATAACTTGGTCAGATCTCATCCAAATAGTTAATCATGGGATATCATTGCTGTAATAATGCAAATGTTGACATTTACTGTTTCTGCACAGCTGCATTTCTATATTTTTGAGATTTATCTATGTAAATATGTAGAACTGTACAAGGACAAATATCATATTTTCCCCATTTTTACTGTTGTTACTGCTTAAATGTGTTTGCAATTATATTTGCCTGACATTATGTGAATGAATATGGTATTTAGTATTTTTTATGGGGTATTTGTTTATATCTAAGCACAGTACAAAATACTTTTTCCCTACAACAACCATCCTCTGAAGTAGGTTGTTCTAAAGAATTGACTGGCCCAAAGTCTGAGTACAGATTGGATCTTCCCATTCCTAATCTGATACCTTAAAAATTATACCTGTATTCTGCAATGAGATTATTGTATGCATAAAGATGAAAAGATTCAGCACAACCCACAAATGAGGAACGGTTGGTGAAGATGATGGAACTTGCTGAGATTGCGAAATTGACTTCTTGGATCAGAGAAAAGACAATATCTCTGTTTATTGCTGGCTGGAAACCCTTTATGGACTTTTTGCGTAAAACAGAAAAAAATGAATTAATGATTTGTGGTTTTGATGATTAGACAGGATAGATTACAGAAAGAAGAGAGTTATGTTGTAACCATATAGTAAGAGGTAAATTTATGATTGTACTTATAACTGCTGTAAAGATTGGAAGCTACTTCTTTGTATCTTTTTTCCTTTCCTTTCCTTTCTATTTTTTCTTTTTCTTTCTTTCTTGCACTTTTAGCTTTTCTCATTGATCCCTTCCCTTCCCTTCCCTTCTTCTTACTTTATATTAGTTTGCATTAGTTTTTATCTTCATTTTTAAAAATCTTTAATAAAAGGTATATTAAAAAATTACACCTGCATTAAAAGAGGGGGGAAAAAATCCCTATACTAAGTGACTTCTATACTTACTATGTCTTTAAAAAGACAGATAACCCTTTCAGGAAGATTTTTACAGATTCGTCATGCTGCTCTTTATTCATACCATGTCAAGTTTAATATCATTTGAATTGAAAGTGTGGCAGATGGATGGATGGATGGATGGATGGATGGATGGATGGATGGATGGATGGATGGATACACATACACACTCACCCCTAATATGTGTGTGTGTGTGTGTATTTTCACATCCAATATATATTGGACATTGGAATGTCATTTGGACTGGAGAAGTGTGGCCGGATGGTAGTAAAGAGAGGGAAGATAATTAAGACTGATGGGCTGGAACTACCAGCAGGCCACATAGCAGATATACAGACCAGCTACAAGTACCTTGGTATCCCCACAGTCACATGGGAACCATGAGGAGAAGGCAAGGAAGAAAGCAACATCCAGGTACCACCAAAGGATAAGACAGGTCCTGAAGAGCCAGCTCAATGGGAAGAACAAGATCCATGCCATCAACACGTATGCCTGCCAGTCATCAGATACCCTGCTGGTATAGCGAGCTGGCCAAAGCAGGACATGGAGGCTGCTGACATAAAGACCTGCAAGCTTCTCACAATGTACAGAGGTTGCCAGCCCAAGAGACTATATATCAGCTGGAAAGAGGGCAGATGGGGTCTGATGAGTGTCAAAGCCACTGTCCTGGATGAAACCCAGAATATCCAGGAGTACATCAGAAAGATGGCACCCAAAGATGAGCTATTAAGAGAATGCCTGAGGCAACAGCAGACATGGGAGGAAGTTCAAGCAGAGGAAGTGCCATGGCAAGAGAAATCCATGCATGGGATATACTTTGCCAGATAGCTGAGGTGGCTGACATTGGGAAATCCTACTAGTGGCTGAAAAGGGCTGGAATAAGAAACAGCACCGAGGCACTGATCATAGCAGCACAAGAACAGGCACTAAGCACCAGATCCATAGAAGCAGGGGTCTACCACACTAGATAGGACCCAAGGTGCAGACTGTGCAGAGAGGCCTCAGAGACAGTCCAACACATAGTGGTAGGATGTAAAATTCAGGCAGGAACAGCATACACACCAAGTAGCTGGCATTGTATACAGGAACATCTGCACGGTGTATGGGCTAGATTCTCCCAAGTCCAAGTGGGAGATTCCACAGAAGGTCATGGAGAATAACAGGGCTAAGATCCTGTGGGACTTTCAGATCCAAACAGACAGGCAGGTACTAGCCAATCA
This sequence comes from Python bivittatus, assembly GCF_059951505.1. Taxonomy (NCBI): domain Eukaryota; kingdom Metazoa; phylum Chordata; class Lepidosauria; order Squamata; family Pythonidae; genus Python; species Python bivittatus. The sequence continues at coordinate 6,751,571 of NW_028277113.1, forward strand.
ACCAGACATCATGGTAGTAGACAAGGACCAGAAGACAGCAGTAATGATAGATGTAGCAGTGCCAAGTGACAGCAACATCAGGAAGAAGGAGTATGAGAAGCTGGCGTACCAGGCCTGAAGGAGGAACTAGAGAGGATGTGGAAAGTCAAGGCCAAAGCAGTCCCAGTGGTGGTAGGAGCACTTGGGACTGTGACTCCTAAGCTGGGAGAGTGGCTCCAACATATCCCAGCAACAACATCAGAGCTCTCTGTCCAGAAGAGTGCAGTGCTAGGAACAACTAAGATACGGAACAACTAAGATACGGCGCAGACACTTCGAACTCCCAGGTCTCTGGTAGAGGACCTGAGATTGAGGAAGACACATACCACCATAGGGGTGAGAAGGGATTTTTTTTTTTTTTTACAAACACACAGAGATCTATACATGTCTACTAGAAATGTAGACAATCTTTTGAACTCAGTACTTAACTGCTTCTGGCAAAGGTTCAAACTTGATGTTGATTTTTGGCTTTTTGATAAGAATTGGTAAAATAAAAGCAAAATACATTTTCCTAGGAAGGAAAACCCCTTCATGGATCACTGCCTTGTCGTGGCGAAGGGGCTTGCGTAACTCAGTGAAGCCATGAGCTATACCGTGCAGGGCCACCCAAGACGGACAGGTCATGACAGAGAGTTCTGACAAAATGTGGTCCACTGGAGAAGGAAATGGCAACCCACTCCAGTATCCTTGCCAAGAAAACCCCATGGACAATGTTAAAAGGCTAAAAGATATGACGCCGGAAGATGAGCCCCTCAGGTCGGAAGGTGTCCAATATGCTACTGGGGAAGAGCGGAGGGCAATTCCAAGTAGCTCCAGAAAGAGTGAAGTGGCTGGGCCAAAGCCGAAAGGACGTTCAGCTGTGGATGTATCTGGAAGCGAAAAGAAAGTCCGATGCTGTAAAGAACAATATTGTATAGGTACCTGGAATGTAAGATCTATGAACCAAGGCAAGCTGGATGTGGTCAGACATGAGATGACAAGATTGAACATCGACATCTTGGGAATCAGTGAACTGAAATGGACGGGAATGGGTGAATTTAATTCGGGTGACCATTATATCTACTACTGTGGGCAAGAAACCCTTAGAAGAAATGGAGTTGCACTCATAGTCAATAAGAGAGTGGGAAAGGCAGTAATGGGGTACAACCTCAAAAACGACAGAATGATTTCAGTGCGTATCCAAGGCAAACCATTCAATATCACAGTCATCCAAGTCTATGCCCCAACCACTGATGCTGAAGAAGCTGAAGTTGACCGCTTCTATGAAGACCTACAACACCTTCTAGAACTAGCACCAAAAAGATGTCCTTTTCATCATAGGGGATTGGAATGCTAAAGTAGGAAGTCAAGGAGTAATCGGAATAACAGGCAAGTTTGGCCTTGGAGTACAAAATGAAGCAGGGCAAAGGCTAATAGAGTTCTGTCAAGAGAACAAGCTAGTCATAGCAAACACTCTTTTCCAACAACACAAGAGACGACTCTACACATGGACATCACCAGATGGTCAATACCGAAACCAGATTGATTATATACTTTGCAGCCAAAGATGGAGAAGCTCTATACAGACAGCAAAAACAAGACCAGGAGCTGACTGTGGCTCAGATCATGAGCTTCTTACTGCAAAATTTAGGCTTAAATTGAAGAATGTAGGGAAAACCACTAGACCACTCAGGTATGACTTAGATCATATTCCTTGTGAGTACACAGTGAAGGTGATGAATAGATTTAGAGGATTAGATTTGGTAGACAGAGTGCCTGAAGAACTATGGACGGAGGTCCGTAACATTGTACAGGAGGCAGCAACTAAAACCATCCCAAAGAAAAAGAAATGCAAGAAAGCAAAATGGCTGTCTGATGAGGCTTTACAAATAGCTGTGGAAAGAAGGAATGCGAAAAGCAAGGGTGAAAGGGAAAGATATAAGCAACTGAATGCAGATTTCCAGAGAATAGCAAGGAGAGATAAGAAGGCCTTCTTAAATGAACAATGCAAAGAAATTGAGGAAAACAATAGAATGGGGAAGACTAGAGATCTCTACAAGAAAATTGGAGATATGAAAGGAACGTTTAGTGCAAAGATGGGCATGATAAAGGACAAAAAAGGCAGGGACCTAACAGAAGCAGAAGAGATTAAGAAGCGGTGGCAAGAATACACAGAAGAACTATACAAGAAAGATCTTAATGTCCCTGATGTCCATGCTGGTGTGGTCACTGACCTTGAGCCAGACATCCTAGAGAGTGAAGTCAAGTGGGCCTTAGGAAGCATTGCTAACAACAAAGCTAGTGGAGATGACAGTATTCCAGCTGAGTTATTTAAAATACTAAAAGATGATGGTGTTAAAGTGCTGCACTCAATATGCCAGCAAGTTTGGAAAACGCAACAGTGGCCACGGGATTGGAAAAGGTCAGTTTATGTTCCAATTCCAAAGAAGGGCAACGCCAAAGAATGCTCAAACTATCGCACAGTTGCACTCATTTCACATGCTAGCAAGGTTATGCTCAAAATCCTACAAGCTAGGCTTCAGCAATACATGAACCGAGAACTACCGGATGTACAAGCTGGGTTTCGAAGAGGCAGAGGAACTAGAGATCAAATCGCCAACATTCGCTGGATCATGGAGAAAGCACGAGAGTTCCAGAAAAATATCTACTTCTGCTTCATTGACTATGCAAAAGCCTTTGATTGTGTGGATCACAACAAACTGTGGCAAATTCTTAAAGAGATGGGAGTACCAGACCACCTTACCTGTCTCCTGAGAAATCTGTATGCGGGCCAAGAAGCAACAGTTAGAACCGGTCATGGAACAACCAATTGGTTCAAAATAGGGAAAGGTGTACGACAAGGCTGTATACTGTCACCCTGCTTATTTAACCTATATGCAGAGTACATCATGAGAAATGCCAGGCTGGAAGAATCACAAGCCGGAATCAAGATTGCAGGGAGAATCATCAACAACCTCAGATATGCGGACGATACCACCCTAATGGCAGAAAGTGAAGAAGAACTAAAGAGCCTCTTGATGAGGGTGAAAGAGGAGAGTGCAAAAGCTGGCTTGAAACTCAACATTAAAAAAACTAAGATCATGGCATCTGGACCCATCAATTCCTGGCAAATAGAAGGGGTAGAAATGGAAGCAGTAACAGACTTCATTTATTTGGGCTCCAAGATCACCGCAGACGGAGACTGCAGCCATGAAATTAAAAGACGCTTGCTCCTTGGGAGGAAAGCTATGGCAAGCCTAGATAGCATATTAAAAAGCAGAGACGTCACCTTGCCGACAAAGATCCGCATAGTCAAAGCTATGGTTTTTCCAGTAGTAATGTATGGCTGTGAGAGCTGGACCATAAAAAAGGCCGAGCGCCAAAGAATTGATGCCTTTGAACTGTGGTGCTGGAGAAGACTCTTGAGAGTCCCCTGGACTGCTAGGAGGTCAAACCAGTCAATCTTAAAGGAAATCAACCCTGATTGCTCATTGGAAGGATCGATAATGAAGCTCAAGCTCAGATATTTTGGTCACCTAATGCGAAGAGAGATCTCTTTGGAGAAGACCCTGATGCTGGGAAAGATTGAAGGCAAAAGGAGAAGAGGACGGCAGAGGATGAGATGGTTAGATAGCATCACTGAAGCAATGAGCATGAAACTGAGCAAACTCAGGGAGGCAGTGAAGGACAGGAAGGCCTGGCGCAATATGGTTCATGGGGTCACGAAGAGTCGGACACGACTTAACGACTAAACAACAACAACAAGGAAGGAAAAAAAAAGTGCATAATAGAATAATTTGGCAATGAAATGAAGAATATATAGGCTCAAGGCATCTTCACAATATCAGCAAAATAATGCCACCATGACTTCTGTAAATTAAGATGATGAATAAATTGTTAACAGCTATAACCCCTTATGAAACTAGGAAGTATGTTATTTAGTGAATCTGGCATAAGGCCAGCCAGATTTAAAAACATTTAGTCATACTGATTTTATTGAAAGTGCTAATGCACTTTACAGTCCCACTGGAGATAATAGGGCTTTTTTTTTTTTTTAAAGAAAGAGAAAGAGTCCCTTGAAATAAAGATTGATTTGTTTTTGGCAGCATTATAGCTTTCTTCCAGGATATTTTGAGTTCTAGTCTAGTTTCCCACTAAAATACTAATCAGGTCAGCTCCAGCTTAGTTTTCTGAGACTAGCCATGGTTCAGCCACCTGCTAGGATCAATAGAATTTACATATGCCTTAATATTCTATGGATCATGGGTTTATAGTGTGGTGTTTGAAATCTGCAAAGGTAGCTTTCATAGTTAAGCATTGATTCCCCCCTCTCCCCCCGTTTATAATTATATTCCTGTGTTAGCAGTAGAAATATGACTATGGAAAAAAAAATTAGAAAGCTATGAGAATCCAGGGTAGTCTTTGATATTGTTACTCACTTTTCTGTGATCCAGAGGAAGAAGCAGAAGACATATGACAAAGGGTGAATATGTCAGGCAAAGGGTCGTGAGTGTAAAAGGGGTCACATAATAACAAAGGAAGTAGTTCAAGGGTGACACAAGACTAAGGCACCAGGCTCATGGTCTGGATTTGGGTGACTTGTTGATACAGAGTTGGGGACTTTTCCTGAATATGTAATGTAATTAATCAGTTATAACTAGTAATGTACCTTTCCCTATATGATTCTTTGCAAATCTATATCCAGAGCTCTTGGTCTGTTTTGCTGGGAGCTAGTGATCACTGTTACAGGGTATTCTAATAAGTAAACGTTGTTTCAGATCGTTCTTGCTTTGGTTCATATTTCAATGAATTTTTTTCCCAAACAACAATAATCTCAAGGTTCCAGGTTTTCAGAGACTTGGCCTCACAACTCTGGAATCAGCTCCTTCCTTCCCTTCATCTCTGAAAGTCTGATGGCCTTTACATGGGGTTTAAAGCTCTTTCTATTTGATTAGTAGGTTAGTCTAGGGCTTGGTTATCTCGACCTACTCTCGTTAACCTTGAAAGTTAATATCTGTTTTAATATACTTATCAATATATTCATGCTCAGTTGTATTATAGGATGTTGCTTTAAATATTATGGATGTTGTCAATGGATTGTCTTAGTAGTAATATCTGGTTACTGGTTTGGTTGTTAAGTTATAAACTAATTTTATTGGATGGAATTTTGAAATTTCTGCATTTTTCTGATCTGCATCATGCCTTAGTAAACAGAAAGATGGAAGAAGAGGAGGAGCAGGAGGAGGAGCAGGAGGAGGAGCCACTTTTAAGAATGGGTAGCATTCAAATAAAATACATTAATAAGAATTAAGCTGTTGTATCATGAAATCCTAGGATATATTAAAGCTAACTCAATCTGGTTCAAAAGACATTTGCTAAGAATCTCTCTTACCCATTAGCCAAACCTCATTTTTATCAGAAATTCAGGTTCTGATAATTGCTTGATTCACTATCATAACATATGTTTGTTAATAAATACACTCCATGTACCCACATTTTTCTTATACTGATCAATTATCTATGTACCTTCATTGTCTAAAAGAAGATCTTTAGGAGTCCTCTAGCAATTAAGTTCAGTTGCTTCATAAGACATTAGAAAATGGGACAATGTGAATCATTATTGCTGGATTAGGTATTCCATCCATTGCATCCAGATTTATAACTGAACGAAAAGAAATCTATTTTAATACTAGAATGTATATTTATGATTGCAGATATAACAAAGATTGTTTTGTTCAGTTTGGAATGGGTTCATCTTTCCCAAACCATATCCCATAATTCTCCTTGAATGTTGTGGTATGTACATTCATTAATTCCACCAAGTTTAGCAATATTATATGAGCTTCATGTTTCCAGAGATTATAGATAGATATAATAGAAGTAAGAATGTTGTCAAAATAATGGCTCAATATTGCCAGCATGTTTTTCTTCATTTCATAATGAAAGCCAATGAAGTATATACTGTCATTGCATTATATGTTTCTCATAATTTCCCATCACTTGCAGAAGTCAATCATGTGTTTAACTGCATAACATTACTATCATGCCATGTATTTTTTCAACTATGTTATTCAATGTGAAAAGGAAAAAAATTAAAAATGTTGCCATTGGATAGATATTTCATGTTTCTTGTTATATCTTGTAGCTTCTATATGAAATACGTTTTTGAAACAATTTACCAGAAATAGAAGACCCAATGTCTAACACTACCAATGTGCAGCATGGATCAGTTTGTCAGGTTAGTAATACAATTATGAAGTTGTTAAAAAAAACTCAACAACCTCAAAATGTCTATTAGCTAGCCCGATGCCCTCTAGAATTCCCTTTGGAGAAGAGTTGTTCAATATACAATTTTGTGTTCTTCAAGTTCAAGCTGCAATGAGAATGTCTAATGTTTTGATAATTATGAAGCATATTAAGCCTTCCTGTTATGAGTGTTAAAGTACCATATAATGAACACTGATTTACAGATCCATATTTGTTATCACATTAATCTCCTTGGAGACTCTAGATTCTGATGCACATTACTTGAAAAATCTATGTTAAATTTAAAATATTGATTTCTGCAGAGTATTAGCTTTCTAACTTTTCTTTTTTTATATAAGAAAGGCCCATAACAGAGAGTTACGTAGATAACTGATTATATTGTGTACATGTAACCTTGCAAATTATCGTTCAGTTGAGTAAGCTACTGTGTTTGTAATTTCTCCACATTTTTTACAGAAATTCAGACTATAGGGAAAGAAACTTGTTTCTTCTATTCTCCAATTATGTTTTTCTTTTTCCCAGCCATTCCTTTATCTAGACAAGAGATCAGTGACACATTGCAAGTATTTCCAGATCCACTACATTATCACATCTGAATGCCAGAGTAGTTTCCCCTCCATATATTTTAAGTGATATTGAGATCATACAAGTTCTCACTTGAGTATTAGTAAGATTTGGTGTACTTGTGACATTTCAGTTTATAATCCAGTCATCTAGGGAAGGTTTACAGAAGATCCTATCCTGAAGAGAATTTATGGGACATGTACCAGAAAGCAGGTTCCCACACTCTAGAATAAGTTGTCCCCAGTACCACTGTCCCCAGTGACCTCTATCCTTGTAGTATTTCAAAAGGCACTTAAGACAATTTTTAATGGTTCTTTGGTCCAGAATAAAGATTCTGAGTTTTCATAGCATTTATTCTGAAGCATCTTCTTTTTCTTATTCTGTTTTAATTAACCAATCCAGGTCTCTTCCATCTCTCTCTCTCTCTCTCTCCCCCTCCCTCCCTCCCTCCCTCTCTCTTGCTCTCTCTCCAGATTAAGTAGTGTTTTGGTGAAATCTTTCAAAAGCAGCATGCTTTACAACCCACCCCCAAGAACTAATTCATCTGATCACTGTTGCATTTTAATGAGCCTTCTTGTTCCCCAGTCAGCTGCCTTCCATTTGTCAGCCCAAGAGACACCTCCCATTCATTGTCTTGAGCTACATTACCACTTTTGCCTGTTGTTTTTATTTCTAGCATATAGAGCAAAAAGAGTGACTGCCAGATATAGCACGTGAAGCAGATGGTTTGACTAGAAAATTGGTGACAGCAGAAAGAATAGTGGGAAGGAAGGAAGGAAGGAAGGAAGGAAGGAAGGAAGGAAGGAAGGAAGGAAGGAAGGAAGGAAGGAAGGAAGGAAGGAAGGAATTCATAGACAAAGAAAGAATGAATATAAAAATATACCAAAACTGAATTTGTAAAGCTGAAATAAATGAGTTGGAAAAATATTAGTAACAATTAATATTAAAGAGGACTGATATTCATTCTGGAAATCAACTAGGCCTCCTGAATATTTGTCACACAGCTACAAAATCCTGAATTATGAAAGCATTTGCCAAGAACAGCATGACTGACTGAATGCTGACCCCTTGTTTTACAGGTGCCAGTTGACTGATACAGAAATGCAATAAAAATTTAAAAGAAAGACTTTAAAAAAAATGATTCTTAAAGACATGACTTTGCTTATTTTAAAGCATTTTTGACTTAATTAAACTAATTAAATAGCACATACCTCCATGGAAGAGAGGACTGTGTATGTTTTCCAGGAGAAATTATTGGTGGATTTTTCTAAATAAAAAGACAAGGGATCATCACTAAAATGCATGGGCTGTAGAATGTGTTGTATGGGACTAAAGAGTTAAGGATATAGAGAAAGGAAAATTTTTTTAAAAAAGAAAGGCTCCCTTTTGGCTGTTGCTTTCCCTTTTTGGAATAATAATAATAATAATAACAACAACAACATCTGGCTGACTGTGTGACCAACCATAATAATAAAAAAACAGAAATGGCTATTAACAAGAAGAGGAGAGAGGATTACTAACACAGCAAATACCAGGAGAAGGGATTACACCAGGGATGTTACAAAGGATGTCTGAGGAATTAGGGAAGAAATATTATAAAGTCAGTGACAACTGTAGTGACTAAATTTGCTAAGAAAGAGTTGGCTGAAAGAATGAAGACCTGAATGTGGAATCATTGGAACCAAAAGAGGAAGAAATTCATTTGAACCTGAGAGTAATTTTGGAACAACCTGGGAAGGCATTAAGGAGAAGGCTGCCAAAGTTTTAACAGAATCTATGAATGGGAAGAAGATGTGGGTACAGAAGTGAACAAGGTGCACAGAACTAACACAAAATGTGTGTGTGTGTGTGTGTGTATACACACACTTTTCAAGACATATACCTGTGCACTCTGTTAGGAAGACAACAAGAGTTCAAGTTACACAACAATACAGTACTTCAAGTTAATTTTGCCCAAAGAAACATCTATCAGAAGGAAGATGTCTATGAAGAAAGAATACAAAATAGACTTGTTTGATCAGGGGTAAAATAATAAGTACTTTAATAAAATATTGAAAAACCTTTATGGACATTTAGCTGAAAACAGTTAAAAATGATTTTTGCTTTTGTTAATTAAAATGTGTTGAGTATAGGAAGAGGGGAAATATGTATGAAATTTTAAAGGGGGAGAGAAAATGCATTTGTTTGTAACTACTGTAAAGAAGATTGGAAGTTGCTTCTTTTTTTCTAATATCTTTTCTTTTTTCTTTCCTGCACTTTTTTATCTTTCTTTCTTTTTACTTTCTGTTTTATATTTTTTCCATGTTTCTTTTATTAATGCAACATTTTTTCAATAAAATTATAAAAAAATAATAAAACTTGGAATTTATGTCACGCTGAAACTTTCTTTTACCATTTTTTATGCATCATTCCTAATAAAAGCTAAACTTGCCAAGGAGCCATGCCAACAATGCTGCCATCCAGAAAAGCAAGGGGTTGTTCTTTAGTAAGAACTTTTTAGTTTTTCAAACTTTTTAAATTATTTTTCAGATGGAGCAGAACAGTTTTTTGCACTGTACAATGTAAGCATTGGCTTTTTGCTGGAGAATTGGGAGGCTGCTGTGCTGTCCGTTCCTCATAGTGATATTTCTGCCTGAAGAGATATTCAGGGAAAAATGTTGCTTACATTCTGAAGTGATCTGGTTGAAATTTTTTATTTAATTCTACAAAAACTGAAGTAACTGCAGGCATTTTGATGCTTCCCTATTAAAGCTGGTTAAATATTTTATAATTGAATCAGATCTCGATAACTGAAACCCACTGAATCTCACACTTAAATCACATTGTTTTGATTGGCATACACTATTCATCAAATCAACTTGCTTTTATTTAAAATAAAGCAAATTTAGTTTTTGTTTTTGTTTTTTTTCTGATTACATATGTTCATTTCTTTGTTCTAGTTCTGCCTAATGTGTGAACGTAACAAACCCATGAATCTTTTACTCCCACTATATTCTGATTCCAAGGTAAATGTGTATAGGATTGCCCAATTAATATTCATTATGTGATAAACTATTATATACTTTCTTGTCCGACCCCACCACCAACTTCACAATTTTTTTATAACTAACATTCATCCCTTGTTGGCATTATAGATTTTCTTGTTACTAAATTGCTCATCATTCTGAGAACTGATGTGCTCACAATTAGAGTGTGGGGACTAACGTATACAGTTGAAAATTGGCCTTTTGGCTTTTATTATTTCTGAGAAATCAATAAAAATAGCAAAAAGTAAGTTATGATAATGCTGGCAGATTGATTTTTACAACCTGCCACTGAGGTCTTTCTAAGTCCTCTGATAACATTAATTAATAAAGCACTATAAAAAATTTCTGACTGTGTTAACATCATAAAGTATATTATACATAAGATCACTTATTCATTTGGTAAACTTTAGAATAACTTTTTTTTTCACTTCACTCCTCCGCAAATTTTGTTTTGAGCTAAACTACAGTTAATTAACCCTTTCCCATTAAAAAGTGTTGGCAGTTTCACCTAGATAAGCAAAGTATTTTTCTTCTTTTACCATAGTAATAATGTTATAATATTAATAATGTTATAATTACCCAAGAATTTCATCAGGAGACAAGAATATAATTGTATTACACTGTCACTTTCAAGCATCTTTGGTATGAGAATATCATTTTCCCTGGAAGCAAAAACCTAAATCTCAGTCACCAAGGATATCTGTGTCTCCTCCTTTCCTAGATGTTAGCATCCAATATACACCCTTTATTTGTTCTCTTTTACACCATTTGGGGAGCATCGTAAGTGTTAAGACATGTACACCTTCAATTTAGAAAGGAAGACAATTTGGGGGGGGGGATTGAGGGACACAACTGAACTTTGTGTGGTATATGTAGCAGAAAGTAGGAAGTCAAGACAAAGAGGAAATTTTGATATATATTTCATTAAACTTGAGTGCAATTAATAAAATACAGTCAGAATAGTTTTCATCATTTTCCTTGCACACCAGCAGCAATTTTCAAAGGGTTCTGGAAGACACAACAAGGTTTTCTGCCAGTAACAGGATTACTGTATGCCTTTTCTTCTGAGTCATGTGACAAAATCAAAATCAAAATCACCCTACTTTATTTCAGTCATTGACCAGACTTGAATTACATATCAGAATGAGCTTAATGAAATAAGATTGATAAAATAGGATTTAAAATATGGGATTATGCTAGTCTTTGAATTTAAGTTCTTTTAATTTAAATATGTTTATGCAGAAACCCATAGAAGTGATTTCTGCTTTTCTTTCTCCACTTTCAAAGTTTTTTTTTTATGTGTTTGATAAGTCAATCTGCCTCTTCCTCCTCTTGCCTTCTGGGATTAAGCAAGCCAATAAAACTAAGTGTGTGTGCTGTATCCTTGTTTGATTTTCTTCAAGAGCTCTTTAGATGGTATTTTATTTTACTACTCTAGATGTGATGTTAAAACCAAAGTGTAAATACATTGTACAAATAGACAAAATATCTATGGTTCTGAAGTCAAAGAGAAATCTACTGAAAACTTGGTCTATAGAGCTGACATGTATGTCTCTATAACAAATAGGATAGGATTAGGGTAAGAAAAGGAAGGGCTCATGACATGTTAAGAGATACAATAAAACTTGATTATTTATCAGGAATATGCAAAGATTCAGTCTGAAGATTCAGTCTGAAGATGATCAATGCTTGGAACCGAACTGAAAATTTAAAATTAAGCATCAAGCTGAATCAGATAAGCGTGATCTGCACACTTCCCATAATTATAGTACAGATATATATTGTTAACATTTTAAGGCCATAACATTTGCATTTATTTATAAATGCTTCATCTGGATGACATGCTATATACTTTATTATATATGTTTGTTGTATGTTTTCTGTTACTCATGAACAATGTGCTGTAAGTGCTATATAACACACTGATGCAATATAAGCTGATATGTACATTTTTTACAGATATATCTCCCCTCCCAAATAAATAAATAAAAGTTCAAATGTGGTAACCTGGGTCAGATCAGAAATGGAATGGATGAATTCATCTTCTGTTTAGCTGAACAAGACAAATAATAATCAAGACAAGCAAAAACAATCTAGTTAAAAACATTCTCAGTCTCCAAAGACTTGAGTTTGAGAACTTTCCAAACTTTCTAAAAACAGAATCTGATATACAAATATGTAGGAATAGAGAGAAATTTCTTTGGTTCACACTGTAACTGGAGTGCATTTATCCACAATAGCTGCATGATCCAAAATTTTCCAGTGCAGTTTAGTACTTATAATACTAAAGATACACACGCAGAGAGAGAGAGAGAGAGAGAGAGAGGGGGGAGGGAGGGAGGGAGGGAGGAAGGTAGGAAGGAAGGTAGGTAGGAAGGAAGGTAGGTAGGTAGGAAGGAAGGAAGGAAGGAAGGAAAAGAGAGAGAGAGAGAAAACGAATTTCTTTTAAAGAAAATTGTGCTCTAAATGAAAAGCACAGGCAGAGGTACTGTACACTGGCAAACCTCTTAGAAGGCAGCTATTTTCTGTTAATTTTAGGATAAATATGCAGATCACGGGTATGTGCTGTCCTATATATTGTTAAGGAAGGCACCTCTAAATCATTTCTGCAGTAAAAATGGATCAAACATTTTGCTCAGATTTCAGTCAGCTCTTAACAAGGTAAACCTTTGACTGAGTTCAGTGAGAAATTGACCAAAGCAGGATTTGAAGATTTGGTTTCACATTAATAAGATTAACAATTGCTCATCTATATTACTCTGATTGTGGTAATCTTTCTTCAGCAATGAATAAATCTTTACCTCCAAATTTCAATGTAAGTGCAACATTAATCTTTAATTCTGTTGGAGAGAAAAGAGGAATCAAATCCATATTACCTTTGTCACAATTGCTTATTTACTGGAAATGTTGCTGCATTTGGAAAGTTCCCAAGGGAGCTGTTTGCTTTGTGATGTGAGCAGAAGGCATATTTCTTCACTGATAGCCAACAAGAACAACAAAAATATGTAAATCTGTTCCCTCCCTTCCTCCCTCCCTTCCAGAACAATGACATTTGTAAGATGTTGAGGCCCAAATGAACATCAGGGGGAGACATGAAATTCGTGCCCAGTTCCTTGGTCTCCCATACATATCTAACAATGTGCAATGGAAAGCGAGGCTGAGTTGTTAGCATTGTTTTGCTGTTCTCTGCTTGTACCTTAATAATAATAAAAAAAAAACTTTGTACCTCAGGCAGGACTGATATCAACATGTTGGACCCTGTGGGCATGTTGGACCCTTGGACATGTTGGACCCTGTGGAAGAGAAGGGGTAAGAATCTTGTCAGTTTCATCCCTGTTGAATTGACCTGAATCTTGGAGGGTGAACTCTCCATTCAGAGTTCATCCTGGAGTGGCAAAATTTCTGGCATGGAAGTGTCCTCTATTAATTCTGCTGTTTTTTTCAAAAAAGAAAAAGAAACCCCTTTCTATGGAAATGCATCCAGGAGAATAGATCTACATCAGTTTTAAACTGGTATAAATAATTTACCAGATTATGGCAGTTTTGAGATGCTGAACCTGCAGCACACATTTTTTCCCCTCTGATTTTAGGCATTCCAACATCAAAGAAAAAGAACCACACAGTCTGGCAGACAGGAGGGCATTTCTAATAACACATGTGCTTCTCTGAGTTTACAGCTCTCTTCCTGGTCTCAGAGGGAGAAATCTGAACAATCCATGATTTCTGTGATGGCCACCCAGGGTTCATAGGGTTCATCATAAACATCTAAAAGGTAAATATTTAAATAAGTTGAAATATTAATTCCTCCATCCCTCCAGGTGGGATGGGATAAAGCAAATCCTTTCCCATTCTACTGTCAGTTTCATGGCGCCAAGCATAAAAGCTTTTACACCTATCATTCTGCAACTGAACACATTCCCTCCAAGGACAAGCAATAGAGAAGACTGGGGAATGGGAAGTTAATATTAGAAAATGTTGTATTAGAAAACTCTAAAGTCTTTCTCTTGTGAAATTTCCGCACCTATCCTTTGAAATTTGGCAGGATTCAATGACATAGAAAAGGCAAATATATCTGTAAAAATCATTAATTCTGTCAAGAAACAAGCAAAAACTAATAGGCATTTTTCTTTTTCTCAAATCAAACAATTCAACTTAGAATAACAACTCTGCACATTGTTGCTTGACATTTGTTAAATTCCACTTCCCCACAAGTTCGTTCGATCTATCTATCTATCTATCTATCTATCTATCTATCTATCAATCATCATAAAGGTATTTTTCAACTTTCCATAATAAAGGAATACACAAATCTTTGATTCAGTTTATCAAACCTTTTTTGAATTCAGGTTTCCAGTAAAATCACTCCAGCTTAAATTGGGCTATATATAAAATTGTTGAACTGGTTTCCAATGTTTGTAATCATGTTATATGCCAGACACTACTCACTGAGGGATTCTTCCTATCCCTGCATCTCTCCTTCCAGTTGTGTTCTGGAGTCTTATGAGACCCTCTGGGAAAAATCTAAGAAACATGTTGTTGTTGTTGTTGTTGTTTTTATTTATTTAAATTGATTGCGAAGAAAAGAGAAGTTGTAGATCCATTGAACAATGGAAGCCTGCTTATTAAAGATGAATCTAATCCTATCAATATTTCTGCACAGCAGTAGAAATTATGTACTGATTAGAAATTATGTACAGTTATGTACTGTAACAATAGTTACATGTTAACTGTTTCATTTGTTTAAATTGTATCTTTTTTTAAATTCAACTATTGTTGCATTCTGTACTAAATGCTTAACATGGGAATTTATATAAGAAATTATTCCCAACTTATTTATTTAAATTCATATAAAATGTTCATTTCAAAATAAAGGCTACAAAGTGTTTAAATACAGGTTATAAATTAATACAATAATTTGATCTCAAGGTAAAAATGTATCTCAGATTGCTGTTTCTTTATAGAATACTGATAATAAGGAGATTGAGTTTTCTACATGAAATAATTTTATTTTAGCATCAATGAAATATTATAAATATGAAGGTTGTGTCCTTGAATTCCTGGCAATATTGCTTCTACTCATTATTCATTTGACTTTATTATCATGAAATGCTTCACATTTACATTAACTAAAACAGTAGATTCCAGCTTCATAAAACTGTATCTCTAAGAATGACTTGATTTAAAATCAAGAAAAGTATATCTGGCAACAACCCAAGATTTTAAAAAGCATTTTTCTCACAAATTTGTTTAGCAGTATTGCTAATTCTTTTATCCAAATCTGTTATAAGTCAGAATAGCAAAGCATGAGATCTTAGTTCAGTTTCAGAGAATCATGTTCTGGTATGATATACAGTATAAGGAAAGGCACTAAAGGATTTCCTATTCATGTACCAGTAACGCAGTTGCCTTTTCAAATTTACATTTATCTATCATATTTTTAGACAGAAAGAACCAGAGTGGATGTTCTTCAGAGTTTCAGTTTAGGAATCCAGCTCTCTAAAATATGGCAGCACAGCTTTATCAGGACCAATGGCAACAATGTTTAAAGTATTTTGGACTTCCAAAGCAATATAGGGAAATGGAGACATGATGATGGTGGAATAGGTTTGGAGGGGAAGTTGGAAATTTAATTGGTGAAATGGGGTGCCTTCAGGTTTGGGCACCCATTTTTTTTTCCTTAAAAACCATCTAAATTGTGGGGGGTGGGAATCATCCTGATTTTCTGGGTGGGGAGAGTCAGTCATGGCTTTTTAAGGGGGGAAATTCTTGCTTTATGTAATGTACCACTTTAACTCCTTCCCTTCTTGTCTTCCCAAGAACAAGCAAACATTATGTCCTACCCACTTTGGGGGATGCTTTGGGAATGTCAAGAATATTTTGATGGCCAAAACAAGACATGCTGAAAGCTTGTGGGCCATTCTCTGTATACCTATGAACTAAATTATCAATCTCCCATAAAATGTTGTGTCCTAGGAGATTTTTAGAGAACTAGCTTGGTGTAGTGGTGAGGGCACCAAGCTAGAAAATGGGTGACTGTGAGTTCTAGTCCCACCTTAGGCATGAAGCCAACTGGTTGACCTTGGGCCAGTCACTCTCCCTCAGCCCTGGGAAGGAGGCAATGGCAAACCACTTCTGAATTCTAGCCAAGAAAACTGCAGAGACTAGTCCAGGCAGTTGCCAGAAGTCAACAATGACTCAAAGGAACACACACACACACACATACACACATGAGCTTTTTACTCAAAATAAAGCAAATGCCTGGGATTCAGTCTCAAAAACCATGAGAGAGAGGGCCATATTCCAGGAATAGTGGATCAATGAGGAGGAATTAACCATCCTTTTCCTCTCAGGTTTCCTATTGCCCATTGTTACTTGTACCATTGTGCTACTTGATTTTTAATGTGGTGGTAGCGATGTATTGTTTTTCAGTGATCCAGCTTCATAAAGGCTCCATCTCACCCTTTCAGAATCCTAGCTTTCTGAAACCTGCCAGAAGCCCTATTTACCCAGGTAATACGAAAGGATGTTTTCATCTGAGACAAAATAGGGGTTCCTGCTTTATTAGGCCCCTCCAATGCATTGAATATTTTTCTCATGTTCAAGACTAAGAATGTAGCATATTTACTCAAAATGAATATAATTGTGAATTAAGATAATTCTCCAAAAAGGAAGAATAGACTGGAAAAAAGTTAGAAACACATAGAAAAATCCAAGACACTGCCTATGTTCCCTCATATCAGCTTAAGGTTGCCAACGCTAGCTGAAACCAATACTACAAATTTCCCCTTCACTGTAAATGTGAGCCTGTGGCCACGTGTTTATCTTGTGTGTGTGTGCTTGTGTGTACCTGCCAGAATTCATATTTCAAAACATGGTTTGGCCAGGAGAAAAATATAAATGATTATTAATTGCATTTATAACTACTGATTAAAATTAATTGCTTGTAAAATAAGGTAGCCCATTTATAAAATTGATCCCCATCTGTTTATATTAGCCATGTGCTCTCATATGTATGAATCACTAATTCTCCTTCCAGCAATCAGTAAAAAAGAAGAAAAGAACCAACATGGGGATTGCATAAAAGGAAGGAAATGGAGCATCATAAAGGGAATGAAAGAAAAAGGGAGGAGGTGAAGAAGAGGAGATGTCTGTTTAGCCATTGAAAGAGGGATTAAAATTCAGTTGATGGACAACTTCCCATCCCCAAAGGTATTCATGCTTTCCAGAAATCTTGTGCTGCAGTCATATGCATCTTCCACTCATTTGTTTGTTTTCAATTCATAAGTAATTACTGGGGGATGGGGAACAGACTCATTTTCCATTGGTAAATATAATTATTCTTCAGATCTCTAAGGTGAAGGTGGGGTGGATAGGGATTTGAAATATAAGACCCACATGTAAGAGAAGAGGCTTTTCCTATCTATGGCACACCAATGGAGGGCAAAACTATAGTACTCTTTCTTTAAACAGAAGTGTACATTACTTGCATGCAATGAGTGGATTTGCATCTAAATTGGATTATGGACTGTTTTGATTGAAATTTGCAATGGGCACTGGACAAAGACAGAGCAAGAGAACTAGAGATTCTTACATGCTTGCATGTGAGAGAGATAGAGAGAGAGAAAATGTGTGAATGAAATGGAGAAGGGAGAGTTCTAGTACATACAGATCTACTTTTACTATTACCAGAATCTCCACCATTATTTTCATGAAGGAGCCTTGAAATGGCCTCCTTCTCTCTCCCTCTCTGGAGCTACAGCTAGACTATTGGTGGTGGGAGAATTATTAGCTTTGCCATTTACAAGTTTTTCTTGCCTTTTCCAGAACACTTTTGGAAGTTGGCTGTTTAATCTGATGGGTTGGGGAAGGTGACTTTCTCTTAGAGCCCCTTAGGAGCACCAGCACCACCACATATCATAAGCAATATAAGATAGATACAAGGCATGGAGGAACTGAACATAAATCTGGCTAAAAAGGGTGGAATTGACACAGGCTAAAATGGGCAGCTATCTGTGGAGCCAGTATGGATTGGAGGGACCACTGCTTACAAGGAAGAAAGACAAAGAAGATAGACTCATTCAACGATATCTTTGCAATTATTTTCTTCTTTGCAAAGAAGAAAAAGAGAAGCTAATAATTCATACTAATGGATAACTGAATGAAGGAGGAAGGCAAATGCAATAACAAAAATATTGGTTTTGAAAACAAAATGAAAGACTGAAAATGTTATGAAGGGAGAGTGGAAAGAAAGAGGTGGGAAAGGAGAAGAAGAGAAAGTTGGAGGAACAAAAGTCATTAGAATGGTATTTACAGTCTGCTTTCCCTTAAGCCCCCAGAGCAGAGAAATTCAGATGATGTTATATCATCCCCCACCTACAGGGTTTTACATGACTTCTACCTCCCTCTTAGACGGGATTTCTCTATTTTTACACAGAGTATATCCTGTGTGGTCTTTTCAGTTACATTGACTACTAAGCAGCACCACCTGATCAGCTTCATCCTTTGTTGGAACTGTTCAGACATTGGTAGCCAAGAGTAGGCATTGAATATACCATTCTGATACCATCTAGATACTCCTTCCTGCAACACTGAGCACCAGGATCTGGATAGCTTCTAAAAATAATGTGCTGTTTATAGTCACCTAAAGCACAAAGGTCTGTGAGTTCAATTCCTGGTGGAGGGTTTGAGCCCTGTAGAATAAAATCTGGCTATCTGCATCTGAAGAGTCCCAATAAAGGATGAAATCAGTCAGTGTCTCCTGGTGGTGAATGTAACACATTGAAACAAAATGACCCCCCCCCCCACCCCAAGATTAAGTGGATGAGGATAATAAATTGAAAAAAAACAACCCAACAAATAAAGGAGTGGTTCCAGTAGAGAATGCCTTCATACACAAAACTTCTCAAAAAGAGACCGTTTGATAAGGAGGCGTGACTGAATCAACAATAAATTGTCTATGGACTTTTTTGCAGCCTTAAGTACTTGCAGCCTTAAATACAGCATAAACTGGTTGGAAAGGAAGCTAGCTGAAGCAAGCCCTTTTTGGATCTCAGCCTCTTCCTCTGCTTTGACCACAGAGATGGTCTCATGCTGTCTCTGGACCATGTTTACCATGGCACCTAATTGGTGGCTTCCCCTTTTTCTTTACTCCTCCTGGACTTGTAAAAAGAAAAAAGAAAACACCACAGATTTACCGTTTTTCCCTTCACTTGAGTTAAAACATAAAACAAAGCAGCATGGCTGGAGAGGGCTGTAATAATGATCCAAGGCATTCCTGCCAGAGGATAAAGTAAACCACTGGAGGGGAAGTGTTTGTCTTCAGTGAAACAAAGGGCTGGTGCCAGTCAGAAAACAATACTTTTGATGCATAATGGAAAAAGAGTGGGAAAGGTTGCCTTCCTGATGGGCTTGTGTGTTTATGTGTAGAGCACAGTGTTAAGTTTTCCTGCCCTCTAGAAATGGTCAGTGGCCTATAATCGTAGTTAGCAAGCTGGTCATGTGAATCACCCTCAGCTCTCCAGTTACATCATCCATCCCAGGCTGTAATTGGGGTGAGTACTCTCAAGCAGGATAGGATAGGAAGCAGGATATGCAGAGTATTGATTCCTTTGAACTTTGGTATTGGAGAAGACTCCTGAGAGTACTGTGGACAGCCAAGAAAAACAAACTGATGGATCATGAAACAAATCAACCCAGAGTTCTCACTCAAGGTACAAATGACCAGGCTCACATTATCCCACTTTGGACACATTATACCAAGAGCTAGCTCTCTGGAAAAGGCTGTAATCTGGGAAAAGTGGAATGAAAGAGAAAAAGAAGATGACCAGCAGCAAGGTGGATGGCCTCAGTTACAGGGGCAATGAGTGCATCACTGGGAGACTTGAAAGAGCAGGTTAGGGATAGGTTGTCATGGAGAAAATCTATCTACATGATCACTAGGAGTCAAAAATGACTTGGTGGCACATAATCTCAATAAATCTCACTGTGATTTGATGATAGGTTTACAACATTTAATTTGGATGAGAATATTATGGAATTAAATATAGAAAATTTCCAAAAGAAAGTCTTTAGTCACTGACCAATAGAATAGCAGCAGCAGCAGGAACAACAACAGCAACAACAAAAGAATTCTGGGAAGAAAAAGAACTAATTTAATAGAATGGGCCCAGCTTTCCTTAGCAACCTCTAAACCTGATAACTAGTGACATATCAGTGGAATTCAGAGCCAGGAAGAACCATAAAATGTGGTGTGTAAGAGTCATGTTTTTTGTTTGATTTTCAGATAGGTAGACCTCTGGAAAGTGACAGAATTTTTGTTTAAAAGGCACTGCACAGGTATTCCAAACATGGAAATATAATTTTATCTATGTAAACCTATTTCAGGAAAATATACATTGATAAAGGTGCTTAATATAGGGATATTTTTATGATTAGGTAGAAAAGACGATGTCATCTCAGGTTATTTGTTCATAAATATATGTCAAATGGGATATGTGTAATTAATTAAATATTAAATTGCATATAGTCTAAAGGGAGGACTCATGCTGAATCCACTTCAGCTACCCAAAATGTACAGGTCAGTTACTTCTTTCTGGTATATGGCTCAGACAGACCTGTCAAGCAATTTGTTTATAAGCCTTGTAGAAATGTATTAGCAATTCAGTTGTGTGAATCCTGTGCCACACTAAACTGCCTGGGCCATCTTTTGATAGAACTTCTGCCTGTCTTCATTGGTAATAGAATTATGTTTTAGTAGAAAGAGCAAAAGACAACTCTTTGCCTCAGAGAAAGATTTAAAGGTAAATACTTTATAATTGGAGGGAAACTGTACAGTCCAATCATTTCTGCAGTATTACATCCATGAGGATGACGTGCAATTTAAAAAAGTAGTAGTATAGGTCATAGGACAATGGGGAGTTACTTGTGGTCCTCCAGATGAGAGTTTCCAACATCTCTGCATTATGAATTTATAGTAAGAGAGAGTTGCAACCACAGCAAGACTCACTGGTTAATCAGAAGCAGTGTTGAGAGGTGGGGTGGGATGGCTGTTCCTTGTCCTGTCTTTCAGAAACAATCCCCTTGTGCTTTTTCTTTAGGAATACTTGTATCTTGTATTTGTGGCTATCTAAATGAGTAATTATCATTACAAAAATGTAAATGGCCATAAAAATAATGCTTTAAAAATTGTACCAATTCATTGGGTATTCTATTAACAACATTATATAGTGTTCAGATATCAGATTAGAATTGTGAAGTTCAGTGTAAATACTGTCTCAAATTGAAGCCTATTGGCAACAGCATGGAAAGAGTTTGCCATTATCCTTTTCAACTTCCCAGTCTAGACTAATTTCCTGGAGTTTCCAGGTGATTTTTCATCCAAGTACTGACCAGCCTGGACCCTGCTTAGGTCTTTGAGATCAGCCAAAGTACCCTAAATGCTGCCAGTAGTTGGCCCAGGAAAATCTAGATTCAACTCTGTATACTGTAATGGAAGCTGACTGACTGACTTTGGATAATTCATTATCTCTCAGCTCAATTTACATCACAAGAGGGTAGAATTCAGGGGATAGAATCATTATATACATTGCCTTGAGCTCCTGGAAAAATGACCAGAAATGCTTCTTAATAATAATTATTGTAATCATTTTAGTTATTTTTATTTTTAGGAGTACTCTTAATCCTTAGATTTAAGTCTTTGAATTTAATCCAAAGTTTTCCATTTCCAGCCTATTAAATTCTGACAAAGTTTTCTTCTTGACATGCCAAATCTTTTAAGTTCATTTTCTTCCTGACTAGGAGAGCTCTGCTATCAAGTCATGGTTTGATGTGGGTATATCAGAAAATGGTTTCTGAACTATCATTAGAGCAAAATAGCCTTCTGGATTGTTTACTTTCTCTCCTCCCACTGCCCATATCAGAAGTTCCAAGTATATATTTTGTAATTCATTTTGCATCAATCTCCAAAGAAAAAAATTCATGTTTTAAAAGAAGCCTGTCATGGTTATAGGTAGATTTCAAGAAGAATAAAGGAGGAGAGAAAAAGCAGTATTTATTATAGTCCTGGACAGGCTTTCACAATAGGGTAAAACTCTAACAGAAATTCTAGCAAGGAAAAAAAAGGCTTTAAATGTTTCATTAGGATTTCTGTTTTCCTTTGTGAAAACATTTTGCTGGGTGCCCACTTCCACAAACATCATCTAGTCTAGAGAATTAAATGAGACTCTAAACTCTACCACAAACATCATCTAGTCTAGTAAATTTTTAAAAAATGCTTCTTTGAAGTACTTAACACAGATATTTATCTATCCATCAGCATGTATAAAAGCCATTTACAAGAGTTATATCATGTATCACGTTCCCATAGCTGAGGCAGTATTCAACATGCTTATCAGGTAATAATATTTGTTCACACAGTTTTAGACAGCAGCACACTAAGGTTTTAAAAGTATTTTCCACAGATCCTGCTTGGAATGGATAGAAGTTTTATTCCTAACATTACATTCTCACAATTAGTGAGAATGAAGCCTAAGTATTAATGTTTTGTTTGTTTGTTTTTTCTTATAAAAATCAGATTCCCTTTTGAAAATGTATGATGTGAGCTGGGTTTGTAAACTTTTTAACCTTTTCTTTCTTCTCATAGTAAAACTGTCCCATGTGCTCATTGCTGCATGGATTGACTACAGAGATTTTTTTTTTTTAAATCCTTTTCTGGGGAACCACGTAATAATTATAGCATAAAATATTTAGAATTGCCTATAACTTGTCCAGAGTACAAGCAAATCTAGGAGTAAGCTCATATGAAAGGTTTCATATATCATATGTACTCAGCTATTGGCCGCTTTAATAACTTCTTACAAGGAAATTGAAAATGAGGGCTTAATAAAGAAAGAGTACCTCTTAAAATATCAGTTTATTGGATGACATCATGGATGATATGCTCAAGATGGTAGCTGAGTATGGTCTTTTTTTCTTAAAGAAACAATCAAAAATTCAAAAGCTCCTTGAGAAAGCAATGGGATGAAAATGAAGGGATCCCCCCCATTTTTTTTTAAAGAACACATGGTGGCAAAAACTGGCATGTAAGCAAACTGAATAAAAATGGAGAAATGTTCTGTTGGGGAGCCCCTTTTAAACTGAGGTATATTTTAGGAGTTTGGCTTACCTGGAAAATAAGAGACCTTAAAATGTCATCTTTAAAAACATCAGACACTGCCCTTTAAATATATGTTTATTATATTTTATTCTATGGACAACAGATTGAAAAATGAGGAAAAAGCAAAACTGCCAGCACACACTGTATATGGGATAAAATTATGCTGTAAAGTTGGCAGATAAGCCTAGAAATCCTCCCCCCCCAAGTTTATTTCCAATGTAAGCTCCATAATTTCCTGAATTTTCTCACCTACTTACCCCTATAACACTTAATTATATTGTACTTAAATGTTACATCTCATTTAAATAGCAAAAGAATAAAAACAGTTATCTGTTTTCACTATGCTGTGCTTGATGTTTCCATCAAGGTTAAAAGGACTGCTTTCTTCCTTTTCTTCCTCTTCTTTTAAAGGCACTCCTATTATAGCACTTGTCCTAGATTCCTATAATCATAAAACACTACTCTTACATTACCCACATTTCAAATGGGAATGTGCCATCCTTTCCCCAATTAATGGTGGTAATCACACTAAAACACGTCTATGCCATTATTTGCAAATTAATGGAGAAGTTATCTTCCTACTTGCCTGGAAGGGAAGATCACATGAGCAGAGTCTACTCATAAATTGTGTGCATTGACATTCTTGAAATGCCCAAGAAACCATTTCTCACATATAGCATCCCCTTCAAGTCCTAATCTGAAAGGAGTATGAATGATTAAAGCGTCTCTTAGAACTCCATGTTTGCTTAGTACATGTCTTTTGCAGGAGAAGTGATGTGGTCACCTCAAGCAGTAGATGCTGAAAGGAAAGGAATGTTGTGAGATGTTGGAGAACAGAACTGTATATAAGATGTAGCCTATCCTATGTCCTTCTAAGTTGTGTGCTGGAAGTGAAATTCAAGTTTGGGATTGCCTCTGATCTTTTGTTTAAGCAAATGTAGTTCTCCCTAAGGCAGTGTTGTCCAAACTTGGCCACTTTAAGATGAGTGGACTTCAACTCCCAGAATTCCCCAGCCAGCATGAAGTCCACTCATCTTAAAGTGGCCAAGTTTGGACAACACTGCCCTAAGGTATGTTGCTATGAGAAAAAGGTGAAATTGCTGTGGCATTTGAGCAGGAGGCAGGACACCAAATCCCTACATGTGTTATAAAATGCACCTAAAAGAGTAAGAATAATTACGTTTTTTTTTTCTCATTCAACTTCAATCTATTTCTTATTCCTATTTGATATTTTACATTTTCCTTTCCTTACATCTGAATACTTACATTATTTCTACATTGCCATATCATGTTGACTCTGGGGAGCATACAATAAAAGCTTCAATAAAGCATAACATTTAATAATAACTCCCACAAAACCTACCTTAAAATAACTCAACATAAGAAACCATAACTGGAAGAAGAAAGGTCACTAGATATTCCTTGCTTGTAGCTGAAAGCCAATTGAAGAAGTACCATCTTTAATGCCTTCTAGAATACTAGAATTGAAAAGGCCAGGTACACCTCTGGGGGCTGCACAATGGAGTAACTACCACTGAGAAGGTCTGCCTTTTCCTTTGCTAACAAATGCAAATTCAGAAGTTTTGTATTTATCTGTTCTGGATTTATGCAAAATGGCTGGCTTGCAGGTGAACATAGTAATCTGCAAGCAAGGTTGCTGTGAGGAAGGGAAGCCCTATCTTTTCCTTCCTTCCAGAAGTGTGAATGTTTATGTTATACTCTTGCTCAGCTTTGGGGCTGGATCACCTCAGTGTGTGCTTTAGTTTTTTGAAGCTATGGCTCTTTTATGGCTGGGGACCCAGACTAATTCAAAGGGTTGGCATTGGGATATCATTCCCTTGTTTGATTTCCACTCAGCTGATCAGGAACAAACAGCTGACTCTTCCAGCCTGTAAAACCCAACTCAGCAGGGTGCTCCAGGGATCTGGGAAAGTTGTGCATCTTAGGTCTAAGGAGGCAATGTACAGAAGGACTAAGTTCTGCTCCTGGAAAGCTCATGAGTTTCCTTGGGGCTGTAATTGTAATTCCAACTCAGTGGAAAACCCCAATAGACCTCTGACATTTTGGTTGCATTGTCCGGGCTTAGATCCAATCAGTTAAGGAGATCTGGCTTCAGATAGCTAAAGAGAGCCAGTATGGTATAATGGTAAAGTTGCTTGGTTTAGAACCAGGAAAATCCGGATTCAAGTCCACCTCAGATATGGGAGCTCACTATGTCACTCTTTGGGGCCCATCTTATTTATTTATGTATGCATGCAATTTATATAGCCACCCAACTCACTCACGGTGACTCTGGGCAGTTTACAGAAATAAAAATCCCCAATACAAAACCCACTGCACCTCCCCAACCCCCTGGCGACAACAATACATTTACACTAACCATTTGATGGACTCCAGGTTGACATGGGATTTGCAGGCCCGCTGGCAAAACCATGTCTTCAGGGCCTTGCAGAAGAACATCAAGATGGGGGCCAGTCTTATCTCTGCATGAATGATATTCCCCAGGGAGGGAGCCACCATGGAGAAAACCCTTCTTCTTGGTCCCACTAGATGGAGCTCCTTAATAGGGAGGACCCATAACTGTGGGTGGGGCAGATGAAACTGGGGAAAGGCGGTCCTTCATATAACCTGGCCCAAGCCATGTAGGGCTTTAAGGGTGACAACCAGCACCTTGAATTGGACCCCGAAACAAATCGGCAGCCAATGCAGCTCCCGCAAGAGAGGTGACACATGTGCAAATCTAGGCTTGCATAAAATTATGCGGGTTGCTGCATTCTGGTTTTTATTGTGGGAAAAATTGGTGAGGGAGTGCTATGTATGCTGTTTTAAATTCCTGGAGAAAAGGGAGGATATAAATACATACAGTTTAAGTTCCTGGGATAACCAAAAGCTTCCAAAAATGGAGAGCTCAGAGCTGGCTACTGACTCTGCAGTTTATCCCTGAATGGCTTCAGTTAAATATAGAGAGAACCACTGAAAATCTCTCTTCGGATGGCCAAAAAAGCAGAGTTTTGGTCTTATTCAAGGGGACTGATGAGTTTTCCCCTTGCCCCGGGGGAAATTCATAAAAGGCTTACCAGATCTGATTATCTTAAAAATGTGCTATCCCGTTCTTCTTGCAGTCAAAGTAATAAGCACTGATGAGATTTGTAATCCAAATAACCTTTCAGAAAGATGTCTGTATGTTTGCTCCATTTTCCTTCAACAGCACTTTGATCTCTCTAGGCAGTATTACCATTAAACCTGAGCAAAGGGCACCTTTGCAAGGAAAGGGGATAATTGCCCTGCAATAACCTCACATTTCCTTACTTATTTGCTAAATTATGAAGTATTTTTCTCTTAAAAAGTTTAAAATCATGCAATGTTAGGATTTTGTGGGGAGAGTCAGGGCAAGCTGAAAGAAAGGATTACCCTCCCATTTCTGATAAAATGTGAAAATGGCATGAAAGGCAAGTGGTATTGAGAACACCACCCATCTTCTAAAAGTTGCAGCAGGATCTTCAGCTCTAGGTTCTATAGTGAAGCAATATTAGAATTTCCATCAGAGCTTGTTGAAAATACTTCCACCTTGGATTCTTATTCAAAATGATTCTTTACAGCTGGCGCCCCAATGTATCTCCCCCCCCCCCTGGCATAATAAGGATAGCTTTGAGGATGCTGAGTTTAGCTTTTGAGAAAGCTGAGATTGTGTTATGGAATAGAGTATATAAATGGCTTATCAAAGTAGCTGTTGCTGACTAGAGGAAAAGCAAATCGAACTGTAATATTGATTGTATGGCATTTCTCATAACTAATGACATGGCCAATATTAATAAGCTTCCAGAAAATCAGGTTACATTGTAGAACTGTCTAATGAAATTGAAGCTTAAATTAGAAAAAAAAGAAAAGTAATACAAAAGGTATCTACACAGCAGCTGACAGGGCTTTAGATTCTATGCAGGTATGAGGTTTGAATGAAAAGTGATGCTTCCAATGTTATAAGCTGCTGACAGATGACAATTCTGACATGTTAGAAGCTCTGACATGCTCTTCAGCATGTTGCTGTTGTTGTTTTTTCCACATCAGTTGGTGAGAAGTTGCTGTGAGAAAAGGATGTATTACTATTGTGAAACGGAAACCTGAAATGAGTATTTTGCAGTTTGCTTTGAGCAACAGACCATGATTGAATCTTTGACTGCCAAAAGATTCCCTCCAACTGAAATGCAGGTTGCTTACAGTGATGACTGTGTTGATATGAGTACTGTCTGTTGCTGGGTGGAAAAAATGTAAAAATGGTGAACCTGGAAGAACTGATTTGTGTGATCAAGAAAAAAGTGGATGACTTGTGATAGCATGCAAAAATTCTACATGAAAAAGGTTGATGAACTGATTGAGGACAGCAAAAGGAAATTGCTGTCTAGCTTGGTATTTCACAGGAACATGTGGGTCACATTATTAATGTTCTTAATATTGGAAGGTTTGTGCAAGATGTGTTTCTTGCATGCTGATGGCAGAGATGAAAACTTCAAGGGTTGAACTTTGCCAGCAATTGTTGTCATGCTATGAGAATGAAGGTAAGGAATTTCTCCACAGCATTGTGACAGATGATGATCATTATGACCCAGAGTGAAAGTATAGGTCTCATCACAAAAATTCATCTGTCTGTCTATTTCTCAAAACCCAGGCTTTGCCAAGAAAACTCATGATTACATTTGTGTGAGTCGCATGGTGTTATACACACAGATTTCCTTGGATTTGATACCACTATCAACTCAGAGCAATGCTGCCCTTAATCAATCTATCAACTTTTTATCATATGAAACTTATCAATTTTTCTCAGAGGTCATCCTTTCCTTCTCAATTATATAGATCAGAGCATTGAACCCTATATTGAAAGACTTAAAGCTTTGAAATGACGTTAAGCAAAATTTGGAAGCACAAGAAGGAAAAGTGGTGATTATGTGGAGAAGTAAATACAGGTAACAAAAGAGCTGTTTCCAAGGATTATTTTTGTCCTTCATTTAAACCTATATAAACTAAAGTTACAGAGATGGAGGCATTACTTTTCATTCAACCCTCATATAATAAATGAAACTTTAGCAAAATTATCTGCTTCAGTATTTCACACATTTCATTTGAACAAATTGTAAAATGTTAGGATTATGTCGTCTACAGAAAATAGTACCTGTTATGAGGGTTACCAACCATAGTGTATTTAATTGTTTAAAAATTTCCCAATAGTTTCCCATTAAAAGAAATCTCAAAGGGGTTTACAGCTGAAAATTACAGTTACAGTTAAAAACAATAGGTTAAAACAATAAAAATGTTGATCTGACAATTCAAAGCACAAGCAAAATTAATCCAGACTGAGAAGGAACTACCTGATTCAGCTTGGTGCTGAATCTGAAATTGGAATGAAATTGCTGGCATGATATATTTTCCTGAGGGGTTGTGGCCTGCTAAATTTCACAAAAATCAATAAAGGAATGTTGATGACAGGGTCCTTTATTATTATTTTTAAATTTTTCTTTTAGTAAAGAAAAAAATCTCACACAGATTTAACAAATCAAAATTGTGCAGGATTATTTCTTCCTTATCTAGGGATGAATCCTGCCAAAATTTAGACTCATGGATACAAGAATTTTGTGGAAGGGCAGCCTTAGTTTTGGCATGTTCAGAAATATTCCTTGTCCTATTTCTTGATGGGCAGTTTTTATGAATCAAGAATCACAGGGTTAGAAGGGAACTTGGAGGACTTGCTTGACTCCTGCCCAGGACAGGGATCCTTTTACCATCCCAGATTAATGTCTGTCTAAGCTTTGCTTGAAGACCTCCAGTGATAGGACACTGATTCCAGGAGGCAGCCTGTTCTATTGATTGATGGCCCTCACAGTCAGGAAATTCCTATTTATTTTGAGATTGAATCTTCCACTAAAAAAGCTTCTACCCACTCGTTCTCGTCCTGCCTTTGGGGGCTATGAGAATAAATCCACACCTTATCCCCTGTGACAGCTCTTCAAGTATTGGAAGACAGATATCATGTCTACCCTTAATCTTCTCTTCCTTAAGCTAAGGATAACCAGTTCCTTTATCTTTTTCCTAAGATTTAGCCTCCAAGCCCTTCACCATCTTTGTTACTCTTCTCTGCATTCTTTCCAGTTCATCAGAATCCTTGTATTGTGGACTCCAGGCATGGGTGCAGTATATCAAGTGTGGTCTAAGCAATGCAGCACAGAGTTGAACTATAACTTTGTGTGAGCTAGACACTATGCCTCTGTTGGTGCAACCCAATATTGCATTGGCTGTTTTGGCAGCTGCAGTACACTGCTGGTTCATACTTAATCTATGGGCAACCAGGATGCCCAGATCCTTCTCACAAGCACCGTGACTGAGGCAAATATCACCTATCTTTTATCTGTGCATCTGGCTTTTCTTATTAGGTGCAGAACCTACACGGCCGTTGAACTGCATATTATTTGATAAAGCCCACTGTTCACATCTTCTGAAGGTTTGCGTCATCCACAAATTTGATAAGCATTTAATTTATCCTGTCATCCAAGCTATTTATGAAAATGTTGAAGAGCACTGGGTCCAGGACAAAGCCCTGAGATATCCCTATATTAGATCTTTAGATCTGTTAAGGTTCACACATTGGGTGCAGTTGTTTGGCCAACTGCAAACCCATCTAGTAGTGGGATCTTCCATCCCAGAATTTCATGGGACACACTGTTGAATTTCTGGTAACTTTCATAAGTGTAGATGAAGACTAGGATTTTTGGCTAGGTAGTATCGAAGTTGATTAGGCTAGGAAAGGAAGGGCACTACAAGAAATCTGCTTCTCTACTCCACTCTGCATTTTGGTGGCAAGTTAAAAAAAGCATAATCCATGTATAATATGTTTGATTTAAAGTAAACCTATAGAAACTAATGCAAACCTATAGAATTAGATCCCCTGAGGAGGGGAAGCAGATGGAATGTAAACAAATGTCTGCTTTTCTCCATATAAGATAGCAGCAACTGAGTGCTACCTAGTGCTTCCAGAAGGCTAGTATAAGACGATGTGACAGGGTTATCATCATGAACTTTTATGTGAAAGAAAAACTTTCAGACTGTGAACCAACCTCTGCATTTTAAAGTTCATTTTTGAGAACGGGATGAAGAAGGCTACATTCTAAATATAACTCACGCTCAATACACAGAAAGACGTCTTTCTGATTGCACAAAACCTTTTATTTTTTAAAGTATGAGAGTGAGCAGTGAAGACAGACAGCCTTCTAAATGTGGTTAAGCCTGGCTGTGCACAAAGATGGCCCTTGAGTGCTCTGTGAGAAGCAAAGTGCCTCTCCCAATCTAGCTATTACCGGATATAATCAAGACTAAAAGAGCAGAAATAAAAATAAATGATCCATATGATAAAGAAGCTTATTCATAAAGGTAGTGGCGGGGGGGGGGGGGGAGATGATTACAGTAGAAAAAAAGGAAAGATCCAAAGGAGAATATTCCATCACATAATACAAATCTCTTTCTCGGAAAGATTACACCTTGAATACTGCATAAGAAGTAACATTTAATCAGGGACAATGAATACATACAAAATGGTTTGTATATATGCCCAGGATGAAATAAATGTACACTTTCTACTAGGCCCATGAAGAATGCCTTGGATTTCCTTCCACACAATTTTCCACCACAGACCCAATGTCATTCTGCTTACTGAGGCAATGAAGTGATGAGATTTGCCTCAGTGAAATACTCAACACCACTTTGAAGCCTTGACTGGAAGTCTCAACAGCCAAAGATACATCTTTGCGTATGACAGATATACACTGAAACTTTTTCTGCTTACTGGAACATCCAGAGGAGGCAGTTTGAGCAAGCAAAATGAAATTGTATGGCCATTTTGCTGTGTTCTTAAAAGCAAGGGAGGCACATTACTTCATGAAGTAGCTTTGAAGATGAGTTTCACTTGAGTCTTCATCAAAGCAAAGCAGCCTCTTTAATACCTTCACAATCCTTTTTTCTGCTTTAACTTACATATATCTAATATTCTGGCCCTCAACTAAACTTTACAGTTCCTTTTGGACTCAATATATGCCAATCCTATATCTACTGTAGTATTGTCGTTATCCAACCATCAGTCGATCCTTATATTTACAGTTCAGCTTAGTTCTTTTTTCTTTTGGCATGCATGCCTACACTTTGGAGTCAAACATGCATGTGTTCAAGGCTGTATTATCTGTTACTCCCCAGTGTTTATCTACCAGTTCTGTATTTTATAGCATACATCTGATCATTTCAATAGTGAAAAAAAATTCTTCTGTGCTACACCATTGTATTCTGGAATGTGGGTCATGTGGTTTCATGCAAAATCTGCTGCTCTTTCAGATACTTTTATATGTTACCTGCTATATATTCACCCCCACCCCTCACCCAATTATCTGTGTGGAGCATCTGAGGCTGTTTCCCAAGTATTGCCTGCTAGAGCCACACACTTCCAATTTCTTCCCTCCTCTCACTAAATAAGTAGCAAAATACAAAAACTGAAAATCTTAGAAGAATACACCATTCTCACCCAAAATTCCACAATATTTGGCCATTTTTTAGCCAGTCTTTTTGAGACTTTGGCATTGTCACTTGAGATCTCACAAGATTTCCAGGTTCTCAAGCAAGGTCTCATGAGATTTTGTATATCAAAATTTCATGGGATTTAGCAAACTCGAAATAGTTCAGCTATCATAATTAATATCATGATGATTTATGGATAATCTACTAAGAAAATCAGGGGTGGACCTTCCACCAGTAAAATTATGTCTGCAAAGGGAAGACATGATTAACAGTGCCTCTAACTTTAGATAAATCTCTTGTGAGGACAACCTATACCAATGCTTTCCTCTCACTTGCTCAAGTATTTTGAGCTTTTAGCCCAGATGTGTACTCTTAATTAATTGAAATCATTTGTGCACCAGATTTCCATAACATATTCTAGGTTTTCTACTGACTTTGTCAGTGTCCTCCTGCTGTATTTTGAGGTTGGTAATGCAGTGTTTGCATGCAAAATTAAAATAGTTATCTAACAAAGAAATAAATTGATTATTGTTCAATTAGAGATTTTGTTGGAGGTCCCTGACCTTTTCTATTTCATGCCCTCTTATCTAACACTGGTTTTTAAATATGTATTTGGGGGGTAGGTAAAAAAAAAAAAAAAGTAACATGGAGTGCTCCTGATCACAGTTACTTAGCTGTCCTTCCTTCCTTCCTTCCTTCCTTCCTTCCTTCCTTCCTTCCTTACTTCCTTCCTTCCTTCCTTCCTTCCTTCCTTCCTTCCTTCCTTCCTTCCTTGCCAACCTATGCCCCTCATTCTTACACAACCAGCACTTTTTCTGAACTCTGGAAATACTGATTCTGCTTCGATATGATTTTTTAATACATGGCCTCACATAGACAAAAATATCTGGACCTGAGTGTCAATTTCCTATCCAAATGAATCATTCTAAGGCCAGAAATAGATCTATATGTGAAGAGAAAAAAACCTTTTCCTAGATCAAATGCTATTATTATTCTTCCCAATGTATAAAGAGCAAATGTCTATTAAAAGAAATGAGTAAAGCTGCTAAAATGAACTGTTTTTCCTTAACAACATCCCACTATTCCCCTAGGTCTAACAGACCATTTTAACATACTTTACCAGTTTTACCTTGGTTTCCTTTCAGGTCTGCGGTAATTGTCAGAAAAATGAGTTTCTAGACAAAATAGAAAAATAGGGAACAATGAAAAGAGTAATGAGATTTACTCATAAAAGTAGGAAGAGGAAAAAGAAATGAATACAAGACTCAAGCTGGTCTAAATAAGTAGCTATTACACATGTGCACACTCAGAGAAATATTTTTAAAAAAAAGAAAGAAAGAAAAACCATTAATATTTATGAACGAATCCCATAAGCCTTTGGGACAACAAGTCCAATCAATATTTACATAAGCTGGGCAAAAATGTTAAAATGTATCAACCCCTAATAGGAACAAATGACCTATTTGTAATGTAAAAGGAAAATAACTCAGAGAAATACAATAAAAATAACAACCCTCCAATGAATCCAGAAGAATATGCCCACTGTAATGTCAGAAATATACTTTGAAGTCTTCAAAGCATGTAACTTGCAGATCCTGAGCCCTATAAAGGAAAGGATGGACAACTATATATGCTTACATTAGTTATCCAGTGATAACTAGGTATTATGATGATATTGTGTTTCCACCAAATAAGGGAATTTTCTCTAGGAAGAAGTACACAGGGAGCTTCTCTACTGAGATACTTTTGGCTTACTCAGGTTCTTCTTCCCATCCTCCTGCTACTCTCTAATGGCTAATAATGAAAATGACACTAATCATTTAAAAGACTATGACATGCTGGTGATTGCTAGCATTTTCAGTTGTGTGTGAAAGTCAGGAGACAGGATTTTTTTTTTTTTTGCTATAGTAAACTAGAGATTGCACTTTATTCTAGACAAGTTCTGACAATGTACAGTGTTCTTATTTTGGCTACTGTCATATTTCCAGTGATCTGGCAGTGGAAGGAAGAGCCTGATCAAATCCGATATTTGAAGGAGTTTGGGGAAGAAGCCAGGTGTTCAATTGTCTCCAAATTAGGTTTCCTCTCTCCAGTATGGGGCCTAGGAAAAGGAGACTGAGCTAAGAATCACAAAGTTCCCAGTTCATGTCTAAATCTCTGCCATGAACCACCTAGGCAGTCTTAGTTAAGCCACTCTCTCTCAGTTTCAATCCCCTATCTGCACTATAAAACTTAATAATTGCTCAGTTTATTTTGCAGTGGGCTTAGGAACCTGCAGCTTCCAGACATCTATTTCCAGATCATGGCTAGATCATAGCAAAACTCCAATTTCTGGTGTCAGAAGTGTCCTTGTGGGGAAGGAGAGGTTCAACCAATACTCAGAATGGATAAATCAGTACACTGGAAGGCTTTAGCATTCATTTCATTGCTTAACCTGCTCCAGTCAGGCTGAAAATATAAAGGCTGCCCACTACAAAAATGTAATTGGTCCCACCTCCTGTGGCCATTGGAGGCTGAAAACAAAGTTAAAAGAGAAGTGCAGCCACCAGCCACAAAATAGTTGTTCACCCCTTGCTTCTTAGGGTTCAGGATTTACATGTTATATGCTCTGGAGAGTTCAAAGCACTATACAGATACTTCATTCAAGGTTAAAAGCCAAACCTGTAACCAAAAGTTGTACTGCAAAGTATTCATTTTTGAGCCAATCAGCCATGCCTTTCATGAAGTTATTCTATACAATTTCCCCTTCCAGAGATGGGCTACTAGACCTGTGCTTCAAAATCCAGATGACCACAGAATAGCAGCAAAGGGGTTCAGAAAACTCAATCCCCTTGCTGCTATCTAGTGGTTACTTGGAGTGTGGCAGCCAAAGATCTGGTAGACCTGTTCCAGACAAATTTCCATTCACATCTTCTCTCCACCACCTTGCTCCAAGGAAAGCTGTCACAGAACGGCAGAACCTTCTTGTGCTGCCATCTGCTAAAGTATGTTCTTTCTATACAAATGTAACAACTGAGTTTTAGCTCTTTGGGGAGATATGTTTGTCCTGCCTTCTGGACCCATTATCCTCCTCCTAGCCCAAAGTCCTGTTGGCCATCCTACCCTTTTCTTGTAGTTCCAGTAGTCACTTACTACACCACTTTCAACAGTACTTTAGTAAATTAGAAAAGCTGTAGCAAAAAAATAAATAAATAAAATAAAAATAAAAGGGCCTGGTTGTCACAAGTGCAATGGCAACAATACACAATTATACCTGCTGATTATTTTTTACAAGAAAATGAAGATATTTCATGCATACTGAAAAACCAAAATTCAATCTATGCTAACCATCAACTAAAAAATCAGCACATTAATTCCATTGGTGAACTAGGAGAATTACTGCTAGTAAAGTAATTCCCATATTCCAAAGCTTGCAATTTTATCTTATGTGTAAATGAGGATGAGCAGCACATAAACTGAGGGCTACCTGTGGCTCATGTATCTTCTCATTTCATCTGAATAGAACCAGTGGTCAATTACTTTATGTAATTTTATAAAGGAGTTAGGAAAAGAATATTAACTTTAAAGGACATCAGTTTAGAATGTTAGTGTCTGACCAAGCAAGATCTGAATTTTCTTCAGTTGCAGAAGAGATGGAAATGAGGCCCCCAAATTGATGAGGCCTGGTTTATATTTCTTATAGCAAGCCTTAGCTAAACCATCAGAGTAGTATCTTTTCTACAGATTATTTAAAGCTCAACTCTTTTTGTTCTGGAGGACATAGTTTACAGTTCTACATTTGGGCATCACTGGTAATAGTTCTTATAATGGAGAAGCATCATTAAGGGATTCTGTTCCTTCTTGGAACAAAGGGAGGGGTAATAAAAGATCAAAGAAATGCAATTGGTGTTTGAAACTATTGGTAAAAGTGGAAAGAAAGAAAGGAGAGGAGCAGAATCTGCTTTGTTTAGGTATTTTTCCCTCTATCATTTCCTAGAAATAAAAGGACGTTAGAAGTAGGTTCTCTGTTTAGGCAGGGTTTTGTTCTGTTTTTGAGTGTGATTTGCTCTCTAAGGTTGTTTTTTTTTTTTTTTTGTCTTTAGCATCATTTTCTATTCATTAAAATAATCTTTGATGACACTTGACAGTACTGCTTCCTGAGGATTAAGGTATATTTGCATGACTCATTTAGCCTGTTACTGTCATCCTCCTTCTCCTGAATCTTGGCCTGTGTTTTCCAGCTATGATTCAAAACAAGCAGGGTTATTTTCTGACCAAGGCTCTTCAAGGTCTTCAGAGCAGATCCTTTCAAGCACTTTGTTCTGATTCCACTTGAGTTGCTCAGATCTCCATGTCTGTCTGTCTGTCTGTCTGTCTGTCTGTCTAGCGATTTTAAAAATGTAAAATACATTTTATATAAGGGTGGCTTTCCCAGCCTCTGTAAAAGCTCCCGCTACATTCAACCTCAGCAGATTTCTGCTTGTCTAAATTTCAACTATATGACAGATGATTGAAGGCAGTGATGAAGTCAATATGATTTTGGTGTTCATAGCTGATCTTAAGAACTTTGACATGTTCACTCAGAATCTGAAACTTATGAGTGCATGATGGCACTTCCAACCATTCATGTAATCTCACAATAACTGGGTTCACACAAGGTACTAAGACATGATTTGCTTCATGACTGTTTAACTAAACCATAATTGGCTGAGCATACACAGTATGCTTATAGTGTGTGAACTATGATTTCACAGTATAAATCATGCTTTGCAAACTACAATAGCTGAGTTTTCATCTCACAACAAGGTAAAACTAAATAAGTCTAGTTGTAGCTTAGCATGTGTGAACTTGGGTGTAGGAAATCGATTTATGTGTAACTAACATATTAAGATTATGTTAAGTTATTTGATTGTATTGGGCCACTGCGTTTTGAGTACACTCTATTCTTATAAGAGTAGACCTTTACTTCATTCAGGTACTTATACATTGTTATTTACATTCTTTTGTAGGAAAATGCACAGAAGCTACATCTGGAATTATATGTGTCAGATTTATTACTTCTGATGCATATAGAAGGCTAAAGGAACTGAAAGATACTTATGATGGAAATTGTTTAGTTTACCTAGGAAATATCATACCATTGATTTCCACCTCCCCCCCCCCCCTTTTAAGTCTACTTTAGTTACTGAAGCTGGCAATTAAAAAAAAATGATGTGTTGAAGGAAGCATTTTCCCACTTTGGGGAATATTTAATGTTTAATTATAACCAGATGATCTACAACAAGTAGAAAGGAACATAATAGAATTGTATTGGCTTTAGTAATGGGAATTCCAAACAGAGATGGAAGCCAAATTAGTTTGCATGTTTGTTCAGAATTATAGATTCAGCACTCTTGGATTGCATTATTATTTTAATTAACTTGAGTCAGAGTTATTTCATTGCATTCACCTGGCTTTGAGTGCTTGCCTACCAGTGCTTTCACTGCCTAAGCTTTGAATTATTGATTTTGGGGATACGACAAATTACTTCTGAACAGGCCCCTAAGGTGTTCTTCAAATGATAGCATTATGAAAGAATAGTTGCTCCATGTTTTGCTGCTTACCTGAAGGATTCTGAACAAAGAGGTTAAATGTTCCCTTGTTCCATACCTGTGTGTCAGTGTTTATCCCTATTTGGTAAAAAGATTGTTAAATGATTACAATGAATTGTTTGTGCATTCTGAGATCAAGGGTAATTAGAAGACAAATTAAAGGAAAGAGAAGCTGGTGTCCAGTTTTATAATGGGTTGAGTACCCATAGGGCTGAAAAGTATTATTGTTAGCCATAGTTTAAGGAACAAACCACAATTTATCTATTAGAGAGAAGAGCTGATATTTCATGTTTCAGTCTCTGGCACTGAAAATCTTCTGAGCCATTTTTGGACCCATCCTTGATCAGCCTAATGCCTTCCAAATATACTGGGCAGGAATGCCCAGAATTTCCAGTCAGCCTGATATTCCATTTGCTGGGAATTCTAGGAACCCTAGCCCAAATAGAGCTGATGGTTACTAAGTTGAATAAGTTTGCTTCTTCCCATAAATCAGAAACTTTTATACAGAGGAATACTATTCCTACCCCCACCCCACGCTGAATACCCAAGGTGGTACAAAGGTATGCAATGGAACAACTATAAAACTGCAGTTAAACACAATGGAAGTAGCTAAAAACAAGGTCAATGGGAGGGGACCATATTTCCATCCTTTCAGTGAGGCCCTGCTATTTCTAGAATGCGTCCATTATGCAATTACTTGAAAATTGGTCGGACATATTTATACGCAGATTGTCATCTATAAAACAAATATGACAAGTTTTATAGTCAGGTCTGAAGACCTTGTTGCTCTGGCTTGCTCTTTGTGTTGATGAAACCACTTGGCTTTAAATTGTACTTATTTATCTAAAACATTTGCATTTTACATTTCTATAAGACCCAAACAAAAAGAATAATGCAATACTATAGCCTTCCCCAAAAAAGTACCACCTCTAAAGAAACTCTTCCATAGAGAAGGAAAGCATGAAAAACCAAAACTATTCTCCTCTTTCAAAACATCTCTCTCTCCCTCTCCCTCTATTTTTCTATCCATCATGGATTAGATTCACAATTAATTGGTTCCCTCAGATTTCTTTCACTGGGGAATCCTGGAGTATCTGCCTCCCCATAAGAGGTAACTGAACATGACAGTTATAATTTTTTGATGAAAAAAAAAGTGTGATAATCCTGTTTGTGCATGTGCAAAATGCCAACCAAGATTTCCCTCCCAGTAAATAATTCAAATAATAATTGGATTTACTCTTTCAGTTTACATGGATTGTCTTCATCACACCTCTATACCAGAAACTCTTAATTTTCATGATAGTAATACTTCCTAATGACTAGGCTTCATAGACAATGGATGTCTATGAAGCCTAGTCATTAGGAAGTATTACTATCATGAAAATTAAGAGTTTCTGGTATAGAGGTGTGATAAAGACAATCCATGTAAACTGAAAGAGTTTAAACTCCATTAAATTCAACCCAAAAGGCAAGCTTTAGAACAGTAAGAACAATCTTCTATTCTCTGGGAAAGTAGCGAAACAAAAACAAAACCTCTGTTGACTTTTAGCAATCTTTTCTCCTTTTTTTATGATTCCTGCTGCCCATAATACTATGTCAGGATCATCGAGATGGAGCAGTGGGTCAGGGGAAAGGTAACATAGACATACACAGTTATATGAAATTGCTGCAATATTTTTCAGTGCCTACTGGAATGACAATTGCATTGCAACTGCTTAGAATTCTTTACTGAGGAAGGGAGAGCAATCAGAAATCAAATCTTGTGAAATCAGTATCTCCAACTGCTCAGCAAAAGAGAATTGGAAGGTACATATTTGTGCTTTCTGATTTCCTTTGTAATTAATTCTAACAACATAGCACATAAGAATGCATTTTAGCTGATTCAGTTCCAAATTATGTACCTGGCAAAGTAGTTTTCATTCACATAATATTCTCAGTTTAATCATCAGTTTGTGCACCAGTTCTGGATTTGGCTTTATGAAAACATTTTACTTAAAAAGAAAAAAAAATCCAACAAGTTATGGGCCATATTTTAGTACCTTGATGATCCTAGAACCATTTGCCATTTTGTAAAAGAAAATAATTCAATCCTTAGATAACATCATAATCATATGTTTCAAAAGGGACCTCATTCCCATACATATGGGGAAACATCTCAAAGTTTTCACCCATGCCCTAAAACTAAAGGATACTGGAACACAATAGAACCCAGGAACACTTTATTGCTCAAAAACGACTTAATTAAATGCTTCTGCTGTTTGGAGCTGGGGGCGATTTTCAACTTATCATAGATTCATACAGTTCAAACAATCTGCAATCCACCAAACCTACCCTCTATACAATGCAGCTTGCCAGCCTTGTGTTTGTAGCCCTATAAAGCAGCTAACAAAAATAGATGTTTTACTGAGACTTGAGATCCATCTGCACAGAATGTAGACGTCAATCAAATCAAATATTTTATTACAGGTCAGCAACCCAGACTGAATAACACTTATGAAATAAAACCTACAAATTAGAGCTACATGATAGAAATACAGAGTAAAAGAAAGTGTTCATGATAAAAGATCTACAGGATTGGGAAACTGTTGCTCTTTAGAATCTATTTCAATTCATCTTTAATTACAAATACTTTTATGGTACCTCAAGCAAATCAAAGCAGCTAACAGAAGGCATATCAGAATGATGCCTTCAACAAGATAAAGTATGTGTATACACTATACCAAATTCAACATTAGTAACAGCAGTAAAGCAACAATGTACCCATCCCAGATGCATACTTCATTACCACCTCAATCCCCAAATACTTAAAATACACTTAAACAACCAGGTCTTAATGAGCTTTCTGAGTATTAACAGGAGTACTAATATTGGTTCTGGGGATAACTGGTTCCACAGGAGGGGAGCCCCTGTTAAAAATGTAATGCATTAAATAGCTCTACTTGCCTACTAAGTTCTGCTACTCAGCTGATGCTGACCAAAGGTATTTTGCTGTCTGGGATGAACTACAATTCCCATCTCCTATTCCTGCTATATTTTAAAAGAAATGAGGACTATCTGAGAAACTCTACATGCTGGTGAACTTAACTCCCCAATGGGGTGGAATGCTGGGATTTGTATTTTAGAAACATATTGAAAGCTATATACATCTCACCTTGCTTTCAGGTGCTTTTCTCCACCATTCAGACATGTTTCTGGGAAGAACTATGGGCTTTACATAGAAATAGGGAAAGAACTTTGAACCCAGTGATGATAGTCATGAGGATACCAGGCAGAAGGTGACAGCCATCATGGGCCACAAATCCAATATGAATATTTAAACCTGTTTAATAAATAAAATTTGAATGTTTCTTGGAGGTAATGACAATCTATCAGACCTATGCCAATTTTTTGAAGAAGTTATTTGCAAAAGAAGTGCCCTGCTCCTGCTCCTTGAAGCTGCAAAACAATATATTGAGGACCATCCACACAGCCAGTTTAATGTGCTTTCTTCATCTGATGAGGTGCCCAAAAATTAGCCAGCATAATTTGTTCTGTATCAACAGCCAATTTCTACTCTGCCTCAGTAACCATGCCAGTGGGTGGTGCTGACCTGAGAGCTTTAATGTGGGACAAGTTAAGGAAAGTGATTGGTCGATTTCCACCTGGCAAGAAAAACATCCACAAGTCACTTTAACTAGCGTGGGTTTGGACTGGGGGAAGTGGGGAGTTTTGACCATCAAGTTTAACCATCTGTCAGAACCTGACCCTGACTGGTTCATGGGGTGAGTGGGGTCTTCCTGTTAAAGCTGGAGAGATAGAAAGCTCCCCTCCCCATGAATCAGTCATAGCAGCTCCTCACACTCTTTCCCAACCTTTCTCTCATCTGTCAAACTTGCTCATATTTCACTGCTGCTCTCTCCCTCTCTCACTTGCTTATCTTTCTCTCTTACTAGTTCTCTTATTTTGTTCTTCTTGCTCTTTTCCTTGTTCTACAGCTTTCTCTCCCACACTAGCTGACTCATATTTATTTCTTTTATTGCTGACTTCATTGCTTAGTCTACTGTTCATCACCTGCTCCATCACCTGCTTTGTTTCTTCTCCCCGCTCTTCCCATCCATAGCACAGGACTAAGATATTAAACTACAAACCAAGAAATCTATGGTTGGAATTTCAACTCTTCCATTAACTCATTAGTTTTATGCAAATGTAACCCCATAGTTGTGATAAAAATTAGGAATAATGAATAGAGTTAAAGTTTGATGCAAACTGGCAATTTGCCAGGAGGGTATGGTAGCATAAAATTTAGCTGCAAAGTATAATGAGTTGGAATTGGAGGAAAACAAGACCCACCAGAGAGGGTACAAAAAAGCAGAAGTCAAAGAAATAGATAAGATGCTGCTGTTAGACACAGTGGAGTTGGGGAGGAGATCTCAAAAGCAGGAGTGGCTCTTTTTCCTAAGGACTGAAACTAAACTTGGAAACTGGTACACGCAACTAACTGTAGGTGTACCAGAGAGAAACATGGAGAGAAGTGTATGGCTCAGAAAAGAGGGAGCTATGGCAAGGTTGGGGGGACAAAGGTAGCTTGAGTGAAACAGACTGAAGAGAAAATGAAATGAAATGAAATAAAGAATAGAATTAAGAGGTTTCTTCCCCTTTGAATGAGGGAAGAAAGAGCACTCATGAGTAAGCAAAGAAGTAACAAGGAAAAACAGATCAACGGAACATTTTTTTTTCTCCTTTGCAGTGAAGTGTGGTTGGAAAATTAGGAGATGGGATAGCATAGATGGGCATTGCTCTGAACATTTGGATGGTCCCAACCCAGTTAGCCTTCCACAAGGCACTGAAATTTGGCTGTTTCCCAAGTCATTTGGGTAAGATGCTATAAGATAATATGTTAAAATCAACCAAACAAAAATATTAAAATGCATAAGACTGGGACTAAATCTCACTTACAGTTCACTAATGATCATTTTCAAGTTTTCCTTGGTTTGTGTAATTTGTTAGGCTAGACGACAATCTTGGAGTCTAGGGTAGGTATTCAAATTGATCAGTAGAAGCACAATCAAGGAAGAAGACAGCCTGAAAAAAACATAGTTGCTCTTATCAACACTGCAGTCTAGTGTTATCAGAAAAGCAGAAAAAAGTGACAAAAAGAAGGAAAAACAGATTTTGAAAACCACAGAGTTAAATAGAACTATAACAGTTCATGCAAAACAAGCTGCATGAACAAAAAAATTGCCTTGCTAAGATCAGACTTGCTTTCGGTGTTGTGGCAATCAGTATTCTGTTGCCAGCCAGCCAGTTGCCTTTAGAAGCTTCGAAGCAAGCCAGATGCTCACAGATGTATTGTTTATCTCTAACATAATTTAGATATTTATTCTACTTAGTTGTCATGAATGATAGCCACTTCTGGACATGTCTTCCAGGAATTTAAATACCACAGGGGAGATCTCTCTCCTGTTGGCTGGCATTATTTCAGCATAAATGTGTCCCAAGCCATGTGATCCAGAGTATAGGAAGGAGGCAAACTCCAAAAAGGATGAGACCACGGCTAGTGTGAGTGGGGTTTTGAAAATCCATGGGATTAGAAACTAGGCTGAAGTCTTATTTTATATTTATTTTATAAAGCCACCTCCAGATCTCCATTGTCATCTCATGCTGAAAATGGTCATTGATAGAGTTCAAGGTTTCTCAGAACCCAGGCAAAAGAATGATAAACCCACATAGACAACTCTATTCCTTTCAGCATTGGACTAATCATATTACAGGATTCATTTTGGATTATTTATTTGTTACTTTTATATCTGACTGCAATCAGATACATTTCTCAGAGTAGAAGACACATTCATATATATTTTGTAATATACTGTGATATAAATTTCTCCTAATGTTTCCTCTTCGTATGCAATGTTGCCAAATATAATACATTTATGTTGTTTTCATTTATATAGGTGCACTTTTCAATAATGTATGCATACAGTTTTCTAGAGTGACCCCCTTAAAAGAAATTAAAATACTGGTTTGCAATTACAACATTGAACCACAAAAATCCAATAAAAACAAACAAACAAACAACAAAAGTATAAATCCAGTTACAGTAGGAAGAATATAGAAGAAAAATGTTGGTCTCATGGCAATACTTACTCACAAATACCAAGGCAAATTGTTGTCTAAGTAAGGTCCAGGTATACTTTCCCCAGAAGGGGAGAATCAAATAAGAATATCCTAGGTTCAATCCA
Organism: Python bivittatus; assembly: GCF_059951505.1. NCBI lineage: Eukaryota > Metazoa > Chordata > Lepidosauria > Squamata > Pythonidae > Python > Python bivittatus. Next base: position 6,794,934 of record NW_028277113.1, read on the forward strand.
CACAATATTGGCCATACACATAGATAGGATCTCCCCAGCTGATCTTATCACATAGGTTGATTAAGTGTGAGTTAGTCCCAACATATTTAGAATTTTATGCAGTGTAAAAACATAGCAAAGTAGGCCTGGTAGCAAAAAACAAAAAAAACAAAAAAAACCCTGCATTTGGGGTTTCTTCAAGGATAAAATTACATAAATAAATGTGAAGAAAACAAATTTTTGTCCCTTCACTCACTGCAGAACACTACTTTATTTAACAAAGGAATCGCCCAGCTAAAGGTTGTTACTGGCTTGCTTTTTGAAGCTTTGCCACAACTCCTGTGCTCTCTTGGAGGCCCTGGAAGGTTAAAGGATCCTGAATTCAGCTTGAGGTACCTTTGAAGTAACTCAAAGGTTTTATATTAGGACTGTTGGAGATGATTCAGAGTAGATTACTGCCCCTCAAGCCATTTGCAATTTTGAGTTAGGGAAGGTCAAACCTGGCATGAGGAAAACAAGGCACATATCAAGCCATCTCAAATGTGTGAGGTTAAAAGTCAATCCCTCTGAGTGAACAACTAAACATTCTTCACATCCCTCATCTCTCCTCACCTTCAATTTCAGACCCTGCTTAACACCAACTCCTAGCTTTGTAATATTGGCCTCACATCTTTGCAAAACCTATTATTAATCAAAAGCATTTTCCTGTAGTCTGCAGGACACACAAAACCAACATCAAGCTGAAAAGAACTCTGTCATATTGAATGGTCATTAAATTGCCTCCTTGCTGCCTCTCTGGTTTCAGTTCATTTTTAAAAATGATGTATTTTTGGTAAGATGCAATGTAAGTACCTTAGACAAAGGACTACTAAAAGCTCTTTCACTGAATGAACCCTATGAGGCATCAGGTTATTTATTGTGATCAAAACCACTGTTGCTCTTTAACAATGCAGCTTTGTAGAACAATACTTTTGCTAAAATTTAGGAAAGAATTGAATTCTGGGAAGACTTCAAAAGCTACATCAGACAGAGGAACCCAAAGCCATACATAAATTCTATTAGTTAATACTCATATTTCAACAACATGACATCAAAGTTGGAAAGCAGATGAGTCCTATTATTACTTTAGTGATAGTTGCTCTGAAAAATGCTTTAAACATACATTTTAATGCTGCATCAGGTGATAGCCATGAACATGCCCTTGATCCCATGGAAATTATAATATTCAGGTCCAGCATACTAAAGGTGAGTGTCTCTCTCTCATTCTCTCTCTCTCCCCTCCTTTCTCTCTCTATATATACACACATACATACATACATACATACATACATACATCCTGTCTTCCTACACTAGTGAGTATCCTTCCTATTCCAGTGAGTATTCAAAGCAGATACCACAATTTTAAAAAATGATACAATCATTATCACTTTCAATCCAATCCATGTTCCAGCGGGTTGAGGAGCACATGATGACCAAAACAGCCTACTTCTTCCAGTAGCCACCCCATGCCTTTTTTTTTTTTCCCTTCCTAAAAACTCTAAATCTTGTGGGAACATTTTTCTTTATTTACCTGAAAACGTATATGACACACTCTCATGCCCTTTTATAAAAGAATTGCAATCACTAACTAGGCTGCATGGAAAAGACAGAAAACTAATGCAATGTAGAAAAGAACAGCTCTGCTGACTGTCTTCCATAATGGATTGGCAAAATCTGGAAAATCATACCCATCATCAGGCACATTGTAATTAATCAAGAAGGTGCTATTATTTGGCAAGCAAATTATCAAAGGAGGTTCTTGGGGTAAAAGTGAAACTAGATTAATTTGGTAACAGGGTTTTTAGACATTATGTTTCTCAACCCTTTACAATGTATGTTTAAATGAATTTGGAATACCTCTGATTTGTCTTACTTCAGATCTATTCAGATATTCAGAGTGGTATAATCATGGCCATGTCTCTATTTTTGCTTGTGGAGGGATGGACAGCCAACAAACCAAGGTCTATATGCAGCTCTTGAATCCTCTTTTTGGGGCCTGCAGAGTCTCATCTAGCTATGATTGCTGAAAATTGAAACTGCAGTTTTCTGCCATTTTAAGTTAGGAAAAAAGTTTAGAATTATTTCATAAGCCCTGCCATAGATATATCACAGATAAAAACAAAGAATCTCCTGCAAATCCTTCCTCAAGCTGAACCTCATATTTGTGCCCCTCTGCCCTTCAAAATGTTAATTACAACAAGGTCTAAAGCTTATACAGAATGTCAACCAAACACTATTTCCTCGTTACCTCCAAATTGTCATTTGGTCAAAGACCATTTCCTATCTGGAGATTATGATGAAATCTTTTCATCAGACTGGTGGAAGGGGGAATAAATACAATTTGATTTTTTTCTACTACATTGAATTGTATACAACTATCCAGTAGGGCTGTGCAGAGAACTGGATTTTAAGGCCAAAATATGATTTGGAACATATATTAACACCAAAGCACCATCAGCCAGGAACACCTTAAAGCAGCTGTGTCTTTTTCTGGGCTCATACAGCTTCACTTCACAGGTGTGCATGGTCATGGGAAAAGATATGTTTGGTTTAAAAAGTTCCCACAAAGTGCTATGTGGGCACCCATAGGTGTTCTGAGTCATCTTTTGCCTTTCGAATCAGGATTTCCACACAGTCCTGTTCATAATACAATACCCATGAAGTAAAACACTTGTGTGGGGGGGGGGGGGAATACAGAATAGGACAGGGAAGCATTTAGATAACTTGGGAATCAGAGGTTAGGTGTACCTTTAGCAGGACATTTTTTAAGGGAAAGAAACTGTCTTAAATCAGTTTGGACTATGGGTAAAGGTAAAAAGTGAGAAAGAACAATTTCTCTTGAGGAATTAAATGGATTCTGGAATTACATTGTTTAATTCCTGCCAGACATGGAGCAAGGCTTAGATGTTGCTGAAGTCTCTCATGCACTTGATAAGATATGGTCAGATAAGAATTTTTACTGCAAACTAGAAGCCCTGTTAAGCAGTTAATTGCCCTGTGTCAGCACAGTTCACTCTTACAGCCGCTGCTGCTTAAACCATTGTCTATCCTCCTCCTCTGTATTTCATCTGATGCTTTGCCCTATACTTCATGACCTTGAAGCTGAGCTGTTGTTGGTTATTGACACAGCTGACATCTCTGCCTTTAGTACTGCGGGCTCTGAGAATAACCACAGGATCTCGAAAAGAGGATATGCAATATTTTCTTTGGTTTAACAAACAGAAAATGGAATGAACTCTCATCATCCATAGCATTTATTTTATTACTTGCATGTTTATTAATTGCACAGGCTTCTATGTTAGTCCAATCTATCAGCTCTGAGCTTATGAACCTCAATTCAGTAATGAAAGATAAAAGCATACAATAAGCCCCCCCCCCCCACACACACACACACACCTCTCTTCCCCATGACACCATTTCAGGAGAGTGGTCAATCATCCATTCTTTCTCCATAAAGAATGCCAGGTCTGCACAGCCAACTGAAATATTAATAGGGACCATCCTTATCTCTGGGTGTATGTTAGAGAGGAAAGGACCCATCACTGAAAAGTCTCAGCCCCTGAGTGCCTGATGTTGGCATTCCCTTGGTCTATATATACACAAGAAGTCCTTCCTCTTTCATCTAACTTTTGACACCCCCTCTTTTTTTAAAGAAAGGAAATCAGATTTTAATAATGGATAGTTTCATATCAGAAATAAAGCTTTTAATGAAGAGGACTGATATGTGCTTTTAATACAGCTACAATGTTTTAATAAGCAGAAGGTGGAATCACAGAATCACAGAATCACAGAATCACAGAATCACAGAATCATAGAATCATAGGGTTGGAAGAGACTTGGAGGTCTTCTAGTCCAACCCCAAGCTGATAAAAGAGCAACTCAAGAATGACCATTATCCCCTCACTTCTAAGAGTGAAGCAAAGTGGTAAAAAACATGGCAGAGTTTCCAGTGTTTGTAACACTGCTAATTTCAAAGAAAATTCTTCATTGTCTTTTCATTCTTTCAAAAAATGTCACATATCCATCCACCTACCACACAGAGATTTAATAACTTTTTTCTCCACACAGCTCATAAGAAAATTTCCTTCACTTCTATTTCAAATACATAAGTGAATTATATTGACCCTGTCATAAAGGCTGGGGGTCTTTGGGATTTGTCAAATTGTTTAATTTTGTTTCATCATTGATTTGCAAATGGAGATTATGAGAAATTTATACTTCTTTTTTCTGTGTTAGGATTTCACTCTGGAACTTTTCAACTTCCTCTTCCTCCTCCTCCTTTTTTCCTTATTCTTCAGATGAGAAACCTCAAATTTGCTTTAGATCATTTGAGAAATAACTCAGTCTGTAAATCTCTCAGTATCTTCCAGTGGTAAACATGCTGGAAATAACCTGCATTTTTTTCCTGCCCAAATCCTACAGAAGCCTTTACTTTATATTATGTGACAACGTATCATATAGAATTTAGATTGACGAGATTAAAAAAAAAGTTATTTTGTTCCAGATTCAGATACATTAGCATACACTTTATAATGTGAATTCATGTTCAATTGTAATAAATCTCTGTGATTCTAAACAAAGTGATGAGGTGAGAATATTTATAAAAGGTCTCTACTTGTACTATTGTTAAACTTAATAAAACTGTCATGTATAATATTTGTTACTTTGAAGACTAAATTATAAAATTTGACAGCTTATTCATTTACAACTTTTGTGTTAACAAACAGTGGATGTACTGTAGATGGAATACACAGAGTATAGTTAGAGAAATGGTAATACATGTTGTACAATGGTGGATTTATATATAAATCAGTTTGTGGTAGAGATGGCAGAAACCTTTAAGTAGGTATCCTGGGCTCCTAAGTAGTTCTTGTAGATCTCTCTTTCTTCTATCAGATCATACTCTCAGCACATGGAGAAGAAACTCCATTGTCAAAGACTACTTTGTAATAATGGTACAAAATTTGGTTGTTATCAATGTTCTTCCATTGTTATCTGTAGTGATGTAGGAAAAATCATGCTAGGTTATGTTGAAGGGAATCAGAGGAGGCTTTGGATCCATTGAATGACACCATTCATTCCTTTGGCAATCCCTCCAGAAAAGATAAAAACATGTTTATTTTCTCTCCAACTGAATGCAGTGGGAGGAAATAATAAGGGAAAAAATCAAGATAAAGAAAACTGCCTAGACTTATTGGATTATGTGGTATATAAAGATAGCAATAAATCAAGCAATTGATTAATTAATTATACACTTACCTTCTGCCCTGACTGGGGTCAATTTAGAACAGAAAGTGATAGCTCTTCTGCCATAGAGGAATACTATTAGCAATTATTACCAATTAGGTCAGGATTCAGACACTACATGAAGCCATGATTTTTACCAGCTTTTTAGGAACATTAGTAGCTAGATTAACATATTATATGAAGCCAAAATCAGACAAACTACTTTATGACTTTGTGTGATGTGTGTTCCCAATGTATGTGTACAATCCCCTCACCATTTTTTACAATGAGTGTAAAAGTCACTTGAAGATTAATAATGAAGGCAACTGATCTCTGTCTTGCCTTTTCTTCAGAAATAAAGTATTATACAGCTTCCTGTTGATGAATGTGCTAAATCTTTCACAGCCTTGCTATAATCATTTTTAGCATTTCTATCACTCTTTCAGACAAATGGGGTCCATTATGAAAAAAACATATGGAAAGTAGGTGTATGAAAGAATTCTGAAAATTCTTCAGATTAATGCAAAATCTTAGTTCAATTTAAGCGAGCTCATAATTCCTTATAAAATAAATTACTGTATAGTGATATTATACAGATACAGTTCTCAGGAACATTTGGGTTTAAATTAGAGATATTGGCTATTTTATTCAACCCATATTTTTTATCAAATCAAGTTCACACTTCCTGGATGACTACATGAATTGCAATGCAGTTGGTTTTTGAGTTCTACATGTTTCCAAATTTTGCAATCCAATTCCTGTTTGAACAACTCTGTAGCACCCCATCCCACCACAAGTCTAATAGTGGAAATTCTGTGCATTAAGGAAAGCTATGTACAGACAGAAGCAAGAAGGTTTTATCTTTATTTTTTTTTTAAAGCAGACATTGCAGAACTTTGTAAATGGAACTGTTGATTTAGTATCATTGACAGCATTTGAGAGGTAAATCTGTCCGTATGGTCAGACCTATACTTCTCTATGCGAACCACTCTGAGCTCTGAGGTTCCCTAACTGATGTGCATTCTCTGTTGATCAGACTGACTTCACAAGGATACTGTCAGAATGAAGCAGAGGCAGATAATCTGGGATACCAGGTCCTTGCAAGGAAATTAAGTGCTGAGGATGCTGATGTACTATTGAATGTTACTCCAGAAGTTTGGAAGTGTTCTGTATATTAAGAACTTTGGCTATAGAGCCAGCTTGGTGTAGTGGTGAAGGTGCTGGCCTAGAATCCAGGAGACGATGAGTTCTAGGCCTGCCTTAAGCATGAAAACTGGCTGGGTGACTTTGGGCCAGGCACTCTCTCTCAGCCCAACATACCTCACAGGGGTGTTGTTATGGAGAAAATAGGAGGCAGGAGTATTAGGTATGTTCACTGCCTTGAGTTATATATAAAAAAGGTGGGATCAAAATATAGCAGCCACAACAATAATAATAAAAATCGGGTCTGGGCTGCTGTTGCTGCTTATGCAGAAAATACAGAGAAAGAAAGCCTGTGTCATGGAAAGATGTAGTTGTACCAGATTCTGGAAGTTGACTCAATAAAATGTTTCGGCTTTTTTTTTTTTTAATCAAATCAGTATTTCATTATTTTTTGCTTAAGCTTTTAACCATTTTTAAAAAAAAAGTTATGCCAGAATAAAGATAGAAAAAACAAAGAAAAACTGACAATTAATTAAGCATGAGTAATTTTGGCTTTATGTTAATGGGGAGGGAAAATTGGACAGTATGATTCTGTATGGTCCGTGTTTACCTCTGCTTAAATGTTAGAAAGTCATAAATGTTTACCTCCAGGTTTTACTGCTTAAAAATTATTTGCAATGATTTGTATAAACAAAATATAATACTATTATTCCGATAGCATAGAAAAATATTGATTTTTCTTTTTTTCTTTTCTTTTTACTTTCTTTTTGTTATTGTTTCTTTCTCTTTTACTTTGTATTTTTTAATTTTTAAGACAGTATGTACAGTAAGTAAATGAAGGAATACTTTCCTGACCTCTTTAGAGGAAGGGAGGAGAATTAAAAATAACCCCTATGAAACACTTTTACCCCTTGAAATGTGTGGTGTAGCATATGTATAGAGGCAAATTATATGTATATAAAAACAAGGAAAAACCAACAAGGGAACTGCTAAACTTAATGTTTCAAATATGTCAAATAGATGACAGCTGTATTTGTAATTTTTTTAATTAAATCAAGGTTAAATTAATTAAATCAAATTAAATTATGCAATATTTATTATCTATATAAATTCTAAATGAGAAACAGATAAAACATAGCAAATTGAATTGTACCAAATATGGGTACAAGGTGAATGAATCAATCAGTAAAACAATACTTATTGCTGAGTTAAAGAAAAATACAGGCCTAAAAATATAGGAGGAGTTTCATGTTTTTCTTTAAAAGCCCACTGAATTTTTCTGAAATGTTAAGGTCTTCCCTGATATTTGGCAGCAGCAGCAGCAGCAGTGCACAACTTTTTCTTTTAAAAAAGAAACCTGCATTTGTCATTGCTTATTTGAATGGTTGACAGCCCTGAAGCTCTGTCTGATCAGCCAAAATCTCTTAACACCATTTTTTCCCCACTTGAGAATGACCTTGGAATGATGACCCCTGTTTCCTGCACATTACTGATGTTACTCAAAGTGCCAGTGTTTCAGGAGAGGAAAACCCGCACACAAATACCACCTACATGTTGCCATTGTCATGAGCCAGGTCCTTGCATTATAACAGCTTCTTTCCTGCAAACATTCACACTGAATGCACAAAAGCCTACAGGGAAGCCAATATTATCAGAGCATTCATGGGTTCTGCAGGAAAGCTAACATTAGAAGAATACTCCTGTGGTGAACATTTCATATTCATCATGCTTGCATAGGTTTAGAGTAGCATTCTAATGGGGTTTCTGGGAAGAACAAGGCCCATATAAAGTGTAATAAGAAGACTACATTAGCATAAAGACTGTGAGCTTTGTGTCACTTTCTACCTGCTGTGGTCTTATTATAACGTCCGTTGATGGGAATTATAGTGAGTGTGACTGGATGTTCTGCAAGCTAGTCTTGGGGCGGGGGGAGAGGTGCAACATAAAATAGACGTGCAAGCAAACAAAAGTTCCAAAGGCTGATAGCCCCCCAAAATCATGTTTATATAATTGATTGGCTAAATAGAACAAATGTGAAGGGTTTAGAAAAGGAAATAAATTGCCTGTTCTGAGGAAATGCAGCTAGAGTTAAGAGTGGTTGAGCAGATAGGGTTAGAGGACTGGTTCTCCCGAATCATCTATCTCCTGGGAATCTGCAGAATTTTTGTCCATTTTGGAATACGTTCCCTGCCATTTTTTTGCTAGCTAGAAATCCTGCTAATTACAGAGTAGAGAAACATTTTCCACCTTACGGAGTTACCTATCTGAAATCTGTAGCAAATATTCTTCATTAATAAAGCAATCTGATAATCTTCCTATGGCTGGGATGGGGATAGTATCTTCCATAAACTAAGCAGCAAGAATGCCAGGATCATTTAGGAAAGTTAGTATGACATGTAGCTTTCACATTTTAGATTTTTTTTTAATAAAGTTAATCTGCATAATTAAGTCTATTTTCTTTGCAAATAAGCTTTTGTTTCAGGCACGTTAACCACAGCATGATGGCTTGCAAAGACATCAAAGTCTGAAGCTAGAACAAGGTCCCCTTTCTTAAAGACATGTAGCCCTCAATCCCACACTTATGAACACTGGAATTCACTTGTATATAATGAATAAAGTCATAGTGGAAAATCTATTGAAATCCATTTAATCAATCATGTCTTTGATTTAACATCTGTCTAAAACCTAACTTCAGAATTAAATCATTTATCATAAAGTTGCATAAAATCCCATGTAATTTATGGTATTGATTAAACATTAATTCAAAATTCATACAAAGAAAGTTATTGGCTGGCCCTATTTGATTACCGATTTATTGGGTTGGTTAAAGTCACTTAAAAAAAAGTTAAAACATTTAAAGGTATGACTCTTTAACATTTGGCCATGCTTCATGTATGGTTAGCCCTTCAGAGAGTAATGTCTGACTTTTAGAAATTTAGATGCATATACATACCCTTTCTTCATCAACTGTCTCTTTTCAGACCTTCTGTCCACATAGTAGTATTAATGCAGTATCCAAGTAAACCATGGATGGGGAATTCACATGTCTGTGCTAAATATTAAAAATGGCTCTCCATCATATTTTTTCATAGGAAATGGACAAACTCTATCCAAATGTAAACATTTCAAGGCAGACCAGAGCTGCAAAATAGCTTTTGAAAATAGTAACCATCTAATACTGTTTATCTCATATCCCTTCAGTCCTAGCTGGCAATGGTAAGAAAGTACAGTATAAAATGAATGTAATATGTGGCAGAACATAAAAACTTTTATGATTACAAATATCAGTATGTTAGTAGTTTAAGATTTTATTGTTAATATTTTACTGGTTTTTTTTAATCAGTTCAGTGTATATCTGCAGCACAGTCAATTTTTTTGGGGGGGGGACATTTTTTGGGGACAAAATCACAGTGTTGAGCATTTTTCTTTTCTTAACTTTCAGTCAAGGGGTCAGCAGTAAAACACTACAAACCATCTTCTTTTTTATTATTCTTTGAGCATTTACTTACAGTTTCATTCCTGAATGTCAGAAATAATGAAATATAGAAAGTTTGTTTTTATTTTGAAAAAAGAGATCAATTCGTTATATCCAACATGGTTTTGCAGAAATATTTTCTAGAAAAGTGGAGCATTTTCACAACTCTCTTTTTCCTATTGCAGCCTTAGGTATTTCAGTACATTCCAGATGGCCACTCTCAGGCACAAATTTAGTAGGCCATGGAGAGAGTGTAGCGGGTAGGGAGAATGGAGAGATATGAGGAGCTCATCTAATGCATGAGAAGGTGTCTTCTTTTAGTGCAAAGCTGCCACTACATCCTTTGGAAGGTGAACCCAACAGTGTTTTATTAATAATTGTGTGTCTACACATTGAATTTGTTGTACAAAATATGCTCAGTATTCCTTGAGAGACAGCTTCAGATACAATGTTGCTCTGATGCCTAATAAATGAAAAATAACAATTAATAACAATTATGGCTGTAAATGGTGGGAAAAAGGTTTCTAATTATCCAATTATCTGATTTATACAATGATTTAGGTAATTAGACAGCTCAGTTCTAAAGTTTGCACCTGTAATTAATTATGTGTGCAAAAATGTTAATAATTTAATGCAATACAGGTAAGTTAGCATTTATTTATTTATCATTAGTGCATGGATAATCTTTGTTGAGAACCGTGTATTCCCCCCTTCTGTTTTATAGCCAAATTATCTGAATTTATGTTATGGAGCTGTAGCAAGTCTCTCCTTTTGATATGTTCATTGTTTAAAGTGTAACACATCTGGCAATGGAATTCTTCATTAACATGTGGATTGTTCTACCTATATTTGCACTATAAATATTTATGATTTAACACTAGAAAGAAAGGTTAATGGATCAGTTCCATGGAAAATAATGCTGGATACATAAACTCCGGGAGAATGTTAGTATTTCAAGTATATATGCAAGGAGTCTGGTAGCACCTTTCCCAACTAACACATTTTATTGAAAGACATAAGCTTCCATGAGGTGTAGCTCATTTTTCAAATGCGTGGACTGGTTAAACTGATGTAGGATTTAAAAAGGGGACCAGGCAAGGAAGAGATGATGATTATACAGATGCAGGCTACATGTGAGAAAGATTAAGAAGTACCTCATCAATTAGCCATTGTAATGCCTTAAAAACCCATTGTCTTTGGTAAGACCTTCTGAGAAAGCCTAATCTTGTCATGTTAGTTCAGCAGACTCTCTAAAGTTGGTGTAATTCTGTTGTTCTGAAACAGCCACTTTGAAATATGGAAACAGCATAAAATGGTCTGATATTACTTAGTCCTTATTCTAAGTCCTGATGTGAAACTGGGGTCCATTAATTCTTATGCACAAAGTCTGACCATGTATTTGGCTAAGTTGCTAGATCCTTTGTTCACATACTGCTGCTTTGATCACATTACATTAATTCATGAAAGTAAATGCACAAAGATAACTATGGTCCTGTAAGAAATCTAGACCCCTGCAGACCAACTAATGACTTTTATTTGAGGTGTGGTGTGTGGTGGGTAGATGTAAACCTCTTCCAATGAGAAGCAGAGGATGAGATTTGGAAGGGTTTCTGTCCTGGGGAGTCTTCAGAAAAGCAAGGTGGTTAAGATACAATCTTGAATTGGAAAGATAAAATTAGTAGGGTTAGTACATATCATTGTGTAGACATTTCAGGAGGTTTGACATAGCACTACACATTCCAAAACTTCTTGAGCCTTATAACCCTGGTTAAAATAGGAAAACTGAAGCATTTTGTTGAACTGCTTGGTCTTGGGGAAGGAGAATTTCCTGTTCTGTCCATTCAGATCGGGAGGGAGATTCCAAAATAGGTGATGGCAACATAATTACCTGTCCAGGTGAACTCTTTTATCTAGGGGAACAGCACAGTCAGACAACCCAGAAGTAAAGTACAGCGCACATGGGGGGCGGGGGGTAGTGAGAAAGGAAGGTATTTGACTGGGTTGGGTAGAGCTGGTAATAAAGACATCTCACTCTTCCTGCTACAGATCCCTGAAAAGAATATAACACATTCTAACAGAATATTATATTCCAACCGAAATATATGTATCTTCTGAAGAAGCTCTGTAGCTCTTGCCTGCTAAAATTCGAAATACTGTTATGTATGAGATTTTTCTCTCTTCTGTAATAGATACCATCATCCTATATGAGCAGTCTGTTGCCTATTGCATTTCTGAGAATGCATTGTAATTGCCAAATGTTTAAGCTAAAATGCTTCTGAAACACTGTCATGTACAGTAGGTGTTATATCTAGATACAGTATATGTCTTTTTCCCTTACTTGCTGTTTCCTTATATTGATAATATCCAATGGTTAAAAGATTAGAATCTCCTGTTATATGAAGTCTTAGTCACATTTTAAAAAAGGATGGGAACTGATTTTTTTTTTCCACAAGTAACTCATATTTTGACTAAAGACAAACTTCATTTTCAGAAAGCTTGGATGGGAAAGGTTTATGTAAGTGGCAATTCTGAAGGGTTTTAATTTGTAGATTTCTACATTGGTTGTTGAAGAAGAAATATCAGAGGGAGGAGGTCATTTCTTATTGCCAGATTGGGTGATGAAAATTTAGCACTCCTAAACATCCAACCATAGAACAAACACATTTTCAACATTTGTATACAAATTCAGTGGAATATATTACTAGTTGGAGGTAATATAAATAAAATTTGTATCCCTTTTTAGGTCATAAAATTCCACCATACAAAGTATCCTTTCAGAGTCATCACATTTCACTAGATTATATATCTAATTTAATGGTTATTTGGCATTCTGTTAATCCTTCCCAAAAGGAGTATACTTTCCCTTCCTATGCACATAGAAATTCCTTTTACCTAGATTATTTCTTGAATTCTCATTTTTTGATATCTAAAGTTAAACCATGTGATACAGCTGCTATTACAGCTTCAAACCATGCTTCTGTGAAGCCTACTGTTCTATCTGATAAAAATGTGCGTTATTCTTTAAGTAGTCTCTGAATGTACTGTATCTTTGCTAAGCGATAAAGATTTTGTTAAATAGAACAGAAAAATGGTGAAGGTTTGCATTAACAGGGACTCAATTATATTACTGCGTTTGGTATCAGACAACACTGAAGCATTTATTTGAGATCTCATGATTGGAAATGTTTCATACAAAAAGAAGTAACAATTGACTAAAGTTACATTTTTAGAGAAGAAAATTATGGAATTATTATGACTTTATGTCTCCCATTCATATTCAAATGTATATGGATTTTTTGGTCATTGATAAATACAAATTCTAAGAAGTTTTATACACCTAAAAAGTATTCTACTGCATTGCTCAAGCTGATGTAAGAGGGAGAAAAGTCTAGCAAATAATTGGTTTCAAGATTTAAACAAGTGAAGTAATATATCATACCACTTATTTGAAAAATAAATATAAATATATTTATAAATATATAAATATAAATGGGCAGGTTTACAGATTTCAGACATAAAATTTCAGACATTTCATCCATTCTAAATTATATAATGCTATTTTTTGTCAATAGAATATGAGAGTAACTCCTTTTTGTAAAGGAATTCCTTTTTATAAAGGTCAAGGGGGGGTCAAGGGGTCCACAATGGTGTATGTGACCATGTGATTGAATCCCCACTCCTGTGTATATGCATCAACATTATATGCATGTACAATGAGGTGGAGCTTTGATCTGCAGTCATGCCTGCCATTCTTGAGTCCTTGTCCCTCCCCCCACCAATTATCCTTCAGGGGTTCTGACTATCTGAGGGAACACTAATCTCCAGTTGTCTCTGCCAATCTGATTTGGTCCAGCAGGTTGGGTGTGCTCTGGAACATGTCAATTAAAGAACATCATCTTATGGGACCCAGAAGCTCGCCTACACTGTGGCAGTTCCTGCCCTCTGGAATAGTTCTCCAGATTGCAAACCAGTTCTGAATGAGAGAGTCTGACCCCAATGATAGCATATCCCTCTCAGCTTATCTCTGAACTCACTCCACCTTGCTGGGATTTGCCTGAAGTATGTTCTTCCTCATCCAAGCACTAGCAGCCTCAAGGCATTGTTAGTTGATGGATGACTTTCCCCACTGGGTTCATGTAGATGTTAACATAGGAAGGAAGGAAGAGTTGTAGCACTCCACAACAGAGGGCCTTAGAACTTGATTTCTTAGTTCTTGATTTCTAAGTTCACAACACCACTGACAGTAACTGGCCTTGGGGGAAGAAGAACTACTTTAAAACAGTGCCTCTCACCCCCAGTCCCTGGAGACAGTGAGGGGAGTGGAGATTTAATGCTACAGGAGGACATATATGGAAAATATTGGATTACACATAAAATTTGCATGTTTATCAAGAACACATTCATGTTATAATCCCAGTTTAATAACGGACGTAGACACAGACATAAAAGCAGTATTTTTTTTTAAATCCGTTCAATCATGTCCGATTCTCGGAGACTGCCTGGACAAGTCCCTGAAGTTTTCTTGACAAGGTTTTTCAGAAGTGGTTTGCCACTGCCTCCTTCCTAGGGCTGAGAGAAAGTGACTGGCCCAAGGTCACCCATCTGGCTTTGTGCCTAGGTAGGACTAGAAGTCACGGACTCCTGGTTTCTAGCCTGATGCCTTAATCACTACCCCAGACTGGCTCTCAAAAGCGAGATAAAAATATAATAACCTTAACAACAGCAACAACTTTAATTAACTCAGCTGTAAAAAATATTCTTACAAATTCCAAACATTTGTGGAATTAAAACATGACTTTGATTTACCCCACAAATATGGCAACATATTCAACTTAAGCACCTGCTATGTAGCATATTTGTTGCAGGCACAATTGTTGCTTCTGAAGCTTCACAATGATAGTAGTTATTTATGCATTAACAATGAGCCTGGATGACCTGTCCTAGTAAAGCAGTGGAGGAATTAAATTAGCTTCCTTAAAACAAGGTTAATACCACAGCAGCTTCAGCAAAGGAAGAAAAGAAAATAATGCATGTATGTATACTGGATGCCTAAGAGTATATTTAATGAGGGTTGATTACAATCATCCTGATACCGAGGATGTCTCTCAAAAGTTGGATTATTAACCCATATGGTTTGGTTATGTAGTATTACTGTCGGCCTTAGGCTGTCATCAACAGCATTGTTAATATGACCCCATTTGTTAATATTGCATACAGTATTTTCTTCTTGGCTATAGCCTCAGAGTCCTGAATCTATCAAGAAATTAAGAACTCTGGATTTGGAGAAATAGAGGTGGCCTCAAAGAATTACAGAGAACTGGAAAGAGAAGATGAATTGTCAATATGTGCTATTTGTCAACATTTTTCGACAGTGGGGCAAAGACAACTTTCAAACACTATGGCCATATTGGAGTTATTTAGAACATAACTTCTAGACCTTTCTTTTTTCTTTATCTTTTCTTTGCCACTATAAGTTTATCAATTTTGTGGCTGCACTGATCCTCTCATACTGTTGCATCCATTTGTATTTTTTAATTAGCTACTGTAAGAAAATTCTATATTAAAAACAAACAAACAAAAGGTTAAACAGCAAGTAAGTGAGAAGAAAAAGACCTGTATCAAGCCCTATGGGGGTCTCTTCCCATTCCTTCAGCTCCTAAGGCAGATCTTTTTCAGTGTGAGATTCAGTGAAAATTAAGCAGTGCAATTCACAAGTTCTGTTGTGCTTGTTCCAATATGCATGAAGTAATAAGTATATTGATAAAAGTATACGTTAAATGTTGTGACTTAAACTTCCAGCATTAAATCCTCAACTTGGCCATGTTAACCTACTTTTTTTTTTACTCCTTTTGCTTGTTTGCTTGTTTGCTCTCCCCCCCCCCCGCTTTAAGTAAATAATGAAAAAAGAAACAGGGTTTTTTGTTTTTTGAAGCAACATTAATTTGATAGCTTTTTCTTAGAATTATGGAATTAGTGATAATTATACGTAATGCAAATTTACAAATAATTTGGTAAAGTAGTTGATACAGCATGCTGTAAAAATCAGACATCCAATATTACTTTAAATTAGTTTAGATATGAAAGCTATCATTTCAAATGAATGCTGGTAAGGATTACGAATAAAAGGGAATTTATGGAAGTGAAGTAGAATGCTGGGAGGAAGTCATGAGGACTTATTATTGCCAAAATGATTAGATCATGTTATGTTTAATTTCTCTATTAATGACCAAGATGAAGGCTTTCATATCACACTCATTATTTTATCTGTCCTCATTGAAATGGTAGAAATTAGGAATGCCAATTCTTATGTGAGAAAACTAATAACAAGCCTACACATATGCAATAGATATAAGTAGAATTTGCAGCAAAGTTCAACAACAGAGAGTAATGGTATTTAGGGCTGCAGCAATGTCAATGCATTGCCTTCTCTCATACTAGTTCTTGGTTGGTTTGCGAAAGGGTTATTCCTCTCATATAATGGATACATTTATGTATTTGCTTATTTTATTTCAATATGAGTTGTCTGACTCTCACAAAAGCAGCAAGATACAGAAAATGAAACCAAACAAGTACAAAATTAGCTACAAACTACATAGACATACATAAACCTGTCACACACAAACTTCAGGCTGCAGCATTCTCTTGAGTCTGTATTATCCCATATTTCTCCCTTGTGGGTGGTGGGGGTTAGTTATCTTTTGATTATATAAATAATGGAAGTCACATCCTGAACAAGTGGAGATCGGTTATCACTTTTATTTGTCAGCACAAGGGCAGGTGTTCAATCCTTCCCAGTAGGAAGCCTATAATTTTGAAGCATGTTGGAGAGCACAACATGAGAAGGATATATGCATTCCTAGTCTTCATTAGTTGGGAGATATGAAATGGAATGGGTTGCCTCAAAAGGTCAAAATCTTCAAGTATCCCTACGTAGAAGAAGATGCATCCATTTGGGACATTATATTTGACAAACAAACTATCCCAACTTTATAATAACTACTGAAATAAGCTATCAACAAAGGGATGCAGGTTTTTTTTAAGGATCTTGTTCTCTTTCCAACTCTCCACTGTTACTTAAAGAGTTACAGCAGAGAGAGAGAGAAGCTGAGGACATGAAGCTTTGATATTTTACTGTTGGGAAACATAATAGCTAGATGTACAAATTTCTCCATCAATCATTCTTTTAGTCAGCAGTATTGTATTTCCCTGCCTAGCTAAGAACCTGTTTTTGACATTATCATTCCATTCATATTTTATACTTCTTTTGAAAGTTGGGATAGAAAAGGTGGTGATACAGAAAACGAATATAATGCATGTTTTACATTTCTCTCTGACAGCTTTTAAGTAAACAAAATAAAGGAAAAGACAACCTTTGCTCCCAAACTTGACTTGCAGAGGATTTCTCTCCAATGGAAGTCTTTCAAACAGATATAACTTAATTAATCACTGTGGTACAAAATGGCCAAAAATGCCTCAACATCCTTTAGCTTTGCCTCAGACTTCAAGGCATCAGAACATGGTAGGGTGCAGGACAGTATGAATTAAAGCATTTTTAATTCTGTATCAACCTGAAGCAGGGATCACCAAATATATTACTGCTGAAATCCATTTCAAGTGGTTTGAGGTCCATCATTATAAATGCACGTACTGGGAACCGCTGAATCTGTCAATGCCTTGAGTATATCACAATTAGATTAAAATAATGGGCTTTACATGGAATTAGCTGAAATCACCTGGTTCCAAATGTATCAACGAAGCTGCCAATAGATGTATAAAATGGAGGCCCCACTATGTTTCTGTTGAAAGCCCTACAGTGGATGTCCATTACTTCCTGATGCAACTTGGCACTCCCTTCAAAATGTGAGTTTTCTCATAATCATCCCTTTGGTTTTGTGAGTTTCCCTATTCTTTATATGATAAAGTAGAGGGAGAGAATGAGAGACCTGAAAGAAAATTATAAACATATTAATAATTTAACACACACACAACACACATACACACTATACACAGAGAGGGAGAGGGAGAGGGAGAGAGCTTCTTTGTGTTGCATTTTGTGTTTTATTTTGTTAGCCAGATTCACATCCCATAGGTACAAACAATTATATTAAGAGAGATGTTGGTTTTTCAAAAGGAAAAGTTTCAAGTTTTTTCCCCATTAAGTTTTGTTTGTGCAAAAATAAATCTATTTTTTGATCTCTAGACAACACTTGGGGATGTTTACTGCTGTCTTAAAACACACAGCACCTGGAGAGTCTTAGTACTTGTACAGTTATTTTAACAGATGTTATAAAAAGAACAAAATGAACCATCTCAGCCAAACTAACTTTTATTTTTTTCTATTTTGTAATCTCGCCGGTGGATTTTTTTTTGTTTTTTGTTTTAATGGTACCTTTTCTTCTGTGCTTTTGATATGAAAAAAGATCTCTATGATGTAAACTCCTTCAACAATAAGGCAACAGATGCTAAAAAAAGAAAAAAAGAATAACAAGCACAGATGATAGTTGTAGGGTTTTGTGTTATTGTTGTTATTGGTTAAGAATGCTTGTGATTTTTTTTATTTATTTATGGTTGCTCATTTATCTTGAGCTGCATGTTTGTGTTGTATTTCCTGCAGACATTCTGAGTTTAGTTCTTCTAGAAGTTTCAGTAAAGCAAGTGGTTAAAAAGCCAATTCTTGCCTCTAGTGTCTTTTGTCTAATGAGTAAAACGTTCAATAGCCCTACCAACAACCTATGCCCATTTTTTATGCTATTTTTTTTTCCTGCTCCCAGTACAGCTTTCCTTTATTTAATCCTCCGTATAGGAAGTAAAGATTTCAAGCTAACTCCATTATTTACCACTGCAGGGTAGAGTTATGTTAATATAATATATATTTAGAAATTTTTATATCTGATTTTCTGGAACTGATTTCTTGAGTATGCTCAAATGAACTTTCATTACTATATCTGAAATCAATCTACTGACAAACTCTGAGGATAGTGAGACCACTAGCCTTGGTTGTCTCTGAACAATACACTTGAGAAAATGACCTATGATAAATGGTAAATTAACGAAGAACTTATTTCCTCCACTGAAAGGATATGATTAATGCATATTTTTATAGACTCTATTCAGCAGATAGTAAAGATGTAAGAGCCCTGAACAGACAAAAGGCCTAAATAGCTCAGGTTGTCCACAGTGACTCACCACATACAGTACGTACTTCTGGGAAGCAATAAACTATTATTTTCATAATAAACTTTTCTTACTGTTATTTTCCACAAGGGCTATTCAGATGGAATGTATCTCTGAAAATACACTACAAAGAACACATATTTATATAAAATCCATCAAGTTGAGCTCAAATCCATGTCATTTTTTGAGCAACAACATGGCACTAATAACGTCTGGCTCTGTTTAGCATTTCAGGATCAGCCATCAGCTAAGTGGTGACTGCTAAAATTATGACTAGCAGCCATTCAGAAAGCTGTCCTTCAAAAAGAAGATGCTGGTTGGCCTGGTACTATATCCTGTGGTAGTACTTTCTCTAGTTTACGTTAATGCTATAGTATGAAGAATTGCTTATTTTATTAGCTCTGAGTTTCACATTTTTCTGAATTTCACATTTTTCAAGTAATTGGTTGCAATTATTTCTATTATGTTTTAATAACAAGGGAGGATTTTTTTCTAATTAAGTCAGCACATAACATTCCTTTCCTATTATACTTATGTTGTTCTCCTAATGATGACTATCTTGGTCTTTGTGAGTATCTGAGGTAAAACACGATCAAATCTTTCTACAGCAGAAAAAGACCAGTACACATTCTGACCTGTTAAACAACATTCAACCCAACAACTACACACAGCAACTAAGCAAGAAAGTTTGCTCATTGGCTATTATCAAGAACTTCTGAGGTCAGTAAGTACCTAAAAATGATTATCAAATACCTTTGAGGTTAGCAAGTTCTTGAGTGTCCATTGTGGTTGATGCTAGTCTTCAATAATCTGCTCTTTATTTTATTTTGTTCCTGTTCAAAATTTCCACCTCAAACAGCAAAATGTATTTATATGTTTGTTTATAAAGCTTATACGGCTGTCTATCTTATATACAATAATCCTGGGACACTCATAGCAGGTCAACAAAACAAAACAAAACAAAACAAAAAGATAAAACAACATACACAACATCAAGGGACAGCTATGGAGAAGGCACGCTTCCTAGGTCCTTCAGATGACAACATTTAAGGGAAGGGACCTGGAGCATGCCCACCCTATCAAATCTGGCAGGATAGCTAAATACTTGCATGGAGAGGTGGTCCTGCAAATAACCTGGCCTCATGCCATTCAGGGCTTTAGAGATGATAACCAACACTTTGAATTATACCTAGAAAAAACTGGGAGCCAGAGCAGCTCGTATAGTAGTAATATGGGCAACCACAGGATGCTCAGAACTGCATGCACTACTGCATTTTGGACCAGTTGTAGCTTCTGGATGGCCTTCAAGGTCAGCCCCATATAGAGCACATCACAATAGTAATAATAGTCCATTAAAATGATATGCTGCCCAGAAGTAGTCTACCTGGGAAATGACAAGGTTGAGTGATTGTGAGCAAGGCCTTCTGGTCAGGAATTTTTTGGAACAGCTTGAAAATGGGGGGTATCTAAAATTATTGGAAGGCCAGAATATGTGGTTAATGACAGAATCCAAATCCAAATATAGAATACATTGTCTAAATACACAATGGTGGGGGTGGGAAGAGAAAGTTCAGAAGGATGGTGTTTAATGTAGATTTGTATTGTTATTGGTTGAGTAAACATGCCTGTGAACTTGTACTGTTGCTCTATTACCTTAGGCTGCATGGAAGTATTATAATTCTTATAAAATTAGAGCAGTTCATTCTGAAAGTTTCAGCAAAGCAAACAGCAGAAAAACTTAGTTCTTTTGTTTTTAGTTCTTTTGTGTTTAGTCACAGCATCGTTAGAGGGAGCTTCTGGAACCCTATCTGGCACAAAGAAAGTGGCACAACACAGAGTGGGGTTTAAGACCGATTGCACCATTCTGTATAAAAGGTGAATGTGTCATTTTGACATATCAGACAGAACATAGCTATCATTACTCTTGATAAATACAGAAAGGTTAAGTGGAAGTCTGATAAGGCTTGATGTATATTTATCTACTAATTCTGCTTCACTAATGCATGAACAAATTTGCCTTTCTATATAGATACCTAAATGTCCCTCCCTCCCTCTTTCTCTCCCTCTTTCTCTCCCTGTTTCTTTGTGGCTCCTCTCTGCATTGGAATACACTGGAATACTCCATTCACTGCCTTCTTATTTATTTATTTTTGAGAATAACAAAATAAAATACTGATCTTTCTAGATCACTGTACTTAATAATGGAGAAAAGCCAAACTTCCAGATTTGTAATTAGTACCTATGTATACTTTATAGCTTTTTTTTCCCATTGTCTTTAGTCATCATTAAAGTTTTTGGCTCCCTCTTAGTAAGTGTGATGAACAGTAACATCCATAAAATCAATGGGATAGATCTCTGTAGCCAAACTGTGTGTTCTCTTTTCAATAAAAAGCATGTAGCTCAATTTTTTTTTTCTTTACTAAGGTATATAAGTAACCCTAATGTGAGTGTGTGGATGGAGAAGTTCTAACCAGTTGCCATCTGTTGATTGCACCAACAATTTGTTGACAGCACTAGAAGAAAACGAATTTGCTTCAGCGCATTCAGTTTGCATAACAAAGATAAAAAATTCCCAAAAGAAAGGAAACATCTGGTGGAATACATTCTCTGAACATCTTACCTACACATTGTCTATTTTAAAAACATACCTATTTCTTTAAAACCTGTTTATATTTCAAACACAGTCAAATTAATTTTCCCAGACTTTCTTATTTATATATTTATCATTCTGTCATCATTTCCACTCCATCTCCCCTTCCCTCTAATAATAACTACTTTAGGAGGAAAAAAACAATACTGATCAAAGAGCTAGAAAGGCTGCAGTGAGCTCCTGGTCACTGGTGTCTAATAACCTGACAGGAACAAACAACAGGGACCTTAATGCGACTGCTGAAGCAAATAGGTTTGATAGGCCTGTGCTCCAAAGAAAAACATTAATTCTCTCTCTCAAGCCCTTGTCTCCTCTATTTCTACTTAGTTAAAAGTTAAAACATGAATTTTTGCTATAGCTGTGGAGCTGATACGTTGTATCTTCCTTCAAATTGTGGTTTACAAATCACTTGGTCATCAATTAAAATGAAGCAGAATGAATAGCCATTTCTTGACATAAGAAGGAGAGTGAAGTTTTTGTTGAAGTTCACTCTTTTCCTACATTTGAGAAAAAAAGTTGAATATTGCTTATGGTGTAAAACAGAGCATATCATAAAAGAGCAATGAGGGCTCTTGCATCAGGAAAGATATATCTGTGGTGGGCTTAGACAAAAGTAGCAATGGTTAATTTCTGTCAGGCATCAAGCATGGAGACACCGTTTTTCTTCTTGTCTCCCTCTCACAAAACGCACAAATCTCTCACATCCACAAGCACATCCACCACCATTTCACACCTGTCCACCCACCCAGCTGTCATATGGCAAAGTACTTGATCTAAAGCAGTGTTGTCCAAACTTGGCCACTTTAAGATGAGTGGACTTCAACTCCCAGAATTCCCCAGCCAGCCATGCTGGCTGGGGAACTCTGGGAGTTGAAGTCCACTCAAAGTAGCCAAGTTTGGACAACACTGATCTAAAGCAACGGAATGATGAAGCTTAAATATGTATTTGTATATGAATTCATTCACCCATACATTGATTTGTTTTTTTACAAAAAAAAAAAGTCAGAATGTATGGATAGCAAAATGTATATGGCAAAACAGGAAAATATTACAAAGGCCTGTTAAGGAAAAACTCCAAAATCTGTAACTGAGTCCTTATAAAGGTAAAAGGATCAGTCAGAGAGGCATATTAAAGGCTATGCCCAGTATTCTGCATTTCTACCATGGTGCGTTGTAGTGAAAATGCATTGCTAGTATGATTATTACTACCACACTGTTACTCCTAGCTTGAAGTCTTTGCTCATATGCTGGATAATCCCATAGAATTCACACATTAGTTTCAACTACTTTATATCCAGAGAGAAAAAGAGCTGCATAGTGCACGTATTGTCTGCTGCCACCATCTGGACTCCTTCTTTAAGGTTGCCAGTCGCAAAAGATAGGCCAGTCTCATCTTTGTGAAGTTTTCCAAGTTGAAAATATCATTCTCCTGTCTTACTGGTTTCTCCAAATTTCCTCTCTCCTTCTCCTTTTTCCTCCCTGAAGTAATACAGAGCGTTTGGAATTCGAATATGTTTAAGAAAAGAAAAACCTGCTGCGCTAGTTAATGGGTTTTGTGAAAAGGGACAAGATGGTTTCTGAGAGACTGTTACACCTGTCGTCTTGTCAGAGTTATGGAGAATCAGTGAGACCTACCAACTGGTTACATGTCATTGGTGAGGAGAGGAACTGGGGTCTCTATTCATGAGAGTAGCCATTAGGGACTCTGAGAATGCCAAAAAGGCATGGAGGAGCAAGGCAATCAAAGTATAACAGGTGCCATCACATTATGTAGTTTGACAGGGTGACATTTGAATTGCACAATTACTTTTTGATATCTGACAGTATTGGTTTTGGGAAAGAAGAAGAAAAAATGTTACAGGAAAAATGGCCTGACAGGAGAATGGATTAAAATATGATTGTGGAGCTGCATTAAAATGATCCTTTTTTTCAGTTACTGTCTGAAATAGAAGGTTAACTGGAATTAAATAAATATTCATCTCTCTCTCTCTCTCTCTCTCTCTCTCTCATTTTAAAGACAAATGGAAAGTTGTTTATTTTGTAAAAGGGACATTTTGAGAACCAAACTATATTTTATGCTTATGGGACCAAGTGCATTTGACATTCTGAATATTTTCAGTTATATAAATCTGGGGATGAGGGGATCATAATCAGAAATTCTACAACAGAGTTTCTAAGACAGAAAGAAATGGACTCTCAGGTTTAGTTTGACTCCTGTTGACTACACAGCCACCTCTGTATTTTTCTTGGCAGCTATATAGAAGTGGCTTGTAATGAGCATCTTCTGTTTTTTTTCCTGACTTCCAGACATAGCCTTTTGGAAAAGCCCCTTCCCCAGAATTACAAGGAATTGGGGGGGGGGGGACTCACTGGAACTAATAAGATTTTGTTTTCTTGCCATACATAACTCTGGAAGGCAGCTATTTTTTAGGGAAGTTACAATGGGAATTTAGGGAGGAACTCCATCCTCCATGCTCTGTGATCTTCTATAAAGTGTTCCTATAGCAGCTACCGATATTAAAGAACATCGGAAGGTGCAGTTGCCTGTTATGTAGTAAGTGTAATGTGTAATTGGCTCCTGAGTTATCCTTAACTATAGAGTGGTCACTTAAAACAACCACCCACACAGATACCATGGGAAATATGGGTTAGATTTGACATAAAAACAAGAACAATGTTATTTTTTTTATAAATGATGTCTATATTTAGTAAATTGGATCACAGACACATGATCATATATTTGTGATCAATGGATATTTCTTCCATGTAATGTGCTTTGCCTCAAACTGTGGCTCGCAACTGAATTTTTGCACCAGCAAATACATTTTGTACAAGTTATCTTAATTCCCATACCTGTACATGAACATCATGGGTACCCAGAAATTAAGGGCAGCATAGACATGAGAGACTCTGCATCAGTGGTTAATTGTTCTAGTGCCTCTATGGACCTAGATAGGCTTGGGAATGCAATTGCAACCCCAAGTGAATTCCAGCACCATGGCCAGTATGGTGCATTTAAACCTGCACTGCCACCACGATGGCATCCTCAACCTGGTTTGCTGTGCATATTTGACACTTCAGCTTTAATCAACATTTTCTGCCAGTTTATATGAGACAATGTGAATCTGCCAAGTGGGTCATTTCCTGACTATCACTGGATTCCTGTCAGTCTATTTCTACCGTTATATCACCTTCCAAGAAAGAAACTGAATTTAGAAGCATTGAATATTTTATTGAAGGATGCAACCAATTTTCAACCTGAGTTCTTTGGGAACTCATATGAACACCATTTAACTTAAGAGATGTATGAAGCAGAAAGACAAAGGAAAGAAAGATTGGGAGTTGACAGATTCACCAGTTCCTATTTACAACATAAGACCAATCTTTATTTCAAGTAGCTATAAAGGAGAAATTGCTTATTGTTTTAGATGACAATCTCTAACAAAAGAAAGGTCAGAACCGCAGAACACTTTCCTCATTAACTCAGCTTTCAATTTTGTGGAATTTCTGATAGACTTCTTATTTACAAGAAAGGTTCCACTCATCTAGTAACAATTCATATCCTGAAGCACTGAATCACAGTTCCCACCATAGTGTAGTGATTGCTTTACTCCCAGCAGAATGGATTTAGAACTTTTTTTTTAATGATTACACAAACATGTGTGCACGTAAAGTTTTAGAAAATGAAGATTCTCTGGCCTGCTTTATAAATGTATGCCTTTTCTACTTCCTGGCCTCTCAAGGTTAGGGAAATTGTATCTCGAGAGAAAAGGTGAAGAAAGAGATAGAGGAATTCTCTTTTTAATAGTATCATAGCACCATGGAATTATTAATGTAAATGTTTAAGATTTGGTTTCTTGAATCCCAGTTTGAGATTTGAAAAATTCATTACTAATTTACTTAAGTATGCATGCACATCTCTTGATTTTATCTACAATTGATTACCAGAAGGAACAATAAGGAAAATTTAAATTTCTATGAATTTTTAGTTTAGTATACACAAATGCATTGTTCCATGTCTCAAATTATTCAAGGAACAATTCAGCCTACATTCTCAACATGTTAGATTTTAAATGTTAAGAACAGCCCATAGTCAAAACCTGATTCTTGGAAAGTTTAACTGAATCCTTAGTTATTATATCTAAAACTTTCAATTAGCTTAATAATGTCAATATTATTGAATAATGATTAGCATTTCTTGATATGGCTAAAAGAAAAATGTTGGATTTTTTTAAAATGTCAGCTTTGATTTTTGTCATAGATATTATACTTTTTTTCTCTCAATCTTGCCAATCGTGAATATACCAAAACTAAATAAATACTAAGTTATTTCTAAACGAACTAACATGTTAGCACCAAGACAGATGTAGTTTTAATTAATCAGCTTTCCACCTACCCATCTCAAAAAGCACTTTAAATAAGCAAGTTAAATCACAATTAGGCCATCTGAAGACACTGACTATAAATAATTCCTCCCAATTAATCTCCCTTTAAAATGCAACACAATGCGGTGTAAGTAAAAACAGTTTGATGAGCTTACAAGGAGCAGTCATTTCTCAGTCTCTGGCATTTTAATAGACTCATTTCATTATGAATAAATCAACTGCAAGGTTTTTGTTTTTCTCCCCAAAGCAAATTCCAAGAAGAAATGGTAATAAAAATATCAATCCTGAATGTGGCTTCTGAAATACAGTAACACACAAAGCAGCTGATATTCAAAAATATACTTTGGCAAAGACATGCATTTTAGAAAACTAAAGTCTGGGCTACCAATTACTTTTAAACTCAGCCCACTCTGTCCTATTTCCCCAGAACAAATGCATAGTTGCCTATTTTCTGTTTTATGTAGGCAGCCGATAAATGTGTAGTTTAATTACTTTGCTGAGCAATTAAATGCACACAGCAATTTGCATCAATGCTGGGGTAGGGGAATTGAGACTACAACTTCTGCCCCCATGTTATGACCAAATTGCCTGCCAGACTTGCTACTACTGAAGAGGGGAATATTTATGAGCACCAGTTTTACTTGCTCATCCCTCTGAAGTCTTCTCCTGCTGGCCTATAAAGCTTCAAGATGAAGCCTGACCTCTGTGTAGGCCAGGAGCCTGCAACTTTTGGGGACCTAAGGGCTGAATTTGTTTCTGCTGCACTTTCTGTACATACTAGGCCATAAGCATGGCCATGAGGACAATGTGGGTAGGGTGAGGGGAAAACAAATCAAAGTAAGTAAAGTTGATGTAATTTATATGTATTTAATTATTTTACAAATGTATAAATGAATATATTTATTGAGCTTAAGCTTGAGATCCTCTTTTTATCTTAAACATGAAGTCCTTAGCTCACAGCTGATAATAACTCATAGCATCAGCCCCATGCAGCTATAGGTGCTAGATGTCATGTAGCATATTTCCACAGTTTTGTTTGTTGTGGGACAGTTGTTTTGCTTCTATTGGGTTGAGTTTCACTAGACTTTTTTCCATATGCTTCAGGCAGTTTTTCTTTGGAGCTGATCACTGTACTTTCCAACCCATGGGGCATCTTTTCCAGAGCAGTCTATAAGGAAATCACCATGGGGCCATGGGGTAGATATGACCAAATCATCACATTTGATGTTTCTGAATTTCATAGCTAGTCCCAAGTCTGACAAAGGAAGAGTCCACTGCCAAGCAATCATAACAATGAGTGTGAACCTATGGGAATGAATACAATGATTCAATTCAATTCAAAATGGTTAAGATGATTATTCCTCATATATTTAATATTCTTTCCTTTGTCTAACATTATTAGAGAATAAACATTATTTTGGCAACAGTACTGGAGTGGCTCTGAAGGCTCTGCAAATTTTTTATGGTCTACAGTACATGTAGCCTTGAGGCATCAGATTTTGACTCTTGTTGTAAGCAAAGCATTTCAGGTGAAGCAAATAGAAGGGAACTAAAACTCTATACATTTTAAGGACAAAGACAGCCCACTTGAAAAACAATTGAAGACTGAATCACAAAAAAAAAAAAAGTAAGTGGTTCTCAGAGACATCATGGTTCTAGGATAGCTGAGGAATTATGTTTGGGGAACTGAGTAGTTATTTTTGTTGTTTGCTGGCAGGAACAAATGTAATTAGTTGTCAAGAAATCACTGTCATTTTGTTTCTACAAGTTACATGCTTGAAGACTTCTGCAGTCTGGAACTAGCAAAGGGGATCTTTTGGAGAAGTTCTGTCACAATTAGACAACAATAATAGAAAGAGTAGAATGTGTCTTTGCTCAGCTTGCACAACACACTTTGTAAATGTTTAAAACCAATTAAAAAAAGAGAATACTTAAAAGTAGACACATAATTTATGTAAGATAACGGGGAATAAATAGTGAACTTTGCTAAGACAAAATCATGTTTTAATTCTGCTTCTTGAGTCATAGCAAAAGAAATGTAGTATTATGTATGCTGAGTTTCCCTACAGAGCTTGCCCATTACAAAAGCTGCTTAAACTGTCATATGGACCCTCCAGTAGTGATGACCAGACAAGATCCTATCATATTCTGTATATTGCTTATTTGGAATCTGATGAGAAATTGATATACTTGAAACTAATGATCAAGATCCTCAGACTTGGAAAATAATAAAAATGAATGCTATTATGGGTGTGATCAAAATCTAGCTAATTGTACATTTTGTTATCACTTGATATTAGACTATACCCTATGGATAATTCCTAAACAGGGGAGTTCTGTCTGTATCAGAATATTTTGGATGCAAAAGTAGAGCAAATTCACATAAAATCTGAAGAGTGAAAACTTGGATATGATGCACTGAAGTAGTTGACACTCTATTTTTTTTAAAACTTCTTAAAATGTAATGAATCTTTAACATGTAAAATCTCTTACTGTTTTCCTTACTTGTTCATTCTTCCCTAGCACCTTTTTTTCCCCTTCCTCCTTATTACCTGTATCTTTGGCAAGCTTGTATGGTATATTTTTCTTTTCATTATACATGGTAAAGCAAAGCCATCTTTACATCAAGAATAAGGCAAAGCTCTAAAATTCACTCCTGATTCCCTTCTTAAAAATGTTTCAGATGTTTTAAAATTAATGAGGAATGGATTGGGATTAGAATGCTT
Source organism: Python bivittatus (assembly GCF_059951505.1). Classification (NCBI taxonomy): domain Eukaryota; kingdom Metazoa; phylum Chordata; class Lepidosauria; order Squamata; family Pythonidae; genus Python; species Python bivittatus. Next base: position 6,823,731 of record NW_028277113.1, read on the forward strand.
GGTCCTGAAGTGGAGTGATGACAATAACATTAACTAAGGCTAACAGGTCTTTAAAATAGTGACAAACACAAAGATTTGTATCTGTTGTTAGATTTGTGGGTAATATGTGGCTGATGACCAAGAATGTTTGACCTCCAGTTGTATTATAATAGCATCAAAAAAATTATTCTTGTTTCATCTGAAGTTATACTGATGACGCAAATGCATCTTGAGATAATTAGGTATAGTGGAACCTCAAGTTACAAATTTAATCCATTCTGTGACTCTGGTTGCAACTCGAATTGGTCGCAACACGAGGCAAATTTTCCCATAAGGTTCAACGTAATTACTGTTAATCCATTCCGGTGTCCGCGGACCATGCATCAGGGGTGGAAAAATGGCCGCGGACCACACATCAGGGCGGAAGAACGGCCGCGGACCATGCGTCAGGGCGGAAAAACAGCCGCGGACCACGTGGCATGGGCAGAAAAATGGCCACGGACCACGTGTCACGGGAGGGAAAATGGCCGCCGGTCCGGTTCGCAACTTGAGGTGGTTCGCAACACGAGGTAAATTTTTGGGGCCGGAGCTGGTCGTATCTCGAAAAATTCATAAGGAGGGGTGTTTGTAACTAGAGGTACCACTGTATATCCTTTGAGGTAGAATGATTGTTGCTGTATTCATGATTAATAGTAAAAAAGAAAAAAAGTTTTGGAACACAGAATCCTTTAATACTTTTGAACCAGACTCTAGTTCAGTGTTTCTCAAACTTGGCAACTTTAAGATGTGTGGACTTCAACTCGGGAATTCTGGGAGTTAAACTCCACACATCTTAAAGTTGCCAAGTCTGAGAAACACTGCTCTAGCTGGTAAGCAAAATAAAACAAAAGCAAAAGCAAAAGTTAATTAGCAAAATGTATACCTGAAAAAAAGATAAAAGAAATATGCAAATAATGTGAAATACCAATGCCATCATTTGTGGCTTTATTCACTTACTTTATTACTTATTTAATTACAAGTATAACTGAAGGAACAACCACCTTTCTTGCAGTCATTGTGACAGGATTTATAGGGCTTATATAAAGTTACATTTTTAAAAAATCTAAAAACTCAATACTAAAAAAAATAAAAAGTACTAAATACTAAAACTATTAATATACTTAAGATATGACCCTGTTATTCATTAAGCAATCACTTTATCACATTTCCAGAAAGCATTGCATTTCCATAAAAATAATGGCAGGCTGAAAGAAATCCAGTGGACTGTGACAAAGCTGATGAAACAACTTGAGGATATGTCATACAATGATAGGTTGAAGGAACTTGGGATGTTCAATGTGTAGAAAAGAAACCTGAGAGGAAATGTATCAATGTCCAGCTAAATACAAGGGTGCATAGGGAAGATAGTAAGGAAATATTTTCCACTGTCACAGAAGCTAGAAACAAATAATAATGAGTTGCTTGGGTATTCGGCTGCTTGGAGTTACATAGCAACTTCCAGCTATTGTTCTTGCATAGATCCTGCCCTGGTTTTCCTGATGCTCATGTCTGTAAATCCTGTTTCAACACATCTCTCACTCAGTCATCTCCCATTCCCAAAAACATCTGGAGAGAAAGCCCACAGTGCAGCAGTTTCTGTTCTGACATCAGATTCCATAAAGCTGGAAAATACTGGAGGGACAAGCCTCGTATAAGCAGAAATTACAGCCACAGATAGTGTGTGATCCTCTTGAAGGCATCATACTTTGTAAAATACTTTCCTTAAAAACATGGGCTGAGTGGTTTCAAGTAAAATTGACTTCTGAGTTTTAGTTCTATTCCATAAAGGGGTTTGGCCACAAATAGCTTGATGGCAGCTGGAACATACTGTGCTCCTCCTGTATAGAAGACAGAATAACTACAATACTTATTTGCACCTTCTGAGTAGGATACAAAAAATGAGCTTTCCAATTGTCACTTGAATGAAAAATCTTCCCCAAAATAGATAAAACAGGCCACCTGCTCAAACATCTGCCCATTAATAATCCAATTCACATTTTTAGATCTTTTGAAAACACAGCCTTTGTTTGGTTGCAGTTTAACCGTAGCTGGTGTGCCTTACAGAAGAGAGATAAAGACTTAAGGAGCCTTCTTTAGTCACATCACTGCTAGAATCACTACATTACCTGCATACAGTAGCATCACTATAAACTTACCTGCAATAACTGGTGAGAGCAATTCTACTTTTGTAAGAACTGACCATGGAATTTATGTAGAAATTGGGGGGAAAAAAAAAAAAAGCTGAGCAATAACATAGCGAGCGAAGGTTACATATTAGCAAGGATTAGCCAGATTGTTAAGTGTCTAGAGGGAAATGGAGGCCTAGTTAAGGGGAAATCAGGAAATAATTATCTAATTGAAGACAGAGCATGAAGTTCTTATCACTAGGCATGTGCAAAGCAAAGAGAAGACCTGGGCTTTGTTAAGAAAACAAGGGAGAGACTAGTTTGACTAAACAAGATTTTGTGTGCAGTTCATTCTCAGTTCATTTATAGATTAGAGTAAGCAGACATCAACCAATTGATGCATCTTTGAACTTTTTCTCGCAATTTATTTCTAGAAATGCTAAGAAAATAAATGAATGCGGTGTATGGGGCAGATCTTGGTTTTGTTATATATTTCTCCATTAACAACTTTACACAGATCCCTGGTCTGTTGTGATTCTTCCTTCACTGGGTACAAGAATATTTTCTGCCTCCATCAAGTCTGTACATTGTCAGTATAAGTATCCCACTTACAGGTTGCTGGCAGTGCATAGCAAAATGAATAGCCGATAATCATCAAGGAGATACTGCCTTCCAGTTCTTAAACATTGGAACTATTACAGCCAGACTCCAATCTGGACAATCAAATATACTCCTGGTGCCTTTCTGGATTTCAGCTGGCAATTTATTTATTTTATTTACTATTTAATACCATTTAGAGTCTGCCTTACTCCAGATGTCTCTGGGTAGCTTACATTCAATAAAGTAAGGACAATTTTAAAAAGAAACAAATCGTAAGCATCCAGGAGGCAACTCTATATAACAACAAAATGTTCTACACAGGGGCAGCCACCACCCAGCCCCAAGGCCTGGGAGAACATCCAAGTATTCAATGACTTTCTGAATGTCACCAGGCTGGGAGCCATACATATCTCTGGGGGGATAATGGGTAGGCTCTTTGATAAAGAAGCCGCATTTCCTAGGTCCTGATAGATTACCCTTTTAACAAAGGACCCAAAACACATTCACTCCACCTGATCTCACAAAATGGGCAGAAACAGTTGGGCAGAAACAATCTGCAACTGACACCTGCGGTCACTCCATGAGAGGTCCAACATTATTTTTCAAGGGTGAAATTAATCTCTTAAGGATAACCCTCACAGAAAAATTCCTTCCACCTTGTAACTGGAAAGTGTCATTTTAAGCAAGGCAGCTCTGAATACAGGAGAGCAGATAACAATCTCCAGAAACTGGAAGTATCATTTGATTTAGCTGCATGTCCATCTTATTGTTTATCTTACAAGCTCCAGATAGCATATATGGTTTTTTCCTCTGCATTTTTATCCTCACTTTGGCTCCATGAAATAGACTGGAACAGCCTTCTCCCACCTGAGAACTCCCCATACTTCTTAGCTAGAATGTATTTTTGATGCCAAGCTAGCTACTGGATGTTGAAAAGCAGATTGAGAAAATCTGGCATAGGTTGAGGAGATGTTACTAATGCAAGTTAACTCAGCAGGCTATATAACTTGAATGAGGGTTTGAATCTGGGCCATCTCTCTTTATCTGATTTCAAGTGCTTTTCACCCATCCTAGGGTCAGTAGAGGACTATATCAGCATGATATTGTCTGTCTCCACTGTTGATCTCTATACTGCCACTATTATCTCAGTCCCATTCTCTGGTGTCCATGGGGGCAGGCAAGGAAGGCCCCTAGAGTAATACTCAGTTCAGTACATCCCATGGTGTACTTTAGCGCTACTATGGGGAAGTTTCATGTGACTGGGCCAACTCAGTGTGGAGAAACAAAAACATCTCACATCTTTTAAGACATTCAGAAGTGGGACCATAGCAACTGAAGAAACCTTCAGAGCTTTATTTAAAAAAAAAATAAATTCTGAAGATGACGTGCAAATGGATAACAGGGAGATATTTTCAATATTAGTAGTTGCTCCTTTGAATGCGATATTTGCAAGGGGAGCTGAGGATTTATTAGAATACTGATGAATGTTTAGATCTAAGGAATAGCAAATTAATTGTTGCTATACTTGCTCCAAAACATCTTTTCTTCAGCTTAGAATTATTATATAATCATCAAAACAATTTTAACAGGCTGAGAAAACCACTGAACTTTCTTTATCCATTTTTGAAAAAGTTTCTTTTAAATAATTTTTAAAATGTTCTAGAAATATAACTGTTAGTTAACGGTGTTATGATTGCTATTTGGAGAATTAAAAATTGAGGGGAAGGAAAAGAACGCAGTAGGCAAAATTGTGATATCCTTGACAAATGTATTTATTTAGTTGCTATCAGACCTAAAATATGTCAGCTTGACCACTTTTTCCAGGGAGAAGAACACTTCTATTTTTTCTCTCTGTTCTCTTTTATGTTGAGAGAAGGAGTAACATTGCTATTTGACAGCCACTTTGGCCTTTAATCTATTATTCTTTTTACTGTGGATAACGAAAGCTACTGAGTGCTTAGAGTCCTCTAAATCTAAGGGTTTTGAAAAAAAGTACAGTGTGTACCAAGGTATCTGCCAAAAGTATGTATTTTGGCTACATCCGTATGGGGGTAATAAAATCCATGCTTTCAGCTTCTCCCACTGTAAATGCAGGCTCACTGCAAACTTGGTCCATGTTTCCTTGCTATACATCAAAACTAGTGTTTCCCCGCTCCTACTGGCCCAGGAACTGCTGTAGATATAGCCAGTATGTTTTGCTTCTTTATGTGTGAACCTCTTCACTCCTATTGGTTAATGTGTGCTGTGCAAGAAACATGCCTCTTCTCTGAAGACTGTTCTCCACGGCCATATGGGCCTAAGTTACTGGGCTGCCAATGCTCTTCTGATGGGACTGACTGAACTACATTCCCTTATGTAGCCCTCCCTCCCCCCCCCCCATTAATTATTAAGCTGCACATTCTCCATGTATTTAAACATTAAAAAAAAAAAAATCAGAAAGTACATGCTCCTTGATTTCTTCTGGCTGCCTCCAGATCTTTCATCCACCTTCCTGTCTTATCAACCACCCTGTATCCTTCTTTTTCCTTACCTCTGTAAAAGGTAAGGAAAGATTTTTTCCTCATTCTCTCCAGTAATTTCAACATGGAAATAATGAAATAGCTACTGTTGTAAGCCCTTTGATATTGCCAGGTCAGTCTTACCACCATATCACTGATGGCCAGATTGTAGTTCAGCTGGTGAAATAATGGAAGTATCCCAGGGGTCATAGCCTGTGCACACACACACACCCCCCCACAAAAACAAAAAGAAAAAAGTGATTTAGGTAGTATATCATTTTACCAGTAGAGGTGACTATGTGTAGCTCAGGGTTGATATATCATTTTGCCTGGACAAACAGTGTAAGAGATTGTTACTTTGGTTTACCTGGCAATGGATCATGGTTGTCTTTGAGCAGATGTAGCCCATAAGGACTGTTCTCCATAAGGAAGAATTACAGTTTCAACCTTCCATGAATCTGTTGCCAGGCACTGGCACAGCAGAGTACCAGTCACCAGCTTGACCTGCATGCTGCTTCCTAAATAAGAGTGGTGGAAATGGTGAACTTTGAGGAGTGGTGAAAGGGTACAGAAGTACTTCCACATGACTTCTGGTAACACAGCAATGTGATAAAATGCACTTTATTTCTCTTTCCCTACCAGCCACAAAAACAAAGTTTGTGAGCTGTGTTTGAAGAGAGTTAGAAAGCTGAATATTTAATCACATTACTTCCTCTTCTCCCCCTTCTTCTACAGCACAGATGTCTCTCATACAGTGCCCACCTCCCTACAGTCTCAGTGAGAGGTTGATAGAGTTATGGAGCGAAGAAATGCAAGCAAGAAATTATTTATTCCCCCTTACCAGATGGGTGCTCTGGCCAATACCCCTGTTCAGATGGGAGATATGCAGATTTACACCAAAAATTTCACCTGATGCTAGCCCTCAGGTAGTAAACAATTTTGAGATTCTTGTCATGTTAAATTCACCAAACTGGCAATACTTAGAATTTGCTAATAAGGAAGTTAAAATCAGGAGGAGATATAGTGATATCAAGAAGCAATTAAAAGAACAAGAAGCTAAGGCTGAAGGAAATGAGAAATTAATTGCAGCTTTAACTGCTTGAGACATAGCGATAACTAAAAGGGTCCAGAAGGGTCAAAAAATTCAAGATGGTGGCCACAACCATAAGAACAAAGTCCCATCCCTTTTATATGTGCATTGGGGCAGTGCTTTGATCCCATGGTTGTGGCCATCATGATCATATTTATATATATGGGTTAGTATATGGAAATTCAAAATCTGCCAGAGTGGCAAGTTTAGTGAAAACATTTTAGAATTATATAGTTGAACAAGAGGTTTTAGATTCTTTTAAGGTCATTATATAATTGTAGTACTCAAAGATGGAAATTATTGGATGGCATATATAATTTTTTAAGGTCCAACAAAAGGCAAACTTAGCATTTTACACAACTCTTTGGCTAGTCTCTTTAGGTTACAAGTAGATCAGGGAATAGTTTCTAGTCACTTTAACTTATTTTTACGTGTGCATGCCTTTGAGTCAGTCTTGATTCCTGTTGACCACATGCAGAAATCCATGTAGTTTTCTTGGCAATTTTTTGGAAGTGGGTTTGTCATTGCCTTCTTCCCAGCTTTGTGCCTAAGGCAGGACTAGAACCCGTGGTCTTACGGTTTGTAGCCCAGTGTTTTTAACCACTGTACCAAGCTGGCTCTTTTAATCTATTACTGGAACTGAACAAGATTTCAAAACAGAAAATGAGCCCCCCAAAATGCAATGTTTTCTATACATATGTCCAGGAATTCAATTTAGTGGACATATGGAGACTACTTAATTCTAACAGGAAAGATTATACTTTTTTTTAATCTACCCCACATGGCACATTTCAAGACTGGATTAATTTAATTGAGATATGCAACATTGGTTCAGTTTTAATTTCTGATCATGCATCTCTAGTATTGTCACTAATTTTAGATAAAAGTATTCCAATTACTGTGAGATGGCATTTTAATACTTCCTTGGTGGAAGATTCTCAGTTTGTAGTATTACAAAAGAAAGATGTAGATTCCCCCCCCCCCAAACAAACAGAAGCTTAACTAATTTGGGGATACGTTTAAAACATTTCTGACCTGATTTTGGCATGTCCATCAGAAGGTACCCTAAAAGTCCCACCTGAATGGCAGTAATAAAGACATTTTGCTATGCCAGGCAGTCTCCAACAAGGCTTATGTTGATTCTTGGTGCCTCAGTGAGCCAGAACTTCATCTCCTATTTAGATAGCCATGTAGATGTTCCAACTCACCATGCCCTTTTTTGTTCTTTGCATGGCCAGTTCTGCACAGTGTGGAAGGGAACATGTGCAAATACATGTTGGCATTTATATCCTGGAGAACATCTGCATGTCTATTCAGCTTTCCCTGCCTTCTCTGCATGGAAAGGGACCCAAGAAAACCTTTCTGTGCCTATATCTTTTGGCCATGTGACTGGAAGAAGCATCCACCTGGAAGCACGATAGATGGGCTCAGTCTGTTATTGGGGGCACTGCTTGTGGGGTGATTGAAAGATGCTTTCTCAGAGTTGGAGGTGGCTCATGGCTATACCCCTGTATTACCAAGGTGCCCACTATGGTGGTCACCCCTTCATCTTTGCCTTGTGGAAACTTCTTTCATGACTGTCGGGCACTCCCCATATCTGCAGCATATTTGAACACTCTGCTGCACAACAGCAAAGCACTGGATCAGAAAGCCAGAAGTGAAACAGTAGCCAACCACTTCCAGCCTGGAGTGAAGAGGTGGGACCAAGATCCCATTGGGATGTATTGACACCAGTTACCTGACAATGATCCCAAGTGCAGTAGCACAGCCCTGAGAAAGCTGCAAAGGATATATTCCAAGCCCCTAGTCATGGTGGCCAGAATGCAAGACAGAGGAAAAGCTGCATCATTAGTTCACTTGGTAGAAGTCTGTCAAGCTAGCTTTGTTGGTCCCCAGCATTCCACTGCCTATACCAGTGAGGGCAACATGATGCCAGGAGAGTGATTCCATATTGTTAGAAGAGCTGGCAGAAAGTCATATTTAAGACTTTAATTTTGCAGTCACCCACTTATTTTGGGCAGTTGTCAGCACTGGGGCACTGCTGCTAGGAAGGAAGAGATTAAGCATGTTTCCAGAATGCTCCAGTCTTGTAGCCATATTCCCTGCCACAAGCAAGATAGTCTCAAGGCACAAGCAGACAACAATCACTGGTGGATAGAAGGACAAACTGCAGACTTTCCATATAATCATCCAAACTTTGTTCTACAGCACCTCCATTTAAATGGAGGAAAGCCATGAATTGGATATTTGCAAAACAGTCACCCAGTGTAGCTTTGCACTTTTCCCATTTTCCCCCTGTCATTTCATAAGCTTTGGGGCTGCTTTATCCTTCTCTGTTGCCACAATGATTCTTTTAATGTATCACAAATAACTGGTTGAATTGCATATGGGGCTGGTGAAACTATAGAAGGATCATTGTTGGAAGTTTGCTGGCTAGCAGGAATCTGAGACAATGTTTCTGAAAGCTACAGCTGTCCACCAGGAAAAGCAAAAAGCTATATTGGGTGGAAGGTTTGGGGATGCCCCAGCCCATATTCCAACAGTGAAAATTCAGGATGACTGACTGAAGAAAAGGCCAAAGGAAGAAGGTGCAGGATGCAGGGAAGTGGGTGGGTCAAAGATAAGTGGACAGAGAAATGACCCACTCACCCAGAGGTAAATGGGTGCTGCTGCCCTTCCCTGCCTATGTCAGAGGGGTGCACAGAAAGGAAAATTCCCAATCTGGATCTACCACAGGTGCATTCCAGACAGAATATCTGGCTAGCATTATTGCCATTGCCAAGGAAGAGATTCATTACTAGCCAAGAACAGCATAGGTCATGCACATATTAAGGTGGAACTGCCCTTGCTCACCCTTCTGTTTCTCTTCCTTTCCTCAATTGTCTTTTGTAGCTGTTCTTCTCTAGATTCCTGAGGCTCCCTCTAAACTGTACTCTAATCTGGCCCAGTGTCTGTACAACCTTCATACTATGGTCCAGCCAACAGAGCAAAAACTCTGATTGCTGGGAACAGCTTCTTTCTACAGCACACCTGATAGCCTTATGTGCTAGAAGCAGTCTGGCAGGTGTGTCTAGTTGGGAAAACGGCCCTACTTTGGGGGGGCGGGGGGAGCAGTGTGCCTTCGAGTACCTTCTATGTTCTAGGAGGAAAAGAACAAACCGAAAGATGACCTTTCAAAGAAAGATTGTGCAGACATTCCCTTCAAGTCTTCCCATTGCTAGGGGTATTGCTGATTGCTAGGTCTGGTAAACAATGGCAGATATACCAAAAGATATTTGCATAAGCCAGTGTTGCCAGAGCCAGGATATCTTTCTCTTTCATTTCATTTGTTAGTCAGATAGGCATGTGCTTTCCAATGACTCATCCACTCTTTCTTGCGATGTCTTCTATCAATCAAAAGGTATCTAGACAACCTTTTCAGATCCATCAACCTTTTGGCAACTTTTGTTCAAGCAATGAGAAAAACAACTCAGGCACCACCTCTCCCTCTTTTTGCTCTCATACTCTTTTATTAATCTTGGCCATATCTACTGTGCCCTGCACCAAAAAAAAAATATTAAAAAATCCTTCCTTTCCTGGTAGAACTACATTAGCACTATATTTACTTCAAAGTAGAAACCTATGCAAGAAGAAAGAAAACCTTACTGTGGCCATTTTTTCACTCCATCTGTAGGTGAAATCTCTTAGGAGAATTGTGGAAAGGGACAGCCAGCCCCAATCTTTCTCATTCACTTGCCAGATGTTTGCTTTATCTCAGAGAGAAACCTCTTTGAGCCATCTAAAGCTGGCAGAGATTTCTCAGTGTAGGCATCCATTCCTAACTGTGGGTCAGTGTCCTTCACTGTTTTGAATTCAAGGTTCAACCCACAGGAGGATGCTAGGCCTTACAGGGTCTTAATCAAACTCCAATTGATGCTGCCTTCTTAGTCTTGGAAAGCACAGCCTCATGGTGTAATGGGCTGTGAGACAGGAGGAAGAGCCGCAGCCTGGACAAATAAATAAATGATAAAATAAATCTGAGTCCAAAGAAGGAATGGGGTGGAGTAAACATCTCAAAAGGAATTCTCCCTAGTTCTCTGGAAAGGAAAGTCAAGGGAGGGAAAAAGTACTTTCAATATTCTGTTACAGTAACTAACTAAAGCTAGTATTATGGTTTTGGTTTCCTGTCTGGACTACTTCACAGGGCTGACACTTGGGTCCCTGAAGCATCTCTACTGGGCTGGGTTTCACAGCCTGCAACAGCCAGCAAGGTTCATCTAATCAGCTGCATCAAGAATCAGACAAAGGAGCAGTATACCAATGACCACCCTTTGAATTATATTATTTACTGCTTCTTATTTGATTAATCTGAGCCCTCACTACCAGAACAGTGGCTTCAGGATGCCAAGAAGTACCTTGAACAGACCAGCCAAACAGCTAGCAAGCAACTATTGATAGGAACTCCATATCTTCCTTCTCTTCCAACTATTGGAGGATCCATCTGACACCAACCTTTGAAGAGCAGAACTATGTGCTAGCACTGCAAAGGGAAAAGCATTCCCCTCTCTCTTTCTGAGATACTTCAGTCTGGAAACATTGTATTTTATACATACTGTAATTCCCAAGCAAAGTGTGCAAAAGATTATAGCTATTGCCATATGCATCATACTGTGGTAGGAAGTGCTCAATATCCTGGCTTTCTTTGTGATAGCAAGCATTTTAACTTTTTTCTTTCTTTCTTTCTGCCTTTTCTGTCTGTAGCTGAACACTTGTGGAAACCTCCTCCATTTCCTCTGCTACTCTGAAGTCCTACTGAATGAAATGAAGTTTCTCTCATTGAATTGAATGTGCTACTCTCTGAACTCCTTGCCTTTCCTTCATTAAACTAAATGTTTAAAACTCTCCATATATTATTTACTGCTTCTTATTTGATTGCTTTGTATGCTAGCTTCAAATATTATTTGTGCTACATTTCCATAAATTGTCAACTGAGTATTATTTGATTGCCTTGAGTACCATTAGTTTCAAATATTATTTAATAAATTGTATTGACTAGATATTAATTATAGTTTTATTTTTAGTCTTCCAGAAATATAAGCTTGTTTAATAATTTAAGTGAACTGGTGCTGTAAGAGGTCCCAGTTCATAATATAACCAATAGTTATGTATGATGAGTTGTAATTCAGAACAACTGATGGGGCCAGTTCAGGGAAGGCTGACCTAGTTAAATACTCCTAGATTTTGGCATCAATTGAAATGCTCAAAATAAAAATATCAGTCATTCTCTGAATATGAAGAACCTCGATCCTCAGGATTTTGGCTAGCTATATCAGATCTTTTCTGAGTTTTCTCAAAATTCTTCAGATAATAAGTGTGATGGTGAATACCAGATTTTTTTTTCAGTGTAGCATATACAGAATTGGCCTGGTGGCTTCCATAGAAAATTGAATCCCAAAGTTGCTAGAGCTTAGTTGCTAAAAATTATCAGATTATCTTCTGAGACTTCCAGCCATACATTTCTGGGCCCCACAGATCCAAGTACCTTGGGGGATGAATTCTGGACATGGCATTTAAGGTATCATAAGCCTATACTATCCTTTTTTGGGGGAGGGAACCCACACTTCAGTCTCCAGTAGCTACAAACAGAATGGGTTATGGTGAAACACTAACACTGGAGTAGACAGGGCCAAATTCTTCAACTTACTCAACTGGAGTTGTAGTTTTGGGACTCCAGATAAAAATGGTTTTGTTTAATGCATCCGTTTTGCCCTTCATTTTTTGAAAAAAGAAAAGGGGAACTTATGCCATCAAATAATTGGTTTTGCTCCCAACTGAAACATGGGATGCTCTGGGGCCATAAAATACTCAAAAATGGAATTTATTAACAAATGTTCTGCAACATTCTTCCTAACAGAACTTTCCAAATATTTTTAAAAGGCAACTATACCAAAAAAAAAAAAAAGGGGCATTACTGGAATCCAGTGGAAGCTATTAAAATATGCAAAAGTTTGTCCAGGTGATCATCACCAGAAAGGTGATGCAATTGTCAAACCTGTTTAAGTTCATGAAAGATTTTCCTGATACCTATATGAAAGAAAATGAAATAAAGCCTTCATTTTACTGGAACTTGTCACTGGCATTTAATGTATGAAAACATACAATCAGGCACATTTTCTTTCTAGAGTAATGACCTACGTGGTCACAAATCACTGCTGGATAAAGCAAAATTGATGGACTAGGTCAACAGGCCACAAAATAGAGTCAAGGCTTTTGGCTGTTTATTTCATAAGGGACATTTTTATAAAGCATTCTTACTTACTGCAAGTATAGTCAAGAGAAGATATACTGAAGCGATCAAGATATATAACACTTCTGAAAGGAACAGTATATTTATGTCTGGTAGCTTTGCCCTTTCAGTCATATTCTTGGTTCTGAATTCTACTGAGAAGTAAATAAAATGGTCCTGTGCTTTGCATGAGGACTTTTTCTTCCCTCCTGAAAGCCTTCACTGTTCAAATGGCAGCAATCTCCTGTAGTAGGGAACATCTGGAGCAATGGATGCTCCAGTCCTGCCTCAGAGAAGTAGTTGCTACAAAGCTGCGAATCTTTAGAGCAACAAAATATTCTGTGCACATTCTGAAGCTTGAATATGGGACATTAAATTCTAATTTGTAATGCGACTAAAGAGGGGTGATTAGTTAAATGGGGAACCATCATATTAATAAGTTTTCACTTAAGTATATTTAATGTTAGCTTGGTGGACCCACCCATTTTTTGGAGAGCCACCCCAGTGTATCAGGCCTCAGCTGAACAAGGCTGAATGTTTTGGCATTGTGACAATCCTATCAAGCAATTTGTGATACTATAAGTGTGTCCAGCAGCTCCCAGGTTTGCCCTGCTTGGTGTTCTTCCTGCATCTCACACTCTGCTAAGAAACATATATGAATCGGGTGAGATGTATTCAAATGCATTTTGACTTAAATTGTAGAACATCAGTAGACATTTCTTTACATGCCAATGGAATGACTAGGGGAAAAAAAAAAATCTCTGAGCATGTAGAGACTGGCCTTGTTTGCACATCATGTTTCACTGAGTCATAAAGGTTAAGCATATCACACGGACTCCCAATGTGAGCTCATTGGCCCAGTTCATTTATTCACAGTGGATTAGACCTAACCCCAAATAGCCCTATGCAAGAAACTCCCCTTGGATCATGTGACTTACTTGCTGGATATTTAATTGTTCCTTCTGACATCCACTATAGAGACGAAGTCCCAGAGAGGCTTCAGAAAAATGGGGCTTCTCTAGGTACTTTAGTTTCATGGCTATTTTGATATTTGCCACCCTCCCACAGCCATGCTGTGTGGAGACGATAAAAGGGAGAGAAAAGGGTACGTGTGATCTATCTCTAAACATGCCCATGGTGGGACTTACTCTGATTGTGCCGCTACAATTAAAAAAAACAAAAACAACTCCCTTCTGGAGCAGCAAATAAATAAATAAATGACAGGAAGCAATGAGGGAAGCGGCAAGTGCCCCACCTTCTTTTTTGCAGTTGGAAAGACTTAAGTTACAAGTCATTCAAGATGGCTGGGCTTTTTGTGTCATGGGGGAAAAAAAAAAAGACAATTTCTCCAAGGTTTTGTAATAACAGAACCAGAATAGGCAGCATTATATCTTCCTAAACTGGAGCATTTAATCTGCAGTAAAAATGGGAATGTCGGATTCCTTGGATTTACTCTCAATTTTAAGTGGTCCTGAAACATAACTCCTGAAAAGACTTTTGCTTTTGGAGCTCCGCTAGTGTGGAAGAACTGAAGCAATCTGAATATTAATTAAGTAAAGTGTACGCAGCTTCTGAGCATACCAAGAGATTAAAGTATAGCTTTAGCTCTGTATTAGCAGTTAGACTTCAAGAGGAAGTTGGTCAGGACAATTAGAATTAGTAGAAAGCTGTGGTTTGCCATTTAACAGGTATGACATAGAATAGAGAATCTATTTTAAGCCTTTTACCTTTTTGTAATCAATTTGTAAACTTTATACTCCTGTAGTTCCTTGTTTATCAATTATAAATATACCCTCTTCTCTGTTTTGAGATCTTGCCCTTGAAGTACTGTATTACTGAAGATGTCCATGTGTGCTTGACCTGGCTTTGCAAACCCATAATAAATTTTCAAGATTTAAGTACTCTGGTGTCCTGCTTGAGCAGAGAAAACAAACCTCATCTTGTCCCAGCGGGGTGAAGTGAGAAGGAAAAAAAACTTGTTAAGTCATAATGAAAATGAATTCAGAAGTTTTCTCTTACAGATGTTTCCCCAACAGTCCTTCCATCCTTCCTGCCTGCCTGCCTGCCTGCCTTCTCTCACAATCACAAATGGTTCCTTCGATAGTATTTTGTATTAAATGTACCTCCATCAGATGTGGACATCTTTGAATCAAAGTATGAATGCTAACTTCTCTTTCCAGTCCCCTTTGTGTGCTGCTGAGATCATGCTTTCTTGCACATATAACAAAAGATGACAGCAAATTTAGTAATGGAAAATACAGAGAGAATTCCCCTGAGTTATAGCTGAAGCTCAGAGATCACTCTTATCAGGCCTATTGGGAATTAGATAGATGAGCAGCCCCCAGCCGATGCTGTGACTCAAAGCAAAAAGCATACATCCTCCCGTAATAAGAAAATGAATTATTGTTAGCAATATTGTATAACTTAAGGAACAAAGAACACAATAGAGCCAGACTTGAAATCACTTTGAAAAAAGGAAAAAATTATCCTTTAATTTCAAATAATTAAACAGCACATACACTCCAATCTATCACTGTATCACTATCTTCTGTATCTTGAAAAAAATAGTATGTGATAGAGAGGATTTATGTGTGGGCGTACACCCACACACAAGCAGACTTTATAATTCTTTCTCTTTCCCTCTCTCTCTCTCCCACATACACACACACAAACACGGAGCCACACACACATATACATATACAGTGAAGGAACTTTAAACGCTGGTGCGTGTTATTCTCTCCATGTTATAGTAAAGTACACTAGTCTCTTATTGAACTGCTCTGTTTATAGAAAAGGTCATGTATATGAATTTATTGCTACCATAGTTTTGCATTGGGCTCCATTTAGTAGCATCCAGGGGAGTCAAAAAAAGCCAAGGTGGCAGTCATGACTGAATGATTGAAGCCCCATTACTTTGTACATGCTCATGATGTCAACATAAGTACAAGGGGCAGGTTTTTGATCACAAAGTTGCCACCCTGATCTTGACTTTTTTTTTTTTTTTGCCCTCTGCCTCTTCATACCCCTGGCTCTGCTGTTGTCACCAAAGTCCATCCATGCAGAGAATTCTCTTTGGAAAGCATTTAAGGCAAGCAGTAGAAAATCCCATTTTGAAATACCCTAAATTTTGAAATGTTCTGAGGAATTCGTTTCATACACTTTTCATTCAGGAGGAAAATCTTAATATTTCTCAGGCTGAGTCTCCATTCTTAGACTTGCCATACTCTTAACCTAGGAATTCATTTAGATGATTATATTTTCTCTCTTTCTTTCTCTTTCTTACTGGTTGTCCTTCTAACCCAGTTCGCTTCAGGTAGAAGATATTGAACAAATAATGTAAATAGTAGGCAAGAAAAATAAAATGAAGATTTTCAAAACTCTTCATAGTGACTTATCTAACTATTGATTTTAAGCATTTTCCTTCCCCTTCTTAATTTAAGCATAAGTCTGATGACGTTTGAGTCAAAACTGAAATGAGGAGAAAATAGCATCTTCTTTAAAACTTTCCAAAGACTTACTATGCTTTTATTATAAATATAAATGGAGAATTGGTAATTACTTAAAAGAGGATATTTGATGTAATATCCAGCTGTTTTCATAACATTGAAACAGCCTTTTAAAAAAAAAAAATCTCAGGGAAACAAATTAGGACGTATCTCCTCAAAATTAAACAGGCTAATTTTTAATTATTCATTTATAAGGCATAAAAGGGACTTAGATGGACAAGTCAGAATCATGTAGGAAGCTCTCAAAGAAGGAACCAAATTATTTAATTTAGCATTTCAAGAGAAATGTGTGCCCTAATTTTGCAGAATCTGAACTAAGGAGGTTATGGGGATTTTTACTGCCTGCTTGTCTGAACAGTAAATTTATTCCTTTGGATTCTAGAAAGCAGTTCTTTGAATTCTTGTGAGCTTAGTGACTTTTTATCCACCACAGGTGACTTGACTTAGCTATACTTTTTTTTAAAAAACCCAGTAAATTATATTTAAAAATAGGGAGAGTCTCAGTATGAAGGATGGATGTAAGCTTTTTTTTTTTTTTTAACAGATAAGGTGATATAGTGGATTGATTTGTGTCTTTAGGGTTTGAAGCTTTCCATTGTGTCTTTCCATTGTATTGTGCTAAGTTATAGCAATTACATCTTGCACATGTTTCTTACCTCTTCCTTTTTTCTTCCTTTTTCCTTCTCAAATAGAAAAAAAGTTTCCTCGTTCAAATCCTTGGTAATTTGCATCTTTAATCCTTCATATTTCATCAAGTGTACTTCCTTGTTTGTGCCTGTGTACTTCATAATATTTTGGTTTTTAATAATTTGTGAAAAAAATAGTGAATAGATTCCTTCAGATAATCTTATTTATACCAATAGAAGCAAATATGTGTTATTTATCTTGATTCTACCATATGAAATCTTCAAAATTAAAATAAACAAATGGGGATTACATATCAAGCTAAGAAATAATAAGGTCTCTGCAGACATTCCAAACTACACTTGAAGAATTATGAATACATGTCCATGTATCCCTAGCTTTCCATGCTATACAAAGAGGCTGTAGAGGAAATGCATCTATTCTGAATTGAACGTATGTGGAGACTATAGAAGAATTATTGCAGTATATTTTTAGCTAACCATCTTCTTGCAGAACATAATTTATTGAGAATATTAATAGTATCAAATGACTAAAATTAGGATAGATGGTGGTGACATTTAAGATTTACAAAGGAGAAGATTGGAAATGTTGGGGCGTAAATGAACACATTCTTTCATGCTGTGAATGCTAGACGACGGGTGTCCTTTTTGATCCTCCCACTAACTGTCATAGTTCCTCCCTCTCTGAATAATAGCTACAGAATATTTCCACCTTCTCTCAAATTCTTGGCAAATGTAGAAAAAGCACAGATGATTATCAGTCGTGTTCATGTCGCTCAGCATCTCATCCTTGTCATTAGGCATCAACACTCAAGCTCTTCTTTAAACTCTGGCAGAAAGAATTAGAGTTCCTGCCAAAAAAGTAAAATAAAATAAAATAAAATCTTGCAGTAAAATTCCAAAGTAAATACATAGGAATACTAAAATATCAAAAAGTTTCAATAAGACCAGGAAATGTGTGATTTGAAGATTTAACTAAGAAGGTGTCTGTCTTGGTTGTATGAATTTTCCTCTATGAAGAGAGTTCTTGTTCTTTACAATAACTTCTGCCTTATCCAAAAATGTTTACCTTCTTTCAGAAAACAATTAATTCAACTTTGCAATGTGTCTAGAGATAACCTATCACACAGACACTGAACACTGGTACATTTTCATACTGGTGCTTTCCATGTATAGCCCACTGTTAAGTAGTGTTACAGGGAGTTGTCAGGACTGGTATGAAAGGCTGTCTAAACTACTTAATGCCATTTTATTCCTGCAATCCAGTGGGATAGAAAAGGGAAGGAAGAAGGAAAGAAAGGAAGGGATTCTCCTCTTCTCTCCCCACTGCTTTTCCAGTCAGTCACTTAAAAGTTTTAAAGGACGTTTCCTCCCCATCTGCCACCCTGCAATAAATATATAGCAACAGATGTAGAAGGCTGCTCAGCCCTTCATTGGACCACTTTGGAAGCAAGATTGCTCACATTCTCTGACCATGCTGACAACATACTGTCAGATGCAGTGATCTATATGGATAATTTATGTAGCCAATCCCCCTTGAAAAAGGAAAGCAAGTTGTCTGCACAACTTACCACATTATTTCGAATATTCCAGGTGCCTCCTGATGAGCTACTTTAAATGAATGTATGAACATGACTCCTGTTCAGGTTTAAGTGGTATTGCTTGGTGATTAACATAGTCAACTATCTTACCCAAAATGAGACTACTGATCCTTCTAGCTCAGCACTACCTATAACCACTGGCAGTGGTTATCCACAATTTATTTATTTATTTATTTATTTATTTTTATTATCAAACTTGTATGCCGCCCATCTCCCCCAACGGGTGACTCTGGGCGGCTCACAATAATAAAAAAAAACAAAATCACAAGTCCCTCCAACCATGGATAAAATCTATAAATAATTAAAAAACATATATTAAAAATGCCCTAAAACCTCCTATAATTTTTAGCCCTAAAAACCTGCAAGATGCTGGGGGGGGGGGGACAACCCATCACCCCACCAGCCATCTCCACAGGTGTGGGCCCCCCTCTGGCCCCCAGGCCTTCTGTCAGAGCCAGGATTTGATCCCTTTCCTGAAGGCCATGAGGGAGGGGGCACACCGGATCTCAGGGGGGAGGATGTTCCATAGGGCGGGTGCTGCAGCAGAAAAGGCTCTCTGTCTAGACCCCACCAATCGAAATTCCTTGACTGGTGGGGTCTGCAATTAAGTCTAATTAGAAATGCCAGGGACCTGGAACATTTGACATGCAAAGTCTACATTGTACTACTGAGCTATGCTGGCTGTTCCCTTATGGAAAGTTGACAAAATAAATACTGTGGACTAACATCACCCATTTGTTTCATAAAGTCTCAGCTTCCATAATTTGCACACACACACACACACACACACACACAACCAAACACCAAACCAAGCCAAACCAAAACTCTTAGCAAAATTCAACTCTCACATAATTTGCTCAGTTCAGCGTAATTTGTGGATTTGGGGCTTTTTTTTTTTTTCTTTGCTGAGAACAGGCATGGAGACTTTAATTGGGTGAGGGAGCAATGCCAAATCTGATTCCATTCCTTTTGCCACTTCTTTGGTTTCTTCCCACCCTTTCTTCTTTTTATTTATTCAAAGCATCCATGAATCAGTTGGGAGTCAGCAAAAAGATAGCATTAATGAGATCATTTTCACCGAAATTGACTCATTACCATGCTGACTTCCAACATTTTGTGACAGTCATGAACTTGTTTTTTCTCAAGGCGTGTTTGACTGCCTATTTGAAAATAATGAGGCTTTTTAAAAAATAAAAAGGCATTTCTTTTTTCCTCAAGGAAAAAAAAATGTTTGGTGACATAGCAAAGCCTGGAGTTGCTTTCTGAGCTCTCTAAAATGGCAAGATTAATTTATTTAAAGCCCTGGGGCAACCTGGTTTATGCAGAGGATGAAGACTGCTGTAGGGCTATAAGGATGAAAAGATATGCAGAAGCCTTTCTCAAGGTACTTAAACATCTTGTTTCTAAAAATGGTCAGCAAGATACCTTCAGGAGTCAATATGGAGAACCCAACCCTCATTTTTCTTTGCAATCTATTATTCAGAGTCATACTCCTAGAAACTGAAGATCCATTTAGCTATTATTGCTAAAACCCCAATACAATTTATTATTCTTGAATTTGTCTAGTTGTTTTTAAAAGCTTCATAGGAACGTAGGAAGCTGCCTTATGCTCCTTCAAGCCATTGCTCCATCTAGACCAGCACAGCCCACACAGACTGGCAGCAGCACCTCAGCAAGAAGTTTTCCAGTCCTACTTGAAGAGGGCAGAATTGTGCCCTTCTGTTTGCTAAGCATGAGTTTTATCACTGTGCTATATGTCAAGCTCACGTCCCGTGGCAATAAGTCTGTAAGTGGAAGACATACTTCTTGAATAATCTGAAACTAGGCTGGGTTATAAGAATTGGGCTGCAAAAGTCTAGATAGCCAGTAGACGGCAACAAAGTTAGTTTTTGTCTATCTCTTTGCTGCCATCTTTCAACAGACCAAATAATTCCATCCAGATTTGGGTAACCTAGTTTTAATTAATTGCTTTATAGAAGTTGATAAACTTTATTCTAGTTAGTTTTATTGGGGAGTTTTTGTCATGATTCGCAGTATGAACCACTAAACAGATACCCAAACAAGTACTATTTGGGCATTTTATTTTGTATCAATATTTTAGTTTTGTCATGGTTAATAGCCAAACAAGCACTGTTATCATAAATCAATGGCATTGTGTGTGTGTGTGTGTGTGTGTGTGTGTGTGTCTTCTTTAGTCTGCCCTGATTCTGCTGTCAAGGCAGTAGATTGGATAGAAGAAATTATTTGTAATTTAAGAGCAGTCACAATCTAGGTCTTCACATATGGTGTTCTTTCAGTTTCACAAGTTGCATTGCCATCATGCATGCTACCAACTCAAACATTTGATCACTGTCTCTGCAGGCAGTACTTTTGTAACAGAGTATACATTTTATTGAGCTTTATTTATCTTTTAGGCTATTGCTGCACATTCTCCATTATCAACTCTAAGTGCACAGGTATATAATCAGATTTAGGAAAGGCATCTTTTCAGTAAGTGTGGCACCCATACAATGGATCTATGCTGCGCTTGAACAGATAGAAAAGGTCTGCTATTAGAACAGGAATTAAAACAGCTTAAAACGGTTCATGCTCAAAAATTACTGTATTTTATTTCTCTTTCTCTCATGTACACATAGAGTGGCTGAAATCATATCTTGTGCTAAGCCATAATATTTAATATTTTGTGTAACGTCAGCCATTATGATTTTAAACCTTGGTTGTCCAGTGATTGATTCAATAAAACATGGTTAAACAAACAATAGCTTAGCAATAGATAGAACCAAACCACAAACACATATATACGATAAAAGGGACGATGCAAAAGCAGCATTTGCAGTTTGGATTAATATGTCCTTCCTTCCTTCCTTCCTTCCTTCCTTCCTTCCTTCCTTCCTTCCTTCCTTCCTTCCTTCCTTCCTTCCTTCCTTCCTTCCTTCTTATACACCTTTATTTTCAAATCAAATTTGGATTACACAAATCATCCTTAAAACAAAAGGCTGTCTCTTTTAACAGAGGATTGTCCTCTGACACATCTTCAAACAGGGGACTGTCCATAGTATATTAGGACAGCCAACTTCCCTAAGCCAGATACTAACACAAAGTCAGTAACTCTCTGCACAAAAAGAATATTGATGTAATAATAACCGTGCAGTCATCTTTTTTGTTGTTTTTAATCAATTATAGGTGCATTTGTAAACTAGATGTATATGTAGGAGACAGAGAGATAAGAACTGCCCTGCTGTTCACTTATAGTGTTTGGGACAGCTGGATCATTTGGAAATCAAAAAGCTGAGAATTCTGAATGCATCTGTCTCACCCAGCTAATTTAAATAGCAAAATCTAAAAAGAAATTGAAGGAATATTAGGACAAATTTGTAAACATCCTTAATAATGGGAGACTTTCGTTGTACTGGATATAGCTTTATTTCATTGTATCCATTTACCTAAGAAGTCAATGAGTTGTGAATGAAAAGTGTAGTTCTTCATTATGTGCAAATATTTAATACATGCATGTAATTAGTTTGTATTAGATTATATTAACTATGGCTATGTTTATCTGTCATTTGTTTGTTTGTTTGTTTGTTTGTTTTAATGGAAACCTGAATACTTATTTCAAAGCAGCATCCCCAAGTCAGCCAGGGAGATTGTTGCATAAGTACTTTAATTCTTATTTATTGACATATTTATTAAGGAAGTAAGGAACTTCTTTTTTAGTTTTTGCTAGTTACGCAGGGTAAATATCTAAATAGGAGGCTAGATAATCACCTACAAACTGTGGACAGTAGCACTCTTTTTAAGAAGAGAAATGCAACATAATTCTGTGAGTATTTGCAAAAAGGAAGTTCTGCTGTGTTGCAAGGGGCTTTCGCCCAGTCCTAAGTGTGCATGGGAGTGCTTCTTTAGGCTGGGGAGATGAGATTACAAGCTACTCTGCATGAAAGATGGCTCTAGTGAGGAGGAGGAGGAGGAGGAGGAGGAGGAGGAGGAGGAGGAGGAGGAGGAGGAGGAGGAGGAAAGGTGTGGGAGAGAAAAGCATAAGGCTGGCAACATTTTATCAACATTCGTACTAAGGTATGAGGACCCCAAATTATTTGTTATTACAATAACAGAAGAAAACTGTTGCACCCCATCTTTTCACGTGCAGAGGTGTCCATAGGCATCTGCTGTGGTTCCTGAATTAGATATGTCTTTTGTTCTGCTATAATATTTTAAACTGGATGATGGAAATGACTGACACAAACTACTAAAAAGTTCTCTGGCAGGAGAAAACTAATAGGTCTAGGAGAAAGCTTTGTCTATCCGAGGTATTTTCCTAACTGCTGATGTGTGTTTGCTTGTTTTAAGTGCTCTGATCATTTTCATTTTCATTATTTCTTTAAAATGATATACATCACTCTCATTTGTGTATATATAGATCTAGTATTTAGCATTTAAAAAAGAAAATATACAGCATACTTCTATCTCTTAAAACTAATAGGTCTAGGAGAAAGCTTTGTCTATCCGAGGTATTTTCCTAACTGCTGATGTGTGTTTGCTTGTTTTAAGTGCTCTGATCATTTTCATTTTCATTATTTCTTTAAAATGATATACATCACTCTCATTTGTGTATATATAGATCTAGTATTTAGCATTTAAAAAAGAAAATATACAGCATACTTCTATCTCTTAAAACTAATAGGTCTAGGAGAAAGCTTTGTCTATCCGAGGTATTTTCCTAACTGCTGATGTGTGTTTGCTTGTTTTAAGTGCTCTGATCATTTTCATTTTCATTATTTCTTTAAAATGATATACATCACTCTCATTTGTGTATATATAGATCTAGTATTTAGCATTTAAAAAAGAAAATATACAGCATACTTCTATCTCTTAATAGAATAAATGAATTTAATACACTTTGAGTCAATCCCTTTGTTTTCTTCCTGCTTCACTACCACTCAGTTTGTTTTGTGATTTTAAAGCTCTGGTAACAGTTGCAGTTCGTAGGGCTCCATTGTTCCCTAATGTGACCAATTCTGCTGGTTATGGGAAAGTCCTATACCCATTTATCTGATATTCCCAATGAATTTAATGGCTCTTATTGCTGAGCAGACATACCAGGACAGTGCCACCAGTCTTTGCTTTGTCTGAAGCAGGGCCCAATCTTTGCATGGAACAAACAAGGAGTGATAAGGACATTTTCAAGAAACATGTAGATAAAACAGGAAGGCTTGTATACACAAATTGAAAGTGTCACATACTATTTTCTAAAAAATTCTGCAAACTAGCGGTAGTTCAGGCAATCTAGGACTTGCGTGTTTGTTTTTTGCAAAGGCAAGCTTCTTGGATAATTCCGTACTATCAGAAAATATGGTAGAATACTTGTATTCCCTTTGCAAGTACAGTATATTGCAAACTTGTTTTTATGCACGCACATATTGGCAAAACGGAGCAGCTGTCGTAATAAAGGCAAATAACTTCATATCCAGCATTCTGCCAAATGAATGTAACACCAGGAAGGAAGACTATTTTAGTAAAACAGAACAGAGTGCAGGAAGGATGTCGCATTCAGTTTTGGAGTGAATCACATTGTATTTTTTTTTTAAGTACTTATTTCTCTCTATGAATCAGATCAAGGTAACACAGCACTTCAGTTACATTGTAGGAAGACTTTTTTTTTTTCCTCTTGCCCAAGAAAGAAAAATTACAGCAACCAGAAAATATGGGTCCTTAAGCAAAACTGTTGATTGCAATGAAGGTGACTGAGTGAAATTAAGTTGCAAATGTTAAGAGTTGGTAGAGATTCCATATTTAAATTATAGTATTTGTTTAAAGAACCAACAGTACATTTTACTTACACTTAATGTTGACTCTAGCTAATAGGTGGATAGAGGACATGATCTGGGAAATGACAAGCACAGAGGATGTTAAGAATGCTCATCCCTGCCCACTAATTAATTGTCATGTTCTTATGGGGGAGGATGACATTTAATAATGGATTGCTCTGGCAGGTAAGACTAAGCTTTGGAGTCTTTACTACTCAAGCAGGACCCCTCTTCTCAGTTTTGATTCTGCTTCCCAGGATCTTTCCTTTTGGCTAGGAAAGCAATGGGTAGCCCCATGTGATTATTGGAAATATTGAAAGAGGGGACTAGCCTCCAGGTCATCTACAAGTTTAGGAAGAGAGATTGCTCAATGGGATGGGTCTCCCTCCCTCTCTTGTACCATCCATAGCAGCAGAGGAATTTGGCAGTCGCCGTGCACCTACTTTCTCTGTTCACATGGAAACTGAGAGGTCTGGGCAACAAAGTGAACAAAGCCCAGCCAAAACAGACTGCAAATTTCAGTACCCCGAGTTACAAAAAGTAATTCTCTTTATCTGGAGTCCTTCCCCAGGTCAAGAGACTGATTCCTGTTCCAGGAACATTACACCTATTCAGCATGGTCATCAACATCATAGGTACCTTCCCTTAGCATCTACCACCTTGTGGCAGAAAAATGTATATATATAGTGGAAACCACTACCTCATTCCTCCTTGATTTTTCATAGGAATCAAGGCATAATTTTGCCCAAAGCTTTGGAGTTAGAGTGACACAACTTGCTTGTGTGTAGAAATATCAAGATGGATTTGCTACACAGTGCTGAGTTTAAAGTGTTGGATTTTCAGTTTGTGGCTTTTCGGTAGGAGGTATCTATTATTTGTTTGTTTGTTTGTTTGTTTTAAACGTGTTAAAAAGATATATAAACAAAAAAGAAAAAGGGATAAAAGTAAAATACAAGTAAATAAACAAGGGATTTAAAAGGTAGGAAGTTATGAGGATGCAAAGTCTGGATGGATCCAAACACGCTTCTCTCTGGCATATGGATCATGTTCTACTACTGTTCTGGAAGGAATCATGGTGCACTAAAGTAACAGTGAGCAATTTTAGTGGCCTTTGATACCTGTGCTCCCATAAGTAATATATGCAGAATGGCATATGAACAGCTGTTTATTCATTTATTAAACATTAAAAACTGAATATTTTTTTCTGCTCTTGACAAGTCTTTATCAGATAAATTCTTCAAGCAGTACCCACCATCTGTTAATGTTCTTTACTGGTCTCCCTTTCAGGAGAAACTGCTCTTGTGTATCACATTGTTAGGTGGCATCTCCCATTGTAGGGAAATAAGAATCTAGACTTATGAAAAAGTTTATTTTCTGTGGTGAGAGAGGATACCTCTTTGCCAGTTTCTTGTTTTGTGAACTAGGGTTTCCTACATTAGTCAGTACTCATGAAGCTCTTTTCAGTTGCTATTCTGAAACTAGAGAGGCAGATGCTAGAGTGAATGGGAGGAGAAACCTACTATTGGTTTTCCTTTATCTACTGTACAAAATGGACATTCACATTAGAAACAATAATACATTCTCCCCTTTTTTGGCATTTATTCAAGTTACATTGGAGTTATTTGCCACCCAGAAAATGTGTATCACATTATTCCGTTTCAGAGTTTATGTAAAGTTCAGAAAGAAGGTGGGAAGTAATGGGCAAAAGAAATGAAAGGTAGGAAAGAAAAGGAAAAGAAATGGAATGGAATGGAAATCTAGTTCATATCAAAACCACTCACTCTGTATCTTTTTATCCATTTTATCTAGGTCTGTTCATGCTTTGTTAACGCATGCTTATGAGTCTGGCATGTTATCTGAAATTTCCCTGTGAGAGACACAGAGATGCAGCTTTCATCCCTTTAACTTGCCCCCATTCTCTCCTTGAAACATATTATGGAAAATAATGTGTTATGTGATGTCATCGTTCTGCGGAATGCACTGCACACCTCTCCAGCCAAAAGCCTATTTATGAGACAAAGTTGGGTAACACAAAGATTGTTGTTCTCATGTTGGGCATTGAATTTAACCAGCTGTTGCAAAGAAGGGAGGGTAATAAAATAATATCAGCAGTTTTCATAGCTCTAATAACTTCTAATTAGACCCACAGAGGAGTCGCTGACCCTGGCAGGAAAATCAATCAGGAGGCATAAAGTCCCTTCTTACTATAGGACAGTTTAGTTTGAAACCAGCCAGATGACAGTCCTGTGCAGCTTTTCAAAGTTGCTGATATGCTCTTGGACCTTGTAATCTTTGTAATTTGGCAGCTCCAAAGAGTTACATGGAGATTTGTTCAGCCTGTGGATTAATGGCAATGTCCCTGCAAATTAAAAATCTCCATTCACCCAGAACAGCTTGCAGAGCTCATTGGATCCTGTCCAAACAGGGTTTTCAAGTGTTCCATCTTGTGCAAAGCATTCCCCATATGAGTGGGGAAACTCAGAAGTGTTCTGCTGCTCTGAGCCTCCCTCTTCAAATCCTGAACTATCCATGAGCCCACAAAGTTTCAACACAAACTCAGCTGGAAGAGGGAAATGAAATGTCTCAGTCATTCACCTGTTAACAGGGATCTACATAAAGAATCCAGATTAGAGCAAAATGAGTATTTAATGAAGTAAAAAAAAGTAATTAATATTTTATCACTTGTCTAGTGTGAAAGCAAAAAATAGAATGAGCTTCTCCCCACTTCTGTCACTTCTGCATACTGCTGGCTTTGTTTATACTGAAGGGGAAAAAGTGTTATTAGTATTGCCAAATTCCAAACCAGAGGCTGATTCTATAAATTTGAAATCACAGACAAAAGAGTCAATTAAACCCAACCAAAATTGCCCCCTTCCCAAACTGACAATCCAATAAGGGGCGACCTTTTGGACACATGCTGTCATCATGTATCCAAATGTAGTGAAGGAAATATTCAAAGGCAAAGGGATTTAAAAAAAAAAAAAAAATCAGAATTGCCTAAGTCACAGGACCTCCAAAAATTGTCACCAAATTAAAATGTGTAATGTGACAGAAGGGGAAAATTATTAAATACATGGAAAGCAACCATCTTAGTAGGCATTTAACTAATTTAATTACATTAACTTTTAAATTTAATTAAGCCAAATTTAGTTCTGATTCTGCCTATGCCCTTTTTTTTTTTTTTTTTAATTCTCATTTTGTGGAAAGTGAAACCTGATAAGTTGCCGCAAGAAGATACATACTTTCTCTGGATAGTTGCCAATTGGAATATTAGCATTTCCTGTTGCTAGTGGAACTTCTATACCCCATTTGTGTATCCTATCCCGTTGTTGCCTCCGCCCCACTACCAGACCAAAATAAAACGATGGCCACCATTCTTGTCCTCAAAATAATAGCATTTCTAAGCCATGTTGGAGAGGTAGTTAGCCAGAAGTTGCTAAGAACTACCTAGCACCACATATGGCAGTATATCTTTTATGCAGCTTGTATTTTTGAGAGCAAGTCAGCAAGCAAGCAAACAAAAACATCTCTCTGCTGCCATCTAGGTAGAATTTTTTGTAGGATGTTCTACTGCCTGGAATTTACTATGCACATCCCAAGTAAGCCATAATTTCCTTACTCCAACTGGGTATCACTTATCTGTTCTGGTACACCAAGAGTCCTGTTCCAGAGTGTGGAAAGGAAGGGAGCAGAACGAAAGAGCTAGAGGCGTGTGGAAATGGACCATTGGAATGTTCTGTACTATTTGTGGGCAGAAGATCTGGGGTGAGCAGGTGAAGGAACCATTTCATCAAACTTCTCTAAAGGGAGAATACCATTTTGCTGGGGGTGAGCCATTAGAAGCATAGCTTTTTTTTTTTTTTTTTGCTTTCAAGATTTCATTTTCTTCAAAGGTGGTAGCAGGAGAAGCATTGGTGTAGTTAGTCCAACATTGTTCAATGGCTCAGACCTAATGTTCTAGGAGAGCATGGTGAAAAATGGTAGCTGTCATATGGACATGCATACAGATTGACAGAGACAGAATTTGTAGAAAATAGAGAGTAGCTTTCTTTTTCTAAGATGGGGAAGCCTAAGCTGTGTGTGTGTATGTGTGTGTGTGTGTGTGTGTGTGTGAGGGACAGCTCAGAAATTTCTCAGGAAAAAGTAAGCTTGAAAAATGTTCTCTCTCTTCTAAAAATGCACTGGAAGTTTGTACCATCTCTTTTTCCTTTTTTCCCTTTGGTGTGGGTTCCTATTTCTTTAGGTACCACTCAAGTGTCAATGGTGATGGGAAACATGACTGAATTTCTCCTTGCCCAGTGACTTTAAGGATAGATGCCATAGTAGAAGAAAAGCAGAAAGAAAAGGAGAACCCTACATCAAGCAGGTCTTCAGTGATATACCAGAATGTGTTGCTAGTTTGCCTTGAGAAAACAATTAGTTCAATGATTAAAGGCTTCTGTAAACCTCAAGCAACCATCTGCAGAGGTTCCTCTGTAATTCCACACTGATCAAGCTTTGCTCCACTCAATCAATCTTCAACAAGGCTGAGGTCTTGCTTTTCTCTGTCTTGGATTTTACTAGTTCCTTTGATTGCTCATAAATATTCCTGCACTGAGATTTCTTCTGCCTTCCCCCCTCCCCCTGGTTCTTCTACTCGTTATTATGCAATTTTGTGAAAAATCATGGGACCCTGCCACACACACACACACACACACATACAAACTTACTGAAGGTGCGATCATAATCACTTCCTGCTAGAACAAAACAAAGGAGAGATGTGAAGCGACCAGATTGGATACACAGACAGCTTCCTAAAATGCTGAAAAGGGGGGGGGGGGAGGGCCTGCATAGGGAATGGAAGGAGAGGAGGGGAGTATAACCAAAGAAGGTTTGAAGGCAGCCTCTGGAAACTTTGTGACCAAAAGACTAAAGCACAGAATGAGCTCAGGCTTGTGAAAAATGCCCAAAACAGTAACAACAAAAAGTCCTTTTCAGGTGCATCAGATGCAAAATGAAATCGAAAGAAGCAAGGGTGTCCAAGGCAAATCTGAGATTGCTTCAAAATGATGATACATATCCAATGACATCATGAAACGAACTCCACCCTTCCTTAGTTGTGTCCTGACAGCTGATGCAAGTATGTAACTCATGGCTTTTGCAACATGATGTCATCATGCACATTTTGTCACTTGCCCTGCCCTTCCACGGACACTTGTGCAAATAAGCGGTTGCGCTTATTTAGTGATGATGTAGTTGTCTATCATCTCTTCATGGGTCTCATATTTCAATTAAATCCCCAAGGGAGTATAATCCTGGAGAAATTCCTCATATGGCACCTTTCAATGTCAAGGTTGTTGTCACCACTATGGAGTCCTGCTGTTCAGAAAATGGTGGAGAATTTCTTCTTCCTTTTGGAAGAATTCAGAGGAATAATCCACCCAATTTCTTCACCAACAAATTGAATGAAGAATTTCAAAAGGCCATTTGTGCCCAATTTTAATTCATCATCAAACAAGATTTTCTATTGCTTCTTTATGTTACTTAACTGCTTTAGAATTGCTTCCATCTGTTCATCTCATGGCTGTGACTTATGTGTGAGGCACTGACAGATCCCACATACACGCGAACTAAATGTCAAAGACAGGAGCCCAACTGCTCCCGCTTCCATTGCCCATACCCACCATATCCACACACTGAAAGGGGCAGTTCATATATAGCTTTTAGTAGGTCAGTGGCCTAATTGCTGCACAGGTCTTTTATTGCTTGAAGACCTAAAAGCATACAGCAATAACCACCCCTCTACATTAATTTACAAACACATAACAATGAAAGTATGGCTTGTTTCTTCCCCATTTCTGCACTTTTGATAAACCTTTCAGATGTTCATCAAATATGGAAGCCTCTACAAAGACACAGCTCTTCTGAGGACAAGTAAAAATCTCATACACACTCACAGAGAGAGAGAGACAGAGAAAGAGAGACAGAAAGAATGAGAGAGAGACAGACAGACAGACAGACAGACTAAATTATCACACACACACAGCCCATTATAATTCAGGAATAAAAGGGGCTTCACTGATTGAAAACCTCCCAAATTATGTAGTGTGTGCCAGATGTTTCAACTTTGGGAGATATATGGTATGTGGCTGATAACTATCAGAATTTGTTGCCAATTTGCTTGGCAGATCCTTTCATGGTTACTCCTTGGATGTGCCTTGAGTGCAAGGCCCTTTCATGCTAATGCTTTTTGCTTTGGCAATATCTTGGAAAGAAGAAAGGCATCTCTCTGCTGTCCTAGACTTACCCAGTGATGGACAGTTCTTTTTTCAGAAGATAAGTAAGTCTCAGGAGCTTCCAAAGTTTCTTTGAACCTGAATGGATAGACCAGCCTCTCTCTCGCTCCCCGTCTCTTCCCTCCATAGCATTTTGAGCCATGCTCTGTTCCCAAAATCCTGATGGAGTTGTTGATTTTTCTTTTTTGGATCTGACAGTTTTCTCTGTTGAGCTCTATGATGAACTGCTGTTGATATTCTCACTACAGGCTTTCTTTCTTTCAAGCTGTGAGTCATTTCATGCTGGAGCTAGCAAATTGTCTGTTCTTACAGCATCCCATAACCAGATATGAATTTGGGTACAAAGATCTGCTGGGGACCTAGCACTTCTCAGAAACAACCCACTTTTTTTACTGAGTGGACAGTGCTGTTATTTTTATTTCAGTGGTGTCTGGCCAAGCTATTCCTTGCTCTTTATCTTCAAAGGATGGTATAGTCTTGGTAGACGTGTTTCTTTCACACTGAGAGAGACATACACAGACAAAAGCTGGAAGGGGGGAGGAAAGCTAATTGTATGCAGAGAGAGAGAAAGATGGAGAAGGAGCAATCAATATTGCCAAGTTCTCATGGTTTCAGTGGCTAAGAGCATGAATTCTGAGCTTGAAAGGATCTAGGTCATAAAAGAATACGTTAAAGCTCTTTCCAATGACATGATCATTTTCTGTGTGCCAAGGAAAAAAACAACATCATTTTGTTTTAATGTGCAAGAGCATTCAAGCATTTACTTCATTCCCTCTCCCACCCATCTCCCTCTCTTGTTTTTACACACACATACCTCACACTCTGAGAAGCACTACATCCAGACTTGTTTACCACCATCTATTATATATAAGGCTACATTTGAAAGGTATTTAGAAATTTAAATTAGCCCATTTATGGCAGGAACATATGTATATTTATCTTGTTTTCCTTTTTTCTCCCATCCCCCATCCCTTCTCAAATAAATAAATAAATAGCAAATTACTGGTAACTCAGAAAAGTAAGAGCAAATACAATCAAAATAGCTAACTTCTAATCTGGTACAGAATTGCAACTTCACTTCTCCCTTAATCCTATTTTGGGATACTGTTCAGAGCACTGCTTTTAAAACCCTAAATGACACTATGTTTGATGTAGTTCAAAATTCAGATACTGCTTCACAATACAGCAGATAAACCATTAGGTGGAACAGGTTGGTGAAAGCAAATTTGGCCTATGCAGCCAACTTTAATTCCAAGTGCTGGTCTTGGCTTTCTGCTCTGTAAATAGGAGATACTGGTAATACTAATAATACACAATAAATACACCACTCTATGATGGGATTGTATTACTGGAATTTGTTATGTGCATATATATGAATTTAATTTATCTAGAGGTATCCATTGGACCATAAATGATTCTGAATGGAGGATGACTAATTTAGCTCCTGGAAGGCATTAGCTCAGCTGCTGAACTTGTCATAGGGTCTTTCCACACTTGTGGCTAACCCTTGTGTGAACCATGGTATGAACCATGGCAAAATCTTCCAGTTTGTTATGGCAGCATGCTGAATTAATCATTTTAGATCCACAATTTTAGTAAAAAATGGTTTAGATTCAAAAGAAAAAGTGAAATACTTACCACTGTAAGGGCTCTTTCCCATGATTTGCACATTTTTAGAATGACTGCATTTATGCACATAAAAAGTACATGACTTGAACCAGAAGTTTCTGGACCTAAAGCAGATTATTGATATTATACTCTGTATCAAAATAGAGTGGAACTGAAAAAAATATTGATTGGTTCCCATGGAATGAAGCTATTCAGCTTGATAATTGAAATAAACAGCACGTTACAGATGTGGAAACAGCGTGGACAGCAAATAATGATCTTCAGACCTATTTAAAACTTGTCATAGTGTTGTCTCATTTGGCTTAATATCCTTAGGTTTGTTAATATAGTGTTTCAAAAATCACTGCAATGTAATGATTTGAATGTATTTTTGGTGTATGTGTCAGAGATTTGGGATTTATCATTATGTGAAATATTATGGATTTACCAGGCAGAGGATGGTGCAAAAAATATTATTTCTCCACTTTCGGAAGAACCCACGATTACAATGTTCCACTGATGATATGTATTCACTTTCTACCTATTACCTGCTCTCTGCTGGTGTAATGGAAAGATTGATCATACTGTGCCAAGTCAAGGTTTAATAATGTCCTTAAAAATGAGTTGAGTGATTATTTATATATGTAATATGTTTCTGCTTTCTTTTTGCTTGCTTTTGCTTGTTTAATTTTCTTCTTTTCTCTTTTTAATTTCTTATTTTTGTTTCTAATAAAACACTAAATATCTAACTATATCTGTATCTATAGCTAATCTATATCTTTTTTCAATTGTGTCTCCAGGATATTGCCTTTATCTGTTCTGTGGCCCATGAGTGAGACAGCTTTAAGCTGTGGTGGCATTAAGGTAGTGTTTTTCCTCTGGCAAGCCAAAAGCATGCAGTGGTCATCAGTGGTCACCAGAGCAAATTTGTTCTGCTTTGCCAGCAATTATATTGGGGTGAAGTTAGGTGAGCAGTAGGGGTTAGGGTTAGGGCATCAGAGTGGCAAATGGACATTTCAAGTTGACATGGGCATGCTCCCTCCTCTCAGGTTCTTGGTCAGCCTTGTCTCCCACCATTGTGTTTTTGTCTCCATAAAAAGCTGGATAAAATCCTGTTCTGGTGGTCTGTCAGAATAGTGCAGTAGTGGTAGGCTGCTCAGCCACCACTACAGGAAGTGTTTTTTAACTCTATGGCTCTCACAAAACTGAAACAGTGGAATGACAAGACTAACCCCATGAAGAAGTCTGGTATTAGCATTATTTATGCATTTTTCAAACGAATATGCTGCCAAACTCCAAAGACTCCTATGTTTTTAACAATGGAAGGGAAGGGTAATGAGAAATAGAAATAACCTTGAGGAACAGGAGGAAGAACTGCAACCAAGACAATGGTCAGATAAAAAAAAGATGAGTCCAAAGCAGAAATGTAATTTGAGAAAGCGTTTCAAGTGTGACCCTCCCTAGTTCTCACAAAGATAAAGGGAGGGAGTGGGGAAGTGTATTCAGGCTTGCAAACTATAGCCTTATAATAAAAGTATTATTAGCCTGTATGATTTTTGTTTTTTAATCTGGTCTATATCAAAGGGCTGATGGGAAGGGAAGGGAAGGGAAGGGAAGGGAAGGGAAGGGAAGGGAAGGGAAGGGAAGGGAAGGGAAGGGAAGGGAAGGGAAGGGAAGGGAAGGGAAGGGAAGGGAAGGGAAGGGAAGGGAAGGGAAGGGAAGGGAAGGGAATTCTATGCAAAATTTCTCTTTGAGTGTCACTCTCTTCCTGATTCTGGTTTGCTTGTTTATTCAGATTATGACAAAATGGGCGCAGGAATTGTCTAGAGTTGACAAAATCCTGCAATCAAAGATACTCCATGCCTGCTGCAGCACCATGACTGGTAGATGCCTTTCCCACCAGCCTATTCAGAAGAAGGGAGATGTCAAAGTCAGAGAAATCAACAAAGATGCACAGTCAGGAAAGCACCATTCAGCACCATCCCTATTGGGTCCCTGAATAGGAACTGGTAACAGAAGAACAGATTTCAGGTCGACATAGCCTGAAAGAAAGGGTGGATATACGTGCACCAGGAGGAGGCTCATATAGAAAGGTCAGGCAGAACCACTGCTTGCAACAAGCGGATTCTGGAGGTTGTGAAATTAGAAACTGGCTAGTTACTTAATCTGCTTTTCTTATATGCATGTATGAATGTTTTGTTCTATTATAGATGGAGCATTTTATAATTTCACAGATTCATAGAACATAAGGATTGAAGGAAATCTTGGAGGTCATCTGATCCAATCTCCTGCCCAGTATAGCAATCTACTACCACAGAATGAAAGATGACCATCCAGCCTCTGTTTCAACACATCCAGCAAAGAAAAGTCCACCAGCTCATGTGGCAGGTGGTGAAAATTATAGCAATCTAAGGAACACATTTTGGATTTATTTTATGGATCTGTTTCCCATATTTTTTCCCTTCATTGGAATGATTTGCAATTATACTTCCAGCATCTTGTTTTTGAGTCCCCAGTCTTCTTGTGTTCCCCTTCTGTTCATGGAATTCTGCCTGGTGCTTCTCTAAGCTGATTGAAATTGGCTGTTCTTAAATCTAGTGTGCATGTATTACAGTTACCATTGCTTTTACCTCTTCAACCAATTCTTCCCTATCAGTTTGGATGAGATCTAGGAGACTCAGTTGTCTTGTCTCCTTTTCAACCTTCTGGAAAATAAAAGAGATAGCAAGACCACTGAAGAACATTTCTGAACCTTCCAATCTTAGCCGAGCTGGTTTTCTAAAGAAGTCTAAGTAGTTAAAGTCTTTCATTATTTATGTCTGTCCTCCCTGAAAGGTTTGTAATCTGGTCCAAGAAGGCATTATCCAGATATTTTGCCAGCTTGGCAATGTATCTCATATCCCCTACAATAATAACTTTGTTGTTTACCACCCTTGCTCAAATTCCTGGATCTCAACTCATGTGTGCATTTCCTTCACGTACAATATCAATCCTCCTTCCCTTTCATCTGGCCTATCAATTTTTGAATAAGTTGTACAGTATATTTCATTCCTTACATTCCACTCATGATCTTTTCCCCATCAGCTTTCAGCAACGCCTACTGAATCATATTCAGCTTCCTGCATTAAGACTTCTTCCTGTTTATTCCCTATACTCTGCCCATCTGTACAGAGAAACTGGAATCTTTGAATCAAATAAATCCTTTCTGTAGTTACCTAAAGTTTGTTTGATGTTTATTATTTGTTCAGTGGCCCCTGTTTTGTTTTGTTGATTTGGTCTATTAGATTATTTTAGTCTGGGCTGTTTGATTTAATGTTAGCTGTTTAAATGTTTTCTCTAGTTCTGTACACCACCCAGAGTCCACTGGAGTTGGGCGGCCAATAAATTTAAATAAATAAATAGTTATTAGTACTTCCATATTCTGCATTCCCCCCACCCCAGTCTTGCCTTATTCCCCTTTTTTTCTGAGCTCTCTTCCCCTTCCCTCATAGTACTTCCAGATCAAATTTGCAAGAGATCTTCTAAATGCATTTTCCCCAGAACTCACAAGGTACAGCCCATCTCTAGCCAGGAATCTCTCATCTAGGAAACATTTTGTCATTATCAGTGAATCCAAACTCTTTTTATTGGGACAATCTGTGCAGCCAGTTGTTTACTTCCAGTATTTTTCTCTCTTCCTGGATCATGTCCTTTTATAGATGGAGTGAAGAAAACATTACTGTGCCCCCAACTCCTTCACCCTTCTGCCTTGCACTTCATCATCACTTGCAGTATGTTCAAAGCTGTGTGTCACTGTGCCATTTTCTCCCATGTATAACAATGTGAAGGAATATCTGTCAATGGGTTAATTATTTATTTATCCAATTTGCAAACCCTAGTATCATCATTATGACTCTGACATAGAATTAAAAGCAATGTGCAACCATAATGAAAAAATAAAATAATGAACATCTGGAAGAAATAACACTAATAGCATCTCAAACATACAAAATTCTCACCAGGGTCGCATCACCAACCTGCCCCAGGCCTGGGTTTAAGGCCCCATTTGAGTAAGACCAGGGTAAGGCCAATACAAAACTCTCAGGAGATGCTATTCCAGAGCGCAAACACTGTTGCAGAGAAGGCCCACCTCCTGGGTCATGTCAGATTTAATCAATGGGATCAGAGTGTGCCAACTTTGTTAAGATTGATCAGGATGAGCAGGCATTATATGAGACAATTTCCCCTAGATAACCAGGCCATATGTCATGGAGAGCTTTATGGATGATAGCCAGTATCTTAATTTGCACTTGGAAGCTGACTGGAAGCCAGTGCAGCTCATGAAATGGAGGGGTCATATGGGCATACCATAGTATGCCATAACTGCCCATGCCACCACATTCTGAACCAGCTGCAGTTTCTGAGTGGTCTTTAAGGGCGGCCCCACATTGTAGTAGTCCACCTGTGAAGTGACCAAAGAGTGAGTGGCTGTCCCTTCCAGAAAGAGGCAGAATTGGCTTGTAAGACAAATCTTCCTTCCCTCCCTCCCTCCCTCCCTCCCTCCCTCCCTCCCTCCCTCCTTCCTTCCTTCCTTCCTTCCTTCCTTCCTTCCTTCCTTCCTTCCTTCCTTCCTCCCTCCCTCCCTCCCTCCCTCCCTCCCTCCCTCCCTTCCCACATATAATAGAGGCTTAAAGCTTCTTCCTCAGCTGACCTATGGAACTGCCTGCCACTTTGCTAGAGGAAGTGGAACAAAGGGAGCTGTAGACTGCAAGGAAAACTGCACTCCCATGCCTCATCCTGTATATCCCCAAGGGCCCCCTCCCAGGAGGAAGAGGCTAATCTGTCCACCACTGGTGCCCCCTAGCCAGCCCTACCTCACTAGGAGGCATCCAAATTGCTTCCTCATGCTTCCCTCAATGCTCACTGCCATTAAGAGATGTCAGATTTCAGCCTTGGTTCCAAAGCAGCTAATTGCCGCTCACCCAATAGGCCATGCCGGCAGCTGATTGGGTGCAGGAGCCAGAGGGGGGTGGGAAAGAGATCAGGGATTCCTTCCTTCCTTCCTTCCTTCCTTCCTTCCTTCCTTCCTTCCTTCCTTCCTTCCTTCCTTCCTTCCTTCCTTCCTTCCTTCCTTCCCACATATAATATAGGTTTGCACCATTCCCCCCCACAACCCTCAGAGCCCCAGTGAAACCTCCTCCTCCTGCTACTACTCAGCTGACCTGTGGAACTGCCTTCCACTTTGCTGGAGGAATGTGGAACAAAGGGAGATACGGACGGTGAGGTAAACTGCATCCTGGCTCCCCATTCCAGCATGTCCCCAAGGGGCTCCTCCCTTGAGGTAGGAAGAGGGCTTGCCTGTTGACCACAGGTGCCACCCAGCCAGCCCTACCTTACCAGCAGACATCCAAGTCACTCCCTCATCCTTCCTTCAATGCCTACCACTGTTAAGTGATTTCAAATTGCAAGGGACAGAGGGAGGTTGGAAAGAGGTCAGGGATACACACATCATGGTCATGTGACCTGGGCTGACCGCGGTGATGCAGCAGCATAACAGTGTTGAAGTGGCCACAAATTTCTCAAATTTCAATCCTACAGGAGTAAGGGGTCCAAATTGTGGATGCTTTCTGTAAGTTAACCCATTTGAGGTACCTTGGTTCAAAAATTGTTGCCCTATGATGCACCGCTTCACCCGGTTGAAGGTTACAGACATGAGAGTTTTAGTAGTATATAGATAATGATACTTTCAGAGACCCAAAAAGATTGAGATACCTAAATGTAAACATAGCCCACTAATTTAGAATGGCATTATGTTAAATTTTTGCAGGTTCCTCACTGGCAAATCCATGAAGAATTAAGCATTTATATTCTTGTCTATCATAAAATGAATATTAATGACAGCAGTGCTATGCAGTGCCAGTAATAGGTGTGTAAAGTATGCATTTGGATATGAGATGAATTATTTTTAAAAAATGGCCAAGTGTTGCCTTTGAAAAGGTGATGAATATTTCATTATCCCAGTGGAGAATCTCCCTAAAATTATGTACCTTAGCCTCACAGTGATATCTAATTCATTCCATTTCCACCAGAACAAAGGAAATTCATTATATCATTCTACTTCATTTTTCCCCAAATGGTATTCTGAACAGTATCAGTTATAAATGAGATTCCTCTAAATTCTGCATTTGCTTTCTTTACTGAGGAAGGCAATGCACTTATAATCTTAGATCTTCTTTCTCTTTCTTTATTCATTGCTTTCTCCAACTGTGCAAAGAAATGTAATACCAGAACTGGTTCAAAAATAAAGAAGATTTACAGGAGTGTGGTGAGGAAAGAACATATCAACATGCAGTATTTTAGGTCTAGGAAATATGAACAAGTTCAGACTGGATGAAACTCCATCTAATGCCTGAGTCTATTTCCCCCCCCCCCCCCCTGTACTGTAGCCTTAAGCACTTGACTTCTATATGTAAATCAGCTGGAAATGAAGTTGGTTTAAGAATTACCTTTCTAGATTTCAGCCCTTTTCTCTGTTTTGGCCATGTTGGTGTCCTGGCCAAACCATATTCATCATAGCCCCTGAATGGGGAACCCCTCTATTTCTTTACCTTTCCCACCCATGCTGGGAAAACAAACTCCGCTTACTTTCCTTTCTGTGGTGGGATATGTGGTTTCTACTGATACCCATTTGCATGAGCCCCCTTCTGTTCTATGGTGCTGGCTACCAGCTTTGTTGGCTTCAAAAAAGGGTTGGATCCATTCATGGACGTCATGGGATCAATGGCTATTAGCCTTGATGACAGTGTGACTTCCTCTAACGGCAGGGAAAAAAAATCACAGTATTATCATTCTTTGTTTCACTAGAGGAAAATAGAAGAACCCTGGTCAGTTTCACATGTTAAGAGAGAGGGAGAGAGAGAGAGATCATTTCCACTGTTCCATCAGTGAACTTGGAGCAAAAAAAGAGAGGTCCATCATTTCACAGTTCCAGTAATCAGTGAACTTGTTAAAAAAAATAGCAAAAGAAAAAAGACAAGAACACAAGAGAGGATGTCAGCATTGTATATCAGGAGTGAGTTTTCCAGTAGAGAGGTCCACTGGTCTGATGGTAACACAAATGTTGAAAGCATCCAACTTAAGACAATAGAGTGGCCTAACAGAAATGATATCTTGGTAGGAGTGTGCAACAGACCACCAAACCAGGCAGCAAAGATAGATTAAAGAAGGAAAGTAAAGCCTGTAAAAACACCATGAAGTGGTTCTGCGTGGAATTTGGTGCTGCTGGGCTTAT
Organism: Python bivittatus; assembly: GCF_059951505.1. Lineage (NCBI taxonomy): Eukaryota > Metazoa > Chordata > Lepidosauria > Squamata > Pythonidae > Python > Python bivittatus. The sequence continues at coordinate 6,863,033 of NW_028277113.1, forward strand.
GTAATTATTTGTTTTAAGACTTGGATTATCTCATAAATTAAAAAATATATATACACACATACAACTTTCTAGTCATCCTCTGATGTTGTTTGCTGGGGGAGAACAAATACTGGGTGGGCTTCAACTGTGACTCAATTTCCTTCTACTCTGGATTCCTGTGGCAGTAAAATCCTGGGCCCTGGATTCACTGGTCTTGCTTTCAGATAAGTGAGTGCGGGATCACAATGCTAGAGAGTTGATTTAAGTCTGTTGATTTCTGTGAATGTTAGTAATTCTCAGTTTGTTTGTGGTCCATAGGAATCATATCCAAGACAATAGTTTAAGGTGATTTTTTTTCACATACACTCTATTGTATGCAGACAAAGGTATATGACAGAGCAGGCTTCCTCAACCTCAGCCACTTTAAGATGAGTGGACTTCAACTCCCAGAATTCTTTGGAACTGTACACTTTGGAGCTGTACCTCAGCATGGCTGGCTGGGGAATTCTGGGAGTTGAAGTCCACCCATCTTAAAGTGGCTGAGGTTGAGGCTGAGGTTGAGGAAGCCTGTGATAGTGGATGTAAAATCACTGCATACACAGTATATGTATCAGCACAAAAGAAAAATGTTGATAGATCATGTCAACTCAATCTTTAAAAAAGTCCCCAGTTGTACTCTTAACCAGTGAAATGTCTCTGACATTCCTTTGGGCCATTCTGATAATTAAAATCACCCTGTGCTTCAAAGGAGACATGATTTTTAATTCAAGTCAGACAAGCACCACAAACAAAGATTGCTCAGAAGCTGTAAGAAGGGAATTTGACTGCCAGAACCAATTAGATAGGAGCCACGTGGGAGCACGCCAATACACTGTCCTTCTGGCCAGTCCCTAAAAACAGTAGGGTAAGATCACAGTTAATTGTCCACCAGTGCGTGTGGGAGGCAACCCTTATACTCCGATAATTGGGCTCTGGGATACCTAGAATTCAGTCAGCAGAAGAGAGAACTGGGAAACCAAGTCGTGTTAATAGAAAACTTGAGTTGTGAAAAGACAGTGAAATTCAAAGCTTAAGTCATGAAAGACAAGGCATTTTGACATGAGAACTGACGTGTGTTTCTGAGTTTAACTGATCTTTTTCCAGCAGCAAGGAGAGACTCGCTTAGTTCAGCTGCTGCTTTTGTGGATCCATTTTTATGAGACCCTGATCATTTTGACTTTGGTCTTCATCTTACTGAAATGAAGCTTGCTTTTTCTTTTATTCCTTTTGGGCCACTTGGTTCATTTGCTACTCTGCGTCTTTTTTTCTCTTTCATTGCGGATTCATTGGTCCTTTTAAACATACTACACAAAGACTAAAAGAGCAATTCCCAGGAATGTTTTAAACTTGAACAGGGCTTTCTTCAAGTGTCATTAATCGATTTAAGAAATAGAACTATTCATTTTTTTTAATTAAAGCCTTCAACTATATTGAATTCAGATGTAATGGATGACTTTACACCTTACTGAATTTTATTACTAGGGGGAAAAACTATTTTTTATTTCAAAGATTTTCTTGTAAAGGTTTCAGGAATCATTTTATTTCATGTATAAATTTTGAGGATTTCTCTTGGTCAGAAAATAATGTTTTGAGGCTTTGGGGTTCTAGGTCAAACTTTTTATTTGCTCTGGCATATTCAGTTTGATGTATCTGGACAACTTGCTGCTTGGTTTTAGCTGTCTCAAGTCTTATTTATTATTGTTTTTGACTTTATTTTTGATTGTGTCATCAATTGTATAAAGACCAAAATGAGGAGGAAAGCAGTGGGTGTTTGGCATTGTGGCTATATCATCATCATCATCATCATCATCATCATCATCATCATCATCATCATCATCATCATCATTATATGTATTAGCTGACCAACTCCAATGGACTCTGTAGGGAAACCCGAAGTGGCGATGCTTGGATGAACAATGTCATTTCAGCAGAGACAGTGAACTCTGCCTTTAGAAGATTGAAGAAGTTATAAGACATCTTCTCTGCCAATTAAGAGTGGCTGTGAATCATCACTGAAGGAAAAAGGAGAGCAGGACAAACCTGACTTTGCAACTGTGGCTAATGTTACCAGTGAGGCAGAATCAGACTCCAATACACCTGACTTTACTCTTGGAGACTTGGATGTTGAGCAGAGAGGCGGAGAAGCATGATATGTCACCTGGAGAAGGATGCTTGAGTCAGGAATAGGCTGCTGCTCCTAAGTAGTTGAGCTCCTGCAGTAGAGCTGTCTGGTATCAAATGAATAGACAGAAGTGAGCACTTTCTGCATTTAAGTCTCTGAATACAGTACAGTACTAGAACACTTTCCATGATAAATGAACCTTGTGTATTTTGTCTTGTGTCCAAACCATATTTTGCATACAATTTTTTTTTTAATTGTTGATTCAGAGCAAAGGAAGTTTTTTATCAGCTCACAGAGCAGATCACACACACATTATCACATATTGATGTGTGTTTTTCCCCTTTGCTTTATTGGAAAACATATATTTATATTGCAGAATTGTTACTTATTGTTGGTTTCATGTCTCTCCTCTCCTCTCCTCTCCTCTCCTCAACAACTTACCAGTGTGCTCCTAACTTGCAGAGTAAGATGGATATTCAGAATCCCCTAACCATTAAAGCACAATTAATCTGCAAAGTAATCCAAGAATGCTTTTTACTTAACATAAATACCTTGTTCTGAGTTGCATTAAGATCCATCTACTAATGTTCTTAGTAAAAATCCCAGAAGTAAATAGGGACTAAGGAATTTGCTTCTCTAGCCTAACACAAGAAAATATGCACAAGCCTGCTTTAGGGCCAAATGCCCCATAATGCCAAACAAAACATTGTAACTATATCACAGGATGCATTCTCTCCCTCCTCTCCCCTCCCCTCCCCTCCCCTCCCCTCCCCCCACCTTTGAAATGTGGTGATATACAAATGCAGATACAGTGTAGCATAAATAACAGCAATGAATGGAGTTCATAAAAAAATAACACACATTTGGAAAATGTTCATAAAAATCAAGAGTATACTTAGGAAAAATGCCTTAAAAAGGAGAAGGCTCCATGGCATTCAAATACACAAGAAAAAGTTGTATAGAAAAAAAAAACAAATTAGAAAAAAATATGCATTTGATCATGTCAAATTGTGTAAAAATATATGAAAATTGTGAGAAAAGCAAGCTTTTGGTTGAATGGCAACTTATTGCTGCACTATGCATTTCACAGGACTAATTGCTAAGTAGCCTAGATCTTTTTACTGATCTGTTAGCTTTATACTGGTATTAAATAGGCCTCGAGATGTCAGATCAGAGTCTAGAAATGCATTAGCTTGTAGACATCTTTGACCACATTGGAACAAATCATTTCACACCTTTGGACTTAAAAATTCTGAATGACTGAGCATGCAAGTGCCAATGAATCATTAATTAACAAGATGACTTTATGCATCCAGATAAAGATCTGAAACTGGTGTGATAAGTGAAGCACTATACATTAATACATTAATTATTTCATTTCTGTTTTATTGCATTGTTGAGATCTTGCTGCTTAAACAGGAATAAAGATGCATTATGATATTTTTTATAATGTAATAGGAAGGGAAATCTAGCCCAAGGCAATTTAACAGTAATTAAAGAAACTCATTTTGCTGGAAAAAAATGTAAATGCATATGCAGACTAGGACTAGCATTCCAGCTTCTGTCATGTTATAAATACGGACCCTCCGTATTTTCAAGGTTGTACCATTTCAATAATTTATTATTCAGCTTTCTTCTATTTTTATCACCATGGTATTTTGTATTTCTTTCCCTGACAATGACTTCATGTAGTTTAAGTTTAAAAAACAACAACTTTTCCTTCTATTGTTATATTCCTTGAAATGTGTAGTTTGTTTAAAAGTTAAATAACAAATAGAAACATGCCCCTCCCCATATAATTCAATCCTAAATTGTAAAAATACATAGTGAAATCCACATTATCAATGTTATCATTTTAACTTATTGTCATATTCAAGATCGATAATGAATACTTCATGGTATAGAAGCTAGACGATAGTCTGACCAAAGAAGGACCACAGCTAACAAGCAAGGCTGTTCTGATAAATAAATGCTCATATCTAGTTCCATGTACCACTATGTAGAAACATCCTTCGGCATTTTTCTATTAAGTATTCATCTGCACCACCTGCTTGCTTTAGCAGGAGGACAACCCAATATCCATCTCTTGAAGACCAGAACACCTCAACCCAGCCCATAAAGAAGGCAACCTCCAGCCATCGTTTGCTGCTTCCCGTCAAAAGTAGGGTTTTCTTTTCTGACTTCTACAGGTACGAGCAGTGCTTTTCAGCCTGCTTGCTGAACTTCATTCCATTGTAGGCAAATGTTTCTACTCTGAGTGGTTGCTGTGCACTGTGGTGGGAACATCCACTCCCCCCGCCCCCCGGTCACTGGTTGCTGCCCCTACATGATCATTTAGTCCTGGATTGCTGCAATGATGAAAGACATCTGAACAATAAAATAAGCTCTAAACACTGCCAAGACAAATTCAAAAGAAATCTTGAGAGTAAGGAAACTTTATTTGCAGGGGAAGAGAACATTTATTTATGTGTTTAAGTAATTTATCTACTGCCTCAATCCTCACAGACTCTAGGAAGTTTAAGTTTTAAAAACTGCAAGATACTACTTAATGTTTGCCTTAGTCTTAGTGTTAGCACTGTTATCTGTCTCCACTGATTAACAGGAAGATGAGAATATTAAATATTCATATGGTACACAGAAATATAGATTGTTCTGTGCAGTGTAGAACAGTTGCCAAAACAAGTAAATGTGGTTGATGCTCCAAGGTGGTATAGAATGATGTGCTTGGGCAACTGTTTCCATCAGTAGTGTACCAAAGGCAGGACAGTGGGAGTTGTCTTCTATGGGTGCAGGCAATAAGGAGATGCTGCCGAAGATGATAATGAGGTTATCTGGAGGACCAGCAGCATACCTGGGGATCAGTTTGCTGCTGGTGGTGCTCTGATCAACTGTTTGGCAGTCAGTGGAATGGCACAGGTGCAGTGATGGAAATGGGTCTGGTGGTGCTTCAAGGGCCTCGTGGTGCAATTCTGCAAGTGGATGCCACTTTGGGAGACCAGACAGCAGTTATAGAAGATCATTGGACAATTGCAGTTTTCTTTTTGGGGTTGGTGGTACAGGTGTTTCATTTGGGGTGGCTTGGTAGAACAGCAGGAGTGAGGCTGGTGTTGGTGCTATGGTTGGGTTAGCTGGATCCTGTGGCTACTGCTGTGCTCTCTGTACTGGGCTGGTAGCCATTGTGCCTCCATCATGCTGTGAAGTACCATGCCTTGGAAGGGACAGCATGGTGCCTTTGGTGTTGGAGGTGCTTGGAGCTGCATACATTAGGCCCCAACACACATGGACTCAGCTATACACATGAAGTTCGTACAAGTTCAAAATTGTTCAAGCTTGCTTTGGGCACAGTTTTTATCTCCAACCTCTGCGCTTTTTTCTCCTGTAGGAACTTGAAGGAACCTGCAGTCATTTGCAGTATTGTTGGAACTAGTTCATAATGATTCTGAATTTATAACTGGCTTTAAAATGTGATGGAAATTAAATTTTAAAATCCTGAAAATGAGATATCTGTACAACATCTCACCTGCTTAGAAAAATGGAACACTTTGGCAACCTCCAAAAAAATATTGATAAAATCTATCAAGTGGAAATGGAAACAATGCAAGCTGCATTGGCTGCCATTTTGCTTCTGGGTTCAATTCAAAGTGCTGGTTCTGACCTTTAAAGCCTTTAATTGCATGGGACTGGGTTATTTGAGCCTCTTCATGATGACTTACACTCATCCCATTAGGTCAGAAATGAGACTGGCCTCCTCCTTGATGTGCTTCTGGTTATATCCACAAGCTTGGGGGTCTCACAGAAATGGGTATTTAATGAGGTGGCTACATTGTTTGTAACATCTATGGTCTCCCTAGCCTTTTGTAGTTTTTTTTAAAATAATACTATTTATGTTTTAATTTTAGAGTATTTTTGTAATTACTGTTTCTTTATGGTTTTAATGTACAGTGTGTCACCAAGAGTCATGTTTCTGTGAGATGGGCGGCTATAAATATGATAAAGAAATAAATAATTGTTAAAAAGTTAATCTCAAACTTTGAACTACTATGCAGTGCAAAAAGAAAATGTGGACACAAGAGGATTAGCTCAGATATTGTCTGCTGTATGCAACATTTCTTTTCCAAGGTTTTTTTTGGGGGGGAGGGGGATCTGGTCTGAAGTTTTAGATGAGGTTAATCAGATACAAGCATATTTGCAAACAGCCAGAATCAACCTTGAATGATGTACAATGAAACTCTAAGTTTTATTATTTTTTTTCCTTGAAGGTTACTACACAGAAATTGTGGAGAAGGTAATTCAGTAAGCAACAACAAAATGTAAGAAAATTGTCATTAACATAGACAAAAGAATCAAATTTTGAACACAAATGCCAAGAGAAATGACAAAAGATGCTGGACTTATATTGCCAAAAGAAAAGGGAAATGTTTGAATGCCTTGATCATTTTCACCAAGAACAAGACACTTGTTCTAAACCAATGGATCAAATGATGTCAATGTTCACTTTCATTCAACCATTCAGTTTTTCCCTTTTTTAACCAAAAAAAACCCCCAACAACAACAATAATATAATTAAAATTCATTACTTTTTTTACTTTTCTGTATTATATTTTCCTGCCTGCCTGCCTGCCTGCCTGCATTATTATAGAGGTAGTCCTCACTTAACTGGGACCAGAAGTTAGGTCACTAAGTGATGCAGTCATTAAGCAAATCATCACGTGACTGGACTCAGTTTTATGACCTCTTTTGTGGCAGTTGTTAAGCAAATCACATGGTTTCCCCATTGATTTTGCTTGCCAGAAGCTATCTGGAAAGATCACAAATGACAATTATGTGACTCCAGGATGCTCCAACTGTCATAAGTGCAAGCTGGTTGCCAAGTGCCCAGATAGCAATCATATAACCGCGGGGGCACTGTATCAGTCATTATTTTGGGCACCGGTTGTAAATCACTTTTTTAGTGCTGTTGTAACTTTGAACAGACACTAAACAAATGGTCATTAAGTGAGGACTACCTGTATATATGTTCAATGAAAGAAAATGTTCATGTCTGCATTTCTTTCCTAACCATTATTAATACTCATTTCATGATTATTACTGAAAATAATTTTGTTCTATAAAGGAGGGGGTATTAAAAAAATTATCCATCTTGGGTTTCAAATACCCTAGATATGTCATGGTTTCCATATAGGCTTTGACAATTCAGTTGTAATATACAAATTGTTACAAATATCTATGGATACCTCCAAAGTTTTCTCCTATTAATTCATTTTTGCAAAGGAACAAAATTTCACTTTTTCCTGTCAAAGTCATGTTCTAACCCACTGGGTCATGGCAGAGTCTAAACTTACCAGTTGATTTCTGAACCTCCTTTAAGTAGTTAATGAATGAATTATTCTTTTCCATTATTATCAAAGCAAACCAGTGCAAATGTAGCCTTCCAAAATAATCATTGGACTGTTTTAGAAAATTTCTAAAACTATTATCAACACTGATAAATTCTTAATGTATTGTCTTGGATGTCCACTGTGAAAAGAGACTTCTGGACTAGACAGGCGAGAGGTCTGATCCAACAGGGCAGGACTTATGTTCTTATGTTCTTTCTTTGGTCAGCAAAGATATATTACAATAATTTTATAGTATACAGTAAATGGACTTCAGATTTCTATCTTAACATCTTGTATTGTCATCATTACCATCACCATCATAATATTTAATTATTAATTAATGTTTAGATTCGTAGCAGCTTACAAGAAAAGATTTATAATAACAATGGAAACATCAATGTTAATCCCAAAACAACCTCCATCCAAAAGCAATAAGCAAATACAATAACAGCAACAAGAATAAAAACCGTTGATGTTACATTGATGACAATCTTTCTCCAGATTTCTCCAATTTCTTACCTTAAATTTATAGCCCATCCAACTCCATTAGAACTCTGGTTACAATACAATGTATAGAAGATAAAACAAAATGATTCACACAGAAGAATAAACAGAGAAAATAACCACCACTCACAAATTAAACAAGAGCCCTCCCCCCTCCCTAGGCCAAGGCCTGAGAAAGGAGCTAAGTTTTAAGGGCTCATCTAAATAAGGTTAGGGTAGAGGGTGAATAAATCTTGGGGGGGATGTTATTCTAGAAGGCAGGGGCTAGAACAGAGAAGGACCATTTCCTGGGTCCCATTAAGTGGCATTGTTTAATCAATGGGATCCAAAGCATACCAATTCTACCAGATTGTATAGGATCCTAGGCAGTAGCCATGGAAGACACAGAAGCTGTATTATGACACAATTACCTAGGTAGTCATAAAAATGTAAACAATGTGCTAAAAGAGACTGTAAATCCAGTATTCTGTTTCCATTAAAAGGTCAATAAGAAGTTCTCAGAAATCTGCAAAAGTGAGATTTGGAACTACATAATGTTCATTGATATTCCAATTTAATTCTGCTTTGTATCTTTCTGTACCCCCAACAGTACTGCTTCTGTTTCTGTTATTAAGTATCCATTTTATTTAATTTGTACATACTTACAGTCAACTGCACCACCCAAAAGAATAAAACAAGGTAGCAATTTTGCATATAAAATTTTAGGGTTCCTTTCCAGTGATTCCCTATAAAAGTCTATCAGGACAATATGCAACTGAGATACACACACACACACACACACACAAATGAAACTCAACTAACTAGCAAACTGTATCCCCCCTGTTGATTTTAAAGCAGTTAAAAATTATAAAGACAAAAAACACCACTGAGATCATTTCATGATTAAGTTGCTTTTAAGAAGTTGTTTTTAAATCTTTGAAACATTTAATTATTGCAAATTTGACAGGAAGTTACAGAAAAATATATATGGCTCCTCTCCTTGGTGAAATGCTATTTATAGCAAGGCCTCTGTTAACCAAACAAATTCAAATGTGTGTTATTGTTCAGTATCTGAGGATGATAGATGAACCTACAGTCTTGTACACATTCACAAAACGTGCATCATCACTGTAATGAACTGAGATCAGCTTAGAACAATGAGCCATGCTTTCAAGGTGAGGAAATAGAAGCTAAAATCCCCTCAGGACTGCCCAGAGTAAAGTGATCACATAGAGACAGCCTCCCAGGGATCCATCCTGGGTTCCACAGGTGTTTCCTACTGTGGAAGACAGAACAGTATATAGTAGTCTGATGACCCAACTGTGACAGAGGATTGGGTTCAAACATCAGGTTCCATCTCCACATGAGTATAGAATGAGGAGTAAGTATCATTTTGTCCTCTGCCCTAGGTAGCAACATGTCTTAAACTGGCTGTATGTCGGACTATAATGAATGCATTATTTTTTACAATATTTTACTATGGGAAAAAAAAATCAGTGCCATACTTTTCATAAACATTATATATTTTAATCTCCATTGGTTTCTTGTTCTGAATAAGTTCCTGGGTCATCTGAGAGGTGCTTTCAGTCATAATATTTGGAACTTTCACTTCAAAGCAGAACTCTACTGTAATTTGAGGCATAATTCCCATTAATGAAATTGAAGGAGAGACAGGAACAAAGCAGATTTAAAGTAGCTGGATTCTCTGGCAGTGCCTTTTAAATCCATGCATGTTTGTTTTGAAAAATGTTAAGGGTTTTCTGTATGATAGGAAATGGTAATAAAGCTTTAACTTCCAGTATCATTCTTTTCTTCATCTTGGGCTTTTATAACATGAAAGGCATTCTCTCTGAAGTTGCTAAGAATACTAAATAGTACAGTTAAAAATTAGATGAATGAAGACTTAGATGAATATTAAAAAAAAAATGAAGAAAAAGAAGTTTCTTAGCATTCTTTACAATGCCACTCTGGTTGGGGATGACTGCAATGCTCTTGCTTGAAACAGTGATATTTTGGCTTATTACTTTATAATTAAAAATCCATAATAATAAATATTGGAATCATGCTTGGTGTAAAAGCACATATATACTTTTTAAACTTAAACTTAAAACCAAGTTCATTAATTCAGCCTTTTTGTTGTGAAATGACCTGTTCCCCTTCTCTGAACCTGACATAATTTTGCAAAAGATTCAAACCCACCATGGGCTTTTGACCTGGAAATCTAAAGGGCTGGCAGCAAATATTTCAACCTGTGCACCACTACTCTGTTCAACTGAAATGAAAGAACTTCAGGGGATAGGCTGTGGCAGAAGTGGTAAAATAAAGCTAATAAAGTCCAGCAAAATGAAGAGCTCCACAAACTCAGTTGAGTCATAAACAGGCTAAATAAAACTGTAGCAGAAATACTTCAGTAACAATTCACAGAGCCCTCTAGCTAAGTACCATTCCTTACGCAACCGAAGAGCTAAGCTTCATAAAGGCTAAGCTTCATAAAGATTAAAAAAAAAACATCAAAATACACAGCAACTTTTCACTTTCTTTACCCAAAAAATCACGGGTAGGGAACATATTTCTTTTGGTCTATCTGGTTGGTAGACAACATACATCTGGAATTGATCATTAGCTCTCCACCTGGAGTTACCACTAGCTCTAAAACTCTAAGAGCATTCATTCCGAATTTTCTTATATGTTCTGCTACTTTCAGAGTTTCAGGAACAGCAAGGAAGGATGTAATTTAGTAAGTTAATTACTTAGGAACGATGGGCCCTTGTAGAATAAATAATAATGTTAAAAGCTTCTGTGTCAGTATGCTCATTGGCATATGGACATGAAAGGGGTGTTGCTGTTGATGTTGTTGTCAGTTGCTGGGCCTCTATGCTACCAGAGTTTGCCTTCCTGCCTTCCATCTCCTCTTTCTTTCTGATCAGCACTATGAACTCTGCTGTGGAGACTGTTTTCTTTGAGTGGGAGACACCAACTTGTCAACATTAAAGAGGAATCTCCAACTCAAAAACATGAGACTACTGAGACAATAGGCAAGGAAAAGAGAACAAAACAAAATGTGGGTGGGAAAATCCAGTCTATTTGCCAGTCCCTTAGCTTCACAACCTTCTCCTCAGCAGCCATCAGTCTGCAACATGTGATAACCTATGGAAATTACTAAACTGACACTCTGATTCTAAAACTGCTGATTTAATGGCTTAATGTTTTTCTACTTAATGGATAAGGATGTAATAGATTTTTCATTTCTACCATCTCAGTTAGCATCTTGTGAAGCTACTCTAGTCATGAAAAGCCCAGAACAATACCTGCCCATGATTACTGCAAAACATTAATTGAACAAACACTAATGAACCTAATTAGTGCCACAGAGAGCATTGGCTTCATGCATGTTTAATTCCAAATGCAATGGTTTAGAAATGCTAATGAGAGAGATTAGTAAATGCCAATATGAGGATATTTTGAGGAATCTTGGTTAATCCAGGAGCTCTCAGAACACAAGGGCTTAAAGAAAAGAAGAAGAAAGTAGAACGAGGCAATTTTTAAAATATAAAATAATATTATCATGCAGAGCAAACATCTTCAGCCTCTATCAGTAGAAGGTATGCTGCTGCATTATAGGAGTATAAAAATGTTAAAATTTCAGTCAAAAAACACAACCATTTTCTTAATTGAAAATAACATGAGAAATCATTATAATGTCATTCTCAGCAACAATTTGGTCTGCATTCACTAATTTATTTTAGCGCATATAGTTGCAGGGGTCTCGTGGAAGTTGGATAAGATAGCCATCTTCTTGGATTGCTGTTCACTGGTGGTTGTAAACAGTAGGCTTCACCAAGGCAGATCCTCAGTGTAGAAGATGGGACAGAGATGGGCTTGCTACAATAGCACTGCTGCAGTGATTTCCCAGTGGCAGCATTTAGCTCCATCTGTACTGTGCAATTCACTTGGAGCTATGGAAAACTGATTTCAACTCAATATTACCTGATTAGGGTCTGATTATTAATCTCCACTTGCACAAGTTGGGCAAACCACAGGTTATGAGCTGCATGTGGTCCCCAAATTGTTTTTTTTTTTTTTTTTTTGCAACTCCTTTGCAACTGGGCCATTCAGATCCAGCATCATTATTTCCTACCATATTTAGGTGGGAAGCAAAATAAAAAAGCTGTTTAAGCCGTAAAATCAACTTCAAGCATTTAATTTTTTAAAAGTCCAGAATATCACCAGAAGCCCCTATTCCTGGCTGCTTAGTTGATACAAGCCTGTTAATGTCACATCATCTCACAGCTAATTCATTCAAAATCACTTTGGAAACATGTCAAAAGCAACCCACCTAAAACTTAACCAGGAAAATGCCAGTCCTTTAGAACCTACATCATCCTTGTTTTGCTTTGCACAGCTTGTTCTGCACAAACTGTATTTTTAACATGGTTGTAAAAAATAATGCAGGAAATGGCCCTTCTGTTTTTAGTTTCTTTGAAGAGTCTCATTAAAGCTAATTAGCTTGTTTGCATATGTGAGAGCAAGATAGGTGAAGGTCTAAAATAGTAGTTTCCAAGCATTTTTTTTTTCTTAAAAGGAACCCTGTGGAGTAAGTGCTTAATCAAGAGTCCTAGACCAGATAGTGAATAATACCTTTGTTCTCATTTCCTACTCATTCAAATCCATACTTAACAAATTACTTGAGTTATATGTTACATATCTCTAGTACTTTAATTGTATGGCTACTTTAGGAACCATCTGAAAACAAACCTTTGTCCATATAAAATAGTCTTGTAACATACAAGGACATAGCTTGTATATTACAATACAGCAGTACGTTACATAAAATAGTAAGGGGATAATGTTGTTTTCTTCTTAAAGACTACACCTCCAGTGTGAATATTTACTAGCGTGGTATGGAGCTGTGAAATTGATTTTCCAAGACAAACTGGCCACAATCCAAAACAAGATTTGAAGCATATCTAACCCTATTGAATAAAACTGATTGCTGCCTATATAATTCAGGTGATTATGTCTGCATTATATCAGTATATTTAAAAGAGAAATTTTATATGCATGTATTCAGATAATAGTTCCTCTACAGTATGTTTTCCATCTGTTTTTAAATCCTTCATCAGCTGGGTACATGTAGGATTGCAATGAAAGTAAATGGTTTATTTAGCAAGCACAGGTAGTTTATGGTTTTTAGAATCCCAGGCATTCTCAGCTGCATATACACAGCACAATATAATTTACCCCAGTTACCTATCTTTTAGAAATGCAGTCTCTGAGGGTAGATCCTCAGGAATAGTAGCTGGATGATTAGAGTCTTCCTTCAGAGATGGAGCATTTGGAATTCCTCATTTCCAAAATGCTTGTCTTTTATTTTCTTTGGTATTAAACTTGAGAAAAAGCTTCCATGGATAATCCTGCTACAGTCTAAGTGTTTCTAAATCCAAATTGGTTTTTGTGTTGCTGGCTATGGATAGAGAAAAGGTAGAACTTTAACAGCTTTAGATGAATATAAATAGCTGTAAAAAATATGAAACAACTTTGCCTTTTCTTATGTTTATACCAGCCTATCTCACATTAATGGGGGCTGCAGGGGAATGTATACATCTTGTGAGAGAAAGAGGGGGGGGGGGGACGGTGTATTCACACGCACACACACACACACATATTCATATAAATATAAATATGGCTAAAGCGAAAGATCCCCTGTATCCCCAAGTACCAGAAGACATCGGTGATGATAGATGTAGCAGGCCAAATGACAGCAAGAAGAAGGACCATGAGAAGAAGACATCAGGAAGATGGACCATGAGAAGCTGGAGAAGTACCAGGGCCTGAAGGAGGAAATAGAGAGGATGTGGAAAGTCAAGGCCAAAGTGGTCCCAGTGATGGTAGGAGCACTCGGGGCTGTGACTCCTCAGCTGGGAGAGTGGCTCCAACAGACCCCAGGAACAACCTCAGAGCTCTCTGTCCAGAAGAGTACAGTGCTCGGAACAGCCAAGAGACTGTGCAGAACCCTCAAACTCCCAGGCTTCTGGGAGACTGAGGAAGACACATGCCACCCATAGGGGTGAGAGGGGATTTTATATACATGTGTGTGTGTGTGTACACATGTATGTGTGTGAACATATGTGTGTATTTGTGTGTGTGTGTGTGTAACAGTTATATATAAAAATAACTGTTTTGCTTTCCCTTCATCTCTGTTCCCAAAGAACTCAATTTTCACTGGCTTCACTGAATAATTAAACACATATATCACAGCATATGATTGCACTTGCCACCTATGAGCGGATTGCCTATAGACATAGACTTTGTTTGGACAAGAATAATGAAATACGGGACTCATTTATACAAAACACAGTAGGTTAAAAAAAATGACAGTTATATAAATGTATTGGAAATCCATATGCATTTGAATAATATTTGCATTAGATAAATATATATATAGATTTGCAACTATTTACTCTATAATGGTATAATACATTGTTTTTATTTTATTTTTTTGTTCTTGTATTTTTGTCACTTTTTTATAATGCCACCTTTTGATGTTTTCTTTCTTCTTCTCATGTATTTTTGTTATTTTTATTTTTTTTCCTTTTTGTCATTAATTACCAAACCAAAAAAAAAACAAAACACATATATCAGAGCTGCAGGAACAGCTGATTTTGACCTGACCAAAATCCATTTAATGCATAACTTCCATTGATAGTAGGTAAAGACATTGAGGTAACTAATACTCAATAAATCGTAACAGTCAATATAACATTCTACTTTCATTACATTTGGATGCTATAGTCCCTGGAAAACAGACATTTTATAGCTTCTGAGAATGTGTGGGAAGGGAAAGGCAAGTCTGCTGCCCTGGAGAACTTAATTTTAAGCATTTCTAAAATTGAAAAAGTCCTGGGAAAAATGCAAAAAACTATCTAGATGCAGACTGATAATGCTAACTTAGTTTGAAACAAAGCTGAGAGTAACTTGCTATAACATAAGTCTAATAAATGGAGAAATTAAAGTTTCAGTTTATTAGAACTTACATTTGATGGACATGAGGGATAGGATCTTTACAATTATATTTATTACTCAATGGAATTTCTCCAGAGAGATATAGGTTTGGCCCCCACTGTGATTCCATTTTAGGATTTTAAAAACTCATCTGTTCATGTTGGCTTTTGATTAATTGTTCAGTTGATTCTATTTTGTACAGCTTTTCATGCATTCCTCTCAAAACTTTATGTAAATAACAAAATAGTATCATGTATTATTAAATGTGATGAGAAATGTACAAAAAATTAAAAGTTAATATAGATGCATACACTCTAAAGGTGTGTGAAAAAGTACCATAACATCAGATGTGGCCCTTCTTGACCTAGTGATTGCCAGATGAGATCTCTCTCTGTCTTTCTCTCCAAATTGGCCATCACCCAGGTCAGTTGGGATGTTCTTGGAACAATTCTCTCGATTAAGGCCCATCTGGCTTGGGAAACCCTGCCAGCATTTACAATACCACTGGCATATCCCTTAGCCTCAGTGAGGATCTGAAGCCCCACCATTATGGCAAGGTAGCACCCCAAGGTGAGGATTGGTGCTGATGCTGATGCTGATGCTGATGCTGCTGATGCTATTGTGTCATCATTGTTATGGTAGTTGTCTTGAGTTAAATGGGAAGAAAGTATGATGTAGGGCTTAAAAATAAAAATAAATCATGTGGCTAAACTAAGATTGCATGTTGTCTTGAATGCCTCGGGCATGGAGATGTTGAAAATTATGAATAGATTGATAAACATAGTCTGTGACAATGATGTCCCAAATGACATAAAGAGCAGAAATTTTTCACATTGTTGCTGGTGATTCTGAGAGCTCATGGGTCGAAGATGTTGAAACAGGGTCATGCTCCTTCTGGGCAAATAACTTTCCAGGAGTTTGTTTGGCCTAATCCTTGAACTGTCCTTATGAGAAATACTTCCTATGCAGACGTTTCACACTCTTAGCTAGCATTGAGTATAGTGCATTCAGTAATGTAAAATAAGAAGGGAGAGAGAAGTTGATTCCATGCAATACAATATTTATTAAAGCATTAAAACAAGTAAAAGCATTAAACAAGAATAGTAAGTTAACATCCCAGAGCCAGTTATTGAATCAAAACGTTACTATATAAGTCAACAAAACCTGGAAACTTCTCAAAGACTGTTGGGAAAAGATGAGTCTCTTACAGTTGAAAATACAATATTTTTATAGATTTTGCATAAGTATATTACATAAATCAAAAGCTATTCTTATTTTTGCTTGCTAGCCTAAGTTGCATGAATGCTCTGCTAAATTTTAAGCAATATCAATACTTTCCTCTCTCTTCCATTTATATATATGTGTGTGTGCGTGTGTGTGTGTGTGTGTGATATTTGTGCTGCTTCATGACTTACTTGCTTGTAATTTCCACTTACCAAACCTATGTTTAATTGATTGGTTGGTCTCTGACATTTTCTCTGTGTCAACAAGGCTCTCCCATGACTGACAAATCAAAAAATGCTTAGATCCCTGTTGCAAGGAAGTATCAGCTTTTATAATAGCTGGTTTTCTATAAGAACCTTGATGTCCACATTGGTTTTCCCCAACTTGCTTGCTTTGCCTAAGCCCACTGCCAACTGGGCACATTTTAACATGATTATCTCATAAACATGTACTGTAAGATATACCACAGTGATGCTCACATCTTGAATGGGAGACATATTATGGGCACTTAAAAAAATCTCACCACCAAAACCATTCTCCTCTCAAATAAAGTAGCTTGTTTTGCCTGCACTGATTTCCAATATTGTACTCAGCTTTGCATGTGGTTGGTAGCGGTCAGATTAATGCACTAATATTTTATATTTTTACAAGGAGAGAGTAATTTTGGAGACCTCTGTGGGGATTAACTGCAGAGCAACCATTCAAGTTAATGGAAGTTGCATGGCAGCTCTACACACATTATGTTGAGTGTTTACTCCTATAATTGCACTTGCTATCAACATTATTATACCACTTAGTGTTTTGTGACTCAAAGTGTTAGGCTGAACTGGGTGATATATTTAGGGCACTGACATATCTTTCTCTGACTGATGCCTATGTAGTGAAAACAGGCAATTATCTACCAAGATGAAAAACTATATGAGATTGAATTAAACTACTTAACTCCTGGTGTGAGATATATATATATATTAAACTTTGACAAAGCTACATAGGTGATTTGGTGTAATATTTCTCTCAGCTGCTTAGATATATTTGGAACTATCTTGGCTGTGGTTTCATTTAATTTGCGCTTGAGCAACAGGAGATCTATGCAGGCCTTGCAGGGCCTTTAAAAGAAAATCAGTTTGTGTGTGTGTGCGTATGAGAGAGAGAGAGGAGAGGGCTCTTATTCTCTACTCCATTGAAATAGGAAAATTATCTCCCCCTAGCAACAAACTGACTTGAGAATGTATAGGAACCCTAATCCTATGAATAAATAATACTAATAACACCAATCAGTCACCCAGAACTTCACACAGTCAGCATTTCCTGTGGCAACTGAAGATGATTTTCTTTGCCTTCAAAACCTTCAGTATAAAACCAGGTCATCTGGAATGTAGACTTATGAGAAATGTTTTAAATATCATATCATATCCTGCTCATAAATGGTTTCATTTCATTTATAAATTATTTCATTCATACTGTTGCAACAATTCTAGGAGTAATTCTAAGTTCTGAGTTCAAAATGCTTAAAAGTATCTTAAATGAGAGCTTAAGAGAATCATAGAATGCATTAGTTGGAATTTACTTATGGGTCATCTAGAGTTGGCAGCTCCCGCTTCAGAACAGGATAATCCCCAATGGTTGACCATGCAGCCCCTGTCTAAAAACCTCCAGTGAGTGAAGTCCACCACTGTTCTAGGAAGACTTTTCTGCCACATAATAGCCCTTATTAGGAATGCACATGTATTCAAATCTGAAGTGGGAACTACAGTTCTTCAGATCCAGAGGGTGTGCTTACTGTATCTTTCAGTGGCAATTTAAAGAAGCCACACTTTTTCCTGTTCTCACAAAGTAGCCTTATGGTCTTAGGACAGAAAATACATGCTTGAGTTGAAGAGTTACTAAGGAGGCAGTGGCTGGGCAGCAGCCGATGAACGTCATCCTGTTAGATCTGGCCATATGTTCAAACCTCTCAAGGTCATTTTGAATAGGGTTGTATCCCCTAAAGTATTAGGTAATTCTCCTAGTTGGATGTCATCTGCAAATGTAAAAAGAATTCCTTCCATTCCAATCTATGGAATGCTATTCCATTGCACGCTGTAAATAATTTAAAAGGATGTTGAATACCATTGGGCTGAAGCCTGGAGACTCTATTTGATTCTTCCCTCCGGAATGATTCATAACCATTTATAGCCATCTGACAATATGGGGATATGCAAAACATTCTATGCATAAACCAATCTCTATATGGAATGACTGTTTTCAGATGTTTTGTGCCCAAAGCAAAATGAATGTTTCAAATGTTTTAGTCTGCACATGAGAAAAAAGGGTCTGCTTGCTCCAGATGCAACTTAAAATGTGGTTGTTCTTGGCAGAAGTGGTTTATGGGGAGAGAAAAGTGGAGCAAAAGTCAAGAACATCGACAGTGGCAGCTAAGCAGCTGGAGAAGGAGTGGAGGAAGATGCCCTCAGTGTGGCCTAGTCAAGACTCCAAGGTGAATTTCTTTCACAAATTCACCACTTAATTGCTCAATAAACTAAAGGGAGTAGGTTTATGGTAGAGGGGAAGAAGGCAAAAGGAATTTGCGTTATCCCCAAACTCATATTTCTCCTATTCTGTCTCTTTTGAACATCTGCATGCACACACATTACACATGCTATTTGGCAGACTAAGGGAGCCCTGATTTTTAATCACCTCCTTGACATCTGGAGTGGAATTTCCTTGCTTTTCCTGTTGTTTGCCACTGAGAAAGTTTGTAAGTTACTAAAGTTAAGGCCAAGATGTTCTCTTCATCAGTTTTCAATTTGACTGCAGAGCACATATATTGTGGGTTAGAAGTTCTGTAGTTGCAATTGTTAGGCTCATGGAAGTAAGACTATAGAATCTACAGTGAGTAGATTAATGCAGAACCTGTCACACAGTGAAGCATTCCTGTAGCTGATTCACTGCTTTTCCAATAATATATTCAACCCAGTATCAAGCCACCACAAAGTCTTTGAAATTGATGTAGAAATTATATCTACAGTGTGGATTGTCTCTGAACTGCTCAATGAGAAAGGAAGGAAGGGAGGGAGGGAGGGAGGGAGGAAGGAAGGAAGGAAGGAAGGAAGGAAGGAAGGAAGGAAGGAAGGAAGGAAGGAAGGAAGGAAGGAAGGAAGGAAGGAAGGAACATTTGAAGAATTTGGAACTCAAATTTATGGTAATATTATGTGCAGAGTTTGATTACTAGATTATTCTAGATGAAATTGAGTTATTGATAGGAGATTTTTCATCATATTTCAGATAAATAATTGATATATTTTACAGGCAAGTTTGGGTTGGAAAGTACTAACTTTTCCCAAATATATGTAATTCTTACTTTCTGAATTGCTGGCGTTTAATAGTTGATACTTGTTAACCTGAATTTCAACAATTTGGCTTAGTATCTGTTGTGGAATTCACAGACAGAAGCTAACTAGAAATTAAGAGACATCTTCATATGAAACAAGCTATTTGTCTAATTAGCTATTGTTCACGTCTACTGGCAGAGTTCTCATTCCCTATGTGAGCCTTTTAAGTGGACATATCAACAATTAAACCCAGAACCAGGAATTTATTTATTTATTAAATTTATATGACCATCCATCTCAAGCACATGAGTATTGGCATTCATCCCAAAAAAACTGTTGGAGACTCATCAATTAATTACAGCATGTGAAAGCAATCCCATCTATTCTGCCCAAATAGGATGTAGAATCTGAGGAAGCCATCTTTATTTTATTTATTTATTTATTTATTTAGTAGACTTATCCCCGCCCATTTCCCCCCAATGGGGGACTCTGGGCAGTTTATATCAAATTAAAACAAATAAATACATAATTAAAACAGATATTCTTTATAAAAAAGAATATTTATATACATTTAGAAAACCCTGATTCAGAAACCTTCAATAGTTCAGAAGGAAATGTAAATTGCAAAACTCATAGTAAATGTATTGTGTGATACCAACCCCCCACCCCCACTTCTTGGTTGAAATTAATTTTCCCTGCAATCCATACTTCTGTTTAAACCAGGGATCCCCAAACTCTTCAGCATATTGATCCCTTCATGAAGTTCATCAATCCCAAAACATTTATTATATGAAAATAATTTGATAAATACTACTTAACTAATGGTACTATGAATAAACAGCAAGAACAACAATTCCATCCAACCTTGGATAACATTGTCTCGCTGCTAGCCGCCTCACTTTCAGGACTAGGGACTGGCGTGAAGCTTTACAGAGACTCCAAAAGATTAATTGACCCCAATCAACCTTCCATCATTTATTGACCACCTATTTACTCCCAGACTGACCCCCCTTTTTACCCCCAGACATTTACTGACCCTTTGGGTAGTCCCATCAACCCTTGGGGGTCGATAATGACCACTTTGAGGAGCCCTGTTTTAAACAATAAAGGTACAATCCAGCAAATTAATGAGTCAGCTGAAAATATTTTAGTGTTAGTCCCAAGACATGGAAACATTTGTTTGTTTTTAATTTTCTGTGGGAAATAGTTGCTATCAAACTCAGTTGAACACACTGATATACATTTTACTTTTTCTGAGCTGTAATTTAGTTGTTCTTCCCCTTTCCTCCTTGTCCATGACTGTGACAGAGTATTGACAATGCACAAAGGGGTTCTGGCAGTAATTTTTCATATAAATTATTATTGCTGGATATACATTCCCCAAAAGATGTTTATACTCATTTATACTCATAGAATACTGTACCCTTCATGTTAAGGGGTCATTCATATTCCCTCAAGTCATTACTTTTGTATGGAATTTACTGTTAGGCAGCTGGTGTAAAAGTGCAATTCATTTATGAGGAATTGAAAGCCTACACATCTTGTAAAATGTGGAATCTTGCAATTTCCTATCAGCTAGTTCATGCTAAATTCCAAAAGGGTATTATATTTTCCTTACGAGGTTCATTACCTTTTCACTGACATAGAGTGGCAGAAGAAGTAAATTGGTTTAAACACTGTTCAAAGGTCACTGAAAGGATATTCATATGAACAGTATGGGCTTCCTCGCAACATTCATTTTCCCAGCTTTTCAGTTCCCTTTAGTCAAAAGATTGATGTGGTATATATATGGCAACCTGAATCCTATGTGTTGTGAGGGGTTCTTCACTGGGTTTGTGTGTACCTTTCTTAATTGATAAAAAGCTTTACTTCAGCCCTCAGTATGCATTTTATTGTGTCTGGTAGAAATTATTTTTTATTGTATTCATTCCTCAGATCAGCTACTTTTATTATTGTGCCCTTTTCAATTTGCTAAGGGTATTTGGGAAAAAAAATCTGAGAAATCTTTAAAATATATTTTTTAAATAATCTACTTCATGAAGAGAAAAAAATATTGTCACCTTGTTAAGATTATCTTTAAGCTTCATGCATTTCAATTAAAATGATTTTCCAATCAACAGAATACCACTGCTCATGGAACATTAAATACTGGTTTGGTATATATTCCATACGCTGAAAACAAATTATATTCCTGCAATTGAATGAATCAGACTGTTTTGCGTTCTTCATTTTTTTTCTCCAAGTAAGTCCATTCTATTCCATTCTCATGCCCATTTGCTAATATTTTATAGAAGTCCAATGAAAAACCTTATGGGCATGAACTTTTGTATCCATTGTATGCACAATTCTTCTGAATGTACACATTGATTGTACAATAGTTTCTGCAGCCTTTGTGCCTTCCCCCACCCCTATACATAAATACACACACAATGTATTCCTAATGTATGCAGTTTAATGAGTTTGAATATTTTTTGATTTAGAGCAGAAAACTTCATAATTAAAATTAAAGGATTGTTGTGTTCTGATTACTTCCACAATTTGCAAAATGTGGATTAGACTGGCATAGATTAAAATATCAACCAAATGAAGTTTGTCTCCTCCCTTACCAATGGTAACTAAAGAGCAAGGCCTTTGTATTTGAAGCATACCAAGAACAGGCTGTAGCCTGTTCTTTTGGCTGCACAATTCTGGGTCACATATGGCTAACACATATGAGTCAGCCTTATGCGAGAAAAAATAAGACTTCACTTGGCTGGTCAAAAATATCCTTCTTTTAAATTTGCCCATATTTCAAAACCAGATTACATCAGGTTGTTAATTAGTGATTTAAAAACAACAACAACATGAGTCTGTGTCCATGTGTGTGTGTGTGTGTGTGTGTGAGAGAGAGAGAGAGAGCGAGTGCAGAACTAGGAGAAAAAAAGACCCATACCAGGAAACAAACAATATTTGATTTAACTCATATTTAATTAAATACAGGTATCATTGCCCGTAATTATTATTTATAATAAATTAATTATTCAATAATTTCCTCTGACATATTAAAAATTACAGTTCAGTGCAAATTTGGAGCAGCAGTTTACAGATACATCCATGGTATGTGGAGACCACTTATCATCCTGGGACCCTTATGGTTATTTAGTTATTTTATTTAAAAAAAAATTAAAACCTTTATACAGCAGCATTTTGGTTGTAGAACATTCAAGGTGGCTAACCATAAACAAGAATAAAACAGGAGAAAAAACAAACCATTAAAGCCTGGTTAAAGAAGGTGGTATTCATTCCTTTCCTGTAAATGGAAAAGAGCAGTTTGGCGTAGTGGTTAAGACCCCAGGCTAGAAACCAGGAGACTGGGAGTTCTAGTCCTGCCTTAGGCATGAAGCCAGCTGGGTGACCTTGGGCCAGTCACTCTTTTTCAGCCCTAGGAAGGAGGCAGTGGCAAGAAAACTGCAGGGACTTGTCCAGGCAGCCGCCAGGAGTCAAGAATGAATTGAAGGCAATCCCCCAAATGGATAAAGTAGAACTCAAACAGAACTTGGGAGTAATTCTAGGAGCCCAACCTTTCTCCTGGGTTCCTGACAAATGCACTCTGGAGAAGGAGGACATATTCATGAGAGCCTTTCCTGATGATCTTAATGTAAGGTTTGTCCCGTTCGACAGAGAAACTCTCGTGACACGTGTGGTTCACAAAAGAGGTTTACTCATGAGTAGCATAGCAGTCACAAGCAAAGCCAGGACTGGCTTGGTACAATTGCATCACTCGTTATATTCCCCCTTTCCCGCGCTTTTTTCCGCCCCGCGATCGCGTTACCGCTGCGGATTATCGGCCCCCCAATAATCCCTCTTGATTGTCCATGATGGCAGGTTCGGTCAGGGTCCATTGTCCTTGATTGACAGTCCCCCTCCGGCTGGGTTGGTCCCTCCCCGTTACGTGCAAGCCCGAGGGTTCTGTGCTGCGTTGCGATCTTGTTTCGCTGCCTGCGGCCCCGTTCATTGTTGGCTCGCGCCGTTATCAGTGTATAGTTAAAAGCTTCCGCTGCGGTTTTCCTGTTTGGCTGGGCGCAGGTGGCCCGTTAATTAGCGGCGCTTTCAGTTCCTCTTTTCCTTGCTAGCTATCGCCGGTGGAGTTCGCGTGGTCTGGCTGTGAGCTTCCCCGAAGCCCCGTGCTGACCGAACCTGACACTTAATGGGTGGACAAATTCATATTATGATGGACCCTATGTAATCTATGAGGACTGATGGCAGCAAGAGAGGAAGGTAATTCCTGTACTGCTGAGATATATATAATGGGGGGGGGGGGCTTGGATAAAACAATCACATTTTTGGATGTGGGTATAGAGAATAGAACCCCATTTCTGCAACATTTTCACAGAATAAGGTGGGTTTTTTTTTTGCCAGTTCAGTGGTATGTTTGGAACACTAATTATATTATTTCATGGTGTGTCATGCAGATTAGCTGAACTGATGAAATTAGACAGTATGTGGAAGCAATCAAACAAAGAACCAAAACACATTGTACTGAAATATAAAAACTGAAATGTTAGAAAGAATAGCCTATTGCTGTGAGCAAGAAATCTCAAACATCTGCTTCATTCATTCATTCATTCATTCATTCATTCATTCATTCATTCATTCATTCATTCAATGCTGTTAAATAGAGCACGGTTTCTCCTCCTATTTTGGACTGGCTTCTCTCTTACTTGGTTTTTGTTCTGTGGTGGGCCTGCGTGGTGTTTGTTTTAAGAAACATAATGCTTCATCAGCACCCTGCAGGCCATGCTTTTGAAAATATTGATTATCAATGTACATCAGAACTGAGAATGTGCTGCAGTTATAGTTACTCTTCCACTAATGGAAACACGACCTGATAACAAAGGAAAGTTCAGTGCAATAATAATGACAATGATGCTGTTATTGTCAGAGAAAGCAAGCTCTGCACAGGGCACAGATGCACTAGAAGGACGCAATTTTTTATATGATCATCAAGCTGCTTTCTTCTTCCCCTCTCCCCCTTCGTTCTGATGCCTTGGTGTCAAGCACAGGAGAATAATTCAGGACATGTTAACACTGCAACAGCAATGGCACTCTTAACAATTTTGACCTTGACTTAATGATTACCTTGAAAGTCAGTGTTTAAGCCATGCTGCAGTGAAGCCAGGTCCTACGCAGCAATTTCAGTGATGATAAAAATATTAATAGTGTGGCGAGATCTTTCTTGTTCTCTTCTGTGGCTTGGGGAATGTTACATGCATGCAATGGTGATTCACAATTTAAAAATTCTGTAGATCTTCACTGGGATCATTTGCTGCTTTAGCGATAGTGTTGGAGCCATTATTAGGGGATGTGCTCTTGAATATAGTCAGAATGCTAAAAGAATATTGAGTAATTTAATAGAAATTGGTCCCCTTTAATGCTCATAATATAGTTGCCTTGGATGAAGAGCATAGGCTTAGCTCAGCTATCAATGGGTACCACAAGATGTTCATTATATTTGAAGGAAAAGATAGATTTATTAGAAAATACATAGGATAGGAAGTCTCACTTCCATGTAAACTATATCTTAGAAAGAAAGACAAGAGAAAGATAAGAAGTTTCATAGTCTGCAGAAAAATTGGTGAAATAGGTGAAAGAATAGGCTAGGTGAAAGAAAACACAAGGACACTGTGTTGAAGACCCTTGCCCTTTTTTACCTCTTGACATTTGCCCTATTAGTGAAAGGCTCACAGGGGCCAAGAAATGATGCAATCTCCAGCAAACTATCTGCTTATTTCCAGACCAATTTATATAATAGTTTCCCCTCCCCCTTTTTCCTTTTTATTGGTTTGTTGGAAATGGAGGGATAGCATGGGTCTGAGTGAAGAAAGAGTGCCTTATTGGAGCTCTATGAATAGGACCAAATGAAAGAGTTTTCTGTTTCTATCCAGAATTACTTATTTTTTTAAAAAAATTAATTTGTTTGGTTCCTGCCTGTCTCCTCTGATGAGGGTTCAAAAGGTCTAACAAGATTTAAACACAAATCAATAATATACAAAGTAAAAAAAAAAAAAGCATAGATTCAAATGAACAGGAAAATAGATACTAACACTTAAAAGCCAGCAAAAGAGATGCACCTCAGAGGTTTTCTAAATCCATAGAGTGCAAGGGTCAAATGCAATTCCTAAAGAAGTGCATTCCATAGCTTGGAAGCAATGTAGGAAGAGGCCTCTCCCATATGCCAGAAAGCCAGACCTTGAACAATGAGGACATCTTCAAAGACCTCTCCTGCAGATCTTAACAACCAGAGAATTTTATAACCTTAAACATTTGGACCCTAAATCATTTAGTGCTTTAAAGATTAATACCAGTGCCTTAGATTGTGCCTGGTAAATAATAGACAACTATACAAATCTTTCAGTACTGACATCATATCATCCTTGTAGATATGATCTAGTCATCAGGCCAGCTGCTAAATGTTAAGGTCATCTATAAGAATTCCATGTCTTTGAATAGGAAATCAATCCATCTGGGAGTCAATTTTAAGGATTTGTTCTTCTTGTTGGACCAGGGCACTTTTTGGTGTATTCCACATCTTGCTGCTTAGACAGAGTTAGTCGTAAGTCAGAAGATCCTAGACTGTAGCTGTGGTGGAGTTCCATGTTTCAGAACTGTTTCAGTGGACAGTGAAAGTGAAATTAGTACTCTGCCATTTTTCTTCATGCTTAAATAAATAAACAAATGGAGGAACACTTGATTTATCAGAGAGCAGGAACAGGAATTAGGGATTATCTCTGACAAATAATGAGCAACTCAGTGTGGCCTCAGCTTTATCTGCTATCCTCTAGCTCTTTTGTTGACAACCAAGCATGCCCTTAGGTAACCTTTCTCCTTGAATACTAATGTACGATTTTGCATTTGGATAGTCGCCTGCACTTTGAGGCCTGAAAGCCTTCTCTTTCATGTGTGTTTCAACAATAGAAGCGACTATTACAATTACAGAACTTTCTTCATTTGGAAAGTGGTGTAAATGTTTGGTAATGTTTTTGAATCCTTGTCAACTCTTGCCTCAAATCTGAGGCACATAAATGTTAAAGCTGGGGGTATCCTTACTGTTCTGAAGCTTACTCAAGTGAACTGTCAGAAAGCATAAACACTACCTTAATTAATTTTTTATTGGAGAGAAAGCTGGTTCACATCCCAGCTTAATTGCTGCTCTCCCACTTGAATATATATTGTATATGCTGTGCAAATGGGGAACTTTAATGCATCAGGCAATTGAAATTAATATTTAATGGCGTTTTTAACAAATGCACCAGAAATTGTTTATTGCAGGTTGAAATGTAAGATCATTTCTTTCTCTAGTAAGTCTTCAATTATGAATTTAATAAAGAAATGATAGTTTTCTGGTTCTTCTAGATCAGCCTCCTACTATCCATTCATTAGGGTTATTAGGTAGAGGGAAAAAACAACAACTAACTCATGTACACTTAAAATAATATATCTTATACCAATACTTGGGGCAGGGGGAGGAAAGGAAGGAAGGAAGGAAGGTAGGAAGGAAGGAAGGAAGGAAGGAAGGAAGGAAGGAAGGAAGGAAGGAAGGAAGGAAGGAAGGAAAATGGAAACCATCAAACAGTATTTTTAAAACAGAGCTCACATTTTAGCTGAGGGCTGTGATATAAGGCTGATTGTATAAGTTGTAGAAAGTGAGAAAGTCCATTAATATGTTACAAAATGTAACCAATATGTGAGTTAATATGAGAAGTATAAAAGGTGATATATTTGAAAGATATGTTCTGAAGAAAGGAAAGCTTCTGAAAACATGATTGAACACGCTGGTGCCTTGTATCCTAATTTGAAATATGATGGCTGGAGGCAGAGTTCACTTGGAGCCCAGATGCTACAATCTTCCATTTTTCTATTTTTTCTCCCCCATGGTCTTCTACTCTTGGCCAAGACTCTATGCAAGAAACAAATGAGAGGCAGTATAATATGGGGTTGTTTGAGGATAAGGGTTGTTTGAGGATAAGGAAGATCCAGGTTCAAATCCAATTTTCAGAAGCTCACCAGGTGATTTAGGCTAATCACTCTTCCTGAGCACAACCTACTTCAAAAGTTTGTTGTTATGGAGAATGTATACCACCTTGAACTCCTGAAGGAAAAGTATAATATAAATCTAACAAACAAAGAAACAAAGAAACCTAGAATCATCATAACTGGATTACATCTTAACCTTTTCCAGAATAAACATTTTTTAATGACTTATTCCTTAAGACAAAGTTTTAACAACTCACAATTTTAGAAATTGTGAGTTATGTTCTGCTAAACAAACATATAAAGGTGTGAAAGCTTTTGAACTATACATAGTATAGAAAGAAAGGATATAGTAGAAAAAAGTTCATGTTTCACTTTTATTCAATGGATGACTGTCTATCCATGGAAGCCTGTAATGTTAGGTATCACAAGGCAAAAGACATAGTTTTTTTGTCTTTCTGCTTCACCTACAATGTATTTTAGGCAATAAGGAGTGAACGGCTGGTACATTTGTTGGATGAATTACTGCTTCATGCATTGCACGCTTAGTCAAATTTCTGATTGACTGATATTCCAGCTTTCCTCGTTAGAGCTCAAGTCAGGGTTATCATCATTGGCATACACAAGAGAGTACTTTTGAAGAGAAGTCCCAGGTCCACATTTTGAAGTAGGTGAATATATATATATATATATTCATTCATTCATTCATTCATTCATTCATTCATTCATTCATATAAAGAGGCCTCAAGGAATTAAGGGGAAAAAAAACAACTTTTCTCCAAAGGGAAGACTTTTTTTTTTTTTTTTTTAGAGTACTGAAGGACTGATTTCAGCAAAACATTAATGGATGGATATCTATATCTATTATTTTACCTCCACCAAAACCAAAGAAAGAACAATTAATTTGGAAGAATGAAAAATAGTTATAGTCCCAAGGTTACATAGTAGACTTCCTAGTTCAGTAAGGATTTGAATTAGATTTTCCAAACCTATATCTGGCGCAAACTATACACCATACTCACATCAACTCATTAAAAAAAAAAGTTGACTGATATTAATGAGAAGTACAAATAATTAGAACAATGAAGATGGATTCAGACATAGTTTCTGAAGCAGGAATAATGGCAGGGGGAGGGGGGCTCGTGTTCCCTTTGAAATATTCCTTGCTTTCCTTTGGTTTCCTCATCACCAGACTGTAATTTTGCAGCAGTGTGTTAAAGAATAGAAAAGTATCACCTCTTGAATTTCTTTAAAAGCTCTCCATTTTAAAACATGCATCTTCGCTTACTCTTGTACCCCAAAAGAAATCACTTCCTTCCTGGTTAGGAATCTCAGTTGGGTGAGTCCACATGCAGGAGACAGTCTCATTTTCTAAATACATTTCCACTTGTCAGACAAGGCACCACTGACAATTACAAAGTTTCTATGAAACAGACTTGCCCTTAGAAGCTTCTCAAAAATACTGTTAGGAGGGTACCTTGCCAGAACAGCTTGATAAATTGCTGTTAAGGGACTTAGTTATTATGAATCTCTCTCTCTCTCTTATTTTCTACGTGTGTGCACGTGTCCATGTTGAAGAGAATTGTAGACAGATTAGCTTCTTGTCAGAAGTACAGGTATTTTAATCTTCAGTGCAAACTTCTTTAATAAGATGTTAAAAAATATTAATCATCATATCTCTATCAATAATTAATATAAAGCAAAATCTCCATTCCCTTAATACCATCTTTTGCTACCTCTTTGTTCCCCTTTCAAGAGCTTGCACTGCTATGAAGTCAAAAATAAAACCTGAAAGTCCAGAATTATCCAGATAAGGATAATTCTTCTAAAGAAAAGGTAGAATATTTCAACTAAAATCATGTGTCATCACTTCTTCCCCACCCCACCCAGCTTTCTAGGAGTTGCTGTTCCTAGATGTCTGGAAGGCATCGCACTGGAGAAGGTTAGTTTAGTTGTTATTAAAGTCACACCTTAAATTTCCTCCTTAAAGGAAAGCTGTTGGTACAGGTTGCTTTGTTCCATTTGATTATCCTTCCACTATCCTTGCTATTTAATTGTTAGTTTCCAGACTGCCTTGTAAACTTTACTGTTTTGAATTTTTCAAGACTCAAGTAGTTATGATTCAAGAGCAATGCCAAAATGAAGGTTTATTTCTACTGTTCCTTTCCCTGCTTTTCAGATTCTTATAACTTGTGATAAGGAGGTTCAGTTGCCAAGTATGCAAGAGACATATTCATGAAGTCTCTTCACTGAGGAAACCTGCTATCTTAGAAAAATGTTGAATCATTTTTATTTCATCAACTATAGCAAAGTGAGGTGCTTTGTGTTCATTATTGCATATGTTCTAACAGCTGTTATTTATGGGGGGAAAGGAGGAGGAGGAGGAGAGGTACGTATATTTTTTATTTTTGTAACACAATGAAGTTTTTGTAATACAGCAAAATGCCCAATATATTTTGATAAGACTTCCTGGGATGCTGTGCAACATCATCTACATAAATTAATATTTCAAGCATACTACTCTGTCTCTAAGTATATATAAACAACTTCTCAAAATGTATATATTGACTAAATCTGGAAATAAGGTAATGCAATTTTTGTCTACTCAAGGGCCACATCATGTCGGTGTGGTATGTTGACAATCAAGTCCAAAACTGGGAAAGGGCAGGACTGGTTTTGGGAGAGGGGGTAGGAATTGAAAAGGAGGAAATCTGCAAAGCTTAACCCACTCATTTTTCCCATTAAAACCCTCAGAGTTGCCCTCAAAACCCTGGGAAAGGGCCATATTTTGGGCTCACATACTCCAGAACAGCTTCAGAATAAGGAGATAAGGCCAGACTTTTTTGCATTCATGTCCTTCTACAATAAATATCAATATAAGCATGAATCAAACTTGCCAGACACCACAATATACTGAATTGTCTTACTGAAAATCATTACATATCAACATATTTGAATCAGTTTGCCAACACACATGTATAAAAGCCAGAGCAGGACAAGTTTGCCTGAGTTTGGGTATATACAGTCTGATATACCCAAACTCAGGCAGAGAACAATTTTCAGGATTGCCCTGTTAGGATTCCTATTGCTTCTGTGAAATGGCAGAAGGTATCCAATCATTCCATATGCCCAACCAGCAATTTATCAAATATAATCCTTATTTTCTTATCTCTTCCCCTAGTTAAATCCTATGGAAACTTTCAGATCTAAATACTGATTCATTATAGCTGTTTCCCACTCAGAGGAAAGTGTTAGAAAAAGAACCAGGGAAGAACCAGGGAAGCTTCTTTGCAACTAACATGCAAGAGGAGAGCAGAACTCAACTGAGAGGAGAAAGAGGCACTTGATGAGGCACTGCTTATAATCTAGTATAATCTCATTACTCTAAGGTAACCTTGTTATTGGCTTCCATATATATTACATACTATGCAACATAGTAAATAAAAACATTTAGAGTATGGTTTCTAAAGTTTACACCAATAGGTACTGCAAGTCAGTTGGAATACAAAGAAGGAGGAAGTCAGAAATTAAACATTTACCTATTTTCTTTTGGGGTCTTCTTCTTCTTCTTCTTCTTCTTCTTCTTCTTCTTCTTCTTCTTCTTCTTCTTCTTCTTCTTCTTCTTCTTCTTCTCCTCCTCCTCCTCCTCCTCCTCCTCCTCCTCCTCCTCCTCCTCCTCCTCCTCCTCCTCCTCCTCCTCCTTCTTCTTCTTCTTCTTCTTCTTCTTCTTCTTCTTCTTCTTCTTCTTCTTCTTCTTCTTCTTCTTCTTCTTCTTCTTCTTCTTCACATTTATAAATAAAAATATAGTGGAGATTTTGGCATTAGGCTCAAAAATGTATACTTCTTTTTATATCATGAAAACAACTCAGTATATTCTGCTTGACTAATGTTATATTGAGCATTACATTGTATAACTTCAATAATTATGTGTTCATTCATAGATACTATCTCTTTTTTGAAAATACGCAAATATTTTTACTTTTGTTTTAAGAAAAAATAAAAGATAAAAAAAATAAGAAACCCTGTTATTTCTAGCACTTTTTTAAAAAGTGTGAAGTTGTATTTAATCTTTTTTTTTTTTAATCTGAGATGTTAAATAAGTGAGACAATGAACAAGCAAACCCTTTAGCTCAGCTAACCTTTTCTATGCCCCACACCTCTAGGAAATGTTTGATTAATGTTCGCACACCCTACAAAAGTCATATCACATTTGAAGATGAAGAAGTCTAATTTCTAACATGGGTGAACAAATTGAACTTTAAAAAATAAGCTTTTAGCTCAGTGTATAAAATTGTTGCACCCCCTGAAATTCCATCTCACACCCCTTGGGGGAGTGGGCACCCTTGATTGGAAACCCCTGTTTTGGCTGATTCTTGGTCACAATGATTTTGCTGCTTGGGGATCTCTTATCTGAAAATAAGTGGCTTTCAATAGTTGCACACTTGATAGTTCAAAGGCAGCCCAGAGCCATTTTCAGGTTTAGTCTGTATGTTTTGGGCATGTAATCCAAGTGGATGATGGACTAGAAAAAGTGCTTATGCTTGGCAAGTTATGGGAAAGAGAAGAAAGAAAGGCAATAGATAAACTGGCTGGATAGGATTAAATAGAGCATTTTTGGAAAAGTTACAAATTGCTGAAGAAATATTTGGAGGGCAAATTATCACCATGAGTCAAACAAAATTCACCCATACCAAACAACGAATTAATCCTGTTAAACTTCTCTGTTTAGTCATTTCAATTTTGAATGACTTTTGGGCCATATTTAATAAACTAAGAAAGGAAGCCGTGAAGACTAACTTGCAACAATATGCCTTCTTTCAACAGAACATATCACTGAAAGCAACCACTATGGTTTTGTAATACTTAGGTGCTCTTTAGAAAGAAAATACAAAGGAATGTATTGATCAGTTTTCTTTTCTGGAGAACAAAAATGCATTTATTAGGAAAGCTTTTTAGGACATTGTTTTATTCCTCTTGACACAAGATCTCAGCATTTCTAGAGGCTGGCTATGCTTGCATTCCTGTCAGAGAGCACTAACTCAGAAAGAAGCTGCAAATTGGACCCAGCGACAGGTAACTCAGTCACATTTGCTGAAAGATTGGTGAACTCTGATGAACCTGGGCTCATTGTGAGAAGGAAAATGAGCGAGTTCTTACAGAATCAAGTTTCATTACAAACATTTCACATGCCACCTCAACAGGTTCAGCTATTGGGATTGATCTTTACTTTCCAGTGCCCCTGTGCTCCCACCAACTGGTTTAAAAAGTGTGACAGCATTCAACTGGATAGCCTCTAATTTGAAGGCAGAAGTCACTTACAGAAAATATTCAGCTCATCAGGCAGTTGCACAGTGAAGATGGCCTCAAGATGCCTGGATTGCAGAGGAAATGACAAGACTCAGGAGGGAGAAGCATTAATCTTTTCATTTAGAAAATAGGACAAAGTACATCAACAGCACGGGGACATAAAGATGTCCTAGAAGGATGCTGAAAGAATCACAGGAAAAATAAATCATTTGTTCCAAAGGAACTTTGGGATTCTAAAAGGTAGTGGAAGTGAGACGTGTACCAGAAACAAAGGTAATTGGAATGTTTGATCAGAGAACTCATGACGTGGCCTAAATCCCAGTATAGCTATTTGCATATTCACCTTGGAACATGATATTTTGTGAGCAGCAAAGGAATTTATATCACTTTTATCATATATGGCATAAATCTTCAGCCCATATTGTGAAGTGATCAGGATTCCCTTTGATGAAGCAGTGGCCTTAAACCCCTTTGGGTTACTGCTGCATGTGAAATCTCTCAGCCTTCTATCTCAGGATTGGCTAAACTCAGACTGGGGACATTGGGTTCACCAGCAGCACTTAGCAAAGCCATGCAGCTTGGAAGACCTTCCATGCACTACAGTGAGCTCCAGCTAGGAGGCATCAACCCCATGGTGCGGCCTTTACTGCCATTGGCTTGCTCTACACCCATTGGCTAAGCAGTGCTGGAGGAGGCAAACAATGCTTCTTCCAGGATGTACTGGCCAAGTGGGCAGTCATGCTAGAAGGGGTCGAATAGGTAGTGCCACTGGCTCCTCTCCCCCAGGATGTACTGGAGCTTTTGCCAGCTGATCCTGGAGAAAAGTGAACATATGGCAGTGATGGCTGTTATCTCTGTCCTATGCTGGCCAGGAACTTTGACAAACCAGTGTTTGAGGAAGGGAAACAGGTAGAGCCCCTGATTGTCTTCTCCAGGACAAGTTGGCCACAGCTTTGGTGGGCTGATGCCAGAAGAGGTAGGTGGTTAGCACTGCCAGCTCATCTCCCCAGGGACAGGCTTTTGCTAACTAGTGCCAGTAGATGCTGATGGATGAGGCTGCCAGTTTGCCTCCTCCAGGATGCACTGATAGCTGCTGCCAACAGCTCACCTCTGCCAGGATGCACAGTGCTGCCAGTTCACCTCTTTCAGGAAGCTTTGATCAGCCAGTGCTGGAAGGAGAGAAGTGGATTATTTTATTTATTTTATCTTATATATATATATATATAAAAATAAAATAAAATAAAATTGTCACTTCCCATCTCATTGAAAGAACTCTGGGTGGTTTACAGCAGAAATAAAATCAATTAAAATGCAATATAAAAACAATCTTAATAATAAATTACAGTACTTCCAAGAATGATGGAGAATTGGCAAATAACTCAGGGAGCATCGTCAGGGCACTAACCACTCCCAGAGACAATTAGAATTCCTATCGCCCCATGCAAGCTGGCAGAGCCAGGTCTTTAATTCTTTCTGGAAAGCTGGGAGGGTAGGGGCCCGCTGCACATTATACTACCACTACACTGGCCAGCATTTGGTGTTGGAGGAAGACAAGCAAGCTGTATTGCCAGGGCTCCTCCCGAGGCACACTGGAAAAAGTTTTCATCACTTGGTGCTGGGAAAGACAGGTGCTGAATGAGGTAGTAGCCCCAGCCTGCCTTCTTCTAGAGCTACTAGCCAAAACTCTGGAAGTGCCAAGGATCTTGGAGATGCCCAGTCTTGAAGATGCCAGTCCTTTGAGGTAGTCCAGATGAGAAACCAAAACCATGAATACTAACACTATCTTTTTTGTAAAGTTACAGTAACAGTATTTTGCAAGTCTGGAAGCACTTCTCCTCTCCCCACCTTTACTTTCCAGAGAACTAGGGAGTGTCCCTTCTGAGGTGCTTTCCACATCCTCATTCCTTCTGTGGGCTGAGATATCTCTTGTCTGACTATTCTCTAGGCTGTAGCACTTCCTCCTGTCTCCCAAAGCTATTCTCACAGCCCATTATGGAAGATCCTGCAAGACCTTCTCAGGCTTCTTTCATAGCATGTGCTCTGTGGGAAAAGGCTATGTGGGATTCCAGTGCAAATCCTACAAGTGAGGGGACCATTGTTGCTTCCTGAAGCAGCCTCAAGGAGATGCTTCATTCAAAGCTTTGTTGAAGTAAAGCATGCCTTTAAAGGTTCATGACACCATCACCATCACCATCACCTCACATGCTATAGCCAGCATTTGACTGTATTTGGCAGCTAAGATTTAATAGATGTCAATATCTGCTAGGATCTGTCAAGCAAAAACCAAGACTTGAAAGTATGATATACAGTAAGTGATTTGCAAATTTTATTCTTTGACAGTCAAATAGCTGAAGCGTTACAATGTTAACATGTTACCAGCATGGTATAGTAGTTAAGGTTTTGGACAAGGCCTGAAGAGTCTTAGGTTCAAGGCCACCATTAGCCATGGAAGCTGACTGAGTGACTTAGGGCCACCTACTCTACACCTACCTACACCTCCTCTTAGCCCAACCTACCTCACAGATCGTTGTGGGGAAAATTGGAGGAGGGAATGCTATGTCCACTGCCTTGAACTCCTGGAATAAAGGTGGAATATAGCCTAACAAATAAATAATAAACTCCAAAACATGTAGCTCAAATTTTGACACCGACCCTATTCATTTGGTATTTGAAAATACATTCCGAAATTTTTCAAACACCCATGTTAGTTTGGTGAGTCCCACTACTCACTGTCAGAATTTACTTTAAAATAACTCCAAGAAAAGGCATGCTTCACATTTCAAAATAATAATTCCCAGAACTTTCCATTAGTTCCCAGAGATTTATCTGCATCCTATGGTTTTCAGTTTTTTCAGCAAGAAAGAAAATACTTTTATGAGGGAGGGGGCAATACATCATAAAGCAACATATTAGTGTTAAACAGGACCAATATCAAGGCAAATGCTTTTGTATTTTAGTGCAGTTTTCAGGTTTAGAAATGCAAGATCTGTGCATTTACTCAGAATATCACCATGAAATTTTAAAAAGTCTGGGATTGGTGTTCTGACCCCATTCTAATATTTTTTGAGAATGATATTAAATTAGTTTTGTATCAGAAAGGCAAATTGAAATCTCTGTAGGCGAACTGGGCAGTTTGGATTACACACTTCCTTGTGGACTTAACTTCTCCATTGGCAAAATCGGAAGATGAAGGGTGCATCACAGATAATGAATATTAAGATTATTCAGGGCTGGATCAAGGCATAGTTTGCCTTGAGGCTAATAGACTGTAATGGGTTCTTATTCTGTCCCAGCAAATATTATTTGTGGGTGCACATATACAAGAAAATATATTTTATGCTCATGAATAAAAGTATATTTTGCTACATATTTTAATGAAAAATATGTTCCATGGTTCCTAAGAGCAAAAGACTAATGTCTGCTATAAGTAGGAATGACTGCTTCAGAGAGTAGACCAAAGCTGGGTTCATAACAATTCTAGAAAAACCTTCTTCAGATAAATAATTATTTTTCATCTTGTCTCTATAGCTTTCACAAACTGTAAGACACAAGTATGATGTTGTTGGCTAAAAACACTGAAAGGCAATAACCAGTTCCTGTTCTAACAAAATATCTGAACAGAATTGTGCCAGAACATTTTGAGCTGTATCTCCAGTTTTACAAGGGTCAAAGATTTGCTTTTATTTTGCTTGAAAGCTGGGAATCTTGGCAAGCAAGTGGTCCTCTGAAATGAAGGGCTGAGAATTACAGCTCCTTAAAATCCAGCTATTCTTCTGAGACTATGCATGTCACTTAGAATTAAACTATTGGTGTTCATTTATTCATGTTCATTTGTATACTGGTTTTTGCCAATCTCTGATATAGTAAAAGTCATCTGTCAAGGCCTCTTCATGCCAAGAATTCCTGTAAGCAATAGCAATAATGAACAGTGGCACATTTTCCAAGAAATACCACAAAATATCTCTGAGAAGAAATGGGGGGGGGGGAGGGAGGATTCATATTTTCAAAAGAAAAAGCAGATGGCATGAAAGAAGTCTAATGCTGTGTCTGCTGCCAAAAAACCACATTATACATTGCTTGAATGCTCAGGAACTGCTACCATCTTCTGAAATACATTATATGGCAAAAATTAGACTTCTCAAAAGGATTAAAAGCTTTAGTAAAATAGATGTTTACCTTCTTTTTTATAAAATCACCTATGTAAGCACAGAGCTTCCCATTTGTATAAGATATAATATTTAGCTCTTTATATAGAAATCCTCTCTAGATGCTATAATATTGAGTTTAGGATTATTCTCATTTAAATTAAACTGTAGAAGGAGTTTCTAATTCCGCACAGACTAATATCTTCAGTCAGTGACCTGTTGTTTTCTAAAGAGCCATCTGTATTCTTCCTTCAAAGGAAAGAATCTTAAATGTCTCCTACTCTTCTTTTCAAAAATAAATGCAAAATAGAGAAGAAAACCCACTATATATATCAGTTTCTGAGTTAACTATACATTGCCATGTATCCAGATATATTTCAGCTGAAAATTAATTAAGGAAGGAAAAGTCCTGAAGGCTCTTCTCTGCTGAAGACAGAAATACTCCCAGAAAAGCTTTGAACAAATTCTCCCCTGAAAGGATAAGGTGTGGAGGTGTGTAACGGCAGCCCTCCATCCAATTGTAGCCAATTGTTTCCATCCCAACCCTGGAAAAAAATTAATGACCAGAACGGAAGTGTAGCTAGAAAATGGCAGAATTCAAACTTTGTAGTTTCTTTTTGCTAGAAGAAAAATGAACTATGACAAATCAGGGCTATATCATTTAGAGAAAGTGATGAATGGATGGTCGTGGAATACAGTAAGAGGTAATGAATAGCCAGTTGGACTAGCCTACGGGTCAATCAAGGAAGGTCCATGAGATGTAGATCACACTTAAATGCACACATGGGGTAAGCCACTCCTTTCTGTGGCTTGTTAACACAAAATTGGTGCATTTAGTATGCAGTGATGGAGAACAAAATTGGCAGATCCCACCAACCTAGTCAGTCTTACTTGGACAGAAAGGCATGCTTGTTAATATAAGGATTAATCAAGGGGAAAAGCCAGATGTGACATTCAAACAAACCTTACAGTGACATTTTCCTGCCTCAGATTATTTTTGTCTGTAGCTAAAAAAGGATATAGAGGGAGAACTTCTGAGTGGGCGGCCTGCATATGTGATTATTAAATAAGTAATGAATAAGTTAATGATATAGAGTTCCAGAATAGCAATATTATGTAGCTGAAAGGCATTTGTCATGAAAGATTTGCAAAGAAGCTAACTGTGGAACTTATTCCTTCTCCCCAATATAATTTAGTATAGAAAGAGAATGGAACAGACATCAGGATAAGTAAGGTTAGGTTGATTATCCTCGTCTATATTTGCAAAACTCTTCTCCATGAAGACAGAGATTTTCTACCAGTTTTCTTGCTCCTAATAGTATTTCTAAGAAATTTTAGTGGCAAGGGTTGTTGTATGACATTTTTTTCACATTTTCTGTACACAAAAAAGAAAGAAAATGCCTTGCCAATCATAACTGTTGACCAGCAAGCCTCTCCATCATCTGTAGTGTATTTCTAATGTCCTTTTGGCTTAGATCACCATGGAAACAATTCTAGTATTGCTCATGTATCCACATCTTTTGCATCCAAACCAACTTGTCTGCAAAGTAGATTACTCAAACATTCTCTTTCCTTTTCCCAGAGGTAGTACATTTTTTTCTCCATTACCAACATGTGAATAAAAGATTATGGGGAAATGGCAGAATGGGGCTTTATTTCCCTCCAAATCTGCCAAGAATTGCCAAATGGAGATGGCAAGAGAGGGACAGGGTAGAACATTCTGAATTTATGTTTCAGAGTTTTGTGCATCCAAGGTAAATTGCTTTATTTTATCTTTTTTCAAGAGCACTGCATGACCGATCTCCAATCATACCTTAGTTCATAAGCAACAGCTACTGACTGCTGTCTTCCTGAAACCATTACAAAGTGGCAGCATTTGTCACAGAGAGCAACGTATCTGGCATAAAGGCTTGTTGACAGTAGAGTGATAAGCCATTCAAAACATGACACTGCATGACGGGGTTATGGAAATCACACAAGAATATTAAAAACTCATTATCCAAATCACCGTGGAGCGTGATTTCTCATTTCCTAAAATTGTTTATTTCGCTTAGGTGTTTTTGTGAAAGAGAGTGTTTTCTTTTCATTTCCCACCCCTGCTTTCTGTTAGAACTTTGCATTACCAGTCTATCTGTATGTGAAATGCAGGGTGGAGAAAGATTTAAATTATTCAAGCTTCCAAATCAGCTGCCAGCTATAATTCACTCCAACTTCTTGATCAGCAATTGGAAAGGAGGCAGAGAAGGGGGGAGCTATCCTCTCTCTGAATATTTTACATTCTATCTGCATAGTTATTGGTAAAATAAAATGATATAAAGGCACAAAAACCTTCATCAAAATAATGATAACATATGGTGCCATCGTTTTTTATTAAGATAACAGATTCCCAAAAATGCGAGCTAGGATTGTATACAACCAAAAGAACATCGCATTTATCTTTGTGATTCAGACTTTTATTTAAGTACATCTAGACCAAAAATATTTGTAGTTATTAAGTCATAAATATTCAGTGTGATTCCTACAGTGCAATTACAAGTAGTTTAGGTAGGACTGCCAATAGATCTAAAAAATAGTGCGTTCTTATGCTTTTAAAAGGACAGCAACCAGATGTACAAAAATAAGCAGATGATGATTGTTTTTTTTTTAATATAATTTTTATTAAAGATTTTTTTAAAGGAAGATAAAAGTTAATACAAACTAATATAAAGTAAGAAAAAGAAAAGTAAAAGAAAGATATCAAATAATTTGGCTACAAAGGTTTCTAAAGTAGAGATATTACCAAATACTTTTTCAGAACATAATTCTGTGAGTTTGATTTATAAAAGATTTTTTTTTTTTAAAAAAAAGATGGGGACTAAATGAAATGTTGCTACAGAAAGAAGCAATAGTGGAGGATTGTAAAAAGAAATTAAAAGAATTTTTTGAAGAATAATTTAGGTAAAGGCACTGATTTAAGAAAGGTGTGGGATGCAAGTAAAGCTTTTATTAGAGGTTATTTTATACATAATAGTAAACTTAAAAAGGAGAGTCAAGAGAAAATACAAACTATTTTGGATGAAATAAAAAGTAAAGAAAAAGAATTGAAGAAATTTCCAGAGAAGATAAGTATTTCTCAACAAATTAAGCTTTTACAGCAACATTCATCTATGTTAACAGTAAGAGAAATGGAAATAAAAATGAATTATGCAGAGCAAAAAAAAAAATTTGAATTTCCAAATAAATCGTGGAAGTGGCTAGCATGTAAATCACAAAAAAGAAAAAGAAAAGAAAAGAATATGATACTGAAATTACAAGAGGGAGATATTGTTATGGACATTGCAACCATACAAAAAACATTTCATCAATATTATTCCAATTTGTATAAAGGAAATGACATCTCTCTAGAGAAAATAGATGAATATCCAAAGAAACAAAATTTACTGTGGATTGCAGAGCAACAAAGACAGATTATGATCCTGTAACAATAAGGGAAGTTTTGGAAGCTATAAAAAAGATTAAACTCGGAAAGGTGCCTGGATTAGATGGATTATCAGCTTCTTATTATAAATGTTTTGAGAATGAACCTCTACAACCTTTACAAAACACAATGAACTCTATCTTACAGGGAGGAAAGATGCCAGAGAGCTGGAAAAAGGCCAATATAGCATTAATACCTAAAGAGGGACAAGATTTGACTACCACATGACACTATAGGCCAATATCATTATTGAATAATGACTACAAGTTGTTCACAATGATTCTAGCTAATGGACTGAAAATAATTTTGCAAGAATTTATTCACAAGGATCAATGTGAGTTTTTACCTAAAAGACAGTTAAAGGACAATATTAGAAATGTGTTGGAAATTTTGGAATATTTGGAGCAACATAATGAAAAACAAGCCTGTCATTTTTTCTTTTTCAAACAATACCCAGTTTTGATTTACATAGACTCAAAAGCACCAAAAAGCACTAGACCCTAGACACTTGGGTTTTTATGTCTCCCTATAAGGGTTAGGGAGGTTTTTTTTTTTTATTATTTGCAACACTATCAAGATATAAAAGTAATATATACAAACATGTATGAGTTCTTTCTATAACTACTATCTTAACTTACACTCTATTTACTAAACAATTATCTCTATACTATATTCTACCACTATACACTATACTATTACTTCTACTCCTAAGCTATATTCTACCACTACTGTTACTAGTATACTATTTCTGTTGCTCTTTTACTACTGTCAGGTTCAGCCTGCACCGCACGCCTAGGAACTTGCCCAGCCGCGCTTTAGTCAATTTCACCGCTCGAGCGCTAGCACAGAAAGAGGAAATGCAAAACCGCAAGCTAATGAATGGGCCACCTGGCGCCACTTCACTAATCTGGAGCGGATGCGTTGTGTTAATGCCAGAGGGCCACGGGCGCTATAGACAAAGGAGAGAGCCGCGGAATTGAGGAAGAGATCAGCGCGCGAGGGGATGCTCCCGGCTGGGCGCGCGACAGAAGCCCCAACGAAGGCAACGACCACGCCACAGGCAACAACAATCAAAGAAACAGAGAACTGGGCTGAACCTGCCATTCCAGTAGAAGGGGGGGGGATTACAGGGGGCAATCTGCAATCTAATTTGTAATATGTAACCTAGCAACGGGGCCCGCGGGGGGATTGAGACAACTATAAAGGAGTAATGTAAATGTACCAAGCCAGTCCTGGCTTTGCTTGTGACTGCTACGTTATGCATGAGTAAACCTCTTTTGTGAACCACACGTGTCACGGGAGTTTCTCTGACGAACGGGCATACCTTACAACTACTACTATTATTAGTATGCAACAGTGTTGTGCTCTTACAGACCCAAGTCTCTCTCTCCCTCCCTCTGGGATTTCTTCTTCTTCTTCTTTTAATGGCCAGCTTGTAGACCTCTTGCACCTTTTTTCTTATCATGCTTTGTCTTGCTTGGCTGCTATACATCCTTTCCTCTCATTTGGACCTTCAGGACCTGCTTTCATTTGGGGCGGCGGCTACTTTAAAAGCATGTGTGTCTCTTCTGTTCTCTTCTCCTACCTGTCCCAAGGTTACAGCTTTATTGACACCTCTGCCATGCTGACCCAGGGGAGAATGCTCAGATAGGAGGGGAGGGAAGCTGCACAGGTGCCCGCAATTCTTTCTCCACAGTCTGTTCTTCCACAAAGCCCTACTGATTTTCGTAGATGCAGAGAAGGCCTTTGACAATTTGAACTGGGTTTTCTTGTTCAAGGTTTTGGAAGATATGAATTTTGGGGAGAACTTTATAAAATGGGTAAGTTCAATTTATACTTCACAGAGAGCACAAATAATTGTTCATGGAAATCTAAAAAAAAAGAAGAAAACCCCTGCGAGATACAAAAAGGAACAAGACAGGGATGCCCACTGTCTCGTCTCTTGTTTAGTTTGGTCCTTGAAATATTGAATGCAGATATAAGATAAGATGAGAAGATTGTGGGAGTAAAGATTAAAAAAAATAATAACTTAAGGGCTTTTGCAGATGACTTGGTGTTGTTTCTGGAAGATCCTTTAAACCGAATGTTAAATATTGATTAAAAGAATTTGGTGCATTAGCAAGTTTCAAGATTAATAAACAGAAGATGAAGATGTTAACAAAAAAATATGAAAATAGAAGATCAAATAGAATTAATGAATAAAACAGGTTTTAAGGTTGAGAAGAAGGCAAAATATCTGGGTATCACTATGACAAATACAAATTGTATGTTAATTCAAAATAACAATGTTAAGATATGTAATGAAGTTGAAAAAGATATGTTAACATGGGAGAAACCACAACTGTCATTGCTGGGCAGAATTTCTGTGATAAAAAGGAATGTCTTGCCTAGAATGATGTTTTTGCTTCAGATAATACCTGTTTTGACAACTGATGCACCATTTAAACAGTGACAGAAAGATATATCTAAATTTGTGTGGTAGAGGAAAAAAACCTACCAATTAAATATAAAGTGTTACAGGATGCAAAGGAAAGAGAAGGATTGGATTTACCTGATTTGAAATTGTATTTTGCTACTTGCTGTTTGGCTTGGATGAAAGAATGAGTGTCACTGAGAAGTAATAGGCTTTTGGAGCTAGAAGGACATCATCTAAATTTGGGTGGCATGAATATTTGTGGCATGATAAAGTCAAATTTAATGTGAATTTTAAAAATCATTATGATAGACCTGCCATATTGAGAATATGGAATCGAAACAAACCTAAGTTGTGCCCAAAAACACCTTTGTGGCTCTCAGCATAAGAAACATTTTATAGATGAGAACTGATAGGCAAACACAAATGGTTAACTTATCGTGAGATACTCGAATTTTGTCAGGGGAAATGTAAAATAAAATCAAAACAAGAACTGGTGGCGGAGGGATTTAGTTGACAGTGGTTCTTTTATTTACAATTATTAAAAAGATTTAAAGTAGGCAAAAGAATTTATGGTTTTGAACATTGTAAGGCAGAGTTTGAAATAGAATTGTGTACAAATGTGTACAAATGATGAACATGTAATTGCTAAAACGTATAAACTTTTATTGAAATTCAAAACAAAAAGAACAAGTGAAAGAATATATGATAAAGTGAGCTAAAATTTTGATTATAATATATAGATGGAACAATGGAAAAATATGTGGCTAAAAGAATTGAAATTTACACTTTGTTATAATCTTAAAGAGAATTTTTATAAAAATGATGTACCATTGATATATGTCACCGCAGAAATTGTCTAGAAT
This sequence comes from Python bivittatus, assembly GCF_059951505.1. Classification (NCBI taxonomy): domain Eukaryota; kingdom Metazoa; phylum Chordata; class Lepidosauria; order Squamata; family Pythonidae; genus Python; species Python bivittatus. The sequence goes on from NW_028277113.1 coordinate 6,906,769, forward strand.
GTATAAAGGCACTTCAGATTTATTATGGAACTGTGAACAACAAGAAACATATATTTTATATTTGGTGGACGTGTCAAAAAGCTAGAAAATTTTGGATTCAAATACATACATTGATTCAGAGGATTTTGAAGATTCATATACAATTGAGAGCAGAGGTTTTTCTTTTGGGATTGATGGACAAACAGTTGGAAAAAATGTCATGGAACATTGTTTTTGTACATGGTAACTGTAGTGAGATTATTGGTGAAGATGATGGAACTTGCTGAGATGGCTAAAGTGACTTCTTTGATCAGAGAAAAGACAATATCTATGCAGGTGAAGATGGTTTTTCATCTCCTGACAACCTACACTTTTCATTTACTTATAGTGCTACTGATAAAGATTCTGCTACAGAGAGCTACTGAAAAGCTTGCAACTGTAAATTAATAAGAACTTGATCATAAAATACCCAAGCAGAACATTACATCCTAAAGCCTTAGGATCTTCCCATCCCCCATTGCCACTGATTGGTTAATATTCGGTACATGGGAGGCAATCCTATTAACTTCATTTGACCCATTTAGTTTTAATTTTAATTGCATGCAGAGATGAATTTAAAGGTAAAATCAATAAAAGTTAGTTTTTGTCCTGGTCCCCCTACTTGTTGGACTTCTGTTCCCTTCTTGCAACTTAAAAGCCAAGGGCAGCCCTCAGCCCTTGAAAGATTGTGTTGACCAATAGCAGCTTGCCATTCTTCCAGCTCTGGTCCTTTCCACTGTTACAGCCTATTTCCATTTATTATTGTCACCCATTTACCAGGCCAACATATGGTGGTACTGATCTTGGGCTTCTATGATAAAGCTGTGTATTACACTAGTATCAAGGTGTTACTGCTTACTCAAGACAGACTGAGGCTTCATATACACTACCTAGTTATCCCTTATGCCACTACTTGGAAAAACAAGAAGACAGTGTCAAAATGAGGAAAAAAGGGTTGGTTCAGAAAATATATGTCTTCACCCATTTTGTACTCCCCACTGTTTACTTCCATCCATCAAGCAATCCTTCACCACTGGGGAAAGCTTAAAAAAAGTTTGCTAACTATTAGTCTACATTAAATCCTGGAAGACCAGAGAGCAGTTGATAAATGTTCCTCATGCACATTTATCCACATGGTCCATTTCTGGGGTGGGTGCAATTACATCTTGATCTTTATGGTGCATCTACAGGATTTTGTGCATATCTCATGACATTCATACATACATACATCAAAGACATGGGGCTTGTGTCATGATGCTGGGGTGCAACTTTTGTCATTCTGACTCCCCCTTCTCTCCCCTCCCACTGACAGAATAAATTGATTCAGTGAATGGTTTGTGTCTATTTGTAATGGTCTGTGATAATGTCCTTGAAAGACAGTAAGAGGAGGAGGAGGAGGAGGAGGAGGAGGAGGGGGAACATCCATAGACTAGGCAAATGTCAGATAAGAGGCTGCTTATCCCACAGAAGAAATGGGATGTTTCAAATGTCTTGGAAGAGATCCTCCCTAGTTTCTTGGACTGCACAGGCAAGGGGAGAGAGATGTACAAGATTCTGTTACTGTAACCTTATAGTAAAGGTAGTGTTAGTACTCATGGTTGGTGCTTCTTATCTAGGCTACCTCAAAGGGCTGACATGAATCCTGCAAGTCTGAAAGTACATCTCTTCCCCCTCACCTTTAAAGTCCAAGAAACTAGGGAGGGCCCTTCTAAGATGTTTGTCATGCCCCCATTCCTCCTGCGGGCTAAGCCGTCCCTTATTGCCTCTGTGGCTCCTCCTCCTCCTCCTCCTCCTCCTCCTCCTCCTCCTCCTCCTCCTCCTCCTCCTCCTCCTGTCTCTCAAGGACATTCTCACAGACCATTACACTATTTCATGAACTAATACCTAGCAATACTCTATATAATTTAATATTGCTTGACTAACTAAGCTAGTAACACTTAGCTTAGTCATTTAATTGTTCTCTCCAAATGTAAAATAAAATGTCTCTTCTAACAACTCTGGCACACTGTAATCTTTAAAATGTCAAATACCTTTTTGAAATATTTCAGGAACTCTACAAATGTGCAATAGCTTTTGCTTAAATGCTATACTTTATTGCCCTTTGAAGGTATAAGACTGATTCATTCTTTCCTGTGTCAGAATTCTTAATTTTAATTGCCATAAGATTTTTGCTTCACACATCCTGGTTAATGCTCAGTATTGTCTAAAGCCCCATCACAGTTTCTACCTAAAGCTGGGAGCCCAAGGATAGATTCGTACATGTTGAATAAGCTTATAAACATTTTTAAAAGCTACATGCAGACAATGCTGAAATGATCATATGTATGTACATTTTTGCCCCAGAACACTAACTAATTTGATTGTGGGAGCTGTTGTCATTTTTAATAAAGAATCAAGTTTTGAAGATAAAGAGCCAAATTAGACAGCCATCAACCATAGACACAACTACATCAATAGCTCTTTCTTCTGCAGTCTTCAATAGAATGTAGCCTTATTTGCCTGCTCTGACTGAGAGATACAACAATACCCTAACTTCTGTTCCCATCTAAAAAATTCTAGTAGGAAGATCCCACATGGAGAGCCCTGGATAGATAGAATTCATCATTTCTTTTCCTCCCCAAACACATCCAGTATAATACTTCTTATACAATAGCACAACTAGCGAATTCTAGTCTGCACTTTTATCACACAAATGTAGGTTCATAAGGAAGGTGGGTTCACCCATTCCTTTATGAAGTACACATTTGAGCCATTTATATTAGGTACTATGGAGATCTTTAGAGACAAAGACCTTGTGCTTTGTATAATGTAAGATCTGACTATTAGAGCTGTGAAAAACTTTGAGGAAATATTGTATTTTGACAGTGTGTGTTTTCCAACTCTTTACATTGTAAGAATAGCAGTGTGGCATTAAAATTCCCTGCATATACCCAAACATATTCAGGGTGTGAATAGTGGTTCACGAACTTAATTCGTTCCATGATTCTGGTTGCGAGCCAAATTGGTCGTGAGCCGAATCAAATTACCCCATAAGGTTCAATGTAAATAAGGTTAATCTGTTCTGACCCCTACGAACGTGGTTGCAAACTGAATTGGTCACCAATGAATCAAATTTTCCCATAAGTTTCAATGTAAATAAGGTTAATCCATTCTGAACCATATGTATTTTTTTTAACCACAAAAATATGAAACAAAGTACAGTACAGTACAGTATGAAGAGAGAGAACACTAACTTTGCTTGAGGTGATACCAAAAAGCTTCACAGCAAGTGTCTGTCTGTGACTGTGATCTCGCCTAGAGGAAGCCATGACCACATGTCAGAGCAGGGAAGATGGCCGTGGGTCGTGTTCATCACCCGATGCGGAGTTCGCGAACAGAAGCAAAAATTTGTGAACGCTGCTGTTCACGAACCGAATTGTTCATGAACAGAAGTGTCCATGAACTGAGGTATTACTGTAATTATATGCATTGGCCTCTGGAGTTAGCTACAATGACATGAAAAAGATGAAATGTGCATTGTGATGTCCTGACAGAAGCTCTGCTTTTTGGGTATTTGCATCATGACATAACATGGAAATATGCAAGGATGGAACTTGTTACATTACAACACATATTTTATTATTTGCTTCTACCACCAAGGATGCCCATGATTATATGGAATATAGGCAGGTAAAGGAAAAAGTCATAACTCAATGAGAGAGTAACATTTTTGTATGCAAAAGATCCTAAATCCAGTCTCTGGCATCTTAAAGTAGGGCTGGATAGGATTCTGGTCTGAAATCCTGAGAGCTGCTGCCAAACCTAAGAATGGGTATTATGGTACCTATGGGCATCAGTTTGTTCAGGGACATGTTCTTTGGCATTTGCCAAAGCGTGGTGCTCCACTTCTTATTTTACATTCCTAGAATTAAAAAAAGAAAAAGATGGGAAGTGGCAAAAATCTAGGATTGTTTTTCTTTCCAAGAATGCCTCTTAGATCTACATAGGACTCAAGACTTTCTAAGGAAATAAAAGAAATTGGAGGATTGCCTGCCCCAAGAAACAGACACCACTGATGGATCACTGTTGTAAGATAGATTCCTATGTTGTATATCCTGTTTCGCAGATGCCCAATGTTATTGCAAAACACCGTTTTCATTGGTTCCAGCCGCTTCTATTTTTTTTTTTTCCTAAAAAATATTGGTTAGATAGAAAAAGAATGAGGAGCAAATGGAACTCGTACTGCAGTAGATAACCAGCAAAACAAAAATAAAGAATGTAGGTGATTTTTTAATTTTAAATGAACAATTTGAACAATCCAGATTACAAAATAATTGTAAAAAAGCATTAATAATAAAACCATATGATCACCTCTATAGTAATAGTGAATAAAGGAATTAACTAATTTCACATATATTTTGGTCTCATGTTGCTTATCAGACAATAGTCTTGTTGATATCTCTTACCTAATATGATGGTCCAAGCAGTTCAGCTAAAATTAACATTTCTGATACCAAGGAAAGAGTAGGACTTTAACATCACAATCCTATATCTGCCTGTTCACAAATAAGTCCCAGTGAATTCAGTATCATTATCCCCATGGACATTTAATTTGGGCTGAATCATGAAAGATATGTTTTATTATTTAAACAACCGGATAACATCATTAGCCAATGACTTCCATGTACAAAATATGTATTCTGCTTTTGTGATTTGGGACCTCTCAGTCTCTGGCAAACACAGCTGAGGTAAAATACATTCATCACATGTAAGTACAGCAGAATTGATTGTGACAGAAGTCTTAGGAGAGGAGAAAATGAAAATTAGCATCTGTCAGGCAACATAACCTGTCAGTCACTCCATAAATAGCAGCCTCAGAAAGGTAAGGGTTTCTTGTTGTTATTAACTGGAAGAATGTGTTCTTATTTACCTTATGTAAGACTTATGCACAAAGCATTGTGGCTCTTTCTAACTAAGTAAGAAAGCTCTACCAAGTTTGTACTTATTAGATAATATTAAGAATGGAACTCTGAACCCTCAAGGGTAGCCAAAGCACATTTGCTTTAACAATTCAATACAAATATGTAGGATAATATGTACTTTTTCCCCTGCCATATCATCTGATCAACTCTTTTGGCCCAACAGGCAGAATTATTTCATCACAGGGGTGTGATTGCCGTATGTCGAAGAGGAAGCACTTGGATGATCGTGTGTTCTCTCTTTGAAGGATATAGTCTTTTCTGTATGAAGGCATCCTAAATGTGAAGGGAGGATGCCCAATCCATGCCCAAACCATACGAAGAGACAGCCTTAACATTACCTATCAATGAACCATAGAAAGAAGCTAGAGAAGATATACAGACTAGAGTCTTTATTTCCATATATGCATCCATGTTGATAGTCATATGTCATGTAAATTTCTGCCCTCTTCATCTTTATTTATATTTCAGATTTGTCACTGCCCATCTCTCTACAGAGTGACTCTGGGCCATTTACAGTAAAAACAGAATAAATATTAATTAAAATTAATAAAAATTAATTAACTAATTAAAACAACAACAAACTTCCTATATAATGCTTCCAAGAGGCTGATATTAATTAGGTGTTAATAAATTCAGGGAGCACCAGCCACCTCCAGGGTTGGTTGTATCTCTTCTCACCCCATGTAAGTTGGCAGATCCAGGTCTTCAATTCCTTCCAAACATTGGAAGGGTAGGGGCCTGCTCACTTCTGGGGGGAGAGTATTCTATAGGGTGGGGGCAACAGCAGAGAAGGCTCTCCTCCTGGGACCCGCCAGTCGACATTATCTCACTGACAGGATCCATAACATGCTTCCTCTGCCAGACCGGGTGGGACAGTTCAATGTAATGGGGGTGAGGCGGTCTCACAGGTAACCTGGACCCACGGCATGTAAGGTTTTAAAGGTGATAACCCTAACCTTGAATTGGATCCAGAAGCAAACTGGAACATTTATGGGATGTTTATGTTTATGTTTATGGGATGCAAACTGGATCTTTATGGCACATGGGCTGGGAAAAGAGTTGGAAGAGATAGTGCTTCAGTACATGAGAGGAAGGCCAAAGGGGAAAATCTGCAAGGTGAAGGTCCAGTGGGAGGTGGAATGAAAAGAGATGCATATATTGCCAAGAACTACAAGACTGAAGAGCTGAAAATTGGATCAAACTTAACTAAGCCAATCTTTGATTGAAGGCCACTAGCTTCAGCTGGATTTTGGTGCAAAACAAGAGAAATTTAATTATATGTCAGGAGAAACAATGAGCACAATGTTTTTCTGCTCAAACTTTCTTCCTTTTTGTTTCTCCTGGATCAAAGACTTCTCAGCAATTGAAATGAATTGTTCAACCCCCTTCCAACATTTATTTTCAGTGCCTTTTCTTCCCAGCCTCTTCCTTCTGTATCATTTCTTGGCTCCTGATTTATTTCTTCCCAATTCTACACATTTAATTATCGGCAGGATTGATGGAGTTTTACAACTAGTATCTTTCTTGACGGGACTCCATATCTTCTTGGGTCAGTCAGGTCATTTCTAATTCATTTCTAGCAGGAAAAAAAAAAGATTTACTTGTCTCCTGCTGAAAGCTTTCTAGAAATCTAATCAAAAGGCCAAAGTCCCAAAAGCTTCATATGATGCTGTAGCTTTAAAATCCCAAAGTCCCTTTTCAATAGGCTAACCAAAATAAAGCTTCTCAATGCCATGTAACTGTGTTTTAGACCAAATGGTATTACACTTGATCACAAAATATTTGCTAAGTATTTTCAGTAGAAGTGAAGTCAGAATCCTCAGCCATTTCTTATTTTAGGAACATATCAGATACATTGGGACTAAAGTTAACTCTCAAATGGTTGGCAAAAACAAAAAAACAAAAAATCAGAGTCTGCCTATTTTCATTGTGGATGTAAAATCCCTCCCCACCCTGCCCCCCCCCCAGAAAAAAAGGAGGAGGAGAAGAATGTCTGCTTAAGTTGAAGGTGACTGGAAAGGAGTGCAAAATAGTAATGTGAATTTACAGGTTTAGTGGGATTTATATATTTTTTTCTCCATGGATTCTATTTTATGCTACTTCTGATTGAATTACTTTCCCCACTACTTTCACTGCTAATATTATCAAAATGACTTACTATTAATGGCAATCATGGTTAAGACTACACTTTTCTTGGTAAATGGATGATGATGATGATGATGATGATGATGATGATGATGATGATGATGATGATGATGGTTGGTCACTCAGTCAGCCAGATGTTTAGACTGAATTTGACATTTTTATACATCTATTGAGACCTCCCCAAGGACCTGGGATAGGCAGATGTTGTTGCTTGATGGTGTTAAAGGTATCGTCACAAGATGTAAGCTGTTCCAAGTAAAGCTGCCTTTTGGAATTGACTGATGGTGATTTTGTCAATGCCAAAGGTCTTCAAGGGATGCTCCAGATGCTTTGGGATTGCACCTAAGGCACCTATAACTAATGATACTATCTTTGCTTTCTTTTGTCATAGTCATTTTACTTCTATTTTCAGGTCTTTGTATTTTGTGATTTTCTCCAGTTCTTTCTCTTCTATTCTGCTGTCTCCAGGTATTGCAATGTCCACTATCCAGACTTTTTTGTCTTTCTTATCAACAATTGTTAAGTCTGGGTTGTTGTGTGGCAGGTGCTGGTCTGTTTGAATTCTAAAGTCCCAGAGCACTTTAGCTTCTTCATTTTCGATGACTTTGTCTGCTTGTGGTCCACCAGCTCTTGCTTTCAGGCAAGTGCTATTTCTTGCAGATATTCCAATGCACCATCGTTTCTACTTCGTCATGCCATTGTTTGTAGTCAGTCTGTGCGATCTTCTTGAAGCAGCTAACTAGGTGGTCCACTGTTTCTTCAGCTTCTTTGCAGAGGCAACATTTGCTGTATGTTGCTGTCTTCTCAATTCTGGCTTTTACGCATTTGTTGTTAAGGGTTGGTCTTGTGCAGCCAGAATAAGCCCCTCTGTCTCTTTCTTCAACTTTCCTGCTCTTAGCCATTGCCAAGTCTTGTTATCTGCTTTGACTGCTAGTTTTTTCTGTGTACTGGTCATGTAATACTTTACCTTGCCATGTCTCTTTTCTATTCTTCATTTGGTCTTTCTTATAGGCCAGTTTGGTTTCTTTGGTATTCAGTAAGCCTTCATGGTGTCCTAGCTTCAGTGCATCTTCTTCACTGTCCTTCAGATATTCTTCCAATGCCCTTTTTTTCTTCTTCAACTGTCTGGTGTACTTGTAACATTCCACCCCCACCTATGTTCCTTGGTAAGTAGAGTCTGTTAACATCGCTGTGTGGATGAAGGGCATGATTCATTGTCATTATTTTTCTAGTCTTCCTATCCAGGGTTCTAGTTCAGATGGAGTCTAGTCAACTATTCCATCTGTTTATCTAATGACTGGAATTCCCCAGGTGTTAATCACCTTGATAATATTTCCTCCAATGAGTTTGTACTTTAAAATCATCTTCATTTTTCTGATGTAATCACTACAAACCTTCTTGACTTCAGTGTGTTTGATGTTGTCAGCCTGAAGGATGCCCAGGTATTTGTAGTGAACTTCTTCATCCAGAATCTTGATGTTATTTCTATTGGGCATCTTGATTCCTTCAGTTTTCACTATTTTTCCCCTGTTGATGGTAAGGGTGGCACATTTGTCCAATCCAAACTCCATTGCAATATACTTGGCTGTATATTTGGACAGTGTTGAGCAGCGATTCCATTTCAGATGGTGTTTTTCCATACAGCTTCAGATCATCCATGTAAAGGAGGTGGGATAACCTGGCAAATGTTTTTGATGTTTGATAGCCATGGCCTGACTTGTTTGGTATTGCTGACAGAGGAATCAATACAATGACAAACAGTGGTGGTGATAGTGAATGTCCTTGAAAGATTCCTCTCTCTCCCAGTCTATCACCATTGACCATCAACTGTATCTTGTGATTTAAGAATTAATAAAATAATAATGATAATCTATTATTTAATGTATTATTATTATTATTAATAATAATAATTTATTATTTTATTATTTTGTGGGAATAAAACAATCTGAAACATGTCACTATATAACTTGGAGAAATTTCTTTATCTGAACGATATTCTAAAAGTTTTATGGGAATACATATACACAGAGAAACACAAACACCTATATAATACGTAACTTCTATTTTATCATAACATAGTCACTGTGTCCTTGATAAGACAAAGTTTTACCAGTTGCTGGTAAACAGTTACCTGAAAGCACAGAGTATATTATTTGAATTCAAATATGGTAACACTGCTTGAACTCAATACCGTTGGCTCTAAGCATTCAGTCATCGTGTATCAATGGTGAAAAATTCAAATCACAACAGGGATTATTTAAAGCAGAGGTAGACACTCTGCACTACAAGTCCTAGCATCTTCACTATTGGCCATGTTGACCAGAGTTGCTTGGAACTGTACTTCAGCAAATATCAATCTATAATAAACAGTTGCCATAAAACTTTTAGAATGCTTTTCAGGTAAATAAATTATTCCCAGTTATACACTGACATGTTTCAGATTGTTTTCTTCCCACAAAATAAAATAGACAAATAGACTAGAATAAACAAAGCATAAGTGTTACATTATTTAGGTTTACTATTTTAAGATGCCCTTATGTTATAGAAATACTTCATAATTTTGTGATTTATTTGGTATTGTTTATTTTACAAATAAACATGGCATAGGGCCTGGTTACTTGAGGGACTGCCTGTCTCCCATCATATCTGTCCAGTCAGTTCTATCTGGCGGGGTTGGCACATTCTGGTTCCACTTATTAAAAACTTTTAGAATATTTTTCTAAAGATTAAAAAATGCTACCTATTGGGAGCCCGGAAGCACACCTTGTCTGTGCCAGCACCCTCCCTCTGGAGTGAGGTTCCCCCCAAAATCCAAACAGCTCCCACTCTGCTGGTGTTTCAAAGAGCCTCAAAGGCATGGCTGTTTGCACAGGCTTTTGGAGAGGATGAGCGATGCCCCTTCTTCCTTTCTGCTCTACGCTGAGTTTATCTTCTTTCCCTTGATTGTCCTTTTGCTTTGTGCTCTTTTTGGGTGTTTCATATTCTTTTTTGTTTTTAAATGTTTTAACAAATGTAAACTTCCCAGAGTCACTGGGAGTTGGGCAGCATATAAATTGAATACATGATGATGGTGATGGTGATTGGTCACAGAGTCAGCCAGTTGTTTAGGCTGCATTTGGCACTTTTATCCAGCTACCGAGTTCTTCCCAAGGACCTGGGATAGGCAGATGGTGTTGTTTGATGGTGTTGAAGGGAATGTCACAGGATTTAAGCTGTTCCAAGTGAAGCTGCCTTTTGCAGTTGACTGATGGTGATTTTGTCAATGCCGAGGGTCTTCAAGGAGTGCTCCAGATGTTTTGGGATTGCACCTAAGGCACCTGTTACTATTGGTACTATCTTTGCTTTCTTGTGCCACAGTTGTACTATTTCTATTTGCAACTTTCCTGCTCTTAGCCATTGCCAGGTCTTGTTATCTGCTTTCCCTACTAGTTTTGTGTGTGTGTGTGTGTGTGTGTGTGTGTGTGTACTGACCATGTAATACTTTGCCTTTCCATGTCTCTTTTCTATTCTTAATTTGGCCTTTCTTAACCTCCAGTTTTGTCTCTTCAGTATTCAGTAAGCCTTTATGGCATACTAGCTTCAGTGCAACTTCTACTTGCAACATTCCATACCCAACTTTGCTCCTTGGTAAATAGAGTCTGTCAACATCACTGTGTGGATGAAGGCCATGATTCATTGTCATTATTTTTCTGGTCTTCCTATCCAGAGCTTCTAGTTCTGCTTGAGTCCAGTCTACTATTCTAGCTATGTATTTAATGACTGGAATTGTCCAAGTGTTAATTGTCTTGATGGTATTTCCTCCACTGAGTTGGATCTTCTTCACTCTCATGAGGTATTTAGTGATAACCTCCTTCTTGACTTCAGTGTGCTTGATGTTGGCAGCTTGAAGAATGCCCAGGTATTTGTAGTGATGTTCTTCTTCCAGACTCTTGATAGGGCATAGAGCATCTTGATTCCTTCAGTTTTCACTAGTTTTCCCCTGTCAATGGCAAGAATGACACATTTGCCCAGCCCAAACTCCATTGCAGTATCTTGGCTGTATATTTGGGCAGTGTTGAGCAGCAATTCTATTTCAGATGGTGTTTTTTCTGTAGAGGTGGGACAGCCTGGTAGATGTTTTTGATGTTTGATAGCCATGGCTGACTTGTTCAGTATTGTTGAGAGAGGAATCAGTGCCATGACAAACAGTAATGATGGATAGTGAGTCTCCTTGAAAGATTCCTCTCTTGGTATTTACCTCTCCCAGTCTATCACCATTGACCAGCAACTGTATCTTCCATTGTGCCATTGATCTTTGCATAAAGCTTTTTATCTTTCTACTGACTCCTGTTATTTCTAGGCACTTGATTATCCAGTCCTGTGGCAGGAAGTCAAATGCCTTCTTGTAATCAATCCAAACTACATTCAAGTTGATCTTGTTTCTCTTGCAGTTTTCCAAAATTTTCTTGTCAGTTAGGAGCTGATCTTTTATTCCTCTGTTGTTTGGGCAGTTTCCTTTCTGCTGAGATGGAAAGAGCTTGTTTTCAGCTAGATGCAGTCTTTGTATGTTTGCAACAGGTAAACAACTTTTATTCCAGTAGTCCTGCGGCTACTGGCCATGTTGCTCAGCCAACAGTCCTAAGTTCTGTAGCCCACTTATGGTGTCTACCACTTGCAGAAAAAGACTACCTGTAATGGACAGCCTTTTCATTCATAGAGATTATCTTCATAAATGAGGACCCTGATAATTAAAAACACTTCCCTCAAAATATAATAATAAAGATCAAAATCCCTAAGATGTTACTCTGAAGTCCTGCAACCAACCTTTTTATCATTTGGCAAACTGAGAAGTGCCTAAATGAATTCACAATGTCTTGGTGACATTTCAAAATTAGTCTATTTTACATGACAGTAGTAGCTAAAATGAATACAGTTGCTAGGCAATAGAAGTTGTTGTTGTTCCTGTTGTTATGGTTGCATATTTTATGTGATTTTTAAAAATTAATTGTATGAAAATTGAGAAGTTAGGACAAGTAGCATGTAAGTGCATTACATATGCTAACAGATATTAGAGAATAATAATTAAATAACCCCACTATCTTGTACTTAGCCTGAATTTATTAAATTTTAAAGAGATCACAGTGCACAGTATGTCATCAGGCATTTCAAATTAAAACCATGTTGAAATCATTATGGTGGTTAGATTATAGATGGCTCCTGTACTTCTGCTTTAAATAAAGTGTCATTCGGTGTGTCCACTATAAATCCTAGATTTTGTGGTTTATTATAATTTGTCACTGGCATCTCTTCACTCCTTTAGTCCTTGATTATTTTTTTTTTAATGAGGTACAATGAAAAACTTCCAAATTTTGATTGTGCAGAAGATATTAAAAATAGAGTTCAGTTACGAGGTATTATTAGAACTATGAGAGTTTTCCAAAGACAAAGATAAGACTTTGTCTTAGCATTTAGATAATCAAAAGACCTCCGTGTGAGGTTGAACAGTACTTCTGAATTGTCCTAGAAGATTCATGGGTATTGCAATAAGAGATAGTAAAAACTGATGAAAGCAAAGGGGAAAATATACATTTGGAGTGGGATTATTTACCCACACACACACACAAAATAAAATTAGCACTGAGAGAGCATATTTCCATCTTGATTTTCATAGCTGCAATGCAGTTCTACATGTTGAATTCTATGCGGCTGATTCGGATTAATTTAATAATCCTAATTCTGTTTTAATTCCAATCAGAAACTTCAGGTATCATATATACAAATGAAATAGGTTTCATATCAATACGCTCCTTTTTATCACATGCCATATATGATATGATTATGTAAATTTATTTTTTTACTTTTTAAATTTAAAAATGTAAATTTAAAATAAATATAATAATTTATTTAAAAATTTAAAATTTAAAATACAAATAAATTTTAATTCTTTAAGAAAAATTATTATAAATTTTAAAAATATGATATGATATACCATATCAGTAAGTATGTTGATCACTACAGTGTCTAGTCTCTATGTATATGGTTAAATAGTTAATTTAACTCTTTAACCATACAAATAGAATTATAGTTAACCTGACAATTTAGTTAAAGTTAATTTGAAAATAACCTGCTGGATTCATTTGAAATTTTGGATAGTCTTTGGTGCCATGAGAAATTGTTGCTGCAAAGAGTATGGCCAGTGAAAGAATTTTGTGAATAGTGTGTTTTGTTCCACTATGCATATAAGGTGGGTGTGGGCAATTCATCATTCGTGGGTCATGTGAAAGTTCAGTAATCACATGATCAAATTACAGGAAATGGAGACACAGCTGCCAACAGTTTTCAACTGAAAGCAATTTAGTTTAACACATTCACTTCTTCCCAGAGTCATTGCACTGCCTTCTATAGCCATGACCTGCTATAGGCAGGCAGGCATGCATGCATTAAAAAAAGTGTGGGCCCTGGGAAGTCCCTGTCCTTGGGTTGGAGAGTGTATTTGTAAGAATATGTATGTTCTGTCTTTCTAATTACTTTATTTCTTCCCTACTTTCTCTCATACTGCTTTTTCCAATTTCTTCTGAGCGGGGGGGGGGGGGTGGCGGGGGAGTTGGCTTTTTGTCTGCTTTTCCACACATTATTTCTCACTCTCCCTGCCTGAATTTTCTCCGTCCACCCTTTTCAGCTGTCTCCTAACTCTCTGTCCCATCTGAGCAGAGCTGCTGCCTCCTCATCCTTTCTCTGGCTCTTCTATTTCCCACTATCATCCAAGTTGTTTTCCCCAACTCAGTACAGTTCTGAATGTCTCTGCCACAGTCATTCACCACAACATCCCATGGGTTGGTAAGAAGTATGGCCGAGTACATTTCATCATGAACTCCTGGCTTTCCACATGGAACAACAAGCAATGTAGAGAAGTGAATGTGATAGTGCCTAGAAGTCACAGCTTTGGTTTGAAGTGGTTCTAGATATCACGGGGCATTTTTTAAAAAAATGGAGAAATCAGAAGCCTTGGTAGATTTGGCATGTCTTTTGGGACACAAAGGTCTTTTATGACTTTCTTTTTGAGGTTTAAAGGACATCTTAGTTTTTTGTCCCTACTTCTAACAGCAAGGGACCAGGGGTTAAGAAAGACTTAATTTCAAACATACAAGGCATGTGGTTTTATCCTCTTATAGTCCAAACATTTCACATTTATAAAGATAGAATCTTTATAAAAGTCATAAATAGAAGGCTTCAAAACATCATATATATATATAAGTGTGTGTGTGTGTGTGTGTGTGTGTGTGTGTGTGTATGATAGCTTTGCTATATCCAGTGGAGATGCCTAGTCTACTAAGATACAAATAGACAATCACTCTCTCAAAATCAATAAACTTTGTTTTTCTCTGTCAATAAAAATCACACTGATCTGTAGCCAAGTTCATTAAAAGGCATGGTCCACTATGATCTATTTGTTCTAATAGATGCTCATGCATGTTACATTTTCACTTTAAAAGAAAACTGAGCTTCCAGCAGCTTGTTTTATTTTTCTCAGGGGTTTTCCTAGGCTTGCACACTTGGGAATATGATTTTCCTTCAATGGTCATTCATATATGATCTGTAAAAGACTTATTGTGGAGTCCAAATCTGAACACTATCATGGAGAGTTCAAATCTTTGCAGGCAGTAGCCTACATAGTTAAGAGCAGAGCATTTCAAGTTAGAACTGATTTTCTTTCCCATGTAATGCAAAATCAGAAATTTAGTGGTGGTGGTGGAATTAGAACAGCAAAAGTGCAAGAACAAATAACCTTATTTAAAACTAGCAAATAAGATCCTGTAAAACAGGGAGATAATTGTGCCAAAGTCTACTGTTAAACTAGAAGAAGTGTTTGTGAAGGTAAAGAAGGCTACTTCTTTGTGCAAATTACTGCTTTCTTACTCTATGAATATTACCAATAGAGGCGAATATGTGTAGCTCAGGGTTGAACTATGGAGTCCTTGGGGTTCTCTGAGCTTGGTTCTTTTCTTGCAAACATCTCATAACCCGGCTAGGTAACATCTTCAGTGCTAAAATGGGGTGGGGGGTTCTCTCTATTTATGTGCTGTGGCCTGCCTTGCCAGTGCTGGTAAGGGTGGGGGTTTTGTTTTGCTCCTCTGGTAGTCCTTTGATTGGCATATGTTTGCTGCTTGATTGTGTGCCTGGTGGTAACCTTTGCTTGTCTGGGTGATGAATATGAATATTGAATCTGTTGAAGATGGGTGTTACTAAACAGAACAAAATATACCAGAGGCAAAGTTGGAGATGGGTAATATCCTGAATTATATATCTCTTCCATGGAAAGTTCTATCTAAAAAGTGACCCATGGCTGATATTCAGCAAGATCTAATGTGCTGCATTAGTCAATTGAAAATGAGGTGTACTGTCACTTTATGTGACCCATACAAATCAGTTGTAGTGCTGATGTTCTGACAGTGTACCTGTTTTATTGACTGAAGAGTACATATCACTGGGGCATAATCAATCATTTGATGGAAAATATATTTCATTCTAAGGTTTTCTTGTTTGCCTGCTTATTTTGCAAAGAAGAAATAATGGGATAAACATTTATATATGAGTGATTCTGTTCTTGGACATACCTTAGTAATGAGATGATTGAAGGGTATGTTTTTCACTGCATATTAATCTTTCCAACACCTTGAGTTCACTTCACTTAAATTGCAGAGGAAGACTTCATTTCCATTCTTTCCATTTTCAGATTAGAAACTTGTGACAGCCAGAGAGACTCCAGAATGAAGGAGAGATATGGAACACAACAGCAGCAGCAGCAACAACAAAGCAGAACCCTCAGCCATGTCTCAACAATAAGATCAACTCAAACACCAACAACAGAAATGTTGAGGAAAGTCTAAAATAGGGTTTTGCGCTTTCAAACAAGTTGAAACGTCTTTTCAAAGCAAAATGCTAAATCAAAGCAGTACAGGTATTAGTTTAGAATGGCTATGGTCTTTCAGGAAATAAAAGGGTTTTGTGTATGTGTGTGTGTGTGTCTGTGTGTGTGTGCATGCCTGAATGCATCAAATACTTTTTTTCTTTTAGAGTAAAAGAACCTATGGAAATGATCTATTTCGCCACTTTGATTCAAAATGTTGAAATGGGCTGACCTTTTTTTTTTCTGAATTGAAGCATTTTCTTGGAATCAGATGCAGCCAATCTATACGTGTATCCCTTTTCAATAGTGCTTTGAAAATGAGGTTAAAAAAACACCAGACACCTTTTGTTAGACTTCTCACAAATAAGGGGAAAAAGCTTTCAAGAAAAAGATAAATTTTGACACAGCATTATTCTTTAACAAGCTGTTTTGAAAATTTCCAACAGTAGGAAAACTTTAGTCTCAAAGGCAGTAGGAATTCATTGCACTGGAGTGTCTCAGTAACAAAACAGAGTGCTCTCCATAATTTCCAAATGACAACAATGTACACCAAAAGTTCTTCAGGATCTAATTTATCTCCTCAATTGTAAAAGAGAAGCATTTTCAATGTTTACAGCCCATATTCAGCATCCACTTGAAGCAATTATCGCTAAGATGCTTACAATTTTAACACTCACTTGTAGTAGTGTCTCTAATTATTCTATTTTGCTGGCTTCAGCTTCTTCAGAAAATCTGTCCCATCACCCTATTTACTAAATTCTTCATGCCACTAATGATCTTTTTCATCCCTATGGTTTTTACAGTTAGTCTTAATCATGCTGGTTTCTCTTGCACTGTTTTAAAACTTGTATTTTACTGATCATCAAGCCTTATTCTTCATGCATCATATGGTTGATAACTAATTCCTTTTTTAATAAGAGAATCTATGTGCATATAATGTACTCAAAATACTCAGATAGTTGCAAGACTTCAGACCTAAGTTCCTTGTTTTCTAAAAATCTGCTGCCACAGCAAACAAGCACTTAGAACTCCTCTAAACCACTACACTTTTATCTTCCAACTCTTCTCAATCCAGGGAAAATGTTCCCAGGAATGATCAGAGCTGTTTTAATTACTGCAGATTTAGGCATTATAAAGACAGTAAAGTTGATATCTATCTATCTTTGTGGTCATTAGGAGCCAAAAACAACTTGATGACACAGATTCAATTGATCAATCAATCAAAGTTGCTATATCTGGGAGTTCAGGACTCACAGAGAACTAAGCCTTTAAGCCTTTAAGGATGAGAAGGGAGGGAGGGGAAAAAAGAAAAGAAAAGAAAAGAAAAGAAAAGAAAAGAAAAGAAAAGAAAAGAAAAGAAAAGAAAAGAAAAGAAAAACACTTTTTGTTTGCTTGCTATCCTTTCAAGCTGGCCAGAACCTAAATGCCTCATCTCGTTCACTCAGGTTTCACTTTATCCGTGTTTAAAATTATGATAAGATCCCAGGATATAGAAGATGGGATGAGTTAGAATCCCTTTCGATGGGTGCACAAGCTGCCTCTTTAAGTACAAAATAGTGAAATGTTGTCATTTCTAAAGCAACATCTGCTGCACTGAATGTGCCATTAGCACATGAATATGTCAATATGTCTCACAGTTGCATTCCCCATGTAATCAACTTCACTTCACCTTACCATTTGGACTTCATCTTTGTTTGGCAGACCTCTTGGTGGACAGACAGCTAGACACTCATGTTAGGCTGCTGTGCAGCCAACTGTAAAGTCAGGATTCAGCTACCAAGGCACTATGAATGTTTTCTTTATTGAATTCTTTCAATTTTTCTGACATTTGGAAAGAAGATCATTGCAACTCGGTGATAAAGTACATACTCTTGTAGGTAGAAGATCTCAGGTTCATTTATTCTCCAGTTATTCCAGCTAAAGTGATGAAATCACAAAGTAATGGGAAATAACTGCTGGTGTGGTTAGAATACACCAGTCTTCCTTATCTCAATTCTCTTTGATGATTATAACATCCAGAATTCGTATCATTATGGAAATTGTAGGCCAAACACATGTGGATTAGAATTGACATGTCTAAAGTAGACAATTCTGAACTGAATGGTCAGATCTGACCTGATGTTAGACAGCTTTTTAGGTACTATAATCAGATGTAGTTTCTGCATTCTTAAGATGGGCAAATTTCAGACTAATGGAATTGTTATTCAACCCCAAGATATGTCAACCAGCACAAGAAGAAAAAAATCCAAAAGAGTATTTTTGTTTTGTTTGTTTTAGCATCAGAATTCAATGCATGCCACTCTTCTTTAAAAATATACATTCATCTCTGGCCTCTCCTCTCATCATTTCCAATTGTGGAATAAATGAGTCATTTTATTGTTGCTAGTAATAAACACCTAGAAGCCAGAAAGCCTTACCAATCTATCAGTCATAGGTCTCCACGTGCTTTCTGCCTACTCTTGCTATAAAGTATCTTACTCACTGTGATGACTTCTAAATGTTTGGATTACAACTTCCATCATTCCTTCCCATTAGCTGTAACAGTTTAAAACAATCTGAAAGGTGCTAGGTTGATGAAGGTCATTCAAAAGCTTGCCCTGAAGACAATATTTTGTTTTCCTAATTCAGGGCTAAAGTCTTCAGCTCGTGAAAAGGGATCTTTTCCTCATGGTTAATGAAGCCAAACCAGTTATTACTTATCACTGATGAGATAAATGTTGCTGCTTTGATAATCAAAATGGGAAGCATGAGCAAACTTCGAGGAACACCAAGGCCTGGAAAAGTTCAAAATCATTAGGAAGAAGTTGGTGACAGGAAGCAAACCAACAGTTCCCAATGAGGGCTGAGCATCCTCAGTGCTTACCAAATATTGACAGGAAAAAAAGGAGAAAGGGCATGCCTTTAAATAAGAAGAAACAGTAATGTTTTATTACAGAATTTATTCACACCTATAATTTGTATGTATAATTGCTATTTTGTGAAATGTAAAATTCCATTATTTTACAGAATATGCCTTTAAACTTCCCCATTGTTATATATAAGTTCATATTATTATTGTTCAGTCTTTCAGTTGCTGCTAACACTTAATGATGTGGTAGACATTGCCTTGCCAAAGATCGTTAGTTACTGCTTTTTGGAGTTCTTTTAAGCTCGTGCTTGATCTTCAGTGATTTTACTTATCCAATTTGTCTTCTGTTGGCCTCTTTTTTTTTTTTTATCTTTTCAAATTTTCAAAATATCACAGTCTTTTCAAATACACTCCTTTTGGGTCTCCAGTATATCTCCATAATATCACCTCTTTCACACGTAGGAGAGCATTCATGCTAAGCAAGTTTAATTCCTTACCATCTATGTTGGCAGAGGAAAGATTTAATTCAGAGCCTTTCGTTGAGTCAGTTGCTCGCATTTTATTCCATTGCTCCCTTTATGATATTTGGCATGCAGCCCTTATGTGTCCACTTCCTACTAGCTACACTGGTTGGCCAGAAATCAACAGCATTCACTTTTTACTGAGATTTTTCACTGAAGATTTCCAGGAATGTTGCCAAGTTCTGCTTAATCACTATTGCCATTAGAAAACCTAGGGCATAACGTTTACCTTAAAGGGTCATATGGCTACTCTCAATTGTACTAGATCATTTTCTCCAATTTCCTTTTGTTGTGTTGCTTCCATTATTGTACATTACATTATGCTTTTGGTTTGTTTTAATATTAAAATAATATTAATTTAATAAATATTAAATAAATGAAAGTTTAAAATTAAATTTATTATTAAATTTAATATTTTAATATTTCTTTCCTTACCTTTTGGTCTTTGAAATCAATAAAATAAGTTAATACTTCTCTAATGAGTCTTGTCTACCCTTTATTTATTCACTCATTCCATTCCATTCCATTCCATTCCATTTCTTTCAATGGATTTTCTGGCCATGGATTGAAGAATGCTTTTGAAAATAATTTGAAATTTCCATCTTAATGTCTTTCTGAAATTGATGTTAAACTCCAGGTCACTAACATAGTAAGTTAAAGATCACAATTGACAAAATGCTTTTAAAAGGTCTCTATTTACTTAAGAGGTTGTGTGTTAATTATGCTGTAGACAGACTTCTGTAAGCAAAACTTTATCAAAACATGTTTATCATTCCTGTTAAATGTTTGGCTCACTTCCTGCTTTATCTCCAGTGCAAAATGAAATTTAATTGTTGCTGTTTGCCTGGTTGATTGACGGATTGATTGAAATGCCACTTAGCAAATAAAATTTGTCAAATGCAGCTCATTAGCTAGTGGGGCAGCAAAAGCAAGAGACATGCCAACTCTTGTGGTGTGTGAGGAGGGGTAACCAACCCTGGGAGTGGCGGGCACCTTGAAGATGCTTCCACAGGTTAACAACTGTCACTTACCATCAATTACTGTGGAAGATGTTATTTATTAATTGAACATTGGTTTATTGTATTTTAATCAGTATTTTAACCAGTATTTATTTTTGTTTTTACTGTAAACCACCCAGAGTTGCTCACTGAGTAAGATGGACAGTGACTAACTTTGAAATATAAATAAATAACCAACCAACCAACCAACCAACCAACCAACCAACCAACCTCTGGCAGATCATTGTCCATTGCTGATGGGTTGCATAACTTCTCTGTTGCTTCAAATTTTGGAATAGAATTCACAATACATTTTCCATGTTACAGTACATGCTAATTGTAAACTAAGAATAATGTCTTACAATAGAATCCTATATATAATTTTCTCAGTGATTTCAACAGGGCAATGTGCATTAAACAAAACATGTGTTTTACTTTATGCTCAGAACAGCTCATTCTGGATATTACCACTAGAATTTTCTGGGTTGGCTGCATTGCAATGAAACAAAATTATAAGTAAGTGAAGAGTTCTATGTTCCATGAAAACAAAATCTGAAATGACTTGAGTACATCCAGCCATTGTAAATAATAGAAATGTCAAGTAAGCCCATGGTCCCTTGTTTCTTAGCCTAATTCTATAAGAGTATGCAGGATTGCAGTCTGTGCTGAATGCTGCCTGCCACCCAATCTGCAGTAAAATTGTCCAAGAAGGTTGTATTATTATTGATATTATTAGTAGCATTTCTATGTTGCTCAACTATGTTGCTCTACTTGTTCAGTTCCAAGCAATGCACAGTAGAAATATTTGTATTAAAACAGTTTTTTTTTAATGTAAAAACATTTTTTATAGAAAAGAATGGAAGCAATTGTGTTCTATGGGGATAAATGTTTCTTTAAATAAACTTTGCTTGAGGCACCATCTCAAATAAACTAATCTCCTTAACACATTCTTTTTAAATTTATTAATTAGCTTCATAATGGGAAAGGCATGGAAATGTAAAAAATTAAAACTACCCCCTTTGCCCATTTTACTATAGGTTGGGTAGCAAATAGCAACCATGGACATTCACACATACAATACATACATCCAGTGTGTATGTTATAGAAGAAAAAACAATAAACAAGACCAAATCAAAACCAAGATACAGTGGTACCTCGGGATACCAATGCCTCTACTAACGAATTTTTCGGGTTACGACCAGCTCCGGCTGCAAAAATTTACCTCGATGTGCGAACTCCGCCTCGGGGTACGGCCATTTTTCCGCCCTGACACGTGGTCCGCGGCCGTTTTCCCGCCCCTGACACATGCTCCGCAGCCATTTTCCCGCCGTGCTGCGCCGCGCCACGCCCGGCCGTTTTCCCACCGCACTGCACCCGGCCATTTTCCCGCCCCTGACGCGTGGTCCGCGGACGCCAGAACGGATTAATGGTAATTACATTGAACCTTATGGGAAAATTTGCTTCGGGGTGCGACCAAATTCGGAGGGCGGAATGGATTAACCGGATTTACATTGAACCCTATGGGGAAATTTGCGTCGGGTAACGACCAACTCGGGATACGCCCAGAGTCACGGAACGGATTAAGTTCGTATCCCGAGGTACCACTGTATTTGCATCAAGTGAATATCACCAAGAAGATATAAAACATGCACAAAGTACAATAAAGAAAAGTTCAGATAACTAAACTAAATGCACTCTAACTACACAAAAGTCAAAGCTAAACAAACTAACCCAGCATAAAAAGTATTTTTGAACTGAGTTTGAATTCTATATGCGTTTCTATGTCCTGTTGATTGTGAATGTTCAATGTATGCTTAAAAATGAGGACTCATATTTAAAGGGGTCCTGAATATCATCATCAATAGACACAAGAGCACTCAAAGAATGTATACCACCTCCAAGCTAAAAAATCCAACTGAATCAAAATTGTTTCTAGACTTGAATTCATAACCACACATTAACAATTTTGTGTGAGTCATACAGCTTTTGAATTACCTGCCTTCTACTTGCATTTTAACCAGCTTTTTTTTTTTTTCCATGCATCCACCCACTCACATGAAGTTCAACTTCCACAATGCAGAGCACCTTGAAAAATAGCTGATCTTCCAGGCAGACAAGCAGGCAAGACATGGAATAAAGCTGCAAGCAGAGCATTCTTCTTTTCTGATTCTGTCTGGGTTACAAACCCCAGACAGAATCTCCAAACTGCCTGTAGCTTGTGCACCCTCAGGACACTCTGTATGATGTAGTAAGAAGTGACTGGGATCAGCACTGGCTGTGTCACTGGACCAGAGTTGATGGGTCATTGGACCAGAGCTGAAGATGGGGCATATGGGGAGAATGCTGACTGAAACCTGTTGCAACTGTGGTAATGGAGTAGAGAGATCCAATAATGGAGTAAGTGAGCCACACGGGGGGACTAAGCCATGCATCACTCAGGTGAAGTATCAGAGGTAGTGAGAGACTGACATGGAAAACCAGCTCTCCACCACACATGGCCTTGCTCACCTTAACTGAGATGTGAGTTCTGGTCCAGCACCTTCCTGCAGGGAAAGTGCTGGCAGCCACAAGGCCCACAGAACCCCATCTCCCCTCAGTGTGCAAAACATGGGAAGAAAGAACCCTGCCACAATCAATTCAACTCTTGATGGCTTACCTAGTAGAAAACAAGAAGCTTGAAACATAAAATAACATTTCATAATTGAAATAGCAACAGACCAAAGTAAGATCATTCCAAAGAGGTTAAAATGCTGAGCAGCATAATCTTCCACATCTTCCTAAACTTACTCAAAGATGGTGCCAGCCTGATCTCTACAGGGAGACTGTTCCATAGGATTGGTGTTGACACTAGTGATGGAAAGTGTCTATGAAGAAGAGGGTGATGTGATGGATAACAACAGACAGCAAGCTATCAGGAAGCAGGGGTGCGTTCCAGGAAGGGAAAGGAGACAAAAGACAACACTGACCACAAGGGGAGTGTGAGAAGCGAAAGACGTTCAGGATAGCCACTCCCTAGACTCTCCCAGGATATATCCACTAGTTGCAGTAGTACAGATTTAGTCTGGCAAGATTCTGTCTATGTGGTGTCAGCAAATAAAGGTACTTAATTCAACTGGACTGTTTCACCGTTGTTCTTCGGCTGAGCCTGACACACCTTAGGCCTATTATTTGGTATATATGGCTAATAAGATTCATAATGGCTTATCAGTTAGAAAAATTGAAGACAATGGTCAAGAGAAACTGCGCAGAAAACTCAGTGAGGTATATAATTAGACTGTGTAACTCATGTGTTTGTTACGGAATGCAGAGAAAATGTGATGAATTCTTAAGAGGTGCAATTTCCAAAGTTTTGCTCAGTCCCTCCTTATGGCAAAGCCATATCTTTCCTTTCACAGGAGGCCACATATTGAATTCTGCTTGGAAGGAAAACATACCTATTTGGCATGTCTTAGCACAGTTTTTAATAATGAAATTCAGTAAGCTATGCACATGACATATCAAAAAAGTTGCCAGATATGATATTCTATACATAGGATTTCACATTGTAAACTTTCAAATATTCTCAGTTGATCTTTTTTAAGCCACTTTGCTTGAGCTATCAAGGTTACGCTGCCATGTAATTTATTTGGAGTTGTTAAAAGTGCATGCAGCAAAATCATCAGGCAATTCATCAAGCATCTGCTAGTTGTAAAGAAAAAGAGATACATTTTCAAAATGACATTGAACATTCCCAAATGAATGTAGAAAGAAAGAGAACTTGACTACTGTTGTTTTGCAATATAATCTAAAATGGGAAAAAATATTGCTGATTATTTTATATATTAATTAAACTGTATGCAGGTTTGATTTTGATCCCTGAATAATGTTTCTCTCCTCTGACCAAAAAAAATAAATAAATGTTGCAGTGATTCCTCTTTCTTAATTCTACTCCAATCTAAGTAAAGGACTCTATTCTTCCCCTTCCTTCCAGATTATCCATTTGCTCTCCAGCTGACCATTAATATTAGGAGCGGCTCAATCCGTCAATTTAATTTCCCCCAGCTTCTTATTTTTTCCCAGCCTAATTTTGTTTCATCTCATTTCTACATTTGATTCCTGCATTTCCTTTTAGAAATCCATAAGAAAATGCATATAAATGTTCATGCATGTTTGTGCATTTTTATACATTGTTATATGTATTTCTACAAGCAAGCTTCCTAAAGTGTATTTCAATGCATTATTTCAAATTATATATGCAATTTTTGCATATTTAAATGGAGAAGTGCATTTCACTGTTCTGAAAAGAAGTCTAAAAAGAAATAAGTAACTGTATTGCTATAACCACAGGTCATACATAACATATAACATACCATAAAATGCAATTAAAAAGTCTAAATATGACATAGTTGCACTTTGGTTCACATATTAATTTGGGGAATATAAATTAAGTATATTTCCATATAACCAAATTTCTTTGACTATTGCTTGGTCCTCAGGGGAGGTATTTTGATGTATTTGCCCCTTCAAATTAAGAATTTGTGTGCTGTCAGCCTCAGGATTAAGATATTCTGTATTCTATTTAGCTGAATTTGATAATCTATAAATCTCATGGGGCAGGAGAAGCCCCATTATTCTTACACGTATTAAATTATAAAAGCTACCTTGGGAAGCCTTTTGAATTTAAAAACTACAGTAAATGTTTAAAAAATGTATTCCTCTATGCATTATTCTATGGTTCATACAGTTCATAGTTAGGACAAGGTATAGTTGATTAGTATTTCCAGAAGGATAAATTACAGTGCCATCTAGATTGTAAGGTATCTGACTGTCCTTAAGGATAAAATTTTCAGATTGTACTAACTTTTCAATATTTAAGTCCTACCCTCAGAACTGTTTGAGGAAAATTATTCTCATTTGTGCTATACTAATTGGCAAATCTGTCTTTAGTCAGACTTTGTCAACTTCACTTACTTCTGTCCATAACTCTGTACTATTTGTATTAAAGCACACACTGTATTCTTTTTAAAAAGATTAATATATTTAAAATATTCAGACATATTTTGGTTTATATTTAAAAGTTTAGTTTTAAAATGCAAAAAAAATGCATTGTTTTTTAAAAATTTGTTCCAATTATTTTATATTCCTCCTTTCTGAGTTAAAAACAACAAGAACAGCTTATATGCAATTGAAATAACTTAAATAAAAATCTGATGCATTACTGTAAAAAAGCAATTTTGTGGAACTAGCCATTCATGCTGATGGAGGAAGAGTTGAACAGACTTCTGTAACAATTGTCACCTGCCTTCCTTCACCTCCCTTGAGGCATCCTTCTCACAGGGTTGTTAGTAGCATACATATATACTTCATTCATTCATTCATTCATTCATTCATTCATTCATTCATTCATTCATTCATTGAATCTGTCACCGCCCATCTCATTGAACAACTGGGGGGTTTACAAAACAATTAAAATCAATTAAAATTACAAATATATATATTTGTTCATATATATATATATATATCCACAAACAGCCCTGTTACAACTGAACAGATGCAGCTGAACAGCCAAAAACAGCATCACAATAAATGGTCAGATCATGAAATGTTGTATAGGAGTTCACATAGATTGCACTTCTCAAGCATCCATTTCACTTTCAACATCAGACTGTAAGATTTCTGATTAAGTACAATCTCTTTCATTTCTTTGAGCCATCTCCCACTTACACCGAACCACAATATAAACATGCTCCCTCAATATGTTTGTTTTCTTCTTTGTCCCCAAAGCCAGTGTGGGACAATTGTCATTAACTGCAGTGCTGTTAAAGCAATATTTTTCCTCTTATTCTGACACTGTCCAAAGACAGCCCCATGACATGTAAAGCTTATTATGGTTGTTTACTTATTACCCCCGAGGGAGTTAAAGAAAACACAATGACTTTTAATAGAGGTAGTAGAGTCAGGGTAGAGACTGGTAACAGGGTCAAATTATTTGAATGGACAGGTCAAACTGACTTTGTTTGCATCCACTGAATTGGAATCTCCCAAAATTCACTACAAATCCATATTTCCTGTTCTCACTTTACCCTCTTCAGTTTCTTTTTCCTCGTCTGCATCAGAATCCTGTAGTTTGTGCCTGGAACTCCAGATGCAAAAGGGCTTGAACTAATTCTCAGAATAAAAGAAGACGCCTCATGATTTAAATGCAAACATAAGGCTCAGTTCTTCACATTTCTTTCTCTTTGAACATGAAAGGCCACCATGTTTTCAAATGCAAGAAGTAATGCTTTTGAATTTCAGCCACTCCTTCTTAGAAATTAGACTCTGATAATCATTAACTTCCTGGTAGTCGCTGCAGCAATAAGAAGAAGAAACATAACAGAATTTAATTGCTATTAAGGAAAGCAATTAAAAGAACTTCTGAAGAAGAGCTGCTGTATGTATGGGGGTGGGGGGTTGGGGGGAGAGAAGGATGTGATGCTAGGTTGGAACTTCCAACATGCATAGAGTTGACATATGTGGGTGTTGATATGTGTCATGCATAGCACGGGCACCCTGAAATGCATAGATTCTAGAACATAATCAGGAGATTATTAACAGAAAGAAAGCAAAGCTCAAACTTTTTTTCTTTGATTTTTGATGTGATGGTGCATTCAGTTATATATCTGTTCTGAAATCAGATTAACCCAAGAGTGCTGTATGACATTGCTGCATATTTTTTAAAATGCAAACTGAGCTAGAGGCTTTCTTGGTTCCCAAGAGAGTGGAATGAGCTTTCCTGTCCTATGTGCAAGTTTATGTATATATCACATTTTAAATCACTTTTTCTGCCTATCAGTTTTGCCAAAGCCAAGTATATTAATTAAAGCACATATCAGGCATTTGTTTGTATAGGAATCATATAAGCTCCATCTGATTTATATATGTTCATCACACAATTTCTAGACGGTCTGATTCACAGATAAATATGTGAGGGACGTTACAGGGAGTAAAAGGGGAATACTACTATAATACATATTCTGACAAACAGTATTTTCCAGATATTTTTTTTAGAAATTTCTATGGTGGGATAGGTGTTTTCCAGTGAGAAGTCCCAAATGTTAATCCCTAACATTTCCAGTTAAAAAGTAAGCATCAGATATGCTGAAGACAAGCATATCTGTCCTGTAATGACTTTTGAGATATATTGACGCTCAGACTGGTTTGGCAGATCACATTAGACTATAATGTGCTTTATTTGATTTGGGCTTAGCATGTTACAGTACATGAATCCAGTTGCTATTGTTTTAAGAACATGGTTTATAGCTTATTTCAAGATATTAATCCAGTCAGTTGTGATTTATTTAATAAACTTTTGCTAAATAAATCATCACTCAGAGTGATATGCGAGCCAGTATGATGAGTTATAAAGCCACATCCTATGTATTATACTCATAAATGCAAACAAAAAGCTTTTCTTCAGTTCAGATAGCTATAGTTTATTTCAGGAACCTCACCTCAAGCTTTGAAAATATCCTGATTCACTTCTGACTGGATCGCAGATTTTCTGATCTGATTTATCCAGATCGAGAGTGAGATGTATTAAAGAAAATCTTTATTGTCCTATTGTTCAGCATGGAAGAAATAAAGTGGTTGTAACTTTTTTTGCCCATCAAAAGAATGGAGTAAAATTTATGCTATTAGAGCTTTATGAAGGAATTAAGGATTTTGTCTGTGTGTCTGTGTAGATTCATATAAGTTTCTTGCATGTTTGTCTTATATTCTGATATGCACACTTATATAAACACATACCTGACACTCCATGCTATCTGGAGCTGCATTTGAAAACAGGGAGGGAAATTGCAGTTTCTCTTCTCCTGATCAGCAATATAAAACCGCTATCAGAAAATGTTACATGCTTTTCTTTTGCCCCTCACAGTGCTGCAGATTGCTTCCATGGTAGCATAAATTTATTTCCAATTGTTATGCTTATCTTATGCATAGAAAATTGAACTAGGCTTTGCATAACAGCTGTAGGAATTAATTTGCCACCATTGTACATTAACTTTCAGAAGGCATAATTGTTCATCAATGCATTGATACCTCTGAAAGAAATATGCATCACCCATCATCTAAACATTCTTGCAAATGGACTCTACTCAGTTTATCAATAAGGTGTGAGTCTGAGTGTGAATACAATTGGATAAATCACTTCTAACCCTTCATCATTTGTTAGCATTCTCAACATCCTGATATGACACAATATAATGTTCCCCACAGTGCTTCTTCAGAAAGGGAGGCAGTTTTTTGAGAAATGCTTTTAATCTGAAGGAAAACAAAACACCTTTTTCAGTAGCTCTCTGATTTTTATAGAAAAGAAAATGGAAGGCTGTTGAAACTTATTTTCTCCTTTAACATCGTTAGCACTTTCTGTTGAGTGAAAGAGTGCCATTTTGTTCCTGTGGCAAAATGAGCACTGAAAAATATGTGATAGTCCACTTCCACAATTCACAGCAATATGGAATGAGGGGAAATTCTATTAGGCCATCTGACAGTGTGAGAGTTACTTCTCACACTGATAAAGGGGCCGACAGTTATCAAAATAGGGAACAGATACAGACTTTCCTGCCTTCACAAAAGAGCTGAGCCTCCTCTCCTTACAATGAAAAAGCACAAGGAAATGGACAAGAGTTTTGCCACCTTAAATTCTGTATAGTTAGGACTCTCATTTGGAACTAGGGTACTCAAGGGAATTCTTGTGTTGAAACCCTTAACTTTCCTTCTAATAAATACTAGTAATCAGAGCTTTTAGATACTTATTCCTTGGGTGAACTGTTCCTAGTCTAGAATGCAAAGGGGGAAGTCTGAAATCAGGGATACTGTTAAAAAGCATGAGCAAATCCAAAAAGCTCTCTGCTTCTTGCAGCCAGATTAATGAGGCAGCCTCTCTCAGACACAGAATCTTGGGGGCTGAGGGAACAGTAATTATCATTTGTATAGAACAGCGAGGCTTTTCCCAATGTTATTTTATAATTTTTCTTAGGAGTCACTCACATGTTTGGGGTAAAAATAGCTTGCAGCTGAATGCTAGCTATTCCAGCTTACCCAAGGCACAGGAGAAGGCACTTTCCATTATTAAAACTCTCACAAGACACTTCCTAAGATATATAAGAGAAATTTTGCATGCACTCCCCATCCCCAAAGCATCCTCTTAATACTCCTTTAATTAATCCTTTGATTAACACTTGTAAAATTGAAGTATTCACCATAGGACCATAGCTGATTCAAACCAACTTATTTTAGCCAAAGGAGATGGGGGGGGGGGGACAGTTCACAGGGGAATGATTCTAGGGCTTATGTTTGTCATGTTCTGCTGCTGTTTCTATATCCAATCACCTTAGTAAATCCCTTTTAAGACAATAGTTTGCATTATCCCATCTATTACCAGTCATAGCACTAAATCATCTCTTTCTTCCCTCCCCTCAGTCCAGTTTCCTGTCTAACCTCTAACTGATGATTTTCTGAACCCTGAAGTGAGACTTTGACTTTGATTCCCTTTATTTTGGCAAACTCCCCAAGGAAAGTAGATGGGGGAAAAGGCCCACTCAATCCAGCCAGTCAGAGAAGAATTGGGATACTAGTCAGCTAAGCAGTTCTTCCCTTTCCCTCTGGGCAGAACTGCCTTCCCGCTTGTCCCACTGTGAGCTCACCCACTCATTCAGTTTCTGCAGGAGAGGAATGCATGATTTCAATGCATCCCCAGCTTGTGGGGAATTCAACTGCCACCTGTGTTTGCCTGCATCACCTCAAAATGAGTGTTTTTCCCTTTCTGTAGGAAGAAGGAAGATGACTAGTTTGCTGTGCTTCATTGCATTGTAGGCAAATGCCTCCACTCCATTTGGCTAGTCTATGCTGTGGTGGGAATGCCCCCACCCCTGAGGTCTCTGCCCTCCCCAACCACTTTCTCTTGGGTGTTGAACCTTCTCCCAGAAGAAACATTCCCAGGGTTTGATACACTGAATAATTAACTTTCCTGAAGAGGATAACTCATTAGATCAGTGTTGTCCAAACTTGGCCACTTTAAGATGAGTAGACTTCAACTCCCAGAATTCCCCAGCCAGCATGAAGTCCACTCATCTTAAAGTGGCCAAGTTTGGACAACACTGCATTAGATCTTTAGCTGATCTGGTTATCTACATGGTGTGAATATTGCCAATGGACCATTTAAATGATTTTTTTTTTCCCTTCTCCTCCTTTTATCCAGCTCCAGATAAATGGTAAATACAGTGATAAGTCCTTTGCAGTGTTTACCCATTTAGGCTATTTGATAGCTGGGTGAAATTGCCTAGAGTTTGCTAGTTTCCTCTTCTACCTGAAGGGACAGAAAGCACAATTAAAGAGCTCATCAGTTAAAACACCCACAAGTTGTGTGTGTGTGTGTTTGTTTTTAATGAGTAAAATGGATAGCTCAGGGAGAAAAAAAAACTTTCAAAAAAGTTGTTTCTGCTCAATTCTGAATTAGAGATTCTTTGCATGCGAGACAAACATGATAGCCACTAAACTACAACAGTACTACTGCAGCTGCTGTTGTAGCAGATTAATGAGCCAAACCTGGGAAAATACAAGAAAGAAACATATATTTTAAACCTAGTTGCTGTGTGGGCATACAGGTGCACTTTTCCATCCACAATCCAGCAAACTAGGACAGGTACATCTTTTGCCTTTTGCTGTCCTAACTGATCCAGAAATTCTTCTCTGTATAATTTCTTAGATGCCTTGTCCCAAAATATTCAACATTATCCCACAAATCTCTTAACCCTTTCTCCTAAACTTGCTTAATTCATTTGTTTTACTACAAACAATCTAGGTAATTAACCATTGTAGCCCAAGAGCTCTGTGTTAGCTTTTGGGTCATTCAGCATTAAGATTTCTTTGTTAAAGTGAGAGATATAAAAATGTTTACAGTCTACAGGTTATTTGCATGGCAAGAATCCCCTTAAAAACTCTGTATTGTCCTTTATACCGCTAATGCCTTAAAATCTCTGTGCTGGCTTTTAGATTCTTGACTGCTCAAGATCTCTATTAGTTTGCAAACTGTTAAATATTACTATTCAATACCAAGAGATCATTTGATTGTCCTGTATGCATTAGCTTAAGTGTTATTTAATAAAATGCATTGCTTAGTTATTAATCACAGTTTCATATGTATGTATTTGGCTCCCACAATACATAAGTGTGTTTAATACCTACAATGTTCAGTTCTTGAGCAAACTGGTGTGATAGGCAGGCCCAGTTCATTACATTAACAAGCCTGAGAAGCAAAACTTCATTCCTGCAACAAGATCTATCTCATTCCATTAATCCCAAATGCTGAGCCAGAATGAAAGACAGCCAAAACAAAAAGACAGCCCAGAAGGACACCAGTAGGGTCATCAGACATCTTTCAGAGCTGTGTGACAAACCGGGGAGGGAGGAAACAAACCCCAAACCTGCAACTGGAAAGCTCTAATGACCTAGGCACCCCTTCCTGAGATGATTGCACAAGAAGGAGGATTCAAGACAGGCTTCATGGTAAGCAGTTCTTGTTATTCTAAGAAATGATGGAAGAGGGTGTTTGTGTGTGTCTATGTGTGTGTATGTGTGTGTGTATATATATATCTATGTGTGTGTATATATCTATATCTATATCTATATCTATATCTATATCTATCTATATATTAAGCTTCTGGAAGAACAGCAGGATTCTAAAGAATCATTATCATCATTGTCATCGATAATACTAGAGCCAATAATCTGACTCTGGAATTCTTGTAGGTACAGTACAGTATGTCCTTTTACTCTGAACCATGGCAACTTCTAGATGACCCTCCAGTCCAGCAGCATGGGGCCTAAATATGATTGCCCTGTGCCTTGAAGGTCCTAGATTCTGAGCTAAAGCAGATACTAGATTTTCCCCAGCTCATCCATTGCTACAGTTCTGTGTAATAAAATTATCTCACTTTGAAAATGGGAGTCGCAGTGTGCTAAATACTGCAGGGCTGCAATATTTCTGCTTTCCTTCCTGGCCACAGCAGACAGGTAACAACATCTCCCCTGCACCAGTTAGAAAGAAGAGCAGAGGGATCAAAACATTCCCCCACTGCCAACATACTTCCTTATAAATAGGAATCCAGTTTCCATCAGACTAATGACACTCTAATGAGCCTAGCAATCTTGGCTGTGAGCAGCTGCTAGGGTTTTGACACACTTCTTAGTACAATAGCACTTCAGGAAGGATTGGGTGAAACCTAACAGCTTGTAAAGACACTCCCATCTATTGAGATTTCTTTTGTTTCCCACTGACCTCACCTCACCACCTCATCTGTTGCTGGGGTCAGGTTTTTAAAATGAGTGAGAGTGGAGGGAAAGGCAATTACTCATTGAAACAAAATCCTTGTGGATTTTAAAAGTCCTCCATTTTTTCCCCCTTCCCACCTTAACTAGCAGGGATTCCACCTGTGCATCTTTTCTATCTCATTTAAAGGTAGAAATGGCAGGTATTCCTCCACTCCTCAAATATTGGTGCTTTGCAAACTGGAAAGGATTTTTTCCTTATTATTAATTGTCCTTTGTGCTTTTGAAAAGAGTGTTTTTATCTTCCGTATCTCATCTTTCACTGTTAAATATGAGAAGGCCTGAAGAGAAGGTAGCTGTCATTTTCCAGGCAACATTGCATATTTATATGTTACCACAATACATGAAATCAGGCTGGTGGATTAGGATCCCAGATGAGCTTAAAAGAGTTCTAGGAGATTAGATCTCAAATTTCTTTCAGTACACCTTCCTTGGTTCACTGCATTTTCTGCTTGCCTAACAGTGAGCTAAAATATGAATCTGGCAGAATTCCAGCTAGTCTAATTCAAACTTAAGAACAGACAATTGAATGAACATTCAGTTTGCTTTCTGCTAGACATATTTTAATGAGAATGTGCCCAATGTCACACTTTGAACCAGTGGGTCTTCAAAATTGCTTCTCTAGATTTTGTGATGCAATTCTCTCTCCAATCAATAGTTCATTTAAAAATCCAAACATTTGGACAAAAAACATATATATTTTATCACGTTTCACCAATATATACATGGCTGAAAGTAACACAACAAGCACTAAGGAATACTGCTTACAAAACAAATGCTTTAGTTCATTAACATATTCATTAACATATTAAGGGAATTTAATATGTTATAGAAATACATACTAATTGTCTAGCATTTTTTAAAAAAAATCAAACTAACACAAAAACAGATGATTGAAATTTAAGAGGGGAAAATTCAGATACAGAGAAATTGAAGTTAGTTCACTGTATATTTTATAACTATGTTTATAATTCCCCTTTTATACTGGACAATAATTTTGATGTGTGCTGGCCGAGAAACCAGGAGACTGTGACTTCCAGGCCTGCCTTAGGCATGAAAGCTGGCTGGGTGATTTTGGGCCAGGTACCCTATTTCAGTACAAAAGGGTTGTTTCACAGGGTTCTTGTTGTAGGAAAAATTAGGTATATTCACTTCCTTGGGCAGGGGGCAGGGGGAATAACAATAACAATAATAATTACAATGAGAAGAGGATATCTGAAAAGAATGCACCAGTTCTGGAAAGAACAACATCCAGAATCAGAAAGATCAGAACAGAGGCTAGCAGATCAATGTCGATTTATAATATGAAATAAAGTACTCACAGATGTAGAATTGGAAGAACTACAAAGGTCTAACCAGGGCAAAGAAAATGAAGCCTTGCCAGAAGTAGCTCAGACTGTAGAGGCAAACCAGGGGGAATTGGCAGTAGAGGAAGCCATCATAGCTATTGTTTTCATCCCAAACCAGGCACCCTCTCCTCTGCCTTCTCCTCAGAAAGAATAAAGCCCTCTAACTACAAATCAAAGGGAATTGAAACATAGAATAACTGAGCATGTAGAACTGCACAAAAACAACAGAATAAAGTTGTCTTCACTGAAACTTGTTACAAAGAAACAACTAGCACAAGTGGATGCCAATACTGTACTATCAAATATAAGCACCAGCTCGCTGCAAGAAACAAACCAACTAATGTACAGCATGGCTGCAGTTACAACTGAATATCCTGAATGCAAAATCAACAAACAAGACAAAAAAGGCAAACAGTACACCAGAAAAATGGAAGATCAGGTTGGAAAATAAGATCAGCATGCTAAGACCAGATGCAAGCAAGCTAGAAAAGATGAAAGAAAAGAAGCTGAAGAACAAGAAGACCAAAGAATACCTGATAAAAAAAATCACCTAGAAACAAGGAAGATCAAAGAAGCACTGGAAATAATAAAGCAGCAAATAACAGCCATGGCCAAGAAGATCAGCAGATACGAAGCTTGAATTGCACACTACAGGCAGAATCTTCAATTTCAGTCAAATCAGAAATGTTTCTACCAATCCATCAATGGACAGACCACAATAAACCAGTCAACACCTGACAAAGAAGAAACAGTGCAATTCTGGGTGCAGCTATGGAAGAACCCAAAGAAATACAAGAATACAACTTGGATAAAGAAGGTAGATAAGAATAAAAAAGAAGCTGAAATGAAAGAACTTGTAATAACAGCAGAAATGGTGGAGAAAAGAGCAAGGAAGATCAAGAATTGGTCGGTAACAGGTGAAGATGAACTGCATGATTTTTGGTTGAAACATCTGACTGCTCTGCACCCACTCATTGGCACGCAGTTTAACAACATACTGCAAGGAGGTGAAATTGAAGATTGGTTAACATCTGGCAAAACCTACCTGACAGTGAAAGATCCAACAAAAGGGATAGCCCAGGCAACTACAGGCCAATTACCTACTTCCCAAGAACTTTCAAATTGCTAACTGGTGAAGTAGGTAATGCAGCCCAACAGCACCTAGCTGAAAATAAGCTCTTTTCAAGTGAGCAGAAAGGAAACTGCCCAAACAGCAGAGGAAGAAAAGATCAACTCTTAATTGAAAGATGATTTTGGGAAATTGCCACAGCAGGAAGACCAACTTGAATGTAGCTTGGATTGATTACAAGAAGGAATTTGACTCCCTGCGACAGGACTGGATAATCAAGTGTCTAGAAATAACAGGAGTCAGAAACATCCGTTGTTTTGTGCAAAAATCAGTGGTACAATGGAAGACACAACTGGTGGTCTATGGTGATAGACTGGGAGAGGTTAACATCAAGAAAGGAATCTTTCAAGGAGACTCACTATCAGCGCTATTTTTTGTATTGATTCCTGTGTCAACAATTCTGAACATGTCAGGCCATGGCTATCAAACATCAAAAACATCTGCCAGGCTATCCCACCTCCTTTACATGGACAATCTGAAGCTGTATGGAAAAACACCATCTGAAATGGAATCGCTGCTCAACACTGTCCAAATATACAGCCAAGATATTGTGATTTTGTTTGGACTGGACAAATGCCACCATTACCATCAACAGGGGAAAAATAGTGAAAACTGAAAGAATCAAGTTGCCCAATGGAAATAACATCAAGAGTCTGGATGAAGAAGATCATTACAAATACGTGGGCATCCTTCAAGTTGACAACATCAAGCACACTGAAATCAAGGAGAAAGTTAGTAGTGAATACATCATGGGAGTGAAGAAGATCTTAAAGTCCAAACTCAGTGGTGGAAATACCATCAAGGCAATTAACACCTGGGCAATTCCAGGCATTAGATACATTGCTGATATACTGGACTGGACTCAAGCAGAACTAGAAGCCCTGGATGGGAAGACTAGGGGAAAAAAATGACAATAAATCATGCTCTTCATCCATGCAGTGACATTGTTAGACTCTACTTAACAAGGAGGATTGGTGAGCATGGAATGTTGAAAGTACACTAGGAAGAAGAAGAAGAAGAAGAAGAAGAAGAAGAAGAAGAAGAAGAAGAAGAAGAAGAAGAAGAAGAAGAAGAAGAAGAAGAAGAAGAAGAAGAAGAAGAAGAAGAAGAGGAGGAGGAGGAGGAGGAGGAGGAGGAGGAGGAGGAGGAGGAGGAGGAGGAGGAGGAGGAGGAGGAGGAGGAGGAGGAGGAGGAGGATGGCGGCATTGGAAGAATCTAAGGACAGTGAAGAAGACGCACTGAAGCTAGGATACCATGAAGGCTTACTGAATACCAAAGAAACCAAACTGGCCTACAAGAAAGACCAAATGAAGAATAGGAAAGATACATGGCAAGGCAAAGTATTATGTGGCCAGTACACACACACACACACACACACACACACACTGTCAGGATCTACGCAAGCCAGAACCTTCATTTGTTTTTTTATTGCTTTTACTTTTATTGCTAAGTATATATCAATGGGTGAATAGTGGTATGGTGGGAATGTTATTTTAAACCGCTTGCTTGACCTGCCATAAACAGGGGGGAGAGGAGGCCAGGTGCCCTTATCTTTATCTTGAAACAAGCATCCAAGGCCAAGAGGTGTGAGAACCGGGGCAAGGCGCGAAGAGTTTCAAGCGGGAAAGAAAAGCTAGAAGGGGGGGAATTTGGGCTTAAAAAGACAAGGGTTTGCTTTGTAGAATTAGACTCAACAAACTATGATGCTGTGCGCTTCTCCTGAATAAAGAAATCTCTGATGGAACTTTTGGACTCCAGAGGATTTACTGAACTTTGGGATTGAGTGTGCAGACTCTGACATTTTGTTGAGTCTCACCCCATTTTATATGGGATTTACCGGGGAACCAACCACCGTGGAAAACCCCCTCGAAAAACCTACCGCGGCTGTGGAGATGGAGGAGGAGTGCCCCATGGCTGGAGCCGTAGGGGGATCCAAGGAGGAAGAAACCCTAACAGGTACCTACCCTCCCCTCCCGCCGCCGCGGAAACCTGACTGGCGCAAAACGAAGTTGTGGAGCATGGAAGAGCTGACTGGGGGAATGTCATTCCTAGACATGGCCCCTGAGAAGCGCTGGGACCTGACGACAGGGAGAGTCGAATCCACACGGAGGGAGACCCTAGAGGATTGCGTACAGCTCCTGCAATCGGAAAACACCTTAATAAAGAGAGAGCTGATGAGGATGAGCGAAATCGTTCGTCGTTCAGGTCTGTACCAGAGCCCTGGTATAGAGGGGGAGGGTGAAGAAGAAGGGCTGGAGGAATCGCTACTAGCCCTCCCAACCACGCCCGCAACAGCAACCCCTGTAGCTCCGGCAGCACCGGGGCCTCTGGCCGGCCCAGTTGCACCACCTGCGCCTGCCCTGATGGCCCCACAGAGGGTCGCCCCAATCCAAGCCCAGCAAGACGCCCTCTTAAAGCGCTGGGGATTGACCGAAAAATTTAGCGGGGACCCAAGTGAAGTACTTAACTTCATGGCTCAAATCACCATATGCATGGAGCAGACAGGGCATTTATTCACATCCGACCGGGAGCACGTACTCTACATCTGCAGAGCGTTCACCAGCAAAGCGGGAGTGGCTGATCCAACTCTGAGCAGCACACGCGCCCGAACTAAACCACCTGGGTGGATTTTTAACCGCTCTTCATAGAAGATTTGAGGACCCAGGAGTAGTCACCAGAGCCCGGGCACAACTAAGCAGGATGCGGCAGGGAACCCGTAGCCTCGGCGAGTACACCTTAGAATTCTGTGGCATTGTGGGGCTGCTTCCAGATTGGCCAGAGCAGTTCAAAATCGACTGCTTCCAGCAAGGAATGCGCCGCGACCTATGGAAGTTAGCGTTCGCCCAAGGAGACCAGAATTCCCTAGATGGATGGATCCAACACGTGGGTAACGTCAAAGCCCAGTGGAAAAGAGTAGACCCGGACTTTGGGAAGAAACCCGGTACCCTGGCATCGACGTCCCGGAAGCCACCATTGAGAGGAGGAGATGAGAGATTTCCTAGAGCGGTCAAGCACATTTGTTTCCGCTGCGGGGAGCCCGGTCATTTTGCGCCCTCCTGTCCTAAACCACCAACTGCACGGGGGGGGGGGCGAAAAAACCTGTTGGAGCACCACAAAAACCCGGCACTAAAGGAAAAAAAGGAACCATGGTGGCAGGAACGGAATTGCTGTTCCCAGACCTCGTCATTTACAAAGACGGATCGGTCGGAAAGGAACAAGAGGCAAGCTTGGATTCCGACAAAACCGCTCGCCAAACCAAGGCTGAAACGAACAATGAGGAGGACGACTCAGATGAGGATGAGGCAGTGAGTGTTACCACCCTTAAAGTGACTATTTCAGCACTCAGAACAGAATATAAAGCCACGCTAACTGTGCTAATGGATACCGGCTGCTTGCGCTGTTTGATCAGTCCCATACTGGTTAACGCGCTGGAGCTAAGGGTGAAAAAAATAAAGACTCCTATAGTTTTCACCCAGCTGGATGGGTCAAAAGCAGGGGGAGGGGCTGTGCTGTATTGCACGGAGCCTTTTGAGCTACATGTAGGGACCCACCGAGAGACTCTTAAATGTTTAGTAGCTCCTTTGGGAAATTATGCCCTAATCCTTGGAGCAAACTGGGTGAAAAGGTGGAATCCCCAAATTTTTTGGAAGACGGGACAAATGCAATTCGCAGATGGAATTTATTTGGGGGTTGAGGAGACAGGAAGAATAAAAACTGCAACGGCTGCAACAGCTAGCAGGATAAGTCAATCTCTAGATTTGGACCCAGAGTCCCTTAAGAGCATTCCTAAGCCCTACAAGGATTTACAGGCTGTGTTCAGCAAGAAGGAAGCAGATACACTGCCTCCCCACAGAGACACTGACTGTGCTATTGAAATTCAGCCAGGAGCTAAATTCCCAAAGAAGAAAACATACTCTATGACCCAGAAAGAGCTTGCCACTCTAAGGGAACTCATAGACACTAGTCTGGCGAGAGGATTTATACAGCCAGCTAAATCGCACATGGCGGCACCCGTTTTATTTCGGGAAAAGAAAGATGGAAGCTTGAGACTCTGTATGGACTATAGGGGTCTCAATGCCATCTGCAAAGAAAATAAATACCCCCTCCCCTTAATGAAGGACCTGCTAGCTCAATTGTCAAAGTGAAAAATATTTACTAAACTGGGTTTAAGGGACGCATATTTCCGTGTAAGGATTCGTGAAGGAGACGAGCATTTGACAGCGTTTTCAACCCCTTTTGGCTGCTATGAGTACAAGGTTCTCCCATTCGGGCTTTCGGGGGGGCCCGGGGTATTTATGCAACTAATTAATGAAGTGCTACATGAACATTTATATCGAGGAGTACTGGTTTATTTAGATGACATCCTTATTTACTCAGACAACTTAAAAGACCACGTAAAATTGGTGTGAGCTGTTTTAAAAAAATTACTGGAGGCTCAGTTGTATGCCAAACTGTCAAAATGTGAATTTCATAAGGAACAAGTGGACTATTTGGGGTATCGTATTTCTAATTCAGGGATTGAAATGGATCCTGCAAAAGTGAAAGATGTTTTAGGTTGGGAACCACCCAAAACCCGGAGGCAATTACAAAGTTTTTTGGCCTTTGCTAATTTCTATTGCCAGTTTATTCCAAACTTTGCACAAGTTGCTTTGCCGTTAATGGACTTACTAAAAACAAGATGCAAAGAGGCAGCGAAAGCTCAGAAGCCTGGGGCCCCATTAGTATGGACAGAGGAGTGCCAAAAAGCCTTTGAGGCTTTAAAAACCTTTACGGCAGAACCTATTTTAAAACACCTAGACCCTGACAAACCTTTTGTAATTCAAGCCGATGCCTCTGACGTAGCAATTGGAGCTGTTTTACTCCAAAAAGATGAAGGGGGGTTACTCAAACCCTGTGCTTATATTTCCCGCAAATTTACTGAAACAGAAAGAAGGTGGCTCATTTGGGAAAAGGAGGCGTTTGCGGTACGTTGGGCCCTTATGATATGGAGACACCTCCTTGAAGGGGGATCACATCCTTTTGAGGTGTGGACGGACCACAAAAATTTAGAGGCCCTTACAACCCCAAGAAAGCTGTCTCCCAAACAAGTATGCTGGGCCCAGTTTTTCAGCCGGTTCAAGTTCACTTTAAAATTCATCCCTGGAGGGAAAAATTTTTTAGCCGATGCATTATCAAGGCTACCTCAGCATAACAGCCAAAGAGAACAGGTGGTTGCTCCAGTAATTCCTAAAACACCAGCTCAAGCAGAACCTGGCTCAGTAGCCCTGACCAGAACCCAGGCAAAACTACAAAGACAAAAACCTACCAATGAACTGCTCCAAAAACTAAACGCTGCCTTGGATTCTGATGAATGGTTCCAGAATAATAAAAATACCCTAACCCATGAACACCAAGCTTGGTGGATGGCAGACAAACTGTATGTTCCACTTTCACTTTATAAGCAAATCCTAGAAAAGGGACATGATGATAAAACCTCAGGGCATTTTGGATTTATAAAAACCTTACATTTATTACGTAGACAATTTTGGTGGCCAACCATGAGAAAAGACATTTTTGAATATGTTTCTGCATGTCCTGTATGTGCAATGTCAAAGAAAAGAGGAGGAAAACCTTTGGGCCTTCTACAATCAGTCGCATCTCCAAAAAAACCTTGGGAAGAAGTTTCTATGGACTTTATTGTTGATTTACCTGTGAGCAATCACAACACAGCAATTTGGGTTGTAATTGATCTGTTTTCTAAACAAGCGCATTTTATTCCTTGCACATCAATTCCAAATGCTAAAAAATTAGCAAAATTTTTCATAACACATATATACCGCCTCCATGGCGCCTCCAAGAGGGTGATTTCAGATCGCGGCCCACAGTTCACCTCCAAATTCTGGAGGGAATTTCTTACATTAATTGGATCTACTCAAGCTTTGAGTTCCAGTTTTCATCTGGAAATGGATGGATCTACAGAGAAAATTAACTCTTTATTGGAACAATATTTAAGATGTTTCACTAATCATCAACAAGATGATTGGTCTGAACTTCTCCCTTTCGCTGAGGTGGCTTATAACAACACAGTGCTGGGTTCACACCCTAAAAAATAGCTTCTGGACAAGACTTCCCACCTTTCCCAGAGTTACCACTAAAAAACCTTCCTGAACTTTCAGCTGACCAATGGATAAATAACATTACAAACCTTTGGCCACTAATTGTAAAATCTTTGGAAAAAGCAAAAAGCCAACACAAAAAATTCACTGATAGGAAACGCACTGCAAACCCTCCTTGGAAGGTAGGCGACCTGGTCTGGCTTTCTACAAAGAATTTAAAAACCTCCCAACCATCTAAAAAACTCACCCCAAAATATGTGGCCCTTTTCCAATTGAAAAAATTATAAATCCTGTGGCATTTAAACTGACTTTGCCAAAACATTATAGAAACATGCATCCTGTTTTCCACGCAAATTTATTGAAACCATTCAAGCAATCTGATACTTGGCATCCAAAAATAACACCACCAACACCCATCATGATTGAAGGACAAAGCCATTTCGAAGTGAAAGACATTTTGGACTCTAGAAAATATAAAGGCAAACTCCAATATTTAATTCAATGGAAACATTTTCCTAAAACGCACCATGAATGGGTGGACAGTGTTAATGTCAAAGCCCCTAAACTAATTGCCTCGTTTCACTCAAAATACCCTGACAAACCTAACTAACCAATTTATTGATTATTTTGATCTATGTATTTTCTTTTCCAGATTCTTTTTCGAATGTAAGAACATTCGTTCTGTTGGAGGGCGGCATGTCAGGATCTACGCAAGCCAGAACCTTCATTTGTTTTTTTATTGCTTTTACTTTTATTGCTAAGTATATATCAATGGGTGAATAGTGGTATGGTGGGAATGTTATTTTAAACCGCTTGCTTGACCTGCCATAAACAGGGGGGAGAGGAGGCCAGGTGCCCTTATCTTTATCTTGAAACAAGCATCCAAGGCCAAGAGGTGTGAGAACTGGGGCAAGGCACAAAGAGTTTCAAGCGGGAAAGAAAAGCTAGAAGGGGGGG
This sequence comes from Python bivittatus, assembly GCF_059951505.1. Classification (NCBI taxonomy): domain Eukaryota; kingdom Metazoa; phylum Chordata; class Lepidosauria; order Squamata; family Pythonidae; genus Python; species Python bivittatus. Next base: position 6,949,025 of record NW_028277113.1, read on the forward strand.
AATTTGGGCTTAAAAAGACAAGGGTTTGCTTTGTAGAATTAGACTCAACAAACTATGATGCTGTGCGCTTCTCCTGAATAAAGAAATCTCTGATGGAACTTTTGGACTCCAGAGGATTTACTGAACCTTGGGATTGAGTGTGCAGACTCTGACACACCCACACACACACACACACACACACACACACATACAAACTAGCAGGCAAAGCAGATAACAAGAAGACCTGGCAATGGTTAAAAGCAGGAAAGTGGAAGAAAGCAACAGAGAGGCTAATTCTGGCCGTTCAAGACCAAGCTTTAAGAACAAATGCATACCAAGCCAGAATTGATAGGACAGCAACAGACAGCAAATGCTGCCTTTGCAAAGAAGCTGAGGAAAACATGGACCACCTAATCAGCTGCTGCAAGAAGATCGCACAGACTGACTACAAACAATCACATGACAAAGTGGCAACAATGGTGCATTGGAATATCTGTAAGAAATACCATTTGCCTGCAAGCAAGAACTGGTGGGACCACAAAACAAAGTAATAGAAAATGAAGAAGCTAAAGTGCTCTGGGACTTTAGAATTCAAACAGACCAGCACCTGCCACACAACACCCCAGACTTAACAGTTGTTGATAAGAAAGACAAAAAAGTCTGGATAGTGGCCATTGCAACACCTGGAGAGAGCAGAAGAGAAGAGAAAGAACTGGAGAAAATCACAAAACATAAAAACCTGCAAATAGAAGTAGAACAACTACAGCAAAAGAAAGCAAATATAGCACCAATAGTGATAGGCGCCTTGGGTGCAATCCCAAAGCATCTGAAATACCACTTGAAGACCATCGGCATTGACAAAATCACCAAGAGTCAACTGCAAAAGGCAGCTTTACTTGGAACAGCTTGCATCCTGTGATGATAACACCATCAAACCATCAACCAACAACATCTGCCTATCCCAGGTCCTTGGGAAGGACTCGGTAGGTGAATAAAAATGCCAAATCCAGTCTAAACTACTGGCTGACTCTGCAATCAACAATAACAATAATAATAATATAATGTGGGTCCCCCCACTGGGTTTGATAACTCTGTGAATGGTTTAAAATGTATTGTTGGTCTTGTCTTCTTTGAGGTTGTCCTTGATAAACAAAGACAGCATAATGCAAACAGTAGGGGTGTGTGTGTGTGTGTGTGTGTGTGTGTGTGTGTGTGTGTGTGTGTGTGTGTATATATATATATATATATAATTTTACCCAGGTAATATTGAAAAGGTTGAAAAAATATTATAAATGTAGAAAATGTTTCTTTTAGAAGAAAACAGTATCATCCACCAATAACCGTCTTTGTATCTTGTTACATGGAGGGTGATACTGCAGAGATTTTTGTCAAGCTAGTTAAACGCAGTTCAAAAATTTCACCTATTTTGGCATAATATGTTCATAAACAGTGTGTGTTTAGGGAACTCATGTATAATTTCTCTCTGTCTGTCATATATTAGGATAGCTTTCCCTAACACACAAGGAAAGTTACAAAAAAGAAAAAAAGAAAAAAAGAAAAAAGAAAAGTCAACTTCATTGAGGTTAAAAAAAGAACTGCCAAAAAATGATGGAAGAGAATAATGGACTGCATGACCAGATTTATTATCCATATCTTTCTTGTCTTACGTTCATGAAGCTTATGGATGAATTTGATCTACTCATTGTTTATCAGCTTTACTTACTTCAAGATTATTATAAGAGTAAAAGCTTATTGAAGAAAAGATGTAATGAAAGTGAACTAAAACTACTCCTGTTAATTGCATTCAGATAACAGCTTTTGGCTAAAAGGTGTGAAGATGAATAAATAGTTGTGTTTAAAGAGAGAAACATTGTAGTCCAGCGTAACTGAACTGATTTTATTTTAGGAAGTCTCTTCTTTGAGAAACCACAAATGATGTAAATTACTTGGAGCTCATTTTTTGGCTTTGGAGAAAGGAAATGCATTTCATAGAATCTAAATGTTTATTTGTTTTCATCAAATTCATTTCTTTGTGCATGGGTTACAGTCTTAACCACCAAGTTATTATTGCTGGTGTGCTGCTTTGGGAAATGCTATTAATATTCTAAAACTATTTCATTTTATTGCTAATGATCTCTTTTTTTATGCCTTTTTTAGGATTTTAATTTAATTTTGAGTTTGATGGCACAACTTGACAACAAATCAGATAGATAAACACTGGGCTATCCAAAGAAAGTTTTTAGGATTATAAATCTTGGACTCAAAAGCAATTTTGGATAAGACTGATCCAACGAGATTGATATACAGGTAAACATCAAAGACAGCAGTCTTCCTTTGATTCTGAACTGAAGTAGTATCTAACTAGGAAATTCCTCTAAGCCAATGTTTCTCAAACTTGGCAACTTTAAGATGTGTGGACTTCAACTCCCATGCTGGCTAGGGAATTCTGGAAGTTGAAGTCCACGTATCTTAAAGTGGCCTTTGAGAAACACTGCTCTAGGAAGAAGACAATTCTCCCACACAAACCCGTTTCTGATCAGAGGCTGAATTGGGAGGACAAATGAATCACCAGCCCTACTTCTAGACAAAATCAGGTGACTGTCAAAGCAGCCAATGCTATCTGGGGTACAGGCAGAAGGGCAAGAACTGAGGACCAGTTCTTAGGAAAGTACCTGAAAGATGTTGACCTTAGTTGCAGCAGAGTCAATATTAGTGTTGAATTAATATTGATCTGCCAGTCTAAAGACTTCAAGACATGGAACTGATATGCCTGGCATCTTTTAATTTTCTCAGTAGCAGCTGCTTTCCTTTGTCCTTAAAAGAAAATGGAAGGAAAGCAATAATTCATTTCTAATTAATATGGAAAGGGCCTACCATTTGGAAAAGGCTGATGCAGAGACAGAATTTCCCTACAGATCTTGTTGCTTTAGGTTCAAGAAGGAACTTGCTTTTTTTTTCTTCTTCTTCTTCTTCTTCTTCTGATTACAGTATGTTCTCCTTTGATCCGTTTAACAAAGAAAAAGAGAAAATAGTAAGAAAAGAAAAAAGAAAAAAAAACTCAAGTAGGCTACCAAGTCCTTCCTTGCATATAGTCAGCAAGCAAAATAAGCCGAGTCTATTCTGAGAATCAGTGACGCTCTTCAAGGTCCTTTTAACACAGAGGCTGTTATTTTCTCTCCTATATTGTCTTAAATATGATCCACTTTAAGCTCCCTGTGCAAAACCCTGTTTTGCACAGAAAGAAAACCATAGACAAGCAAAAATTGTATTTGATGATAATTACATACTATAGCAATTTTTTGTGTGTGAATGAATGTCTGTGTGGGTGTGGGTGTGTGTGTTGGAAGCAGAAAGATCATTTTTAAAAAGATGGATTACCTTTTAGTATTTCTATCTGAATCATTGATTGCTTCATTACCTAAAAATAGAGGCAAGATTATTGTGTATAATAAATGCAGCAGCTAGCTATGCACAGACAAGATAATTCTGCTCTGACAAGAGAAAATAAAATACTTTAGAATATTTACATGTTCCCTTGCTTTCATATTTTTTGAAACCAGAACTGAGTCCTTATTCATCTCAGAGAAGAATTGGGAGAAAATCCAAACCTGCATTTGAATGTTAAACTAGATCGGCTGTTCCAGAGACAGCAACTGGAAGAGCAGAAGGGATGTATCACAGAAGCAGGAAGGGGTTTGAAAATCTGAGAACTTCAACAGCCTTAGTAGGAACTGTTTCAGTTCAGAAATCTGTAAGCGAATCTCCCTACAACTGGGGGTTTCTATTGTAAGTGTCCTATAGGCATTTACAATAGACTATAGGCACTTAGAATAGAAACAATACACTGCTGTTATTGAAGTGCCTTGTCTATAGGTATAGGCATAAAGAATTCTAAAATATGCTCTTTGAAAGAGAGAGAGAATAAACTTCAACAATCAACTTTTTAGGTTCTGTAGTGGGAAACACAATGCAGTTATTGTTAGCGTATCTGAAATGTCTGTTCTCGTACTTACAAACAAAAGTGGAAACACAATGGGAAATAAATAAAGAAAAGAACATGCAGAAAAGAAAAGTATGACAATGCTTCAGTTACATCAGGACCAAGTAAAATGCCTAGCCAGGAGATAGTTGAGAAAAAGAATGGGTCAATTGGTCTGAACTGAGTAGGCCATACCGCCCTATATTTTCCAGTAATTTGCCACAAGTACATATTTCCAGTCAGTCATCCTTTATTAGGACAATGATCAGAATTCTACATATTTCTAAAATGTATTGCATTTCTATTCTAAGTTTGTCTCTTAAATTCCTCCGTAGATGATCTCCCATCCAAGCAGTGGGCCAATCTATTTACCTTCAGCAATACCATTACATCATGTGCTTTCAAACAGCATCCAGAAATTTTGCATGTAGCTACCATGAGTCATCTGTTGCTAAAAAAAGACAAAAAACAAACAAACAAACAAAAACCCTTTAAATAAACAATCAGCTCTCCATTCCAGGCATAAAAGCGGCAAATGTTATGGCTGTTTTTTTCCAGAAGCAGAGGGGGGAAATGACATTGGAAGTAAAGTGTGCATTGGTCTCTGAGCAAAAACTCATGGTGTGAAAAGTTCTCATTATGGAAGAATTCTCAGAGCTCCGGTTGACACCTATGAATCAGGGACTTATGCTTGAGGAGATCAGATTGTAGAATTCTTCAGTGGAGGTACAGTTGCCAGAGAATTCAAAGAAGACTCTGAGCTCCTAATATGTGCATATGCTCAGGATTACAAGAAACCTGCCCTTGCTGCTGTTCCCTTTGCCACTCCAGTGTTCTGAAATGGAGCCACAACCGTACTGAAGGATAGCAGACCTGTGTCGTCAAATGCAGTTATGTCTCCAAGCAGGTCAAAAAGAGGGATGGGACAGCAATGTGATTTTAAAATGGTAAGAAGGCATGTAGATATTAAACTTTTTGACTCCAGACCGTTTTCCCCTCTACCTCATCTCTGGATTTTACCACTGGTACAAAAAAGAGTTTAAACTTGCCTGGATAAGGGAAAGGGAGGAGAGATCTTCAGAAAACAGATTGCAGGAGTAACAGTAGTAGATTCAGCACACTGCTCATACTTACCTTGGCATCTGAAGTCATACTGTACGTGCACTGGATCCAATCCATTACATACTGTTACTTGAAAGAAAAAAGTGAGATTGTGCTTCAGACAAAAAGTCCAAGTGAAATGGCAGCTGGAGAATGGAGAAGCTAAGCTGACAAGTGGTCTTCAGACATACAAGTTCTAACTGGAAGTGATCAGTTTGCTGTGGGAAGACAGGGCATGAAACAGATATGGTCTTCACACATGCATACACGTATACAGAGAAAGATGCGGAGGAACAGGGAAGTGGCAAACAAATTTAGATTTTAGGCAATTTTGGTTGCTGCTGATCTGTATGGATGTATGTATGTATGCTGATCTGTATGGATGGACTAAAGGCAACTGAAGAGTTTCTGGAAGAAGAGAAGATCACTGAAGATGGAAGAAGATGGCACAGTATGGAATCATGTCTACCTGGTGTAGAATTCTTAGAAAAAAACAGGATCTGAATATCCACTGATGTCGAGCAGATGGATGATATCACATATGTGCAGTCCAGGTTTTAGAGGTTGCCCACTTCAAACTGACAGGAAACATTACTAATGATTTGGGGCAATTTTGTTAGAAGAGCTTCCAGGAAGAATTTGGGTGTTACAAATAGCCTTGGAGCTTCAGATTTTCCACCTGTTTTAAATGATATTGATATTGATTTGTGATCAGCACATATCACATTAATTGTTGGATTGTGACAGCTAAAAGATTTCTCTTGAAAAAAAGGTGCTGGTAAGCTTTTATTCCAACTGATTTTGTTTTATTAGTATGTATCATTGGTGGGGAGAGTAATTTTCTCTCTCTCTCTCTTTTACTTTGAATTCAAATAAATGAGCAACATAGAAAGTGTGAATAGCTCACATCAAGCCATCTGGTTGTTCAAATACTGGAAAAAATACTAAAACGGCATATACTTTTAATGAAACAATTATTTTTTAAAAAAAGAAGTTTGTTCATTTTTCCAGATTGACATCTGGATTTGAGAGCTACCTCTATAATGATCGTCTGAGGTAAATGTAATCTCTCTGCATAGGAAAGGGTAAGTGCATGGAGAATTCAATGCAATGGTTTAATTTTCTCTGTGGACAGTTTTTATTCATTTCCTGTCTTTTTCACCACTTGGTGCAGTGATTATACAAACTTATTATGTGGTCGTAATGCAAACAAGGGAAAAAAAATGATTTCCCTTCCTTCCATTTTTTAAAAAAATCTCCATACGTTGAGAAATAATTTCATTTCCCTGCAACATTAAAATCTCTGCTGCCAGCAAAAGAAGTCTCCTTAACTGGAACTGTTGTTTCTTTTTAAAAAACTAATTAAGGTGGACTGTGGTGGAACTGGTACATAATTTCCTTACTCTATGCTTTTCTTAACAAAGCCACACCATGGCCATCCTTTGACTTCAGTAGAAGTTTAGGTGAGGGTTTCAAAAGAGAGAGATCTTCCAAAATACATTCAGAGCATATTTCTGGGTCTCAAGTTGCATCTTCAGCTTCATATGGGATGGGGGAGAGGGGTGCCGAGTGGGGAGGACAAAACACAATTATTATTTTAATTACTTGTAGCTTCTCAGTTTCAGGGAAACCAGAGCTCTCTTCTTGTTGGGAGAGTTCATCTGGTCTTCCCCTCAGGAACAGATGTTCATCTTCTCCATTATTTAACTGAGACAATGTGATATATCCCTTCCCTCCTGGCAAGCTGGAAATTCTCTAGAGAAACGAGAATGGGTCAGGCCAAGACTTCAGAATCTGATGCCATTGCACAACCATGCAAGATCTATGTTTCTGTAGCTGAAATACAAAAACTCTGCCTTGGATGATTCATAGAGCCTGAGAGCAGGGTGCAGCCCACAACACCCTCTTTTCTCTCTCTCCCCATCCCCCTCAACCTCCCATCCCTGCTCTGCTCCCACCCACTGCAGTTTCTCCAGTCAGCTCTCCATTGCTTTTCCTTTGCAGTTGCAAACACGGCCTTTCCCTTCCTCTCGCTGACTCTGCTTCCCTACCTATTGCAATGACTCTGTCTCTGCTGCCTTCCTGCATCTATCTCCCTCTCTCTGCCTTTCCTCTCAATTCTTCTGCTTCATCCCTGCCTTTGTCTATCCCCCTCCCAATCCTTTTCTTCAGGTTCCCTGTGCACCATTCCCTAACCCAGTCCATTCAGTCCTTCCAGCCTTTTGGCAAGTCCATCCCTACCTGACCTTTTCCAGCTATCCTGCACATTCTCTTCCAGCTTTTCCATGCTACATAGAAGAACCTTTATTAATATAATAAGTATTAATGGAACATAATAAATCTTCCATTTATTCCAAAATAAACAAAAATAAACTCTGCATTTAAAAAAAATGATTAAAAGAAGCTATGGAACAGTTTCAGTGTCACAGCATCCTCTGCTGATGAAGAGAAAAGCAGCAGTTGCTGCTGCTTCTGTTTGTTTATTGATTTATTTGATTTGGAGACTGGCCATTTCCCAGTATTGGGTGGCTTCTAATACATACCAAAAAACAAAAACCCACAACCAAGCAATAGAAAACATGCACATCTAGAAGAGTAAAACAACTAAACATACCACAAACACAGGTGAAGTTGGATCACAACCTTTAATCTGAGTCTGACATATGTCACATTCATCTCTTAGTTTTCTCTCTATGTGTTTTTGGGTTCTAATTATCAGAAACTGCTTGCTCAGATCTCTTCTGCAGTATTCCCGCAATGCCCAGTAATCCTAGATGAGCAAAACCTACTCCTGCCATGCCCAATCAAAGACCAAGAGAACAGATCTCCATATTTTTACCATTTGTCCAAAAGCTGCAACTGGAGCAAATATATAGAGGTCTGATCAAAAGAGTCACTGAGCTGCGGGCACATCTCTTAGAAGCTGATGTTTTGGATTTTCATTTTTGCAGCGTAATGACAATTTTGAGACAAAGTTTTGTTACAATTGTTTGGACTGTTCCAAATGTTTCTGCCCACATGGTGAGGTCAAGCAGAATTAGCACACTTTGGGTCCTGTTGATTAAACCATATCAACTTGTGACACCCAGGAAGTGGGCCTTCTCAGTGTTGGTGCCTCCCCTTTGGAATGACATCCCTCCAGAAATCCATATTGTTCCCACCTACATGACTTTCTAGAAACTATTTAAAACCGATTGTTCGCCCAGGCCTTGGGAGAGAATGTTTGTGGCTTGTTTGTGTTTGTGTGTAATATTGAGTTAGACTTCTAAATGAACAATGCAAAGAAATTGAGGAAAACAATAGAATGGGGAAGACTAGAAATCTCTACAAGAAAATTGGAGATATGAAAGGAACGTTTAGTGCAAAGATGGGCATGATAAAGGACAAAAAAGGCAGGGACCTAACAGAAGCAGAAGAGATTAAGAAGAGGTGGCAAGAATACACAGAAGAACTATACAAGAAAGATCTTAATGTCCCTGATGTCCACGCTGGTGTGATCACTGACCTTGAGCCAGACATCCTAGAGAGTGAAGTCAAGTGGGCCTTAGGAAGCATTGCTAACAACAAAGCTAGTGGAGATGACAGTATTCCAGCTGAGTTATTTAAAATACTAAAAGACGATGGTGTTAAAGTGCTGCACTCAATATGCCAGCAAGTGTGGAAAACGCAACAGTGGCCACGGGATTGGAAAAGGTCAGTTTATGTTCCAATTCCAAAGAAGGGCAATGCCAAAGAATGCTCAAACTATCACACAATTGCACTCATTTCACATGCTAGCAAGGTTATGCTCAAAATCCTACAAGCTAGGCTTCAACAATACATGAACCGAGAACTACTGGATGTACAAGCTGGGTTTCGAAGAGGCAGAGGAACTAGAGATCAAATCGCCAACATTCGCTGGATCATGGAGAAAGCACGAGAGTTCCAGAAAAATATCTACTTCTGCTTCATTGACTATGCAAAAGCCTTTGATTGTGTGGATCACAACAAACTGTGGCAAATTCTTAAAGAGATGGGAGTACCAGACCACCTTACCTGTCTCCTGAGAAATCTGTATGCGGGCCAAGAAGCAACAGTTAGAACCGGTCATGGAACAACCGATTGGTTCAAAATAGGGAAAGGTGTACGACAAGGCTGTATACTGTCACCCTGCTTATTTAACCTATATGCAGAGTACATCATGAGAAATGCCAGGCTGGAAGAATCACAAGCCGGAATTAAGATTGCAGGGAGAATCATCAACAACCTCAGATATGCAGACGATACCACCCTAATGGCAGAAAGTGAAGAAGAACTAAAGAGCCTCTTGATGAGGGTGAAAGAGGACAGTGCAAAAGCTGGCTTGAAACTCAACATTAAAACAACTAAGATCATGGGATCTGGACCCATCAACTCCTGGCAAATAGAAGGGGTAGAAATGGAAGCAGTAACAGACTTCATTTATTTGGGCTCCAAGATCACCGCAGACGGAGACTGCAGCCATGAAATTAAAAGACACTTGCTCCTTGGGAGGAAAGCTATGGCAAGCCTAGATAGCATATTAAAAAGCAGAGACGTCACCTTGCCGACAAAGATCCACATAGTCAAAGGTATGGTTTTTCCAGTAGTAATGTATGGCTGTGAGAGCTGGACCATAAAGAAGGCTGAGCGCCGAAGAATTGATGCCTTTGAACTGTGGTGCTGGAGAAGACTCTTGAGAGTCCCCTGGACTGCTAGGAGGTCAAACCAGTCAATCTTAAAGGAAATCAACCCTGATTGCTCATTGGAAGGATCGATAATGAAGCTCAAGCTCAGATACTTTGGTCACCTAATGTGAAGAAAGATCTCTTTGGAGAAGACCCTGATGCTGGGAAAGATTGAAGGCAAAAGGAGAAGAGGACGGCAGAGGATGAGATGGTTAGATAGCATCACTGAAGCAATGAGCATGAAACTGAGCAAACTCAGGGAGGCAGTGAAGGACAGGAAGGCCTGGCGCAATATGGTTCATGGGGTCACGAAGAGTCGGACACGACTTAACGACTAAACAACAACAAATGCTTTTTTTTATAAATATATATATTTTTAATTATAGATTCTTTTAGTTGGTAGGCTAGAATAAATAAAAATCTCTCCTGAATTTGAACTGGAATTGAGACTTAGTGCCAACTCAGATTGGTGGAGTTCTGGACAGAGATGCAGTTGACAGGGATAGAGGGAGAGATCTCCTAAATGGCATGGGAGTAATTTGAGAAAAACCTGAAGCCAAATCACCTGGCATTGTTACATTATAGCATTTGGACAAAACTTCTTGACGCATCCTATCCCACCCCATGTGCATAAGTCTTCTTAGGGAGTCTTGCTCATACAGCACATAATAATTTCCTTAACTTGCTCTATTACATCAGAAATCTTTAGAACTCATTGCCATAGTAGTTTATGATGGTCAAATGATAATAAAAGTCATCTTTGTCATATCAGAATGCTATTTATCTGTATCTTCTCACAGCGAGGCTAAGGATGATGTTAAAAGAGAGTGTGCTTTTCATGTGTTAGATGCATGGTGGGGGTGGATGGGTTGTATCATAACCACATTTTAATTGCTGAAAAGTACATACTTTGGTCAAATGGCAGATAACGCTCCACAGTTCTTCCCTTGGTGTGCATTATTTTTCTCCATCTGGTGCATTATTTTCCAACTTTGCTTCATTTGGTTTTCAAATGTTAGTTAACAGCTGGTAGAAAGATTTTCCTGTTTGTTATTGTGCATGTCCATAGTTCATATCATTTTAAATATTCTCTGTAGCATTTAGCTTCTGGAGGCTTTTCATTTCTATCTAGATCCTTGTGCTTTCTGAAACAAGCAAAAATGTTTCTTAAGTAAAGAGGTCTACATCCTTTAATCCTCAATATATTCCCAATACCTTTTAAGGTGGCTGCTGTGTGATCTATTTGTTTCATTTGGGCTCCTGAGCTATTTTTATTTGAAGGAATGGGAAGTTTTAATAAAATTAAGGAGCTTCTTCTGAAACAAACTAATTCCAATGAATGCTATGGCATTAAGCAACTTTCAGGAAAGTTTACAGATTGTCACTTGCCTATCTTGTAAGTCCTACTTACAACTTTTCTCCAGCAATAGGCTGAATTATTTAAAAAAAAAATTCTGCTGAAGACTACAATACTGGCCTCATGACAGCTAACCTCTTAAACATATTTATGGTAATTGAACTGGGCCAGAATGATATGTGAATCTGCTATTTGAGATGGAATTGATTAATCAGGTCTGCTTTCCCCTGGCACAGCCATTTTCTTTTATTGCTGTTATTTATTTATTTATTTATTTATTTATTTATTTTACTGTTATTAGCCGTCTTTAATCTCTTGTAAGCCACCCAGAATTGTTGGTAAATAGGCAGACTTAGAAACTGAAATTATAAATGAACATACAAATAAACTGTACAGCTTTTCATCCCCCAAATTTTCCATGTTTGGAGGAAATATTGAATAAAAATGTAATGGTAAAAGTAATGGATAAATATGAGGGTTGAATGAAAAATAATGCCTCCACCTCCATAACTTTAGTCTAAAAAGGGAGATTATAATAAATGAAATAGGAAAATAATTCTTGAAATGAGCTCTTTTGTTACTTGGATTTACTCTTTCACATAATTACTACCATTAGCTATACCCTTCTGCTAATAATAGACAAACATCTTAAAGCTGTCATAAAAAAACCCTCCACATTGAGATCCTGACAGACCTTTCCATCTCTTCATTTGAATCAAACAGATGCTCACAGAAGTATTCAGTTAATTTTGAAAAAAAAGATGGAAGTCAGACAGTGTCAGGTCTGAACTGTATAGCAAATGGGTAAGACAGCAAGATCCAACTTTGGTAACTTGTAGGGTGTGAGACTTAGTATTGTCATGTTGCAGCAACATTTCGTTCTTATGCTTCTGAACTCAGCTTAATAATTGTTTCACAGATTTTGAGTATTGCAATGTAGTACTCTGAGTTGGTAGTGGTGTCAGATTTAAGGAAAGCCATGTGAATGATACCATCTCCATCCTGAAAAACTGTAACCATGAGTTTTCCTGCTGAAGTCTGAGTTTTTATTTTATTTTTGCCCACAGATAAAGCTTTGTGATGATATTCCATAGACTGACAGATCATTTCTCAGTCATAATGATGAGCCCATTTTTGTTGGCTATCACAGTGCTGTAAAGAAATTCCTCACCTTCATTCTTGTAGCATGACAACTGTTGGCAAATTTCAACTCTTGAAGTTTTCATCTTTGGTGTCAGCATGTAAGGAACTCATCTTGCACAAAACTTCCAATATTGAAGGACATCAATAATGTGACCCACAAGTTCTTGTACAATACCAATCTTGATAGCAATTTCCCTTTTAGTGATCTACCAATTGTCCTGAATCAATTCATCAAACTTTCTCATGTGAAGCTCACCAGTTGCTATCTCAGGTCGTCCATTTCATTCTTGGTCATGCAAATCAATTCTTCACAGTTCACCCTATTTATATTTTTTGGTCCAGAAACATAGAGCTCACATCAGTGCAGTTATCACCATAAACAACCTGCATTTGACAGTAAATTTCAGTTGGAGGCACACCTTCTTTAGCCTAGTTTCCAACAGAGGGGAATATCTGTAGCTCAGGGTTGAACTGTAGAGTGCATGGGCTTCTCTGAGCTTGATTGTTTTCTTGGAGATGTTTTGCTACCTGACTAGGTAACATCTTTAGTGCTAGAAGGGGGTGGGGCCTGCTCTCTGTTTATATATAGCAGCTTGCCCTGTCAATATTGGTAGGGGAGTTGTTTTTTCCTTGGCAGTTCCTAGATTAGGCTGCTGTTTACTGCTTGATTGTTTGTCTTGTGTTAATCCTGGTATTAATCCCTGCTTATCTGGGAGTTAATTGCTGGCAAGGAGGTGCTCTGGTCTTTTTGTTTCCTTGTTATTGTCTTTTTTGAATAGTGTATAAATGTTGTTTAACTCTATGTGTCTGTTGGTGCTGACTTGTCTGAATACCAAGCTTCCAGGAATTCCCTCACATTTTTGGATTTAACTTGGTCTAAGATGCTGACAGTTTCCCAGTTGAAACTATGGTTAAGTCTGTCCATGTGTTGTGAGATTAAGGAGGTTTCGTTGTGTCTTCTGCCTGCTAGTTGGTATTCATGGATGGACTCTGCTAGTCTTCTGCTTGTCTATCCTACATAGTGGCTGTTACAGTCCTTACACTGTATGTTGTAGATGACTCCAGTGTTTTCCTCTTGGGCTACTGGGTCTTTTGGTTTATTTAAGATGTTTTGGAGGGCTTTTAGTTGGCTTGTGTACTGTGGTAATGCCATGTGGTTGTAATAGTCTGTTGGTTGTTTCTGAGATGTTTCTGATGTGTAGCAGTGTTATCCTTTTCATAGCTTGTGTTGGTTGTGTGGTCAGGCACTTTTTGATAAAGTTGTTCGGGTATCCATTTTGTTGGAAGATGTTGTATAGGTGGTCTGTTTCCTTTTTCTGTTGTTCTGGGTTGCTACAGTGCATTTCTGCTTGTCTGAATAAAGTTCTTACCCAGCTCCTCTTCTGGGAGGTTGGGTTATTGCTTTGGTAATGGAGTACTTGATTGGTGTGGATTTCTTTTTTTTTTTTTTATACACTTGTGTTTCTAATTTGTCATCATTTCCTCTGCTGATGTGGATATCCTGGAAGGGTAGTTTGGTGTTGTTTTCTTCTTCCCTTGCAAATTTTATCCTTTTGAAGACATTGTTGATTGTTTCATGTGTCTTCTCTAGTTGTTCCTTTTTGATTATGACAAAGGTGTCATCTAGATACCAAATCCATGCTTTTGGTTGTATGCATGGAAGTGCTATAGTTTCTAGATGCTGCATTACAATCTCTGCTATGAGTCCTGAGAGTGGTGATCCCATGGGTGTTCCTCTGTTTTGTTGGTATATTTGTCCATCAAACTGAAAATAGGTAGTGAGGCAGAGGTTGACAAGATCCATGATTCTGGATCCATGATTTGATTAGATTGGGTGTGTTCTATAGCACTGCTGCCATGAATTCTTTCACTAGTTCTGGGTCTATGGATGTAAAGAGTGCTGTGACATCCAATGAAAACATAATTTCACCTTCATCTATGTTTATATCTTTGTTTTTTCTGCAGGCACTGTAGTGGGGAGGTGATAGAATATTCACACCCCTCTGTGGGGTGTCCAAGCTTTTTTCTAAGTTTGTTCGCTATGTTGTATGGTGGGGTCCCTGGTAATGATGCAACTGGACAAAGAGGTATGTTGGGCTTGTGTATTTTTGGGTGTCCATAGAAGCGTGGGAGGGTGGATCCACTGCTTTCATCCACCACTGTTCTTCTTTTGTGATTTGGCCTTTCTTGGTTAGGTCCATAAGGGTTCTTTTGAACAGGTTGTCTAGTTTCTGTATCGGGTTGGTGTTTGCTTGGATGTAGGTTTCTTTGTCCTCCAGTAATTCTTTGTCTTTATGTATGTATTGTGGTCTATCCATGATAACCGTGGTTTGGCCTCTGACTGCTGGGAGGAGGAGGATGGTTTGGTCCTTCCTTAGGCTTTTGAGGGCTGCTGTATCTTCTTTTGAGTTGGTGCTGATTCTTTGGTCTTCTGATCTGTGGTATGATTGTCTGCCTTATGTTTTCTTAGGTCTCTGTGGTAAGTCCTGTGGTTTTAAATGCTGCTTCTAAGGCTGCACAGAATTCTAGCTGATTGGCATTGTCCGTGCTATAGTTGAGGCCTTTTTGGAGGATATTGTGTTCTGCAGTGGATAGGCTGGACATGTTAACTATCCATTCAGGTTCAGGTACCTCTTTGCTTCTGGGGTTTAGCTTGAACAGTTTGGTTTGGAGTTTTGTTTTCCTTTTTCAGTTTGTCTTAGGAATGTAGTCTTGATGGTGGCTGTTAGCATTTTTGTGTGATCTGGGGTCATGGCTTGTTCTAGTTGCTCCTTGAGGTTGTCTGTGGTGTGCTGGTATTTGTTTATTCTGAGGCGAGCATCCATGATCATTAGTCATGTCATTTTTGGGGCCCTTTGTTGAGCTATTTTTTATCCAGCTGCACAGTTTATTGGAGGTTTGCATCTGACGCCGGTGGGCAGGGTATGCTGTCATAGGCATTCGTATAGAAAGAATAGTTGTTGAGGTGTGGAGTCCTTGGGGTTCTCTGAGTTTGGTTCTTTTCTTGGGGTTCTCATTACCCGGCTAGGTAATAGAATAGTTGTTCCTTGGTAGAAGTTTGTCTACATGGAAATTTCTCCCATTTGTGTGCTTTCTGAAGTGTTTGACACCCATATCTGGTACCAAAAGAAGAGAATATATGTAGCTCAGGGTTGAACTGTAGAGTTCATGGGGCTTTCTGAGCTTGGTTGTTTTCTTGCAGAAGTTTCGTTACCTTAATCTAGTTTAGTTCTTTAGTGTTTAAAAACAGTTAAAAAGTTAAGATCTTTAGTGTTGCTTCAAGCATATTGGCAAGTACTCACTATAGGCTTCCATTTCACAAACAATAGCAGCACAACCTTTTCTCTGAACAACTTTCTGTTAACTTAAGTGAAAGAACAGATGCTGAAGAACATGTCAGAACTTCTAATGCATCAGTACTGCCATCTGCTGGCAATTATAACACTGCAGGCACTCACTTTTCATTCAATCCAGAAACATTTGTATCCAAAGACTGAAGAAAGCGCTTTGGTGCTGGAGTAAGATTAAGAGTTGAGCTGTTGAAAAAATTAAATAACTGCTGATTCAAAGCAAAATATAATTTTGCCTATGATAATTTCAACTCTCAATAAATTCTCACTCTTCTCTTTGTACTTTACAACCTGGCCATCTACATCCCTTCAAACAAGTTGAAAACCACAAGGAACAAACAGGAACTCCTGGATCCTAATATATTGAGGTTCAGCTCTCTACGTTAACATGTCTAATCCAAAGTTAAGTAGAACGTACATTGCAGCATCCAAGCTAATTAATAGTTTTGAACAGAGGAGAAGTATTTAATAAACACAACACTACATTTTAGAGAGCAGAAGGGGCAGGTTGCAGACCCCACCCGTCAAGGAATTTCGATTGGTGGGGTCTAGACAGAGAGCCTTTTCTGCTGTAGCGCCCACCCTATGGAACATCCTGCCTCCTGAGGTGCGGTGTGCCCCCTCCATCATGGCCTTCAGGAAAGGGATCAAATCCTGGCTCTGCCAGAAGGCCTGGGGGCCAGAGGGGGGCCCACACATGTGGAGATGGCTGGTGGGGTGATGGGTTGTCCCCCCCCCCAGGATCTTACAGGTTTTTTAGGGCTAAAATCATAGGAAGTTTTAGGGCATTTTTAATATCTGTTTTTTAATTATTTATAGATTGTATCCATGTCTGGAGAGACCTGTGTTTTTTCTTCTTTTTTATTATTGTGAGCTGCCCAGAGTCCCCCGTTGGGGGAGATGGGTGGCATACAAGTCTGAAAATAAAAAAATAAAATAAAAAAATACTTCATTTTTATTGCAAGAAACGTTTTAAAGCAATTGTCCAATCAAAGTTTAAACATGTGAAGATAATTACCTTCAAAGGGTTTGAAAGAAAGGAAACCTAAATCCTACTTCTGTTATTATGATTTGGGAGAGTTGTTAAGGGGAGGTCCACAAATGTTAGATTCACTGCCAATTTCTGTTGCTGCAACTTTCAGTGTATAATATTCGCCCACAATATACCAGAGACAGTAAGCTTGATGTTACAACCACTTCCTGCACACCATTGCTGCTTATATGCTATTTCCACAGCCCTAAGCACTACTTTGGCACGCAGCACAATGCATCATTAGGAAAAGACATTACTGTCATGACTTCTTTTTTGCCCCAAAAGTTTTCTAGCCTCTCCCATCATTTAGGGTTGATTAATGGATACTTCCTAAAAATGAAGCAATATCTATGTTTTCCTCTGTTAATAACTCTTCTTGTGGGACAGCAAAGCTGAAACAATCACATTCTTACCTTAAATGCTAAGGCCACCAATGTCATTTTGAAAGATACATCACTGAGAAAGGCTAATGTTGTGACCACAGATTCTGTTCAGTCTGATGGCCACCATGACCATGACCTAGGCAGCTCAAAGTGTTCAGAGGGATGATGCTTCCTGAGTTAACTGAAGTGAGTAAATTTATAGAAATTTATTGACACTTCTGGTCAAAGGACATGGATGCCATACATGAAGATTTTGAGCCACAGGTTCAGAGCAGGGACTTCTGTAAGGGGACAGTAAAAAAAGGTCAAGATGGAGGATGTGACTATGCAAATGAAGCTGTGCCCCCTTTTAACGTGCATTGCACAAATGAAAAAAAGGGATTGTACAATTACCGTCTTGACTTTTGGGCTAAGATGAAACTGACTTTTTTTCTTGCTGACATCCTTTTTCTTTTCTTTTCTCTCCTCACCAAACTAGGCTGCTAGGGAACAAAGAGCTCACTCCTGAAGAGGCCTGCCTTCAGAATTTACCAGGGTCCACAGCAGGATAAGGACTGCATATGGCCCTAGAGCTAAAGATTGCCTGCCTCTGTGGTAAACCATAAATGTATTTAAACAAATACAGCTGGCAATACAGACCTCTGAATAAATTAATATAAAAGTCATGTGGGAAATGTTCTAACTTAGCTTCCTTCCAGATGTGTGGGCTTCCTACCTGTTCAATAATTTCATGTTTATATTTTTGTAAATGTGCTATTCAGTTAGTTTTCTACTTGTCTATTTAATTAGGATTATTATTATTTGTTTATAATTCTAAAGTGGTACATTCCATTCTACCACTTTACTCTGCTCCATACTACAGTTCTATATACTCCCTTGAAAGTAAGTTCCAACTGAATAACTATGGAATCAATTACAATCATGCTTAAATCTATTCCCATATGGATAGCCACATAGCAAAGATGATTCAGTTCCTATTGGCACTAACAATATGAATTCTTTTTAAAAGTAGTGTGAAAAATCACAGTCTATATTCAGACAAACAATGAGAATACAAAAGATTACAGTTATAATAGCTTTAAAGTTTTTTTTTTAGTTCTTCATATTTTTGTAAAACAAAATTGTCACAATAACTTTAAGTAATAAAGAAGCTCTTGGGCATGAGTTGAAAAGTGCCCATGGGTGAATCATTTGGGTTGTCCAGTTATGACACTTGTCTAGATTGCCCTGAGACATTGCTATCAGGGAGCCAGTTCTGGACAAGTGGAAAGGAATGAAAGAAAACATGATGAGTATATATTATGGCTTTTGCTTTTTAAAACTTAACTGCATAGTTGCACAAAGGAAAATCAGAATTTTTGTGAATCTTGGAGTGCTGCCATGCCACCCGCAGAGCACCAGATGTCCCGCATAGCTTCTTTAGATAAGCTGGCAGGAAAATCAGCAGGGGAAATTCAAGCTGTTGAATCTGTGTGGGTGCACAATATTCCACTTGATGTGTTTTACTTCTCAGAGGTTCAATTACATCTATTTACATGACTTGTAGATAACTTACATTTGAAAAAAATATCACCCTTCACGTAACCTTGTCTCATACGTTAAGATTGAAAGAATTGCACATTCTTTTTAGCTTTTCATAACATACAAACAGACAATTAATGGAAAGAATTTGGACTTTGAGCATTTGATCCATTAATCTAAAGTTATCCTCATCAGCTTGTTTATGTGTGATCATCCTCCAATAGAAACCTCTGAATGGAAGACAAAGTTGAATGCAAGATTAAACTCTCTGAAGAAGAAAGATTAGGCTGATACAGCTCGGCTATCCCGGTTGCTTTATTCTCAATGGATCTATGAAATTCCTTACCCCCACGCACCTACTTTTTTTTTTCTTTTTCTTTTCTTCTTTTAACTGTTTGTACTGTAATTTGGTGTCATATTTCTTAACAGCCCAATTAACTTCTATTATATGGTGGATGCATAAATATAGTAATAATACCAGTAAAAGAAGGTATAATAGCAGCCCTCAATCTACTACACTACGGGTTTATTAATCTTGGCTTTGTACCACTGATATAATAACTCAGAACATGCATCTGACCTGACTTGTCTTCAGAGCCAAAACCAGGGTGTTGCTTATAGTTCCCATGACTGAGCAAACCATGGCCTGATCTTATCTGGGCCTCGCTTATTTTCTAATCTACTCCTCTTAATCCATCTCAAGGCTCTTGTTGTAAGGGAGTGGGTCTCCATTTTTATTCGAAAAGTATGACGATAACCTATTTAGAACTCCGACCAATATTTAGCTTCCATTAAAACTAAATACACTTTTTGATGGATTATACAGTATATTCATTCCAGAACTATCAAGCAAAATGAGCATGCAAACCTCTCAAGCCAGAGCTCTTTCTTGTTAGCATCTCTGGATTTTATTCTGGAGCCTGGGAATCATTGTCTATGATATACTTCACCATTAAGTAGCGTGACAGGATGGAAAAAGTTATACTGGATATACTGGAAAAAAGGGACAGATTATGGGCAGAAAAAAAAAATGGGTATGGCCAAAAGAAAAATCTAAAAATCCTTTGAGTATTTTTTAAAAACCTGTAAAAATAAACAAGCAAGGAAAAAGCATTACATTTTGGAACCAATGCGCAATGCAAAAGATTTAAAATGGGACCTTTCTGCTGAATATTTTAAAAGAAATTATACCAGCAATTTGGGGTGATGTGCTTATTACTTTTGTTTTGTTCTGAAAAATGGAATATTTTCAGCAGTAAGAAAGCAGTTATTGCAATTGGAACATCTAGATATTGTTGCTTAATAGTATCAGGGCCAAATACCATAAAGGATTTATTGAGTAGAAATGTTATTTGCCATTACATATTATTTATGAGCCATTTATTTGGAGAACATGCTCAATATCAAACAACTTTTGTTGTTGCTACCACTGTATAATAAGTACAAGTTTTCATCATTATTATAAACAACATAACACTAAACCCCTTTCTAATGTTCCCCAAACAATACATACAAACCAAAAACCCTGTTCAGGCATTATCAGCGTTGTCAATATAGAGTCCTGGTTTGTATGTATTTGAATAGTACAAAGCCTCCTCTCCTACCGACTTTTACGCTTCCATTTCCAGCAGCCAATATCATTTGAACTATGGTGGGAAAGTAGGTTCATCAAGGGTGTTCAGATTTCATCAAATTACATATCCATTTCCCTGAAATTAATCTCTGTAAAACACAGTAGAACTGTAGACATGTATAGCAATATGTTGCTAAAACTGAGGTCTGATAGACTGAATTCAGTGTATCCAACAAAAATATTGTATCAACTTCCAATCAGTCAATCAATCAATCAATTCCCCAGTTAATGAAGAATTTTAACATAGAATGGAGCTTGTTGGCAGAGGGCTAATATGTCATAATAGAACTAAGGAAGGACACCTAAAAAAAAAAAAAAAAAAACTAGTGTTTTTAATTATTGGAGGTATGTGGTGAGTGGCTAAAATATGTTGAGATCCAGGCAATGATTACAGAAATTAGGTGGGAGTGATTCAGGGAAACAAACCAACCCCTGCTCATTTGGAGTTTATGAAAAAGCTCCTATGGAAAAGCTTTCATAGCTCTCAAGTTCAATCTGAAAAAAACACAATTCATTACTATGTGCCAACCATCAGCTGATATGCTTTCCAATCTTCAGAAGATCTTCTATTACCAGCAAGTCATAAACTCAATGCAGTTATAGGCTCAAGTGCTGAAATACTTGAGAACAAATAAACATACATATATACACACATACATATACTGTAAATAATAGTATCCAACTCGTGAAATACGTCAATTTAGTAACACTGTTTTTCAATAAGAATGTTTTCCTAACATTTGAAGTTGATTCTTAGATATACATTTAATGCCAATCCTCATGATATATAAAGACAGGAGTTTCATTACATCCCTTGTGAATAATGTCCAAAAAATACCATAAAACCACTTTTGCATTCAAATGGAAATAGTAGCTAGAAAAATGTCAAGTGCCAAACAAATAAGGGGAAAAAAATCCAGAATCCATTTGGAGTAGATATGGGAGATCTATTCTCAATGAACTTCTTAGAATCAAGGGTGTAAACCATTAAACAGAATCTAGTGGTGTCTATTTTCTGGAGTGGAGGGGGGGATGCATCTCTTAGAACTGTATAAGAAGGCATACCATTATATGACAAAAGCATATACACCAGATAAATTGGTTCATCAGAAGATATCAAGAGGGTATATGATGTTTTTCAGATATTTACACTCTGGGAGGGAAGAAAGAAGACTTCTCTATTAGCAAGGCAACTGGATCAACATTCCACATCCACCACCACTGGCCTAGTGTGTGATCCAGCTGAAGTTGAAAAATAATTAAAAGAGATAGCATCCACAAACTGGGGCTCAAAAATGTCAAGATGGTGATTGCAACAGAGCAAGTCCTGTCTTTTTCAAACATGCATTGATGTCACTGGTATGAGTTTGCCAGAAGTAAGGAAGTTATAGGTTGGTTGCCAAGATTCTGGCCGTAAAGATCTGTACCGTAACCGAACGTTAGAAGCAAGAGGGAAATAAGAACCTCTGAAGAAAGTAAGTAGGCTGAGTTTAAGAAGAAAATAAAGAAGCTACTGCCAGCCCTACAAGGTGGACCAGATTAAGAAACCAATGCCATATAGGTCAGGGCTACTTTTATTGTAACAGCTATAGCAACAGAATCTTGCAAGTCTAAATGTGCTTCCCCCCTCCCTCACTTTATCTTTCTGTGAACTAGGAAAGGGGCTGTCTGAGATGTTTATTCAAGTTATTTTCTTGGCCTGGGCTCAAGCCCTGCTTATCTAACTGTCACCCTAGTAGCAGCTCTTCCTTCTGTCCTTCAAGGCCATTCCTTATGATTAAGGTACCTTAGTACCGCTACAGCTACTAAGCAGCTTGGAATCAGTAAGGGTATCAAAATTAAGGATCTCAGCCTAGGAAGTGATTTTTTGTCCAAGGAATACAGAGACAGAAAACAAAACTTAGGACTTAGGCAAAGATATGAAAGTAAGCTATGAAGCTGAGCATGAAAAAAAGATTCCAAGGGGAGAAAGGATAAAAACAAAAGTTTAGCCAGGAGCAATGTTTAGGAAAAAGAAGAAAAGGTTAGCCCAGAAAGGGACTGTCTAAGGAGATAAAGGGAATAAGAGACAAAGCCTTAAAGCCAGAGAAGGGAAAAAATACACATGAGTAGACATAAACATCCATGCTCAACCATGGTGATTTCAAAATGTTAAAATGTATCATGAAGTGACACAAGGATACATTCTTTCATACTTGCTTCACCACCTCACATGTAAATACATAAGGGGAGGACTTTGCATTGCAATGTCATGACATACATTTCATCACTGGCCTATGCCCCATAGATGCCTATAAGAGTAAGCCAGATGTACAAAGGAAAAAACACAAGGCTTTTCCTAGCAGCACCATGCTGCTTACCTGGAGTTTTACTCTTTGCAACTAACAGAAGAGGGAAAGGACCTTGGGAGTGCAAGGAGCTAGTTAGTAAATGCTCAGCCAACAGAGAGAGAAAGGCAGCCAGGCTTTCACTGGCAAGCAAATTGGCTAGGGAAGGATCAAGGCTTGAAGAGCCAGGAGGAGGAGAAATAAACTAGATGAGATGGGTCAAAATGGAGAATATCCAATCCAGAAGGAAGGATCAAGCAGCCAGGCAAAGGAGAGTGATAAAAGTCTTTGGGGGCATTTTGCAAGGGGTGGGTGGATGGAGAGTTGGTTTGTTTAAATACATACTATGCCTATGAAATGTACTGTGCCTTTAAGGAGAACTGCTTAGCCTATGAGTGACTTTGTCTAATTCAGTATGCGAGGGAGGAATATATAGCTTAGCAAAGCTTAATAATAATATTACAATTTGAAATAGAAATTCAACTTCTAAATTTGTTTCATTCTAGTATGAATCATTTTCCAGAATTGTTGAGCCCTAGCCCTTACAACATTGCCACCAAATATGAAAAAAATTATCCAACCTGCTGATTACATTTTGAACAATTTTTAGATTCTTCTCACATTTTCTGACATGCAAGTTGAGTAGCAGATTAAGCCAGTTCCCTAGGATCTGTAGATTCAAGGTCCACTTTAGACAGGTATAGGCTGAAAGTAATGTTGAGCTGAATTAAGTTGCGTGCCTGAATATGGATGTTATCCAATTCTTGTGTGTGGTTTTCTAAGGGATGCACACCCAGAAGTAATCTAATCATGAAAGACCTGTGATTAAAAAAAAAACTATAAAAATAATAAAAATAAACAAGATTTTTTTTTTTTTTTGCAGGCAAGGGGGGCAATTCAAATTATATTCCACAAAACCTAAGTCTCTTTAAAGAAAAATGGCTGAAATTTTAACAAGATGTCAGAAATCTCAACCCTGGAGTTTCATATACAAATACGAAAATCTTGTTTGCTCTCATGTGAAAACTTGTGAGATCTGCAAGAGCACTGAAATCTTATGAGAGCTGTCTCATAAGCTAATATTTTATAATAATATTTTATAATAATCTAATAATTTTAAAAACTATGAAAATCTATTTTAAAAATAATAATAAAATGCTTCAAATTCAGGTTCCACACACATCCTTTAGGAGTATTGTCTAGATATCCTGGCACCCAGGAATACAACATGTCAACCTCTGTTTTAGATCATGGTCAGGATGTATCAGCTTGGTTGCCTTGGCAACTGAGCTGTATTTTCCTTAAAAAGCACCCTTGTTTTAACCTTTCCTCTCCCTCTTCCTTTAGTGGGGTAGAAAATCAAAGGGATAATGCTTTTGCTAGGGTGAAAGATGAAACACCCACACACACACACACATATACACATAAACACACATACATATGTACAGAGAGAGAATAGTATGCTGTACGGATGGCCAAAGAGAGAGTACACCTAACAGTCATTCACACATATGCTCAACTTCAACCTGTACCAAGTGCATAGCAAAGCATGATCACCCACCTTTAGTCTGATTCTTCCATCGCCTTCCTTTGTCCTCTGTCAGAGTACTATGTAACCATACACAATTACATCCCAAAATTAAATCCTACTGAACATTAATGAGTCTTAATTTTGAGAAAGACACATAAGCTTGCTCAGTCCCATTTTCTTTTCCTCTTTTAATATTAATAGTTCAAATTCAGTCTATTGATTTATACACTTTCAAAAATATCTGCAAATGTTTCCTTTTCTGACATGTTTATACAATATGAAGCTCGATCCTTTTCTGACATGTTTAAACAGTATGAAGCTCGATTTAATCATGCAAAGCCAGCATGAAGACTTTAATGTTCAACTCGGACATAAAGAAAATGCACCAAAGCTATACCATTTCAAAGTCATTAAATTCATCAATTTTGAAAGTCCTATTCAATATTTATTCCAGTTTCCCTTTCCATTCTTACTGAGTTTTTCTTCTCACTATAACATGCTGGGATGATGAAAAAGCAACTCTTTTCTATAGCAATCCCCCAGCGTTTTTAACATTTTATAAAGCATCTGGTGCTAACATTCCATAATAGTGAAGTTATTTTGTATTTCAGTACCAAAGATGCTGTTTTGATTACCATTTATATAGTGATCTTACATGTAATGTGCTTTAAAATTCTTAGAATTCATTTTTCCTCACAAACATTTCTTAAAGGAAGGTCATTACTATTTTACTTATGAATAAATATCATCAAGAGAAATCAAAGTCTGGGACAGGATTTGAGTTTCTGAAACTGTTGGGTATGTCCAAGACTTCACCCATTGTTGCTGTCTATTCATTTTACAGTATATTTTACTACTCTGGGTTCATATGTCAGCCTTAATCCATTGTGTTCTATTGAGACCACATAAGTTGTCATTGTATTAAAAGGACGTAATAAAACAAACAAACAAAAAAGAATAAATAAAGACATGTTTCTGTGCTTGAAAACTCTTTGCAATACTTAGGGCTTTTCCACCATGAAGCCTTGGTTGGTGGATTCCCCTGCCTCTATATCCCTTGAACTATGCTGGGAATACAAGCAGCAAATGCTTTCATGTCCAGAAAGGGTTCTTGAGTGCATGCGTTTCCATTTGCATGAGCAAACAATGGTTACAGAATCATAGAACAGGAAGGGGCCTTAGAAGTGGTCCAGTGCAGCCAACTTCTCAAGGCTCCTGCTGCTTATTCACAGCGAGCATTTCATCAGTCCAATGCTGGATCACTGGGGAGGGGGGGGGGAGAAACACCAGTGCTTCACTTTTCTTGGGTCACTGTAAGCAGAAGAGGAAATTGGCAAGCTCTGATTAATTTTACTCCTGCCCTTGCTCAGTCCAAAGGAATGTAAACTGCCAACACTTGGTTCTGTAAGCAGTGTTAGGAGGGCTTCAATGATTCCACGCCAGGAGGAATGGGAGGTTTCTTGATTTGCTGGCTTCCTTGTACTTACCTATGTAAGCACTTTCCTTCTCTCATACACAGAATCTTTCGCTCCCCTTTCCTTTTTCCTTCTTGCTGTCTTCTCCTTTTCCCCTGCCATCCACCCTCAACCTCCTGTCTTTCTGCTGTTCCACTATTTTTAGTTCTCCTGTTTTCTTGCTGCTGCTAATTTTGATATTTGAATGATGGCACTGCCTTTTAACCCAAGAGCCCCTCTGGCTCCACTCCAACTATGTGGGAGAAGGAAAGTCTCTAAGCAGGTGCAGGCAGGAGCAGTAAGAGCTTTATTGATTAGTCAGTTGACCATATCAAGAAACAAGGGGCATCAGCCACAATAAAATAGAATAAAATAAGATAAGGTCAAATGAAGTAAACTGATCTCCTTGACATATATCTGCAACCTTTTAGGCAATATCCTAGGAGGCAAAGGCAATTGCTTTATATATCCCTTCACTTTTCATGTTGGGAATGCTAGTAGTGTCCTGGACTACATATGTATCTCAGCAAACTAACCAAGTTATTATCAGACATTCAAGCCTATGTGAGTGAGGACAGTGATCAACATCCAATTGCAGTCAACTTTTTATGGCAGTTCCAGTTTAAGACTAGCTATTCCACAGGATAAGAGACTAACCTCAAAGTGAAGCAAGCCAGGAGGCTCCAGTGGTCTAAGGTGGACACCAAGGCAATTTCTAACTTTATGAACTCTGAGAGGGCACATAATGGTACATGGGAATGACCTTGGGAGATGGGAGGAAGAGATGCTGCCTAAGAAATGATCAGATAACAGGGAGCCTAGCCTGCAGCTGCATAACGGAAAGAGAAAGAAACTCAGAAAGGAACCTCCTTAACATATCAGGTGGTAGATTTGTACTTTCAGACTTGCAAGATAAAATCACCCAGATTCATTAACACTTGGACACTGGCTTTGCTGCAGGTCTATGGGAGATGCCTAGGGTGGAGTCTTGCCCAGTTATCTGGGAACAGTTTGAACCTGTTGGGCCTGATGAAGTGGACAGGGTCCTTAGGATTCTCAGCTCAGCCACCTGTTCTTTAGATCCATGCCCCTCCTGGCTTGTGAAAGCAGTCTGGGGGATGTCGTGTGGGTGGGTTCTGGCGATGGTGAATTCTTTGAATGAGGGGGTTGTTCCTGCACCTCTAAATGAGGCTTTGGTTCACCACCTCCTCAAGAAGCCTCAACTGTACATCTCCACCTCTGATGACTTAAGCGATACTGTGGGCATCCTTTCTTGGTGTCTGGAGGCTGTGAGGATCTGGATGGGGAACAACAGGCTTCAACTGAACCCTGGCAAGACTGAGTGGCTTTGGGTTTTGAGCACCTCTGGTTCTAGGATTTTACCATCTTTGGTACTGGATGGAGTCGCACTGCCCCAAACAGACCCTGTGCACAATTTGGGGGTCCTCCTGGACTCACGACTCCTGCTTGAAGAGCAGGTGGCAGTTGTGGCTAGGAGGGCCTTCACACAGCTTTTTATTATGTGTCAGTTGCACCCATTCCTAGATCAGAGGGACCTTCTCATGGTCACTCATGCCCTGGTCACCTCCCAGTTAGATTATTGCAATGCACTCTACATGGGGCTGCCCTTGAACAGTATCTGGAAACTTCAGCTGGTGCAAAATGCAATGGCATGAGCAGTTATGTCTGTTTCTAGTAGAACACATGTTAAATCTCTGCTTCATGGACTGCATTGGTTACCAGTTTGTTTCTGGGTCCAATTCAAGGTGTTGGTGTTGACCTTCAAAGCCCTTCATGGCATGGGGCTGGGCTTTCTGAGGGACCGCCTCTTCCCGATTTCATCTGCCCATCCTACCAAATCCAGCAG
Organism: Python bivittatus; assembly: GCF_059951505.1. NCBI lineage: Eukaryota > Metazoa > Chordata > Lepidosauria > Squamata > Pythonidae > Python > Python bivittatus. The sequence goes on from NW_028277113.1 coordinate 6,976,368, forward strand.
AGAGGCCATGTTACAGGTTTCATCGCCTAGGGAAATACATGTGGCAGGCCCCAGGCAGCGGGCCTTTTCTGCTGTGTGGCCTGCACTGTGAAATCTTCTCCCCCCTGAGGTGAGACTGGCCTCATCATTGTTGAGCTTCTGGAAGTCCCTTAAGACTTGGCTATGCCAGCAGGCCTAGGGACTCCAGGGGACGGGGGAATTAGTGAGGTGGCTCCCTTATTTTTAACTTATTTTTATTCTCTGTTTTATTTTGTTTTATATATTTTTAATGGATTTTACTGTTTTTGGCTTTGTTGTATGCCATCGAGTCGCCTGTGGTGAGATGGGCAGCTATATAAATTGATTTAATGAATAAATAAATAAAATAATAAATTATACTATTCATGCTTAATGTCATTTTTAGTATAGAATTCCACTACTGGGTTTGCCTACTGACTTGAAAGATTAGAGAAAAGGGAGGTATCGTTTTTGATATGATGAAAGGATATACCAGGATCACAATGCAGACATAAGTGAAGTTTCACTGCTTTTCAAGAATTTTTTTTTTCAGATAGGTATAGTGAATACAGCAGGAGATGGTCAGACATGTACCAGCAAAATAATTGCTGGTGCATCTTCATACTTTCAGTAGTGATGTGATAATGAAATAGTGATTCTTCGCAGTGCTTAATTTGCTGCAAGAAGAAAATAATATAAAGAAGGAACTATCAGTCAAAGGTAATTCTCCAATTCCTGCTATAGAACATAGTGGCGTGTCCTCTTTTTATTAGAGTAACATTGGATCTGTACTGAAGGCAGAATGAAAGAGACAGATAAGAACTGTGTGGGACCGCCTGGGGAAATGTTAATTTTTCATATGTTTGATTGTTGATAATGACCTCTTTCTCAAAGTTCAAAGTGCCTCCTGGTTTCTCAGAATTATTCCTTCTGGGTCATAAATCCCAGAATACTTTGAGTCGTTAATCACTGTTTCAAATGCTGCATTATGTCCGAATGAGGAGATATACTTCATCATTTGAAATGATTGATTACAAATAAAAGAAGCAGGTGCCTACTAATGGCAAAAGAGCTTGATGGATAAATCTTTAAGTAAAATTGTCAGGAAAGAAAGATGCAAAAGGGGGAAAATGTCAGATTTTTGCCAAGCTTACCTAAAAGGAGCTGTAACAAAGTATGAAGCTAGCTTAATGATCTGAAGCAATTTGTCAAGCTATTTCTGGATGTGAGTTTTTGACTCCTATTTATGAGATAAAATGTAAGATATTAGCTCTAACCCATGGGCCATGTGCAGGGCCTGAAATCCTTTTGGTGGCTCTTCAAGCTTCCTGAGCTTGCAGTAGCAAAATGAATAAGCAAAACACCAGTAAACCAAACCAGAATTTTCTGTTAGATGGCAAAAAGCCCAAACCCTCCATTTGCAAGCTTAATTTAACCGTTGTGTGTTTTCTATCACTAATTAGTTTTCCTAATGGCACAATGTCTTGGGTAACACCAATAACTTTTATTGCAAATGGTCACTGTTAACAGTAAATTTACTCACGTCCTTTCTATTTGCATCTTTATAGTGATAGATAAAACATGAAAGTCAATTGCAGACACGCCAATTGGATCCTGTCAAGTAGGTTCTATTAGGCTGCACCCCAAACACGTTCCAAAAGAATTCGATTTTCGTCCTCATGATCAACGTTGGTAGCGTTACTTTATTTCTTTGTATCTAGTTTTCATGACTTCCCGTTTTAATTTCCCTCTGATCATACTGTATACAATCTCTCAGCAATCATGCAGGTAAATGCCTGTAACTCTGAAAAATATTGCATCCATCTGTAGATTGCTGCTCTTACACACACAAAAACCAAAAACATATGCCTCAAGACATTTGTTAGCTTTTTAAATGCCAGAAGATGCTTTGAAGCTTCTAGTGCAACAGACTGTCAAGATATATAAAATTCTGGTGCCCTTTACAGCAAAAGCAATTCAAAATGGCAGGACAGTTAGTTTTAAAATGGCTGTGTTAGGGGGGTCCTAGGTCATGATATGAGGTAGGCATGCAGATGCAATCTCTTTCTTTTTTTCAAAAGGGAAAAAAAAAACTTTTTAAGGTGGGAATCAAGTCCTTTTAATATAGCATGAAGCAAGATTTTAGGGCTATATACACTACCATATTTCCGTAGGAGGATTCCCTATTTCGTCTTTCAGACAGATACAGAGAGAAAGGAACAGGGCACCAGAACGTTGCATCTGGGATCGATAATATAATAACGAAAGTAATCTCTTGATATCAAATTATTAGAATTGTATTACATTACTCTGAATGTATCTAGAAAGGGGATTAAATGACTACAGTTCTGAGAAAACAATCAGGAACAGATATGCTACTTATGTGCATTTGTATAGGATGGATGGATGGATGGATGGATGGATGGATGGATGGATGGATGGGAATACATAATATATCCATGGGCATATGCAGAGGCAGAGGAGCAAACCATGACCCTTGTGTGGTGATATCATCCTTTAAGTGTTGCAAATGTGTGCTACTATCTGATGTCATGACACAGGTATCTAACTGTGGCATTTATGTGATGATGTCACCATATGCATACCATCCTTTTGCCATCAGCGCAGTTTGTTACAGACTCCACTGAACCTATTTTGATTTATGGGAAATCCTTCTTAGACCTGATAGTTTATCATTGTTATATCTTTCTTTCTTATTATCATCTATAGGTAAAGACATGGGAGGGGGATCATACCTTTCCCTCACATCCTGAACTTGCACAAATTTTACAAAGTATACGTATCATTCTGGCACAGACCAGGAGATACGATCTATGAAGGCAGTTATGGGAGCAATACAGGAGAGAATAGCTAAGAGTTTCACAAAAGCCTCTCAGCCTCATCTATAATTATGCTCATAGAGTTATTTTGCCAGTTCCTATCAAAGCTTCACCCATTTCTGGACCAAGACTTCTAAGGGGAAGCTAACTGGCTGAGCAAGTTGAAAATCCTTCTGTCTTTGCATCTCTGGCCTGTGGTAGCAATGGGATGCTAGATGTTTATATTTTCTGAAAAGAAAGGAAAAATAACACCTCTATGATAACTCCATTACTGTGGATTGGTCCAAAATTTCATGGTGTACACCAAGCCATAACTCTCCTTCACCACCATTTCAATTTCTATGTAATATTTAACCAGATGAAGAGGGCAGAACACTTGGGCCTAAGGGCATCCGATACAGCCATCGACATGGAATTAAATGGGCTGGATTTAGATAGCATCCGAATGGGAGATCACTGGAGAGCTGCATGTATGCCATCTTCTATTCCATCATGGGAAAAACTGGTACATACGTGTACTAAATAACTATAAAGTATTTGGTGACATTATTAGCTATAATTAGTTTGTTGATGTGGGTTTTTGCATGTATGTGCGTGCCCTCAGAAAAGTTTTCTTGTGACTATCTTTAGAAGTGGTTTGCCCATGCTTTCTTCCTAAGGCTGAGAGAGGGTGACTGGCCCAAAGTCATCCAGCTGGCTTTGTGCCTAAGGCGGGCTAGAACTCATATTCTTCTGGCTTTTAGTCTAGGGCTCTTAACCACCATAGTAAACTGGCTCCCAACATGCATTATTCTAATCAAAATGTTGTTTTCCTTCCCTCCTATCCATGCTATCTATACTTTTTACTTATGGTTGGTAAGGCAGATGTTGTTTAATAATATTAAAGGTATCATCTCAGGATGTAAACTGTTCCAAGTAAAGCTGCCTTTTGCAATTGACTGATGGTGATTTTGCATTTGATCAATGCCGATGGTCTTCAAGGGGTGCTCCAGATGTTTTGGGATTGCACCCAAGGCACCTATTTGCTTTCTTTTGCCAAAGTCGTTCTACTTCTATTTGCAGGTCTTTATATTTTGTGATTTTCTCCAGTTCTTTCTCTTCTCTTCTGCTTTCTCCAGGTATTGCAATGTCACTATCCAGACTTTTTGTCTTTCTTATCAACAATTGTTAAGTCTGGGGTGTTGTATGGCAGGTGCTTGTCTGTTTTGTATTCTAAAGTCCCAGAGCACTTTAGCTTCTTTGTTTTCTATGACTTTGTCTCTTTTGTGGTCCCACCAGTTCTTGCTTGCAGGCAAATGGTATTTCTTGCAGATATTCCAATGCAGCATTGTTGCTACTTTGTCATGTTGTTGTTCGTAAGAAGATCGCACAGACTGACTACAAACAACGATATGACAAAGTATTGGCATTGACAACATCATCAGTCAGTTGCAAAATGCAGCTTTACTTGGAACAGCTTACATCCTGTGACGATACCTTTAATGCCATCAAACAACATCTGCCCATCCTGGGTCCTTGGGAAGGGCTCAATAGGTGGATAAAAATGCCAGATTCGCTCCAAACATCTGGCTGACTGAGCAACCAACAATAATACCACGTAAAGGGCTGAGGAAAGACAGAGAAAACTTTTTTGTTGGTTCAAAAGGCAGAAGCAGAAGGTGTAACACAGCTAAAATAGATGCATCATTCTCTGTTTCAGGGGCTGGTTTTCAAAATGGAAGGCATTGTCTTCCCTCTCCTTTTGTGTTCTCAGTCCAGTGATCCTAAATTCGTTTTTCACCTCCTGATCTTCAGAAATAGCAGCTGTGTTACAAGAATAATGCAAATTGTAATATCTCCTTTCTTAAAGTCAAAACTGCAAATATACTGCTCAGTCAGAGGCTGACAGGAAATTTGTCCATCTGAACAGCTTTTTTGTAAAAAAAAAACAAAAAACCCCTCAATTCCTGTGGTGCATGTTATTGTTTTATTTGCAATGCCCGAATGTCAGTAAATAAAAGTGATAGTTTATAGCTGAACAGGGCAAAGTCTAGGAGAGTGTTTGGCTAAATATGCTCGATGAAGGCATGTTGAGGTAAATAAGACAAAGCCTGTGTCACTGCTCTCCCATGCCTTTCACGTACCAGGCTTCTTGTATCTCACAAATATTTTGATTTCTAGCATAAATAAGGGTTGGTAGATATATACTTCATTTACTTTTTTTTTCCCCCCATGGCCCAAGAATCAGATGAGATTTCATTTCAGATGGCCAGGCATTATCCACGTAGGGATCTCTCACAGACGATGTCAGTATAATTGGAAAACCTGATCCGATTCTAAGACCAGCATGATTTCATGGAAGAAATCTCCCAAGTAAATATATGAAGCAGTTACGTTGCCTTCTTGGGGACAGCTGAAACTTGGGCAATCGACTTTGTGCACTTCAAAATCTCCTTGATCTAAATGGCACCCAATATTTTCTCTCCCCAAGCTTATTCATGAGAGCCTTTCTAAAACAAGAGTTTACTAGAGATAGAAGAGGATTTCATTTAATCTGGTTTTTCTAACAACATACTCAATTGTTTTGTACATTTCTCTGTAAACAAGATGGATGGATGGAATATAGATACATACATATATATATATAAATATATATATAGCCTCCCCCCATCTATATATATCCTTCCCCCATCTATGTGTGTGTGTATGTGTGTGCATGTACGTATGGATATGGATATATATGTATATATGTGTGTGTGTATACACATACACATACATAGATGCTTTAAAATGGGGGAGGGAGGAAAACTTTTCTTTTGAGAGTTTAACTTGGGGGTGGGGAATTTTGAGAGTATGGGATGCAAATCAATGAGGCCAAGATTTTTATTAGGGGGAGAAGTTCTGAAGTCTGTCTTTTCCCCCCTCCCTCCCAAAAAGTTGTTAAGCCTGGTTTAGTTTTCATGTGTTTTCATGTACTCTCTGACTCATTACAGCAGAAAAGCACACCACTCCATCTCAATAGCTTTGATTAGAGGAGGTTCTTGGAGCCACAAAAATCATCTTGAGGCCGTAGGTTGTCCACAGGTCTGTATTGAACTATATATATGGTGCTGAATTAGATTGTCATCTGTTTTGTTTTGTTAGTTTTTTTTTTTTTTTTTTTGGTCACATTTTGAACCTTCAATGGAAACTTCACAGAGAAATACAAAATAGGAAGTCTATAAACATTTCAGAAATCTGGAAGACACACTTTTGGACCTTATGCAAATGCAGCATCTCTGGATGAGCCTGAAAAATGGTACTGCTGCTTTAAGGCATCTACACATTACTTTTAGAGCAGCAACAAAAGCCGGGTTGCCTTAAGGACCACGGAAGACTTTTGTGTTTGTGTGTGGTCTGAGACACTTCTCCTGAATCAATTTTCCAGCATTCACAGCCCTGCCAAATCAGTCTTTCTGTGCCGAGAAGAGCTGTGCCTTTTGAATTTGGGTGAGGCTTTCATTCTGCTCCTTTAAAAAAAAAAAAAATCAAATAAACTTGCAAATGTTTTCTTCTGCAGAGGAAGAGGGATTTGAGTTTAAAGAAATAATGCAGAAGAAAATGAAACTGACAACTTAGGAGAATATGCAGCGGACTAAAGGTGACCTGTTACATACAGTAAAAGAGCTTGCAGGAATTCTCTCTCTACACAGCTACATCTGCCGGAAAGAAGTGGGTACTGCTGCTCATTTCCTTGAATGGAAGTCTCATAAACTACAGGAATAACTGAACCAAACCATTTTGTTCTGCCAGGCAAACATCAATGTACCGGAAATGTGTGTGTGTGTGTTTGTGTGTGTGTGTGTGTGTAATTTGCAAAGTTGTAATGGTACAGTGATCAGCAGCACATACCTCCCCATGTAGATATTTGCTAGGTCAGCAAGACTAGCTCTGGGGTGCAAAAATGCATAAAACCTTATTTTCTGCCATCTGGTGCTCATCCAGATTGTTGCAGCTCAGAGCTGGTCACATGAAGGAAGTTTTAGAAGTAGGCAGTTGAAGAATTAAAGACATGTAATGCCATGGAGGTAGAGCCAACTTTGAATTGCTTTAAAATGGGTCACTTGAGTGGCATTGTTCCACATCCTGAAGATTTTCTAAATAGAGTGAGCAAACATTTGGATATTTTTCAGTGGTGCCCCCCCCCAGCAAAAAAAAAGAGATTTCTGCAACAAGAAAAAACAATGAGCTGTTACAAATTGGTGAGAAATAGTACTAGATTAAATGATTAGGGAAGGAGAGGAATACTATTCTCAGTGACATAGGAGAAGGGTTGCACCTACTAATATTAAAGATATATTTTGTCTTAGCTGTGCTACCTTACCAATAGAAGAGAACTATGTTAGACTTGAGAGCACCACTTCAAAGCAGAGTCAAGTTTATTGCCTTCTCCTGTGTTGGCAGTTTTAGAGGTCAATGTCTGAGGATCTGTCTATAAGGTGGCAAACTATACAGTATTATAATACAGTACCTAAAGGATAATTATCAGCTGCTCTATCAGAGCCCATTGGAAAATATTACATTTCTGGTGGATGTACAAAGATTTCTACTCTGGATGGCATTTATAGGAAGTCTCACCTTCCATGTGAGACTTAGTTCCACATAATTATGATAGTGTTAACTGCAATTGCCAATATTTTAAAAGAGAGCTGTGTTGTGGCACAATGTGCCAGTCAAAGGTCATTTTCCCACTGGTGACTTACAATGACTTGATAGCATTACCAAGCCATTGTTGAAGTGATATAAAACTTGTCTTTGTTACTGTTATTTTGGCACAGTGATGATTGGAAGTTTCTGGTGGGGAAATTACTGAAGTGTTGTCCACAAAGTGTTATACCCAAAGTCTTTTGCACAGCATCTTAAATGAACATTCAAGAATCAACTATGTCTTCATGTTTTAATAGGTAGTTCAGGTTGTTCTAGAAAGAAAAGGTTGTAGCCCTGATCAGGTGAAAGTTTAAAAAAAATGAATGTAAGAATTAAACAACAGCTGATGAGAGAGACTGCAAAGAAAGTTGTGATCAATCACAAAGAGGAGTTGGAAGATCTCAAGGAGGACAAAGGAGCTGCAGAAGCAAAACATTGGGCTGGAACCAAAAGCGGTCAAAGCCGGTCTCTATCAGGAGATCAGAAAAAAGGAATAGGGATTTAGGATGAATGACATCTCAGCACATAAATGAGGAAAGAGCTCAGAGAAACCTCTAGTGAAGCAGGCAGGAGGTACAAATCTGCAAGTAAAAGTAAAATCCTGCCTTTCTTTGGTCAGCGTAAAGTCAGGAAGGAAAATATGTTTTTGTTTGTTTGTTTGTTTGTTTATTTATTAAGAATGTATAAGCTGCCCAACTCCAAAGGACTCAGTGGTAACAAGGGATTTGGTATAAAATTCTAGAGTTAAAGCAGAAAATACAGTATCTCCTTTAATTGGACATTTTCAACAAGCCCACATCTATCATTCTGTCCCATATATATGCATTTTTTTTGGAGAAGGACCAATAACAATAAAGCAATACAAACTTTAGTCAGTCTTCTTCTTTCTGTATTTTACTTTAAAATGTTTACTGAACCTTTTCAGTTCCATTTCTGGTTGTGCCTTTCTTGCTGTTATATCCACTAATACACCATCCAGGATTAGGGGGAGTAACTTTGGGGCTCTTTTCCCAAGGGGAAAAAAAAAATTGTTGTGAGTATGGATTTTAAAACAGAAAGAGAAGATTTAGGGCCTAAACTGGAGCCCAGCCCAGGTGTCTTTTCAGATCAGCTAACAAATGAATATTAATCACTCATTGACTGTACCATCTAGAGGTGATTGTATGCATAAATTAACTACCCTAGATTAATCTCTGTGACATAATATAAAACATAATATGCATATATTGGCAAATGGAGGACAAGAGGAGCAAATTATGACCCATAAAGTATGAGATCATCAAGCAAATGCTGCATGTCTTTTGTCAGGCATGATGCAAGTACATAACAGTAGTGCTTGTGCAATGGCATCATCACTCACTAACCATCCTTTTGACATCCTTGCAGTTTGTTATGGACTCACTATGGACATCACTAGTTGTCATCCAAAAGGGACAATGCATATATTCTTCTTCTTTTTTTCTTTTCTAAAAACAATTATTAATGTATTTGTTAAAACATTTAAAGGAACAGAGTCAATAGCTACATGAAAAAGAGAGAAGTAGAAATAGACCTTGTGGGTAAAGAATAAAAAAATCTGAAAACAAACAATGAGCTTACAATTATAAAATTTAAAATTAATTCATCAAGAATATAGAACTAAGTTTATTATGTCATCTTAAGAACCTTTATAAAACTCTAGACATATTGATATCCCTAATATCAGTGCACATAATCATGTGACGGGAAAGAAAAGGAAAGAAATAATAAAAATGGAAAAAAATAACAAATATTTAAAAAAATAAAAAAAGAGAAAGCAATATTAGGAAACTACATAGTAGTTTTAAATTACTTCCCATTTTAGCCAACCATTGATTTCATTAACTTATTTATAAACATTGAAATGGCTTTTAATGGATATGTTTATGTCAATTATTTTTCCCTTAGAAAACATACTGTAAGCATCAGAGTTTGCCTTATTGTATGACATGATATATAAGGGAGCCATTCTAGCTTAAATTTAGTCAGACTTCTGTGCTGAATGTATTTTGTTAACTTTTCTGTTGCTGTGTAATATCCAGGTTAAGTTTCCCAGTTCAATATTTTTGGCAAGGGTCTCTTTCCCAACACTGAGCCAAATTTGTCCTTGCAGGTATCAGTATACCATATTTATTGGCCTATAACACGCACAGGTGTATAACACACCCCTTAATGTTAAGAAGGAAGTTTGAGTAAAAAAAACATAAATTTAAAATAAATGACTTGGAAGCTCTGAATTTTTTGTTTATTAATATTTATACCCCTTATAAGGTAAATATGAAATATGAAAGAAAAAGGACCTCTGTTGTATGTTGTAGGCTGGCTGTGTGTAGTGTGTGTGGACCATTAGTGTTTGTTAGCTGTGTGTAGTGTGTGGCAATGGTAATCTGTTTATTACCATACTGGTACTTATTCCCTCTCTTCCTGCTTACCTGTCTGCAGGTGGTCCCTGGTGGTCCGAGTGGATTGGGGGGTACAGTAATTTATGATTAGGGTATGCCTCCTCTGCTTGCAGTCTGTAGTGACATCACCCGCGCGGTCCGGCACTCAGTGTGTCAGAGCAAAGCATTTCTTTTTTGGCAGCCGCCACAACCTTGCGCTGCTGCTCCAGATGGCCACAGAGGGAGATGCAGAGCCTGTGGAGTGCTACGCAACGCCCCCCTGGCTGTTCCCTGAAAGATGTGCCTGACCCCTCTCGGATCACCCTGGGACCGGGGAGCGCAGAATACGCAGCCTCTGCTCTGGCTCCCCACAGCCTTGCCTGCTCCTCCCTCCTTCCCATCAGGAGAAACTTTAGTGCAGAGGGGCGGCCCCCTCTCCCAAGGGCTGCCCCATGCCGTTGGGAGCACAGGAGAGTCCTGAGACTGAGCCTCTGACTTTGCCTGGGCTGAGGGACTGTGCAGTCCGGAGAGGTGAGCGTCATGCGTGTAGGTGCACGCACGCGTGTTTGTGCGGTTTTTATTCCTGCCCCCCCCCCAGCAAGGGAATCAGCCTCCGAAGGTTGCACTGTGCCATTGGAAGCATGGGAGAGTCCAGGGACCCAAGTTCTCCAGCAGCCTTGCCAGGGTGGTATGGCACAGCGAACAACGCTCACCTCTCCAGACTGCACGGTCCCTCAGCCTGGGTAAAGTCAGAGGCTAGGTATGGAGGGAGGGAGGCTCCCCGCTCTGCCTGGGAGCTCCTGGCTTTCCTGTTCAAGCCCATTTCTCCTCCGCTCTCGGCGAGTCTCTCAAAATCATGGAGCAGTAAGGGAGGAATAAAAACCACACAAATACACATGCACGTGTGCACACACACACACCAGTTCTTAACTATTCCTCCTCCAGGTGCAGCACACTTGGGACAGTGGCTAGTTTGCAAAGTCGGAGGCCCAGGGAATGGGTGGTGCATGGCTCCCTGCCCACCCCGTTTTAGCAAACCAAGAAGCCACTGCAGATCTGCTCTTTGCACTTTGCTCTGACACTGAGTGCTGGAGAACTCACATCTCTGGACTCGCCTGTGCTCCCAACGGAGCCCTCAGGGGAGGGGGCCACCCCTCTGTGCCAAAATTTTTCCCGACGGGAAGGAGGGAGGAGCGGGTGAGGCCACGGGGAGCCGGAGGGGGGGCTGCGTCTTCCACACTTGCCAGTCCCAGGGCGACCCGAGAGGGGTCAGGCACAGCTCTCGGCGGGCGGCCAGGGGGGCATTGTGCAGAGTGCTGCGGGCTCCACACGGCCATCTGGAGTGGCAGCGCTGGGTTGCAGCAGCTGCCAAAAAAGAAATGCTCTCCCAGCCACCGGCGCTTTGCTCTCCCAGCCCTGCCACTTGAGGTGAGAAGCCTCAGGGCATATCAGCATATAACACACAGTTGGATTTCAGCCCCAAAGTTTAGGAAAAAAGGTTCATGTTATACGCCAATAAATACGGGATATCATAATAAATTATTATTATTACTTTTACTATTACTATTACTATTATTGTTGTTGTTATTGTTGTTGTTGTTGTTGTTATTATTATTATTATTATTATTATTATTATTTACTTATTTGTTCTGGAACTATTCCTAGTAGAAAAAAACTGAAGTTTCAATTTGGACTTTGTTTTTAAGGGTTTTTTTTGGGGGGGGGGGGATAATGATGTGTATTTTTTTCTAGTACTTTTCTTTTGTTACATGACTACTACATATGATAAAATGTTCCGTCTGTATCACAGCATTTCTAGCATTTTTTATTATATGATTTATCTATTTTTGTAATTATTCATGGAGTTATGTATCATCTGTAAAACATTTTATACCAATTTTCTCTTGAATTACAGCATGGGGTCAATTTTATTGAATTTTTCAATAAATCCTCCCATTGTTGTAATGTAATTGTTTTCATTTTTTAAAATTTTGCATCTATTTTATCATACATTTTACTTGTTCGGTTTCCATGTCACATTTTAATAGCAACTTATATATTTGAAGACTATAAGATCTATAGAAGATAGTCTTGGCTCTTTGTAAATGTTTCAAATTCTGTCATTGGTCTTAAAAACCTTCCTTCTTTTTTTTAAGTCATTTTTTCTTCTTCCAGCAATCTGTAAATATATCAACTGTGGGAGATTCTGAAATTCATTTGATAATTCTTGCTGCGTCTTTAATATATTTCTAGAGTCTGGATGTACCATCTCTGCATATGTAATTACACTTTTCTTGCAATAATTATTTCCAAAATAAAAAGTATTTATGGGTGAGGCTAAAGGCAATATTGCTAGATTTGTTTGTTTGTTTATGTATTTTCCCACACTCTGTCTTACAATATGTTTTTTAAAGTCTTTGTCTTCTTTTGCATCCTTATACCATAAGCATCTGTGAAGTCCATCAGCTAGGCTGATGCCTCCTAATATGGACACTGTGCTATTTTATCCATTCAATTATCCATGACAAACAACTTGCATAGTAATATAATTTAAAATTTGGGAGAGCAAGTCCACCTCTGTCTTGTAAAGCTTTTTTTAAAATTATTATTTTACTCTACATTTTCCCCCTTTCCAGATAAATTTACTTAACAATTTACTAAATAAATTGTTCTTTGCCAGTCTTGCACATTTTTTTCTGGGACTGAAATTGGCACCGTTTGAAATAAAAAATAATTATTATATTGGATACTACATTAATTTTAATAGTCAAAATTGTTGCTAATCAGGAGAATTTAAATTTTCCCACCTTTCAAAATCTTTTTTTAATTTCTCCCCATAATTTGTTGTAATTACTTTGAAATATCTTTGTTACTGTCAAATACAGTCCCAAATATTTCACTGGGCCTTTTGTTGAGTGGCAGCCTGACGTTTTCCACACAAAGCTTTCTTCTTGGGATAAGGGTCCCATTACAGGTAATCCTTGGTTGTTCAGTGACTGTTCAAAGTTACAATGGCACTGAATGAGGGGGACTTACGACAGGTCCTTGGAGTTCCAGCCATCACAGCATCCCTGTGGTCACATGATCATAATCTGGGTGTTGGCACCCAGCTTTTAATTATGACGTTGTAGCAACCCACAGTCACGTGATCATGATTTCCGATGTTCCCTGTCCGCTTCCCAGAAGCAAAGTCAATGAGGAACCCAGCAGGAGGTTGCAAGTTGCTCTGTTCCCACCGCCTTTTTGTCCACCCACCTGCCTGCCCACATTCTGTAGCACCTGCCTACTACACCCACCCACACCACCTGTGCCACCAACCCATGGCACCTAAGCACTCACCCATGCTGTGTAGCACCTGCCCATGGCATCTGCCTGCTCCTAATGGCACCCACGTACCCATCCGCACTCTGTATCACCTGCCCATGGAACCCTCAGCTCTCACCTGCAGCTGTCACCTGCCGACCTGCTTGACTGGGAGTCCCACCTCTTCCCATGTTGCAATCACATAAGGTCCTCACTGAATGGCCCACACAGTCCTGGGCTTCCGATGGCAATCAGGTCTGCTAGGATTGCTGTTGCTAAGTGATGAAGTCACGTGATGTCACGCTTTATGACCACATCACTTAGTGATGGAAATTCTGATCCCAGTTGCCACTGTAACCCAAGGACTACCTGTATTATCTTTGTTTTTTGTATGTTAATTTTATATGCTAAAAATCCACCAAAACCTTTTGTTGTTTTCATCAGCTGTCTTTTTGCAATTTGCAGTCCCAAAATGGTTATTACTACATCATCCAGATAGGACTTTAAATTCCTCTCCTTGAATTTTAATGCCTGATACTGTTTATCTTTTGTACACTTATTTGCCAGTAGTTCTAAAACAATTGCAGATAGTAAGGGAGAAAGTGGACATCCTTGTCTGGTACCTTTACTTATTAAAAAATGCTTAGAAAATGTTCCATCTCCTATGATCATCGCTGTTTGCTATTTATATATGCTTTTTCAATAGTGCAAATAGAAATGGCTATTCCATATTGCCATTTTTTTTTCTGTGTCTAAAGAAATTATTGCTGCTTCTTTTTTTTTTAATTGATGTATTCTATTGTGTTTATTATAAATGTTGTCTTTAATATTCCTCTTGGGAATATAACCTGTTTGATCCCTATGTATTATATCTGGACACACTTCTTTAACCATTCAGTTAATATGGTTAAAAAATGTAGCAAAAAAAAATGTACTCAACATTCCATAAGGAGATTGGTCAATATGACTGTGGCTTCTCCAGATCATTCCCTTATTTATCAGTCAAAGTTATATATGCTTCTTCTCATGCTTGTGGTATTGCTCTTGTCTCTGTGATTTTATTCATTGCTTTTGTCAGCAGTTCTTGGAGTTCATCCTCCAGTTCTTTATAATATTGAGCTATGAGCTCATCTGGGCCTGGTGCCTTCCCAAGCTTAATTTGTTTTATTGCTTCTCTAGTTTCTTGAATAGTTATAGCTTTATTTAATATTTGTCTATGTTGTTCATTAAAGTCTTTGAGTTCAGAGTCCTTGATATATTTATTCATGCCTGCTTCATGAATATGAGCCTTAGCATATAATTTCCTAAATAATTTTGCAAATTGTTCTGTAACTTCCAATCTTGTGTATAACAAGTTATTTCCTTTCTTATTGCCAATATTGTTCATCTTTCTCTTTTCTTATCTGGTATGCCAACATCTTCCCTGGTTTGTTTGCATTCTCAAGGTGGTTTTGTTTAGTAAATTTTATCTCCTTCTGCAATTCTTCTGCTTCGAGTAAATCTAGTTGTTATTTTGCTTTTTGCAATTCTTTCATCACTTGCCTTTTTAGATTGGTATCTCAAATATGCTTCTCAGTGAGTCCTGAAGGGTTGAGAAATCAAATGGCAAGAGACCGTCTTATGTTGTGCATTCAGCCTAGCATTCCAGTTGATCTCTTAAGAGCTCATTCTCACCTGCAAACGATGGGTGTGTGTTTGTGTGTGTGGAGGGGGGTGGCACATATGTGTGTACTTTAATACTTATTCTGCATAAAAGACAGAATTGCAACAACATATAGCTCAGAGTGGCTTCGAAAGTTAGAAGGGGTACATTAAGGTACCTGAGAGGTATTGCCCCACCAGACCCAACAGGAACAGCATGCTCTGAGTCCCTTCCATTAAACAATGTCATCTTGTTGGACTCTGGAGTTATGCTTTCTATGTGGAACAGCATCCCTCTGAAGATCCAAATGGCCCCCACCCAATTAGCCTTTTGTAGGTATTTGAGCTGAATGATTAGGTGAGCTCTGTTGGTTATTTTATTTATTTATTTATTTTAATGAGCTGGGTTGTGTTTGTGACCTTGGGTGTTACAGTTGCTGATAAGTTGTTTTTAACCTTTGTATGCCACCCAGGGTCACTTTGGTGAGATGGGTAGCCATATAAATTGTTTAAATAAATGTGCAATTTCTCCTGTTTCATATTCTTCTTTTAAATATGTAGCCTTATAGCTTCCAGTTACAGCCCACCCCCTTAAAATGAATAGTTGTCATTGCAAGAGGGCACGTTTCAACCTCTTAACGTATGTTAAAGCTTGCTGTGTTAAAAGTGTGTTCTTTATGGCTTTATTGGTAATTTCTGTATTGCAGACATAGCCCACCCCCAGCCTTTCTCCCTAAATAAAGGATGCTTAAACTGAATTACCTTCTGTAATATAAGCAAATGTCATAGGACTTTAGGACAAAGAATTTAGAGTTTATTCTATTAAGATGCTTCCATCTACTTTATAGATAACAACAGCTATAAAATGTGATGAAATATGAATAAGCTGGTAAATAAATTTTGTCTCATACACTTTATTTTAGCACATTTTTATGCATGAGAGTTCTTTTTTGTTTATTTTCTGACTGTATGTATACTTTCTCATATAGATTTAGTAACATAATATTTAACTATAGTTTTGAGAATTCAGCATAATATTTCATAAGCATCTATTTCATATGTCACTTTATATTCCTGCTAGTTCTAAAATTAGTACTTATTTTGATTAAAATTTATCACTCCTGGAGCTATCCAAAATATATGAAACAACTAGAAAGGCACGTCAAAGTACACTTTTGAAAAAAAAAAAAAAATTGAGAATTCTACATAATGAAACTCAATCCTTAAATATAATAATATTTTCCTCTATTTTTAATTTAATGAGGCCTCTCCTGGACCAAGAAAGTATTAATTTAATTTTAAATACAACTTAGGATAATGTCAGAATGGCCATTCTTAAATATTCTTTCAATTACATATTTCTTAATGCATTCCAGGGGTTACCTTTCTAGAAGACGTTGTTCTCTGTATGCTGTACAATTTTTTCCCAACAGGATTTTACTTTGATATATTGATTTTCATCTCTCATTACCCTCAATCAGCTTTGGCTGGGATATTAAATTAATTAATTCTGCAGTACTTAGAAACTGCCCCATTTTCAAAGGAGTCTGGGTGGCATACAGCATCGACTGCAACAAAGCAACTACATCAACAGCATACTAACAAAAATTAAATTCAAATGAATCCCAGGAATAAAAGATTCCTACAAAGAAAAGCAAGGCTATGTCCCAAAATAAAACCCAAGATAAGCACTATTGTCAGTCATCCAAATAAACAGCTTTAACTTGTTTACAGAAGTGGAACAATGGGGGAGCTATATATATTTCTAGGGAGATAATAGTCCATAAGTTGGGGACTATTAAAGAGCAGGTTTGCCCTCTCGCCCATGGACCATGAACCTCATGAGCGGAAGGCTCTTTCAGCAGGCCCTCTCTCGATGAACAGATGGGCAGGTTCAAGTCTGGCAAAGTGCTGCCTAATATAGTCTGGTGCTATACCCTTTGGACTTTAAAGTTCATCACCAGCACTTTGAATTGGCCCCAAAGGCTGCTGGCAACCAATGCAGTGACCTTAATATATCAGCAGGGTTGTCCTGCCAATAATCTTGCAGCTGCATTTTGCACCAGCAGCAGCTTCCAGGGGGTCTCCAAAGGCACCCTCATATACAGCAGTTTGCAATAATCCCACTGAGTAGTAATTAAGGCATGAGTTATTGATGCATCTTGGCATCTTGGTCCAGGTAGGGTGTACAAAGCTGGGGAAAGGCCCCTCTGACCACAATTTACATCAGCTGATTAAGAAGGAGTTGCTTAGGTGACCCCTCAGTTCAAGGACCACCTCCTTTGGGGAATCATAACCCCATCCAGAGTAACTACTGGGGCCAATGTTATCAGAGTGCCCTCTTCTCCTACATGAGAAAGAAGACTGAAGGATCCCACACTAGAGCTTTGTTGGATTCAAGTGCTTCCTCCCCAGGATTACTAACTGGAACCACCCATTCAACTAGAAGTGGATCCATCACAAAACAGGGTCCTAGAATGCCACAATCAATTGTATTAAGCTCTACCAAGAGATAATCATAGCCCTGCCCACAACTCAGAAGGCTATCATAAAGAATGTCTTCAATGACACCATTCTCCAGAGGAAGTCCTCTTCATTCTTAGACTTGCAGATTGCCACTTGGCAGTGACACTTGTAGACTTCTCTGCAGTATCACTTATCCTATGGAACAACCTCCTCTTTGTAGAATGGGAGGTTCCAACACAGACATGTTTTAGGCAAATTTTCAGAATGCATCTTTTTATATTGGTCTTACCAGCCATTAATTTCCCCTAAGATTTATCCTTTAATAGAAAGTTTTTATGCCATTTTATTGTCATTCCCCCCTTTTTTAGGATTAGCATGACTACTTTGTAATGCACTTTGTAATACAAAATGGTATAAAAATATTTTTAACATGACACTGTACTGCTCATTTTGCTTTACTGCTCCATCATTGCTTTATTCCCTTGCACCAAATACTTTATTTGGGCTCCAGATATAAGCGTTTTTCCCACCATGTTCTAAAGAGAATGTAGTTCATTTTTTTTATGTTTCCATGCCTTTACAATTTATTTGCAAGTTGATTATATTACCTTGCTGACACCTCCCTGTGTAAAAAAGTTATTGTCAGATGGGAAGAGATCTCTAAATGCTGTGACAATGGTGACATTGATGGGACACAGACATCAGCTTTACCACCATTATAATCTTATCAGACAGGGAATACAGTGTATGCTTTTAATTTGAGTCCTGCAGTTTTTCAAGTTTGCTAGGGTTTTAAAATTTGATTTCTGTGTTCATATAAGCAGATAATCATCTATCCTTTAGCCTTCAACTATATCTTATTTGATTCTCCAAACATTAATACCTGCTGTTTTTCTTTTCTGCCAGAGAGACAAAGAGAGAAAGAATCAGTTTTATGCATTAACTGTATTTCTTTCTTTTGGAGAAATGTTTCCTCTTTGCTTTTATAAGTGAATGGAGAAAGTGTATTTAGTCTATTGCATTCATTAAGCCTTTCTTCAAAGACATAAAATAATGTGCAAACTCTATTATAAGATTGCAGGATTGGACAAAATAAGGTTTATAGAACCAGACATACTGTGCGAGACTCCATTGATAATCAGTAGCAAATAGCCAGGAATTTCTTTTGCTAGAGAAATTAAAGTAAATGGCCCAAGAATGTTAGATATTAGGAAAAAAAAGATGATTCAATTTGCAGCAGAACATCAATTATCTAGGCCTTTGTTCAGTAGACTTCAGATGCAATGAACAAATTTTTTTTCAGACCTCACTCCATATGATGAACAATGTCCATTGTTTCTGAAGTGGTCCAGACCATTGATGTAAACTGTTATTTACATAATTTTACATAATTTAGCAATGTAATTGACCTCTTTATGCAAATGAAATTGCATAAAACAATAATTATACATAATTACTCAAATGAGGAAATTGTTTCAAATTATGCAATTTCAAATTTAATGGACATTTGGATTTAATGGACCACTCCTTCCTTCAAATAGTCTGTTAACTCAAGGTTTTACTGCATTACTTTCTTTGGGTAGAAAATAGAAGTGCTACTTGGGGGAAGAAGTGGGAATGTTAGGATTCCTTTCCCCTCATTTTCAGCAGAAGCCTAGGATTTGCCCATCACACAGATTAGGAGAATCCAGCAAGATTTGGCAGGCCAGTTCATTGGAGGTGCACAGCACTCTCTCCGTATTAAGGTGCCATCCATAAGGACAACACAGTTACCAGAACTGAGGACTCTTGTTAGATTCCAAGCCAAAGTTATGTCCATTTAAAGTTTTCCATGCATTAAGTAAGGGTTGGAGTGTAGATGGAATGGACTGGCCCTGGAGACATCAAAGGGCAATGAGTTTACTCTTGGACTTTTTTCGAATGAAATGTTTCAGTGGTCCTGCAACTACCAGCTAGCCTTCTGGTTTTCTCCTGAATGTCAGGATAGGACAAAATCTGAAAGTTAAGGGTTCTTTAAACTGATGATATCTTTGTTTTAGTCTGGGTATTAGATTTGAGGCTAGTAGATTTAGATTGTCTAGACTGAATTCAGATGATGTACTGAATCCCTAGAATTTCTTATTACATCCTGCCACACTCAGGGACAAAATTAACTAAATTATAATTATGTAGTTGCAGCTAAAAGGGACTGGAGAAAAACAGCTGAAACAGGAAGCTATTATTTCTGCAGAGCATATGATTTTATTTTTAATTCCTGATGTGGACAAAATAAGCACATTTTGATTCTGTAGTTCAGTATTTCCTCCATTATCCGGTTCTCTAGCTTTGTGGATATTATTAATATAGATACAAAGAGGCAATATTCATTAGCTAAAAGTTGTTGGATTAGTACTGTACCATTCAGGATTAAAATTCAGCTTTAACAGCATCCCTAATTGATGGCAATCAAATAGTATTAGCTTGGATTCCAAACCAATAATCACAACTAAATAATGCAAAGTAATACAGGTAGTCCTCACTTAACAACCACAATAGGGATTGGAAAATTCATCATTAAGCAGGGTGGTCCTTAAGCAAAACATCATGTGACCACATCCAATTTTATATTTTTATGGTGGTCATTAAGCAAATCACATGGTCATTAAGTACATCATGCAGTTCCCCATTGATTTTGCTTGCTGGAAGCCAGCTGGGAAGGTTGCAAATGGTGATCATGTGACCCAGGGATGCTGCAGCCATCATAAGTGTGAGCTGGTTGCCAAGTGCCTAGATCATGAATATGTGACCACGGGGGCACTGTGACAGTCATAAGTGTGAGGACCGGTCATAAGTTACTTTTTTAGCACCATCGTAACTTCAAACAATCATTAAATGAATGGTTGTTAAGTGAGGTCTACCTATATTATATCGTAAAGGGGCTTAACATAAATTAGAGAGATTTAATATCAAATATTATAATATACCTCTATACATAAGAGGAGATCTGGACTTGCTCAGGCCAGACCTACTGAAATCAAAAGGACTTTATTTAAGTACCCTTGATTTCAATGAATTTATTCTAAGTGTGATTAACACTAAAGGAGGAGTCAGTGTGTTGCCGTTCTGTTGCAAAGGACAAGAAGATGCCCTGGGTAGAGCTCAGGTGGCTCATGGATGTGAGGATTACTCTATCATTATCAATAGAAAACTTTCAAATAATGAACAGGTTGCTCCCATTTCAAATTCTATTCATGCTCCCTGGGAAGGAAAGGCAAAGATAATCAGTGGGAGTCTGAGATGAGCTGTCAGTTATGACTTGAAAAAAGGGTTATCTATGAGCCTTTGGTGTATTAAATTAAGTACAGAGGAGCAGAGTATGCTCCATTTCCAGTCGCTCTCCTCTCAATAAATAATGAGTCTCTACAATAGCCTCAGATAAATCTTACTTCTAAAGTATTGGCAGAAGTTTCTGTACCAGGACTGTAGCCAAGGCTTCTCTTTTCTTAAGCTTCCTGAGTTCATGGTATACTTTGCAGGTTAAATCCTCCTTTCCCCAATGCTACTTTTCCTAACTGTGTCTACTAGGCATTTCTCATCTAACAGGACTATGCAAATCCTTAAAAAAAAGTTGTTTCAGACCATACAGGAGTACAGGAAAAGCATCTTTATTCAGACCATTAAAGTAGCTGTTCTTTTTTCCTGATTTGATGAGCTGCTTTGGATGCTGCTCCCAGCAGTCTCCATATGTGGATATGTGCTCCGACACTTTGCTTCACTGGAGCGGGGCAGAAGAGCCCTATTGCAGTGACTTTGCAGATCAAAGCCTTTCTCATTTTCTCCACTTACAACTTTCTTGCAGCAGTGTATCATCTTTCCTGCTGTTGTCTCCTTCTCCTTCTCCTTCTCCTTCTCCTTCTCCTTCTCCTTCTCCTTCTCCTTCTCCTTCTCCTTCTCCTTCTCCTTCTCCTTCTCCTTCTCCTTCTCCTTCTCCTTCTGGCATGTTTAAGCCCTCATTCTGCAGCTCTGAAATTTTTGAGCTTTCCACTTGACTATTGTTTTCCAGTTCCCTGGAGGACAGATTCCTCCACAAGACTATTCTCTCCCTTCTTTCCAAATGCATCCCTGAGTAATATCTCTCTGAGTAATTTTGAAGGAAATTAAGTCCAACAGTAGTCACCATGGGTTCTGAGTTATGCTATACATTTGTGCCTGGACAATTTGTCAAGGTCAAATACATGTCCTACATAAAAATGTCTCTTTCTCTCTCTGCTTCTGAATCCTCCAAGATTCCCAGCTGCCAATAGTAATATAATCGTACAGTATAAACCATCAGTAGCTTGAAAAGCAATATGGTATTCTACAGGGATATATGCTAAGATCAACTTAAGAACTGTAGAAAAATAGAAAAGCATGGTTAATGATCTAGTTGAATTCCATCTTTCTGCTTTTGCTCCCAAGCAGATCTTATCAGAACATTTTGCAGAAGATTAATGTAGAACTGCTTTTGTAATGCTTACCAATTGTTTTCCACCATCATGTCCCCTTTGTATCCCTCTAGATGCTCATTAATTCAATATGCTTGAATTATTATTTGCAAGATTTGTCACTGTTCTACCAACCCCAAGCAATATCTGGCTGTTAAACTGACTTCAGTGGAATTAGGATTGCTCCCTAAATGATTTAGCAATGCAAACAGGAAAGCACTATTAAAGTCAACTGAAATCTTTGAAAAGCAGAAATCTTTCTTTGGTCACATAAAATATGAACATGTCATAATCCCCTTCATGGATCACTGCCTTGTCGTGGCGAAGGGGCTTGCGTAACTCAGTGAAGCCATGAGCTATACCGTGTAGGGCCACCCAAGACAGACAGGTCATGACAGAGAGTTCTGACAAAATGTGGTCCACTGGAGAAGGAAATGGCAACCCACTCCAGTATCCTTGCCAAGAAAACCCCATGGACAATGTTAAAAGGCTAAAAGATATGACGCCGGAAGATGAGCCCCTCAGGTCGGAAGGTGTCCAATATGCTACTGGGGAAAAGCGGAGGGCAATTCCAAGTAGCTCCAGAAAGAGTGAAGCGGCTGGGCCAAAGCCGAAAGGACGTTCAGCTGTGGATGTATCTGGAAGCGAAAAGAAGGTCCGATGCTGTAAAGAACAATATTGTATAGGTACCTGGAATGTAAGATCTATGAACCAAAGCAAGCTGGATGTGGTCAAACATGAGATGACAAGATTGAACATCGACATCTTGGGAATCAGCAAACTGAAATGGACGGGAATGGGTGAATTTAATTCGGGTGACCATTATATCTACTACTGTGGGCAAGAAACCCTTAGAAGAAATGGAGTTGCACTCATAGTCAATAAGAGAGTGGGAAAGGCAGTAATGGGGTACAACCTCAAAAACGACAGAATGATCTCAGTGCGTATCCAAGGCAAACCATTCAATATCACAGTCATCCAAGTCTATGCCCCAACCACTGATGCTGAAGAAGCTGAAGTTGACCGCTTCTATGAAGACCTACAACACCTTCTAGAACTAGCACCAAAAAGATGTCCTTTTCATCATAGGGGATTGGAATGCTAAAGTAGGAAGTCAAGGAGTAATCGGAATAACAGGCAAGTTTGGCCTTGGAGTACAAAATGAAGCAGGGCAAAGGCTAATAGAGTTCTGTCAAGAGAACAAGCTAGTCATAGCAAACACTCTTTTCCAACAACACAAGAGACGACTCTACACATGGACATCACCAGATGCTCAATACCGAAACCAGACTGATTATATACTTTGCAGCCAAAGATGGAGAAGCTCTATACAGACAGCAAAAACAAGACCAGGAGCTGACTGTGGCTCAGATCATGAGCTTCTTACTGCAAAATTTAGGCTTAAATTGAAGAATGTAGGGAAAACCACTAGACCACTCAGGTATGACTTAGATCATATTCCTTGTGAGTACACAGTGAAGGTGATGAATAGACTTAGAGGATTAGATTTGGTAGACAGAGTGCCTGAAGAACTATGGACGGAGGTCCGTAACATTGTACAGGAGGCAGCAACTAAAACCATCCCAAAGAAAAAGAAATGCAAGAAAGCAAATGGCTATCTGATGAGGCTTTACAAATAGCTATGGAAAGAAGGAATGCGAAAAGCAAGGGTGAAAGGGAAAGATATAAGCAACTGAATGCAGATTTCCAGAGAATAGCAAGGAGAGATAAGAAGGCCTTCTTAAATGAACAATGCAAAGAAATCGGGGAAAACAATAGAATGGGGAAGACTAGAGATCTCTACAAGAAAATTGGAGATATGAAAGGAACGTTTAGTGCAAAGATGGGCATGATAAAGGACAAAAAAGGCAGGGACCTAACAGAAGCAGAAGAGATTAAGAAGAGGTGGCAAGAATACACAGAAGAACTATACAAGAAAGATCTTAATGTCCCTGATGTCCACGCTGGTGTGATCACTGACCTTGAACCAGACATCCTAGAGAGTGAAGTCAAGTGGGCCTTAGGAAGCATTGCTAACAACAAAGCTAGTGGAGATGACAGTATTCCAGCTGAGTTATTTAAAATACTAAAAGACGATGGTGTTAAAGTGCTGCACTCAATATGCCAGCAAGTTTGGAAAACGCAACAGTGGCCACAGGATTGGAAGAGGTCAGTTTATGTTCCAATTCCAAAGAAGGGCAATGCCAAAGAATGCTCAAACTATCGCACAATTGCACTCATTTCACATGCTAGCAAGGTTATGCTCAAAATCCTACAAGCTAGGCTTCAACAATACATGAACCGAGAACTACCGGATGTACAAGCTGGATTTCGAAGAGGCAGAGGAACTAGAGATCAAATCGCCAACATTCGCTGGATCATGGAGAAAGCACGAGAGTTCCAGAAAAACATCTACTTCTGCTTCATTGACTATGCAAAAGCCTTTGATTGTGTGGATCACAACAAACTGTGGCAAATTCTTAAAGAGATGGGAGTACCAGACCACCTTACCTGTCTCCTGAGAAATCTATATGCAGGCCAAGAAGCAACAGTTAGAACCGGTCATGGAACAACCGATTGGTTCAAAATAGGGAAAGGTGTACGACAAGGCTGTATACTGTCACCCTGCTTATTTAACCTATATGCAGAGTACATCATGAGAAATGCCAGGCTGGAAGAATCACAAGCCGGAATTAAGATTACAGGGAGAATCATCAACAACCTCAGATATGCAGACGATACCACCATAATGGCAGAAAGTGAAGAAGAACTAAAGAGCCTCTTGATGAGGGTGAAAGAGGAGAGTGCGAAAGGTGGCTTGAAACTCAACATTAAAAAAACTAAGATCATGGCATCTGGACCCATCAATTCCTAGCAAATAGAAGGAGTAGAAATGGAAGCAGTAACAGACTTCATTTATTTGGGCTCCAAGATCACCGCAGACGGAGACTGCAGCCATGAAATTAAAAGACGCTTGCTCCTTGGGAGGAAAGCTATGGCAAGCCTAGATAGCATATTAAAAAGCAGAGACGTCACCTTGCCGACAAAGATCCGCATAGTCAAAGCTATGGTTTTTCCAGTAGTAATGTATGGCTGTGAGAGCTGGACCATAAAGAAGGCTGAGCGCTGAAGAATTGATGCCTTTGAACTGTGGTGCTGGAGAAGACTCTTGAGAGTCCCCTGGACTGCTAGGAGGTCAAACCAGTCAATCTTAAAGGAAATCAACCCTGATTGCTCATTGGAAGGATCGATAATGAAGCTCAAGCTCAGATACTTTGGTCACCTAATGCGAAGAGAGATCTCTTTGGAGAAGACCCTGATGCTGGGAAAGATTGAAGGCAAAAGGAGAAGAGGACGGCAGAGGATGAGATGGTTAGATAGCATCACTGAAGCGATGAGCATGAAACTGAGCAAACTCAGGGAGGCAGTGAAGGACAGGAAGCCTGGCGCAATGTGATTCATGGGGTCACGAAGAGTCGGACATGACTTAATGACTAAACAACAACAATGTCATAATGTCATCTAACAACTAATTTACCTATGGGTCAAGTAAATTTCCAACCACTTATAAAGTACTATAGATAAAACATGTTTTAACAAGAATGAGTTAAATTTTGCAGTAAGTACCCTACTTCACAGAACTTCAACATGGGTCAAGAAAGGCATATCAAGTCAACAAATTCCAAGCAAGCAAAGTAAGTATTCCTGAGCAATATAAACATTATCTAGATGTAACTGCTTAAGCAACTAAAGATGCAGAAACAATCAAGTCTGTACTTCACAGTTCTGTACTTAAGCTATCAAGACAGCAAGACAATTGAAAGGCAGGGAATATTGATACGGAGGTGGATCAGTTCCAAAATAATTCAAAATGGAGAAGGACAGAGTAAGATTTGGTAGTGGTGAATTTAGGAGGTTAAAATAGTACATGAGAAAGGAAGTGACTTGGGTCTGAGTGCAAAAGAGATTATTCAGGCAGGAATAGGCCTTGCTCATTCTGTGCTTCAACTCTTAGTGTAGACAGTTAGACTTAACTTTGGATTGTTCTTTTCACATGTAGTTATTTACAGTACATCTTCACATTAAGGAACATTAAGGAATTTGACTAGATCTGTTACTGTTTTATTATATATGACCATCTCTCTCTCTCTCTCTCTCTCTCTCTCTCTCATCTAATTTGTATGCCACTAATTTCATTCTGAGTCATGGTGGTTTACAAAACTTTAAATCATCCATGATACAGTCAATAGTCTCAAACAATGAATTCTCCATGTTAAATATAAACATTAAAATGTCCCTGGTAAACATAACTGTAACAGAATAACAGATATTATAACACCCTATAATACGTACAGTATAGATTAATACCCTTAATAAAAAATCTTGTAACAATTACACAACAACTCACAGTCAACAAACAAGGATGTGACATTTAGTTACTGAAACTGCTTTTTGGGATGCCAACACAGTGGGGTTTAGTCTAACATTCAAAGGAAGGTTATTCCATAATGTTGGTGTTGCAACTGAAAAACATCATGTCCTGGCTTTAGCCTTCCTCTTATAGTATGAAAATGTGGGACTCTCAGGAGCTTCTCCCATGTATTTACTGGATCAGTTTTGGTTAGAGGAGGCAGTTTTGAGGACATCTTGAGGCCAAATGATATAGGGCTTCATACTTTAAATTGCACTCAGAAGCTTATCGGCAACCAGTGCAAGGACCTGAGCACTGGTACAACACACTTCTAGAGTTGAAATCTGCCAGCAACCAGGCCGCCATATTCTGTACCAATAGTAACTTCTGTTTGGTCTTCAGAGGCAGTCCCAACTACAGCGCAGTGCAATAGTCTATACGAATGGTGATGACAGTATGAGTTACTGTTGCAAGATCATCTCATTCCATATAAGGCTGCAACTCATGCACCACCTGAAGTGGGGTAAAGACTCTCTTGGCTGCAGCCTCCACCTGGTCATCCAGCAGCAGCTGTGAATCCAGGAAGGCCTGCAAGACATGAGCCTGCTTTCTCAAAAGCTGTGCTCCACATTTAAAAAAGATAACATGGAGCTGCCTGACAGCCTTGAGGTACAAATAGCAACTACATCTTGCCTGGTTTCAACTTTTTTAGAAAGAGAAAAAAGTCCAATATAGGTGCTATACAAGCCTTTTGCTTTGCCTTTGAGAATGAGTGGGTTCTGGATAAGCAAAGGGGCTACAGGTGCGTGAGCCTTAGCATTGGGAACCAATAGTTTAGCAGGGAAAGAGAGAAAAAGAAAAGAGGGACTGAGAAGTCAGCTGAACATAAAGACAGCAATAAATTGGTCTGGGGAGAGGAAGAAGCACTTGTATGCCTTTCCATCCCACAGTCCTGGTCCTCAAGGAGTGATGGTAGACAGAACCTCCAGAAGTTCATGGAAGGAGAAGATGAAATGTAAGGGGTCCCTATCAATAGCTGCTCGCCAGCGCTTTTTCATTGGATCAGGTCAGCATACTCCTTGGCTCTGTGAAGTCATGGTTCTGGAGTAGGGGCCATCGAGTGCATACTGATCTAGACCTAGTGATTAGGAAAATCTACCTGGATCTTCCAAGCTGTAAAACCTAGGGCCTAATCTAGCACCCAGGAAGGCAGTATGTTTCAAAGGAAACATACCACAGGGGCTAAATTCAGCTCCTGGAAGACCAAGCAGACTTTGGGGGACTGTAATTCTAATAGGTCCATTTTGTGGCTGGATTAAAGTCCAGTTTGTTCAGAAGATATGGCCCAGAAAGTTAAAGAGGTGCCTGGAATAAGCAAAGGTTTGCAGGGAAGGGGGAAACTTGGTGCTAGCTGCCTAGCTCTGCAATTTCTCCTTGAGTGATTTCAGTTAGAGATGGGTTTCAGTTTCAGATGGCATTTCTCTTCCTAGCTGGCAACATAATTAGGATTTTATATACTGCCTGCCCAATTCACAAATGCTTCCCAGTTTTGACTGTTTTTAAAATGTGTTGTCCCATTCCTTTTATTCCAATAGGCAGCACTGGCACGACCAAAGGTCACATCACATCTGCAAGTGGGTGAGTTAATAAGGAAAGGAGAATTCTTCATAAGTATTTCCCAGTAATAGCCCTGTGTCTTCTCTAATATCTGCTATGCTATGAAAACATTTTCCTCCTGTATAGGCCTATAATGGTACAATACCAGGATTTCAGGGGTGAGAATCTCTCAGGACAAGCTGAAGGGGAAAAGATTTCCGATCAAATTGGGGAGCTCATTACAAATGAATAACGTAAAAGGTAGTCCCAATTAGATGGTAGCACTTAGTTGATTTTGGTTTATGTTGAAAAGTTAGCAATATTACACCTGATTAGTACTCGGATGGGAGACCAGCACAAGATCCTAGGACAGTAGGCTAGACTGAGATGTTAAAAAGCAGACACCTGACAGAAGGCAATAGGCAAATCATTTCCATGCTGTTACCAAGAAAACTCAGAGAGCCAGTTTGGTGTAGTAGTGAAGGCATCAGCTAGAAACCAGGAGACCGTGACTTCTAGTCCTGCCTTAGGCACAAAGCCAGCTGAGTGACCTTGGGCCAGTCACTGTCTCTCAGCCCTAGGAAGGAAGCAATGGCAAACCGCTTCTGAAATCTTGCCAAGAAAACCGCAGAGACTAGTCCAGGCAGTTGCTAGGAGTCAACACTGACCTGAAGGCACCAAAATAATAACCAAGAAAAATACCAGCATTAAGCTCAACTTAAAGAAGACCTTATATATTTGCCATGAACAGTGATTTATATTAAGACATGGAGAGGACTAGAAAATCATTTGAAAGACTGGTTTAAGAAAGAATAACTAAAGATGATCTGAGAATTGCACAAGGTTGAACTCATCTACCTAATGGCATTTTTTGAAAGCAGGGGAAGTTTTGGTAAGATTTATAAGTTACACTAACACATGAAACATTATATATAAGTTATATGAACACATGGAAACAGGGGAAACTAGCTAATATTTAGCCAGAATAATTCATCCATTAGGTTAGTACAATGTCCCCTTGCCTGAAAGCTGAAGAACAAAGTCTTTCACAAACTGCTTGGACTGACCTCAGAATGGTCATAGTATCCCTAATCTCTCCTCTCTCTGCAAATGATTTTTTAAAATAATTATCTGTTACAGTCATAAGGGAATTATTTTGAAACACATTTAGCAAGATAGGTGTCACCAGCAGTTGGTTTTAGAAATGTGCTATGTAGCTTAAATCATGTAAAATGCTTTCATCATTCCCCATTCTTCCTAACTTAATGTATTGTGATTAGTGTTATAATCACGGATATTGTATTATTTCAGAACTCTTGAGAACGAATGTTTAAAAGACTAGTTTTTCATTTTGCTTTTTGTTTGCAAACACATTCATGAAGCTTTTAATTTCCATGAACATTCATCCCTGTTCATCTAATGCTGGTTGGCATGCCTTTGAGTGAAATTATATTAGCAATAAGCTGTTAACCTACAATTACTTCAAATTCTATTATGAAACATTTGATGCATGTTATATAGAGCTTTCTCCAGGTTTTGCATCTGGAGCAGGTATTGACTGAGATGTTCTAGAAACAAGTGAACTTTTTTTTTTAACTTTTTCAAACCTGAAAAACTTTTAAATTTCTTTTCACAGACACTTGTGTAACATTCTAATATGAAATGGACCCTAAGGCTCAGCATCTCCTTAGCTTATTATCAAATGTTAAAGTTAAAAAGAAATGTGAATTGTAGATTAGAACAATTCTTTACAATGGTAAAAATTAGAATTGTGATATAGCCCAATTGCAAACTGGGATTTTTCAGACTGAAAGATTTGTCCAGGTTTATAGACTGATTCCTCCACCCCCTTTTCTTGGACTAGTACTATTTCAGAGGTCAAAATGCAATTAAAAATTAACAGTTATAAGCTTAAAATCATTGTTCTCTCAATATTTACCATCCACTTCAGTCAAGTGTGGTGGAAAAATTATTCAGTTTGGGTAAGGGAAAAGGTGAGGAACAGACATCACCCTTGAAACTGTCTTTGGGAAGAGAGAGAAGATGAGACTGGTTTCTTTCAAGCATATCAGCATTCCACAATGGGACTTCAGAATTAAAACATGCCACAGCTATGCCATATTGCTAGCAAGCAACCATGAGGGCCAGGGCCAGGCTACCAAAGTCTGGCAGAGCCTTGACAATGAGCCAAGCTAAAAAGGAAATGGGCCAGCCAGTCAATTAAAACTGTTCCTGCATTGCAAGCAATTTGAAATGAGTCAGTGTGACTTTAAAACAGCAGCAACCACAGTCAGTGAAGACACTGGAACCTTAAGAGAGAAGCCTCTCATGAGTCCATTGCCTTCATGCTCTCACAGCAGTTCACCTCTAGGTAAGTGAAATATGGCTGGCACAAGATTCTTTTAATTGGCAGGCAAGCAAAGCCAGTGGGCAGTGAAGAAAAAAAAAATAAGGAAAGGTGGCAGAACTATCTTGATGGGCAGCATGATGGATAGTGAGGAGGAGAGGATGTGAGGTGAGGCAATAGAAGGAGTTTCAACAAATGGATTTGTGAGTAGTGAAGAGCAAGAGGGCAGGAGAAGGCTTTGCTCAATGTGGCATGGATGGGTGAGAGAAATAAAATCATCAACCAGGCTTCTGGGTGTCATCTTGCTTGCGGAGTCCTCAGATTTAATGACACCACTAACTGGTAATTCTGGAAGTTGTATCCGATATAGATGGAAGGGTAACACTGGGGAAAGCTGGATCTGTTAAGTGCTAGAAGAGGAGTAACTAGAACAGCATTGGCACTTAAGCCATGTTAGAGCATCTTTCCAAAAGTAATTCATCTAGAAAAGTTCACCTTAATTTCTGTATTTGTAGAGAAAATTAGAAAACTGACTTTGTTCATTAACATTTCAAATCTCATTTAAATGTAAATTGTAATATCCTGTTTTTGTGCAAGAGTGGGTAGTTAGTGTCATTCTGAGTAATACATAATTTGTTCCTCATTAGCTCTAAGAATAGATAAAGATGGAGATGGAGATAATGGATGTGGTTAAAAGTGGTTACATTGTCTAGATGAAGGATTCAAACATGGATTTTATCCCTTCAGATAGTACTTTTGAAAAATTCCTACCAATTTATATTTCACATTTGTTATTAATTGATCCTCCTTGTGTTACTTATAATAGCAACATGTGAGCAGAAAAAATGTTTTTCCTCATTGATTCATAAGGAATTGGGTGTGCTTCATTTTATTTTCACTCTGATTAAACACATCCATAATCCACAACAGCGATTCAACTGCAGTTTGAAAAATTGGAGTCTTTAACAAGAATTGACTGACCTCATAGCATAAAGAAAAAAGGTAAAAATCAGTCTCTGTTCTGCATAGGACACTGAAACCATTTTAAAGACTTCTTTGATCCTTACGTAAAAGTAATCAGATAGGAATTTCTTAGTACTTTAACAAGAAAACCTAATAACCAGTGATAAAAAAGTAATGTTATCTTTCTCTTCTATCTCGAGAATCCTGCAGGGCATTCTCATATCATAGGATTTCATGCAGTATTCAGAGGTTGTATGGGTAACACAACCATTCATCACTAACGTGCGGTAGAGGAAGATCTGAAGCAGAGAGAATGCTGTAGATCAGTAGGTTTTGAATGCAAGAATTCCGAATCATGCAGGGAACCCATGGATTGTAGAGCAGACTCCCTACTTCACATCCATCTCCTTAATAAAGAAGAAACTCCAGTGTAGGTAGGGGCCAGAGAATGGCTCTGCTTTTTTCCTTATGCCTTTATAATTCATTGGGAAGAAAACTGCTTGAGAAAAGAGCTTCTCACTTGCTACCTTTTCTCTCTCCCACACAGACTACATAAATAAATATTATATAAATATTGATTCTGTTAAATAAAAACAAACTGTCACAAACTAAAAAATACAGAATCCGCAATTAAAAATGTCCAGGATTACTTTTCCTCCCCACATTCCGTATTCAATAACTATCCAAAAGAAGCATTTTGTGTGTGTTTAAGGTGGATAATATTTGCTCAGATGAATCTGATTCCTAGGTTCATAGCAACCTGCTGTGATGTACTGTACTTGCTGAGAACTTTGAAGATAAAAATCACTTACTGGCACCTTGACTTGGATGTGAATCCCTTGCACATTCCCCCCACAGATATAGACATTTATAATTCCACTTGTTGTAGGCTACAGTTATAAAGAAGGGCAGCTATTTACTTTCCTGAACCCTGCCCATCATGCCTAGCTAAAGTGAATGAATGTGAGCTGGAAGTAGAATGGGAATTTGGTGGTTGATTCTAGCTGTAGTGAATGCACTGTTGGGAGATGGGATAGAGTTGCATTTGTGTGGCCCCACATGGAAACAGACCAATACCCTGCTCTGAACTCATAAATATTGCACAATTATCAAATATTTTGCTGCCTATATTCTCTTACGAGGGGAAAAAAAACCTTGAGAGAATAATAGTAGTCCAGCTTCCAGCACATTCATAAAGATACTTATTGTCTAGATTCATTTCACTCTGAGTTCATATCTGACTTCAGGACCAAAGCAGCTTTAGTTGTTTCATGGATAACCTCTATCAGGTAACTTTCTTATTCTTGCTCAAACTCTTACAATGTCTTACTGCATCACCTCTGTAAATGAGTATTCCACTCATACCTACAGGGCTTGATTACAATGGGAAGCACTGAGTAATAGGGACTATCTTTTTAACTGGCAATAGTACGGGAGAATCACAATGCACTATAGATACAGTATAATAAGTCATTAGAATTAGTGATCAGGACTTTCGTTCTCTATTTGGGAATTGACCAGGTGTTCAAATCTGTATGGGGCAGCACTCTCCCTAAAGGAACAAGGGACTCCTCTGGACTTATCTCTGCCAAATAGCATCAGTGGCCCAGAGTGGATTTGGATTTGGATGGGGGTGCCTAGCCAACATCTACTCTGTCTCATCTTCATGGCCATTCCTTTCTACTTACAAAGGAAGCACCATAACAGAGAGGTGAGGAAATATAAATGTGACGAATACATAAATAAACCATAAAACCAGAGTCAGTAACAGGATGGTCCAAGAGGTCCAATTCTTCACATTTAAAGCTTTGGTACAGAAAAATCCAGAAGGCAATCTAAGGTCACAGGAGTCAGGTTGAAGCACACAAAGGCTTCAGCCTCTATAAATGGTTACAAACAGTTTAGCACTTAGTGGACAGTTGTTGGCAACCCTGAAAAACAAGCAGTCTCAGGCTTAGCTATTATATCTCATCTGAGTCCCGATGTTGCTAATTGCTTAAGACTGTTGCACTGCTTCTTTTACAATGATGTCCAAAGAAGACTCATCTTCCCTCTCTTGCTACATGCACCTAATTATTCTGAGGAATTTTGTGTCAATTTCCTCTTATCGGACAAGGAAGGTGTTATTACCCATAATGTGGCAAAGTTTGGTATACCTACTGTGAATATGCACAGACAAGTGACTGTCACACATGATTGACACCCACATACCTGATTCATTTGTCTTCTGTTATGTAGAAGTGAAACACTCCATTACTCTAATACCTTATTTAACAATTACTTCAGTGCTTTGAACTATTTGAATTCAGGGTATATTCATACGAACATTCACCTTTTCAATTTCTGATGGTTATGTAGATGTTTTCTTTTTCTTTTGTGATATTTAGCTTATATATGTTCTGTGCGATCTGTTCACTGACCAAAATAAGTATTATCTATCTATCTGTCTGTGTCTGTCTGTCTTGCAGTATCTCTTTCACATGCCTGAATTCAGGTGTTGCTAACTGCTTAAGGCCTTTGTCTAGGTGTTACATTATGCTTAGTGTCCTGATTCTGAACCAGGACCTGGGGGAGAAAGACCAGCATCTGGCAGGTCTTTCTGATAAACCCCCTCATCTTCAAGAGTGTTGCTTGGCCCAATCTCAGCTTGTTCTGAGACCTGCCCCTTGGCTGGTTCCTCTGAGCTTTCCTGAAGCTTCTTTTCCCCCATCCAAGGATGAATTAATGATAGGCATAACACTGGCTGCAATCCTTCCTGAACAGTGAGGCTCTGCTCATGTTTGACCAACTTTGGCACCCTAGGCAAAGTCATATTTGACTCATCTTCCAATTTTCTCATGTTCAGGAAGACTCCCTCCTGTTTATTTCTTTGAGTTTCTGAGTTTTTCACTTATGATTTTCAGCCCCAGACATTTTTTTTTCGGAGACATTTTTACTCCATTTATACTGCAAAATTATATTTAACCCCCAAGTGGGTGTTCTGGCTCACAAAGTGCAATGTTACTACTTACCACCTTTTTATTGTGTTTTTCTGAAGTCTTTCCAATGTTGGCGCCTCCTAAAATGTGGTGCTCCTAGGCCCATGCCAACTCAGCCTTAGCCTAGAGCCAGCCCTGCTCCTATGTCCCACCCGCCTTTATTATTTTATTAAGTAGAAAAACAGAAGAAGAAGAAGAAGAAGAAGAAGAAGAAGAAGAAGAAGAAGAAGAAGAAGAAGAAGAAGAAGAAGAAGAAGAAGAAGAAGAAGAAGGGAGAAAGGAATACATACACATACTTAAAGATGCATACATATTTTGATCCCTAACTCATCTGTGTTATTCTTTATCTTTTTTGTTAATATTATTATTACTGTTGCACAAACTTTGCGCTAAGGTGAAAACTGAAATAAAAATTCAAAGGATGAGATTTGATATAGTGATTAAAATAAAAGAAACATGAAAAACATGAAAAGGAAAAAAAAGACATTCATGTAGCCCCCCTCTCTTTTATTTTTTCTCTTTTTTCCCCTTCTCTTCTTCTTTTGTATTTTCGCTACTTAAATATGTTTATACTGTGCTTTAAACACCTATGATTATTGCTCATTTCCACTTAAGTCATTTCAGCTATTTTTAAAACAGTTTTTTTTTTTTTTTTCCAAAGACCACATCCAAGGCCTTAGTTTGCCTTGCTGAGTACCACGTTGTCTATAAGGGATCCATTCCTTTGGATTACTGTGATGTACTGTAAGGGGGCTTCCCTTTAGGAATTATTTGGTGAAAGGTCTGAAATGAAACCAAAGTAATCTACAACTGGATCAGTGCTATCAAAGGAGTAGGATTTCCCAAAGATGTGCGCAAATATAAAACAGTAATATGCAGCCTGTAACCGATCATACCGTCATAAATAATGCACTAAAAATATGGGATAAATACAGAATAAGGATAAGTCTAGACTTGTTGCCAGTTAAGAAACAATGTGTTCCTTTTTTGTTTTGGTCTGAAAATAGCAGTGTTTCTTTTTAATAGGAGACTGCACTTTGGAGTTTTTACTCACTCCCTGCTGCATGTAATGCTTTGGCATCTGTTAGAAAATTGATACAATACTCCAAATATACTGAGGTACATTTTTAGAAACAGATTTTATACAAGCTGGAATGGCTAAAGGACAGAAATATAGCAACATCTGATAGGTTTCTGAATGTTTCATTTTAGGAAATGAAAGTCTGTGTAGGGCAGGAGATTGGAAAACACGTGATGTTTCCCCAAGTCATCACAAAAGTTGTTGCTCAAGAAATCTTACCTACTGGGGTGTCTGCAGGGAGAGGTCAAAAAAGTCAGGATGATGGCAGCTATATGATTGAAACCCCACCTCCTTTTTTACATAGGTCAATTTTTTTGACCCCAATCCCCACAGATACCCTGTTAGTTACAGCACTTAATGATACTATTAATGGACTATACTTCCTATGCAAAGGATAGCTTATATCTTGAATACAATAGTAGCCAATAACTTATACTTCGAATGTAATGGTAGTTAATATTGTGTTGAGCCATCATCTACTCAAATGAAATTAAAACTGCAATTTTCCATAGATTTGTTTCTGAAGCCACCTAGCCATTATCTCTCATTTTTTAAATTGGATTTTATTACCTAGCATTTTTCTAATTTGATTTCTATTCTTAAATGAAATGCAGTTTGTTTGTTACTTTCCTATGAGAGCTGCTGATTCTATTATAAAATGCTACTAATACTTTCAGTTTATTAACACGAATTGTGGGTTCTGCTGATATGTGTGTATAATCATACTTTCTGGTCATGGACCGTAATAAGCTCTCTGATCTTACTGAAGCATAAGGGTTCCAGTGTCACCACAGTAGAGATGATGAGGAGACACAGTAGTGTACTATTTCTTTCTTTGCACATATAAGATAGATTCCCCATTTATCTTGGAAAGGGTTACTTAGCAAGTTTTTCAGATTGCAGTTTATTATTGTATAATCACTTCCCTTTTTGAGCCTCCTATCTGTATTATAACTTTTAACAAAAAGAGAAAGAGAACAGCATGTACTCCCTAAACTGACACTTGCAGAGGGTAGGATGATAGCAGCATGCTAAAAACAATGTCTATTTAGGATATTTTTGCCAGATAGTCAACTGAGTTGTGACCAAGTTATTAATAAAATGTGTCATTGGGCCATCTCCAAGTCTTGTGCTGTCTAAAACCCCATCATGTGAAAAAGTATCAAGAGACCCCAGACATTTTGAATCTTGGTGTATACTTGAAGACCTGGGAAGGTACTACATATCAGCCAGCAGGCTCTAGGGGTTAGCCTGATATCTATCTATACCTTCCTTCCTTCCTTCCTTCCTTCCTTCCTTCCTTCCTTCCTTCCTTCCTTCCTTCCTTCCTTCCTTCCTTCCTTCCCTATAACTCTTTGGGATTCGTTTGTGATTCTATTGTCTGAATCCCAGAATCTAGTGCCAACACACAATGGTTCCTCACGTTTTTCACTTGAAAATTGCTGGGGATTTTGACAGATCAGTTAAAATCCTTGTTTGAGTATTTGAGCATAGACTAATGCTGACTAATAACATGCATGCATACAACTTAATCACATTCAAAGAAAACAGTTGTGTTTTAATCAAAAAAAGGAAAGACTTTTTATATATTTATATATACATACATTTTTATAATGTATATATTTTTATATTTTATATATTTGTATAGTTTATATACTTTATATATTAAATAGTGGCCTATTTAAAAAATACCAATCCCTATTTTTAGTTCCTTCCCTCTCCCCCTCTATTTCCTGCATGCTATCTTTATATATTAGTTGTATACCTATAAAATACAGAGCACACGACTGCATCTATCCAAGGCTGGATCAGTGGTTACATGTTTGCAGAGCTTACCTAAGAGCTAGATGGACTTACAGCAGCATCATATTCCTTGTATTCAGAAAGATTCTATGATTTGCTCTCAATAGAAGCTTCCTGTCACTCAGTCTTTGTTTTAATCTTTCTCATTCTTGAGAGGCTAAACTTTTCCTCTGGTTGTCATTCATACGTTTCAAGATTCTTTCAGTCTCAGATTCTAGGCTTGATTTGGAAGCCTGTGTCACTCTCCAACTTTTCTGTTATTGAAGATGAGTTTATTTTCTGGACCACTTGCTAGTGAACAGGTAGAAAATACTTGCCCTTCAGGGCTAAAATAAGTCGCTAACCAACACCACAATGACTGCTATTGCAAATAGCAACCCTCCATTTCCTCTTTGACACTCTACTTCACTAGCTATTGCTGGTTGCACAGGAGTGGTAACTCAAATTATAATGGAAATAATGTAAGTTTAGCTGGGTAGAATCTGGTGTCCTTATAAGTATGTTAAAGTTCATTTACCATACTGTACTTCCCATATGTTTCTGGTATTCTGTAATTTGGGTTTGAATATCACTTGGGAATGGAACTGACATTTGCCAGACTGTCTCTTGCTGAGATGATTTAAAAGAGCCAGACTGGGTTGATTTTAGCTTAGAACTGTTTCATATATCTACTGTGCGAGGCCTTTCTCTAAGTACTGTATTGTGACATAGGATTGGAACTAATCAAACAAACTAGAATATTAACCATGCTTTGGACACTTTTAGCTAGCCCAGATTTTTAGGATTAAGTATAGCTTTCTTCAGTCTGGTGTCTTCTTGGTTGTTGAACTGGCTATGCTGGGAATTGGAAATCTAGATCTGTGTTTCTCCAACTTGGCAACTTTAAGATGTGTGGACCAACTCCCAGAATTCCCCAGCCAGCCATGCTGGCTGGGGAATTCTGGGACTTGAAGTCCACACATCTTAAAGTTGCCAAGTTGGAGAAACAATGATCTAGAAGGCCCCAGGTTGGAGATGGGTCAGGGTTGAACCATGGCCAAAGAGTACTTCAGACTGCAATGGTCCCTGATTTGATTCAAAAATTCAAAAATTCAAAAGAGGAAAAGGATGAGATTTATTAGCAAATAGCAAATCGTGACCTACATATAGCACTTGGTCTTCATATCATCTCACTGTAAGGTGAGGGAGTCATTAGGAAGAGTCTTTAGTACTTTTAATTTCTGATCAGCAGCAGAAGTGTAACACATTTTCTCCACATTTGGCAATACCACACAGATAATTTGTTTAATCACCTGGTAACCTGCTTATCATGTTAGGTTATCAATTTAGGGTAGTCAGCCTTTTGCTACTTTTTAAGCTACTTTGAACAACACATGTAAAACATTTTAACTAGGAAGTAAATGCTGTAGAAGCATATTTATTTTAGGGCACATTCCTCTTTCATTCCATGGGAGGGATTTTCTATTGTTGCTAGCAATTTACTTACTGACCGCTGTGTCCTAGATGTTATGTCTGTCACATTTCTGTTTTCTACATGATCAGGGAATGCTAAGGGAGAGATATAAGGATATTATATGGAAAGGTAAAGGAGGTGGTGTGTTAGCAGGAATATTAGGTGATTAATCCCTTCTGGTAATTAAGATCTCTGCCTTGTGTAAAATATTCCTTAAACAAATAGTGAATTACATCAACAGACAGTTTAGAGCATAAAAGGAACCATATGCCAATGCCTCAGTGAGCAGTCTTTGATTAACATTTATTTTCATTTATTTATTTATTTTTATTTTATTTATTTCTTAAATTTCTCCCCCGCCCATCTGCCCCCAACGGGGGACTCTGGGCAGCTCACAAAAAACATTAAAACCATAAATATATATAAAATACATAATACATCTAAAATTTAAAAATTTACACATGTGCAATACAAGCAAACTCATGGTGACTCCTGATTGTGTAAACTGTTCACATTATATGGAATGCAGGCATTTAAAAAGTGACAAATGAAAAGTTACAGACCACTGATTTAGTGTATCTCTCCTTTGTTCTTTGTTTTGTACATAACCCAGTCCTTTGTCCTTTGTGTCTATGTGACTGATTCACTTAATTATAATGGTGCTAGGCCTCTTTTGTAATAGTGCTGACTTTTATTTTTCTACAACAAATGGATGCTTCCATACAGCCACTGGCCTCAGACTTCCTATCGTCTGCAGCATTTTCATGTGGTCACACAAGTATCTTTACAGTTGCTCTCTGCAGCTGGAAAGGATGAGAAAAGGGTTAGGATAGAACAACCATTTGGGTGACTGACTGATGCTTCAGCACATATTGCACTGTTCTACTGTTTTCCCGACACACACACACCATTGTTTTCTTTTCGCACTTGGTTTTGCAGGAGGTGTGCAGGGGTAGTAGCAAAGCTGTCTCTCCAACCAAACCAGAAGTATCCTTTTTTTTTTTTTTTTTTGAATGTGCCTTCGAGTCAGTGTTGGTTCCTTGTGACTGCCTGAACTGCCTGTTTTCTTGGCAAGATTTCAAAAGTGGTTTGCCCTTGCCTGCTTCCTTGGGATGAGAGAGAGAGCGAGCAACTGGCCCAAGGCCACCCAGCTGCCTTTGTGTCTAATGTGGGACTAGAACTCACAGTCTCCTGGTTTCTAGCCTGGTGCCCCAGCCACTGAACCAAACTGGCTCTCTAATGCCCCTTTACTTCAGTAGAAAGTGGGAGAAATTTGAGAAGCACAAAACAGGACAAAGCAGGAGGGCCTGGAAATTGAAAAACATTCTCCCATCCTCTGTTGGTTTCATCTGGGTTTCATCTGTCTTCGCCACATTTTCTCTGAAGCAGCACCTGAGCTGAAAGTTGACTAGCTCAGCTTCCACAGAACTCTGAATCCCCAACAGCATCATGAAACCCAGAGGAACAACATGATTTCAGAACAAAGGCCTTTGAGTTTAGAAACTTTTATCTATATATGTGCTTTCAGCTTTTGAGAGATTTGAAATCTCCAAGCAATTGCTTGGAGATACAATGTCAAAGAAAGAAATACAAATGTGACACTTTCAACTTTTAACTTGACCCAGTTTAAAACAAAGCTCAGATATAGATGTCTTGGGCAATTTCCATATTAACAATTAATACTCAGATGAGAAAAGCAGAAGATACCTGCTTTGGAGGCAAAAGGCCTTGGATTAATCTCTGACATCTTGAGGTAGGGCTGGGACGCTCAAGAAATTCCTGCTATTCAGAGCCGACAAGATTGAACTGGATGAGATAATATTTCTCCGTTGTTCCTAAATCCTCTTGACTGCAAGGGCTGAGAATCAATCTTTCTTCTTGCAATGTACAAATGCAGCCAGCAGTCTCAGAGGCTGCTGTCTTAAAAGGGCAGCATGTCAACATGTCAAAATGTAGAAGTTGTGAGCAACGTTATTGGCTGGTGTTTGCAAGGAGCCTCTGTTTTCATCAGGCGTGTTATTCTGCGGCACTCCAAGTGGTTTTGAAATAAGTGACAAGCATTCCGTAGAGTTCAAACAAGCTTGGAATCATGTTAAGAATCTGAATTAAAAGTCTGATTTAAAAGAAGATGAAGAAGAGCAAAATAGTGATTTAGGGTTAGCTCTTCTGGGTGACACCTAGTGGCTGACCTATGGTACTGTATCTGAATCCAAATAAAAATTGCCCTGTTATTGTTGGTTGGTTGACATGTTAAAAGTATACTCTAAATATCTCTTTTTAGGCTACATAAACTACTGCTACTAAAGAGTAAATAAGTGTTAGGAAAGCTGATGGCCCAAACAGCAGTCCTTTTTTTCTTTTTCTTCCCTTTTTCTTTTTTTTTACTAGCCAAGTAATTACGAATTAACAATGTGTTGTCATTGCTGCTGATTTCTCCAAAATGGCAGCCAATATAATGGCACTTGCAATTCAAATGTTGGCCTGCATTTTCTGATACCAACTTTTATCGATAAGGTCAAGCCTCTCATTAGGCAGAGCAAGGCACCTGTCAAAGGAGAGAGATGCTTGAGCCGAACAGCAATAGCAAGTGGTAGTAGGACAGAGAGGCTCAGAAGTCCATTCCTGCGCCCTCTATATCTCTACTTCTTTAAATCTCTGCTGGTCCTCAAGGATGGGGGTTGACATGACCTCATTGCTTGTATGAAAGTAAGACTTTAACTCTCAGCCTGGTTGCCATCTCTTTATAAAACGGGGCAATTTCATCTCCCCAAAAAATATTTTGGGCCACCTCTGGATGCACAAAGAAGAGGTGGAGGAGGATTTCTTCAGCAGCAGATGTTAAAATGTTTGCACTGCTGTTTATTTCAATTTTCCAAATATAGAGCAGGTCTGTGCATGGCTATCAGAAGCAGGTTTCATTTAACACTGTATAAGTTGCCTCCTAATTGGAGCATGTTCATCTTCTGAAGAAGTGCATACATTTGTGCCTATGCATCATTGCTGTCTAAAGCTAGGCAGGGAGTTCTGTTTTTCAAACTTTGGGCAGGAATTATTGACTTCTTTTTGCTTTTCTCTGCTTTTCTCTTTCACCTGTGACAGCAGCAGCAGCTGCTGGTTCCCCCCCCCCCCCCCGAAGCTTGACTGAATAGAGTGGAGGGACATGATTAAGAAAAACAATCAACCCGACACATTCAATGCTATTTTTACCTTTGCCCCTGAATTTGCCTTCCTGCCTAAGAATAGACAACCTGACCCTGTCACCATTTACTTCCGGAGAGTAGCTTTAAACTGATTGCCTCCAGTCTTATGACAAGGATGGAACTTGTGCATCTCCCTGAGAGGAGGTCTAAGTACTTTTGCTGCATTAGCAATAGGCTTGCAGCTCTCACACAAAACCCGGAATATGTACACGGGCACATTTTCTGTAACACACACTTTCAAGCTCCAGCTACTTGAACTGGCTTGCAAAAAAAAAAAAACAGATACAAACACATGCTAATTGTTGGTTACCACCCAATGGTTCTTCAGATATTTGTAGCCCAATAGTCTGGTAGACTGAGCTTATTTCAACAACCTGCAAGGATGGGTTCCTTTCAATGAGCTCACCAACTTTATCCCATCTATGGCCTTGTTTCGCTCAACCTGTAATCCAGCTGGGGTCAGAAAAAGATAGAGGCACTGACGCTTTTTGTCTTTACATTATCCGGCTATATATGTTCCTGCTTGGTGGTTTTCTTTCAAAGCACTTTTCAGTTGCATATTGTTAAGGGAGAAGTGTCTGATTTTCCTTTATAACAAATAAAATATAAACATGAATAAAAATAGGTGCATCCTTTTCACTATCCTCTGAAAGGTGGGTCTTTAATAGTAATGCCAGAAGGAGGAGGAAGAGGAGGAGGACTGAGAAGTGTTTGTTTTATTTCATATAATTAATTTTATCAATAACAAAGTTTGTACCATTTAGCACACAGGAGCTTTGGCTCTTTAATGCAATGGTCTGTTTTTTCTCATAAACTACTGCCTTCTCTTTTTCAGACAAAACAAACTTAATTTATCTTTGCCAGTTAACCTTTGTGCCCTGTAAATGGAGATCTATCCAGGTAACAAGAGCATCTGAGCTACCAAGCAAATGGCAGGCTTCTGAGATGAATAGGTCACACTTTTGAAGAGAAAATCTTTTCTCAAAAATGCTACCACTGACAGAATACTCATTAAGGTTATAACTACCCTCTTAGCCAATGAGTTTTATATGACATTTTGTGTGTTTCATCTCTTAAGAATAAGTCCTAAAGTGAAAACATTCCTGAGAAGATAATTGCCTAATGTTCATAGTCATTGCTCTTATAAATTGTGTTTTAATCTTACCACTCAGCTACAGAATACCTGCTTTGCATGTAGAAGATACAGGTTCTGCCTGCAGCATCTCCAGGAGGCACTGGTAAGACCCCTCCCTGAATCCCATTTATTACCAAAAATATGCTGGTACACGGTCTAAATATATTCATTTTTTATAGAATTTTCATTCTAGTAGTGTTCACAACAGCTGTTTCCCTTCAGAGTGTTCTAGGCAGATGTGCAGGCTGCACTTTACCATGCAAAATAGAGGGCTAGCCTAGCTTTTGGTTCCATATTTAACTTTCATTGTAGAAATGTTAGCACCTCATTATATAAGCACTATTAACTTCATGTATGCATTAAGTTTGCCATTCAGCTGAAACAGCAGGCATGGCTCACTGGAATGAAAATTTTAACACGGATGTCCCATACTGTTTTTTCAGTCAATACATTCATGTAAAGCACACAGCTGTCCAGCTATAGATCTATTAGTAACTGGCTGAGGTACTAACATGCAGATAGCCCCTGGCCTATTTCATCTGCGATTGCATAGGCTAATATCAGGTAGTTTCACACTTCTAAGATATGAAAGGACTGAGGCAAAGGTTGCATGATGATTATGTGCAGTTGGAACCTTAGGTCTTAATATTATCAGTGCAATCCTGTAATTGTCAACCTAGAAATAAATTCCACAGGATTAAGATTCCATAGTGTTAAGGAATGCCTACTCTCAGGGCAGTTAAATACTCAGTGTGCTGCTGGCCTACCGTGGTTCCTTTGCTTTAATGCAACTTACAAGATTTCCAGTAGATGGATCAAGTTCAGCAGCAGATATCCAAACATGATTAAAAATTTCCCACCTACATTTAGCGGAAGCTAAGGGAATGAGTGAGCTAAACTTCCAATAAGCTTAGTATACTTATAAAATGGGCAGAAATTCCTACAGCAGACCCTTCTGATGATATTGTATCATTAACATGCCTATGGTGGCTGGGGGTTTTTTCCCCTCTCCTTGGGGACTCTCTTTAATTGCCAAAATGCACTGGAAAAAAATCCTTCTCTCTTTAGTATGGCAAAACCCACAACCACTACTCACAAGCATATCTTCTTTAAACTTCATTGGTGCTGCTGTTTTGTTTTGTGTTGTTTTTTTGTAAAAGAAATCCAGTAATTTTCTTACATGCACATAGATTGCATTGGTTGAAATAAGGGAGGAATATACTGTATACCTGCCATGCACCCATGTATGATCTCAGTCAAGGTCAGGCTTACCAGTAAAGAAGCAATGTTAAGTCAGC
Source organism: Python bivittatus (assembly GCF_059951505.1). NCBI lineage: Eukaryota > Metazoa > Chordata > Lepidosauria > Squamata > Pythonidae > Python > Python bivittatus. The sequence continues at coordinate 7,020,407 of NW_028277113.1, forward strand.
TACACACTATGTATTTGTTTAGCCTTCATATAAATAGGATTGCATCTTAAGCCTGCTGTCCTAAAACAGTTTATTAAGCTGCAAATTCCATTGAACACATTTCCCTTTACTGGCATACATCTCACCGAGCACACTGGGACTGACCCCCTGATTAATGTAGCTAAAGAAAGGATGCCTGTTAGCAAATGTATGTGATGATAGAATGAGGACTTGAGAGGGAAGACCGTGTTTTTCTAATCTGTGGTGAAGGCTGGTGAAAAAGTGCTGCATATCCAGTCTCTCTGAGTTCACCTTTCTACCCCAACATCCTCCTTCCCTTTCTGTAATGTAGCTTCTTAGCTTATTGGAGTGGGGTGGGAGACAGCATGTTCATTTATTTTGGCTCATATCCATTTTGGCAAGCAGGGAAATGAAACCAGTGACAAGCAGCTACTTCTGCTTGATTTTATTTTGTGATCAGGTTGAGTTGTCTAGAAGGAAGAAAGGGAAGAAGACATTCCATTTCTAGTCATTTTCCCTTGAACTACTTGAACCTTCCTGAGAGAGAGCAGCATTTTCCTTTGGAGAGGTGAGCTTCTTAGATCGAAAAACAAAATGTTGCTTTGGGGTGTCATAATTTTCTAGTAGAGTACTCATCTGAGGGATAAATAAGCCTAAATGTCTTTCAGAAATTTTCTACTAATGTAAAGCCATGGAGATGTCTCATGCTGCTCAGGGAAGTGACTCCATTCTGATAGATTGTTCTTCTGAAGAACCAGGGGTACTTAGGAAGAAAATCAAGTGGAAAACTTGCTGTGAGGAACACTCATGTATAAGGGTAAATCAAACATCAGTCTGCTCTCTGGTAGAATCAGAACACCAAAGAGAGAAACAAATTTGAGGTTAGATGCTAACAATTTCATCTCCATGTCTATTTGGATAGCTTTTTTACAAGACCTAATAACATTAGCTGTACCATCAGAGGTTTACTCACTCACAGTCCTGCACCTCTTCCGGTGTGATGTATCACCTGCCAGCAGTGTCCTTCTGTTTAAATAGAATTGACAGGTCAAGTCTTGATTCAAAGGATTACATCTGATATTCTCCCTAGTGGGAAAATGTTTCAGTCTCCTAAAATATGTTGGTTACTGAACTCAAAGGCCACCAAACTCTAATAAAAATATATGAGGCAAGATTCTCACTCATTACTCAGCTAGAATTGATCAGCAAATTTGATTCTATTCAACTGGTTTTAGTTGAGTCTCTAATTTTATCTTCCTTAAATTAGCACAGTAAGTAAAATATTATCATTATTAGAGTTCTTTTTGTTATTAAAACAGTCTGCTGTAACTTCACATGTGTTTTTGCACTGCATAGAAATGAGAAAGTTCTACTGCTAATTTTTCCATGTCATTGATTTTGATCCTCAGTGGTTTTCTCCTCCAAGTAAATATGATACATGCATAGATAATTTGACAATCCCATGATTCTGCAGAGAAAAATCACTAGCTAATGAATACTGTACTTATCTCACAGTACAATATGTTTTATATCCAAACATTGCAAGGGATATCTGGATTTGCACATGTTAAGCTACGTCCCTGATCCAGTAAACAAGTTTTCCACAACTGTCCAGATGTGTTGGGATGGCTTCAGTAATCCCTAGATGAAATGGCCTCATGCTATGTATCAGTTTCCGTGCACAAATAGACTAGAATTTCCAGAATCAGAAGCAAATGAAAGGCTGCAGATTCACAAGATGAGCCCAACAAAAGGAAGGAAACCTTTCTATGTGACAGTTTTTGTAAGTAGCAAAATGCCTGTGCGACCTCACAATGAAAACTCTGCCCCCTCTGCAACTCACAATACAAGTATGAAAGGGCAATGCTTGTGGGGTGATTTCACAGCACACGTTACACCATTTTGGTATCTTTCTGGTTAGGTATTTCATATTGCCTGAATATCTTATTGCCGTGTGTGTGAGAAGGCAGAGGATGTACAGGATGGGACCAGCAGGTGCAATTATTTCTGTCGCTGGAGGTAAGTAATTGAATCAATGATAACTTTGTACGTTGAGTGCCATCCTACTATCTTTGAGTGCAATTTGGGCCACAGACTGGCATGGTGGTGCTGTTCATTGTGTGAGCTTTGAACTCTAAATAATTCATGTTTACCAAAGAGAATTTCTATGAGAGTACAAGTTTTTGACATGTCACGCTATTTTTGTTAAGTTAGGCCTGCACGCCGTTTGGTACAATGCATACTGCTAGGGCATACTTAGAATGTTTCCAGGAAATTGAGATATACTTTACTTTGTAAAGGTTAGTACCAAGGTTACTACTCTGTGTGGTCATCTGTGATGCTTCTAAATCAGTAACTAAGACATCTTGAAATAAATGTGTTTTTTTTATTCTGAACTGTACTACAGCCAAAGTACTTGTGAACATTTGTGATGTATTTGTGAATAATACATCACAACATTTCTGATGTATTGTTAAGTTCATTTCTGGATCTCAAATGGAAATTCTGCAAATCACATGATGAGTCTTGGCAGTGACTACAGTGCTGACATTTACAAAAATGGCTTCCCGAGCTAAAATTTTCTTCACAAATCTTTTCATAAGAAGTTATAAAAGAGGGGTGAGAAGAGAAATGAATTGTATACAACCCTAAAGATTTCTGAAGCTGATGTTGAAAATATTGAAGCAGAAAAAAACAACAGAACTATTTTCATTCCTATTTCTTTGGAACATTCTCTTTTCTTTGAGAATCTACTCTATATTTTATATGTAATTCATGTGTAGATTGTATTGATTTCATTGGAATACAATTATATTAATAGCCATTCTCAGCTCTCATTGTTTCTTAATAGAACTATTGTGCTGATAAGCAACTTCCTTCATGTATAATGCTGTAACTTTAAATGAGGAACCTTTCTGAATGCAAATTTCTCAATTTTGTTTGTTCATTAAGTAACTATCTCTAGTGCAGGCTTTTAAAACATAATTTATTTTTTTTCCACCTTTGTATTTAACAAAAGCTCTGTAACTTAAGCAGAATTGCAAACAAGAAGATGCAGATTTTCAAATGGATCTATAGCAAAATCCTCTGTAAAGTGAGCAGAATATAGTCCCATTAATGTGAACAGTATAATGGGTCAGATTTATACTGATGCACATATCCATGCTTTCATGAGGTACGTTTCTGAATGTTTCCATAAAGAAAATGTTACATAAGGGTTTAGATCAGGGTTGTTTGTGTGTGAGTGATGTTTTATATGGGAGGGAGGGAGGGAGGGAGGGAGGGAGGGAGGGAGGGAGGGAGGAAGGAAGGAAGGAAGGATATACACAGTAGTGTGAAACTGGTATGCTATGAGACAATTGTGAATCTTCAACATATTCCAGCTATGATGACTTGCAATTCTCATATTTCCCACCCAGTGCAAGCAAAGAGTAAGATCTGTAAGAGTTTCAGTCTAAGACATCTGGAATATATCAGGTTAAAAGATGCTTCAAGTGGCTGTAGCCATTCAGCAAGGCTTTAATTTTGCAGCCTTGCCTTCTCTGCAGATTCTATTCAGCAGGGCTACGCAGAGTTTTAAGAGCATAGTTTGTTTCAATGGGTTTTTTTATATGCACTACTCCAAAGTTCCTTTTCAAGGCACGGTGGCTCCTTTTTTCTAAATGAAGCTACTGTGTTGCATTGTGTCACTTCTTGGCACCTCTGGCATTTCTAATAGCTGGAAGTTAACCTTAAAGCATCATAAAACAACTTGAAATGGTAAATCTTGGCAAGGCACAGAACAAGCACCTCCTCTAAAAAGTACTACCTTGTACCATTGCCTTCTACTCAAGATTGATTGACTGACTGATTGACTTTAAAGTCAGAGTTGACTTTATTGACCAGATAGATAAATTTTCTTCAGGAGTATCTGTCCCCCACCTGGTCCTTTAGTCATCCAATGGTGTACCCATGGAGGAGGAGGAGGAGGAGGAGGAGGAGGAGGAGGAGGAGGAGGAGAAGAAGAAGAAGAAGAAGAAGAAGAAGAAGAAGAAGAAGAAGAAGAAGAAGAAGAAGAAGAAGAAGAAGAAGAAGAAGAAGAAGAAGAAGAAGAAGAAGAAGAAGACGACTTCATTAAATTTACAATACAATAACTTTATTGTGGACATCAACCAGCATAAGATAATTGGCAATTATCCAAAATATCCAAAAATAAAGTGACAGCATCAGGATAATTAGGAAAATTACATACAGACAAAGAATTTTGGCTAAAAGACAATATTAAATCAAAATATACTAAAGGACTTACTCAGGCTACACATATGCAATAAGAAAAAAAGTGATTAAAATTAGCAATCCAGGGAATACACATGCATATTTGTGAATAAAACAATACAATTATCCAAAAGGGATATAAGAATTGTAACCTTCTCTTACAAATCCCTATCAAACCTGAGAAGAATATAGTGTAACAGCTGACATGGCATGTATTACACCAAAGCATAAAAGAAGAAATTAAAAAGTAGCCAATGGTTAATGCTGACCCTGAGCTATTTCTGGCTATCCATCCCCAGGCAGGTTCAGTTGATCGTAATTATTCTTTGCCTAATTTTGCATGCCGCCACACAAAACCTGGCAACCTTGTGTGTTATTTCAGGGTTGGTGTTAGAAAATAGAAATTGTTGATTGTTGTATCCTGTTTTGCTGGCCAGGAGTGGGGTAATTAGGGCGTTTCTAGGTTCTGTGTAAAACTGGTAATACAGAAGAATATGTTGGAGAGTGTCTACCTGTCCTGAGTCACAGGGACATACTTGTAATGAATATGGTGTCTTTTTGTATCTTCCAGCCAGAAGTGCTGAAGGGAGAGCATTATATCGGGCTAAGGTGAAGGCCCTTTTCTGTTTTAGGATGTTAAGCTGTGTGAAACACATAGCTGGTGCCAGAGTGTATCTCCGGCTGTCTGCCATGGGAAGCTGAGTGGTATTACCAGCATCTGTTTGATGGTCTATACCAAACTAATGTTGTTTAAGTGTGGCCCTTGCTTGCTCCTAGCCCAAAGATAGTAAGTAAGTGGGGGAAAGTCCTAGAAGACAGAGCTTGTTGTAAACTGCTTGTTTCCACCCACTTTGAAATCTGTCTTCTAATATCAGTGGAGCTAAGCCTATAGGGAAAATGTCAGCTTCAGCCAGGAGTGTAGCACAGCCACAGACCATTTTCTAGTCTCCACTTTCACCATTCCAGCCTCCATATGTAGTGAAGCATTGGAGACACAGTAAGGAACTTGGAAAATTGCTCTTAAAAATTTAGATTGAACAAGTCCCAGTGTTGCCAAGTTGGGGGGTGGTCCAAGTTGTGCACTGTATAATAATTGAGCTACTTGGCCTCCAAGAGCTTAGTGGCTGCAGGTATATATTAACCTCCTCTGGAATGATAAAATCTTAAAATAGCTGCTGCTTATGTGCATTTTGTGAAGCATAGTTAGCATGGGCCCTTTTATTTCCTTAGCCTGGAAGATTACCCCCAGGTATCAAAAACATCGCACTTGTTCAACAGCATGGTTGTTAATAGTCCAGGAGTGCTTTTTGGGCTGATTTGCAAATGCCATTATTTTGGTTTTAGAATAGTTGATTTCCAGCTGGTTCTCTTTACAATAATGTGCAAAGGTGTTCAAAGCTCTCTTGAGTCCAATGGGTGTCCTCAAGAGGATGATTGCATCATCCACATGAAACAGTATAGTAACATGTCTCTCTGCTACTTTGGGTGGATGGAAGTTAGGATTCTTCAGCCAACCTACCACATCATTTATATAAAAATTAAATAAAAGAGGTGCCAGTATGCAGTCTTGTTTTATGTCCTTGGTAGTTGGAAAGCTGTCAGGTGTCCTTGAGAGGTGCATCTTACTCTAAGTGCTATTTCTTCATGTAATGCACAAATAAGAAACAACCGTTGGCATGATATTATACAGCTTGTTCCATAGCTTAATCCAAGATAGAGTCAAACGCTGCCTTAAGATCAACAGAGGTTGCATAAATTGAAGCCATATTCCGAGAGATATATTTCTCAATAAAGTGTTGAAGTAGAAGACATTGGTCAATTGTTGAACGACCTTTATTAAATTTATATGCCACTTGATTCTCAGTGACTCTGGGTGGTTTACAGTTGTTAAAACATTTAAAAACAAAGAACAATACAAAAAACACAAAAACAGCACAAGACAAAAGAATGGCAATGGCTACACACACACACAGACATGCATGCATGCATGCATATACACAAACAAACAAACCCAGAAGGGAACAGAAAGGAAGACAAGGGCATCATTCATCCTCTCCAAACTCCAAATCCTTGATGCTGGTTGTCCTCTTCTCTTTCCTTCCATTATAAACTTCTCCAGAGAGCACTAATGGAATCACATACCTTATTGTCCAGATTGAACACTTTCAAAGTACTCATTTGGACAAATAAAGACATATTTATTCCTGAGATATGTTTTGAGTCTCTGTGTATTTTAAGTGGGTTAAATGCTTTTGTAAATCATTAATGTGTTGATAATCGATAACAAAAGACCTCCCACATGGGTATGGCTTTTTGGCATGCAACTTTTTTGAGAGTGTGATTCAACTATACCAAGAAAAAAAAAAAACCTTTTGACAAACAGTGGAGCACATGCTTTGCTTACCTGCCAGCAGCTTTGTTGAGACTGCAAAGCAGCCGTTGGTGAGGCTGAACAGCAGGTGCAAATGCACACACGCTGAATCCGCATATAAGCCCAGCAGGTCTGAACTGTAGGAGTCTATTTCAACTGCCCTGAGAATATAGGCAACACTAGTTCTGCACGTCTTAGCAACACAATGAGAAGTAAATGCACGTGCCAATGAATTCAGCTTATTATTAGCTTCTGATGGACCTGAAGCAGTGGTCTTGCTCGTTGTGATCCATGGGGTGGAGTAACAGTACTTGTATCTGCTGCGTACTATATTCCATAAAGAAGTATGGATGAAGCTTCTTTAGGTACTAGAAGACCACAGTAGCAAAACAGAAAGGTTCTGTAGAATAAAAAGCTTGAAAATATTCTGACATTACAGTAAGGGAGCTGTCTTTGACACTTCAGCCTTAGAGGGGGCCGAATCTTTTGATAGATTCCACCATACGCCATGTCCCAGCTCTTAAAAAATATAATTAGCACTAGGATGCACGAATCATTCTATATATGGTTCATATTAGTGTTCACATATATTTGAAATTTATTCCCCAATAAAATATTTATTTAATCATACCTTTTTGAACATATGTTTCTTTAAGATACATATTTTGCAGATATTTGAAAATAGATAAAATATATTATAACATTTAGAGGAGCATGAAATCTGAAGTATACCTGAATCTTAGGTGTGGGAAGTCACAAACAGGATCCATTTATGTAAAAATGTGGGTCAATTGAATAGTTATTTTAAAATGGTGTGGTAGAGATTTCTGATCAGGGAAACATTGGTTAGAATTTTGAGGCAGGGTGAAAGAATGGCTTTCATGTTTGCCAACAAATTGCCCCACAATAAGGTTCACTGTAGAAATGCTGAGAGATTATTTTAAAAAACCAAACCAAACCCTGATGAATGCAGGGCCTAAGATGCTACATACTTCATCTCCTGATTGTTTAGTTATTCTGCATTGTTACAATTATGGTATAATCCTACTTTTCTTTTTTTATCTGTAGTAAGGTTATTGAGACATACGTTTTCTTTATCCAGTCTATAATTGGTGATGTCAAATAATAATAAAAAAAGGTATTTCCCAAGTTAGAGTTGTGTAGCTATGTAGTTTTTTCTTCCTTGCCTATATCAATATTTTTCAGATGTTGTAATGTCAAGTGTTATTTAGAGACTCTGAAACTTTAAATACTTGAAGGGTTTGTGAGTGCTTTTAAACATTTCATTCATGTCTCTTTTCCTTATTTCTTTCCTGTGAAAACTCTGAAATCATGTTTCATAGGATGTGGTGCTGGCTACAGCTTGGCTGACTTCAAAAAAGGGTTGAACGAATTCATGGAAGTCCTGGGGATCAACGGCTATGAGCATTGATGGCAGTGTGACTTCCTCTGAAGGCTATCTGCTGGGGGACTCTCTTGTGCAGTTAGTAGGCCACTGTGAGAATGGCCAGGGTTCTGATCCAGCAGGACACCACTCATATTGTTACCTTATGTTAGTCCATGTTAATAGGGAATAACTAAATCCTATTGTTACATAGCTTTAGTTATATTTGACTTTAGTTCACCTGAACTTGTGATGTTGCCCTTGTATTAGCCTTAACTTTCAAATAGCATGTTTCAAGTAAACAAATGCATGTGACAAAAATTGCCCTGATTTACATAGATTCAGTATGCAACCTAAGGATTACTGCAACCAGAGTTTTAGGAATAATTAATAGAGCTAAAAGTTGTTAGAAGGTTATGATAGAGTTAATTCTGGTTGGAAAGGTCTGGGTCTGTAAATAGAAGGTAACTGTTGTTATGGGAATTAAGAGGAATAGTTTTCTAAAGAGGTACAATTTAGAGGCAAAGATCAGAAAAAGAGATAAACTTCCCCAATATGGAATCAGTGAGAAGAATAGAGTTGGGAATCTCAGAATGGGAGGGGGATCTCACCCAAGGGGTAAAGATGTAAAAGTTAGGTATAAAGAAACTAACATTTAGGCACTGGAAGAGCTTAAAAGGAGTGGGCAATTTTGTTGTTGTATTCTATCACTGCAAGAAACGTGCCCTAAATCTTAATGCCAATTTTGTTGGAACTTTCATGCAGTTTAATACTATTCAGGAAATTGACCACTCCTTCTTTCAGTTGCCTGAAATTCAGAGCATCTTGACTTATATTGCATCATTTGCCATCTGAAGAAATTGAAAAGTACTGTGATTCAGCCATTAAGATTGTGATCCATTAATATCTACTCTAAGTATAGCCCTTTGATTTTAGGTATTTGTATTCCAGGTAAACTTGTAGCCTTTGAATTGAACCTAGAGAATACCCATGTTTCCATCCCTTGTTGTTATTCTTACCTGCCTGTTCTGATTACTCCTGTTTTCTGCCACCAGAAATCTGCTGTGCCCCAAGGAACATGCCCTGACTGGCTTTCAACCACCTTGCTGATGACAACATGATGCAACTAAATTCCTTGTCAATGCCCTTTTCAGCATAGAGGTTATTGTCACTACAAGTCTCTGCTGTATTTTGTTCATCTTTTGTGCAAGAGGGATAAGAGTCTGTGCTGACATTGTGATTTGGCACCCTGGCTTACAAAACTAAAAAGCTTCCTAGTCTGTGGTTGTTGTTTTTTAGATTAGCACAGAAAAAGAATGGACTCTCCTGTTAAAGAAACAAACTTTCCCAATGCTGAATTCTGTTGTGGTTGTGAATAGAATCAGTGGCTTCCTCCTGCAATAATCTAGAACTCGATCATGTTCAAAATAGTCATATGAGCTTGGAGATTTAGATGAGCATCCTGTTTTCTGTCACCTGTACCTTCAGCTTTCCCTTTCTTCACCAGCGCACATCTTTAATAGCACTGAGATAGATATGGCAAGTTGTACCTACAGACATCATCTGCTGTAACGTTTATCTGATCTAGGTAAATGTTATCTTTATTCAGAAGAATGATACTTTTAATCAAGTTCTGGTTGTATCCTCTAGGGTGAATCAGTAGCACCCTCCTATATTTGTTTGATTTAGCTGAAACCTTCTCTAATGGAAGAGGTGGGAAAGGGATTTCTGTTTGTTGACTTTTCCTTTTCTCTTAAAAACAAAACAAACAAAAAAAACACCCTGTTGCAGAGGGTTGAAGCTTTGTGAAAGATGGCACAAGGGTTTACAGAGGATACAAGAAAGAGGTAAAAAGCATTTTCCTCTTTTCTATTAAAAGAATGCTTCTATTAGATTGACTGCTGTTCTGAACTGAAGACTTTCCATTCACAGAAGAGGTTTATTAGACGCAAAACTATGTATACAGTTTGACTTCAAGGACAATAATCTATACAATAACCTATGTACTGTTGTTTATTTTATTGCTGTTTAATTATTACCTTGTACTGCACTGCTTTGCATTGTATCATGTTGCTATTACAAAGGCATTCTGGAAAAACAAAAATCCACTGCCAATTTGTGTCTCAGGAAGTTAAAGGAAATATGTTTATATATCACTTCTTTCAGCTGATGAACTTAGGCTAACCATACTAACCATGGATATATACCTTATGAATTCATACTGCTAGTGAGAATCTGGGTTCTACAAATCAATCAATATCCAGCCCATTTTAGTTTGTGTGCACTTGTCCAAAATCTCCTCCACCCGATACTGTGTCTGTATGATTCTTCTACCTTTTTAAAGAAAATTTACTTTTATTTATATATATATATAACTTCAACACACACTGCTGTACCCACATTTTGAGTACAGAATTATATTACAAAATCCAAATATTTGGAGAATCCAAAGAATTTTGAAATACTAGTAATTTAGGATATACAGAATTAGGTACTTTGTCTTAAAACTGAACCAAGATCTCCAGCAGCTCTAGTGAAGGCAATTTTACTATAGAACCTTACTCTCCTTATAGTTGTTAGACTGTTCTGCATCCTGATCAACAATCTTGAGACCATCATGATGGAGATGGAGCTTAACCATTAAAATAGAAGATGTCATTAAATTTCTCATCAAATTTACAATTTCCTTAGCAAATACCATTTCAATAGCTTTGACATTATTGTTCACTCTGCAAACTAATGGAGATTCATTATATTTTTATAACATCAACTACTGTCTCAGAAAAGTCATGTGAAATCCTCCTAAATAGTGATCCATGATAATCTACCATATAGAAAGTTCATTGAATTTCCACCTTCAGAAAAGTGAATGGAAGTGGCACCAAACACTGAGCAGCTATAATGGTAAGTGGGAATAACCTTGAGAGACAAGAAGATTCTCTACCTCTCTTTGGAAGACAGTAAGAGACTTGCAAGATTAAGACTACTAGCAAGGTAGTCCAGACAGAAAGCACGACCAAATGGATTACTTCTACTTTATTGTGAGTTACATTAACAGAATCTTACAAGCCTGAAAGTGCATTTCTCCCCTTCAGCTTTACAGTCCAAGATACTATGGAGGGTCCCTTATGAAATGTATGCCATGTCCACATTCCTTTTGTGGGCTAAGCTACCTCTTATCTGACCATTCCCCTGGCTGCAGCTCTTATCCCTGTCTCCCAAGGTCATTTCTCATACTATTACAGCAGCTAATTTTTAACTAAGAAAGTTATTATAAAGAAAGCGGTCCAATCCTACAAGGCCAAAGAAAGTTGTAGAAACGGCCTTATGTCTGGATAGCTGCAACATCCCTGTCTCTATATGGAATATTTATGCAGCCTCTGCATCTTGATGGAATTTTGATACAAATGTAGCTGTGAATCTTTTTGACAATCATTAGGTATGCTTATGACTTATAACCACAGCTGGAACTAGATAAATGTCAGTTTCAACCATGGGGTTGGAAGTGTAATTAACCGCTGAACAACAGATTGTAGGGGCCTTGAATTGTTCAGTTAAAATAAAAAAGGGACTAAGTTTGAACATCTGCCCATTTTTGACAGTTTCAGAGCATAGCTGACCCATGCCTAAGGATAGCATTTGGGGTCATTTCATTAAATCTCCAATTAAAACCCTCCCCTCGTATGCTGAACTAGCTTCATCACTGTGCACTTTAATAAGTCAGCCTCATTATTTCTTCTAGCTTCTTTCATACGATGCCATCGTGTAGCATTAATCATACAGTAGAATGCTCGGTTATTGGAATTTTGCTTCTAATCAAGGGCATAGAAAAAAAAATAGCTGAAATATTAACAAATGCAAGCTGAAAAGATGAAAACAAATTTCCTTGCATAAAATCTGCTGCCTATTTAATGTGAAATCATTAACAGCAAAAGAAAAAGAAAAAGAAAAAAGAAACAGCAGAATTCAGGTTTGTAGGAGTTTAAAGGAAAAATTGCAAAAATTAATGGTTTTTATTACACTATGAGAAAAAGAAATACGGATTATTGCATATTTCATATTTGTTTTACCAGGTGTTTGTTTTCATGTTGAATTTTAGTTATGAATTGTTCATGCAGTCTTTAATTTGTAACACTTTGAAAAAAGTGAAACACCTACTTTTTACTTCAGCTGTATTCCTTCCGTTTTATTTCATTCTGATTAATGGCAGTGCTTAAGCTGGCACAGCTATGTTCTTCCCCATGTTGCTGATTCCTAACTCTCACTTTCCTACACTGTTGACCATGCTGGGAATTGTAGTTCAGCAATACCTGTAAGACCACAGGTTCCTCATTCCTGACCAAAACCATTAGATAATAATGTCAAAGATTACAGCTCCAGTATTATTTGCCTCCATAGATTTTCTAAACATTTAGAGCAAGAATGGGCAATTTGCAACCTGTTGTCTGCAGGAAATCCCAGCTCTTGTTTTGTAGCCCAAGGAACTTCCCCTACAAAATTGTGTGTCAAAATTCAGTGCCTAAATGAAACCATATGTCACTAAAAGTACATGTTATTCTATAGCTGTATCAGTTGTATTTGTTCTGTATTACTTTACAGCAGTGTTTCCCAACCTTGGCAACTTTAAGCTGGCTGGGGAATTCTGGGAGTTGAAGTCCACATGTCTTAAGTTGCCAAGGTTGAGAAACAATGGTTTACAGTGTGATATAGGCTTAAGGTATTAGATTAGGACTGGAGATCTAGGTTCATGTCTACCCATTAGGTTTCCTGCAGGTCATGACACTGTCAAAATGACAACATGTACATTGCATCATAATGTAAATGATGTGAATTACATATTCCACAAGTACAGATATTGTGACATTTGTACCACAATAGGAGTGGGGAAGACGAATCATCACAACACATGTCATGATTTGTCTCCCCCACTCCCCACCACCCCCAAATGTAATTGCTGATAAGTATGCCTTCAATCATGAAAAATTCACTGGGTGACTTTGAGCCAATCACTCTTTCTCAGTGCAAAAGTCCTCAAAGGCAGCTCTTGTGCTGATGAAATGAAGAGAGATTTCCTCATAGGCTACCTTGAACTCCTAAAGGCAAGGCAAGATATACATCTAAGAAATCATAATCATCCCTAACTGAAATTCATAGCATTTGTTATAACTCAGATAGTCCTACCTTTGCATGATTAGGATAATTTAGATATGTTGTTAGTACCTGACCATCCGACCTGATGATTTTAGACTTCATGTTGAGTATTCTCACAAAGGAAGATCTTCCATGTCTAACATGAAATAGACTTCATAACTGTCATGGCCTACATCAGTGTCCATGCAGTGAGAATGGGACCAGAGGGCTCAAGGGATAAAATGTGTCTTGATGTCATGACACCAACCTTGGAACTTACATGCTTGCATCTGAGGTAAGGAGACAAGTATGCAAGGGCAGAGTTTGTGTTAAGATGTTACATCATTAATTTTTTTCATTACTGTAGTTAATAGCAGATGCTTAAGATGGCTGTCGTTATCATTTAGCAGGATACATTCTTAGTTTTATTTCCTTTAGCATGAGGGTGAAGATTTGAAATTAGATTTAACATAATGCTGACTCCAGGTTCAAAAATCTGTCAAATACATACTTGGAGATATGAGTCTCCAAATGCATACACTAGGAGACATGTATAACTCCATGTAATGTTTAATCTGAAGTTTTAAGTAAATTATAAATGGATGCAAATTTGGGTTAGGGTTAGGGCTTAGGAAGAAATTTTAGAAATAATCTCTACCATCCCCATGCTTTTTTATACTATCCTTTGTGTCTTTTATTCTTTTCTTTTTCTTTTTAATTGGAATTTTGCTGGTTTTGTTGCTTGCTTTCATTGTATTAATGTTGATTTGTTGTCTTCTGCCCAAGCCCATTAGCCTAGAAATACCATAAATAAATAACATCCATGAGAGGAAGAACAGAAGGACAGAGTTTGTGTCGTGACTTCACCAAGTATGTTATTGGGGAATCAAAATTATGTCAGTTTGGGTGATTTCCAGTTGCTGTGGATACTTATGTGCACAAATATTTCCATGAGGTTTAGCCACCACTGGCCTGTTATAGGAGTATTAGGAAAGTTAAGGGGGAAAATTCTCCTTGGCTCTTCTAGGAAGGTGCTGTCCTGCCCCCACCATACCTAAACTAGGACGCAGAAATGTCTTAACATGGTCTCCTCCATTCCTTTATCTTGCATGGACCTTAACACTTAAAGGGGAAATAATATTGTTCAACCTATATTTTACCCACTGCGGAAAACTCTTAATTGTATTTGTTTTGTATGAAAAAAGGAATGGGGAGAACCCACCAGACATCTGATAACATTTATATTAATGGCAAAATGTGTTGCAAGTTGTTCGCTCATTTCAATCATGCAGTGCTTCATCCAGGAAATGAAAAACTTGCTTGTCAGAAACTCAGGAGGGAGACTTGCTTTCTTCCAAGGAAATATATGTTTCTTGACAGCCTCATTCTTGTTGTACTTGCAGAGGTTTCTACTGTATTTAAGTTGAAGAAGGGAGAGGAGGCAAAGCACAGAATATTCTTCCATCTTGATTCTTAACAGAGTCAAAAGAATACTTTCTTTCTTCAAGTTTTTATCCTCATTATGGAATGCCTTCTGGCATTGCTGCAGGGCACTTGGGCCTGCAAACCATCCCTTCTAAGCTAAGAGGACCCCCTCAGGCCAAAGTGATTTGAGTGGGTGAGACAGATAGACAGAGACAGAGACATATTGTTGATTAGTACCAGGGTATTACAAGTGAACATGACATGCGTGTCTCTGTGTGTGTGCGTACATGAAATAAGTCATCTACGCGAGTAAGTCTACCCCATTTGTATTCTGTCCTTTTTCCAAAGAACTTGTATCGTAAATGAGTTTTTGCTAAGGCTGCAAGAACTTGATTAAATCAGTGCAACTTGATTAATCAGATGAGGTTAGGCTTATTAAGTCATTAATCTGTCAATTACATTTCCATATATTTGCATATAGGTAAAACAATACTGAAACAAAAAAAGACTGTTTTTAAATGTGTTGTAACAGGCATGAACATGAACACAGTATTCCAGCTGCTGAAGTGAATGAGGGAATTAATCTTTGAAGGAATACTTACCATCTGCAAGTATTATAAGTGTTTATATTAAAGACATTTTTTTTCCAGCCTGATTTTTTGGGTACTAATTGGGTACAACCAATTAGGCATCATGGGTTTGATTTGTTTTGGGGGCATTGCATTTAAAGTGAATCAATTAATTAATTGGACATTTCAGCTCTAGTTTTTGTTCAGAATGATAAAAACTGTCCATTGCTAGAAATATAAGCAATGGCTCATCTGTAAACCTAGACTGTAGGATGAATTGGAATGAAGATCTCCTGGGTTCAAAGGCAGTGCTCCCGCTGCTTACATATCACCTCCTCTGACTTCTTGATTTGCTCTTTTGAAATGTCAACACCTTCAGGACTTTTCTTACCCAATGTTTTCAGGGCATTTTTAAAAACACATCTGTCAGACAACTGCAATCCCTCATTGGGGAAAAAATCACACTTGATGGGTATTGGCATCATTATAATCCAAGGCAATTATACAAGAAGAAGGGTAAAGAGAAGAAGCAAAGAATTCCGGAAGGCACTTTAGAATAAAAAAAGGAATGTGTTTTTTGCTAGGGAGAGCTAGAGATTTCCATTAACATCTTCCTTCCTTCCTTCCTTCCTTCCTTCCTTCCTTCCTTCCTTCCTTCCTTCCTTCCTTCCTTCCTTCCTTCCTTCCTTCCTTCCTTCCTTCTCCCCCCCTCTTTCTTTCTTTCTTTCTTTCTTTCTTTCTTTCTTTCTTTCTTTCTTTCTTTCTTTCTTTCTTTCTTTCTCATTACTTTACCTTTCATTCCCTTTTCTATTTTCCTCTCCTTCTAAGAATAGAACTTTCTCACACAGAGACACAAACACACACAGAAACACATACTTTTCTCATTATTACCTTATCTTCTAGCTTTCTTATGCCAGACAGAAGGCAAGAATCAACCACCAGCCGCTATTAGGATTATTATTCTAATTTATTAGGTCTTCTCTGGTTCTTCTAGAGGGTTTAGCAACTTAGTTATGAGACACAGAATTTATTTATTTATTTATCAAATTTATATGGCTGCCCATCTCATGAAAAAGTGATTCTGGGTGGTGTACAATAAAACTATGAAACAGTTATCATACAAAAAACAATTATTATTTTAAAAAAAACAACCTATCAAAGACTGCTCATAGGAAATTTGAATTTATTTTAGCATAACCAGAATCATGATCTAATGGAATAGGTGAAATTTGTGAAAACATCATTCTGAAAGAAAAACAATATTGTGTTTTCACAGCTTTGTCAGTCAGAAGAACAACGCTTTCTAGGTCATTGTTTTGTTCATTCCTGTATTTCTTATTTAAGATAAGTAAGCTAACACTGAAAAATACTAATGCTGATAGCCTGGGTTGTTTGATTCTAGGTTCATTAAATTACACAGAATTTCTAGGGAATAAAGCAACAGTGGTAAAATGGCAGAAAATTATATTATTTTTTGCTTGCTTGATATTTTTAATCCTCCTTCCAATTTCATATGCTATTAGATATAACAAATCAATGTTAATGTCTTTTTATAGAATTGATATTTTCCATTAACATGTATAACACAATAAATCTCTGAAAAGGTTCTTTACCACTTTTGACAGACATTTTTTTCCTCTCTTTTAACATATAGCATTGTAAAAGAAGGGTGGAAGAAATATAATCCTGTAAAAAAAGATGATATTACTATTACTCATGTAAACCAGGAGATACTAAAATTACTCAAAAAGATCTCTAAATTAGGAGTCAGCTCTCCTTCTGATGGGACCATCTTTTCAGGTTAAAATAATAATTGCTGAGACAAGCAATAATTAGTCATGATTAATGTTGGAACTAGCCTTTTAACATAAAGATTAATATTTGAAATAGTGAAAGTACAGAACTCTGTTGTATTTAAAAAGTCCCTTCTCTAGGGAATGTACAAAATCTCTCCTGATTTTGAGCACAATTCACTGTCCTTGTATCTAGGCATCTTATTTTTTTATTTATTTTTTTGTCTGCGCTCAGTCATTGCTGACCCTGCAGTGACTGCTTGGACGAGTCCTTGCAGTTTTCAAGGCAATTGTTTTTCGGAAATGGTTTGCCAGGGCCTCCTTCCTAGAGCAGAGCCCAGCTGGCGAGCGCAGGAGGCGGGGTTTCCGTTGCTTCGCGCCATAAAGGATAAAAACATCAAAAGATCAGCCTGTCCATTCTAGGATGAAATGAAGGACTAGTAGACCATTCATTCGCCTATTAACCCTCACAAATCAGATCAAATGTGCTGTAAGCTGCAACTGTTTTTCTAACCTTGCAAATCATATATAGAAAAGGAGGTACAAAATGAAATAGGTCTCTCTCTCTGTTAAATAGAAAAATGCCTCTCAATTATTTAGTTAAATGGGAATTTGTATGTTTGGAGGGGTATCTAAGTTGCCACAACAATTTTGTCAAAGAAGAATTCTAGATACACTTCAATCTGTCTTTTAAAAACCCACCTAGCATGGTGGCTCATTTAAGACACATTATGAACTTGGACTAGAAAGCACCAAATCACCATCACATATCTCAATCAAATCCTCACAATTTCTTTAGGAAAATGTAAACATATTTATTTGTACTTCACCTTCCCTATTACAGATAACCCAAAGCAGCCTTCAACAGCCTTCACAAGCAGATCCCATAAACAAGAGAAGCCATACAATCTGAAGAATTTCCTGACAATGAAATTTCAGTTCAGTCCTTACAACTTCAGAAACAATGTTTGCAGTGAGAAAGTCTTTGCATTAAGACTTTTCTAATGGTTCCCCACTTTTGCAAGGCAAGGGACATAAAGGCTTGCTGTTTTCTGGTGCAAACTGTTGAAAATTTATTTAGGAAAGCCTTTGAGCTATGAAGTGATTGTATCAGTTATCTTATTGGTTATCTTTGGCATTGTTACCATGGATATGTTAATGTATTCCATTGCATTTTATTTTAATTTCCATTAACATCATCATCATCATCATCATCATCATCATCATCATCATCATCATCCCATGGATGTTTTAGCGTATTTGATAATTATATTATAAATTCCCATGGGTCTTTTGAATTCAGTGCTAGAAATCTGATAAATAAATGAATAAATAAATAAATTACAAATGTAAAGACAAGCTACACCTTGAGCAGACCTCCTTGGAATATCAAGCCAAAAGAATGACTGAGACTGTTTTGCCCTGTTCCCAGTCTGAAGGAATGAATATATCAAAGTTCTTCCATAAAAATGTCAGATGTGTTTCTTGACAGAGTAATCAACATTCTCTCCCAGAGCTGCAACTCTCTCATTCTCTGGTCACTGAGAATTCAGATTGGACTCTATATTCTGGGCAATAGTAACATTTCTGGGATTCATCTTTCCTTGCCAGCATTTGTAGGAACTGCATTGATTGGAATCCTATAGCACTTTTACCTCCTGATTTGATATGATGTGAGGGCTATTGCAGCGGATAAGGAAAAGGTCAAATAAAACTGCCTCACATCAGATCAGATTGCAGGTTCATTTAGTTCAGAACTGTCTACATCACATTAACTTGTCTTCATGATTTCAGAC
Source organism: Python bivittatus (assembly GCF_059951505.1). NCBI lineage: Eukaryota > Metazoa > Chordata > Lepidosauria > Squamata > Pythonidae > Python > Python bivittatus. Next base: position 7,039,129 of record NW_028277113.1, read on the forward strand.
AGGCATCTTCCACAACCCTACCTAGAAATGGTGGGGACTGAACTGGAACATTATTTGCATACAAATAATGAGCTGAGCTACAGCAATAGAGTGGGGCTGAATGAAGTTCTGAGAGCACTGCTAAGCTACAGCTTTTTCACATTTTAATGGATATAGAGCGGTAGCTGCATTTGATATGGTGGGTTAGTCTTTGCTTCAATCTCTTTTTAGGCACAGTAAAGCATCCAGCACATCATTCTTGAACTATCAGTCTAAATGATGCTTCTGCAAACTTTATAAACATCTTTGCTATATTAGATTGAAGGATGGGATACATTGTATTTAACACTGCAAGTCCTACTTGAACTGATTTGAAAATAGTTTCTATCTGAGATTAATGTTATCCTTGGTGTTCCCATTAACTGATGCCATCCTAGTATTCACTCACATAACATTTGATTCATACTATCTTTAAATGTTGCTCTCGGGGCTTAATTGTAGATTTTAATTGATGTAAGAACTTGTTTGAAAAACCATTTTGGTGTAGTGGTTAAGGCACCAGGCTAAAAATCAGGAGATCATGAGCTCTGGTCCTGCCTTAGGCATAAAACCAGCTGGGTGACCTTGGGCCAGTCACTGTCACTCAGCTCTAGGAAGCAGGCAATGGCAAACCACTTCTGAAATCTTGCCAAGAAAACTGCAGGGACTAGTCCAGGCAGTCGCCAGGAGTCAACACTGACTCAAAGGCAGAAGGGGAAGAAGGAGAAGAACTTGTAACCCACAGCTAACATTTTCAGATCCAGGTGTATCATACTTTGAGAATATCCATTTTTCTTTCAACTTAAAGAAGTTCAAGGTGCTGTTTGTAATCCATAGCATCCTTCCTGGCTGTTTGCCTGGTTATCTATAGAACTACCCACTGATAAAACAATATCATCTTGCAGAGACATGCCTTTTCTCTGGCTACCCTTGCTCTGTTGGGTAGTACTCCCCACTCTAAAATCTGCACATCTGTCATTTAGGAAAGCTCTTAAAATCTTTTATCAAGCTCAGGAGTAGGATCATTTGTGACTCCACACTGAAATTGGGATTTTATCTCTTGGTCTTTCATTCATGTTTATTGCTGTTTATACTTTTTAAAACATGTTTGTTAAGCATTGCCTAGAATCACTTTGACAATTGAAAGGGCTAATAAATTGAACAAACAGTCTATAGGAGGTATACTGTGGTAGAGACCCTCATAAACAGAGAGGTGGGGAGCTGACTAGTGAGTAAAAGAAAGCAAGCAATGGACACTTCACGATGTAGAGAACCTGCTGAAGTTGATTCTTCCCAATCCTTTGAACATTCAGAGACAGGGTTTGAAAACAAAAACAGACTCTTTGGACCCTCAGTAGTTCAAACCAAAACCTCAAAATAACACTCAAAATAAAATATCTAATCAAGGAAGTAAATAGATCTGGTAGTAAAAGTAGTCTGAGGCTTGTTCTTCTATTTTCATCCCAACAGTCTCAATAAGCCTTCTAGCCTCAGCTATGAGCATATAAGCAACTCTTTAGTTGAGTAGTTTCTGGCCTCTTCCTTCCTTCTGAGTAAGACTTTCTAGCATGAGGAACCAGCTATCTTCCCTGGATGGGCAATGAGCCGAGTCCCAGCCAGACAGAAGGGTGGGGAAGTTTGTTTATACAGGTCTGATAAGGGTAATCCAGAGGTCCTTTCTCTATAGGTTTCTCTTTGTGGTCCTCTGGCATCTCCCTCAACCTGCTTCTCCAACCTCCACATCTGCTCTTTCTTTAGAGAAGCCTTCATGCTTAGCAGGCACTATTGGCAAGTGGCTTACTCACAAGAAGGCAGATGTTTTCCCTTCACCAGATATGCATTGGTGTTTTTTAAGTAAGCTTCAGGCTATAAAGTTGAAAGCATTACCAAAAGCAATTCTTTCTTTGGTGTGAGAATATTGTTGGCTATTACCTGCTTTTCTGTATAACTGGCATTACCTGTTCACTTGATACAAAAAGCTTTCATTTGAGCTCCAACCCACACCATCAGGGCTCAATTTCTGATGGAAGTTATATGGACCTTCATATGAAAGCTATGCAAAAAGTTTCTCGTTGCAAACATAGTTTTTTTAAAATTAGGCATCATGACTGCAGACTGTTTGTGACCTCTGGTCTGACCCTGGTCTTTTGTTGACTTCTCTTTCCACAATAAATTTGGTCCCATCCTATCCAGATTTGGAAACAGATGAAGAGACAAAATCCTATTTTTCTTTACATATTCTGTCATCCATTCAGACATGGAAGCACTGCACTGGTCTCATAATTATAGACTATGCAATTTCTTATCTCCTTGTATAAAACATGGAGAGTATGAGTCACTCATTTCCCTGACAAAAATGGATCCAGTGTTAGCCACAATCCAAAGGAAGTAAACAACAACCACTGAAATCAGGAGGGCTTAAATGAGGATTAAAATATCAGGATTCCACTTGGACTTCCATGTGCCCCCTTAATGATACTATGTCCATAACAGACATAGTTGGAAACACATTTAAAACCCTAAGTCAGATAGACATGATACTGATCTAATTCCTTAAACTGGGAGTATAACACTTTTTAGACTGAGAAACTTATTTGCACTTTGAGTAGCATATTATGGGCCACACTCCAATGAATAATGAGGGCAATTAAATGTAAGTGAACATTTCATTAAAAGAATTAAATACCTGCAGTATAAGTACCCCCCACAAGTTCAGTCCAAAATTAGAATTTGGAGACTTTGGTTAAGATACATGCAATCTGTGGTTAGGTACTTGGATTGTACATGTCTGCCTTAAACTGTACAAATGAAATTCATATTAGCAACAGCAAGAAGTTGTTTTCAGGAGAGTATTTTTCTACCATATAAGCATCAGATGATCTAACAAGGATCAGAGGCTATCATAGACCTTGCTGAGCCAAAATACGCCCTTCAAAGCCACAGGGCTGAATGATATAAGTCTTTCACAGCAAGCTTCCTCATCAGTCACAGCAGGATCAGAAGACAGCCGCATTTTGGCTCAATGGCCTGAGTGGTTCTGATCACATTACACAAAGCAATCCACCTGCATTATTTTTCTCATCTCTGAACATGCAGGGATGATTTGAATTGGCAATGTTGTGTTGCTAGGATTGTCTTTTTAATCCTCAGCAGTCTAGCTTTGAGTGGATTAAAAATAGAATCCAGATGTTTACCTAATGGAACCATCATAAATACCAATTGGATGTTGCTTGGATAAGTATTTTCACAATGGCTTTGAGTGATGAGTTCTCTTCTCTTTTGACCTTCTAATACTTGGTGCATATACAACTTTTTCACAGGCCTGATTCATAGGCCAGCTGCTGAGCAGATACGGCACAGTACTTTACATGTGGTGAGGCATCCCTGAGGCTGTAGGCTCAGATTTCTAAAGTAGTATAAATAGGAAGGTGTCAGGCAGAGAAATAATTCTGTCTTTTGTGATCTTCTAAAGATAATTTACTTTAGAATCTTTTTCAAAGAAGATGGGTGGAATGTGGTGGTCTTATATTTATTGAGTTATGAGATGGCTGAGGGGTGTGTTTAAATGCCCTGCCTTTTATTGTAGAATAATTTTTTTCAGCATTTTACACTTTCCCTGGAGTCCTGTACTTCGACTGAATTCCAAGGAAGATTATTATGAGAGAAGTCCTCCCGTTGGGCTTTCTTCAATAGTGGGGCTACTGTCAGAACTAAAGGGAATTTCTGCTCTTGAGGAATTGATCTTTTCTCCTTTTCCTAGCAAAATTCAAAGAAATTGTCCACCCTATTTCTCCATCAGCAAATCTGGCAAAGGCTTTCAAAGTTTACTGTGCCCAGCTTTTAAATAGATTATACATTAATTTCAGTAAAAACAATTTCATGTATTTAATAAAACACCCTGTCCTTTAACTTGAGAAGGATACTGAAAACTAGGAAAGGTGGTTGAAGGTAGAGGAAAAGCCATCACTAGTTTGGTGGTGGTGCCAAAGGTATTATCATCCATCATCCATGATAGATGAGGATGTAATTGACATTGTAATGCATAGAGCACCATTATCTCCAGTCCATCAAGGTCCAGGAAGTAGTGGCCAAAGCTGATCCATGTAACGGCAAATATAGCAATCAATATCTTTCTGCTATGTATAATGTAGGCAGACACATGATTGCAAAGACTATACAGCAGGAGCTGTGCTAAACTTCAGAGGGACCCTTCACTTCCACAGAGGGTCGTGCAATTTAAAGCTATTTAATGGGTGCTTCCTCTTCACCCAGAATGAAGAGCATCATGCCGAGACTTCCTCTGGCAGTTCTCTGCACATGCAGATGCTTCTTCTGCTTCCTGGGAATGTTGGACAAAACTTCATGGTGACCTAAAGAACTTTGTCAAGAAAGATCACACTGCCTCTTCCCACCAGCCAAGAGAATTGCATCTCCTCCATGACCGAAAGCTTCTTGCTGACACAAAGCTAAACTGCTTTACACAGATCTATGCTATAATTCTAAATGGGGTGCCTCATGCTCCCAGTATCCATTCAAAGCTGGCTATTTAAAGACAGGTAAATAACTCGAAGTACTGGAGTTTGGGTTTGTTTTCAAGTTTCTTTTTTTTATTTTCTTGTACACATTACTATGATTATAAGTTGACAGGAAGAGATGGGACTGTGTGTTTGTATTCTCTGGATGTTCACATATGTGTGTTGTGTGTTTGTAAGCATCCAAATGTCTTATCATCATACTGCATTTTGTAAAATGTAGGCAAACATATATGGTATTAGCAGCACTACTTCTCCCACAAATCACAAGTATTCTCAAAAAAAAAAAAAAATTGGTTACTGAGATGACTAATTTCATTATGACAGATTCACATTAGTATAAATAATAACAACTTGCCCAGAGAGGGAATACTGATAACCGGCTGATGGAGGCCAAGGTCTTTACGGCCTGCTGATGTTAATGGCCCCCTTCAAGTAAATGGAATTGATTAGGTGAAATATTGCTCACCTTTTCTCATCAAGATAGTGCTGTTCCAAAATGTCAATTGCACTAACAATTAATGATATCAGCTATCCAAACACCGTACCAAAGTTCACATATGTATTAATTATCATTTGAATGCTGTGCATTTCCAAATGAGAAACAAATGACTCTTAATGAGATACATGTGGCGGTTGAGGTGATGGGTATCAATAAGTTGGGAAAATATAATTTACATGGATATAACTTCTTTATATTTTTTCTGGGTTTTTTTTTTTAATATTTTATTTTATACTCACTGAACACACAGAAAATTAACAGCTTCTTCTGGATGGAGAGAATGAAAAATCCAAATTTATAGACTGTTGAAAAGAGCTGACCATTGCTTATTGAATTTACATTCCTCTACACAAAGATACAGTTAAATTTGTGATAAAAATATAACCTTTTCCCCTGCTCTTATCCCTCATTCCAATCACATTTATACATGCAGAAATAAAGAAGCATTTCAAATTGGGTGGAATGGTATTACATTGTTAATGTTCTTTTGTTTTATTGACACCTGAACATATCTATAACAGAAGGGGCTTTTAAAAAAAAGTGTATTTGTTAGCTTTGTTATCTGGGAAGAGTTTGAGAAGATTGCTGCTGAGGAAGTAGACAGGATCCTCGGGGCTGTTTGCTCTGTAACCTGCATGCTGGATCCATGCCCGTCCTGCTTGATGAAAGCCTTCCGGGAGGTACCATGACATTGGGTCCGAGTGGTGATTAATGCCTCTTTGTGTGGGGGATGTGCTGCCTACCTTGAAGGAAGTGGTCATGTGCCCCCTTCTTAAGAGGCCATATTTGGACCTGACTGTATTAGACAACTTTTATCCAGTTTCCAACCTCGCCTTCTTGGAGAAGGTTGTTGAGTGGGTGGTAGGCCCTCAGCTTCAGAGGGCCCTGGATGAAGCAGATTATCTGGACCCTTCTCAGTCAGGGTTCAGGCTGGGCTATAGCACTGAGACAGCATTGGTCACATTTGTGGATGACCTATAGAGGGCTTGGGATGGGAGTGGTGCATCCATTCTGGCCCTCCTAGATCTCTCAGTGGCTTTTGATACCATCAACCATGGTATCCTTCTGGACCAGCTTTGGAGGTTGGGAGTGGCGGACACTGTTTTGCAGTATTTCTCCTCCTTCCTCTGTGGCAAGTTCCAGTAGGTGTTGGTGGGGACAAGAGGTTGAGCCCTAGGCCCCTGCAATGTGGGGTTCCCCAGGTCTTGGGCCTTTTGCTGCTCTTCTTTAACAACTACATGAAAATGCTGGGTGAGGTCATCTGCTGGCATTGGGTAAAGTATTGTCAGTATGCTGATAATACCCAATTGTACATCTCCACCCCTGACTAAACAAGTAATGCTATGCCAGTGTTGCCTCAGTGCCTGGAGGCTATAAAGGTTTGAATGGAGAAGAATTGGCTTCAGCTCCACCCAAGCAAGATGGAGTGGCTCTAGATTGGGTAAAAAATCATCTTTTGTTCTTGCCAGGGTTGCAATCCCCCAGAGAGAGCCGGTAGGTGATTTGGGGTCCTCCTACACGCACAGCTCCTGCTCAAAGAGCAGGTGGCAGCTGTGGCTAGGCAGCATTTGCACAGATTCATCTTGTACATCAATTGCAGCCATTCCTGGACCAGGAGGCCTTGCTCAGTCACTCACACCCTGGTAACTTCCTAGTTGGATTACTGCAATATGCTCTACATGGGGCTGCCCTTGAAGACCATCCAGAAACTGCAACTTGTCCAGATTGCGGCAGCATACACAGTTATGAGTGTTTCATGTTTTGCTCATATTACTCCACTGCTGCACGAGCTGCACTGGCTTCCAGTTTCTTTCCAAGTGCAATTCAAGGTACTGGTTATCACCTTTAAAGCCCTAAACGTCATGGGACCAGTCTACTTGCAGAACCGCCTCTCCCGAGGGTATCTACTCATCCCATCAGGTCAGATAGGATGGGTATGCTGCAGGTCCCTTCCCTTAAAACTTTCCATGGGACCTAGGAAGCACACCTTCTCTGTAGCTGCCCCTGCCACGTGGAACACCTTTTCCCCAGAGACTCAGCCCCTCCTTGCCTTCCAGAAAGCCTTGTAGAGCTGGCTCTTCCCACAAGCATTGGACTAGGTTGAGGTTGGAGTGTAAAGATGTATGGAGAGTGAATTTTGTATAGTTTTATAGAATTTCTTGATTTTATTATTGGTTTTTACTGTTTTGTACACTGCCCAGAGTTGTATTGCAATATGGATGGCTACATAAATCTTTTAAAATAAATACATTTTGACATACGCATTCACTGCCATCCCTTTCATCTGCTTTATGAAATATAGGAATGCTAGTGAAATTCCATCTTTGATGCATGTAAACTGATGTAATAGGAACATAGGAAATTAATTGATACATTTGATACATTTAGGCCAGTATTCTCAACACCGATTATCAGCAGCTCTCTGATGAATCAATAAGTTTTTGTTTGTTTTTTGTTTAAACCCTACCTGGTACTGGACTTAAACCTTTTTTGATGCAAAGCATTCATTCTTTGCATTAAAAACTATGTTTTGGCTTCTCAAAACCAATGCACTGATCAGAGTTTAGCTACTATTTTGTTGCCATTCTAGACAGATAGATAAAGAATATATTTAAACTGCTTATTTAAATGCACATTTTTCATGTCTTCAAATTTGTGGACATCTGGGCAAAACCATGCAAAACTAGAGAACTAGAGAACTCAAAATATTCATTCTTCCTTAACAAAGCTAAAGATTCACTGAGAGAATTGGAAACATTGTTACTTACATTGGAAATGCACCTCCATTTTTTCCCCCCTAAGGAAATGCACCGAGGGAGGAAAATGAGAGCTAACCTCTCTCACTGTAAGCTGCACCTGTTGCCTAGACTATAGGAAAGGATGCTGCAAGGTCATCAAAGGCACAGACCTTCTCAACTCTCCACTAATAACCTGATGATGAGAAACCACCTGAGAATCATACTGGGCCACTTTAAGTTCCACCGTGACATGCAGCATTTTGGAATCAAGAAAGGCAAAGTGCCTTAATGGGGGGAAATCAAGGTCATAAAATAAACCCATTAAAACTTCTAAGGGGAGCAGATTTATAAGAATGACCAAATGGAATCTACTAATAGCTGTCTTTCTTTGATTCAAAATCCACAAATGCGTTTCTGAAAATTTTGTGCACAAAGAGAATCTTTTGTACAGAAAAAGAGTGAGTTTTCTATTAAAAAGGAAAGTGTAAATTTACATTAAAATACCAGCATAGGGGAAATTGTGTTATATACTTTGTATGTAGCTACTAAGCAATACATTTTGGGGGGTATTGATGTATAGTAATTCTATATATTTCAGAATGTTTAAGGAAAACTTTTTAATATATCTTTTAGAAAATCTGTAAAAATAGATACTGGAATACTGGAATGGAATGGAACGCTGCTTTACTAATTCAGACAGTGAAATAGATAGATTTATACTGATCTGTACATTCCAAGAGAAAGCCAGATAGCCTATAATCAAAGTATTCTATCTTATTCAGCAAACTCCCCAAATTACTTCATATCAAGCCCCTGAGTCTGTTATCTCCAAATTAGGAGATAACTTGAGACTTCTCCTCTTCCTCTTCCTATTTCTCCCCCTCCTTCCACCAATCTGTTCTCATTGGGTTTGTTTTCACTGGATGGATATTAGATCCTACCCAAATAGTTAATTCCATATATCTGTGTATATGTGTGTGCACACGCATATGTGAGGAACTATCTAGCCAGCTCCCTAACTAGTCAATCTGACTGAACATGAACCTAAAATCTGTAAAAAATACTATAATACTGGAATGGAATGGATCACTGCTTTACTAATGCAGGCAGTGAAATGAATAGATTTATACTGATCTGTACATTCCATTGTGGTGATAAGGACCGTGAAACATTGTTATTACTCTGTCCTTATGGCATCTGCCAATAGCCACCCAGTGGCTCTGCTCGGGGGGCGGGGGGGCGGGCTGGGTTACAGGATCATCTGCAGGGCTGTGGTGAGGAATATTCATGCTATCTGGCAGACAAAGTTGCTCATATTCATTCAGAATTGCCCTCTGTCTGGTCAAGTCTAATGAGTTGCCTGGGGCAGAATCTTGTGATGTTACCTGGACTGAGTTTGATTCTGTTGGTCCAAGGAAGTGGACAAGGTCCTTCCGTCTGTTAGTTCAGTCACCTGTTTGTTAGACCCTGGCACCTCCTGAGTTATTAAGGTAGCCTGGGAGGTCACCATTGGGTAGGTCCATATGGTGGTTTCAGCCTCTTTGAGAGAGAAGGTGGTCCCACCAGCCTTGAAGGAGGTGATGGTACACCCCCTCCTCAAGAGTTCGTTGATGGACCCTTCCCTGTTTGATAATTATTGGTCAGTTTCTGATCTTCCCTTTTGGGGAAGGTTGTGGAAAAGATGGTTGGATGACAGCTACAAAGGATCTTGGAGGAAATGGATGATTGGACCTGTTTCAGTCTGGTTTCAGACCAGGGTACAGTATGGACACAGCATTGGTCACACTTGTTGATGACTGTTGGTGGAGGGTGTTGCATCTATTCTAGTGATCTCTTAATGGCTTTTGATACTGTCGAGTATAGTATCCTTCTGGACTGGCTGCAAGGGAATAGGAGTGGGAGGTACTGTGCTCTAGTGGTTCACCTCCTTCCTCAGTGGTTGGTTCCAGTTGGTGTTGACAGGGGGGATAGATTGTGTCCATGGCCCCTCACATGTGAGTGCCTCAGGGCTTGATGCTGTCCCCTCTCCTGTTTCATTTCTACATGAAAGCACTGAGTGAGGTTATCTACCAGTTCAGGGTTTGGTATTACCAGTATGCTGATGATACCCAGCTCCACATTTCAACCCTGAGCTGCACAGGTGAAGCTGCCAATGTATTGACCCAGTGTCTGGAGGCTCTTCAGGCATGGTTAGGGCAGCATAGACTTTGGCTCAATCCTGTCAGCATTAGGTAGCTATGGCTGTTTGGACCCTCAGGATTGGGAATGTTGCCATTGTTGGCTTTGGATGGAGCTGCACTTTGCCATTCAAAGTGCACAGCATAGGGCCTGGATATCTGAGGGACCATTTGTCTCCACTCGTTTCTGCCCACCCAGTATGTTCCACCCAAGTGGGTGTGCTCCAGGTCCCCTCCATTCAACATTGCCATCTTGTGGGACCTAGGAAGTGTGCCTTCTCTGTTGCAGTCCCCACTCTCTGTAACAGCATCCCCCCAGAGATAAGAACAGCACCCTCTCTCCTGGAGTTCTAGAAAGCTTTGAAAACCTGGCTTTGGTCCTGGAGAGATTATTATATGCAGAGATGGAAAGATTCAACACTACCCACTATAGAGGAATGGTTGGTGAAGTTGATAGATTTTGCTGAAATGGATTAATTGACTTCTTTCATTAGAGAAAAGACACTATCTACATGTATTGATGACTGGAAGCCTCTTATGGACTTTTTGCATAAAAATTAAAAAATGAGAGATTTATGGTTTTGATGATTAGATAGGATAGATTATAGAAAGAAGAGTAGTATGATGTACCATTAGAGAGAGGTTAAATATATATTTGTACTTATAACTGCTGTGAAGAATATCTAAAGCCACTTCTTTAAGTTTTTCTTTCTTTTCTATTTTTTCCTAACTTTTTTGCTTTTTCTTTGATTTCTTCCCCCCCCCCCCTTCTTCTTTATATTAATTTTTGTTGGCTTTTAGCTTCTTGTTTAAAAGTTTTAATAAAAATTATATTAAAAAAAAAACTTGGCTTTGCTCCCAGGCCTGGAGTTACTGTATCAATATATTATTGTATTTCTGGGGCCCCTGTTTTGTTTGATTTGTGTTCTTTATAAGATTGTTTTAGTTTGGGCTGTCTGTGTGGATTGATGTTTTATCTGTTTTTATGGATTTTTCAGTTTTGTACATTGCCCAGAGTCCATTGGAGTTGGGCAGCTAATACATTTGAATAAATAAATAAATAAAATACTGAATACATAATGCTGCTCTGATTGTCCTAAATAAAATGAAGTCAAAGCTATTTAGAAATAATGACCATCAGTAGCAAGTGATTTACTGTATCTCTTCATGAGACAATGAAAATCGTTTTGTACACAAAACTTACACCATACAGCTAAAGCTCCATCTAACTTTTAAAATTAAGTCAATAAAGCCTTAGGCATTGTGAACTGCCTGCCACAAGCTCCAGCAATCATCTAGATTTTATATTAGACTGGAATTTTTAAAATGTTCTCCTTTAATTAGAGATGCCTTACGAAAACAGAAAATGACCTTGACTTGCAAAATAAATTAAACTACTTCAGAAAAACATCTCTCTCATTTATTACCAGAAATTTTGACTGGAGTGGGGTCATTCCTTTAAAAAAAAGTATGGGCCATACCTATAATTTGGAATTATACTGTGCCAAAATCTGTACTACAAATTCCAAATATCAGAATGTTACCCCACCCCCACTCCCCTTGAAAGAAAGAACCTTACATATCTTTCCATTCATTTGCAGCCATCTTGGCTGTCCCATTTCCTGATCTGAAAAAGACAGATGAGCACCTGGTTAAGGTCACCTGTTTGGGTTGATGTTGACATCCTGGTGTCTTTGCTATACTTTTAAAAGTATTAGCATATATATATATATATATATATATATATATATATATATATATATATACACATACATACATACATACATATACATACATATATACATATACTTATGTATGTATGTATAGCTAAGACATTAGAATAGTTTTTTTTTTTTTTTGCACCACATTATCCATCATATTCCTGATTACAAAATCAATCAATCAATGCCAATTCAAAGTACAGGTAGTCCTCAACTTACAACCATTTGTTCAGTGACCATTCGAAATTACCGACAGCACTGAATGAAGGGACTTACAACCTGTCCCCGAAGTTACAGCTGTTGCGGTGCCCCCATAGTCATGTAATCAAAATTTGGGTGCTTGGCAGCCCACCCACATTTATGACCATGGGGATGCTTCAACTCCCCCCACCCACCTTTCTCCCCCTCCCTTTTGGCCCCCTGCTGCTCTGTCTCTGCTGCCCCAGCTGACCTTCATCATCTTCTTGCTCATGCTGCTGACCAAGCATGCCTGGCCTGGCCCTTCATGAGGCAGCTGCTGGCCGCATGAGGCTTTCTTCCTCAGGTCACTCACGGCAGTTTCCTTGTGAGACCTGGGGAAGATAGGCTCATGTGCTCAGCAGCTGCCTCACAAAGGGCCAGGCCAGGCATGCTTGGTCAGCGGGGGGAGCAAGAAAATGGTGAAGGTCAGCTGGGGTGGTGGAGAGCAGGGCAGCAGGGGCCTCAGACTGCAGGGTGGCAAGGGCGATTGTAGCTGGGACTGGGCCGGGGCAGCAGCGGCTTTGTGCCACACTGCTGGGCCAGGCTGAAGCTGGGCTTTGCCCTGTGCTGCAGCTCAGGGGTTGCTTCTTGTAGTCCCAGAGCCACGGCATGCCAAGAAGCCAGTTGGCTTTGTGCTGTGCTGAGGTTCTGGAGTTGCAAGAAGTCCCTGAGTCCTAGTGCAGTGTGAAGCCCGGCCCCAGCCTCACTCAACAGCATGGCACAAAGAGGCTTCTTGGCACAAAGGGCCAGGCCAGATACACATCATCAGCAGTGGTAGCAAGAAGATGGCAAAGGTCAGCTGGGGTGGCAGAGCACAGGGCAGCAGGGGTCTCAGAGTGCAGAGTGGTAAGGATGGCTGTAGCTGGGACTGGGCTGGGGCGGTTGTGGCTTCCAAGGGTGGCTGCAGGTTTGCGCTGTGCTGCTAGGCCAGCCTGAGGCTGCGCTTCATGCTATGCTATAGCTCCAGGGCTTCTTGCAGCCCCAGAACCATGGTGCACAAGAAGCTCCTGAGCCATGGTGTGGCAAGCAGCCCCAGAGCTGCACTGTTCTGAGGCTGCTGCCACCCTGCAAGGCAGGGTGCAGGGTGGCCAAAAGGACGGGGGTGGGGGGAGATAGGTGGGTAGAGGGAGTTGGATGCACCACACAGGTCACAAGTGATCTCATGAGATCCTCCATAGCTGTCAAACAATACTAAAATCTATAAAGTTGGGAAAAGGCCAGGAGACTAAAGATGAAGGATATTTTTATGGGTGATTGTGCAGTCTGCAATGTTGGAACAAAGCTTATATACTAATGCTATTCTGAAATCTGCCTTACAGTTTCTCAAAATTTCCTTCCTCTGCAAAAGAAGCTCCCCACCCCGTAGTCTTAGGGCAGTGTTGTCCAAACTTGGCCACTTTAAGATGAGTGGACTTCAACTCCCAGAATTCCCCAGCCAGCCATGAGAGTTGAGGTCCACTCATCTTAAAGTGGCCAAGTTTGGACAACACTGTCTTAGGGTGCTTGAGAATGTCTTCTGAATCTCTCAGTGTTGTTTCTAAGTTGATTGAGTTCCAGAACTTTGTTACCCTGAATCTAGAAATGGCCTTCTTAAGTTCTCTGGTGGTGCTACTTTTGATAATCTCTCTCCATTGTCATTAGACATTTTCTAAAATTAGAAAATCTAGGGATGAATGAGTTTCATTTAGTTCAGTTTTAGATTACTTATCGACATTCTTAGATTTCTGAGACCAAATGGGCTACAGCTGTTTAAACTTATTATTCCAAAATAAGAGAAAGTTTTGATTTGAAATGTATTTATAGCAGCAGATTTATCCATACAGAGGGTGCTGTGTACATTGTTCTGAAAATTCTGGATGTCAATATCTGTGTCTTCAGCAACAGTTATGGGTCTGAAAAAAGATTGTCACCTCTTTTTCGTGATAAGCTTTCATTCTTCTTTCACTGAATCTTCCCCATGCTGAGAATAGGTGTATCTAATGAGAAAGACTAGTGCCTTGATCAGATCTTGGCAACCAATTTTACAAATTTCTTCAGAAATAGCACAGACAGATTTTATTTGTTTACCTTAAATCAAAATGATAAGCTGAGATATTTGCTCATTTGTGAGAAAAGTTCTGATGCCCCAGTTTCCTATCCTGGAGATAACATCATGGATTGCTTACATTTTTAAAATTCTCCTGAAGAAGCCAGATAGAAAGAGTATGAATGCTTTTGAACTTTGGTGCTGGAACTTCTGGGAGTACCAGACAGCAAGAAAACAAATACATGGGTCATCAAACACATCAACCCAGAGTTCTCACTTGAAGCACAAATGCCCAGGATCAAATTATCCTACTTTGGACAAATGATACCAAGACCTAGCTCTCTGGAGAAGGTTCTAATGCTGGGAATGGTGGAAGAAAAGAGAAGAAGAGGATGACCAGCAGCAAGATGGATAGACTCAGTTATACTGGCGATGGGTGCACCATTGGAAGACCCATCCCAGGTTAGGGATAGAATGTCATGGAGAAAATCTATGTGGTTGCTAAGAGTTGACACTAACGTGATGGCACATAGTCAGTCAATCACCACCACCCCCCGCCATTAGAACAACGCAAGGTGGATGAGTAACATAGTAACTTCAATCTCATGAAAAGATAAAGGAGTGGAGCTACGGCAGGATATGGTGGTGATGGGAAATTTTCTCTGTGCCGTCTAAATTTAATCATTTAAAAAAAAAAAAAACAGACAAACACCCCCTCCCTTTTTAAAACATACTCTCTGTCCCCAGCTTTTGGGTCGTCTACAGACTTATGAGGTTTGTTTGTCTGATTTGAATAGTGCAATATGTTTTTTATGGAGTGAGTAGTTTGGAGGCTTGCAGATCAGTAATTCTGATGATTACTACAAATGTTATATTGTTTTGCTCAGCATTGCAGCAACATAATTTTAAATTCAGTAACATATTACCTTTCCATAAAGTCTCTAGAGCTATAGCCCCAGGCTGTTTAACATCAACGGTAAAGTCTACTACTGTCCTCTGAAAAGATTATATCCTTGAATGGCTAGAGGGAAAATAATTTGATTTGGTATAATTTCTGCGGCACCAATGCTGCCCATCTCTGTAATTGCATAGCATTATCACCATTCACTATTCTGTCTGTTCTTGCATAGAGAATTGAAACATCATTTGAGTTTCCTCCAAGGAAGGATTAACAAGATTGGCTGTGACATGACTTGATTAATTAATAAGACTGGAATACACTCTGGCCCTGATGAACTTCTGAGACAAGAGATAATTCTAACCTTCAATATTTTAGAAGCCAACTGAGTAAAACAATTTTGGCTTGACCTTCACTAATAATACAACTAAAATCCATTATAATATATAGCAGACTAGTTGCCTACAACCAAGGTGATTCATCCTCTCTCTGTCTCTCTAATTTAACAAATTGGAACTGGCCATGGTTGAAGTTTGGAGGACAAAAGAAAAAAAAGTTTTTTTTTTATTTTAACTGCATTTGTAGTTTTATGCTTAAAAGAAAAGGGTTGGTGGCATTTGCTTTTTCCCCCTCTTTAGGGATTTTCTCCCAAAGACATTAGCCTTTACTTACATGTCTTTTCATGGTGAGAAGGAGATCAATATAAAACAAACAAACAAAGAACTAGAAACATCCATCTACTTTGTTATTTATCTACTTGAAATACAACTGCCAGTGTAAACAAAAAAATGTAGAGAGTCTTAGTTGGCAGAAGCATCAGGAGAAAAATAAATAAAGGGACTTCTAAGAAAACAAGCAAAAGAATCATCCTCATGTTTCAGGTGACACGGATCCAGAGATTTCTAATTTGAATCCACAGAAAATAGCATCATGGTTGTTAAATTCTGCTTTGCTCAGCAGGCACTTCCTTTTGGGGTGGTACAGATAAGGAATAAAATCTTGATACAGTTGAAAAGCCTGGGATGTTAAAAGGCTTAGGACAAAGGTTACTGCTACATT
Organism: Python bivittatus; assembly: GCF_059951505.1. Lineage (NCBI taxonomy): Eukaryota > Metazoa > Chordata > Lepidosauria > Squamata > Pythonidae > Python > Python bivittatus. The sequence continues at coordinate 7,055,040 of NW_028277113.1, forward strand.
TTATCTAAAACTAAATATCAAATCCGGCAACTGTGTCTAAAATGCATGACCCTGCCATCCCCTTGCCTCCTAATTTGGAGATCCTTCTTGAGTGAAGTATTCAAGGAGCTCCAAAAGGAAGCAAGAAAATGTTGATGGGAATAGTTAATTTGTCAGTATAGATTTCTACAGTATGCAACTTCAAAATGCAGTCACTAAAGAGCTGCAGCAGCTGGTATGTAGTATAACAAAGCACGCTACTGCATCATGTATAAATTTGTCACATGGCCTTATGCACAGCTATTGGAGATGTATCTGAGGCACTAAGATAATAATGGTTGGCACATTCTGTGACCTAGAACAGAAATAAAATTGATGGAGATTTACTCATCTTTTTTTAGATTTGCAGTGATTCATGGATCAACTTAAAATTGTATGTAACTCGGGCTCCTTCTATCTTCTATTTTAATATCATTATAGTATGCTCTCTACTTTAACAGCATCTTCTGTCTTAAATATAATATGTATATTTGTCAAGAAAACAGAAGAACATGTAATGAGGAAGTCGGAAGGTTTTTTTCCCCCCCAGAAGTATAGCAGATGCTCTTTATTTAGAGGTGAATCAAAATTAAGCTAGTAGAAGTTTAGCAATATAAAACTCACTTTTGGAGGATGGATTAGATTTTTACAGTTGGACCAATGTTACTTTATTGCTATTACTTTTCATCATCATCATCATCATCATCATCATCATCATCATCATCATCATCATCATTTTAATAATAATAACAACAACAAGAACAACTAGTAGGTTATGGATTAAACATTAGATCAGGAATGAGGGAGGGGAGGTGGCTGCCAGGATCTTCAGAGGGAGAGTGGGTAAACTGCTCTACAGAGCTGGTGAAAGCCAGTTTGGTGGAGTTGTTAAATGCACCAGGAAACCAGGAGAACTGAGTTCTAGTCCCGTCTTAGGCACAAAGCCAGCTGGGTGACTTTGGGCCAGTCACTCTCTCTCAGTCCTAGGAAGAAAGAAATGACAAACCACTTCTGAAATGTTACTAAGAAATGAAGACTTATTTGAAGGCACAAAATTATTAATTAGAGGGTTGGTGGGCCATCTGTTTCAAGAGCTGAAATTTAAGGGAAATTTAAGATCAGTTCTCTGCTGTGTTCTTGCTTTCTTTTATGAATGAACATTGCTTTTTGTTGAAAAAGGTAAGAAGTATTTTGGCTATCTCATCTGTCTGATTCTCTTGAGGGCTGTATTTTCTTTGAAGGAAAAGAAGCATGAGTATCTCTCACATTCCCATAACCATTCATGACACATTGAATATATTCAGGAAGCAGCATTATATTTATTCCTTGCTGCAATGCCTTCTCCTCTACCCGAAACACAATAACCTGTTTGCCTGAGCTTTGCCACAGACATCTATCCCTCACCACTGAGTCCACTTTCACTGCAGATTTTTTTACATTCTGTTTTAAAAGTTACAGGCATGTTTAAAATCAAAATTTAGAAGAAGATAAAGTGTAGTTCTGAAAACATTCTATGCAATTTAATATCCTTCTCCCACTTAGTGTTCTAAGTTTATTTTAAAGGTTATGACGGTATGATAAATATTTTTTAAATGAGGGCCATTTATTCATGCTTTTTCTCCATTCAAAATGAGGAGACAATGGGCTTCCTTTTTTTCCAATTCTCCCTTTATATTGTGGATGAGGCAGAGTGGACCACCTCTTGGATTGACATAGTAAGATGGGCTCCTTTCAGAGCCAAGAAACTGGCCATTAAGTAGATGTTTTTACATAACACTCACTTTATAACAACACAAAATACATTGTGTGTTCAGCTGTCCATTGCACAATACTTTATCTTTTATCCCATAAGATATTTAATTCAGATACATTTCATTGATGCATGAAATGCTGTGCAGATTGCTCATAAAAGATTGGCACAGGGTTGTTGGGTTCATACCCTTGAAAGGTTTAATCAACCAAAGTGTATAAAGCCAACTTACTGTTTTGTTTTGTTTTTTGATAAACCGGTTATTTTCCTGTGATACCTTTGCTGAACTGGACCACTTACGAAGGATCATCGATGCTGAGAGGTGTATAAAAACAAATAATTTTTTATGCTGCTTTTCTCTTTAATCAATCTCTCCCTTTCCTAATATGAAAGATTTAAAGCATTTAAATTTTAAAAAGCTAATGACCAATTGTATGTGTTCTACATACAATCAGCTACCATACATTGCATGTACAGTATATGTTGTACTGTCACCCTGCTTATTTAACCTATATGCAGAGTACATCATGAGAAATGCCAGGCTGGAAGAATCACAAGCCGGAATTAAGATTGCAGGGAGAATCATCAACAACCTCAGATATGCGGATGATACCACCCTAATGGCAGAAAGTGAAGAAGAACTAAAGAGCCTCTTGATGAGGGTGAAAGAGGAGAGTGCAAAAGCTGGCTTGAAACTCAACATTAAAACAACTAAGATCATGGCATCTGGACCCATCAATTCCTGGCAAATAGAAGGGGTAGAAATGGAAGCAGTAACAGACTTCATTTATTTGGGCTCCAAGATCACCGCAGACGGAGACTGCAGCCATGAAATTAAAAGACGCTTGCTCCTTGGGAGGAAAGCTATGGCAAACCTAGATAGCATATTAAAAAGCAGAGACGTCACCTTGCCGACAAAGATCCGCATAGTCAAAGCTATGGTTTTTCCAGTAGTAATGTATGGCTGTGAGAGCTGGACCATAAAAAAGGCCGAGCGCCGAAGAATTGATGCCTTTGAACTGTGGTGCTGGAGAAGACTCTTGAGAGTCCCCTGGACTGCTTGGAGGTCAAACCAGTCAATCTTAAAGGAAATCAACCCTGATTGCTCATTGGAAGGATCGATAATGAAGCTCAAGCTCAGATATTTTGGTCACCTAATGCGAAGAGAGATCTCTTTGGAGAAGACCCTGATGCTGGGAAAGATTGAAGGCAAAAGGAGAAGAGGACGGCAGAGGATGAGATGGTTAGATAGCATCACTGAAGCAATGAGCATGAAACTGAGCAAACTCAGGGAGGCAGTGAAGGACAGGAAGGCCTGGCGCAATATGGTTCATGGGGTCACAAAGAGTCGGACATGACTTAACGACTAAACAACAACAACAACAACAAACAAAAAATAACAACTCCCTTTACTGGTAGAACAAAGGGAAAGCCATGAAAGTGTTGGCAACAACTAGCTTTGTATTTTGCAAGGAAAGAAAAACATAGACTTAGAAACCTTAGAATATCAGAATTTCTAGACCAAATTTGGTATCAGAGATATTATTTCAGTCTGCTTGTCCTTTTGTTTCCTTTGATATGTTGGTTTGTGCATGACTGACTTTGTCTGGGCTTGGAAACTAAGCAGGGTTAGACCTGGTTAATACTTGGATGGGAGATCACTACAAATCCCAAGACTGGGAAATTTAAAAATATCCCAGAAGAAGACGACAAACCACTTCTGCATTGTTGGCAAACAAACTGCATGGATATGCCTATGTATTCACCAGCAGTCCAAATTGACTTATGGGCACCATTACCTTTTATACTTGATGAGCATTTCCAGTATTAAGACATAAAAAATTACAATTTTAGAGTAACATTATCACATGAGGCAGATCTGGATCTTCATTTGGATGGCAATTTGGAGCGATGATGGTAAATTCCATTCCTTTCCTCCTAATCAATTAATTAATCGTTGCATCCTCCAACATTCCTTTCCTCCTAATCCTAATTAATCGTTGCATCCTCCAACATCCACTACAATCCTACTTCAGTTCTTATGGTGACCTAATTTGTTACATTCCAGTTGTCTTCTGGAGGTACCAATGTTTGAAAACTCTTCTAAAGTGAAATATCTGTAGTTACTTTTTGAGATATTAAGGGAAATGTCTAGGGATAACTGTTTCGCAGAGGCAACTGAGGATGAAACTAGACATCACGCTGAATATATAGCACAGAGCACACCCTCAGGTTTGTTTGTTTTTTTAATTCTAAAATAAGCACACTGGACCAATGCAGTGTTAGAAAAAGCAATAGCAGGGGATCATAGCAAGAAGGAATAAACTAAAGATTAATTGCTACTTAGACCGTTAAATATATTTTAGCAGAGGTCACCCAGAATGCAGCCCTCATTAACTGCTCAGTGAATATGCATAACAAACAATTAAGCCAAAGAGGTTTCTGCTTCATATAATATGCAACCATGTTGCTGTCTATGTTTCCTCAAATCTGCCATGATCTGTTTGTTATTCTACTAAACAAGTTTGTTACAAAAATTGTGCTCTCCCATATTTTTTTCAGTTCTGTTGTAGCTGTTTAATTATGGAAGCAAGTCAAGTTTGTCAAACAACATTGCTTCACTTAATACTGCATACTATATTTTTAAAGTAACCTATTGTTTGCCTCTTGTACAGTTCCACTGATGAGCCAGATCATTCTCCAGAATAAAGAGTCAGCAGAATGAAAGAGGCCATGTTTGTTCTCTATCATGTGCACAATCCAGGTTCAAACATGAAAAGTGAGAGCCACATGGCATGCAAGCCAAACCTGTGAAGTACATCCTTTCGTGGGACAAAAGGGGTCCTACACATGCTCTGAATTACCTTTTTGCCTTCCAGTTCAGATTGCTACACAATCTATGCCCGTCTGGAATGATGTACAAATCTTGGCTCTCATCTGGCATCAACATTGATTCTATCACAGTAGATATGTGCAAGTTTCCCTTCTACACATGACATCATGCAGCACAAAGTAGGCACGTGGATCAACCCACACATCTGTAGACTACCAGTGCCCATAAAAAGCAACATGTTCTCATATGAAAAAGTACAACATATAATGTACGTGAAATGTAGGTATGGTGGCTGATTGTATGTAGAACACATACAATTGGTCATTAGCTTTTTAAAATTTAAATGCTTTAAATCTTCCATATTAGGAAAGGGAGAGATTGATTAAAGAGAAAAGCAGCATTAAAAATTGATGACTTCTGTGGGAGTTTCACAGATAATATCCAGCAATCAGACATTATTCTAGATAGAAGCACACTGGTTGGGAAAGTAATAGTTTTGAAGTAAAGATGAAAGCATTCAAATGGTAAATTACAGATTAAGAGGCTGAATTAATGGGGCTCCAGAGACTTATATAAATGTTAAACTGTATGTATGTGTGTGTGTGTGCGCTACATGAGTGTTTCTGTGACTTAAACTGTAAAATTTAATGTGCAGTCTAATAAAATTTAGTATAATCTTTGGATTTATACAATGGTCTGAACATAAAAGTTCTATCCCCCCCCCCCTCAAAAAAAAGTACTGATCATGACCAGCTCTCATGGACAGCTTTATGTTTCTTGGGGTCCACACATTAAACATAAAAGGGGAAATATTGGTGCACACATGGGATTTCTTTTTCCCCCTAAAGAATGGGAGGAATAAAGTTCCAGAAGGTCATAGAAATTGGTCTGAGTTCAGTGGGATTGTGCCACATGAATAGAGTCCCAAGTTGCATTTCTAGCACTCTCTTCAGTTTCCAGCCTGTATAATCAAGTTCCTTGCTGGGTTGAAATTTTAGGAAACTGTAGTCTCACCAGATTTAGAAGGCTTGGAAAGATAGTTGGTTCTACTGAAAAATGTTTTATTAGAAAGCTGTCAGACTATGTTTTCTTTAATTAATTACATGCCTAATTAATAGATGGCATTAACTGCAAAAAACATAATAAATGTCTTTATGAATTCCACTGAGAGCTCACAAAATAAAGTTGACTTTTAAAGCCTCTCATGGGCTGATCTCAGCACTGTTTGAGGCAGTCCTTCCTCCCATACTTTATTCCCAAACTCATCTGGAATATCAGAAATGATATAAGTTTCTGATGGTGGCTCCTCAGTTTGAGAATAGAATTCCCAACACAGTGATAAGGAGCAAAAGACTTGACCTGTTTAATTAGGCAAAATATTCTTTGGATGCCAATCCAGTTTTTATGTTGCATATATAGTGTCTGCTTTATAGCTATTTTACAAGTTTAATGATCATTCTGAGAATTATCCTGATTGAAAACTAGTCATAAATATTTTAAATAAGGTTAAAGTCAATGAAGAATGTGCAAAGTGGGCAGGATTTTTAAAGTGAGGACGGTTGAAGTGGCACTTCCCTGCTTTTCAGCAAGGCTCCAACTGTGCTGAGGAAGTTATTACTGGGAATCTTGTCAAATTAAGGAATATCCTTAGTCTAATGCAAGTAGATATTGGAACAAATAGAAACAACACCTGCTCTTCTCAGGGCGGGGGGAAACTAACCCATTTTAGGACTTGGCCTGGAGATAATTAATAATTGTTGATTGTTCTTTCTATTTTGCTTTCTGTGTAGAGAAAAAAAAAGCACTAAATATTTAGCTAACACAGGGAATTATGCATTAGAATTGCATTTTCTAAAAGTGTGTATATATATGTGTGTGTGTGTATATAATTTCATAATGTGATATAATAAATATAATACTTTATTGTTATTTTACTTATTTCAATCAATTTATATGGGCACCCATCTCACAGCAGCGACTCTGAGTTCTGGTCCTGACTTAGGTGAGTGACCTTGGGTCAATCACTCTCTCTCAGCCCTAAGAAGAAGGCAAGGCAAGCCACTTCCAAAGACCCTGCCTGGAAAACCGCAGAGACTAGTCCAGGCAGTCACCAGGAATCAAGACTGACTTGAAGGCACTACCCCCCCCCCCCAAATAAAAAAGGCTTCTATGAAAGATGCCTGAAGCAGGAACTTTGAACTGGTTGGCAACCGAAACCTGGCACATTACTCTTTTGTACTTTATGCAGTTGAGTCATTATAGCAAGGGATGGCAATGCAGTATGAACCAGCATCCTAAATGTTCCTAGTGCCCCCCACCTAAATACTGTTTAGTATTTAGATTTAATACTAAATATAAAATCTCATGAACATTTGGTGTTCTCCCATGAGCTCTTGGCATTCTTGTCCAAGACGTTGCAAAATTTCAGAATAGAACAGTTGTAATCTCGTACAATGTTTGACAAGTTTATTCACAAGGGAGAGTGTCCAGGGCAGGAAAAGACTGTTAACACCTGCCTTAGAGTGAAGTCCCATTGTGTAAGTACACTCTTTGTATACATTTTCATGTGGTAAGGGATTTCTTTATACCCTTTTTAATGTATTTATGGATTTTTATTGATAGTAGAAAAATTTATTCATGAATAAGAGGATTCAGGTCAGGAGTGCTTTCTGACATTAATCTACATTTCTGCCCTCTCTGCCATCCCAGTGAATTAAATCAGTGGTATTTATTGCAGTATAAATAAATAATAAAGTTAATCTTAAAGGGAGAAAATAGAAATTATTGCTTAGCCTTTTCAGGTTAGTGTATATAGCCTATGGCATTTTAGAATCCATTGGAGTATGAAGGATAAATTGCATTTTAAAGTGGTTGTTCTTTGCTTGTAATTTGGGTGAAATTCGTATTTGTGTTAAACAAATCTGAAAGAGAGGAAAGTAATGATGGGAGTATAAATGGATGAGCCCTGCAACTAGCACCATGTCCACTAATTATTAAAAACACTATCTGGATCTAAAATTTCCTGTATTTTTAAGAGAATGTATTGCAGGGAGAGGATTCAGTGGCCTCAGACAAATCCATCTGAAATCCAGGGCAGAGATCTCTTTGGCCTGATATTTTGTTTGCTCGTTTGTGTGTTTGTCTGGACAGGCCACATTTATTTCTACCAAACACAAGTTATCCTTTCCTCAGTGGTGGAAAAAGTCACCCACACAGAACAACCATGATCAATATAGCTTCTGCTACAGTGGACCAACCTGTGAATGCTCTTCTGTAGAGTCATATGACATTGTTACAAGAAGACAAAGTTTATCTCTGTCTGGAAGCATGCCCCAAAATACCACACGCACTGATCACCTCTTGTTTGGTCACTTGGATTGTTTCCTCTTATCGACTATCATCTTCCTCTTCCACCATAAAACTCCTGTCCTGGGACATTGTGGGATGGCACGCCAAATGATAAAGCCCAGAATTTTCAGATTACTTTAAAAAAAAAAAATTGAAGTTCTATTTCTACAAGAAACCTGGGATACAGATCTTTTACATTTAAATGATTACATCTCGTACTCACTTTTGGCTAGACCTAGCCAGAAGGGTGGCTGTCCATTTGGAGGAGTAAGCATTCTTATCTCTAATATGCTGAATGTCTATATTTTACCCATTTTCTATTGTGAACAACTTGCTGTAGCTATTCTCCTGAAAGTTGGTCAAGCCAATCTGCTTCTAATAAATGAATATTTCCCACCTTATATTCACATGTCTCAGATCAATACTGGATAGGACTGTTTCAAATTTTTACTCTTGAATTTAACCTCTCATTTTCCAAATTCTATATTAATGCTAGCTGGTGACTTTAGTGCCAGATAGTGGATAAACGATAAGGCTATCTTACAGCATCACAATGTCCCATGTCCTTCCTCAACTGGGGAGAGTTTTTGGAATCTAAGCATTCCAGCATTAACCAGAGGGTCGGAAACTTTTCTGATTGGCAACAAAATTTGACTTTATGGATCTATGCCAAGGGATCTCATGGGTAAATTCACCTTATGGGACCCTGCATTGGTTTCAACCCTGAACTTCATGCTAGTTCCCAGCCCTTTGGGTTCTATGTCAGAGGTTCTAGCACAACCTTTGATTCAGAGACCTACCAGTAGTGGGGCCTTTTATTTTTGATTCAACTGGTCCAAGTTGTTCATTACCAGCTTATGATCTCCTCCTCCCCCCCCCCCACTGCCCTGGACAGGTATTTTAACCTCCTCTGAACAAACAGATCGGCTTTGATCTTATCTCAATTTTTTGTGGCTACTTTGGCTATCTGTTTGAAATAGCTTATGTGTAAAACCAGTGATACCCTTGAAGTAATCTCAATCTATCAGAAAACCATTAGCTTTGCTCAAAAGCACTTACAGTCCATTCAGCCTCCTTTTTTTACATCAATCTTGGACTGTAAATTTTTTTTTGAATTTTCGGAGTGATTGGTTTAAGAATTGCCATGTAATCAAGACTTCTTGGCACAATAATTAGAGAAATAAAACCAAACTTCATTTTCATCAGCTATTAATAACATATAAACACCTGGTTCAAGTTCATATGTTGGATAAATCTTTTTGGCATAACAAAATCCATGAAGTTTGCCATAAATGTAATGACTATCTGGTTTTACAATTAAACTTCCAAAAGAAATATCACTTACTTTTAAATCATGTTTGTATTCCATAATGCAAATAAAGATGCACATTGCAAATAAAAGTTATATTTTGCCCTCAGACTATATTGTTTTAAGTGAAGAGTTTATTTTTCTGTTTTATACCTTTTTAAAGTGAGTCCGTGTCACTTGTAATTCCACATGATAAATTCCATCATTCTTAATTTTCTGGAAAATAAGGATCTTACTTTCCAGCACATAAAATAACTCTTATATCAGCACTATTTGTATCCAAGTATTTTATCTGTCTCGACTAACTTCCTGTGTTTTTTGTATAAAATATTTTAAAAATGACTTCTTCTCTATTCTTTGGTGAGATGGGGCAAATCTGAAGCAGACATGTGTTTGAAATACAATCCATCACTTTCAATGTTGTTTTTCAGGAGTGAACATTAATATTCTGTGAATAAAATAAACAGAGTCCCTTATTGTCTGGTTTAGTACTTAGTGCTGTTTTTAAAAATTAAATAACTTTTTAATACATGGGACTCTGCAGCATTTAACACCAATACCAATCCAATGGAGACTCAGTCTATCATTCTAAATGAGAAAGCATAAATGGTACCTGTAACATAAAGAACATTACTAAACAAGAAAGAGTATTTATAGTTCTTTTAAAGAGGCATGAATTTTAATCCATATATCCATATCAGTAAAAAGAAATTATATAACTGATAAATTCATGCAATCTTTTATCAGGGATGAAAACGAGCCACTTTAGATAGCTATACATCTTCTGGAGTTGTTGGCAGTCTCATTAGTGTGCTGTGATATCCATTATATAGAACATCATAAAGAAGAAAGCTATTAAATGAGAAAGTGGCTCTGAATTCCACCAAGGAAAGCAACTGTGATTTATTATTTAAATTGATCTCAACACAATAATGGATAAGTCATGCTAGAGATATTGTAACTGGGAAAAGATATCAAACCAGAACTCAGAAAGTTAGGGTAGTTGTCATCCAGGTCTCTCTTGTTATTCATACCTATGTGAACCAGAGCAAGCAATTTGCTTCCCTTCAGAACATGCAAATGGAGTTCTCCGCAAGGTAAAGGAACTGCTCAGTTATCAGTATATGCCATCGTAAGGAAACCTGCAAAAATGAAGTAGTCTTTAAAGAACAGAAGAGCACAGATCATTCAGTGAGGTTAAACATTGTCCAAGTTAATTTATTTTAACAGAACTAGAGGTTATTTCTTTCATCCAAGACTCTTGAACCAACCTTATTATTCAAGACGTCTCTTTCTCTGTAGCTGACCATGCCTACACTGTGACCCCTATTGAAGGAAAAACAACTAAGAGTCTTTTCCCAGCTTAGAGATTAACAGATTTATTATGATCTATCCTTTCAGGGACAATAGGGCACTTCATTAGAAGTAAATGTGTGTGTGTGTGTACACACATACACACACAGGTGAGGGTGAAAGGGATGAAAGAGGAATATTAAACAATGAAGTTAAAAACAAATGAAGTATTGAAGGTAAAGAAGGAAGAGACACTGTCACATTCTTGATGGTAATTCCTCACCAAAATTATCGTTGGACTGGTGGGCTCCACATAATGTAATGGGAATCCTATTAACAGAAGGCAGGAAGCCCACAGAGTGTCAAATGCATGGCATTGGAGACCAGCTCTATCAGTTATTATGGAGAGTTAATGATAGGAACATCAAAATGTCATACAGAACGTTATATTCCTATATAATTAAAATTACTGATGTTAATTAACAACAGTTCAACACTGTAATATTTCTATTCCTCTTCAATAAAGGTAGTACCATTATTTCTGCTGGTTCGGGCCTCTTCATTTGACCTATGCTAAGTCTTGCTTCAGCAACAGATTAGTGTTGCTTTCAGCATGTATTTATGTGACGGGGTCTAGTGATCTGTGCTAGTATTACCTGCGTGAAGGAACAGTGGCCTTCATCTCCTTCAGGGCCATTGGTCTTCTGGCCTTTGTAAACATACGATGCAAAAGGTTGAAACATAATTTAATTTCTACTGCGTTATAATGAAATTATTTATCAATATTAGCCTGCTGGGATTATATCTGGAATAAGCAAGACACCACTGTGGACGTTACATATTTTCAAGAGAGAAAGAATGGAGTTTCATAAGTTTTAATAAAAAGGGGATTGCTCTTGTCCTGTTTATACAAATTAGATTACATATGCACCGGGATTATAAAAATTAACTTTAAGATCAGAGATAAAAAGGTAATGAGAAAGATACCCTTGAGTCAAGCTTGATTCCTGATCACATCAGTGCATCCATATAATTTTTAACAACAACAATAAAATGCCACTGAACTCTTTGATTCATTTCAGCTGCTGAGAATGAGCCCCAGTTAGTGCATGGACAACAAGATCTTTATTATTAGGCCATGCAAAATAATTCAGAACTTATATAATGTCTATTTAATTTGCCAATTAAAGCAGCAGCAATGTTCCAAATTAAGGATGGCAGCTTTTGTTGATTTGAGGGCCACATCAAGATTTGCACAGTATGCCATGGGCTGCACTCCCAAAGCAGGTGGGAGGACTACAATCTGTGTGATTTTTCAAGTTGTTAAGATTGAAATGAGCTTATGGCATCCATTTTGTCCCTTAACCACCCTGACTCCAAAAGCAAAAATAAAACAGACCCAATCTTGGAGGTCTATTGACTAACAAAAGAAATTCTGGGCACACATTTTGCACCCCTCTTTTAAATCTTATGCTGAATAGCACAAAATGTTGCTTTAGTAAGTAGCATAGCCAAAATCAACTGAATAATTAGCAGCAATAAACTTTTTATTTACTTACTTATCATATGTTGAGAAATAGGTTTAAATTATTCACCTTCTGATGCAAATAAAGGAAAAGAATAGATTTTCAATTTTCCTAGTATCTGCCTTTTAAAGCTTATCTATTTATCTTTCTGTCTATCTAGCCAGCTTTAAAAAAAAAAAAATTAGACTAAATCAAAGTGGTTTATTTCATGCGTTAAACACACTCCCATTTCTGCCCCAAAGATTTCAACTAAATTTACTAGTGTCCTTCTTGTCCATTTGAGTTATAGTTGGTCTGACTTTGGCAATTTCAAAAATACACACTATGGTTACAAGTTATGGGAGCTATATGTCCACTTCCTGAGTCACCCATACAGGTAGTCTTCATTTAGCAACTGCCTCATTTAGTGACTATTCAGTTATGACAGTGGTGAAAAGGTAACTTTATGACCAATCCTCACATTTAGAACCTTCACAGGAAAGGAAAGCTGAAGTAAGATCATAAGCACAGTCACGGTTTCACTTAGCAACCACTTCACCTAATGACCAAGTTGCCAGTCCCAATTATGGTCACTAAACAAAGACTACCTGTATATCCCAAGAAGTCTGCTGCTCTGTTATACTAACACTGGACTACAGGCACCAGCAAACTAAAAAACTGAATGAAGATCTAGATGCTATTTCCAATGATGCGGATGGAAAGGAGAAGCAAAAATATTGCTATAAATAATGTATGTGGTATTTTAGACTCCAACACTCTGAGTTTCAAGAAGCAAGTTATTCTAGTGCCATCAGTACAGCTATTCATGCATCAGCAATGAGGTATATGCTTAAGGACCTTTATGATATGACACCATAAATTGGACAAGGGATTTGTAATTATTGTCATTGTTTAAACAGTTGATTGTTACTCAAAAAGCAATGCCTGCATTTTTTATGCTGACGGCAAAGGGCTTTATTAAGGTAATTAAGGAGAGACTTCAATTTTCATTACCCCCTTAAGCATCCTCTCTTTTGTGATCGAGATTAGATTTAATAGAGCTATTTGCATGCACATTTGATTGATTTTGGGTCTTAAACTTGGAAACAAATTAGCATTATTAAAAGTCACCATCCTGTCTTCCTAGGCTCAAAAATAAAATAAAATAAAATAAAAAAAAATAAAATAAAATAAAATAAAATAAAATAAAATAAAATAAAATAAAATAAAATAAAATAAAATAAAATAGGTTTTGTTCCGGTATCCCCATATTTTACCTTCCTATCAAAATACTGCTTACTTTCTAACAAGGCTATTTTGACAAGCTTTAAAGGTGAATCAATAATTGTCCTAGTGTACCATTCTCAGACTGATTCCGAAAGGCAGTTCTAAATAAATAAAAAAAAAATCACAAAGTTTCTAAATTGGTGAAACTTTCCTGATCTATATGATTCCATGCGCTCAAAGTTTAATTTGTTCTTTAAATGCTAAGTATGATTCTAAGTTTATTTGTTCTAAATCAATTTCATTTTTTTCCTTTGTCCTTTAGTTATTTTCTAGTTTATTTCATTTTACATTTTCTATTCACATCTATTATTGTACTTGATTGTTTTATTCCCTTTCTCCTTCTGTTATAGATTAGAATGATCCCCTGTTGTGTATATACATGTGTGTGTATGTATGTGTGTATATACATAGATATAGATATAAATGATATAGATATAGATGATATAGATATAGATAAGACTTTTCTGTCCATCAGGCATCATCACATTTATATACAAAGCAAACAGATGGGCCTGAAATTATACTGCAAAAAAAGTAGTTTGCCAAAACTGTAAATAAGGGTAGGTGTGAAATTTGTTCTGTTCACATTTTCATGCAACTCTATTTAATTCAGCATGTGAACTAATATGTGAATCAAAATATTTTCTTCCTTTTGATATTCACACTTTTCCAAATTTTGCATTGTACTTTTCTAAATAAAAATGCATACAGTGGTTAGGAAAAAAGACACAAAAGTCCTGAGGCTGGATGGACCTGAATCCTGTAAACATAGCATTGATGACCACATAACAGGACAAACCTAGAACAAAGGAAGGTAAGTGAAGCTGAAGCAAAATGGAAAGAAGACATATCAATTAACATACCAAGACACTGCCATCTTGTGGGACCGAGGAAGTGTGTCTTCTCTGTTGCAGCCCCCTGCCCTCCAGAACAGCATCCCCTACAGATAAAGATGGTGCCCTCTCTCCTGGGGTTCTGGAAAGCTTTGAAACACTGGCTTGGATCCAAGGCCTAGAGTTGATGTTTATGATTTGTCTAAGGCCCCTGTTTTGTTTTGTTGATTTCATTGTGTATTAGGTCATTTTAGTCTGGGCTGTCTGTCTGGTTTAATGTTTTTAGCTCTTTTTATATTTTCTCTAGTTTTGCAAGGCACCCAGAGTCCACTGGAGTTGGTAGCCTATCTTATCTATCTATCTATCTATCTATCTATCTATCTATCTATCTATCTATCTATCTATCTATCTATCTATCTATCAATAAATCAATCCCTACAAGCTGATATGGAGAAAGCAAAAGGCACACTGGGCAACAACATTGGCTTTCCCAGAAATCTAAGCCTTAATCTTAGGACTTGACTCCCTAAGAAATCACCTCTCCCATTTCAAACCTGCCCAGACACCTCAGATTACCAGGTAAGACTCCTTTGAAGCTATCCATACTCAGAGGGCCCTTTTTAGAATACATAGGTAAGGCCCTTCTCCTCTATCATCAGTTAGCTATGACATGCATTCTCTCAAGAGTTTGATTTCTCTTTTTAAAAGCACTATTTAAGGAATGACATTAGGCATTAATATTGGTTGCACAGTCAGCCAGATGTTTAGTTTGGATTTGGCATTTTGATCCACCTCTCGAGTCTTTCCCAAGGACCTGGGATAGGCAGATGTTGTTTGATGGCATTAGAGGTATCGTCACAGGATGTAAGCTGTTCCAAGAAAAGCTGCCTTTTGCAATGGACTGATGCTGATTTTGTCAATGCCGATGGTGTTCAAGTGGTGCTCCAGATGTTTTGGGATTGCACCTAAGGCACCTATAACTATTGGTACTACCTGTGCTTTCTTTTGCCACAGTCATACTAGTTCTATTTGCAGGTCTTTGTATTTGGTGATTTTATCCAGTACTTTCTCTTCTCTTCTGCTTTCTCCAGGTATTGCAATGTCCACTATTCAGACTTTTTTGTCTTTCTTACTAACAGTTGTTAAGTCTGGGGTGTTGCATGGCAGGTGCTTGTCTGTTTGAATTCTAAAGTCCCAGAGCACTTTAGCTTCTTCATTTTCTAGGGCTTTGTCTGTTTTGTGGTCCCACCAGTTCTTGCTTGCAGGCAAATGGTATTTCTTGCAGATAGTCCAATACACCATTGTTGCTACTTTGTCATGCTGTTGTTTGTAGTCAGTCTATGTGATCTTCTTATAGCAGCTAACTAGGTGGTCCACTGTTTCTTCAGCTTCTTTGCAGAGGCAGCATTTGCTGTCTGTTGCTGTCTTCTCAATTTTGGCTTTGTATGCATTTGTTCTTAAGGCTTGATCTTGTGGAGCCAGAATTAGCCCCTCTGTCTCTTTCTTCAACTTTCCTGCTCTTAGCCATTGTCAGGTTTTGTTGTTATCTGCTTTGCCTGCTAGTTTTTTTGTGTGTATTGGCCATGTAATACTTTACCTTGCCATGTCTCTTTTCTATTCTTCATTTGGTTTTTCTTATAGGTCAGTTTGGTCTCTTTCAGATTCAGTAAGCCTTAATGGTGTCCAAGCTTCAGTGCATCTACTGTATTTTGTTGTCCTTCAGATATTCCTCTAATGTCCTTTTTTCTTCTTCAACTTCTGGTGTATGTGCAACATTCCATGCCCACCTATGCTCCTTGGTAAGTAGAGTCTGTCAACATCACTGCGTGGATGAAGGACATGATTTATTGTCATTATTTTTCTGATCTTCCTATCTAGGGCTTCTAGTTCTGCTTGAGTCCAGTCTACTATTCCAGCTGTATATCTAATGACTGGAATTGCCCAGTTGTTAATTGCCTGGATGGTATTTCCTCCACTGAGTTTGGACTTTAAGATCTTTTTCACTCCCATGATGTATTCACTACTAACTTTCTTCCTGACTTCAGTGTACTTGATGCTGTCACCTTGAAGGATGCCCAGGCATTTGTAATGAACTTCTTCATCCAGAATCTTGATGCTATTTCTATAGGACATCTTGATTCCTTCAGTTTTCATTATTTTTCCCTTGTTGATGGTAAGAGTGGCCAATTTGTCCAGTCCAAACTCCACTGCAATATCTTGGCTATATATTTGGACACTGTTGAGCAGCGATTCTATTTTAGATTGTGTTTTTCCATACAGCTTCAGATTGTCCATGTTAAGGAGGTAGAATATTCTGTCAGATGTTTTTGATGTTTGATAGCCATGGCCTGACTTATTCAGTATTGTTAGCAGAGGAATCAATGCAGTGACAAACAGTAGCGGTGATAGTGAGTCTCCTTGAAAGATTCCTCTGTTGATATTAACCTCTCCCAGTCTATCACCATTGACCAGCAACTGTGTCTTCCATTGTGCCATTGATCTTTGCACAAAACTTCTGATGTTTCTACTGACTCCTGTTATTTCTAGGCACTTAATTATCCAATCATGTGGCAGGGAGTCAAATGCCTTCTTGTAAGCAATCCTAGTTACATTCAAGTTGGTCTTCTGTTTCTTGCAGTTTTCCAAAATCAACTTGTGAATTAGGAGCTGATCTTTTGATCCTCTGCTATTTGGACAGTTTCCTTTCTGATCAGGTGGAAAGAGCTTGTTTTCAACTAGATGCAGTTGGACTGAATCTGCTATCGTACCAGTTAGCAATTTGAAAGTTGTTGGCAGGCAGGTACTTGGCCTGTAACTGCCTGGTGCTACCCCTTTTTGGTTGGATCTTTCATTATCAGGTAGGTTTTGCCAGATGTTAACCAATATTCAATTTCACCTCCTTGCAGTATGTTGTTAAACTGCTTGGCAATTCGTGGGTGCAGACAAGTCTGATGTTTCACCTAAAAACCATGCAGTTCATCTTCACCTGGTGCAAATCAATTCTTTATCATCTTGCCCATTTCTCCACCATTTCTGCTGTTTTTTACAAGTTCTTTCATTTCAGCTTCTTTTTTTTCCTTCTCCACCTCCTTTATCTTTTTTTAAAATAATATTAGAGTTTTGCATAGTTAAAAAGTAATACAGAATTAGAAAAGATATGCAAACAAAAGAGGAGAAAGAGAACAAGAGAAAGAAAAAGAAAACAGAAAAAGAAAGACATATAAAAAGTGACTCCCCCCTTCCTCCAAACATGTCTAAGTATTTACAGCAACTTAACACCTACAGAAAAAAACTCCTTCCCATTTCTCATCACTGAACAATAACCAAATTATAGAAAGATTCATTGATCAATCTTACTCAGCAAAAGCATTAAGAGTGCCAGTAGTAGTAACCAATATGTTTTAAGCTTAGACAAATAAATCCATTTTGCATTTTGACTTATAATTTTCTCTAATAAGTAAGACATAAAAGATTTATCCCCATAGGTGTAAAGAATATCAATAATAGTAACATAAATATTTTAAACTAGATCCAATAGATCCCTTTTACATTCTAACCCATAACTTTCTCTAACAAGTAGGAGGTAAAAGATTTACTCTATATGAAAAAATCTTTACATCGTGTTGTAATCCTGGTCAAAAAAATGATTCCAATAATAACAACCCAAAATCAGATTTTATACAATCTAACCCTGGTCAAATAAGCCCACTTTGAACTCCTTTTTCTTCTTTTTAAGAGGCTTAATCTTCAGTCGCTTCTTCAAATAAAGTCCCACATAGTGATTTCTTATCATTTTCTCCCTATCTGTTTTCAGTAGCAACTTCAGAGATTTAGTACTTCCCTTCTGTGGATCCAAAATAAGATAACTCTCCAAGTCACTTTCCTGGTTTATAATCAGGATATCCCTTTAAATTATTAAAATATCAGCCAGCATATTTTGTATATCCATTACAACTTTTTCTCCATGTCACTCTTGTAGTCAAATATTTTAAAGTCCATTTTGAAATCCACAACATCTTTTTGCATATCTTCCATATCTCTTTTATAGTCTGGCAATTCTTTAAAGTCCATTTTAAATCCCTATTCAAATCATCCCCAGCTTCTGTTTTATCCAGTAGAATCTTTTCTTCTTCTATAACCTCAGTTAGATCCAGTTTTTAAAGTAAGTCCTGAACACATTGTCCCAAACAGATTTAAATTCTTCTATAGTAAAACAATGTTCCTCCACTATGTTAGGAAGTATCTTTTCCTTTAATTGCTCTCTGGTTCCCTCTAGTTAACCTTCAAGGCCCAGTGTTATCTTTTCTTTATTTTCAGAGCCAAAATTTTCCCACAATAGGTTTTCTTACAGTTAATTCCAAAAGCATCTGCTGTATTTTTATAACATTTTAAAAAGTCCATTAAAAAACTATGCTTTCAAACCCATCTAGCCCCTTAACTGTCCACAGCCATCATTCTTAACTCCCTTTTGCTGTTTTCCAAAAGTTATTTTTTTTCTTTTTAATCTTTAATCTTATTTTAATCTTCTTTGTCCCAGGATAGAAGGAAATTCTCCTGGTGTACAGCAATTTGCCTTTCAGAAGTTTTTAATTTCCAGGTAAATTGCTAATAAGTAATTTCCAATGTTAATTAAAAGAGGAAGTGAAAGCAAATCTACTGTCTCTTTGGAGGCTCTGAACCACAGCTTGGACTCAATATTTCCTGCGAATCATAGAGCACTCAACCCACTGGAGATTGCTAAATTGTGATCTCTTCACAGGGAACCTCTGTAAGGAGTACCTGTGGGTGATCTGGTGATCTCTTTTCTCCAGAGATGGTTCAAAAGAGCCAGACTTTTTGCTGGCTCCTCTTAACTGCCATGGTCGTCAGTTCCATGAAAATGGAGCTGTCTTTAATCCACCATTACTCCCCTGGAAGTACTCCACTTGTTTTATCCAACCTGCATTCTTGTTGTATTTTTTTTTTTCGGGGGGGTGTCCCACAGCTATGCCCAGAACTGCACTGTTTCTTCTTTGTCAGGTATTGACTGATTCATTGCAGTCTGTCTATTGATGGATTGGTAGAAATGTTTATGATTCGACTGAAATTGGAGATTCTGCCTGTACTATGCAATTCAAGCTTTGTATCTGCTGATCTTCTTGGCTATGGCTGTTATTTGCTGCTTTATTATTTCCAGTGCTTCCTTGATCTTCCTTGTTTCCTGATATTTCTTGATCAGGTATTCTTTGGTCTTCTTGTTCTTCAGCTTCTTTTCATTCATCTTTTCTACCTTGCTTGCATCTGATCTTAGCATGTTGATCTTATTTTCCAACTTGATCTTCTATTTCGGTGGTGTACTATTTGGCTTTTTTCCCCCTTGTTTGTTGATTTTGCATCCAAGGTATTCAGTTATAATTGTAGCCGTGCTATACATCAGCTGGCTTTGTTTCTTGCAGTGAGCTGGTGCTTATATTTGGTATTACAGTATTGGTATCTTTCAATACTTTTGCTAGCTGTTTCTTTGTAATCAGCTTCAATGCAGGCAACCTTATTCTGTTCTTTTTGTGCTCTTCTAGATGCTTAGTTATTTTTTGTTTCAATTCCTCTTATTTTTTTGTTAGAGGGCTTTGTTCTTTCTGAAGAGAAGGTAGTAGAAAGGGTGCTGGTTGGGAATAAAAACAATTCAACAACTATGCTGGCTTCCTCTACTGCTGACTCCCCCTGGTTTGCCTCTACAGTCTGAGCTACCTCTGGCAAGGCTTCATTTTCTTTGCTCTGGGTAGACCTTTGTAGTTCTTCCAATTCTACTTGTGTGAATACTTTATTTCATATTATAAAGTGACATTGATCTGCTAGCCTCAGTTCTGTTATTTCTGATTCTGGATGTTGTTCTTTCCAGAAACGGTACATTCTTTTCAGATATCCTCTTCTCGTTGGACTTGATTTGTAATAGTAGATCATTATTTTTTTTTGTTTTTAGTCTTCTTATATTTGCGATGGGTAACAACTTTTCTTCCAGTAGTCCTGCAGATGCTGGCTCTGGTTGCTCAGCCAACAATACTGAGTCCTATAGCCCACTTGCCACCAGATGTCCAGGAACTAAAACACCTAGCACCTAGCATGGTCCTTGTTCACTCGGGCAATGACCAATCCAGTATAGGTTTCTGTAAATTACGTCTTACCATATTGTTTATTGCAGAGGCACTCTTCATCGGGCATTATTATTATGACTACTATGCATTATTATATTGTTGTTGTTGTTGTTATTCATCTATTTACACCCAGTCTACCAGATAGTTCTGATTACTGATAGTTCTGATTTGATATTTTTGGCTATTGTATGCTTCCCAAAGACCAAGGACAGCTAAATATATTGTTGTAATATATGCTATGTTCCAAATAATGCAATTTTTTGTAATTGATAAGTTGAAATTCTGTCCATTCCCACTATGTCAAAATGCCTTTTCAGCTATGTTGATATTATGATTTATGTCAAACATATTCTTTAGGAACTGGGAGGGGGGCTTAATTTTATTCTTATAAGAGTGATGCATTGAAGTAGGTTGGGCTGAGAGAAAGTGGCCCCAAATCACCTGGTATGTTTCCATGGCTGAAGGTAGATTTGAACCTGGATGTCCCTGGTGCTAGTTCAGCTATAGCCACTCCATCATTCTGGCTCTTATAACAGTACAGTCATGTGAAAAAGAAAGTACACCCTCTTTGAGTTCTATGGTTTTACATATCAGGACATAATAAAAATCATCTGGTCCTTAGCAGTTCTCAAAGGTAGGTACGTACAACCTCAGATGAACAACAACAGTTGACATATTACATCATGTCATCATTTATTTTACAAAAAGAAAGCCAAAATGGAGAAGCCATGTGTGAAAAACTAAGTACACCTTATGATTCAGTAGCTTGTAGAACCACCTTTAGCAGCAATAACTTGAAGTAATTGTTTTCTGTATGACTTTATCAGTCTCTCACATCATTGTGGAGGAATTTTAGCCCACTCTTCTTTACAACATTGCTTCAGTTCATTGAGGTTTGTGGGCATTTGTTTATGCATAGCTCTCTTGAAGTCCCACCACAGCATTTCAATCAGGTTGAGGTCTGGACTTTGACTGGGCCATTGCAACACCTTGATTCTTTTCTTTTCCAGCCATTCTGTTGTAGATTTGCTGGTGTGCTTGGGATCATTGTCCTGTTGCATCACCCAATGTCAGCCAAGCTTTAGTTGTCGGACAGATGGCCTCACATTTGACTCTAGAATACTTTAGTATACAGAGGAGTTCATAGTTGACTCAATGACTGCAAGGTGCCCAGGTACTCAGAATCATGGACCTCATCAACCTTTGCCTCACCACATATTTTCAGTTTGATGGACAAATAGACGAACAAATCAGAGGCACACCCATAGGATCACCACTGTCAGGACTCATAGCAGAGATTGTAATGCAATCACCAGACATACAATCAAGCAGTAAACAATAGCCTAATCAAGGAACTACCAGAGGAAAAAACAAAAGAAAACAAAACCCACACCCCCGTCAACCCTGGCAGGGCATGCCACTGCATATAAACAGAGAGCAAACCCCATTCCACTCTAGCACTGAAGATGTTACCTAGCTGGGTAATGAAACATTTGCAAGAAAACAACCAAGCTCAGAGAACCCCAAGGACTCCACAGTTGATTAGCTATTGCATGTCTATGCAAATGATGGGCCAGGTGAAATTTTGCTAAAAAGAAGGAGCAAGGGGACGCAGAGGAGTCTTTGTGTAATTAAAAGTAGGAGTGGGAAGCCATCCAGGGAAGAGGGAGTAACAGTTGCCCAAACAGAATAGATGTGTAATTTACTAGTCATTGGACTTGGAAGACTGCAATTATTGAATTAGTTACAAAGAAAACAAAGGTTGCAACATGTTTTGACTGCTTTTAGCCCACAAAAATAAAAAGGCATTTTGAAAGAATGATGCCGTTGTGGAGGAAAAAGAAAAGAAGATATTGTTCAAAAAGGACTTGACCTTAATTTGAATGACCCCATTAGCTGTGAAATCCATTCTTGACCCTGTTGACACATCACAGAAGTTTTAATAAGGCTGATCTACCAAATGCCTCCCCAGAGTTCTGTTTGACACACTCAGTTATTCAGCAGGATGCAAAGACTCAATTAGAATTCAGGTTTATCCTTTGTTTTCCCAGAAAGAACATTTTAACTTTTTTTTTTTTTTAATATAGTCAAAATTAACAGGATGAGACTCATTACAAAAATAGGTTATGCTACCTTTTAGTTGCAGTTAGAGAGACTCTTTCACCTTTTTGACTACCCTTTTCTAAATATGGGATGGGGGAAATTACTTTTTTAAAAAGTGACATGTTTAATTCTAGTAATTTGCGCATGAACCCATTTAACTAAGATGCTGCTTATTTATGTTTTTCTGCTGAACTTTCTCTTAAAAAAAAAAAAAAGACACAGGATATTTGTGTAAAAGGAATCCAAGATAGTTTCCTTTTATATTCCCGTGTACACAGGCTCCCAAATCCATTCAACTTGATTATTACTCAGCTACTTTTCTATAGCTGTGCCCATTTTCCCAAAGCAGATTGCTAGTGTGTAGCAAATTATCTTCTGCTTTTTAAGCTAGAAATATGCCATGTACACTTAAAAAAATAATAATAATCCTCTGACAAGGAGAAAAATGCTCACAGATAATGAAACCGGGTGAGGTGTATTGATCACGAAAGAGATGACCTGGGCAAAGGAATGTAATAAGCTCTTAATAAGGGGGAAAAAAGATAAGGTGGTTTGAAATCTAACTTGTTCAAAGCTTCAGCACATGTTACTTCGCTCCTTACAAAGTGTTGACATTCAAAATAATTAACTCAGACAAACATTCAGTCAAATGCTGGGAATGCGCAAACTGTTTCAGAAAGTCAGCCTGCCTTGTGCAGAAGTAGTCCAAGACTTTATTTCCTGAAGCAAAGATGATTCCCTTCCAGAAATTTCCACAGGATCTTGTCACTTTCATCCGAATTATGAGAACAGCATCATTCCATAAGTTCTGCCCCTTTGAGTGTGTCCAGGGAGTTAAAATGCCACGGCACTGATTTTGTCAGTCTTGACCAATCATATATGTGAATATATACACTAACAAAATCTAACTATAAATTTTACTTTGCAATTTAAAATGCTTAGCTGCTAGTTTCTTCCTTCTGCCCCCATACTTATCTACAACAAAGGCATAGGATTGCTTAGACCTTCTCTCCTTAACACAGCCTTGTCCAGTTGCCCAGCACTGGAACCACTTGCAGTTTGCTCTACCACTATGTGCAGTCTAGAGCTGCATTTCCCTTTCTTCTGGCTGTTTTTCTTTTCTTTTTTGTGGGCTCCTTCTTTTGCTTCAGTTGTGTCAGTGTTACAGTCTACGTGGGACTCCCAGCCATTCTCTCCTTGGCCCCACGTCCCATCCACTCACCTTTCACTCCAGCAGCATCTCCTGACAAACCTAAAAGAACCCCTATTTAAAAAACAAACAAACAAATCTGTATACATGCCAGTTTGTAAGTGATTTTAAGGAATTTAAACTCCCCCCTCCCCCCGCTTTTCTCTGCAAATGCCTAAATGCACTATGTGCAAACCACTACAGAGAAAAAAATATTCACCTCAGCAGTCACCGTTTTCTGTTTCAAGGCAGTCATTCTTCATAGCCACTAAGAGTCCACACTGACTTGATGGCACCTCAATCAATCAGTTATAGAAAATATTTTAGTTGGGAGGGGTGTGTACTGACTGAGCTCTCTTAAAGTTGGTGTTACAGATTTATCTGGCTCATAAATTGGGATGATGAGGATGAGGATAATAAATAAACAAATAGAAATACCTGCAAGCAGTATTTAGTAGTCCAGTCTTCAAATATCATGCAAGTAGAATAATAAAAATAAAGTGATGGAAGGATTTCCAGGTTATGTATTTTAAAAGAAAATCACGTCATATCCAACTTATTGTGTCAGGTGGATGGTGCTGAGGTTGCTTGGAGACCCGTTGTGACTTTGTGCTTAATTGGAGGTGCAGGGGACGGGGCCTTTCACCTCATTTTCTGAAGCTTCAACTGTGTTTCTGTTTGATTATGAAGAGGAAAAATGTAAAGTTGCAGTGATTGTTGCTTGCCAAACACTTTCAAGCTTGTCTTGGCTATATTGCCATTATTTGGATGTATTCACATCTCACACATTATGTATATTTTATGCATCGGGGAGAGAATAACCAAACGATCAATAATATAAATTGGAATGACTGGCAGAAGTGGATTGTTGATTTGCTTTCTGAATAATATTTTTTTCAACAGCAAATTGAGGAAGAGAATTTTCTGGAAATTGGTCTAAGTTCATCCTGGTCTAAGTTCATCCTCTTCTTTTTCTTCTAATTATGCACTGCATACGGAATTTGTAGTTTACATCCTTTTAATAAAAAAGAAATGGTTGGTAACACTTAAAATATATAAAATTTGACATTTGTACTTTTTGCTTTGTGATGGGTTTTTCCGCATTTCAGCAAAGGTTCTGGGACAATTTATATTCAGTTATGTAAATTATAGGGAACCTGCATGCAAACATAATTGGTTATAACACTTTTTCCCCCAAGAAGCTCTTGAAAAAGGTGCCAGAAATACTGGCCTACTAATAAATTATAAAACAAACAGGATTTTCATCAATTCTTAGATCTCAAGTGATGGTTATGGGAATACTATCAATTGGGGTATCATGAAACAGACAGAATAGATGATAAGCATAAATCATACCCTTAGTTTATGTAACTATAATGCTGCATTTAATTAATGAGCAATTATATAGGAAAATATTTCCTATATATAGGAAAATATATATATAATCACAAGTAATTTATATTCTGAAAGTCATTTGCAAAACTTAATTAAAATAAATCATTCACTCTTCTCACTCTTTAAAAATGATGAAATAAAACTCCCAGGTAGTATAATTATGTCATTCAAAAGTGATCAAGACTGCTTAGTTATATTCAAAAAGGTAGTTAATACTCTGTAAGAAAATTTGGCTCGTGGATTATCATGATTATCAAAAATTCATATTTAAGGTTTGACAGTGTGATATTATACATATTTTCATGGATGCAAGTTCAATGGGATCTAATCTCACTATGCAAGAAAACTCAGTATCTTGTCCTGAGCCCACATGTAATGCTCCACAATATGAGTACTGCCACTCCTTGTTTAGCAGCCAACTTGTTTAGTGACTGTCCACCAATACAATAATAATAATAATTTTTGAAAAAAATCACTTTCCAACCAATGTGTGCCCTTACAATCAAATTTCTGAGCCTGACAACAGCACATACTGGAGTGAGAGTAATGCTGGTACTGCTGCATGAGAGAACTTTATCTAAATGAGACGGCAGCAACCAACGATCTCCGCAGTCTCTCTCTCTGTGCCTCTCTCAGTCACTTGTTCACTTAGTGACCATTTCACTTAGTGACCATTTCATTTTCAATTTAGGGAACGAATTCTGATTGCTAAACAAGGAGAGGGTGTATAATCTTTACATCCTTTCCAAACACTACAGCTGAGCTGTAATTTTCTATGTAAACAGAAAGAAAAATATTAGCTTTGGAGTGTGTGTGTGTGTGTGTACATGCGTGATTGTATTCATGCTAGTTATGTAATTGAAATGTCATCATTTTAAACAAACAAACAAATCAATTTTGCCTTGGGCCTACCTATCTTTTTGTCCAGTTCCAATCTACATGTTAGCACTACCATATGAATCAAGTACTACAACAAAATTAATTTAGTTCACTAGTACCATTTATAAATTCTCTGTGATGTATGTGTTTTCAGTCCCCAGTATGTCCATTAGAGGGAAGCTGCAAATTAGGTAACAGCTGCCAGTCAGAGTAGACAGCACTAGACTACATGGACTGCTTTATATTAAGGTAGGTTTGTTATATTAAACATTCAGCATATGTCAAGTATCCTTAAAACCATACAGAAGATCAAAATAGCTTTAGACATTTGCCTAGAGCAGGGTTTTTCAAAGTGTGGCCTGAAGACCCCTGAGGGTTCCCCAAGACCCTCTAATGGGTCCATGAAATCAAAATTATTTCCAGCCTACGTGGAGAAATAATACAATATTAAAATCCCATCAAACGATCATAAGAAAAGATAATGGCAATGGCAGCAGCAGAGGAACAGCAAAGCCTTGCCTGGACCTATCTGACCATCAGTGATGGATTGGTGAGCTGACTGCAGACAGCGGCATCTTGGCAACTGGTGCATGGAATGGTATGGAATGGTGGGGCAGGCTGCTGATGGAGCCTGGTGGGGTTGTGGATTGGTTGATTTTGGTACAGATGACTGGCGGTGTTTGGCTGGCCACTCAAGGTGCAGTGGCATGATGAGGTGGGAATTGAGTGGACCATGGCCTGTTTTCCATCCTCCATTTGGCAGCCCACTCTGGGAATAGGATAGCAGTTGGCTGTGTCAGCTATCTGAAGTGAGTTGGCTGTGGCTGTGGCTCTAGGAGTAGGAGTCCTGGCTGACTGGAGGACTCGGACATCAAAGTGGATGGAAGCAGCAGAAGGAGGAGTGGGTGTTGGTGCTATGGGAGAACCAACCTGTGTCCTGTGGCTGCCACCTGGCCAGCCACCTGGTCTAGCAGCTATCTTAGTATCTTCTGCTTCCCTCTTTGTGGGACTCAGAATTTGGATGGACTGTTTTGATTTGATTGCAGTCACTGGTGGCCTGAAGGAAAGACCTGGGCTGGCAAGGATATTGTGGGTTTTAGATTGTTTTGTTGGACTGGGGCCAACAAAATGAAATGTGTCAACATTTGGAAGATCTACAGAACTTAGTGAACCAATATTTTCCAGACAATCAAAGCATATTCTAAAATCATGCATGGGTAAAAGATACATTTAAAGTACAAGACAGACCACTAGGTTCTAATGTAACTGAATATGAAAAGTTCATTGATATGTTAGATTCCACATTGCAACTAACATTTGGGAAACTACCACTTGTGGAATTTTGGTGTAGTATCAAAGAAGACTATCCACAATTATCTGAAAAGGCTGTCGAAATAATTCTCCCTTTTCCAAGTACATATCTGGATTTTCTTCATATACTTCAATGAAAACAACATTGCACAATAGACTAAATGCAATATCAGATATGAGAATCCATCTGTCTTCTATTAAGCCATATATTGAAGATATTTACAAAAAATTAAAACAATGCCACTCTTCTCAATATTTTTTATTGGTTAAAAATATAGTTTTTTTCATGAAAAATAGTTTATTTAGGTTGATATCTAATGGGCTTAATACTGCTATTTTTACATGATTCAATAAATAAATATTCCACAAATCCATCCATTTTAATTTTTAATATGGCAAATATTGATAAATATAACCCATACCAACAAAAGCTCTTTTGGGGTCCTCCATAATTTTTAAAAGTAGGAAGGGGTCCTGAGAAAAAAAAGTTTAAGAAACACTGGCCCAGAGGATGGGGTAAGGGTGGCAATCAGAAACATTGCTCCATCTTCAATCAACTCTGCTTACTGCAGAATCAAGCTGATTGTGGTGGGATACGAATGTTATAACTAAACAAACAAACAAACAAATGTCAGTCCTATATTCAGCCATATGCCTCAGAAAGCATTCCATCTTTGTATTTTAGCATGCTAAAAGCTGCCATTTACTTTAAGTGTGTATCCCTCCTTATCTGTTGTATTTCTTAAAGTAGTTCTATTGTGACACACCCCAGTATAACAGCAATATGAAGTTATTATCAGAGTCTCAAATTAAAAGCAGAAGTAGCCTGTTTGCTGGACATTTGATTACTAATAAATAAACCTGTGTCTATGAACCATTAAAAAAAACCACTGTCATTTTAAAAAAAATCAATGGGTGTTTTCTTGTCTGATTTCTGAACACTGTTTTGATGTCCTGAGAATGAAGTATATTATAAGCATACACTGAAACTGGTGCTCTTTGTTTTCCTCTCATACTACTGCAAGCATATTTATTATTTCAAGAAAAGGACAATCTAAGAAAACATTAAAATAGGGGTGAGCAACCTGCAATCTTTAGATGAATTTCAAAAGCCCTCTATAAGACTTCACTTCGTACTTGGGTAAAAAGATGTCAGTCCTTTCCCTGAAGTTTACTGGTTGGGAAAAAGGGAAGACTTACTATGAGTTGCATTACTATGAGTCACTGGATTAGAAGATCTAATTATGCAACACCCTGTTTCCTGCATAGCCAGCTTGATGCCTCTGAGAAGCCCCACTGCTAATCCTCAGCAGCTGGCTTCTAAAGAAATACTACCTTGAGCACAGGAGACAGCTTACATCTTCATTATTAGCCATTTATATTGTCCATTAAATGGCTAATACCCTTTTAAAGTCTTCTAGGTCTGCTATCCTATGGGCTCTGAAGAGGGATTACTGATCTCAGTGCTGTGTTTTAGTGGAAAGAATTGAAGCAATGCACAGAGGCCCAAGCACAACTATTTCTTATGAAAAATTCCACCCAACAGTTAGAGCTCTTTCAAACAACCAGATTGTTCATATTTTCCATTGACATGGATTTTTGAACCTACTTTTTTTCTAATGTATGCATCTTTGTAAGCATTTGTTGTTTAGAGAATTGCATAGCAAATATCTGAGAAGTGTGACTATGAAATGGCATCTACATTTCAGCTCACATATTTTGAGTTTTATTTTGGTTTATATGATTTCAGTACAAACTAATCAGATGGTGAATGGAAAGAAATCCTTCCCTACTCTTACCGCTTACCCTAACCCTAACCCTCAGGGAAAATGGAAGAGAAACTGTGCCTAGCAAAGGTGAGAGGTTAAATACTGAACAATGTATCATGAGAAAAAAAGAGATCATTACAGTAATCATTCACTTTTAATGTTTAGAACTATAAAGACAGCCCCTCCAAAAATATATGAATTTTATAACTTATTTGAATTACTTTATTTTCTTTGTAACATTTTGGTTTTATCTCCCATTTTTCTGCTATTCTCCTGAATGTATTTCTGCAAAATACTCCAAAGAGGGTTGTATAATTTCTTTGATTTTTACTCCATCTCCATTTTACCCAACTACAGTTGAAAATCAATCCTTTGCGAAGTTCACATTCTTGGGAGAGAATAAACTGGCTTGTCAAGTGGATTTCTCAGAATGTCTCCAAGGAATTGTTTGAATTTAGCATTTCCTGGATTGTATATTAGAAATAAAATGATGCCTTATGTAAACTATGGAGAAAAGTGAATACTCTTATGAGTAGCAAAGCACATCTCAGAGTTACAAATCTGAGGACAACAAAACTATGCTTAGACATGTCTCAGCCTCCCTGGATCTCCTAATAGTTGTTTATAGCTATATAAATATGTGCTTCCAGTGTAAATACACAGCAAGTTCTCCCTATGGATATCCAAGATATACACTAAAACCTAAAGAGAAGGATTCATACAAACTTGAATATGTTCAGTTGGTACAACAAGGGATAACTTCAACTAACTTCATGGGTCCTATCTTTCAGCAAAACCAGCCTCACTGGGTGGAGTAATGTTGCAGGAGGCACCATTGTAAGGTATGCCTCTTGAAATCTAGAAGAAAAGGAGAGGTAACAATCACATTAATAGGTAAATGAAAAAAGGGATACTTTGCATTTTATTATTTTAGTTTGGTAGTTACCATATTAAAAGACCTATACCATATTTCTGATATAGTGCTAATGATAATATCCTGAATTTTTTGGGGGGGACTTTTGAATGTTAAGACCTAAGGAACTTTCTGTCTGTGAAACACCAAGGAACACAAAATGACCTGAATAAGGGAACAACATGACAGAGTGTACTGTTTCATACATATAATTAATTCCTTCCAGCAATCACACAAATTGCTTCAGTGAGATACATATTTATTGCTTTGCAACAGGTAATTTTTTTCCTAACTTTTATGGAACACATCAATAGCAAACAGAAAAGATTCTTCTTGATGATTCTCCTTTGGACTCAGAAGACAGTTATTTTAAGAAAGCCCTAAGCTAGTATAAATGAAATTGTTTTCAGACTTCTAAAAAAAAGTTTGCATCCTTTTAATTATATTGCTGAATCCAGACTTGATCATGCTAAGATCAATTCCATTAAAATTGATAAAATTTTAGTTATCATAGAGCACACAGAGTACAATCCAAATCAAGCTAGTTTTTCTAGGAATAATCATTAAATTCAATGGGTGAATTAAGCTTATTTCTCTCCCACTGAAATAAATTGCAATATATCAGTTTACAATATATATCAGTTTACTAGGCCAAGTCTCTGCAGAATGATCTACATTCAAAACCATAAATTTGAATGTACAATTAGTTAAAACCTCAGCAAAAACTATTTATTAAAGTAATACAAAAAGGGAATTCCCATATGCTAATTTATACACCCACATTTACATCTATATCCATCCTTCAAGCGATCTCCCTTAGAGAGATTTAACACACACATGCACACACACACCTAGGGTTCTTCAAATATTCCTGAATTATAATTCCCAGGTTCCTTCACCTATGTTGGGTGAAGTTTTGAGAATTCTAGTTCAGCTTTACCTGCCAGGACAGACATTCCCTACCCCATGACCTGTCTGCTGGGCATAATGC
Organism: Python bivittatus; assembly: GCF_059951505.1. Lineage (NCBI taxonomy): Eukaryota > Metazoa > Chordata > Lepidosauria > Squamata > Pythonidae > Python > Python bivittatus. The sequence continues at coordinate 7,085,897 of NW_028277113.1, forward strand.
ATTAATGAATCTTAGTTTATAACTGAACATGATACATTAATGTTACTACTGTATATTATATACAGATAAGAACAAGTTGAATGTATAACTTACAATGGCCCTATGTAGCCACTTAGGATAAACTTAATTAAAGTTCCATAGGTATCTGTTACTAACCACGGTGACACCAAAAAGATAAAACCTAGCCTGTGATGGAAACTCCACCCTTTTATACTTGCATCATTGCATCCTACACAAGGACATAAGGGGCAACACACTTTTTGTCACTTTTCCCATTTCCCTCCCTGTGGATGCTTATGAACCAACTCTATCAGAAGTTTCTATGGTGCCTATAGTATTTGGAATTATCATTATTATTTTTAAGTGAGGATAGGTTCCAAAAATCCACATTGTGAATGATTGATCATTGTGTGATGAATAGATTTCCATTACTCATTTTCTATATTTTACTATGGGTTCATTCTGTCCTATACATTTCACTCTTCAAATGTAAACTGATATTTTGATTGCATCTTGACTGTTTTTGTTGCATGCCTTACTGATTTATTATGATGTTTGCACAGGTGCTGGTGTTTTATTAATGCACATAAAAAGAAACTGGGTGAAATAATCTGCTCCCAGTTCTAGGCATCAAACAAATGATTGGTGTAAATGCTGATGATCTGATTTATATACTGGACATGTGCAACAGCCCACTGTAAGAATGAAATTATTATTTCATGTGCTATTCCTTCTCTGAATGAACAATACTAAGATTCCCCAATTCTTTACAAGTATCCCTCTAGATGGAAAGAGATCTGAGAATTTCAACAATTTCAATGTTGAAAAGATGTTCAATTTCAACATAAAGTAAAATTTGAAGTTTTTGAACATCAGTACCTTTCCTTTTCACATTATTTCTTCAACATTTTTAGCATGTGGACTGACTGATAAGAAATAATACTGTTAGTGTCATTAATTATTATAAGACACATAAATACATTACATTTGGTCCTCATATGATTGCATGTGGGCAAAATAAATACCTTAAACAGAACAACACATTTAAATAAGATTGGAACTATTTGCATTTATGTGAAATGGCTTCAGTGTTTTAACTACTGCAGAAAATTATTTTTTTCTAACATTTTCACAAACACTGAGATAGCATCCACTAGCTGAAGTAACAGCCATTTCCAATTAAAATATTATTAAATGAAATTTGTCATGCTCTAGTGAACATGGGCTTGTTCCTAAACCGAGTCCTTATAAATGCTGGTATAGAAGACAATTCAGCCAGAATCCAAAGTTCAAATACTTACAGAAATTGCAGGAGTGATTGTGTGTCACACATTATTCCTTTTTTTTTCTGCCACAGAGTGGCCAGCAATGTCAAATTTGAGAAGCTGATGGTTTTTTTAGACGGCTCACCCATTGTGCCAAACAATAATGTGGCTTATTTGATTATGGATCAACATGTGTGAAGCCAGCTAATGATAGCTGATTCAGGATTCCATGCCTTAGAAAACTGTGTGAGTTCAGTTATAAGCTTCCCTAATTTGATATCCTTAAGATATTTTTGGACTACTTCTCCCATCATCTCTAATCACTGCCCATGTTCATTCAGGTGGAAGGGGGTTGTAATCCCCCAAACATAGGCAGGGTATTACCTTGGAAAAGGCTGAGGTAGCAGCAACTCTTCATTCAACAGCAAGAATGTCAAAGGCCAGTATGCAAAATAATCACAATCAGAGGCCTTTATAGGTTCACCTTGATTTATTTCTCTGCTTCTATAATATAGAGTAATCAAGACAGGCTAAAAGTCAAAAGTGGGAAGAAAGGCAATTCCCTGGTCTTTGGAAGTTTCTGAGTCTTTCTGCTGTATTAAAATTGCTGTTTTTAATTAGTATCAGTCATACTTAAGTTCCTTTGTAGATCTTTAAAAAAAATCCTGATTTCCATAATTTCAGGAAGCTTAAAGTAGTGTTGAGAGCCAGTCTGGTGTAGTGGTTAATGCAACAGGCTAGTTAATGCAACAGGCTAGAAACCGGGAGACTGGGAGTTCTGGTCCTGTCTTAGGCACAAAAAACAACTGGGTGACGTTGGGCCAGTCACTCTCTCTCAGCCCTAGGAAGCAGGCAATGGCAAGCCACTTCCAACATCTTGCCCAGAAAACTGCAGGGATTAGTCCAGGCAGTCACCAGGAATCAAGACTGACTCAAAGGCACACACACGAAGTAGCACTATGAACATCTCATCTCAACTGGTATGATAAAAGACTTTATAAATCACCTTGAAATGTGAAAACAAAGATGGGAAAAAGCAAAAGAGGAAATAATAAAGAGTAATATGCAAAGAGCTAAAAAAAGGAGAATAAAAAGGAAATTAGTACTTTTGCTTCTTAATGTAGTCATAATGGGAACGTTTTTCAAATAAGAATCGTTTTATGAGATCACCACTGAAAGCCACTGGTTTCATCAGCCTTTCCAGCCAACCCATTAACCTATTTCCAGTTAATCTTCCTCTATTTTCTCCTTCCAGATTATTAAAAAATGATATTTCAGAAGACAGGTATATCACACCTATCTATAAATTGATTTTGGAAGCATATGACAAAAAGTTACAAATGACTTAGTGCTGATTTATGTCCATCCAAACATTATCTTGTCATGTCTTTTTTCCCCCCTATTGTAATTGTTAAAATATTCAGTAGTGAATGGAAGTAGCTTCCTCTTCATTATCATGATTGATGATTTCTGTATAATATTGCTTTAAAAAATGTTCACATTTGTCAAGAGAAAGCTATACTTCAATTCAGTCATTTTGGTCTGAGCTGAAGAATCTTAGTTTTTAGTGACCTAGACAATCTGCAACTAATATATATGAATATATATATACATTCTGTACAACTTCCTAAGGGTTTTAGATGTATACTCTGAGGGTTTTTTTTTTTTTCATCTTGAAATCAGTAAAAATGTGGATATCTTTTCCACCATACTTCTCTCTCTTTTCTCTCTCTCTCTCCCCCCGCCCCCCCCCCGCCCCGCTTTTCTTATTTAGGCAAGTCTATTCAAACAGAAAAACAAAGCTAGTATATTCATATATGGGTGACTTTGGGACAATCACTGTCTCTCAGCCCTAGGAAGGAAGCAGTGGCTGAACACTTCTGAAAAGGTTGCCAAGGAAACTGTATGGACTTGTCCAGGCAGTCACCAGGAGTAAAAACTGACTCAGAGCACAAAAATAAATACAAGATGATAGGTAGGTAGGTAGGTAGGTAGGTAGGTAGGTAGGTAGGTAGGAAATGTGTGTGTGTGTGTGTCTGTATAAAGAAAAAAACATCTTTTGGAATAAAATATTGGATGCAGGAGAAACATCAGCAAACCTATTGCACTATTTGTACTAAGAGGCTGATTTATTCATTTATTTACTCAATTTATATAGCCACCCATCTCACTTTTATGTGACTCTAGGTGGCTTGCAATAAAACACATAAAAGCACAAAATGCATAATATAAAACAAACCAAAAATAAAAAACATACAGCATCAGGGCATGATCTAATCCATCAACCATATAACTAGGAGATGGGCTCTAACCCACACCCAGGGCCCCAGGCTCAAGCACAAAGCCAGGTTTTCAAGACCTTATAGAAGGCCAGCAGGGACAGGGCCAGTCTAATCTCAGGGGGAATGATGTTCCAAACACATATTCTGGGTTTAGCTGAAATGTATGGGCATGTCTTTTAATAGGGATGGAAATATGTATCTGTATCCAAGACAGATGATTGTTGTATGTTGGAAAGGCACTTTTTATAGTGGAGAAGTCAGAAAAGTGTGGTATAGACTTTAAGGAAGTGTTAGATAAGAACTATGAGTAGAGATGAGTGACTATTTTGTTTGTTTGTTTCTTTTTTTTAGATAAAATCTTAACCAACATTTAACATTTCTGCATACATAAAATAGAAAGCATTTTAAAAATGGTGCTATGTGTAAAATTGCAAAAGTGACAGATTCTTCCACTGAGGCAAAAGCTTTGGATATTTAGCTCCTAAATGTCCAGATCTGAAGCCCCATGCATTAAGTCTTCCCATTTTTCTCCATAACAGGAGAAGTAGATTGAGCTGAGAAATATCGACTGATTCCATGGCTGATATAGGACTTGAATCTGGACTTGAATCTTTCTTAATCCAGTACCGTAACTCCTATGCCATGCAGACTCCTAGAGTCTGTATTGATCTAGATTTTGGCCCCATACAGTTGAGAAGCTTAGAGAGTGGCTTTAGCTCAACCATTTTCTCTAGTCTAATCTTCATAGGGAAGTGTATTGAGAGAGTGGATGCTACTGAATAAATGTTTCAGGCAGTGGATCAAGTAGGCCTGGGAAGATCCAAGGTCAAATCTACCTTCAGCTACTGAAGCTCACTGGGTGATTTAGGGCCAGTCACTCTCTCTTAGCACATTCTACTTCACAGGGTAGTTGTTGTGAGGATAAAACAAAGGAAGAGCCCACATAAACAGCCTTAACCTCTTGGAGGAAAGATGAATATAAAACTAAGAAAGAAGACAATAATATAAAAAGTTTTACAAAGGCAAGCTAAAAGTACAAAGAGAAGAGATGAATGGGAAAGATGAAAGAAATCTTGCTGAAAATCTTTTGCTTAACTTTTAAAAGGAAGAGGACAGTTTGAATCATTCACTTTAGCTTTATCAGGAAACAATGTAGAATCTGCTTTAAAATGTCTTATTGTAAGTCCTTTATAATCTGATTTGTTGGAAATTTTGTAAGCAAACACATTCTCCATCCTTGGACTTGATCATATGAATTAGTAAAATTATACAAAGTTGTGATAAATTTACAAAGGGGCAATGACAAAAGTCTTTTAAAAGTGAAAGGCATTTAAAAGTAAAAGAAACATTTTATTGATTTATTATAAGCCCAGAGTTCCTTATTCTGTCTTTTGAATTTTTGAAGCCTATTGCTCTTGGAACAAGAAAGCCTTCTGGGTGAAAACACCAAATATAATCTATGATTGTCATCTTGCTTTCCAATTCACTTTGTCGGTGTCCTGCAGTAGAAGCATTATTCAATTTATATTCATGCATCAGTTAATCATAGTTTTCTATCATTTGTCAGCATGTTGTGAATGCAAAAGATATTCTTGGTAGATGAAGTTTCTGCCAAACCTTCCCACCGCTCTGTTTAAGTTTTTTGGATGGAAAAACCAGAGAGAATTCATCTTACAGTTGCTGCTTGGATACTCTGAATTACACAACTCTCTTTTAAATCAAAATGTTATAATGTCTTATAAAGGATGAGATCAAAGAGAACATGCTTCAGTACAGCTTTCCTCACTCTAGTTGAGGGATCTAGGCTATGATCAAGCACAGGTATGATAAAGCAGATGCCCATAATCTGAATTCAACATCTTTCCACAGGTATTTAGTAGACCACCATGATTCTAGTTTTAAGACAGCACTAACAAAATAGCTTCAGCAGATCACTGTGTCAAAATACCATAGAGTATTCCCATCCAATATTTCTTCATCAGTACTGGAAGACAGAAACACCCCTTACAGTGACAGAATCTGCTCTTGTATCCCAGATGGCCACTAAAATACCAGAGCATATTGTGTTTAATCGCATCTTTTATACTTATAAGAAGGACTATTCCTGGGTATCCTGATGAACTGTATGTCAAATACATTCTGGATGACCAAACTCCAAGTTACTAAATTCTGCTATTTTACTTGTAAGATTAGGTGTCAGTTTATTGCTGAGTAGAATATGGTTGGGCTTATGCCAGATATTAAATTCTTCTGCTCATATATGATTTATTATTATAAGTCATAGTTTATAATAATTTGCAACAATTAATAATTTCTCCCTTGTATTTTGGTCTGTGACCCCTTAATAAACATCTATCTATCTATCTATCTATCTATCTATCTATCTATCTATCTATCTATCTATCTACCTACCTACCTACCTACCTACCTACCTGTGGTTAACTCAGAAAGAAGGGATCTGTTTTTTTAAGTAATCATTAACCCAAAGCCAACATATTGGCAAAATTATTCATGTTCTGAAATATGCCCTACCATTATCTACATGAGTGGTGGAGATGAAGGTTAGAGAATAAAAAAATTGTCCTAAATTGTCCAAATATATATTTATGGCCATTCTGAAGAAGCCAATGCATTACACTGAATAATTAGGGTTGTTTTCAATATACCCCCATATTACAAAAGGAAATTAGTGAACAAAGAAGTTTTCTAAAGTACTGCCATTATTATATTTATTTATTTATTATTAAATTTGTATGCCACCCATCTCCCCCCAATGGGTGACTCTGGGTGGCTCATTATATCCCTGAAATTAGAATAATCTGTTAGTCCCTTGATTCACTTGTCTCCCTCTTATTCCTATTCTGGTATTTTAGTGAGGCGTGGCTACAGCATGGCACATAAACTACCTATCTTTCTGAAATGCTGCAATATTCTGTCACCTGCATTGCATTCCAACTCATTTCAGATTGCTTATAGAGATCCTTCTTGTACAACCACAGATTTGGTCCCAAATGCCCCAGTTTGGACAAATCTGCTGCATGCCTGAAGTGGCATCAAATGGCACAGGGTTCAGGTCCAACTTTAACTATATTATATATTGCATCTTACAGAGAAGTTCAAGTATATCTGATACTAAAAACCAATGAGCTAGGCTCTTGTGCATTCCTATTTGTGACCTAGCACAGTTTATTCAAAGACAAAAAAGACAGTAACTTCCTTATTGAAGCAGCGTTGGCAAATCAGTTATTCTCTTGGATCTACCAACTTTTCAATCTCTTTTTCATACTGGGAATGATGAACTGTTTTAGATATGCATTAAAGTAGAGTTAAACAATATGCATCTATTCTGTTTAATTCATCACTCTATTTTCAGCAGAGTAAAATCCAAGAATAAATAACCTGTCCAAATCAAAGAAAATCTAATTTACAAAAGTTCTCTCAACTTCTATAGTAAGAAGAATAACTCTTATGGTCAAACACTTATATTTGATAAAATCATATTTCAGTAACCAAACATGATTCTCATTATTTTCTTCATGTACAGAGCTTTAGAAATATGTATACAGTGTATTTGTATGGATTAAGATCAGTCTTCTGCCTCTACCATATTTTAATTCCAGAGTGATACCTGCAAGCCCATCTGCAACAATATTTTACTTGAAATCTTAATTACAAATGAAGAGAGTGATTTTGTCTTTGCTTCTTATCACCCACATTTGAAGTGGTGGTGATATGAAGAGGGGAGATTGTTTTATACATTGATTCCCAGCTCCCAAGACATAATCTAAGATTCTTGTGAAAGAGAAGGCTGCTTAGGAAAATTTCAGGCACCTGTGTTGTCTTCTTCCCCTCCTATCTGAGCCTTCTCTCCAGCGTCCACATCACAGAGTTGCTAATAAAGCTGCAACCTTAAAGCAGGTGTGGGAGGAAAATGAAGGAGATGAGTGTTTTGAAGCTCTGCAGCCACCACCAATCAGAATAAAGCAGCTGAACAAAGGAAGGTGTTTTTCCTTCAGAAAGAGTGGATGGTCCAGAGGAAAAAGAAGTATAGAGGCACAGCAAAGCAAAGTATAGTGTGGAAAGGTGCAAGTACTCTAAGGCCATTAACAGAGAAGGGGGTAAAAAAAACCAAAACAAAACAGAAGTCCCAGAGAGAGAGAGGAATTGAGGCAGAAGGCAGAACAGGAGTTGTAAGAAGAAAACATTGCTATGTAATAGTAATTCTATAGAGTGTAGTACTGTAATAGCAAAGAGGAAACTTTGTGGTAATATAGTTATACAGTATAGTATACAGTAAATATTGTAATAGTAAGTGAATAGTAATAAAGTATAGTAATTATAGTAATTAGCATAGTAGCATAGAAAGGATAGAGGCAATAGAAAGTATTTTTGTAAGTTTCACATTTCTCTCTCTCTCTCTCTCTCTCTCTCTCTCTCTGTCACACACACACACACACACACACACACACACATATTTCCCCCCCAAAATATCTTCCAAACCCTTATAGGTAGATAGATAGATATAAAACATCTATCCAGGGTCCAGTGCTTTTGTAGCTCTTTTGAATCTGGGTCAATCTAATTAGGTACAGTTTGAAGAAGAAAAACTGACAATTCTAAATCACAGAAAAAGCTTTTGTCAATATTCTTCATGTGTGAATGATAGGAATCCAGTTCATTTCATAGGGAAACTATCAGCAGAATCAGGTTTGTCTCTAAGTCATAGAGTTCAGAGACACTGGGACACTTCCATTAAATGAGGAAATTACTGGTGGAAGAGCAACCCAGTGGCTTATTCAAAAGGGCAGAGTTTTTTGGGAAGTATAAAGCAAGAAGCAACCCAATTTCAAAGTAGTTGTTTCCACTGGCTCCTAAATCTATTCTGAATTAAGGTGCTTTTCAACCTATACTCTGTATGTCTATTCAGCTCTACTCTTTCTATTATACTTGCATACAGCTGTGAATCATCTCTATTTAAAAGTTGAATTTGTGTACTTAGAATGCTGACCCATGTTGAAAAGTGCCTGCGCTGGTCTTAATTTTATCTTTTTGGAGATTAAAAGATGAAGTATATCTTTAACACCTAGGAACACTTTGACTTTAATTTTATTGTTGAGCAAAAATTGACCTTTTCTGTCATAATGCCTGTTATCTAGAACACCATTCCCCCCACGATTAGATCGGTCCCAACCCTGCCAGCCTTCTGTAAAGCACTGAACACCTGGATATGTTCCAGGGTACGGGGATTGGGAGGTTAGATGCACCATTATATATTACTGTTGGGTGTTGATTGTTCTTAGCAACCATTGTAGGTTTTTATACTTTGTTGATACTGTTTTTGGTATTTTTTTAAATGTGGCATTAGCTCCCAGAGTCACATCTCCAAGAAAAATGGCCACATACATCAAATCAATCAATTTGAATATATGATCATTTTCCAGTGAAATGCAGACAAATTACCTTTGATCATAAGTTGTTGCAAATATACCAGCAACCCTGAAACTGGTTAGGTTGAGGATCATGAGTCCATTAAGATGATCCAATGAGCATCATCACTGAGTAGGATGTGAATCCAGATGTTCCTAAGGCTAGTCTGGTATTCTGTTCACTCTAACCTCATAATTTTCAACACATCCTTATCTATCTATTGGAACTGAATATATTTCCTGTATGTATTGAAATCCTAAGTTAGTGCACTTTCGTTTGAATCAATATGCTAAACATTAAAAAACTAGTTTTAAAATAAACTGGAATAAAGCTGGCATGTTTCCTTTCTCAGTAAGAAAGAGTTCTGGTTTTAAAAAAATACAAGAAGAAACAGATGGTGGATACCCAAGGGGAAAAATGAAGGGGAAATAATCTCTTTTTCTATCCAACTAGATGTTAAAACGAGCAGTTGGCCAGCAGCAGTTGCACCAGAAAAATATGCTGTTATCTTTATCTGGGCAGCATATGTTCTTTTCAAGGTGAAACATCATTCCAGAAGTGGGCAAGTGAGACTCCATTATCTTAATTTTGAAGATAACGTGACAATCTCAAAGCATAAATCAAACCCACGTTTATCTGCCAAAATATTCTCTCTTGCTAAATTCAAAAGCCTTTTCCACACAGACCCCTGATTTAATTTTCCCCACATAAGCAGACGTTTTGTGCACTTAAGCAAGCATTTTCACCTTCTCTTCCTTGATTTAGCCAATATGCTGTCTAGTTGGTGAATGGGGAGCACCAAAAAGGGCAGCTAGCAAAATACCCTGCCCTGTCTTATCCTTCCTTTGCCCATAGCTCCTATTTTGATAACTATTAAAAAACAAAAAACTGATGCGACTCATAGGTTGTCTATATACAATTTCTCCCCATCCAAATCCACAAAGCCTTCAGCCACTGGATATAATGAGCTGTGAGATTGACCGTGAGGTACAGGAGGAAGAGCTGCAGCCAAGACAATGGTCAGATAAGAGAAATCTGAGCCCAAAGCAGAAATGTAATTTGAGAAAACATCTCAGACTTGACCCTCCCTAGTTCTGCTTAGGATAAAGACAGGGAGGGGGGAAGCACATTCACACTTGCAAGATTCTGTTACTGTAACTCTATAATAAAAGTAGTGTTAGCATTCATAACTTTAGTTTCCTTGTTTGGTCTACCTTAAAGGGCTGACACTGGGACAGAACCTTGACAGCCTCACTCGAAAGCTACAATTGGGATTATCAGCATACTGATGATACTGAACCCTAAACTGGCAGATGACCTAATCCAGCGGTTTCATGTAGAAGTTGAAAAGGAGGGAGAAAAGAGTAGAACACCCTACAGCAGGGGTCTAGGGCATGATCTGTCTCCCCCAACCAACACTGACTGAAACCAGCCCTGGATAAAGGAAGAGAACTAATATAAAATGGTTCAGAAGGATACCAAAAGCTACTGAGAGATCAAGAAGCACAAGGATGGATACAGTACCTCTGTCCCGCTCAACCACAGATCATCAAGCAAAGCCAAAGCTGTCGCACTTCTAAATCTTGGTTTGAAATCAGACTGAAATAGGCCTAGATAATTTGTTTCCACCAGGGTTCACATCAGGTGCAGACTTACCACTTTCTAAACAACCTCCCACAAAAAAGGGAAGGTTGGAGGCTAGTCAATAGTTGTCAAAGACCATTGGCTCCAAGGACAGCCTCTTAAGGAGAGAGAACCCCTTTCAAGACAGGAGGTACTATCACCTCCATCAAGTAGGCCAACACCACAGCATAGATCCAACAACATGGCTTTTACTACCCAGGTAAACAGGTGGCCGAGCTGACAGCATAGAGAAACCAGTTCACTTCCTTAGGAGTTGCTGGCTCAAATTCATCCCAGATCACACCACCAGACCTTGCCCAGCCTCCCCTGCCAAGTCAAAGTGCAAGCTGGAGCAGATCTAAACAACTTTATCCATCAGATAGCTGAGTAATCCTTATAGTGACCCAAAAGATGGTCTGAGGTACCTTTCCTACCCAATAGGGACTGGGTCACTCAACATCACCAGGTGGCAAATTGAAATCCCCAAGCACATCAATCTTGAGGACTCAACCAAGCAATGGAATCCAGTAGCTCAGGCAGGGATGGTGGTATACCAGCAGTAATCCCAATTGTTCCTTTGAGCAGACAGAGCACCTCACCTCCTGTTATCTGAGGAGTGGAGCACCTAAAAACTAGTAATGACTAACAGATAACAGCAGCTACCTTTCCTCCCCTCCCCGGGTACATTTCTGAGAGGGGAATTTCCCACCCCCCACCTCCACCCCCACACACAGGCCCAGCCAAGTTTTGGTGAGACATGCCAGGTTAGCTCCCTCATCCTGGATAAGATCCTGGATGAGGGCAGCTTTGTTATACACTGACCTGTCATTCTGTAGCAACAGCCAAAGCCCAGGGCCACTGAGGATCTGATATCCAGGCCCTGAGGGTGGAGGTTAAAGGCTAGCAAGCAGAACTATTTTCAGACAACAGTCCCAGTGTCCCTCAGTTTTGACTGCCATTGGATTTCTACCATACCTCCATCTGCACATCAAATGGTCCTGCCTGGTCTCTCAGATACCCACTTTCCACCCCCACCCTTCATGCTTCCTTCCTTATCCAATCCCCCCTCAACAGCCTACAAGACAATCCCCCTTTGACCCACCCTGTCCCACCAGTAACCCAGTCACTCCCAACCACATCTGTCCACAGTGCTTGGCAGTCCAGGGTTTGAAACATATAAGATCTAATACTATAACAGCTGAATGTGCAGTGCCTGTTGCATCCCAACAGGGACAAAACTGATCATACACTCTCTCCTGGTGGTCACATAATGGGTAAAACTACAAGAATGTATTCCTCCTTCTGGAATGGTGGAGTCATAGAACCTGTAATATGAGGACATGACATAAGATGTCTCTCTAGTCTAAGCACTCAAATAAGGAAGGTACACACCACTCATAGATTGTACATTGGGAGTAAAAAAGGTGGTATTTAGAAAATGTGGAGAGGTGGCAAGGCAGAGTGGCATTTCACCACTTGGATGGGTGCCAGTCAAGGTTGTGAGTGGCAGGAAAAGTGGGAATTCTGCAAATCCACAGCAATCACTTTCTTCAGGATCCTTAATACATCATGGACATATAAGGGAAACAGAATGAATTCCATCTTGCCACCATCATTATAGTCTTCTCTGAAACTATCACGGAGGTGCAAGTTATCTCATACCAGAAGATAGACCTGCATTTCTGGCCTTCTCTGCCAGAATACCAACACACACAAGGCCAACATCAGATGCATGTTGTATCAGCATCATCCCCACATCTGTGACTGAGTCACTCTCACCTCAATTGGTGGAAAGCTGAAAGAGGAGAACATTTCTCACGATGGTTATATGGTTTTTAAAAAATCTCACCAAAAATGCCAAAATTCAGCTGTCACGAGAAAAAGAAAGAGATGCTATCATGATAATACAATGTAAGAATGATGGGAAAGAATATGAAGGATAAACAAGTTATATTTCAAGACCAAAGGAATTTAGAGAACATATTTTCCCATCATTGAAATGGGATATAACAAAATCTTCTTACATGGGTTACAAATAGATGACTCTGTATTCATTGATGAGTATTTATATTTAGCGACAACAGCCAATATGCAAGTGTCCGGTTTCAAATCAGACTTTTGTACTTAAGGCAGTCTCCATAAAACTGGCATTTACCTGCTACTATGTTTTGGCATCTCTTGCTACATAGTTATATGAAAATTCTTCCACATATTTATTTGTTTTATGTATGTCAAGGTGCTATCAGATGGGCTTGGGATCTCTCTGTTACAGGTGCCATTAAAAAAAAAGAAGTAATAATCTAGATAGAACTTTTCAAAGATTTAAAATGCTTTACATTTCTTTCAATAATCTTTACAAAAACCTGACAAGGTAGACCAGAATTATGATCTCCATAGGGGAGATGGAGATGGCAGAGGCTGAGAGAATTATAGTTTGCCTACAGCCACCTAGTGAGTTTATGGATGGGTTAATATTTCAACCAGGGATTTTACCTATGCCACTGTTAGAAGAATGGCTAAAATCAGTCAGAGCAAACCAGCTATCACTTCAGATATCTTGTTATGAAAATGGCAGTCTAGCCTGATTTATATATGCAAGCACTATGTGAGGCAAAGTTGGGACTTTCTTTCTTAATCCCTCCTTCCAGATAAGGGGGTGAAGCTGTCCTTGTTCTCCACACAGAAAAATATCAGGAGGGCATAAGCTTTACCACCTTAAAATTCCTTTTCTGCAATTTGCCATTTTGCTAAGGACTCATTGTCTAACAAAATGGAATAAGGATTTTTTTTTTTAAAGATCATTTTAAAATATTGTCGAAGGCTTTCACGGCCAGCATATGATGACTGGTGTGGGTCTTCTGAGCTGTGTGGCCATGTTCTGGAAGTTTTGTTTCCTAATGTTTCACCAGCAACTTCCAGAACACGGCCACACAGCCCGGAAGACGCACACCAGTCATTGTATGCCGGCCGTGAAAGCCTTCGACAATACATTGAACGCCTCTATGGGGAGGAAACGTTCCGACAGACACGGAGACTAAGAAGACTCTGGAACAAAAAAGCACACCTACTATGCTCCTTAACCTTCCTACTACGATGCAGAGACACTGGGACCATCCCAGCTTTTCTCAGAACAAAAAGGACACTCAAATCTCCACAAGCTAACCGCATTTATGACCGACTTGAACAAGCCCTCCTACATGAGAGAATACACACAACCCGCAGAAAACTTGCCATCACAGACAAAGAACTATTTGACACACACATCAGCATCAGTCAGAAAATGAGAAGCCAGGACTGGGAAAAGATTGACACCCTAACCTACAGGAAAATGGAAAAGGATATCATTGACCACACAACCAGGCAAAAGCAAAAGTTTAACAAATGCCAAAACAGTCAACCAAAACCGGCGCTGGATCCCGCCCACATTGCCATCAATTTGACAGAATGCCAACTCGCGCCAGAAGAAACCGCCATCCTAGCTAAGGGAGGAAACTTCGCAATCACACCCCCCAGAATTCCTGTGGAAGATATCATCGCCAATGTAGAATCAGCCGTCCGCCACCGTCCTGAAGAGGAAGCAGAGGAAATAAGGGGTGAAATAGCAAGGATCCTATGGAGAGCAAAGCCCCCCACCAGCAACATAACGAAGAAAGAGAGAAATGCCATAGAAACCCTCAATTCGGACCCCAACATCATCATCCTGCTGGCTGACAAGGGCAACACCACGGTAATTATGAAAACAGATGAATACAAAGACAAAGTTAGAGAACTACTAGACCCCACCATATACAGAAAACTAAAACGGGATCCGACCAGCAAAATCATGAAACAAACCAACACCCTGACGAGGAGCTCCTCCCTTCACCCCAACGTATTTCAACGCATATGCAAGACAGAAGCCCTTACACCCAGACTATCCGGACTCCCCAAAATCCCCAAAGACTCGATCCGACTCAGACCCATCGTAAGCGCCATTGGCTCCCTGACATATGAATTATCCAAACATCTGGCCACCCTTCTACAGACCCACGTTGGACAGACTCCAGCCCACATCAGAGACTCAGGACATTTCATCAACAAAATCAGCACCCTGAAACTCAACCCCACGGACAAACTGGTCAGCTTTGACGTGGTCTCCCTGTTCACCAAGGTACCAGTGAAGGACATCCTGGCACTCATCAAACAGATCTTCCCAGAAGACATCACAGCCTTATTTCAGCACTGCCTAACAACCAGTTACTTCCTATGGGATAATGAGTACTATGAACAGATGGACAGTGTTGCCATGGGAAGCCCCCTGAGCCCAGTCGTAGCAAATTTCTACATGGAACAATTTGAAAAATGGGCTTTAGAAACCACACCCGTTACCCCAACAGTCTGGTTCCAATTTGTGGATGACACCTTTGCAATTTGGAATCAGGATGAAGAAGACCTAGAGAAGTTCCTGGACCACGTAAACAGCGTCCACCTCAATATACAATTCACCATGGAAAAAGAAGTGGATGGCCAACTTCCATTTCTAGACACATTGGTCATACGCAAACCAGACCTCAAATTAGGACACAAAGTCTACAGAAAACCCACCCACACAGACCGGTACCTACACAAAAACTCCAACCACCACCCACGTCAGAAAAGAGGCATTATCAAAACCCTCATGGATCGTGCCAATCAGATCTGCGAAACCCAATTCCTAAACTCTGAACTTAACCACCTTAATTGGGTCCTACAAGCGAATGGCTACTCCAAGAATGAAATAAAAAGAGCCATCAAACCAAGAAAACAACATGCGACTGAAGAAGAAAAACAGCCACCTACCAACACAGTATTTCTGCCCTATATTAAAGGGGTCACAGACCGCATGGGAAAACTGATGGAAAAACACAATTTCCAAACAATCTTCAGACCCACCAGAAAAGTACAAAAAGTGCTAAAATCAGCAAAAGACAAAAGGGATCCCCTCACCGCCGCAGGAGTATACCGTATACCATGCAGTTGCGGGCAAGTATACATCAGGACCACAAAACGCAGTATCCATACCAGGATAAAAGAACACGAAAGACACTGCAGACTACAGCAACCAGAAAAATCTGCAGTAGCTGAACATGCTCTCAAGCACACTGGACACAAAATCCTATTTGAAAACACAGAGATACTGGACAACACCAACAGCCACTATACCAGGCTATACCAGGAAGCCATTGAGATTCACAAACACCAGCACAGTTTCAATAAAAAAGAGGAGAGTCTAAAAATCAACAAAACCTGGCTACCAATCCTGAAAAATGCAGCCTGCAAAAGGTCAACGAACTCAGCTCAACCACCAGGACATGTGAACAGTTCACACAATGAACTTGCTAATCACCCCCAGCAGCCCCTCGTTAACAATTCAATAGAAGAAAAAACCCTGCCTAATCCCCAGGAAGATACACACAGATTCTGACACCAAAACAAGCAGCCACTCAGTAACCCAACCCCCCCACCCCCTCAGATCTCTATAAATAACCACAAAAGGGTCACATCACCCTGGGCACAGAGAGAACTGCTCCTGTCTGTGCTCCTGCACTCTGAAGATGCCAGTCCCAGGTGCTGGCGAAACGTTAGGAAACAAAACTTCCAGAACACAGCCACACAGCTGGAAAACCCACACCAGTCATCATTTTAAAGTATTTCTAGATTTTGCCTCATCAAAACTATCTCTAAGAATACAGAATAAAGCAGAACATAAAACAAGGTGCAACACTGACAATTATCAATTACTAGGGGAAAAAAAGATAAAACTGGATAAAAACAATCTAACATCAGCTGTGAAGGGAAGACAAAAATCTTAACACAGCAGGGAGGATATTTCCAGAAGATGGGGACTGTGACAATTTCAGTTGTGTTTCCCATTTACAAAGCTAATACTTTTGTTACTGTAGTTATAAATCGTGATAAACATAGTGTCTAACATAAATCTCTACACATTTCTGCTTATTACATACTCTATTTTCCTCCTACAGTTTATACATAAGTCCTACTCTTTTCACGTTCTCTTCCTCCCTTTCTCTTTTTGGCAACACGGAACTGCTATCCTGGCTATTTTCCAGACCTGCTCAGAACCTCCATACACACACGCGCTGAAATCTGCACTTGAAAATGTGCACAGAAACCATTAGGGGAAAGTGTACATGGCAATATATTTTATTAGAGCAACTTGGCTGTACAACTGGGTGCATTAAGAAAAAAGGTATTCAAGGAGGCATGTAGAAAGTAACAGCTTACTGGGGCTCAGTAGCTTAGTATAGTTACACCTAGCCAGTACATGTAGGCAGAGAGAGAGAGGCATCAGCAGGATTTTTTTGGGAGGGGGGAGGGGAGGGAAGGTGGAATGAAGACTGCCATTTGCACACATGCAAAATGGCACCTGGCATTTTGTTCATGCAGAAGCCAGGACGGCTTCCGTTCTGTACATACACACAGCTGCCATTTTGAACACATGCAGAATAGAGCAGCTGCCATGTTACAGCATTAAGTCTTAAATAAGTGGGTGGATAAATGTCCCATCATGCCCCCCTCCCATATGGAAGGCAACGCCTCTAGGGGTTACCAGGACTGTAAGCTTGATTGAGAAGATTAAAAGAATCTCAGAAGAAGGCAATGACAAACTACCTCTGTGTTATTTCCAGGAAAACTACATGGAATATCTATGAACTCACCACTGTTTTACCAGAGGGATTTTTCAAAAATACAGCCTCACATTTGCTGCCTGAAGGTCATAATTTCAGAAGTCCTATAGTCTCAACCTGAGAACATGCAACAGAATGATACAAACTTCCTCTTTCAATTCCACTTTGCAAGGAAGAAAAATGTTTACCTTCCATGACAGCTTAATCCTCATCACTGAGATTTTCATTAAGAAATAAAGTTCCCTGGAACATACTTGGAAAAACAATTGAGTTAAGACATCTGTAGAAATAAGCTAAGAATCCCACATATAACTACCCAAATATTGCTATTTTCTTTCAAGTATCTCTACTGGATTATGTAGAGACTTGATGTAGATATGGTGGTTCCTTTATTAGAGACAGAATATTTTCAAATATCGCTCCCCATTAAGGAACATTTTTCTCAGCCACCAAGATTACTTTTTGCTTTTGGCTACTGTATTTTAATATGTTGTCCTTTAAAAAAATTAAAAAGGTGTTCTTTCAGCCTCTATAAACATTAGTGCAAAGCTTTGAAAAAGTGGTTTTCTTCCACAAGGGTACAAAACACCCTTTGAGAGTGCTTCAGAAAGCAAGGCACACATACCCTTCTACAAGGGAAACTACAGCATTACTTCATGCTGCTCCAACAGTCTCTTCTGGAACTTCAGAAGTTGTGTCTGTGTCTTCCAGGTAGTACTGAAAGTATTAGAAAATTCTCTGGTCCACTGTCAGATCAACACGAAACACCTCCATGAAGTAAATCATGTCTCCTCTATGGCATAAAGATTTGTACAACGCAATTCCCATGCTGCCAAAATTGTGATTAATCACACTTGCCATACCCGCTTCTTAATGCAACATGAAGTGGATGTTAATCTGCTACTGATCTATGGAGAATAAGAGTGCAGAGAACTGCTAAGGCACACTAAGTTTCAATAGTAAGATTAAAGTTATTTTAAAAAATGGGTATTTATATTCTGTAACTGTAAGATTCTACAGAGTTATATTTTGACAAACTAGAACATTGAAGTTATTTAGAAGCATTACTTTCAAATAATGGGATACAATAGTATCACTGCATTATGTATTACTCAGATCCCATTTTGTGAACTGTCCTCACAGCATATACTAGTGGTCTGCCAGAGTGGGTGGCTTCAGCAAATGCTGCAGGCCTAAAGCATCTTTGACATACAAAGACATTTTTCCTAGCTGGGCATTTTTGGTGCTTACTGTAGGGAAACTCTGCTGTATACCCCAAAGGAACCCAGGCTGCAGTTCCCTCAGTGTGAGTTAAAGATCTGTCAGGCTGGCCTGCCTTAGAGCACACATATGAATATCAGTCATTATTATTCTGTTTGGAAAAAAGTCACATGATGTAAAGCGCAGACATGGTCTAGGAAATAGTAAGCCGGATAAATTAAAGGACCCTCATAAGAAAAGAAAATATAACTAAATGTAGTTTATGCCAATACCATTCAATATATCTCTCCATATATTTTTATTGTTAGAAATCCTTCATCAAGTCCCTAACCACTTCAAACACTGCCTGTTGTTTTAGAAACTTTTCATCTCTCTTGCTTTGAAGATTTCATCACCTCCATCCAATCACAGTTTTCTCATCTTCAATTTCCTTTCAACCAATTCACTTTTCCTTCATATATTTTGTTTTGTGACTCAATCCTCTCTCATTCTCTCTATATAACAAAAGCACTTCAAAGTACTGTCTTTCAAACTGATCACACATTTTTGTACTCTTTTCATATTGATTCATAACCTATTCACTACTGATCTAACGTCTTCTTGTTTTGTCATGCACACTTTCTCCCATTTCATTCAACTTTTTTTCTCCTGATATACCCAACTCTCACTTCCATATAACAAAGTGTGCAGAACCATGGTTTTATATAGTCATTTTAACTTCTTTTGATAAGTATTCATTCCTTGCAACAGACCACATACTACACATGACCTTTCTATCATATTTGTACATCTTAAAGCATCTCCATCTATTTTCCTATTTTCAAGAAACTTTTCTTTGCCATTTATATAACACTTGCAACCATTTACTCTATTTCCCCTGTCAAACACACCTACCTAGGCATTTGATATATTAATTTTAGTTGCATAATACAACCAACTAATATTCACTGCAAAACATTCAGGTTCTTTGCCAATAACACACCACCTTCTGCATATTCACATCCCAAACATGCCTTATTGCTCACTAAGAATTCCATTCTGTTAGCAATGTCATAGTGCCAGCCAGAACTGCTCAGCCTAGAGTCTTTTTGGTGCATGTGAAAGGTCTTCCAGGTTGGGTATCTTTGTGGCATAAAACTGAGTTTTCATCTTAAGCCTGAAGGGTTCCACATTAACACAAGATGCTTCATTGAGATGAATTATTTCATCTCTTCAGTTCTACACTAGGATTTGCACTGTCTCCATAACATGGACTCTTTTTAAATCTATATAAGTTGCTTTGCATAAGCCTACCAGTTACCAAGTAAGGAGTGTGATCCTCTTCCTGGATACATTCAAATAGAGACTGAATATGATTTGGTGGAGATGTTTCCATTTAGATTCCCATAATGGGAGGAGATTAGACTTGATGCCTGTCAGGATGGGAAAGAAGTTCATCCTGTTATCTGTACAACAATATTATGGCTATATGAGACATGTGACAAATTTAGATTAGACTTGATGCCTGTCAGGATTTTCTCATGGCAAAGAAGTTCATCCCGTTATCTGTACAACAATATTATGGCTATATGAGTCATGTGACAAATTTTACCTCTCACTACCTCTTACCTCTCACTAAGGCTGCAAGGTATATGTAAATAAATAAACTGAAAGAGCCAGCAGCATTTTTATACTTGCAGAGCATAAAGGTGCCCTCTAGGCAGACTCCAGTGTATGTGAATATACACACAATGGAAGAACCATAATCTGATAATAGAATCCAGAAGGTTTAGTTAGAATGGCAGGAAGAAACCAAGTATAGCAACAGGGTGCAAAGATGAAACAGTACAAAAAGGGGTGCTTGAATGATTATATCCTGAGTATTCTCAATTGATAAGAAAAGTAAAGAGAAGCAATTTAAGTTTATCAGGAAGAACATTTTATTTCTTGTTAGTGCTAATACTGAGAAGACCTTGCTCTGTGTTCCCAATATAAACACATTTGAAAGCAAGAAAGATCAGGTTACCACTACTTCATTTATGTCTGAATAGTACTTAAAATAATCTAACTGCTTGATATCTAGTATAATACAGTACATCCCTCCCAAGGCTCAAAATGTAAGAACTAAATGAGTAGTGTACATAATTAAAGTTGCAGTGAGATCCAGGAATCTGAATCCTTACTTACCTGGAAATAGGCCCAGCTGTGCTCAGTGTATCTATGTATTTTCTGTAAGTCTAACTGCCACCTTAGCTAGAAATGACAATCAGTATTCCTAATTTGTGCTTCATTTTGCAAATTGGTGACAAAAGGTATAATCACCTGTAATGCAGTTTACTATGTCATCAATCCCCCATCCCCTCTAGATTTCTGGTGCTTCTATTAATGGAATTCAAGAATTAAAAAGTTGGCAACAGCATTGCAACTTCTTCTATTATAATTCTTTCCATATGTGAAGCCCTGAACAATAATTGCCTCTATAGCCTTTCTCCTTAAAAAAGGGTGTGGCTTATAGTTTGTAAGGAATTGAATTGCCTATGTATAACATCAGTAATTAAGAAAGCAGATCCCAGGGCTGGAAACCAAACTCTAGTTCCCATTTTTGTTTTGTATCCACTGGTCTTGTGATGTCAAGTTACTATATAACATCAACCTCCCTTCTTCAACCCAGAGACAATATCTATCTTAAAGTAGAAGCAAAAACTGTTTTTTTTTAAATCTTGAGACATGCTTCTTGCATTTAATTTTAGTATATGTCAGAATCCTCACAAGATTTTATAATAGATTGTTATATGGCTAGTTTAGAAATGGCTTTTTACATGCTGCAGTTCTGCCATTGTAAAAGGGAGGGGAGAAGGAATGAGAAACCGTTAAAAGCAGATGGCTTCTTATCACAGGCACTGGAAGGTACAAGGTTGTACCAGCGAGGGAATCAGAAGACCAAGAACTAAGGGGGGTGAAGGGGAGGGAAAAGTAAGAAAAACAGCTTTTGGCGCGCTTTTGCTTATTCTTAGCAATGCTTTGGATCTGTACACTAATTCTCAATAAATGAACTTTCTTTTGAATCAATATTGGTTGCAAGGAAAGTTACTGGATTTGGGATCAACCGGTGGCAGCTCGTTACATTTTGCTAAGACTCCCAGTGCACACTTCCGCCAGGGAAATTACCCTGCGGGAAGTCCAAAGCCTCACGTTGACCAGGACCAACCGAGCAACGGGATGGCTGATGATGTCATTGAGGAAAAGGAAGAGAGACTGGTCCCCCCTCCACTGGAAGTGAAGGTGATAACCCAGGAGGAGCCGGTACAATCATCACACCAAGCCCGAGCGGGGGTGAAGGCAATGGCGATGAAGGGATGGGGCCCTTCGATGAAATATTGCATGGGGAAATTGGAAGGGCAGGTGGGGTCCCTATCCGATGATATGCGAACGCTAAAGGCAGCAGTAGATCAACTGGTTGGAAGGGGATTTACGCCCCCTACACGAGAGTCAGCGGCCACACTGGGAGGTACGGAGGCGGCAGAGCAGTCAGACAAAGGTGAGACCTCCAGCGAGGAGGAGGAGGATCCCACACCTAGCAGAGCCAAGAAGAGCCCGATGCAGCAGCGGGGCATCTCCATGAAATTCGGGGGAGATGCTGAGCAGCTTGCTTGTTTTATCACCCAGGTTCGGATCTACATGGAGGGCTATGGGGGTCTGTTCCGCAGCGAGGAAGAGAAGGTCTCCTATGTGTCCAGTTTTTTTGAAGGTACGGCTGCAGAATGGGTCGTTGGCCTGCACAGGGCGAAGGACCGGGCTTTAAGGAGATTAGAGGATTTAATGGCGGCTCTCTGTACGCGCTTTAAAGACCCGTGTGTGGCGCTTAAAGCACGACGCGACCTGGAAAGGCTGAAGCAGGGATTCAAGTCAGTATCAGAGTACGCCTACGAATTTCGGGGGTTGGCTCAAAGGCTGCCTCATGTGCCTGAAGAGCTCCTGGTCGAGTTTTTCCAGAGAGGCTTACAACCCAAATTTTTGCAGCACGTGGTGTGCCGGGGTTTCCCCAAAACCTTTAATGGATGGGTCGCTATGGCCGGTGAAGTGGAGGAGCAATGGCGCATCACAGAAGCAAGAACCTGACTTCCGCCCTTACCTGGCACAAAGAAGGCAGCAGCCAAGGCGAAGACCAGCGTGCCGGAAAGTAGCAGGAGCCGGCGCGTCTGTTTCAACTGCGGGGAGCTGAGGCACTTTGCTGCTGCGTGCCCTAATGCAAAGACGGAGCAAGGAGGCAAGAAGACGGAGTGGAAGGGACCGAAGTCTTCAAAGCCCGGCAAGAAAGAGCCAGTGGCAGTAGGCAGCGAGGCGGGAGCTAGAGCGGCAACACGCGGCAGCGGCAAAACCCGGAAGTTGTTAGCTCCACTCTCTCTCCGACAGGTGGCTGCTCTCCCGGAGAAGGAAAGCAGCTCACAAGAGGACTTGGAGAGTGAAGAGATGGGGGTGAGTCCCATTAAAATTTGGGTGGAACTAAGGGTGGTGAGGACAAACCGAAAGGCAGAGATACGGACGCTGATAGACTCTGGCTGCTCCCGAAATCTGATTAATCCCGCCCTTGCCCAGGGCTTGGGACTGCACTTAAAGAGACTCAAAACCCCTGTGATTTTTACCCAGCTGGACGGATCCCCAGCGGGGGGAGGGCCGGTGGAGTATCGTACTGAAGAGCTCAAGCTAACTATGGGGGACCATAAAGAGATTATTAAATTCCTAATGACTCCCATGGCAGGCAACCCAGTGCTTCTGGGCATGAACTGGTTAAAAAGGAAGAATCCAGAAGTGAACTGGGAGGAAAAGATCTTGCGTTTCCCGAAGGAGGGGGGAGTGCAAGTTGAAGGAATTACCGAAACATTGTCAGATGAAGAGATGGGTGCTGTGAGTAGGGAAAAAGCAGGGGAGGCTGCAACTCAGATTCCCAAGCAATACCGCGACCTGCAGGGGGTGTTTAGCGAAAGGGAGTCAGATCAGCTACCCCCCCATCGCGCCAGTGACTGTGCCATAGAGATTGAGCCTGGGGCTAAATTTCCAAGGAAGAAAATGTATCCAATGACACCCAAAGAGTTGGAAGCCTTGCGGGAGTTCATTGATAAGAATCTAAAGAGGGGCTTTATTGTACCTACGCATTCTCAAATTGCTGCACCGGTGCTATTAAGGGAAAAGAAGGATGGCTCCCTATGTTTGTGCACAGATTATAGAGGGCTAGATGCCATTTCTGCTGACAACCGGTACCCACTCCCTTTGATGAAAGACCTGTTGGCTCATTTATCCAAAGGGAAAATTTTCACAAAGCCGGATTTAAGGGAGGCGTACTTCAGGGTGCGAATCCGGGAAGGAGATCAATGGAAATCCACTTTTAACATGCCCCTGGGGTGTTTCTGTTATGAAATAATGCCATTCAGATTAAAAGGAGCGGTGGGGGTGTTTATGCAACTTATAAATGAGGTGTTGCAAGAGCATTTATACCAGGGGGTGTTGGTTTATCTGGGCGATATCCTGATTTACACTGAGACCATGGAGCAACATGTACACTTGATCAGGAAGATGCTAAAAAAGCTACTGGAGGCTCAATTGTATGCCAAGCTCTCCAAATGTGAATTTCATAAACAGCAAACTGACTATTTGGGATATAGAATTTCGCATCAGGGAATTGAAATGGACCCGGTCAAGGTGAGGGACGTTATGGGTTGGGAGGCTCCCAAAACCAGGCGTCAGCTTCAAAGTTTCCTGGGATTTGCTAACTTCTATCGGCAATTTATACCCAACTTTGCCCAGGTGGCACTCCCACTCACCCATTTGTTGAAAACCAAGGGCAAGGACAAGGCGAAGGCATCAAAACCGGGAGCCCCCTTGGCCTGGACTAAGGAGTGCCAGGAAGCTTTTCAAAGTTTAAAGCGTCTATTTACGGCTGAACCGATCTTAAAGCACCCTGATCCAGAACAGCCATTTGTTATCCAGGCAGACGCTTCGGATGTGGCAGTGGGAGCTGTGTTGTTACAGAAGGGGGCAGGGGAGGAGCTGTTTCCATGTGCGTACATATCCCGGAAATTTTCAGAAACTGAGAGACGCTGGTTGGTGTGGGAAAAGGAAGCGTTCGCAGTGCACTGGGCATTAGTTTGCTGGAGACACTTGTTAGAGGGATCACCCTATCCCTTTGAAATTCGGACTGACCACAAAAATCTAGAAGCTTTGACTGCACCGAGGAAGCTGTCACCCAAGCAAATGAGATGGGCACAATATTTTCATCGATTTAACTTCTCCTTGAAGTACATTCCTGGGGGGAAAAGTTTTCTGGCGGACGCCCTGTCTCGATTGCCTCAACACAACAGCAAGTGGGAGGAAGTGGTCACTCCTGTAATCCCATTGACCCAAGTAGCCCTAAGAGTGGTCACCAGAGCTCAGAAAAAAAGAGGTGAAGAACAACCAGAAGGAGAGTTGTTGAAAAAATTAAATGCCCAGATTGCTCAGGATGATTGGTTTAAAAGCAACAGCCAATTACTAGTGAACAAACAAGGGGCATGGTGGTGGCAGGATAAGCTGTATGTCCCTGCAGACGCTAGAAAGTGGATCTTGCAAAGAAGTCATGACAGCAGAACAGCTGGGCACTTTGGTTTTATGAAAACATTATATCTACTCAGGTGTCAATTTTGGTGGCCAACAATGAGAAAAGATGAGTAATTTCGGATCGCAGGGTCCAGTTTACTGCCAAGTTCTGGAGGGCATTCCTAAAACTACTGGGGGCATCGCAAGGCTTGAGTTCGGGGTACCACCCCCAAATGGTGGGATCCTGTGAACGTCTGAACTCAGTGCTAGAACAATATTTGAGATGCTTCGTTAACTACCAACAAGACAACGGGGATGAATTGTTACCGTTTGCTGAAGTAGCTTATAATAATGCAGTGCACCAAAGCACTGGCCTCACCCTGTTTAAAATACCTACGGGACAGGACTTTGTACCCATCCCAGAACTACCTAAACAGTCCACTCAAGTCACTTCAGTTGATGAATGGGTACAGCAAATGACACAAGTGTGGCCTCAGATTGCTGCGTCATTGAATGAGGCCAGAGCAATGTACAAGAAATTTGCAGATGCTAAGAGAACCCCAGAAAAAGACTGGAAAGTAGGCGATAAGGTTCTTTTATCTACCAAGCATCTTAAATCATTACAACCTTCCAGAAATCTCGCTCCAAAGTTCATAGGGCCTTTTGTTATTGATAAAGTGATTAACCCAGTTTCACTACGACTACAGATGCCTGCCACATTTAAAAGAATCCATCCAGTGTTCCACTGCGACCTGCTTAACCGCTACAAAGAGTCATCTCAATGGCATCCTTCCCCAGTGCCTCCTAAGCCAATAATGGTTGAAGGAGAACAACATTTTGAAGTTAAAGAAATACTGGACAGTAGAAAACATAAGGGAGGGGTTCAATTTTTAATTCAGTGGAAACATTTTCCTAAATCATTGGCTGAATGGGTTGACAAGAAACATGTAAAGGCTCCACATTTAGTTAAAATTTTTTATGATGTTTATCCTACAAAGCCTTAACGATTAGAATGGTTATTGTTATTTA
Source organism: Python bivittatus (assembly GCF_059951505.1). NCBI lineage: Eukaryota > Metazoa > Chordata > Lepidosauria > Squamata > Pythonidae > Python > Python bivittatus. Next base: position 7,111,961 of record NW_028277113.1, read on the forward strand.
TTATGTTTCTTTTTGCTTTTTATTTTTTAGAGTGAAGAAGAGGAATCATCTGACTGACATCCTCACTTGTGGAAGGGCAGCATGCCAGAATCCTTGCAAGATTTTATAATAGATTGTTATATGGCTAGTTTAGAAATGGCTTTTTACATGCTGCGGTTCTGCCATTGTAAAAGGGGAGGGGGAGCAGGAATGAGAAACCATTAAAAGCAGATGGCTCCTTTTGGCACTGGAAGGTACAAGGTCATACCAATGAGGGAATCAGAAGACCAAGAACTAAGGGAGGTGAAGGGGAGGGAAAAGTAAGAAAAACAGCTTTTGGTGCGCTTTTGTTTAGTCTTAGCAATGCTTTGGATCTGTACACTTATTCTCAATAAATGAACTTTCTTTTGAATCAGTATTGGTTGCAAGGAAAGTTACTGGATTTGGGATCAACAGGTGGCAGCTCATTACAGTATACAGTTAAAACAAAATGCCTGAATTTTGTACCTCATCATGTTATGCCCTATGCTATATTCCACAAGATTATTATATATGAAATATGTATGGATCCTAATTCTGATTTCACACAGCAAGGGGGTGCTCCATCTATATCTTGTCATTCTATATCAATACAAGTTAACCCCATCAAGGGAAATTCTGAATCGGGGCAATTTTCTGAAAATAGCCACCAACTTGATGTTAGTCACTTTCAAATACAGCAATTAGAAAATGAGAGGGATGGACTGAGTCCACTGCCATTCGCAGAAATACTAATATCAGATCAAAATGTGTGGAATATTGGCTCCCAAGACAAAGAAGAGGAACAATTACAACCCATGATGAGGAAAGTTGAATCTTATGATAATTGTGTCTACATGTATTGATAATATAATCCCAGCTCTGGAAACAAATTGACTGTCTCCACCCTTATTCTTTAGCCAACCACCCCATTCAGAATATTCTGTTTTCAGGAGACCTATACAAGACAAATTCTCTCATAAGAGAAACTTGTGTTTCTAGAGCAACTTGTGTTTCTACCATCTCTCAGGATTTGCCTTTAATAATGGTTACATCTGGGAATTCAGATAGACATTTGGATGCTCTTAAATCCCTATCTATCCTCTCATGGAATATTGCAGGTTAGAATGCTAAATCCAAAGACTCTGCTTTTATAAACTATATTGCTGAATTTGACCTACTCCTACTCCAAGAAACCTGGCTTGACAGCAACTTGTTTATACGTGGGTATAAATCCTTCTCACTTCCCGCAGCCCCTGGAGCAGGACGAGGCAGATTGTGTGGTGGATTAAGTATACAAATCTCAACCAAACTACAGATATTATGCAGTTAGACCCAATGGAGTGCTATGCAATGTCTGTGCTGTTAACATTTAATAATGCTCTATTATTATTGGTTAATGTTTATCTTCCACCTCTTCAAAATAGGTCTCAGTTTAACAACTTATAGACTAAATTGGAAGTATACATAAGTACTCTCATGTCAAATAATCCCTCAGCTCATGTAACAGTTTCTGGTGACCTAAATGCTAGGGTGGGGTGAATAATAAGGGACTTTTTAGTCAGTTCCACCAGTATCTCCCAGAACCAGTCATAATTTCCCCTTTGCTAATCTGGCAATCCGAAGATTCAAAAGGGGACTATAAGGGGCTGTGTCTATTACAAACAATTAACAAATTAGATCCATTCAATAAATATAAATTTATCAGTAGTGATTTCCCTGGTGAATTCTCCCACTGGATCGGCTCAAGACCTTCCCTGATTGACTATACTTTAATCTCATGGAATCTGATCACTTCTGTACAAAGATTTTATTTAGGAAATCTACCTGATAGTGATCATCTTTCAAGTATTATAGTATTAAAAGCATTTGACAATTGCTTTTTGGAAACAGAACCCACCCCATTTCGGAATTCAGACTCAGAGCTGAGGTTGGTTCATGTCAAATGGACTCAGCAACTTAGTGAGCAAATTGCTCAGCTGCTTCTATCTGAAGCAGCACTGGAACTCCACTCCACCATAGTCAGAGAGAGGTCTGGGGACTCTCCCCTGCAGACATTTACACAACTGATCCAGTTATTCCAGCCAGTGATTTCCACCCAGATATCAAGGAGAAGAGATAACCCGGGGGCAAGACTTATTCTTCCCAGCCCTGGTTAGATGCAGAATGTTTTGAGGCCAAAAGTAAACTGATCAGGGAATTTAAGCTATATAAAGAGAACCCAGTCGAGCACCCTATCCAAGATTTTATGCTCCTGAAGAAACAATATAAACATTTTTTACAAAACAAGAAAAGAGAATTCACTAAGGTTTCCTGGCAGCAATTGATAACAGCTTCTCAAGCCAGAAATTCTGCTCTGTTCTGGCACCTCATAGCTTTCTATTCAATTGACAGGACTCTTTTACTTCCTCACCTTATATCTGCATCTATGTGGGAAGACCATTTTAGACCATTATATTCACAAGAAGAGGGCCATATAGTTGACTTAGATCTCAATATTAACCTGCTACCAAATTGGGCCCCTGTCACAAATGCTGAAATAAAGAGGCTTATAAACCAGCTAAAGCCTGGTAAAGCTCCAGGCAATGACTTCATTACGCCCGAAATACTACACAACAATTTGGATTGGTGGACCCCTGTTCTTGCTTCCCTGTTTGTCTATATCGATCGCACTACACAAATTCCAGAGGACTGGGGCCTAGCCATTATCATGCCTATCTATAAAAAGGGCACTTGAGACCTGCCTGCTAATTAGAGGCCTATTAGCTTGTTAAGTATAATAAGTAAGCCCTATGCCAGACACTTATACAATAAACTAGTTGACTGGATTGACTCAGAGCATATATTGGCAGATGAGCAAGCAGGTTTTAGGTCCAGATAGTCTGTCTATGGACATGCCCTTATACTCCAGCATCTGGCCAAAAAATATACATCTAAAACAGGTTTGACATTATATACCGCTTTTATTGATTTTAGGTCTGCATTTGATTTGGTTCCCAGAGCAAGGCTCTGGCCTAAGCTCCTCCACACTACCATTGATAGAAGGCTACTGTTGCTCAAGCATAATCTCTATAAGAACTCTAGAATCAAGTAGTACGCAAGGCCACCACGCAGGTGAGATTCCAACTCGCAGGGGTTGGAATCTCAGTGAGGCAGGGTTGTATTTTAGCTCCTCTGCTGTTTAATTTGTATATAAATCCACTTGTGGGCAAAATAAATCAATTAGAATATCACCCTCCAAAATTGGCAAATAGGCATATTGCAACTTTGTTGTATGCAGATGACACAGTACTCCTATCACAAACACAAATTGGACTCAAACGAACCATGAGTGCTCTGGCCAGTTATTGCTCTGAAGAAGCTTTCGAAATCAATTATAGCAAGACTAAAATTTTGGTCTTTGCAAAGAGACCTAAACTGCACACTTGGAGGATAAATGGCTAGAATATTGAACAAGTTAAATCCTTCAAATATTTGGGCATGGTTTTTCACAGCTCCACTAAACGCAGTGAGCACCAAAGCTACACTCAATACAAAATGCTCAAAAAACAGTGGCTGCAATCCAATCCTTTTACTTTACCAGGGGAGCACAGCATATTCCAGCAGCACTGAAGTTATACTCAGCTAAGGCTCACATACAATTACTCTTTGGTGCCCAGCTAGGACCTTATCCTTCGTTTACACCTCTGGAAAGGGTTCAGTCCAAATTCTTAAAGGCCATATTTCAGGTAGCCCCTTGAATCCCAAATGTAGCACTAAGGAGGGAAGCAGGGTTGTCCAAAGTCGAAACAGGTGCATGGACCTGTATTATACCACATTGGCTGAAACTACTGTTTTTCCCTACAGGTTTGGGTTATTTCCTTATCAAGGATAATTATAAATCAGTATGGTTCAGGGCTATTTTACAAAAACTTCAACATCTCAGCTTCTCTAGTCAAGCATTCCTAATGATAGGCTATGAGCGTGCACTCAGTGAATTCAAACAGCATATCAAAGAGCTGGAAATCCAGCAGGACCATTCTGCTTTGCCTACGAATGTTTTTTTGAGCAGTCAAGCCTTTTCTTACAAGCCAGCAAGATACCTAAATTATATAACTGTCTCCAAATTTCAGAGGGCACTAACTCTAGCACGCTGCAATATTCTTCCTACAGCAGTTTTGGAGGCCAATACAAAGAAGTCCCGTATGAGCTGAGATTGTTCCCCTGTGAACAAGGGGCTATTGAAACTATAGCACACATCCTGTTATACTATATTTTCTATAAGGACTCACAAACTCATTTAATAACTCCTCATCTGATAAAATATCCAGGAAATTCTGATCTTTTTTATGTCCACTGGTTGCTATCTGATCAGAATGATTTCGTTTCCCTGAATGTAGCTAAATTTTGTTATACTGTCTGCAAAATTAGGCAGATTTTGACTGCCCGCTGATGACCCCATCAATCTGTAAATATATTATCATGTGCTGTTCATTTCATTTAATGTATTTTTAATGTATTTCAATGTATTTCAATGTATTTGTAATTCTTGTCTGTGACTGTAATAAAGATGATGATGATGTTGAAATAAATTCTAAAGCACCTACATACAGCAGCAAAACTGTAGATGGAAGTAATGAGAAAAGTTTAATGTAACTAAATCCCATCTTTCAGGAGTTCTCCAGGTCCGTTACAGGTTTTTTGCATGTAATCTCTAAGGACGCTTCTAGTATGATGTTAATTTGAAACAATACAGAGATGTTCATAGGGTATGGTAAAAAACAGTCAAGATGGCAGCTGCAATGGTGTGATCGAAACTCTGTTTCTCATGTGCATCACACCATCATGGCCACCATCTTGAGTTCTTTAAGCATACCCTGTGGACATTCCTGTACAATGCCAAAATATACCCAGAGATATTTGTTAGTGAGACAAAAGGAGATTCCTAAGCTGAATGGTAGAAGCAGCAGCCAGCAAATCTCCTAAGAGTTCTTCTCTCACATGCTCCTTTTTGATCATTTGCTTACAGAGAAGAGAGAAAGAGAGAGAAAGCTAATCAAATTAAGGAAATGATCAAAGCAATATTTTCCATTCAGGAGTGTGTGTGTGTGTGTGTGTTAATGTTAACCCCTTTTCTTTGCTAAACCATATACAAGTTTCTCCATAGCCCCTTTCTCATGGAGATTTCTATATCTTGAAGAGAGAGAGAATGAGAAAGATTTTCTGATACCATGGAAACCAAAAAGAATAAATCCCATTGAAGCCCTGAAAAAAACAGGTGGATGAAAGCAGGAATGAAGAACAAACTGAGAGGAACCCAAAGAATAAAATCAGAAAATAAACTCCCATGAGCCACATGATGCTGTATTTTGTCAAAAGTATTTCTATTCCATTGTGAGGATAAGAGGAAAAGCAAGTAGACTTGGGAATACAGATCTTAAGAACCAGTACTTTAAGCCATAAGCCCAAACAGAATTACCACTGGATTAAAGAAATTGTTCCACCTTTCTTAGGAAGGTGGCTTCTCCTCCTTTCCATCCTAGGATTTTTCTCCTCAGGATTTTGCTTGGCTTAAGGTTTACCTGCTCATCAGAAAAAAAGCACATGAATATTGGTATACATTTTCACAAGTATTTATCCTATTGTGTGTATTTTTCTTAGTTTGTGCATTTTTGGCAAGCAATTATTCTATTAAAATGCAGTTTTGTCTATGCTTTTTAAAAATGTTTACATTTTTCCCCACAGACAAATGTTTTTTTCTATATTTTCTTGAGTAGCAAAGTGCTTGAAATGTATACCCTTCTGTGTGGCCATATTTTTCCAATTCACCTTCATATTTTGGGGTTCTGAAACTGTACATTTTTATAAAAATGCACTATGACCAACTTTCCACCAAACAAATGCCTCCTGTTCTGCTTTACCTCAGTTAGGTGTTATTTTTTGGCTCAGTAAAGGCTGTTATCACTGGAAGCGTCTTGAAAGGTCTTCGGCGTTCTGAAGAAATAATATACCTGAACTAAGGCTACCAGATCATTGCTGTAAAAATCTGGACTATTGCTAACTGGCAGAAGAAAAATACATGCAGCTCTTTGCTGCCATATCTTTGCAGCTTATCTCTAGATGCTCCACATGCACATTTTAAGGAAGATTTTTTTGGAACATGACCATCAGTATCATTCAGCCAAGAAGGAAGGAAGATCTCACTACAGGCCAGATATAGCTGCACAGTACAGCTGGCACGAAAGCTACTTGCCATAGTTATAAATATCTGGTTTCCAAAACATTAGATCAAGAAATACATCAATTATAATTAAAAGTTTGAAAGTATGAGTCCATGCGGAAGCTTTCTTATTATGTCTTTGAATTTCAAGAACAATTGTTTTGCAGAAAAGGAGAAGGAGAAGGAGAAGGAGAAGGAGAAGGAGAAGGAGAAGGAGAAGGAGAAGGAGGACATTCCCTGTCCCAAGGATTGGGTCTTCTCAGTTGCTGTCCATTCCACTTCTCTACAACAGCATTTCCCCTGATATCAAATGGGCCCAAATTCTCTTTGTTTTTCCTAAACCTATTATGACTTGGCTGTTTTGGTGGACTTTTGAATCTGATGGGTTGTTTTGTCTCTCCTGGAGAGTGATTAGGAATATGAGCTATGATTGCTCCTCAGTGTTTGAAAAGTTATTAATAATATTCTGTTTATATTATTTTTAGTTTTTAATCTTATTACTATCTTGGGGATCTGTAAGCTGCTCAGAGTATAAGCCAAATAACATATGTACACACATGCATTCTATATCTGTGTAATTTGTTCTTTACTGTTTTTTTGTCCACTCTCAACAATAGCCTGATTTATTTTAATATATCTGGGATATATTTGGGATTTATATGATTAACTGGCCTGGGTTGAATGAAAAATGGTTCCCAACATGATTCCAGATACTGAACCACATTTTAGAAGGGTGGAGCAGAGGCAAGGTGTCCTCACTGCATCCCTTTAAAAATGACCTTGGGCTAAGAGATAAAGAAAAATGAGCAGTGCTGCATTACTAGCTCTGCCCCTAGCTCTAATTTTCTGATATTTGCAGCAAATGTTTGTAAGGGAAAGTGTTTCAACTTGGACAAATTCCATCAGGCAGCCATGGGTCCTTGGATTGGGTTATATCATTAATTCAAACAGAGAAAGCAGAAAGGTATGCCAATCTACAGAATGAAAATGTTAATATTGCAGATAAGGAAGGGAACTGGATGGAATGAAGCCCCTTGCATATGTCTAATGATATAATAATGATGCTGATGATGCTGATGATGCTGCTGCAATAGATAACCATGAAACCTTATATACTGGAAAGAATTAAAGTTATCATTTGTTATTCTGCAGAGGTAAAGTTTGCAAATTCAGACTTACTACTTACATTGAGAATTGAGCATGTTTTCTGCTAACCATTCTTAATTGTTAAGAAAAAAATGCTAACATTATGTGTGTGTGCTTGTACATATGTGTTCTTTATGCTCATGTGCAAATAGTCTAATAATTGTCATATTCATGTAAAACAATTAATGCAGGAACTCCTACATCAGAACAGGGGGTGCAATCTACCTAAATACGATTTTAATTATAAATTTTGGAAAAGGGAACTAACTGTAGAATTTATATATTTTAAGTGAAATCTAATGTCATGAGAGATACTTACCTGATTAAAAGATGGGTAAAGACATATACATAGGCGTGCATTTCCATTCCAATTTATGCTCAGGAAAGATTGATAGCAGACTTTTGGATAATTAATTTTTCTAATGCTTTACTTTTCTGACAACTCACATACTGAAGACGTTCATGTTAGATGGCTCCTTGTTTTATTACAACCTCTGTATTCGAATCTGCAGGATTCTGTTATCCTTTATTTATGGTAGGCTTGTCAAATCCTTTCACAGACATTAAAAAGCAGACATCCCAAAAAATATTGGCTTACCTTTTTTCCCCCCAGTCATGTCTTGAGGGGGAAGAAAACATGCCCTGTTTAATTTTTATTCATCAAGAGCTGCTGAAAGAAGAGCTGACATGTTTTTTTTTTTTTCAACAGACATGATTCTGAGGAAAAACACCCTAATGTTTATTTCAACTCCTTGCTTTGACTGAGATAAAGTAAAAGAAATATTTGAACATCCTCTGACATTGCTTTTCTTAGGTGTGTAACAGCCAAGTCCCCCCCACCCCCAACTTCTGGCATTATGACCAAGGTATCATGGCAAGCAAACCGGCAGCTAGGAAAAATAGTCCAGTGAAATCTCAGCTTACCAAACCTCTCTTTAGCAAATTTCAATATCCAATGGACTTTTTTTTTTTTTTTTATTTGGACCCCTCCTGTGTTTAATGTTAAGTCCACTGTTCCTGAAATAATATGGGCCATGCTCGAATCTGTACTTAGGTTGGTTTACATGCAGACAATTGGAGAACAATAAACAGACAAGACTGATGTCTTGTAGGGATGAGAGGAGGGTGATCCTGGATATCAGGTGATGACAAAGCTTGAGATAGTAGCAGAAGCTGTGGCTTGATGTGGATAACAAAGAGGAAGTTATACTTCTCATGTGCTAGATGAGAAGGAAGACTGGCCAAGTCCACAAAAAAATTGTTGGTGCTAAGATGACAAGACATCTTTCACTGCTTCCATTCTCATGAAGGCCGGCTATACAGCCCTCCCCCCCCCCCCCCTTCTACATGATGTTTTGGAGAGAGCCATACAGAAGTACTTTGCTTCCAAGACACCATTAACACTGGACACTTTCTTCAAACCAATCAACAAAGTTGTTTTCTCCTGTACTAAATGTACAGCTTATTTCTCCTTTTCTCTTCTGTAACTAAAGCAAAATTGATTCTGACAAGCCCTGAATGTAGAGCAAAGAGCCTTACAGCAGTGTTTTAAACTCAACTAAAAGTAAGTGGTTCTGACATGCCCTAAATATAAACTGATCTATGAATCATGCACTATATGAGTAGAGTTGGTTTTAGTATGTGTTTATTGTGGTCAGAAAGGCAACTTTTAGATTTAACAGACATTCAGATGTAATGGACACTGCTTTCCTCCAAGGGTTCGCTGTAGTGCCACTTGCTAAACTAGGCATAATTCTTTTGTTATGTTTGGTCATATAATGGTCATATTTCTTTGCCTATAGAAGGATGTCACAAGGCCCTTTGCTTATTACTATAGTTGAAGGGGACAAAAGATTTCCTGACAGAACAAAATGAGAATATTCATAATGTCTATATGTCCAACTGAGGAGGTAGACTTCAGTTACAGTTTACAAGGCCCTGACCTGAAAATATTACACACCTAAGAGCATTGGATTAACTTCAGCTCAAGCTCTCTGTCCTACAGAAGACAGGATCTGGTGAATTCAGAATTCAGGGTGAATTCAGGAACAAGTCCCATTTACATTTAACATACCTTTCTGTGTAGAAAATCCAACTGTCATAAATGTTATGTTGCATATAAAGGAGCCAAGCCTTTGAAAATATTCCAAAGCAGTTATTCTCAAGTGCTCAAATGTTTGTGATCATTAGATTAAAATTTTCATACAAATCTCTGAAAACATGCATTCTGTTATCCTGGAGCTCCTTAAGAGCAAGTATTTAAAAAGAACCATTATCAATATGGTGAGATCCCACAGAAATTCTATGTCTTGAGACAAAGGGAAATCATTAATTATAATAATTATTAACAATATTTATTAATTATCAATTAATTATATTCTAGAGAGTCAGTTTGGTGTAGTGGCTAAGGCACCAGGGTAGAAACCAGGAAACTGTGAGTTCTAGTTCCATCTTAGGCATGAAGCCAGCTGGTGACTTTGGGACAGTCACTCTCTCTCATCCTTAGGAAGCAGGTAAAGGCAAACCACATCTGAAATCTTGCCAAGAAAACTTCAGGGACTTGTCCAGGCAGTCACCAGGAGTCAGCACTGACTCAAAGGCTCAAAAAAACAAAGCAAAAGAAAACAACTCTGAATGAAATATTGTGAGAGAAATTTCAACCAATAATTCTATTTCAGTGAACTCTGTCTCTGAAGGTGGCAACTATTAGATACAAATAAGAATGTATAGAAGTATATTGGGGACAGTGATACAGTTAAAGCAATCCGCAGCCTCAGGCTGGTTTTCAGTGTCATGGTTTTATAGGTCAAGATCTTCCAACAAGGGCTAGGCCTGACTGATACAATTTTCTTCAACTTGTTGATACCTGCTTTTTTTTTTTTAATAGTAGTATTAAAGTTCAATCTAAGTAAGTAAGAGTAAGAGTAAGATATTACTAAGTAAGTAATATCTGAGTAAGATAGTTGGGATGTACAATATTCCTGATAAAATATATCAAGGGTTCTTGCAAAAAAAATCTATGTATATTGGGTGCATGATGGAAAATATGACCTCCGTAAGAAAGAAGAAGCTGCAAAATGTCAGTGGAAAGAAATAATATTTAAAAGTTTCCTTACAACAAATCCAAAGTCTGCTGTCACAAAATCATCTCTTTCTATTTGGCCCTTACCAATGGACAATATTCAGTGAGGGAAAAGCTGTGAATGGTTTGGGACCAAACCACTTAAAGGAGCACATGCACACGATAGCCTGCCAATCCCTTAGGATTTGTGACAAAAATAAAAACTCTTCTTGTTTACTCACTACTAAGAGCAAGCAAAACAAGGGCCAATTCTATCATGGTTCCTCATCTCTGGGTCAAGTGATCAACAAAGATTTGTCAAGCCTAGTCACTACAGCAAGAAAAGTATTAAAGTTTCATTTATTTTCCAAGGCTCTCTCTTAAACTGGATTTTTATGGTATCACAATGGCTTGGGGTATTTTAAGATTCTGGAGATTATTATCACTGGTTTTATTCATTTTAATATGCCCTATTGTACTGTTTTATTTTGTAGATCACTTCGGGAGAGGTTGTACCTTGAAAAGTGGTTTAAAAGCATTTAAATACAGAGAATCTTGGGAACGATACTAAAACCAAACTTCTTAAGGTTTTTTTTTTTTTTTACTTTAACTCACTTTGCTTTTATGGGGTGAAAGTTTGCAGTGCCCAGGGTCATATGGAAGGAACTACAATGGCCAAAGTAAATGCAAAAAGAATACTGTTGGCTGTATTATATGATAGAATGAGAAAGCATATGCTCTTTGAAAAAAAGTTTCCCCAATTTTTGAAATAAACATATTTGTAAAGGGCTATTCTAATCTTTAGCCTTGGTGTACTAAACGAGAATTTGTAAGTAAAGAATTATTCAAATATTTCACAGATACCTGCATTTTAGAATGTTTCTGACCTCAACCTACTGATTCCCATGATTTGTAATATGCAGTTGTAGCTTAATATCTGAACTCAACTGTCTAACATAGTAATCTCTTATGCTTTTTGAACTGGGCATTTCCTACAAGTACAGAAACACCTTTTCACATTCCACAGTTGCTTGAAGTAGAGAAACTCTGAGAGGCAGTCACTAAGATATAATTTTCTTTCCAAGGGGGAAAAAAAAAAATTATAGCTCCAGCATCAGGGTTCATATCCTCCCAAATCTCCAAAATACTTATAATAAATCTTGCCCTTTTATACTGACAACAGATTAATATGACCATCTCAGGGGCTCAGGCACCACAATGTCCTGAATGTGATATTGCCCCAGAACATTTTGGAAATTTAAATGATTGTCGAATTAGTAGGTAAACTCTCAACCCACTGGAATGACAGAGAAAGGTTATTGAGGCTGGGCTGTTGAGAGCTTCCTCAAACCCTAAGCCAGACCTCAATATAAAATGCATAAATGTTAAATTATTGGTTTATTTACAAATATATGAGTTGGGCAGAGAACATTCAAGATGCCATATGCTAATCCTGATGAAAAGCCATCTCCCAGAATAACAGCTATCTCTAGACTGTTTTATACTGCTCAGAAGCATTTTTTTTTTTTTTAATTTCCCAGGTCAGGACACATTCAAAACTACCCGTTTCAATTCTCCCTCTGCAGGGGAGCCAGAAAGCAAAGAGGAGAGTGAAATCTCTCCTCTTTCTTTATTTTTGTTGCAAATTCTGATTATTATTATTATTATTATTATTATTATTATTATTATTACTATTATTATTAATAAGAAAGCCTTTTTCAATTAATCACCAATTGGCAGCTTCCAGGTTTTCTAAACTGTAACATACACCAAACTGATGATGTAGTGGTTTTCCCAAATGCAAATGATATGTGTGGGGTCATGAGGGAAAATGATATCTGTCAACCTATCCTACCAAGACAGAGGTACTGGTCAGGCAGAAATAGAGCCAGTTTGAATATACAATATTCAATATAGTGTGGATAGCGTAGTGGTTAGAGCACTGCCCCTTGCCAGGGGAGACCTGGGTTTGAATCCCAGCTGGTACATACCTTACCAGTAGGGGTTCTTGGGCAAAGACCCCCTAACGCTTCACCTGCCTACCTCAGATATGAGAGTGACAAGAAGAGAGAGAGAGAGAGTCATGCTGGTTCAGATGTCACCCAAATTACCAAGCTCTGTGCCAGATGTTGGGGAACCAGGACAATCTGATGATACGTGGGCTACTGGAACAAACCATACATGGAGGAGACAAGAGAACCTAGAATTGATGGAATGTTACTACAACAGTAGACCTAATGAGAGGGGATATATGAAACGTATGAGGGAACTATGGATGGACTGAAGACCTACATCCACACTAACTGAGAAACAGGTAGTTACCCAACGCTTCAACATAGCGAAGGTGTTCAGCACTGTAACACCTCTTTTGAGGCAAAGTACTAGTGCTAATATGTGTCCAAGTATGGTTCAAAGTGCAGGTGCTAATTTATAAAGCCCTATGGGGCTTAGCTCCTTATTAACTCCAGGACCATCTGCTTTGAACAGAACCTCTTGCCCTGTGATACTACCCAAGAGGGATGTTCCAGTTAACTCCCCCCAAGCCATGAGATGAGGGGAACAGAACTCTGAGAGAAGTCTCCTAGGTGGCTGCCCCATTATTATTTTACTGTTGAAAACAGTATGATCTCACCAGGTGTTTGGGATCTAAATGGCTTATTTTGGGCTGCTTTCTGTTGGTTTGTCATTTATTTGCAATACATATCTTTAATTAGAAGTTTATTGATGGTTTTAGCATTGGGCGAGGGGCGTTGAATGAGTTGTTTTCATCTGATGTTCAATTGACTGTAAATTCTTTGGAACCCTGGAATAGGGTGAAATACATTTTTTAAAATAAATAAAATATCTAGGAAGTTCTTGTTAATATTGATATTACACATGTGCCCCTGCACTATTTGCATGTTCCCCACTGCCAAACTGTCTCAATTCTTCCTACAAATTGAATTAGCTGTAGTTAGAAGATATGAGTTTGACACTACTATCCAAGTAACAGAGAAGAAGTCTTGGTGGATGTTCTCAATGACAGCCCTTTTAAGTTGCAACACTAATTTTAAGCAAAAGGTGTTCCATTGCTTCCAGTGGGAGTTGTAACAAACCTCTCTAGATTGGACTCACTTGAATTTGATTTGTGACTGATCTACTCTGTTGCATCCCTTCATAAAATGGGCATCCTCCTGTATGCCTACTTTGAGAGATTCTTTATTTTACTCCATTTTTAGTACTAGGTTAAAACATCTGGGGATGGGGGATAGAGGGAGAGAGGGTGCAGTGGGAGGTGCAATGGGAGCATATGACAAAATGTGCATCACAATATCATGATGCAAACTCCATCCCTTTTGTAGTTGCATCATGACATCACATGCAGGTACATAATATGTAGAGTTTGCCTTATGATATCACAGCACATGTTTTGTCATTTTGACAAAATCATGTCTGTTAGTTATATATGGTATTTTATATTTTCTAGTATACACAGTTATTCTATAACAATGTAAAATAAATGAAGAAAAAGAGCTGCACAGAACCATAACATCAATTTTCTTCTGCAAATTAAAAAAAAAAATGGTGCTTGTACTTACACATATCAGAACTCACCTGTGCACTCAGTAAATTTCATATGAGTCCATGACTTCTTATGTAATTTTTGAATCTACAGTACATCTTTCAAAATGGACCATAAAGCAGAAATGTATACAAGGGAAAAGTAAAAATTGACATGATGTTAGCTACAAATTTGTTTTAAGGCATAAGACAAACACTTCGGCCTCTGCCCTTGCTCTGTATAAATCTTCATAGTAGAAGTAGGTAAAGTTTTACCTTTCCCTTTTGATATTTCTGAAAAGCTGAAATGTATCCTTTTCAAACAACGTTCAACACATACAGCTATTGACAGATGACAAATAAACCAGATAGACTTTACAATTCAGGATTGATGCAATTAAAAACAGATAATTGTTTAAACCCTTATCCTGTATCAGTGTGCCTTGGTGTCTTTTATCCTGAATAATTGTTGCAGAAAACCAGGCCAATAAATGGAACCTTAACCTTAACCCTAACCAAATATTTCACCATTCAATGTCAGCAAGCAAAGATTTGTTTCTTTGCAGAACAACCAAAGCAATACTGGTAGAGCTTTTCTCATTAATTTCCTTATGAATTAACCTATTCCAAATTGTTAGAGTACATTAAATTGTTAGAGTACATTAAATGACATTCAAATTTATCCCATCCCATTCATAATTTATTTTTTTAAATAATCTCTCCTTCCCTGACCTAACTGGAACAATGTCTGTATTTCTCAGTAGAATCCTTATTTTATTCACCTGCTGCAAGCTTATTCTCAAAATAAGCTTCATTTATTTTGACTTGTCCTTTATTTTATACTTCTGTCCGCTTCCATTTAACCTTTAATTGACTTCATGACACGCTGGTCCTTTATTAACCTGATGGTAGGATACCAGTGGTCTTTTGCTTGGCTTAGCAGGAATGACCTTTCGTTGACTCATTCCCTCTTCAAAATTCCTTGCTATTGTACTACGACAGCAATTTGTTACATTAAAATAAAGATATGACCATTCAGATTCTCTTGGTGTTTAGTATCTTGCTGGTCCCTTCTCCCCAGATACAAGCACAACTTTCTTTTAGATTTATTCTGAAGGTTGGATTTAAACTGGCACATGTGGCATAGGAAAAACCCTACCTGGGAAATTTGGTGTGCTACATTGTTAACTATACAAAACAGGCAGTATGCAAACAAGGAACTTCAGATGATTTTAAATGAATATTATCATTATTATTCAATGTTTTTAAGATTTGAAGAAAATAGATTTTTTTTTACATAGATTTTACAGAGAGTTCTACAAAATAAGAAATGGGAAACAACGTGAGGTTTCCTATAATCCAGCAAGTATAGAGCTATTCACATGAAGGCTTCCTCGGCAGAAGCACCTTTGAGATATGTGTGGTTTACTCTGCTAATTAGAAATTACTGACATTTCAGAGTGGTCAGGTCTTGTCCCTGTCACTCAGTGGCTGAATAGGGCTCCATCTTTCCAGGACTTATTATCTTGCCTGGGATTAAATTATCTGAATAACGCCTCACTGTTGGAGCCACAATGCATTTTTACAGAGTGAACCTACCCAACCTGGAAGCAAGGAAGATGCACATGGAGCTTCTGCCTCCAAAGTCTGGCTAATTCTGAGATAACAGTAGGCAGGTAGCTATAGCAGGAAATTGCATTAATGACACTGCTCTCTTGTTATCTTCCTTTCTGCCCAGAGAACAAGAGCAATATCTTTTGAACTTTCAGCCACCCTATCTATTGTTTTACTTTCTTAATTAGTTCTCCTATTTCTGATACTTACCTAAATATCAAAATTAAGTAATCTACACTTTTATAAGAAATTTATAATCCAAAACTCAGCATTCTACCATCCCTGAGGCCATGAGTTGGTCAGTTTTCCCCCTCCCACCACAAAGGGTGAAACATGGTATCAAATCCACCTTTCTTACTTCTCATCTGCTTCCTAGCCTATTCTTTCCAAGAAAAAGGTTTCAAACATCCCCTTCAAATATGCTCTTCTTTAATCGATAAACCTTTCTGATAATATGTGCCACAATTTATCCATCTGATGTCTCATAGAAAGCCTATACCTCTTCCCCATTGTTATGTCTAATTTTATAGCTTGAAGGATAGGAAGTGTAGTTTCTTTGATACAGTTGTAGTTCAGTCTCTGCCTTCCCCAGGTATAGTTTGAGAGATGAGCCAATTCTCTGATCTCTCTTTTTCTGACTGTTGCCAAAGAAAGATAACTGATTTGGGCCTGCTTTCACCATTATCTATCACCTGAACTATTACTTCAGGTCCATTTCATTCATCCAGGTGATGTAGTAAGGTTTTTAGAAATGGGGTGCAGTCACAAATCAAATGCAAAGCTATCCTGATATGAGTTTAAATTCTGCAATGAATAGTTCTACTACATAGAATAACTTTTGAATTAAAAGCAATGTCCCCAGCTGAACAACAAAAGAGCTTAGGAAAGAAAACTATTAACTGGACTGGTTGGTTACATTTCCTGTAGTGAAATGTGTAAGCCAGCCAACATCTTTCCTGCTGTTCATGTTAAAGAATTCTTTTAGAGGTTTCACCTTGCTCCTTCTCAAAATTTGTTCCTATTGATGTCAGTCATTTTCTTTAAAGTTCATTCCACTTTCTGCTCTCTGATTCAGTTTTTAGTTACCTTTTCACCTCACAACATACTCATAAGGATTTCCTGTGTGTGTGTGTCTTTGAGTCAGTGTTGACTCTTGGCAACTGCCTAGATTAGTCCCTGAAGTATTCTTGGCCTAATTTCAGAAGTGGTTTGCCCTTCCATGCTTCCTAGGGCTGAGAGAGAGTGACTGGCCCAAGGCCACCCAGCTGACTTTGTGCCTAAGGTGGGACTAGAACTCACAGTCTCCCAGTTTCTAGCCTGATGCCTTAACCACTACACCAAACTGGCTCTCTCTATGAGGATTTCCTACTCTTCTTTTTCTCTTCTCTAGATCCTCCCCATTCAGCTTTGTCCAGTGCCAAGGAAACTTTTGGTAAAGGGTTATTTTTGTGCCCAACCAATCATTGGAGTTTCTATTTTCCCACCTGTCTTTGTGACCCCATGAGCTGTAGTTATACATCTGAGTTGTCTGTTTAACCTTCCCCAATTGCATTTTTACCTTAATTGAAACTAGTTGCACCTTTCCCCAAAGTGTTTTTGACTTTAGCAGTGCTTTTGGAACATAGAATTTGATATGGTCATTGACCAAAATAAAATGGTTTGCTTTGAACATAAAATGATTCAGCAAAACTTCAAAAACTGGTGGAAGGCTTAACAGTCCTTCATGGATCCATTTGCTGTATTTCATCAAAAATGTTACAAATAGCAAAGGCTGGTGTTGGAATAAGAGTACATGCAAGATAGAAAAGGAAATGTTATTCCTAAAATAGATTAACTATAGCACATGAGCATCAGATATGAAGATATAAGCCTGCTTTATTACAGTCTCTCTGGCAAAGCAATAAAACTTCCATATTAATACTGTTAACTGTAACCAATCTATAGCACCAATTGTAAATGGTTTTGAGAGCTGCTGCTTCTAAAGATGCTGATGTTGCTTTTGGAAGCTGTTTTTTTTGGCTTATATGCCAACTGCAATACCATTTACACATTTTTGAAAGAAGGACTTTGAATTCTCTTTAATTGTACACACAGGGATTCAGATTCTGTGAACAGTCAGATTACTGAAGACTTATTTTTTTTTCAAAAGTTTATTTAAAGTTTGCATTTGGCTTTTGGTTTTCCATTTTATTTTTGGGAGCCAAGAGGTTCTAATTTTTTTGTAGTTTATAGAAAAAAATTCTTACTTCTATACATGGCTAACACAGCATTCCTCCCACCCCAAATCCTGCTATCCTGCCCAGTTATGGCAGGGATTACTCCTGAGAGGGATGAGTGAAGAACACTGAGAGAGTATGCCAAGAATATATACTTGATCACCTAAATCATGAAGGTCATTCCAGCTGCCCAGTTAAAGCAAGCAAGCAAGCAAGCAAAGATAGATGATAGATGATAGATAGATAGATAGATAGATAGATAGATAGATAGATAGATAGATAGATAGATAGACAGACAGACAGACAGACAGACAGACAGACAGACAGACAGACAGACAGACAGATAGATAGATAGATAGATAGATAGATAGATAGATAGATAGATAGATTCATCCATATAGGAAGATGCTTTAGGTGAATTTAGTGACAGTAGCAATGGCAACATTTCATCCTATGTGAGACAAGGCAAGGGTAAACCTCTCCTGTCTTTTTCCAAGAAAACCACATGAATAGACATGATAAGATGATTGATACTATAATGCTGGATGGTGGGCCCTTCAGGTTGGATGACACTCATTATGCTACTTTTCAGAATATTAATGGTATTTATGACACATTGAATTTTGCTGATGTTACCATGCCGGAGAAAAAATTCCAAAGCTGCAGAAACAGAATTACAGTGGGAACATGGAACGTGAGAAGCATGGACATGGAAAAGCTGAACATAGTGAAAGGTGAAATGAAACAACTATACATTGAAATCTTAGGCATCAGCAAATTGAAATGGTTGGGAATTGGACACTTTCAGTCAGAAGATCATGCTATTTACTAAACAGCACGCAAAAAACAAAGAAGGGATGGCATTGCTTTCATAGTGATGAAGAATATAGCAAAGACATTACTTGGGTACAATATAGTCAGTGACCAAATAATATAAATTAGACTTTGTGGATAATCCTTTGATGCGACAGTAATACAAGTTTATGCTCCAACCACTGATGGTGATGAGTTTTATTGTAAATTCAATCTGAAATCAAAAGTTTCTTCCAATCCAATGATTTCTTCCTTGCTAACACATTCCTCAGACCAAAACAATGTCTATATCCATGGAATAGCCAGAGTACACAGAAATCAAATTGACTATATTATTGATACATGCAATGGGGAAGAGCTTAGTTATAATAGCAAAGACCTGACCACAAGCTGACTGTGGAACAGATAAAGGACTGTTTACCAAAAAGAAGTCAACACATGCTTCATTGGTTATATAAAGGCCATCAATTGTGTTGACCATGTGAAATGTCTTTAAGAAAATGGGAATCCCAGAATATCACATTCTCCTCATACAGTAAGTAACTTATACACAGAAGAGGAAGCCACCAGACAAAATATGATGAAACAGATTGACTCCAGATCAGGAAAGGAGTAAGACAAGGCTGAATACTTTTTCCTTATTTATTTGATTTATGTGCTGAATGTATACTGAGAAAGGCTGGATTTGAAGAAGATGAAGTTTTGAAATTAGAAGAAGAAACAGTTGTATTATGCTGATGACACTACTCTGATAGCTGAAAATGCAAAAGATCTGCAAGGTCTAGTCATGAAAGTCAAGGAGCACAGTGGGAAAAAAAGTGGGGGGACTTTTTGTTGTTCAGTCGTTAAGTCGTGTCCAACTCTTCATGACCCCATGAACCATATTGCGCCAGGCCTTCCTGTCCTTCACTGTCTCCCTGAGTTTGCTCACTTTCATGCTCATTGCTTCAGTGATGCTATCTAACCATCTCATCCTCTGCCATCCTCTTCTCCTTTTGCCTTCAATCTTTCCCAGCATCAGGGTCTTTTCCAAAGAGTCCTCTTTTCGCATTAGATGACCAAAGTATCTGAGCTTGAGCTTCATTATCGATCCTTCCAATGAGCAATCAGGGTTGATTTCCTTTAAGATTGACTGGTTTGACCTCCTAGCAGTCCAGGGGACTCTCAAGAGTCTTCTCCAGCACCACAGTTCAAAGGCATCAATTCTTCGGCACTCAGCCTTCTTTATGGTCCAGCTCTCACAGCCATACATTACTACTGGAAAAACCATAGCTTTGACTATGCGGATCTTTGTCGGCAAGGTGACGTCTCTGCTTTGTAATATGCTATCTAGGCTTGCCATAGCTTTCCTCCCAAGGAGCAAGCGTCTTTTAATTTCATGGCTGCAGTCTCTGTCTGCGGTGATCTTGGAGCCCAAATAAATGAAGTCTGTTACTGCTTCCATTTCTACCCCTTCTATTTGCCAGGAGTTGATGGGTCCAGATGCCATGATCTTAGTTGTTTTAATGTTGAGTTTCAAGCCAGCTTTCACACTCTCCTCTTTCATCCTCATCAAGAGGCTCTTTAGTTCTTCTTCACTTTCTGCCATTAGGGTGGTATCATCTGCATATCTGAGGTTATTGATGTTTCTCCCTGCAATCTTAATTCCGGCTTATGATTCTTCCAGCCTGGGATTTCTCATGATGTACTCTGCATATAGGTTAAATAAGCAGGGTGACAGTATACAGCCTTGTCGTATTCCTTTTCCTATTTTGAACCAATCAGTTGTTCCATGACCGGTTCTAACTGTTGGCTCTTGACCCGCATATAGATTTCCCAGGAGACAGGTAAGATGATCTGGTACCCCCATCTCTTTAAGAATTTGCCACAGTTTGTTGTGATCCACACAATCAAAGGCTTTTGCATAGTCAGTGAAGCAGAAGTAGATGTTTTTCTAGAACTCTCGTGCTTTCTCCATGATCCAGCGAATGTTGGCAATTTGATCTCTAGTTCCTCTGCCTCTTTGAAACCCAGCTTGTACATCCAATAGTTCTCAGTTCACGTACTGCTGAAGCCTAGCTTGTAGGATTTTGAGCATAACCTTGCTAGCATGTGAAATGAGTGCAATTGTGCAATAGTTTGAGCATTCTTTGGCATTGCCCTTCTTTGGAATTGGAACATAAACTGATCTTTTCCAATCCCATGGCCACTGTTGCATTTTCCAAACTTGCTAGCATATTGAGTGCAGAACTTTAACAGCATCATCTTTTAATATTTTAAATAACTCAGCTGGAATACTGTCATCTCCACTAGCTTTCTTCTTAGTAATGCTTCCTAAGGCCCACTTGACTTCACTCTCTAGGATGTCTGGCTCAAGGTCAGTGATCACACCAGCATGGACATCAGGGACATTAAGATCTTTCTTGTATAGTTATTCTGTGTGTTCTTGCCACCTCTTCTTAATCTCTTCTGCTTCTGTTAGATCCCTGCCTTTTTTGTCCTTTATCATGCCCATCTTTGTACTAAATGTTCCTTTGATATCTCCAATTTTCTTGAAGAGATCTCTAGTCTTCCCCATTCAATTGTTTTCCTCAATTTCTTTGCATTGTTCATTTAAGAAGGCCTTCTTATCTCTCCTTGCTATTCTCTGGAAATCTGCATTCAGTTGCTTACTGTATATCTTTCCCTTTCACCCTTGCTTTTCGCATTCCTTCTTTGCACAGCTATTTGTAAAGCCTCATCAGACAGCCATTTTGCTTTCTTGCATTTCTTTTTCTTTGGGATGGTTTTAATTGCTGCCTCCTGTACAATGTTATGGACCTCTGTCCATAGTTCTTCAGGCACTCTGTCTACCAAATCTAATGCTCTAAATCTATTCATCACCTTCACTGGGTACTCACAAGGAATATGACCTAAGTCATACCTGAGTGGTCTAGTGGTTTTCCCTACATTCTTCAATTTAAACCTAAATTTTGCAGTAAGAAGTGCATGATCTGAGCCACAGTCAGCTCCTGGTCTTGTTTTTGCTGTTTGTATAGAGCTTCTCCATCTTTGGCTGCAAAGTATATAATCAATCTGGTTTCGGTATTGACCATCTGGTGATGTCCATGTGTAGAGTCGTCTCTTGTGTTGTTGGAAAAGAGTGTTTGCTATGACTAGCTTGTTCTCTTGACAGAACTCTATTAGCCTTTGCCCTGCTTCATTTTGTACTCCAAGGCCAAACTTGCCTGTTATTCTGATTATTCCTTGACTTCCTACTTTAGCATTCCAATCCCCTATGATGAAAAGGACATCTTTTTTTGGTGCTAATTCTAGAAGGTGTTGTAGGTCTTCATAGAACCGGTCAACTTCAGCTTCTTCGGCATCAGTGGTTGGGGCATAGACTTGGATTACTGTGATGTTGAATGGTTTGCTTTGGATATGCACTGAGATCATTCTGTTGTTTTTGAGGCTGTACCCCATTACTGCCTTTCCCACTCTCTTATTGACTATGAGTGCAACTCCATTTCTTCTAAGGGTTTCTTGCCCACAGTAGTAGATATAATGGTCACCTGAATTAAATTCACCCATTCCTGTCCATTTCAATTCGCTGATTCCCAAGATGTCTATGTTCAATCTTGTCATCTCATGTTTGACCACATCCAGCTTGCCTTGATTCATAGATCTTACATTCCAGGAACCTATACAATATTGTTCTTTGGAGCATCGGACCTTCTTTTCGCTTCCAGATACATCCACAGCTGAACGTCCTTTCAGCTTTGGCCCACTCTTTCTGGAGCTACTTGGAATTGCCCTCTGCTCTTCCCCAGTAGCATATTGGGCACCTTCTGACCTGAGGGGCTCATCTTCCGGCATCATATCTTTTAGCCTTTTAACATTGTCCATGGGGTTTTCTTGGCAAGGATACTGGAGTGGGTTGCCATTTCCTTCTCCAGTGGACCACATTTTGTCAGAACTCTCTGTCATGACCTGTCCGTCTTGGGTGGCCCTCCATGGTATAGCTCATGGCTTCACTGAGTTACGTAAGCCCCTTCGCCATGACAAGGCAGTGATCCATGAAGGGGTGGGGGTGGGGGACTAAGATTAAATATAAAGACAACCAAAATAATGACAAGTACTCAGTTTGAGAATTGATGATGAAGATATTGAAGTGGTTGATAATTTTTTAGGATTGGCTGTCAAAAGTAAAGGAACCAGCAGCAAAGAAGTATGCCACAGGGTAACACTTAGTAGTGTAGCAATGAAGTCTTTGGAAATTTTATTTATATGCTCTGATATGTCTGTATCTACAAAGTTCTGAATCATGAAGGCAGTGGTTTTCCCAATGACACTGTATGGAAGCAAAAGCTGGACTTTGAAGGAACAGGATAGAAAGAGTGAGTATTGATACCTTTCAATTTTGTTTTTGAAGACTCTTGAGGATTATCATCAATAGAAAACAAATAAATGGATCATAGCACAAATCAATTCAGAGTTTTTTAAAAAAAACCCTGACACCAAAAATATATTTTTTTATAATAGTATTTAGTTTATTAGAAATATACCACAGCAAAGAAAATATGGATGTTGGACATAAAGAAAATGGGTGTTGGACATAAAGAAAAGATATAGGATTTAAAGAGCAAATCTAAATAAAGGAACATCCAAAATGGCGAGTGAATCTCAGGAAGGCGGGGGGGGAGGGGGAGGAAGGGGAAAAAAATCTCAGGAAGGGGGGGGAAGCTTTTAAAGAAATGAGACAGTTTTGAGCACAACCAAAAATGAAATTGAAATTCTAACTCTATATCTGATTTTTCACTATATCTAGATATCTTGGTGTACTGGATTCCTTCCTAAGTCGCAAAACACCCCAGAACCTGGAGTGGCTTAAATTCTTACCATTCTTCTGCATGGAACATTTAAAAAAATGAAACTGTTTCATTAGCTCCTCCATGGCTATTAATCTCAAAGGAGAAAGTCACTAAGTTACAAGTCAACTTTGGGCATGCTGCTGATCCAGTAGTAACTTGTACAGCTTAGCTGCTAGAGGTCAGTGTTACACAGATCAATTCAGTGGATTTTGTATTGTTGAAGGCTTTCATGGCCGGAATACGATGGCCGGTGTGGGTCTTCCGGGCTGTGTGGCTGTTTCCAGAACATGGCCACACAGCCCGGAAGACCCACACCAGCCATCAGTGGATTTTGTTTATTAGTTTGTTTTTAATATTTCAAGATATACATTGGGAGGAGGCCATAATACATACATTTTCTTATATTTCCCATTTTCCAGTAGTTTATCTATTCATCTCTTTAGATCTTAGAAAGAACCCTTTTGCTAGCTACACTAATTCCAGTTTCTTTTAAATGGAATTTCTCCCCTCTCCAAAACAGCTTGTATTTTCCAATACTTATTTGTGCCATTGTTTGGGGGTTGTATCCTGATTGGATAGCTCCTAGTTGATGGAATGTGGATAACATTATGTTGGATTGCACAACTGTATCTAGATTAGAGATCATAGAATAGTGGGAGCATGCTTGGGGTAAGACCAGACTTTAGCTGCTCTTGTGGCATCCTGGCCAACCTTTGCCATAACTGAGTGCTACTGACATTACCATGAAGTTAGCAACTGCCACAGAAATGTATGGAACTATGCAAATAGGGAGTAAGGAAAGGAATACAGTAGGTACAGAAGCTATAACTGCAGCAATGGTAACATTTGGGTGTGGTTTCTTTATACAGTATGTGTGTGAAAACTGAATTTTTGCCTGACAGTTGGAAGAGTCCTGTAACTGTTCCCCTCAAGAAAGGGAAAGATAACAAGAGTGAATGCAAAAACTACCAGATAACTAGATAGTTACATATTCTTAGGAAGGTGTTTCCAAGAATTCTTTTCGAAAGGGTACAAGAAGTGATAGCGTACAAAATCTGCCAAGTACAGAATGGCCTTATAGCAGATGGGGCGTGGGGGCTGCAGACCAGATAGTTACTCTTCATTAAGTCATGGTATCAGTGTGTTCCAAGACATCATTTGCGTGACATCTGACAACTTTTGAGAAAGCTCCGTTTCAGAGTGAAACCAGCAATGCTATTTCATCTAATAACTACATATAGTTATGATTTTCTACCACCAGCATGTTTGTTTAAACTCTGTCTGTAACCTATAAAGCTGGGCAAACATAACTTACCTGATGTAAGGAAATTAATTGTTGTCCAGGAAAATCTTCATTACTTACATAGAAATGTGTCCTTTTGGCTTGGCCTTACTACAATAGGGGAAAACTAAGTAGTAGGAGAGCTGTTTCATGATATAAAGGGCAACACGTTTTCTAGGAATATTACATTGGCATGAACTTTTGGCTAGGAAAGATACCTGTAGGCAAGTTTTTAGACATAGTGGTGAAAAAGCCTGAAAGGCCAACAACACGGGATTTACTGCTAATTCTATTCACTAAAACATGAGCAAAAGACTCTTACTGACTGCTTCCCAGTGTGAGCCGAAATAGAAACTTTGGCAGGAAATTTAAACCTTTTTAGAATGTGAGTAGTTGACATGCATAATAAAAGAGGATCTCATGTTCTTCATACTATATTTTTTTATAAGAACTTTATTAAGTTATAAAAAGCATACAGATAAAAGCAAACGAACTAATAATCAAAGAGAAAAGTAGAAAACAAGAGAGTTAGAGATAAAAAATACAAAGGTGATGAAAATTAAAGAAAAGGAAAAAGGAAAAAATACAAAAAGAATGACTTCCAACTTCTTATACAGCAGATATTGATAAATCATATAGTGACCTCTTACTCTTAAACTACATCTTAACATATGTATTTTGTATAACCTATTATTTTAACTGATCATCAAATCTATAAATCATAATTTCATTTTTTTTCTGTCTCCTGCAAAAACTCCAAAAGGGGATTCCAATTGGCAATAAAATTAGTCAATGTTTTTTCTCTAAGCAAAGCTGTCAATTTTGCCATCTCAGCTAACTCCATCATCTTCATGATCCATTCTTCCATTGTAGGTAATGTTGAGTCTTTCCACCTTTGAGCGTATAAAAGTCTAGCTGCAGTTATCATATATAAAAACAAAGGGCCATGAGCTTTTTCCAATTGTTTGTCCATCAGTCCCAAATGGAAAGTCTCTGGTTTTAACTGTATATTAGATCTTCAGAACTATTATATGAATTTGGGTCCAAAATTTTTTAGCCTTATTACACGTCCACCAAAGATGATAAAAAGTCCCTTCTTGTTGTTCGTATTCCCAACACATATTTGAAACCCCTGTATACATTTTGGATAATCTTTCTGGTGACAAATACCATCTATACATCATTTTATAAATATTCTCCTTCAAATTATAACACAATGTAAATTTTAATCCTTTCATCCATATATTTTCCCATTGTTCCATTTATATATTATGTCCAAAAATGTTCGCCCATTTTATCATACAGTCTTTAACTTGTTCATCTTCTGTTTCAAATCTCAACAAAAGCTTATACATTTTAGCAATAAGATGTTCATCATTGGTACACAATTCAGTTTCAAAAACAGCTTTGTTTT
This sequence comes from Python bivittatus, assembly GCF_059951505.1. Taxonomy (NCBI): domain Eukaryota; kingdom Metazoa; phylum Chordata; class Lepidosauria; order Squamata; family Pythonidae; genus Python; species Python bivittatus. Next base: position 7,138,072 of record NW_028277113.1, read on the forward strand.
ATTCAAAACCATGTATCTTTTTATCAGCTTTAAATCTTTCTCCAAGTTGTACATATGAAAACCAGTGGCATGAATGTCCTTGAGTTATCAAATCCTCTCTTTTATTCTATGTTTTAACATTTTATACTATGTTAAGGGCTGGAAAAAATATTGTTTCAGCCTCAAAAATACCCAAGAAAATAATAATATTTAATATATATAAAACTGGTGACAACTGCATGGAGGAAAAGTCTGGAGGCTTGTCTATACCCATTCTGATGATGTTTTTGACCCAATTGAGATTCTTTGTGCTGATCTCCAAGAACAGGTGTCGTATAAAGGGCATGTTCAGAATCTGAACCAACAATTGTGCAGAATGCATCAAAACAGCTTGGCTTTTTACATTCTGCTCAAAACACTCATAAAACTATGTTCTCCATACTGTGCAAAAAGCCTGATCCAATTGTTATGTACTAGGCGAGACAGAACTCAGATGGCCAAGAAAACAGAAAGAGATTAGAACTAAGATGGAAAAGCTAGAAAGTGTGATCAGTCTCATGGATGGTAAATAGTTTCATGCTACCCTAGTATCAACTCTGAGAGCAATAACAATATTGTTTCAGCAAATGGCTAAATAGACCAAAAGGCTTCCTCAAATCTATCTTCCAAATTGATTAGGAGCTGCACATTGATGCTGTTGTTTGGTCTGGAGTTGAACTTTCTACTACATAACAAGAATGCTTAAGGGGTAGAGACCACAGCTTTAAAATCCCTTTTCTCTGAGGGACTAAAACCTGTTCTTCCAGATGCAAGAGCCAATCATCTGCCCTCCTTCTTAGAGAAATAAGAGTAAAAAATGTAGATGCAATCAATCAATCCATTCTTCTATTTTAAATTTGCTTGCAGTTTTTCAAAGTTATACTCTCCTAATTCATTTTTAATCAATACAGTGGGGATTTTCATACTGAATATGGCCACCTGACTCTCAGATTTAATTTGCTCACTTTAACATAGAAATGAATCAAAATGACTAACATTTTGCATTATTTTTTGACAAGTGTTGAAAAAAAAAGCTTTGTTTGCTGCTTACTAAATGAGATTGCCCTCACTTGGCCTTCGTAATGTCTGATTTTAATTGGCTACGCTATATTGTGGTGGTGTTACTATTCCTCTGAGACTGATTTTGAAATAATTTGTGAAAGTAATTCAGATTAAGGGGAGAAGACAAAGCAGTTATAGGTACAGGATATATTTAAAACACCACCACAAGCCTTTTTACTCAAAAGATCGTTGATTGCTATCGATTTACCTCTGGATGCTTGCAGGCATGCCTTTTTGAACACACCTGTTCAGAAATATTTGGAGGTAGCAACCTTGTCATGAAGATAACTAATGACAATTTTTCACATTGTGTGATACATCTGGCACATTTACAAGAGAAAAAATGTTGTTATAATTTTTTTACAATTATGTTGTCCCTCAAATCAGTCTTCTTCCTGTGACATTTGTCAAACAGCTAGAACTGAAAGGTAATATGATGAGGATATCACTGTGGAGAAGGAGAAGGAGAAGGAGAAGGAGAAGGAGAAGGAGAAGGAGAAGGAGAAGGAGAAGGAGAAGGAGAAGGAGAAGGAGAAGGAGAAGGAGAAGGAGAAGGAGAAGGAGAAGGAGAAGGAGAAAGAGAAGGAGGAGGAGGAGGAGGAGGAGAAGGAGGAGGAAGGAAATGGATATTAAAGGGTGAGACAAGAATTGGAAACAAAACAGCAGTTTTCTAGGGCATTGAATTTGGTGTATCATTGCTTATTACATGTTAGATAATGGGGGCACCCTACTAGTGCTGATGAAAGATTGAGACAATCCTCCAACAAATTGTAGGACCAGAGGATAGCTCCATTCTTTAATATGCCCAAAAGCCATGCCTTTGTCAACCACTTACTAATGAGTTCACTCCATTACATCATTATATAATATATGATAATGTATATATCATTATATAACCTTTCATAGAAATCATAATAGAAAGGTTCTACTTTTACATGGATGATCTCTATAAGTGAACATTCAAGAAATACATAAAGCCACATTTTATGTCCACTAAATATGCAAATAAAATGAACCTTGGTCGCTGTGTGCATCAGCGGTAAGGCCAATCCACATGGCCTTATAATCTTCTTCATGTGTACTTTGGGTGCATGAAAGATTCATATGGATCCCCTTTTGTGTTGGAGGAATGCAAGAGAACCCAAGTGTGCTTTTCTGGTTTATACATGTTTGCCACTTACATGAGTCTCTTAATAATAAATAAATAGATAGATAGATAGATAGATAGATAGATAGATAGATAGATAGATAGATAGATAGATAGATGAAATGAAAAGTGGGTGCTTTTGACACTGGAGTGAAAACGTTCATTTAAATGTATATGAAAATCTTCATGGAAAATATCGTCTTCAGCTGAACATTGACCATAGAATTTCATTTTGCACATCTGTATATCTAACAAAATTGAAATGCGCATATGGATGAGTTTGCTACTGATGGGAATTTTTAAATGTGTCAAACTGTCCTGAAAATGTCAGTGATGCTGAATTTCTCAATACATGTATTGACCATAATTATGTCTCCTAAACTGTCTCTCACATAGGGCACAAAGAATTACTCATTTCTGAATACCCTGCACTGTATTCAACAAAAATGGTGCTAGAATTACCCTTATGCACAAAGTGTTTTTAAGTAACAAAGTGAACTCTCTTTAGTGTCTCTTCTGAACTCACATACTAGGAAGTAAGTCCCAGTGAACTTATTCTAAGAAAAATGCACATAAAATCAGGCTGCAGGCTTCCTTAATGGGAAAAATAATGAACTGTAGCTGAATTTTGTTGCATCTAGTTAGAGAACAGGAGGGGAAAAAAAATCAATTTGTCAAAATGGCACTCAGATATTTCTTAAGATTTCTGCCCTTGATTGACTATTGATTTTTAAAGTTCATCCAATTTCTTATTATTGTATGAATATTGACAAAGGCAAACAAAACAAGAAGTGGAAAACATAGATGAAAGATAATGACTGTAGCTAAGTATTTTGTATTTATTTCTTCTTCTAGAATGATTTTTTATTTCATTGTGGTTGGATTTAGAAGGCTGCTTCCATTCCATACCCCCAAATCATACTTGGGTGATTCTGTAATTCTTTTTGGATACAATATTCTAGTGAGATAGGCTGCTTATACCTCAGCAAAATCAACTAGCAAGGAGAGGCAAGAGTGAGAATATTTTCAAATTTAAACAACATGCACACATGTGTATGCACACTTCACAAAACACTTAATCTTTACATTGGACACATCTTTTCAACTTGGTATCCTAGGAACCTAGTACATGATGAAAATTGAAACATTGAAATAATGCGCTTGCTTTATTTATTTATTTATTTATTCAAACATCATGAACATAAATACATGATTTTGCCCCTCTCACAGATCTGTGACTCTGGGTGACATACAATAAAAAAAGGCAATAATAAAAATTAACAATTAAAAATTCAACAATTAAAACACAATCAAAGTTACTAATAACGGAGTAGCAGAGAGAGTTATTGTTGTGGGCAATTAAGCCATCACACTAATTCACCACCACGCTGAGACACCTGAAGCCTGTTGGCACAATTGTGTTTTAAGTGACTTCCCAAAGCATATCAGGGATGGGGCCAATCTTACCTCAGAATGATGTGATGATGTTCCACAGGGTGGGTGCCACAGCAGAAAAGGCCCATCTGCTGGGTCCTGCCAGATGAAACTACTTAGCGAACAGGATCTGCAGCATACCTCTTCTGCCAGATCTAGTGGGACAGACAGATGCATTTGGGTGGAGGTGGTCCCTCAATAACCCAGTCCCATACCATAAAGGGCATTAAAGATCGAAAACAGCACCTTGAATTGCACCTGGAAGCAAACTGGTAACCAATACAGCTCATGGAGTAGAGGTGTCATGCGCACCATTTTAGGGGCACACATAACTGCCTGTACATTTTGTACCAGTTGAAGCTTCCAAAACTGTTCAAGGGCAGCCCCATGTAGAACGCATTGCAATAGTCTATCCGGGAGGGAGTCACCCTCAACAAGGCTGTGGGGCGGCTATCGGTGGATGTAATAAGAGCTAAGAAGCATTGCCAGTTTGCCATCATTATGCCACAAGGTAGGCTTTCATAGCAGCTCTAACCCATGTTTGATTTAGTTAATCCCTCTAGATGTCTCTTTTCTCATTTCATCTCCCTCAATTTATCCATGAACCATGGAGGATGACAGAATCCATGAGAGGGGAGAGGTCCCATAGGAGCAGTCGAATCCAAGGCCTCGGCAGTTCTTCTGTTCCAAGCGGCTACCAAGGCTTCAGATGGACCATTCAGCAGACCAACAGGAACAACCCCTAGCTCCTTTTGAAGCCCATCAGGGTCCATCAGTTGCTGGGGGTGGACTAATTTAACAGATCCTGCCTCCCTGTTGTCACCAGAGTATCCCATGGTAATCAGGCCATGATCTGAACATGATAAGGGGGATACTAGAAGTTCCCCCAATACCAGATGACATTGCCACTGCTCCAACAGGAAAATCAAATCCAGTGTGTGTTCATTGTCCTATGTCAAGCCCTGGATGACCTGGGATAGGCCCAGGGCCATCATGGTAGCCATGAACTTCTGAGTAGCCTCAGACCCCATGCCTAGTGAAGGCAAATTGAAGGTCCCCAGAACCAGAAGCCTGGAGAACACCACTGCCAGCCCTGCAATGGAGTCAAGCAGCTCAGGCAGGGAGATTGCTATGCAGCAGGGAGGCTGGTACAAGAGCAACAATCCCAATTGATCCCTAGAGCCCAGCTAGATGAACAGGGTCTCACATCTGGCAACCTGTGGAACAGCGACCCTGAAAACCTTAAGAGACTCTTGGATGATGATTGCCACACCACAACCCCTGCCCTGAAGTCTCGGCTGATGCCACACCTGAAACCCAGCTGGGCACATTTCTGAAAGGGGACCCCCATACACACTTTTAGTCCCAGACAGGTCTTGGTAATACATGCTAGGTTGGCCCTCTCATCTGTCATTAAATCACAATGAGGGAAGCCTTATTACAGACTAGCCTGATATTTAATAGCAGCTGGAAGCCAGGGCCTCTGAAGGACTGCTGACTAGGCACAGGGGTTGAGTTCAGAGGGTTGGAACATGGATAACCACCCAGAGTTGCTCCCTACTGAGATGGGCAGTCACCAAATTTTAAAAACAAACAAACAAACAAACAAACAAAGAAGACACCAGGCCCGCGTTCCCTAAGAATGGCCCACTCCCAGTCTGCCACCATATCTACCCATGCCCATCACCACTGTGATGTTCAGACCTGCCCTAGTTCCCCTGAGGCTTCAACATCCTCCAATCCCACCCCCCTGGTTCCCAAGGTTGGGATCTGCACCTGTCCTCGGTATCATCCATCCCAGGGAGGGGAATTAAGTCCCCTTAGGCACTTCAGCTTCAGCTCTTATTACCATCAAGGGGGTATCTACAATCACCTCCTCATTCTCATAAGAAAACACTCATACCCATTCCACCAGGTGCTCTCACCAACCTGGCCAGGGCTCCCTCTTGAATCACACCCACCCTAACCAATCCCTGCCCAGCTCTCAACCAGGGAAGGGTTCAGTATAATCCCCACCAAGGACACTCTGTCCACAATCACAAATGTCCTTTCCAAAACCAGCAGAAAAGGGCAGGAAAGCTTCCATGGGGAAGGGATCCACACCTGGTAGAAATAGCAGTTGGCTGCTACCACCACCTTCATTTAACCACTGCTACCCACCAACACTGGAGTCGCTGGAGACCTGAAAAATCCTCAACGTAAACACCACAAAATAGTGCAGGAAGGCTGCAGAAATGCCACAATGAGATGCCAGCAACTTCAGTGCCATCCAGCAAAGCCACAAAAGTGTCACAAAACACTTGTTGAAGCACCAGCAGCTCCGGTGTCAAAGGTCCCAACATCATCGAAATGCAGCTGGACTTGATTGTCATCATGCGGGCCATCCCATCTCCAGCTGAAACCCCTTACCTAAGCATCGTCTCAGCCATTCCTCACGAACCCCCCCCCCCCAAGAGTAGAAATCCGCAGGGGGAGGACACACCTGTGAGGACCCTTCTGCAACACTAGCAGCCTGGAAAAAAACACAATATGCATGGCTGCATTGGTCAAGATCCAGGTCTGGGTCTCAATCCAGGTCAGTGGGTTGGCATCCAGCTGGTTGTCAAACAACCCAGGATGACCCAATCCTCCTGCATTCCATGGAAAGGCCCAGGTAGGTCCAAGGCACACATATTTTCATGCACTCCAAAACACTCCAACAGTCAAACACCCAACTAAAAAGCTAAAAAGAGGATAGACACACCTTGGCTAGTGCTCTCTCCACCGTCTTGGTCTGCCCCAGATATAAATTATATTTAAACTTATTAGTTTTGCAGCCTGGATTAGAAAGCATTGATTGATTTATTATTTCAAATGCAACTGCTGGTCTAAAAGGGCCCTGGGTTCCAAATACGTTGAAGTAGAATTTCCATGATCCCCCACCAGAGATGGAAAAAGAGTGTGTCACACATTTTCATTACCTGGTTTCACATTTTGTGGCTAGTTATAACTTTATATATGTAGAAAGCAGCTAATGACTATGGCTGATCTCCAAAAAAGTTAAGCAGATTCACTCCCCATCACCAGGAAACCCAGTCTGTAGATCAGACTGGTAAGTCAAAACACCTACTGGCAACTAGATCTGTACTGTTGCAAAAAAACCCCTCTATTGACATGTCTGTGCAGTCACCAGGAATCAAACTTGACTTGAGGCAATCTAAGCTTTATGCAGAAAGCTCATGCTGAAAAATTCAGCTTTTTTCACTGCTCAGTTAGGAGATGGAGCCTCTTTTAATACTCTTCTATGTTAAATTAGAAAACGTTAAGGACTTTATGGCCCTGTGTTCACTTTTACATTTAGTCCTTCCAACGCCATGCAAATGGACTGCTTTCTCTCTGGGATAGCAGCCATGGAGTAATATAAAGATACATTCCAAAGTTCAGGATTTTGTACTTTGGCACCAAATAACATTTCCAATGGCTCTGAGAAAAGACATTTAATGAAGGTTCTTCAAATACAGGCAACTCTATTTGCCACTTCGTTTCCTATGCAAACCTGTCCTGTTGTGACAAAAATTAAGTTAATGGCCAAGCACTTCTAGTAGAGCAGATGAGCAAGAAGGAAGTCATGTGAACATTAATGTTTATTATCAAGCTTTTCAGCAGCATAATAGCTAAAGTGGTTTCTGCTTTAAAACTCTCCACAGCCAGCTGGAGAATCAGAAAATGGGTATGAAGCTTTAATTAACTGTAAAAGCTGAAGTGAACTGCATCGTACGATACCTGGGGATTTTAATGAAGAATGTACATATGTTCTTCCTGCTAATTGAGGATGAGCTACATTTGAAGGGATTATATCCCCTGAGGTTCCAGAGCAAGAGAGAGGAGAGAAGAATTTTAAAGGCCTCAAAGTAAACTTTTGCTAATGGACTGCCCTTTCCAAGGAACAGTTTATTAACTAAGTTATCGTTGAGCTGAATTACTGAGGACATTAAAGACACGATGTGAATTTTTACATGAGGATTTGTCAGCCTCTAATTTTTAGTTTTGCATATGCCCAAAGCATGGTGAAAGAAAATGTTATCATTCTTATATTCATCCCTTCAAGTGAAGCAGGAGGAAGAAAGAGAACATAGATACTTTCCTGTTAAGTGCCCTCAATTAATGCCTCGGGGCCATAGTTTTAAACTCTGCTTCTTTCATGTTAGGCAATATCAAGGGTTCTACTTTTCTATAAAGGGGGTGTGGTTGTAGTATATAATGGAATTCCTAGCTCAAGAAAGAAACATAGTTAAGTAGTTAGATACAATCCCAGTGAACATCCAGTTTGGGGGGAAAAATAGATAAGGTTTCCAGTTGGATTATTACCTTCTGTTGCTCCACTTTGGTGGGTCTGATAGATGTGCAGAGTCCTATATGCAAACATGTCACTTTCTATAAGGTAGGAACTACTCCACTAGCTTCTGAGTTTGAATTGCTTCAGGCCTGAAACAGGGCACTCATTCCTGCAGGGTTTAAACTAATGGAGTTGTTCCTCTTGAAAAAGCTATGTGTGAATATCTGTGAATTCCAAACTGTGTTCAGTGTGGTTCTCTACAGTATTTTAATGATGAAAAACAGACATTCTTGGGTTTCCAGAATATGGAAAACCCATTTCCACAAAAATGGCCAACCTTTTCAGGTAGTCTTTACTGTCATGGAATTTTCAAACATTAGCAAGTTCCTTCACAGAGAGATTTTGTTCCCGGGGCTAGAAGGTAATCACCAATCAAATTCTCTAAGGGAGTGGCTTTTGCAGGGATGCCAAATGAGCAACATAGCACATGGCTCTTCTCTTTGGTATGCATAATGATGAAACCCATCCAGATTTAAATGCAAACAGGCATTTAGTTTAGTTACAGAGATGGTAACAATGCCACTATGAGCTCATCCCACTATGCTTGAGTAGTGGGAAGCAGCTGGCCCTTTAAATCTCAAGCAAGCCTGAGTCACCTGACCCCTGAGAGCCAATAGAGAAAAAGAAGGGGGTTTTGGTCAGGGAGAGTTTTGAGTTGGATGGAATCCTGGATGAGGAGTTACCTCAGGCAAGGTTAGAAAATCAGTAGTTTGGTTTTGATTAGAATTGTGTTAAAGTTTTTTTTGTACTTTATCTTTTTCAACTGTGTGTTACACATAGAACTTATCTTCCTTTGGTAGCTTTAATAAAGTTGAACTTTGTTTCAATCCTGGAATTGACCTTCTGTCGCCTCCCTCAGCGTGGCTGAGCTGCAGACCCCAAAGTTGTTTGTTTGGTTTCTCCTTCTGTCTTAGCAGACCCAGGGTGGGGTGAGGGTTTCCCCTTCAGTCCTCTCCTGGTTCTCCAGAGGGCTGGTGTGGAGGGAGAAGCTGATTTCTAGCAGAGGGGGAATTTTCCAACTGCTGCTTATCCACAGGCGCGATTGCCGCAGAACTGAAGGACCTCAGAGGAAGGGCTGGTATGACCCTGAGGTCCTTTTTCCTTATTACAGCTTGTAAAATAATGCTTATGAAAATGTATATGTAGTATTAGGAGAAAAAGGCGTGAAAACATGCACATATTTTGCTGTACATTTTTGGCAAACATATACTGATATGAAAAATACCTGAAATAAGCTTACATTCTGGAAAATGAGGAATTGAGGTAGGGGTAAACATAAATATGAGGAAAACATTGTCCTGCCTTAGTTTCAGACATTACTTCACTCTAACAGAATATATTATTTTGTTCTGTACCCAGTTCCTCTTAAAAAAAAAATCACCCTTTGTGCTTGACAGAGGTACTAAGAGAATTTTTAAAGCTTGGTGTCTGTACATGAACATTTCTTTTAAAAAGAGGTACAGTAAGAAAGAAGAGTCTTTCTTACAGTCATCCCAATCCAGATCAGGCCCATGGGTTGTTTTATAATGACATACCTCAAAACCCAAAGTAGGTCATTATACTATGATTCTATGTATCATCTACTTTTTCCTGAGTAAAATTAAAACTGAGAAAATAACCTATCTCATCTTTAACGAGTGCAGTGATAGGGAATCTATGACCTTCAATTGTTGAACTCCAATCCCCATCAATCTTAGCCTGCTTGAACAGTGGTTAATGATGATAGGAGTTACAGTATAGACCAATAACATTTTGAGAGTCATGGGGTTCTTAACTAGTTTAATTGTTTTCCAGTGAGAAAATAAAGTTGTGTATTTATTAGTATAGTAGGGACAATTTATGACAATTGAAGTTTCTTAAACCTATTTCCTGTTCATGCAAAAAAGACAATGATGTTCAGGATCAATAATTTTGTCTCGAAAGAGTGGTCATATTTATATACCATTTACCTTCTCTTCATGAATCATGCAGTAATTTAGTACACAGCCTAGTTGAATATACTGAAGAAATACAAAAACACACATACACACACAAAGCTTAGGCTGCTACTGGAGTTATTACATCTGGCCTATTGGAAACTACCTCCCATTAGCTTTTAGAAATATGTTGGAAATGCCAAATGGTGTGAATGAGACTGAATATGAATTGGAGTGTTTTAGATAGAGAGACAAGGAGAGAGAACAAGAGAAGGATTTTTGTTTTGTTTTCTGTGAAAAGGGCCAATAGGCATTGAATTATACAAATAAATAAAATCAAGTTATGTGCTAAACTATACTCCACCATTTCAACTTTATCCCCAATATTTTGTATTCAGATTAATGCCATCTAATACAGTGGAGCAAGAGGGAGCCACGTTCAGGGTGCCCTCATGATTGTTTGTGCAGTGTGCTTGTGGATGGTTTTTTTGTTTGTTTTGTTTCTCAGAGGCACTTATTTGGAAGGAATAGACCGTTCAGGCTGGAGGTTTGGAGGCTGGAGGGGTGGGCCGGACCGGAGCGCAGCATGCCGGAGGATGGCCGTGTTTGCTGTTTAGCCATGCTTGTCGTTTTGCGGTGTTTTGTAGTATTTTTGCAGAATTTTGCTGGCTGCGCCTGCTGAGCTGTCTTTGGGTGGCCATGCTATCCAATGGTGGACTTGGCAGTGGTTTTTTTGAACCTGGCACCGGCTTCTGGTTTGTATTTCTGCAGGAGAGGGCTGCTGCTGGATGCTGAGAGTGGGCTGTGGGAAGCTGTGGGATGTTGTTCTGGATGCTGCTTCTGGACACTTTTTGCTGGTGGGGCTTCTGTTGCTGGATGCCTTTGTTATCATCTGATTCCTTCCTTTATCATCTACTCTTCTCATTGGATGCTGGGGCTTTGGAGATGTGAGCAGTGGCCAGGCCATGGCAGGGTGGTGGTTACAGTACAGTGGCAGACTACTGTGGACCTTCTTCCCCTGTGGAGGCCACTTTTGCCTGCCCTCTGGGCAGCCCTGTGAAGGAAGAAAGAAGAAAGGAAGAAACAATGTGGCTCCATCTGTTTATTGAGTTCCAGTGTGAATTGACTGATTCTTCTTTCTGGGTGAGAGCCAGAGGAGGAATTAGTGGTGGGTGAATGAGGGATGCCCTCTACCAGCTGGAGGGAGTGGCAGAGGAGGGAGCCTATGAGTATTTGTGTGTATGAATGTGTTGTACTGTGTCTGAGTGTATTGTAGTGTGTGGGGAGGTGGTGGCTGGGTACCCTGATGGCGCTGAGAGCTGGTGAAGCTAAAGTGCCTCGGGGTGCCTGGCTTCCCCTCACAGGGGTGGTTGGAGAAGACAGTGGGAGGTTTTCTGATTCCCCAGTCTTGCGGGGGGCTTGGTTTTGGGGATAGGGCTGCCGTTGGGGGGTGGAGGTGGGCCATAGTATTATGGTAGTAATGGGTGTGGAGAGATATGGTGGAAGATAGGGAGCAGGCCACTCTTGTGGAAGGCGAGACCATTCTCTTATACTGGTTTCATGTTCCAGCTCCTTGGCCTCAACCCTGGTACCCTGTCAGCAGACCTTCAGTAGCCCTGGCCTTCGGCTGCTGTTACAGAATGCCAGGCTTGTGTGTAATAAGTCCTCCCTTATTAGTGATTTAATCAATGATGAGATAGCCAACCTGTCATGTATTACTGAGACCTGGCTGGGTCCGGAAGAAGGGGTAGCCCTTTCGGAGATATGGCCAACTGGGTTTTGGGTGTGGCATTCGACAAGACTCCAGGGCAGGGTGGGGGTGTGATGATTTTCAGCTGGGAGTCTGTTATGGCTTTCAGGGTCACTATACCACAGGTCACCAGATATGAGACCCTGTTCATTGAGTTGCATTCTAGGGATCAGTTGGGATTATTGTTGTTGTACCAGCCTCCCTGCTGCATAGCAACCTCCCTGCTGCATAGCAACCTCCCTGCCTGAGCTCCTTGACTCCATTTCTGAGTTGGCAGTAAAGCTCCCCAGACTTATGGCTCTGGCAGACTTCAATTTGCCTTCCCTAGGAAAGGGGTCTGAGGCAGCTCAATTAGCATGATGGCCATGGGCCTATCCCAGGTCACCTAGAGCCTGACATGGGATAGTGGTCATACTCTGGATCTGATTTTCCTGCCGCAGCAGTGGCTATGTGATCTAAAATTGGGGGAACTCTTGGTGTCTCCCTTATTATGTTCAGATCATGGCCTGATTTCCATGGGATTCTCCAGTGCTACTACCCACTGCAGGGAGGCTGGACCCCTTAAATTGGTCCACCCCCAATGACTGATGGGCCTGGATGGGTTTCAGAGGGAGCTGGGGGGTTGTTCCTGTTGGTCTTCTACACGGTCCATCTGAAGCCTTGGTTGCTGCTTGGAATAAGGGGGAGGCTGAGGCATTGGATCGGATTGTGCCCATGGAACCTCTCCCCTCTCAGGGATCCTGTCACACCCCGTGGTTCATGGAGGAGTTAAGGGAGATGAAATGAGAGTAGAGATGTCTAGCGCATCAACATCATGGTGGCTGATTCGGAGTCAGAGGAGGAGAGTGATGAGCAGTTAGCGTCAGAAGTGCCCACAGACAAGGAGCCATCAGCTCCAGAGGCACCAGACAGACTGCCATCTGAGCAGGCAGAGGAGGTGGGGCTGGCTAGTAATCAGTAGAAACAGCTGTCCCCATTCTCTGAAGTTGAAGGAGAGGAATTACTGTACTCTCCCAATGCAAGAGCTCAGCAGGCTGCAAAGAGAGCAGAACAAAGGTGCTCTGCAAGATTACTTGTGAGGAAGGAGTCTCGCCTGTCTAAATGAGCTATACCAGAGCTGCTTCTATTAAAATGGAGCAGCAAGTTCAACTTCCCTGTTGACGACAAGTGTCTGTTAATCTTTGCTCTGTGTACCTTGATCTTGGACCTGCAAACCTCAATACCTCAACTCTAGACCCGGACCGGCTGACGAACCTTGTACACAGTTTTGAACTTTGGATTTTGCCTGACTACTCTCTCTCTCTCTGCCCACAGTTTTGGACTGTGATCTCTAAGGCAAGCTTGCTAAGCATTGGGAGTTGTAGCTAAGCATTGGGACTTGTTGCTTTACTCTGTGTGTGTGTGTGTGTGTGTACTTGTAATTACTTTATCAAGCCATTTTTTAATAAAGTGTTGCAATCACTTCTTTTTTTGTGTGTGAGTGCTGGCCTGAAACAGGACAATCGCTGGTACTCAACTAAGGACAAACTTGACCGAACATGGGTTAGAGCCATGATTAAGGCCTAACTTGTGGTGGTAAGGGCGGCGAAGCATCAGTATTTCTCTGTCCTTATTGCATCTGCAGATAGTCACCCCACAGCCCTGTTTGGGTGACACAAGCTCTCTTGGGTAAAGGAGGCTTGGGGAACATCTTGCAAGGGCATGCAGAGGAATTTGCTCAGCATCTATCAGACAAAGTTGCTCGGATTCACTCGCAGTTGGATGACAGCATTGTTGCAGGTCCAGAGGAGATGCTGGGGAGGAGTCTTGCCCAGTTATCTGGGAAATTTTTGAACCTGTTGGACAGGGTCTGTAGGAGTGTTGAGCTTAGCCACCTGCTTTTTAGAACCTTGCCCTCCTGGCTTGTTAAAGCAGCCTGGGGGATGTCATGTGAGTGAATTCTAGTGGTTTCTCATTCTTCTTTGAGTGAGGGGATGTTCTTTTACCTTTTAAGAGGTCTTGGTTACCCCTTCCTTAAGAAGCCATCACTGGACCCCATGATACTGGAAAATTTTCATCCAGTATCTAACCCATACCCCTTTTCAGACCCAGGAATGGGACGGAAATGGCATTGGTCATGCTTTTGGATGGTCTCTGGCATGGGCAGGATGGGGGCTGTGCATCCATCGTTGCCCTACTTGACCTTTCAACGGCTTTCGATACCATCAACCATGGTATCCTTCTGGACTGGCTCAGAGAATTGGAGGTGGGTAGCATTGTGTTCTGCTGGTTTTCCTTCTTTCTCTGGGATTGGTTCCAGTCAGTGGGGATTGGGGAGGAGTGGTTCTGCCCTCGGCCTCTACTATGTGGGGTGCCGCAGGGCTCGATGCTCTCCCCTCTCCTACTTAACATCTACATGAGGCCGCTGGGTGAGCTCATCTTTCGCCACAGGGTGAGGTATCATCAGTATGCTGATGATACCCAATTGATATCTCTGACCCTGGCGAATTAAGCAATGCCGTGAATGTCTTATCCTGGTGCATAGAGGCTATGAGGGTCTGGATGGGGAACTATAGGGTCAGCTGAACCCTAGAAAGATGAGTGGCTTTGGGTTTTGGGGGCTACTGGTTCTATGACTATGTCATCCTTGGTGCTGGATGGGGTTGTACTGCCCCAGACAGATCCAGTATGCACTTTGGGGGTCCCTAGACCCATGACTACTGCTCGAAGAACAGGTGGCAGTTGTGGCTAGAAGGGCCTTTGCATAGCTTCATGTTGTGTGCCAATTGCTCCCATTCCTGGATCAGGAAGCTTTGCTTATAGTCACTCCTGCCCTAGTCACCTCCAGATTGGACTACTGTAATGCACTCTACATGAGGCTGCCCTTGAAGAATATCCAGAAGCTTCATCTGGCGCAGAATGCAGCAACACAGGCAGCTACAGCACATGCCACACCTCTGCTCTGTGAGCTGCATTGGCTGCCAGTTTCCTTCTGGGTCCAATTCAAGGTGCTGGTTTTAACCTTTAAAGCCCTTGATGGCATGAGACAGGGTTATCTGAGGAACTGCCTCTCCCTGATTACATGAGCTGGTCCCATTAGATCTGGAGGAGAAGACATGCTGCGGGTACCATCTGCTAGGGACTTACATTTGATGGGTCCCAGGAGGTGGGCCTTCTCTGCCATCGCACCCGCTGTATGGAACATACTCCCCCACGAAGTCAGGTTAGCTCCATCCCTGTTAATGTTCCAGAAGTCCCTCAAGATCTGGTTATGTCATCAGGCCTAGGGGGTCTCAGGGAAACAAAGAGATTCTAAGATGGCTCCACTGTTGTGGTTGATATAATCATTCTCACTGTGCTTTGTGGTTTATATATTTTTGATTTTTTATAATATTTTAATTTTTAATAATGATTTTTAATGTTTTTATAATGATTGCTTTTATATATTTGTTATTCTACTGATTGTTGTATGCCACCCAGAGTTACTTCTTTTGAGATGGGCGGCCATATAAATTTGATAAATAATAAATATATAGTTACGCAATAGTTTTGACCTCAGGTAGAACAAGTATCAGAATGATAATCATTCATTTATATTATTTTTAAGCCTCTCTTTTTTGTATTGAAGACAATGGAAAATGCCTACATAACCCCAATACAAAAAACTATTATTTTAATTGTCATTCTTGTAACTGAAGGTTTTTTTAAAAAATAGAATTGGGTGATTCCTTGAGTGCTCTAATTCCTGAAGAAATATTACTCTATTATAGCATATTACAGTAATATAATTTAGGTACAGTATATAGAAGAGTACTTTGGAGTTACTGCTGCAGATGAAATGCTGTCTTTGGCTTTTTACAAGTTAATCATTGATATTCTAGTGGATAAATCCCTTGATATAAAGTGGTCAATTTTGATTCCAACAGATGCATAAAATCATTTTCCCTTTGGACTTGATCCAGCCAAAGTTCAGTGTTTAAAGTTTCCTTGACTTAAAATACATGTTTGATTTTCTCAGAAAAATCATTGAGACTTTAAAAGGCCTTAATGCTGGGCAGATTATGCCCCCTTAAGTTTTAGAATCAATGAGCATATGAGCACAATGCATTAACAGTGAAAAAAATCCCTAATTTCAGCTTTTGGCTTATTGGTATTATTAAATGAATGCCAGAGAAGAAATGACAGAAAGTAGGATGAGAGAGTGCCTTTATATATTTGTCTATTTATTGTGCTTCTTATTAAATACTGGTTGTGTTTTTATTATGCATTGGTACTGGGAATAGTTCTAGTTTCATTGACCTTTTTCTGCAATATGGAGGTGGCTAGAAAAACATATTATTATAGAGTTAGAAGGAGCCATTTAAGCCAATGACTCCATTTCACTGCACAGCTTGAACATATGCAGTGAAGGATGTCTAGCACACGCCTGGGTAATGAATTTCACTACTCTTACTGTTTTCTTCTCACTTTTGGTCAGAATCTGCCTTCCTGAAACTTAAATCCATTATTTTGTGTCCTGTGCTCTGAAACAAGAAAGAACAGGTCTTGATATTTATGTGACATCCTTTCACGTATATCATATCCCCCAATGACTTCTTTTATTGTCCCTTCAGTGGACTGAGTTTTTAATCTCCTGATCATCCCCACTACCCTTCTCTGAACCTGTTCCAATTTCTCTGAATCCTTCTTAAGATGTGGTGCACAATATAACAATCAGTTCTCAGTCACAAGCAAACAGCTTGATTCCAGATCAGTTTAATTACCAAAACTAGAGACAGGTGGAAACTATCCTTCCCACCCAAAAGAGATTGGTTTCCAGTTTGTTACACTGTGTAAGTGGAAGAAGGGGACACGGTGGTGCAGCAGCTTAATGATGCTGAAAGTTGCTGGCCAGAAATGGTTGACACTTCAGCAGTTGGAGCCCAGCTTTGCGCAGCAGAGTGAGCTCCTGCTTCCTCCCCAGTTCCTGTCAACTCAACAGTTCGAAAACTGACATGAGTAGATAAATGGGTACTCTCACTCCGGTGGGAGAAAAAATGCTGGCGGCGCCTTGCAAAAGGAGTTGGGAGCAGTTGCTGGTAGCACGGAAGCCGCGCTCGCCTGAAAAAGGCGCGAAGCAATGGAAACCCCACCTCCTGCACTTGCCAGCTGGGCTCTGCTCTAGGAAGGAGGCACTGGCAAACACCTTGCCTTGAAAACTGCAAGGACTCGTCCAAAGCAGTCACCGCAGAGTTGGTAATGACTGAGTGTGGATTAAAAAAAAAAAAAAGTGGAAGAAAGGGATACAAGAATTTGAATCATTATTACCTGATAAACAGGTCCTGCATTTGATACACAGCAGTTGCTGGAATTCTTTCACAATGTATTTGCTAGCTTTTCTGCAATAAATCTACTTATTAGGTGTTCTTGTTTATCTTTTTCCAGTCCAGCTTGCTAGGAGAAGCCTGAAACACAGAAGTAAACATAGTACTCTAGATGGGTCTCACTAAAGCCTAATGATTACTCACTGTGATTTATAAATTATACTTCTACTGATGTAGCCTTGCCTTTTTTCCAGCCATATTGGCTCATATTTAATTTGCAATCAACTACTATTCCAAAATCTTTTTCACAGGTGCCATTACTAAACATGTCCCCCTTTCTACACTGTGCACTTGCTTTTTGCTTCTTAAGTAAAGAAGTTTGTACTTGTTCATATTAAATTTCATTCTGTTAGTTTCAGTCCACTAACTGGACTATTAATTTTGAATCCTATTTCTATTTTGTAGAATATTTACTGTTCCCCCCAATTCTGTGCAATCTGCAAATCTGATCATTATTATAAATATTGAAGAGTAGAGGACTACATCCCCTTTAACACTTCTTTCTTCAGTTTAAGGAGGAACCAGAGATGAGTACCTTTTATGGGTTTTTTTGGGGGGAGCCAGCTATATATCCACTGTTATTGTGCCACCCAGCCCTTAATTAACTTTCTTGCTAATCAGCATGTCATGGGATACTTTCTCATATGCTTTACTGAGTCAAAGTTGTATTTTGTCTGCAGCATTTCCACATTATTAAAGGAATTATTTGAACAAAAAATGAAACAAGTTTACCTGATAGGATTTGTTCTTGATAAATCCATGTTGCCTTCTGATAGCTACCACATTGTTTTCAAGATGCTCACAGAGCAATCTTTTTATGATATGCTCTATAATCAGATATCCATGAAGTCTGACTGTTCTGAAACTTGCTGGATGTTTCTTTTTCCTCTTTTTGAAGATAGCAACAATATTTGCTCTTCTCTGTTAATTTGGCACTTCATCAGTTTTTTAAGTTTTCTCAAAGATAATGCATAAAAATTTGGCCAGACTATCAGGTAGTTCCTTCAGTATCCTAGGATACAATTCATCTAGCCCTGGAGATTAACTTGTTCAATGTTGCTATAAATTTCAATATTAATCCTGACCCTCCCTTCTATTCTTCACAACTTCCTGGTGGAATTATTGTTGCTGGACAGGAGTGAATCTAAATAGGAGTTGGGAAAATCTGCCATTTTGTTTGTTTTTGTTTTCTGATGTTGCCCTCTTTTCTGCGAAATGTATATACTCATTCATTTCTTTTCTTCTTTTATTTTGAACATAAAAGGACTTCTTTAAATAAATACTTTTAAAAACCATTCTTAGCAACCTTTGCTAACCTCAGCACATTCTGAGATTCTACTGTCCTGACACAGCTCTGCTGGATCCCTCTGGGAGGGGTATCCACACATCAAAACTTGCAAGATAGAAGACATAATGTTGTCATCCAACTCTGCTTCTTTTGTACATGCATACAGTGTCAATCTATGTACAAAAGGGATTGCTTGAACCCCATGCTCACCACCTTGTAGATTTTGGCTTCTCCCTGCAGACACTGCTGCTTCTGAGCTATTATTCACTGGTAACCTGACCCTCTTTCCAGTTCCTATGCACATCCTTTTTTGCTTTCAAATCTTCCCAAATCTTCTGTGTAACCACATTGGCTTTTTCGCTACCTTCCTTTCTCCCATCCCCTTTGAATTATTTGAAATTATGAATCTTCTCTAGGATAGGCAAATGCCGACTTCTTTTCTAGGTATTTAGGCAATATTTTATTGCTGTGAGTAATAACACTTAAGTGGGGGAGAGTAATTTTTTTTAAGCACCATTCTTTCTTCAAATACAGTTATCAGCTATACTTCACAGATAGAGACAATTAAATTTCCAAACAAGAAAACAACTGTTGCTCTTCCTATAAATTCACAGTCATTTTTGTTGTTTGTATTGCTGAGAGGGGTATTCTCAGTACGCCAGTCTTACTTTGTTCTGTCTCCTGTCTGCCACTTGAAAGGAACCTTTAATCTTTTGATTTGCTCTAGTAGAAATTTATTCTCCCTGCCTCAAGTGTGCTGAGATACTTTCTAGGCTTATGAATGAAATATTTCAGTTCTGGACTTAGTGGTTTATGAGGAATTAAGACATCCCATCTATTACCAAATCCTCTTGTATGTCATGGATTGGCTGAACATCTTGGTTTGATTGAAATTCCACAGGCAGAGAACTAAGGGGTCTGTATCTTTTTAAAGCACAAGAGAAAAAAAAACCTATAGCAGCACCTTGTATTATGATGTTACTATACTTGCTAGAATTGTACATTGTAGATATTGTGTGGTTTAGCATTCCACATTTTTCCTGCTAACTAAAATAAAGTAGGTTTGGTTTGTTTGTTTGTTTTTGTACAGACCCTAGCAGCTGAAATGTCACCATGGTGTAATCTTTAAAGTTGGGAATACACAGCTGCTCAAGAATATAAAACTAATTGTTCAGAACCCTAATATTAATTAGCAGGACAATTGCAAAGAACTACATAAGCTATTCTGGTCATGTCCATGCTAATGTGAGTCTAAAATTCATAAAGTTGTTGCTAAAAAAAGAAAAAAAAATCACTGCAAATATTCAAACATAATTGATGTGTGTGTGTGTGCGAGTCTATAAGGGAAGCTTTGTAATATATATTTTATAAACATTAAACTGTTACTTCAAGAATGTACTGAAGGGAATTCCCCTCTGTTGGAAGCATCTGCAGGACCTGATGATCCACCCATTTTGTATGTGCATCCAGTGTCATGACACGTGTACAAAAGGGATGGACCTCATGGGTTATATTGCTTTCATTATTTGCTTTCTTCTCTCCTGTCTGACAACCCTGTGAGATGTCCACTCGATAGAAAAGATAAATATGTCCTTGAGTCAGAGTTTACTCCTGGTGACTATGTGCACACAGTTCTTTTTGGCAGGGTTATGAAAATGCATCCTACATCCAGGTACTAACTGGGGCTGACCATGCCTAGCTTTTGAGGTCAGCCAAGGTTGCCTAAGGAAAACAAACAAACACAATATAGGGCTCTTCCCTGAATTGCTGAAGAACTGCGGTTTGGGCTTACATTCTTCAAAATGAAGGACAAAACTTAGTTTATGAATCTTTTCATAAACTTTTTTCATTTTTATTATCCCAGTTTGATGGATATGCATCATTCAGGAGAGATTATAAAGCCACACAAAATGTTAGATCTTTAAAAGGCACAAAGACAAAGCTAAAAATACAATCATATCTAAAAGCAATTATAAGGCAGGCAGAACCAAACGATAGCCTTTTTGAAAGCTTTTGTTGCCTCTTGAGAGAATGCTTCCCTAAAATTAAGGGCTTGCTTTATTGACAAAACTTCAGCAAAGATGACTCCTGTCTGGCCTTCCAGGGCTGGAAGTTCCAGAGCTTAGATGTAGCCATTCAACACCCCTTTTATTGTCATAGTCAAATAGGTCTTTGCCACAGCTGTCAGAAGGGGCCTTTCCCTCAGTTCTTAGGGAGCTGGCCAAGGTGAGTTTGAACTGGAGACTTCTTGATCCACAGCTTGTAAAACAAGTACTTAATCCAGCTATCTTGGGTTCTTGCAACTGCTTGCCATATGCTCTATTACAGTTCTCACAGAGAAACTTTTACTAGATGCTACCACAATTAGCCTTCTGTACTTTAGAGAAGCTTAACTTAGTTTCAGTGGAATAAGCATGTAACTGCTACTTCTCTTATTAACTTAAAAAAAGCTATGGGGGGATAAAGTATGGCTTTCATAGTGAAGGCTGAGCTTAATTAAAAACTACAATTCTTATATTAAAAGTGGTTGGTTACAGTTCTTGATGTACAAGATAATTTTTCCCAGCTAAATAATAACTTTTCAGGAGTTTTTCCCCAGACAAGATATTCTTACATTTAAATCTAGACAATTTCTTGAAGATAGAAAAAAAGTTTTCCTTTGCCTCAGGTTCATCCTAGTGTTTCTGCTTCTAAGATGATACTGAAGTTCTTTCTAGTTAGACTTGTGTTTGGGGTTGGGCTCTGCTGTCTGCTTGAAGCTTCATATGCTGGTCTATGACTGAAATAAAATTGATTGACTGACTGCTTGAAGCTTCACCACTGTTCTGGAAGAAGGCTTAAATTGACTTCTCCGGATCTTTTTTTTTTAGCCTATCAGTACCAAGCTTTTGTCCCACAGCAATTATAACCATCATACCTACAATTGTCATATGTTCAATTCACAGTAACAAAGCCTGGCCTACTTTGTTGCAGTGTCATGACCTGTCAGCCATGAACAAATGATGTCCCATTAATAGCAATAGAATTAAATTCAATTAGTGGCATATTGCTGTCACAAAAATAAGTCTCATTTAGATTGATGGGACAGCCAAATTTACATTGAAATCTAATACTCACTGAAGTCAGGTGAACTTAAATCTGAGTAGACATATCTAAGATTTTGTTGGATCCAAATCTGGGATTCTCTCTCATGCCTATTTTCTTAGAGATGTTTGCAGCAAATCTCTCTCTCTCTCTCTCTCTCTCTCTCTCTCTCTCTCTCATAAATTCCATTGAGTAATGCAATTGGCACTCTTAATTATTCAAAATATTTCTGGACAAAAATGAAATCAAAGGTCTAGTCAGATTGGAAGCAATGTATAATGGTATGCTTTTTGCATTTCCCACTCATTAGCTCATGACTACTTTATGAGGACTGGGCCAGTAAATAATTCAACAAATAACATTTGCAGACAGTGATATTAAAGACACTGCTTCACCATTTTTACAAGCAGAAGAATAGGGCCAGCCACAAATAAATAAAAGCTCATATTCTATTATTAAAAGAAATAAAATACTTTATCCAGACATCCAGAACTCTGTCTTATTTCCAACTACTTATTCCCTCTCTTTCTCTTTCATATTGACAAAATAATATAATTTTCAATTATTCACATTTCATTCATAGCAGAGTAGAATGTCTTCAGTTAAGTCAAATGAATAAGTATGTAGGTGTATCTCTCTGTGTATGTGTATGTGTCTGAATATCTCTACACTGTAGACATGAGCAAAAGACTTTCGTGCTAGTATTTTAGTATCACTAAGGGTAAAGCTTTGTTTTTTTCATAAACCACAAAAAACTTGAAGGTAACTATTTACTAACTAGCCTTTTGAGCCTTCGTTTAATTTTCCCTTCTCTTGGACCATAAAATTTCTCATTAACCATGGGGGATTTTATATAACTAATTAATACTACATCAGATGACTTTTTCTTCTAATATTATTACCATATTAATTAACTAATTACCCTGAGGTTACTAGTGGTAATAAAACAGAAGCAATACTATAGCCACTATCTGTTTTGCTTACAGCTGAAATTCATACCTAACATAAGGATGAGTCAGACACCTCATCTAACCCAAACTAAAAACAGTTACATCCTCCAAGAATGGAAATCCCAAACTTTATTTTAAAGAAAAAAGAGGAAAAAAAATTAGTGGTATTTGATGTCAGGTTTGTGGAATATATATTTCTTTTAGAAAACAACCTAATACAAAATCAACTGAAAGGAAAGGAATCTAAACGGGTTAGAGCAAAAGTGCTCTTGTCACAGAATTGTATTCTGCCAGCCTCTAATCATTTTCCATCAGGGCGCATTTCTTTTCCCACAACTGAAATAAACATTGGGGGAAAACATAAGGGGGAGACCTGTGAAATATCTGTCCTTGGATATTGCCACATCTGGTAGTCTATTCAATTCTTCCTCACATTAATCTTAATTTCAACTTCCACTTGGTTTTCTTTTTCATCCTTGGTTACTATTCCCTGTTGTTTCTAATCCAGCTTTGGTGACTGCTACAAAGAGCATTTGCTTCTTGTTATCCATTGTTTCCTTCTGATCTTATTCATATAGAGCTTTATGACTTCCACAACCTATTGGCCACTAATTCCCTGTGTTTCTCCAACTGAATTTGCATTGGGTAGGTTAGCTGTTATCACTGTATCCAATTTTTGAAGCTGCTTTCAGTCTCTGCAAGGTATTTGTCTTCATGGCAGACTCTGCCCAGACACTTTCTCAAACTAATGGGCAGACTGTCTTGCTGCAGTGAGAAATGACAATTTTGCAGTAAATAATTAAACAGAAATTGAAAATAAAGCCAAAAGTAGCATTCATCATGCATGATTATGTTGATACCCTGGGTTCTAATTTTCACTTCAAGATGCAAACTTCATACCAGGACTTGTTTTCCCCCTTAAGAATGTATTAATGGGACATATTTAGGAAGGATGTCAAAATATGAAGAATGAGATACAAAAGGAGCTGGAAGTTGGCTCTCTTTAAATGAACAGGGAAGCTATGTAAGATAAAAATTATTATTCCCATATAAGGTCCCTGCCCTGAGGAATATACAATCTGAATTTAATCAGTTAGGCATACAACAAGGGAAAGGCACAGTCAGAAATATAAAATGGAAAAGGGATGAATGAAAGCAAATTATTTTATAATATCTAGGCTTTCAATCTAATATGTTTACTCAGAACTTATCAACTAGCTTAATTGAATATACTGTACATAGGACTGCAAATTTCATTTTATGGATTCTCTCTCAGATAGGTTTTTTCATGTGGTTTTTAACTGGTTGGATAACTTGATACAATAAGTGTTTTGGAACATTTAAAAAGGTGTTTGCATTTTAGAATGATATATGTTTATTAAAAGGCAAGCATAAAGACATGAAAATGAAGCTCACATAGTGATACTACCTCCAAAACTTAAAACCAACCAACCAACCAACCTCCCTCCCTCCCTTCCTTCCCACTCAAATGGTCCCATGTGGTATGCAATGAAAAATATCAATATAAAACATAGTATCTAAATAACACTCCTCTTTCAGAGACAGAACATTGAGTTATAGGACAGTAGATCTAGTTTCAAAACTGCAGGTAGTCCTTGGGTTATGATCCTAATTGGGACCAGAATTTCCATCTCTAAGCAAAGTAGTTGTTAAGTAAGATATCACCTGGCTGTGCCGCTTAGCAACAGCAGTCTCACTTTTGGTCATTAGGCAAGGGCCGGGTGGTCGTTAGGTAAGGACCTCACACTTCTCCTGCCCTGCATGAACTGCCTCCACTTTAACTCCCCCCACCCAGCTATCTTCCCTACCATCTCTGCCCTTTTGGCTGCCCTGCACAGCATGGCCGAGATGAAGAGGCCAGTGTATTCTGCTGCTGCCTACCCACTGCTGCCCCCGCTACTGCCCCCAGCTGACCGTTGCCTTCTTCACCTCAGTTCCCCTCTGCTGGACCCGGCAATGCCAGGTGGCCTCAAGCCCCACAGCAAGTGGACTCTGTTGGTGCTGGACTCGCTTCCACCACTGCCTTACTGCCACCACCCTGGCAGCCAGGCTTCTGGAAGGCTTGCCCTGCTTTAGCAGTCTCAGCCTGCCACTGGCCAGGAGGGCTCTGCATGCTCCACACATTCACACAAAGAAGTTCCTCTGCTGCTGCCACCCTGCACAAAAGGGAGCCATCCAGAGAGTGTGACCCTGAACCCTCCTGCCCACTGGGAAAGGAAGAGGCTGGGGCCACATGTCCCCCATGCCATGCCATGCATCACTGCCAGCTGGGGCGATCCTCCCACCAGGCAGGAAGGCAGGGATGTTTCTGTGGCAGGCTGAGATTGCTGAAGTGGGGCAGGCCGTCCAGGGGCCCAGCAGCTGGGGAGGGGGAGTGAAGGGTGGGGCATCCTGCATAGCCTGGCTGACAGACAACCAGTGTTGTGGGGCTTGAGGCCAGCCAGCATTGATGAGCCTGGTAGAGGGGAGGCAAGGCAAAGAAAACAATGAATTCAGTTGGGGGTGGCAGCAAGTAGGCAGAAATCAGCAGCCTCTTCATCTCGGCTATGCTATCCAGGGTAGCCAAAAGGGCAAAAATGCAGGAGGAAGATAGGCAGGTGGGAGGACTTGATGCAGAGGCAGATTGTGCAGGGCAGGAGAATGTGACAATGGGGTGGTGTCATGGTTTTAAATGTGGGCTGGTTGCCAAGCACCCAAATTTTGATCATGTGACCACAGGGATGCTGCGATGGTCGCAAGTGCAAGGAATCCAGTCATAATTCCATTTTTTCCAGCACCGTCGTAACTTTGAATGGTTGCTTGAATGGACATAACCCAAGGACTACCTGTAGAATATGGTTAAACCACATAGGTTTTTCAGGCAACTAAATTTATTATAAGATGATCTGCTTATTCAGAAGAGTATGAATATAAACACAGATACAAAAACATATTTGATTTATTTGAAACTTTAAAAAAATTGAGTTTGATCAAGACATTACAAATAATAAAAATAATAAATATAGATGAATATTATAAAAGGAAATACATAAAAGGAAAAATCTAAGCAAAGGTATCGATGACGCTCCCTGAGTGATTGCCGATTATTTTGGATCTTTTTATTTTTTATTTATTATTGTAATTTTGTAATTTTAATTTATTTTATTTGTTTTGTAAACTGCCCAGAGTTGTTCAACAAGATGGGTCATGACAAATTTGTTAAGTAAATAAATAAATCTGAAAAAAGAACAAAAGAAAGAAGAAAAAAATAAATTTAAAAATCTAAAACAAAGGGAAAAAACAAAATTCAAGTTTTTGAGATTTCATTATTTTTCTTCAGTAAAAGTCTTGCATTTACAGGTAGTCTTTGGGTTACACCCATTTGGTCAGTGACCATTCAAAGTTACAATGGTGCTGAAAAAATGGACTTAAACCAGTCCTCATACATGACCATCACAGTGTCCCCACAGTCACATGATCAAAATTTGGGCACTTGGTGATCGACTCGCATTTATGACCATTGCAGTATCCTGCACTCACATTCTCCTGCCCTGTGTGAATTATCTTTGCTTCAGCTCCTCCCATTTCCCTATCTTCCCCCATCTCTTTCCTTTTGGCTGCCCTGTGCAGCATGGCTGAGATGAAGAAGCTGATGTATTTTTCCACCACCTACCCATTGCCACTCTGCCCCCACTGCCTCCAGATGACCTTTGTCATCTTCTTCACCTTGCCTACTTTCTGCTGGGCTTGCCAATGCCAGCGGGCCTCAAGCCCCATGGTGTCGGGGCTCTGTCAGCCATGCTGTGCAAGGCACCCTCACTGCTGCCTCCCCAGCTGCTGGGCTCCTGGAAGGCCTACCTCACTTCAGCAGTCTCAGCCTGATGTGGAAATCCACCTGCTTCACTGCCCAGTGGGAGGATCACCCTGGATGTCAGTGGCACATGGCACAGATGACTCACTGCCCTGGCCCCTTCTCTTCCTTTCCTGCCGGGACAGTGGGGTCTAGAGCGGCACTTTCTGGACAGCTCTCTTTGTGCAGTGAGATGGTGGTGGAAGAACTTCTTTTTGTGGGGAAGGAATGCACAGAGCATGCAGCCTTCCTGGCTGGCAGGGGGTGAGACTGCTGAAGTGGGGCAGGCCCCCCAGGAGCCAGGCAGCTCAGAAGATGGTGGTGAGAAGGCAGTGGAGATGAACCCAGTGCCAACAGATCCCCCATGCTGTGAGGCTTGAGGCTAGCCAGCATTGGTGAACCCAGGGGAGGGGTGGCAAGGCAAAAAAGATGACAAAGGAAACCTGGGGGTGGGGGCGGGGGAGCGGCAGAGGGTAAGCAGTAGCAGCTGAATACAGTGGACTCTTCATCTCAGTCTTGCTGTGCAGGGTGGCCAAATGGGCAGAGATGTAGGGGAGATAGGAGAATGGGGGGAGTTGAAGTGGAGGCAGTTTGCACAGGGAGAAGTGTGAGGTCCTTGCCTAACAACTGCAACTGGACTGCCAGGACTGCTGTCGCTAAGCAGTGCAGTCACATGATGTTTTAGTTAATGACCACTTCACTTAGTGATGGAAATTCCGGTCCCAATTAGGGTCGTAACCCGAGGACTACCTGTATATAAATGGTTATATTTCAAATTTTGAATACTGAATTAAACTCTAGAAGATATAGACTCATATTGTCCAAACTTGTTTTGTCTGTCAAAACAAAGCTATTGCAGAGGCTAAGACTTGACAAATTTTACCAAACCAACATTTACAACCTTGTATACAAATATCTTTCCAGGAGTATATAGCCACATTATTTGCAGCAGTCTAGACATAATTTATCCAAAGTACTTCATAAATTGATACATTTCAAACGTTGGGAATATATTTTAATACCACTCTGACATCTTTGAACCTAAATTGCTTTCCAAGCACTTGGTTTACCATCTATCCAACAAGAAACTACTAGAGTGCACTAGAGCTCTTTAAAATGTATTGCATATCTAGCATAAAATAGATGACAGTTGATCTTTAAAATCCTTTGAGGAGTCCAGAAAACCTGAAAAAGTTTTTTTTTCCCCTGAATGAAACAAGTTTTTCAGTTGCACAAAACATATTTAACATATCTTAAAACCTGAAGTCACTGATTTTGTAATATAAGATATTCTAACTCTCCATCCTGTATTTCTTGTATATTATCCAAATATATGTTGGTGAAGTGTTTTAATTTTTTATAATAGTCCACTGTTGGCTTAGCCTCTATAAAAGCCTTCTCCAACACAAACTATGCTTCCAGAATTTTGGAAGCCACTAGGGCATCAGGTCCAAACAATGAAACTAACAAGTGTTTTAACTGTGGTTGTTGTTTATTTAGCTGTATTAGATAAATTGGCAATTCTTGAAAGCTTTCAAAGGTATCATTTCTATTGTCTAATTAAGAGTAGAATTCCATTTTCAGACCATATTCTGCTTCCTCATCTCAAAAATGTTTCCAGCAATTTTTAATTAGGGATTATTTTATAACAGTGATTTCTCATGAGAGTTAGTCCAATTTTAATTTTCTTCCCAGTAGGACCCAAATATGCCCAAATGCCTTCATACTAAAATAATAAAATAAAATAAAATTATATAAAATAAAAATTCTAACTAGAGTTAGAATGAACTTGCTAGCAGTTTAAAGATACCAAGCAATAGCCCTCAAGTTAAGCTTATAGGCGGGATGGGGGTGGGGAATAATCAGTGTCTTTTTCATTCTAATACATTATTGAAGCATATCCAATGATATTCTTTAAAATCAGGAAAATTTAAACATTTGTCATATGAGAATCATAGTTTTTAAAGAGAGAAAGACAGATTCTTGTTATTGATTATTTCTATTTCACCATTAATTTGTCAATCTGCTGAAAATAGTTAAGCGTAATCAACATTATTATTACTGTCAATATGGATATTAATTTTGATGCAATGTTCATTCTCACACATTTAGCCTTCTCCATATCTGTAGGGGATTTTTGTCCATCTCTTGATGCCCCCTTTAATCTGGTTACTACAGTTTAAAATATTTATATCCACTAACCAGTATATTTTCCTAGGAATTATAATCCTTGGTTATTTTATAGATTCTGGACAATAAATGAACCTTAATTTTAATCTACATCTTTAGGAACCTTACAATTAATTAGCATGATAGTAAAGTTATTCCAGTTTATTGATTAGACAAAGATCTTTGATAATTATTTTAAAAAAACAAAATAATTATCTACATATAACAATAATTTATATTTGAATTCAGATCCAAGCATTCTCTGAATACCACTGTTTGTCTTATTAAACCCAACAGGAGTTCCAGATGAAGTTACATTGTAAAGGAGATGCAGAGAATCCTTGACACAATCTACATTTCATTTTAATGACAAAAATAATGCTATGTGTAATTACATGAGCAGAGTGATTTTATCCAAGAAATAAGTTCAGCAGGAAATCCAAATCCTTCATTGCATGCACCAGAAATTTGATTTGTACCTTAGTGAAGTCTTTTTCTGTTTCTAATTGTGCCAAAGCAACTTTCTTTTAATCGCTCTGGAAAGGAAAATACTAACAGGAGATAATGGGCCTGTTGTTGGTTTCAGAACCGTTCATGAAAGACAAATATCTTGAACTATCACAAAACTCTGCATCCATCTTATCTGCTAAGAGCTGAAAGAAGGCCATTTTCAGAATGCAAAAGTTAAGGATTAGAGTTCACTTCTTGGGGTTACAACATTTAATGGACTGGCTGTCACCGATAAGAAAAGGATGGAGGGAGACAATGTTCTTGCAATCTCATTAGCAGGATGTATTGTTTGACATTAAATTGTGGACTAGCAGCATACTAACATGTGCCAGTGGCAGAGGAACAAAGAGAGAGAGAGAGCAATTTAAAGTTCTGTGAGAACTTTTATACTTCCGCTGTGGATAGAAAAAGGACCTGGTTGAATGCTTTGTATGTAGATTCATAATTTCTTTTCTACCGTGCAAAGTTCCAACTTTGTGTGCCATTTATTTTTTATTTACTTTTTTATAGGAGTGTATTGTACAATGTTTTCTGTTTTTTTATTTTTCTCCAACAAATACTTTTTAAAAAAGAAATGCCCTCTCCCAAACCCAAACACTCTGCCAGATGTTCGAGAGACAAAAACAAAAAATACAGGAAAATTGGCTCACAGCCATTGCTTTTCTTGAATAGTTATTTCAGTGTAAATGTGACATTTGCAATTTATTTTCCTGGGGAAATTCTAACTAGTGACCTTTAGCTATTTACTGAATTGGCTACTGAGATTTTATAATTGCATATTGTAATGTAAAAAACAAAAACAAAAAAAAAGTTACCTTTTCTTTTCACTGAGTCCAGTGACTCAGTTTCAGTTTTGACTTCTTTTCCTTTTCAGTGAAAAAAATAAATCTATTATCCATCTTCCCTTCAGTAGCAGAGAAAACCTATAGCAAGACTCCTTAAAGATAAATCCGAATTTACATCTCCTGTATAATTATGCGGAACTTAAGCAATTTTTCATATTATCTCTACCAAACAGATGAAAACAAAATCCCACAGCCTGGCTAAAAGCACATGGAAAAATTTGGGAAGAGAAGAACTTCATGAATCCTAAAACTGTTTCAAATTATATTAACAGGTAGTCCTCGAGTTACGAACATTTGTTCAGTGACCGTTCAAAGTTACAACAGTGCTGAAAAAATGGACTTGTGATTGGTCCCAAATTTAGGGCCATTGCAACACCCCCATGGTCATGTGATCGCAATCTGATCACTTGCCAACACATTCGCACATACAACTGGTTGCCAAGCACCCTGTGATGGAATGTATCTAGGAGGAGGAGAGAGATGTGGGAGATCAAGGCTATCAGGAGGGAGGGTGTGCATACCAGGAGAGGAAAGGAGACAAAAGACAATACAGCCTGCAAGAGGAGGTGGGAAGAGTAAAAAGTTCAGGATAGTCCCTCCCTAAAATCTCCCAGGGTATATCCACTAGTTGCTGTAGTATAGATTTAGTTTGGCAAGATTCTGTCTATAAGGTGTAAGCAAATAAAGCAACTATACTCGACTGGAGTGTTTCACCATTGTTCTTGGGCTGGGCCTGACATTAATCTAGTGATGGAAATTCCAGTCCTAATTGTTGTCGTAAGTCGAGGACTACCTGTATTAGGGCTGTATAAAGCATTTGAAAGATATGTTTTACAATACTGTTAACACTTGCACAATTCCTCTCCTTAAAAGGTTTAAAGCATGCCCATCTTCTGGAAGGTTCATACAATGGCTTCAAACCCCGCCCTCAACTGTCTGGGTGTGGCATTTATGTACAGCTACTTCATTTGTGGCAGACCCAGAGAAGTGTCTGTGTGAAGAAATATGTTAAACCTGTAGGGGTCTGTCCTGACATATGTGTCTGCTCCTACCCACAATGGTGCCAAAATGACAAACCATGAGTCGCAACATCACATCACAAATTGCACTTTCGTACTTGTGTCACAACCTCACACGCAAATACTTAAGAGGCAGAATTTGGATTTTGTCACATGCCCCCCTTTCCACTCCCTGCAGACTCCTATTTGTCCCAATTTATGATTCACTTTCTGAGGAGCATGACTATGTTGTCTTGTTTGCATTGACTCTGACCTGTTATGAAGCAATTCTCACCCAGATTTCTAGTGACCATGTCAACACAATTTAGAGACCCTCATTTCTATTTGCTCTGTCTCCAGCTTAATGCTGTTCCACTTCTGTTAGATGCCTTTATGCCACTGTTTCGCTTTTCCTTGATGTTTATCTGTCCTCTCTTTTGCTCTCTTATCAAGGTCTGTGGCCTTTTGTTCTTTATGATTTTACTTATGTCCAGTTTATTGCTTTTTTGACTTAAGTTTAGGGGTCCAGAAAAGTTTTGTTCTCCTTTGCCCCTTGTGATTAACAGCTCACAAGCCTGATGCTCAAGATACACAGGCTTTGTGATCAATGGCCACATGTTCTTGTGGTGAAAGCTTATATCCTGAGCATATCCTGGTGTACTTGGGGGCCAACTTTGACATGCTATTCTTTACAACGCTTTTCCTTCGAATGCAATTCCATTTTACGTTGTCAATTAAGCTTGGGCTTCTAGTTATATCTGGATTTTATAAAATAAGCAATGTTTATTTTTTTATTCCATACCTTGCTACTTGCACCTTTATAATATACCTGTACTATAATATACCTGGCTTTGGTCTCAGGCCTGAGGTAGATGTTTATTATTTTTAAAGCCCCTGTTTTGTTTTGTTGATTTTGTTGTTTTTAGATAATTTTAGTTTGAGCTGTCTGATACAATGTTTTTACCTGTTTTTATGTTTTTTTCTAGTTTTGTAAGCAGCTCAGAATCCACTGCAGTTGGGTAGCCAATAAATTTAAAATAATAATAATAATAATAATAATAATAATAATAATGATGATGATGATGATGATGATGATGCTTCTGTATTTCTTTTTTTTTTTTTTTAACATACCACATATAACCTCGGTTATCTAGAGGGAAGGGTAACCTTCCAAAGTCTTCTCTGGATCAATATATTTTATTCATAATAAATTTTTTTTCTGTATGTGTTTTGGGTTAATTTTAACAGCCGTCTGTTCCTAACCACAATGATACTAAAATGATGGCATGTTTATTTTGCCCTTTTGTACTTGCATCATTATGTTACATGTTAAGGTCTAGTTTGATTTGCAGTATATCAGCACACCTTTTACTACTTGACTCCCCATCCTGGGCACCTATGAATTCATTATTCATTTTAAATTGATTATCATACTGTCATAGTATAATCCTTTGTGACTGACAGGTAGGGTCTGCAGCTCATATATGCCCATATCACTATATTTTTCATGACCATGTTCTGAGAAATATAACTGGCATCTTATATAGAGCACAAGATCTTAGTATACCTAATGTTAATTAGTATTGTTTTAATATAATACTGGATGAGTCTTGCAAAGGTTGTGGCTACTTTAATAGGTTGACAACAGATATATGCTCATGCTAATATCTGTATTACAAAGCACTTTCAAATGCTTTACACAGCTTCTGTTTTTTGTCCTTGTTTCCACTAGTATTATTAGCAGTGGTTTGGATACTAAGATATAAGGAATCAAGCACTGTCCATAAAAAAAGATGTCCTCAGCACCCACTAACAGTAAAGAGAAATCATTTTTATCAGATTTCCCAGATCTGCTATAGAGGATGGAGGTCTCTCAAGAATAGCATGGGGGATGATGTGACAGTATCTGCAAGAATTTGGAAATTAATGAAAATTACTTTTAACTGTTCATTAGTAAGGAGCATCTACTAGATGAAAGATGCTTCTGTAAGTAGTAAGACTTTTTTCATTACTAGAAGGATACTTCTCAGTTCAATTCATTGGCTGTTTGCATGACATGACTCACATGGTTAATATACTCAGTTCCAGTGACCAGAGCACAATCTCTAGTGAGCTAGTCTTATGGTGACCACAAAAGAGGTTGGGAAACTCTTCCACATTTTTCCTTGCTGGTCAGTACTACCATAGATGGAATTTTATTTATTCCAACTCTTTCTGAATTTAAGTTGGAAACCTATTGATTACCCTTCTTAATTTCAAGTAATATTTCTAAAGAAAAGGTACTTCAGACTCATTGTTACATATCCTTAGGCTAGTGTCAAAGTGGAAGTAAACCCACTGAAGATGATTATTAAATGTGGATTTTTTAATTAAGAAGTATTTGCACTATGAAAGAAGCTTTCATTTTTGGAGAAAGTATTTATAAAATATTTCAGTATCTTGTATTTGCAGTTTTAACATCCAGTGCTTTCCTTTTTCATTGTAATGTTTTTCTTTAATTACAGTGCAACTTGCTAATATATACAATTCAAAGGATTATTTAATAATTAGTCATAGTTTGAGTATTACTCAATGCACTAGATGATGTGGGCTAATTAACAATTTCTTATGATTTTACATTCATGAATCTCACAAGTTTTACAAACAGCCACTAAATAATCTTTACAAGGTTTTAATACTTCAGTTTCTTTATAAAAAAAATCAATGAAACACATTTTGTGTCCTTCCACAAAAGGGTACATTTTCAAAAACATAAACACAAACAAAAGTCTTCCAACCCCCATTGATGTTAATGAAAGTTCCCCATCCAAATTCCAGGATGTTGCTTTGAAATGCAGCCCTAATATACTTAAAAGTGTGCATTTCTTCTCTCAGATAAATGGCTAGGTTCTATTCTTGCCCTGACACTCATTTCAGTGTGATACCTCTGAAGATTTTTAAAATCTCTGTCTAGACATAGCTAACCTATTCTTTTGGTACAAACAGGAAAATGAGTCTCAACCAACAGCTTTTCTTCTTTTTATATAGGAGGGCTCTTGTATTTCCCAACACAAATAAAAATAAGTTTTATGAAGAAAATGATAAAGGATGCGTATTCACACAATAGTTCAGATGGGTGACAGAGTACAGGTGAACTGGGGTTTCAAACAACACTTCCCTAATGTTTTATTATATTTGTGGATGCTGCATCTGATTGGTCAAAATATTTGCATAGGTTTGAATAAAGTTTACCATTGTTGCTACCCATTTTCCCAATACCAACAAGTTGTTATTAACAGTAGGATATGGACACTTTTTTTTTTTTTTTTTTTTTATTAAGGCCATCCTTTTCTTCTAAATGGACTATAAGGAGCTGCATTCCCAAAAGTAGATGGTGCTAGAATAAAGTGGAAGCAGCCAAGACAAAATCCAAATTGGATTAAATTTTTATTTAAGATTAAATTCTTTTTAATCATTTTACCATTATTACTTCCTGTGTATTAAATAT
Organism: Python bivittatus; assembly: GCF_059951505.1. NCBI lineage: Eukaryota > Metazoa > Chordata > Lepidosauria > Squamata > Pythonidae > Python > Python bivittatus. The sequence goes on from NW_028277113.1 coordinate 7,172,297, forward strand.
TTGTGTATTAAATATTTGTCCTTTTATCACTTAAATCTTACAATTTGGTATTAACTTTCGGAGATGCACCAAGGATTATATCCTAATTTTTAGGTCCACATGTAGCACCTCCACTTTAAGTGAAAGCCCCTAGCAATTGATAAATTACATTAGCACTTTGAGTATTATTGTATTCTGAATTGGGAGATTCACAGCTGGTCACCTGAAATTTACATATTCTGGGGGAAATGATTATTTGTAGCAAACAGGAGTACTCACACCAGGTATCAGAATAAGAAACATAGGGGGAAAATTTATCCAAATTTTGTTTATACCTTTAAATATATGAACTTTCTGAATTGGACAACAGGAGTAAGTGCTGAGTATGCAACTGTCATTCCTGGCAAAGAAAGTTTGTATAGGTTAATGTATAGTTGGGAAAGACACATATCAACTCAGCATATATTTTATTTATTCATTCATTCATTCAATTTGTATAGCTGCCCATCTCCACAAGTGACTCTGGGTGGCAAACAATCATAAAATAAATTAAAAACAAAATTTATATCATAATACAAAAGTTAAAATACACACAGCAACGGAGGAGAATGTTACAATCCATGGTTGTTAACACAACCAGGAGACAGACCCTTCACACACTTGGGGCCTCAGGCCTGGACACATAGCTAGGTCTTTAGAACCTTACAAAAGACAAGCAGGGTCAAGGCTGTCCCAATCTCCGAAGGAAGGATCTTCCATAGGGTGGGTGCTACAGCAGAAAAGGCATGCCTCCTGGACCCTGCCAGTTGGCATTTCCTGCCAAAAAAAATGCATGCTGGACAAAACTACATCAGGAAAAAGCAACTATAAAAGTTGCTTACATAAGTTGCCCAGCAATATGTGTGTAATTTATGTAATGGGCCCAAAGAAAAAATCTAGAAGCCATATATCAGGGGGATCTGCATCCAATAGGAGGCCATTCCAGAAGGCCAACCCTATTACAGAACATTTCCAGGTTTTGGTCCTCTTGACCACCCAAAACTGGGGGAGAATCAGCTGCTTCTTCCAGCATGAACCCCAGTTGGGCTGACTCTAAACATTGGACTTGAGGGAGGCAATGTGGCAACTGGAGGAAGTTTAGTGGTTGGTGCATATCAGGAAAAGGAATGGTGCATATAGGAAAAAAATGTTGTTCTTTTAGTGGCTCCTATGATCCGCTTATCACATGTAGCTTGGACCACATTTGTATGTATTTAATTTTGTCATAGTTCCACTGTGTCCTTGCATACTGATTTTTAATGGAAGATTTTGTTTTGTGTTGCTTGAAATTATAAGAATTTTCAAGGGTTTTTTTATTTGTTTAACCTCTGTAACTCATGATTATTTTCAGTATTATGAAGTTTGGGTGAGTGTGTATGAGTTTTAAGGACATTGGATACCTCCTCCTCCTGCTCTTTCTGTTATGGAATTTATGTTAGACACTTTTCCTAATTTTGCACAAATTGGAACACAGGTTTCTTTTTACTCTAGTACTTTCTACAGCAGAATCGGTAGCAGCATCTCTTTTATTTACCTCTAAGGCTTCACTTTTTAGAATAAAGCTACAAAAGATCAGGTATTCCTGATCTACTTCTCTACATCTAATGACTCAGATGTGTGTCTTTTGTAACACTTCTGAAAAATTCAGATGAATGAACCTCAGGATCAGGTTCTGAACCACACTTCCCTAATACTAAAGCAAATGGCATGAACTTGATGGATATATCTCCTCCAACACTTGGCTGCAGTCATTAACAACAAGAAAATCTAATATTCACAATATTTTAATATGCCTGATGCTGATGGAAAGAGAAATGCTGGGCCAAACTGGTTTTGAAAAAGAGAAGGGTCAATAGCTGATGGGAATTTTCATAGAAGGGGTTAAGTTGGATTCTCATTGCCTCAAAAAAAAAAAAACATACACACTTTGGGGCATGTATTCCTAGAGATCTATCTACTTAAGCTTTTTCTTGTACTGTCTAGGTGTGTTGGGATGGTAATAAACAGTGGCCACTCACTAGGGTGATCTTCAAATATGTTTTTCTAGGTTGCTGGAGCTAAAATGAAGCAAACAGCAACTGAAAAAATATCTTCTTGTAATATTTCATTTAGAATGCTCTCTGCAGGAAAGCTTGTCTGAGTCTTTACCAACTCCTGCATATTTTCAGGTGAAGTAAAGCTTTTCCCAAGCCTTTTAAAATATGACTTCTATGCTTATTTTTTATTTGTAAGAAACTTCCCTCTTCTCCCCCATTGGTTTATGCTGTAATTACAGTTTTCCCATTTCACTGCTTCTCTCTTTATATATTAGCAATCCACTTAGTTTTATTAAAGTGGAGGAATAATTAAAGGAGTGAAAATTTGATGAAAACTGGTAAGAGTTTGCCAGGAGAAGTAAGGGATTTAAAACTTCATTGTAAAAGGATGAGATTTTGAAGCAAAAAATCAGAATCAGAGGGAATAGGATCCTCAGAGATGCTATGGTAAATAAAGGAAAATGGTTAAAAAGGAGATAAGGAAATTAATAAGGAAATTAGAATCAGGGACCTCTGCTGAAGGGAGAGTTCTGTCCCAAGTAAGAAATGAAACTCAGAAGAGACAGGAAGGGTCGAAAAGTGATGCTCTGGGTGCAAGTTATGGGGCAGAAAGAGTGGAGAGACAGTGCTTGGGAGTGGGTGATAGGTACAGAGTAAGTTCAGTTAGGTATAGATCAATGGGTAGGAAGAAGAATAGAAAAGGGATTAGCTTAAATGGTAATACTACATGATAAAACATTAAGGAACTAAACTGGGAACTCTTCTGTCTCTGAAATAGGAAGGAAAGGAAGATGACTTGACTTGAGAATTAGGAAAAGCAGGAAGCTTTCCTCTGCAATGTTCTGCTCAGCAGGAAAAGGTAGAAGGGCAATCTGGAGGGTGTGGAGAAGCAAGAGTTTTGGTTGGCAATTGAGAGCCAATGTGAGGAGAGAGAGTGGTTGGATCACCAATGAGAAAAACCTCCAATGGTTTTGAGGGAGCGTGGGGTTTCGAGAAGAGGTTGTGGAGGCTTGAGGCTTGAAGAGCTGAAATCAGAAAGAGATTGGATCAGATGAAAGACCTACCCAAGACAGCCTTTGTTTTAAAAAAAAACAATGGCTGGCTGGCTGGTTTGCTTGCTTGATTGAATGACTGGTTTTATTTATTTATGTGGAAATTAGCCATTCTTGAAATAGAAATATAGAAGGCCTTCAGGACTGTTTAATAATATCTCAATCTATTGTAGGAATGAATCTATTGTAGGAATGATAATCCTATCGGACTCATTGCCAGTCACTACAATTTGTGGGCGGACCAGCTGATCACTGAATCTAATGCTGTTTTACACACGTGATAAAAAAAAAGGCATATTTTTGCAGCACTACTAAACTCCAACCACTACTGTGCTTCCAACAAATTGGAAACACAGAGCCCTACAATAATAACACAACAAGTTCAGACTTCTCTATTTTGCCCTGGATAAGTGAAAAGCTGATTCAGCATCTGGCTACTTCATTTGAGCCCCAGAATTTACAGCTGAGTCTGTTTAATACCTGGATTGAGGACCACCAGGGAATCTCAGGGCTATAGATTAGACAGAGAAGTGATATGTATGTATGTATGTGTCCGTCCATCCATCCATCCATCCATCCATCCATCCATCCATCCATCCATCCATCCATCGCAGTTAGGTGAAGGCACCAGCCTGGAAACCAGGAGACCATGCATTCTAGTCCTGCCTTAGGCACAAAGCCAGCTGAGTGACTTTGGACCAATCACTCTCTCTCTGCCCTACAAAGATGAGAATGGGAAACCACTTCCAAAAATGTAATCAAGAAAACTGCATGGTCTTCTCCAGGCAGGTGCCACGAGTCAAGTTGTACACATTTATCCTAGAAGAAAGCAGTGGCAAATCTCTCCAATATGTCATCAAGAAAACTGCTCTAAATCACTGCACAGCTTCCTTTCAGCTTCTTACACGAATAAGGTGGCAGTTGTGGAACAAGAACTAGAGGAGGCTCTAATTGGGCAATAGGGACTGTAGGATGAGAGAATCAAAATCCTAAAAGTAATGAGAGTGAGCTGTGTGCTGTTGTTATTCTCTTTATAAAATTTAGGTAATATATCATGAACTTTAGGGACATATGATGTAGTCCTTTCCCTTTACTGATGTGCTGCAACATACTTTTAAAGTTTTAATTATGGAAAAGTAAAAGCTACAATCCTATACTATTCAGAGAGCCTCCATTCCAAGTAACAGTGGCAACTTCATTAGGACCCAGCTTTTTGTTTCTGTTGTACCCAGTGTGAAATATGACTTTCTTTCTCCTTTCCCATTTAAAAAAATGCACTGTTTTCTGCAGTAACTGCTTCATAATTAACTCCCTTTGTAATTTCATGAAGTTACACATTTCAAAATTATCCAGTTTATTTGGATAATTAAATGAGTGCCATAGAGGGTATTCTCTGCATGTTGTCTTCCTCGGGTAGGCATTTACATTCAATGAGTGTAAGTTTTCCTCTGCTTCTCTAATTGCATGCACACACAATTAATATAAGGACCTTTATGAAGGGAAGAAGCCTACCAAATTATATAGAGAACAATGCAGTATTTCTGAGACATGTTCCTGTCAGTAAAATGCTAAAGATGTTATTTAGAGACAAAATATGATGCACTTTGCAACAAAAATAGCCATTATATGGAATACTTGTTAAAATTTCAGGCAGAAAGACTGAAGGGGTTTTGTGCAAAGGGAAGAGGGGTTTGCAGGGAATGATGATACTTCTTCCTGAATATAATGGAGCTGATTTTCATGTGGACTGTAACATAAATGTAGAAACAATGAATGCTGTGACTCTTTCCAATTATCTGTGATGCTTGGAAGCTGTGGCCAACAGTCCCAGTATTCCTGTATTAGACATTACAGAGTATAATTTATAAGACAAAACAGTAAACCCCAGCCAGTCAAAAATCAGTTAGATTTACAAGGATATAAGACAAAAAGAAAAACAGAGGAAAACATAAATTCAGCTAACAACATCAGTTAACTATATGAAATAATATACTTTAAATTATTTGTTTTATGAATAACAGTAGCAATAACAAAAAAGGAAGGAAAGAAAAGTGAAGATTGAGTTGAATGGAAGGAATTATTCAAAAATACAAGAAAATAAAGCTGAAAAAATTAGTATATTATTAATCAGGGAAAGTGGAAATGCTAAAGTAGGATTAAGTGTCGGGGGGGCTCTGGAGGTGTTTACTTAGAAACTGGCAAGGGGAAAGAAAAGTGTGGCTGCTTTTTTGCTTTTAAGAAAGGAACAAGGTAGTGACTGAAAGGGGGAAAATAATGTGGTCAGGCCTTCCTCAAAGAAGAGAACATCAAGCAAATAAAGCAAAATCAATTCAACAATCAATCATTTTACATTGCAAGCCAAAGCACCTACAGTAATTACTCACCTACTATGGAGGAACTAATGATTATGAGAATCTGTGCCATACCAGCATGAAATTTGCCAACCCCATTACATTCCCTATCGGGCCTCTATTGCAGATACTTGACTTTCCTCCAAGGTTGTGCGGGACAAAGCCTAACAGTGAAGGGTATCTGCCCATCTCACAAGCTCCAATAGGGAGGGCATCCTCTGGGTCTCTTCCTTGAAATAATGTCATCTTATGGGATCTAGGAGGTGTGCCTTCTCAGTGGCAGCTCCTGCCCTTTAAAATAATCTCCCTCTTCCTCCCATATATAGCTGTTCCCAGTCCTGCAGGCCTTTAGAAACTCAGTTAAGATCTGGCTCTTCCCTGGAGCCTTTGGGCCAGAATGAGCAGAGCCCTCATTTTAAGGAGTTATTGTACACTTCGGCCATGTTTGGCATTTATTGTCTACTTGGTTTTATGCATGTTTTTTGTATTCATTGGTTGTGACTTTTTTGGGGGGGGTTACAATGATGCAGGATATACAAATATAGAGATATATATTCATGTTCATTTTTTAAGAGGTACATCAACAGTACTCTGTGCTTATTATTATTATTATTATTAGTGGTAGTGGTGGTGGTAGTATTAGCATTATTAGTATTATTCTTTTATTTTATTTAAAACAAAGGTATATTTTCAAAAAAGATACTATCAATAAACAGATAATTCCTGAGGTTGTGCAATTATTACTCAATATGACATTAGTAAGGGTTCCAAACACAGTATATTAAGTTATTTTTATGATATGCTGTTTTTACCCATAATATAATTGCAAATAACCAAATTCTAGTGAGCAAACCAGTCTCATACTTGTATCATATTACAGTCCCAAAATTCAGGAGAGCTTTATCCTTAGCTCGATTTAATGCTCTCCCTACAGCTGTTTTAGAAGGAAAATACAGGAAAATCCCTTATGATATTCGATACTGCCCCTGTGGTACAGGTGCCATTGAAACCACAGTCCATGTTCTTTTGTATTGTCAGTATTATAGGGACATTTGCTTTCAGCTGATTACCCCTCTTTTATTTAAATTCCCCAGGCATTCTGATAATTTTTACTTGCATTATTTGTTAAATAATCAAGACAGATCTATTTCTTTAGAAGTTGCAACATTTTGCTACATAATGTGTAAGCTTCGCCCACAAATGGTTGCTAGTAGTTATTGATGAAAGGGGTAATATTGTCTGTTTTATTGTATCTATTTTTATTGGTCAATGACCGAAATAAATATGATGATGATGATAGTGATGGTGGTGGTGGTAGTATTAGCATCATTAGTATTATTCTTTTATTTTATTTAAAACAAAGGTATATTTTCAAAAAAGATACTATCTATCAATAAACAGATAATTCCTGAGGTTGTGTAATTATTACTCAATATGATATTAGTAAGGGTTCCAAGCACAGTATATTAAGTTATTTTTATGATATTAAAAAAAGAATACATTTTTGAGTTTAATGTCAAAATCTCCACTATATTATTGTTTATAAATGTTAAAAAAGAAAAGAAAAGAGAAAGAAAAAAGAAAAAAGAAACTAAAAATAATATAGGTAAATATTTAATTTCTGACTTCCCCCTTCCATGTACTTCAACTGACTTGCAGTGCCTGTTGACATAAGCTTTAAAAAGCATACTTTAAATATTTGTATTTACCATGTTGGATAATATGTAATAGATATAGAAGTCATTCTTGCTTAAGTTTAGTTAAAATACTGAGATGTCTATCTGTCTGTCTGAGTGTCTATCATCTATCTATCTATCTATCTATCTATCTATCTATCTATCTATCCATCCATCCATCCATCCATCCATCCATCCATCCATCCATCCATCCATCCTTTTGCCATTGCTGAATATTCTCCAAGCTTAAGTTCCCAAACTGATATCATCAGTACTATATCTTTTTTTCAGTATTGTGCACAGTTCATCCTCACAGGCGTGAACATGTATCTTAATAAATTATTATTATTTTTAGAAGTTATGCAAAGTTATGCAAAGTTATGGAATTATACCTAATAAAAGAAATTGTGGTTTCATTTCAAATTTGATCCCCAGAATTATCTGGATATTTTTCCAGTACTTTGGGCAGGGGGTAACATGTCCACCACATATGGTAGAATGTTCCTTCTGTTTCATGGCATTTCCAACATTTATGCTGTATGATTTGTCTATTTTGGCAATTATTTATAGAGTTGTATACCATCTATAAAACATTTTATACCAGTTCTCTTTCGATAGCTTGGAGTGAATTTTATGGATTTGTTCCACAGTTCTTCCAGTATACTAAATAGTTATACTAAAACTGTTTCTTTGAATTTGTGTATCCAATTTATCATACATGTTTTTATTTGTTCTATCGCCATGTCATACCTAAGTAGAAGTTTCTATATACATCCTAATAAGTAGTCTTTATTCTGTATAAGCATTTCAAATTCTGTCATTTTTCTTAATATCCCCCCCTCATTGTTGAGGACAGATTTTATTCTTCCAGCAATTTGTAAATACATCAGCCTTTCCTTTGTATGCCAGCCTGAGTCACACTAATGCTTTAAATGATTTAAATAAATTAAAATAAATAAATATCCTTGAATGGAACAAGAATAAGAGGGAAAGTTGCTACTTTAACATCACTATAACTATGGATGATTTAAGGCTGTTTCATAAGTGGGGTCCAGGTAGAGACAGCATGATAAGGACAGAGCAGAAAACAATGTCTGAAACATCCTGCTTCTAGTTGAGAAGTCAGGATTTTTCTGATTCTAATTTATAACTCATCTCTCTGTCTCTTATCCTTGGTGGATGTGGATGGGTGGATGGACATGGAAATACATTTCCATGGTCTGAAGTAACAAAGGCTAAATGCAGAAGAAACTTTTTTTCTGACATAGTTCTAGGAAGACGTAAAACATTTTTCTCAGCATGTCCCTCCCATCTTATGTACCTTGCCAGTTGCTGAGGATTTTATTATTATTACATAAATATGTCAAAAGTGGGTAAATCATGATGTTTGCAGTCATTATAGTTATATTTGTAATAAATCACAAGCAGCTAAGTACAGAGTGAAAGTGCTTTTCTTATTAGCTAAAAATGATGATGTCTCAAACACAGAATGTTAGAAAATACCTGGGGACATTACTTTGTTCACTCATTCATTTAAGGCTGCAAGCTGACCATTCTCGATGCAGGAAGTGGAAACTCAAAATGAAACAAAAAATTTAAAATGTGTACAAACCAAAGCATACACACACTTACAGCTGTATGCATAGTTACAGCTGTACATACAGAAACAGCCAGGCAGACATGCTAAGTCAGAAAATTTGTCTATTTTGCCAGGCAGTAGCTATCTGAAGTTTCAGGAAGACTTCCTCCCCCCCCCCCCGACCATTTATTTAATTCCTTAAAACTAGATACTAGAATTTCATTGAGGAATCTTTTGCATACAGGGCATATGTTTTCCATAGAGTTAGGCTACTTTCCTTGTTAGATAGGACTATGTCATGATCGCTACAGAAGTAATTTTTTTACAGAATAATATAACATTCAACATGCTCACAGTCAACATAGTCACTCTCTCTGTCTGTTCTTCACTTCCTATTAAGATTCCCGTAGTGTTGATGCTGCTGCTGCTATCTCTTCTCATGCTGCAGTAACCATTCCTAACGCAATGTGTTGAGAATTCAGTGCCCAGTTACCAAATGAACTATTAGGAAACTTATTCTATTCATAGCATAAAATAATGAAATGTTTCTGTAATATCAAACTTCATTTACTCTTCCTATTCTTTTAATTTAGCTTGGGTAACTATTTATCAATAATTCTTAATTAAGTATTATTATTTATTAAAAAATCAAGGGGGTACTAGTAAATCTAAGTGATAATTAGGTATCTTTAGCAGAAGTCTCAATTAGCAGTGGGTGAAATCCATTTGGTTTGATTTAAAGTCTTTTCCTCAGTGAATTCCCCCCAAAATGTAAAAATAAAATAAAAACCAGCAGGTTTTAGCCCTGAATCCTTTTTTGACCTTGATTCTCCCAACTATCTGAAACAGTTCTTTTTAAAAAGCACTGAGAATCACAGAGGCACAATTTGGAATCTGTTCAGGAAAAATAAACAGATGAAGATGGTGTGTAAATCGTAGAATATACTTAGGATACAGTATATGTTTTTTCAGGGAATCCTCAGAAAAAGTTCCCAGGTTTTCTGAGACTTCTCTTCTGAACAACATTGTGCTGGGACATGCATGCTGATGTCATCATACACATCAGGAGTGCCCAAAGTGCAGTCTTTGGACTGCATTTAGTTCCTAGTCTCTCATTTGAGCCATTCCATCATCCCCAGATTGCACCTCCAACATTTAGTGGCAAACATTGGTGCTGTGGCTTTTAGCTATTTTAGGGGACTGATTGGGGGTGGGGGAGGGGAGGAAATTATTTTCCTTAACTCTTAACGTAATCCTCAAAAGAAAGATGGACCCCCAAATCCTGGTGATGTCATAGCATTACTACACAATCTCCTTTGACCTTTGGTCAGGTCGAAATGCCAAGTCCCTTCATACCTGGCAATTCAAACATTGCCCACCCTGATATACATATACATTACCACTTTTTCTATTATTGCTGAATTTTAGATTAATTGTTTTGCATCCACCTTATCTTTTACTATTATTTTAGTATAATAAACATGAGAACAAGATCATTTTATATTTGGGAAAGAATATGTACATAAAATATTTACAACCCCACCCCACCCTTCCAAACCATATTATTAAAATCTATTAACCAAAAGAGAAGAGATATTCAGATAAATTTGCTGGGTGGCTTGGCATATATTTCAGGCAAACAATGAAGTTTCTGAAAAGAATAAGGTTTAAGGTTTTGTTTTGTTTTGTTTAAGGCCAGTTCAAACCTAGAAACAACTTTGTTGACTGATAACTGTATTTGATCAGAATTTCATTTAATCATTTCATTATTTTAGGGAAATAGTATTTGATTTATGATAGTCAATTATTAAAAGCTAGACAAATGTACATGTATAATCAAGAAATCACACAGATCAGTACTATCAACACTGTAAATGCCATTAACTTCTATAATTTACCAGTAAACTACATTTACTATGTTGTGGGCAAGAATTAATTCTTTTGGCAGTTTCACAGTATATTATCCTCCTTCATGTACTCTTTCTTTTTAATAAACCATATGTAATTTAAGCAATTTATTAGTAGTCTAATACAAGTTTTTGGCTAGTAGGTTGTGGATAAATCTGATAATTTTGCGGGGGGCTTGGAATAGAGCTCATATTCAACTAAATCTTGTATTTGTTGTCAATTTTGCATTCAAGAGGCTTCTTATATTTCATTAAACTGGATTTAGCATTCAGAATTCAAAATACACAGAATGAATTCCATAATAAAGGGTAAATCACAGCTTCACCATAGGACAAATATATGTGGAGAAAGAGAGTAAACTTGTTTTATTTCTTTTTGTGTGTATATTTATTTTCTTGAAGCTATTTGAAATACATGCAAAAAGTCTTTTTAATGCCTATCACAAATTATAGCTTATTCAAATAGATTAATTTATTATGCCTACACAAAGGATTTTTCTTTAAATATTCATTTTCTTCTAAGTACTGATATTAGTAATTTAAGTTTGTGTATAATATAATCAATTAAAGTGAATCATGCTGTGAGAAAGTGAGTCTGGTCCATTAATTTAATCTATTTTAGCAACTCCTGCTGTCTCTGGAATAATTTCTACAGATGTAAGGCATTTCTCAAAGACTTCTAGAAGGGGGGGGGGAACAGCATATCAGTGAGCTCTTTTTCAATAAACAAATATTTTATGATTGCATCCAATATAGGAGCACAGGGACATAAGCAGATGTTTTATACTCATACAATCCATTGGTCTAGCAGCTCTGTGGGATTTTAGGCCGGGGAGCTTCCAAATCTACCCTAACATAGTAGTCATCTTCTTGCCATGCATTACCACTGAGCTATAAACTGCAACATACATATGCAATGTGAATGGAGATATGGACATAAAGATATTGTCCTCAGTTGCATTTTGGTAGCAATATTAAAGAATTCCTTCCCATGAAGGAAAAAAATGTTTCTAAACAAGTTATAGGTGGATTATCTTCCATTCCCCTACATCTTCCAGATAATCCCACTCTTGCTTGAAGAATGAAAAAAACAAAGGCAGAAATATAGTCAGCAGAGATGCAAATGCCCTTTCAAAATCCTCTGTTCTACTTGTGGATAACTGTGACTACATAAGAAGAGTAAAGACAAATTCTCCAATTGTTTCTTGGGGGGAGGAGTGCTCAGTAACAGTAGCACTGTTTTTGTTTGTTTGCTTGTTTTAATTTTGCATTTTTCTAATGTCCCAAACTTAACATTAATAATTTCAGAATTATAATTCATATTTCCAGGTCATCATAATAGTAAGAGGACAACAATCACAAAAGAAACTCAAATGATGTTCTTGGGAAGGTGGGCTGGGAGATGAGAATAGGAAATTTGGCAAACAAACAAACAAACAAACAAACATATAAGCAAGCAAGCAAGCAAGCAGAGTGATACAGTAGATATTCTACATTTGGAAAAAAAAAAAAAGGTAGTAAAATCCCTGTAGGGAGCCATGGAAGTAAGTTTGGAGAAAGCAGCCCAAAGCCATTAGAAAACAATAAGCAGAAGAAGCATGAGTTAAGCCCAGGTGAGCAGGAGAGTATGAGAGAGACTTAGACTGACTGTTCCTTGACTCCTTGTGATATAAGAGGGAAAGAAAGGAAAATACAGGCAGACTTGTAAGATTCTGTTACTACAGCCTATCTCAATAAAACACCGTTTTCGTCTTCCTATGGAGTTGATTTCCTGATCTGGTCCAATTCATAGAGCTGATCATCCCTCACCTAAGACCCCTGAGCAAATTCAGCAGATGTGACATAAGAGCCTAGATTGTCTAAAGAATGGGTAGCAGGCTAAGGACCCAGAAAGCAGTATAGAAGTACTGCATAATTTTCAGACTGGAAAGATGCTCAAGTGTAGCCTGTAGGGATCAGTGCTGAGATAAACACTTTTTAATTTATTTGTAAGTGAGGAGAGGCATTACCTGGCCAAGTTTGTTGAAGGTAACAAACTGTTCAAGGAATTAAGGAGGTTCAGAAAACATCAGTTATTTGTTGTTGTTTTTATTAAATTGTGTTTGCCACCCAAAGTCACTTTGTGAGATAGGTGGCCTTATAAATAGAATTTTTAAAAATAAATAATTATTTATAAATAAATAAATCCTCAAACTGAATAAATGAACTTCAAAATAACAAGTGCAATTCAGTGCAAGCAAGTACATTAAAGGCACATGAACTAGGAATGACTGATTAGGAAAAATAGCATATATCCTTCTAAACAAGGGAAAAATCATACAGAAGGGGGGGCAGAAGGAGGGAGAGAGAGAGAGAGAGAGAGATGAAGACTGCAACTCATTTATTTCAGATTATTCCATCTTCACCATTTGGATCAAAATACTTTTAACACTAGTATCCAAAGATAGACAAGCAAAGCATGTTTCAACAAATCAAACGTGTGTGTGTGTGTGTATGGATTAATTAAATCAATTAAAGAGGAGCTTTACTATGTCTACTTCTGAGCTATTTGTGGAGGCAGATCAGGAGAAATCCTTAGCTTCTTTGCTTTGATAAATGCAGAGCACAGATTCTATAGTCTAGATCTCAGGAATCTCATAACAGCATACTGGATTTTTGAGGAGACTGAAATGAAAACTCACATAATAAAGTGCTTCAGTTTCAAGTTTATACTCTGGCAACAGTTTAATAAACTCATGTATAAATTTGTTCATGAAAACTGCTATGGGGTGACCTTGTTCAGTGTTATAAATAAGGTCTAGACATTGTAAATTATTTTTATGACAGAGATCCTGTAACTGGGCCATTTAATTCTACAGTCTTTTATTTTCAAAACTGATTCCACATCTGTAGCACATATGAAATTTTTCATGCTGAGTAATTCTTGTTTCATGTGAAACAATCACCAGAGTTTTCAGCTGCGCTATATATTATTTGTATATTTATATTTATTTATATATACATATACATATATATATATATACATATAAAAATACATACGTGTGTGTGTGTGTGTGTGCGTATATATATACGCACCTTTGTGCGTATATAGCACAACCTTTGCTTGGTTTATAGCATTAAATCAAATACTGGAACTTCTGATTCAAGTTATGCCCTTCAGTTTTTTCCTGCATAAATTCACTCCTTCTGAAGGAGTGTATATTACAGACAAGCTTTAAAAGTTGCAAGAAATTCAGTCCCCCCACCCCACCCCTTGGCAGGGGGAGTGGAGATCTGGATTAGATTCAACATAAACTGTTAACTGAACTTGTTTCAACTCAGTAAGCTGCCTTCCCCGCAAAAATCACTTTTTTTCTCTTTCTCTTTCTCTCTCGCTCTCTCTCTTTTTTCCAATTTCCATAATAAATGACAAGAATAACATTGCATGTTGGTAATTTAAAGAGGAATAAAGCTGCCACAACTCAGGAAAGTTCTGAAATTGTATGTTCCATCTATTACCATATCAAATTGAAGTCCCAAGTAGCCAATCCTTGAATAAGGTTTTTAAGATCTGAAGAGACTAGATTACAGCCATATTAAGCACAAAACATGATACTTCCCCACATTCTTAGTTACACAGATGTACAACATATTTGTTTCATTCATTCATTCCAAATGTTAATTCATGGTTTTATCATTTACTTCCCTTACATCCAATTCACAATTTTCCATATGTCATGGTTGTCACCAGATGGATACATTAATTCATCTTTGCTACCTCTCATGGCTTCAGTCAATCAAGACTTTCAGATAACATTTGTTATTAGATAGAAAAGTTGGAGACTAGACAATCAGCTTTAGTTGCACCAGTGCCACATGCAATATTCCCTAGTAAGAGTGAGGACAGTATTGATTAATTTTGACATGTTTGGCCAATATGCCACAAATGCAACCAAAGCCCCATTTAACCCCAAGATACTTCTATGCAAGCTAGAGACTATCTTCATACTCTTCCTACATCCCACAAATAAGAAGGTACATGCAGTATACTGACTGTCTTGCCAAAGGCAACGGTTCTTTTTAGAAGATTCAGAAGCAATGACAAGTGAAGTGAAGAAGTTAAATGATTTTTATTTAGAAGCAAGCATACATTACCAAACAAGCAATTTGTCTATCTGTTATCAGGAGCCCCAGGACGATAACGACGATACCCCAACAAGGCCGGTATGCAGCACCACTCCGGACCAGGTCTGCATCGAAGCTCTCCAGATCAAAACGTTGAAGCTTTTTATGCTTAGCTGAGAGGAGTAATACATGCCACCAAGGATGGCAGCATCCTGATTAATTGCACCTGGTGTTGCATATCTTATGATTTTCCAAATTCCTCCCCTTGATAAGCTAAACCTGAAACGAGTGGACAGCAGCCAACCTCATCGTGCCTGGTATCCTCCTTACATTCCAAGGTTGATACATCCTTATCTGGTAACTGGTGCAGAATAACTGGAAAATAACCTCGTGTTCTAAAAATTTTAACTCTTAATACAACTTAATATCTATAAGGGCCTAAAGACCCAGGAGTATGAAAGACAATTGTGACACACCAGTCCTATCTCCTCAATACAAAAAGTCTTCCGAAATGTTTCCTCTACACTGACATAATTCAGGATATAGTATTATAAAAGGAAAAAAGAACCTAGAAATGTCAAATTCTTAAACTAGAAAATTAAATAAGAAAACAAGTCTTTTGGGAATAGACAAAAAGTTGTCATTTACAGTCATTTAGAAAATATTGCTTTACCAAATGATAAATATTTGATGCATGTTTTATAACATTCATCAAAATCTTACCTTGGAATATTTTAGGACAAATTTTAAAATATGTCACGTAGTCAAAAATGATATATCACTATGTATTTTAAATAAACTTTTGAAATAATTGAATTGACAAAAGAGTTTAACATTTTCACCCTGATTTTACTTTATCTATCATGTGTTTTATATGTGTGTGTATGTAGAATTATCATTATGAGAATTTTGCATAGCAGAACTGGCCCACAATAAATATTTCACAAGGCAAAGATATAGGTTGTTTGAGAAAAAGAAACAACTATTAGGGAATATATACATATATTTTAGTATTTTTGAAAAATTGTGAGAGACACAAGTATGATCATATTTTATTAACTGATATATGACTGTATATATATTATATAGTCTATGTATATGACTGTATATATATTAATTGATATATGAGGCCGGCCGGCATCAGCGAGCCCAGCAGAGGAGAGGTGAGATGGATGCTGAGGAGGAGGAGTATGATAGCACCGAGGGGGAGGACAGGGAGGAAGGTCCACTGGGGGCAGCCATGGTAAGGGGGAATTCAGCAATGTTTTTATCTTGGCCATGCTGTACAGAGCAGCCAAAGAGCAGAAATGGGGGGAGATATGTGGGTGGGGGGAGTTGAAGTGCAGGCAGTTCTCACAGGGCAGGAAAATGTGAGTGCAGGATGCTGCAACAGTCATGTGAGCCAGTTGCCAAGTTCCTGAATTTTGACGTGATCATGGGGATACTGCAACAGTTGTAAGTGTGATAACCAGTCGTATGTCCATTTTTTCAGTGTCATTGTAACTTTGAACACTCGCTGAACAAATGGTCATAACCCGAGGACTACTTGTATTCATTCTTTGAACAGCTAGAGTAATATTTGAAAAGTTAAACTTAATACTTTGGAATCATGTATATGGCTATGCCAAGACATTACTTGTTTTTAAATTAACTGAGTAATCCAAATCTGATTGATTCAATTTGATTTGAGCAACTAAACTTTATTCATCAGTTCCCTGAATACATTCAAATGATGATGATGATGATGATATTATTATTATTATTATTATTATTATTATTATTATTATTATTATTATTATTTTGAGCTGAATCTATATACTACTAAAACTCTTGTGTCTGTAATCTTCAACTGGGTGAAACAGTGCATCATAGAGCAACAATTTTTGAACCAAGGTACCTCAAATGGACTAACTTACAGAATGTGTCCAAAATGCAGGACCCATTACTCCTGTGGGATTGGAATTTGGGAAATTTGTGGCTGCTTCAGCACTGCTGTGCTGTGTGTGATTTTCATGGGCATATCCCCAAACTCTTTCCCGCCTCCCTCTGTTCACTGCACCCAATTGGCTGGTGGCAAGGTGTGACAGGCAAGCAGTGATTGGCTGCTTTGGAAACAAGGCAGAAATGTGAAATCTCTTAACTGTGGTGACTGTTGAGGGAAAGACAAGGGA
Organism: Python bivittatus; assembly: GCF_059951505.1. Taxonomy (NCBI): domain Eukaryota; kingdom Metazoa; phylum Chordata; class Lepidosauria; order Squamata; family Pythonidae; genus Python; species Python bivittatus. The sequence continues at coordinate 7,189,191 of NW_028277113.1, forward strand.
GAGACTTGGATGCCTGCTGGTGAGGTAGGACTGGCTGGGGGGGGGGGGGGCACCGGCAGTCGATGGGTGAGCCCTCTTCCTCCCTCAAGGGAGGAAGCCCTTGGGGACATGCCAGAATGTCATGTCCCAAGGGCAGGGATGCAGTTTTCCTCACGGTCAATGGCTCCCTTTGTTCCTCTTCCCCCCAGCAAAGTGTCAGGCAGTTCCAGGATCAACCAAGAAGGAGGAGCTTCACCAGAGCCCTCCGGAGGGTCATGAGGGGAGGGCAAATGGTGCAAGCCTATATTATATGTGGGAAGGAAGGAAGGAAGGAAGGAAGGAAGGAAGGAAGGAAGGAAGGAAGGAAGGAAGGAAGGAAGGTTTTTGATGCTCCCTGCCAGCTTCCCATGAGCAAAGTCAATGGGGAAGCTAGCAGCAAGTTGTAAGTTGCTCACACCCCCACTGCTTTTTTGCCTGTGGTCATTCTATTTCTCTGTTTAGGTAAGGAAATATCTCTGAAACAATGACCCCACAGGTCATGGATTTTCTAGCTGACAATTAAAATCAGGTTATAACTGACTGATTTCTTTTTTAAATCAATGTGGCCATTTGCCTTCAGGACTTGAGGAACCAACCTTCCTTCCTTCCTTCCTTCCTTCCTTCCTTCCTTCCTTCCTTCCTTCCTTCCTTCCTTCCTTCCTTCCTTCCTTCCTTCCTTCCTTCCTTCCTTCCTTCCTTCCTTCCTTTCCTCCCTCCCTCCCTCCCTCCCTCCCTCCCTCCCTCCCTCCCTCCCTCAGCTTTGGGAAATACTGTAGGTTCTCTTTTTCATTTGATTTGTTTTAGGATGAAAATGAGAGTGCTGTCTCTGTTTCTGCAGAACAAATGACTGTGTTGGCACTTCTTCACTGCTGAGAAATGGAAGAGCATTTCTGTTTGCCACGGCTCTAACCTACATCAAAGAAGGCACACACACCCCTGCAGTTTTAGAAAGAGGGAATAACAGTGAATTTAATAATAACAGTATAGCATAAATGAGTGTATGTAGGATCGCAAAGCATTCTTGAGATTATCTATCTGCCACACTTAGAACTTAAGAGAAAGGTTCTTTTTTCATTCTACAGCTGGAAGTCATTCTTTGGGGCTTATCCCTCATACAAACTAATTCTGTTGCTGAATATTTTTATTGTTTTATGAAGTAGTTCAGGCAAACTGCAGGATTTTGTAACTTTCATATGGATGCCACCTGAGAAGGAAACAGCTGGAGTCGACATCAGGTATTTTAATATGCTTTATTTATTCAGAAGACAAAAAGGGTATGTCATATTGTTTCATTATTAACCTCCCCCAACAATAGTGGTAGTAAAGCAGAATCTTCCAGTGGGAATAGTTTATCCAATATTGTCTTCCATCTGGTTTGTGTCCTGCAGGCTAAGATTTCAAATCAGTGTTTTCCATTAAGAAATTATAAATTTTTAAAGTGCATAGTCATCATTGACTAACATATTATTGCCTTTTATTAATCCTAAGGCAACAACATATACAAAACAGAAGCACATTTCAAATTTCTGCTGGTAATCTGAACACATGGAAGGAGAAAAGAAGAATCATTGTTTCTGGGAGAAATAAAATTGCACATTAAATGACCTTAAATAAAATTGCACATTAAATAACCTCTCTTTCTACATACATACACACACATACACATACACAAACTCACTACCACTACCACTAATATTGAAGTCTAAAGGGTAACAAAGCCAAACGTATTAGTCTTTCTATAAGGCATCCAAATCATAATGCCTAGCATTTTAATGTTTAAAGTAAATCTCCTTATATATTATAAACATAGTATCAATGTATAAGACTATTCCAAATAGGATCAAAATATTAATTCTTCTTTATTTTGACTGGTGGCTACTCTCAAAGGAAGCCTTCCAGAAGCAGGGGAGATATTTCAAATACCTCCCATTATGGGCTTCCAGTGGGGACAATGACAGCTTAGTCATCTCTCTGTGAGAGGGGAGTTGGCACTGCAGCTGGATCAGTGGCTGACAGCATGTGCTGGCCACCTAACTTGCTGTGGATCAAGGAGGAAGCGAGAAATCAACCCATTCAGTTTCTGGGACAGCCGTTACTCGTAAACTTATCACAGAATCAGAAGCTTCTGTGAACAGCTTGCAAGCAAGCGGCTGGGAAGCAGGGGATCCATCTTTGTTCCCAGCTGTGGTGCAGCCTAAATATGAACACTAAATATGGAAATATGTGGTGCAGCTGAACCCCATTTCTGACCCACTTTGGAATATAACTTTTTTTTTTTTTAACCTAAGAGAGACCTTCCTTTGCAACAGATAAGTAATTCTCTTGGTGTTTTTTCATTATTTCTGGGACTATAACTTTAAAGGAAGAATTAAAGTTTTGTTGTAATTTGAACAACTCACAAAGAGCTGGAACATAAGGAGAATACAAAAAAGATATAAAAGTTACTTATGGTGAAAGGGGAAGATTTATTTGTTATAAGTTTAATTTTACAAAACTATCTGTATTAACTGGATTTGATTTTTCTATGGGAAAACCTTTTGGTTTTCTGTGATATGCCTGTTAATTAGCTGGATTTTCAAAATAAAAAAGATAGTAATTGGAGCTTTTTTGTGTTTTCCCTGTTGGTGTGTGCCTACAATTACACCTTGAAAGGCACCAGAGGGCATGAATTGTCTGCTTACTTTCACTTATACAATATTTACAATTGCTTGCTTTGTGGGGGAGAAAAAAATGGCTAGAAGTGGCCCTTTGGAGCAGCCAGTAGAAGATAAAATGACTTCTTTAAGTTTACTCCAATCAATATTTGATTAATTGGGAGCTAGATTCAAGTCCCTTGAAAAGATTTTTGACTAAGGTTAAAATATATTCGTTATTAAATTTATGGAATTTTGTTTTTATATATAATAACTGCAGTAAGGTTTTTTATATGTACAAAAGTAGAAGGATATGAGCTACAATGGAAGAATGAATGGTGAAGCTGATGGAGTTGGCTGAGATGGTGAAATTGATGGCTGTGATTTGAGAAAAGATATTGTGTAATTTTAATGTTAACTGGAAACTTTTTTTGGACTTTCTGTGGGAAACAGGAAAAAATTATGTTGTATGGATTTGAATATTAGAAATAATATGGGTTTATAGTAATAATGAAAGCTATGTTGTAAACTTAGAGCAAGAGATTGATGTATACTGTTACATATGTCTGTTGTGAAGAGGGTCAGAAATTATTATTTTTCATTCTTTTATCTTTTTCTTTCTTTGCTTTTTTGCACTTTTCACCTAGGTTATTCTTTTTTCTAATTTTTCTTTCTTTTTCTTATTTTCTTCCTTTAATATTAGTTTTTGTTGGTTTTCACTGTTTCTATTTTAAAATTTAATGAATTTTTTTTAAAAAATATATCATTATGGATGCATCTGTTTGAATTTTTATATGAATCTATCATATTTAGGACTCTCATACTAGGATAACTGGAATTCACACTAAAATTTATATTTTTCTGAATTTTCTGATGTGGTTACCATTCCAAAAATAGCATGCAAAGTGCATATTAACCAAAGTATGTACAAAATTCATATATTTTATAAAAGTTTGCTCAAAAGCACAGTATAATAGAGGAAAAAAATATTAAAAACTATACATAAGAATGCATGTAGTAAAAGAAATTCATCCTAAATACTTTTTAAAAATACTTAACTTTTTTTTTTTTTAATGTAAAATAGATTTGTTTCCTTTTCACATGTGTGTCTTTAAACTAGTCTTTCTTTCCTGGCAACTACCTGTACAAATCCCTACAGTTTTCTTGGCAATATTTTTGGAAATGGCTTGCCATTGTCTTCTTCCTAGGGCTGAGAGAGAGAGACTGGCCCAAGATCATCCAGCTGGCATTATGACTAATGTAGGATTAGAATTCAGTCTCCCAGTTTCTAACCTGGTGTTTTAACCACTACACCAAATTGGCTCTCACTTGCTGCCTATGGGTTACATTTTTAGCTATTAAAAAACAGTAGCAAAAAGTAACTGATCCCTCAAGTTGGTTCAACTCCTGTTGATTATGTAACTATGACCATGTAGTTTTACGGTACAGAAGTGCCTTCTTTTAAGGCTTTATTTCATTTCTCAGATCTCCCAGCCAACCTGCTTAGCTTTTTGTTTTTTTTGTGAGGAAAATACATCTTTGGGTGAAGGAAGGAAGTTTTTAGAGGCCTCAGGTGAATGGGATCGCCTTAATAAAAATTGAAATATAAAGGAATGTGCAGGCTGATTGTAATGAAAAAACTCATCTCAAAGCCTTGTCACAAACATCCCAATATGCAAGGCATCTGTCTTGCAGTTCTCCTGGCATTTGGCATCTTAACTAACGTGTTACTTCCTCTTAGTAAGGCTATTGTTTTCCTTGAAGATAACAGATAAGAAGAGGGGCAAATACACAAGGCATCTGTCTCATAGGAGGATGAGATAAGAAGGGGGACATAAAATAACTTAAGATCTATTGCTTACTGATGTATGCCTGCATCATCACATGAATATGTGTCTGGATTTTTTTTTCCTTTCCCCTTCTTGTAGAAGTGTATAAATATCAGGGTATCCATTTTGCCTGGAGGGGAGTGTCTCCCACTAACCCTTGATGGGTCCCCCCCCAGTGTGCACTGTCTAATAAACACTGCAGTGAAGCCTTGATTATTTTGCATTTGAGTCCTGTGTTTTGATTCCACATTTTCCAAAATTAGCCATGACTCTACTCAGGGAATAGTGATGCAATCCCTTCAGACAAAACAAAGTATCCGTATAAGTTAAGATGAGAAATAATGTATGTTCCCAAATGTCTAGGGAGTTGCTTTAATATCTGTGCAATGTGTATTTCATAGTTTTCACTGTTATTAAAATAGTTGTAATTCTTATTGATGTCATTTTATACTAGTCTTGGACTGAAATAAATATTTGATTTATTTATATATTAGACTCTGTACTTTGCTTAGATCTTTCAGTTTGACATGGTGCTTTGACTGGAAAATGTCTTGACAAAAATTGTACAAATGTGCAGTTGATTAATCAATTCAGTATACAATCCTTTAGTTCTAAAATTGATTAATTCATTCAGTGTTAGATTCTTAGTACCTAATTTGCAACCCTTTGCAAATTAAGTTCGTATTTGAAACAAATACTGCTATTATTTGTTTAACTGAAATATTAGAACATCAAAACCAGCATAGAAGCTTGTATTTCACATTAAAGTCACTACTTGGCACTGATAAAAACAGGATCTGGGTTGAGATGCCTTAACAAGCTACCTGGGAAGCTAAGAAATTCAAAACAAGCAATAATGCAGCTGATCTTAGAGAGGACCATCAAGTTTCAATTCTTTTGAGACTTATTCTTTTCAGGAAATATGGGAGAGATACATGCTGAAACTTGAAGATTAAGTAGATTAGTAGATTAAAAGGGTTTTATTGTTTGTTTTTTCTTGGTATAACATAGTAAAAAGAAAAAAAAATAGCCTCAATGAACATATTCTTTCATTTCTAACAGCATATAATAACAGCTCTCAACTATAATAACTGACAAATAGCAAGTAAGAGTAAAATAAATTACAGAGGATGGAGAACAATTCAACACTCAATTTCTAACTCCTTCACAATACAATACAACTGACATTAACCTGGGTCTGTTGTCTATTTCTAGCAGAAACCTCATTTTTAGCTACATTCTTTAGTAAGAGTGAAGTGGGTTGAACTTCAGTGCTATTTGGCTTGTTTAGGGGCTGAGCAAGAACCAGGCAAAGCATTTAAACAAGTAGACACAAATCAAATTATCCACTTTAGGCAAGCAAGCTTGAAATCACCTGCAAAAATTACTGTCTGAAACTTCTCTACATCTGTGACTCCAGAGGCACTTCAATCATTTTGCAAAACAAAAGCAAAGCAATACAGCACCTTCATTTTTCTCTTTGCTTTGCTCATTATGTTGCTTTGAGAAGCAGCTTCAAAAGAGGGCTTGACTAGCCCTTCTTTGTATGCACAATGCCACTATTACCAAGAGGCTTATGAATAGCCAGTTATCACCTGTCCATGAAGCTTGGTAATTTTTTTCTCTCCTTCCCCCTCTCCCCTCTGAATTTTTCTACATGACTTAGTTAATATAAGCCATTGACGGCCATCTTCTGAGGCAGATTATTTTCTTCCTGAATAAAGTGTTCAAGGTCTCCTTGAAGGAAACTCTTCCTGCACTACTTTATCTATACAGTGATGTTTGGGACATCATCCTTCTTTTCTGATTACTGGATTTTGTAGCTTGCAAACAAAGGATCTGGTTGAAAAAAAGTCACTGTGCCTCCTGCTGGGGGCTGCTGTAATTCAATAGCAATTGGTCATCAATTAATATTACTGTAGCGAATTATGGTAAAAGCCATTTTTCTTCCCTAGCTGAAATGTGTTAGCTTGTATATCATAAAGTAAAAATGTATTTGTATCTTTAAAAGCTACTATGGTAAGTAACAGTAAATATGACTAAACAATTTAATATTCCCTTGGCTTTCTGTAAATATTCATTTATAGGACCACTTAATAGCCAAATCATTCATGAATAACCATTATGCTCTTGAGTAAATTCAGTATTAACACAAGCTGCTAACAAACATGTTCAGTGTACATTTCCCCAACAACACTACCTGCTAATCTGAAAAACAATTTAGAAAAGAGTTATGTTGCTATTGTCCATTCAATTAATTTGAGTTTTCTTATGGACACATCAAACCCTTTCTTTACAGGAAATGTCTAATATTTTATCTAGAAGAACTTAACATGGGCTAATTAAGGGCACTTCACATGGTACACGTTAAACTCCCCAATCCTTCCAAAACAGTTTGGAGTTACCTGGAGCTTCTTACACCTGCTCATCCTCTTCCAGAGATAAATAGACATAACCCATGTCAATTTCACCCCTGCTGGATTAAGTTAGCAGTCCCTTTAAAGTTTTTGCCATAAAGTTTCTACAGGTAAGATTAAAAACCATGAGCTATATTATTTTAAAACAATCATATTGCAACTTCTTTAAACTCCAACACTTTAAACTAGGATGACCAGAATAACAGCAGAAACACAACAGAATTGATGAATTTAAGAACTTACATGAGCAAACAGAGCAAGGGTGCACACAGGCTGAATTTCTGTTTGAAGCAACCCTTTTTAGCTCACAACAAAGCAGATTCTTGGCAAATACAGTACCATCAAGGGAGAATCCCTAAGAGGTGTTTAAGGGTCAAAATGATCCATCAGGTATTTAGCTCCTAAATAGATTTTACAAAATTCTTTAAGCCATGCAGAATTGACTATAAATTGTGCTCCTTCCAATAAATGCAATATGTTCAGAGAAGATTGTTATCTTCAACATTTTGAAACAGCTTCTACGGGAGGTAAATATGAAGAATATCCTGCTTATGCAGTCTTGAGTTTCCAGCATATAGCTCACTGTGGCTAGATCTATCCAGGAACATCCACTGTTGACAAATTAGCAGCAGCAGCTTGCCACAGAAGCCATTTGATCATGATGTCCCTAAGGGCTCTTCCCCATAATCTACTAATCATGAATTTATGATGCTTCAGCAACCACATTTACAGGATATGATTGGGTGATGTTGTCTTCAACTTACCCTGATACCCCAAGAAGAAACCCTGAAATCTTTTCCTGCTCTATTTTTAAACTTGGGTGATCCAGCTTCTTCCAACACAAGTCATGCTGTGCAATTGATTTATGGCACGTCTTATCAAGATAAATTAAGGGGCATGACCTTGTCCTTCTCTCATTGGCCATCTTACACTGCTGCAGGCATGACCTTCCTTCTAGTCACTGGCCACTGGTTTTCAGGGTCATTTGGCAGTGGGGGAGTTAGAACTCTTGCGCTGTGCCAAGGAGCCATCTCTCCCACTTCTTTTCCCAATAGTTCCCATACTGCCAGAGCTTAGAGAGATGTCCAGATTGGGACAGGGGGACCTTCTCTTATCACCAATTCAATGTGATTGGACAAATGTCAGGGAAAGGAAAGCAAGGGAAAGTGGCTCTTTAGGTGTCGCCTGCAGTTAAACTAACTCCAGTTTAGTGCATGGAAAGAGAATTAGGGGAAATGGAATATTTTGGTGCTGGGACAATGGCACCAAAAAGATACACTTCCCCCATTTTTTCCTGCAACCCATATGAAGAGAAGCAGGGGGAAGAAAAGTGGGGACTGGGTGTCTTTTCTCCCCTCTGCTTTTTTTTCCCCCTATGGATGGCAAGAGAAATAAGGGGGAGATAAATGGTGAGAATGGCTCCTCTGGTCCCAGTTCTCTGGTCCCATGGATTCATAGGATCAGAAAATTGACATCAGAGAATCACATCCCCTTCTCTCTCTCTCCTTCTCTTGCCATGAGTGGAATGATAAATGGGCTGGAGAGATGGGAGGAATCAGGTCTGTTCTCTACCTTGCTTCTCTTGCCCTGGTGGAAGAAGCTGGGGCTGAAAGCAGGAAGAGATAAGTTGTAGAGGACAGCTCCTTTGGTGCCAGTTCTCCAGTTCCACAGAATGACCACTCCATGAGATTGCAGAAAGGGGTCCTTTGCTTCCAATAACCAACACCAAAGGAGTATTTCCCCAGCCTGCCTCTCTCCTTTCCCCTTTTCACATGTTTTCACAAAAGGTTTTGCAGAACCTTTTTTCTATTTTGTTGGCAAGGCAGAAGTTGATTTAGAAGTATGGTAAGTACTTCTTTAAGCCAGCATACTTTTCTGCCAGCTCTTGCACTGGAAAACCACACTATAATGTTGCCATGCAGAAAAGACCTAAGAATACCTTAATGATGAACGTACTTCTTCAAGAGGAATATTACGCCATCCATTATAGGCAATCTTCCTAATTTTTGGATAAGGGAATCATCTGACACCAGTGCCTCTATCTTGCCAAGAGTGATTATTTATCCTAATCCAGCCAATAGCTCATTTGCACCTGAGGGCTATCATCTTTCCTACTGCTGTCTGTATGTCTTTAACAGCAGTTTCAAATGCAAGAATTAGCCAGTTAAATTTCATGGTAAAAAGGTAACCAGCTAAATTTTGCTGATCAAAAGTATAGAGAAGTGGCTCAAAAGTTAACAAACTCAAATAGTAGTTAATGCTAAATAAAGGAAGGCAGGAGAGATTGGCCCAATGGTTACTCCCACATGGAGTGCACAGAAGTTGGTTCTTCCTCCCCTACTATTTAATAACTATATGAAGCCACTGGGGGAGATCATCCAATAGTCAGTATCCAGTATCATCAACTGATGTATCACTCTGGTGTTTAGAGGCTGTTAGGGTCTGGATGGGAGATAATTAGTTCCAAATGAACCCAAATGATCCCTTACGTGGGATGTGACGAACTGACCAAGGTGCCTTATGATCTTATCACCACTCATTTAGACTACTGCAACACGCTGTGCATGGGGCTGCCTTTAAATACAACCCAGAAACTTCAATTAATGCAAAATACAGTGGTCCAGGTGCTCGTGTGTGCTTGCTGGTGGGCAATTGTTATACCCATTTTGTGGGCACTGGATTGGCTTGCTACTTATTTCTGAGTGCCATTTAATGTGTTGATTTTAACCTATAAAGCTCTTTAGGCTTAGTGCCTGGTTACCTGCAAGAGCCCATCTCTCGACAGGAGTCAGCCCAACCACTTTGTGCCAGAAGAAGCAGGTGGTTGCTCCCATTTTTGGGACATCAGGAGGACCAAAGCCCAGAGGCATTGTTTCTCCATAACGGGACCGCCTCCCTAGAATGTCCTCCCACTGAAGGTTTGATTAGTTTCAATGTTATCTGTCTTCTGGAAGAAGTTGAAAATGAAGTTTTTTCAGAGGGCATTTGGGGATTGATGTCAAATGTTGTTTGTAATATAATGTTTCTAAACATTATATTTTTTATATATTATTGTAACTGTTTTCTGAGCCTCTGATATAAATTTGATAAATAAATAATTTGGTACTAATTTTAGGAAGCTGATATACAAAAATTAAGGAGATAAATAAATAGGGAAGGCATAGTTGTGATGTTGTATTTATTTTACAGACTTTGTATATGCCCAACTAATTAGGCCTCTAACTGGTGCTCAACAGCTAAAAGGAATATATATATATATATACATACATACATACACACACATACATACACACACACACACACACATACATACATACATACATACATACATACTGTAGAAGTATCTTTAACACAATGACCACACGATGGAAACAGTTATGATTTTCTATTTTTTGTTCTCCTGTCATCTTTGTAAGGATCACTGCATTCGGCGCTGAACAAAAACCTCATGAGACACAGGCTCAGACGAAAGTTAGTTTACTCAGGCATAATGTGTAATGGTTACAGACAAAGCCAGGATTGGCTTGACATGGTTCATTACAGTGTTTTATAGGGTTCCCCCCTGACCCGTAGTTAACCCTGGCTCCTCTCTCCCTCCTTAATGGCAGATTCAGCCACGTTTCTTTATTTTCACGACTGCTGCCTTTTGTCTGCATTGGCGTTGTAATTGTGGGGCTTTTCTCATGCGGACAAAACCATGGTTTTTTAATTGGTTGCCGATCACCTCTGAATTGCTTTATCCCCGAAGTATTGTGTTTAGCATTGCCTGGGGTATTTGGAGAAGCTGGTTGCGCTACAAGGTATCCGTTTCTGCCCTGAGTTAATTGCAGCAATTAACTTGTGTTTTGCCCTGTTTCCTTTCCTTGGCTGCCAGTGCCTGAGGCGGTGAAATTGACTAGGGGTGGTGAAACTGAACAGTGGCGCTGCCCGTGCTGGGCTGAATCTGACAATCTTGTGTTTATCCATATTCTTGCAGACTTGATCTGGTAGCCATGTTCAAGAATACTGTAATAGCTCTTACTTTTAGGACATTTTATAGTCAGAGATGCATTCGTAGTCAGAAAAAGAAATGAAATATCCTCATTATTAGTCAATAATGACTAAAAAAGTCTACAAAGAGAAGAAGCAGGATTTGAAAACCAGCTCTTAATGTTTGAATTCAGATACTGATTGCTGTGTTGTGTGTTTTTTGCTAGGAGAGAAAAACATAACTATAGTGCTTTGAAAGACACCGTTTACTAGAGAAGCCTGGGAGGGAAGGAGGGAGGGAGGGAGGGAGGGAGGGAGAGGGAGAGAGAGAGAGAACCCCTCTCAACTGTATGGGTGGTATGTGTCTTTCTCAATCTATCAGAGGCCTGGGAGTTTGAGGGTTCTGTGCAGTCTCTTAGGTGTCAGACTGCACACTTTTGGACAGAGAGCTCTGATGTTGTTCCTGGGATCTGTTGGAGACACTCTCCCAGCTTAGGAATCACAGCCCTGAGTGTGCCTACCACCACTGGGACCACTAACTTTCCACAAAAGTAATGAGACAAGAGAAGAATAAAAATCTCCTCTCACCCCTATGGGTGGTATGTGTCTTCCTCAATCTACCAGACACTTGGGAGTTTATGGGTTCTGTCCAGTCTCTTACGTGTTCCTAGCACTACACTCTTCTGGACAGAGAACTCTTATGTTGTTCCTGGGATCTGTTGGAGCCACTCTCCCAGCTTAGGAGTCACAGCCCCGAGTGCTCCTACCACCACTATGACCACTTTGGCCTTTACTTCCCACATCCTCTCTAGTTCCTCCTTCAGGCCCTGGTACTTCTCCAGCTTCTCATACTCCTTCTTCCTGATGTTGCTGTCACTTGGCATCATTACCACTGTCTTCTGGTCTTGTCTACTACCACAGTGTCTGGTTGATTGGCCAGTGCCTGCCTGTCCATCAGGATTTGGAAATCCCACAGGATCTTAGCCGTTATTCTCTGTGACCTTCTGTGGAATCTCCCATCTGGACTTGGAAGAGTCTAGCCCATACACTGTGCAGATGTTCCTGTACACAATGCCAGCTACTTGGCTGTGCCGTTCAGTGTATGCTGTTCCTGCCTACATCTTGCCCCCTGCCACTATGTGTCTCTGAGGTCTGTCTACACAGTCTGCACCTTGGAACCTGTCACAGACCCCTGCTTCTATGGATCTGGTACATAGTGCCTGTTCTTGTGCTGTTATGGTCAGTGCTTCAGTGCTGTCTTTTAGTCCAGCCCTTTCCAGGCACTGGTAGGATTACCCAATGTCAACCACCCCAGCTATCTGTCAGTGGTACATCCCATGCAGGGTTTTATCATGTCATGACATTTCCTCTGCTTGAACATCTTCCATGTCTGCTGCTGCTGCCTCAGGCATTCTCTCAGCAGCACATCTTTGGGTGCCATCTTACTGATATACTCCTAGATGTTTTGAGTTTTGTCCAGGATAGTGGCTTTGACACTCACCAGACTCCTCCTGCCCTCTTTCTGGCTGGTGTATAGTCTCTGGGTGTTGGACTTGGGGTGGAAACCTCTGTACATTGTTAGGAGCTTCTGGGACTTCACATCGGCAGTCTCCATGTCCTCCTTTGGCCAGCTCACTATACCAGCAGGGTATTGATGACTGGCAGGGCATACATGTTGATGGCATGGATCTTGTTCTTCCCATTGAGCTGGCTCTTCAGGTCCTGTCTTATCCTTTGGTGGTACTTGGATGTTGCCATCTTTCTTGCCTCCTCATCATGGTTCCCATGTGACTGTGGGATACCAAGGTACTTGTAGCTGGTCTGTATGTCTACTATGTGGCCTGCTGGTAGTTCCACCTCATCAGTCTTAAATACTTTCCCTCTCTTTACTATCATCTGACCACACTTCTCCAGTCCGAATGACATCCCAATGTCCTCACTGTAGATCTGTGTCAAGTGGATCAGCAAGTCGATGTCTCATTCACCCTCAGCATACAACTTGATGTCATCCATGTAGAGGAGGTGGCTGATGGTAGTTCCGCTCTTGAACTTGTATCCATATCCAGTCCTTGTGATTATCTGGCTAAGGGGATACAAGCCTATGCAGAACAGCAGTGAGGACAGTGCATCACTGCTCTTGGTATATGCCACACTTGATGGTCACTTGTGTGAGCTGTCTGGAGTTGAGTTTCAGTGTTGTCTTCCACAGTCCTATTGAGTTTTTGAGGAAGGCCCTTAGTGTCCTGTTGATTTTGTACAGTGCCAGGCATTCACAGATCCATTTGTGTGGTACTGTAGTCATAGGCTTTCCTGTAGTCAATTCAGGCTGTGTTTAGATTGGTCTGTCTAGGGACTTCTAGTGGGGAATTAATGGTGGCTTGACTGATTCCTTCGCTTGGGAATCAATGGCATAGCTGTGAGGGTTAGGGCAGGATCCCTGTAGCCCAAAGAATTCTCTGGATGTAAAGGAGAATCCATGAAATCAACCCAGATGCTCTCTGGACAGCCATTTCTTGCAAGGAGACCCTGAAGCAGAAGACTCTGTGATCAACTTGTGGTGAGTGGCTGGGAGATGGGGCTTTTTTATCCTGTTTGAGGCTGTGGTGTAGCTGAAATTTAGGACACTAAAACTGACTCCCCCCTTCTAAAACACATTTTAAATGGTCTATTACTCTTTCAGATGAAGAGAGGCTTTTTTTGGCAACACATAAGTGTATCTTCTTGGTGCTTTTCATATTTTCAATGCTTACTTAAAAAAAGAAACTGATTTGGACTTTGGGATTTATATACTGAGCAAAGATTCGAAGGGCTGAATTATTGGGTATTTTTATGAAACAAGTGACTTTTTTTTTTGGATTTTAACAAGTTAATTTTGTTGAATCTGCACTTGTGAGATTGAAGCTTGAGATTGCTGGTTAAAGATTTCTGTGGGAAATCTGCTTTATTTTACTTTGCTGCAATTCTAATTGGAGGAGCTTTGTAAACAGAAGTATTCTTCCTTTTTACCCCCTCCCTTTTTTTTTTTTTTTTTCCTGTCTGCAAGGCTTGTTATGGCTGCAGTTCAGCAAAAGGTATTTAAAGAGTCACTTACACATTTACTGGAAGATCTCACTACTAGAATTCTCCAAGTGATAGAAACTAAATTTGAAGCCTTTGAGAAAAAAAAAAAAAGATTTGATAGTGATATTCATTTGCAGACAAAATTGGATATTGAAAATAAGAATATTGATGATGTTGTACGGTGTGAAGTAAAGCAATCTTCAGAACAGGAAATTGGAATAAGAGATCTGGATTTGGATGGAGGGCTGGATGATTTAGTTTATCTTGAGACAGGAGATAATGAGTTCTTTATAAAGCTCAAATTTACAACAGAAATCTTTTTTGACAATATCCAGACCATAAAGCAGAAGAGTATTTTGGAGATTTTTCTCTTTTTGGATGCACAGGAAGGACTTATTAAACCTTTGAAGACATCTTTGGTAGTAAAAAAGGACAAAGTGACAAGAAATTACTACTTGAGATTTCACTTGAAGAAAAGATTAAATGTCAAGCTCCCTGAAAAGAAGAAAAAGGAATTTAAGGTGGATTTATGGGACCAAGGTTAAAATGTGCAAGTTATGATTTTGGATTGGTAATATTGGAATTTATTTTTGGACTGCAATTGTGTGATAATGTTTATGGATTTTACTGTTATAGAAAATAAATAGACTTAGTTGTTTAATAACAATAGATTAACTGATACTTCAAATGTTGGTAAGGACCTTGGGATAATATGTTTGTATAAATTTCTTTAACTCTGTTTCTGTTTAGAAATTACTTTTGGGAATTTTGTTTGTAACTGAAAGAAATGAAATTTTGACTTTGAGATTTGATATTTAGAATTATTTTTGCTATAGAAATATTGTGTTTTACTGATATTACTAGAGTAAGAAGTTACTGTATTATCTTACTTATACTTATACCAAAGAGAGTTGGAAGTTGTTCTTTTCTTATTTTCTGTTTCTTTTTCCTCCCCCCTTTTTTTCTTTTCTTCCTCACATTTCTTTATCTATTTCTTTCTTTTCTACTTTTCTTTTGATGTCTTTGTATATTTTATTCTTGTTTGAAACTTAATAAAATTCTTATTAAAAAAAAAGATTGGTCTGTCTAGAACTTGAGTCTTGGGCGACTGCTCTATTATGAGCAACTGGTGTTTTGAGCCTCTGGTGTTGTTCCCAATATCTTTCTGAGCTGTGCTCATGCACTGGCACATATGGTCCTGTAGCTTGGTGGCTATGATGCCTGATAGGATTTTCTGTGTTGTGAGGAGGCAGGTTATTGGTTGGTAGTTGGACAGTGCTGTTCCCTTGTGGGGGTCTTTCATGATCAGCACTGTCCTTCCTTGTGTTAGCCCATTTGGGTGGGAGCCTGCTGCTAGCAGCTGGTTCATCTGTGCTACTAGGCGTTCATACACTGCTGTTAGTTTCTTTAGCCAGTAGGTGTGGATCATGTCTGGGCTAGGTGCTGTCCAGTTCTTCATGTTCTTGTTGGATGTCTGCTATTGTGATGGTGACTGGTTCCTGTTCTGGGAGATTCCTGTGGTTTACTCTCAGGTCCTGGAGCCACTTTGGACTGGTGTTATGTGTCTTCTCTTTCTCCCTTATGTTCTTCCAGTACTGTTCAGTTTCTGGTGTTGGTGGCTCTGCTGCTACTGCATTGTTGCACAGCAGTTGGGAGTACACCTTGGATGGTTCTTTGGAGAACAGGACATTTATCTTCTTGGCCTCTGCTTCTCTGCTGTATCTCCTTAGCCTGGCAGCCAGTGCTGTGACCCTTTGTTTAGGGCTTCACATGGAGTCAGGCCTTTGTATTTTTTTTCAGGAGACGAGTCTTATCCTTAATCTCAACATCATCCTTAATTTGAAACTTTATTATATTCCCACCATAGATGGAAGAACATCCCTTTTCTATTACAGTCCTTCTAGCACTTCATAAGGTATTTATGTGATACATGTGAGATTCTTGTAGGGGTGAAATGCCAAGGATGAACAGTTTTAAGATATAATTCATTCACTGAAATGGGTGAGAGTTCCCCGGATCTCCACAAGTATTTTCATATTTTATCATATGCCTAAACCTTGCCTAAATCTGATTCTAAATCTTTTTTCAACTCCAATGCAAGATAACCTATATTTCTTTTCAACAAAACTGATTGAATGTTTAACTCCTTTGGCTGCAGAAAGTAGTTGTTCATTAATTTCTCAAAATTGAACAAAATTCCACCAATCTCTTGTTTCATAGAAATACATTTACTTAAGACTAAAGTATCCACAGCCCAATCATTGTCTGCCTCCTCCTTCCTATAAGCTATTGAATCTTTACAAAAAATATCTTATTCTATATAAAAGCTTCTCTTTCCATAGTTTCAAGTTTGCTTACTTAATCTTAATTGTAAAACCTTGGATGTATAATTAGAGGAGTTAGTAGAGAAATATCCACTACATAAATGCCAGGTATCCCTTCTTCCGCAAACAGTTCATGACTTGAGTAAACTCATTATTGAATTTATTCATGTTGCAAAGCTCTTTTGGAAGAAAAATAAATCTTTGTCCAAATACCGAATGATTTCAAACTGCATCCATTGTTTCACTGAGTCTTCCAAAATAAATTATATGATATTCCTTAATTGTGCTGCTTGGTAGTATAATTTCAAATCTGGTATTTCCCATACCTTAATATGTGGAGTCCTTTGTCCTTTCTGAGCTTGGTTGTTTGCTTGCAAATGTTTCATTACCTGACTAGGTAACATCATCAGTGCTAGTGAGTGTGGGGTTTGCTCCCTGCTTATATACAGTAGTTTGCCCTGCCATTGTTGGTGGGGATGTGGTTTTCTCCTTGGTAGTTCCATGACTAGGGTATTGTTTTCTGCTTGATTGTTTGTCTGGTGTTAATCCCTGCTTATCTGGGTGTAGGCTGCTGGAGAGGATGTGCTCTGGTCTTTTTGTTTCCTTCTTAGCTTTTTTACTGTCTCTTTTGATTGGTGTGTATGACAGGTACCCCCAGGGGTGATGTATCCTTAGTTCTCTCTCTGGGTTCTTTTCTTTCTGGTTATGTGCAAGCGTGATGACAGAGTAACTCGAAAGGCAAACAGTAAGTCTTCGACCAAGGCTTTACTTAATGCTCCAAAAGGGTTTGATAAGATAAGCTGCAAATTAAAAGTCCTTCCATATGGGCAGACAGTCAACATATAGAAATAAAAGCAGGAATATAAGCCCTCTTTCCCTAAGTAGTCTTACATAAACGTGTCTTGGTAGCGAGAGGAGAAAACGAGCAGGCTCCCCCTCCTGCAGCCGAGGCGAGGCTTGAGATCGTAGCTTTTCCGGAAAACTATTGCAGACCAGCAGCAATTCAAGGTTGACCTTCGCTTCTCCAGCACTCCCCCCTCCTCGCACTCTTCCAGGGCTAATTTTAAATACCCTTTCAGGATTGGC
This sequence comes from Python bivittatus, assembly GCF_059951505.1. Lineage (NCBI taxonomy): Eukaryota > Metazoa > Chordata > Lepidosauria > Squamata > Pythonidae > Python > Python bivittatus. The sequence goes on from NW_028277113.1 coordinate 7,206,527, forward strand.
CTCCAGCCCTCTCCACAGTTATTAACAATTTAGAGTCCCACTTCGATTTACTTAACAGATTTTGCAAAAGTTACAATTCGGGATACAAACCGGGGCTCTTTCCCACGATCTTATCTAATACAAAGGCTTATGGCTATCTAAAGTAAATTTTCTAGCGGGCTGTAAATGCCTTGTCCATGTCACATTGAAGTATGAATCAGGAAGTTTTTTCATCTACTACTGAGAACAGAGAAATATGCAAAAAAGAAAAATGGTTATTTCTCACAACCCTGGATCTCTGTCAGTGTGTAAATGTCTTTATGTGTCTATTGATGGCTGATTTGTCTGAATGCCAAGCTCCCAGGGATTCCATAGCAACTATGGTTGAGTCTGTCCATGTGTTGTGACATTAAGGACTTTTCATCATGTCTTCTGACTGCTAGTTGGTGTTCATGGATGCACTGTGCTAGTCTTCTGCCTGTTTGTCCTGCATAGTGGCTGTTACAATCCTTACATTATATCTTGTAGATGATTCCTGTTTCTTCTTCTTCTTCTTCTTCTTCTTCTTCTTCTTCTTCTTCTTCTTCTTCTTCTTCTTCTTCTTCTTCTTCTTCTTCTTCTGCTGCTGCTGCTGCTGCTGCTGCTGCTGCTGCTGCTGCTGCTGCTGCTACTGGGTCTTTTGGTTTAGTTAAGATATTTTGGAGGGCTTTAGTTGGTTTGTGAGGGAGCAAACTGCACACAGACTAGCACTGATGATGTTACCTAGTTGGGTAATGAAATGTCTGCAAGTAAACAACCAAGCTCAGAGAGCACCAAGGACTCCACAGTTCAACCGTGACCTATATATATTCTCTTCTATTGAATACTTTAATATTCTGAAGTGTACACAAAATATTTCTGTTTATTCTCAATTTTGATCATTTAAAACATTTTTTTTGTTTTGTTTTCTCTGCTAAATTGCTATAATTTTATCTCTGATATAATTGAGAGAATCTGAAATAAAGAAATATCACTAATTTAAATGATGCAATTTGACCTAAAATGTTAAAAGACTTTTTATTCTAGCATCCCGTATTCTTACTTATTTTTTTTCCCCACACTGGACCATAGTTAATATTTTTAAGGTGTTTAGATATATTTAAAGGATTTATGTACTAGATATATTTTTAATATGCTAGATATTGTTTTTGTAGATGAATATAGATTAATTGAGATTAATAACACCAATACCATACCTAAACTATCTAAGAATATTAAAAAAGAAATTGAAAAATATACGAGGTTGGAAAGAGTAAAAGCCATGTCATATGCAAATAAGTTTAATAAATAGTTTTTCCCTCTATATTCACTTCTTGGACATAACTATTTAACTGTAATGCTATTGCTAACATTTCTGTAACTTAATTAACCATAAAGGAGATAGTGAACATCTCTGTTCAGCACCTCTTAAAAATAAAATTTCTACTAAACTATAATTATTAGTTCTTATTTCTACTGATTTCTTTATCTGTTGGAATGTAATAATAATAATAAAAAATATTTTCCTCTTGCTACCTAGGTGATATTAAAAAGCTAAGTAGGGTTGGACTTGGTTAGTACATAGATGAGAGTCCACAGGAAATATTAGGGCTGAAGCTAGACAGGGTCACTCTCTCCCCTCTGAAGGAAGGAAGGAAGGAAGGAAGGAAGGAAGGAAGGAAGGAAGGAAGGAAGGAAGGAAGGAAGGAAGGAAGGAAGGAAGGAAATAAAAAAAAAATAAAGTCTGGAAGATGGCTTCAATCTTGTTGCCAAGAAAACAGATGAATCTGTCTATGAAGCCACCAGTAGTTGAATCTGAATTGTAGGAGATTTTTTGTTTTTGTTTTTGTTTTCCTTCTGTCATGTTTTGGTGCTGTCACATTGGTGAAGAGAGGGACATTCCAGGCTCTGATGTCTCCTTGGGAATTATTTATGAATATTTAAGGTTATTGTGACAGCACTGCATTTGAGATACATTGTAGATGACATAGAACAGCAGAAAAAAATCAGGATGCCCATTTGCCTTCTTTTCATACTGTTAGTCAATGGAGAAGGCAATCTTATGATGCTTCAAATACAATTTCCACACCTTGTGTCATTAGCCATACTGGGTGGAGCTTCTGAGAGTTGTAGTTCAACAATATTCAGAGTTGCAGATTTTTCCATGTCAATTATAAAGAGGAAAAAAAATAGTATGGTGCAATAATTGTTTTTTTAAAAAAAATATTTATAGACTGATATCATCAAGGAAATGTAGTTCACAATGCAGTATCTTCTCTTGCAAAACTCTTGATCAAAGGGTTGTTGTGAGAAATAATTCACTGGAACTGGGGGATGTTTTGTCTCTTCACTTCTCATCTTCACCTCTGCTAATAATACTGAAGTGTATTTTGAACCACATTCTTTCATTCTTCACTAGATCAAAAACTGAAGGGGAAAAAAAATCATATTTTCACTTTATCTCCACTTTTACAGCATCTAATAGGTCAAGAATTCACCCTGTCAAGAGAACTTAGTCTAAAGTGAAAGGTCAAGGCAGATATGGTTCACAGTCAGAAGAAACATTTCAGAAGTTTGATGAAAGAAATGAAATTTCTTGGGGGAGTGAGACAGTTCCTCATCTCTCTTTAATAATTCTCACAGTTGTTACTGTGACCTGGAAAAAATGTGCAATAAACAATTCAAAAGGAGAGGGCGAGTGAAAAATGTTTGATATCACAAGGCCTCAGCAGTTTTCTCCTTCAAATATTTTCATCAGCAACATCATGCATAGGTCAACATTGCATGTGCCTCTAAGTGTGTACTTTTTTGTTGTTGTGTGGCCTGTTGTACTGCCATCATTCACCTCTGGTATATTCTGACCACATTCTTCCTTAAGCAACTCAGTGTTCCTACATAGTGATGAATGGATGGAAATAATCCATCTAGACAGAGGAAGATATCATCTTAATAATCTGATGTTTTATGTTCTTTCTTTATAATTACTTTTGCTTTAGATTAATGAATTCCATTTACAGTAGGAACAGTAGCAAATAAAAAAGTATTCAGAAGCACTATAAACTAAGGCAAGAAGAAGAGATTGAAAACATATAATGAGAACCTGGAAAGATGGTTATTTTAACCACTTTTTTTCTCATGAAGCCCATTTCATTTAAATGGGAGAGGGATGTTGAATGCACATATTCATTTAATTATAGATGCTAGAACCTTCATGTCGCTCCATATTTTGAATTGCTTCCCTGTTTCATTTTTATGCTTTGTAGGATATGTCCTTGTAGTAACTGCATCTAAGGTCAAATCATAAAATATATTACTGACCCTTAAACAATTGAATAAAATGAGTTTCAGTCAATTATGCCTTTTATCAAAAGCTAGGACATCAGTGACTCTTCTGACAGATTGTGAAGCACACATTTTTAGTGGACCTGTGTAAACCCTGCCTACAGCTTGTACGCTAGTTACATATTTATTGGCTTTAAAAATGCATTATATAATCCCACATGGCACATAGAGTATAACTTGTTTTATACTAGCAGTGTGGAATTTATCATGCATAAATAGGTGAAACTATAGTACAACAAGAATATCCAATAAAATTGGTGAGGAATGGGGAAAAAATTGACATTAAAGCCCTCTAAGTGTTGCTTCAAAACCCCTTTAATTCTGTGACTATAATAACCTGTCAAGGTTATCTGTCTTGGGTTTCATTTAAGAAAGAGTTATTATGGGAAAGGACTGAACAGTGTAGAACTGAGTTGGGTTGTTCATAAGCAGATGTAAATTGACCTCTGCTTTAAATGTTTCAGTTTTCAAGAACAGGATTGAGTGGAATGCATATAAACCAATTGCACACAGGTGTAATAACTACTAGAGATGCAGCTCCTGCAGTATCAACTGTGCACCTTTTATCCACTAGGAACATTAGGAATAGAAAGAGCAAGCTAAAGACTCCCTCTGTGTTCCTCTTTCCACTGTTTCAGACTTCACAGAGGCATGGCTGGAAACCTTGAATCTCCAGACCCTTAACCTGTTGTTCAAGATTTGCCTTACTTGGCAGCAGGCTTACAGACATGACCCACCTAAATTAGTCCCTTTATTGCAGAAAGAAAGAAGTTATGTACACCCAGAAGATTTGTCTACTGAAGTATACAGGAATCAAAGCTCTTATATACATATATGCTCCTCAGATTAAATTCTAGGCTTTTCCTCCAACCTTTCCACATCAGTGATGTTCCTCTGATAGCCTTTTAATGCACCTGATACTTGTTGATGTAATGGTTTTCTCTGTCATAGGAACTGCTGATCTCTGCCTTGTCAGCTTCACATGTTACACACTGCTTGAAAGGCAGATACTCTTAGGCTCCTCCCTTCAGAAAATTAAGAGAACTTCTTTCTTCTCTTTTCCTCACCATGATGAAATAAGGTTTAGAGAGGCATGCTTTCTATCCTTAATAATTTATACTTGTATTTTTAGATCCCGGTCATCTACCTCTAAATGCTTTTACTGGGATTGTTTCTCCTGACAGACATATTCTCTGCTAAATACAGACACCACTAAATGAACTGGAGGATTCCCACCAAGGTTATCTCAAAATCTTCCCTACAATAATTGTGCTGAATACAACTCATGGCATAATATCAACTTTTAAAATTGATTTTTGTGGATATTTGTGCCAAAAATTCAACAGTTGTGAACAAGAATTCATCAACATCTGTAAAAATCAATGGGGTATCTTACTGCTATCTGAACAGTTCACTCTACACTCAGCCAGATGAATATTACATGATGATTGAGCATATAATATATAACAATGGGTAATCTGCCACCTTTCAGACATTTTGGATTACAATTCTCATCACTTCCAGCAAGCAGGGCCAATGGTGAAGGTGTGGAAGTGATTTTTTATAGTTCTTGTTTAATATGGTTGAATTTGCCAGTAGCCTTGAATCCCTAGCTAATTTTACAGTAATTCTTGCCACTCCTGTGCTTTGATAAGGACTTTATAGATGTGCAGTAGTAACCTAGCAAGATGTCAAGTTCAGAATATTAATGCTTAATAAAAAAAAATGAAGTGTCTTTGAAGAATGAAATATAAAGATATTTTACAACAAAGTACAGAATATTTAAGTAGCTGCTAAGCTTAGTTGCAGAAGTAACTTAAATATTGTGTGAGACTGTTGGGGAATAGCTGGAAGAAAAAGACGTCTATACATGCTGCTTCCATGGGTAATGGCAAGTATTTCAGAAACAAAATTTCTGAAGGAAATAATTTGTTTATCAGAGAGAAAACTATAACAGCATGATGCATACTGGTAGGTAGAAATATCCATGAAGTGTTCATATTGGTTACTTTTTTATAATACAACTGACATGAATTTTTGTTGGAATTGTTTTTGCTCCAGGCAGATTTCATGAAAACCCAAGGAAGACATTATATTTATTTATTCTCCTTTCTGTTCAAAAATGGTTCATACAAATTTAATACTCAGTTTGATTATGCTGCTGAAGAAAAGGGTACTCTCAGTTGGAAGTGGATCAAGGCATGTTAGGAAGGCACCTAGCAATATCTTTCACCCAATCCCTGCTATGATGGGCAAGTCTTCAGTGATGATGTTTACTCTGATAGAAAGGGAAGAATTTGCTTGTGCATGGGTATGTGTCAGCCTTGCCAGGTAACCCAGACAAACACATCCAGAAGTACTAGCTCTAACTTTATTGTAAGGTTACAGTAACAGAATCTTGCAAGTCTGAAAATACATCTCTATAGTCAAAGAAACTAGGGAGGGTCCCTTCTGAGATGTTTGCCACACCCCCATTCTTCTGCAGACTCAGCTGCCTCTTATCTGACTGTTGTCTAGTCTGCTGCTCTTCCTCTGTCTCCCAAGGTCATTCCCACATACCATTACATCATGTGAATCTTCCTATATATATTTCTTGTATCTGGATTATGCAACATACTGTATCTGGAACATAAAAGACAGTCATGTGCATTTTTGTAGCTAAAAGAATATTAAAAATGAAGATGAGGAAAGTCTTTACTCATCTGGGAAATGCCGGACAATTGCACAAGCAAAAAAAAAAAAAATAGTGGTGGTGGGATGAAATGGAATATATTTCTTCCAAATGGCTATAACTATGGGCACTTTATGCCCAATTCTGCCAGATCCATTGCCATGGTTTATGTTATTTTTGTGCCTTCAAGTCAGTGTTGACTCCTGGCAACTGCCTGGACAAGTCCCTGCAGTTTTCTTGGCATTATTGTTCCCCTTAATAAAGAGAAAGGTAGCAAGAGTGAATGCAAACAGTACAGTGGGAGTAATTTGCTAAGTAAATTTGCTTTACCTCCTGGGGAAGGTGTTTCCAGAATTCTGACTGAAAGTGCAGGATGGCTTTATGACAGGCCGATTTTTTGACCTTCAGCAAATCACTGAGAAATGTATGAATATGAAAAATGTATGTTTGTTGATTTAGAAATAACAAAGTAAATATTCATGAATTATGAAATGTTTCATGGAAATATGGAGTTAAAAGTTGGTTGTTAAATGCAATAAGAGCATGATGGAAGTAGAGCATGCATGAGAATAAATTGAATACATAGTGAACGGTTCAGCATTAAACAGGGAATAAAACAAAATGTATGATGTCTTATTGGTTGTTTAATGTATTTATGGATAAATGTATAAGGAATGTTTGTGGTGATGGTAGAGGTGTATAGGCTGTGAACATGAATATACATGTACTTATGTGTACAGATGATGCCATATTGTTGTCTGAGAACTCAAATTATTTTCAGCAAATGTTGGATTGTATAGTGCATCATGGAATATAGATCCAAAAATTGATGTCTCAAAGACTAAGGTAGCAGTGTTTGCCAAGGAAAAAGAAGTAAATGATTGCAAATCGTAAACAAATGGCAAAAATCTAAAGCAAGTAGATGAATTTATGAAGGAAGAGTGAATAGACAGAGATGAAGAGGAAGACCAAGGAAGTTGTGGTTGGATGGCACGGATGACTTCTGAAAAAGAGTGAGGTGGGAAGTTTAAAGAAAAGGCAGTGCCTATATGGACAGATATGGTGGAACTAAGGATGGCTTGCAAGAGTAGAAAGATATGAAGATATATAGAGATGTTGATGTAAACTAGTCTGTTATATACAGTATCTGTTTCTTATATTGTATTTTAATTTCTTTGCTTTACAATCTCTTATTTCTACACTCTGCATAATGTTGCTTCCCCCAAATTGTGTGATGAATAAGACTGTATGGTTGCAGCAAATCAAACAGCTAAACCTGAGAAAACTCAAAGAGAGACCAAGACTGAAGGTTTTTTTTTAAGTTTTAGTTTGTTTTTAAAAGTTAACAGTTTGTAGTCCCATTTGAAACAAAACTTGAAAACAGTGTAAATTAAATTCAACCTCAGTAAACATTAGTTTAGCAACTAAATTATATGTAGTGTAACAATGAGACTATATTGTGTTAAAATTAAGTATTGCAAATATTTTATTTTTTCCCTATGTTTCTGGAGACTTTGCATCTTTGATTTCTACAATCTTTTGTAATTTGAGCCCCCACCATACCTCCTACTCTCAGTCTGTCTTCCCACTCAGTGTCTGAGAAGCCAGATGATCTTACCATCCATCCAATACTATATGACTGGGGCAACTTATAGTGGTCTGATAACAAAGGTCATTATGAGCTGAATACAAATGTGTCAATCACTAAATCACAACCACCCAAATAACCTCACTAAATGACACAATTTTGATAAAAGAAGGGAAGAAAATACTTTCCCCATTATGATGATATAACAGGTACTGTTCATTTTACTGAGTTCAGCTGGAGTTTTCTCCCCCTGCTTCATTGCTATAAGGTCTTCAGGAATCTAAGAAATTTGTGCTCCATGCCTAAGAAGGCACTAAGAAATTATATCAATCATGCTGGTTTCCTCCTTATTCCCCAGATTAACCAGATTCTTCAGAAGAGCATCCATCGTTTCTCTGTGTCTGTGTGCTGAAGTCCTGTATCCTACAGAGTCTAGGAGCTAGAGCAGTTCTAGAACTGACTAGATAAGGATAAATTCATTACAATAGTTTATTTTCACTTCCTATTTTCACTTTCACCTACAGGTCCTATCTAGAAAAACAACAGATCCGATATAACTTGTCATATGTGTATTTTCAAAAATGAACTGAAATGGAACTATTAAATTTGAACCCATAAATACTGAGATGGCTAGGCATGAACACAGAAATCTCCAGTGCAACCAATTTAAAGTATACAAATGTCAATGAGGTCTCATAGAGAGATAACTGGATAGAATGCAGAATATACCAGGACATCATCTGGTATAGAAACTCAAATCATGGAAATTGCTGAACAGAGTTTTTGTTTTTTGTTTTTTTTAACAGACTCTGATAGATTTCTGTTATTCTCTCTTCACACATCAGAAATAGCCTGATGATGTACGCAGAATCTTGGTAATCATATCAGATGAAACAGAATAAAACAATATAGTTTACAGCAAGATCATTGATGGAATCAAAGCATGTCTGGTTTTATAAACAGGAAAACAAAATTCAGCCATGTTCATAGAAACTGAACCATACTGGTCTAATAATAGCAACTGTACATAAAATAAAACAATTGCCTGGGTTCCTTATTGAGAAGACCCAGAGCTTCAAGATATCTACAGGGTCTCACTCCCACAAAGTTATGCAGTCATCTACTGTAGGAGTTTTTACACTGACTACTGCCACTGTCAAATAAACTTGAAAATATTCTTTTACTTCATGATGTAAATCCATGCTTTATCTGTTCACATATTTAGACATTATTGCACTCATATTTTAAAGTCTTTCTTCACTAACTAACGGGTGTTAGCAGAGTTTACCTTTATGAAGAGCTCCATAATTTAATGTTTACTAGCAACAAAACATTAAAATAACATCTTCTGTAAGAATATAATGGAATAGTTTAACAGGAAAGAAGAGAGGTTAACACCCTTCCGGATACCCTTTACAATTATCAAAACAATTATCTTCTTTTTGTGTTAGTTAATAAACTTTACCTCTCTTCTACAGAAATTGGATAATTACAGCACTGTAACATGGCCATAGTTTGTTCTCAGTGGCCTAGCTATCCAAATCTAGATACAATTTCAAAGCCCCAAAAGGAATCTGCATATCATGAAAGGTATGATGAAAAGGAATTGTAATCATGGAATAGGAGAAGGAGGAGCCAATTGCTTCTTTGGGAAGAAAGAGACCCAGTTGCCACCACTATCTTGATTTTTTTTTACTTCCCTTCACAGTCCTGCAGACAGCCTATAGGAGGTAACTGGGGAAGAGGAAAAACTAAAAACTGAAAACAGACAACTAAATATGTTAATCAAAATCAAGTAAATTGTTTTTAACTGATGATCTCAGGCCATTTTTAAAAGAATATATATCAAATATAAGAGTGAGTTGCTCCATGTAGAACCTGTCAAGCTTTCAATTCCACTGTTCTCTACCCTGCACCATTTGGCATGCAAAAGGAGCAGAATGAGACAAGCCGTATTAAAATAGGATGATTCAAGGATCTGGGTATGTTTAACTTACAAAAGAGATGACTGAGGTAGCAGTCAAGATCTGAAGGTCTGTCACATTGAAAAGGGAATGGATTTACCCTGGATTAACCCAGAGGGCAGGACTAGAGAATTATAAGGAGATACGTTCAGAGTAGACATCAGAAGGATCTTCCTAACTATATTAACTGTTAGCCAGTGAAACAGACTGCCAAATGATGTGCTGAGATCCTGCATTTGACAGGGAGTTGGACTAGATGAACTTTAATGTCCTTTCTGACTCTGTGATTCTATTTAGTATATCCTATACATAGTTCTCACACTTACAGTTCTCACAATATATATTGTTCTATGATAATCCTTATCTTCACAAGATCGTGAACGAAGACTTGCAAAAGGAAGGTTTTCGTACTTTTCTTACCGAACTTGTTATGGTCCACAGGATTGAAAAGAAATTGCCTCCATGCTTCACAGATTCACACACAGAGAATGGTTCCACTCCAAAAGCTGTAAAGAAACAGTCCATGCTAGAAAACAAAGGAGGACTATAAAGTATCTATATACAGTAGTTTCTGCCTGAGTGCAGTGGAAGTTTTGTGATTGCATAGAGGCATTTCAAAGAGAAAACCATATTAGTGAAAGAAAGCTGGGCACAAGATTCTTCACTCGTTTTTTTCCCCCCTCTTCTTTTTTTAAATGGGGGATGCCCAATATAAAGAACAGACAGTGAACAGAATCTGGACTGATTTAAACCTTATTCTTCCATTTACATCAGTGTGTACAGATGTAATTAATATATCATCTCTGCACACTGAATCATACACACATTCAGTTCTTGGGTTTGAATTTAGTAGCATCCTAGCATCTTCTAGCCATGTTGTGGGATCCAATATGCCCTCTCCAATGTAAGGATGCTAATGTAGTTATACAATTTTATATATTGTTTAATGTTCTGTTTCTCCTCTTAAGTGCTACAAGTTCTCTTTTTAACAAAATGTATTTAGACTATGTTCTATTCATGTTTATTCTGAAGTAATTTTTACTGTCCAAAATAAATTATGTAGTTTACTTTCTCTCCCTCTCTTTTTGTATTTAGAGAGAAAAATAATAATTTCAAACAAAGAAACAAATGTCAGGAATATAACTTCTGTTTAAGTTGGGTTTTGACAGTATTTGGGTAAAATGCAATCAATGACCAAATAATATCAATTAGACTTCATAAACAACTCTTTTATATGATTATCAAAGTTTATATTCCAATCACTGATGCAGAAGAAAAGGAGACTGATTATCTTTATGATCAAATTCAGTCTTAAATCAACAGTTTGTGCAAGCAAGGTGTGCTGATGGTGGTTGAAGACTAGAATGCCAAAGCTGGAAATTGTAAGGAGGAAAACATAATTGGACTGTATGCCTACAAAACAGAAATGAAAACTTTACAATTTCTGCCTTTCCAATAATTTCTTTATTGCTAACATACTCTTCCAACAGCCAATATGGCACATACAGTATATACAGGTACATCACCAGAGAGAGTACATAGAAATCAATTTGATTATATTATTGATTCAAGGAGATGGAAGGGCTTAGCTATAACAGCAAAGACATGGCCAGGAGCTTTGGAACAGATGCCAAATAGCTTATGTGCAAGTTCCAAGTCCAACTAAAGTGGAAGAAGGAAGCCAACCAATTTCCCTGGTATGATCTTGAGTACATGCCCATTTTTAAGGCTGCCAAAGAAAAGACCAAGAAACAGAAGAAATTAACTGGATGTCAGAACAGATGATGGAAATTGCCAAGAAAAGAAGAGAAGCCAAAGCCAAGAAAGACAAAGATTTCAGGATGGAACTTAACAAAGAATTTCAGAGAGCTATTAGAAGAGACAACAAACAGTATTACAATAACATCTGTAAAGAAACTGAAGACAGGAACTGACATAGAAAAACAAGGAAAATCTTTCAAAAGATTTCTGAGCAAAGAAGAAGATTCCAACTTTAAAATGGTATGCTAAAAGACACCATAGACAAATAGTAATTGATTAAAAGATGAAACAAAATGCAAGGAGTATATGAAATTATGTAGAGGTGTCAACATCAAAGGCACCTTAGAAGATATTTCCTACTTATAAGAATCTGTAGTGCTAGAAGATAATGTTATATCAACACTCTGATCATTACCAAGTCAGAAAGCTACAGGAATGGATAGACTAGCTACAGAAATATGGCAAACAAGAAAGGTTCTAACCAAGCCATGCCAACAAATCTGGAGAATGATACACTGGCAAACAGATTGTAATAGGTCAATCTAAATACCAGTACCAAAGAAAGAAGACTTAACAATGTGTGAACTTTTGTACAATATCCTTAATTTTACAAGCTAGTAAAATAATGCTTAGGATCATCCAATGCAGATTATAGCCCTATAGGATAGAGAAATATCGGCTGTTCAAGCTGGCTTTAGGAAGGATCACAAGACATTATTGCTGAGGCACTCTGGATAATTGAGAAAGGCAAAGGATACCAAAAAGAAGTCGCTGTGGAGATGATACTACTCTAATAGCTGAAAATGCAAATAATCTGCAAACTCTCTTAATAAAAGTCAAGGAACACAATGAAAAAATGGGACTAATATTAAATATAAAATAGACCAAACTCATGATAAGTACAGCAACCAACCTAAGAACTGAGCTTGAAGATACTGAAGGTTTCTGCCTTTTAAGATTCAACTATCAACAGCTGCCAAGAAATATACTATGGAGTAGCACTTGGTAGAAAAGCAAGGGAGGCCTTGGACAAGTTATTTAGATAGTGTGCTGTATCTATATCTACAGAGATCAGAACTGTGCAGACAATGGTTTTCCTTGTGATAATCTATGGAAGTTCAACTTGAAGAGACAGGACAGAAAGAGTATTGATGCTTTTGAATTTTGAAGTTCGAGAATACCATAGATAGCTAAAAAAAAAAAAAAAAATTAATCATAGAACAAATGACCAGGCTCAAATTACCATATTCCTGGCATATTATGTGAAGACCTAGCTTTGTTGAGAAATCTATAACGCTGGAAAAGGTGGAAGGAAATAGAAGAGGATGTTTTCAACCAGCAAGGTGGATGGAGTTAATTACAGTTGTGATGTGTGCACAGCTAGAAAACCTAAAGGACTAGGATGAGGACAGACCCTCCTCAAGAAAATCTATCTATGTGGTTACTATGAGTTGACACTGACTTAATGGCATCTAATCAAAAGTTGGTTTCATTTTTAAAAAAATCCTGTGTTGCATATAAATAGGTGTATCTGTTTGGATCAGCTGTATGTGTATGGATTGACTCCAAAGTATTCAGTCTTTCTCAGTGATTCAAATTGTAATTAAATGGATTCAGTTTGAAGACTTGATTCAAATTGTTGAATTACATTGATTCTGTTTTCCAAATTGATCTGGAGGTATCCAGTTCATTTTGAAAATTTTATTAAATGTTCTGATTCTGTAAGACTATTTAATGTATTTACTGAAGTTTTGAATCAGCTTTGAACAACCCTTGTCACTAGCTATTCTATATTTTGAAAACATGAACTGTGTACTCCTATTCATTGCTGTCCAGAAGTAAAACCAACTGAGTCAGTTAAATTTATATAAGATTGTACCATTAATGTACCTTTTACAGGGAATGTAGATAGAGAATAAGCTACCTTATAATTTGCTCAATAGCTTATATACATAGAGTATGTTGAAGACAAATATGTACTGGATTGCAATCTAAGCATATTTAGCAGGGAATAAAAGCTATTAAACATAATGGGATTTAATCTTGATGATGATTTAAAAAAATAACCCAAAACAGAACAAAATATATGGACTGATTTCTGAATAAATACACATAGATTTACACAATTCCTTGCTAAATCATTTCTACAAGAGAAGGGAAATGTTACACCTTGCATCAAGGGAACCAAACAACATATTCCTCAGCAGGGCAAGAGGCTAATTAGTCTACCCCACTTGGGCTAAATAACAGAAGAAAAAAAAACCTTGATCAACAAGTAAAGTGTAGTATTTCAGAACAAATTAACAGGCAGAGAATTTGCTTTACATATGTTAATTCTATTGAAATTATGTCAACCAGAGCTTCAGATCAGTATATTATGTTTGAATAGTGCTATGGAAGTACTAGTTTTACTATATCCATACAGACCAAGTTAATGCAAAACTGATAATGGACATTAAATTATGAATTGTACAATTTGTCATATATATATATATATATATATATATATATATATATACACATACATACATACATACATACACACACACACACATACATACACACACACATACATACATACGCGCACACACACACACACACAGAACAAAGACAAAAGAAATAAAACAATAACAAGAAAGAAAAAAGAAAAAAAATGCATCAACAGCAACAGAATTAGACATTTAAGGATGTCTCAAAGATATATAAATATCTAAAAATTTACATAAAAGTTTCAGTAAAGGATGACTATATTTCACTTAAATCATTTGCACATAATCTACATCTGTAAGCATTCATAAGCCACTCAGGTTTTTACTCCACTGAATAACTGGGGCCATAAATTTGCCTTTCCACTGTTTAAGGTCTAGTCTCTTAAAAATAAGGACACAGAAAATCCATTTTTGCTGTTCAGTTGTCAATTTCCATGTAATAAGTATATAATTTAAAAATATATGGGCATCTGAAAATAGTAAACTTTATCTCAGAGTCAAATTAATATGTACTATTACATTTTCCCAGAACATATTAATTTTAGGACATTGAAAAAACATAACATTTTAATGAAGCATTATTCTTATTTTATCTCATTGTATTTCCAACAATATGATGATTACTTTTTGATATAAATAAAGTGAGTTCAGTAAGATGTAATTCAGGGCTTGGGTTTTTGTATTATTATTATTATTTATTATCATTATCATTATTATTTTAAATCAACTAGTAGATGAGAATGATGAATTTGTGTCATTTTCTATGTTGAACATCATTTGCCTTTTGTCACTCACTGGTAGTGTTTACAAGTACAACATTTACTGATATCTCAATTTGAACAGCAGCATTTTTGGCTTCATAGACACATACGTAGGTGAGAGAAGGGATCACTAAATCCCACAAAACAAAAAAGCCCACCATGAATCTTTATAAATACTTTTTATCAATAAATGAATTGGATATGCAAATTTTAAAGACTGAATGGAACATAGAATTTGAGATCCCCATCTTATCTAAACAATAGGAAATAGTTTTAATATCATTACTTAACTTTGTCAAAATAGGAAAATTGGAGGATTATGAATTATCTGTACAATTATGTCACAATAATGAATACCTTGAGATTTGACATTAAGTTTCAGAATGTGAAAATCTAATATTAGAACATAGCCTTATCTTTAATTGTGCAGCCTTTAAATATGACAGTGATCCATTAAATAAAGTAATAAAAAAGGTAGTGGTCTAAGACATAATTTAACTTTTTAATTTATTAAACTTATATCTCACTTAGGATCTACTGAAAGTATTCAAAGGGGCTAAAAACAGTGAAATACGAGATAAGATATAAATCAAAATTGAAACGCATAAAAGAAAAAAAAAAAGAATAGCAGAATAGCACCCACCAGTCTATACCTACTTTTACAAAGACAATTTAATACCCCAAGATTGTTTAACTTTTATTGTGGCTGTTGGTAGAAGGGCATTCAGCTAAGCATGCTTACTTTAAAGGGATGTTCCAACCTGGGAACATGTATGAAGAATCCCATAAATTCTGTGCCCAGTAATACCAGGATAGGAAGATTAATGTCCTAAAATTTTGAAAGACTTATATGTAAGGATGTAGACTTTAAAATTGTCTAAGTTGGGTATGGCTTTAGAAGTCATAATTAGGTATTTGAATTATATCCAGAAAGGATCTAATAGACTGTGATTGGAATTCAAGGCAGTATCTTCTAAGTCAACCTTAACATAGTGGTGTGCTGGAGCTGGTTCATACCAGCTCACGAGGGCCAATTGTTAAATTTTCTGAAATTTTGCGAGGTGGTTGAGAGCAATGCTGAACTGCTACACCTAGTGCTGTTCTGTGGCTAGTGGTGGGGCAGCAGCAGCAATAGAGCTGGCAGAGACAGTTCTTAAACATTTACCAACACATCACCCCCCTAACCCTAAATTAACATGGCCAGAGCATAGATTTCGGTTTCCCAGAAGGCTTGATGAGCCCTTCCTTGAACTTTTTAGGTAAGCTGGAAGGAACTGCATATTCTGTATATATGAGATATGGAAGCAGATGCCTTGGAGCAAATGAACTGATGAACATCTTCCTTGGCATTTATCAGCTCTGCATTCTCCAACTTTATAATTTTTAAGTTTTTTTTTTTTTTTTTTTTAAGAAAAGTGTCATGCTGTAAAGCCTGTGCCTCCAGTTTAATGCCATGTACTATCTTGGTAGAGATGTGGACTTATTTCATCAATCATAATGCACAATAAAATTATAAAGAAATCCTTTCAAAGAGCCAGATCTAGCTCACTTCAGTTGCAATTCTCCTTCCTTCCTTCCTTCCTTCCTTCCTTCCTTCCTTCCTTCCTTCCTTCCTTCCTTCCTTCCTTCCTTCCTTCCTTCCTTCCCTCCCTCCCTCCCTCCCTCCCTCCTTGAAGTTATGTTACTATAATTCAACCACCGGGCAAAACCATTTCTATTTATATGGATACATAATTCTTACTATCTTAAAAGCTCATTACTCTAATTTCTAGCAGATTGATGTTTGGTGTTTTTTAGTTATTTTAGTGGACTGCTGTTATTTAGGTTTTGAAAAATTTTATCCATTTGCTCTTGTTGATAGCATATGTACATACTAAGTGGAACTAAAATAAACAAAGAGATAGTTAGGGAGTGTCTCTAACAGTGTTACGAGAAAAATGTTCCCCTTAAATAAGAAACCAAATTGTTAGGAGATAGATGTAACAAAGTGTACTTTTATGCAATGCTCTACAGCAATCACTAAACTCCTTGCAAGCAAGCAAGCAAGCACAAGCCCTACATGAAATAACTGTACAGATTATATATGTTTGGTTTGTTACACTACAAAGAATAGACAAAATACAACCCTTATTTTAGAATGCTTTAGAAAGATAATCTATTTAGGATGACCTCTTTGTTACTTTTCACACTAGTAGAATGTGTGCCTTCTAGATAATATCAAGCATGTACAATAAATGACGTTGTTGATTCTATTTACATCCTTTCACACCATTCCATTCATACTTAATAGAAACCAAACAATTGCCTTTTCTACTATCTGTCTCCATTTCAGGGTAAAAGTACTGAACTCTGAGCTTCATGCATTTTAATATTTAATCTAACAAAACATAGGCTTTATTTAGTTCATTAAACCTCCACAACATGAATGTCTTTAACTCCCCAGGATCAGTTCAGGGACATCCAAGAATCTTGAAGGAACTTGTGTTAATATCACCTTGAGATTGATACTAGGCAAAAATCTAGAACAGATTACAGGTAGTCTTTGCTTAATGACCACAATAGGGACCAGAAAATTGTTTGTTAAGCGGGGCGGTCATTAAGTAAGTCACCACATGACCAGACCCGATTTTACAACCATTTTTACAACAATCATTAAGCGAATCACATGGTCATTAAGCAAATCCAGCTTCCCCAATGGATGTTTTTTGTTGGGATTCGCTTAACGACATGATTCGCTTAACAACTGCTGTGGTTCGCTTAACAACCATCGTAAAAAGGTTCCAATTGCGATCACGTGACCACGGGGGGTGGTATGATGGTTTGCGACAATCATAAGTGCTAGTATAGGTCATAAAGCACTTTTTCTGAGGGTGTCGTAATTTTGAACCTTCATTAAATGAACCGTCATTAAACAAGGACTCTACCTGTATGGAGCAGTCAGTTTGTGAATATTTAGGGGGAAAAAATGCAGTGCTTGGCAGGAACCAGCATGTTAAACTAATCTGATTTCTTTTGACATAGTGAAAACTTTAATTGCCCAGGGGAATGTGGTAAACATAACGTAACTTCATTTTACCAAAGAATTTGCAAAGTTGCCATGAGATTTGAGTAGAGAAGATAATCAGATGTGGGCTAGACTATGCTACCATTAGATGGATATAGATATATTGATTTAATAATCATACCAATAAGTGTGTCAGTGGCTTCACATCAGACTGGAAAAAAGTGATGAGTTGTGTACTACAGGACTCCTTCCTAGGCGTTATATTGTTCAATATATTTTTAAATGACTTGATTAGGGGTTAAAAATTATGATTAAGTTTGCACAACTTGGAACAATAGGTGGAAAACAGCTAGATGAATTTCAACAGGGACAAATACAAAGTTCTTCATCTGGTTAAAAACAAATCAAGGGCATAGATATAGGGCTGAGGGGTGGGGGGAACCATACTGGGCAGCAGTACATATGGAAAAGTACTGTGAAATCTTGATAGCTCACAAAATAACATGAGCTAGAAATGTGATGCATCTCTGAAAAATGCAAGTGCAATTCTAGCTGCATAAAATCAAGATCAATATAAATAATTTTTCCTCTCCCTTTTGTGTTGGTCAGACCACACCTGAGATACTGCATCCAATTCTGGGTGCCACATTTCAGGAAAGATATTGACAAACTGGAGATCGTTCAAAGGAGATCCACCAAGATTAATAGGAGTCTGGAAGAAAAAACTTACAAAGAACAGTTTGAGGTTCTGGGTGTGTTTTGTCTTGGAGAAGAGAAGGCTACAGGGAGAAATGATAACTGTCTCCAAGAACCTGAAAGGCTGTCATGTAGAAGATGGGACAAAGTGGTTCAGAGCTCTTACAGATAGACATATTGGGGATGCTGCAGTACTGGGATATTGCATTGGGAAGAGGTTAGAGCGGACAATCTTAGAGGTTTTTTCTAATCCTAATATTCTATGAGTCTCTGATTCTGTGACTAACAAAGCCCAAATAGCATTCATATGTAGGTAGTTCTCAGGTTACGACTGTAATTGGGACCGGCATTTCCATCGCTAAGTGAAGTGGTCATTAAGCAAAATATATGTGACCATACCGCTTAGCAATGGCAGTCCTGGCAGTCCTAGTTGTGGTTGTTAAGAGGATCTCACGCTTCTCCTGCCTTGTGTGAACTGCCTCCATTTCAGCTCCCTACCATCTCTGCCCTTTTGGCTGCCCTACACAGCATGGCTGAGATAAAGAGGCCACTGTATTCTGCCACCACTGTTGGCCCAGCAGTGCCGGCCCAGCATCCTTTTAGCAGAAGGAACAGAAAGAGTCCAACCCACAAGGCTATCCTTGGAATAACTGGCAGGCACAGGCTGGGAAAAGAGCCATTTCTTGGCTGATTTCTCCCTGGCTCCCTCTGCTAGCCAGGGCGGGAGGGCACAACACTGGGCTGGATGTAGAAATAGCACCAGCTCTGGAACCCAAGCACCCTACTTTGCCTGGCCTTTCTCTACCCTCTTTGTGGCTCTGCAGATGAGAAGCCTGGGGGGCAGCCATGTTCAGGGGCAGTCTACCCTTGCAGATCTTGGAACAGAAAAAAGACATGGCTCCCTGCCTTGCAAATGCCACAGGCCACAGTAGGGAAGAGGGAGGTGGAAAGGAGGGACCAAAGCAATGCTTGCATGCACCTGCGGCCCAGAACTGGTGTCATCGGGACAGCCGCCATCGGCCTCTCTGCCCCCAGGGCCATTGCCAGTGCTGGTGCCCACACCAAGGCAGTTCCAGAGGAATTGAGTACAGAATGGGCTTGCAAGCCAAGTGCCAGTGTGGCCAGCAGGAGCATCAGCTCCACCACATGGCCAAAAGGGCAGACGGGGGGGGGGGGAGATAGGCAGAGATCCCACCTGAGCTACCCTCTGGGATGTGGTGGCAGAGGGGGAAAAGCCCATGGGGGTCCTCCCTCCAAGGCTGCACCTGTCATCTCCACACAGTGGAGCTGGCGCTGCTGCTGGCTATGCTGGCACTTGGCTTGCAAAGCCTGCTCTGCACCCAGTTCCTCTGGGACCACCTCAGGACTAGCAACAGCCCCAGGGACAGAGAGGCCAGTGGCAGCTGCCCAGTGACACTTGTTCTGGGCAGCAGGTGCATGCGCCTGTTGCTTCTGCCTCTCTTTCCCCCTTTGCCACCTCTCTCTTCCCTACTGCAGGCCACAGCACTTGCCACACCTCTTTCTGCTCCAGGATCTGCAAGGGTAGACTGTCCCTGAACAGGGAGGTCTCCTGACTAGGCCATCCTCCGAGCTTCTCACGTGCAGAGTTGCAAAGAGGGTGGAGAAAGGCCAGGAGAGGGAGGGTGGTTGAGTCCTGGAGCCAGTACCACATCCAGCCCATTGTTGGACATCTCCTGCCCAGCTAGCCAGGGGAGTCAGGGAGAGAGCAGCCAAGAAATGACTCTTCCCAGCCTGTGCCTGCTGGTTATCCAAGGACAGCCCTGTGGGTGGGATTCTTTCTGCTCCTGCAAAAAGGATTTCTATGCTGCTGGGGGCAGCAGTGGGGGCAGGATACAGCAGCCTCTTCATTTCCCCCATGCTGTTCAGGTCAGCCAAAAGGGGAAAGATGGGAGGAGTTGAAGTGGAGGCAGTTTGCGCAAGGCAGAAAAATGTGAACGAGGGATGTTGCAGCTGTCCTAAATGCAGGCTGGTTGCCAAGCACCCAAATTTTGATCATGTGACTGGAGAGGCACTGCAACAGGTATGTTTTTCAGTGATGTAACTTTGAATGGTCACTAAACAAATGGACATAACCTGAGGACTACTTGTATGGAATCATGTCTGTATGAATGCCATTTGGGTTTTGTTGATTCTCCATGGATGTCTATTGGTGTTGCTTCATTATATTGATTTTGCTGTCACAGATTCTACTGGAAATACATAGGACTTCAATCATATAATATGAGGGATATATTGTCATTACCAGCCAGATCAGCATGCTCTTAGTGATTCTCAGATATCCAGAACTGTTGATGGAATCTTGGAGGTAAGACACCTACTGACCAGCAGAGGGTGAATTTAAGGCAATAGTTAGCAAGAGAGTGTCTAAATGGTTGACTTCCAAGTCAGAAGATGAACTTGAAACTAGTCCTGAAAAAAGACATTTTGTTTTTAGGGTTCTGCTGCTATAACACGCAGAGTACAGCACTATCTAGCTATTGTTCTCCTCATATACTAAGACAAGATTCCAGAAAGAGCAATAGCCTTACTGAAACTACTGGGGCTTTACTCAATGTTGCTGTAAAGATCTGCTTGAGGAAGAACCTTCTAATTTACTTCAAATCCTATTTTAGGAGAAACATTGGAGGCTCCTTTTAATAACAATGCATTTGTTATTTCATTACGCACATTTAACTTCTAGACTTCTAATTACTGTGAAAGAAAGAGCAAGCACTATATTCCTCAAACAATGTATCTTCTTACAATGTCCATAAATATTTTATTGACTGTCTTGTCTTTCAAGTCATTAAATGTAACTATTCTCAGTTGTTATTAGGTAATGAGCTAACCATTATGTGAGTCCTGAGCGGGCATGCAGAACAGTTCATTTTGCTTCAGCATTTATTATGTGTTGACATTTCAGTTCCAGAAACAGAAGAAAGTCATATTGGATAAGGAGCTGAATGTGCATTGCAGTAAATTTCAAGACATTTCCTGTGTCTATATTTGCTTTTCTCTCTGTGGCTTTTATTTTATTTTATTTTACTTGCCTTTAGAAAATAATAATTTTATACCACTCTTTCTTCTGAGTCCAGAAGAGTGCAAGGTGAACAATAAAAACAATGATCAATAAAACCAAATGTCCTAAAAGACAATAAAGGCAATAAGAATGCGACAATTTAAAAAAAAGTTCAATTTCAAAGGCAGTCTAACTTGTAGTCTGTTCCTGAAATGACTGTTACCTTGAAAATGCCCAGGCATATTAGCAGTTGGTTTAAAAATGAGTGCTGGGATGGGAACTAATCAGACACATCAAACTGTTCATTAGGTGTCATTGTCCAGAATGAACATTACTCCAGTTTATTGTAGTGTACATGGCTCTTGAGAGTTAAACTTGATGTGATTCTAAATATATCATTGGGGTGACATCACTTTCAAAATTATGATATTAACAAAACAGCAGATACATGGAAGACAATCTTCATTAAGGCCATAGAAAGAAAATAAGGGTTAAATGTCTCTCTAGTAACCACAGTCACAAAATAAATTTCAAGAGCAAGCTGTGATATGCTTTGAAGGTGAGAATTTTGCTTTTAAAGGAAAAGAAAAAAAAAGGCAAACAATCTAAGTGGTAACATCTAAAATAACTCTTTAGATCCCAGCTAATGGTTGCAGATGTTTACACATACACCATATGTGATGCAATTACAACTGGACAAGCCCACTAGGAAAACCTGGACCAATTTTCCAAGCTAATCTAAGTGCTCAAAAAGATCTTATGACCTTTCTGCACTCAGTCACCTATTTTTACCACTGCCCTCACGCACTCCTGCCTGTCTTTAATGTAGCACCAAAGGCACGCAGGAAACCTTTCTTCCCTCTTCTCTATCATGCTACGCTTGCTAATAGTACAATGGAGTGTGGATAGCAGGGGTATTAGCAGTTGTAGATTTTGTACTGAGGTCTCGCAGTTACAGGAGAATTCCTGAGGCTGAAGGTTCTTCTCTTGATTAGACAAGAATGCAATAACAGCAATCCATTGTGCCTAACCTTGGACTGTAGAGCACCTGATTCTTTTTAGAGCCCAGTGATTTAAATAGATATGGGCTATACTTCCCAAAGGAGTGCAGATTCTATGAAGTGATACAACAAATGGAATCAAAAGCTTTTGATGTTTTCCATGCTGAGTAGATGATACTTTTCTCAGCAGGATATTGTTAAATATTTTCTTTAATATTGATCAGCTGCTCTTGGGTTGGGTACTGTGTGTTTTATTTAGTAGAAATGTCATTTATGTTGTCAAGGATCTTTTATGCTAATATTGATAGACTGGTGTTCTTGTATAGAGAAGCATTTTACTTCAAATAAAGAATAATGACTGGCTGAATATAGAAGGGTTTCTGTGATTCTTTGTTTTCGTGTTCAAGGATACAAAAATGAGAGTAGCTATAATAGTAAGCACATTCCAATTTACTCTGGGGCTTGAATGGTAACATACAATTCAAGATACCTTTCTCATGTAGGCCTAGAATTAAGATTAATCTAGGACTGGGTTGGGATATAATTGAAGTTCCTAGAGTTGAAAGGTTTTGTGGGAGAACTACTACAAACACAATAGCTATAAACCTAAGATCATTTTCTTCCTTGATGCTTTTCTACAAGGTTAGAAGTATTAATTGTATGAATGCAAAATTTATTTTATGTGCACAGAGGCATGTTTGCATTTTGTTCCACCCCACACACTTTGGGGGAACACTCCTCTCTACCAAATTTCCCACAACTATTTTTACGTTTCTGTTATGGCCACATAATAAACTATTGTTGTTTCAAACTCAAGAGAATTAACATTTAACTGTTCAGTGTCTATGGAGGGGAGGGGCCAAAAAAGTCAAGTTAGAGATCATGGCAAAGCCCCACCCCTTTTGTATGTGCATCAACATTTCATGTATGTATGGAGCTTCAATTGTGCTGCCACAACTACTGTCTTGACTTTTTCAACACAAACACAGACATATATTCTGCACAGGCGCCACTGATGAAGCAGTATTTTGAATCTTTAATTCAAAGGACAATCTATGTAACAAATCTTTGGATTGCATTGGATTAGCTAAATAGATCAGATGTATTCCTTTCATGCAATCAAGTAGATTTCTATTTAACTTCCAGGGAGTAAGATAGAGGAGATCTATCATGAGAAAAAGATCTATCATTAAAACAATTTTGTCCTATACAGATAGTCCTCATTTAGTGACCACAATTGGGATCAGCAACTTGGTTGTTAAAAGTGGCCACTAAGTGAAACTGCAACTGTGCTTCTGATCTTACTTCAGCTTTTCTTTGCTTTACAAACCTGCAAAGGTTGTAAATGCAAGGACTTGTCATAAAGTTACTTTTTCATCACCATCATAACTGCGAACGGTTGCTAAGTGAGACAGTCTCTAAATGAGGACTAGTTGTAGTAACTGCATGTAACTAGCAAAATATTACACCAGAATCCAACAAGGGAGTCTGTATGTGAGACCCCCTTGCAGACACCAATGCTCAAATACATACACACACACACACACACATACCTATGCAAGAATATTCAGGGGGAGGGGGTGTCAACAAAGTCAAGGTGGCAGCCAAATTCATGGTTATCTGCATGCCTGGTTCTCCTGAAGCAGCTTCCTTTTCTTACTTGTCCCTAATTGCTCTTACTGTGTAACATTTTAGCAAAACCCATGTCAGGCTCCAGCGATCATTTCTACCCCTAGAAAGTAGTTACAAGGGATAAAGCAGTTGAAGTCAGTGTTTTATTTTATAAGAGATCAATAACATCACAAAGATGGGATGATGTTAGTGAAGGATCAAGTGGGTGGCTGGCAGCAGCTGTTTTTTTTTCCCCCCAGCATAATCTATATACAGTAATTTGTGTTAAGATATATGAAGCTTGCTACCATGCATTAAAACTTTTTAGCTGCTATATAACTTACATTTTCTAACAATTTAAGATAGCTTCCTTATAAAGATGATCAGATTACATTCTCACAATACCATAAAGATAAAGGTGGTAAAGGGTAACTACAAATGAAATTAAAAATGTTGGATCATAAAATGGGTTTGAATTCAAATATTTGCAATTTAGTTTCTTTTTTCCTCTCAAGAGTCTTTTAAGGTACCAAAAATGTGAGTATAGTAACAATGCTCCATCTAGTGGAAATAAAACTGGAGAAATGAAACTCATTACATCCCATTGATATAGACATCTCTTCAGCTCATTTGAAGGGTATATAAATAATATGTATAGAATTTTTTTTTAAAAGTGACAGAGTGTAATTCTTCCATCAGTGCCATAAACCTCAACCTAAATTTAGTCCTAAGAATTGCATTAAAATGTGTTGCATATAATGGGATGTAGTTTGTCCTTCATTAGTGGTATGCTACTAATTAAAGGGTGTGGGAGTCATCGCTTGGAGACCTAAGCAAAAGTTCCTGTTCATGGTGAGGCTACAGCCTAGCTGTTACCAGTCAGCATGACTACTTGTTTCTAATTAATAACATTAGCATTACTTGTTTCTAATTAGGAATAAATTCTTGTTTCTACTTAGGAATAACTTGTTTCTACTTAAGAATATTTATTTCATATAAATATAAATGCTGTCAGCATTGGCAGTGATAAATAATAATCTTGAACTTCTATGGATACACACAAAACATAACAGACTAGAATAGATTAATAGCAGAGCATTGCAGTTTGCAAGGAGGTTCTTTGAGAAATGGTGCAGACCTCCTACAAAGAGACTTATTTTCCCTGTTTCCAGAGAGTCTTTTACTATATACAAGTTTAACAAACCAACTTATTTCTAATCTCTACCTTTACACTTACCACTAAATCTATGCTATACTATTAATAGTTATGTCTTTATCTAATTCCTAAACAGTCCTATGAATAATTATGTTCTCCTTTGTAACCTAAGGTTATAGCAAAGTCTTTAGCCTCAAGCAAGTTAGTTGGTTCCTGTTGCTTTCAGCTACTGTTTTGAATTGTTGCTGAAGCATTAGCTTTGCAGTTTCTGTCTGGGTAAGGGGCTGGGGGGGGAGGGAAGGGGCTTGACCAGCTGCTAACTAGTTGTAGGTTCTCAGGGTTTCTGCTGGGGTGGTGAGGCTACTGGGCAGTGTTTCCCCTTTCTGCTTGTCTGTTTGCTGAAGCCTAAACTGGCTCTTCCGTCACCACCTGTCACTTGCTCAGCTGACACAAATCTTCCTCCTAAACATCCACACTGTTGCTTTCGGCATTTTCCTTTTATAATTAGAATCCAGGAGTGGTCCAGTGCTATTCACTTAAAGTCTCAGGTGAGAAAATAAAAGGAAGGAAGAGCTTGCACTGTTACTGCTAGGCTTTCCTTCCACACAGTTTATTTATAAAACTAACATTTATTCTTATCAGGAAAATAAGATCAATTTATTATGATTTGTCCTGAATTGTTTGCTCTTATACTGATTTAGGCACCATACAAAAATTATCTATCCATCTATGGATCCATCCTAGTTCCTTCTGGATTTTATTAAAGGAAATCTTGTTTCACTGTAGATGCCAGCTAATATGAAGCTAGGGGAAAGAAATGGCTGCTAGGAACCTTTATAAGGAAATTGTATAAGATAACATAATCAGTAAGGACTTTTAAAGGTTACAGCCAGAACAAAAACAACAACAATAAAACTTACAATAGTAACTGTAGTAGAAACTGTTCACATAAGTGTTTTATTGACAAATGTTTATTTGCTCATGCAAAGATTAGAAGAAAAATACATGAGTTCATTCAAATGGCAGATATTACTATAAACAAACTGATGAATTATATATAAAGTAGTAATCCTTGAACACCAGATGTTAATAAGATGCATTTTACCTCTGATTTTCTAGTTTTTGGCTATCTTCTGTAGAAAAATGCTAGAGACGGGACCAGATTATGCAATGTTTAAGGCATACGAAAGGCATAGGTTATCTGGTGCCCGCCGGAGTTTTTGACTAAGATTGTCATCAGTCTGAATCGATATGGTCAGTGGCAAGAGTTTGTAGATGTAGCCTAAAACTTCTGAAGAGTACCATCATATTGCCTAATTGTGATGTAGGTCATAGATATGTTATAATTATTTTAATTGCAGCTATAGGTGGCTGTGATTTGAATGTTGCTACTACAGTGTAGGCCATATAATTCTTTTTCTTTATGAGCCTTCAGATCTTTACAAGCTGGTATGCCTCAAACAGAATACAGACCATTAAACATACTGGAGCCTTCTGAGAACCTGGACATGCCTCCCCCTCCCCCCGAAACCCATTTTTGTAGCCCAAAGGAGACAACAACAACAAAAAAAGATTAAGGTTCTGTAGCTGTGATGGAATGGAATTATGAAGGCCGAGCTCAGGGAGACAAACATTTTCTTAGCTCGCCAGAACTGCGTGGGAGGATCAAGAGGATGAGACTGGCACCTCCCTGAGGAATTCACACTGTTGTGGCTGGAGGACTTTGGGAACTGGGGTTTGAGTCTGGGAAGATTCTTGCTAGAGGTTGTAGCTAATAAACATAGCTGAACTGAATTAGCATTGTCTCTTGGAGTTCCTTGGGCTAGGCCTGACATCAATCTTGCCACAACAGTGTGAATTCAATCAATTGACATCAATCAATCCTGCCACAACAGTGTGAATTCCTCAGGGAGGTGCCAGTCTCATCCTCTTGATCCTCCCACGCAGTTCTGGCGAGCTAAGAAAATGTTTGTCTCCCTGAGCTCGGCCTTCATAATTCCATTCCATCACAGTAGCTCACCATATCAAAATGACAAATGTTGGTAGGTCACAAAAATGTGCTGGCCTCTTTTACACTTGAAATGTTTCATATATTCTTGCTGTATCTCTAGTATATTAATTATTAGTTGGATGTTGGTATAATGTACTAGCTCAGCAAACCCTCTTTTTACTAATGAAGAGAACCATATACATCACTGTTATTTTTATTAGCTTTGCCTATATTCTACAGTTGAGGGCTTAGCCTGTAATTAGTAGTATATGTTCTTCACTTTCTTCTTATTGGTATTAACTTTAGAAAGAACTGTGTTACTATTTATTTCTGTTTTTAATGCAAAACTACTTGTATTCCATTGCTTTTTATTAATGCCATTGTGAAGCTAGTCTGCCTTGCAAATGCATTAATTCACAAAGAAAAATGAGTGGAAGCTTAGTCTTTGTTGCCCTAGGAAATAAGGGTCAGTTCAAAGATAGATCCTTCATAAACCAAAAAAAAAAAAAAGGAAAAAGTTGTTATGAAAGTAGCTAGGAGAATGGATACATGCAAACTATAGCATGATTGTTTCTTTCAAGATGCCAGCCAGCCAGTTCTTTCAGCAGGTTGTTCTTTTCCCTTCCAGTTTTCCATTATTTATCAGTTTTTTAGCTCACCCAACTTCCTAATTGATACTCAGTCTTCTGTGAGTTCTGAATCACAATGTTCTTCATTTTTTGCCTTTTTTAATTTAAATAAATGCTTTCATAAGCATTAAGAAAACTTTTGTGGGTATGTGCTACAAATAGTGAAGTGTCCTCCTTAAATGCTAAAATCTCTCTATGTTCTTCAAATTTCTAATCCAATTTGACTCCATAGCTTTTAGCATATACCACCTGAGTTCATTGTTAGAAATCTGTTTTCTCTGGGATGAGGAAGTAAACCTTCTGTAACCCTGACATTCAAATTCTTTTGACAAGAGTCTCTTACATCTGACCAGATGGAGAAGAGAATATGAACAAGGTTCATATTTCAGTTCCTTATTCTGTGGACTTACTTAGAACATGCTTAACCCAATTAGCCATAGCTTCATCCATCTATCTATCTATCTATCTATCTATCTATCTATCTATCTATCTATCTATCTATCTATCTATCTAATCTTATCTTTACCAGTTGCTCAAGGATCAACATTTTGGAGGATACAAAGTTCTCACTGTCTTTCCTCAGTCATACTTAATGGTTGAGAGAGCTCTGGGCAGCAATTTTCTTGCTTCAGTGACAAAAAAGCAACAAAGACAGCTCTCTAGACTTTAAACTGTGTGCCTTGCTCTGAAGAGGTCCATGAGGCCTTGTGATGAGTGGCTGTGGTGGTCCACTGATACTGAAGCATTGGTCAAGTTGGGAGGCCAGGAGAAGTGACAGCAGCAACAAATCACCTTATCTCAGGACTCAGATCATCTCAGGCCACTTCTGATTGTACTTGAAAAAAAATTGCCATTTTAATAACAGTTTTCCTCCTGCTTGTTTGTTCCATTTGAGATCTTGAGATTATTTTCAATTGCTGGAATGCCTATAGATAAGACAGGACCAAGTCAATTTTAAATGTAAATAGCTGGTAAACTTAAAGATTTCCTGTAACATTTTCTGAGCCATCAGTACAATATTCATGGGTATTACCAGTACAAGTGCTGCACCAATGTTCCAAGGACATCTTGAAAGTTGCAACAGCTCCTTATAACCTGTTGTATTACTTGGCATCACTCTAATATCAATCACTGCTGTAGTGTGAATGATGCAGGAATTATTTCATCCCTAAAGCAGATATAAATAAAGAATCCCTCTAACAGAATCTAGCTGTCATTGTCAGGTTTCCAGTCAATTATGTTTCCACCTAAGAACCAATCTTTGGGCAGTCTATATGTGTGTACTTCCAACCATAATGTTGTTCCAGAAATCTAAAATTTTGGCTCTTCTCCCAGGCCTTGGAGTAAAGTATGGAGTCCTTTCCGTGGTAGTTTATGTATACGTGTTTTGGGGGTGTACATGTGATAAGTTTGTCTGGATGCTTCAGATTCTGTATTGTTTTTCTGTTTTTTAAGCTGTAAGCTGCCCAGAGTTGTTCTGGAGTCAGGAAGCCTCTAAATCTAATGAATAATAACAATATATTGTACATCAGTAACATATCTGCCTATCTTACCTTTCCATTGTATAGATACTTGGACCGAATGCATCCATAGTGTAGTAATTTTGTCCATGTTGGTCTTGCCACAGAAACATATCTGACAACATGCTTCTGAAACCACCTATCTGTTAATAGCAACAACACTGAGTTGAATTTAAATCCATTTTTTCCCTCAAAGGTTTAGAAAAGTGAAGATAGAAAACTCTTAAAAAAAAAAAAAAAACCCTCTCCCACTATGGGCAAGATGAGCAATTGGCAGTCTGCCCCTAGATCCCCTCCAGGATCATGATGCTGAATTTCAGTGACAAATCAGCAATAATTAGCCTGAAACATTACAGGCTAAAATAGGTTTGTGAAGTCTCCATTGGGCTTAATGCAATGAAACTATTTTGCCTTTAACTTCCCCTAATGTCCCAAAAGATCCTCACTTCCTATAACATCACTATTTTTCTTTGGAAGCAAAAAAAAGTACTGACAGTTGCCTTTGTTTAATTGCCCTGTCTGCAAAAAAGTTTGTTCATGATATAGTCCTGTAAAAATCAATCCAAAATGGCAACTGAATCTTTTAAATGCTCCAAGACAGTGTTTCTTCAACTTTTTTTTTTCTTTCAGCACTCCTTCCCACTTTTAAAAATTATGAAGGACCCCAAAAGAGCTTTCGTTTGTATGGATTATATTTAGTGATATTTGCCATATTAAAAATTAAAACTGATGCATTCATAGAATATTTATTTATTGAATCATGTAAAGATAACAATATTAAACCCATTAGATATTAACATAAATAAAATATTTTTCATGAAAAAACAAAAAAAATAAGGAGAAGAGTGACGTTTTAAATTTTTGAAAATATCTTCAACATCAGGCAAATAATTTTATTTTGCAGACCCTTGAGAGGGCCTTGGGGGACTGCCAGGGGTCATAGGACCACACTTAAGGCAGTGTTTCTCAAGCTTAGCAGGTTCAAGCTGTGTGGACTTCAACTGGCTTCAGCATGTTGGCTGGGGAATTCTGGGAGTTCCACTCAGCTTAAAGTTGCCAAGCTTGAGAAACACTGCTTTAAGGCACTGAAGTTCCTTATACCATGTTAGTGTGTACAACAATTGTTTTATTCCTTCTCTATGCCTGCTTTGGGGTGTCTCTAGAGTTAGTCTTGACTATATCTGGTAGAAGAGTACAGTGGGTGAAGGGATTTGACACTGCTCCATCCTTTTCCTGTGCTTTGAAACTACTGAAGAAAATACCAGTGAAGGAGCTATACTACCATCATAGGCATGGATGGCACAAAATGCTCTTCATTTGCAAATGTTGATTTAAAATCACTTTGTTTTGAGTAACTGTAGCCACATACCATTTTTCTCTAGAATTGGGGGGGGGGGATTAAAATCCCCAGTTTCATATACCTTTCCTAAATACGTTTGCAAGCAGCAGGTCAGTTATATTGCTTACAGTCCTGATTTTCAATGTAGAGGAAGTGCAGTCTTTGTTTTCTGGAAATGTTCGGTATATTCCTGAGGGCAAAAAAAGGAAAAAAAAGGAATCTAAATGTACCTTTTAAAAGCTTGTCATTACTTGCTTAGAAAATGCATGTTTTCTCAAGTACAATAGGTTCATTAGATGTCTTGTGTTCAAAAGCTTTTATATGCCTGTTATTTATAGCCATTACTGTGTGGCAGTAATAATGAAGGCTAATGGAGACCAAGGCATATGAGAAATTCACTTTTCCCACTAATTAAATACACTTCTAAGAAGGAAGAACAATGTGATAGCATTGCTATTAGAATACAGAACATTTTTAATGGAGAAAAAACCTGTTGAAGGCTATTGAAGTATGGAATATTAAATTGGCTTGAGCTGCAAGAAGTGGACCAGATTTATAGACTAAGTAGCAGCCATCTCTTTGAAAAAATATATATTTTCCTCTCTGGGAATCCACATTCCAGGATAGTGAAGTGTCCCTTTCTTAATGATGCACACCACTTCATAACACTTTTTCCCAGTCTAGGTCTTTCACTAGTTAACTAGAAAATGTAAAGAAGAGTTTCCAGTTTGCCAGCAATGATTAATAGTTTAACTACACTCTTCAAGTTGCAAACAGAGGCAACAGACAACATTTTCCTCCCTCCCTCTTCTAAATTACTACTTATCCTAAAAAGTATATCACTGAAATCCCAGATTTGTAGCAATGCCATGCACATAGGTCTGCTTTCAGCTCTAGAGAACAATCTTAGAAAGAAAGGAGAAAATGCTGTGTCAGGTGATTTTATGGGCAAAACTGTTGTTTTATTGGATGTTCAGAGAGGAATTTTAAATGAGGATCACCTAATTATGCATTCATTCAGGAGCCAGGCACCCTGAAGACATTTGCCTTTTAGCAGAAAATCTATAAGATGTTTGATTTTAAGAAAAGTAGCATGAAAAGAAATTCACTAGGCACTTTTTTTTTTAATTATTTAAAAGACATTCAGGCACTGCTTTCATTTTTCTGTGGCTTATCAAGGAGTACAGGGAACTGAATGGGAAGATTTATAGTCCATGTTTATCACCTTTGTATCCCACACTTTCTCCAAGTTGCTCAAGGAAAATTATACGAGACTATCTTATCTCGTCCGTACTATCATGCCACACGGCATTGTCAGTGAAGAGATAGCAACTAGTCCAAAGCTCTCAATAAGTCAAACTGGAGTATCTCCAGATCTACCTGACTCAATTCCAATAATCAGTCTATTACATTGCAATAGATACAAATGCACTGTTTCTAGAATAGGAATTAGAGGTGAAATCAAGATTTCTCATTATTAGGAAATGTGCTTCTGTGGTATTGCTAACTTTAGTTTAAACCTGAAAATCTTCTATATTATGCCTGGCATTCATTACTAAATTATGATAGTATTAACAACACTGCACAGAAAATAAAATAATTCAGGAGAGGGATTGGGTCCCTTAATTGATCTAGTTGACCTAGCCTGTTGGATATATCATCCAGATACACCAAATTGTTTAATGGTGCAGAATAGAGAAGTGGTGATCTAGTGTCCTACATTTTGTCTCTACTCTGTAGCTGTTATGTACAATTAAAATGATGATTCCACCAAACAAAATAAGTGTAAACAGGAATGTGTATAAGTCTAAAAGAATTTAATTTCAAGTCCCAAAAATCAGAAACAGAAAATTAACCATTACTTCAAAGGGGATTACATCTCTCTGTGGGGTTTGTATATTTTAAAATCTAGTTTTAAAAAAAATGATAACATTTTCATTATTTTCTTTTTATAATGATTGTTTTTATTTGTTATTTAATTGTTGTACGCTGCTCAGAGTCGCTTTTTGTGAGATGGGCAGCTATATAAATGTGACATATAAATAAATTAAATATATTATGTACATACTGTAAAAGGATTAAAGCTGGAAGAACCAAAGGTCACTTCCTTTGAGACTGTCCATGCTAATTAGCCACTGTTTTGTTTCCAATGGCTCTGAAAAGTCCCATGCCTTTTGACAGATAGATAGATATAGAGAAACAGATAATGTGGATTACTGATATTAAGTTCTTTGCCCTTTCATCTCTTGCCTGTTCATCTCTGTGTCTCCCTGCTTTTGCCTACCTTTTATCCATTTTGCAAGTTAACTGTCTTCAATGTTTGCTGAAGCTTAATTCGTAAACATCAAGCTATATTATTTTCTAGCTGAACTGAATGGTGTGAGTGCTAGCTCTGCTATGCTCTGGATTTAGGGACTGACTGGGGGTGTGCTGGGTACAAACTAAACTGGAAATGACCTACAGTAATTTCCCAATATAGCCAAGGATTGCCCTTTAATCTGCTTTGCAGAGTCCTTTTGGGGTACAAATTGAGCTTCTCACTGATCTGTTTAGCTCAGGGTTTCTCAACCTTGGCAACTTTAAGATGTGTTTTATTTGGCTGGGGAGTTCTGGGAGTTGAAGTCTTAAAGTTGCCAAGGTTGAGAAACTCTGGTCTGGCTGATGCAGCTGGTTGTTTAGACATGTACAACATTGCTGTTTCCACAACACCCTTCGTTTGTGTGGCTGCTTCAAAAAGGACTCCATATTTTATTAAAACAAACTAGATGTTTACAGTTTAGGGGTCAATGAATCTCATAATTTGTAGAACATTCTTTTCTTAAAAAAAACAACTCAAATTCTATCAAATTAAAAAAAAATGCAAGCTAGGGTAAATTCTTATCAAAATACCAATTCAACAAATATTTCAGCCATCTGCATTTGTCATTTTCAGTAACTACCAGAAAAAGAACATGTCTTATCCCCTGGCACTGTAGTTGTTAAAAAAAATAAGTCTTATCAGAAGAGACAACTCTACCAACTTGCTTGAAAACCACAGGATTCCTGTCCTGATTGCTTGCTTTATAGATCTGCCAATAAATAATGCCTCCAGTATTTAGATTTTGTTTTAAATGCACGTATGCATTTTTCATCATTGTTATGAAGAAATTTGATAAACTGAATAAGATTTTCTCCCCCACCTCACCCTATTGTCCAGGAGCCCTCTGAGAGAGATGAGACTTCTGATCATCCAGTTTACTCAGAAAGCTTGATGAATGAGTATAGGCTCAGATCAGTCACACTAGTTTGGGTCTAAGCCAAAAATCCCTCTATGTAATCCTAAATTATTGCTCTTTTCACACTACTTGGAGTTTAACAAAAAATTATGAAACTGTCCCAGAGGTGGTTGATTCTGAGTTGTTACTTTTCCTGAAACCTTGTTGATTCCTAACTACACCTCCTTACCAGTGGTTGGGTTACTGTGTGCCTGAAGCAGATTTTTTTAATTATGCTTGGCTCAAGGCATTAAGAGAGCTAGAAGCTATAGAGCCTTCATTCTTTGTTCTTTCCACAATATTATTAGTAAATGCCACAAACACCGGAAGGTAGGGAGCAATTGGCTTGGGTGATCACAACAGTGCTGCTTTTCAAATGATGTACAGTCAGGTCCAGAAATATTGGGACATCGACACAATTCTAACATCTTTGGCTCTATACACCACCACAATGGATTTGGAATGAAACAAACACAATGTGCTTTAACTGCAGACTGTCAGCTTTAATTTGAGGGTATGTACATCCAACTCAGGTAAATGGTGTAGGAATTACAACAGTTTGCATATGTGCCTCCCACTTGTTAAGGGACCAAAAGTAATGGGACAGAATAATAATCATAAATCAAACTTTCCCTTTTTAATACTTGGTTGCAAATCCGTTGCAGTCAATCACAGCCTGAAGCCTGGAACACATAGACATCACCAGATGCTGGGTTTCATCCCTGGTGATGCTCTGCCAGGCCTCTACTGCAACTGTCTTCAGTTCCTGCTTGTTCTTGGGGTATTTTCCCTTCAGTTTTGTCTTCAGCAAGTGAATAGATGCTCAATGGGATTCAGGTCAGGTGACTGACTTGGCCATTGCATAACATTCCACTTCTGTCCCTTCAAAAACTCTTTGGTTGCTTTTGCAGTGTGCTTTGGGTCATTGTCCATCTGTACTGTGAAGCGCCGTCCAATGAGTTCTGCAGCATTTGGCTGAATGTGAGCAGATAATATTGCCCAAAACACTGCAGAATTCATCCTGCTGCTTTTGTCAGCAGTCACATCATCAATAAATACAAGAGAACCAGTTCCATTGGCAGCCATACATGCCCACGCCATGACACTACCACCACCATGCTTCACTGATGAGGTGGTATGCTTAGGATCATGAGCAGTTCCTTTCCTTCTCCATACTCTTCTCTTCCCATCACTCTGGTACAAGTTGATCTTGGTCTCATCTGTCCATAGAATGTTGTTCCAGAACTGTGAAGGCTTTTAGATGTCGTTTGGCAACCTCTAATCTGGCCTTCCTGTTTTTGAGGCTCACCAATGGTTTACATCTTGTGGTGAACCCTCTGTATTCACTCTGGTGAAGTCTTCTTTTGATTGTTGACTTTGACACACATACACCTACCTCCTGGAGAGTGTTCTTGATCTGGCCAACTGTTGTGAAGGGTGTTTTCTTCACCAGGGAAAGGATTCTTCGGTCATCCACCACAGTTGTTTTCCGTTGTCTCCCGGGTCTTTTGGTGTTGCTGAGCTCACCGGTGCGTTCCTTCTTTTTGAGAATGTTCCAAACAGTTGTTTTGGCCACGCCTAATGTTCTTGCTATCTCTCTGATGGGTTTGTTTTGTTTCTTCAGCCTAATGATGGCTTGCTTCACTGATAGTGACAGCTCTTTGGATCTCATCTTGAGAGTTGACAGCAACAGATTCCAAATGCAAATAGCACACTTGAAATGAACTCTGGGCCTTTTATCTGCACATTGTAATTGGAGTACTGAGGGGATATCACACACCTGGCCATGGAACAGCTGAGAAGCCAATTGTCCCATTACTTTTGGTCCCTTCACAAGTGGGAGGCACATATGCAAACTGTTGTAATTCCTACACCGTTCACCTGAGTTGGATGTACATACCCTCAAATTAAAGCTGACAGTCTGCAGTTAAGGCACATTGTGTTTGTTTCATTCCAAATCCATTGTGGTGGTGTATAGAGCCAAAGATGTTAGAATTGTGTCAATGTCCCAATATTTCTGGACCTGACTGTATATAAAAAGATCATACACAGCACTTTCTCATGCAAAGTGCTAACATTTGAAAAATCTGTTCACAATTTTAAGTATTCACACAACTATTAATAGACTGAATAATTTGGGAGGCACCATTGATACAGCTGGTGTTTTGTTTTCTTTCTTTTTCTTTTTCTACAAAGCAGTTCTTTGTTATCTGTCAATGACTTGTATCACATCTGTTAAGACATCCGCTTGGATCATTTACATTTGTGCCTTACATGGACTGTATTGTACAATCCACTAATTCACAGAAGTAAATATTAGTTGATTGCTATACAGTACTAGAGACAACATGTTCTGCTTGTTTTTCCTAGAAACTATTGGTCATTTGGGTAAAAGCAAGCCAAGATGCACAAGTATCTGTTTAGTTTTTCATTGGCAGTTTTCTCATCAAAGATGGAACAGGCCATTTGTGCAATTTTAAGTACAGAAATGGATATAACAATTTTAAACTAAAGAACTGTACTATCAACCTTGTGTTGCAGAAGGTGGACTCACTCACAGTCCACCTATTTGGGCCCTGTAACCCATTAGCTAGGGACTCAGTTATAATGAATTATATCAAAACAGTCATCAGTTATTCTAGATAAATACTGTGATATTACTTCCAATTATCTTTGAGGGAAAAAAGCAAAAACAAATTCATTTCTTTCATATTAGTCAACAGTTCACAAAACTATGAATTCAATTGCAGTTTATGAACAATTGTTAATTGTGTATCCTAATATATTTATATATTGATTACATCACTAACAACAGCCATGGCCCTCCTTTCCAGTAGGAGCTCAAAACAGTACAAGAGGTAGTCTCTCCTTATTTTATCCCCAACAACTCAATGAGATAGGTTGAACTAAAAGTCACCCAATGAACAATGTGGTCAAGTGGAAACTTAAACTTAGGTTTACCCAGTTCTGGTCTAACACCTTAACCATTATACCACAGCTATATCACAACAACATATTGCAGATATTTCTGCAATATATAGATTCATATTTATATAAAACCTAAAATGGCTTACAATAGGAAAACAATGCTATAAAAGAAGAACGTTCTCAAGCTTCAATTAATATAAAACTTTCATCTTTACATAGAAAGATCCCATGAGTTGTTGAACCAGAATTCTGAAAGCAATTTTCTATGCACATAAAAGAGATAGCTTACAAAGGGAAAGGAAGACGGAATCAATCTTAATTTTACTGACAAATACCAGAGATATAGGGATCCACACTGGACACATACAATAATGTAGATATGCCCAAGCACACAGCGTTTTCCTATTTAATTCCTATCCCTTTCTCCCCAGTTTTCCCTAACATTCATGTACATATTTCCTTAAATGCACATTTTACATAGCTTACCCTAACATAAATGTTTCTGTGTGCAGCAACCCCTAATATACGGGGGGCTGGATGGGGTGTTGGTAATTTTCCAGAAAGCTGCAAAACATACAGTCAGTCCTCACAAATTCCAAATAGCAATGTCAAAAATGTATCCTTGTCATGGCACAATTGAGAAGAAACAAAGTATTCTAGATCAAAAGTAAATCTAGTGCAAAGAGTTTTGTTTGGAACAAATTAATTCACATGAAAAAAACTGTACCTAGTTCTTCAAATGTATTATGTTTATCCCATTGGCATACACTGTCATTTTGCATAGAGGAGACTCCTAGCCTACAGAGTTTTTCTGATTAAATGTTTTCCCTTCATATGAGGTGAATCCAACTTCAATCCAGACCTACTTTTCATTTTGTATTTATAATTCAAAATCCTTTCTCTTTTCCATTTAGCCATTCTGCATATTGATTTAGAACCAGAACATAGCAGGCTTAGATCCAACAAAGCCAACCCACTTCTGAATTTTTTCTGCATTTTGGCTCATGTATCTTGACTTTGTCTTTCTTTAGAGTTCTTCAATTATTGGTCCTGGGAATTGCTCATTTAAATTGGGGGTAATTTGACCTTTAAAGCCCTCATGGCATGGAGCTGGATTATCTGAGGGACCGCTTCTCATCAGCCCATCCCATTAGACGTGGCAGGGAAGGTATGCTACACATCCTATCGGCCAGGGATTTGCATTTGGTGGGTCCCAGAAGGTGGGCCTTCTCTGCCGTGGCAGCCTCCTTGTGGAACATTCTCCCCCCTGGTTAGCTCATCCCTTCTTTGCTTTATTTAGGAAGTTCCTCAGGACCTGATTATGTCGTCAGGCCTGGGGGTCTTTGGGAACTGGAGACATTTTTAGATGTCTCCACTATGATTGATATTCTGTTCTCTCCATTGGGTTTGCATATTATAAAAATATTGATAATGTTTTTATTTTAATAATCACTTTTTATCATTTTATGGTGTTTTTTAAAATCTATTTGTTGTTTTATTTAATTGTTATGCATCACCCAGAGTCATTTTGTGTGAGATGGGCAGCTATATAAATGTGACAAATAAATAAATAAATAAATAAATAGTTTACATCCATGGCTGTAGGTAGCCCCAAAACTTTTCTTTTCTTTTCTTTTCTTTTCTTTTCTTTTCTTTTCTTTACTCTGAAAGTTGTAGTGATTTAATTTTTTGTCAACAAGAAAGATAATAAATAAAAGTAATGATAAAGTGTTATGTTTCAACTTGTTTGTGCTCAGTTGAAGCGAGTGTAATCTACAGCAAAAGACTGGCTTCATTTAAAGAAAGAGACCTTTTGGCTTGCATTTCATTTTATAAAAATAGGGTATCTTGTTATTTTAATAATAAAGAACTTTAGCTGCTTTGGCAACAGTGATATAATGTTAATTATATTGTAGGTACAGCAGGTACATTAGTATTATTTTTGTAAAGGATAAGTAACATTGTATGTGCATTTAATAACATTGCTTGTAACTCGCATTTGTTTATAATTATCTTTCATAAAAGAATTGACCCCCAATATGTCAGGGAATAAATACAGCTGTTTTAGACAATATATTTCTCTTACTCTTTTGGTGCAACTGCTGGTTCCCCTCTTTTTTCCTTAAAACAAGGTGGTGGTAGATAATGATCTAGTAATGATCTGGGAACTCAGAGGCTTGATGTAGCAGGTAATGATATTAATTAAAACTTATTATTAGAATATTGTACTGTTTGTTAGGTCTATAGATGTAGAGCAGTACAGCTGTGTAAAGCAATATGGCTCTGCCTCAAGGGATCATTTTGATCCAGATCTTATCAGTTGCAATTTAAGGAAGTGCCTCAACTCAGAAAACTGAATCAGCCAGTCCCAGCACCTCAAATTAAAGAACCAAAGATGAGCAACTTGACTCAGCTGACAGTTTTGTTTCAGTGGGAAAGAATTTCTGGCCCTAATGAACAGAACTCCCTTTTCCATCTGGACTGCAGCAGCACAGCTTCCGTCTGCAGCTCTCCATCAAATCAAAGGGCCCCTCCAGAGATCCCCACAGCCCAATTTTATAGGCAGTATTCCACTTGTTTCAACTCTGAACAGGAGAATTGATATTATAGTTAGCAATGTTTTACCTTTAATTGAAAGCGGGGTGTGTCTGTGTGTGAAGGGCCCATGATTCTGAATAGAATGATAGACAGCTTTCCTCCTAAGTCTTTAAAAATACTTCTTTAGAGTAATTTATGAAGTTATTTTGGCCTTAGAAAACTGCAAATAAATTGACAAATAATTTATAATTTAGTGCAACACATATTTATTCGAATTATCAAGGATATTCATTTTCTCCTTCTGGAAATGCTGGTTAGATTAGTGGTTAGTGTGCATATGTGTGTGAAAGCATTTAGTTTATTAACATTTCAAGTTCTATATTTTCAACATTTTTTTTGTATTTTTTATAAATATGAGAAAATAAATCCAGCCATTAAGCCTTTCCTTGCTTAATGTCTGAGAGGACAATATTCTGATTCTCTGTCTTTCAGATTCTAACTATAACTATACTGTACTTGTTGAAGACCACACCATGAAAGTGTGCATGACTGGGATTACTTGAGAGGAAGGGGTATATTTCAGAGGCTTTAAGGCAATGCAAGGTGTAAGGCACCTATTTTTGCCTGTTAAACTGTTCAAACATTCCAAAAATGCAAAAGGAGATGTTAAAATTTTGGTTCTACCCCATCTGGAGGGCTCTCGGAGGCCATAGAAGCTATCTGGTGTGATACAGGGCTCTTAGGCTACTCTTTTTGTTCCCCTTCTCTGAATATTCAGCATATGATTTGAGAAGGTCTTCATTGTTCAGCCTGTTGGAACAGAGTTGGAAACAGAACTAGATGGGGCACATTTATAGCTCTTCTGCATTCAGGCAAACCCCTGAACAAAGCTCTTGATGATGTTAAGATGTAGCTTATTTATTGAAACTGGAAACTGAGCAGATGTTGTTTCCATGTCTACACCAACATAGGGAATGAACAGCCCAAGGTCCAGTTACAGAATTTCAAGGCTCAGGCAATAAACAGGAATCTTATTGGAAAGAAAAACTCCAAGGTCAATCAAGTAGTCAAGACCAAGGATAATAACTACAGCCTAGCAATGGGCAGAAGTAGTTTCCAAAAGCAGAGTCGAATTCATTCCAGGAATCCAAAACATGAGATCAGATAGATAGATTAGATAGATAGATAGATAGATAGATAGATAGATAGATAGATAGATAGATAGATAGATAGATAGATTGACTGACTGACTGACTGACTGACTGACTGACTGACTGACTGACTGATTTTATTATGGTGAGTAATCTGTACATGTGAGACCAGAAGCAAAATAGAATCAGGAGCACATCAACATCACAAGCTGGTTACATGACATTTCCACCATTGGCAGTTCAGAAATGAGGAATGATAATCAGAGCTATTGGGATTCCTCCCTTTCTCCTACTGCTATTTGCCAAGCCCTTCAAAAGAAGCTATTACAGGTAAGTGGACAAATGACTTCTCCCAGGGTTGCTTATTTCTCATGCACATATTACATCTTTGAGCCTTTGCTGACAAACACCTGCCTTTTCTAGTACTTGGTGGGGATTCTCTACCTAATGCCCAGGACCTTGGCCTTTCAGGAGTTTTGGGCTTTTCATCTTCATATAAGCAGGGCTTCCATCATGTTTTGGGGTTCAGTTTCATCTTCTAATAAGATGGTCTGTTTTCCAAACTCAACCAAAGAAACAGTTTTCCTCATTGATAGTAGTCTTAAGATTCTTCCTCACAGCCACATAAATGGGTTTTCCTTTAGTCTTTGAATTGGCAGAAAAATATGACAGCATAATTTATGCTGCCCTGACAGCCATATTCAAATCTGACTCATTAAACGGCTTGGCAAGTAGATCTGTCTGTCCTACTAGGACAATTTTAAAGGAAGTGATTGATAAATTCCCTTGGCTTTGTTCCACTCTGATTGTCCCCTCCATCTTGGTAAACTATTACTTGGGTGATTTTTACACATGCGTCAACAGAGTTTATTGTTTTCCCAGTGCATGTTGTTTCCCCAATGCTTGTCGCTTCATTGTCATTCCTCATTGACATGCTTTCATTGTGTTATTCTTCAGTGAAATCCAATCTTTTTCTTGAAGTATGTGGGTTTGACATTTTTGAGGTCCACATTTGCTCTGGGATGCAAAGTTTTAAATACTTGTTAGTTAAAAATCTCACTTGCATATCAGTCCCAGATGGACTGCCCTTCCTAACAACAGTTCTTCATTGATTTGAAGGCAGTTCAGGCAAGTACTTTACAGAGCCCTGCAATGTTTTTCATATTCAAAAAAGTACAGATATGGGCTTAGCATAGGAGGGACAGCTGTTCTATACATGCGAACCACTGAGTGACAGATATGCAAAAATGAATTTCACAGATGTAAAAGAAAGTTAAGATATTAAAACACACTCCACTTCTCAAATACATTCATGGACAAGCTGTCACATGACAGCTGTTTTTCCAAAAAAATACCTGTTGGGTTCACAGCATTTCCCCAGGAAAGCATTTTATATATGAACTGTGTGGGTAAGGAAAATGGAGTTAGCTGTGTTATTATCCCCTTGAGATACAGAGCAAAACTGCTTTTGTTGTTGCTAATCTAATAATTGATACCATCTTTACTTCCTATTTTCCCCCTTTACATTTGTGTATTTTTTTTGAGCATATGGTTTAATTTTTTTGCTGAAGTAATTAACGGAAAAAAAAATTCAATAGCCACCAGCTACAAGTTAATAGTCAAGACAGTTCCATCTTTTTCTGAAGTTATCTTGTTTCTTGTTTTGTTTTAATAACAGAATTCATAACAACACACTGAAGTAAAATATTAATGAATTTCTATCATTCAAAGCCCTAACATTCTATCCCTGCAGTATTCAGCCTCTGTTGCCCAGAACCCCAGAGTTCCGTGAGAATCATCCAGGGGTTCAACATGATAGTTTACTCCTATGATTACAGTGAAATTGTAAGACCTTCATTCCTTTGTTTCATTTGAATGGGAGAAGTCTATGGCAATGTAAAGTCTTCATACATTTTAATTCAGAGCCTTTACTCACATACCTTTAAAAGATTAATTCATTTTAAAGCCAAAATGGTTTCATTTGAATGGATTTCAGATTGCAGGGAATGCTGTAGCAGTCACCTAGGTTTAATAAAGCGTCTGAAACTTCTACTCCCAGAATCCTTTGTTTAGGTCACTCCATGGGAATCTGAGCATCCAGCCAATCAGATGCCTGTAATTCCAGACAGCCATTTTTCTCCCTGCTT
Organism: Python bivittatus; assembly: GCF_059951505.1. Lineage (NCBI taxonomy): Eukaryota > Metazoa > Chordata > Lepidosauria > Squamata > Pythonidae > Python > Python bivittatus. Next base: position 7,249,083 of record NW_028277113.1, read on the forward strand.
ACTCCTCAGCAAATTGCATGCCCCTTTTCAGGTAATTCCTCCCCACCCCCCACCCCGGACTATACATGTTGACACATTTTCTCTTGGTTGCTACAGTATATTTTTTTTTTTTAAAAAAAAAACTCACTTTCTCACTTACAATGAGCTGTAAAATGTGAAAAAAGCAAGCCTTTGCATTTAGGCTCAGGTTTCTCTCCATTATCAGGATTTGATTGACAGGGCTGTGAGCAAATCAGACAGTTGGATGCACTTGAACTTGATCTCCTGGTGGCTCCTTAGCCAATCCCACTTGCAGACCAAATCTGAACAGAGTTGAATCAGGAAGAAAAAAAAGTAAACATAGCAAGTTTAAATTGCATAGGTTTGTTTTTTTAAAGGAATGTGAGAAAAGACTCTCAATTTATGCAATGGAATAGATTTTTTATTGATGATAATTTAAAATGAAAAAAGGAAAATAGAAAGAAAAAAAGATACGAAGAAGTGGCTTCCAGTCTTCTTTACAGCAGTTATAATTACAAGTATTTACCTCTTACACTATGCTTACAGCATGACTCTCTTTTTTCAATAATCTATCCTATCTAATCTTTAAAACCATAAATCATAAATTATTTTTTTTGTTTTATGCAAAAATTCCATAAGGGTGTCCAGTCAGCAATAAACATATTGTATTTTCTCTGATTAAAGAAGTCAATTTAGCCATCTCAGCAAGTTCCATCATCTTCACCAACAATTCCTCCATTGTGGGTAATGCTGAATCTTTCCATCTTTTTGCAGGCAAGTTATATCTTGGTTTTTTTTTTTTTCAAATAACATTTCTCTTTTGAGGAGCATTTGCTTCATGTATATTCCATATTAAGCATTTGTAATCCATAATCAGGCCAAAAATTTAGGCTTACAGGCATTTAAAATCAATGCCTGTGGCACCTGGTTCAGTGTCATCTCTTTGTTTCCTGTTGCACCTGTTGAAGTTTTTGTGTAGTCTCAGCTGATACCTCCATTTGAATCTCCTCCAATTCCTCTTTAAAATTTTCTAGAAATGCCCTCACCTTTTGGACAGAATTCAGTCAAAATTTCTGCTGTTTGAAAATAAAAATCATACCTTCCAATTTGTCCCATCAAAATGGAATCTTTTTCTGTTTTAATTTCTCAGTCAAAAAAAGAATACTCTTTTGCTTTATGCAAAATTCTAATAGGAATTTCTTTAAGAACAATTACATTTGTATTATCAATCTTCACAGTCTTGTATTAAAATGCTGTTGCAAAACTTGATTCCTTATCTTCTTCCAGACAAAGGGCACCAAAACATCTCTTGTAACATTTCTTATTCTGACAAATTTTGTATTTATTCTATAGACTTTATCAGTTTCTGCCTCTGTATCCTCCTCATCCCAATCCAAAAAAAATTGCTAAAGCTTTAATAACCTTTTCTCTAATATCTTCACCAGAATCCTCTGGGATTGCTCTAAATTTTATATTATATTTTAATTTATTTTATCTCCTCTGTAAACTGGCCACAGCCACTTTTTAACTAGATGGGTGGTGACAAATTTGATATATATATAAATAAGTAAATAAAATAAAATCTTAAACAAAATCCCTTTTCTCTCAATTCCAATAGACCCAGATTATCTAGTTCTCTTTCCAACTTTTGTTTATAACTTCTGTCTTACTCTCCAGAATTTCCGTTTTGTCATTAATTTGTTTTACATCTGCAGTCACTTGTTTTACAGAGCTTTCCATATTCTTAACTTCTTCTTTCATCTTTACAAGTCCTTTATCCATTTTTTTTCAAAAGCTGTCAATTTAGTATCAAGTGATTCAGCTAGCTTATTGCCCAGTTCCTCAAACATTTTCTGAAGTAAACCTGGTGTAATTCTTCTCTCTGCAGATTGCTCTAGTGATCCACTCCTCCCCTCTGCTGGTTTTGCCACTTTTCTGGTGGTTGCCATTATAATATTGTAATCCAAAAATAAAAGTGTTGTAATTGCATGGAAAAGAGAAAAGGCAAGCTTCCCTTTTTAAAAAATGTTGTTTTCCTGTGCCCTTAATACTTTCATCTCAAATCGCACTCCATAGTTACAGTCAGCATTACAGTCTGGCTCATATTACGTTTATCTTTTGTTTTATAAAATCCATTAATTGTCTGCATTCTATAATAGTAAACAGAAAACAGTCCCACAAAGTTGGTTCATTTGTCTATTTTAATTCCAATTTGTTCAAAAGCACTTTCACCAAAAATTATCTTTCAAAATAACTATCCCCTTTATCTGTTTTAAACTTTATTGCCCCCACTCCTTGTTAAGCTTTTTGCCAAAAGTGTTTAAATCTTTAAAACTTTTTTTCCCCTTTATAATCCAGAAAGAATACTGACTCACCAAGTGGAATTTTCTTATCCTGCTACTCAGAAAATCTCTCTTTAGCTGTCAGTTATTTACATATGAAAGTGTTTAAGAAATGAGGCTTGAGTGAACCTTATGTCCATATAGGCTTCATTACACCTGTGAGCTTTATTGGAATCTCTTGACTCCCAGTCACTCAACTCATAAGCCAACTGCAAAAACCTCAGTTCCTGCAGTCTACTCATGAGGAACAGCTGTCTAGAATGCAAGTAGGTGATCTCACAATCTCTCCTTTATCAATAAAGACTGCAACAGTCAGAATTCACCTTCTGGCCACCAATATCCGCTGCAATGCCATCCTCGCTCCTTCAGAGATGTCTAGTTCACCATGAATCCTGACCAGAAGCTCTGAAAAACATGAAAATTCTTCAGCAACATCTCCAATTGTTTCATCATCTACTTCCCAAAACTTGACATGCAAAACAGCTGTTTTGGAACAAATGAAGCACCTATTAAAAAATAGAAATACATGAAGGTGGTTCTGAAAAAAGAAAATATGATGAAAACTAAAGTTTTGGATTTACATGGATCAGAAATGAAGATGAACCAAACAAAATATGTGTTGAATATGAAAAAGTTGTGAGCAATAGTAGTTTAAATCCTGCAAATTTAAGAAGATACATGGAAAGTAACCACCCATATTTGTATTTCTGTCCAATTGATAATCCATTTATTAGAATACAGCTACCATCCATGTACTGTTGTTAATGAAGAATTTTTCACAAGACCTTCCTGCCTGTCTAAGATTAAAAAAAACAAGAATTTCAAATTTTTGAAATTCTTCCATACTTGGTTATATTTAGACTGTTTGATAATAGGCCATGAATATTGCAACAACACTTCATAGTTGGAAGTGACTTTAGGTGTGATAGCCCCACTTCAAAAGAACTCCATAAATTTGTTTCCCAACACAGCTGAGAAAGGTGACATGCTCTGACACAAAAAAAGGCATCTCATGAACTTCCTGAAAGTATCTTCGTCAGAATAGCATCAGAAGACTGCTGTGAACTTGGAAGGACTTTGCCTAATCTAGCAAGTTGGAGCTCTATATAACTTTCGCTTGTAATATATCATCTTGTGGGTAACCTGACACACTCCAGATACTGCTAAATTATAGCTCCCAGATTGCCTCACCATTGGGACTGCTTGGAGATATATTTTAATAATATAAAGAGGGCCACAGGTTTATTATCCTTATTTTAATGCATGAGTAGGAGAGACACACTACTATTTCTGCTTCCCAATCCTTCCAAGAGAGTTGGAGATAATTTACAATAATCTTTTGGACTCATCTCACAGTGCTGAGAATGATAAGCAAAGAATCACTGTGCCACAAGTTTATGCAATTACTTCATATGTTGAGCATCTGATTGGCCATATGCAAAACAGTGAATATCAGAACAGATTCTAGGAGGGGCAGCTGTTAAGCTGACTTGCTTTTTTACCTTTGGAATACCTATGAAGCTGGCTGCAGCCTAGGAGGTGGGCAGCAAGGTGAGGCAAGAATTTTTGCAAATGGTAAAACATGGTACTTCAGAAGCTTCACAGTAGAGCATCCTTTCAAAGAACATGCTATTCTTACTGTGATTTCAAATAAGTCATAGCTGAGCCAGATGAAAATTAGCTGAGCTCTCAAATGCAATCTTGACTGCAGAATCACAGAAGCTGATTTTAAATCAATAGAGCCTTTGTACAGAAGTGCCCAGAGAGGATATCTAAAGTTTTCCAGTTGAGACAAACTCTGTTTGAATTCCCAGTTGAGATATTTATCAGTAGTTTATACGTTTTAATGCCTTTGAACTTAAATATTTGTCAGGTGCTTGCTTTGTTCTGCTTTGTCATTTTAACATCTGGATAGAAAACTCTTGATTCTGTTATATATTAAACAATATTTTCAGGAGATTTTTTCCTACATATACTAAAAAAATAATAATTCCAGAATTCTATATTTACTTTTCCTTGTTTTTGCTTTCTTTAAGGAAAAAAAAATATATATAGTGCAGTATTTCATGCTCAGACACTTCATAAAATGAGCTGGAGTAAAAATTATGCTTATAGAACTACTTTACACTTACCATATATCGGCCTTAAATTAACTACTGATTGCTTCATATATTACCATATTCTCTGCGGTTTGCTTTCAGATTTTTGGCCTTTCCTTTGAAAGCTCCATCTAGCTCTACTGACTCATTTTCTTCCTTCATTTATATTCTCACCTTGAAAGTATTTATAGGCTGCATGATCCCTTGAGTCATTTTTATTTCCTTTCTATCTCTGCAAATTTATCTTCCCCAGGTCATTTCCGGGATGATTGCATTATTCTGTTACCCCTTATCATACTTTCCCTTATTTTAATAAATTCTTAATAGTTGTGATTTGCCACTTGGGAAGAAACGTGTGTCCTGCATATGTCTGTATATACTTCAAACTGGTCTGATAATTTTTACCATCCAGCAGAACTGGATAAATGCATGTAAGGGAACTATATAATTGGTTTTCATTTCACAGAGCTTTAAAGGTAGCCTGTTTTAAGACAAGGCCATTTATTTTATTCTCTGTAAGAATGTAAAGGTCTAGTATGCAAGTGCAGAGAACTGAGGGTATGTGCGATTTGCTGATGTCAGGATCAGCTTTTCCTAGAACCAAAATATTTTGATTGCATGCTGGCAATCTTAGAATAACCTAGTTTGGGAGTTCATCCTCATATCTACTAACTACAGCATGAAGATGACCCACTAAACATTTTTAAAGGTTACCTTTACATGATATTGTCTTTGTCTCATCTCCAATCCACCACAGAGGCAACTTAAATTCACTTTTAGCAGTTCCACTTTTAAAATACTAATGTCTTTTTCCGACACATCTTGTCATGGATATGACCCATGATAATTTCAGTAACAATATTCTCATGGCACTTGAATTTGAGCTTGATCTTCCTAGCGCATGATTAGCTGAATACAGTTTCATAACCAACATGCTGCTGTGGGTGCTACAGGGCCATGGGTGCTTGATACATGGCTTCACCAAAGTGTTTTGTCCACTGCTGTGATTTTAGCTTGATTCAAGTCCAGTCTGCAATTGACTAGACCAGTTACAATTTAACTTGTCCAGGTTTTCCTTGGTGCCGTGCATTGAATTTTCCATCCACAGGGTCATGTTCTGCAGAGCAGCTTGTATGGGTATCAAACTGGATCCATTCTGCCAATGTGCCCAAACCATCTTAGACACCATTTCCAGATCTCATTGGCTGTTATTGGCTGATTGTGCATTACTGATGGATGGTTTAATTTCTTACACAATCTATCAGTATGATGCCAATGATCCTTTGGAGAAAAACATTTGGAAGCTTTCCATGTTTTGGATCTTTGGCTATAGGAATGTCTGTGGTCCAGCCCAATCACTGGTAATATCAGTGACTGAAACATTGTGTTTTGGTGGATATAGTAAAGATAGACTTCTACCAGATGAGTGAACCAAAAGCTATGGTGGCGACACCAATTCAGTGTTTCGCTTTAGCTGTTCAGGCAACCTTTTCCTCTACTATGGAGCTGAGATATTCTTGTACTTGTTCTAACTGTATTCCATTTAGATGTATGACTACCAGTGATCCATCAATGGTAAAAACTCTTGTCTTTTCCACAATGATGACCAGTCCAAGTGGCGGTGCTTTATCCCTGATGTTACAGAGAATATCCCTGGATTACACAGACAGATACTGGGATCTTCCCAGTTCTCTATTGGCCACTTTAGGCTTCCCTAGGTCATTGGACTCTGCCCTTAATTGGGAATGCAGGAGATTGGCAGGTGGCTTTCATTTGTCCATGTAATGCCTGATCAGTCTTCAGAAGGCACTAGTCAAACATTGTATGAGCTCCTTATATACATGGGTGTAGCACTCTTCTAAAAGCACTCTTTTAGAAGAGTGCTAGATGTGCTTTTTAAACATGACTTTAGTACACTTTGGGAAGACGGTTAGCCATGTACTCACAAAATGTTTACATCAGAACATTTTAAAAAAATATCTACAGGGTACAATCCTTGCTCTACTCACAGAATGGAAAAAAACATGAGCAACCAGTAGTAGCAAATAAAAGCTACCTTATCTGGTCTTCGGTACTTCCAAAGCTGTTATATGCAGTGATGCCCATTGATAAATAAATTGTGTAAAATAAAGTCATGCAAATATGGTAGTGTTCTGTTGTTATTTTTTATTACAGGCAGTCCTTGATTTATGACCATTCATTTAACAACCATTTGAAGTTATGATGGCACTGAAAAAAGTGACTTATGACTGGTCCTTGCACTTATGACTGTCACTGTGTCCCCGCAGTCCATGATCAAAATTTGGGTGTTTGGCAGCTGGCATGTATTTATGAGTTTGCAGCATCCCAGGGTCACATGATCTCCATTTGCAATCTTCCCAGGGGGCTTCCAACAAACAAAGTCAATGTCAGATTCTCTTGAAAATCACATGATTCACTTAATGACCACAGCAAAAATGTTTATAAAATTGGGCATGACTCACATAACAACCGCATCACTTAGCGACAGAAGTTCTGATCCCAATTGTGGTCATAAGTTGAGGACAACCTGTAGTTCTAATACTGAATATGCATAGTACTTGGCCAGTCACTTGAATCATCAAACTTTGTTTCAGATGTATCTGTTTCAGTGGTTAAAAGGGATAACATGTACTGAATGTTTATTCGGGCTTTGTTGCTCATGAACCCCAATTATTCATTGGATCTTTATTTATCTAGACAGGGGTCCGGTACTTAGCTTATAGGTAAATGCTTTTACATCATAGTATGCCTAAAAGCAGACAGATAAGATAAATCCTATTTACTCTACAATATTTGTATGACAAGCTTATAGGCTTCTTCTCAGGTTTTCATGCTTAGGAATACCCTATCTGGGAAATAATATGGTGAGAGGATGAAACTTTTCCTCCTACTCTTTGTAAAATAAAGTGCATTCTTTGAGACTACTCTTTGTAACCAAGTAGCATTCTTTGAAGCAGCTTTTAATCTTATATGTGTTAAAAAATAGTCATACAGTGGCATTATTTATCAACCCAAAGAGGTACTAGAGGACAATCTCAGTTAAATATGGTATTAACTACACAGGGAAACTAAATACGGAAATGGGGGGGGGGGGACCAGGTTTGAAGCTACTGTGCATCATGGAGCTTCATTTGACCTTGATTCTTCTTTTCAAAGAATTCAAAAGTTTGGGATGTGATATTAAAATAACATTACTATAAATGGAGGGAATACTTTCACCTTCTGGAAGATCCAGTGCCAATAATAGAAAGAAATACATTTACTTGCACTTCTGAAACAGCCAACAGTCTAATATTGTTTGTCTGTATTTTTATACACACACGCGTGCATAAACACCATCACATTCTCAAAGCCAAATAAGAACGAGTATTTTAGTTTAGTTGTTTTAATCATTACTAAATAGATATTTCTTGTGAATGTCAGACCCTGGCATGTGATTTAATAATATTATTCATACTGCAATTTTAAATTTCAAATTTGTAAAACATGTATAAAAAATTATTTTTAGCTAACACTGCTATAGGTAAGATATCAACACCATGAATTAAACTTTGTAGCAAATAGCAGCCAGTACAGTTCCTTCAAATAATGGTTTCATTTGGATAAACCAGCCAATATTTTAGCAGTCAGATTCTCTATTACAGTGTTTCTGGGAGAATTCTGGGTGTTGAAATCCAGACATCTTAAAGTCGCCAAGGTTGAGAAAAACTCTTCTATTAGCAGAAGTTTCTGAATTAGTTTCAAGGCCAGCCATACTGTATAACATATTATTGGACTATAGTCTGGGGGTTACCAGAGTATTAGAGATTAGGCTTTCATTGTCATGAAAAGATTGTAGCTGATCAAAGCTGGTAAAAAGACATTCCAGACCACTGAGATCTGCTGAGCCTTTAAGGAAAATGGCTGATTTTAGTGCAGTGGGTTGTGTGAAGCCATTGCATTTTTTAAACCTTGGCTTATGGGTTGAAATGCTATGTGAAACAAGCCACTCTTTTTTGATCAATAAATCCCAGTTAAAATAAACCAACACTTAGAGTATGGGTGAGAATGTATTTATTTACTGTTAGAAGATACACTTAAAAAAAAAAAAAGATTCAAGGCTGCAGGTGGTAGTTCAGTGGTATGATGCCAGTCGAGGAGATGATGACAGATTTTTTGACCCATTTTCTTCTGTTTTGGGAAGGAATAATGTTTTAGGTACATCTCTCCAATTTAACATGAATTTCATACAATTCACACATAAATATCTCATGTTAGATTAATAGGGATTTTAGGAGTGATTAAGTTCTGTTCTGTTTTGTTTCTGGGACAGTGCTATGTGTGTGTATATTTCCATTATTTATATCTATTGATTCCCACTCATCACCACAGAAGGACATTTACTTTTGTTGGGCCTTTCCAAACATTATCAATTGCAGAAATACTTACTGCTTCCTTTTAATTTAGGGTCACTCCCTTGATACATCTGCTTTTCAGGGAGTTATAGTGGATTGTCCCAACTGCTCTGTTGTCTGGAATCATTTCACCCATGTCAGAAGCCATACCATCTTTGATCAGTTTTAATAATTGTCACAGATTGATCTGTTGACTCCAGTGAAGCTGATTCTGCTTCATGATATCATGAACAAACTTTGGGTGAACTTTGGGAGGGCACTTTAGCAAAACTGAGATGACCTTTCTCTTCTGATGGAAGATCAAATCATTTTCTTTGAGCAATTTTCAAGAAAATGAGATTGGTTATTTCTGTTTTTTCTACTAGCCTCAATAACTTGTTTGGATTTGTGGGGCATGTTCCAAATTCATACCACTGTTACTGTTTCATGGCAAACAATATCCTAATAAATAGTTCTATTATTTGAAAGAGACAGCTACAAGCTAGCAGAATAATTTACCCCAAGACCTGTCATAAAGCTATGCTAACATTGCTCTTGAAGAAGAATAGAGTAGAATAAAACCAAGTTGCTGAAAGAGGTGTATGTCATTCCTCAAATTCTTGTCCTAATAATTATAGTGCTTATTCAACTCCAGTCACTGGCAATTAAAGCAAACTTTCTAAACATATATTGGCCAGGTAAGTGCTTCTATATTTTATTATGCTTGCTTTAATCTTTTTTTTTTTTTGGAGTTAATATAGCATTACTGCTTTATATTTCAACTTTTAATTTGTAATAGAGAATTAGCTTTGATAAGCTTTTTATAAATGTAATCAACATGCACTTTTATACAGGAGTTGAGTTTAAATAAATCAAAGCCTAAAATTAGAGCCAGTGTAATGTAATAAACAAGAAAATATGGAATGATTCTGAATATTCTTTGTTCAGATCTCCCTTATAAATTTATTATATGACTTTATATATCCACCATATCTAATGGATTACTTTTCAATGTTTTTATATCACACATCTGAAATGGTTTGAAAATTCAAAAGGCACTAAGTAAATTCAAGCATATTATTCAGACCACCTTCAGATATAGTGTTATGAGTATCATCTAATGAAACTTAAAATAATATGTAAATTAGCATCATGCTAAATGTTTCAGTGTTAATCTACTTTATTATACTTGTATGTCTCTGAAATCCATATAGACTATTAACAGAAAATGCCATCAATTTCCCCACCCCAGCTGTATGTTTGTATCTCAGAGGATTTACTAGTAGAAATTAATTAAAGCTCTCACTTGCTATTCTTCCCCTAAGCCTTTCAATATGCTTAATTGACATGATGGGGCTATGATCCATTTTTTCCTAGAGTCCTCATTAAATAAGTTAATTTGGCTTAAATATACATTTTTCACCAAAAGTAGCTGATGTGCCTCTACTTGATTGTATTACCTGAGGTCATCAAAGAATGTGGCACTATCGATTAAAAAACTTTCTTCTGCCCATTGTAAAAGGACATCAAAATGTATACATGATTCAGAGGCTCACAGTTGGCACATATTCACTATTATCAGAACATCTAATGCCTTAAATCCAAATGGGGAGTTTGAGTAGTTACTGATTTTTTTTTCTTCTTTCTTTTTTTAAAAATCCCTTTGCCATTGAAGTGAGTTATAGTAAAGACCTCTCTATATACATAGAGCAGAATGAATAGGAATCTGAAAGATTAGAATAGGTAGGATAGGTACTGTAGGCTGCAAAACCAGATGGGGTTTCTTATCCTGTTAATTTAAGTAATTCCTTTAACACAGAATTTAAAACTAATTAATTAACCTTCCCTGACTGACTTACAGTTCAAAGAAGGGTAGTCTATTCCATTTCTCCAAAAGTTTATCATGTCACAACCACCAGATTTTCCCACAAAAGCAGAGCAAACTCAAAGTGATAGAAATGTGTCATTTTATGTTTGCTTTTATTTTTTATCCACCTTTATTATTTTTATAAATAACTCAAGCTGGCAAATATACCTAACACTCCTTCCTCCTCCTATTTTCCCCACAATAACCACCCTATGAGGTGAGTTGGGCTGAGAGAGAATGACTGGCCCAAAGTCACCCAGCCAGCTTTCATTCCTAAGGTGGGACTAGAACTCGCAGTCTCATACAGTGACTCTAGGCAGCTCACAATAATTTATAAAACATAGCGTTCCACCCAGGCACCAGGCCAAACCTCCTTATACCTCAGCTCTCTATCCTAGCCCAATGCTTGGGGGAAGAACCAGGTCTTCACAGCCCTCCAGAAAGCTAAAAGGGTAGGAATCTCTCTGATCTCCAGTTGGAGGCTGTTCCAAAGGACTGGGGTGGCCACCGAGAAGGCTCACCTCCAAAGTCCAATCAGATGCCAACATTTAAGGGAGGAGACCTGGAGTGCACTCACCTTATCTAACCTAGTAGGATGGGCAGATGCCCTTAGGGAGAGGCAGTCCCACAAGTAACCTGGTCCTGTGTCATGTAGGGTGGAGAAGTGGGGGGTCATGAATAACAACACACAGTTTGGGCATTCTAAAAAAAAAGGCTAAATTGACTGAGACTGAAATGTAGACTGCTACATTTGACTCAAAGCCCAATCTAAAATGCGTAAATACTGAATACCTTAAGAAAACAACAAATAGCTATAATTTTGGGTGGTTCTTTTTCCTTTTAAACTTGCATATTCTATACTTCTGAGAGGCTGAAATGTACCTAATTCACTGGAATAAGAGAAAGAGTTTTGGAGTTGGGCTGTGTTAAATGTGTGCCATGTAGGCATTCATAAGTGATAACCAGCATATTGAATTGCATTTGGAAGCCTATTGGGAACCAGTGCATCTCACAAAGTAGTGGTGTTTCAATGGCATGCTGTGATATATCCATAACTACTCACACCACTGCATTCTGGACCAACTGCAGCTTCTGAATGGACTTCAAAAGCACGTTGCAGTAACTCAGCTGGCAGTGGTGGTGGTGACTAAGGCATGAATGATCATGAGCTTTCTGGTCCAGAAATGGGTGTGATTGGTGCACCACTTGAAGTTGTTCAATGCCAGCAGCATCGTCATCATCATCATCATCTAAACTTGTATGCTACCTGATGGAACAAGATAGGATTGGACTTCACCTTGTAGAACCAGAGTATCTAGATGAAGTGATCCCCTTCTACTTGGAATTCAACCATATGTCATGTATACACATCTCAAAAATGACAATGTAGCCTACCCTATATCCCACTATATTGCATATTTGGTAGAAATGCATACCAGCCTGTAAATCCTCCTCCCCTTCTTATGTGAATATTGACTACATATATTGAAAATTGGCCTATTTTTTTTCCCCCGATAGCAAATATTTGCAAGTGTGAGGTTTCACCTAGGCTGATACCTAAACCCACAAGCAAGAAAGTCAATATGGTGGCTGCAGCCATATGACTGAAGCCCTGTCCGTACTTTAGAGGCTTAAAGAAGAAAGCTTTCAGAAGAAATTCAAGGATACAGCACTTGGTAAGGTAGTGTTATCAGAAAAGCCTTTAATGATAAAAAAGCAGCTACCATGAAGCCTCAAGCCATATATATAGTAGAGACAAGGTTGACATATTACACCTCTTTTTCCCATTTATGTAAATTGGGGATAATGGTTGTAGTAGACCAGTCAGGTCTGAAGCTCTTTACTTCTGATTTTGCCTACTCTTGCCCTCACAGCCGGTATGTTGTTAGTGCAGTCAATATTTGATGGCTATATAGCAAAAGTTATGGCAAATGATGTATTACAGATTCCTTTACAGATGTCCACACATGCACACACACATGGACATAAAGTCTCAATGCACCCCCAAGTTCCACCTAAGTAAATACTGAATTGCAGCCTTATTAATTCATTCCAAAAGATTGCCTTTTACAAGAAGAAAAACATTAAGTGTGGATCATTTGAGAATTGCATATTTGGTCACAACCCATCACTATAATGTACATCTGCTCTGAAAGTGAAGCTGTTTGTTAGTATACAGGCTACGATTCATATATATATTGATGAGGTGAACAACTCTAGTATGCTGCAGCAAACTGACCATTGGATAAATTACAATCCAAACTATAGTGGGGGAGGTTTGGTTTGCACTGTAATTTATCCAGTGGTCAGTTTGCTGCAGCTTACTAGAGTTGTTCACCTCATCAATCTGCATGGAATTTTCCAGGTGATAAAATCTTAATTATTGCAGAAAGCAATTCTTGTATGAACTAATTCGGCAGTATTCTTTGCTTTGTGACGGGGTGGGGGTGGGGGATCAGAGGGGAAAAAAGACTATTCCCTTTAAAGGCAATAATGAAATGGTCTCTTTCCTACTGAAATTAAAGCACCCTCAGATCAGCAGAGCCCTGAAAATGTGGCTGAAATGCAAGGTTGCAAGAGGAATATTGTGAATTAATCTTTACTTTAGTGCAGTGTTAGTGTTTGCCTAAAAATCAATCTTTCTGGCATTTTTATGAGCATTCTGCAAATGGAAAAGAAGCAAATGAGCCATTTGCTGCTTTTATTTTCTGTATATAGTCATGCCTTGAGTTTTCCCATTTGCCTCTTTCTTTTTTTCAGCAGAGAAATTCTTGTTTTGCAACATAATTGAGACTCTAATTATTAGTTATGGCCAGAATCTGATTCTGTGTCCCTGGAGATATACCTATTGTTGCACACAAACCTATATAAAACATATATGGAAGTTGGGTTATAAAGTCGTTACAAAACAACCGTATAATGAAATATCCTGCAGTCAGTTCAGAAGGGCTGAAACTACAAAATGCCACTTTGATTTAGAGTATAAACTTGAAAAGTCTATTTCATGTTTTCAAATGATATTTGCCATAGCTTAGGGTGCCTGCAGTTTAGGATGCTTGAGGGGAAAGGCATGGATTATGCGTGTTATAATTCAAGGACTGATATTTTCAAGGTCACAGAATAAACATGAAAACTGTGATTGGAGATGGGAAAAGAAAAGTTTTTTATATAAATCTGAACTCCTAACCTGTCTCTGCTACGGTGAAAACAGAAACAGAAGGAAAGTTTAATTGGGTGTAGCTAAATTGTTCTTCATCCATCTGGTCAAAACAAATATTTCCATTTCAGGCATAAGTGGGAGAAATAAGTGGGTCAAAGTCAACCTGTAACCCTGATGAAAATCCTCAGTTTATGACTTCAGTTTAGACCAGAAACGAACAACTGGATTAAAATATTATTCTTAATTAATCTATAGAGTTGGAATCTGCCATGACTGGTAATGTGCCTTTACTGACTTTAATTGGAGGGTGGGGAGATAATAGGTTGGAAGGTAACCAGTGTTGGTAATTTTTAATTTTTAATTAAAGTAAAGATTGATTCACAATATTCCTCTTACAACTTTTCTTTGACCTGTGAAATGATGGATGAAAGTTACTGCCTATTCTTTTCCAGTACAGACAATGTACATACAGTACATTTTTGATACAAAAATGTAATTTTAAGTGTAATAAATGATGGAGACACTGAAGCAATGTTTCACTGAGAATGAGGGAAGAATAATATTCCAGCATGTAATAAAATATTTTGCTGTTTTTTTATGTTTATTTTACAATTTCCCTCATTGGAAGGATACTGGGAACTGCAAAAGAGAAACCAAGCTATGTACAATTCAGTATATTACCGATTCTCAAACTATGTGCTAGTAATAAAAGAATTTTTGGGAACTTATAGTGGTTTCTTCAAGAAAACATATCCACCACTTCCTATCACAACCTGCAATGTAGAGGCAAAGGAGAATGTTGAATATGTTGTTAAAATTGAAGGTACTCTTGGCTTTACAAGGACTTGAATAGCAAGGTCAGAATAGAGTTTTAGTCAGGTTCGTTTGAAAGAAAGATAATTCCTACATATAATGGAGATTTAGAATTCTTATTGAACCAGTGCTGCTCATTCTGGAAAAGGGATCTAGCCTTTAGCACATGCCTGCTGGCCAGGTCAGGCTAGATAACATTTATTATTAGAAAATTTACAATACAAGCAGATAAACCACCAGGTAGAATAAAGTACCAGATTGTTGCTTATAGTTCAATCCTCTAAGGCAAAAGTTCACTATATGGTGGTCAGTCAGAAATAATCACCACCCAAAGGCAGGTCGTTGTTCATAGATTAAACCTAACCAGCAAGACAACTAGCAACTAGTCTTAGTAGTACATCGGTAGAGATCATAACATTTGAGTGACTCAACAATGGCAAGAAGGGACAGGTCAACAAATGTCTTGGTGGTTTGTAAGGCCAACACATGGAGTCCAAACCTGATGGATAAAAAAGAGTCTTTGATTAGAAACAATGACAGGAAGATGTTTAATAGAGACTGGAGGGGCAGCCCATTGCAGAATATCATTAGTCCATTCTGGAAGCCCATACTCAGTAATTTTTAAATCCCAGGTTTCAGCTCCCAGCCATTGACGGAGTTTGTTAGCAAATTCTTTCACTCTCTCTGCACTTCTGATCTGTTGGTGACAACATGGCCTGTTGATCCATTACCCCAACGAGCCAAAAGCATCGTTGCGTGATGGTATGAAAAATCATGTTGGATTTGGAAATGATTTTAGCAAGCCAGTCTGTTTGTAGAAGTGGGATGGATGTCAAAACGCAGGGAATACCGATGCCCTCCAACTTTGGGGTTGGTATACAAGTAGCCCAGAGGAGTATCTTTCAGTAATCAGAGCCAGTATATAACCGCGGAATGCATCAGGAAGTCTAGTTTCTTTAAGGTGTTATGATGGGAGTTTCCTAACATAAGTTCATGTATAAATTTAGGCACTAAGTAGGTCTTTAGTAATGTCAGCCATTGGTGGGGCTTAAGAAGTGCCTTAGAAACCTCCTGCAGGATGCTATCTAGACTGCCTGTATGTTTCAGGATAAGCCAGCCTTTCCAAGTAAATTGGAGACTGAGATATCTAACGGATTCCTCAAGTCCTAAAGGCTTTATGGACATATTTGTACATTGATATGTGGTTAGTAACATGGCCATGCATTTCCTCTTTCCATCTTTGGTGATATTGTCCATGACCATAATAAATAAAAGAGGGGATAGCGGATCTCCCTGCCTAACTCCTCGTCCACACTTTGTAGAAGTCTCAGCTAACTTCATAGGAGATGATTTATAAAAATGCTGAATGTAAGTAATTGGGGGGAGGGGGTAAGCTAGCAGCAGAGATAATGCAGAAGAGAATGTAATGAGATACTGTGTCAAAGTATCTGTGCCTTGGAGTCATAGAAAAGGCCCCAATTGGAGACGACGGGCCAGTGTTTAATAGCAGCAGAAGTAGCAGCCCATTGTAGAATCTCAGCAACACACTCTGGACATCCATACTTGGCAATTTTAAACTCCCAGGCCTCTTTTAGCCTGTATCCAAACACAGCAGAGACATCTAGGATCCACAACTGGTTGGATCTCTCCACAATCAGGTTGGGCTTAATAAATGACATACCTGATGGTATAATGGGTTTAACCCGGGTACGCATATAGTCCATGCGCAAAAGTTGTTCTGAGTGCTGGACGACCCAATTGTGATGTGTACATCTTGCATTGTGGGTGATTTCACAGACTTGCAAGATGTAGTTCAAAGTTTCAAGTACAAGCACTTCTAACATTGTTTGTCCATTATTTGCCAGGAAGAACCCGACACACTCCTCGATTTTGTAGAAAGCAACCCACCTCTCAGTTGGATCCCAAGCAAATACAGGTGGGGAACCACCGTAGAAGGATGCGACAGCCATTCATGGCTAGCTGGATCAATGACAGGAATACTCAGCTCCCAGCAATTGACAGATTGCATTTGCAGGTTCTTCCACTCAATCTGCACTTCTGATTTGTTAGTGATAGTGAGAAAGTTGATGTTACATGGCCTGCTGATCCATTTCCCCAATGAGCTGAAGGTGTCTTGTTGCTTGATGGTGTCAAACATTGTGTTGGATTTAGAAGCAATTTTTGCAAGCTGAGATTTTTGCAGACATTGAGAAGCAGGGAACACCAATGCCACCATCTTTGCTATTGGTGTACAAGTAGCCCAGGAGAGTATCTTTTGGTAGTTGAAGCCATTGTCTCACAGTGGAACAGATCAGGCAGCTTAGTTTCTTCATGGTGTTCTGGTGGGAGTGTCCCAGAATGAGTTATGTGTAAATTTGAACACTAGGTAGGTCTTTAGTAATGTCAGCCATTGGTGGGGCTTAAGAGGTGCCTTAGAAATCTCTTGAATCATAGTATCTAGCTTCCCTGTATGTTTTGGGATCAGCCAGCCTTTCTAAGTGAATTGGAGACCGAGATATCTAACAGACTCCTCAGGTCCTATAGATCATATCAAAGTGTCTGTGCTTTGCTAAGTTGTTGGTAAGAAGGCCACGTGTTTCCTCTTTCCATCTTTGGCAATGGTAAGGCCTAAAGACTTCTTGGCATTCAACAACATGCTGGCTGAATGAAGAGCTCTGATCAGATGGTCCAACTTGTCCTGAAACCTGGTAGATTTTTCTGCCAGCAGAACTAAGTCATCAGTGTATGCCAGGCAGTCTATCTGCAGGCCATCAAAGTCAAACCTGACGTTGGGCAATGATTCTTGAACAATCTTGTCCATTACCATGATGAATAGAAAAGGGGATAATAGGTCTCTCTGCTGAGCTCCTTACCCACATTTTGTAGAGGTCTCCTCTGGCCTCATGGTAGATGTCTTATAAAGGTGTATAACATAACTGACAGGGGGAAGGGGGTAAACTGGCAGCAGAGGGGATGAGGAAGGGGGTATGATGAGATATGGTGTCAAAGGCTTTGGAGATGTCTAGGGAAAGCATTGCACATGGCGGAACTGGTGTGGATTCTTTTGAAGATGGAATGAAACAGAGTTGTCACTTCCAAGCAGCCATCTTTCTAAAGGAAAGCATGCTGTAGAGGGAAAAGAGTCAGGGTATCATGAAGATACCAAGCCAGGATCTTATGAAGAATGTGAAAATGGTTGAAGCAATTGATATAGGCCGATAATCTCTTGGATTATCCATCTTCGGTATAAACACCACTGGAAAGCAGGTAAGATGTTCGGGTGGATTCTTGACTGCCAGCAGTAGGTTGAAATAAGCCACTAATGAGGGATGGTGCCAGGTCACAAGTTCAGAACCAGATATTCAATCTAGGCCAGGAGCAGAAGAGCTCATATCCTGCAGTGCCATGGTCACTTCCAATGTGGTGATGATATCCAGAATAGGCTACAAAACAGCAAAAGTTTCACAGGTGGTTTTCTGTCTATCACGGTTGGAGTCTCAAAGATTGATGACCAGTATCTGTTCATCTCAGGTGGTACAGGTATAGGACCATGATATGCATTCTTCAAATGCCTCAATAGTATGGTAGAGGCAGCATATTTCCACCAAAGTTTATACAGGTGCTGGATAACGGCATAATTTGCCCTGCGAATAGATTTATTAGTCCAGTGTCGGACAGTAGTCTGGGGTTGAACAGCAAATGGCTTCCATTTGTGGGGAAACCAATGCTGGGTGTGATCTTGTAGAAGTTCTGCACTCTGCTGTAAAGTGAGACCACCAGACCGAAGGTCATAAGCAATGGAAATCAGGGCCTCCGCTCCCATTTTGGTCCCCTGGAGGTGTTTAATAGCAAAGTCCAATAAAGTGGTCCTCCATGAAGCAGTAGAGTCAGGGACAGAGTCTAAAGCAGAAGCTGCTGGAGCCAATGGACAGGATGTATCCGAAGATGACAAAGGCTGAGGAGCTGATGCCAGAGGGACCCATTTGATGAACCAGAGCCATCTCTTTATTGCCACCATGGAGCATCCCAAGAAGAAGGGGATCAACTGCTGAAGAAGCTCCTTCTTTAGCATCCCGATACTCCAGAGATGGTCTGCATGCCACTGTAGAGCCTCGTTAGCCTTGTTAGCCTCGTTAAATAGTCAGCCATTTAGATGGAAGGGTGGCTAGGTATTTGGCATTCCATTCCACAGGATGGCGATGGAATTTGTGCATGCTTAGGCTCTGCTGAGATGGAAACTGGATGCTGCAGTAGCACCAGAATTAACTGGAGCTGGAACCAACGGTAATGGTACTGCTGGAAGGATCATCCACACCTCCTGCATTTGCATCAATACTGCTGTTGTCTTGAATTCCAAGGGGATGAAGACATTTCTTTCTTGTTGCTTAGGAACCAGCAGAAAAGTCCCAGCAGACGGGTGGCCTGGATCTTAGCTCAGGTACAATGGGAGGTAGCCACTACATTGTACCCTATCCAGCAGTCGCCACAAGGAGGCATCCAGGCCGTGTAACTAAGAGAGTCATAATTATTCGCACCAGGTCAGGCTACTGAAAGAAGGCTGTTGCATCCTCTCCTTGCTCTTACCTCTTCCTCTCCTTAGTGGCAGTAAAGATTTCCCTGGAATAAAGATCTGATGGCAGCATACCTAGTTGATTCTCCCTAGGAGTTGTGGAGAACATGCAACAGGGTTGTGGAGGAGTGTTTGGAGATCCGTCATGGGGATCAGCAGAGGCTCAAGTCCCCAGATGTAGAGCCCATAACAGCTTCTTCAAAAGACATGTTTTATTAAGATCCATGATTACAAAGAAGAGTTCTCCATGCAAGCAGTGAAAATATCAAGAGCTCTCATAAGACTTTATTACACATAACATAAGAATGTCCAAAACAAAGAGCAGAATACATGCAGCCTCATTACTCTGCCCTCCTTAAGGCCCCTGTATTTAACTAAATATTTTACAATGGATATCATGATCTCCGGAATGATACTCCCCATAGAGATCAATTGGGCTGCTGCCCTGATAATGTTCCAGAAGTCTTTAAAAAGTTGGCTCTACTCCCTGGCCTTTGGGCAGGATATGTATGGAGTCCAGTTGATTATGTTTTCTGTTACAGAGTGTGTTTGTCCAGATACATTGAATTTTCTTTTTTCTTTTTTTCATTGTTTTCTGTGTTTAGTGTAAGTTGTCCAGAGTCATTTTGGAGTCAGACAGCCTCTAAATCTCATAAAATGAAATGAAATGTATATTTATGTTGGTTCTACAGTGGTGTTTCCAAGGTTGCTGTCAAGCCCAGCCCAAGAACAACAGGGAAACAGTCCATCCAAGTTCAGTTCCTTTATTGCTTACAACATATAGACAGAATCTTGCCAGACTAAATATGTACTACTCTAACCTAGTGGATATACCCTTGGAGATTCTAGGAAGTGGCTATCGTAAATCTCTTCCTCTTCCCATGCTCTGCTTCGGACTGTGCTGTCTCTTGTCTCAACCCCCTTCCTGGAATGTGCTCCCTCCTTCCTGAGAACCTGCTGTTCCATTGCATTCCATCACAGTTACATACTTTTACCTTATTTAATTTATATGCAGAATATGTAATGAGAAATGCTGCACAAGAAGAAATAGAAATTGGAACAAAAAAACCCTAACAGTCTCAGATATGCTGATGATAGCACCTTGATGGCTGGAAGTGAGGAAAACTTAATGACTCGTTCATTGAAGTTGAAAGATGAGAATGCAAAAGATCACCTTCTGCTCAGTATTAAACAAACAAATAATTATGTCAATAGGCAATGTCCATTCAGTGCAATTGGGAGGAGACAAAATTAAACTGGCCACAGATTTTATCCTTCTAGGCTAAAAAATTCATAGGCATGGTGACTGTAGCTATGAAATAAAGAGATATCTACTTGGAGAAAGACTGTGACAGATCTAGATGAAATATTCAAATGCAAAGACATCATGCTGACAACAAAGGTATGTATTGTCAAGGCTATGGTTTTCCCAGTAGTAGCATATGACTGTGAAGGCTGGACCACAAGAAAGGCTGAACCAAGAAAAAAATGATGCCTTTGAATTGTGGGCTGGAGAAAATTGAGAATACCTTGAATCACAAATTATTCAATATTAGATGAAGTAAAACCAGACTGCTTCATAGGAAGCACTAATAATAAAGCTAAACCTTAAATATTTTAGACATATGGTGCAAAGGCAAGAGTCATTGCATAAAGCCTGATGCTTTGACAAAGGCAACTGAAAAAAAGGCAGACAGAAGAGAAGGTGCCTAGAGACTATCCTGATGAGACAAACAGTTACTGACAGATAATCCTACTGAAGTGATGTCTGTCAAGTCACAAAGAATCAGAAGCACCTGAACAACTAAGTTCCCTTGCTATATTCAGTAATGAAATTACAATCAACACAGCACCAACAAGTAGAACACAATAGCAGAAATAATTGAACTGAACAAATATAAGTGTCATTGGTGCCTATCTCCTATGTATACTTAGCCTAGCATACATAGCCTAGAGAAGGGGAAAAAGGTTGTTCTCTTTACATAATGAGAAGAATGAAGCTCAGATAATAGACGCTGCCAGATTGTGGTACCGGTAATATGACTAGTGCTTTCAGTCCTACAGAAAATAGTTAGGAGACAGAAATTAGCACAGAAGCAATTTAGGTCCCTATTGATTCTGTCAACATCGTAACAACTGCACGCAGACTCCTTTTCATATCTCTCTGATGCAGGATATTATTTTCTTTAAAGGTATGCATTATAGGGGTGCTTTAATTAACACATAATATGCATAGCCTGTACCATTGCTAGCTTTAAAAAAAAAACAAAACACCAGTCTTTGAGTCTTGCAGCTGATGATTGCCTGTTCAACGAATTGTTACATGACCCAATTTCAACATTAGCTATTTTCTTGTCCCCTAAGTGAATCACCTTAAGCTGCATTTCAGGTAAGCAATTTGGCTGATGATGGGATAGACTTGTGTAACTCGTGTCAACTCTTTGCAAAATTCTCTCTTTTGGATGAATTAATGATTCCTTTTCACGTTTGCCATTTTTGGTCATGATTAAGTATATTATCAGGAGAGGTAGCAATGGAGGGTTTTTGGGGGAAACCCCTGTCCCTATGTGCAGGAAATGATTAAGGTGCTCCCTCTCTTCAGGCAGTGCTCTTGATTTAGAACAGGTCATTGTTTACTTAGTTTAGGAATTGGGGGGGGGGGGAGAAAATAGCAGCACAATGCATGTGTTTCATGCCTCTTGAAGTTTGCTTCTAGACTCAATATTAAAATGAAGAGAAGTGAAAAGAAATAACCACTTATACAATAACCAAAATAATCAATGAAGCAGAAGTACATATATAAAAAGTCATATGTGAAGAGTTGCAAAGAAAAAGAAGGGACTGCATCCAGGGCCATCTGCCTGGGGTGGGTGGGGGGAATCTGAAATCAAGGTGGTAGCCATGACCATCAAAGCACCATCCCTTTTCTATATGTGTTGTGTGCACTACTCATATTAAAAACAACAACAACAACAACAACAAGAGAAGGGGTTTCAATCATACAGCTGTGGCCACCATCCTTTTTTAACCTCCTTTCCACAGATGTCCCTGATTGGATCCAGCATCATGTATTAGGCTGTGCTCTCCCGTCTTCTATGTGCAACATCTTTATCTGCTCCTGAATATCCCTCAGTGGTCTGAACAAGATATAGGAATGGATTAGGGGCTAGGAAAATCTGTTTTGCTGATAGATGCCTTTCCATCAAGAAAAGCATTACTGACTTAGATACAGTATAAGTCACTTGCTACTACCTTGTAATCAATACTGTATAAAGTACCCCTAGTTAATATATTAATGCAATGATCCTTTACACACTTACTCAGTGGACCTTGCTGCTTATGTAGGCATTTTCCCTCCCCTTTCATTATCATGCAGTCCTATACATTTCTATTCACAAATGAGTTTTGTTGCAATTGGGCGGGGTGGGGGGGAGAGCAAGAATAAAAGTTTGATAAACTGGAGCAAGAGAGCTGTAAGGGCAAACATCGTAAAATGGTAATGCATTCTAGAAATTAAAATATAAATTTCAGTGTCCTTTGGTATAATGGATAAAGCGAAGTTAACTTCGTATCTTTTATAGATGGACCTGTTTCTAAGTTTATAGCTGAATAGCTTGAAGTTTGTCACCAAATATCAGCTCATAATAAATAAGATACATTTCTTGACTAGGATTCTATTAAGATGTAAGTTTAAGCATTCTCAAAATTACATAAAGAAAGAATGTTCTGTCTCCATGAAGAATGTATGTACCGTATTATGTATTTGTTTCTGATATCCTATTTTCAGAGGGGGAAAAAAGCATTTAGTTTCATCTTTTCCCTAGCCATGGATTAGAACAGATGATTTATGTACAGCATTACTGTGCGACTTTTATGGGTGATGTTATCTCATAAATTTTAACTCATATCCCAGATGCTGCCCTTTTGCAATGGGAACATTTTAACTCTAAGGAATGAACTGGAGTTATTACATGGTTGTTTTCTGCTGGATGTGCGTTATTTGTAGAGATGTCTGCTTTTATAAATAAATATACATATACTTGCAACTATTTGCACTATATATTGGAGCAATTTCTGCTGACAAGATGGGTGTTGTAATTTGTGAGTATAGTTATCTGTTTGTATGTTCAAAGATGACTCTGTTCACTAGGACAGAGCAGAAAAGCCAATACTACATCTGGAATTGCATATGAATCTTGGACTTATATCTCAATTTGAGAATTTAGATCCTTTCCACATAGTGTAGATGTTTGTCCACTAATGTTGAATTACATTTCCTATGCAGCCAACTCAACGTTACCTTGAATTAGCTTTCACTGAGCTGATAATTTAGCATTCTATTACCATGATTTTATATATATGTTCTTATCTCCTAATGAGCAGTCACTTTTCCTACATGTTCTTTTGTATGTAATTCACCAAGCAAGTGTTTGCGTTGACATTTGTGCAGCCTTACCATAAATCCTATTTTACAGATGTGTTTGCACATAACTTGCTATTTCCATACTACTCTCTGACATCACAATTACAAGATTTCAGAAAGCAGAAGCATTCAGTCGCTCATGGGAAATGAAGCTATCTTTAGAGTTTTCCCCATTGCAAGTGCACTTCTCATCAGTTATTTCAGAAATACAATATTCACATAGGTTATAGATAATAGTGATCTATCTATAGACATAGTTATGGCTGTAGTACAAAGAGCCACATATTTTAGCAGAAGAGGACAGCATGTCATTGAAAATGAAGCACAGCTAATATTTAAGTTGACTCTCAGATGCTCTTCAAAATTGCCTCTGGTACTGTTTTGTTGGTTTGGCTGCTCCTCTATGCAGTAAGTTTTTCCTTTAGTACTCTATTCCAATATATACATTAGCTATATTTCTTGTTATAAACAGTTTTATGAGTAAATTTGGTGAAAAAAAAAAAAACCTGGATGTCATAGGTACTCTGTGAAGGAGAGATAATTTGCCACAGAATTAACTAGCCAAGGCTTATAGAAACTGCCTTAGAGATAGCCCACATCCATCCATTACTATACATTGTTTGGCTATTTAAGGGGAAATGAAGACAGGTCAGCCTTTCTCTGTTAGACATCTTCAGCCTAGGGACTATGCCTATTGGCTACTATCTTTCAAAATGCATTATGGACTATTACCTTATTTATTGTATACATAGGCCACCAAATCACTGCAGTTCCTCAGTTCAAAGAGATAAAATTTAAAAATAAAGATGAAAATGCTCTTGACTCATGGTCATCTCTGGATGGTTACTTGGACATGTTCATGACATATTTTTAGTAAGAATATGGAAGTAGCTTGCCAGTGACTTTTTTTCAGGATTTTTAAAACTTCCTTATCTAGCTGAACAACATAACCTGGTGAGGCAGGAACCATCAGTTCAAGCTACAGTGTTATATAAACACTGAACAGATGTGTCCCAGTTTCAAGACTATGAAGAGAACAGCCAAATGTCTGTTGGCTTGAAGATACAGAAGGAAAAGCCTAGATTTTAAAATGTAAAGTGTGTGCACATGCACACACACATACACATACAAAGGACTTGATTTCTGTGCTGTGCAGTAGTTATATTTGCATTTATATGGTTTCTGTCTTGTTAACAACAAAGCAGTTTATATACTTGTGTCATGTCTGTGAGTGTCTGCTGTAAGCAAGTTCCTGAAGGTGGGGTTAAGTGTCTGGAGGACCGAGAGTTATTGACATGCAATGTATCAGACACTAGCCTACAGGAAGTCTCCCATTCAAACAATAATCAGCTGAACAGCATTTCATTAAAATGACAAAGCATGTGTTGTAATGTCACAATGCAGATTCTATCCATTACATATTTTTGTGCAACACTGTGCCACATATACAAGAGGGGCAGATTTTGCATGATGGCATTGAAATATATGCTTCTCTATGTTTTTTTTTCTTAATGTAATTTTACTGAAAGTTTTAAAAACAAGAGTAAAAATTAATATAAACTAAAACAGAGTAAGAAGGAAAAAAGAAAAAGGAAGAAATAAAAGAGAAAGCTAAGTGCAAAAAGAAAAAGAAAAGAAGAAAAAAGTGGAAGAAAAATAGAAAAGAAAAAAAGATATAAAAAAGTTACTTACTATCTTCTTTACTGCAGTTATAAGTACAACTGTAGATTTACCTCTTTCATGACTTTCTTCTTTCTATAATCTATCCCATCTAATCATCAAAACCATAGACCAAAAGTTCATTTTTCTGTTCTACACAAAAAGTCCATGAGGGGTTCCAGTCAGCAATAAGCATAGATATTGTCTTTTCTCTAATCAAAGAGGTCAGTTTGGCCATCTCAGCAAGTTCTATCATATCTGGTATTGCCAAATCTTTCCATCTTTGTGCATATAATAATCAGACAGCAATAATCTCGCTGTGGTCATCATATACAGAAGCAAAGTTCCTTGACTTTTTTTCCAACTGTTTATCCATCAGTCCCAAGAGGAAAAGTTCTGGTTTCAGTTGTATATTAATCATTAAAATCCCCTGAACCAGTGTATGCATTTGAACCCAAGATCTTCTAGCTTTTTTGTATATCTACCAAGCACAATAAAATGACACTTCTTGTTGTTTACATTTCCAACATAAATTTGAAGTACCTTTAAATAGTCTAGATAATTTTTCTGGTATCAGATGACAATGGTACATCATTTTATAAAAGTTCTCTTTAAAATTATAACATAGTATACATTTCAATCCTTTCAACCACATATTTTCCCATTGTTCCATCTGTATATTATAACCAAAATGTTCAGCTACTTTATCATACATTCTTTCACTTGTTCTTCTGTTTCAAATTTCAGTAAACATTTATTCATTTTAGCAGTAACATGTTCATCATTTGTATACCATTTCAAAGCCAGTTTTACAATATTCAATAACATAAATTCTTTTGTCTATTTTGAATCTTTCTGATAACTGTAAATAGGAAAACAATTGATAGCTGTGTCCCTCTGCCATTAGTTTTTCTCTTGATTTTATGTATTCCCCTTGACAGAATTCTACTATCTCACGGCATGTTAACCATTTGTGTTTACCTATTATTTCTCTAGCTGCTGATGGGTATGGCATGCTGAGTTTCCGCTCTTCCCCCGATCCAGCTATTTTCTTTAATATAGCCAGTTTACCTTATTAAATATCTTATCAAGTAGTAAGCTAAGCAGGATGTTAAGGAAGGAGATCCTGCACAAAGGAAAAGGGATCAACACTTATTTGGAAGACTTGAAGGAAGTTGAGGCGGCATCCCTTCCCAGCAATGAAGAAGAAGCAATGGAGGACGAAAGCACTGCCCATTTGATATGGAGGTAATTGGTCAACTAATAAAACAACTTTAAAAACAGCTGAAGACAGAAGGGGACAAACATGCTGTAGGAGTATCTAAAGACCTGGCAGGTATGTCTGAGCTAATGAATAAACAATTTAAGGAAATGTCATGGCAAATAGTAGATATTACTCAGGTAGCCACCAAAGTTTATGATATGGCTACAAATAACATTCTTGAGATAGGCAAGGCTCAAGAGTGTATTTCTGAAATAAAGATTGTGTTGGCAGAGTTACAGGATTGTAGCAGGATAAATAATTTAATGATCAAAGGAGTGTCAGAAAAAACTGGAACAACCAATTTGACTATTATCTCATTTCTAAAATTAATGACCTGAGCTCTAATATGAACTTATTGGATAAATATATTGAACATGCTCACCGGGCTTACTCTCCTAGGAATACACGGAAATCTAGAGACATTTTGGTCAGATTTGTAAATTCAAATGTAAAAGAAAATTATAAGAAAAGCATGTGAACTGAGGGGCGATTAAATGGGACAGTGAGAGAATATTCTTTTTTCAAGATATCAGCGTAGCTACATTGCAGCGAAGAAAGGAATTCAAACCACTGACAAACTGATGCAGAATGAGATTTGATACAGATAGGGATTCACTTTCAAGTTAATTGTTTTTATGTCACAAAGACAAAAAGTTATTTCAACTTTGACTGAGATGCAGAGCTTGTTGGCAGAGGTCTCTAACAAGGGATGAAGGAAGCTATCTACAACTTGTCCTTGGAACCGTGGAAGGCAGGTTGAACCACAGGCTGAAGATAATGCTGCATCAAGCTGTAAACTAGCAGAAATTATATTGACTGTTTTACTCTTTTTAATTTTTAGGTTTAGGGGAAAGGGAAAAATGAGGGAGTTAAATAAATAAGGGAAAAGAACTATATAAAATAATAATGTAGGTAAAACTATGGCTAAGTAACTATTGTAATTGAATTTGGGAGTTTATTGGCTGGTGAAGGGGAGAAGGAATCTCAGTAGGTCACACACACACACATACACTGCAAATTTTTCACTATTGGTCTATGGGACTGAAGGACAAGGAGGTTGGATATGGTGGTATGGTTTAGCGTGGGGCTGGGGTGGGGGGTGAGGCAAGGAAGGAGGGCTATTTCCAAAGGGGGGAAGGAGAATGGGAGAAGGGTATCTATGTAGTAAACGGAACACTAATGTTTTATATGCTGTTTATAGTATCAGGCAACATATTGATAGATTTTGTGAGTTAGGGTTTGAAAGTTAGCTTCCCAAAATTTCCTGGATGTGTGATTATTTTCATTGCATAGAGAAATTAGATAGAGATGCTCTAAAAATGTAGATAATGGAAGAACAATGTAAAATAATTTCTCTAAATGTTAGAGGTCTAGGGGATCCTATTAAAAGGAAAAGGATTGTTAATTATGTTAAATCGTTTAAACCTCATGTGGTTATGTTACAAGAAACATGTATAACACATATGTTGAATGATAGGTACTTTGATAAACAATATTTTGCACAAGAGTCTAATAAATCAAGGAGAGTAGTCCCTTTTAAAGCTGGCATAAATTTTAAGGTTCAAAATATTTTGAAAAATAGGGAAGGTAGATATATATTTATAGAAGGGGATTTTTGACAATAAAACATTAACTCTAGCATCTATATATGATCCTAATCAGGGTCTGATCAGTTTCCTACAAAAGATTATGAGCAGTACAAAAAGTAACATAGATAATTTCTAATAAGAAGGGACTTTAATATTGATTCATTAAAACCTTAGATTGGAATGTATAAGAGATTTCAAAAGTTAATGCATAGTCATGCATTCATAGATACATGGACAATTATGAAGCCTGCAATAAAAGCACCTACATTTTATTCAGGTAGACATAAATCTCATACTTGGATAGACTGCATATGGATATTTAAAACTTTTTCAAATGTCCTGCAACAAGTTAAAATTGTACCAATTCTTATATCAGTTCACACTCCAATGATTATTACATTTAAATTAGAAGAGATCATTCCATTAATTTATAACTGGCATTTTAATCCTATATTACTATACAATATAGCAGCAAAGCAATAACTAACTCAAACTTTGAGAATTTTTTTTCAAGAAAATAATACAAAATGAAACATCAGTAAGAACAAGATGGGATGCTGTGAGGGCAGTATTAAGAGGAGAGTGTATAAATCAGATGAGTATGATAAAAAAAACATCAGCACAAAAGGCAACTAAGCTTTATTTAGAAATTAACAATTTATTAGCAAACTATAATAGAACTGGATTAGATAGTATTTAATAAATACTATAATATAATTTTATTATTTATAATAATTTTATAAAGAAAGATTTTAATACCTGAATTTTTATTTTTATGCAGTACTTTGCACCAAGGGGACCCTTTACCAGAGTTTTGGAAACAGTCTAAGATCATTTTGATCCTTAAATTGGATAAAAATTCCCAGGATTTGGCATCTTGTAGGCCCATTTCACTTTTCAACACAGACTATAAACTGTATACTAAATTGTTAGCTAATCAACTAAAAGTTATTATAGTCAAAATGATTCATATGATCAATCTGGCTTTGTTCCAAATTGAAATACATCTACCCCTATCAAGAAATTATTAAACATTATACAATTTAGTAAAATTTATAAATCTTCTCTAGCCATTTTTTCTTTAGATATATTTAAAGCTTTTGATTCTCTGGAAATACAATTTTTAAAACAAATATTAATTAAATTTAAATTTGGGGCTGTTTTTTTTAAGATGATTGAACATATTTACAGACTAACTAAACCTCAGATAAGACTTAATAATTATGATTCAGATCCCATCACAATTTTAAGAGGTAGCAACCAGGATTGCCATTTATCTCCTTTACTATTCAGTTTAACCATAGAAACGTTGGCAATAACACTTAGATCCAAACAGCAAGCTGCAAAATACAATTTCAAATCAGGAAAACCCAATCTTCCTCTTTCCCTTGCATCTTGTAACACCTTATATTTAACTTGTGTTTTTTCTCCCCTTGCCATATAAACTTAGATAAATCATTTTGCCACAGTTTAAATGGTATATCAGTTGTCAAAATCAGTATTGTCTGAAAGAAGAACATCATTCTAGGCAAAACATTCATTTTTATCACAGAAATTCTAGCCAACAATGACAGTTGTAATTTCTCCCATGATAGCATGTCTTTCTTAACTTCATTCCATCTTAACATAATTATTTTGAAATAACGTACAATTCATATTTCTCATGGTGATATCCAGATATTTTACTTTTTTCTCAATCTTAAAACCTGCTTTCTTCATCAATTCTATTTAATCCTCTATTTTCATGTTTTTTTGTTAACCTATGTTTGTTAATCATAAAACCTGATAATGTACCCAATTCTTTTAATTTTCCCATTAATGTTTCAATTCTCTTTAAAGGATCCTCCAAAACCAGCACCAAATCATCTGCAAATGCACTTAACTTATAGGCTTCTTTTTAAATCTTTACTCCCACAGAAATATATGCTTTTTTGTTTCCCCCTCCCCCACAGATGCCCATGGGTCTGACCCATTCATTTTTTCAAGATCAGCCAAGGTCAGCTAGAATCTGCCACCTACTGGGAGTTAAAAAGATAAAACAGACTACTAGGAATAACCTGGAAAGTAGCACAATAATCAAGATAAAAATCAGCAACAGCAGTAAATCATCACAGTAAAAGAAGCAACAAAATACTAAGGTCCCAAGAACATTAAAATTGACTCACAATGCATAGACTACTCCACTGATGAGTACAATGGAACATAAATGCATTTTAAGGAGAAAACCACAATTCTGGCAACATCTAAAGTAGTTGCATTTCCCAGCCTCTAAATCCTGAGAGCTTTCTCCTCAAATGAACCCACCTATACAATATATACACACACAGATACAAATATGTATGTACACTTAAAAAAAAAATTGCCAGTGGATTTTCTAACACTCAGGGCAGCAAGAAACAATAATATAAATGTTATTTTTATGTGCATTCATAAAAGCAAAAAGTTGCACACAGTTGACACATATATTTTTAGATATTGTTGCTAAACTGAATGATTCAGGAGACAAAAATATAAATCACAGAAGAAGGTAGTCATAGCAAACCTACCATTCACTGTTTTCATTGCTCTTGATTCAGCAATTGTACCATCCTTCCTTCCTTCCTTCCTTCCTTCCTTCCTTCCTTCCTTCCTTCCTTCCTTCCTTCCTTCCTTCCTTCCTTCCTTCCTTCCTTCCTTCCTTCCTTCCTCCTCTCCTCTCCTCTCCTCTCCTCTCCTCCCCTCCCCTCTGTTTCTTGCTATTTAGGAAGGCCAATCATATATTATGCACTGTAATGAAAGGAAAGTGTAGCCTAATGGTAAAAATTAAATATTGAAGATAATCAAAAGATATTTTAGAGTGCAATTTTTCCTTATAGACCACAAGATTCATGCTAAATGATGGTGGAATATATATGTGTATTGTGTAGAGGATCTCTTTAAGCTCTAGATACATAAAATACATTCTCCTTAAAACAACTGAGAACATGTCCTGAATTACTTGCTGTGAGTTCTTTGTGTGTATTGGAGCAAAGGCTGGCAAGCTTTGTAAACTAATACAGAGAAAATAAAAGACATATCTACAAAACCTATTTTCTTTTTTATTATTTTATCCCTCTCTCTTTTCTTGGGGAAGGAAAAGAATTTCCAGTAAGGATGGAATAGAATTCTAAAACAAGAAGAGTGCATGCTATTTTAGAAATCTACCCTTCTCCTCCTCCCAAGGTGGATCAGGCATATGGGTTATTCAAACCACATCTATTTTGGACACAATTGGAGCCAAAATGCTACTTTAACTAAGTAGCAAATATTCAACATTAGCAGGGAGAAAAACAAAAAGAAATCAATGCCTGGATATCATGGACATTTGGAGAAGCCAATGTCTATGTAAATGTTAAACTACCTATTTTACAGAAAATAAACACAGAGACACATTACAGTACTGTTGTTTCAATGATACACAGGTTCCAGCAGCACAGAGTAATGAGGCTTGGCCTATAATTTATGCCTCTTTCTTCTAACCTTTTGCTGATATAATTTATTGGCTAATTGCTTCAAAAACTGAACATTTCGATTTTGGTCCTGTTTGTTTACATGTATGAGATAAACCCCTGACAATTGGTTTAATTCTAAGCAGGAAGGGTTCTCATCATTCCTTCCAAACATGTCTTTTCCTTTGTCCAATATTATGTAATGTTTGAAATTTGGCATGGATGTCCCACAGAAGAGCAGCCAGGCACCAGATCAGATTGGGCAATGTGTGACTCAGTGCCGAACAAACTAGGCCAGTTTCTCACTACAGATCAATTTCCCCAAAATAATTCTGTAGACTGTGTACATCACTAAAATTATGCTGTTTACTAAGGAGAGACAAAACTTTCCCATTTTTCCTAATGGTCACTTTTGTTAGAATTTCTATACCTGTTAGCATTTTCTAATATTTCACTTTTTTCAAAAATATTGCCTAACTAAAATGCCTTTCTGCATACTGTCTTTATCTGGCATGCATTTTCCCCAAACATACACATTATAGTGCATTATAGAACCCTACCACAAATTTTGAGCAACGTGAAACTTACGGATAATTTGTTTTGCAGCTTATGCGTTATTCTGGAAAGTGTGCACACACACATACCCTGCATTTTTCCTGAACAGTGGCACAAATTAAGCTCAGTAACTATCCATGGAATGCAGCAATTCTAGAATAAAGAAGAAAAGAGAGAGGCTTGATTTCCTAAAAACCATTTCTGAAATTTCTACCCACCCATTTCTGGAATCACCATCCTTTAATGTTTGGCATTGCACCTATCATTTTAACTACACCTCCAAGCCAACCGGCTGTCTCCAGAACAGCAGAACTTAAGTCTAGTATAGAAAAATTGCATGAATTAATCAGACAATGAAAGAGTTGTGTGCTATTTACTCAGTGATACCCATGCCCATTATTGAGGGCAAAGCCCCATTCTTCTTGGTGTCATAATGGGAATTATTGCTCCCTCGCTCCTGCCAATGGGAGAGAGTGCACATGATCAATTTTATTGATATTAAACAAAGTTATCTCTCTATAATAGTAAATTTTATATACAAGGCAATTTTATATTCCCCTTACAATTCTCACTAATAATTTATAAGCATAGTAACTCTTTTCTCACTATCCTGCTTGCCCCTGAAAGCCAACAGTGTTCTATTTTAAAGTAATATGCCAATAGTCAAGAATTATACTCCAGAAATAAGAGATCTAATTGTGTATATCGTTCTGGACAAAATGTATCTGCCACCGATAAAATGAGAAACTGCTACTATAAAGAAGGGAAGGTTAGCAATGCAATCTCCATCTGTTGCACAGGAAGAGATTTGCTGAACTCCAAAGGCTGAGGTCCCTATGGAAGAAGATGAGTGGCAACAATTCAATTTAGGCTATATCTGTGCACATAAGTCCTGGTGGTTCTTCCTGATTCAAAACTACAGTATTAAACTGGAACAAAAGGAGACAATGTATGAAAAGCAAGATGGGATGGGATGAGACTGCATAAGCACTTGTGAAATCTTCCCTTTCCAATGCATTACAAATTCCTGTAACATAAATTATATTTTCCTATTACTGCAAATGATGGGAGGACTAAGTTTAGACAGTAGTGTTTGCTGACTGTTATGCTATCCAGTGACTATAACTGCGCTGGTTCCATTGGAATCACAGCTAATTGTCTTAACTAGTCCATTACCCTAGTCCTCTTGCCTACAACAGGCATTTTGAAGTAGGGCTTTGCTATTAATTTTCTTCCAAAATGGCTGAACAAATCCAATTGCAGGATTTTTATTTTATAGTTTAACATAACAAAGCTTCATGGAGCTTGGCATGGGCTGGCTTCCCATTAGGTAGCACTCCAACTCTGCTTCTCAGCTCTTTGGTGCTCCCTGCTGCTGACAACCTATCTTAGTACATTGTTGTCAGCATACTGTTACTTTGGGGGAGGGGGTTGTCACAAAAACAAGCACAGACGAGGCACTGATAAGAACCTCTCATGGGCTT
The DNA here is from genome assembly GCF_059951505.1 of Python bivittatus. Classification (NCBI taxonomy): domain Eukaryota; kingdom Metazoa; phylum Chordata; class Lepidosauria; order Squamata; family Pythonidae; genus Python; species Python bivittatus. The sequence continues at coordinate 7,282,769 of NW_028277113.1, forward strand.
GCTCTAGAAAATGGCTGTAATAGGAAAACTGCTGAGGAAACTACAATATAGAAGTGACCAATAAGTCCAAGGAACACCCAATTCCATATTCTGTATGCATTTGGTCATCTAGAAAGAGGATGTTACCCTGTTTTTTTCTATTCTTTTTGTGCAGCTGGGCAGGCCAGTTTTTATTCAATACAGGGTGAGTATACTTTGAGTTAATTGTATTTCTTCCTCAACTTTTCTTCATTCATAGAATTAAATTCATCACACAGAATTCTATTATGTTAGCGCATGCATGTGTGCATGGATGGATATACGATATTCTTCCGGAGTTCCCATCAATAATGCTTTTTTTTTCCCCCCTTCCCTATACCTGTTTATAGAGGTTAAAGATGAACAAATTATTTAAATGCTAATTACTATAACTATTTTTTTTCTTTTGAAAGGTAGCAGGATAACACTATGTTTCTATCAACAAAATAGTATTTGCCTTTTGTATCATTTATTGTCATTTTTAACAACAGAAAATTGAAAACTGCTAAAATTAATTACTATTGTTATAAATTAGGAGAAACATTGCCATCTCTGCTCACTTCTAATAGTATTGCTGACTGCACGTGAGAGCTTTTCTTCCTACCATACAGAAAACTTTAGAAGGTCTAGTCATTTGAGGAAAAGAAGCAGAACCACATAATCAGGGTGGGGTTGATATTTGCCCCATCCTAACCACACATTTCTATCTTGGCTGACCATTAGAAACTAGTAGGCATGCTCTCTGATTTTCTTCTCTCCTGTATCACTCATTCTTCTGGTTACATTTTTTCCCCCTATTCTAACCCTAGGAGAAAGACATTCCCCACCCCCACCCCTCTTTTTTCTCGCTCTAAACTGCTGTAGGGTACACAAAGAGCATCCTACTTTAGGTAGCAAGAAGGTGAGGTAATTGCTTCTGAGAGGTATCAGTGGCACTTTCCCAATTATGTCTTTTGAGCTCCAGAGTGGTTTCCCCTGCTGGTGGATAAGGCCTGGACAGGTTTTTGAAGGGGAGCTTCACTTTGGCTAAGCTTCAACTCAGGTTCCCACTTGAACACAACAGAGTTCCCCTTCTAATGTGGACGGGTGTGCTGCTGGAATCCAATGGCTAAGAGGAGCTTCTGGGGATGTGCAGCGCATGCCTAGAAGCCTGCTTTCAGACTGAACCAACCAACCAAAGCAAATCAATTCACCTTTTTCCTTTGTGCAGATGAAATGGCTTGCTTTTGCAAGGCATGTTGCTGCAACCCAAAGCAGAAGGGGAAAGCAAAGCACCCCAAATGCACAAAAATACTGGGTCTGTTGCACAACATAGCCTTGAAACTCTGAACAAGCCTATTGCCACCATGATGATAGAAGTCACTAGCTCTGCTAAATAAGGTTCAGTGACCTGAACTTATGTGAAATGGGAATGATTGCCATCAAGGTCCAAGAGATTTTGCTATCCTGTTCCCCACAGAAGGGGACTTAAAAAGACTCCATCAATGCCATATTTCACCCGACAATGGAGCAGTATCCTCCATGTGGCAATCTAGTACGCGGGTTGTGTGACGCTACGCTGTTCACAAAGTGATGTTCTGAAGGCAGCCCTCTTGCTTTGCCTAACATTAGGGCCAGCCCTGGTTGCTGTTTACTCCATTACCTCTGTTAGCAAAGTGACTAGAGCTAGACCTGGAGACCACAGCAATGTGGACTATAGGTTGATTGGATAAATAAATAAAATCACATACATTGCTTTAAAAAATGTAAGACTAAGAGAGGTTCTCCTCAGAGAATCAGAGGCATATGCAATACCATCCCAACCAGGGATGATGATGATGATGATGATGATGATGATGATGATGATGATGATGATGCAATTGTGTATTTAGTTTTTGTTGACTTTATCACTCTCTTCTTCATGTTTAAAGTTAAAAGAGACAGTGGAGTTACTCTAATATATGTGGAGTGATAATCATCTCTCTCATGAAAGAAAAATTGCACAAATTCTTCCAACCACAATGATTGGAATTCAGTTTAAATCTTTTCTGCATTATAAAAATGTATTGAAGTGAGGACTTATTTTGTTCTAAAATGAATCTTTCTAATTTTTTTCCCCCCAAAAGGACTAGAAAGCAAGCATACAAGCTTGTGTTGACTAATAACCAACTAAACAAATGTCTCTATTTGATTGGTTTGAATCTTCTCATAGTGTCATGTTAAGGGGAACAAAAAACCCTTTTGCAGTCCTCTGCTTTCCCTTCAGTGCCTATTACACTAACTGACTGGTTGGGAACTTCCCAGATTCATCCTGCAGTGCATTATCATGTCACTCTTTTTAGGCAGACCTATTTGTATTTATTTGTATGTACATATTTTTGTATATATTTGTATGTATATATTTGTATTATATAGAGCAGTTAGTCCTAAGTTTCAGAAACCACCTTGGAGAAATTGGTTGATTATTGCTTGCTTTTTTTATTATTATTGCAGTCAGTGTGATGATGAATGCTAAGTTATGGTTATTGTGGATATTTTATCATAGACTGTGGATATTTCACTGCTCTTGTACTGTGGATGTTTTAGTTGTGTCATTCCCATGAGTGTTTTATCTAGATAGTTGAGGAGTTGTTGTTGCTGTTGCTATTTTAGTATGGATCTGTTGTAAGCTGCCCTGGATCTATGTGATTCAGTGACATATACATCAAATAAATAAACAGGCAATGAATGAATAAATAAATATGTGTTTGTGTGATCCACCCCTTTTTATTTTTTGGCTTTGTGATCCTCCAATTTTATTTGTCCATGCGGATATTTAATTCAATTGTTTTGTTTCCATTAGATGGGGATTTAGATATTATAATTTAAAAATCTTGGGCCACTCACTCATTCATGACTCTGAGTATACCAGGCGAGGATTTTTAATATAACAAATGTATGTTACAGAGTAGGTATGCATGCCATCTTAGCCCAGGGCCTGGGAAAACAGGTGGGTCTCCAACACTTTCTTGAAGGAATGCAGGATCAAGGTTGTCCGGACCTTGGGGAAAATGCTGTTCCGAAGGACACGTGCCATGACAGAGAAGGCATGCTTTTTGGGCCCATCAGATGTATTGATGGGACTCAAAGCAGCCAACCCTGTCATATCTTACAGGATATGCAGAAACAATTGGAGAGAGTCCACCATTGGGGGGAGATGGGTGGGGAGAAATTTAATAAATAAATACATACATACATACATACATACATACATACATACATACATACATAAATTCCTCAAATTCCAGGCTCTGTGCCTTGATCAACCATAGCATCACTTGCCTTGTCACAACTGAGCCAGAAATATGGGTGAAACAGAGAGAAGGCCAACAATTACCTTTCCTACTTTTGTAATATGCATTAATCTTTCCACAGCGGTTCCCACAAAATCAAATTGCAATTTGTAGAGTTTTCAAACAACAACAATAATAATAATCCCAAATTGCTTATCATGATGAATGTCAACAATTATTATCTAATAAACAGAGGATAGAGAGAGAGAGAGAGGGAGGAAGGGAAAAGAAAAAGAGAAGTCTTTTCTATCTATTTGCATGTTAATGAGATTTGAACTGTTAATGAATGAAGCAAATTTACTAATTACCTCAGTAGGCATTTAAATAAAAGTGAACTTTGTAAGATGAATTAATATTTGTTGCTCATTAGTGCGCCCTAATTGCTGAAAATAATGAATGTTTTATCAAGCACGCCAGAAATAAATTATTAGCATTTATATGTTCTGTGCTTTGAAAAACATTGTTAATGATAAATGATGGAAGGTATGTGACTCATTGACCTTCCAGATAAGTTTCTCTGCTGTGACAGAATCTGAATAATCTGATGATTCTTATTAGGAAAATGCTGCTCACTCTTTGAAGACTTAACACACAAACAGAAAGAAGGACCTTATTATATGAAGAATAGAGAAGAAAAGAGGCCAAGTAAGTGTGGGAAGGTGAACATTTACTTGCCAAGCATTTTTCAACATATTTTACAATCACTCCTTTTCACTGCCATGTGATTTGACACATGTGCTGACTTTTGTAAGCAGGCATCAGGAACTCCTGGAAGGAAAGTGCAACTTGAAAGAGAAAGAACAGACGGGTGCAGCACACAGCAAATTATAGCAGCTGTTCCAGGTCCAGGGACATTGAAGAGCTCAGAAAGTTGAGATCAGACAGATATAATTGTTAGGTAAACATAAAGACTCCTTGAACTGAACTTGACTTCTGGTAATTACGTGGCATTCTTTTTGGGCAACAACATGAAAGTAACTTTCCACTCCCTTCTTGTGGATTTTTTTTCCAACTTTCCAGTCCAGCATGCAGCCTTGAGATTTCCACATTGGTTCCCCAAATTAGTTGAAGTCAGCTAACCCATTTCCTAATAAATTCAGGGCCAGTCAGCTTTCCCCTGCATTTCCTAAGCAAATTTCTCCTTGGATAAGCTACTTTTTTAAACAAGCAAAGAAACTAACTTCTGTCCCAGCTAGCTAATTGCAGGCTACTAATCACATCTGGTGGCCTAGTTAAATAATAATGCTCCTGGTTTGGGAGACATAAATAGACAGCCAAAACCAGAAGCTTTTCTGCACCACATCTGGTTGGCAGACTTATTCTGGTAGTGTATGGCTTCTGTAGTGTATAAGCTTGATTTAGTGTGATTCCATAAAGTCATCAAAACTGCTTGGCAGTGTGTGGTGCCACTGTCATACTGTTTACCAGTTCTAATCCAGGAGTACTACTTTACTTCTGCTCAAAGGCCTTTTTCAGTTTCATTGACAATAAATCTTTCAAACAGAATACAAAGCTTTCACAGCATTCTAAGTGTAATTTTGCCCTGTCCAGTTTTGCTAATGTTTTGTGTGATTTATATTTATACCAATGGGCAAGCCTGTTAAGTGATTTGTCTTGCTGCTTTTCCATGCTCTTTTATACATGTTCCTCAAACATTGATTCATCACACATTTTTGAGATCCATGTTTTCTGTAAACCATGCAGTGAGGTGTAGAATAGAAGTATGTCATGTCTTGTCATGTCAATATGTGCTGTGCATAGAAGAATATATTTCCTTCAACAACCACAGTGGCCAATACCACTGGAATTAAAATTTCCACTTCTGATATGGATAGTTTCAAGTGTGATAATCTCATTTTAAAGTATAACATTGCAGTATGTATGTATATGTGCGTGTGTGTGTGTGTGTATAAAAATTCCCCTCTCACCTCTGTGTATGGTATCTGTCTTCCTCAGTCTCAGGTCCTTGTGGTTCTGTGCAGTATCTTAGCTGTTCCTAGCACTGCACTCTTCTGGACAGAGAGCTCTAATGTTCCTGGGATCGGTTGGAGCCACTCTCCCAGCTTAGGAGTCACAGTCCCAAGTGCTCCTACCACCACTGAGACCACTTTGGCCTTTACTTTCCACATCCTCTCTATTTCCTCCTTCAGGCCTGGTACTCCAGCTTCTCATACTCCTTCTTCCTGATGTTGCTGTCACTTGGCACTGCTACATCTATCACCACTGCTATCTTCTGGTCCTTGTTTACTACCATGATGTCTGATTGATTGGCTAGTACCTGCCTGTCTGTCTGGATCTGGAAGTCCCATAGGAACTTAGCCCTCTTATTCTCCATGACCTTCTGTGGAATCTTCCACCTGGACTTGGGAGGATCTAGCCCGTACACTGTGCAGATGTTCCTATACACAATGCCAGCTACTTGGTTGTAGTGTTCAGTGTATGCTGTTCTTGCCTACGTCTTACCCCCTGCCACTATGTGTTGGACTGTCTCTGAAGCCTCTTTGTACAGTCTGCACCTTGGGTCCTGTCTAGTGTGGTAGACCCCTGCTTCTATGGATCTGGTGCTTAGTGCCTGTTCTTATGCTGCTATGATCAGTGCCTCAGTGCTGTCTCTTAGTCCAGCCCTTTCCAGCCACCAGTAGGATTTCCCAATATCAGCCACCTCAGCTATCTGGCAATGGTGCATCCCACGCAGGGGCTTCTCTTGCCATGGCACCTCCTCTGCTTGAACTTCCTCCCATGTCTACTGCTGCCTCAGGTATTCTCTTAGTAGCTCATCTTTGGGTGCCATCTTACTGATGTACTCCTGGATGCTCTGGGTTTCATCCAGGACAGTGGCTTTGACACTCATCAGACCCCGCCCACCCTCTTTCTGGCTGGTATACAGTCTCTGGATGTTGGACTTGGGGTAGAAACCTCCATACATTGTGAGGAGCTTCTGGGTCTTCATATCGCCAGCCTCCATGTCCTACTTTGGCCAGCTGACTATACCGGCAGGGTATCTGATGACTGGCAGGACATACATGTTGATGGCATGATCTTGTTCTTCCCATTTAGCTGGCTCTTCAGAACCTGCCTTATCCTTTGGTGGTACTTGGATGTTGCTGTCTTCCTTGTCTCATCATCATGGTTCCCATGTGACTGTGGGATACCAAGGTACTTGTAGCTGGTCTGTATGTCTGCTATGTGGCCTGCTGTTAATTCCACCCCTTCAGTCTTAACTACCTTCCCTCTCTTTACTATCATCTGACCATACTTCTCCAGTCCGAATGACATCCCAATGTCCTCACTGTAGATCTATGTCAAGTGGATCAGCAAGTCAATGTCTCATTCACCCTCAGCATACAACTTGATGTCATCCATGTAGAGGAGGTGGCTGATGGTAGTTCCACTCTCGAACGTGTATCCATTTCCAGTCCTTGTGGTTATCTGGCTGAGGGGGTTCAACCCTATGTAGAACAGCAGTGGAGACAGTGCGTCACCTTGGTATATACCATATTTGATGGCCACTTGTGCAAGCTGTCTTGAGTTGACTTCCAGTCCCATTGAGTTCTTGAGGAAGGGCCTTAGTGTCCTGTTGACTTTGTATAGTGCCAGGCATTCACAGATCCATGTGTGTGGCATTGAGTCATAGCTTTCCTGTAGTCAATCCAGGCTATACTCAGATTGGTCTGTCTAGACCTTGAGTCTCAGGTGACTGCTCTATCTATGAGCAACTGATGTTCTGAGCCACTGATGTTATTCCCAAAGCCCTTCTGAGCTGTGCTCATGTACTGGCCCACATAGCTTGGTGGCTATGATACCTGATAGGATTTTCCTTATTGTGGGGAGGCAGGTTATTGACCAGTACTTGGATGGTGCTGTTCTCTTGTGGGGATCTTTCATGATCAGTACTGTCCTTCCTTGTGTTAGCCAGTCTGGGTGGCAGGCTGCTGCTTGCAGCTGGTTCATCTGTGCTTCTAGGCATTCATGCACTGCTGTTAGTTTCTTTAGCCAGCAGGTATGGATCATATCCGGACCACGTGCTATCTACCTCTTCATGTTCTTGACCCGCTGTTGGATGTCTGCAACTCTGATGGTGACTGGTTCCTGTTCTGGGGGACTGCTGTGGTCTGTTTTTGGGTCCTGTGGCCACTTTGCACTGGGGTTATATGTCTTCTCTTTCTCCCATATGTTCTTCCAGTACTGTTCAGTTTCTGCTGTTGGTAGCTCTGCTGTTACTATGTTGTTGCACTGCAGTATACCTTGGATGGTTCTTTGGACAACAGGACATTTATCTACTTGGGCTCTGCTTCTTTAGTGTATCTCCTTAGCCTGGCAGCCAGTGCTGTGAGCCTTTGTTAAACAGTTTCTAGGGCTTCAGATGGAGTCAAGGTCTTGTATTTTTTCAGTAGCTGAGTCTTATCCTTAATTTTCACACCCTTATGTAGTTCCACCACCTGACTAGCTTCTCTCTGAATTGCCTTGACTTTAGTCTCCAACCTCTTTTTCCAGGGGGGTATGTACTGCTGTTCTTCTTGATCGTGTAGGCAAGCATCTCCAGTATTACAAAGGTTGTAGTGTATACCAGTTCATTGGTTTGAGTTATGGTGATAATAGGGATTGTTATGAGGGCTCTATTGGCATCTTCTAGCATAGTATCTGATGATACTTCTCCACTGAGCCTTAGTAATTGGTCTCAAGGGTTGACTGCAGCTAGTTTATCCATGATCTTATACCTCATATCAGCTGCTATGCTCTGTAATGGAGGGGGTGGCAGTGACATTCCAGCTTCAGGTGTTAGCTGCACATCTAGTTGTTCTTCCAGGTCTTCTTGAGTCCGGGATGTAATGTGTAGTTGGTCTATTTCAAGTTGTGAGAGTAGCTTCTTCTTCACTATGTTGAAGCACTGGGTAACTAGTTGTTTCTCAGTTAGTGTGGATGTATGTCCATCCATAGTTTCCTCATCCATTTCATATATCCCCTCTCATTAGGTAGTAGCATTCCATTAATTCCAGATTCTCTTGTCTCATCCATGTAGGGTTTGTTCCAGTAGCCCACTTATCATCAGATTGTCCTGGTTCCCCAACATTTGGCACAGACCTTGGTAATCTGGGCAACATCCGAGCCAGTATGATTATCTTAGTTCATGTCACTCTCATATATGAGGTAGGCAGGTGAAGCATTAGGGGGTCATTGCCCAAGGACCCCTACCGGCCCTAAGGTAGCTACCAGCCAGGATTCGAACCCAGTCTCCTGCGTCAAAGGCAGCATTCTAACCACTACACTATCCAGCTGCTATATATATATATAGAGAGAGAGAGAGCGCACAGCTGGATATATATACATACAGGCATACATAGATAAACAGTATATATATTGTTTTGTTTAATGGAAATTCTTCTTAGGTAAGCAGATCTGGGATTGTAGTCTTGTGTGTTAAAAAAGTTTTGGAACTACAATACTTTCTTAAATAGTCTAAAAAATCTTCACGGACTTTCAACAATTATGTGTATTCATATAAATCCTACCAATAGCGAGCTGATAAAACTGGGCCAAAATGTCACGTGATTTTGCCCTTTGATCTACAAAATTAGCATTTTAAGTTATGTGTTGGGGGAGGGAGAGAAGTACAGAACAGTACAGATAGTGGTAATACATTTATTCTCCTTGTCTCCAGTAGCATTTTAGTTCTTTCTACCATTCCCATCCATCCTGCTTGTTATTTTTAAGTATTTGGTTTAGTATTTCACTGCTTTGTTGTTTTTCTATTTTGTGTCTTTCTTTCTTTCTTTCTTTCTTTCTTTCTTTCTTTCTTTCTTTCTTTCTTTCTTTCTTTCTTTCTTCCTTCCTTCCTTCCTACCTTCCTTCCTTCCTTCCTTCCTTCCTTCCTTCCTTCCTTTCTTTCTTTCATAATATACATATCCCACCTTTTTTTGGAAGTTATATTTTCTCCCATTTTCCCCTAGAACCATAATTCTAAAAGGTAGGTTGTTCTGAAAGACCACGACTTGTCTAATGTCACCTATTTTGAACTTTTGTGGATGAGGGGGATCTGCCCCTGAGTGCAGAGGCATCCACAGGTAGCCCTGATGATGCAAAATGACAAATCATGCATCATGACATCATAAGGCACTGGTGTTACAACACTGCACGTAGGTACATAAGGGTTGGAGTTTGCACTACCATATTGCAACACACCTTCATCATTTATCCCAATCCCCAATCCCAACCATTTTGATATTTCTTAGATGAAAAGCAACATAGAAATATTATAGACAAAGCAAATACATTTTTCAGCACATTGGCCAAATTAGGGAATAATATTTCAGACATCACTTTGGTGCCTTCTGGAAATAAGGGTTAAAGAAAAATATAAATGAAAGTATAGTGTACAACGAGTACAAGTGCATATCTTCTTATAAGCTAAACATACAGCAGTATATAAAGGGGAGTATTTTAGGAAACATTGTAGTGGTGAAGGTGCTGGCCTTGAAACCAGGAGACTGTGGATTCTAGGCCTACCTTAGGCATGAAAGCCGGCTGGGTGACTTTGGGCCAGGCATTCTCTCTCAGCCCAGCCCACCTTACACAGGGAAAAATAGGAGGCAGGAATATTAGGTATATTCACTGCCTTGAGTTAAAAAGGCAGGATAAAAATCTAACCTTCATCATCAAATTCAGTTCAAGCCATGGAAGCTCACTGGGTAGCTTTGGGTGAATTGCTCATTCTTAGCCAGACCTACCTCACAGGATTTTTGTAATGGGGGAAAATGGAGGCAGGATTACTTTGTAAACTGCCTTGAGCTCCTGGAGCAAAGGCAGGATAGAAATCTAACAATTTTTTTAAAAAAAGGTCTTTTGGAGCCGAGCCATCCATGGATGTCATCAACTACCATGTCCATGTGGTTACAGCATTTCAATCTGAGTTGAAGGATTCCAGCATTTTTTACGTTGTAAGATCAGTCAAGAACCACTAATTTCAGCACTCAGGAGCTGCACACATGACTAATAGCAAATCTAAAAAGCTGTTGATCAGGGTTAAAGAGATTTATAAGATGTAACTGAGGTTTGATTAATTTTTGCAGCCCAGTGAAAAGCAATAGTCTGCTGGACATGAGTCCATTTTAATGAATATATTGTGCAGCCTATTTGTTCATGCTTAATGACTAAAGATAGTTATGTATATCCATCAACTGTTTGTCAAGGGCTCTGAAAAGCAAAAATGTCATATTGCCATGTCAGGGGGAATTTAATAACTTATGCAAATGGCCCAGAAAGTAATCCATTTCCACTTTTAAATTTCAATTAATAATTCGTGAGGCATTACAAAAACTGCACAGAGTTCTGATTGTTAGCTATGATGCAGGGGAATTAAAGGGTTATGGAACAGATCTAATACGTTTTCTTTTATTTCTTCCAAATATAATAAATCCTTCCTCAGGCATATTTAGGTTTGTAAACAAGGTCAGAGTTCTATTTCTTATAATGGCAGTTGTGTGTCACTTATATACAACATGCAAGGAAAAGACCCATTGTGTTATATTGGCTAGGGTGGTTGTATTAAACCAGAGAAAGAAAAGGCTCTAGAGACTGTAACACTCAATAGGCAAAAGCTGTTAATTGCACAGAATGTACCTTAAATGTCTTTCTTCCTCTTTGCTGTGCATTTAACAAAGAGGAAAGAGTTTAGAACTCTTTGTGCTGCATGAGAAGATTCCACCCAGTTTGAGAGATTCCAAGATTCCAAGTCGCACTTAAACAAGAAGCAAAGAAATAATTGTTACTGATGACATCTTACTCACTGATCTGCAAGGGAGGACTCAATATCTTGCAATGGGGAGCAGCTTGGCCCAGATGCATCCTGGCATATGGAGCCCTTTGATGAGTCCCAGTATTCATACATTGGACTAGAATGCAATAGATTGACCGTACTAAATTCATGTGATCCCAAGCCATACTTTATGAATACAGCTGCTTACAAGACTTAATTACCTTACCCATCCAACACATGCAGATTCTGTGAAGGCCATACATTGTTTGTCCTGGAGATGCTAATAGTTTCCTTTCAATCATCCCAAAATCAGCCATTTCCCATTCCCAGGGATGGGATTTAGATTGACTTCAAGGTGAACTTTTAATCCTAAATGAAACAAGATTATTATCTGATTTTGGTGCGACAATATCTTCTGGAGAATTCCCTTAAACTACAGAGGTGGACTAGGGCAGAGTGGGCTGGGATTAAAGCCCACTCTTGGCAATGGAAGCTCACTAAGTGACTTTGGGCCCTGTCAGTTTCTCTCAGGCTTTTTGTGAGGGAAAATTAGAGTTATGCTAAGAACACCATTCCAGGAAAAAAGGCAGAACATGAATCTCATGAAGAAATAAATAATCTACCTATCAACCCTAGAAATGCTTATGTAGAGGTATTATAAAATATTTTGTATAGAATCACAATTTAGCTGAATGTAGGAAAACTCCTGTTCTTTTTATCAGTGGAGAAATAAGAAAGGGAGATCTCAACAATTGCATTATGATATTGACATTTATGATCACACATTTTGATTGACATAACAGGCATCTGCAAGGTTTCTGGTTTCCAGTTTAGGCCTACTGCATCCTTCATTTCCTGCTTTCACTGGGAAGGAACATTCAGAGGGTGAGTATTATAATTCAGTGGTAAAGTGTACACTTTGCATGCCTAAGGTCTCAGTATCGAAGAGGGCTGGAAAAACTCCTGCCTGAAATGTTAGCTAGCTTCTACTAGTCATTCTTAATAAGCCCAGAGTTATCTGGATGATTGAGGTGGTTTATAAAATGAATGAATGAATGAATGAATGAATGAATGAATGAATGAATGAATGAATGAATGAATGAATGAATGAATGAAACTGGCCTAGATGGAACAGTCTTAATATAAGGCACTTTCCTATGCTTCTGTGCAGGTTTAAAAATGCTTAGACCTCAAGGGCAGCTCTCACGGTGTAATCATAGCTGCTCAGTTTCTATATCTATCTATTTCTTCAGATCTCTAGAAGTAAAACCAACGAAACAAAAACAAGCAAGCAAAAAGCTTTCTCTTCATCACAGATACTGCTGTTCCTCACCCCCTGTAGTGTTTGAAATGGTTTTTGCCTCCATGGAGTTTAAGATTTTATGGAATATATTATATGATTATATTGTTTTCTTTTGTATGCTTTGATCCTGACGTACAAAAGGGGGAATTGTTTGCCACTCAGAGCCAGTTTTGATTGCAGCGGCCTGTATACCCAGCCAAAGAGTCAAAATGTAAGGAGTAGAGACTAGAAGCACTTGTATAAATAACAGTAAATAACTAGCATTCAGGAAACCTTCAGCTTCTTTTGTGTTTCAGAGAGCCAGGCTTCAAAGAGATGAGATTGAAAGTGACACTTGATCTCCATGTAAAAGAATAAGATTTCTTTTTATGAACCAAACTCATAGGATTATGATCTGAAAAAGTCTTTGGTAATATATCTACCTTAGAAACCTCAGTAGTCAAGTTCTTTGAAGGCCAAATCATGTCTATTCTTGAAAAAAATCTGTCTTTCAGAAAAGTAGATGTACTCTCTTGAATTGCCACTTTTCTGTTTCCATATATCAACCACCCCTAAACTGTCCATCAAATCAAAGAAAACTTTTGGTAATTTGACTTCAGTGATTTTTTTTTTTCAGACGTTCTGTCCAGTTGTGGGGAGATCATTCCATTCCAATCCCCCATCAAAACCAATTTTCATAAAAGAAACCTATTAATGCCTCCACAAATCATTTATAAACAATACTTTGTTCTCATTTGGGGCATAAATTCCCAATATCAAAGTCTTAGTCCCATACATATTAACTTCCACCCCCACAAATCTACCATGCTCATCACTCAATATAAGTTCTGGTTTTAGTTGGGGATTTATATACAAAACAAGTCTCTTTCTTTTTCTTTCTTTCTTTCTTTCTTTCTTTCTTTCTTTCTTTCTTTCTTTCTTTCTTTCTTTCTTTCTTTCTTTCTTTCTTTCTTTCTTTCTGCTAAAATAAATTCTTCACCCAAATTTTTTATAAATCAAATATTTTATGGTTTTTTCCCTAATATGTGTCTCTTGTAGGCAAATTATAGCTTGTTTTAATTTTTTCAAATAACAAAATACTTTTTTTCTCTCTCTTTTGGGGAACATTTGTTCCATTTATATTCCACACCAAGCATTTGTAATCCATAATCAAGCCAGGAATTTAGAAAAATCGATACCTGTATATCTAGTTCAGTATCATCCCTTTCACTTTCCTGCTGTACCTGTTGGAGCTTTTGTGTAGTCTCCACTGACACCTCCATTTGAATCTCCTTCAATTCCTCTTTGAATTTTTCTAGAAATTCTCTTGCTTTCTGGACAGAAACCTCTGCTGTTTAAAAGTTTTAAAAAATCACACCTTCCGATTTATCCCATCGAAATGGGATCTTTTTCTGCTTTAATCTTTCAGTCAAAAAAGAATACTCTCTTCTCTTACGCAAAATTTTAATATGAATTTCTTTAAGAACAATTATATCTATATTGTCAATCTTCAGTCTTGTATTAAAATGCTGCTGCAAAACCTGATCCCTTGTCTTCTTCCTGACAAAAGGCACCAAAACATCCCTTGGAACATTTCTTGTTCTTGCAAATCTTATATTTATTATATATACTTTATCAATTTCTACCTCTGTATCAGCCTCATCCCAATTTAAAAAAAAAAATTGCTAAACCTTTAAAAACCTTTTCTCTAATATCTTCCCCAGAATCCTCTGGGATTGCTCTAAGACTCATACAAAATTCCTTCTGTCTCAATTCCAATAGAGCCAGATTATCTGGTTTTTTCCCCCAACTCTCTGTCTATAACTTCTGTCTTACTCTCCAAAATTTCCACTTTGTCATTAATTTGTTTTACATCTGTAGTCATTTACAGAGATTTCCATATTCTTCTTTCATCTCCTCTTTCTTCTTTAAAAGTCTTTCATCCATTCTTTTTTCAAAATGTGTCAATTTAGTATCAAGTGATTATAACTTATTGCTCAGTTGCTGAAACATTTTCTGAAGCAAATCTGGCATAATTCCTCTCTCTGAAGGTTGCTCTAATGATCCTCCCCTCCCCTCCATTCTTACTGCTTTTCTGGTGGTTGTCATTCTAATATTATAATCCAAAATTGAAAGTCTCAAACAAGGGGCACGCTTCCCCCCCCCCTTTTTTCTCTTTTCTCTTCCAGTGCCCTTAATACTTTCTCAATTGGCACTCTGTAGCTGCAGTCATCATCTCAGCATCACACATCACCTCATATTACTTTTATCTTTTGTTTTGTAAAATCCACCAATTGTCTGCATTGTTTAATAATAACCCCCCCCAAAAAAAAATTCCCACAAAGGTACAGTTCATTTCTCTAATTTAATTCCAATTTGTTCAAAAGCACTTTCACTAAAAAATAATATTTCAAGATAACTGTCCCCTTTATCTGTTTTAAACTTTCTTACATTGACTCTTTGTTAAGCTTTTTGCCAAAAGTTTTTAAGTCTTTAAAACTTTTTTTTCCTTTATTCCTTTGTAATCCAGAAAAAGTAATAATGCATCAAGTGGAATGTTCTTATCCTGCCACTCAAAAATCCCTCTTTAGCTGTTAATTAGTTATATCCAAAAGTGGTTAAGAAATGAAGCTCTTGCAAACTTTATGTCCATATAGGGTGCATTACGGCTGTGAATGTGATGGAATGGAATTATGAAGGCCAGACTCAGGGAGAAAAACATTTTCTTTCATCTCCTGAGGCGAGAGGGAGAGATAAGAGGATGAGACTGGCACTTCCCTGAGGAATTCACAATGTTGTGGCTGGCATTACTTGGGAACTGGGGTTTCAGTCTGGGAAGATTCTTGCTAGAGGTTGTGGCTAATAAACATTGCTGGACTGAATTTACATGGTCTCTTGGAGTTCCTTGGGCTAGGCCTGACAGTGAACTTGGTTGAAATCCCTTGACTCCCAGCTGCTCAACTCACAAGCTGACTAAAAAACCTAAATGAAATGTTGCTATAGAAAGAAGCAATAGTGGAGGATTGTAAAAAGAAATTAAAATAATTTTTTGAAAACAATTTAGGTAAAGGCACTGATTTAATAATGGTTTGGGATTCAGGTAAAGCTTTTATTAGAGGTTATTTTATACAACATAACAATGAATGTAAAAAGAAGAGTCTAGAGAAAACAAGCTATTTTGGATGAAATAAAGAGAAAAGAATTAATGACATTTCCAGAGAAGATAAATATATCTCAACAAATTAAGCTTTTACAATGATAATTGTCTATGTTAACGATAACAGAAATGGAAATAAAAGTGAATTATGTAAAGCAAATATTTTTGAGTTTGCAAATAAACCAGGGAAGTGGCTAGCATATAAATCATGAAGAGAAAAACAAAAGTAAATGATATTGAAATTAAAAGAGAGAGATATTCTATTGATGGACAAAGCAGCCATATGAAAAGAAACTGAAGGAATTTGGCTCACTGGTGGGTTTTAAAGTAAATAAACCGAAAACAAAAATGTTAATTAAAAACATGACCCTGGCTGATCAAGATTTACTGATAAGCAAGATGGGTTTCGTGATTGAAAAAAAGGTGAGAGGTGGGGGTGATTTTATCTATTAAGAATAGTGTTTTGTTCCAGAATAACTCTGGCAAATTTTGGAATGAAGTGAAAAAGATTTGATAAGATGGGAAAAATTACAATTGTCTCTCATGGGGAGAATTTCAGTGATTAAAATTAATGTTTTGCTTAGGATGTTGTTTCTTTTTCAGACTATACTGATTCTGACTACAGATTTACCATTTAAACAGTGGCAGAGAGATATATCTAAGTTCATTTAGCAAGGCAAAAAACCGAGAAGTAAATATAAATTGTTACATGATGCTAAGGAATGAGGAGGTTTGGGTTTGCCTAATTTAAAATTGTATTTTGATGCCTGTTGTTTGCTGTGGATGAAGGAGTGGATAACCTTGGAGAATAAAGAACTATTACTACTTGAAGGTCATGAATTAAGATTCGGGTGGCATGCCTACTTGTGGTATGATAAAGTTAAAGTTAATAAGGATTTTAAGAACCATTATATTAGGAATGCCTTACTGCAGATCTGGAATAAATATAAGATAAGACTGTCTCCTAATGTTCCTTTGTGGTTGTCACCTCAGGAAGCATTTACTAGAACAGACAATGTGGGAGAAATGAAGTGGTTAAAATATAAAGATTTATTAAATTTTGAGGAGGGTGAACCAAGTTTTAAAACAAGAGAATAGTTAGAATTGGAAGGTTTTACATGTCACTGGTTTACTCATATGCAATTGTTCGAATGTTTTAAGTTGGATAAAAAGAATTATAGATTTGTTAATGAAATATCTTATTTTGAGACTCAACTCTGTATAAATGATGAGCATGTTATTGCTAAAATGTATAAGATGTTGTTACAGATGAATTTAGAAGATGAACAAGTCAAGGATTGTATGATTAAATGGGCCAAAAATTTTGGGTACAATATCATGTTGGAACAATGGGAAAATACGTGGAACAAAGGTTTGAAATTTACGTTTAATTATAACTTAAAAGAGAATTTTTATAAAATGATGTACCGCTGGTATTTAACTCCTGATAAGTTATCAAAAATGTATACTGATGTAACAAATATTTGTTGGAAATGATCACAGGGTGAAGGAACTTTTTATCGTCTTTGGTGGACTTGTGAAAAGGCTAAAAAATTTTGGGACCAGATATGCAATGTCATTCAAAAAATTCTCAAAGTGAATATTAAAAAAAAAACCAGAACTGTTCTTACTGGGTTTAGTGGAGAAAAGATTAGAGAAACAATATGGACCTTTGCTTCTATATATGATCACAGCTGCAAGACTGTTATATGTGAGCTGCAAGACTCACAAATACCTACAGTCGAAGAGTGGACTATTAAATTAATGGATTTGGCTCAAATGGCGAAGCTAACAGCCTTAATAAGAGATGATACCGTTTCTAAATTTGTCTCCTCATGGCAACCCTTTCTAGATTACATGCTTGGGTTGGGAAAAAATGAAGCTTTGATTGTGGGATTTAATGATTAGATGGTTTGTGTTGATAGAAATAATGTGAATTAGGATTAAATAGTGGTAAGAGATTAACTTTTTTTTTTAATTTATGTACTTTTGTACTTATATCTGTATTGGAGATAGTCGGAAGTCACTTCTTGTTTCATCTTTCTATTCGATCCCACCTTTTTAGTTTTTGTCTTTTTCTTTTAGTTCTATCTTCTTTCTTTTCCATATTTTCTGATTTGTATTTTAATTGTACTTTTTATATACCTTAATAAAAGTTTTGATCGAAAAGCATTTCCTCAGTATTATTCCAAGTTATATAAAGAAAGTGACATCTCTCTAGAGAAAAATAGATGAATATCTAAAGAAACAAAATTTACCAAGGATTACAGATGAACAGAGACAGATTATGAATGGACCTATAACAATAAGGGAAGTTTCTGAAGCCATAAAAAAAGATTAAGCTAGGAAAGGTGCCTGGACCAGATGATTATTATTATCTTATTATATATGTTTTGAGAATGAACTTTTACAACCTTTATAAAATACAATGAACTCTATCCTACAGGGAGGAAAGATGCCAGAGAGTTGGAAAGAGGCCAATATAACATTAATACCCAAAGAGGGACAAGATTTGGCTTTAACAAGAAACAATAGGCCAATATCATTATTGAATAATGACTACAAGTTGTTCATAATTATTCTAGTTGATAGACTGAAAATAGTTTTGCATTTTGAATTTTTTGAATTTATTCATGAGGATCAATGTGGGTTTTGATCTAAAAGACAGTTAAAGGACAATGTTAGAAATGTGTTGGACATTTTGAAATATTTGGAGCAACATAATGAAAAATAAGTCACATTGATCTTCTTAGATGCAGGGAAGGCCTTTGATAATTTGAACTGGGCTTTCTTGTTCAAGGTTACAAAAGATATGAATCTTTGAGAGAACTTTATAAAATAGGTAAGATCAATTTACATTTCACGGAAACACAAATAATTGTTAATGGAGATCTAACAAAACCCTGTGAGATACAAAAAGGAACAAGACAGGGATGCCCACTTGTTTATTTTGTTTATTTGTTTGTTTATTTGTTTGTTTATTTCTCTTGTTTATTTTGGTTCTTGAAATACTGGATAGAGATATAAGGCAAGATGAGAGGATTGTGGGAGTAAAGATTTAAAAAGAAACTTATAAGCTAAGGGCTTTTGCAGATGACTTGGTGTTGGTTCTGGAAGATCCTTTAAAAGGAACTGAAATATTAATTTGCAAATTAAAAGAATTGGGTGCAGTAGCAGGTTTCAAGATTAATAAACAGAAGACGATGTTAACAACAAAAAAAGTAAAAATAGAAGATCAAACAAAATTGATGAATAAAATGGGTTTTAAGATTGAGAAAAAAGTAAAATATCTAGGTATCACGAATATGAATTGTATGTTATTTCAAAATAACTATGTTAAGACATGGAATGAAGTTTCACAATAACTATGTTAAGACATGGAAAAGACATGTTAACATGGGAGAAACTACAACTGTCATTGCTGGGAAGAATTTCTGTGAAAAAATGAATGTCTTGCCTGGAATGGTGTTTTTGTTTCAGATAATACCTGTTTTGACAACTGATGCACTATTTAAGCAGTGGCAAAATCTTAGTCGACCAGGAGTAGCATGGGTCTAATGAGCAAGTAGCCAAGCTCACAGTCATAAGAATCCTGTCCATTTCCTTAGGCCCAACAGGTTCAAACTGATTCCAGATAACAAGACAAGACTGTGCCCCAGGCATCTCCTTGAGACCTGCACCAAGGCTGGCATCTAACCAGAAATGAATTTGAGCAATTTTATTCAACAGATGCTCTGAAAGTTCCTCCACACAGCCTTGTAGGTTTTGTAGATTCCTCCCTCAGCCCAGAAGGGCTCTGGTTACCCAGAACAAGGCCAGTCCAATCTGCAGAAACAATAAGGGCAGAGAAGTATTGCTACTTCACTACCCTTACTGCCACAAGGTAGGCCTTAATAGTGGCTCTCACCTTGTTCAGTTGAGTTCATCCTTCATTGAATTCCAGCAGTGCTCTAGACCTCTGTTCTCCTGTTTCATCTCCCTCGGCTCTTCCATATGAAGAGTGGCAGGATCCATGGGAAGGGAGAGGTTGCATGGGTTCAATCAATCCAAGGCCATGATCCAATAGGTCCCACCTCCCTGCAGCAGGGGGCATTGCTATAGAATTTCATGGCTACCAGGGCATAATCTGACCATGATAAGAGAGTCACAGAGAGTACCCCCAATACCATATCATTTTGCCACTGCTTTGACAGGAAAACCAGATCAGGTGTGTGACCACTGTCCTGTGTTGGACTCTGAATGATCTGGGATGGCTATTGTGGAGGCTATCATGAACTCCTGAGCCACATTAGACCCTGCTCCCAGGGAAGGCAGATTGAAATCCTCCAAGACCATAAGCCTGGGGAATTCCACTGCCAATACCAAGATGGAATCAAGGAGCTTGGGCAGGGAGGTAACTATACAGCAGAGAGACTGGTACAATAGCAACAGTCCCAACTACTTCCTAAAGCCCAAGGAATATGGTCTCACATCTGACAACCTGTGGGGCAGCACCCCTGAAAGCTGCAACAAACTCCTGGATGACAACTGCCATACCCCCACCCCTGCCCTGAGTTCTCAACTGATTCCACAACCAAAACCCAGCTGGGCACATTTCCAATAGGGGAATCCCCACTCTGGACCCAACCAGGTCTTGATAATACAGGCCAGGTCAGACCTTTCATCTGTGATTAAATCACAGATGAGGGATACCGTATTACAGACTGATCTGACATTTAGTAGCAGCAGCCAAAAGCCAGGGCCTCTGAAGGCCTGCTGACTGGGAATTTGGGTTGAGATCCAAGAGCTGAAACAAGGAACTTGTACAAGATACTGGGCTCTTGTTTCCTTGTTTGCCTAGAACAGCTCACTCCTGGTCTCCTGCCATATTTTCCCTTACCCAAAACCACCATGATATTCTACCCCATCCCTCGCCCCCCCCCCCCCAGACCTCCAAACCTCACCCCATGCCCTCTGGTTCCCAAAACAGGAGATTCCCCAGATCTCTTCCTTACACTTATTCATCCTAAAAGAGGGGAAGTCAAGTCCTCCAGGCATTGTAGCCCAGGGTCTCAGCATCAAGGGGAAGTCAGACACCTTCCTTCCCTAACAACCTACCAAAAACAGCTATCAACCACTCTCACTGGGCAGGCCATGGGTTGCCCCATTCCATAGACTTTACCCACACCCAACCCCCTGGCCTCCACCGAAGGGAGGGCAATGAATTTCAACCATGGGGCACCTCCCCATCGTTCAGGACTCAGCTTGGAACCCAAGGACAAATGGCCTCTGCAAGGGAGGGGGGATCCGCAAGACCCCTCAGACACCAGCCCTCTTCTGTTACTACCCCACCCTGCTCAGCCAATCACAATATTCACATTCCTCCAAAGGGGGAACTGGGCAGTCCTCCAAGGCCTGTGTAGAGTCCTGTGAAGCTCCTAGATCTAAGGGTAATGAGAATTGAGGGGCTGCAATGTCGTCCGTCCCTGGGTTAAGTTGATCAGTTGCATTGCTACTGTCCCTGCTTTCATCAGAAATCAAAATGTCACAAAAGCACAACTGGGTGACTTTCTCTTCAGCACCAAAAATGGCAAAAACAAAATCACTGCCATGGCCTCCAATAGCATTCCACACCACATCTCTAATGCCAGTCTGACCAACAGCCAGGTTTCCACCCAGAAGTTATAAAACAGCAGCATACTCGCTCTGGCAAGCCTCTCTCCAAATGGCCCATGCAAATCTCCCATTATAGTTGCAAGTCCATGGAAGCTGAGGAAACATGCCGTTCCACCCCTCAATTCCAGTGGCCCAAGGAGGAGTCCAAAAAAACCTGACTGGCTCAGGATCCAATTCAAGGCAGTCCAGTCTTCCAACACAGCCACCCGGAGAAGGGCAGATAGGTTTTGACATCGCCAATTGGCCCATATATCTACAACACTTGCCTCCATCCAGCATGACATCAAAAATAGTTTTTAAAAAATTGAAACAGAGCCTGTGACCACACACGCCACCACTCTCACCACCTATTCCCTACTTACAAGAACCTTGAGTACCAAAATAGGTTAGAAGTTAGATCAGCAGCGCGAGGGACTTCTGGAGAAGAAATGGTGAACTGAAGATGGCTCCACTAAAAGCAAAGCCGGCAACCACAGCAGAATGAAGAGCCAGCAAGTAGACCAGTTCTTTGTAATTCTTCTCCGGACAAGGAAAGGACTTGAGATTGCCCACAAGTGCTCCAGATAGTTGCTTCTTGCCAGGAGACCGCCCAGGTTTAGAGCTCTGGGAGATGAGGAAATTGCCATCTTTTTCTAACCACAGTTGGCACCTTTAAGGACACTGGGTTTGCATATTTCCTTTTCTAATCACTTTCAGAAATTTCTTGTTAACTGCTTTTCAGCTATTGTTCCTAGACTTGGATCAACAAGTCTGAAAATACCATGTGAGTTTCCTTCAATCCTTAGTGAAAGAAGTTTTAAAAACAAGTTTAAGGACTTTAAAAAAAAATGTTTTTGTTGTTGTTGCGGGGGGAGGATAAGCAGCAAAAGGGTGAACTTTGATTTTGGAAAGTTACAAATGGACTAAGGGTCCAGATGGATTTGAAATAAGATTTTGGAATTAATTATAAGAAGCCTTCCCATGGGAAAATTCTTTTGTTTTGAATTCTTTTTTTTAAAAAAGTGATAGGATGAGAATTTGAAGGTTGGACACTAGAAGGAACCATAAGGAACTAAAGATTACAATTAAAGGAGAAGAACACTTAAATTTGATTTACTAATGCAGAATGAAGCAAAACGTCAACACTGGACAAATTGAAGGATATTTTTGAAAAGTGGACCCAGAAGTTAATTTTAAGAGTGTCTGCCTCTATAGATAGATTGTGCTTAAAAGATACTATGGAAGAGGAACAAGTTTTACCTGACAAGGCTGAGATTGATCTGAAAGTGGATTTAAAAATGACAGGTTACAATAATGATATGGAAAAATATGCTACACTGGACATACAAAAGAAACTGGCTGATGTCTTAATAACTAAAAGGGATATACAAATAATAAACCAAGAGAGTGACTTGGATAATTTTCCTTTACTGGATTTACAAAAGAGGTTTGTTAAAGCTTTGAAGAATTTTGTGAGATGGGACAAAGAAAAAATGAAAAGAAATCAAGTTCTAGGATATCATTTGAAGAGACTAAAGATCAAGATTGTTAAAAGTAAAAGGAAGGGATGTAAAGTTGGTTTATTTGATCAATGTTAAAATAGAGATGCTGTTATCTTTGGTGCCTCTTAATAGATTTTTGCTGATCAGGACTGAAATAATGAGGTTTTAAGGATTTGTTTATAGATAACAGATGGGAGATGGGAAGAAGAGATCATTTATTGTATTTCAAGAGAAGGTGATAAGTTACTAAACTTGTTTATATATTTCTTTTCTTCTTTACTATATTCTGATTTTTTCTTTTCTATTTTTTCTTTTCTTTTTCTTTTCTGTAGCTTCTGGTTTTTTCTTTTTTCTTTTTTAGCTTGTATTAGTTTTTATCTTTGCAATTGTAATTTTTAATAAAATTAACATTAAAAAAAAAAAGAATTTAGATCAGCAGTGCAATAATTACCAAATGGAAAGGCTACAGGAATTGAAGGAATCTTTACAGAGATATGGCAAGCAAAGTACGAGACTCAAACTATGCTAGCAAATCTGGAGAACTAATATTTGAACAAATCAGTCTACATACCAATACTGATTGGGAGAGGTCAGTCTACCTGCCAATATCAAAGAAAGGAGTCTTAACAGACTGTGCAAACTATTGTATAACATCCTTAATTTCACAGGATAGCAAAATAAAGCATAAAATGCTATTGCTATGGGAAAATTGTCTGTTAAAATGCCAAAGAGAGTTTTCTAGACACACATACACATATACATAAACATATCACCACAGGTGCATGGTAATTTTTCAGTACTTGGCTATCTGAAACAGTTTTCAAGTTTCTTGGATATAAATGTGGCAATTAAGAGTTTACATTGTCAGAATTTTGCTATGGCTTACAATAATTCTACTACTTTAGATCCCTATCCAGGAAACAAAGTGTAGAATCATAGTTCATATTAATATTATATCAGAAAGAGAGAGAAAGCCAGTGTATTAATACAGTGCTAATAATCTAATGCTAAGTACCAACCAACAGCTAATACCCAAACTACTATTATTTTTATTTATTTATTTAGATGTCAAATTTATATCACCGCCCAACTCCCCTACAAGGAGGGACTCTGGGCGGAGTGAGACTAGGGTGAAGCTGCCATAACCTAAAGATGAAGCAGGCACGTAAGCAGAGAGGACAAAAGCCAGGAAACTTATCTATGAGAACTCTTCAGGGAGGTAGATAAGAAGGAAGCAAGTCATTAAGGAAAAAAAACAAAGGACCTGAACCAGAGAAAAAAAATTTGGACCTGAGCACATAGAAACCCCAATCCCATCAACAACTGCCAGACTTGTGAATCAAGGACTTTTGGGGATAAAAGGGGTCCCAAAGCCCCCCCACTCTGAGTTGTCTGAGTCGTCTGAGTCACCTTTGGATCCAGATTTGGCCTTCCGTCCCTCCAGCTAGTGCCTGGCAGCCTAGTTGGGAAGCACGTGGGTAAGTATGGATGAGTGTGTGTGTGTGTGTGTGTGTGTGTGTATGAGAAAGAGCAAATGTACCTTGCAACCAGTAAAGTTTTGCTGTTACTTTAAATTCACTGGGTCTCCGTGTATTACAAAGAACCTCTTGTGCCTCAGTGTTCGGTTGGAAGTAATTTGTGTGTATCCCTATTATTTCCCACCCGGCTGTTGACCAGGGCTGTATGTCTGTCTGCTCCAGCTGCACCTCTCTGGAAAAGCCAGGTAGAAAGCAAGGGGGAATGACAAGATCTCCGTGCCTCAACAGGGTGTGAGTGTGTGAGTGAGTGACCATAAGCCAAACCTGGGAGCAGCGTGTGTAACAGCAGTTCACAACAAAACTATTATACTGTATACTGAAAAGGGGATCCATCCCTTGGGGCCAATTAATGATGTCATGAATATTCTGAATTATATTGGTCAGATTAATATTCAGACACTTTGAAATAAATATAATAAGTAGAATTATTAATCTTCAGAGTATTGTCAGCTCAATGGCTCAAGTTCTGTTTCACAGGGAACATGTAAATGCAGGGAATACATTATTAAAAGCTGAATTATGGAAAGGAAAAAAAAGATGTAAAATATTCCATTCATTCCTATGGGGGTTTATTCACACATATACACGAATACACAAAGGCAAGTCCTTATTTAATTAACTGACTTGAGCAAAAGATCTTATGTTTCTTCCTCTGATATGTCATTCATGGTTACAAAGAGCAATTTATCTGCCAGTTAACACTTCAGTGGATCACCAACTTAAATCTCATACCACTCAAAGTTCTGGCCGTGAAAATGTTTTTATGCAATGCAGAAAAGTAATGTGATTTGAGCGATGCTGCACACTGCTCTGTTGTGCTTTTTGAGCCAAAAAGAATGAATGCAGTGTAGAAATATATAACAGAATCAGCCACAAAACATCCGTTTTTGTTGTCTGTTCTTCTCTGTATCAATGTACCTTGCTCTGTCTTCCTCCCTCCTTCCCTTGAGATTTGTGAAAAAATATATATGTATATTTCCTTTCCTTTAGTCTTGTTTGCTTTACATTCTGCAGGATATTGCGGTGCAGATCTCTGCATTTCTGATTTCCCACACACCAGGAATTTTGCTGGCTGCCTGCTCGTACATAGGTCCTACTGAGCTCAGTGGGACATGTACCCATTTATCTTGCTTGAACTAGCTTCAGAAAAGAAACATGAAAATCACATTCCTCATGCAGATCTTCAAGTCAACGGGGCAATACAGGATAGTGGTTAGTCACAAAGATATTTGAGGAAGGTCTGTGAGATAAAAATGATGTAGGCATGGGCTACCTTTTCTTTAAATATTTTCTATTTATTGAAAAAGTACTTGATTATGAGGGAAGTATTATTTTTGTAAAATAGACTAAGCTAAAATCATCAAAACTTTTTTTGAAAAAGTTCACTTTCTTGCATATGAAATGTTATTTGACTTTTGAACAAAAACATCCATATGAAAACATTGAACAATTGTATTTAAATTTGCAAGAGGTAGAGGGCATTTACTGCTATTTAATAAAATGTAATACTAGAACTTTTGAAAGAAACTTTCTCCTCTGGAAAAGAAAAAGTATCTCTTTTTCTCATGCAAATGTACACCCACACGTGCCCACACACAAAGAAGATGGAATCTCACTGAAACTCACTGAAACCAGTAGAGTACAGTGCTTTAACTGAGATTTCCACTGTTTTTCCTCTAAATGTGAAGGAAACTCTTTTCCCCATGGGAATATATTTCTCTTTTCTGTTAATTATGGGCAACTACATATTCACTGCCATCACTACTATGTTTTCAGACAAATGATTTCTATGTTGTTACCCTTGAATCTTTTTAGTGGCCAATCCACTTTTTTTCCTCCTCCCCCCGTAGATCAGATTTTCAGATTTCAGCCAATAGTTGTTATGTTGCCTCCATTATCGTTCTGAATGCTAGAATATGTTTTTGGAATTCAAATCTTAAGCTTGCAATTCTATATATACTGACCTGAGATTACACACCATGAAATTGAAATAGGCCCATATTCTCTTATTCAATAAACCACTGTGATGGGCTTATTCATAGAGCTTTGGAAATGTACTCTGTTACAAGTAAAGCTTACTACAAAACCCTTTCCTTCTTCCTCACTGTCTGATACATAAAGTCTGAGTGTGAGAGAACTGTTTGCATGCTCCTATTGTTTCCCATAAAAATATCTTGCTGATTCCTTTGCCAACATTAATGAGCAAAAGTGTTGAAATAACAGCATTTCTCATGCTCCTAGGTACTCCCCAGCTTTTGCCAAGTTTGTGAAATCAATGTCCTAAACTAGAAAATGCAGCTTCTCTGTTTGATTTGTTTATTTATTTATTTATTTATTTATTTATTTACTTACTTACTTACTTACTTACTTACTTACTTATTTAAATTTATTGGCTGCCTAACTCCAGTGGACTCTAAGAAAGGAATCTGTGATATTTAACATCTGCAGCAGGGTCTTCTAATGCTACACTGTTTTCCTTATGTAACACTAATGACGCTGGGGTCAGCAAAATAGCTAACAAGTCAGCCACATTCTTCTGGAATACATAACACTGAACGTGGCAGAAATAATGAGGTACACTTTTGTCTCTTTGTCATAGTAGGTAGCAAAGCTGATCCACCACATCTTAAGAAAGGTAAGCATGTTCAGATCTGGTAGTATTTGGCTAGGAGACTCCACCATATATAAAATGTGGGTGTACCCCAAATCATTAAATGTTTGAATTGATTGCCATTTTCTTCTACACATCCTTACTTATTTGACACATGACTTTTTAATATTCCTAAGTACAGTACTATTTTCTCTAAGGGGGAAAAAAATAATAAAACATATTATGCTTGGTTTATCGGCCTAATTTTGGTATAACCCTTATATATATCCATATCCAGAAGAAAGCAATATCAAACCACTTCCACCACCAGAACCTGAGCTTGACTTGAAGGAGAGTTCATTTTAATCTTTAAGCTCCAATTTCTTTCAAAAATTTCAAAAACTGGGCAAGATAATCCCACAAGCGTTGGGATAGGATGAGACTGGATCCCAGTAAAATGGTGTATAGATATATGGGAGAGTGCTGCCCTGGAGTGCCATGAGTTTTCATCGTTTTATTTTTGGTTTGGGGTTTATCTGTTATTTTTACTGTTTTGTGCACTGCCTAGGGTTGTGTAATGGTACATGGGAATGACCTTGGGAGACAGGAGTAAGAGCCACATTGTAGACAACAGTCAGACAAGCGGCAGCTGAGTCCGCAGAAGGAATGGGGATGTGGCAAATGACTCAGAAGGGACTGTGTTAGGATATTCCCATGGGAAGAAAAGCAACTCGCTTATCTCCAAACATTGTTTAGACTACAAAAACAGGCCATCTGCATTTATTTTTGTTAGTTTGCACATATACTGCTATTTATTGCCACCTATTTGCTTCTGTATGCTAGTTACCTAAGGGGAGGTGCATAGTGTCAATAAATTGTGGGTGATTGTACAGTATGCCTCACTGTCTTAGTAGGATTTTACCCATCATGTAATCAGTTTTTATAGGTTATGTAGTAGTAACTAATAGCCAAGTAGTGCACCTCTTCTCTGAGAGTTTTTGCCTAGAGACTTTGTTAAACTTATGTAGTGGATAAGTCTTGGATGCCACATATATGAGAAGAAGTGATTTTTTCTATGTTTTGCATGAAACTTGTATTTTATGTAGTTTTTATTTTTCTCAATAAACACCAGATATTGTTTATAACTTCTGGCTGGATTTCTTTGGAGAACAAGATAAGGACATTGCATTCTTTGAATCTCTCTAACGCTGGAGTGTATTTTTGGCATGAAATGCAGTTATAGCTGCACTCTGCATAACAGACTGTTCCTAGTTTCTTGGACTGTAAAGGTAAGGGAGAAAAGATGTACTTTCAGAGAGGCAAGATTCTGTTACTCTAACCTTACAATAAAGTTAGAGCTAATACTTCTGGGTGTACTTCTTGTCTGGATTACCTCGCAAGGTTGAGAGGTGGTTATGACAAAATGGGTGGCCATATAAATCTTTTTAAATAAATAAATAAGTAAATAAATAAGTAAATAAATAAATAAATAAATAAATAAATAAATAAATAAATAAATGCATGCATGCATGCATGCATGCATACATACATACATACATACATACATACATAAATACATAAATACCTGTTGAAGGAAAGAGAAGCAGCCTGAGAAATGAGAGGGATCATTACAACATCAGCCTAAAAGATGAAAAGCTGAATGTTTTCCCCCAAGGCTCTGAAGTGAGCACCTCTGGGTAAAACAAATATGCTATTCCTGTGTGGGAGTCCAAAGAAAGAAGAGCTGAAAGCCAGTATGACCCATACAAGCCTTATTAAAGATAAATGCTTACAAGAGTGTACATGTGGTGCTCCCTGTGATGGACAATAGGTACGTATGCTGTGTTCTGTCATGGCACATCCATACCATGGACTAGTTTATAAAACTTTTATAACCATCATGTTAAGCATTAATTAATCTTATGTGCAAAACAAGTTGTCAGGTAAAATATGTGAAAAACAAGCTTATCAGTGGAATACCTTTCCTATGAAATCTGCAGTGTGTCTGTACCAGGCATAACCTCATCATGCATACATCTGGGCCTTGCTGCGTGTTTACTATTTTTTGTACTAAAGTTCATGTAGTGGCTAAACATGGCATTAGGCTAGTTCAGTGTATAGTGAAAGAAGAAAGAAGAAAGAATTTTCCTCTTTCTTTTTGGATCCTTCAGCTCTAATATTACCCAAGAACATGACCTCTCCATTTCTAAGTGCATCTGTGTGTGAGGGGTGTTTTTTGTGCATGTGGAGACAGTAACCAGGGGAAGAGAGACTTTGAAAATAACAGAGGAAAGCTTCTTGCACACAAGTGCACCTTTGGGTACCACACTCAAGCCCCAAATTGCCCCTATCAACAGATTAATTCACAGATTAATTGATCATAACAGAAGCTAGAATGGTTAAAGCAACGTTTCAGACTACAGAAAGGTCTGAAAACTAATTTTCTACTGCTGTCAAAAGGAGCTTTTTAAAAGGCCATTCACCATGCAGTGAAAAGTCTGTTCAATCTTTCAATCATTATCTGTCTCATAGTATTATGTCATCCACATTAAAATATTCCCCCACTGCAATTTCCATTTACCTCAGCTGTATTTTTAAAAGTCTTTTCAATTATATTAGCTCTTGGATTTATTAAGCATAGTAGTGACCCATGTAAAACCTCATGGTCAAGTTCTCTTTCAGCAATTTAACTACTCTTTACATGACAGTTTCTTAACTTATTTGGCTTCTACATTTTTTTCTGCCTCTTGGTTTTATAGAAGTATAATACAAGGAAACAAGAAGAAAGGGAAATTTCCCACAGGAAACTACACTGGCAGATGGGAAGGCCACCCATCGCTTTTCTCAGCTTTGTATTAAAATGGCTGTCACCAAGTTACATCAGAGTCTGCTTTTGTGGTCCTACTCTCCAAATAATAATCCTTGTTTATCTTCAGTTGCTTTCATATTCAGTAGATGGATTCAGGACTGAAGTCAATAAAATTATGAATAGAAGAGAATGAAAATCTTAGAAAAGCTGAAGAAATGTATATAGGGCAACTGGATGTCTTAGAATTCATCTCCAGTCAGCTCCAGCTAGCAAAGGATTATGGGAATTTAGTTCAAAGCATCTGGAGAATACCAGGAATCTATTCCTAAGATAAAGTATTTCTAGTGTCTGAGAGTACACAAATAGGGAAAAAAGCTGTTGAAGTTCATGTTTGCTGTTCTTGGTTTTACTCCAGGTGGATGACACCTTTAATTTATACCTTCCAAAATAACTTAAAAAGAAAAATCAACCATTGGCCAATATAATAATGTATTGTTAGATTTTCAAGTACCAGAAGATCAAACTCCAAAATACTATATTGGTTAAAGCACTTGGACCCTACATGCACACAGAGAAACACGTAAATGTTCCCCCACACATACACCTACAAATCACACAGATTCTCTCACAAACTCTTTCCTCTTCTACAGCTGGGTTCCTTCACGATCACAGTGAGGAACAGGACAAAATGATGGCTTCCCACTTCTTTCAACAATGCTGTTTCTGCACCTGTTTCTTTGGGAAGAAAGCAAAAGCTATAAGAGGCAGCAATTTTTAGCTCCTTCATTGAGGACAAAAGAGAAGCCATAATATTCAGTTAACATTCATAGACCCATTTACCAGTCATAATTTAACATTATATCCTGAAGTAAAAAAAAAAAATGCCCATGAGATGCATAATGCAAGTTACAGCCTTGTTTCCCATTTAGCTTATATTGCAAACATAATTAGCTAAATCAAGAACTTTTCTGTGATGGACATCAGTATCTGCAAAGCTGAATCTTGACATTGGCCAGAGCTTTCTCATACTTTAATCTAATTCTAAGTTGTGTAATATCTACCTATAATTAGAAAGTTCATTACTCTAGCTATGTAAAACATTAATTTATTGAGAAATTGCAATGATACCCATTTCAATTTACTTGCTAATATAGTAAGTTTTAAATTGTTTACCTAATTAGTACAGTCAGTTCCTGTAAGTAGAACATTATCAGTGTAACCACTTAACATTAATGCTAAGCTTTTAATAAATATTTAGCAATAAATATATGATGATGAACATAGTCAAAGAACCATGAAATCGCAGGCCAAGGAGGATTTCTTTTAGTTCAATCTGAGAATATTTAATCTTTCTACTTAACTCATTGAACTGTAAGTTTGTATTAATTAGAACTAATCAACCATTTCTAATTAACTGAGGTAAGTTAAGGTCTTCAATTAAACTTTTACAAGGAAACATGCTGTTTTGTTCGGTATGACATGATTTATTGTTTCAAGTTCAACTTATTACTAAAATATATATGTGCAGACTTGCAAGAGTTCACCTCTTACTTTATTGGATGTTTCCATATCATCAAAAATAAAATAATAAAATAAAATAGCATCCCAAAATTAAATAGCATTTTGGGGACATTTATCTGGAAAATAAATGTGCAATTTTTGCAAGAGTATAGTATACAATGTGGCAATTTGGAATATTTGTTTAGATTCTGGAATTATTGTGCGTTGTTCTTAAATCCCATTCCTATTGTCAAAATATTAGATGTCTATCTTTCATGTTGGAGAAATTATGGGGTGGGGCGTGGAGAATTGCTGGCTGGTGATTTATAATGAATGACTAGAGCTCAGTGCACAGCATATGTAATGCATGAAAAAGATCCTAGATTCAATATTTGCCATTTTCAGGTAGGGATTGATTAATATATTAATTCTGTTTTCATTTAGTTCTTCATTTTTCTGATCTTAAAGTCATTTCACTCAATTTTGTCCCCCCCCCCACATTTTTTGTGCATTTTTTAAAAAAATACAGTATATGCATTTTGGTATTCAGTTTCTCCTATTGCAACACATTTTTGTTCATCAATGCATAAAACTGATATGCTCATGTGAATGGATAGGTTCCCTTTCTCATAACATATGCATTTTTAATGTTATATGTGCTTGGTTTGATAAATTGTATCACAACATTTTGAAAAAGGAGAATTTGGATGTATAGGTACATTTTTTGTGGAATGTTTATGGATTTGGGTAAATTACAATTTGGGTAAATTGGTATTTAAATACAAACAGATTTCTACTCTAATGCTAACTGGGAAAAGATTTTCCTCTGAAACACTGGAAATCTTCCAATCAATATTCAGCTAAAAGAATCAATAGACATTTTGATAATATTGTTTTGTTTCTTTATTCTACTGGGCAGCTTGTTATTGCACATATGCCATGCTATTATTTTGTTCCCCCATATAAATGGTTGGAGACCTGTTTGGTGTAGGGTTAAGGCACCAAGCTAGAAACTGGGAGACCATAAGTTCTAGACCCACCTTAGGCACAAAGCCAGCTGGATGACCTTGGGCCAATCACTCTCTCTCAGTCCTAGGAAGCAGGCAAGGGCAAACCACTTCCAAATT
This sequence comes from Python bivittatus, assembly GCF_059951505.1. NCBI lineage: Eukaryota > Metazoa > Chordata > Lepidosauria > Squamata > Pythonidae > Python > Python bivittatus. The sequence goes on from NW_028277113.1 coordinate 7,314,990, forward strand.
CTTGCCAAGAAAACTGCAGGGACTTGTCCAGGGAGTTGCCAGGAATAAAATATAAAAATAAATATATTTATTTTGTTGCCCAGATTACCATTTCATAAGTATGCATGAAATATGCATGAAATGGTAATCTTTCACTCTCTTCCTTTCCCCCCACATCATCACTAACTTTATGTTGAGACTCTTTTTGCAATTGTTTTTGTTTGCTTGTTTGTTTGTTTGTTGGACTATTGTGAGCTGCCATCCACATTGTAATGGACTACTGTAATGCGCTCTACATGGGGCCACCCTTGAAAAGTATCTGGAAGCTGTAGCTAGTACAGAATGTGGCGCATGACACACCTCCACTGCGTGAGCTGCATTGGGTGCTGGTTTGCTTCTGGGTCCAACTCAGGGTGTAAAGCCCTTCATGGCATGGGGCCAGGTTACCTGAGGAATGGCCTTGTCCCAGTTATATCGGTCCATCCTACCTGGTCTGGCAGGAATGGCATGTTGTGAACCCCATCAGTTAGAGAATTTCGACTGGTGGGGTCTAGGAGGAGAACTTTTTCTGCCGTCGCCCCCACCCTGTGGAATATCTTGACCCCTGAGGTAAGGTTGGCCCCCACTCTTCTGGCCTTCTGGAAGAGCCTGAAGACTTGGCTCTGCCCACTTGATTAGGGATCCAGTGGGGGCTCCCAACACTGGGGGTGGCTGGTGCTTTGAAGATGCTCTCTCTGGCTTTTAACTTTGTCTGTAGTTTTTTTAATGTGTTTTGTAGTTTTTAAATGTTTCTTATGTCTTTTACTTGTGAGCCACCTAGAGTCAGTGATAGCGAGATGGGTGGTGTATAAATTTGATTTGGTGTATAAAATAAAATGAGGCTGTATATCTATATCTACTTTCCTACATTTAAGCCCAGTGGGACTTACTTTTGCACAGATGGGTATAGGATTACAATTTAAAATAAATAATTTTTATTTTTGAATATGGAAATTGCTCCTTGCATACCATCTCTCCTGGGACATTTCTGTTTTTTAATTTGAACTTGTTACCCCATGAAAAGTTATTACCCCCAACTTTGTTAGCTAATACAACTTAACTTGTATTCATTTTATTGTTCCGCATGCCTCCATAAGCTGTGGGCCATATTTTCAAACTTGGTGGAAGTATGAAAAACTCAATAGAAGACATCATGAAAAACCTCCTCTTATTATTTGTTCTTCTTCTTGTTCTTATTTTTCTTCCAGAGTGGGATATATAGGAAGCTATGCATTACCCTCTAGCCATCAGAGTGATGGAAACAACACTACCAGGAGGCCACCCTACCCCACTTCTAGCAACAAAGTACGAGCACCAAAAGAAACCTGAGGAAAAAAAAATCCAAATGGTCACTTTTCCCCCGCCCCCATCCCTCCCCTTTGGTGCTTAGAGTTTTTGTCTGACTCTTAAGATCTTCACCCAGATTAAATGATATTGTCTCCATAAGTTCAGAACACTTTTGTATATTTTTGTAAAGGAAGTTTTAAGGACTGCTTCCTTTCAGAAACATATCCCCAACTAAACCAATAAACTATTCAGCCTTTTTTGGGGGGATGGAGAGAACTGGTAGTAATATAACACACTTTTGGGAGAGAGCAGGACACATGTTAACAATGATTTTTTTCCCCTTGTCCTAGTTGTATCATCATCATCCTCATCATCATCAAATTTCACATGAACTAAAAGACGTTGCTATCAAAATGATTGCAAGATTCAAGGTTTATTTTACATTTTATGAATAAAATTGTCCATCAAAATTTTTTAAGCAAGTTAAAATACTACATTGTAAACTGAAGGATTTCTTTATGCATTGCTCCTGTAAAGTCAGCATTCTCCAAAATGACAGGGCTGGATTAAGGCCAACTGATGCCCTAAGCACAGCACAGCGATGCCGTCCCTCCATTGCTTAACTGACAAGACATGGAGACTCAATAAGTGTTGAAAGCTAAAGTTGAGTGTGGCAGTGAAAGAGGGACACCCACACACACACACACACACACACACAAGACATCAAGTCAGTGTTGACTGCTGGTGACTTACTTCCTGGACTAGTCCCTGCAGTTTTTTTGGCAAGATTTCAGAAGGGACTTGCCCTTGCCTTCTTCCTAGGGCTGAGAGTTCGGACTGGCCCAAGGCCACCCAGCTGGCTTTGTGCCTGAGGTGGGACTAGAACTCATGGCCTTCTGGTTTCTAGCCTGGTGCCTTAGCCACTACACCAGACTGGCTCTCTAAGGGCATGAGAGCTAGGGGAAAGAAGTCTGGTGCTTCCCCTCCCCTTGGTGCCCTAAATGTGTGTTTATTTTGCTGAATGGTTAATCCAGGGCTGCAAAAGAATGTTGCACATCTACCTGCCCATATAAGAATTTTCATCTTCACATGACTGGAAAGTGACACAGTGTCGGCTGTGAGTTTTATTAACATTCAGTCATTTAATGGTACAAGTATAGTAAATCAAGTGTGGTAATAAGCTTAATGTCACAACCCATTTGGAATTTTAGGGATAGTCAATCCGTTAATTAAATATTAATTAATTATTAAAAGCAAATTTGAGATTTAACAGCTGTTATATGGGTTTGTTTTGCATAGAAGCTATTCCCACTGAGCAAGCATCTCAGCCATCTGTTGGTGTTTACTGCATCTCTTTAGGATATGTGCCACCTGTCTTGTTGGTCTTTTAACAAAATGATGGTCTAGAGTCATTGCCATTTAATGAATGAGTTTAATAGACAAATAGTGGAAGGTCAGACTTGTCCCTGGATTATTCACCTCTGACTTTAGATCTGCTTTTAATGAGTAGTTTCAAAAAAATTGCATTTTTCTAGAGAGTGGGAAATTTGAAAATAGGGATATTTGGGATATAATTTATCCCTACCTAACACTCGTTTTGCTATATGGGATGGCCATACTGAATAATTGAAAAGGTATGAGGCAATGTGAAGTAAAGGCCCAGTTATGGTAGTATATCTGTGATTACCATACCTAACCAAGATACCATCTGTTGCATATTGGAATAAAGCGAGCCTCTAGATTCATTTCTGCAAAAGCTGTAACTGAATTCTCGGCAGCATAAACTTATTAGCGGAACAATATTATGAAATAAGAACACAAGAAGAGTATAGCTGGATCAGGCCACTGACATTTTCACTTCAGCATTTTCTGCCACATAATGGTCAATTGGATGCACTGGGTTCCCCTCCGCCATTGCTTCCCACCAATCAGCATTTAAAGTATGCTATCTATAATTCTGGAGACATCAACATTAAGCTATATATAGCTTAATCCTCCATAAGTCTATCTAGTCCCCCTTTAAACTCCTCTCAGGTTGGCTGCCATTACTACAAGCGCTGGTAGTGAATTCCACTACATGTTATATGGAAAAATCCTTCCTTCCTGAATCTCCTTAGTCCTGAATTTCCCTGCACTTAGTTTCATGGATTAATAAATTTTTGCACTGAAAGAAAGGGAGAAAAAGTCTTCCCTTACCCTCTCCTCTAACTCCCAGCCTTAGTGCCCCAATTACTGTAGTCTTTTTGTAGATGACCTACTCCACCCCCTATCATTTTGGTTGCTCTTTTTGGAGGGACACCTTTTCTATCTCAATAAATTCATTCTTAAGATGAAGAGACCAGAACAGTATACAATATACCAAATGTGGTTTTATTATACATTTGAATAAGGGACTTATTAAATTATTATTTCAGTTATCCCCTCCTTATGATTCCAAGTACAGGTAGTCCTTGACTTTCAACCACAAAAGAGACCAGAAAATTTGTTGTTAAGTAGTGCGGTCATTAACTGAGGCATCACATGACTGCACCCAATTTTACAACATTTTTTGCTGCAGTCATTAAGTGAATCACACATTTCCCCATTGATTTTGCTTGTTGGAAGCTGGCTTGGAAGGTGGCAAATAGTGATCACATGACCCCAGGATGCTGCAACTGTCATAAATACATGCTGGTTGCCAAGTGCCTGAATTTTGATCATGTGACCTCTGTGACAGTCGTAAATGTGAGGACCGGTCATAAGTCATGTTTTACATCGCCATCGTAACTTTGAACTGTCGCTAAATGAATGGTTGTTAAGTTAAGGACTACCTATATGGAATTTGCCTTTTTAACAGCACCTTCACACTGGGTGACATTTACATTGAGTTGTCCACTGTGACTCCAAGATTCCTCTTCAAGTCACTTCCTGCTCAACATGACAGCACTTTATGCTTGTTTACATTGAGCTGCATTTGTCATTTTGAAGCTCATTTATCCAGTTTGGAGAGATCCTTTTGGAACATTTCTCAATTCTTTTCCCCCCCTTTTCCCACTATTAACTTGAATAGTTTAGTATCATTAATAGACATGGCTACCTCATAGTTCAGCCCTAACCCCAATTCATTTATATAAAAGTTAAAAGCATTCATGCCCACACCGATTCCATATCACAGGTCACAGGAACTGTGCATATTGTTAATCCAGTGGGAAAATGGTGGAAAATGACATAAGCCATCTTCTGTATGAACATACTGTGTCATATGGAGGCAGAGCTTCTAGGAGGTTGGTGATTTGCATGGCTCCACTTGCATGGCCTACTGCATGATTGTTCTCTTTCAGTGACAAGTATCCTGGCTCTGCACCTCTGTGGTCATTTCAGCTTTAGCTGGTGGAAAAAAGAGAGCCTTGTCTGGCAGCCACATTTTCTCTCTGGTAAGAAAGCAATCCTCTGGAATGTATTCTCAGGATCACTATTCCTACTGATAATCTTTGCCGTGTCCTACCAGGGTGATTTCTTGATCCTCTCTGTCCTGGCTGTTCCCCAGCAGCAGTAGCAGCAACAGTTACAGGAAATGGATAGCCTGTTTGCAACCATATTCCTGTCATTGCTCCAGGCTTTTGCAAAACGGTTCTCTTTGTCAGCAATGGAATTCTCTGAGTTGCTCTGGGTGACTAGTGAGGAACATTCTGGAGCTTGTCCAGTATATACATACAGTAAAAAAGGACATTCTATCTGTGTGGATAGATGGAGAAGGATTAGTGGGTTTCTGGTGACAGAAGTGGAGGCTCCCTACAGCAAATGCATCTTTCCCTTTGCAATGTGAAGTTATGGCAGCTCTTTCTGGCAATGAAGGCAAATTTGATAAAGATTTGGGGGCTGGAGAGCATTGCTGCCAGAAGGATCGAGGTGCAACAGTGGCCTACTTCTGCTGTGGGCATCAGCAGTATTGTTCTCCAGTGACCACAGAGGTAGGGAAAAAGGCAGCGAGGGGGACAGAAGCAAGGAAGGCAAGGGATCTGTGTTTGAAGGAATGAGTGAGAGCTTTCCTTTGATTTGGTCCTCCTTCCCCAACACCAGCAGCAGACACTTGTGTGAAGCCAGCAACCCTTGTGAAGGCAGCAACTTTGCTGGCTTCATTTCTGAGATGTGGCCAGAGGAACACTGTGGTGGCAGTGAGTTCCCAAGCAGCACACTTTCCTTCTCTCTCCAGGGAGGAATGCACATTGCAGAGGGTGTGGGGAAGAAGCATCTCTTTCTGTTTCCCTTTCATTCTTCCTTCCTCCTTTTTATCAAGAGGAGAACATAGCAACTCTAACATTTCCTCTATCTTCTTCCTATTTCTCTCATCTGTTTTTATTCAGAGGAAAAGAAAATATTCTTGCCCTTGTTCTCCTTTCTCTCTCTCTACCCTTTTCTGTACAGGTGTAGTCCTTGTTTAGTGACTGCCTCATTTAGCAACTGTTTGCAGTTACAACACTGATGAAAAAGTAACTTTGCAACCAATTCTCGCATTTATGAGCTTTGCAGGTCTGTAAAACAAAGGACACCTGAAGTAAGATCATAAGCACAGATGTGGTTTCGCTTAGTGACCACTGCTTAACAACTGAGTTGCAGGTCCCAATTGTGGTTGCTAAATGAGGACAACCATCTTATTTACAGTTATTAGAAAGATTTAAAGTAGACAAAAGAGTTTATGCTTTTGAATATTGTAAGACTGAGTTTGAAATGGAATTATGTACAAATGACAAACATGTAATTGCTAAAATGTATAAACTTGTACTGAAATTTGAAACAGAATAAGAACAAGTGAAAGAATGTATGATAAAATGGGCTAAAATTTTTGATTACAGGTAGTCCTCAGATTAAGAATGCCCTGGTTACAGACAACCCATAGTTAAGAATGGAACCTATTCAAGTTAAATACACAATTATTCAAGTTAAACACACAACGGTTTGAGTTTATTACACAATACAACTTACACAGTATTATACAATATTACTGTCCCAGCTTACATACAAATCTGACTTAAGGACAGACCTTGGGAATGGAACTTGTTCTTAAACTGGGGACTATCTGTATGGAACAATGGGAAAATATGTGGTTAAAAGGATTGAAATTTAATGTATGTTATAATCTTAAAGATATCTTTTTTTTATAAAATGATGTACTGTTGGTATATATCACCAGAGAAATTGTCTAGAATGTATAAAGGCATTTCCAATACATGTTGGAAAATGTGAATAATAAGAAGGGACATTTTATCATGCTTGGTGGACATGTAAAAAGCCAGAAAATTTTGGATTCAAATACATACACTGATTCAGAGGATTTTAAAGATTAATATACAATTGAGACCAGAGGTTTTGTTTTGGGGCTGATAGACAAATAGTTGGGAAAAAGTCATGGAACTTTGTTTTTGTACTTGATAACTGCAGCAAGGTTATTGTATGCACAAAGATGGAAATTTCAGCAATACCTACAATAGAGCAATGGTTGGTGAAGATGATGGAACTCACTGACATTGCCAAAGTTACTTCTTTGATTAGAGAAAAAACAATATCTATGTTTATTGCTGACTAGAAACCCCTTATGGACTTTTTGCAGAAAACAGAAAAAGATGAACTTGTGATTTATGGTTTTGATGATTATATAGGATAGATTATGGAAAGAAGAGAGACATGTTGTAACTTTGGAGAAAGAGGTAAATCTATAATTGTACTTATAACTGCTGTGAAGAAGTTCAGAAGCTACTTTTTAAAATCTTTTTTCTTTCATTTCTATTTTTCTTCTTTTTTTTCTTTCTTGAACTTTCAGCATTCTTTCTTTTCTTTCTTTCTTTATGTATTAGTTTTTATCTTTTATTTTCTTTTTTAAAACTTTTAATAAAATTATCAAGCTAAATGAGGACAAACTAAGTATCAAACTAAGCTGGTTTTCATCACATGCAAGCCCAATTCATCTAGAGGCTAGGTTCTCCATATGTCTTTCTTCATTTTCTTAATTCAGCTTCTGCAAAACCCCTTCTCCTTCCTTATTTTAAGTTTTCTTAACTTGCCATTCCCTACAGCCAATTTAGGGCAGCCTTTCTCAACTGGGGACCTATGGTATGATAGGGTTCCACGAGAGCTTGCTAGGGGTTCTGCAAGAGATCATGGTTGAAAAAAATAAGCACTGTACTTTTAATTTTGCATGCTGAACAATGCTAGCCCTCACAGTGGTGGAAATTTTTAAACACTGTGACTTAGCTCCCTTGGTATTGCTCCAAACATTGTAAAAAATGGATTGTGTAGGTTAGACGTGAACGGTATTGTAAAGTTTTCATATTTTTTGGTGATTTTTATGCAGGGGTTCCTGAGATCCGAAAATTATTCCAAGGGTTCCTCCAGGAAAGGTTGAGAATTATTTAGGATTCTGATTTAGGGTATTGATTTTTGTAGTGTAAGATCTCTCTGGGTTAGCCTTGAAACCATTAACTGCTTACAACTTCTGTTAGCCTATAAAATGTTCACTGTGATTATTGAACCCTTATGATTATTTTAATACTGGTATATCAATAGATTTAAATATTCTTTAATAAAATACCTTGATTGGTTATTAATTATAGTGTTAGTTTTGGACTTCTAGAATGCATTTGACTGTTTAAAAATCTATAGTATTCAGTCCCAAAAGAATTGGCACTGCGGGAGGCTCCACTCTGTTATGCAATAGCTATATTTAATTTCAGTTTTACATATAGATGTATTGGTATTAATATTTTTAGAAATTCTTATTAACTAAAAAGCAGGAAGGTCAGCATTTGATTGGCAATGCCATAATTGTCATGAAAAGAAATTTGTACTAAAAATCAATGCATAGCTTTATGCGGACTGAAAGTTTTTCCTGGCCAAATAAAACCTGTACAATCTTAGCTTGAAAAGTATTTTCCAAAAGCCAATTATAGCTTAGTAATCAGTGCTTATTCTTGAATAGACTATGTCATTTAAATCTGTGCTTACTTGACTGTAAATTGACTTAATTGCAAGTAAGTTTGTTTTTATGCATAGTGTGATCCTTAGCACCTTTCCTTATTATAAAAAAAAAAATATTTGAAAATATTTGGACAGGTATGTACCTATGTTTGTGCTATGACAAATAATTGTAACATTATTATGGTGAGTAATCACATATTGTAGAATAATTATGTGAACTGATCCAGTTCACATTTCCTGGATTAATATGTGACAGGATTTATTTATTATACAACAAAATTATACTATGCACTACAAAACATTGTAAACCTCTTCTAAAGCAAAAGAAAGAAAGAAAGAAAGAAAGAAAGAAAGAAAGAAAGAAAGAAAGAAAGAAATAAATAAAGAAAGAAAGAAAGAAAGAAAGAAAGAAAGAAAGAAAGAAAGAAAGAAAGAAAGAAAGAAAGAAAGAAAGAAAGAGAACCATAAAAAATAAATAGAGCTAGAAGGTGCATAAAAATAAGAGCAGTAACCCAGCTCATTCTAACAGTCATAAGCTGAACCAAATAAAAATGAAAGGTAAACAGTGAAAGAGGTAAAAAATCTCTCTGGGAAAAGAGTTTCATATGTGGTGTATTATCTGAGAAACTGGCTGGCATTGTGTATCCACTAATCCAAAATCATTTGATGGTGGCTTATAGAACAGGGAAACTCACATTGGAAGCTGGTGTTTTTTGAGATATTCTGGTTCCAAGTAGTGTTTGTTTCTTTGTTTGTTTGTTTGTTTGTTTATTTATTTATAAATTTATAGTTCTCTGCATCTTGTCCATGGTGGAAAAGAACACATTTGTGAGAAAATATGCTCTAATATTTTGAAATATCAGTTTTCATATTGTTTTACATTGTGAATTAATGTAGTAATAGATGGAAATACAGTTATTAATTCCTGCTAATCCATGCAGACAAACAATCATAAAAAGAACAGCTACAATAGTATCATCACAGACCTTGAAAATCTAGGAAAGAAACTCAAGATCCTGAGAGCACTAGATGCTGTTTGCTATTCTTCCAAGCCATATAAATAACTGGCTACATAGATGGTATCAAACAGAATTTTGGCATCTGGGGCCATGGTCTTAATTAACAGGCCTGCCCTTCACCAGAATTGGTCAAAATTGTTTGGCTGAAGTATGGTGAATTTGATCAGGAAGATTTTAAACTAAATCCTCTGGATATTGGAGATGAAAATCCTGAAGTTACTACCTCAGATGAAGACTTACATGCTGTGCAAAGTAGGACTGTTGTTCTAATGGAGCTTCTTAAACCAGTCAATGGAAAATTAGAAAGAATACTGGCTCATAGAGTCCATGGCCTTCACTGTCTATATATTAATGCTCAGAGTGTGAGAAATAAACAGGGTGAATTTGAACTTCTTTTATAGAAAGTCAGCTATGATTTAATCGGTATAATAGAGCCTGGATGAAAACACTTAGGTGTTTGAAATATTTCAAACAGAAAGACCATTTGTTTCAAAAGGAGCAGAAGCAACTGAAAGGGAGGAGGAATTGCAGTTTGTTAAAAGTATCCACGCTGGTTTGTAAAGAAAGCATCTAGATTGAAATAGTTGCAGGGACAAAGAAAGGCAATACTGTTGTTGAATTCTGTAATCAGCCATCCAGGCAAAGAGAAGATGTGAATGATGCTTCCCAAAAGCCAGTGACAGAACTTTGAAGGAGTCAAGAAGCAGTAAAGAAGAAGTACTTTCTCTCAAATTCTGTTGGAAGACAAACTCTGGCAAGCATAATTGTTCAGAAAAATTATTGAATTGTTTTGCTAACAACTTTACCCTTCAGATGATGGAGGCAAATACAAGAGAAGCATGGAATGGAGCCTAGCAGCTGAAGCCAAAAACCACTGCAGGAAAAAAAAAATGAAGATATGAGAGAAAAGCTCTCTTGCTCTCTTTCAAACACAGGAAACAGAAAGAGCGTCATAGAATAACAGTTGCAAGACCAGTATGTACAGGGGCTCAACAGGTAAAGAGACAGGTTTATTCAGCAACATCACTGAATCTGTCCTGCAGGAGCAGATACCAGCAGTGGGATGGTTACATTACTTAGAATCACACATAGCACAATGTATCTATTTTTCATTACTTTAATGTATGTTTTTGCCTTATAAAATTAAACTTCATATTTTTGCGCATATAAAGGCACTTTGTTCCCTGTATGATCTTTTACAATTCTGACTGGTCACTTCCCCATCCTAGAATCTCTTGACAAGTGTCCTGTTTCCCTGATTTCCTTCTCCATTTACAGATACAGGTAGTTCTCAGTTAATGATGATAATTGGGACTGGAATTTCTGTCACTCAGCAATGTGGTCAAAAAGTGTGATGTCACATGACCGCATCACTTAGCGACAGCAACTCTGGCAGTTGCAGTTGCCATCGTTAACCAAATCCCACCCAGTCCTTAGACGAGTACCCACCCTAATCCAAGCCATTCCCTGCTTGGTCCCTCCCAGCTCCGAGCTTCAGTAAGGTAAGGGACTGCCTCCTCTTCACCTCCCCCACCCATCTCTCTGCCCTTTTGGCCCCCCTGCACTCCACTGCCTCTACCAGCCCAGACTGCCAGTTTTTATCATGTGACCATGGGGGCACTGCAACAGCTGTTACTTCAGGGACTGGGTGTAACTACCATTCATTCAGCACTGCTATAACTTTGAATGGTTGCTGAATGAATGGTCATTAACCAGGGATTACCTGTAGTGGAGAAGGGAATGAAGCTCAGAATAAACTGAGGTTGGTGAAAGATGTTAAAAAGAACTTATTTAGATATGTTCAAGATAAAGGAACAAAAAAGAATTAGTAAACAAACTGCTAAGTGACAGTGACAAAATAAGAAAAAGCAAAGCTATTTAGCTCTTATTTTGCCTCACTCTTCTCCAACAAGAAGCATATATTTGGCCAGGAAATTGTAAAGTGCAGGATGAAGGGGCAGGATTGAAGCTGGAGAAAGATTCAGGGCACTGAATACTTTGAATCAGATTTATACTGAATTAATTTATTTGAAAAAGAATGGTATCCTGCTGTACTAAAGGACCTCGCTGGTGATCTGGCCAAACTTTATGTATTATCTTTTAAAAAGTTCTGAAGAATTGGTGAAGTGTCAGATGACTGGAGGAGAATAAATATGTTCCCTTCTTCAGAAAAGAGAAGAAGGACCTGTGTAATTATATACTAGTCTGATAACAAGTATTGGCAAGACTGTAGCATAGATAATTAAAACATCTGTGTATAAATACCTAAATAATGTAAACACCTTGAAAATCTAGAAGTTACCATGAAATTATTAACAGCAAGTCTTATTTCAATTTTGGAATGGATATTTTTAAAAACAAATAGATTACAGAATGGAATCAACATAACATAACCTGATTTCAACAAAGCATTTAACAATATTCTCCATGACATTCTGTTTAGCATGTGGCATGACAATTATATACAAAGAGTGCTCCTTAACGAATTGGAGATATCAAGCAGCTTCCATGAGATTCAGGCCATCTACTTTTCACTGTTTTATTAATGACTTGGATGAAGAAGTAGAGACAATTATTTTAAAATTTGCAGATGAATCAAAATTTTATGGGCTATCCAAATCTGTAGAAGAAATAAAATTCAAAATTATCTTGGATAGTTAATGGGCTGAATGTAACAGAATTAAATTTAACAGAGAAAAATGAATTGTGTTTCACTTAGGAAACAAAAATCACATGCACAGGGATATGATGGGAAATATCTGACTTGGTAATAGTACTTACAAAACCAATCTTGAAAGAGTAGTTGATTGAATACTGATTATCAGCAGCATGTCATGGCTACAAAAGTTACATTAACAAAAGTATAGTTTCCAAATCATGAGAAGTAATTATTCTGGTTTATTACATTTTATTTGCTTTGATCAGACCCAGCTCAAGTGCTAACTCCAGTTTTGGACAACACTTTCAGAAAGATTTAGAGAAATTGGAAGAGGTTCAGAGAAGTGCATTGAGAATGTATTGTCGAAGGCTTTCACGGCCGGCATACGATGGCTGGTGTGGGTCTTCCGGGCTGTGTGGTCGTGTTCTTGAAGTTTTGTTTCCTAACATTTCGCCAGCACCTGTGACCGGCATCTTCAGAGTGCAGGAGCACAGACAGGAGCAGTTCTCTCTGTGCCCAGGGTGATGTGACCCTTTTGTGGGTATTTATAGATATCTGAGGGGGAGGGGGATTGGGGGTGTGTGGGGGGGGTTGAGTTACCGAGTGGCTGCTTGTTTTGGTGTCAGCATCTGTGTGTATCTTCCTGGGGATTAGGCAGGGTTTTTCTTCTATTGAATTGTTAATGAGGGGCTGCTGGGGGTGATTAGCAAGTTAATTGTGTGAACTGTTCACATGTCCTGGTGGTTGAGCTGAGTTCGTTGACCTTTTGCAGGCTGTATTTTTCAGGATTGGTAGCCAGGTTTTGTTGATTTTTAGACTCTCCTCTTTTTTGAAACTGTGCTGGTGTTTGTGAATCTCAATGGCTTCCCGGTATAGCCTGGTATAGTGGCTGTTGGTGTTGTCCAGTATCTCTGTGTTTTCAAATAGGATTTTGTGTCCAGTGTGCTTGAGAGCATGTTCAGCTACTGCAGATTTTTCTGGTTGCTGTAGTCTGCAGTGCCTTTTGTGTTCTTTTATCCTGGTATGGATGCTGCGTTTTGTGGTCCCGATGTATACTTGCCCGCAACTGCATGGTATGCGGTATACTCCTGCGGCGGTGAGGGGTTCCCTTTTGTCTTTTGCTGATTTTAGCACTTCTTGTACTTTTCTGGTGGGTCTGAAGATTGTTTGGAAATTGTGTTTTTCCATCAGTTTTCCCATGCGGTCTGTGACCCCTTTGATATAGGGCAGAAATACTTTGTTGGTGGGTGGCTGTTTTTCTTCTTCAGTCATATGTTGCTTTCTTGGTTTGATGGCTCTTTTTATTTCATTCTTGGAGTAGCCATTCGCTTGTAGGACCCAATTAAGGTGGTTAAGTTCAGAGTTTAGGAATTGGGTTTCACAGATCTGATTGGCATGATCCATGAGGGTTTTGATAATGCCTCTTTTCTGACGTGGGTGGTGGTTGGAGTTTTCTGTAGACTTTGTGTCCTAATTTGAGGTCTGGTTTGCGTATGACCAATGTGTCTAGGAATGGAAGTTGGCTGTCCACTTCTTTTTCCATGGTGAATTGTATATTGGGGTGGACACTGTTTAGGTGGTTCAGGAACTTCTCTAGGTCTTCTTCATCCTGACTCCAAATTGCAAAGGTGTCATCCCACAAATCGGAACCAGACTGTTGGGGTAACGGGTGCGGTTTCTAAAGCCCATTTTTCAAAATGTTCCATGTAGAAATTTGCTACGACTGGGCTCAGGGGGCTTCCCATGGCGACACCGTCCATCTGTTCATAGTACTCATTATCCCATAGGAAGTAACTGGTTGTTAGGCAGTGCTGAAATAAGGCTGTTATGTCTTCTGGGAAGATCTGTTTAATGAGTGCCAGGGTGTCCCTCACTGGTACCTTGGTGAACAGGGAGACCACTGCTCCTGTCTGTGCTCCTGCACTCTGAAGATGCCAGTCACAGGTGCTGGCGAAACATTAGGAAACAAAACTTCAAGAACATGGCCACACAGCCCGGAAGACCCACACCAGCCATTGCATTGAGAATGTTCAGGAGAGCAGAAACTAAGTTCCATGAAGAGCTAGACATGTTTAATTTTGAAAAGAAAAGGTTGAGAAATGTAATAACACTGTTCAAGTGCCTGAAAGGATGTTACACAAAAGAAAGTCAAAACCTGCTCTGTCTCATTCCAGAGTGTTGGATACAGAAACATGAGTTTAAGTTACAAGAAGACAGATTCCAAATGAATGTTAGGAAAAACTAATAATGGTTATGATGAGTGAGAAAGATGGTTAAAAGAGAAGATGGATAGTTGTTTCATCTAGATTCCTGCACTGAGCAGGGATTTGGACTCAATGGTCTTTGGCACCATCCAATTCTATCACCTTAAGTTACATGGATAATTCTATTTCTACTATATGCCATTTTTGTTTTATCATAAATCATATAAAAATGGCATATAGTGGAAATAGAACTATCCATGTATCCTTTCCTAAGAAATTAGCTCCCTATTGTTGTTCATATGGTTATGACACCCATACATTCCGTATGTTAATTCTAATAGACCTAAGATTACAGAAGATTTTAAAGTACTTGTCATAGTCATAGAAATACTTCCCCTTCTCTTCTTTAGAAGTTTCTACATAATATTGACCACATTGGAAATAGAACTGACTTCTGGGATAAAGTGTTCTGTGCCTGGAAAATGGTTCTTTTGAGTACTTGTGGGCCTGGAACAATGGCCCCAGGGAATAGACTTGTAGATCTTAGGCAGTCTACATTTTCTGGTCCCTAGCTTTTAATTCTACTCAAAAGTCTGCCAGTCTGCCTTTATCATTCTCAGGTGTGTCCTTCTGTTTCCAGAAGCCATTGTTCTTGGCCTATAAGTCTCATTCTACCTTAAGGGGTTGTGCCTATCCGTCTCTCCTTCCAGTTCATGCCCTTCTATGAGAAGACCAACATAGAAATGAGCAGATAAAGCAACATAACTATCCTGTTTTATTTCTATTACTTTGACCCATTTCATCTGGATCATGCTTTATCCATAGCTGGCCTTTATTTTACTGTCATTTGATCATGTTAATAGTCATTTTTGGTTCTCACTATTTCCACTGCGCTTTCCAAGAGCTCCTGTTATCTTGTATGAATATGTGTGTCTTCCTAGGCAAATCTTCCTGATGTACTAGCTTTGAAAAAAATCAGGAGAACATTTCTTTGTTATGCAGTTTCCCACAGCATGCTATTTAAATCCATTTCCCTGATGTAAGCTCTTTGAAAAATATAATCAAATATCCATGCTTTAATAAAAACTGCAAATGAAAACAGATGCAGATTTTTTAAAAAAACAAACAAAAATCCAACGGATCAGAATGCTGTCTTATTAAAGTGGATAGTATAACAGACCAATTTAAACTGATCCAGAAATCGCTGTCAGTGCATATTTCCATTTATTTCTGCTGATCTCCTTTCTTGTTCAAAATTGGTTTAGAAGAAGAAAGATAATCATGGGCAAGAAGAATTCATGATGGGAAAAATGCTAAATTAAACCAACACTAAAAGGAAACTGAAATTTATTCAGATTCTCACCTCATGCAAAATGTAAACTGTTGGAACAAAATTGGAATCTATGAAAAATGTCCACTATTTACATGGAATAGAAAATATTCCAATTAGATTAATTACCCAAACATAAGTTAGTGGCAACCTCCCAAGGATACAAAGAAGCTGCCATACTTGGAGTCATATGGTACTGAAATAACTTCTTGGTTTTTAAATAAATTGTCTGCCCTTCCAGATCATTCTTTGTTGCAATGAATGTCGAAATGCAATTTTTGTTCCTGCAAAGGTTAAAGATATAACACACAAACTACCTTTGTTATAAAGGTACATACATGCTTTCATATAACTAAAGCACTAGCCCCAAATGCATTATGTATGAATGGCAATCATATAATTCTAACCAGCACTTCTGAAACACTCTGTGATTTATTTTCTTTCAGTCTACTTTTATTTCATAAACTGTCCTTCATTTCCTCAATATGAATATATTAGTATTTGTTCTAATGCATCATTCCTGACATATATTTACCTTGAATAAAGAGAGAACTTTGAAACTGCTAGAGCATTTAAAGTTGTTTGTGTAGATAGAGCCTATTTATTATACTTTATCATTTATTAAATTATTATACAACCTGCCTAATAACTGGAGGTTTCTAGGCTGACTACAAAATTATTGAGCACATCTTAAAAACAACAATCAAAACCCAAACAATATGAATATGAATAAATGCAACCCCCTATTCAGGCTGTTGTGAGGAATCTTGGTAGAGAAAAGAGTTTGGTAAAAAGAGATTTTTATGTAAGAAAAAAAAAGATTTAATTTAGAGAAAAGAAAATAAAGAACGTATGGAGGAGAAACAAAACTAAGAATGTACAGGGAAGGAGAAGAAAGGAGTAGAGCTTTTTTCTTCAACCAAAACAGAAGGGAGAGCAAGAGCAAATAAGTGACATGGGTGGAAGAACAGGGAAGAGAGTATGGAAGGAAGAGGAGAGAGTCTGTGTGACATGGAAAGGAGAAGCAGGAAGAGTCAGGGACCAGGCAGAGCACTAGGTGCAAAAAGAAGACACAGCGGAGATACTGAAGAATGAGTGAAGAACTGCATTAGGCTTTGTGAAGCAAGTATTCAGACTGCTTTAAGATCTGCTAAAGCTTTAAGGAAACAACCTCCAGGGAAAAGTCAGAAAGGGTGGCTGACTCAGGTATATGGGTGCATGCATAGGCACATGTAGAAGGACGGGGTCTGTGTCCAGGGATCTGACACATGGCCCTTCTATAAGGACAAGAAGAGATTCTCTGCACTGATACCCAAAGGATATACCAAATGTTATTCTTACTCAAGGGCAAAAGGCTACGGTGGGAACTCCATTACAGTTTTGCTATTTCAACTGAAGGTAACTTGTCAACTCATTCCTGTCTGTAAAAGTAACTAGTCTAAGTTTAATAGCAAATCAGATTCTGTTCAGCAAATCTGATTCTGTTTCTTTTACTGGTTCTGAGTTTCCTAGGGAAGGGTTCAAGGAGATTCTGGGAGATGAAATGGCAGAAGAGGTACCTAGAGCACTGCTGGAAGAAGACAAAGAGTAAATCCAACTGAACACAGGTTGCAACTTTTGTTAAGGATTATCTTGTGGCAATAAGAATGGTAAAATATAATTATTTTTCTGCCCTTATTGCATCTGTGAATAACCATCTGATGGCCCTGTTCAAGATGATTTGGTTCCTTCTGGGAAGGGAGGGGCCAGAGGAATATCTGCAGAGCACTATCTGAGATGAGGACTATTATGGGAACTATATGAATCATCTGTCAGGTAAAGTTGCTCAGTTCCACTCTAAGCCAGTCTCCAGCTGTGCAGGTCCTATGGAGTTGACTAAGGCATAGTCTGGCTTGGTTATTTGGGAAGTGTTTAAGCCTATTAGTTCTGAGGAGGTAGACTAGATCAGGAAACAGACACCACAAGATATAATAGAACTCTACTTTATTGATATAGGCTATAATAGTAGAATATTGAAAGTCTGACAGATTTTCTCTTTCCCTCCCCCTTATATCAAAGACAATCAAGGTGGCACAATCTTGAGGGTTTTTTTTCTCATGCTCTTCTGTCTTCCTGGACTAAGCTCATATTTTACTAATGATTGGCACGTATTTTCTTCAAGGGCATCTCTGCCCTCCTCTATAGGGCTGCAAGTGTGGCTGTCTGTGAATTAGATTCATGTTTTTCCTAGTTGGTCAAGGCCTCCTGGGAAACAATGTGTGGCTAAATACAAGCAGTTGTAAACTCACACTTGGGTGAGGGGGTGGACTCACATCACTTAAGGAGGCAGTGATCCACCCCCTCCTTAAGAAGCCATTGCTGAATCCAATGGTCTTGGATAATTTATGTCCTGCCGCCAACCTTCCCATTCTAGGAAAAACTGTTGAAATGGTAGAATGTACCAGTAAAAAAGGGAATAAGCAATAATAGCAGGCTTAGAATCACCTCTGCAAATTTGTCTGTTGCATAATTCCCAGAGGAAGAAATAAGAAATAACAATGTATGATCAAGAACAAGGATTTTTTCCCCCCCCTAAATCAACCATCTTGTTCCTAATAATGTAAGCAGGAATGTAAAGTATGTATTCAGTTTAATGAAAGTGCTTGTTTGCCTGTAATTTTTGTCTTTTCCTCAAGAGAATGCCCTGTAGCTAGAGATCAATAAAACTTTAAAGTACTCTTTAGTTGTTGGTTATATTAAATTGGGATCAAGGGAGAAAGGTTTTCCTACAATCCATCCTGGCCTTCCTTGACTCTAAGCAGCCTTCAGTGCTGTCAATCATGATATCCTTCTGCAGTGGTTCTCCTCCTTCCTTCCTTCCTTCCTTCCTTCCTTCCTTCCTTCCTTCCTTCCTTCCTTCCTTCCTTCCTTCCTTCCTTCCTTCCTTCCTTCCTTCCTTCCTTCCTTCCTTCCTTCCTTCCTTCCTCCAGGGCCAATTCCAATCACTACTGGTGGAAGGGAGAGGTTCAACTGTAAGCAACTATTTGCAGAGTTCTTCAGAGATTTACTTTCTCTCCACTCCTATTTGACACAAAGCTGCTGGGGTGAGGTCATCCATTAGCATGGGGTTAAGTATCATCAATAAGCTGATGATACCTAGCTATACATCTTTATCCTTGGCTGATCCAAGTAATGGCTTCAAGGTTCTTTCCTGCTGTCTGGAGACTGTAGTGGTCTGCATGGGGAAGAACAGACTTCAGTTCAAACCTGGCAAGACTACGTCCCTGTGGGGTTTGGGGCCTCCCAGATCATGGAAATTTTCATAATTAGTTCTGGATGGGGCAGCACTCCCCCAGAGAAAGCTGGCGTGCAATTTGGGTGTCCTTCTGTACTCTTGGCTCCTGATGAAGTAGCAGGTGGTAGCCATGGCCAGGAGAACCATTGCAAAAATCCAACTTGTGTGCCAGCTGTGCACCTAACTGTCCTGGATCAGGAGCCCCTGCTCATAATCACCCATGGCTTGTTCACCTCTCACTTAGGCCATTGCAACACATTAACATGGGGTTGCCCTTGAAGTCAAGTCAGAAGCTACAGCTGGTCATGAATACAGCCTCATATGTAATTATGGGCACCACTGCTTCATGGGTTGCACTGTCTCCAGGCCAGCTTCTATGTTCAGTTCAAGACACTGGTTATCATCTATAAAACCTTCCATGGCACAGGCCCAATTTATTTGCCAATGCTGAAAAGTCAATGTTTGGCTGTCATATATCCTTCCTGTTGCCCAAACCTTTTTCATCTGCCTATCTTTCCTTGATCATCAGCATTTTGGGTCTTTCCTCTTTGGGGAATATTTTTTTCAAAACAACATACTGACAATATTTTTTTCTGCTTTGGTTCTCTTAGCCTTTCCAATTAATTATGTGTACTTTTTCTGTTCCTTACATTGATCTGAAATATTGCTGAAATGCCTACTCATTTTCTCTTAGGTTTGGTCATAGAGTCTGTATTTATAATGCTAGAAGCTGGCAATGAAAAATGAATTATCTTTGAAAAACTTTATTATCCTTTTCCCTGATTTACTGCATCTACGAAATCCAAATCTTCCTCTAATCCCAAGTTCCTCCTTTCTCCAAAGCTTACACTTCAATTTATATTGAATTTAGCATCTCCTGAAGTTTGACAGAATTCCTCAATGTTTTCCACCATTGTGTTTATAATAGGTGCATCCAGTTATATAATATTGATATTTACTAAAATTAATAGATGTGACACTATAATTTATTGGGTTATAGCCATGCATATAGATGTCCTTTTTAACCATCGTTGGCCCTCCATTCCTTTATATGTTCTCATGTCCTGAGTAGCAGGGTATAATAATCTCATTTAAAATAGCTTGTTCCAATTCATACAAATACATTTATTTTTAAAACACCCAGTTTAGTACACTTATTTCAACTTTGACAATTTCAATTTTTCTTTGGTTCATGCTTCTCACATTCCAGATTCCAATTGTTTTGGTCTTTGTAAAATGAGCCCCATTTTCAAAATGGGCACTATGAGTGAACAGGCTTCATTGTGGCTTTGTGCTGGCCATGGGACTGACTTTCTCCTTCTGGCTGTGCTTGACCTGTAAGGCTTGCCAGTATCATCATACTCCTGGTCCCAGTTGTAAAGCAATGCAATCCTGTGGCACCTAGGAGATGGCCCTTCTCTGTCATTTTGCCTGCCCTGTGGAACAGCATTGCCCTGAAGTCTTACTGCCTTAGCCTGTTATGCTTTTGTAAAGCTTTAAAAACTGGCTCTGCCAGCAGGCCTGGAGTAGGTTGGAGTATGATCTGCTTCTGGTAATGGCTTTTTCTTATGATTGTGATTGTTTGATCTTGTTTCTTTTGGTTGTCTATGGCTTGTTCTTACAGTGCTCATTTTGTGGTTTTTAATTCTAAACTATAAGCCATCTACAGTTGCTTTTGTGATTTAGACAGCATATTGAATGAATGAATGAATGAATGAATGAATGAATGAATGAATGAATGAATGAATGAATGAAATCACCTACAGATGTATTTGAGAAAGTTTTACATTCTTCCACAATAACCTGAGGGGAAGGGGGTCTTATCATCTGGCATTCAAACTCATCTAAACTGACTGCCATGTTCATAATTTTCTTGACAAAAATCCTGAAGAAGTTTCCCATTGTCTTCTTTTGGTTTTATTTTAGAGTTCTTTCTCCTTGGTGGGTTAGCTTCCCTCAAACCAATAACACTTTACCTGCCTTTAACCCCTTTTTTGTGGATTACTTTTAGCTTTACCCCTCCTCTTTTAACTTTTCCAGCAAGAAGTGATTATATCAGAAGCTCATACTTCTGCCAAAGTTGCCCTCAAGGTATTATTCTGCTGGAAGGGCAAAACCTTGGTTCAAGTCTTATTTGCCAGTCATATATGGAAGATGGGTAATGCTTCAATCATAGATATCTCTGATGAGGAAAAATAAGGTGCAACCATTAGAATGGGATGTCATATACTTGAATGTTAATTATAGAACTTCAGTTTGGTCTATAGTAACCATCAAGTATTGGAATGATCCAAATTGCAGCAGGCAGCAAACAAAATCTTCCTTTGTACTTTCATAAACAAACACCAGTCTTACTTATTTATTAACTTTCATAGTTTAATATATTTCTAGTGCTAATTACATTTTTTGCTATATTTGGAGCAATAACAGGCACATATGGAGATATGAGTACAATGTGAAATTCATGAGATGCCAGCTCGCTTATAAATATAGAAATTCAGTAATTAGCACCAAGGGAAAACCATATGAAACTTCAAGACACTCCTTGGGATTTGAAATTAACAGAGTTAAAACTGATGATCCTTGTCATAAATTAATATTTTGGGAAGCTAGAACTTGGCTGTTTATAGATGTATTTTAAACTTCAAAATAAAATTTGACTAAATGGAAAGTCAGCTTTTACAGATTACAAATGATGCAACAAAAGTTAAAACAAAATGCTTCTTCTTGTGCAGAATAAATGATATACAGTATGCTCTCCTACTGAAGTGAAGTATTCAAAAATTACTTTGAAAATGTTTTAATATGAAAAATTCCAAACTATACTTATGTCTCTTAATGTCCTTCTTTGTAACAATAAATGAATTTCTGAAGTATGTTGCTGATTAGTTAAATAGGAGCATTTCAGAGACTAAACATCAAGATGACTTTGGCTTTTTTGCTCTGTTGTCATAGAGGACCTGATAATCTTTAAAGTAAATGTTAAGCACCTTTGAGGATTAGGAAGACACAGAAAACTGCACTGAGTAATATAATTGGTGGAAGAGGAAGAAGTTGGGGTGAGAGGTTCTTGTCAGTGGCATGAGTCATGGCAGAGACTGCACCACATGGACTTGGAGGAAGAATATTTTGAAATGTGCAAGGGGAAACCTTGTACAAGCAAAAATATGCTGATTATCATTTATCTCTTTTCATAGAAAGATTTTACACAAAGACAGGAAAATGTGTTTGCAAAGAAGTCTTTCACATCCAACCCATTCTCTTTACCCTCCCCATCCACCAAGTGATCAGGAGCAAATATTAAATTATTCCATTTTTTCCCCCTTTACAAGAACATGAAAGCTGTTTCCTCTACCTTCTTCTGTCCTTGTTCATGATTATGAGGAAAGAAAATATTTTCCTTGGCATTATTTGATTAAACAAGGACTCCAAACCCTTACTGTAGAATTTTATTCTAAGTTTTTTATTAGTGAATAATGGGCATTATAATCTTATATTCTATCATTCTTAAAAGAATTGTAATAATTATCTGTATGTTTGAATAAAGCAAAATTGTTTTAGATAATAGATGAAGGATATTACTCTTCCATCCATTATATTGTCCCATACATTCAATGTTATACTGCTGGTTCCTATCTATACACTCTTCCTGAGATAGAAGCACTTTGCCCATAAATCTCCATGGTTGACTCTCCTATGAGTTAAATTATATGCAGATTTAAAACACTGGATTATTGCCAGTCTGCTCCCCCAATATAACAAGCATATTGTGCCTGATTTGAAATAGGATAAAATAAGCCAAAAATAATTTAAGTCTTACTGAATTCAAGGGATCAAATATAAATATGATTATATCTGGCTCAAAAGTAAGAGTTAATTTATTTTATACAGCTAACCTCACTTTCAAATCAGACACCACAGTGTTTGCTGGAGAAAGTATTTAATCTGGGGAAGCAATCCATCATTTAATCCAGTGATTCTTCTGTTCAAGTTGCTTAAATCTTACCAATTTTGGAGAAAAGAATGTAAATATTGATTTTTATTTTTATTTTTCCCAAGGTAGTGATTAGGAAGGTTACCTTTGTTAGTTGTAAGGGTTATTAGTAATGTGCTTTCCTTGGTATGACACACTGAGATCTGATAAATCAAGAGATTATCAGGACAATAGACAGAAGAAAGATATAGGAAAAGTGGGATTAATAGATCTTTTGGACATTGATTGACTGAGAAACAGCATGGAGAGAAAGAAGGCAGAAAAGAGTTTGAGATTCATCAGCATTGGCTCACTGCTTCTGAAGTCATCTGACCTCCTAGATGTGGTGGAACAGGAATACTGGATGGAGCTGGTGTTCTTAAGCAGTGCAGTAGAAGGACGCCTAATTCCTGCAGCCGGTCCACGAACTACCTCTTGTAGAGGAATAGCAGGAGTGGCACTAGTGGGATTTAATGAGGCAGCTACATTAGGAGGACCAACCAGACAGGGTAGGAACCTCCATAGATATTTGTACTGCATGGAAGGCTCTGCTGGCTAAAAGGAACACTGTATAAGTATTATAATTTGCTTAATAATATACTTAATAGTATTAAACATATACAAATTATCAGGAAAGCAGTAGAGGCTCACTGTGTAAGGGTGTCATACAGCAAACCTTGGTTTGCCTCCAATGATGTTGGCTTTAGCACAAACCCTAAAAGAAAATAGAGTCATAGAGACTGGGGTTTTTTTGGGAGGGGTAATTTTAATATTTTAAAGTTTGATATTTTATTACTATAAACCACTGGTTGACTTGGTGGGTTAACAATGTAATCAATAAATAAATTCCATTCCTGAGGAGACATTGAACTAGCAAGGCTGGCTGGGTGGATTACGGTACTACAAGTGATGTAAAGCAAGCTATTTGTTACAGCTGCTGAAACTAAAGTGAAGACCTATATATTATGGTTGCCAGAATAGTTAAAATTGCAATCCTTCTCTGCAAGTGGAAAGCCACAGGAGGCAGGTGTCCTGGCATGGAATTCAGCACTGTCCAAAAATTTGTGCTGGCATTGCCAGCTTTAACATTTTTGGGTCAGATACCGAAGAGGGGATGCACAGGGAAAGATGCAGGGATAATTACAATTAATAAAAAAGTATTAATGAAATCCCAACACTTACAGCATCAGAGAGATTCCTCCTGGACCATCTGCGATGAGCCAAAATCATGGTGAGGAAGAAGCTTCATGGAACCTACTCATAAAGAGGTTGCTTTCATTGGAATATTTTATAGCCCTCTCTCTCAACCTCTCTCTCCCTCCATCCCCATCCCCGGAGTTGCTTTATAGGCATCAGCAAGGGGAGATTACATATTACTGAGGATTAACATTGTTTAGTATTTAGATGTTATTGGGCAGCTAGTGAAGACAAAAGTGTAAATAGTTATCTAACTTGTTATCTTGCAGCTCACAAGAGTAAATAGGAAGAACTAGTTTGTCTAAGCAGTCTCTCTTCCTAGTGTTAATTTAAAAATGTGGGTCAATCACAGGGCAGTTGGGCATACTGCCTACTTAGATTAACTAGCTCCTTGCACTGTGAAACTCTTGGAATTGAGGTTCCTGATTCATTACTGAAGTTTAGCTTTAGGGCTGCAGTTGCTGATCCAGAGTTGAGTACTAGAGGTCTCCAATGTTATGGGCTAAGAGACTTCCAATATCTTAGTTCATAGTCCCAGTTCTGTGGTCTTCTCAGGCCTGAAATCTCCCTTGGTGGCACCACTGGTTCTTCATTCTCTGTATGTAAGTAATTACTGGGCTCTGGGTCCATAATATGAATTCAGCCTTGACCAAAATGCTCTTACAAGGGAGTAAGCCCCATTGAAAATGCTATGATTTAACTTCCAAATATATATGGATAGATTTGGTCTCTAAATATTGCCTTAATTATTGATCAGTGTCATATCTCTGTGTCTCTCTTCTTGTTCTCTCCATTGAATAGTTCTTTTTCATTATCACTTCAGGATATTGATTGCATATTTATTATTATTTAGAATTGGTGCTGATTGATGTACCACATTTGCAGACAATGGGGTGCTGAAATTTCTGCTATTACTTGCAGTAAAAGCAACCTTCAACAACTATGTCAAAGACAGAATATGCTTTGTTCATAATTCATAATGCTTCTAAAAGAAGAAGAATTATTGGTATCTTAAAATTTTATGACATTTCAAGGAAGGGAACATTATAAAAATACATAGCAAATCTGACTTTATTGCATTTTGAAAACTCAACTTACATTTGGACTTAAGTAATAATTAGCATTTTTTACTGACATTGACCTGTTATAATATATCTGATAATGTAGTTCCAAAGTTCAGCAGCATTTGAAATCTCAACTTAAACTTTCAGAAATCTTCCAGTTACACTAATGTATAGACAAGGGGAAGATGAACTTTAAAATAGTAGCAACGTTCAAATTATTGAAAAAGTTCAGATCATCATTAGAAAAGTATGCTGGCAGAGTTTTCAGAGTATTGGATGATGTCATAAAAACTGCAGACATTTTCCATAAGGCCTCACAACTTTTAAACCAACAAAATAGTTTTGATTCATGAAATAGTAAATCTTGCCATCTATTTGCATGTGTAAATTTAAATGGATTCCTTAAAGGAATGAAATTGCCTTTTATGGTGGTCTCTTGTAGTACATTTCATCCTTTTCTTCTAAGATCCCCTCAGAAAATTCCCATTTTGTTGATGTAGTAGGAGGGATGAGAAACCTGCCATTAATGGTATTTGAGGTGTTTGATATAATAATAATAATAATAATAATAATAATAATAACAACAACAACAACAACAACAACAACAACAACAATAATAATAATAATAATAATAGAAGAAGAAGCTAAAGTGTTCTGGGACTTTAGAATTCAAACATACAAGCACCTGCCCCACAACACCCCAGACTTAACAATTGTTGATAAGAAAGACAAAAAGTCTGGATAGTGGGCATTGCAATACCTGGAGACAGCAGAAGAGAAGAGAAAGAACTGGAGAAAACCACAAAAAAAACCCTGCAAATAGAAGTAAAATGACTATGACAAAAGAAAGCAAAGATAGTACCAATAGTTATAGGTGCCTTAGGTGCAATTCCAAAACTTCTGGAGCACCACTTGAAGACCATCGGCATTGACAAAATCACCATCAGTCAATTGCAAAAGGCAGCTTTAACTTGGAACAGCTGATATCCTGCGACGATACCTTTAACATCATCAACCAACATCTGCCTATCCCAGGTCCTTGGGAAGGACCCAATAGGAGGATAAAAATGCCAAATCCAGTCTAAACATCTGGCTGGCTATGCAACCAACAACAACAACAACAACAACAACAACCATAGCAGTAGAGAGCAGCCATTTTTATGTCCCATAACATCTCAAATCTTGCATTGTTCGGAGTCATGGAAAGAAATAAAAATGGCCACTGTTACCGTCAGGAGCACATGTTGCTGAGCATTCCCTCTAACTTGGATTGGATTTTAGATGTCACAAGGTTGCAAATGCTTAGAAGTGCTGATGTAAACTCATTTCCATTAAATGATTTGTACAAAATCTAAATAGAGCTGGAGAAGAAACTGGAAACAGCATTATATACCAAAGCCTAGTTTCTTCCATTTGTCTATCCCACCATTCTTTTTCTTCATAGTTTATTGCCCCCTAGTTCCATGTTTGAACATAGCTATACAGTGAATCTCATTGGGGGGAATGAATATCCATTATTCTATAATGTCCATTGAATCCCAAACTAGGACATTTTGGGGATATATGCAAATAATGCAAATTGACACAAATTATGCCATTTACATAAATTGCATAATAGCATCATTATGCAAATCATGTACATTTAAGCAGAAATTTGGTCTAGTGTCTGGAGGGCAAAAATTGCCTGAAGTGCTGCAATTAGTTGTCAGCGTGTGAGATTATTCATTGTTTATTATAGCGGAATACATTTTGATACACTACCAAAACAAATAAAACCAAACAAAAAAAGTCACATTCTTCCAAAAGCAATACTTATTTGGCATAATTATAACTCCCAACAATCCAGTTCACACTGGCCAATTTTAATGGATGTTGGTTATTATAATATAGTAATATCTAGATGGCCATTGGCTCCTTGCCTCTAGCATAAAGGCAGGCAAGAAGAAGATTCAAGGTGTTGACCTTTTGGGGACCTTTTGCCTAGAAAATATAGCAAGATTAGATTGCAACTCTTTAAGGAATTTAGCAAGCTCTTTTCAGAAGTAGAATCTATAAGAGGTCATAAGGCCTCGGTTGATTCCAACTCCTTGCTGTGGCAATATCTTTTCATATTGACTGAGGAAGTAAGAAATGTCAACCAGTCCAAATTCAGTGCGAATTTTGCAATACTGAGAATATTGAAAATATTATTCTATATTGATCTGGTTCATTGAACTAGTAAACTCTATGTTTATCTGCATAATTCGCCACATAACTTTGCCTACTAAGACCTTATAAGACATGACAAGTACCTAAGGTAATTACATCTAATACAATGTAAGTTGATGAACTTTCCTGAAATAAGTTGTAGCCCCCTCCAAGACAAAACACCTATTTTTTTCTAACTGTTTCAATTTTCATCAAGAAAAAAGCTTGTTCAAATTTATGTAATCATGTGAATTGCTACCTTATTCCTTTACTAAATGTTGATGCCAAATGTTGACAGTTCACTGAGTACAATGTGGCTTTATAAAAAGGTAACAAGCCTAAGATAATATTAGATTACTGATTGACTGGAATCAATCAGCACATGGATAAGATCTTTGATATAATTGAAACATATGGAACAAGTTTTGGTCAAATATAGATGAGATGATGATGATGATGATGATGATGATGATGATGATGATGATGATAAAGAAGAAGAAGAAGAAGAAGAAGAAGAAGAAGAAGAAGAAGAAGAAGAATGAAATGTGGCCTTTTAATCCCCTGGTCAGAGTTGTAACAAACAAAATTATTCCCATTTATTTATTTAGCAATTTATATGGCTGCCCATTTTGCAAATACAACTCTGGGTGGCTCACAGAAAGTTAAAAACCAAAAACAATAACAAGCCAAATGTATTTATTTTTAACATTTATATGGCTGTCCAACTCAAACAATGTGGCTATAGTTAAAGCAGTTATAACAAATACCATGCACCGGAAATCTAAAAACAATGTGTTCCACCTTGCAGATCAGTAGTAGATAGACAACCAGCTGACAAATCAATAGGGCTCATCTAACATCCCAGCTCCAAAGCTTTGAGGGATTCTTTCAAGATACCTTGTGGAACATGAGTATTAGTATCTTAGAAGATGCAGTTAGTTTATTGTCTTCTTCCCATGGGAGTGAATGCCTCTACTATACTATACTATAATGTATAATTCTCGCTTTAAGTAAATAAGTGTACTTTTTTAAAAGAAAAAATGCTGCTATAATTACTAGAGACATTTTCAAATGTTTCAATGGATTTTTTTAGCCAATTATTCAGTTAAATGTTAGATCTCAAATCAAACTTCCGTCCATAAACTTCATTGATTTATGGAACATCCTTCCCTCTCTGTCTCTCCCTTGGGTGTCATACTCTAAGAAATATATGAGCATGAAGACTGTCATATTTGGGCTAGAAAAATCCCGATGCCTGCTAAATGGCAGCAGAGAGATGCTGAGAAGTCTAACTCACAGTTCTCATCTCATGGTTCTCTGGATTTCTGCAGCCCAGATATGGTAGTCTTACTTAACAGACTACCATGTGTTAATGAAATAACACATATTTCTCTAGGTGCATCAGTCACTATAGGATCCAATGGATTTTTCTCTGGTTTTTAGTTAAATAGATGATGATATTTTCTTCTACAGAGCATTTATTGTATGACACTATTAGGACATTAACAAAATGGTGTGATCAGTTGGTCCTTTGAAAGTAGCAATTAGGCTGGTTATTGCCACTTTAGGAATTCAGTAAGTAATCTTAACTGAGTTTACCAATTTCTGCTTTAGCAGAGAATACTCTCACCCATTAGTGAAACTATTCCCAGGTCATTTCATTGCAGCAGCTTTGTCAGCTGTTAGGAAATATGGAAAACAATAGCAAAATTTACAAAGTCACTTACTGGCCCCTTAATTAATAATCACCAAGCCCAATCAAATGAAAGGCAGCATCCACTGATACTAAAGTAGCAGATCAAAGCAAATATTTCATATTAGTTTTGAAAGTTAAGGAGGGAAGACAGATGGAGGAGCAGGGAAAAGGCATTCCAGAGATGTACCGTGCCAAGAAAAGCCTTGCTTCAGAAGATCAAAACACTGGGAAGAAGCTATGAATAAGAGCTTCACTTTGATGGATTCACATATTTATGTTTCTGAGATTTGCCCACCTTCTCAGTGGTGACATACAGATATACATTACAATGAAAACGATAATACAAGGCATACAAAAGTCAACGGTAATAAAGCAGGTAATAATAAAACATCCTGATGCCAATTACTCTACCAAATCGTGCATGCATTCTGGAAAAGTAAAAATGTTATAAGCCTCTAGAAGGCCATGAGAATAGAATCACCCTCAGCAACAGGGCAGGATATTCCACAGAAAACATGCACTACGATGCTTCTCTGTCAGCCCCACGTTGTAGACCAGACCAAGAAATAAACTTCACAAAAGCCTAAAACTACTTTCACTGAGCTTGCAATAAAAGGGTGCTTGTGCTTTACCTTCTCCCTCTCTTATACTCATATCAATTAGGAGGTTGTCTCTCTGAGACATTTATGCATACTTTCTTCTTGTTTTGGGCTTAAGCCATGTTTTCTTCCTCATTGCTTAACAAATCTCTCTGCTCTCCCTCAAGGTGATCTTATTTACTCTCTACATCCAAAGGGCTTGCAAAAAACCACCATCTGGATTACCTTTAGCATGATTCAGTGCATGCAGCTGGACTGACTGCAGTGTGCAATAAATCAACCCAACCAGAGGGACTTTGAATTCCCCCCAGCATGTGCTACTTAGCCTGGAGGCTTAGCAGCATACATGGAGGATCTTCCGTGCTAGATAGTTCTGGAACATGAGATGGGCAATCTCAAAACTGTCAGGATGAAAGCACTTCAACCAGCGCTGAGGGGAAAGGTCGAGAAGAGACAATTTTCACAACACTGGCCTGAAACAGTTCAACATTATCCAAACTGGTTCATCAAAATAAATTGTGTAGCTTCTTTGCTTTGGTGAAATGAATCAGGTCATCTCACAGCCCAGACTGATTTGTTGAAGAAAACATTGCTTCACACTGACCTAGTACTCATACATACACATGTATAGACTTGCAAAGGAAAAAAAAAAGAGAGGGAGAGAGAAGAATCTGTCTCCTACTGCCATCTCCTGGAGGCCAGAGTTAGATGAACCAAACTGATAACTTTGCATGTGTCAACTCAAGTCTGGTCTATTGCATTTTTCCATTGATTTGTGATTAAACCTTACATTCAATACATATTTAAAATGTTTGGAACACACTTTCTTTCAAAATATTAATTTTATAATATATTTGGATGGAATTCTTGAGTTGAGAATGGGGTCAGAGAACTTGGATTCATACTGAAGTGGCCCTACTTAATGCTTACCTAAATTCAGAAAAAAATATTTTTCTTCCAAGCATTGGAAAGTAGATGAAATTTAAAGCAATATTCTGGGACAACCTGCACTCACAGAATTTTAATAAGACAATCCCCAGATGGTCAGAAATAGGGAGAAAGCAAGCATCAGAAAATGGGGACTGCACCTGATAAATAGAGACAACTTAAATTGATAAAGGCTGAAGCTCATGTACATTCTATGTAGCTTCTAAAATAAAATTGCCCTCAGGTTTTAGTTGATAGATGTTCATCAATCCATCCATCCATCCATCCATCCATCCATCCATCCATCCATCCATCCATCCATCCATCCATCCATCCATCTATCTATCTATCTATCTATCTATCTATCTATCTATCTATCTATCTATCTATCTATCTATCTATCTATCTATCTATCTATCTATCTATCATGCATGCTATCTGGCTCCCAATGAGTCTTAATATCCAGGATGTGAAGCTGTTTTTCTTCATGCCTGGGAACAATGCAGGTTACTGGAAGTGGTAAACGTGAAACCAGGGCTGCTGCTGTGGATGATGGTGGCAGTGGTGGTGATCATGAAGGAAGGATATATATACATAAATGTATCTGTTGTAACAATGGTACAAATGTACCTTTACTGTACAATATTCACAGTAAATATTTACAAGCAGAACGTACAACTAATACTCCAACACCCATGATGCATTGGGTTATATACTTTGGTTTGTGCTGTGTCATGTACCTGCCACACCCTACAGGTATGAGCACTTGGTACCCTGAGCTTGCAGAGCTGATGATGGCGGCAGCTCAGCTGTGCTCTGTCATTCACAGAGACAAAAATTCCTACTTCAGGGTATATACCCTGACATGGTACATTTCTTGAGTATCTTTCTAAAAGAGAAAATTGAAATGGCTGAGAGAAAAAGTAAGAATCAGAGAGCAGGCTGATTTCCCCACTTCCTAAAAAGATCCCCTCCCACCAAGCCTATTTTTGGTCCTGCCCTAGATAGCCTTCAAAGTCCATGTTAAAATAACAGTGTTCAGCACTCAGCATAAAAAAAGTTGCCCACCTCTGCCACAAAACCAATTCTTTATTTCTCCTTTGGGAAAGGTTTGAGGCCTCTAGCAGTCCAAACAGAGACTACAAGCCACACTTTATATAGTGTGGGAGGCAAAAGAAGAAGAATAAAGCCAAGTGCTCACTCATTGGTGAGGGATAGCAATTTGGGCTATTTTCTGGCCTTCTTCCTGGGAACTAAGGGACCCATAAGTAGTGGAAAGAATCCCTTTGAATCCTGCCTGAGGCACAAGTTCAAAGTCGCTTGGCTTGGAGGGCTGTGAGTGGAGATACACACTTCCATCCATAACAGCCACTATAGCAGGTTATAAGCCCCATCCCGTGTGAATTTCTGGACAGCTGGCTCCCTTCCTGAAAGTTTCCCTAACTGTTTAATCAACTTGTGGCCCTCTTCATCCAGCTCTTTCCTCTTTATTCTAGACCAAGAATAACAGGATGCTTCTAATATTGATTAGCATTACCATAACAGTTCTTGGGGTATCCATCTTAGATAGCACACCCTTTATCATGCTGTCTGTACTAGCTGACTTCTTTTTTTTTGCCCCCTACCTTCACTTCTAGGCAACTATCAAGATAGAGGCAAAAGCAAAGGAAGTTTTGATTTCTGCCTTACGTTTAACTTTCTTCAAAGTCCTCTTGGAACTACTTACAGGGCATGCACCTGCAGGTATCTAGTTAAAGGCTGCAAGAGGAATGGACAACTTGAGAGCCAGGCTCACATATGGTCCCCTAAAGCCTTAGAGTGTAACTTCTGACAAAACTCCTACAAAAATGTACTTTTCCAGATGGATAATCACCTTTACTGTATTGTAATTAAAATTTCAATTTAGAATATTTTCAATTACTTTTGTCCTAGCCCAGAATTTTTATCTTTATTTTATTTTATTTTGGGAGGATTGTGTTCCTACTAAAATATTCAAAGGCCAAGTGTGGGTCTTGGATAATAAAAGATTATGTTTTTAAGAAAGGATTTTAAGTTAGTGTTTTAATTCCTCAGACAGGTCTTTATGCTGGCATACCATATTGGTAATCTCTCTAAAATATATTTGCTTATTTCCTGATGTAACTTTAAAAAAAAAGAAAAAAGAAACCCGCCCTCAAATTAATGCATAGGTTTTATATTCATTTTCTGTTACACAAGCTGTTTTGCAGGTATTATGTCCTTTATTTAATGTTATTTCTTAATGTATATTCACTAGTACACAGTTCTGCCTAAGATTTCTAAGCTGAGAAATATGCATCGCGTAATTTGGAAAAATATGGGGAAAAAAAAAGCAAAGATAATTTTCTCCTGCTTGTGTATTAGGTTTGGGAAGTATGAACAAGGTGTTGTTATATTATACAAATTTCAAACAAATCTTTCTCCCAAGCAGTGATTACTAAGTTTTTGATTCAAGACACTTTATTATCCAGGAGACTTGGAATGTTGCATTAAAGGATACATTTCATTATTCATCACACACTAAACAAGCCATGGTTTATTAAACCATGCTGTACTGAATAGCCCAGAAATTGGCCAGATATATGCAACATGCTGAGCTGTAAACCAATAGTATAAACCACATTATAGGGTAGTGCAATGTGTGAACAAAATCTGTATGTAATAGGGAAAAACTATTATTGGTGAAAATTAAGCACAGTGATCTAAGCTAATGGTATGAGAGCTGTTGAGTAAATAACCCAAAGAGATCTATTAGTTTTTGGAGTCTATAATTTCCTAAACTTCTTTTCAACTCACAGAACTATTATCTTTTCAAAACTGTTTCACGTTCTTTCCACAATTAGGTTAAAAGTCAGCAGCAGCGTATATCAGAAGAAACTTGTTCTGCTAAATTTTGCTGAAATCTGAGACAAACAAGTTTATAGTGTGGTACAGTAGAGGAATTACCTATCAAGGTCATAGCTGAAGGGGAAGTAGTTCTGGTTTGCAATACTGTGTAATAAAATGTACATTATATTCCAGTAAAACTGATGTGACAGCTGTGTAGCACCTAATTTGATAATCAGATGTCCAGTTTATTCCAAATTCTTTCTGAAGTATTTTTCCCCACTTGCTTAAATATCTGACTTTGTTAAAAAAAAAATCTGTGTATTTTAAATTATGTTTTTTAATGAACTTGTAGGGAAATTTTAAATGCAACACATGTTAGGTTAATGTTCCTCCTTTACAGTATATATGTCAGAAGTTAGTAAATAGATGAAATTTGAAACCACATGTTTCTCCAGGTCCAAATATAAGAATTAGAACTTTAAGCCAGAAACATTAAGGTCCCTCTAAATAAAAAAGAGAATACTATTTCTAGCCTATTAAAATAATCAGATTTCCCCTTGCCTCCTCACCAAACTCTGATGCTAACTCTTTACAAAGTTCAAAAATCTTAAAGACCAAAAGAGCATCAGAAGGGGGCAACCAGAGGCTTGACCAAAGGAAATATAGGGAAGAGTTCTGTGATTCCCAGTGTTTTCATGTCCTTGAAGGCAGGGGGGAAAAAAAAAAAGATGAGCAGCTGTAATATTTATTTAACTTTGTCTGCAATGAAAAGGGGGCGGGGGTAGCACTCCAAAGGTGATGAGACATTCTAATTTATTTCATTTTTGCTTTATTTTCCCCTGCAGACTACAGACACCAGTTTTGAAGGCAGAGGAACCTGATGTCAGAGCTACCAAGTTTGTTGTTATTGGTTTTCCAAAAACTTTTAGACACTGAGTTGTTTCAGAAGGCCTTTACTTCAGTCTATACCTGATTCTGATTCTTGTCTTATATTTTGTTTCTTGCCATTTTGGGTCCTTAAGTTTCTATGTGGGGACTGATATATGTGGGTTATAGTTATCGTTGCTTTGATTGGTTTTAACCACACCTTGGATGTTATAAGTTTTGTTTATATAGACTGAGAATCTATATATCAAGAATTGTTTGATTGTGTTGGAGTAGAAACATAATAAATAACTAAATATTATGAATATGTGTTCCAAACCCATGTACAAAAGAAATGAGGAATGGGTACAACTTAATCAATCAATCAACTTTATTGATTTAGTCTTTCAACCATATCGAATATAAAGAAAAATAAAATAAAATAAAATAAAAAAACCATTGTAAAAATACAGATTAAAAACTAGTAAATATGGGTAAATCTATAATACATATTCATATCAAACCGTTACCCCTACAGTCAACACCAATCTGGTCTAAGTAATCTGCTCTCTTTGAAATTGCCTTTGTTATGAAGAGTGCAGTCTTGCTGGTAATGAGTTGGTTCTGTAAAAAAAAGAAGAGTTTCTGCTGGCGGCTCCAGTATTTTTTATTTTTTAGATAAAAATCTAGGTGGTCAGTCCTTTCTACCAAGTACAATTTGCAATCAAATAAGATGTGTGTGGTATCTTCAACAGCTAGGGCGCCACAAATACATAACCTTTCTTTGTAAGGAACTCCTTGAAATCTCCCATATCTTACCATGGTGTCTAATTGATCGAAACAAGATCTAGTAAAAGCTCTTCTAAGATATTGGGGTAAGGGAGTTGTTAAATACTTTTCTAGTTGAAAGACTCATTTAACTTAATAATTATCATGTCAGAATAAATATCATGATAATAATTATCATGTCAGAATAAATAGCCTACACATGTGGAATTGATAATTCTGCATACATATAGAATTAATCAAATGTATTCTTGAAAAGGAAGATCTTCAAGACCTATTTAAATGCCTGAGTTGAAAGGATAAGTTTTAGGTCAATTGAAAGTTAGTTCCAAAGATTTAGGACCATTACAAAAATAAACTCAGCCACACCCTATTTTAGTTCAAGATGACTTATTAGGAAGAAAGAGCACAAGAAAATGTGACTGAAATCTGTGAAAGGTTCTCCATGCATAATAAACATTATTAAGGGTATAAAGGGGACTCCTACTACTATTTGCAATTCTGTAGTTGGCTGAAAGCTTATTTGGTCTGGTATTCAGAAGAATCTGGATCAAAGGGAGCAAATGAGTAACCCATCAAGGATTGCTCCTTGTAGGGGACTTCAGGAATCTCACAATTACATTTTCACTGTGGTTTCCTCTTCCTGTATTTGATTTCATTTTTTTCCCCTCATACTGGTAAAAGCATATGAATTAGAATTGTGGTTTTTGTTGTGCCATTTTTACTTTTAGAAGCTACAAGTGGAGCAAGACATCGGGTTGCAGTTTTCAGTGGCAAATTTGCAAGTCCTTTAACTTCTGTTTTTCCTAAGAAACAGAGAACAAAAAATGAAGATGCTTTATTGCAAACAGGAAAAGGACCATTTTTGTTGGTGCATAAGCATCTAAGGGTTTAGTTGTCCCCCCCCCCCCCATTATATTTTTCTTGGATTAAACCAATAACTACCATTTTAGATTAAAAATGTTAAGAGAACAAGAAACACAACAAAGACCACAAACCATTCAGTCAAGGTCTAACTGGTGCTAAGATCATGAGTTTAACAGCTTCAGAGTTCTAACCTTAACCCTAATCCTAACCCTGTTTACCACATTGTGTAAGCCCCACTGAAGGGTAACATTAAAGGCTTAAAATAAATAACATCAGGACTTTCTTTTGAAATTCCCAAGAACTGTATGATGTAAGAAGGAAACTTTGGATAGTAGAAGATTTAAAAATTTGGAATCTGGTATCCTGGTTCAATAAATGTCAGACATCCTTTCTGTATGTAAATTAGTATCTGTTTTGATATCAACTCACTGGATTATCAAATCTCTCTTCTTATTTTAATATTGTGGATTCCTGTATTTATTTTTCATACCTATATTCATTTTTAGAATTACTAGATCTTGTTCTTATTGGGGAGAAAAATAATTTATTTTATAAATAAAAAAAAACCTTTATAAAATGATGTACTAATGGAATATGACAATTGTCTAAAATTTATATAGCTATATTAAATCAGTGTTGGAAGTGTTAAAAGGAAGAGGGGACTTTTTATCATGCATGGTGGACTTGTGAAAAAGCAAATAAATTTTAGGTACAAATTCATACAATGTGCAAAAGATATTATGGATTAATATGATGAAATCAGAATTATTCTTACAGGTATTATGGACAAGGAATTAGAAAAGAAATATAAGAAATTAATATTGCATATGGTAACTGCGGCAAGATTGTTGTATGCAAAAAGTTGGAAAAGCAATGAAATACCTACAGTGGAAGATTGGATCATAAAATTAACTGAAATTGCAGAAAAGGATAAGCTGACCGGTTTGGTCAGAGAAAAAATTATAAAGATTTTTTTAAAAGATCGAAACCCTTACATGGACTTTTTGTTAAAGAAGAAGAAAAAATGAACTGATGATTGTGGGATTTGGGGATTAAAAATGAGACAAAAGGTTGGGGAAAAATTAAGATGATAATTATTCAATAGAAAGAAGGGCAGAAGGCAAAAATGTATGTTTTTTTTCTTTTTTTCTTTTCAAATTCTTTCTTGTTTTCTATTTCTTATTTACTATCTTTGTTCTTGTTTATTCTGTATATTTTATTACATTGACAATCTCATGTGTGTCTGTGTGTCTGCATGTCGGTGTGTGTGTATACATATACATATACATGAATGAATGAATGAATGAATGAATGAATGAATGAATGAATGAATGAATGAATGAATCCTACTAGGTCTTGTTCTTACTGGGGAGAAAAATAATTTCTTACAAATATTTTTTCAACAGCGTCTGTGTGCTGTGATTAAATACTTTCTTCCCACTGTCTTATGGCAGTGTGTAACCCACAGCATTTGTGTGATGACATCATCACACAATTTCAACATTTGCTGCTCTTGACCCCTATGAATGCCCATATATTTTTCTCTGAACTTTTTCTTTGATGCAGGAGAGAAAATGGCTTGATTTCTTTAGATTTTTAATGTTTAAATGGACCTCAAAGGTTTAAATAAAAAATAAAAAATAAAGTCTCTTTGCTTTAATCTAGTACATCAATGTTGATAGCTATTTAAATATATTGTGTCAACACCATATAGACAGATTCCTATGATAACAACATTACCAACTGCAACTGATATAAAGTCTTCAAGATTAACAGAATAAGTGATTCCTAAAGATTTATCAATAATTCCATAAGGTTTGAGGATATGTTTATGCGTTTATGTTCATCAAGTAAAAAATAATGATCCTGGGCAAGCTGTATTTGTTGACAAAACTGTTAAAAATCCTGCATATTTCCCATCCCATTATGACATCATGGATTGCTGCTTGTAGGCAGAGTGAAAAATTTGGCTGGACCCACACACCAGCGTGTGGAAAGGGATAGGCCAAACGTCCCCCATTTCCTCTTTCCATCTTTTAAAAACAGAGGATATTTCCACTCCATTTTCTTCAATCTCTGCTTTTCCTTTAAGCAACTCATACAATCTCCAATCATTTTTAACATTTTGGGGAAGCTCTGAAGCCGGCAGAGTGTAGATGGGGGAGGAAAAGTTCACTTTAACCCTTCTGTTCTGCAGCCCTTTGTAAGTTAGAAGGACTCTGTAGAAATTGACTTAAACATTAAGAAGAGGGAAACTTGATGAGAACATAAAATTTGGTTTCTTAGGATCTGAGAAATGAGGTCTGCCCTGCCTCATTTCATGGGTAGTTAAGTTTCTTTTAATAGAACTGTCTTCTATATTCACCATTATATCCCCAAGCCTGTCTAAACCAGGAGAAAAAACGGTAGCATTCCCACCTTTTCTGCAGTATCACTTGCATGCAGTTCTTAACAGCCTCCTATTTGCCCTTATATAACAGCCTCTTGTTTGGGGAGTGTCTGGGAGAGCTGTTGTCCCATGCAACCATTGTCCACAGCAACCCTCTAATGTACAATGTGATGCTGGGGATCAAAACTCTGATGGTATTAGTGTGCTACAGCAGCCTAACAGACAGAAGATTAGCAGGCAGTGTTACACCCAACATTCCTGATTCTGCACTATGTTCCTTCTGCTAATACATATTTTTCTGGGCTGTGAAGACAGGAAAACTTAGTCTACCACCATCATTACAAAGACAGCAATGATGCTTATTTCCGTCCCTGCCATCTTAAAGCCTGTATCTTTTCTACTGCTATTTTCTATGGGAAGCACTGGTTTTAAATGTAGACTTGGAGAGCGATAAGCCTTGCACTTTTTACACCAAACAGTTGTTCTGAAGATAGCTCTTGAGTGGAAAGAAGAGATTTTTTGTCTATAAGGAGATTGATAGAAAAAAGCTTTATTTGCCTCTTTATTCAGATTACATACCCCCTTCCTACTCAGGCAAGTATTCAACAATGAACTTTGTGTGATTCCCATAACCCTTATTTTATCTCTGAGCATAAGGCTAAAGAGTGGAGATACAAGGATTTACCCAAGCCTCATCTCCATGTTCTCACCTGCCTATCTGCTGGAAAAGTAGCTTACAAGTTTAGTGTGAAGGAAAATTAAGCTTCCTTTTTGCCTTTCATCGCAGTGCTGCCACAGCTGCTAAAAAGTTGGGAAAGGGAAAGGGAAAATTTAACTGATTTGGGTACATGTGGTTACAAGGATAACTTCAAAAGTGATAAAAAAGCAGCAGAAATGGGGACACATCCTATGGCCATTTGTTTAGCCTAGGAAATATTCAGGTTTTCCTCAATTTTGAGAGGAGGACAATCTTTGAAAAAACTCAGACTAAACTTATTATAACCTGGAAGTATTTGTTCAGATATAAATCATAATCAAGTCTAGAGAAAACTTACAGTATTAAATGTGGTGACTTAATGTTGATAAAAAGATAGAAGATTAAACTGGGAGACTGGGAGTTCTAGTCCCACCTCAGGCACAAAGCCAGCTGGGTGACCTTGAGCATGTCTCTCTCTCTCAGCCCTAGGCAGTAGACAATGAGAGACCCAGTCTGGTGTAGTGGTTAAGGCATCAAGCTAGAAACCAGGAGTCCCTGAGTTTTAGCCCTGCCTTAAGCACAAAGCCTGATGGGTGATCTTGGGCCAGTCACTCTCTCTCAGCCCTGGGAAGGAGGCAATGGCCAACCAATTCCAAAATTTTGTCAAGAAAACTGCAGGGATTTGTCCAGGCAGCTTCCAGGAGTCAAAAGCTGACTCAGACACACAACAACAACATGGACAGAGTCTTGCAGTTTGCTAGGCAATTTTACAGATGTGGTTTGCCATTGCCTTCTGTCATATTTTTTCAGCTTAACAGTCTAGTCTACAGCTCTGATATTCCCAGATTTCTAACCAGGTAATAACCGCTCCAGGAAAAAGTTGGTCAAGAGCTGCCACTTGCTGAGAAAGGAACATTCTATAAGATGTTCAGATCATTTAGGGAAATGGAGAAAATGATGCAATTTATGGTATCTGAAGTCATAGTTATTATGAATGGAAAATAGTGGGTAATGAATAATGAGACACATAAAGCTGGTTGAAGGACATTTCTGTTGAGGTGAGATGAGCCACAGCTTGTATAGATCAACACCAATCTACCAGTATCATCAGTTACAATATACCAGTTCCCTCCAGCAGGTGATATTTTATGTCTACAAGTTCCTATAGCAAAACAGTTGGGAGAACATTTTTGGTCTCATACATTATATGTCTCCTTCACACATCATTTACATAATGAAAGAAACTGCCAGAAAGAGAGACAATTCATCCTAATGGGAACTAAATATGCCAAGGACTCAACCTATTCAAAAAAGGATTTTTTATGAGGTGGAACAAGTTGAACACAGTAGGGGACAGATTAAATGTATTTAATATTTTCAATGACAATGAGTTCCTATTATTTTTGTTCTCTGCTTCTTATGAATGATGGGAAGTATATTCAGGAGAATGCCAACAAAGAAAATAGCAATAATTTTGTGAAAAAATCCAGTGACTTATTGACCAGATTACAAAAATCACAAGAGTGTAATATTCATGGATATGCACCAGCACCAACAATTTGAGATCATGTTCAGAGGTCAAAGCTTTCTGATGATGTGTGTTACATTAATGCAGCATTACTATATGTACATAAAACGCATATTATTATATGCATGTAGTAGTATTATTATCACAAGAACTGATGCACCTCACTATTGGTAACCCTTATAACAGCTATTTTAAAAATGATGAGAGTAAGCAATAATTACAGGTTAATATTAGCTGCACTGTACAGGAGAGGAAGATAGAAACAAATGAAATTTGTTTTTTTACCCACCCCTCACTTTTAAGCTGATGTCTGTTCATTTTTACCGTTGGATGTTGTCTGTTATGATGTACTTGTAGATATAAGACTATGATCCCTTGGAGCTATATTTAAGATTTCTTTTTACTGTGTTATTATACCAAAACACAGTTTCATTTTTAGTAAGTAAACATCCAACTTAAAGTGTTAGCATCCTTTTTTCCCCTGTGTTTTTACAAAGAAGTTATAAAGATTTAAACATTTCCAGCGAAAGGCAAATCAGCATACCTAGTTATATTAAGGGTTAATGACAGCAGTTTACCTAAGACCATCAAATAAGTCTTTATATGGGGTAACATTTGAAGCAGGCTCAACTCACAGTCTTTCTGGTACCTTCTTGAGAAGCTAACAAGTGTTTTACGCATGCATGAATGGCAAACATCTATAGATTTGCAGCACAGAGTAAAAATCTGATGGTCAGGGATACAAACACTGGCATGTGCATTACAATATCCCAGATAGAAGTTCTGCAATTCTGTCTTGTAGCATCCACTGACATATACAAGTGACAGCCAGTGCCTGAGTTCTAGATCTCACATGCTTTATTTTGTTTTCGGTTTCACATTTGAAGGACTCAGCTCAAATGAAGTGTGAATGGAATTTTAATGAATTGCGGTACCTTCAGCTAAATTTCTCTGGAGAGTTTCACCCATGTGATCTTTCTTTATAGTTGCTGATGAATCTTGTCTATGCAAAATTTGCAATAATTTGGATGGTCCTGAGCAAAGGTTCTCAGGGTGATAGCGGTGGTTAAAATATATTAAATAAGCTAGACCACATAGGGATTGATTGTATTTATTAATGAATGCCACCAATTATACATACATACATACAGTACTTACTTACATACGTATATATATATATATATATATATATATATACATACAGTATATATGTGTGTGTGTGTGTGTGTGTGTGTGTGTGTGTATATATATATATATATTAAAAAGTGCTTTACTGGATAATTATAAAGAGTAAAATCAAAACTTCATTATGATGCATAACCATATTGCCACGAAGTTTGTCACATCAATAAAGCATTACTAAAAAGGTCATGCTATCCCATAGTGCTACAGTGCTGTGTTAATTAATGTGATATTATTACAACATCCCACTGGAAGCTTGAGCTTCTAATTTTAGTAGTGTAATGGAATTGAATGCTTTTTCTCAAAGGGCTGTTGATTGAAAATTAGCTACCATAAACTAGGATGTTATGTGACCGACAGAATTTTTGGGGCAGAAATGCACTGTCTTTAAATTTCCACATCATGCTTCCCTAATAAATTTCAAACGTAAGCAATGTTCTTTCACTACTACCATCACCCATTCTCCAAAACCATTTAGAAAAATTGATGCACATGCCTCAAAATTTATGAAATACCTTCATTCCTTTTACCCATTTTGAGTGAAATTGCCAAATGTAGGCAACCAAAGTCCTCTAGAAGGACCAGCATGACCAAAGATTAAGGGTTGTGAGAGTTGGAGTCCCAAACTTCCAGAAGAGAGAAAAGAGGCTACATATTGGGAGAAAGCAGATAACATGAGGCATTTTATCTATAGATTCTCTAAGTATCTCATCAGATATGTCACAATTTCCGAAATTTGCAGTTGAGGCTTCTGGACAGAAGACCACACATACACATACACACACACACACAATGTGTTGATTATCTCGGAAGTCTAACTTGGAAACACTGGGAGCTCAAAATAATTGATGTTCTACTTGTGTCAAGAGGTCATAGCTCAGTAGATTACATACAAAAGGACCCTGATCCAACCCTTGACATTTCCAAGCTAGGCAGCAGCATTCTGTGTTGGGGGGATGAGATGGGGGGGGCGGGTTGTAGCATCATGATTGAAGACTTTTGTAGATGCATCGCCACATGCTCAAAGGCAATAGGATTTTTTACTGTGATACTCCACCCACCATCTTGCAGATTTT
Organism: Python bivittatus; assembly: GCF_059951505.1. Taxonomy (NCBI): domain Eukaryota; kingdom Metazoa; phylum Chordata; class Lepidosauria; order Squamata; family Pythonidae; genus Python; species Python bivittatus. The sequence goes on from NW_028277113.1 coordinate 7,357,611, forward strand.
GAGTACCCTGTGGAGGCCATGAAGGAAAAATCAAATATTTAATGTCAGTCAGCTTTTTCTGAACACATCCATTGTATATCACTTTACCATCTCTGGCTGAAACTGAATAAATGTGCAGATAAAAGGAAAAAGAAGATAATCTTGTAAGAAACATTGCAATGGCCAATACTGAAGTAGATGAATTAATGGTCTGAATTAATATAAGGCAACATTATATGATGAATATATATTAGCACTAAAGCTGTTTATTGTTCCAAATGTTTAGAAATCTTCAGACCTGACAATAATTTACAAACTGTTCTGATCATACATCAATATCAACTACAATTTCTGTTAACTTCTAAGATAAAGTAACAGATTGATCATTACAAATGCTTTGGTTATGGGGGTTGCTAATTAGCCATGATCTGAAGTAGTTTAACTTTCTGACCATCTGATAGAAGAAATATGGAAACTTAATTATTAAGCCATTGTTTCAATAATTACTCTGAGAAAATTGTAATGCATTTGTGCTATAATTTATTCTTCTGGATTTTTGCCTAATTGTTTTCCATGAACATCTGCTAAATGTAAAAAGTAAGCGAGTTTGGTGGGGGGAGGCAGATTTGAAAATAAATTAAGCAGTACACTGCTTAGTCTATTCTATAAACCAACAGATATTTTGGATCCAGCATGAAAAAGACAGTAAGGAAGCTGAAATAATCAATTTGCAGCTGTTGGTTCTTTGAACAGGTCCAGGGAGATCTTTACAGAATATATACTGTTCAAGCAACAGCTGGTGTTTATTAGTTACAGATTAAATCATGGTTATCAGAATGGAATAGAGACTACACTAAAGATGGTGAACAAAATTGGTCCTCTAATATTGTTGGAGGCCCATCTAATCACCATAATCTGGGGGGGGGGGCATAGGCTCTCCTTGTTAGGTCAAACTTGCCCAACTTGTTTACCCCAAAATCTAGGTTACCAAGTATGCTTTTTTTTGTTTGTTTGTTTAAAGGGTGTTTTAAAATTTGCACTTTTTAATCCTATACATATACACACAGTAGCTAGTGAAATAGCCTGCAAATATTGCTGTGTTTGGGTTTACAGAAGGCCATGTCCAGCTTTATGGATAATAAGCTAGATAGTCTAAAATTAGTCAGTCATAATGAACAAGCACTATCCATACTCACATGACAGAAATATATTAAGCATGGCAATATATCTTCCTTTCTTAATTTTTCTCTACATTTCTAATTGTCATTGGCTGATAATTGTCAGTAAATCTTTATTGCCATTCTGTCTCTATGCCTTCTAATTATTTCTGTAGGATTCCTTGAATTTGATTTTTTTTTCACTATTATTGTTTATTATGATTTTTGCTGTTAACCCGAACTTTAACCTCTTCAGTAGCAGAATGGGGTACAAAACTATTTCAATAAATAAATAATATTTTTGTCTCATTGGTTGCCTTCAATTAACTTTTCTATTATGTGTATTTTAAATTACATTCCTCTGTGAAAGTGTTGCTTCCATTATGAATCTGAAGAAGGAAGAAGGACAGGATGAATCCTTTGAAAGAGCATGGGTTTCAGCAAGCTGGTGGAGAAACAAGTTTATTAAAAGTATAGTGCTTCTAATTCATGTCTAACTTCAGAAGGACACTATTGGAGAAAGGCTAGGGAACAACTTGGAGGAAATAGACCATGTTAAAGATGCAGGGGAATTGACAAAGAAAAGAGGAAAGGTGAAACAGTTGTCCTCCAATCAGTTCTTAGTAGAGTTTAAAAATTAGGCCTCAAAGTCCACAAAACAGCTCCTATCTTGATGCCTTGTCCCTTTCAGACTGGAGTCAGTTAACTGGCAATGTTAAGGTTAAGATCTGGCAGGCAGGACTAGTTATCAGTACAGTCCTGACTCAGAAAACAAACAGAAATTCTATGGTACACAAAATCCATAGGGCTAGGCACTGATCATTATCTGAGTCAAGCAAAAGTCAAGGCTTTTGAAAAGGATTCAAAACAATAGAGAACTGTTCCTATACCAAGCTGCGCTCACGTGAGACCTTAAATACAGGAGACTCTCAGACTCTACTTGAGTATAGCAGGTACTGATCAGTGTTGCTATCAGCACACTCCTGCTCTTGAGTAAACCAGGCTATACAGCTGAACGCTCCTCCACCTCTTTTATCTCTGACTCCTAACAGAGAAAGAGGTGGTAGTCTCAAGGCTAGATAGGTGAGATTACAGTCCCAGGACTGGATCACAGGGCCAAGAACAGGAATGGGACAGCCTGATGCCACCTCCCCACTCTTGCTAGGGACAGGACTCTGATAAGTTTTTTTCCACAAATAAGTAATTTTCATAACACAGTCAAGAGTAAGGTTTAAGCTTTTCCTACTCCCCCCAGCCCCAGACGGGATATTAGCCACCAAATTATTCTTTCTTTTTGCTCAAAACACTGTGCTCTGCATAAGCACAGGAAGAAAAGGTATCATGTCCAAAACTTTTGGAGTGTTTGGCCATGAATTCAGAAATTGTCATCATGGGAATAATTATCACACATCCCTCCCCTTGGTGGGTGTGTCTTTGTTATTTTTGTTTTTGTCTATATATAGTGCCCAGATCCTCTCTTGTTTTGGCTTGTATTGGCTTTTTAATGGTATTATATTATAAGCTGCCCATAGTCAGTTGGAGTTGGACAGTGCCTAAATTGAATTCAGTAATAAAAGGAAAGAACTGTTTCTAAGTCACAAGCATAACGAAGAGCCTAATTTTAAATATAAGAAAAAATGAATACAAGACTAACAATTCAGTTAGAGCACTGCATTTTCTATGGAACATGGCCTCTCATATACGTAAATCAGTGCACATTTGTCATCTTGAATAACAGGAAATGCTGTTGGAAATGCCCTTCCCACAGAAGTCGATAAGTGCTCAACCATGTGGTCTTGAACTGCGGAGTTGCCTCCAACCTGAGACCATGACACTTTAGACAGATTGGCTATCAGATGTTTTCTTAAGATGTTCTACTTGGTTTTCCCTTAGCTTTATTCTTCTGTTGTTTCTCTGAGGTTCTCCTACTGCGTAAATACAAAGGCTTTGTATAACTTTATTGTTTGAAGTAATGTTTTCTACTTAGCTATTTTTCTAGTTTGTGATTTTTATTGATTTTATTGTAGACATCCATTTTGAAGTTAAGGAAGTGAAAAAGAACACCTTTCAGACAAGAATGTTCTGCTTATGCCTCTTTCCTCATATTAAGCTAAAGGATGTTGCCTTGAGCAATAAGTTGATCTACTTATTTTTACTGACTGACAGCTGCTTGAATTTCTTTTAAATGTACAGTCATGGGCAGAAAGTGAATCTTTCTATATGCAAGATGGGTGATCTGCCAGCAAAAATAGCCTCTTTTAAGATCATCCAGTATTACTCATGTACTGTCTGATTCCATACAGCTGAGATAAATGATGACTAGGGATCAGAAATGGACACTTCCCTTGATATCAGTGAGGCATCCTGCCTTACCTACACTATCTTTATTTTAATTTTTAAGATTTTAATTCTTTTTTTAAAAAATGGGAGGCTGGCATCTTTCAAAGGCAGACATCAGCTTTCAGCATCATCTTGATTTCTAAAGATGCTTCTACCTTGTAGACAGTCTTAGAAATAAAAATGGTGGGAAACTGCAGTTTAGTGCTTTGTTTGAGATATGTTTATCTCCCTGGGGTTGAGGGGGGGATGTGACCTGGAATGGTGGACAGCATCCTGGTCTACTGGTCTATGGATGTTCTGTGACCTGCCATGCCCCCTAAAGTTATAGTATCCATTTTGTCACACCATGCACAACAGGCTCTCCGTACTGGAAATATTTTCACAGAAGATTGGCAGTGGGCCAGTGCTCCTTCTGAGGAATGTGCTTGTATCCTTGTTACCTTCTGTTATTTGAAAACATTAGAGAGAAATGTCAATAAATGTCCTTGGGAAAGAGGAAGACTTAACCTTCAATCATTTAAATGCCATGCTGGCTAAGGATTATGGGAAGTCTAATACTGTATCTGGGGAACACTAGTTCAGGGAAAGCTGCAAGAGGATTAGTACACATGCATACACAAACATATATAAATGACATCACAGGCAATGTCATTTCCTGCCAGGAGTCTTCGGGACTGTTGGGAAATGTAGTTGAATCTCACGATTCCAAAACAGGAAAAGATGCTATTAAGCCACAGAGTGATCTTAAACCCTCAGATATGATCCCCGGAGTCCTTCACTAGCTATTCCTCCTTCAGCTTAGAACCAGGGGGAATTTTCCCTCACCTAAGCTAATTAACTAGGAGTTTACTAACCCAGACACAGTTACATCTTCATAGCCAGCTTCCACAATAGAATGATGTAGAAACCAGGACATTTACAAAATACATTGGGTATTTATGTTTTGAAATCCAAATAAAAGAGTGATTCCTTTCTCTGGTAACAATTTCTTATATCTGGTTGTTGTTGCTTCTCAATGGAGCGAGAAAATAGCTTATACAATATATTCTCAAAGGCACTTTCTTGAAAAAAAAAAGCAATTCTTTATTTTTTTGCAGGGGACACAGGTCCTTTTCAAAGATCAGGTGGCACCTGTGGCTAGGAAAGACTTTGCACAAATTAGTCTTGCATACCAATTTCACCCTTTCCTGGACTAGGAGGCCCTTCTCATAGTCACTCATGTCACCTCACATGTAGACTCTTGCAAAGAGCTTTACATGTGGCTGCCCTTGAAACCTATTCAGAAGCTACAGCTGCTCCAGAATGCAGAAACACAAGCAGTTATGGTTACATTCAAACTATACTGCTTACTGTAGACTTCTGGATGCAACACAAGGTGCTGGTTGTCATCTATAAAACCCTACATGATGTAGGGCCTAGTTATCTCAGGGACATTTTTCTCCCATAGTTTATGCCCTTGACATAAAATCTGAGAGTTGGCATATTCCAACTCCAATCTATTAAGCAGTGCCACGTTATGGAGCCTAGGAGGCTTGTTGTCTCTGTCATGGCTCCTGCCCTCTGGAACAGCATCCACCTGGATATTCAAACAGCTGCAAACCGGTTTCCCACTTGACTGTTTCTTCAGGCCTTGAACAATGTGTATGTGTCTACTATGTCCACAAATTGGTTTTGTGTACAGTATTGATAGTGTATAGCTGTACCCTCTGTTATGGCCATCTTCAATTCATTTATTTTCTTATCTTCAGATTTTTATTGTATCTTATCAGGTGTTTGTTGTTAACTTTGTAATAGAGTTGGTGATGAATTAGAAATCCCTAGAAATCTAAATTAGAAATACATACATACATACATACATACATACATACATACATACTGTACATACATACATACAGTTTAGTTCCCTTGAACTTTTTTTTTCCCCTAATGATATCTTTGTGAGGTTTCCATCTTGGGACCCAAGCTACTGGCTGATAGGAATATTTAAATACAGAATAAGGTGTGTAATAGTTGGTAGAGAAACGTAAGCGGGACCCTTCTTGTTTGCCTCCTCACACATGTGTTCTGTAACAACCACATCTTCTCTGTGCCTTTGAGAAGGACACTGGTGACTGATCAAATTCACATCAGTCTTGGCTTTTGAAGCTAACAGAATGAGCACTGCTCCATATGCTAATATGTTTTCCTTAGGCAGCAAAAGGGGAGTAAAATACTTGGGTAAACAAGTCATCTCAAAGAAGTCTCAGCTAAATTTGCAGATGCTTCATCAAATGCATCTCCAATTTACACATCTTCCTCTCCCTGCAATAGTGTTCTGTTGCACACAAGACCATAACAACAACAACAACAACAACATAATACCAACAACTGACCCCTTGTCTAGGTTAAAAATTTCCTGTGAAAACAGCAACTGTTCTCTACCCTCATTTGGATGGTTATTTATGTAGTGTGGGGGAGGTGATCTCTGGAGAAATACTTAATGCTGATTTACAAGACGTAATTTACTGGGATTTACTGGAATGTTCTGCTGCCACAGTGTCAACACTTTTATTGAAAGTCTTTGCTATGACAAAATGTGTGTCCTACAACTCACCGTTTCAACAGAATCAGTGATTTGAAAAAAGCCTCAGCTAGAGCACCACATGCTCAATCACATACTGTATAAAGCAATGGTGTGACTTTCAAACAGCAGTAGCAATAGTCATGGAGGCTGGGTGGGCTGCGGGGGGGGGGGCAAATTAGCTGCGTGACAACTTGCATCATGCAAATATAAATTGAATGAATGAATAAATGAGACAACTTAATGTACTTGATGAAAAAGCATAATTGCATTGTTTGGGTGATGTCATCATCATGCAAATGTCATCATTTTGCCTTCATCCCACTTTGATACAGATGCCTCTGACAATACTCTCAGTACCTCCCACTGTCTACTGGGGCTTCAGGCAAGAAAAGAAATGCACAGTTATCTATCATACCTGAACTAGAGAAGTCAGAATGGATTTTAAAAGATAATTGGGCTTTTAAAATATTTCAAAATTCTACTTTCTTTTATAATCCTCGCTTTATGCTGGAATCTACTTTGTATTTCTCTATACTGTAAGTCAGTTGATATTCCTTTATTTCTGTTTCATGGTTAGTTTTTAATATAAATTATTATTATTACTCGCCATTTATTTCTGGACCTAGGCAAACAGATGAACACTTATAGCGGAAGATTGAGGCAAAAACAAACAGCAGCATTTAAGAGAAACTTGAAATGATTAATTTTTTTTTAAGTATTTCTATTGTGAGATGATGACAGCCAGTGTTTGTCTTCAAAAGTAATCACAATAGTTACCCCCCAAACAATCGCACAATTATTTTTTGTAGTTTTTCTAGTTGTGTCTCCAGGTATAAAAAGGGCACGGATGTGCAGGAGTGTGATTTTTTTTTCCTTTTTCACTGATTTTTCCCTTCTCATATCCTATGGGTAATTATGATACCAAATATATAAAACCTAACATAGTGAAGGAAGTAAAACCATCAAACTATCTGTTGACATTCAAAAATTCTCGAGAAAAGAGCATTTGCTAATTGTATTTGGAGCAATATGAATAAACATTCTAATATTCCAGATCATTCCAGATAAAATCAGATCCAGTGTAGAAATTAAAGCCAAACAGATCCAGGCATCCCAATGTAGTTGAATCAATTTTTTGAACTGAATAAAATGTTTGAATTAAATTAGATCATGTTTTGGAATCACATCAAATGTTTAAACAAAATTGGATCTATTTGATAAATCAATCAATCATTTGAATTAAACTAGATCCAATTCTCATAGCCTTGGTTATGAGTGTGCCAGGCAAACTTCCATGGGCACTACAATTGAGAAGGATGTCAACTTCAAAGAGCATGCTGGTTTAGAAAAAAATAATGGCCATGATCTAACAATTGTTTTAGATTTATAAAATGTAGAGCTAAAAGTCCATTTTGGTAATAGTCTTCTGAGTGAGACGTCGCCATCATCATAACCATCATCAGTTGTTCTTCATAGTATTTTTAATTTGTTTTTGTTGTTACTGTTACTACTAATTTTGGATTTTTGATATTGTACTCAGTACTCAGATTTGGTGTTACAGGGCTGGTGCTTTTTTTTTTTTTTTTTCCTTTTAACATTAAGGTTTCATTATACTACTTTTTGCTTTTTTTTTTTTTTTTTAACTTATGGTGGATATTTTTTATTGTTGTAAATCTTCTGCCAAAATCAGACTGATTTGGTTGCATACAAATTTAATGAATAAATAATAAATAAATTTCACTGTTTTGGACCTTTGTTAACACTCCTTTCATATCTATACAATACTTTCTCAACCCCACCCAAGGGGATTTACTTTGGGGAAATTTGATGGGGGGGGGGGAGATATAATAACATTCCTTACCAAAACTGCCTCTGCACAGAGGTCGATTCAATTGCACACGTTCCTCTGAGTTGCTCCCTGCACCATTTCTGGCATCTCATGTTAATCTCCCTTCTTATTAGCCGTTGCTCAGGCTAGCCCCAATCAGAAGCTTTACTTTTCTCCTTAAGTAATCAATCCAGTGAAATTTCCATGAAAGTTGTGAAAATTTGTGCCATAGCAATCACAGTCAGAAGAATACCTGTTCACATTCTACACTGCTTTATGGAAAGCAACAAACCCTCTTTTATCATCATTTTTATCATCATTTTTTTTAATTTACTTTCAATTTTCTTCTTTTTCCATATTTTAAACTGGTGCTGTATTTTCTACTGCAGTTTTGGTCTATGACAGTAAAGGAAAAAGTAAAGAAAGTAAAGTAAAGTAAAATAAAGTGTAAATTACTGATTCAGGATATCTGGTGCTTCCCCTGGGTTAAATGAAAATAGATGGTAAAGCTACGCTGTCAGATTGATGATACTTCAGCTCATATCACATAACAACCTCCTGCAGCAGCTTCATCCATACGTTGAATATTATTGGGGATAAAAATCTTTAAATAAAGTTTTTCAATATAATTTCATATAATGTAACGTTCCTGTATCTACATATTATCAAATGCATTTTTCTCACTGTAGATGACCATACAATGTAATTGAATTCTCTTTTTAGGCTTAGAGTCAATAAAAATTTCTCTGGATTTTTAGTAAGGCTTTGAAGGTTAATTGCATTTGCATTTTTACTTCAACCTATATTCCCATATCTTAACATGGAGAACTTGCTGTGCATGATGCAGGTTCCAGATTCACTGAATGAAATCAGATTGGGTACCACTCCTTGAAATCACTCCTTTGGGTGCCAATAATAATAATGATGATGATAATTAATGTGATTAGGTGATTAATTTATACACAATAATTCTACAAATTCACAAATACTAGCAGGTGAAATTTCACCTGCAGCATGATTAAAATTCCTTTATTCAAAGAAAAAATTGCCACAAACACAGCATTAGGTTATGGTTAATTATCTAAATCAGCTTATTTGTTTTTATTAGAAAACATAGCGCAAGGAAACTTGGAAATATTTATTATCACAAACTGACATTTTTATCTTTGTACCCTCACATTTGCATGTCACAGGATTCACACTGCTTTCCCTTTATGTTAAAAGGAAAGCAGTGTGAATCCTATATCTTAAGAAGATGCACAGAATTTCTAAAGCCATTTTTGTGTGTGACTTCCCCACTTACATAGGCTGAACCTTGTATGTGAATATTAGTTGTATCCTCAGTATCATTTCTAATAAATATTCAGAATAGTGGAAATCAGCCAGATTTAAGCTAGTCACGATTTCAACTGTTTTATTGTTTAACTACTTTAAACACAACTTTACCTACTTGTTAGGCATGATGCATTTCAAGTGCTAAACTAAGCTAGGGAAAGGGAGTTGAATATAGTCAATCCATATTGTCTAGCCCTTTGACCCCCCCCCCAAAGGTCACTTTACTGCACCTAAAGGTGTGTAATTCTCCAGAGTAGATAGCTACAGGTAGTCCTCGCTTACCGACTGCCTCATTTAGCAACCATTCAAAGTTACAATGATGTAAAAAAAAACCCAGCTTTGCAACCAATCCTCATATTTATAACTAATGCAGCATCTTGGGGTCATGTGATCACCATTTGGGCACTTTGCAACCGGCTTGCGACAAGCAGTGTTAATGGACAACATGGAAGTATGATCCTAAGTCACAGTCACATGATGTTTCACTTAATGACCACAGCAATTTGCTTAATGACCAAATTGGAAGTGAGATCATAAGCCCGTCACAGTCATGGGATTTTCTGTTTAGTGACTGTGATGCTTAGTGATGGAGTAGCTGGTCCTGAGGCTGAGGCATCAACAGGACAGGCAGTCAAAATGACAAAAGCAGCCTTATGCCGAGGCAACTCAAGCTCCACCTCTTTGTTCAGATGTCATGGTGTCACACACACATGCAAAAGGGCTGGTGCTTGCATCACAAAACTCTTTTGTTATTTTGACAAAAGGCTGGATCCTATAGATGCCTCTGAATTCAGGATTGTCCTGAATTCAGGATTGCCTGGTATTCAAGTTATTAATTCTCCCCTCCCCCTCCACCCCAATTCTACAAAAAAGTGTTTTATTTATATACATACATACATACATACATACATACATACATACATACATAAATACTTATGGGCTTTAATGGACCCACTGTCTAGTTCCAGAAGATCTAGTACTGATACTTGTACTGGTACAACATATAATAGATGTAGTTGTAGTCATGTTACTTTTATGTAAATCCTTGGTTCTGTAAGGGCCAGCAATCACAGAGTCCTCTCTGTAAAGAATTTCGAGTATCAGATTCATTGGTTTTATACAGAGATGACTTTATAGTCATCTTATAGTCTTAAAGCTGATTTCCTGAAAGGTCCTGTTTCTTTCAATGCCCAGTAACCAAGAAGTACTCAGAACATAACAGCTAGGTCTTTTGGAGATGATGAAGGGGCAGGGGATTTGGTCACATGAAAGGCAATTTTATCTATCTATCTATCTATCTATCTATCTATCTATCTATCTATCTATCTATCTATCTATCTATCTATCTTGTCCCCACCCATCTCTCCCCAATGGGGGACTCTGGGAAGCTCACAACATATTAAAACAATAAATAGATATACAATTAAAATTTATAACAGTACACATTTACAGAAATAAAAGGAAAAAAATCCAGGAGGCCGATGGTTCAAGGCAGCAACACCAGGCCTCTAGGGGGCTAGCCAACCCCACACCTGATGACCTCCCTCCCTACCCCAGGCCAGATGGCAGAGCCAATATTAATTCCATCAACTGCTGATTGCCCACCCAAGCTATGAACTGCCCTCTATGGTGCACAGCACTATAGTTCCTGGAGCATATTTTGTTTTTTTAACTTTGCCATGATTAACTCTCTTAGACATGCTAGTGAATCATCTGGCACAATTGTCACAGATGATCTATAACAATTATTACACAGGGTCTGATTATTCATACGTGGGTTGCTAAGTTAGAAATAAACATTTCTAATTAAAGAAAGCCTTCTCTGAAGAAAAAAAAAAAGTGCCAAGATTAATTCAAGGTATGTGATGTTGGGGTTGTGAAACGTTAATTCAAAAACCCTGAAGAGGAAAAAGGATTCATTCCTACCTCATGGAGAGCCATGAGGAGAAGAGAAGGAAGAATGAGGGAAACAGGAAAAAAGGCGGGCTCCAAGCCCCTCCCACACAAAGCAGCAAAGCTAGGCTGCAGCGAAGCCACCCCTCCCTTTGTGGTCGTGTGAGACAGGCTTGGTTGAAACCCCATATTTTCCAACATGTAAAAGGTTAAAAATATCAATATCCTGATGTGCTGAAGCAGTGGGATAGCTTCAAACACTCCATACTACATAAAATTATGACAGTCCTAATTAGAGAGTGGAGATACCTATTAAGAAAAAGAATTTTGATGGTTGACAGCCATCAACAAAGTCAAAAGAGACCACCTCATTATTCTAAATGATGCACTTTATAGTTAGCTCTCTTTAATGAGTTATACTGAGAGGTGTAATTCTCCCTGTGCATCACTTCCCCAGCAAAATGAAATGTTGAGATTGGAAAAGTAAGTTAGTAAGAAAAAGGGAATATCAGAGCAAATGACTTTTTGTGCATTTTATATGTCTGCAGAGGGAAAAGAAACTCAAACACAAAAGATCACTCTTTTGCCATTAAGATGAGCCAGTGAGTTCAGAGTCATAGGGGGAACTTCTTTTTCCAGATGGATAACTGTAAAAGTCTGATGCCAAAAGGACACAGAAATATACATACAAAGACCCTGGTGTCCCAAAACAAATGGATTAGGGCATAGAACTGCTTGCAAATAGTTTTGTATTAAGAAAGATTGTCCAATTTTTTATGACACAGTGCCACTACAAAATCAGATCTTGGTGATCCCAGGATTCTTCTAATCTTACTGTTTCACACATCCCCTGCTAACTTGACTACTGCAGTGGGTAGAGCAGTGTTTCTGAACCTTGGCAACTTTAAGATGCGTGGACTTCAACTCCCAGGATTTCCCAGCCAGCCTTGCTGGCTGGGGAATCCTGGGAGTTCAAGTCCACGCATCTGAAAGTTGCCAGGGTTGAGAAACACTGGGGTAGAGAGATCTGTGGGGTAGTCTGGGTTTGCACAGTTAGTTGTGCAGGAGTGAAGTCAAGGGCCTTTCTTAGAATATAGGATCTTATTTTCAAGAGCTGTTTCTGTGTTCTAAGCAAAGGTATTACCTTTCCAAATAAGTATTTCATTTTCTAAAAATAATAGTAGAACTTATATTAAACTCCTTTCTTATCCAGAATAGTATTTCATTTTCAAAGTTCTTAAGCAGCCCAAGGAGATAAGCATTTCCCCTGCCAAAAAAAAAAAAAAAAAAAGCCTACTATAGAGATGAGATCAAATAGTCCCCCCCCCAAGGTATTTTATTTTCAAAATGTAATTGTTGTTGTTGCCATTGTTGTAAATGTAATTGTTGCCTCAGTAGAAACCCAAACAAAAACATTGTGTAACGACAATAAATTCTTCACATTCTGCAGAAGGTAGGATTTATAAAGTCATCCAGAAAGCAAACAAACCTACTGTATACCTTTTGTGTCTATGACATCTCAGTGCCCATGGTGGGTTCCATGATATAAAGGAGCATAGAACATATGTGGAAAGTCCAATGAGTTTAAAGGTTTCTTGAGTATCGATGAGTTCCTGGTTAAATCCGTGCAACTCAATGACAGAGAAGTAAATAGTGAACTGGCATGCTTCCAGATGACCAGCTTTTTCATGTCCCAATTATTCCACCCAAGATGCTTCTGTCTTGACTAATTGCAGATCTGTCCTTCCTTGTACTTTCCCCACACCTGCAGTAACTCAGCTAAAGGAAGGAGGAGTGACATTGCCCAGAGTTAATGAGTGGGGGGGAAAAAAAAAAGGAAACATACAACCAACTGCCAGTTTCCTTCCAAGAAGATTAGGGCCTCTTCAACAGACAATGGGCTGATGTAAAAGCACCAAGCTGTTTGACATTTTTTTCCCACCATCCCTTATTAATTTCAGAAAGAACAACTGCGTTGAAATGTAAGTTCCCTATCCACAACAACAATGGGATACATCAAGATTTTATGCAACTGAAAGCCTCTGGTAACACTGCAACTGTGTCTAATAATCCCTCTACCTTTTCAGGATTTTTATTGCAGCATAATTTGCTATTTGTGATGAACAACAGTTTCAATAAACTGGTAGGAAATTAGATTTCACTCATTATTTGTGTATTGTTCATGCTTACGAAAAGATTACTCTCATGGTGGTAAACACTGCTTCAGCCCCATGTCTTGTTTCAGTTTGATTGATCCCATCTGAGTTTAAAAGTAAGACAGAATATGTGCTGGGAGGGGATAGTAGCAATAAATAAAGAAATGGTTTTATGCATCACCCCAATGCATAGTATATTAAATAAACCATGATTCTACTGATGGCCCTGTGGGTATTCAGTGGCTATAATGGATGTCACCATCATTAGATGGGTGGATCCTGTGGATGTTCATAAATATCAGCAAAAGGAAAGAAGAAGAAGAAAAGAGGAGAAGGAGGAGGAGAAGAAGAAAAGAGGAGGAGGAGGAGGAAATAGGGTGGTCAGTGGGAAATGTAAGACCAAGGTAACAACCTCATGGTCTATTTATATAAATCTTTCTGAAGGCAAAATGTATTTAGATTTAATGGAGTTTATAAACACCTTCGGAGCAAACTAAGTAAATAGATCCTCTAATTTGAATTAATAAGATGAAAGCTGACATTTAGAATACATCTTGGGCTACCATTGATGGATGTCTAAAACCTTCCAAGGGATACTTGAATAATCTAGTATCTGGATTTTGGTATCATTGCACCAGTCCTCATCTCCTGTGTTAAGGCTTGGACTGAAGTATAGTTTTCCAAAAGCTTATTTTCTTCTTGAATTTTCTAAATTTTGGGGGGGGGGAGAGAATTAGTTTGAGAGAAAGGTTGAAGGGCTCCACAAGCTTATCTGAGAATAATTCTCATTGAACTGAATATTTACTTCAGTTTAGGCTTGTTAAAAATATGAAAAATCAAAGCTAAAAAGCTCAACTTCTCATCATGTCAAGTACAACCCATTTACAGATGTACGATAAATGACTGCTATACCAAGTACTTGATTTCTAGGAATAAACAGGCTGGGATTTGTGGTTCTGAAAACCTGTCTCCTTTGATCTGAAAGAGAAACAGAGAAGGAACTTGCTGGGATGCAGAGTAGAATAGTCACCTAGAAACCAAGATTTTCCTATAAATATGTAAAATGGGAGGGATAACCTATGGTCTTCCATCTGAAGTTAAACTTTAGTGGGAGTAACCCTCACTTTTTGGACCTCCTTGCTGTGGTTCATGTACTGTATCTGGTGGATACATGAATGCTGAGTGGCCAAGGAGACCCTTCTGTTAAGCAACCAAAATGAACAAGGATAGGAATGATGATTTGCATCTTTATCCTGCCATTTTCCCTGATTGCTCACAGCTGTGTTTACTGGTATGTCCCCTCATTTTATTCCTACCACAACAATCTGGTGAGATCGGTTGGATTGAGAGATAGTTAGCCAGTGAGTTCTACAGTCAAGAGGGGCCTTAGACTTGGGTCTCTTCAATCTAAGTCTGATGCCTTTACATTATATTGGCTGGCAGTCAGAAATGCTAGACTTTGGGCCAGGAATTTTACTCCCTTGCTTAAAGGAGTCATTTCTGGACTTCCCAATGTATTTTGAATAGGGAGGGGATGCTTAACACTTTTAAAGGGGCTTTAAAAGGGGCTTTAACTGAGGATTGATTCCCCTTGAACAGTTGATAGGCTTAACTGATCTTTTATCATCTTTTTCCTCAGAAAGACAATGATACTATGGAAGATGGTGTGATTCTCCCAACAAACTTGTTTCCTTCACTGTGGAATTGTTAAGCAGCTTTGAGGCTTATGTAGCTTTGATACATACAACCAAGCAGCAATGTGGACCTACTTTGAAGCACTCCCCTATTTTCTAGGTTTAAACATGTATTAAGTTTACAAATGATTTACTGCTTTTCTTTCTCTATCCAGGTACATGCAACAATGAAGTTGTTATGAAAAATTAATTGTCATTTAAGCAAGCCCAGTGGAATTTTAATTTAATTACTGAAGAGAACTTGGAATTATGCTTTAGTTTTTTTCTCATCACATTTACAGTTGTTGATGTGATAGTATTAGCAGATAAAAGTATTGTGATGAGATGTGGGAGTCAGAGGTTGTTGAACTCTAACTCCCACTGGAATGGCCAGTGGTGAGGGAAATTGGGAACTGTAGTTTAGCAACAATTTATTTCCCAAACTTGTCTTATGTAGTGTTATTTCTACTTTTGTTGGACTTGTTTTGAAATTCTATAACCTGAGAACTGCTGACCACAGCTCAAGTCTGCACATAAAAGCAGCCCTCAGTCTGTTAGCCACAGATGAATAACAAGTCTGTAGTTTTTCTACCTGTTGTCAGGCAAGTATTTAGCAAGCCCCAATTCATTGTGGATGGCAGCAGTTGGCTTGGAACATTATAGGACATGCAGGCCTACTAAATATATATATATATATATATATATATATATATATATATATAAATACATACATACTCACTCAAGCAAGCAGCTAAATTAGTGACAAACTGAAAAAGAGTAATGAATGTTGGCTAAATTTGGGATTCATGCTGACTATTCCTGAACAACATAGACCAGCAGTTAACAATGAGTACATAAACCAAGGATGTGTACATTTTGGAGATAGGAGCCCCACTTAACTTTTTGGGGGGAGGGGTGCTGGCAAGAACTGGTCAGAAAGGTTTCAGAAAGGGGGCTGGGAGTTATCTGTGGCTCTATAGGGACAGGTTGCTTAAATAATTCAACCCTGTCTGTGTCTGTCCCTGTCGTACCATACTCACATTTCTAAAAGAATAATTGTGGATTCTTCTGTCATGCAGGGTTGTTTCATATATTTATGATATTTGGATCAATATCATAGTAATCTTTGAAACTCAGTTCATAGGTCCACATGTTGGTAGGTATTATGTGTGAATCATCCAAAATTCATTTGAATTCAGATTTGACATTACTCAATTGGAATCTGAGATTTGGGCTAAGAAAGGCAACCATATTTAACACACCACAAGGTCAGAATGTTCAGTGAATCTTTGAATTTCCTTCAAATTTCTTCAAAGATTAGAGCGTATACCTCAATCTGATCTGAAGATTCAGTTCAAAAAATCATTTGATGAAATCATTTGATTCAATAAAATCCTTTTGATGTTTTCAGTATAACCCTAATGACTATCCACAGGATTACCTAAGATATGGTTCATCACATCAGCTCTTTTCAATATCCAAGTACATTCTTTACCCTTCCTGTTCCTGCAAAAAAAGAAAAGAGAGAGAGAGAGTGTGTGTTTTATTAAGCACTGGAAGATCATAATGCATGGCTAATGAGATATATTCATAGGTCATAAAATATATAGCTTTGTTCCATAATCTGGCATCTTTGGGTCACTTTTTATATATTCTGGAGGCAAAATATCAGACTCTCTCATTTTGTTTCAATCCATATTTTATGTAACCCTTTCTATGTGCTTTAGTGGTTTAATATAAAATAGCAATAACCATTACAGAATTTTATCGTATTTATGAGGTTTTTTAATATATTCATTAAATTTTTCACTTTTCATTAAGTAGCCAGTTGTTGCTTTTTTTTTTTTTTTTACCAAAATCTATATTTTAAAAGGTGTAGATAAATATTTCATTCAAATAATGCATTTCTGTAACTGTTCCACTCCAAACTCCAAACTATGAACACAATCAAATCTGTAGTCTGATACATGGCATAAGTTTTGATCATATTTTGTGAGAGGACAAATGGCAGTTGTACAACAACAACGAAAACAACAAAAATGTGGTTGTAGTACATATAACACACTTTTCAGGTGTATTCTGATTCCAAAATATAATTCATATCATATTTCTTTAATGAGTTGTATTTTTAAGGCATTTTGTTACGTATATTTCCATGCAAAAAAATGACAGTACAGATGGTCCCCTACTTACGAACAGGCTGTTAGTAACTCAGTTTTGTTCATAAGTCCAACAAGCAAAACAAACAACCCCCCCCCCAAAAAAAATCACACTTCGCATCTTACATAAGTGGCAGCGTTGATGTAGGCACTTGTGGAGATGGTGTAGGCGCTTGTGCTTAATTGCAGACATTTGCAGTCTGCAATTTGCAGTCGCCACACACCAAATGTAACCGACCATGTGAGAAGTCAGGACCGGAGTTGGAACTGGAAGTCAGGAGATGGCGGGAAAGGGTTGGTTTGCAGTGCACTTTCTTCCGACTTCCAGCCCAAATTCCGGGTCCAACTTCCGGGTCCATCCTGTTCATATTGGTGGAAGTTTGCAGCTTGAAAGTTCGTACTTAGGGGACTTTCTGTATAATAAATAAGAGTATTTAAATGAACAAGTGAATACTATTCTGCACAATTAGCTTCAGTTGTATTGCATTAAGGGCTTCAGGTTTTAAGGACTATTTGGCCAATGAACTTCAGGATTCTTTTTCCTGCTTCATCATCAAAGCCTTGTCCTAAACTGACTGGGAAAAAAAAAAAATCAGTAATCATTTCCACTTGGAGGATCCCTGTCCTCTTTGCAGAAAGGGTAAAGGTACTGTTCAATGTGGTGGCCAATATGATTCCTTGGAGGAATTTTGATTGAAGAATAAAGATAAGTCTCCAGATTGAAATAGTAATTGGCAATGTATGTTAAAGAAAAATGAATCACCAGAAATCTCAAGAGATTACTACATTTTACAAGATGTTGACAATTGCATTCCTGTGGTCTCATGAGATATGGTCTAGAATACCAGAATTCCATAAGTTCTCATGCAAGATCTCAGTGTTCTCACATCTCAAATCAAGCATCTCACTCAAGACCACTAAAACCCACAAGATTTTTAAAAAGATCACTAAAGCCTTGTCAGATTGTGGACCTTGTGAACATTTACCTTATTTAATTATTATTTTAATTTCATTTCAGAGGAGATTATAGACACATTTTTTTTCAATGAATGATCTGGGGCCTACAGGTGCAGTGATTCTAAGTGCTGCTTGGAAGGCACATTTTAAGTCTGAATATTTATATGTGTGGAATTTTTTGCTAAATACAAAGAAAAAAGACAAAACTCTGTTGATCTCCAGAGTGCAAAAATATCTGAGGGTCCAAGCCCAAAGCCATCATTCTTAAATATAAAGGACCCCTTGCAATGAAAGGTTTACTTTGGACTAGGACTCTATGCATGAGAAAGAACGATTTCTAGCTGATCTGATGCCTAGGCTTGAGAATTTATCTGATTTTTAACTTTCTTACAGTTAAGTGTGAGAGCTTGACTGTTCTTCAATTTCCTGATCTTTTTGCTACCGTCTGAGGTTCTGCTGCTCTGATATCCTGACACCTCTAAACCTGGACAGAGGCCTTATAAGCATTGTATTGTTACTTTAAGAACAATAACATTTCAACATACCTTTGTGATCCAATGAATTATATTTGTAATAATAGTTTTTAAAACGGAGCCACATCTGACTTGTGGTTTCTTTTCCTGAGTATAGGGTTGAAATAAACCTGGTCCCAATTACTAAGTAATGCTTATTGATTTGTTTTATTATTGTAACACACAATAAGGAAAGAAATACAAAAAAATACAAATTCAAATACAAATTCAAAATACTTTAATGACCAAGTATAAAATATATACAAGGAATTTGTCTTCGGTGACGAACAGCAAGATCAACAGTGCATTTGGATAGCAACAGAAAAATAATAAACAATAACACTACACAGTAAAATAACTTTTTCAAAGGAAGAAGCCACTGTCCAGCACATATCGAGTCATGTAGTGTTTAACAGAGCAATGGCACAAGGGAAAAAACTATTCTGATATCTAGATGTTTTAACATATGGTGCTCTGTAGCGCCGTCCTGAAGGAAGAAGTTGGAACAGTTTATATCCAGGATGGGAAGAGTCTGCAGATATCCTCTCTGCCCTCCTTTTGACCCTCACAGTATATAGTTATTCTATAGAAGGCAGGCGGGTTGCAATTATCCTTTCTGCAGACTTAACTATCTATTGGAGTCTGAGTCTGTCCTGTTTGGTTGCAGAATCAAACCAGACAGTTATAGAGGAACAGACTCAATGATTCCCCTGTAAAACTGTACCAAGAGCTCCTGGGATAATTTAAACTTCCTAAGTTGCCACAGGAAGAACACCCTTTGCTGTGGCTTTTTAATGATGGCTGTAGTTAAGCATCCATTTCAGGTCTTGGGAAAGTATAGAACCCAGGAACTTGAAGGACTGTACCACTGATACTGGGCTGTCGAGTATGGTAAGGGGAGGAGTATTAGAAGGATTCTTCCTAAAGTCCACAATCATCTCCACGATTTTAAGTGTATTCAATTCCAAGTTGTTATGACCGCACCACAAGACCAGTTGTTGAACCTCCTGTCTATATGCTGACTCATTTCCATTTTGAATTAGACCAATAACAGTTGTATCATCCGCATATTTCAAGATTTTAACAGAAGAGTCTTTTGAAATGCAGTCATTGGTATAAAGGGAGAAAAGCAATGGGGAGAGCACACATCCCTGAGGGGCACCAGTACTGATTAACCGGGTACTGGAAGTAGTTTTGCCTAACCTCACGTGTTGTTTCCTACCTATTAGAAAACTGATTATCCACCTACAGGTATGATCAGGCACAGTAAGCTGGATCAGTTTGTTGTAAAGAATTTCTGGCACAATAGTATTAAATGCTGAGCTGAAGTGCACAAAAAGAACTCGTGCGTAAGACTCCGGAAATTCAAGGTGTTGCAGAATACAGTGCAAGGCCATATTAACAGCATCATCCACTGACCTGTTTCCACGGTAAGCAAACTGCAGTGGGTCTAACAGGGGATCCGTGATGGCTTTCAAGTGAGCCAACACTAACCTCTCAAAGGTCTTCATGACCACAGATGTCAGTGCAACAGGCCTGTAGTCATTCAGCTCACTAATGGAGGATTTCTTAGGAACTGGGATGATTGTAGAGCTCTTAAAACAAGAAGGGACATAACCCGTCCCCAGCAATTTATTAAAAATATACGTGAAAATGGGGGCCAGTTGTTCCGCACAAGCTTTCAGACACGAGGTGGTCACACCGTCTGGACCTGGAGCTTTTCCAACCCTTTGCTTTTGAAACAGACCTCACACTTCTTTTTCTAGGATCACCAGAGGTAAGGGACCCAGGGGATTGGGGACAGGTGTAGAGAAGTTTAATGCTGATGATGTATCTGAGATACAATTGGCAGCAACAGATAACAGTTGTTCATTCTCAAACCTGCAATAAAACCTGTTGAGATTGTCTGCCAGTTGATGACTCTCTTCAATCAGGAGAGGTGGGTTGTTATAGCCGATAATGTTCTCAGGCTTTTCCACACACTGATTTTTCAGCTTTTCTGAGTAGTTTCTCATTGCCACCTTAATCTCTCTCGTGAGTACATTTCTAGTCCAATTATACATAATCCTGTCCCCATTCCTAAGGGCCGCCTCCTTGTCATGACGCAGCTGTTTAAGCTTTGCTGTGAACCATGGCTTGTTGTTATTATATATACGTATGTTTTTGGTGGGCACACATATGCCCTCACAAAAGCTAATGTATGATGTCACAGCATCAGTGTACTCATCCAGATCTGCAGAGGCAGCTTCAAAAACATTCCAATCTGTGCACCCTAAACAGGCCTGTAGATTTAACTTAGCATTATTAGACCATATCTTCACTGGTTTGATCACAGGCTTTGCAGTTTTAAGTCTCTGCCTGTAGGTGGGAATGAGATGAATCATGCAATGATCAGATAATCCAATTGCTGCACATGATATAGAACAGTAGGCTCCTTTTAATGTGGTGTAGCAATGATCCAATATATTCTTGCCCCTGGTAGGACAACTAACATGTTGTATATATCTGGGCAACTCATAAATAAGATTAGTGCTGTTAAAGTCTCCTAAAACAATAAGTAAAGAGTTCGGGTATTTCTGTTCTATACCAACTATCTGGTCTGTTAAAGTCTGTATTGCGCTATTTGGAGAAGCAGGAGGTATATAAACGCCAACCAAGATGAATGAAGAAAATTCAAATGAAAGAAAAGGAAACAACAATGCATATTATGCTACAGTATAGCCTAATTATGTGATCATTAAGCCTTGACCACATAAAATATTATTGATCAGCCTCTCCATTACATCAACAGAGAACCAGTACATAAATAAAAAGCAAATACATAAAGGTGAGCCATTATTATAAATCTGGGATTGCATTGTCTTTTCAACACTGAAGACTAATCTTTTTTGCAGCTTGATAAATCCCTATTTTTTCTTGTAATGAGAAGTTATCACTTTGTAGTATGTAATTCAATGGTATTACATCTTTAAATGCTATTATTTTTTGTAACACCATATTAATTCCATAATGGTTATTAAACCAGTATGAGGCAATAGTAGACAAGCCTTTACATGATTTGCACTTCCAACATAATGAGGCTGAATGTTTTTAAACATTCTCTGGGGTGTTCAGTAAATGTAAAAAAAAAAAAAAAAATGTTGAAATAGTCTCATCCTATGATCATAAGAAACATATTTAATATTCTTTAAGAACCTTAACTGTGTCTTTTTATTCTAGAATAAATCACTAATACTTACCTTAGCAACACTTTAATTTTTTTTATTAAAAATACTGTAGATGTATAATCATCCAAATCATATAGAGAACTGATTTGAATCCTGAAGTTTTAGACGCTCTTAATACATCTGGATCAAACTGTGAAATTAAAAAAAAAAATTTTTTTTTAATTGAATAAATTGTCATGTTGCAATTTTAGGCAATCTAAATTCCTCTTGCATTGACTGAAATGGTTTAAAAACTTGATTGGCAATAAATTGATTTAAAGTATCAATACCTTTGTTCATTATTTTAAAAAAATCAATCTGAGATTATCTGAGAGTATAATTAATCATGTGAGTAAATGTGAGAATTATAATTCTGTCCTAATATCTTAAATATGTGACTTTCAATCTATAAGAAAAGAAATACACAGAAGACTCAAAATGGAGCCAAACTCCTGCCATGTTGTCAAAGGGATAACATAATAACTTTCTAACTATGCCCATAGTGTTTTGTGCTTGTTTTACTTTATCTCTCATGTTTCATGGAAAAATTGAAGCCAAAATGCATCTCCAGGGATCAAACTGAAACTCAGGAAAGTTAAAATCCCATACATTTATCTTTTATTTATTTTATTTATTTATATTTTATCAATTGACTTAAAATAGCTTAAATGTATCAGTGAAGGAATACCTCTAAGTAACTGTATCAGTCTTGAAATAATAGCTGTTTTTTGCAAAATTTATCTTTCTCCATAACCTCAATGTGATTTTAACCACCTTGATATCAGTGTTGCCAAGTGGTAAAGCTCAATGAGGAAAACTGTAGTCATGGGGCCAAATAATACTCTACTTGTTTCTGTCCATTCCATAACAGCCTAAGTGGAGACATGCAGTTTGAATGTATAAGGTTAATACATACTGTCATTTTCTTCTTCAAAATAATGAATGAGATTGGCTAATGTGAAGTATATTTTATGGGTAGTAGTATATCCTTGATTTGAGGAAAGGCAGAACATACAAAGCAGCCTCTGAAATGTATTGTTATGGAGGAAAATGAGGTCAATTTTTATTGTATTGTGAAACAGTTGTCAAAGCTCACATACAATTTTAAAATGTGCTCTCAAGATACTAGAAAATGCTAAAAAAGATCCTGAGTCTCTTCAACTACACTGAAATATGATTGGAATCCCAAAGATAGATCAGGCACAAATGAACTCTTCTTCCCTCCATATGTAGATGAAATATTAGAAGCAGTAGCCACTGGAACAAATGAAAATTCTGGCATCTGCTCCTGATTGATTACTGTCACTAGGTTAACCTCTTTAAAGAACTTTATCATAGACCAAGGTGGTAGATTCTTCAGGTTTAAACTCCTCTCTAAAACTTGGTTGTGTGTAACTCTTGAGTCTGCCAACTCCAATGTGTTTGTGTCAGTGGCAATCCCTCTTCATCCTTTAGCTCAACTCCAATATGTAGGGAGCTAATACATTAACAAGAAATTACTCGTATGGACAAATGTCCTTTGGTTAACCTGCATTTTTAATTAACATGTGGAAGAGAGGCTGCTTAGACAAGGTAGCTCTTCCTATTTACTCTTGCAAGCTGTGAGATTAGAAACTTTCTGCTCTAACCCCAGTTAGATAATTACCTCCCTCTTTTGTCATAGCAGGTGCCCAATACCTGCTAAACACTTAATCCTCATTAACCTTCCCTTCCTGATGCCTAAATTAAGCAACCTAGGAGTGAGGGGAGAGAGAGGTTGAAGGGCTATACAACTTGCCCAATGAAAGCAATCCCTTTGGGAGTCAAATTCCAGAGACTGCCCCTGTCACTTGGATTCACCGCAGCAGATTGGGGAAGGATCCCTACTGTGTGCCTTCTAGTCCCTGTTGATTCCTACAACTCCCTGTAGTTTTCTTGGCAAGATTTTGGAAGAGGTTTGCCATTGTCTGCTTCTTAGGACTGAGAGAGAATGACTGGCCCAAGATTACCCAGCTGTCTTTATTCCTAAGGTAGGACTAGAACTCATGGTCTCCCATTTCTAGCCTCATACCTTAACCACTACACCAAACTGGCTCTCTACGTAATTAATGAGGACAATTTCAATAAACATTATCCTGTTTTATTTCAGTCCTGGCACCTCCTTTAATGTCCTCTTGCTTTGGTATCCCTCGTGCAATTTTTAAATTAGTTGGCAACACAAGAATTTCAGAAAACAACATTACATGTGGCACTTCCTTCCTACTCTTTAGATCCACCTAAGTGAATTTGAAGCCTGTCTCCTGTTACCCTATTTTGTAGAATGCAAAACTTGGGAAAAGTGTTGCAATTGGTATCTAGCAAGGATTGTAAAGCCAGTTCCAGCTGTAGGAATTTGGGGTAAATTGCAATAAGGATTCAGCAAAAGCAGCAGGACAATATTTGTATGTTGTCTCTGCCATTCCTAGGCTGTAGGTGTGGCTAGCAAAACATCTGTTTAGAAGATCATTTATGTTGAATGGAACAGAAAAACTATTTGTTAGTGCCTTGTAAATTTTAATTCACAATCCACAATGTACTCTATATCCTGAGGCAACAAATCAGTCAGGGTTCTTCAGCAAATCACAGTTAAGCAAATGTGACTTAATGAAAGACACAGCCTCTGTTTTCTCCCAGGTGTTGTTCTCAGAAGATTCCACTCAGGGTTTCCTTACAATAATCATGCAAATGTTGGTATGCTGACCATCTCCAGCACTTCAACTTTGTATGTGTATGCATGTTTAGGAAAAGTGGGTAAGGGGCCAATTGTCAGTTTGGGTTGTTAGCATGTCAGCATAATCTTGGACACAGATGCTGGTTTTGGTTTTTGAGCAGAGATCTTAGTGTCCTCAACATTTGTAAAAGTGCAATTTAAAAAAAAACAAACAAAAACCCTTCATCTAACTCTACTGTACTGGAAGTGTGAACCTGGTTGGTTCTTTAAAAATGCAGAATGAATTAAAGCCTTGAACATTCCCAATGAAGGAAAGGAGAAAGTATTGATTTTCCACCCCACAGAAGTCTGATGACTGGGTCTGTAAAGAAAAGATCCTAAGAAGTTTTAGGCAGTGATTAGTCCAAACATAATATAACCACAGAGGTTGCTTAATCAAGTGGATGAGTTCATACATCATTCTAAAGCAGTGTTGTCCAAACTTGGCCACTTTAAGATGAGTGGACTTCAACTCCCAGAATTCCCCAGCCAGCCATGCTGGCTGGGGAATTCTGGGAGTTGAAGTCCACTCATCTTAAAGTGGCCAAATTTGGACAACACTGTTCTAAAGTATAATCTATGGTTTATAAACCACAGTGACCAAGTTCATAAGCATCCACATCTAGTCTCAATGATGAAAAAGGATGGAAGACTGATGTAAAACAAAGCCCCATTTATCCTCTCAAGTTTAAAGGTTTTTCCCCGTTTGGCTGCTATCCTCTGTAATTGACTCACCCTTGAATTGCATCTGGATTCTGATCCCTTGAACTTTAAAAAGGCCCTTAAATGCTTCTTTTCCCTGGGCTTTCATGAAGCTGGAAGAACTGTCTATAATTCAACAAAGATTTACATGATGGCTGTGCTGGTATTAGGAAATGTCTTATATTGATTATTATATTGCTTTTTTGCTGATACTGGATTAAATTGAGTTAGATTTTATTGCTTTGCCCTTTATTACACTTAGATATGAATGCACTAAATAAAAATTATCACGTTCCCTACTGCTTTTGTACTTAGATCCTGACTTTGGATGCAATAACACAAGCCATAAGGTTCATGCTATGACATCAGGAAACACATTTCATCACTCTTGTTTCTTCAGTCCATGGCTGGGTCTATGTGATATGCTAAACTAAAACCAGACAAGCCACCTTACAGCTTAGTGTGATTGGAAGGATTTTCTCTCTCTCTCAATTTTTTTTTAAGTGTTAAATTTTGAGGTGCATAGCACATTTGGGATCTCTCTGCCTCTTATCCAAGACCTAGCATATGTGCGCTGTTTGCCTAGAGCCCGAAAGATTGTCGGTGACACCTCCCATCCTCATCATGGCCTGTTTTCTTTGTTAACTTCTGGGAAGAGGTTCCGCTGTATCCGATGTAGAACAGCCAGATTTGGAAATAGCTTTGCCCCCCAGGCTATTAGATGTCTGAATGTTTAATATCAAATGTATAGAATGTGTATTTATAGTAACTTAGGTATCTCAATTGTATTTTAGTGTATGATTGTAAGCCAATTGCAACGGAATTTCATTTTATTATGTACTTGGTGTATAGTGTATAGTGGAATGACAATAAAGTTATTATTCTATTCAATTCTAGTCGTCTAGTCTAGTCTAGTCTAGTCTATTTTTTCAGATATTTCCTACTTTATAATGGTGGTGAATTATGCTGCCAGTTTTCATCACTGGTAATCAGAGATGCCCTGAATGCTGCAGAAAGACAGGTCTGGAGCCTCAGGCTGCCCATCTCTTGCTTTCCTCAATGTATCCACTTTTATAGGGTTTTTTGTAAGCATATAAAATGAAATTTAAAAACTACCCATTCACATAAAGAATTGCTAGAGGAGAAACAATAATCCTCCCCAGTGATACTTTGCAACTACATTGGATGTAATTTCTTGTTATTCATATATATTATGTAATAATTTATATAATGTGTATATAATATGTATATTATTTATTTATTTATTTATTTATTTATTTATTTATTTATTTATCATATTTGTATAGCTGCCCATCTCATACAAAAGTGACTCTGGGCAGCACGGAATACTCAATTAAAAAGAAAACCAATAAATACATACAAAACGATCATTATTAAAATTATAAAAACCAGATTGGTCCCTCTTTTCAGCTACATTTCTGGACACTTGCTTATAGCTACATAGTAAACCAGTTTCTTGGTCAATGTGTTTGGTTTAGTTTTCCCAGTAGTAGTAGTAGTAGTAGTAGTAGTAGTAGTTCTCCTCCTCCTATTTCTCCTCCTCCTCCTCCTCCTCCTCCTCCCTCTTCTTTTTTTGTTAGAATATATGTAGCAATTTTTTTTTCAAAAGAAAACCTTACCTTTGGGGGGAAAATCTGACAAGTTTTATTATCAGAGTCAATAATAAAAATTAAAGGATTTAATCTAAATCCTTTAACTGCAACTAGCTGCTAAAAACTCTGATCTCTGAATAAATATTGTATGAATCATAGGGTTAATCACATTCTTGTTTTAGTAGGTTGTCCCCCCCAAAATGAACAAGTGCTGTACTTCCAAAGAAAATTACAAACTTATTGGGTATATTAATAGGCATTCTTTCTTTCCATTAATATTGATGATAATTATGAATTTTCTGAATATGATAGCAGGGCTCTTCTGATCAATCTCCAATATTCCAAGGAGAAAGCTCTTCAGAAGATCAGTTTGCTGCTTTCTTCCACCAAAGGAGGGAAAGCCAACTTAAACGTGTTAACATGTTAGAAAAATAAAGATAGAAAATGAAAAACAGCAAGAGATAAAATCAGTAGAAGTCCAATTAAGGGGACAAAAATATGTTATCAATTTGTGAGTATGACTCATGCTGCTATACCCTGACATCACATATGCTGACTAAATGGCTAGATCACACAACACACCACATCCAAAACCTAGATTAAAAAGAAAAAAAAAATCTGCTGTTCACATGACACATTGTACCCAAACAAATAAACTTAATATACTTAATTTTCTTAGTGTCATGGATTTGTTTGGGATGGTTCAGACACATACAGGACAGACCAGTTGAAATAAATTTCACCTTTAAAGGATTCTATTTTTGCTTCATGGATATATAGCTAGAACTTAGGTTTCACTAGCTTACAGTCTTAATACTACTATTATATCTAACTTAACCACATCATAGATATTTTCCTATAAGCTTATTAACTAGTTGGCAGAGTTTTCAGTGTTTTCTCTGAATTTCAATAACATACAGTGGCTTGCTTTTATTTCTGATTTTACTCCTATAAACTGCCTTCACTTTCAGTCTTTTTACATTGTATTTTCTCAACCTACCAGCCCATGCTGTAGGAAATCTATTTCTCTCTCTTTTTGGAGATTCCAGATGTGTTGAGTCACTTGGAAGTAAATTTAGACTTTATCTCAGACTGCTTCTCCTTTGTATTTTGTATTTGTAGCTCTCAACTTTTAGCCAGTTTGCTGCTTACTCTCAGTCCCATGACAATTCAACTCTCCTCCTGGCTGTACCATCTTGGTCTCTTCCCATACTTATTTCTTCTGCCTTATTTAGATGAGCTGATATGGTCTAAGCTAAAATATGCCAATTCCTTCAAACTCCACCATTAGCAATCCAGCAATCAGTTTTTCCTTCTAGCTAGCCTTCTTAGTCTGAGTTTTGTTGATCAGTTAGCAGCTGGCAAGTAGTAAAAATCCATACAGAGATTCCAGCTGTGGATATATTGCCCAGCATAGAACTGGTATTTTCCAGAAGCTTGGCTTCTCTCCAAAACAACAAGCAGGCAGAAGTGTACACAGAATTTGAAAGTTCCATCAGAATGATGAAACAAGCATTGAGATTTGGCAATGCAAACTCTACCCCTTAATATATACTTGCAAAGTCAAGATGCAAGAACAAAAGGGGCAGAGATTGCATTGCAAAGCTGCAATTCTTGTTTTATTAATCCTGTCTTCCACCTTACCCCAACACCCCCAAAGGTGCTCTTGCAGGCAGGGAAGAAAACTCTACTTTTCTAATCTATTGCAGTTTTGCTTCTTTCAAAACATACATGAAGAAAGTCTTCAGATTTTCCAGCTTCATATACTTATTAAGACAATATCTGAATTCCCACAGTATGCTGAACCACAGACTATCCAGCCCTAGCCTAGTCTAGCAGATTGTGTGAAGCCAGATGTCCCCAGCCTCAGAATTGCTATATGCTTCTTCCTTGCTGATATTTGGGTTTCTGTAGATATATGTCCAAGGGATTGGGGGACAGCTACTTAGAGCACACAACTAGGGCTAATGAATCTCCATAATCATAAAACAATATGAGGAAAAGAGAAAAAAATATGCAGAACATGGTTATTTGTGTGTGCGTGCATGTGTCTGTGCACACGCATGTGCATGTGTATGGGTGAATTATGGAGTGCAATATGTAGTATTTTCTATATAGCATGCAATATATATAATACTTTTAGTGAGGGCTAAGTGATCCAAGCCAGGAATACAGGGAGGGAAAGATTTTGCAGAGGAATTAATGACAGTTACTCACTGATTAGAAGGGTGTAGGAGTATATCAATGGAGTAAGATTTAAAATTTCTAATAAAGCTGGGAGCAGGAAAGGAAAAGGAACAGCCATTTTTTCCTAGAAGAAGCTGCCTGGTCTTTTATCTCTGATTGTCCTCTCCATTCCCAGGCATAGTATGAGAGAAAAACCATAATACAAAATGATCTCAAGATTCAGTAAGTGAATGCAGTCATTTTGAGTGATTAAATAGGGTTTTGTTTTGGGGTGGCGAGCAGCCAAGCTTTCTCAATTTGATTAGTTTCTCACCATCCCCCTACCCTCCTCAGCCATGTTTACAAGGTCAAAGACTTTGCACTACAGCATTCAGGTTTCTGAATGTTGCTCCCAAATGAGAAGCATTGACAGCACTCATCAGAGTCTGACAGCCGGCCTTTCCTTCTTGCCATTTGTAATCGACATGGCAAACAGCCTTTGTTTGTTTGGTTGCTTGTTTGTTTGTTTGAACCAAGAGTCTTTCAAGCTTTCACAGTTCCTCAGAGGTAGAGAATCATGACCCTGGGGACTTCTTTCTCAGAAGGATTTGGAGAAGCATAACACATTTCAGATCTTACCAAGTGATGTCATTTTTCCTACACAGAAACTTGTATAAGAAAATTACATTTATACAGAGGAAGTCCTACTTTCCTCATTGTGATGATTTCCTGTTTCATTTTGGTCTAATATCTAAACAGACCAAATGCCTCAGAGCAATAATATTCTACCTCTATACATGGATGCTATATAATGAGAGTGGTGAAGATAGTGGAGCAAACATCCTAGCACATTTAAACTATTCCATGTACACCATGTGTTCAAATGAAAAATATCACTGAATGAACAACAGTCCACTTGGAAAATAATGAAACTTATTAACTTTAAAAAAAAAATTAAAACTCCCAATCCTGTGTATGTGTAAGAAGCTGCAAGGCTCAGTTCCCAACAAAAGCAACTCCCAGTGAAACCAATGTAGGTTCAAAGAAGAATTTATTTATTGAGGACTAGTGTACAGTTCTAAGGCATTGCTGAAACTAAAAGCCCCTATGCGCCAAACTCAATTTTACCCCTTTCTCTCTCAGCACCCGTCTTCTATCCCATAGTCCTTCTTGCAGGTGCCACTGGGTTTCTCCTGGTCTCACACTGGTACAACCTTGGGCATTCCTGAAAAACAGATAAGAGTCCATCTGTGCCTAATGGTTCACTTTCTATCTCTTCTCCCCCCCCTTCTCTTGTAATGGAAGAAATGAAGCAAGCAAACTAGCAGGAGGGTTGATTGATTGCGAAGCTTCTGACATGCCACCCCTCCGGAAAAAAGGATCAGGGTCGTGTTCTGGAACTGAGGACCTGTAACAGAATAAAAAGAGAGAGAAAGCATGTATGCATCCATGTCTAAACATTTTACACACTAACTATTTTGGTTTGTTTGGGTATTTTTTGTAAAAGTCTTTGAGTAGCTGTGGTGCTCTCACATGATTCTGTGCAACCCATTCGCATTGAGACCTAGGAAAATGTTTCCACTGAATCAAGAAGTGCATTTCCCCTCTATGTCTTCTGGCATCAAAAATCTCCTTTATTTCAAAATGCTGTTCCCCAACAGTCATCATGGGGTCGGGAGGCAGCTGGGTGGTGTGCCTTTGCAGGACTTCAGAAGGCTACAATGAAACACGGGATGAATCCTTTTGAGGTTTTTTGGTAGATGGAGCCGAAAGGTGATGGGCTTGATTACTTTTTCTATTGTGAAAGGTCCCACAAACTTGGGTCCTAACTTCTTCAAGGGCTGTAGTGACTTGAGGTGTTTAGTAGATAAATATACTTTGTCCCCCATCTTTCATTCCTTTTCAGGGGATCGCTTGCAATTAGCATATTTTAATAGTCCTCTCTCACCTCCTGCAATGCCCTGTTAATTATTGGCCACATGTCCATCATTTGTTTAATCCATTCATCTGCTGAAGTCACCTGAGTAGGTTTTTGCAGAAGTTCTGGGATCGGCACAAAATCCTGCCTGGTAGCTATCTTAAATGGGGTAAACCCCGTGCTTTGATGCATGGTGTTGTTATATGCTACTTCGGCAAATGGTAGGAGTTCCACCCAGTTGTCTTGCTGGTAATTAACAAAACATCTTAAGTATTGTTCTAACACAGAGTTCAGGCATTCACTGGCTCTGTCTGTCTGGGGGTGATGATTCAAACTCAGAGCCTGACTTGACCCAATCAACTTCAAGAATGCCCTCCAGAACTTTGAAATGGACTGGACCCTGCGATTGCTAATGATCCGGTCGGGGACCCCATGTGGTCTATAGATGTGCTGTATAAACATGTTAGCCAACTTCCCTGCTGAGGGAATTGATGTGCACACCACAAAATGTGCTTGTTTTGAAAACAAGTCCATAACTACCCAGATCACTGTTTTCTTCTTACTCTTGGGTAATTCAATAATAAAATCCATAGCAATCTGCTTCCAGGGTTGTTCCGGGTTCACTACTGGTTGTAACAGACCTATTGGTTTGCCCCCTTGCCTTTTGGCCATTGCACATGTGGGGCAAGTGGATACATAGTCTGCTATGTCTTTTCTCATAGATGGTCACCAAAATTGTCTCCAAAGAAGATGCAATGTCTTTACAAACCCAAAATGCTCTGTTGTTTTGCTGTCATGGCTAAACTCTAAGATCACCTTCCTGGAACCAGATGGGACACACAATTTTTCTCCTAGCCACCACATTCCTTTCTCATTTGTCAAAGAGTCTTTATTCTTCTGAAACCATTCATCCTTCTCCAAGTTGCATTTAACAATTTTCCCTTGAGCTCTTCCCTTTGCTGTTTACTTCGAGACCTCGTGATAGTTACCATCCTCATTTGGGAGCATGGAATGACTGCGGCCACTACCTCTTCCCACTGGCTGTTACACTGAAGCAATCTAGAGACCGCATCAGCCAGGATGTTTTTTCCCCCGGGGATATATTTTAACATAAAGTTAAACCAACTGAAAAACTGAACCCATCTGACTTGTTTTGGGGATAATTTCCTCAGGGATCATAAAGCTTCTAAGTTTTTATGATCAGTCCAGACTTCAAAGGGGTGAGGTGACCCTTCTAGCAGATGTGTCCATGTTGATAGCACCCACCTCACAGCAAAAGCCTCTTTCTCCCACACTAGCCAGTGCCTTTCTGTCTCTGTAAATTTCCAGGAAATGTAAGCACATGGTCATAATGTGTCACCTTCAGTTCTTTGTAATAAAACTGCTTCTATAGCTACATCTGATGCATCCACCTGGATCACAAAAGGTTTTTCGGGGTCAGGGTGTCTCAAAATTGACTCCGCTGTGAATAGCATTTTAACTGCTGGAATGCCAACTGGCATTCTTCTGTCCAATTCAAAGGTGCCCCCAGCATTTGAACTTTTGCCTTATCTTTGCCTTTTGTTCTTAATAAGTCAGTAAGTGGAAGGGTGACTTGAGCAAAATTGGGGAAGAATTGTCAGTAAAAGTTTGCAAACCCCAGGAAACTCTGCAATTGCCTGCAAGTCTTTGGCACCTCCTATCCAATCACATCGTGCACTTTAGCCAGGTCCATCTCATTCCCCTTATGGGAGAAGCGATACCCCAGGCAATCAATTTGGCTTTTATGGAATTCACACTTAAAGAGCTTGGCATATAATTGGGCATCCAACCGTTTCTTTAACAATTTTTTCACTAGTACTATATGTGTGATGGAATAGAATTATAAAGGCCAGGCTCAGGGAGATAAGCATGTTCTTAGTTCACTGGAGGAGCGTGGGAAGATCAAGGGGATGAGGCTGGCACCTCCCTGAGGAATTCAGGGTGTTGAGGCTGGCTGGCTTGGGAGCTAGGTTTCAGTCTGGGGAGATTTTCTGTATAGAGGTTATAGCTAACAAACACAGTAGAACTGGATTTGTATTGTCTCTTGGAGTTCTTTGGGCTAAACCTGACAACATGCTCCTCCATCGTTTCTGTATAAATCAGAATAGCATCCAAATACACCAAAATGCCCCTATACAGAAATTCATGTAACACTTCATTGATCAACTGCATGAAGACCCCGGTGCCCCCAACAAGCCAAATGGCACAACCAGATATTGAAAACACCCGATACGGGCAGCTGAATGCTATCTTCCATTCATCTCCCTCTCTAATCTGCACCCAGAAGTAGGCGTCTCTTAAATCCAGCTTGGTAAAAATCCTTCCTTTTGACAAATGGACTAGCAAGTCTTTCATTAAATGGATGGGATATTTATTTTCCCTACAAATTGCATTTAGCCCCCTATAGTCCATGCACAGACTCAATGATCCATCCTTCTTTTCTCTAAATAGCATGGGCGTTGCCATTGGTGATTTCATTGTCTGTATAAAACCCCTCTCCAGATTTTTATCAATAAATTCCCTCAGTGTTCCCAACTCTTTAGGAGACATAGAGTATATTTTCAGTTTAGGGAATTTTCCCCCGGACTCAATCTCAATGGTGCAGTCTGTTGCTCTGTGGAGAGGAAGCTGGTCCAATTCTGCCTCACCAAACACAGCTTTTAAGTCCCCGTACTGCTCCAGGATCAAGCGGGTATACCCGCAGTCACCCGGCTTAGGGGGCTCCATACTCACAACTGCTAGCGCTGACTCTGGGGCTCTGCCATTAGTCTCTTTTTGCACAGTGTAAGTTCCATCCTGGAAGATCAGCCTCCCCAATTTCCAGTCCACCTTAGGATTCCATAACCTCAACCAGGACATCCCTAAGACAAATGGATGCCCACCAATCAGAGCCATTTGTGATGGGATGGACTTATGAAAGCCATGCTCAGGGAGATAAGCATGTTCTTAGCCCCCAACAGGAGCGTGGGAAGTTCAAGAAGATAAGGCTGGCACCTCCCTAACGAATTCAGTGTTGTGGCTGGCTGGCTTGGGAACTGGGGTTCAGTCTGGTGAGATTCTGTCTTGAGGTGGAAACTAATAAATTCAACAGAACTGTATTTGCATTGTCTCGTGGAGTTGTTTGGGCTGAACCTGGCATCAATCTAACCCTAACCCTATCCCTAACCCTAATTTAGGGAAAATGAGCCTCAGAATAGGATTTCCCCATACATTTTGCCCAGTACCCAAATTAAGTCAGAAACTTTAGCTATCACTGTCCCTTTCCTTAATGAGCAACTACAAATCTAAGCATGGCAGTGGTTTGGGGCCCTGACTTCAAGGAAACCTAACCCTAACCCTAATTTAGGAAAAGGCTGCCTCAGAATAGGATTTTCCCATGCATTTTAGCTAGCGCCCAAATTCAGTATTAAAGTTTACCTGTCACTTTGCTTAAAGAACTGCTGCAAATCTGAGCATCACATTTGTTTTGGGCCATGACTTCTAGGGTACCTAACCCTAACCCTCAATCTAACCCTAGGAAAAATCTGCCTCAGAATAGGATTTTCCCATGCATTTTCCCCAGGACACATGTTAAATCTTAAAGTTTAGCTGTACTGTCCCTTTGCTTAGGGAGCACTGTGAATCTGAACATCACATTGGTTTTGCACCCTGATTTCAAGGAAGCCTTACCTAACAGTTACCCTAACCTTAACCTAGGAAAGATCTGCCTCAGAATAGGATTTTCCCATGTATTTTGCACAGCACCCAAATTAAGTCAGAAAGTTTAGCTGTCACTGTCTCCTTGCTTAAAGAGCCCCTTTGAATATTACCATCAAATTCACTTTGGTCTCTGACTTCAGGGAAGCCAATATTACAGTCAGATTCGCAGAGACTCATTAAGGTCAGGGCTGGTGAGAAATAGGTTTTTGCTTTAATTTGTGTGCTGGGCAAAATGCATTGGTAAATCCTATTCTGAGTCAAATTGTAGGAAGTGTTATGTTAGGCTTAGGGTTAGCGTTACTTTTCCTTGAAGTCAGGGCCCTAAACCAATTTGACTCTGAGAATCACATATGCTCTTTAAGGAAGGGGCGTGTGAGAAATAACTTACTTCCATAATTTGGGTTGGGCAAAATGCATAGTAAAATCATATTCTGAGTCAAGTTGGAGCTAGGGTTAGGGTTAGGGTTAAGGTTAGGTTTAGGCCTCCTTGAAGTCAGGGACAAAAACCCATATGACACTTAGATTCACAGAGTCTCGTTAAGCATAGCGCTAGTGAGAAATCACTTTCTCCCTTAATTTTGTGCTGCACAAAATGCATGGGAATATATTTTTCTGAGTTAAACTGTAGCTAGACTTAGGTTTGGGTTTAGGTTTAAGTTTAGGCTTCTTTGAATCAGGAACCAAAAGGAATTTGACACTCACATTTCTATGGGCTCCTTATGCAATGGGTGGCTGAGAAATAACTTTCTGTCTTAATTTGGGGGCTCGGCAAAATGTATGGGAAAATTCTTTACTGAGTCAAACTGGGGCTGTGGTTAGGGATACATTTAGGGTTAGGGTGAGGGTAGGCTTCCTTGAAGACAGGCCCAAAACCAATGTGATGCTCAGATTCACAAAGGCTCATTAAGCTCAAGGCTGGTGATAAGTTACTTTTTAACTTACTTTGGGTGCTGGGTAATATGCATGGGAAACTCATATTCTGAGTCAAATTGTAGCTAGGGTTAGGGTTAGGGTTAGGGTTAGGGTTAGGGTTAGGGTGGGCAAAATGCATGGGAAAATCCTATTCTGAGGCAGATTTTTTCCTAAATTAGGGATAGGGTTAGGGTTAGGCTCCCCTGAGGTCAGGGTCCAGAACCAATGTCATGCTGAAATTAGCAATTGTTCATTAAGGAAAGGGACAGAGAGACAAAGTTTGTGACTTATTTTCAGTGCTGAGCAAAATTCATGGGAAAATCCTATTCTGAGTCCCATTTCTCCCAAATTAGGGTTAAATTAGGGTTACGCTTCCCTGAGGTCAGGGTCCAAAACCAACGTCAAACTCAGATTCGCAGTCGCTTGTTAAGCAAAGGAACAGTGAGATATAAAGTTTATGACTTAATTTGGATGCTGGGCAAAATGCATGGGGAAATCCTATTCTGAGGCAGATTATTTCCTAAATTAGGGTTAGGGTTAGGATTCTTCTTGTTAGGGCCCAAAACCAATGTCATGCTAAGATTCTAAGTCGCTCATTAAGCAAACGGAGAGTGACACCTAAACGTTTTGACTAAATTTCAGTGCTGGACAAAATGCATGGGGAAATCCTATTCTAAGGCCCTTTTTTCCTAAATAAGGGTTAGGCTTAATTGAGCTCGGGGTCCAAAGCCAATGTCATGCTGAGATTCCCAGTTGCTGATTCAACAAAGGGACAGAGAGACATAAAATTTCTGAATTAATTTGTGTGCTGGGCAAAAGGTATGGAGAAATCCTATTCTGAAGCCCATTTTTCCTAAATTAGGGTTAGGGATAAGGTTAGGGTTAGGCTTCATTTAGGTCACGGCCCAAAACAAGTTTGATCATAAGATGCGCAGTCGCTAGTTAAGCAAAGGGACAGTGAGACGTAAAATTTCTGACTTAATTTGGGTGCTATGCAAAATGCATGGGGAAATCCTATTCTGAGGCCTATTTTCCCTAAATTAGGAATAGGGATAGGGTTAGGGTTCAGCTTCCTTGAAGTCAGGGCCCAAAACCCAAACAGATAGTCATCTTCGCACCCGGTTGTTAAGGAAAGGAGGAGCAAAACCTAAACTTTCCGACTTAATTTGGGGGCTGGGCAAAATGCCTGGGAAAACTCTTTTCTAAGGCAGTTTTCCTAAATTAGGGTTAGGGTTAGGGTTCAGCTTCCTTGAAGTCAGGGCCCAAATCCAACCAGATAGTCATCTTCGCACGCGCTCATTAAGGAAAGGAGCAGCAAAACCTAAACTTTCTGACTTAATTTGGGAGCTGGGCAAAATGCATGGGAAAACCCTATTCTGAGGCAGTTGCCCTAAATTAGGGTTAGGGTTACGATTCAGCTTGCCTGAAGTCAGGGCCCAAATACAACCAGATAGTGATCTTCGCACCCACACGTTATGGAAGGGATGAGCAAAACCTACTCTTTCTGACTTAATTTGGGAGCTGGGCAAAATGTGTGGGAAAGCCCTATTCTGAGGCAGGTTCCCTAAATTAGGGTTAGGGTTACGATTCAGCTTGCCTGAAGTCAGGCCCCAAATCCAAACAGATAGTTATCTTCACACCCGCTCATTATTGAAGGGAAAAGCAAAACCTAAACTTTCTAACTTAATTTGGGAGGTGGGCAAAATTCATGGGAAAACCCTACTGTGAGGCAGTTTTCCTAAATTAGGGTTCGGGTTAGGGTTCAGCTTCCTTGAAGTCAGGGCCCAAATCAAAGCAGATATCACCTTGGCACCCACTCATTATGGAAGGGAACAGCAAAACCTAAACTTTCTGACTTAATTTGGGAGCTGGGCAAAATGAATGTGAAAACCCTATTTTGAGGCATTGTCCCTAAATTAGGGTTAGGTTTAGGGTTCAGCTTCCATGAAGTCAGGGCCCAAATCCAAGCAGATATTCACCTTCGCACACACTCATTATGGAAGGGAAGAGTAAAACCTAAACTTTCTGACTTAATTTGGGAGCTGGGCAAAATGCATGGGAAAACTGTACTGTCAGGCAGTTTTCTTAAATTAGGTTCAGGGTTAGGGTTCAGGTTCCTTGAAGTCAGGGACAAAATCCAACCCGATACTCATCTTCATGCCTGCTCGTTATGGAAGGGAACAGCAAAACCTAAACTTTCTGACTTAATTTGGGAGCTGGGCAAAATGCATGGGAAAACCCTATTCTGAGGTAGTTTCCCTAAATTAAGGTTAGAGTTAGGGTTCAGCTTCCTTGACGTCAGGGCCCAAATCCAACCAGATAGTCATCTTCGCACTCGCTCGTTATGGAAGGGAACAGCAAAACCTAAACATTCTGACTTAATGTGGGAGCTGGGCAAAATGTATGGGAAAACCCTATTGTCAGGCATTTTATCCAAATTAGGGTTAGAGTTAGGGTTCACCTTCCTTCAAGCCAGGGCCCAAATCCAACCAGATAGTCATCTTCGGACCCGCTCGTCAAGGAAAGGAGCAGCAAAACCTAAACTTTCTGACTTAATTTGGGAGTTGGGCCAAATGTATGGGAAAACCCTATTGTCTGGCATTTTTCCTAAATTGGGGTTAGGGTTCAGCTTCCTTGAAGTCAGGGCCCAAATCCAACCAAATAGTCACCTTTGCACCTGGTCGTTAAGGAAAGGAGCAGCAAAACCTATACTTTCTGACTTAATTTGGGAGCTGGGCAAAATGCATGGGAAAACCCTATTCTGAGGCAGTTTCCCTAAATTAGGGTTAGGGTTAAGGTTCAGCTTCCTTGAGCTCAGGGCCCAAATCTGACGAGATAGTCATCTTCGCACCCGCTCATTATTGAAGGGAAAAGCAAAACCTATACTTTCTGACTTAATTTGGGAGCTGGGCAAAATGCAGGGGAAAACCCTATTTTGAGGCAGTTTCCCTAAATTAGGGTTAGGGTTAAGGTTCAGCTTCCTTGAAGTCAGGGCCCAAATCCAACCAGATAGTTATCTTCATGCCCGCTCATTATTGAAGGGAAAAGCAAAACCTAAACTTTCTGACTTAATTTGGGAGCTGGGCAAAATGCATGGGAAAACCCTATTCTGAGGCAGTTGCCCTAAATTAGGGTTAGGGTTAGGGTTCAGCTTCCTTGAAGTCAGGGCTCAAATCCGACCAGATAGTCACCTTCGCATCCGCCCTTCATGGAATGGAACAGCAAAACCTAACCATTCTGACTTAATTTGGGAGCTGGGCAAAATGCATGGGAAAACTCTATTCTGAGGCAGTTTTCCTAAATTAGGGTCAGGGTTAGGGTTCAGCTTCCTTGAAATCAGGGCCCAAATCCAACCAGATAGTCATCTTCGCACTCGCTCGTTATGGAAGGGAACAGCAAAACCTAAACATTCTGACTTAATGTGGGAGCTGGGCCAAATTTATGGGAAAACCCTATTGTCAGGCATTTTATCCAAATTAGGGTTAGAGTTAGGGTTCACCTTCCTTCAAGCCAGGGCCCAAATCCAACCAGATAGTCATCTTCGCACCCGCTCGTCAAGAAAAGGAGCAGCAAAACCTAAACTTTCTGACTTAATTTGGGTGCTGGGCAAAATGCATGGGGAAATCCTATTCTGAGGCAGATTATTTCCTAAATTAGGGTTAGGGTTAGGATTCTTCTCGTTAGGGCCCAAAACCAATGTCATGCTAAGATTCTAAGTCGCTCATTAAGCAAACGGAGAGTGACACCTAAACTTTTTGACTAAATTTCAGTGCTGGACAAAATGCATGGGGAAATCCTATTCTAAGGCCCTTTTTTCCTAAATTAGGGTTAGGGATAAGGTTAGGGTTAGGCTTTGTTTAGGTCACGGCCCAAAACAAGTTTGATCATAAGATGCGCAGTCGCTAGTTAAGCAAAGGGACAGTGAGACATAAAATTTCTGACTTAATTTGGGTGCTATGCAAAATGCATGGGGAAATCCTATTCTGAGGCCCATTTTCCCTAAATTAGGAATAGGGATAGGGTAAGGGTTCAGCTTCCTTGAAGTCAGGGCCCAAAACCCAAACAGATAGTCATCTTCGCACCCGGTCGTTAAGAAAAGGAGGAGCAAAACCTAAACTTTCTGACTTAATTTGGGGGCTGGGCAAAATGCCTGGGAGTTTTCCTAAATTAGGGTTAGGGTTAAATTAGGGTTAGGGTTAGGGTTAAATAAGGCAGTTTTCCTAAATTAGGGTTAGGGTTACGATTCAGCTTGCCTGAAGTCAGGCCCCAAATCCAAACAGATAGTTATCTTCACACCCGCTCATTATTGAAGGGAAAAGCAAAACCTAAACTTTCTGACTTAATTTGGGAGCTGTGCAAATGCATGGGAAAACCCTATTCTGAGGCAGTTTTCCTAAAGTAGGTTAGGGTTAGGGTTCAGCTTCCTTGAAGTCAGGGCCCAAATCCGACGAGAGTGTCATCTTCGCACCCGCTCATTATGGAAGGGAACAGCAAAACGTAAACTTTCTGAATTAATTTGGGAGCTGGGCAAAAAGCATGGGGAAACCCTATTCTGAGGCCGATTTTCTTAAATTAGTGTTAGGGTTAGGGTGGACGGAGATTTTTAACATTGTACAGGAGGCAGCAACTAAAACCATCCCAAAGAAGAAGAAATGCAAGAAAGCAAAGTGGCTGTCTGATGAGGCTTTACAAATAGCTGTGGAAAGAAGGAACGCGAAAAGCAAGGGTGAAAGGGAAAGCTATAACCAACTGAATGCAGATTTCCAGAGAATTGCAGGGAGAGATAAATAAGCCTTCTTAAATGAACAATGCAAATTAATTGAGGAAAAACAGTAGAATAGGGAAGAGTCGAGATCTCCTCAAGAAAATTGGAGATATCAAAGGTACGTTTTGTGCAAAGATGGGCATCACAAAGGACAAAAAAGGCAGGGACCTAACAGAGGCAGAAGAGATTAAGAAGAGGTGGCAAGAATACACAGAAGAACTATACAAGAAAGATCTTAATGTCCGTGATGTTCACGCTGGTGTGGTCACTGACCTTGAGCTGGACATCATAGAGAGCGAAGTCAAGTGGGCCTTATGAAACATCACTAACATAAAAGCTAGCGGAAATTACTGTATTCCAGCTGAGCTATTTAAAAGAGTAAAAGATGATGCTCTTAAAGTGCTGCACTCAATATGCCAACAAATTTGGAAAACTCAACAGTGGCCATGGGATTGGAAAAAGTCAGTTTATATTCCAGTTCCAAAGAAGGGAATGCCAAAGAATGCTCAAACTACCGCACACTTGCTCTCATTTTACATGCTAGCAAGGTTATGGTCAAAATCCAACAAGCTAGGCTTAAGCAGTACGTGAACCAAGACTACCAGAGTATAAGCTGGGTTTCAAAGAGGCAGAGGAACTAGAGATCAAATTGCCAAATTAAAGCAGAAGGTTATTTCTCAACTGCCCTGTGCTGAACGAGCCTCTGTGAATCTCAGCATCATATTGGTTTTGGCCCCAGACTTCAAAGAAGCCTAAGCCTAAACCTAAGCCTAAGCCTAAGCCTAATCTAGCCACAATTTGAGTTAGAATAGGATTTTCCCATGCATTTTGCCCAGCACCCAAATTAAGGCAGAAAGTTATTTCTCACCTGCCCTGTGATGAATGAGCCTCTGCGAATCAAAGTGTCATACTGGTTTTGGGCCCTGAATTCAAGGAAGCCCAAGGCTAACCCTAATCCAAACCTGAGCTACAATTCTCCCTCAGAATAGGATTTTCCCTTGCATTTTGCCGAGCACCCAATTAAGTCAGAGAGTTTAGCTGTCACCCACCCTGTAATTAAAAAGCATCTGCAAATCGAAGTGCCATATTGATTTTGGGCACTGACTTCAAGGAAGCCTAAGCCTAAGCCTAAATCTAAGCCTAAGCCTAACCTTGACTCTATCTGCAATTTGACTCAGAATAGGATTTTCCCATGAATTTTTCCCAGCACCAAAATTAAGGCAGAAAGTTATTTCTCACCCACCCTGTGCCTAATGAGCCTCTGTGAATCAGAGCGTCATATTGGTTTTGTGCCCTGAATTTGAGGAAGCCTAAGGCTAACCCTAACCCAAACCCCAGCTACCATTCTCCCTTGGAATAGGATTTTCCCTTGCATTCTGCTGAGCACCCAAATTAAGGCCGAAAATTATTTCTCACCCTCCCTGTGATTAACGAGCCTCTGTGGATCTGAGTGTAAAATTGGTTTTGGGCTCTGACTTCAAGGAAGCCTAACCCTAACCCTTTTAAAAAAATTTATTCAATAAACACATACACATACATACAAACATAACTTGTTCCCAACTTCTATTACTTTTACATATAAATTTAGTAATTACAATTATAAAATGAAACATTAGACATGCATCCCACCCCCAGGACCAGTATTTTACTTGATCATTTCTCTTTCCAAAAATATAATAATTCTTGTGTAGGTGTACATCCTTTCCCTTTCAATAGACAAATTCTATAAATATATTCCATATCTCTGCAAAGTCATTTAGACTTTGCAACCCCTTTCTAACTTTAATATTACACGTTAACTTATCATTGATTGCAATATCCCACACTTCTTTATACCTTTCCTCTATTCGATAATCACCTTGTGTTTTCCATTTTCTAGCTATCATTAATCTTACCACCGTTATTAAATTTCTAATTAAAATTTTGTAGCTTGAGTGCATCTGTCAGGTTCAGCCCAAAGAACTCCACAAGACAATGCAGATACAGTTCTGTTGTGTTTATTAGCTTCCACCTCAAGACAGAATTTCACCAGACTGAACCCAAGTTCCCAAGCCAGCCAGCCACAACAGCGTGAATTCCTTAGGGAGGTGCCAGCCTCATCTTCTTGAACTTCCCATGCTCCTGCTGGGGGCTAAGAACACGCTTATCTCCCTGAGCATGACCTTCCTAAGTCCATTCCATCACAGCATCTAACCTTATCATATATTGATAATAGTGCTATATCTGGATATACTTCCAAATTGATCCCAATTATCTCATTTATCTCTTTAAATACCTGTTGCCAGAATTTCTGTACCTGTTTACAACTCCACCAGATATGGAGATAAGTACCCGACTCCTGACATTCCCTCCAACATGTAACTGAATATTTCCTATCTATTTGGTTTAGTCTTACAGGTGTCAGATACCATCTCCAGACCAATTTAAAATAATTTTCCTTTATCCTTACTGACATAGTTTTTAAAATACACATATCCCATATCTTACCCCAACTCTGATTACTTATTTGTTGTTAAATCATAATCCCATACTGATTTGAGATAATCTTGATCTTCAATTTCTAATAAGATCTTATAAATTTCACTCGTTTCACCTTTAATAACTATATTATCTTCTTTGTCTTCTCTCTCTAAAATCACCTTCTCAAATCTTGTGCAACCTCTACATTCTTTATTTTCATTTATCCATTCCCTAATCCACTTCTCTAATTGTATACAGTTAAGCCATGATATCTTTCTTCCCCTTAACACCTCTCTTATTCTATCTTTACTATTCATTTATTTTGCCCAATCCTTAATTCAAAATATTTTCTTCTCCCTTAATTCCTTTTCCAATTCCTTCTTTAAATTTGTAGGGAATTTTTCCATCATCACCACTGGGGTCAATGGGGAAACAGCTGGCATTAATTTCTCTTTATATTTTGCCTAAATCCTTAAAATAGTCTTTAAAAAGGGGTTCT
This sequence comes from Python bivittatus, assembly GCF_059951505.1. NCBI lineage: Eukaryota > Metazoa > Chordata > Lepidosauria > Squamata > Pythonidae > Python > Python bivittatus. The sequence continues at coordinate 7,400,852 of NW_028277113.1, forward strand.
CAACCCCATCCAACCAGTTAGTTTATTAAAAAATACATTTTCCAATTTCCATTCCACTTCTTGCGTTTCCATCTCTAACCAGTTCAACTCTCCTTGTCCTACCATACCATCTATAATATCTCTTATTTGATTAGCTATATAATAAAGTCTTAAATTCGGAAGTCCCAGTCCTCCAACTTTTTGAGACTTATACCATCTATTTTTATTCACTCTTGCTTTCTTGTCCCCATTACAAAAATTATTAAACATGGTTTGCCAACTCTTAATCTCTATCTCTGATACCTTAACTGGTAACATCCTAAATAAAAAATTGATTCTAGGTAAGATCTTCATTTTAATAATTGTTATTCTGCCAAACCATGATAATTTAATTTTCCTATAATCTTCCAACTTCTTTTTAATCTCTTGCTTTAATTTATAAAACAATTCCATTTCTAAATTATCTAACTCTCTTGTTATATTTATTCCTAAATTTTTATTGAATTCTTTAACAATATTTATTTTTTTATTACTCATAAACCATTGCTCTCTCCTCTTGCTGTAATTAAATAGCACCATTTCTGATTTGGACCAATTTATTTCCAGCCCCGTCATTTCCCCAAATTCTCTCAAGTGTCCTTCTATTCCCTCCAACGACTCCAAGGGGTTTTCAATAGTTAATAAAGTATCATCCGCAAACAAGCTTACTTTAATTTTCCTTTTGTTCCCAATCCCTTTAATGCATTCATCCTCTCTAATGACATTGGCTAGATTTCTATAACTAAATAGGATTGGGGAAAGGGGACAATCTTGCCTCATATCTTGGGCTAGTGAAATTTGATCTGTCCTTCCATCGTTCACCACAACTGTTGCAGTATTTTGTCGGTATAATTGATTTATCAATCTTTGAAATCTTTCCCCAAATCCACAAGTTTCTACTATTATTTTTAGAGCTGGCCGTTCCACACAGTCAAAGGTCTTAAGTATGTCCAAAGCTATTAGACCTGCTTTCAGTCTGTTTTTATTTGTTGTCTTTATTATGTTCAACACTCGTCCAATTAAATTTGACATCTGCCTTCCTGCTATAACCACATTGATCCTTATTAATATATCTATATAAAAAAGTGTTCATTCTTTTTGCCTTTATTGCCATCAATATTTTAGCATCCTGATTTATTAATGAAATTTGTCTATATGATCCTGGATCTGTTAAATCTTTATCCGTATTTGGAATTAGTACAATTAACAATTGTTCCCATGATGATGGGGTCTTATCTCCTTCTTTTACTCTATTATATAATGCCTTTAGTTTAAGTATCAATAAATGTTTAAATATTTTGTAATATTCTGGTCCTAATCCATCTACTCCTGGGGATTTCCCCCCTTTTAATTTGTCAATAGCTTCTTTGATTTCTTTGTCCAATATTGGTTGTTCCATCACTCTCCTATCATCCTCCTGCAATTTTATTGTCCAATATTTCCTTATAAATTCTCTAAACTTCCTCGTGGGTTTGCCCCTTGAAGAATATAATTCCTGATAAAAGTTTTGGAAGACTCTTATTTTATCCTTCATCCAATTATAGCTTTTTCCCGTTTTATCTTTAATTTTTCCAATTAGATTCCTTGTCTTTTTTGATTGTGCGGACCCAGCCAGCATTTTAGAATTTTTATTACTATACTCAAAAAATTCCCTTTTCAAATATATCAAATTTCTCTGCACCTTCTCCATATCTTTATTCTCCAACTCCTTCCTCTTTGCTTGTAATCATGCAAATATCTTTTTGTTTCTGTCTTTTATATATTTCCACTCTAACTCTTTAATTTCTTCCTCCAATCTTGTCTCATCCTCTTCCTGTCACCTTTTCAATACACATGATTCTCTAATACAAATTCCTCTCATTATTGCTTTCATTGTATCCCATAATACCACTTGTGTACATTGTCCTGTATCATTAATTTCCCATATTCCTTGCCATTTTTTTCCAATTTTATCCACAATATGCTTACAATTTAAACTTTTTGTATCTAAACTCCACCTCTTAGCTTCTTTATAACCTTTCTTAATTTTAATATCCATATTAACCAACATATGGTCTGTAACCTTAATTACTTCTATTTCAGTATTTATTACTTTAGGAATTAAATTTTTAAATATAATATAATCTATTCTTGAGTAGGTCTTAAACAGCAACGAATAAAAAGTAAATTTATTTTCTTCTGCTCATACTATTCTCCAAACATCCTTCAATTCATTTCTATTCATAATCCAGGTTAAATCAATAATTTTATTATAGCACTCATCTGCAGCGGGATTAGATTTGTCTTTCTGTTTATCCATCACCATATTAAAATCTCCTGCCATTACAATATAACCCTCCTGGAAATCCTCCATATCTTTAAACACCTTCTCATAAAACTACCTGTGTTTCACATTCGGGGCATAAATATTTACCAAAATATATTCCTCTCCCCCCAATTCACCCTGTATCATTATATATCTGCCCATGGAATCCTTTTTTATCTTTATTACATTGAAACTGCATTTCTTTGATATTATAATTGCCACTCCTCTTGCTTTGGAGGTCCCATATGCCTTTTCATAAACAGCTGACCATCTTAAGTTCATTTAAACCCTCTTTCACCTGAGGTGTCTCTTGTAAAAATATTACATCTGCTCTATCTCTGTGCAGTAATGCTTCCACCCTCTTCCTTTTGATATTTGATCCTAGCCCTTTAACATTTAAAGTTGTAAACCTTAACCAGTTATCCATAAAATTTGTGAAATCTTTCTTTACTGATCCTTTAAAGTGCAACTCTTAACATCTCACTTCCCAATCTCTCCTCCTCCCCCCACCCACCCCCATACCCACACAAAGAAACTTCCTCCCTCTTCCAGAGGTTAATAACCTCTCCTATAGTTCTTATGAACTCTTTAAGGGGGGAGAAGGTGGTTCCCTGGCTTAGGAGTAACAGTAACATTACCGGTTCTTCTTCTCCCAGTCCATCTCTCTTTTTTTCTTTTCTTTTCCTCATACTATTTTCCTCCTACTGCTTCCAATTCCTCCTCTCATTCTTTTACTTTATCTTCATCTTCTCTCCACTTTCTTAACTCCAGTTGGTGTACCAACTCCATGCCTTGTTCCAATGATGTTATTTTATAAAATTTTCCTGCCCATTGAAACTTCAGGAATACAGGGTATCCCCAGTTATGTACAATCCCCTTATTTCTCAGAACAACAATACAAGGTTTCACACTCCTCCAATTTATTGTTTCTGGGCAGAGATCATTAAAAACCTGAACCAGAGACATCTTATACAATAACCCTCCATTAACCTGTCTACTAGCTCTCATAAAGAGATCTTTCTTATAATAACTCTAGAATCTTATGATTTATACCTCCTTCTCTCTTAAAGTAGCTCTATGGATACATTCCACATCTGCATCTTCCCAGTTAACATCTTTTGCCAGAGTCTTTGGCCGTTCCATTACTTTCCCTCTCATATTTCTGGGATTTTCCCCAGATTCGTCTGGGAGCCCACGAATACATGTGTTAGATCTACGTTCATGATCCTGAATGTGAATCACCTTTAGCTGCCATTCTTCAAACTTTGTATTATATTCCAACATCTTCTTCTGATTATATATTGCCTTTTTCTCCAAGTCCTCCACTCTTGTGGTAATGACTTTGACTTCTTGTTTAATTCCTAAAAGAGTTTTATTTACTCCTGTTAATATCTCATCCACCCTCTGAGTTCTAAGAGACTCATTATTTTTCTGCATCATTTCTGCAAATCTTGTCAAAATCTCCTCCCAGTGCATAACTGTTTTCTTTTCTCCTTTCTCTCCCTTCTCTTTCTGCCTAAGCACAAAGGCAGTTTCCTGTGAATGTTGGTTAGCTCCTCTATTCATCTTTACTTCTGCCTCCAGATTCTGCCCTGCTTTAGGCTTTCCTAAATCTTTATTATCTGATTTATTTCATTGACTTCAACTTCAACTCTTTCCAATCACTCAAAGTTCTTATCGGAGGGTTTACTTTTATTTTTAACCCTGGTCCACACTGACAAGGTCTGCTGGATTAAATTTTTTCCTCTAGAAATTAGCTCTCTGCCCAGCATCAAAACTGAAAGTAAATCTGTCCAGCTTGTTTTCAATAACAAAGTCAAAGACAAAATAATTTATAGAGAAACAATCTAAAGATTCTCAGCTTCTGACTCACCTGTCAATTTTTATGTATACATTGTTTGTACGTAGGAGTCGAGCTTTTAAGTTCCTTCCGACTGGGAGTTCTTTGCTCCATGTTGCTACTTCATATTGCCAACCAACCCTAACCCTAATTCTAACTGTAGCTACAATTTGACCCAGAATAGGATTTTCCCATGCATTTTGCCCAGCACCCAAATTAAGGTAGAAAGTTATTTCTCACTTGCCCTGTGCTTAACCAGCCTCTGCGAATCAGAGAGTCATATTCGTTTTGGGCCCTGAATTCGAGGAAGCTCAAGGCTAACCCTAACCCAAACCCGAGCTACAATTCTCCCTTGGAATAGGATTTTCTCTTGCATTTTGCTGAGCACCCAAATTAAGGCTGAAAGTTATTATTCACCTCCACAATGCTTAATGAGCCTCTGTGAATCTGAGCATCATATTGGTTTTGGCCCCTGACGTCAAGGAAGCCTAACCCTAACCCTAAATACAATTTGACTCAGAATAGGATTTTCCCATGCATTTTGCTGAGAACCCAAATTAAGGCCGAAAGTTATTTCTCACCCGCCCTGTGCTTAACGAGCCTCTGCGAATATGAGTGTCATATTGGTTATGGACTCTGACTTCAAGGAAGCCTAAGCCTAAACCTAAGCCTAGCCACAATTTGACTCAGAATAGGATTTTGGCCAGTATCCAAATTAAGGCCATAAGTTATTTCTCCCCCGGCCAGTGTTTCACAAGCCTCTGCAAATCTGAGTGTCATATTGGTTTGGGCCCTGACTTTTAGGAACCCTAACCCTAACCCTAACCCTAACCCTAACCCTAACCCTAACCCTAACCCTAACCCTAACCCTAACCCTAGCTACAATTCTCCCTCGGAGTAGGATTTCCCCATATATTTTACCCAGCACCCAAATTAAGTCAGAGAGGTTAGCTGTCACCCGCCCTTTGCTTCACGAGCCTCTGCAAATCTTAGAGTCATATTGATTTTGGGCTGTGACTTCAAGGAATCCTAACCCTAACCCTAGCTACAAATTGCCTCAAAATACGATTTTTCCATGCATTTTTCCCAGCACCCAAAGGAAGGCAGAAAGTTATTTCTCACCTGCCCTTTGCTTCACGAGCCTTTGAGAATCTGAGCATCATATTGGTTTTGGGCCCTGATTTCAAAGAAAGCTAACCCTAACCCTAACCCTAGCCCTAGCTACAATTTGACTCAGAATAGGATTTTCCCATGCATTTTGCCCAGCATCCAAATTATGGTGTAAAGTTATTTCTCACACTCCCTTTGCTTAACATGCCTCTGTGAATCTGAGCGTTGAACAAACTTACAGTGGTTGGAGAAAGATTCTTCTTCTTCTTCTTCTTCTTCTTCTTCTTCTTCTTCTTCTTCTTCTTCTTCTTCTTCTTCTTCTTCTTCTTCTTCTTCTTCCTCCTCCTTCTCCTTCTCCTTCTCCTCCTCCTCCTCCTCTCCTCTCCCCTTCCCTTTCCCTTTCCCCTTCCCTTTCCCTTTCCCTTTCCCTTTCCCTTTCCCCTTCCCCTTCTCCTTCTCCTTCATATTTAGACAGCATGTTGCTGACCAGTAATTAAAGGCAGTGGAATCCCACTGCATATATGCATGGGACAAGGATTATTTTACTCTGTTATGTTTATTTAACAGCTTACACCACAGTTTTGATTTGAAGGGGGAAGGCAGCTGAAATGGAAATCATACCACCCATTTTCAACAATCACAGTTGTCTTCAGGTGAGATAGGGAGTTCTGGGGATGGCAAAAGTCCACCTTTCTTTTACATTCTTACTTAGGAGTACATGTTGCTGTGCTTCTCCATCCCATAATAATCAGGCTTTCCCAGGTCTGCTATGTATATAGCTAGCATATGTATTAATTGAACCATTAACATTTGCTGTTCCCAGCATTACTAGATTGAGAAATGAAAACACTGAAAAACACTGATGAAGCATCAGTTCTAGATTATTTGCATTATGGAAGTTCATATGCTACAGACATTGTAGGTGATCTGTCAATCATCTACCTAGCATCTCTCTCAAATGTGTATATCCAACAGAGTGTTAGGTGCACTATCAAAACCAAAAGCTTCATTAAATTCACTTTATAGACAATCTGCCTTGTTTTCTAGAATACACGCCAGATCTTTGAAAACTTTAAAAAAAAAAAGTTTTCTTTGATTGAGGCCTCATCTCTTCATTCCTCATGGCTTTGTTATTTCTATCCAGAAACCAGTTTTAAATTAGTTATATCAATGGGGTGGGGCCATATATTGATTTCTGATTCCCTGTTTCTTTTACAGCTTCACAGCAACCTGACATGCAGACAGTCTTGCTATACAGTTGGGTTGTACACTTAGTGCTATCACACAATGATAAAGGCTTTGATTCATGATTTGCATGTGTAAATGAGCCATCGCAAAATACACTTTGCAGATAGAATTTTCACATTACTTCGTAAATAGAACTACGCAGATGTTACATATGCACTGGAGCGAAGAAACACAATAACTGCTTTCATTGATGGAGGGACAGCTTTGGGAGAAGACCATTTATAGTGTGTGTGCATGTGGGTGGAAGCAGTGGGCATGTATCTTCAATGCTTCCCACAGTTTTCTGCTTCAAATCACTCCCCCCCGTCACCTTTTGTACTACAGGATTCAAGATGTATGTTTGCAAATATAAACATCCATGTGATATCACCTGAAGGGATCAATTTGCAGGATGGATCTTCTCCACACTGCAGGTTCTATCCAAATACATTTACCTCTGCTACCATTAAGAGCCTTCTCTGTTTAATACTCTATTAAAATAATTGAATATGTACAGATATATGTGGATAATTTAAAAATAAGTGTTTTTTGTTTGTTTCATTGACAGATTTACTTTGGTTAAACAGGTCAGGCACTCAGAATTACTTTCTTTAGTTTTGGGATACTGACAGAACAATTAAGGCTACTTAGCTTGGAATCAATTAAGGCCTTAATGATTTAGCTTGATTCATTAGTACTAAAGTGTCAATAGTTCTTTAGCAAGGTTGGCATATTGTTCCCTACAAATAAACCTAAAATGCAAAGGCAAAATATCTGAAACCTTTCTCCATATATTTTAGACAATTCCCCAGTGCTAACATGCTTGTCTACTAGCCTGATTTTGGGAAGATGGGGTCAAATACCATGACTATGCCATCATACTCAATAGAGGTAACCTTCCCCTAGCATTTTACTACATGCCCCCACCCCACAACACATCACCTTCAATATGGAGAAAATGGTTTCAGCTGGGAAGGAAGGGATAACTGTCCTTCTTCTGCACTTTGCAGTCTCTAGAAAAATATTTTCTATATTGCCATTAGGGTTGAAAAAAGACACCATTTCATTTCCAGTTGGCCAGTGAAGGAATGAAGATATATAATTATACAATATATATTTGTGAAGATGAGAAAATGTATAGAATGACTTCTCTTACCCAGCTTCATCCACTCACTTGTCCTTGGTCTGTGTTCAGTTCTGTTTTGTCCCTGGGATGTGTCCTCTCTCCAAATTCAGCATCAATAACTGAAACTAAAAAACAAACAAACAAAAAAGGCCCCCCAATACCAGTTTGACTGATCAGCTTAAGAGTGGGTCCTAGCAAACTTTTTGTTAATGTCGGAAACACACTTAAAAAAAAAATCACCCTTAAAACTGTAGGGAGTACAATGGTGATGTGGGGATTGTCACTGGAGAACAAAGCCCTTAAGTCTGGCACTTTTCTTTTTTTCAGGGAATCAGCAAGTTCAATAGCTAAATTAAGCCCAATGGAAGTTTCACACATCAGTTTTGTTTCTTTATTATTTTGTTTCTTTATTATTAAGTAAAGTAGGGTTTTTTTTCCCCCATCCCCTCCAATTCCTTTGAATTGGAGATTGAGACACACTTTTGTAGAAGCATAAATTGATTTACTGACAGTTAAGCGAAGGCAGGAAAGAACTTGCAAAGGAGGGGTGGGGTTACTGACCCTCTTTATACACTTATACGAATTAGAATATGTATGTGATTGGACAAAGCAACTAGGTATTTCACTTGGGCTGGGGTTTTAACTTGGCTCCCCAAATTATCTATTAATAATAAGTTTAATATTAATCTAGATGCCTTCCCACCAAGTGGGGAGCTGGAAGGAAGTGTGCAGCTGATAGGCTGCAGGTTGACCACTTCTATCTTAGGCAAAGTAATTAATCTTTTAAAATGGATTGACTCCTCTTCCTCCACAAAGATGCTATAGGATGCAAATTCTAAAAATTAAGACTGATCAATCTTATATAAGTACGTCTTATCTGTGGACCACCAAAACTTTGAACTATGTCAGAACTAAATACATGAAATTACCTTTTGCATTCTTACATCAGACCCAATGATCTCTGGTTTATTTATAGATGTTCTTTGATTTGTGAAGATCAAAAGTGTGTGTGCTTTTGTGTGGGTACTCAGCCACTTCTTTGGTATACTGTAATACAGCCCACACTTGGATAGTCAATAGGAAATCATTTAAAGGATTTGTGGTTTAGCTGATTGAACTCTTTGGGACTTTGGCTATACTAATCTCCTCTTCATTCTCCCTATTACTGACATTCACTATCAATTCAATTTGGCTGTATACTGTGTTGCATCAGAACCAGCCCAAACAATGACCTACGTTCTTCTTACAAAATGTACTCGAACAGATTTTTAAAAGCTGAACAAATTCATCATTTTGTTACAGGGATTTGGGAGTTTTAAGTGGCGAATAGTGTAATCCCAGCTAAGAATGTATGCTGTGGATATCAAAGGCCTCCATATTCCAAACCTTGGCATTTCCAGTTGGCCAAGTCTATATTTTAACCTACTCCATTTGCACTTGAGGTCATGTTAGGATTTAAGCCTCTTTGAGGGTAAGTATATTTAAAATTTGAAGCTTCCAGTTTCTCCTCACATATTTGAATTGATCACATTATTGTGTAAATGAGGGTCTAGATCAAGAATGGGCACTGTTGTAGGCATTCAACAGATTTGAAGTACCTGTGTTCCAAACTATAGGTGGCATCAAGACAAAATTAAATATGAGTTAAGTTTATTTTAAAAGAGACAACAAGATTCCCTATGTATTTAATATTGTCCTCTTCTGCCAAATTAAGAATGATAATTTATTAGTATTGTTTTAAACGGGCTCTTGGTAGGATCCAAATTTTGGATCTGTAATCTACATTAATGATGGTATCTCATTCTTCCAGCCTGGTCATTTGGTCTGGTCTCCATCAATGTATGTTGAATTAAGCAGTACATGTGCTGATTGTTTTAACATATTTGGGTTGGATACCAAAGAGGATGTGCACAGGGGAAGATGCCAGGATAATTACAATGAATAAAAGTTCATTAATGAAATCCCAATACTTGCAGCATTGGAAAGATTCCTCCCAGACTACCTGCAGTGAGGCAAAGTAGCAGCAAGGAGGAATCTCCATGGAATTGACTCCCAAAGTGGCTTTCAACCTCCCACTCACCCCCCTGGAGTTGCTTATTACAGGCATCTGCAAAATAAGGTTGAATATTAGTGAGGATTAGCTACATTGTTAAGCATCTAGCAGGTATTGGGAAATAATTATCTAACTGGGATTAGAACAGTAGTTTGTTACCTCACAGTTTGCAAGAGTTAAGTATAAAGAGCTAGCGTGTCTAAGCAGCCTCTCTTCCAGGTGTTAATTTTAATTTGTGGGTCTAGCACAGGACAACATCAGATGCTTTCCATAACATATGGGATTGGGTATGGGTGACAAACCAAGAGAAAAAACTAGCAGAAATAATTGTAGCATCTTTATATCTTGCTGTATAATGGACTGGAACATTATGTATGAAATGTGGGACTGTAAGGTGGCATGCCATAATAAGAGACTTATAGTGAGTGCTTTTTCTCCCATTTGCACCTTCTCTAAGGGTTGAAGTTTGTAATTCAACTGTTAGAGAAATGTCTTTCAATGGTATATATATCTGCTTTTGATTTCTTTTAATTTTTATGCTGTTGTGATTTATTTATACTATTGAGAGATTTTAAATTTATGTTATTGATTGTATGGTTTTTATCTTTTTGCATATTTATATCTCTTTGACTAAAAGCTTGCTTATTAAGTTACATATAATCTGGTAAACATTTAATATAATTAATAAACAAACCATGTATCATCTCTATTTTTAAAAAAATAATTTTTATTGAAGATTTTGGTTACAATAGTAAAAGCAAATACCAACTAAACTCAAAGAGAGAAAGAGATATAGAAAGAAAAAATAAAAAGTGCAAGGTAAGAAAAAGAAAAAAGAGATATAGATATAGATATAGATATAGATATAGATATAGATATAGATATAGATATAGATATAGATATAGATATAGATATAGATAAAAAAGTGACTTCCAATCTTCATCACAAGGATACACCAACTTAATAACTTTTCACCCCTTATAAGGTTGCAAACAAATATCTCTTCTTCCCATAACCCATCCCTTTTCTATATTCAAATCCATAAATCATCAACTTTAAAAGGCTTTGCCACAGTTGTGAGCATGATGGCTGATCTCTTTGTCTCCCAGTGCTCAAACCTGCGAGAGACCACTGCCTGTGGTCTCCTCATGAGAAACAGCTGTCTAGAGCACATGTGGGTAATCTCTCATCCTCTCCTTATTCTGAGAAGTTCTGTAGAAGGAGTCTACTCATTGGTTCTTCAGTCTTTGCTACAGTCACTATCTCTGCTCTTTTGGAGATGTGCTAGTTTATTTATTTTGTCTAATTTATACAGCCACCCATCTCACAAAACAAGCAACATAGTTCGCCATACCTCCTGTGGAAGTCTCTATCATCTCTATTTTTCAGGAGAGGAAGGTGAAATTTATAAGGGCAAAACTCTGAGCCCCAATTCACATATTCTGCAAAACCATAAATTATAATCCATGGTTACTCTTGAAAAGTGATTTTCAGAGGAGGCACTTTGGAGCAAGAAGTTGTAAAAGGGGAGAAGGTGGTTAAATCTTTCTTTGCCTACCATTTCCATGCTCCATCATAAGCAGTAAACTCCAAGAGAGTTTAATTAAAAAACACTTGAAGGCATTTGTTTGTGTATAGTGTGTAATTTGCACTCTCAGGAATGATTCCTGGTATACATAATTTGCCTCTTGTGTACTAAATGACTGGTAACCAGCAATGTGAATTGCAAAACTCTGGCATCTGTTCTCTCAGTAGTATTTGAACTGTAATGGCTCAGACAGACATGTATAGTATGCATACACTCACACATGCATACACACAGAGAGCCAGAGAAATCATTACTGGATAGCACAGATGCTAATTTTTTTTTCTTTTAAATAAAGGGAATACTAAGGTATATCACAGTATAACAGGTCTGACTTACAATTCATTAAAAAGTTCACATCTACTTTCGGTGGCTTCCAAGAGGACAAAACTCTTTCTTTGTTGAAATATTTATATCCTGCTTCTTACTTAATACATCACAAAATGTTTTATAGGAATTGTAAAATCATACAGTAAAACAGTAAAAGTAATTGATAAAACCCCTTCATGGATCACTGCCTTGTTGTGGTGAAGGGGCTTGCGTAATTCAGTGAAGCCATGAGCTATGCCGTGCAGGGCCACCCAAGACGGACAGGTCATGATGGAGAGTTCTGACAAAATGTGGTCCACTGCAGAAGGAAATAGCAACCCACTTCAGTATCCTTGCCAAGAAACCCCCACGGACAATGTCAAAAGGCTAAAAGATATGACGCCATAAGATGAGCCCCTCAGGTCAGAAGGTGTCCAATATGCTACTGGGGAAGAGCAGAGGGCAATTCCAAGTAGCTCCAGACAGAGTGAAGCGGCTGGGCCAAAGCCGAAAGGACATTCAGCTGTGGATGTATTTGGAAGTGAAAAGAAGGTCCGATGCTATAAAGAACAATATTGTAAAGGAACCTGGAATGTAAGAACTATGAACCAAGGCAAGCTGGATGTGGTCAAACATGAGATGACAAGATTGAACATCAACATCTTGGGAATCAGCAAATTAAAATGGACGGGAATGGGTGAATCTAATTCAGGTGACCATTAGATCTACTACTGTGGGCAAGAAACCCTTAGAAGAAATGGAGTAGCCCTCATAGTCAATAAGATAGAAGGAAAGGCAGTAATGGGGTACAACCTCAAAAACGACAGAATGATCTCAGTGCGTATCCAAGGCAAACCATTCAACATCACAGTAATCCAAGTCTATGCCCCAACCACTGATGCCGAAGAAGCTGAAGTTGACCGGTTCTATGAAGACCTACAACACCTTCTAGAATTAGCACCAAAAAAAGATGTCCTTTTCATCATAGGGGATTGGAATGCTAAAGCAGGAAGTCAAGGAGTAATCAGAATAACAGGCAAGTTTGGCCTTGGAGCACAAAATGAAGCAGGGCAAAGGCTAATAGAATTCTGTCAAGAGAACAAGCTAGTCATAGCAAACACTCTTTTCCAACAACACAAGAGACAACTCTACACATGGACATCACCAGATGGTCAATACCGAAACCAGATTGATTATATACTTTGCAGCCAAAGATGGAGAAGCTCTATACAGACAGCAAAAACAAGACCAGGAGCTGACTGTGGCTCAGCTTCTTATTGAAAAATTTAGGCTTAAACTGAAGAACGTAGTGAAAACCACTAGACCACTCAGGTATGACTTAGATCATATTCCTTGTGAGTACACAGTGAAAGTGATGAATAGATTTAGGGGATTAGATTTGGTAGACAGAGTGCCTGAAGAACTATGGATGGATGTCCGTAACATTGTACAGGAGGCAGCAACTAAAACCATCCCAAAGAAGAAGAAATGCAAGAAAGCAAAGTGGCTGTCTGATGAGGCTTTACAAATAGCTGTTGAAAAAAGGAATGCGAAAAGCAAGGATGAAAGGGACAGGTATAACCAACTGAATGCAGATTTCCAGAGAATAGTAAGGAGAGATAAGAAGGCCTTCTTAAATGAACAATGCAAAGAAATCGAACAAGACAATAGAATGGGAAGACTAGAGATCTCTTCAAGAAAATTGGAGATATCAAAGGAATGTTTAATGCAAAGATGGGCATCACAAAGGACCAAAAAGGCAGGGACCTAACAGAGGCAGAAGAGATTAACAAGAGGTGACAAAAGTACACAGAAGAACATACAAGAAAGATCTTAATGTCCCTGATGTCCATGCTGGTGTGGTCACTGACCTTGAGCCAGACATCCTAGAGAGTGAAGTCAAGTGGGCCTTAGGAAGCATTGCTAACAACAAAGCTAGTGGAGATGACAGTATTCCAGCTGTGTTATTTAAAATACTAAAAGATGATGCTGTTAAAGTGCTGCACTCAATATGCCAGCAAGTTTGGAAGACACAACTGCGGCCACGGGATTGGAAAAGGTCAGTTTACGTTCCAATTCCAGAGAAGGGCAACGCCAAAGAATGCTCAAACTATTGCACAATTGCGCTCATTTCACATGCTAACAAGGTTATGCTCAAAATCCTACAAGCTAGGCTTCAGCAGTATGTGAACCGAGAACTACCGGATGTACAAGCTGGGTTTCGAAGAGGCAGAGGAACTAGAGGTCAAATTGCTGACTTTCACTGTGTCACAGAGAAAGCATGAGAGTTCCAGAAAAACATCTACTTCTGCTTCATTGACTATGCAAAAGCCTTTGATTGTGTGGATCACAACAAACTGTGGCAAATTCTTAAAGAGATGGGAGTACCAGACCACCTTACCTGTCTCCCAGGAAATCTGTATGAGGGCCCAGAAGCAACAGTTAGAACTGGTCATGGAACAACCAATTGGTTCAAAATAGGGAAAGGAGTATGACAAGGCTGTATACTGTCACCCTGCTTATTTAACTTATATGCAGAGTACATCATGAGAAATGCCAGGCTGGAAGAATCACAAGCTGAAATTAAGATTGCAGGGAGAAACATCAACAACCTCAGATATGCAGACGATACTACCCTAATGGCAGAAAGTGAAGAAGAACTAAAGAGCGTCTTGATGAGGGTGAAAGAGGAGAGTGCAAAAGCTGGCTTGAAACTCAACATTAAAAAAACTAAGATTATGGCATCTGGACCCATTAATTCCTGGCAAATAGAAGGGGTAGAAATGGAAGCAGTAACAGACTTCATTTATTTGGGTGCCAAGATCACCACAGATGGAGACTGCAGCCATGAAATTAAAAGACGCTTGCTCCTTGGGAGGAAAGCTATGGCAAACCTAGACAGCATATTAAAAAGCAGAGACATCACCTTGCCGACAAAGGTCTGCATAATCAAAGCTATGGTTTTTCCAGTAGTAATGTATGGCTGTGAGAGCTGGACCAGGAAGAAGACTGAGCACTGAAGAATTGATGCCTTTGAACTGTGATGCTGGAGAAGGCTCTTAAGAGTCCCTGGACTGCTAGGAGGTCAAACCAGTCAGTCTTAAAGGAAATCAACCCTGGCTGCTCATTGGAAGGATTGATAATGAAGCTCAAGCTCAGATACTTTGGTCACCTAATGCGAAGAGAGGACTCTTTGGAAAAGACCCTGATGCTGGGAAAGATTGAAGGCAAAAGGAGAAGAGGACGGCAGAGGATGAGGTGGTTAGATAGCATCACTGAAGCGATGAGCATGAAACTGAGCAAACTCTGGGAGGCAGTGAAGGACAGGAAGGCTTGGCGCAATATGGTTCAAGGGGCCATGAAGAGTCAGACATGACTTAACGACTGAACATCAACAACAACAATCGATAAAAAGTCAAATATTAGAGAGAACTAATAGCTGCAAAAGGCCAAGCTAAGAGAGAATCATTAGCACCGTGGCCTAATGGAGCACAGGCCACACACTGCAAGTTTCAGTCAATCAGCTCATCAGTGCACGCATATCTGTTACCACCCAACAGCTGTCTTGTGAACTGACATGTTAACAAAGCAGTGATCACTTCTGTCATTTCATTCCCTCTGACCTCACTGTTTTGGCAGAATCTAACCTTCTAATTCAGGCTAACACTCTAAACATCTGACAAAATAAAATAATTTATCATAGTAGAAAGATAAGATTTTATTGTAGCAAAAGAGCACTTTCTGCCTTTTTTTTTTTTTTGGAAGAAAATGCTGCCACAATCTAACTTAGCTATCCTCTGAGTGAAGAGTTAGTGTATGTTTATAATCCAGTTCAAAAGAGCTATTTTGCTGTTCACAGAATATGAAAAGGAATAGTTTAAAACAGTGTTTCTCAGCCTTAGCAATTCTAACGTACATGGACTTCTACTCCCAGAATTCCCCAGCTAGCATGCATCTTTGGGATGCTAGATGCTCCTGCCAACCTGATGGAGCCCCTCCTTGATTCTTTCTTTCCAAAGCGTGAATGCACACCCTTCCTTATCATATCTTAAGGAATGGCTTTTTGGTTCATTAACACAGCCATTGTAATATCTGCCACACAACACAGAACATCAAACTGGCTCCAAGGCCATCAAAAACAACAACCACAAAAATAGGAGCCTCACACTTCTGCAAATAAAGCTGGGTGATGAGAAGAGAAGCAGTTTAATTTACCATAAAAAAATATGCCTGAAGCCCAGGAGGGTGGCTTAAAGGGAACAAAGAGAGGACCCATTTTCTTGTCCTCCATCTCATATTGCAGCTATTTTGGTGGAAATCAAGATAAATGCAGCAATGGGTTTATTTCTGCAGAATCATCTGCAGACAAACTGCAAGTATGCATCAATTTATCCCAAACTGATTAGTGTTAGTGATGTTGTTTCCATTGTGATGAGAGTTCTTCAGTCTCTGTTCCCTGAAACAAAACAGGATAAACTTTCACCTAAGTCCTGTTCCATAATGGATAACTCACATGCTACTCAACTCCCAACAGAGTTCTTTCTTATACACATGTCCCTAAAGCCATTTTTTATTCATGCCTGTTAGCTAGCACTTGGTTCCTCAATCAGTTGGGTGAACTGACATGCATACTGTAGCAGGCGGGCATTTGTTATATTTTATGCACTCTTGGGAACAGATTGATACTAACATTTTAAAACAAATGTTTACTTGGTTGATTCAAACATGGCTTGGCACTAAGGTACTTGTTTGACTGTCTTCTCCAGCCTGGTTCAGCCTGTCTGATTCAAATACCTCAGGAGACACCACTCTTGGTTCATTGGGTGAAGGGGGCTGGGGCTCATTGGCACTGCTTTTTAGTGGGTATGCCTGCATAATTTATTTATTCCATTTGTATACTGCTAGTTCAATAAAGATTCATGGTGGGTTTACAGCAATCTAATAAAAACAGTTAACTAGTCACCAAATGCTGTATGGAAGAGCTCTATCTTAAGCAGCTTCCAGAATGTTAAGAGGGATGATGTGAGTCTTAATTCCAAAGAGAGGCTATTCCATAAATCCAGAGAAGTAACTGGGAAACAGCTCCCCCTGGCTTCCATTCCCCTTACTTCACAAAAATGGGATCTAATCAAAAGCTTCTCCTGAGAAGAAGATACTGGATGGGTCGGTAGGAGAAAGTGGTCCTGCAGGTGCCCACACTCTCTAGTGTAACCTCTGGAAATCAAACTTACCACCACCATCCCACCTCCACCCCATGTTTTTGGCTTTTCGTAAACCTTTGACAACTGTTTCAGAGAATCTATAAAGAATGAAGTGACACCATCAATTTTGAAACTATGGACGGGGTTGGATACTTTTGTTTGATTTTTAAAAAAATTATTTAGTACTTTTTAAATTTCATGCTGTGGACATTTTATTGTACTGTTGTTTTCCTTATGGCAAAAATCCTTTGATTGGGGCAGATACAAATCAAATCAGTAAAAGCAATATCTGAATAATAACAAAAAGACAGGAAATATTGAATACATCTATCGTGTATCTTAAATAGACCTATGGGGGATATCTCTGTCTGGAATATTTGACAAAAAGTAGGTAGGACTAGGAGATGGTGAAAAGAATTGCTTTGAGAATAGGCTTATATGAGGTGGGCATGGTGTTTCTTGGTGAAGCACTTGGCTCTATGAAAATGATGCTATTCAATATTATGTACTTTTAAAACAATTCACCTTTTGCTTTTAATTGCTTCTGTGCATGAACACTGCTTGCCTTGAACATACTTGTGGCTATTAGATGTGCTGGATAATGTTGGCCCAGAATTTTAGAGATGGTATTAGAAAGCTTCCAGCTCAGAGGAGGAGGAAGAATAGAGCAAACCAAATTATATGAAGAACAACTGAAGGAATTTGAAACATAACTGGGGAGCAATATGTTAGCATGTCAGAAGTGCCTGTAAGGATGTTACACAGAACAACAAACAAAACTCTATTGTCTCAAAGTACGTAACCTGGGATAATGGATTTAGGTTACAGTAAGGCAGATTCTGACTGAGTATTAGGATTAAAAACAAAACCTTTTCTAACAGTAAAAACAGTTTGACAGTCCAATCAATCATCTAGAGAGACTGTTGACTCCTCTACACTGGACATTTTCAAGCAGAGACTAGAAGCCATCTGTCAAAGATCCTGACCTGAGCAGTGGTAGGACATGATGGCCATAATGGCCCCTTCTGACTTTATCTCTGACCATGGATATGATTCTCTTAAGAACCTCTCTCCATGGAAAATTGCCTGTCTCACTTTGCATCCAGTGATATGAATTTTCTGTCTGCCAAGTGATTAATCTATGGTTCCTCATTCACATATGTAACTAATTCATCAACCTTAATAGTCAAGAAGAGATGAAATGTACATACCCTGTGGGTTTCTTTGGTGAGGATGAGGCTCTGCAGAAATATCAGGCAAGGTAACTAAGGATGGTGTTAGAACAGCATGAACTCCATCTTCTCTGGCCCCAGAAGAAAATGAAAAAAAGCTGATTGGCAATAAAGCTTTTCTACCCTTGTGAGGCTTTAAAAAAAACCTCTATTCATTATTTTTTAGGAGGCTAGGTTGTTGCTTGGAAGAAGTCCTACCAAATGTTGTAAGATCCTCTTAAATGGAGGAACGGAGGCTATTTGAAAGCCTAATAGTTAATGGGGGTGGGGTGGGGGGGGTTGGTTAGCTTTGTTTTGCAGGTAAAGAATGGGCTGAAACTTTCCTCCCAAATGCTTTGATTCCACAAGGCGGGGGGGGGGGGAGGGACAGAGCACATAGCATTTAAGTTTTTTTTCCTTTTATTCAAGTTTCTGATCACACATAGCAAAAGTAGTTTTGGTTCCTGCTAAGCTTTGCAAATGCAATTTATACCCAACTAATTGCCTGACATTCCATTGTGAACAGTGCTTTCCTTCTTCTCATAAGACTGTCTGCTGCGGCTGCTAGTACTTTAACCATTTTCTTTTTTCTGAACTCCAACTTTCAGTCTCATAGCAACTCTAAGCAAATCTCTCTCTCTCTCTCTCTCTCTCTCTCTCTCTCTCTCTTTCTCTCTCTCTCTCTCTCTTTCTCTCCTCCCCCCACACCTACCTACCTACCTCCTACAGGTGTAACATATGTGAACTCTTCTATTCTAGCCCCCCAGAGTCCCCCATTGTGGGGAGATGGGTGGGGACAAGTCTAATAAATAAATAAATAATAAATAAATTCTTAACCCTATCCAAGTTCTCCATTCTTTATTTACTACATTGATATCCTGCTGCAATTAAAAATGACTCTTGACAGTTAATTCTAGAGTTAAGGAAGGCTTACAGAGATTAGCAATCTTTTTTTTTTCTCTCTCTCTCTCTTTATCCTCTGATCTTCCATCTTCTCCAGGTACCCCAACTATACCCTCTACACTGATTTGTCAATGTGCCATTATGTTCTTGTTCCTCTTCTGGTCTTCAGCACATTTCTTCAGATAGTGCCAAACAATTTCCTTCAGCAGTACAAGCTCTGCCCATTCCAACTCAGCTTTATGGGCCCCTTTCTGGAATCCAACAACCTACCTTCAGCTGCCATTGGCTATCTACATCTGTCTTCATTGCCAGCCATTACTTCCATTCCCAAGCGTCTCCTTCCCAGGGTTCTCTTTGATGGTGTTTAAAACTTCACCCTTAATGCCAGCATGACGTCTGATACTAATAATGTTCCATGTGTTTCTCTCTCTTTCTATGGAAATTATATCATAATACTGTATCTAATTTAAATTAGTTGTTCTAATGGTTTTTATATATTCTTGATTATTACTATGTTTGTTCACAGAGTCACTGTGTGAGACGGGCCACTATACAAATGTAATTAAATAAATAAATCAATAAATCCTATGGGTGCCTACATTTCCACCTGTGCTCAATTCTCTAAAAAAAGTGCAGACTGTTTGTTGGAATGTCTGCATGGATGAATTGATATGTGAAAAGCCAGCATGCCATGGCAGAAGGCAGTTTATAGACATAACCTTTTAAAATATACTCAATTTTGCTTGGCAAAAAGACACCCAACCCCTTCTACTTGACTAACAAATTCCCAAAATACATATTTCCCCTCCCATTATTTCCTAAACCTCCACTAAAATAGCAATACAGGGTTGGAAAATATTGTCTCTCATTGTTTTCTTGTTGGTATGTGCTGGGTGAGGTTTTGGATATGTAAGTTCATCTGTTCTAGTTTATCCTCATTCCAGCTCCTATCAATCTTTCTTGGGTGATTCAGATCCTCACATTAGCTCAGGAGGTATAGACTGGATTCATCAAACATGTTAGGCCTGAGAAAGAATTAAATATGAACTGCCTCCGTCAATCTGCATATCTTATCTGAACTCCCAAACGTCATTCAAATTTTTTGCAAGACAGATTGAAAGGAAGTATAAAACATAATTTTCCCTGCATTTATCCACTGGTAGATAAATGTGGTATTTTGCATAGTGGTTAAGTTATCAGGCTGGAAACCAAGAGACTGTGAGTTCAAATTTTGCCTTAGGCACAAAGTCACCTGGGTGGCTTGGGGCCAGTCATTCATTCTCAGCTGTAGGAACAAGGACCTAGCAAACCACTTCCAAAAATATTGCCAAGAAATCGCCAGGACTCAAGACTAACTTGAAAGTGCAAATTTCTTCTTCTTTTCAGTTCACAAACATAGTCATGCTCTTTTCTTAAGCCCACCAGCAGCACAATGTCTTTCAGAAAGAATGTGTATCTTTTACTTTATGAATGGTTATTTGTTGTGATAACCACCCATGTGCAATTTTTCATCTCAGTCTGATGTAGTCTAGCAAAGGGAGCTGCAGTAAAAAATAATATAGAAATCTTTTTATTTCTTTCCTGCTGGCACAGTACATTATGTAAAAGTCTAAAACAATGTGTTAGTGCATTACTAAACAGGAAATTGGTAGGAGGTCTGAAGATGACAATAACTTATTTTTTCCCTATCTATTTCAGTAAGGGAGAGAATTCATTATCCACAGCTTTGCTTTACAGTGAAGGTGCAACAAAATTACATTCTGCAATTAATTAGAAACAAGGCCAAACATGAGAAAAAGCTACTGCAAAAGAATATGCCACATTTTCTTCCTTCAAATTAGGAAAAGGAATAAGAAAAACTTGTCTTACAATAGGACTTCCTTCTGAATAGACATGCATTGCGCTGTGATCTAAATTCTATATTTTATAATGAATCAGAATCACAGTATGCTTTCCAGAATTGCTTTTGAAGAGTTATTCAGCTGATTCTCTCCCAGCCACTCTGACCCATGCTTTTTAATAATTTCATTCGCTCTGTATTTCCTAGGTTATAACTGTGTCTGATATTAAGCAATGGGACATAAGCATTCTAATGAAGTGTAATGCTGATTATAGAGTAGATGGCCTCTAAACGTCGTACATCACAAATTAATTTTAGAGTGAAATGGTATGAGCTGTCAATAAGGATTCCATTGCAGCTCAGACAACCTAACACATAGAGTCTTCTAGGGTTGATTCCTCCCAGATGAAGAATTTCATGGAATGCTGAGGAAAGTTGCATCAAAAAAAGTAGGCTTGTGTAAGGTGGCTTTGATTCAAGTTGATGAGATACCTTACTCTGTAAAGGTGATGGAATTTGACTCCAAGAGCTATTTTGGTTTGCAGCCCCAGGAGTTGTAAAAGCCAGAAGAGGTTTTGCACAGGTGGGAGACACATACAAAACATGCTGTTTTGAATAAAGACAAAGGAGTATACTCAAGCATTTCGAACAATCACTTGCAGGAAAAATGATGGAACAAAGTAAAAGGTGAATATATTTGACATCTGTATCAATCATTTTGGTATTTTCAAAAGCCAGCAAATTCCTGGCATTTTGATACAAGCACTGCACAGAGGACACCATAAACAAAAACTGAAGTACAGTCAAAATCTAAAGAGCTTTCATCCCAACCATTGCATGAGAAGCTTTCATAGCACAAGGGAAAGTATGAGGGTTCAGACTTCATTCTCTGCTGCCCTGTTCAAATTTCTTTCAAATTTGATACCAAGACAAGGTTCCTAGTCTTTCTACTGAGAAGACAAGTGGTATGTGAAGATATTTCTCCTGGAGGTTGCTGCTTTCTATAGCTGGCACCTGAACAAATTTCTGAGGACTATATATAAGATACATTGGGTTCACATGAGATCCCCAAATCCAAAATGCATTGATGTGCAAAGCTTCAGAGGAGTGTGTTGATTTGGTGACACTTCAGTTGAAGCAGATTCAACGGAAAATCAAGTCAAGAGACCACAAAGCTCTCTACAGATTTTTTGGCTTTTCTGCTGCGTCCAGCTTCGTTACAGATTTTGCATAATTGTGCAACTTTGCTTTCATATATGGACAATGCTGAATGGGGTGTTGTGGTCTGTGATATGACATGAGTAGCCAGTCAGTAAGTTATATCCCTCATTAAACTGTTTGCCTATCAAAACTCTTTTGGGGTGGCAAGGCTAACATAGCTTTGAGCTTCATTCACTTTCTTAACTCTCAGCTTCTTGAATGTGGCTAACCAGAAGCCTTAACTTTGCACTCCTTTGTGTTAAAGGAACATTATACTTCCATGCTTATCTTTCCAGTAAATCTGGGAGTTACGTCAGCTTTGAACATGGGCTCAAGGCTGACTTGACCAGCAAATGTGCTTGGATCAAAGCCTCCTTTTAAATTCTCCATGTTTAGGGCAGTTTCCATTTCTCTAGAAGGAATGAATGAATGCCAAATTAACATTTACACACATCTTTTTGTTGCTGTAGGAGCTTTCTCTTAAATCACAATGACCAAAAATAAGATTATCATTATGTTGTGATGGGGAAAACATGTATACTTAAAGCTTTAAATAGTCTTGAAAAAAATTAAAACAAACAAGAAATCTCTCATCCCACAAAACCAAAGGGGGGGACCATCCCAAATCCTCTGTAGCTGTGCAACCCACGTGTAGCCACCAAAAACAGAAACAGCAACAACAACAAAACCTAAACAAAAGAAGCCATAGTGATAGCACAAAATATATAGGTCCTTTGAACAATGTACATTTACCTTTCTATCAATTGCTTTTTGAGCGTTAACATATATTGATCCCCTTGGACAGTGTTGTGCAATATTTTAGTTTGACTTGACCCTATTTATGAGAAGTAAATATTAAAGGCAGGGAAACAGAATTCCTTCTGAAATTCAACCTGGGAGTAAATGTGATCTTTTGAATCTTCCTCCCACCCCCAATTTTCCTTTGAAGCTCACCCCTGATCTACAAGCATGAACACGCTTCATCTTTCACTCTCTACCTTCACTTCCTATATTCTAAAATCTAAATGGTCACTTGGAGCTACAGTTATCAGGTGATTATGCTTTTTTTTTTTTTTCCTTTAAAGAACAAGAAACCAGAGGGAAAAAACCTTCAGAGATAAATGACTCTCTGTACCATTCTCTTGGAATTCCTTAAATAATTATTTTACTCTCTGTGGGAAAAAAATTGCAGGAGAAAAGTATAACATGCCTTGTTTCAGGGAATAAAGATTCCCGTGAGACTGTTTCTCACTATATTCTCATGGTATCTGAGACAGGTCTTCCAATACTAAATGTCTGGGAGAAAGCAAGAAGAACCTATAAAGGAGATACTGTATGTGGGGCAAAAGGCAAAGGACATAAGAATATTGGAACGCAATAGTGGCCACAGAACAGAAGGATCATATTTCATATATCCATTTCAGAAAATGAAATAGACCTGCCTGAAAGGTTCTAGTTTATAAACATTCTTTGTTTTACTAATGCACATCCTTGTCTACCTCCATGTGTTACATTCTTGACATATTAATAGCTAGCAGGAATGAATGGCCACACCATGGATGAAAGCCAACTATAATGTAAGAGATCAAGTTATTTTTAAGTGTGAGATAATGCAATAGATCCTAAAATATATGTCTTGCTGGCATCTTCTTATTTGCCTCTATGTAGACAGACAGATTTAATGGAGTGGAGTCCTTTGATCATATGTACCCTGAAAATAAAATCAACAATCAAAGCTATCAGGCTGATCCCATCCATCTCTCAGATACAGGTAAGTTCATCCATCAGCTACTTTCCCACTGTTCCTTTTTGCTTTCCCCTCTAAATTTAGGCTGTTTGGGCATTGCTAGTGAATTCATAGTAACTTAAGATACTACACTAGAAAGCTCTAGGACTACTACATATGCACCTATAGTTGATCTGAGATAATTTCAGCCCATGGACTTAATATGGTCTACCAGATCAGCCCATCTGATCTGAGGACTACAGGTAGTTCTTGGGTTACAAGGGCAATTGGGACTGGAATTTCCATTGCTAACAATACAGTCGTAAAGTGTAATGTTACGTGACTGCATTGCTTATTGACAGCAATCCCGGCAGCCCCGGTTGCTGTCATAACCCCAGGATCATGCAGGTTGTTAAGCAAAGACCTTACATGACCGCAACTTGTGACTTTCTGCCAGCTTCCAACAAGCAAAATTAATGGGGAAGCCAGCAGGAAGTTGCAAGTGCCAGATGGCTTGCAAGCAGGCTGGCAGGTGGGCGAGTGCTATGGAGTGCAGGTGAGCAGAGGTGTGTGTGTGGTGCCACATGAGCGCAGGCAGGGAAGTGGGTGCTGCGGCACAATGCAAGGGTGGATGGGCGGGAGAGGGGGTGCTCTGGCAAGTGCAGCTGGGCAGGCATGTACTACAGGTGGGGAGGTGCTGCAGGTGGGTGTGCACTATGGAGTATGAGATCCCTGTACTCTGTAGCAGGCTCCTTGAGAGAAAAAGTGGTGGGAGCTACTTGTGGAAGTAACTTACGGGAGCGACTTACAACCTTCCCTGCTGGCTTCCCCATTGACTTTGCTTGTGGGAAGCCGGCAGGGAAGGTCACAAATGGCAATCACGTGACTGCAGGGTGCTGCAACCATCATAATTGAGATCCAGTTGTCAAGTGCCAAATCATGATCACATGACTGTGGGATGCTGTGACAGCCAGAACATCAAGCACCAGCCGTAAGTACCACTCATTCAGTGCTATTGCAACTTCAAACATTCACTGAACGACTGGTTCAGAGGACTACCTGTATAAGATCTTAAATGCAGTCCATGCTCCAAGGTCAGTTCAGCAGTAGAAGCCGGAGGCTGAATCTGTCCTCCTGTTAAACTCTGTTATTCCAGTCTACAGAGACACATCACTGTATTTTGGCCAAAATCATGATTATCCCTAATTTCCAAGACTAACTTTGGATCCAGTAAGTATTTCACTAATGTATTGTCGAAGGCTTTCACGGCCAGAATACTGATGTGGCTGATGTGGGTCTTCCAGGCTGTGTGGCTGTGTTCTGGAAGTTTTGGTTCCTAACGTTTCACCAGCATCTGTGACTGGCATCTTCAGAGGACAGGAGCACAGACAGGAGCAGTTCTCTCTGTGCCCAGAGAGATTTCACTAATCTCATCAAACGTTTTTTGGCTTCCCTCAAAAGTCTTCAGTGGTTTGCCTTGCTCTGAATTTTGCTTTATATCAGTTTCAGTAAGTTGGAAATTTGGTCCATTAAGAATATACCTGCACAGTTATAATCCAAAGCAATTAGTTCAATGCATCCCAATGCAGATTGTGGCTAGCTCATTAGGAATTATTGTTTGTTTGTTTATTTATAAACAAATCTATCACAGGTTTATTTAGGATCTGAATACTGCCAAAAACAGATTCTAACAATAAAGGACAAAATGTAATAAACTTCATCTACTACAGTTTATTCTTTTTCCAAACATTTACCAGAGAGAGTGAGTTAGTTTATATTTGGCAATGAAGCAAACAAAACTGCCTGCTATGGATAACTACATTTTTAAAAGAAATTACTCAAAAATGTTTGCTATGTACAAAATTCCATATATGATGGAGTTGGTCACAATAATAATTGCAAAATTTTCCAATGTATTGTATTAAATTTCAACAACATTAATAAAATGAACTCCAGGAAAACTACATAGCTCAGATTTAGATTGATCCTTTTTTCCAAGTGCCTGGTAACCCACTGATTTTTCAGTGAGGCAAGCACTGCAAAATTAACTATTAGAAAGGGGCTGCAACTCTCAGCTCGCTTTCTCAGGAGGACCAGATTCCTAGCTTTCAAATAATAAATAAATAATAATAATAAAAATGCAGTCACCCTTATGAAATACAAGTTATGCAAAACACATTTGGGTAGTATTCTGCCAATTGTTTTGGGGAAAAGGTTGCTTCTCCCTTGTTTAATCAATGCAAACTCAGCTATGGTTGTTAATTTGTGATCTACGGTTCACCAGAACACAGAAAATTTGGGGGCCTATTCTCTAAGAGTACTGATTACCCTTCATTGAAACACTGCAGCTGTAACTAGGCAATAGCACATCATGACTTAACAAATAAAAGAGCTCTTTCTCCCAGGTGCAGGTTTTCAGATCAACGAATGTCATTTCACACAATCAAATGCAGCAACTGGATCCATCTGGGTGATCTTCATGTCCACTTCAATTGTGTCCTGCCATCTTTGCTTTGGTCTTCCACATGGGCATTTGCCATAGGTGGTAAAGGTGATGGTGTGGGGTCCTGCTCGTAGGTTGTGGCCATACCACTGTAGGCATTTTCTGCATTTTCCCTGTTATTGGTGCAACACCCATCTGCTCTGGACCATATAGTTGCTGACATGGTTGAGAAGGGAATGCCTAATGATCAATGGAAATGACCAAAAGAGCTCTTTCTAGAACACATTATCCAGTTATAGGATGAAAAGAGATCCTCTTATGAATCAGTAATTGCTTAAAAGATGATTATGGATCATTACTGAAACAGAATGCTGGACTGTGTTTATAGACCTTTGGTTTCACTCTTTTTACATTCTTATATTTAGAATATTTTCATTGAACAAAGAAGTCTAAATATGCCCTAAAACAGCTGATGACAATTCTAAATGAGAATAAGGAAATCTGAATTTATAAATGAACTGACCTTGTAAGGTTGAGGGGGGGGCAAGGAGGTTCCCCTCAAGATCAGACAAACAGAATATAGCGCAGAACATCCTTCTTATGAACATATTCTTTTTTATAACTTTTTTATAACTTATTTATTACACTGCAATATATAAAAATAATTATTTCTCTGAATCTGGCTGGTATAGTCAGAAACTGTATAAGCAGTACTCACATAAAGAAATCCACATTCATGCACACACCCACACCTTCCTATAAAGACTTTAGAAGAGATGTCAGATTATGCAAAAACAGTAAATAACTTTATGACTACAACTTCTCTGCCAATCAGTGATTATTTCTCTGCCTGCAAAGAAATGCATCTTTGAAGTCAATATGCCAGTCCTAAGCTATTGTAATGTGTGTAATTAAATTTCCCTTAGAGTTAATCAAAGACTTCAGATAAAACTTAGCTGGCAACCTCTTCCAGTTGTCTTTGGACCCCCTTTTCCTTCTTTTTGTGCTAGGTAGACATGATGCTTTCTCCTCACATAACCTCTTTTTATTGATCTTCCATTGCTGAAGAACTTATATAAATTCATCAATCTGAAACAACCTTGAGGGACAGGAATAAGAGCTGCTACCAAGACAACAGTCAGATAAAACAAACTTGAGTCCAGGGAAGAACTGTAACCTGAGAAAACATCTCAGACAAGACACTCCGTAGTTCTCATAAGAATAAAAGGAAGCGGGGGTGGGGGGAGCAGATTCAGACTTGCAAGATTCAGTTACTATAACCTTATAATAAAAGTAGCATTGGCCTGCATGACTTAGGTTTCCTAGTCTGGTCTACCTTGAAGGGCTGACATCACCTAAAACTAACTTTGTTTCCTAGCTATCTTCTCCATCTCCTTCTCCGAGTCCAACCACATATTTCTTCCTGCCAGCTTCTTCAACTTCCTTTCTCCTCTCCATGGGGACTGAGTGGGTGTGAAAACCTTACCTGTTTTTCCCCTTAGACAGAATTTATTCCCTCCAGGCACAGTTTGTAAGGTCAGAAGATCCCTTGCATTTAGTGTTTACCTGCTTCATTCTGCCACATCCATAACACACATTTTTTCAAACTAATAAGCAGATCAAAATAGTTTTCTGATTATGGGCCTTGCAAAAAGTTGCAACTTACCTCACAGCTCAACATTTGTATATAAAATTGTATACATTTGGGAAAAATAAGGTCCAAAATGTGAACCAAAAAAGTAAACAAAAATAAATGTGAATTCTTGTGAATATGCACATTTTTAGTTAACAGCTAATGCAGATAATGTATGAAATGAACTTATGGTGGAATATATACCAAAAAAATTAATACAGGTTAAATTGAAAGCTTCCCCAGCCCCCAATTTCTCTTTATAAAGTTTCTTCAGGAGAGGATGGTCAAACAAATTCATATGTATAAGGTAGTAAAGCTTTTGTACATTCACTGAGAGTTCTTTAGAGACCCAAATTCCAGCCATGCAACAGAATCTTCACAGGAAAAAGGAGATTTTCACAACACCAGAAGCAAGAAAGGGAATGCTTGATCTCAGAGAAATTTCTGAAAGCCTATGAGTGAATTGTTGTGTGGGGAAAGATAACATGGCCCATCATTCACCTCCTCCTTACCTCCTTGCGGGGAAAGTTGAACAAGAGGAGTGTGAAAAATATGGGCAGCTAAGATTAAAACTCAGAAAGGCTATTGATTTCCCGCACAATTGGTCATGAACGTCATGGCTGGAAATAGATATAACCGCTTTGTAGAATTTTTGGATATGCTATCATTACTGTGCTAGCTGTAGAGGGGTATTATGCCCTCTGAATGAGAGAATTAATGCAGCTGTATTCCCCAGACAATACAGGCTTTATGGATTTGTGTTTCATAACAAGAACTTGGTAAAGAGAAAAGGACAATGAAAATAGAAAGGGGGAAAAAAATGAGTGCCCCAAGTTCTCATAATATTGATTTTGAGCAAAAATTCCCCTTGGCATGGAAGCTACTTAAAAAGCTTTCTTTCAGTTCATAGTGTTGATGGGGCAAAACTGTAATAACATTCACTGGAGAAGAAATGTTCTACTATAAGTGTGAGAGACACTATTGCCCCAAAATTGTACACTAAGAAATGGTCTTATTTTCATTCCCAAGGAAGCACAACATATTCACAATTGGCTGCAATTGTTATTAACTATAATTACTAACTGGTTCCTCTGTGTTCAGAGACAGCATGATTCTAAGAAATGGAAGCTGGGGAGTATCTTCTGTACCTTTTGTTTCTTGGCATCCAGTAGGAGTCAGCAAAACTGTCAATTTTACTTTTGCTCTGTTTTTCATTTTTACTGACTAGAAATCTGACTCTTCCTTTTTGTCCCATCAGTTTACAAACATGATCCCCCCTCAAAAAAGTTTGCACAAAAATATGTAGGGTTTCTCGTGAGTTTTTCTCCAAATACACTCATACTTAACATACCTTTTAAAATCTGGCGTGCACTTTTTAAAAAATTGATTATGTGCCATCAAGACAATGCCAACAATGGCAACCACATAGATTTATGTTATGTTTTCTATCTGTGTAGTTTTCTTGGTAAAAATACAGGAGTGGTTTACCATTGCCTTCTCCTGAGCAGTACGAATGTATGCTTTTGTCATTGTCACTAAAGTGATCATCTGCCTCCAGCATCTTCCTGTATTGCCCAATATAGGTGCCTATTTTCTTCAAGTGGGCAGCTGGGATGACCTTAAAGCCTTGGGTGACCCTGCTGGGAATATAGATTCTTGGCATACACACCCAGCCTTTTTTTGCTCATCCCTCCCAAGAACCCTGCCCAGCATGATGAGGTAGCACAGCAGGACCTGGGCGGCTGGTGTGCACACTTTTCACACTTTATTTCTTTATTTTCTTACTTAATTATTTGAATGATACCCATTCTGGAAGGATCTTGGTGGATAACAATAAAAATATATAAAAATTATCACAGAAGACTCAAATACATATAAACATTTTTAAAAAATGTAAAAAAACAACAACCAACCAACCAACCAGGATAAATACTATGTGTCTGCAAACTCCCTTCAAATCATGGATGCCTCCTCCTATGCAAAGTGCAACTGGTAGGTCATCAAAGTTTTCTTGGAGCCTAGGAGGATGAGGCAAATCAGATTTTTATTGGAAGGAATTCCAAAGAGTGGGGGCAGCTACTGATAATGCCCAATTCTGAGGCCCTGTTTGGTGACAATCTCATAGGGATGGCACCTGGGGGAAATTGATCCTTTGATCTGGTTGGATAGGCAGATGGATGTAAGAGAAGGCAGTCCCCCAGATAACCAGGTTTGGAACCATATAGGACCTTGAAGGTAACTACTAGCCCCTGGAATCATACATACCAGAAGCCAGGTGGAAATCAGTACTGCTTCTTCCCCCCCTCCCACTTTTTTAAAATTATGTTGTTGTAAATCTTAATACATTATATTGTTTTGATACAATGATATTTATACAGTATTAATTGAAGATTACTGACACTGTATTGTTTAGATAACTTAGACTATTGGAAACAAATAAAGGAGAAAGAAGTATTCTATTAGTATTCATTACAATTTAGGATGTCAATACTATATTACAAGCATAAGATTATTCAATCTTTTCATCCAGAACTGAATATAACCCTTAAAAAAAACCTGCAGATTTTATCAAAGTATTTGTTGTACAATAAAGGTTTCAGTTTTGAGCTGATTATTTAGTGTTAAGGTCTTTTTTTTTTTTACATGTTAATAAACGGAAAAAGTAGAAAATCAAAGCACATTTAAAATAATTAAAATACCAAAAAAAAAAAAAAAAGCAAGGGGAGAACTATTTGGCTTCTAATTTCCCCCTTTATATACATCTGCTAATTTAAAATGTAGACATTTAGGCCCCTTTAGAAGCCAGACTATAAGTGATTACATTTGCATGATGTGTTGTATGTATGGGAACCATTCTTGCTTAAATTTAGTTAAACTTCTATTGTGTATATATACTGTTAGTTTTGCCATTGCTGCTTATTCTGCAAGTTTAAGTTCCCAATAAGATATTGTTGGACTTGGATATTTTTGGGCATCCATAGAAGTGGGGGAGGACGGGCCCACTGCTTTTCATCTGCCACTGTTCTTGTTTTGCGATTTCACCTTTCTTGGTTAGGTTCTTAAGGGGTTTCTTGATCTGCCAGACAAACAATCAAGCAGTAAACAACAGCCTAATCAAGGAACTACCAAGGAGAAAACAACACCCCCTCCAACACTGACAAGGCAAGCTACTATACATAAACGGAGAACTAACCCCACTCCCTTCTAGCACTGAAGATGTTATCTAGTTGGGTAATGAAATGTCTGCAAGAAAATAACCAAGCTCAGAGAACACCAAGGACTCCAAAACTCTCAATTTGTCTGTTTTCTGTCCATGGTACTCTCGGAGTCTTCTCCAACACCAAAGCCCAAAAATGTCAATACTCTTTCTATCATGTTTCTTCAAAACCCAACTTTTCACAGGGAAAGTCACTGCTTCACAATTTGTAGGTATAGACATGTCAAGGCAGCTGAGTATCTTTTCTAGGGCCTTAATTGTTATTCCACCAAATTCTAGTCTGCAGCATATTTCTTGACTGTTGGTTCCTTTACTGCTGAAAGTTGATTCTAAAAGGCTGAAGCTATCCACCGCTTCAGAATCTTCACTGTTAATTCTAAGGCTTGTTGCTGTACTTGTTTTCACTAGTTTGGCCTTCTTTATCTTTAACCTTAGTCTCTTTTTTTATTGTGCTCCTGGACTTTCATTACTAGATCTTGCAGAGTAGTGTTATGAGCATAGTGGAGGTTATTAATGTTTCTTCCTCCATGCATATTTTCTTCCAATTCAACCTCCCTCAATATATATTCAGCATATAGGCCAAATAAATGAGAAGAATATATACAGTCTTTGCTGACCTAGAGCCAGTCTGTTTTGCCATGTTCTATCTGGACTGTGACTTGGTCCTGTGTATAGCTTTCTCATGAGGACAATGTGATGTAGTGGGATTTCCATTCTTCTAAGGACATTCCACAGTTTGGCATGGTCAACACAATGGAAGGCCTTTCTATAATTAACAATGCACATATTGACTTCTTTTTGATATTCTTTAGCTTTCTCATTTTTCCATCGTGCATCATTAATATCTTGTTCCTTGACCTTTTCTAAAATCAGTTTAAACATCTGACATGTTCAAAGTACTTATGGGACTCAAAATTCAGAAAAATGTAGTTGACAATGCAGATATGTAATCCAATTCATCTGTGGGCTCAAGAGGTGTACATTCTATACAACTGTGTAAAAGTTTTTCAGTCATTCCTGAAATCAAGTGCTACATTTTCAGATAGGAGGATGGATAGGGCCTGATTAGCTTCTGCAAGGCAAGTCTTAACAACAGGGATGAACTGAGATGAAATCAAGGGCCATGAATCAAATTAGAAGTTAAGAACAAAAAAAGTCAATTAGAACAGGAGGGGGAAAGAAAAAGACATGGTTGAGAAAGAATCTAGGGGTCAAAACAAAACTATGTGGGAAGAATTACTTTTTTTTTAATCTGCACTCAGTCGTTACCGACTCTGTGGTGACTCCTTTGGATCTTGCAGTTTTCAAGGCAAGGTGTTTCAGAAGTGGTTTGCCAGTGCCTCCTTCCTAGAGCAGAGCCCAGTTGGCGAGTGCAGGAGGTGGGGTTTCCGTTGCTTCACGCCTTTTTCGGGTGTGTGCGGCTTCCGCGCTACCGGCAACTGCTCCCATCTCCTTTTGCAAGGCGCCGCCAGCATTTTTCCTCCCACCGGGGTGAGAGTACCCATTTATCTACTCATGTAAGTTTTCGAATTGTTGGGTTGACAGGAACTGGGGAGGAAGCAGGAGCTCACTCCGCTGCACGAAGCTGGGCTCGAACCACTGAAGTGTCAACCATTTCTGGCCAGCAACTTTCAGTGTCATTAAGCCGCTGTGCCACTGTGTCCCTGGGAAGAATTAATACTAACTGAATAATAACCAGGTGTCCTAGAACATGTATTTTTGGATAAAAAAACCACTCTATAGAAAATGAGGATTGAACTGAATAAATTATCTAGGAACACAATATACAAGGAAAATCCTACTACCAGGAATGTCTGACCCTGATCCTCTTTGTATTATCCATCTATAGTTTCTCCTGCATCTGCTCAGTTGATGTGTAGCACTCCATCATTTTGTGCCATTTCCATTCAGGATAACAGAACTGCTGCATAAAGGTGCTTGTAGGTTATGTTGGAAGACCACTTTTTAAGAAAATGGACTGAAAATAAATTTCCTGTTAGGTTTATATGTGCCATAAGAAAGCAAAAATAATTCTACAGCCTAGTAATAATACCAGTAGTTATACTGTGCATATTCAGAAAGCAATTTCCAAGAAAACTAGTAATGAGTTTCAGAGATACATATTCTAGAGAGAATATTCCATAATGAATGTTAACATAATCCCATAAAGTAGATTATGTTACTAGGCATTTGCCTTCTTAAAACAAAAATCTGCCACTGAAATATACAACTAAATTGTATATTTGCCAAGTTACATTTAGCAGCAATGCATTTATTTTAGAAGATAAAGGATTCTATCCATCCCCTTTTTCATGTAAAGATACTGACAAGAAAACTTGAAAAAGTCCCTTATGGATGTTGCAACCCATGTCAAGTAGCATTCTGTTAGAAATAATTGTGAGGGTTAACTTACAGTAGATCCAGGATCAGTATCCTCATAATTAAGCCACTACAGGTGGTCCTCACTTAACAACCACAACAGGGACCGAAAAAAATGGTTATTAAGGGGGCAGTCATTAAACAAGTCACCATGCGACTGGACCTGATTTTTTACAACCACTTTTACAATGGTCATAAAGTGAACCACCACAGTCATTAAGTGAATCATGTTGTTAAGCAAATCCAACTTCTTTTTTGGATTTTTTTGCCAGAATTTGCTTAACAACCATATGATTCATTTAACAACCATTGTAAAAAAGATCACAAATCACAATCACATGACTGTAGGGGTGTTACAATGGTTTATGATGGTCATAAGTGTGAGTACAGGTTGCAAAGCACTTTTTCCGATGCCATCATAACTTCAAACCATTGTTAAACGAATGGTCATTAAGTGAGAAATACCTGTATTTCAGGCAGCAAACTTATCTATGCTAAAAGACTGATATTGTATCCTGACCTTTCATTTCACTTAGTAGTTTATACTTAAAATATATCTGCTTTAAAACAGTAAACTAAGGTTGGTTCTACAATTTACCAGAATAAGGTAGCTGCTTTGAGCAGCAGACACTAAGGGTGGGAAGAGACAGAAAGTTGTTGAAGAACATAGTTGCTGCCCTACAAATGAACATGGGTGGGTGAGGGGCAAGGAAACTAAGTGACAAAATGTGCATAGTGACATCATGATGTGAAAACCTTGATTTATGTACATGGCATCAGATGTCAGGGTGCAAGTATGACAGAGTTGAGTTTGGGTCATGACATCACTGTGTATGTTGTCATTTTGACACAAACTTAGTTTGCTGTGAATGCCTATTCCCTCCATTTTCTATACTGATCTGCTGCTCCAGTTGTGAGAAATGAAATACTACATCATCCATATTGAAGTAAGATTCTACAACTCAGCCAACCAGCTTTTGTATAAGAAATTGGGTATTTGTGCTTGTGAATAGGGAGGGTTATGTTATCCTTCATTTCAAAATGTCTTGGGACTGCCATTCCTTTGGACTGGATTCCAAAGAGCTGGAATTTACATGAGAAAAAGGAAGGAATATGTGTAGGAAGAAAATTGCAAGGCCTATGGAATAGTAATGAATTGTGTGTATACAGTATGTTCAGGTGGGGGGGAGGGGGTTCCATGTCCTGCATACGGAGACCTGAATCTTGTCAGGAACAAACTATAGATGGGCACCATCTTCCTGCCTCCAATCTGCATTAGAAATGAGCTCTAAGATTGACCTTTTGCTTCAGGAGCAAAATATTTTTAAGGCCAATAGTGTTTAGATCCCAGGATGGTTGGTGTCAATCAGTCTTAAGTGGTTCTTATTTACTCCAGACATCTCATTAGGCTGTGTGAATTGCAGGGTTTATTTATTTTCTCCAGGTAATGAATTCTTGGCCTTCTATCAATGTGGAAAAAGAAAGTTACAA
This sequence comes from Python bivittatus, assembly GCF_059951505.1. Taxonomy (NCBI): domain Eukaryota; kingdom Metazoa; phylum Chordata; class Lepidosauria; order Squamata; family Pythonidae; genus Python; species Python bivittatus. The sequence goes on from NW_028277113.1 coordinate 7,435,669, forward strand.
GCACCCTTTAATGAGATTAATTTGAACTCTAATTAGCAGCAATAGAAAACTCCAGGGTACTTGACAAAAATAGCACTGAAATCATTAAGTTAGTCATTACTAAAGTGTGTCAGGAAAAAAAAAAAGCTGACTAAGATGGCAACATGTTTTAGGGTAGAAATGGACATCAAGGAAGATAAAACAAACAAACAAACAAAAAATCTGGACTTGTGAATTAGAAGAAAAAATGATGCTTGAAAATAATCCCTGGAGAAGGGTGGAATCTGCCAGAGAAAATATGCTGCTCTTTCCAAAATTCTTACTTTCTTTCTGTAGATGGATTGCCATTATCAAAATTCAGTTATATTTTAATTCTTTTTTCTCCCCCCAGTTTTTCAATGAGTGAATGGATAGCATCATGCTCATAAATTTCTACCATGTAAGTTATGTCTTTTTATTGGACACCTGACAATAGATCTTATTCATATAGTAGTATGTGTGACATTGTCTATTGATGGATTCAAGAACTTTGCAAAAATCTTCTTCAGATGTTTAAACAGATATGTGCAAATGAGGAAGCAAAGCAAGTCATCAACATGTTTTGAACTACTAAACACAGTTTTAATTTCAGAGTTCAGCTCAGGATGGGTCTTGAACTTGAAGGATGTCTGATTTGATGTCTTATTCTTTGGACCACCATTAAGCTTTTGGTGAAAGAGAGAGGAGGGGAGGGGAGGGGAGGGGAGAGGAGAGGAGAGGAGAGGAGAGGAGAGGAGAGGAGAGGAGAGGAGAGGAGAGGAGAGGAGAGGAGAGGAGAGGAGAGGAGAGGAGAGGAGAGGAGAGGAGAGGAGAGATATGCAGAAATTGAAGTGGCTGGTTTCCAGAACATTTAGGACCTGAAAGGCTCCATTTTGCACTTAATTAGAAGCCAGCTATATAGAGCAAGTGTGTAGAGGTTCAAAACTGTTTGCTTGTTTGTTTGTTTTGTCAGAAGTCATACTTTGCCTTTGAGTGGTTATTAGAGGCCATACTTTCCATAAGTAGTTGAGCCAGATCAAACTTAAACTTAAACTTAATTAACATTCACTTGAATTAAATACAGATAATCTGGTAATTTTGCATATATTAATATTTTTCTTCTGTTACATTGGTGGTGATCTTTAAAAAAAATGGGGGGCTACAAACACCCCTTTTGAAGGCTACTTGGGGCTCCAGAGCCTCAGATCCTGCATCCTTGCTGTATGAAGTCAGATGGGGTCACATGATCTCTACAGAAGCTTCTGAGTCAGACCCAGTATTGCTACTTGCTGGCCTGAGCTATTAAGAGATCCAGCTTTGAAGGCAACAGCAATATATATCCCTCCCCTTTAACCTCAGTTTCACGAGGGCTAAACCTGATCTGTGGAATCTGCAGTGCTTGCTCAAGTTTTATTGAAACAAATTAGTTTTTGGAAAACCTGTTGTTTTGCCAAAGGAGAAACAATGCAATTCTGTTAACATTCTAGAATTGCTTTGTACCTTCCATTAAAGCACCTCAGCTGAAAACACAATGGATTGTACCCAGATTGAATTGTATTTGAGTAGACCAAGTAAACTAGGCTTATATCAGTGATGACTAACCTAGATCTCATTGATTTCAACAGAGAGATAGAAATATGGATCCAGTGTAAGTCATTTTTCTTTCCCATTATGTGCTGTATCACTAAATTTTTCTCCCTTTACTTCATTTGCTAGTATCATTATAGTTAACCTTATACCAAACTTAATATGGCATTAAACAGAAAAAGTGCTTTTCAGATAGATAGATACACACACATACAAATACATACACATACCACTGAATTAAGACCTATTTTGGTTTGGACTACTTATTTCGGTGGTATTAATCTCCCTTGCGAGCCTGTTTATCTTATAAAAATGCCTGCAAATGGACATGATCAAAAAGTTCCCAAGGGTAAAAACACAACCACAACTTCGCACACCTCAATTTTCTACCTTTCTAGGGAGCAGGAAGATAATTGAACTCTGGTCTTTCAATTACATGCAAACAGATCAGGCCAGACTAAGGGGTGGGGAGCTGGGGGGATAAGATGACTGCATTTATTTTGCTGGTCTACCCTGCAGGATATCATAAGGAAGAATCCATTTGTAAGCAACTTCCTTTATTGTTTTTTAATTTTTTTCCACTTCATTCATTGTGATAAGGACCTGTATGAAGATATAACAGTCAGCCATTAGGATAGGTTTGATCAGCTTTTCAGATGAAGTTTGCTTCGACATTACTAGCCAAATGTAGGTTTCAATTAATTCGGCACTTCATAAGGCATGCTGGAGGAACGAGTGTAACACTGGACAGAGGATGGTGGGAAGCTAAACAAGTATTTCATTGTTTTGGCTCATTAACTCTGAAATGAGGAGGTACCTTGATTGGTCATAAAGGTGTCCCACAGGCCCTAAAAGCCACAAGGCAGTAATTACATTCATCTCTCTGCAAAAGAAATACATGGAGATTATCCCCCCAACAGTAACTGCTTGGAAATTACAAATCCACCTTCAGCACTTCAGACACATTTACATGTCTGTGTTATTTCCAAGGTACTGAGGAAATTTAAGCCAGTATTTGGGTGTGCATATACAAGATATATATGAGTGTGTATATGCACACATGCTCATGTATGTATGTGATTTAAAGTTACCTGTGAATATTCCTTGCTCTCACCTGAGGACTACTTAAAATTCATTATTCCTACAAGACAGTAATCTTGACAATATCTGTGCCTGCATGCACATTGTACTTATTTTCAACCATAAGATCCTTAGAAATATTTATGTATTTATATATTTCTGTAGAATACAGTAAAAACCAGGTTGTATTGTATTCATTCTCCATGACTAAACTGTAAGGAGATGGAAGAGTTCTTCATCTTCTAGTTCTGCCCCAACATCCAACTGCCCTCTGATTCCACCTGTCCATCACCTGTGCATTGGAAAGGAAATTCAGTGAAGCTAGAGCTATACCAGTGTAGAATTTAACTCTGCCTCCCATCAGCTCAGTTTCAAACAGTCAGAAGGCAGCTGACCTGTCAAAGCTACACAGAGTGAATGGAAGACTATCTGGGAATCTCAAGTATGTTGCCTTCAGGAGTCCCAAAATTGCTGTGTGAATCCCAGAAACATTAGAAAGTATAGGAGGAAATCATTACTTGCCATTGTGCTGCTTGATATTTTACTCTTCTTAAGTTTTTATTTCTACCTCTTTCCCCTAAACGTCTGAACTATCATTGGAGGCTTTACCCTGGCACCACTTCTAAAGGAAAATATTCACCAGAACTTTGTCAGTGTTGACAAAGCCAATCAGGCACCTAAACGTGACTAAGTTGATCTAGCCTTCAAGCATCCCATCCCATCCCATCCCATCCCATCCCATCCCATCCCATCCCATCCCATCCCATCCCATCCAGGGTTAGGTTGAGCCTATTTGGCAAAATATGGCCAAAAGAATATTTTGAAATAAGGCCTTTTTTACTGACGCAGGTGTTGGATAGTTTGTAGGAATCAAAGCATCTTTAACCTAAATACTCTCCCATCTTCTTAAATGTTTTCAGCTGATCCTAGAAACTGACAAAGCCATCTTGCAAGTGTGGCTTAGTGACACTTGCAGGCAAGTTTCTGGTAGATCTGCCAAGGGATCAACGTGGTCCTGTACAGCAGGCCTGAGTAATTCCTGCTTTATTCTAACTGCAGAATTACACTGAAATTCACCAGCAGTAGACCAGAGTCTCCTTGGGATGTAGGGACTATATTTATACCTGTATCGATTTCTCGTGCATTCATTCATTTGTCAAGTTTGTTAGAACACTACTACCAAATGTATAAAAATAGCATATGTTCTTATTTTCAAAAGTATTAGGTAATTTGCTAGCTTTTCCAATGTGTATATGCTTATGCACAGTTTTTGTTATAGATATAAATGAAAAATAGTGGTGCTATCAATACAGTATGACCATTATGTCCTTGCTGTAAATCAGAAGTGTGCAGCACTTATCAGTCCAAAGGCCACACTTGGACTTTGAATGTCATATCATAGGCTGCTGAAAGAGGGTGGGGTCAGGCAAATACATGGGGAAAGCCCAGTACAAGTACTAAATTAATTTTCATTTGATTGACATGTCAGTTTCATGCAAATTAAACTGAATTAAATACAGTTAATATGTTTTCTCTCCATACATTTGATTTTTTCCCCTGTTACATTAAAAAAAAATGATGGCAATTTTATAGGGCTCTGGAGGTGCTATGGTGACATACTCCCGTCTTAAATTAACATTAAAAATTCAAAGTTTCTGATGTTTATATTGTACAAGGAGCAAGTGTTGGATTTCAACTTTGGATGTACCAGGTTTTTGTACCAATAAACCTACTTAAAATCCTACTGGCCACTAAATGCAACAAATGAAGAGACAATTAGCAGAGGGACTCTTTGCTTGAAACTCCTTGTTTTGTCTAAAATGTATGTTTGCATGTCTTTATGTGACGTGTTTCCTATCAGTTAGACCAGGGATTGCTAAACTTTTTGCTATCACATCTCTTTTTAGTGTCACTTTAATGTACATACCTCCCCTAAAAACCAAACACCAAAATGAACACAAAAGAAAAATGAAAACAATACAGTGAAACCTTGGGAAAGGTGGGTTTATTGGAACAATGGACAACTAAAAGATTCTTCACACATCCCCAGGACTCTGTCTGCACCACCCCAAGGGAGGTACACTTTACAGTTTGGGAAACCCTGGGTTAGACTGATATTCTCCAGGCTTTCATCACTTCCTTTCCCTCTTGGTTCAATTCTCTTTCTCTTCTGACTCTGACCTTTGCAGTTTTGGAACTTATGTGACTCACTCTCTCTCCATAATGAAGGTAAGGTAAACACAGTACAGGATCATAGCTATAAAGTTAACCCAAGCTTTCATACCACCGTGCTATTTCCTTAACAAAGCTTATCTTTATTTTACCTACAAGCAACAGTTTCAATAATGCTTTCTTATGAAAGTTATGCTGCTAACTTTAGTGTTTCTCTAATCAGTGTGTCATGTGTATGATGCTATCTGCTATCCAATATAAGGCTGGATTTTCGGTTTGTTTCTGGACAAGTTTGCATGAAAATGATTCTTCTATGTAGTTATTACCTTCAGCATCTGATTGGTCTTTTTGCACATTAAACATACATGTGTGTAATTCTTCTCCAAAGCAAAAAAGAACTGAAAGGAGGATTCAATGGCAAAACACATATTTTTCTGTTCCTAATCTGTGGCACTAATATATCTTTTCTGTTCTTTTTCACATTAATCTGCTCTTTTTTTCATCATTATTCCATGTGAAAATCAATGTGAACTAAATATTTTGATTAATTTTTAAATCTACATTTCTAAATTTGTGCTTTATGGGTATGGCTGTTTAAAACTGACCACCTTACAGATCTTGAGTTAGGCTGATCCTCTGAAGATTTTGTTGAGATTTAGCCCATCTATTTCAATGGGCTTAAAAGTGCCTGACTGAATAAACTTGAGCAGTTTATCTTTTGCCCACTACTCTGCTCTCCCCTCCATTTTCAGAGTCAATAGGTGAAAAACAGCAACCCGAAATGAATAGAAACCTTTCTGTGTGAAGTGTGTTTGATTACTTTCGTGCTTTTCAACTGAAAATCAAAGGGATTTTTAAATTATTATTTTGTTGCTTTTCTCCTCTTGGTATATGATGTATGGATTTTTCCCTGTTACTTTTTTTTTTTTTTAACATTCAGGTAGAATGAGAATGGGGGATGCGGTGGCGCAGCGGCTTAATGACGCTGAAAGTTGCCAGCCAGAAATGGCTGACGCTTCAGCGGTTCGAGTCCAGCCTTTGCTCTAAACAGGGTGAGCTCCTGTTTCCTCCCCAGTTCCTGTCAACCCAACAGGTCGAAAACTCACGTGAGTAGATAAATGGGTACTCTCACTCCGGTGGGAGGAAAAATGCTGGCGGCGCCTTGGAAAAAAGGAGTTGGGAGAAGTTGCCGGTAAAAATGCGAAACCACGCTCACCTGAAAAGGGCGCGAAGCAACAGAAACCCCGCCTCCTGCGTGTGCCAGCTGGGCTCTGCTCTAGGAAGGAGGCTCTGGCAAACCACTTCCAAAACACTTGCCTTGAAAACCGCAAGGACTCATCCAAGCAGTCACTGCAGAGTCAGTAATGACTGAGCGCAGATTAAAAAAAAAAAAAAAAAAGAATGAGGATATTTTAACTTGGTCACAGCTAGGCTACAAATTGGGATTCCCTGCATTAGGGAATGTGTCTACATTTTATGAGAATTCCTCAAGCTAAAAGGTCACTCCTCTCCTGAATGACTTTGCCTGTTATGTTTTGAAGATCTTCACTTATGTATTCCATTTTGTTAAAAAAAAAAAAAGCAACAATGAAATATTCACAGGTTAAGGAAAGCTAAAACACAATCCTGTCCATTTAAAGGCTTTAAAATCGCAAATTCAAAATTACAATGTAGCATCTCTGTCTGGTTTATGGCTTCTATATATCCCGGTATTTCAGTTTACTTTAGCTATATTACCCATTTTTAATTCCCTGCAATATATTTCCTCATCCCAAAGTTTCCATTTGGGAAGATGATTGTCTTTGTTTACTAATAAAAAGATTGGTGAAATTATTTTCTTTGGTTATTAATAAACCCAGCAGTGTGACACATTAATGAGAGAAATTATTCCAGTGTTTTAGGTCATGGGATATACATTGCAATGGAGAATGCTTCATTATGCTGTGACTCAGATTTTCTTTTAGCACTGCAGTTTTTTTTAACCCCCCCCCCCCCCCAAAAAAGTGAACTGTTCAAAACTTGCTTTGGTTTGCATAATTGATTTCCTAGACATTTTGTCTGTGTGACTTCTGGGGAAGCAACGGAGAACTGAAGACAGCTCCGCTGAAAGTGGAGCTGACGACTGCAGTGGAACAAGGAGCCGGCAAATGGATTGGTTTCTTGGAATTCTACTCCAGACAAGGAGAGGACTTGGGATTGCCCACAAGTGCTCCAGACAGTGGCTCCCCACAAGGAGACCATAAGACAGTGGTCTCTGGCAGGTTGAAAGCTCTGAAAGCTGAGGGATTGCCATCTTTGCCCAAGCCACGGCTGCCGCCTTTATGGACAAAGGGTTTGCATATTTCCTCTCTCAATCACTTCTGGAAATTGCTTGTTAATGGCTTTTTGGGATATTAAGAACCTTCAGAATGGTAAGCTTCACTACGATGGGTGAGTTTCCTTCAATCCTTGGTGAAAGAATTCTGGGAGTTGAAGTCCATATGTCTTAAAGTGGCTAAAGATGAGAAACACTGCCCTAGACAGTATTATAGGCTGCCATATTCTGAACCAGTATTCTGCCCTTGTTTTCTTCATGATTCTGCATCCTTTGGACCAAGTACAACTCTAATCCCTGGACACATGATGCCAGTTCTTCCATCTAGTCAGGATTATTAGTTAAGATGGGGAATGACATTCCCAGCTAGGAAATTTCTAGTGCCCCCTGAGACAGTAAGGATTAACACTGCCTGCAATTTGGCCCAAGTATATTCTTGTCCCTTTTAGATTTCCCCACTGTTGGCCATTCTATAATAAAAGGCTGTTACTTTAAAATAATAGCCACACATATCTTTGATTGAACCTTTTATCTCCAATTTACTAGAGGTAAAATTACTTTTCCCCTAAGTAGTGTGTGCTTCTGTTTTCAGCCTTAAAATCAATTACCACTGGCAGAGAGTAATTAAACAAACTAATGAGATGTTATTTTAAATTACAACCTGACTTTTTTGCAGGCATCTTTGCAGTGAACCTAAACTTCTGTTTTCTGCATTGTTGCCTTCCATTTTGGGGGGTCTTTGTCAGCTTATTTTCCGTTCCTTGTTTTCAGTGACTTATTAGGAAATAATGAACTAAATATTTTAATTAGGAATTTCTCAAAACCATGCCAAGGCATTCCTTAAATGGAAAGCTGTTTGATATTAGAGAGGCAGGGGACTCAGCATATGAAGGTCTATGGAAATCTGCCATATGAGAAATTGCCTTCCATAGCTAACTTCAGCATCCAGGTTAATTATATTCCACTCATCTAAGAGCACCACTGAATAGGCTATAGAGTCATTTAAACAGATTACTGACCCTTCTCTACATTAACTTTTCAGATCTCTATACTAAAAGGCTCTCATGTGAAGATCATGCAATACCATGGTTAGTTATTCTGAGGGGAGATGGGTGTAACAGTTGGTAACTTTAAGAGAAAAATTAGGATCAAGAGAGTATGTGTATATTTGTGAATATATTAACATGAAGTGATGAATTACTGTCATAGGTGAGAGCAAGATCCAAATTCTGATTTATGTACGAAGTACATGGGTAATATTGAGACAGACAATGGTTGGGTTCATATGCTGTGCTTAGCCACAATGGGGTTGGTTTGATTTGATGAGGGTGCCACATGAACCTAGCCCTTGTATTCTGATAGACAATAGTTTATGGTCTAGCACTGTAAACCTTGCCAACTGTGTCTTGGTCAACAGATCACAAGGCAAGCCATGTGTATGCCATAGCCTCACAACATTCCTCAAAGGTAGTTATGCAAAATAGGAATGAGGATAAAAACATATGTGTTCTTGGACTGTCCTGAAAATGTAATGAAGCTGTAGTCCATAACTCCACAAATGGAGCCCCAGCAGATGCTCTTAAATCACCCACATCCCTGCAATGTAATCAGGGAAAAAAGATACAGGTATCTACACATGTGTGCATCAGTATAAATCAAAATACTCTAAGTACAGAGCTGAAATACCAATGATAGTAAAGGAATCATTCTGGTGTATATGTGTATATATATATATATATATATATATATATATATATATTAATGGAATATACATTTAAAGAGAAATAAATAAGAGGATACTCTACCGCCTGCACGGTAATAAAACCAATAATCAACAGAATAAAGAAACTGCTAATTGGAATAGTAATTTTTATTATACGTTAAGTAATTCTGAATCTTCCCGAGAATGTTTGCTAAGCTTACTCAAATGTCTTTTAATTTCCACTAGAATTTCTTGGAGGTTTTGCAGATACCTCCATATTCACCTTGAATAATGCTACCTTAAGTAAAAATTGGTTGTAGTTTAAACAAAAATAAAGTGAAAAGTGAGACTACTTTTGACAAAGCATAGGTAAACTTTCCTTGAAATCCATTCTTTTACTTTTGCAGGAAAAAAACTGTTTTCACACCATATAAATAAAGTTTAGATAAAATCTGATGAAAAATACAAAGTTTATGTATATTGCATGGGTGGGTGCGGGGTTGCTCACAAATACCAGAAGATGTAGGGAGTAGGGAGGCCTTTCCTGGTTCACAGTCATAGTAGAAGAATTTGAGAATCAAGAAGTGTGGGATGCCATGAACACCCATAGGATCGTCTTACTGGCACCAAGAAGCATGAGAAGTATGTTTATCATGCTTCCAGTTTCATCTGAATGCATCAACAGAAACTGAGCTGAGATTTATGGTGGTACGAGCTGCTAGGTAAGACTGGGAAAACTGAGACAGGACCTAACCAAGTTAAAATTATTTTCATTTAGCCATGTTAGAATTACATTGCAACTGAAACCTTAAGAAATGAAGCTGAAAAGACTTCACCAACAATTCTTACTGGAACTTACTTGTTCTTCTCTATGTTTGCTACAATGTTTGTTTTATATTTAAAAGGAAAGTGAATTGTCCCTGGTTCTGTGGTTACTTTTAGCACTATTTTAAATGGTCTTGGGAACCAATGACTGGCAGAAAATTGTATAAATATCAGGTTTAAAGAAATGTCATGCTTTGCAAAATCTAATCAGCCATCAAGCCCTGCCACCTTCCCATGATGTCCTTAACAACAACAACAAAAACAGCTTCCCTCTATACAGATCAAATGCAGGCAAAAGGTTCTGGGATCTTTTATTTCTCCTTTACTAGCAATAGAGTTCTTGGCTGAGGTCTCTCCCTATTATGCATCTCAGCTATCTTTCATTCCTGTTTGCTACTAGCTTGGCTTTTAAAGGAAAATTGGCACGTGGTTGTCTGTCTGCAGGAGGGGCAAGATGGGTCAAGCTATGCATGAGGTCATGAGGTCATCACCAACATTATGTGAATTGCATACTGTATGTCATTTGCATTGTGATATCATTGTTGCAAGCTATGTAATTCTCATTATTTGCACAATGGTCTGTGTGTGTGTGTGTGTGTGTGTAACTCCACTGTTGCTTCTGCTGGATATCTATGGTTGGCACTGCAGATGTCTCATGCTGAGTGAGGTGCCTTAGCTCAAGGAGTTGACAGGCACAGCGAATGTGGCTAGTTTTCTATTTCTTGCTCTGTTAAAATCAGCTGCAAGTTAGGTTAATATATTGTTGGTGTGTTTGCTTTTCAAGAAAATTCTCTTCTTTTTAGTGAGCTGCATTTACTATGGCCTTTATAAGGTAGGATAAACAATTTAAGGAACTTTAATCCCCCAACAGGCCTTAGTATGAACTCATTTGGATGTAACCTACTGAAACAAAAGAAAGTTAAATTGGATTAATTGGCCTTCAGATGAAGTTCTTACACAAACAGCATCAGCAGAGTTAATGATATTAGAGTCAGGTCTTGATTAATGTACCAATAGTCAAAATTTATTTTACTGGGTTAATTATTTAGAACATTCCTTAATTTAAAATAAAGCTGTCATTCCCTCAGCTTCAAACGTAGCCATTACTCGGTTTCTTTTTAATCAGATATTTAAAATCTAACACTGTCAACTTCTTCTTGGCATTCCTTTGATGACTTCAAGAAATGGCATTAACAGACAATATCTTTTCAGTCAAATTGGCCGGTGAATGCATCTATATAGGCAACTTTTGACTAATTGAGCCTAAGGTCAAGCAGCGTTTTAAAGAGCAGGAGCGCCACCATGTGGGCATGAAGTAGCCAAATATACTTTTTATGCTAGTGCATATTTCTCAGAAAGGCTTTCACACCTTGTGACCTATTGAGCCAGATATTAACTTGCTCCTGCTGAACAGTCAGGCAGGTTTTTGGAGCCCCAGGCACATGCTTAGATGGGATGCTGATCGGATCTTAGGTGGGCCAACTGTATTAGACCTGGAAAATGTGCAGGTTATGTGTGCAATGACTGGACAGGGTGTGTGCGAGTTATACTCAGCTTGAGAAGTGACACGTAACATTTGCATTACCAAAGTATCCAATGACAGCAGCCCTCGTTCCATAGGCTCTGTAGAATGACTGACAGCCATCCTTCCTTTTCGACTCTTGTGTTTCTTCGAGCTGCCTGTCAAACTTTGCGTTATTTTCTTTTTCCTTTCCCATACTGATACTGTATTTAATATTATAATATGAGATTGTAAGCCTGCTATTCTGTTTCTTAATTGTGTCTTGCACTTATTAGATGTAAGGGTTTCCAAGTTGTGATTTTTAGGAATAGCCAACATCTAACCTCTGTACTTATATTTATACTACTATAACATATTATTCTGCAGTATAGATTATTGAGGATCAGAATATGTGTATCTGAGTAAAACTGTTCTGTGTGATCTATTCGGGCCTGTTTTACCTATTTTTGCAATGGAGGTAATCAAATCAAATCTCCCGTTCAAAGCAGAAATCCCAGTTAAAGCACGCCACAGAGATGGCTGCCCAGCCTCTACTTGAACGCTTCCAACAAAGAGAGGCCTACTACTACTTAGAGTAATTGCTTCAACTCTTGAAATGCTCTTAATGTCAGGATGTTTTTTTCTAACATTCAATCAAAATCTGCTTTCCTGTACTTAAATCCATTATTCTGTGTCTTGAGGTCTGGGATGAGACAGAAGGTCTTGACATTCCATGTCACATCCTTTCAGATATTTGAAGAGTACTATCACATCCCCACCAATAATTTTTTTTTTCAAAAGACTAAGCATACCCAGCTACTCTAAACTCTTTTTACCAGGCTTAGTTTCTAGGCCCCTGATTATCCTCATTGAACATCTATGTACTTCTTTTTCTAGTTTGGCTAAATCCTTTTTAAAGTGTGGTGGATACAGTACTTGAGCTGAACTACAGAACAGAGCAGAACTAATTGCTCTTAATAACAGATCTATGGCAGATTTCTTAGATCCCTAGTAATGTATTGGCTGCAATTGTAATTTTTGTTCTGATGAAATAAGTGCAGAGGGGCCTGTTTTCTGAATTTCTCCACTCATTGCCTTGATTATATATGCTAATTTGTGGTGGCATAGCATTATAATTTTTTTCCACAGTACAAAAATGTGTGTCAGTTTAAGCAAACAACAATAAAAGTTGCATAGTTACAGTCACTCTCCTTCCCCACTTTGACCTTGCTAGTGGAGTAGGTGAGAAAAAGCAATGAATTACCATAACATACTGTTAATTAAAGTAAGAGATATGGAAGATAAATGGTTGAATATTCATAAGACTTTGCCAACCAAGTACTTCTCAGATGTTTTAACTCCCAGCAGTCCTCACCCACCTACTGATGTGGAAGATGGTTGTCATAGTCTATTACATCTGAAGGGCAACAGTATGGGGAGGTGGAAATGAATGAAGAAATACAAGAGCAAATGGAGATACACAATGGAAAAGGGATAACAGATAACAGAAACACTGAACATTAACATTGGAATATACATTTGCAGAAGAAGATGGCGATAGAAGCAAAGGAAGAGGAAGAAAGGTGGAAGAGGTGGAGACCAACTACTAGGGCACCCATATCATGATTTCAAGAACTGGATGAACACAAGATAGCAACAAAGAGATACAAACAGCTCTAAGCCCTTGTTTCTACCTAGTAGTTGTCCAGATTTTGATAGCTCTATACAGAATCTAAGATTTTATGAGCTTAAAATATATCACTGCTACTGTTAGATCCTGGGTTAATTTAAGGAGCTGTATTATTTGCATTAATATTGTAATTCACACTTGAACTGAACTCAGTCTGACTGTCAGGCCTAGCCCAAGGAACTCCAAGAGACAATGCAAATTTGGTTCAGCTATGTTTATTAGCTGCAACCTCTAGCAAGAATCTTCCCAGACTGAAACCCCAGATCCCAAAGTCAGCCAGCCACAACTTTGTGAATTCCTCAGGGAGGTGCCAATCTCATCCTCTTGTATCTCCCACGTTCCTCCAGCGAGCTAAGAAAATGTTTTTCTCCCTGAGCCTGGCCTCCATAATTCCATTCCATCACACTGACAAAATACTGAGTTGAAATTCCAGTGTGCTCTAGAATCACTGGGAGGTCTCAGACATGCTCCAGCTCCACTTCAGTGGCCAACTCAGTAAGTGAAAACTACATCGATTTCAGAAAGGCTAGACAAGAGCCAAAATCAGTGTTCGAAACTGTAAAAATAAGTTCCAGGCAGGCTTATAGTAAGCCAGGTAAGGTACAGTCTGTAGCACAGGCTACTTATGCCCTCACCGTTCTACAGTACCCACCTCTGGATTGTATTGCCTCTTCTCACACCAACTGAAATTGTCCTCCCATGCCTGCTTTTTGCACAGCTTCTTCCACCAAGAGTTGCAAATTAAAATAATAATGCCCTACTTTATACAACATAGCTATTCCATAATCCTAATCATAGCTCCTAATTTTAGTATCTAGCATTACACAATCATGTTAACAAGATCAAAGGCCACCATATCCAAACAGAATTTCTGCTCCTCTTCTTCAGTCCTGCCAGGTGTCATACCTGCCTCTGAGGAGTCTTCTGATGAGGAGGATCCAGTACCATCAGGACCTGCAGCAGATAGTGACATCCTATCCAGTTGTTGGAGAAGAGCCCAAGGCAGGCACTTCTCCAAAAATAGGACATAGCTGGAGAAGAGAAGCTATTGAAATCTCTGCCACCCCAGATGCAAGAGAATGGAGGCAACTAAGGTTGCAGGAGTGAAAATAAAATCAGTGCCTGAAGTTAAGAACTGGCAAAATTAGAACTACTCTCTCAAAATATTTAGGTAGCATCTGGGGAGACATCCTAGACAGCCTGCTCTCTGACTTCTTGGTGTTGCCTACAAAAGTAGGCTTTTCCAAAGACATTGTTAATTTTCTCATATGAGGAACTATGGGCCAAGGCCATTGGACTGACTGAAGACAATGTCTTCCAGTCTATGCCTTGAACTTGATTGTGGCTTCCAAATTTGACCTGGCTATGGACCATGGACTAAGTATTTAATAAGCAGCTACTCCATTCTGACACTCTGTACTGTTTTCCAAGTTTCTCCTTTGGTATTAAGCCAGCTATACCACTTACAAGGAATTCTGGTGAATATGGCCACCATGAATCCTTGTACCAGAAGAATATTAACAAGGGTTTGTTACATCAATGTACCTTCCCCATTGACAAGGTAAGCAGGGCGTAGCTTGAGATATGTGTTCTGTGACTGTCAGACCTTGATAGTGAACTTTGTAGTGGCTTTTCCTGCACTTAGCCATTCTGTGGTCTGCCTCCTTTTTCTGGAGGATTGTATGGATGGATCTTCACCATTAGCCCACAGTTGACCACATTTGACATTCACACAATACAACTGACTACAACATAGTTCTCTTCTCTTCCCTTCCCTTCTCCCAGTATACTTGGTTCAGTATGCTCATATAGGCATTAGGAAATCCAGTTACATGTGTTGCCTGAATTCAACCACAATGTTGTCATATAAACATAAAAGAAGTTCATAAATCTGTTTGATAAACTCTGTTACATAATGTTGAGTTTGAAACTTCATCCACAATACTGGCCTACTTCAGAAACCTAGTATTGTGGCTGCTGAAGCTGTTGTAAGATTCCCAGTGGAAGAAATTTCCCTGGATCCTCCTTGTGCTTTGAATATGTATTGTATTAGATTGGTATTCTTCTAAAATGAATAAGCAATAATCTGCATTACAAACTGTTATGATGACACCTGAAGAGCAATGATTGTATGAATCTAGCACTAATTGACAGCCAAAATTACCTTCTTCCAGTGACTACCATGCTGATGCTACCCTTTGTAGGATAGAGACCAAATGAGGAAACTATAATTTTGAAGTCTGGAAGGAAGAACAATTACTACCAGTTTTTGTACCAAAAAAAAAAGGATAACTAGTGTAACATCATAAAGCTCATTAATTTCCTTTATGCTTGGTCAAATGGCTCAGGTACAATTACTCATTTCTTTGGCACATTTATAAATGACTTGCTATCCACAACAATAACAAAAATACTGTCATTAGAAATACTTTCTAAAAATTAAAATTTAATCCTCAAATAGCAGTGTTTGGGAAGATGTATTTGATCCTGACAGTCATGATTTATGTTTTCCAATGCAACTAGATTGTATTCAGCACTTCTATCACTTTTAATAAAGACTGATAAATTAAGCCATACACTCAGAGAATGCACCTTCCTTTTCTCATCTTGGCATGAGTGGTTTGAAGTAGTTTAAATGAAGACCTGAGAAAACAAAAGGGGGATTATGGATTTTGAAAAAGTTGCATTTTTTTTTATTCTCTCATTAATGTTGGGGCACTATTCAGTACAAATTGCTTGCAATAGCATAATGGCAACAAATAGTACAGTAATAATTGATATTAGTAGAATTGAGTCTTGACATGCCTGCTAAGAACATGAGATTTGTCTTGTTAGATTAAAATAGGCCACTGAGTCCAGCATTGTATTTCCTTGAGCCAATAATGTGATACTTCTTAGTACATGAATGCTGTCTTAAGAAACATTTTCTGTAGCAGGTTCTAGATAACAAGAAGCCATTTTCCTTTTTATTGTGTTCTGCTTAGGTTACAGCTAGTGTGGTATGCCCAGTTCTGGGTACAACATTTTAAGGACCTTTGCAAGTTATAGTTTGCTCAGAAGGGGCCAACCAGGATGGTATGTGGTCTGGAGGAATAATTGAAAGGATAGGTTCAGGTTAGAGATGAGATATCTGAAGGACTGTTTCCCCAGAACATGGAACAAGCTTGTTTCCTTTTGTTCTTAAAGGACAAACTAAACCATTGTTATAAGTTAAGATGTTTGTTCCCAAGCCAGGCTACAATAAAAAGCAGAAAGACACTTGTGAAGGGATCAGGAAGTTGTTTATTGAAGTAGAGCCCAAATCAGCAAGCAGGCAGAGATGAGTGGTGGCCATGTAGGCCGTTCTTCACCACCTCTGTTAGAGATTTCTAATTCAAAGGTTTAAGCCAATCATTAACAATGAGGATGTAAGGCACTGACCAATCATATGCTCCCTCCACTTGTTTACATTTTTTTAGCATGGACACCCCATGCACAATTTCCCTCCCCTCTTATCTATGGTTAGTTACAATGGCTACAGAGACAGTGCCTGCAGTAAACAACAATGCCTAAGTCTTTAATCTTCCTTTCACACAACTTTTGCAATGTGCTTATTTACCCATGACAGAGCTAGCCCTCCCCTGCAAAATGGCCGCACTGCTGCTCATTATAACCTTTCAGGTTCTTACCAATTCTTATGCTACTTTAGGTATTATTGTAAGAAAATATTCCAATACCATCCCTATAACATTCAAATTCAAATTCTTTATTACAGGTCAATGACCCAGACTAAATAAAACTTATTAAATAAAACCTACAAATTAGAGCTACAAGATACAGCATACAGAATAAAATAAAGTGTACAAGATAAAAAAGATCTACAATTGTATTTGCGCTATTTTGCTGTCAGCAATATACGAGTTTTACAAGCTGTGAAAACAAACTTTGCAATGGCAAGAGTTACCTTGGGGTCCTTATCTGCTAATGAGAATTGCATATAAAATTCTTCAGTCCATCCTGGACCCCACAACATTAAAATACGTTTTCTTCTTATTTTCTTGGGAGGTCTCATCCATTACACGTATAAAATACTCTCTGTATGATCATTTGTCAGGAATACTCTAGATTCCACCCAGAGCCAGCGGATGAGTTAGTCAATACTTTCCAAGTCTAAAAATCTAGGGTTATATAATCTGATAATAGTTTTACAGACAGTTTGTTTCATCAGTGGTTTGAATGCAATGTGTGGTCACATTTTTGGATGCATATATAACATGAAAAGCCTTGTTTTCTTCCAAGGCTAGAGACAAATGTTGCCTGGCATGAAGGCAACGGGACTCAGTTAATCCCTCTGAGAACCTGAGACAACCTCAGGAAGACAAGACCCATTATCTGCTATGCACAGAGATTCACAATACCTAGTGAGTAAGAGCACACATACATTACCTTCCCTGTGCTTTCTTGTTCTCCACATTTTATCAAATGACCTGGATGTGCTGAGTGGAAAGATAAGCTCCTGGCAGGCATTGGATGGCCTTACTATTGGTTTGTCGTTTACATAACGTAATAAGGTTGTGCAGTTTGTTCTTTGCTCAGCTTTTTTTGTTCTCTCTTTCATGAGAGAAGACAAAGAGAAAAATGGAATGTTACATAGCATATTTACCTACTTATCTCTTTTGGTCAACATGCTTTTTTTTTTCTTTAGTCTTTGGATAGTTTGCAGGAAATAACAGGGAGAAGGAGGCAAGAACAAATACCTTGGGTCTTAATCTCTCTGTAGAATTTTCTAGAAAAAGCATCTCAAGAGTAAAAAAATGTAAAGAACACACATGCCTGCAAGATAGCTAAACACATGTTCCCTTTCTAACAAATAATGTTTGAGACTCAGTTTTTTAAAAGCATCAGTCACAAAAGTGGCGATGTATAGATTTGAATGAGAGGTCCAAATATTATATATACCAAAGCTGATTTATTTTTAAAACCCTTTCTTGGATGCTCCAAGCATAAAGCCTGCAGAATGGTCCCAGAATCATAGAGTTGGGGAGGCCTCATAGAGGTCATCCAGGCCAACCCTTGTTCAAAAGAAAAAAGACAGGGCTGTAGCACTACAAACCTTTGCCTCAAGGGTGTAGTTGAGGGAGATTCCACACTTCTTGACATAACTGGTTATACTGGTAAACTAAAGCATCTCTATCAGACTTGATGGGTCACAAATGGCCTTTCCACATTCCTGACCAAATGTGTGGATAGAGAAATAGGATAGCCACAGTAAAGACAGGCTTGTAACTTACCACTGGAACACTTCTAAAGTGAAAGGAGTTCCCACATGAGGTCTTACCTTGGAATGGTAGGGAGGGAGGTTGAAGACTGTTGTAGAGGTTGTTGTATAGCAAAAGAAAGGCTACTTAATGCAGACCCTTCACTTACCTTGAAACTGCTTAGGTGTAAGACTACCATATTAAAGTATCTGATAGTCTCTTCTCTGAAAGCCATTTCAAACTGAATTACTAGTAGTGGGGAAAAAAAATGCAGGAGGATTTCTCTGCCTTGCATAGCCACCAATTATGTAAGGAAAGTCAGCCACCTGAATCCATATTCCCACTCATCTTTGTACATTCTCAGTTTCCTGCTTTGTCATTATCAAGGGCCCCGATGGTGTCACACATCTGTTTTCTCTCACTAACATCCTGGCCCAGTTTAAAGGTAGCATTGTTAATCTGGTGAGCATTAGCACTCCCCTTCCTCTTTTCTTGAAGGCGAAGAGAGATGAGGGAAAGACGCGCTTTGTCATGTCTTTTGCTTGAGAAGGAAAAAGACTGGCCCTATTAAAACTAGATTCAGAACTCAGAAGTTGTTTGACTGAGGCTGAGAAAGAGTGGGTTTTAAGATCCATTCCTACAAGCTCTGTTTAAAGTCTGGGAAGCTGGGACAATCCAGGTCATGAAAACAGGGAGAACTTCTGTTTCAAGAGTTTTCTATGTCTGCAGGCATAGTTTAAAAAAAAACAAAAACCAGAAATTGTGCTAGGGTTAGTTTCTATTTTGTTGTGTTGTGTGAAGACTAATTTTCCATATCTCTTTATGCAACCTAGTAAAGTCTGTGTAATGTCTACCTTTATTCATTCTTCAAGCTAAGCATGAACATGTTTATAATATTCTTGTGATCTGTCACAGAATGTTGTTTCTCTCTTCGTCTTCTTTTTTTTTTTCCATTCCCCCTGGTTGGTACTACTTTAACAGGAGTTTAGATTGGATCATTCTTCCTGCTCCTGTTTCAGGATTACTCTGAAAGCCTGGACGCAATACATAATTTTCTGGATTTTTCTGGACAATAAAATAAAATGATGTTGATGTTTGCTTACCTACACATTTCTAATTTGGTTTACCTATTTTAATTTAGTAATTTTAACAGTGATGTCAACATGATAAGGTAGGGATAAACCTCTACCTTTTCAGGCTGTTTTTATTTTGCAGATTTTGGATGAATCATGCCTGCATTAATCTGTATATTTTAAAAAAATATATTCAGGAAGATTCATGTTTACATTCTAGTTTAAAATATTTTTTTCCCTTGAAATATGGGCTCAGATACGTATTTTCTCTCAAAACATCAGTAATATTTACTTTTAAAATTGTGTGCACTTGTAAATACATTTCTCTTAAACACATATTTTATTTATTTTTTATTGTTTAACTGCAAGTATCAGAAAGTTTGTAAAAGCTGTATAATGTCAAGCTGTTCCAGAAAAGATTGTTTCTACAGGAACTTTAAAAAAAAGGGAATAAAATATTAAACAGTTTGCCACCAGGCGGCAGTATTTACTTAATTGTGGAAAGGTCAATTACAACTATGAGGACCTTCCCTTGGTATAATAATTTCAATCCCTTTTAATAAGAACCATTTTTTGAATGAGACTAAAACTAAACTGAAAAAAGGCCAAATCATTTTGTCTTTTCTTAGACTGTCCCCTAATTTTTCCACTTTATTTCTGATGGTAGAATTTATTAAAACAGATACATGTCTAAGTATGTATCATAGTTTGAAGCAGATTCTTAATGAAAAATGAAATATAACCTAATAATTGTGATTGTCATGTGGGTTTATGTCCACGTGTGCCTATAGCAAAAAAAAAAGGGGGGGATTTTATTTTTTGGATATTAAAGTAATGTTTCTTTCCAGATCTCTCCCAGATCTCTTGATACCTGTAGGTAGTTGATTCCTGTTGGGGGTTGGAGAGGTTGAGTCCTTGGTGCTCTGATGAAGGATGTACTGTGTTTATCCCTTTCCATGCTGCTGTTTTACATCTACATGCAGCCCCAGAAGGAGCCATCTGTTAGCCCAGGATGAAGAGCAGCTCTGGATTCAAAGGCTGACTGAATCTGGGGCTAGACCAGCTTCAGCTCTGGGTAGGTGTGCAACTGGGAATCCTCCAGGATTCATTTCTCCTCATGGAACAGCAGGGGGCTGTTCAAGGACTAGGGGAGCCTTGGAACAACTGCATCTGGTACACCAGTTGTACCTGATTGCTGAAATGTTGTGGATTGTTACTTTCCACCTTGCAACTGGACTACTGCAAGCTACTGCATATGGGGCTGCTCTTGAAAGTCATCTGAAAGCTTCAGTTATGCATGAGGCTATGGGAAGACCTAGGTCCACCTATGTACTGTAATACCACTACTATGGAGCTGCATTAGCTGCCAGTTAGCTTCCAGGTGAATCTTCCCATCTGGTATGGGCTGAGACAGCAGACTTGTTGAGGGTCTCCCTACCAATGGAATGCTGTCTACAAGGACCCTGAAATTGAGACATCTCAATTATGCCTCCCTTCTGTGCAACTACTGTACATGCCCCTGGATATCCTAACACCTACCTCCCTATTGTGCTTCCAGAGAGCTGTGTTTCAGGACATTTTGGATTAACATACCTCCATTGGGTAGAGCAACTAGTGGAGATCTGCTGATATATTTTGATCATTATTATGTTTTTAGTTCAATGCTATTGCACTCAGACCCTTTGGGAAGTAGAAGCTGTAGTGAGGAAGGAAATAAATAAATCCCTTGGAATTTTCAGCCAGCTCTTGGATTTCCTCTTGGACACACTGGCTGAGAATTCTGGGATTTGTAGGAGAAAGGTAGTCTGATCCACTCTAATGTGCATTTTCTTGTCTTGGCAGCCTCAGCAATCTAACACTCACATGTTTTTCCTTCTGGAAACTCTAAATCTGTGCTTTGGAAACCCTCCCCAGTCTTAGGTGATATGAAAGTCTATGATTCTAAATTTGTTTACCTATCAGATTTGCTGCTAGCCCCATGTTCATGTCAGGATTCCAGTACTTAAAAGCCAAATATAGCAATAATAATAATAATAATAATAATAATAATAATAATAATAATAATACAACAGCTGGACAGCCTACATTTCTTTGCATGTCTGTCTCATTCTCACCCTCAAAGACATGCATGTTCACAAACAGACTTAAGGAGAAACTTATATAAAGGTATTTATAGCATCAAATCATCCTTATTACAATGTGTTAAATATATTAAACCAGCAATGCTGATTTAAACAGAACACTTATCATCTGGAAAATTAGAAAGATATTATTATAGGTCTTAGATTTGAACTTTCTCAGAAGTGTATCACTAGTCTCTTTTATTTCCTTCAGAAAGTAAGAACCTGTATATATTTGCCTAGGATTGTGGCTCTGTGTGACACTGTGTGACACTTTTACGCTGTCTTTGAAAATGAATTTACAAATTAATTTACAGAGTTGAATTAAGTAGGGATCTGCTTATCAAAAGAGCAGGAGGAATGAGATGCACAACTTATACAAATCTAACAAGTTGTGTGTCCTTACCATTCAGATTTCTTATCATTCCTCTACTGCAAAAGGTTCCCCCCCTCCAAACATTGTGAAAAACCATTGTATTTCTTACCCATGTTGTTTAACCTTTGGTTGCTGTCCTGTATTTGTTGGCCATCTTGATTGTGTTTCCATGACCTTCCCTTGTTATGCCTTATGTCTTTTATCATGGCCCCAACATTTGTTGTGCTATGCTTATTTGCTCTGTTCTTTACTTCATATTACGCTTGTAAAAGGTTCTCATTATGATGTGCTGGGGGAATTCTGCAAGGAATGTGTGGAGGATTCAGCCAAGTGCCAGGTTTTTTTTGTGTGTGTGTTGGCGGGGGGGGGGGGAATTGCAGCACCAACCCCAAGGGCAGAAAAGGGAATTTGCATAAATATGCAAAATCCTGCTGCATTTATGGTCACCTTCATTTTTAATGGCCAACTTTGCATGAGACATGATGTATAAGGAAAAATGAAGGCCTAAAATAAATACTTAAGAAGGGGCCTATCTTATCCAGCAATGTGTGCTGTATAGTGACCAACGAGGTACATCTTAGGACAAGTGAATGTCTTACATCCAGGACAAGTGAATGATAACATTTGTTGCTGCTCTTCAGTGGGGGCCTGCTGCCTTTGTTTCAAGAGATAGCAAACACTCAGACATCGTGATCATGGGAGTTGTGTCGATCTTTAAAAAAGCACCCTCTTATAGCAGTTTCAGAAAGCCCCCTTGTTTCTAAACAGCGATGGAGCTGCACTGCTTTGCTTCGCCTCTCTTCTGAGACATCCTCCACCTAGTGCAAATTTTGGCTGATGCAGCAGCCTTAAGAAGTACCCGTTGAGTCAAATTATGACTCTTTGCATGTTGATGAAGAGAATCGCATCGCCTTGGTGATGCAAAGCTCTTCTTTCAGGTGAATTCAAGCCACTGCCAGAACTACTGGCTAGTAACCACTGTGAGCTTTATCCTCCATGAGTTTTATTTTCTTTTAAAACCCTCTGGATGTCTATGTCCACATCACACTTTCCAAAGGAAGCCAAACTCAGTTAGGTTTTGACCGTTACTACTCACTGCTTGAGTGTGTAATGTTTGTGTAGTGTGTGCATACTGTATGTATAACTAGCTGGGAATACATAGAAAATAGTTTAAAATATGTATTTATTTATTTTACTTAGTTATGAGGCTACACAACTCAAACAATGTGAGTCTGGGCAGTGTACAACAAAAATAAACATTAGGAAACAATAACCATGCACCATTAAAAAGCAACCCAATATTTAAAACGGTGATTCCCCAAGGGCTAAGTAAAACAACAAGAAGAGGACTCTACTCCAGTGTTCCTCAATCTTGGCAGTCTGAAGATGTGTGGACTTCATGCTGGCTGGGGAATTCTGGGAGTTGAAGTCCACACATCTTCAAGCTGCCAAGGTTGAGGAACACTGTTCTACTCGACTGGACCCAAATGCTTGGAGAAAAAGCCAGGTCTTAACAGCTTAAGGCAAGCAGAATTAGGGCCCATCATAGACTCGGGGGGGGGGGGGAGGGATTGTTCCAGGGAACAGGAACAGCCACCGAAAAGGCACACCTCCTAGGTCTGATAAGATGACAATGTTTAAATGAGGGGACCTAGAGCAATGTGGGTTGGATAGATGTTCTTGGGAGAAGGCAGTTCTGCAAGGAACCTAGTCATAAGCTATGTAGGCCTTAAAAAGTGATAACCAGCACCTTGAATTGTACTCAGAAGCCTATTGGGAGCCATTGCATGTGGAGTAGTGGTGTCTCATGAGTGTAAGGTACCCATAGCTACCCACGCTGCTGCATTCTGGACCAAATGGAGTTTCTGGATAGACTTCAAGGGCAGCCCCATGTAGAGTGTATTGCAATAATCCAATCAGGAGGTGACTAAGGGATGAATGACGGTGAGCAAGACCTTCTGACCTAGGATGGGTGCCACTGGCACCCAAAGGCCCCCTTGGCCATGGCGGCCACCTGTTCTTTGAACGGGAGGTATGAGTCCAGGAAGAATCTGATTGGGGCAGTCTCACCCCATCCAGAGCCCAGTTCTTTAACAATGACACAACTGGCTTCTCCTGGGATGTCTTTTCAACTCCTTGTTCTAGCTTATAGCTGTGGGATTTCCTGGTGGTCTTCTATGAAAATAATAATCAGGTCTGATTCTGCTAGCTTCACAAGATCAGCTAAGCACAGCCACCTAACTGTGTACCAGCAACAAATAAAGATATCAATTATAAACACAAGTAAAAGCACATTTGTTAAAACAACAACAACAAAAAAATCCTGCATCCATTCAGCTTATCAGAAAAGTCCTGCCTGGATAGGAACTCCTATCTTTAAGAACATTCATACCAGTTAATGTTGGTTAACTTCTCCCTTCAATGATGTTCACTTATCGCATGACCATGGAAGACAGACTCTGTTCTTCTGGCAACATTATTTTAATGTAATATTTCCTGGCTGTTCTGTCCAGTTAACAAAATGACAACGGGGGAATGTAGTTTCAGTTCTGTAATTCAGGAGGAGATTTATTCTTTAAATCGATTGGACAGCTGATCCTATATACTTTAACAACAGATTGCACCAGATTCCAACCAACCATGCTTTAACCACAGAAATTATTTAAAAAAAGGGGGGGGGGAAATGAAATGAGCTTTGACAAATGATGATCTGGCCTAAACCAAAGCATTCTGCTTTTCAGCATACATGTAGCCAACTTGTTATTGCAATGCCCTTGGTGAAATTGCCAAAACAATTGCATAGTTGACGAGGTCTGACTCGACTGGCAAAAGTGTTGTAAATAAAATCTTCTGAATAGCTTGTGTGGAATTTTACTACTGAAACTAAAGGAAGAGATCTAACATTTAAAGGGCTATCATATTTCATTTCTTGACACAATTTGATATGGCACAGTAGGACTGATGGAGTACCAGTAACACACTAGTCTTCCAGAATGTCAGTAGGAAAAAAAATCAACCATCACTGTTCTTCTTTTTTCCCCATCTCTGATGCTGGTTTTGAAGGGCATCAGCTGACAGCAGCAATGGATGAATCCCAAGCCAAGCCCTTAAGCTACCATTTCTGGTGTGCTGCCTATAACATATACTAGCCAGCAAGAAGCCCTCTCTTGATGCTAAATAATAGAGTATCAATTAACCCAGTAATGATAGGAAACATCCCTTGTTATTTATTCATTGAAAATGCTGTGTGCCATGTTTAATTGGTTTGCCTTCATCAGCATGTAAATAGTTGCATGGCAACCCTGAGCTTCAGCTGTACTTAGTAATATCATGGCTTTCCTAGGCTGCACCTTTATTGGGGGTTGCGGAATGGATGCTTAGCAGATGACAGCCCTGCAGACTCCTCCAAGCCAAAAAAATCTCTTCCATCCACTAGGCGGGATGCCTCCAGCTTTCCTAATAGAACATTAAGATGCATTCTGGGTGTAGCTGAGATGGACCATCCTTTCTACCCGACAACAAATCTGAAAAGGAACTATTTACAAGTAAAGTAAGTGCTGTCATACTTTTTGAGCAGAAGGCTGCACTAGTAGATCACGTCAACAAACCACAGAGGCCGGTCTATTTAGCAATGCTAACTAGATTAGCAGTTACCTGCAGAAACGTTTAAAGGGTTTTCAGTGGCTCTCACTGCACAAATGCTGTTCTTCCAGATTCCTGTCACTTTCTGTCATGAGGCCAATGATGTGAATCATAAAAGCAGTGGGTGAGCTTCTGCTTAGATATTTTTCTGCTTGCATTTCAGCCTATACCAAGAGAATGTATATCTTAGTCATTAGAAAATCGATTGGGCAAACCCCAGTAATGCAGACCAATTACATTTAATCATATATAAGATGAATGAAAGAAAATGAATTGAGCTGAGGCCAACATTAGGGATTTTAGGGATGTCAGAAATATTGCCTAGGAATAATTCAAAGCATAACCTTTTCACACCAGATCCCCGCCCTTAATGATGGAAACAATGCTCACACTTCAGTTAACCTTTTTTGACTCAGTCATATTACTGGGTAGCACATTTTTATACCTTACATCATGAACATAGGTGGGATGGAATACCTGAAATAAATCCTGCATTTTCCCCTCCATTGTTTCAGACCATTCTCATTTAATTTGAGGGGGAAAAAAGTATCTTTTTCCCCAAAAGGCAACCCTCCTTTTCAATACCTGTAACTCTAGCTATTCTTTCTAGTTACCTGTTACCTACTGATAGCTATAGAAAAAATTATATCCTAATCCTCACATTAGTCCGGGCAATGATTACTGTGTGCATCCTTGCAAATCCTTTAGGCATTCTTTGTATTCACTCTGGATGAGCCAAAATCCTCAGAATTTCTTGTAAACAGTTTTGGCGGTCTCAATTGAGTTGTCTTTTGGCACAGCTTAAGAAAAATCTGTGGCTCTTTATTTATGCTACTCTCATTCTCAGCCGGCAAAGTCACATAGCCAATTCTGCTTTACTCTGTAGCAATGACACTGTGTCTTTCATCATACGACCCCTGATTCAAGGAGGGGTGAAATCACCAGTGTGACAAATCCTTTACTTAGGATAAAATGGAAGTTGGGTTAAGACAATTAAACCTCCTTACTTCAAGATTCCATTCTTGACATTATAAAGCTAACAGAAGATAAAATTCAATATTGCTATGCGAGCTTTCAGTACTGGTTTATTTTTATGTACATTTTATTCTCCTTTACACAGGCTTCAATTCAAATGATATTAAATATTCCTAATATACTGTAGCTCTAAAAATATTGTTTTATCATTGCCACTTCATTGCCAGAGAACCTGGGAACTCTGCCCTGTTATAAAATTAAAATTCCCTGGATTTTTTTTTTTTTTTAAAGAAGCCAATATGAAACTGGTTCTTTTTCAGTGCATATGTCAACGTATGCACATACTGTACAAATATGTATTGAACCAAAACTTATTTATTCAATTTACAGTCATTATAGGGATTACTGTACCATAGAAGTATGTCCAAACTGAAAACTCATCAAGATAAAAAGCATGAACAGAAATGCAGGAAATCAGATTGGGTTGGAGATTCAGCACGGATTTTAACATAGCCACAATTCTGTGGGAAAAATCAGAGATCTGTTGGATACACATGTAGATGTACATCTGGTTAATTTCCATTTTGTGCATACATATTCTGTGCTGACAGATTTCAGCAATGTTCTGAGATATCCCCCATCCTGAAAAGAAATATCACATTCCTCTAATGTAGCATATTATGCAATTTCCCTTAATATATACTTTTTAATAATACAAATGTATTTTGATCCGCACCCTACTTTGGGAAGAAAGATTATGTCAGATTGATTTAAAAAGATAACCAAATAAAAACCCTTGAATCAAATCCTTGATATCAGTATAAACGGTGCTATTTAAAACACACACACACACACTTCTTTGGGTTATGAGGGAAAAGCTGTAGGATCTGGTATTTCAGAAGCTATCCAGCATTATAAGGGCAAGGAAATTGCCATCAAATAGCACACTGATTACATATATTATATCCCTTATGTTTGCTTGTTTAAAAACAAATGCTTTGATTCTTTCACTATTAAAACATATCCAAACTGCCATATTTAAACAAAAGGAAGACATTCTTGAATTTACAGAAGAACATAATTTGCCTTCGTTACTATTTTAGCAAATCTAACATCAACAACCTCCTAGTATAAAGGTATAAACTAGTATAAATTGGGAGAAAATCTAGACATATTTTCAGGTAAACGCATTAAGCATTTTCCTTCTTGTTTTTTAACGAAAGTGTTAAGTGTTAAGCAGGAGGTTATTTTTATTCAAATACACAACTTTAGAGTAGCTATATTTACCACTTCATTTCTGTCATTACTTTTGCTGCTTTGCAAAATTCACATAAGAACTATTAGAGATTTATGGAGCAATCCTGACTTAGTAGGGCTACAAACTCTGAGGACTTTTCATTTTATTTATTTTATTCAATCTGCATGGCTGCCCATTTCAACACAGTAACTCTGGACTGTTAACAGCACATAAGACCAGCCAAAAAATAAATATCAAGCAAATAAATCCTGTGTGTGTGTGTGTGTGTATACATACATACATACACACACACACACACAACCCTAAGTGGCTGCCACAAGCATCACATGTTATGGGATGAAAGCATGCATTCATTCATTCATTCCATTCACTCATTCATTCCAATTTATATGGCCACCCATCTCAAAGTCACAATTCTGGGTGGCTAACCAGAATTATAAAATGATACCAAAAGCATATATAACAATAAAAAACAACATGTTAGTAGTACTGAGGTTTATCTATACAAAAAAAAAAAAAAGCAACAAAGCTCCTGAACCCACATTTCTGGGAATACAACCAGGTGTTTAAGGCTTTCTGAAAAGCTGGCAAGGTCAGGGCAGGTCCTGCAACAGAAAAGGCCCACTTTCTGAGTCCCACTAGGTGACAGTCTTTAATCAGCTTCTCCTGCTGGACCTTGTGGGATGGGTAGAATCCATCGCTACTAATCCATTTACAACCAGCTACAATTTTTCAGTGGAGATTGAATAATGATCCACCACTGAGGATTGTCTCAAGGAAGAATTAGATGGAATGTTATGCACTTTCTGTACCAAGGGCATATTATCTATTGTAATATAATTTGTTGTTGTTTAGTCGTTAAGTCATGTCCGACTCTTCGTGACCCCATGAACCATATTGCGCCAGGCCTTCCTGTCCTTCACTGCCTCCCTGAGTTTGCTCAGTTTCATGCTCATTGCTTCAGTGATGCTATCTAACCATCTCATCCTCTGCCGTCCTCTTCTCCTTTTGCCTTCAATCTTTCCCAGCATCAGGGTCTTCTCCAAAGAGATCTCTCTTCGCATTAGGTGACCAAAATATCTGAGCTTGAGCTTCATTATCAATCCTTCCAATGAGCAATCAGGGTTGATTTCCTTTAAGATTGACTGGTTTGACCTCCTAGCAGTCCAGGGGACTCTTAAGAGTCTTCTCCAGCACCACAGTTCAAAGGCATCAATTCTGCGGCGCTCGGCCTTTTTTATGGTCCAGCTCTCACAGCCATACATTACTACTGGAAAAACCATACCTTTGACTATGTGGATCTTTGTCGGCAAGGTGACGTCTCTGCTTTTTAATATGCTATCTAGGCTTGCCATAGCTTTCCTCCCAAGGAGCAAGCGTCTTTTAATTTCATGGCTGCAGTCTCCATCTGTGGTGATCTTGGAGCCCAAATAAATGAAGTCTGTTACAGCCAGCTTTTGCACTCTCCTCTTTCACCCTCATCAAGAGGCTCTTTAGTTCTTCTTCACTTTCTGCCATTAGGGTGGTATCGTCCGCATATCTGAGGTTGTTGATGATTCTCCCTGCAATCTTAATTTCAGCTTGTGATTCTTCCAGCCTGGCATTTCTCATGATGTACTCTGCATATAGGTTAAATAAGCAGGGTGACAGTATACAGCCTTGTCGTACACCTTTCCCTATTTTGAACCAATCGGTTGTTCCATGACCGGTTCTGACTGTTGCTTCTTGGCCCGCATACAGATTTCTCAGGAGACAGGTAAGGTGGTCTGGTACTCCCATCTCTTTAAGAATTTGCCACAGTTTGTTGTGATCCACACAATCAAAGGCTTTTGCATAGTCAATGAAGCAGAAGTAGATGTTTTTCTGGAACTCTCGTGCTTTCTCCATGATCCAGCGAATGTTGGCGATTTGACCTCTAGTTCCTCTGCCTCTTCGAAACCCAGCTTGTACATCCGGTAGTTCTCGGTTCATGTATTGCTGAAGCCTAGCTTGTAGGATTTTGAGCATAACCTTGCTAGCATGTGAAATGAGTGCAATTGTGCGATAGTTTGAGCATTCTTTGGTGTTGCCCTTCTTTGGAATTGGAACATAAACTGACCTTTTCCAATCCCGTGGCCACTGTTGCGTTTTCCAAACTTGCTGGGATATTGAGTGCAGCACTTTAACACCATCATCTTTTAGTATTTTAAATAACTCAGCTGGAATACTGTCATCTCCACTAGCTTTGTTGTTAGCAATGCTTCCTAAGGCCCACTTGACTTCACTCTTTATTGTAATATAATGCCCAGATGCTATAGAATCACTACATTTTATCAAAAGTCTATATTTACATATTTTATTGAAGATGACTGTGTGAGAGAGATTGTGGGGAAATTGGGAGATTAATAGAAGAGAGTAGGCATACACAAACAAGAGATAGAAAGCAAGTCCATTGGCAGCTTATCTTATAAACAGCAACTCAGTCCATGTGGCAAGAAATCTGAGAAGAAGCATTTCAAATCATTCAAAGAGACTCTGCCTTAAGAAACTCACTATAAGTAGTAATGTATGACTGTGAGAGCTGGACCATAAAGAAGGCTGAGCGCCGAAGAATTGATGCCTTTGAACTGTGGTGCTGGAGAAGACTCTTAAGAGTCCCCTGGACTGCTAGGAGGTCAAACCAGTCAATCTTAAAGAAAATCAACCCTGACTGCTCATTGGAAGGATTGATAATGAAGCTCAAGCTCAGATATTTTGGTCACCTAATGCGAAGAGAGGACTCTTTGGAAAAGACCCTGATGCTGGGAAAGATTGAAGGCAAAAGGAGAAGAGGACGGCAGAGGATGAGATGGTTAGATAGCATCAGTGAAGCAATGAGTGTGAAACTGAGCAAACTCAGGGAGGCAGTGAAGGACAGGAAGGCCTGGTGCGATATGGTTCATGGGGTCACGAAGAGTCAGACATGACTTAATGACTGAACAACAACAACAACAAGTGAGGGTGGGAAATTCCTCTTGTAGTTTTTGTATTTGTATTATATACGTACTAGATGTTGTGTTCACTCCAAGACTAGCATTAAAGATACCTTAATGAAGTCTATGTAGTTCTTGCTTCCTTGACATTGCCCTAGATTGGGGAGCTTGACATTGAGCAACTCTGATGGCAGCCTAAGTTGCTTTGCTGCTGCTGCTACTGGCTGTTCTTGAAGCCTACTTTAAAAAGTCCAGTATGGATTGCAGCAGTTTGGTAACAAGGCCAAGTTGCTGCTCAGTCTGTATTTATGGACTCTGCAGACACTGATTAGTTATTATGCTGCTTCCCATCCATCCATCCATCCATCCATCCATCCATCCATCCATCCATCCATCACTGCCCTTTCCTTCTCTCCTCCCTAGCTCCCATTCTTCTTCTTTGCTTCCCCAGATGTTTGCACCCCTGGATGCTTTCATACCTCTTCCCAGGTTCTGTCCTTTGACACTAATACAACCCCATCTCCCTGCCTCCCTTCTTTTTCCCATTGTTACCAGTACCGATAATAAAGCTATTATATTCAGTCAAATAGCAAAATTTAAAAATATACAACATGAAAGTCAAATCAAATAGATGAGATAAAATGCCAGTATAGCAAGGAGTCTCCATAATAAAAGTGTAATATAAGCTACTCTAATGATATGTTAATAAACATTGGGGCTTTGATGCTGCACTGATTCAAGCAAAGGGAACTGGTTGTTCCTTTATTTCTTTGTTCTACTGTGAGTCCATGTAAAACAGAAGAACTGATGGTCCAAATTCATCGAAGTACAGTATTGTTCACTGAAATGTAGCTTCATTCTAGTGCCTGCACTGCAATTTAAATTGTGGGGAGGGAAAGGAAACTTTGCAGTACTGTGGACAAAGAGTGGGGGGAAAAACAAAATCAAGGGAAACATACTTCACCCAGCCTGGGCAGAAACTAAAAGGTGCCTACTGGGAGATGTAAAGTCTGAATGGAGTGATGAGTTTGTAGGGGGTGAAAAACAAGGGGCAAGGAAAGTTCATCGACTTAAGCAACTGTAAGATCATTTTAAAAATAACAGCTGCCAAGTACAGGAGCCCAGCAATCCCAGATGAAATGAGTGTACAGGGCAGCATCCAGCTGCTGGAGGGGGAGGGGGAGTTCCAGGTGCTGTAGCCAATCACAGCTGTATTTGACACTAGATCAGAAGGAAGCACTTAGGTGGAAAACAGCAGTTTGGATGCAGGGCTTCAAAACAAGAGGGTAGAGGTGTCTTATTTATGGGTTGAAAGTGAGTAGAGGACCTCATCCATTCCAACATTCAAGGAGTGGTGCGTCACCTATCCTGGTAATGGGGCAAACAAAAGTGAGGATGTGCCCTGTGTTGCAGTAAAGAAGGCTTGCAATCTTACCTTAACCTTGGTTACTTACAAGTTCACCCAGTTTCTAGGCCACTTCATCTCTCCTTTCTTATACCAGCAGCAATGTGGGAAAATCGCATTAGAACACTATGCACTCTGGGAAAAATGAACAAGTTTAATTTGGACCCGGATGCCAGTCTGCTCCCACACTGAGCCCCTGTCACAAATTCAGAAATCACAGGGCTGGTGAAACAACTGAAACCCAACAAAGCCCCAGGCAATTATTTTATCACAGCTGAGGCCATTAGAGGTAATCTGAAATGGTGGCCCTTGGGGTTAGCATCCCTGTTCACTATTATAGATTCTATTGCACAGAATCCAAGGGAGGGGAGCTTAGCTATTATAGTGCTGATATATAAAAAAGGCAATTGTGATTTACCTGCCAATTATCAACCCATAAATCTTTTAAACATAATTAGCAAGCTTTATGTTAAACATCTTCATAATAAACTTGCAGATTGGGTTGAGTCAGAACATTTATTAGCTGATGAGCAGGCAGGTTTTACAGCTGGGCGTTCATAGATAACACTCTAATTTTATAGCATTTAGTGGAAAAATACACTGCTGAAGCCGAATTTGCTCTATAGGCTGCCTTCATTGATTTTAGGTTTGCATTTGATTATATCTCTAGATCAAGGATGTGGTGCCAATTTAAAAATTCCACTGTAGATAGGCACTTGCTCCTGCTGATGAGTAAATTGTATGAAAATTCTAAATTAAATGTTTTTTTGCAGTATGCAGGGACATTACACTGGAGGAATCCCTATCCGTAGAGGAGTTAGGCAGGGCTGCATCCTGTCACTTTTATTAATTAATTTGTATATTAATTCTATCATAATTAGGTTAAACAGCCTTGCATATCACCCTCCAAAACTAGGGATATTTTTGTATGCAGATGATGCACTACCGCTATTTTAAACACCAGTTGGTTTAAAATGAGCTCTGTGCTCTTTAGCTGAATACTGTCAAGAAAAAGCATTGGAAATAAATTATTCTAAAACTAAGATCCTGGTGTTTGCTAAATGCCCAAGACTACATGTTTGGCTGCTAAGTAGATATCTGATTGAACAAGTCAAAATCTTTAAATATTTGGGGATTATATTTTACTCCTCTGGTAAGTGCAGAGCCTGTCAGGATTATATTGTTCAAAAAGCCCAAAAATCAGCTAGAGCCATGCAATATTTCCATTATACCACAGGAACACTATTTACATCAGCTGTCCTTAATGTTTTCTCAGCAAAAGTTCACACACAGCTTTCATTTGGGGCACATCTAGGACCATATAGCTCTTGTGCCCCTCTCAAAAGAATATAAGCACATTTGTAAGGTTTATTTTTCAAGGAGTGTACCCAACATAGTTCTTTGATATGAGTCAGGTGTGATTACAGAGTTAACTCAGCTCTCCTTCCTTCCTTCCTTCCTTCCTTCCTTCCTTCCTTCCTTCCTTCCTTCCTTCCTTCCTTCCTTCCTTCCTTCCTTCCTTCCTTCCTTCCTTCCTTCCTTCCTTCCTTCATCACACCCCTAGCACTGTTATTGCAAGCCCATATGGCAAAGAAACTCTGTTAACAGAACAGCTGTTTACACTTAGTCCGACACATAAGCTGTTAGTTATACCTTCCAACTTTAAACAACAGAAGATTAATCATGCATACAGTACAGTACATCTTTCTAGGATTTAAATGTACAATATTAACTAAGGAGAAAAATCTCTGTTTTATTAAAACACAGTTCTATTTCAGGTTAAAAAAGGCAAAAATCATATCAAAAGTCAATATTAGTTTTACATGGCACAGCACTTGCATACTCAAATGATTAACCTATTTTTTATATCAAGGCTTACCAAGTATTTGTTTAACAGGTCTACCTGAACCACATGCAAGAAAGAACTGATAGCTCAAGTGGCTTAATCATGAATTCCCGTTTTACAGGTGGTCCTCACTTAGCGACCATTTGATCAATGACTGTTTGAACTTATGATGGCACTGAATGAGTGGTACTTATGACCAGCCCTCAAAGCATCATCCCACAGTCACGTGATCCCATTTGCAACCTTCTTTGCTGGTTTCCTATAAGCAAAGTCAATGGGGAAGCCAGCAGGAGGTCACAAATGGTGACCTCATGACATCCGCACTTAATGACCAGATGAGCTAATTCTACTTTATTGTAAGGCTACATTAACAGAATCTTGCAAGTATGAAAATACAAATCTCCCACTGTCTCTTGTTACAGCCTGATAAGTTAGGGAGGATCCTTTCTGAATTTTTTCTATACCCATTATGCAGTAGCGCCCTCCCCCTCCCTTTTATCTGATTGTTCCCTAGATGGCATCTCTTCCCCCTGTCTCCCAAGGTCATTCCCACATACCATTACACATGATGCTCAGCAACAGAAATTCTGGTCCTAATTGCCATTGTGAACTGTAATAGTATGTGGGAATGACTTTGGGAGACAGGACAATGAGATGCAGCCAAGGGAACAGTTAGATAAAAGGCAGCTTAGCCCGGAGCAGGAACATGGGTAGGGCAAGAGGTTCAGAAGAGACCCTCCCTAGTTTCTTGGACTGTAAAGGAGATGGGGAAGAAATGTACTTTCAAACGTGCAAGATTCTGTTAATGTAACCTTACAATAAAGTAGAATTAGCTCATCTGGTTGTGTTTCCTGTCTGGTCTACCTCATAATGATGACTGAGAACTATCTGTATATTATTCCTAATCTAATATTACTTAATTGTTCATGCCTCATATTAACCTGCTATTTATGGGCTGGTAATCTGAAATCTTCTTTTCCAATTAAATATGTGTATTATATGTTTATATTTATGTAGGTTGAATCATACTCCTGTATCTGGAATTATCTTTAACTTCTTTAGCAACTATTCTGTGCTTTCAAGAGGTTTGCCCATCTAGAAACTAGCAAGGAATTAAGATATTTGTTTATCGTGTTTCCAGGCTCTGAGTTCCACTAGTATGGTGTCTAGGGTAACAAGTTTGTTTTCTATCACATTAACTATTAGCTCCATTTTCTTTTTAATTTTATTGACCTGTGATGAAATTATTTTTCAATATTTGATACATGAATATTTTCATCCAAATTAAACTCTGCAGTCCTCTTTTACAATCCAATAATTCTGAAGCTTTCTCAGTTTAGTCCTTTCTACCTTATGGAAGCATTTTAAATATGCATATCATGATATGAAATCACGATTTTTTTCTTCCTAGCATTTTTCCCGCATGTGCAGGCTCTGCTTTTTTTGGATCAACTGAATGTTGATCTATTGGTTGCAATAGGAGTTGACCGACTGGCTTGTCACCCAAGCCTGACATTGGGGGCCGAAAGAGAGTGACTGGGCCAAAGTCACCCAGCCGGCTTTCATGCCTAAGGTGGGACTAGAACTCACAGTCTCCTGGTTTCTAGCCTGTTGCCTTAACCATTACACCAAACTGGCTCTCCTGAAATCATGATATGCATACAAAATCATGATATGCATATGAATATTGATATATTCATCCTTCAAGGAAAAGACTTCAGAAAACAAACCAACTACTTGTTTGAATCTGAATGTTCTGGTTGGGGATAAATGGTGTTACCATTTAAATGGTGGAAAGTATGGGCTTCTATGGATGAAATGGGGGCAGGGCAAATGATGATGATAGCCTCATCATGGAAATGATATGACTTAGTTATTTGCATCAGATGACCTGACATCATTACATAATTGCCCCTTTGGTTATGCCTTCTCTTTAGTAGCAGCTGTTGGGAAACTGTCAGAGTCAGGCAATGTGTTATTACATATTTATATTTTCCCATTACTTTAGACTTTCTGTCTCAAATCTTGGGTGACCAGCAGTATTTCTACAGTTGAGTTGTCTTGCGTAAGAGAGCTTCTAATCCTGGGGTTTCCCTCTATTTACAAGAAATGGGAAGATATGTCTGTTTTCTTTCCATGTGCCACTTTATAAAGTAATGTATACATCTCTTTATTTTCCAAGACTAATCTCATTTCTTTTTTACCCTCATTTTACCATTGAAAGGCCTGGAATAAGCTTGCTAAAGTATCTTTTTTTCCCCCTTTAAAACAAACCTCTCAGTCTCCATTATTC
Source organism: Python bivittatus (assembly GCF_059951505.1). Classification (NCBI taxonomy): domain Eukaryota; kingdom Metazoa; phylum Chordata; class Lepidosauria; order Squamata; family Pythonidae; genus Python; species Python bivittatus. Next base: position 7,471,713 of record NW_028277113.1, read on the forward strand.
TGGAAAATGAAAATAAATATGGCAATGTATGGCTCTCTGTAATTTGAATTGAATACTTTTCAGAAATTGGGCATCCTATTGCCTTGGACATGTGCTTACTAATCCAACTTTAACCCCTTGACTGGCAATATAGGTTGAATCTTATAGGCTGGGTTTCTGAATTCCTAGATCCTTGGAAGTCCTCAAGGATACACTTTGCAGAAAAGCTTTTTTCTGAATATGCAATTATCTTTTTGTCTTTATCTACCGTTTTTGTTTCAAATCTTTATCAATGGAGCAATCAAAGAATCTTGCAGTCCAGGCCTTCTATTTTATCAGCTTATATTAATTAAATTACGAACTAGCTCTTGTTGAGAAATGTCCAGGAGAGAGATTCTCAAATCATGAAGCTTGACAGTGTTGGCAAAATATTTTGACACATTCCTAGATACGTAGGTGGTGAAAGAAATATATGCTAGTCTCCCAGTATTATAAGAAGTAATTCTGCCTTGGTATAATTAATATTAATACTTTAATTTTGTCTCCTGATTAATACCATACGTTCCATCAAAATTCCAGCTGAACTATGATAAGTACTCTGACCTGGGAAACAAACCTTTTGTGTCTATTTATTTTCCCTAAACAATATAAATAAACAACTAAAATATTTTGTAATTTCTTCTACATATTCAACTGGAGCATGGTTTTATCCAAAAGATGAAACTCGGCAGACTTAAACACTTCCAGCAGTGTCCACAGTCATTTCAGTGTAAGTTTATGACTTGAAAAATATTACAGAACTCAAGAATTGAATCACTCAGCCCATCGCTTTAGCTGTCAGTGTCTTAAATGGCTACATAAAACAAATCTTTTTGGTAGATAGACTTGCATACAGCAGTTAAAACCATCAATTCCTTTGTCAGTTTTATGGAAATGTATCCCAGTAGTACTGAGAAGTTAGGTGTGGGGAAAGATATTTTGCAGTTAAATAACTGTATGGAACTGATGGGTATTGCTAAACAGGACTGAAGTATTTATTGGTCCAAATCAATGAGATATTTATAGTAATGCCTTTGCTTCCTGCATCTCTTTGTTTCTGTGTACTTGACAGCTTCTTTGGATGTTCTTATCTTGCCACATAATAAGTGCTGAAAAATAAGCTGGGAAAGAAAATTACTTCAGAGACAGCAATACAGGAACATCTGAGGTTTTATTGTTGCTGTTGTGGTTAGAAAAATGAAATATAGGAAGACGGAAAATACTATTTCTACTTGCCAATCAGAGCAGGCCAAATATCCTGTTACTTGCAAATTTACTTTTCTTCATAGCTGGGTCTGCAGAAATTTGGTATATATATGCATGTTATTTCTTCCAAACCTCAATTTATTTTCATACATAAAAACATCAAATTTATTTCATTATTCATTCAACATATTGTTACATTCATTGAAACTTTTCTCTCTAAAATCTTCTTGCAAAAAATGGAAACCAGCACAAAAAAGATAGCCTACATTGGCAATCAAAATTTTTGTGTGAAGGGTGGCAGTTGACATTTTATTTACTCACAGTCTCCAGGAACCAGTGGTGTCCACAGCAAGATGGTTGTTGAAGTGGAACAATCAAAGCCCTGCCCCATGTACAAAAGAGGCAGGGATTTGATTGTGCTGCTTGACTGCCATCTTGACTTTTCCACACCCTCCGTCCACACCCTAGATGCTTTTGTAAGGAATAAAGTTACTTCCAGGTCATTCTAAGTAAATAGAATGATTACTGACAGAAGAAGTCACTGAAAATTCACCAGTCTGCCCTACAATTCCTACATCTCTACTTCGGAAGCAATGGAGTTCATACCTTCGTACCTCAATTTCAGAACAAAGGAATGGCATACATTATATTTAATTCAGTAGGTATGGCTTTTCTATGGAGGGTTTGAGAGGGTTTAATCTTGGTTTATGAGTATGCAGCTTGGTATTCTCTTCTGGGCCTCCATAAAGCTATATTTATAATCTCTTTCTCTAGACCTCTGTCATGCTATGCAGGATGGCAGGATGACAACAGTGTTATCTCCCCCAAAGCTTTTGCCAGGTAGGAACAATTCCAATGTGAGGAGGGGGGAGAGGTTGGATTCAGTGATTGACAGGTCTGTCCTTAAATCAGAGTGATCCTTATAAACAGGCTACAACTGGTTGCTCCAATCAGAGTGAAAAAGAATCCTAGGGGCTGATAATTATTTACCTTTTCTTTATAATCCAGCTCAACTTGTTTTTCATCCCAAGTGGCTGGGTTTAATGTGAAGTGCATTAGGTCCCTGGTCTAACATCTGGTTTATTTTTTGAATAAGCTTCTGCTTAGAAACTAAGCTTCCATATTATTATATTCTGTCCACTTCTGCCAAAAAGATACAAGTTTGGGGGAACCACATGTAATCCCTTAGCTACAGGTTGCTTGATTATGATTTAAATACTAGACAAATGATTTTGCAGGTAATATGTGTACATTCACTCTACATTGGGTGGATATCTCTGAAGGATTTTATCTGAGTTCAGAACTGATAAACACTACAGAAGGATTTTGCCTTAAAAAAAAAATAAATTCAATGAGCATACAGTTTAAGGAAGTGAAAGTATTAATCATACCATTTTTTTTACAGTCAATAAATCAATACAAACATACAGTCCATTAACCTGTCCCAATTATGTTTTAACAACATTGTTAAAAACTCTATAATATAAAACTCTATAAAGAAAGAATTGCACAGCAGAACCTTCAGGGACAGGGCTAAGCTTTTCATCATTGTGTAGAAGAGGCAGTGTAACATTTTGTAGCTGAAAAGATGACTTGTTTATCTGTTGTTGTAATATCTGTTTGTCATGCCTGCATCCCCTATACTATGGTGTTAAAACATCCACCCACTTCTTACTTCAGGGAACTATCAGACAGAAAAGGCAACATTTGAAACTGATTGCTAATTAGCTTCACCCTGGCACCCTATTTTGTTTAAACTGCATTAAATGAACCAGGGCTTATAATTCCACCATAAACCCATTAAAAATGAAATTATATTTGAAGCTCTTCAGCATACGAATGAGTCAAATATCGTCACAGAAAAGAAAACAGATTTGGTTTGATTCTTGATGGCAAGAGGTAGCTAGCCAAGACTTTTCCAATATCTAATTATTATCTGGTTTATCAGAACTACAAAGGCATGTATATATTTTTTAGATGGTAGCTGTATGGCAGGTCTCAGAGGGGCAAGTTCCTTACTGTATCTCTGAAATAATCCTTTTCTTGTCTGTCAGCTTAATACTCATGCATCTGGGTGTGTTTCCAACTTGTTTTACCTTTTAATTGTGCTCAGGGGAATGTATCAGTGTCACTGTGGTTATAAGCAGGCCATGATCTGCACTAAGTGTGCTTTTCCATATCTAGCCAGCTCCCATTTTCAAACTGAGCAGGTGTGAGGCATCAGATTGTTAGACCAGTTGAAACTAACTCCTCATAGGTTTTGGAAGGTGGCCAAGAAATTGGTTTATATAGTGCTTGATTCACATAGGAAGAAAACTTTGCCCTTAAATCCAATAAACATGATGATGACTGACTACTGGATGTTTCAACTGGCTAAATTTATTTTGAAACTTTTCATTGGAATGATGTGGGAAAACAACAGCAACAAAGAACAGAACTATTTGTGACAAAGGGCTAGTACCACTTAGTAAAAACCTTGAAGAAAGGGTAGCATCAGAAAATTTGGAGTAGGATACTTCGTAATGCACACAAGGCAGATTTTTCTTTCTAACTTATCCTTTTTCTTGAACTGAAATCCCTCATGATGCTTAGTTCTGGATCTTAGAATAGAAAAGAAGGCAATGCTTACCAAGGAGTGTGACTTAACAGCAGCAACAACAACAACGACAAAACTACTTTTGTGCCTGTGGCTTGCACAAGCTGCTATTTCTGGTACAGAATACACATATTTCTGGAAACTATAGACATCCATTCACAGCCACTAGTGAGGTATGACTTTTGCTCACATAGTCAGACCCCAAACCTTCCCTCCATGTTAGCCATTTAGAAAACCAATATTGGTTTTCTTAAAACCTATGGCAAAACTGGAGAAGAAAGGAAGACAGGATAAATATATTATAGTCATAGACCAAAAGGAAAAAACATCATGATATAACAACTACTAGCAATTACAACGTATAGTAGAGCAGAGTTTACACACAACATAACAAAACTCAGCAACATTTAGCACCCAGAATTGCCTTGATGTCTAATATGTAATATAAATAAAATAAATCAGAATGTGATGGGAAAGGAGATGGGAAATCAACTGCAAATGCAAGTCCCTGTAGAAGTGGCACTAAACATGGACTGTGGTTTCTATCATACCTGCATCCCTGGGACACCACTATATTCCTATAATTCCTGTCCAACACTACTGTACTATGGAAAAATCATAGTAACAGGGAATCAGAGAAGGTAACTGAAGGATAAGAAGATGAATATCAATGGTAAAAGTACTAGAGAACTAAAATAGAACAGTCTGATTAAGGTCATAATCTACAAGAAGCTGAAAAGATCTATGGAAGCAAGCAGAGAAGATGTGTTTTAGGAATCTGTTTCTGTGAACAAAACTAGTCAGTAAACTGCTCTGAAATGTTCATCTATCTTTGCATGTGTGGTTCTACTTAAGCTTTAATGTCTCTTGTGCTTATTTCTTTATACAAGAACAGAATTCTGTGAAACCTCAGCATTTTTTATTTCTACCTTAGGCTATGTCCAGGAAGATTTAGTTTTCTCTTTATTAACTTCTTTTGAGCTGAAATAAAAACCAGAAAGAGTCTTATGTCTAAGTTCATTAATTGTAACAGAGCAGCACCATCTTGTAGTCTGCCTTGAACAGTGTATGCAGTTTTATAAATTACAGTACTCTTAGAGTAAGAATAACATATATCCTATATTTTCTTTTTAAAATAAGATTTTTAAGAGCAATTGCAATTTCAGATCATGCTCTTGTGCCTCTAATTTTGAAAATTAATAATTATAAATCAGCTAATTCTTGATGGTAGTTGAATATTTTTCTCCTTAAAAACTCTTTTTCTGGAACATGTTAAGAAGGAAATTTGTTTCTTTTAAAAAAATAATTGGGGTTCAACTAACATTTTAATTAGGGGATCTGTTATTTCTTGATTCAGCCAAAAAAAAAAAAAAGAAGAAGAAGAAGAAAGATTTAAAAATTACAACTTTATACAATCAGAACAGATAGTTAAGAGTTTAAATTTGCTTTATGATAGAAAACTCACAGGTGACTCATATCAAACATTCACAGCAGCCAAGTTTAAACTGGGTCTTTTACATTTAGAACAATGTGATTCTTTGAAATGTATGAACTAGAAATATTGGGAATCAGGGGAGAAAACTGGGAAGTTTGGAGCCTACTGTTTGAACCCATGAAGTTTATATCTGGAATCTACACTAATGGCTATCTTTATTTACTGAAATAGAATCTTTTAATGAACAGTTTTGTGGTTTTTATATTCTGTTTCATCAATGTTTTGTATGCTCAATTATATCAATAAGAGTCTTTCGTAACTAAATAACAAATTATTATTCATTTTTAAAACATATTGAAATGGAAGAGATTCCTCAGGAATATAAAACATATTGGCACAACGATTGATATTACAAGAGAATACTGAAACCTGGAAATTCAGAAATGACTCTGACTAGATGTATTTGCTGTTGAATGGTATAGAGTCACCTAACCTATTGGAGATTTATAATAAATCATTTAATCTCTCTGTATTTCCTTCACTGTTTTATGAGGCCTAGTTCACAGTAATATTGAAGTCTGAGAAAGATTCTACAAGATTTGTTGTCTATAGACAAACATCTTTGTGTAACATGAATTAACAAGAATATTAACAGCAACATTAGCTAGGAGACTAAAGAAGGTAATACAGTCCATAATACACTCATCTCAATCTGCATTATAAAAAAGTGTCCAACAATATTCACATGATAATTGATAGCATGGCTGTAGTTATAGATAAACTGGAACCAGCTGTTCTAATTTTGTTGAATTTGAAAAAGCCTCTGATATGGTCCAGCATATCAAAGATGGTAGGGAGCTTCAGAGGATAGGGAAATTGCAGGTGATATCCCATGCCTGGTTATGATGAATTGAATGGAAAATCTGCCACAGAATGAGGCCTTAGGAGTTTTCCAGACTTCAGATAGGAAGTGGATGCAGTCAAATTCCAAATGACAGCTGGAGGAGGTCAAGCAGGTCTCCCTGTAACAGGAGTATGGGTATTTGGGAAACCTCGGGGCAGGACTCCATGAGCCCATGAAGTGGTGAAATGAGGAGAAAAGAGGAGTTAGTCCTCACACAGCAGCAGTGCAAAAGCTGATGAGGGAACAGGTTTAGGTTTCTGAATTCAGTGAATGGTGAATGCCACAATGACTTGAACTTTTGTGTGACTATTCACAGTTGAATGGTGTTAATGATGGCCCTGCCAGGATGTATTGGTATGTGGGAATGGCCTTGGGAGACAGGAGGAACAGCTATCTGATAAACAAAATCTGAGCCCAAAGGGAGGGGGGAGAGGAGAAAGCATCTCAAAATGGATCCTCCCTAGTTTTTAGGAGAGTAAAAGTAAAGGATGGGAGGGTATTTTCAGACTTGGAAGATTCTGTTAATGTAACCTTACAATAAAGCTAGAGTTAGTACTCATGGTTGTGCTTCTTATGTGAGCTACCTCAAAGACTAACAGAGGAGGATCAGTGGGGCCCTTTCATTCTGTTGGGTTTTGAAGATAGCATAGGTGGAATGGGAATGGGGTACAGCAGTCAGAGTTTTTGGATCACCGAATGGGGGTCAGGAGTTGAAAGTGAAAATGAAGGAGATGGAGGGGTTGAGGGAAGTGCATCTTCTAATCAGGAGTTCATCATCTGACTCATGTTGCATTTTCCCAGATGGAAGCTAGTTGCAGCAATTGGTTTCCTGGGGTCAAGGAAGATGAATATTTGCCTGGTGAATTATTGCACATTGCATGACTTTTGAGAGAAGCACTCTCTTGTTTACAAGATAAACTTGGAGGCATTTGGGGATGTAGCAGTGCATCCACTGTTTCATGGGAAAGGGTGGTGGTAATAGTGGCATTCCAGACCATGATCATCCTGGCACAGGACATCCATGCCTGGCTGCAGTGATCCACCATGGTGCTGGAAGGACTGAAGTAGGTCCAGAAGGACAATAGTCTTTGGACTGGTAAGTTTTGCAGTTGGATCATATTTTGTTTGGTAAGCAAAGTAGGATTGCCTATTTTTATTGAGGAATGGTGAGGCATATCATGAGGTAACTAGCTTGTTTTAACTATAACATGTATAATACTCAATGAAGGACTCATTTGTCAAGGTTTGCACTTGGTGTGGTTTCCACTGTCAAATGATGAGCTTGTGTCCCACTGGTCTGTGTTGTAACTTGTCTGGCATGATGGGGTACAGTTATAAAAGATGCCCAAACATACATACATACATACATACATATTGCTAAACATTGCTATTGTTTAGTGGGGCTGATAGTGGAGTGGGTGATACTTATGAAGGAACAGGGACAGCATTGGTGGAGGCAGCAAAGTGGGAGGTGATAAGGGAGGCAAGTTTGTATGGGCAGAAAAAAGCAAGGAAGGCTCTGCACAATGGGTGAATCTGCAGGGATACTGCATAATAATGATGGAGTGATGCATTGTATGGGATGGGATCAGAGGTGATGGTTGTTGGTGAGCTAGAGGATGAAGGGAACAAAGTTGGTGGTTTGTGGATGAAAGTTCATCTTCATCGGGGGGGGGGACTCAGGCAACTGAATGGTGCTGCAACAGGCAAATTACTATGAGGCACTTGGGGACTAGTGGCTACCACTGAGATGATGCAGGATGATCCTGGAATTCTAGGGAAGGGACACCTTCTTAGACATCTAAGAGCAGTAACAATGGAGGAATCTATTTGCTTGTTTGCTTCTACAAGATGGCAGCAGCAGCTGGACACTCTATTCTCACTTTACTTTGAGTTCCTTATTGTCCTTTGCTGTTTCCTTAATTGCAAAGGAGCATGGAAAACCTTCACTCCCTGATAATGCTGGATTTAGAACACTAATAGATTTCAACAGTTTTATAATATGGAAAAGAAAAAGAGAAATAGGACCATCCCAGGCTCTCCAAATCAACTTAATACTTTTAAGCAACTGAAAATAGATGAATTATTACTAGCAAAAAAATATGTGAGTAACCAAAGTAACTCAAATGATCAGAATTTTGCTAACAGATATTGCAGCAAGAATATTTTTCTAATGTGCATGATGATTTCCATTCCCCTTCATCCTCTTTAAACAAATAATATTTTAGAGATGACAATTCATGGCATAGCAACATCCTATATATGGGTACTGAATTCTCCAGGGAGTAATCCAATAAACTAGATAAAATACTTCAACAGAGACAAAACAATTTACTCTGTAAGTATTCTATAAAAAAGATTTTGTGGCTAAACAGTGTCTTTTAACTGCCGGAACTCTGACAGCTATATTTGAGCAGATGGCAATAATCAGTAGGAAAGTAGACGAGTTGAAAGAAGTGTTTGACAGCTTTATAAAAACTTTGGCAAGCTATGTAGTGAAGCCCTGAAATCACCCCCAAAAGATAAGTTCCTGATTTCTAACAACCAGCACTGAACCCTCTGGATGAGTCTGGTAGCACCTTTCTGGCTAACAAATTTTATTAAAAGGCATATGCTCTCATGAGCTGCAGCCTATGCCTTTTAATAATATTTGTTAGTCAAAAAAGGTGCTACCAGAGTCCTCCTGATTTTTTGCTATCATAGACTATACACAGGGCCAGCTTTAGGCTAAGGGCAAGTAGGCACCAAAGCTTAAAAGGTGCCAATGCCATCCCTCCTTCCAAATAATTTAAAAAATGCAAATCTTCAAATTGGCAAGAGACGGCACCATCAATCAATGTGGCCAAGAGGCACCATATATCCTTGAGATGCTGCTGCTAATACAGCTCTCCTTCTATAATCAACCCTCTGAGTAACATTCAACATATCTCAAAAGGAGATTTATTTATCAATCAAATCAACTCATGTTAAACATTGCATATAACAGGGTCAACAGAGGGAGATGGTCATCTAAGGGATCCACTGCTTATTCTTTAAATCAACTTCTCCATTGCAGAAAATATTCTATTGATCATAAGGAAGTGGTGTGGCTACCAAGCTGGAAAAGTAAGGGAAGAGTTTTGTTAGTATTCCCAGCTGTGTTGCCGTGGGTGAATAACTTCCTGGCAACTTTTGATATCTTCCCCATGTGGGTGTTCAAGGAGGAAAAAAATTAAATTGCTATTTTATACAAACGAAAAAGCACCAACTTCAAGTTCTAGCCACAATTATTTAATGCTTCCCAAAGTACTAGGCAGAGGCAACCTTCAAAGTACTCTTCCACCACCTATGACCCTATAGGAGCAAAGCCCAAATTGTCACCCTCACAACCAAAGGGAGTAATGCCTTTGCCCATTTTAATAAAACCTGCTGAACTCCTTTGGACTGATGCCAAGGGAGCATGAGCAAATATTGAAGTCCTCAGACTAGTTATGTCTGCAATGCAAAACACAGTGGCCTTATATGAACATTTGCAGAAGGATATCATAAATGTAACTAGTCCAAAAAAACCAAAACCAAAACCAAAAAACCAGACCTGTCCAAGTCAGTCAGAACCTCTCACTACTTATCAAGAGTTTAATCCCAGCAGCAATGAGGAATTGCAGGAATATATTCAATTCCAAAGTAAAGAGCAGCAAAACGATATTCTGATTGAAATAGAATGTCCCATAGAAGGAGACAGTATAGAATGGAATTAAGAAGTCTTAAAGAGGAACCTATTGATTATATTTCATGCACACAGCAGAGGAAACACAAAATAAGCAGTTTGGAGACTATACCTATGCCAAATACAATTTTGGAAACCCAGAAGGCTGAAGTGGGGATAGACCAAACAACACTGATTCCCAGGAATGTAATCACTCACCCTGGACAAGAGAATCCCCTTCACATCCAAAATCTGTCTGAAGATGACTGGCCACAATCACCACATTGTGGCTGGCCTCCACATGATCTGGAAGCTCCATCAAAGGAGTGCTTAATAAACTCTCAAGTGTACCGACAAACTGACAATGAAGATATCCATAGCAACTGACCATTGCTGTCCTTGAACACAGCTGGCTGGCACTCTAAGTGTAGGGATAGATCTTTTATCAATTATATGTCTAAATACAACATTATTCTGTTAGAGGATACATGGTCTATTGAGGACATAAAACTTGACAATTACATTGTACTACCATATGGGGGGGCATGGGGGGAGGGAAAAATCTAGAAGGAAGCTACCAGATTTGGAAGGACAGACCAAGCAAAGGAATCTATATCTGTGTATCAAACCAGATTCAACTGGTAGTGACTAAACTGGAATTTTATATCCCATTTGCTATGGCTGTGAGCCTCCAATTCAGATTTTGCCTTATGATAATTATTGATACGTATCTCCCTCCCCAGCCATCACAAAAATGAGTGAAAAAATATTGGTATGAATTAGAAATGTTTATAACATCTCTAACAGAATAGACGCCAAAGGCTTTGGTGATACTAGCTGGAAATTTAATGCCAGGATTGATATAAATAACCATGGACCATGTACTTCATAACCATGATTACTCCTGTCCTGTTTTGAACCCAGAGGCAGCTCTCTCTTTAACATGCAATTCCAGAGATAGAGGAATTAATTTTGCAGAGTGGTGCATGACTAAAACAATTAATAGCTTAGATTTGATCATCTTGAGTGACACCCTGGACAGCAATTTTCTTGGAGATGACACTTTCTGGGATGCCTTTGGAGAGAGTTTTATTGATTACACTATAGTCTCCTATGGAGTGATAAATATGATCCTTTATTTTAGAGTTGGGATATCCTTGATTAGTGATCACTTTCCTTGAAATGCACATCTGGCTTTAAATGACAGTAGTATACATATTAAAAATTATTTTGCACCAGATAGTCATCAAACTCATATATTTGAGCAAAACAGATCAAGAAGCTGAAAAAAATGTAGTCTATAAATCTGGCAATGCACTTAATTTGTATAACACTCTCATAAATGAAAAATCCCCTGAAAGGATTCATAACCTATATTGCACATTAATTACCAAGCACAGAGACATTTAAAGAGGCATTATTCTGTAAAACTGAACAGAGCTTTACTAAAAGAAGATCCAAATCATGGTGTAATGAGGAAGGTACAAAAACAAAGACCTCTTTAATTGAAAACTTCAGTTTACATAAGTATAACAACTGTCCATAACAAAATGGACAAAGCAAAAAGGAAGCATAAAATTTACTTAAAAAAAAAAAAAAGCCCAGAGAGATGTTTGGAGGCAATTGATCCAGGTCTTCAAAATTTGTTGATGTATTACATTCTGGAATATTGTAACTGCTGACATGGGAGGTATCAGATCAAAATCAGAAAATCCCATCCTTGCTTCTACTTGGGAAGTTTATTATTGATCCATTTATTAATCAGACATCCATAACTCCCAAAGAAGTGAACTACAACTGAAACTGCTAGTCTAATATCATAATTGAACAATGAAAAAGCTCTAGGAATGGACAGTATCTTACCTGAGCTGCTAAAATCAAGTGTAGACTGAAGTTTTAGCTGTCTCATTTAGAGCCATAAACTGTACATTGGAAATATCCTCAGGTTGGTTATTATAGTTGCCATATTTAATAAAGGAGACAGATCAGATCCATCAAACTACTGTCCAATTAGTTTATTAAGTATTATCAGTAAGTTTGGTGTTAGATATTTATTTTAGAAACTACTGGATTGGATGGAAAGGAAAACACACTTGCTGAGGAGCAGGGTGGTTTAGAAAGGGGAAGTCAAGCTTGGACCTGTGCTTGGTTTTATAGCATCTTATTGAAAATATCAGTCCTCAGAAGAGCTCTGTATGTGACATTTCTTGGTTTTAAAACAGCTTTTGACTGTTTCTAGAGACCAATTTTAGAATAAACTGGAGGCTTCATCTATTGATAGCTACCTGCTGGCACTCATCATAATGTTACATAATAATACATATGTTCAAATAAGGCTTGACCACTTCTGCTCTGGTGCCTATCTTCAAAGGTGTTAACAAGGATGTATTTTAGCTCCTTTACTGTTTAATTTTTACATCAATGCTACTAGAAAAACTTACACCACCAGAACATCACATGTACACACCCCAAGTGAGGCTGGCAGACACAACGCATTATGTTTATATGCAGATGATGCATCCTTTATCTCAACTTCACCCACTTGACTGAGAGGAAGAATAAAAGCAGTTGCCTCCTACTGCATGATAATGACCTAATTATCAACTACCAAAACCCCCAAATTGTGATATTTTCAAAGAGTCTTATTAAGTATAAACACAGATGGCAAATTAATGGGAATTTCATTGAACAGTTTTCAGACCTTCAGATATCTTGGAACGTTTTTCCAGGCTACAAGCTCCTGATGACCTGAATCCAATCTTTGAAAGAGAAGGATTGTAGCCATCATCATAACATTTTTCCATACAAAAGGTGGTCTTTATATACCAGGTGGATTAAAAGTGTTTGAGGCCAAAGTAATAGCAGTTATCTTATGGCTTTCAAATATGTACTTATAAGAACATACAACCACTAGAAGCTGTTCAATCAGGTTTTTTATGGGACATGTTTCTGGTGATATGATGCATCCCAAACTCAGTCCTTTGGGCCAAGGTTGGAATGCCGTCAGTTGAAATTCGAATGCACATATTGGCTTAAATTAATTTTCAATCCAAGCAGTTTGGCTGCTTTAACCCTCCAAGATAAATTTCAGTCGTCCCTGGGGAAATCACTTTGTTCCGTCTTAAGGAACTGTGGACTCTTACCTACTACATTGATCCCTTTGGGTTTTGTAGAAGCCAAATTGTTCTTCAAGCAACATGCCAGAAATATTGACCTGCAAAATGATTTAAGCTAGGATCCATCTAACTTCACCCCAGAGATAAAACTGTTGCTCCTGCCCATATGTTTATCATTGCACCCAAAAATACTAGAACAGCTTTTACATTGGTTGTTGTAATGCCCATCTGATGAGGGGAAATTCAAAACCTTAGGTCATGTATTGTTATGCTGCCTCTTTTATAGAGAGACTCAGGCCCCATTCTCAGTTCTGCCTAGGTTATCACTGGGGAAATATATGGAGGCTGAACGTCTCTATAACAGAGGAAGCACAGCAATTTATGACTTAAGGTTTTGATTTCCCCCTCATCACATGGGCAGAGATGCTGCTTTTTAGGAATATTGCAAAATCTGCCCTCCAAAAGTGCCTAGGCAGGACTGAGAATGATTACCTCCACCACCTACTAGCTGATCAGGAGGTAGAGAGCTCATGGAAGTATAGCCAGATTCTATATAGTACCTGTGATGGAATGCAAACAACAGCTTAAAGTGGGGCAAGTCCGATTATTTTATTATATTCACTTTAAAAATAATTTTATATATTGTTTGCCATGCCATTTTAGTAAGAACATGTTTGTTTTCATAAGACAAGGGGAAAAAAGTGAGGATATCTCTGAAGAAGGCATGACCATGGTGAGGTAGGGTCCAGCTCAGGTAGAAATATCAATAAATGGATAGGGGAAGAAGCAGCAGAAGGAACAAGGGAGGCAGCACCAGCATCAGTGGGTATAGATGTGGCATATCATGCTGATGAGTTGGGATGCAGTTGGCCTTTGGGGAAGTGGAAGAGGGACAATGTGTTCAAATTCCAATTATTTATTTATGGTCCTAGACCATAAATCACAAGTACAAAATTTAAAATACAGGAAACAAAACCTGAAACAATAATAACAAGAAGAGGTTATCACCCAGCCTCTACAAACCATAGCTATTACTAGCAACTTTTACAGCGGTTGTTCAAGTTAGGTCTTGCAGAAGGAAGATTGTAATTTTTTTTTTTTTTAATCAGACAGATAACTAAAATTTCTGACAATTGGGTTTATAAGTGCCATGAGTTGTACAATGGTAGTGTAACAATTCATGATTTACTGATTTAAGCTCTGTATCTGAGCAGACACACATAAGATTGTTATATGGGAGACTAGTATATTTGCCTACAGTCTCCATAATAGGTAGTGTGCCAATGTGAGTCAAGGTAAAACATCTTTCGGTGTGTAATATTCCTAGTTATAGAGATAGCTAGAAATCGTCCATGGAGAACTTGCAATTGTGCCATAATAGGGGTAGATGATTTGCTCCTGTCATTTTGTAGATCTAAATCCCAAATCCTCTGTTTGAGTTTGATTAAGGATTTATAGGCTGAGTGATGATATTGCTGGGAGTGAGAGACTACAATAGTCCAGATCAGAATCAATTTGCTTCCTCAGGTATAAGGAAAACCTATCCACTAGACTCACCAGAGACTCACCCAAAAGATTTGTTTCAGCCAAAATCTAAGTTGGTGAAGTCTTTCTTACTTCATGACTACATGGCAGAGCCTAACCTACCAGAGAACTGGAGCCCAATCATGTTGACCACTGTTGATTATCATTTCCTCACCAATGCGGTCATGAAAAAGCTTTAGGAGGTGATCAGTAACACAATGGTCCCAATGCAAACAAGCACCATTATGTGTTTGGTGCAAGAGGTTGTTCAACTGGTCAGAAGTAGGCACTTCTGAGGAAGGCTGGTACAGCTTGATAAGAGCAAGGCTTTTGATCGGGTGCACCACACTTACCTCTGGAAAGCACTGGAGTGGGTGCAAACTTGTTAAATGCAAACTTGTCAAAGTTTCTACATTGACAAATGCCCCAAATGAACTTGCCAGCCTTTTCCATCACACTGGGGGGAAGACAGGATTGCCTTTGAACCTGTTGTTTTATATGCTGGCCCTGGAAGTTCTGCTTCACAACGTATGAATGGATTCCAGATTGGTGGGAGTATTTATGATGGGGATAGCAGGAAGGAGAAGGAGGGTATGGTGAAAGTGAATTGGGGAAGTTCGTTGTCCATGCAGACATGAGCCTCTTCATCCATTCTGACAAGGAGGCATGAGTCACATGCAAACAGGTGTAGGACATCCAGAGAATCTGTGGGCACTTGTAAGAGTTCAGTCATGTTTTGGATTCAACTGCAAGGATGTGAAGGAAGCTGCATAAACTGAGGGCCCTCATGCAATTGCAAGTCTGGGGTGATGGAGTCGGGCTGTGAGAGCCACAGCAGATTATCTAGTTGAAAAGAAGGAAAAGGTATTGCCATCCCCACTAAAAATGGTCCAGAGGACAAGATCACCTCAACCATTCAGGGTTTAGGCATTCATGTCAGATTGGCAGAATAGTCGATGCAGTATGTTAACAACTAGTAAACCCAGGAATACTACTATCCTTGAAAAATCATATTGAATTTAACCATCCTATCGGTTTTTAGTATACATCAAAGAAGGTTAACTATATTCTTAACTGAACATTTATGCTCAGAATACATTTTTTTCATATGGTCAACAGAGAAACTGGAAATATAAGACTCCCACTACATACAAAAAAATCAAAATGAACCTAACCATTATGCATGCTTTTAGCATATGCATTCCAATAAAGCTTAACATCAACCCTAACTGCAGAATTTGATCAAAATACACTATTCCCATATATTTTCCCAGAAGTACAACTAATCCCAAATTGATTATATAAAGTTAGAGTCCCATTACCCATAATAAATCAAGTAGAATCTTACTATCATCCTTGTTTTGAGCCCAACTTCAAGGAAGTCCAACCCAAACTGCAGTGGTACATTTTCCTGGCAGATGGGTTTTTCTGATAGCATTTCCCCAGGAGGAAAATTGAGCCAAGCAGAAATGTAACAGCCCACTCTTCATCAAAAGTTACCCTACATCTAACAGTCATGCTCATTTTGAGGCCTGACTTCAAGGAAGTCTAAATCTAACTGCAGATTTTCCCTCCAAATGTATTTTCCCCATAGCTTTTCCCCAGGATGAGAACTGAGTCCAAAGACAAATACGATAGTTCCCCAGGAGGACAACTGAGGCCCACTGTTCTTTAAAAAATCACCCTGAATGTAACCATCATGTTTGTTCTGAAGCCTGACTTCAAGGAAGCCTAATCCCAACTCTCATCACAGATTTTCCCATATCTTTTCCCCTGGAGAACTGAGCCAAAAAAGAAATTAAAGAGGCCTGTTGTTCATAAAAAATCACCCTGAATCTAACCATCATGCTTACTCTGAAGCCTAATTTTAATGAAGCCTAACTCTAATTGCAGATGTTTCCCCCAAATGGCTTTTGTCATAGCTTTTCCTCAAGAGGAAATCTGAACCAAAATGGAAATATAAGAGGCCTATTCTTCATTAAAAAAAATCACCCTGAATCTACTCAACACGCTCTTTTGGGGGCCTGACTTCACCCTCACTGCAGCTTTTCCTTCCAAAAGGGTTTTTCCGATAGCGTTTCCCCTCCAAATGGATTTTTATTAATACTGATCCTCTAACATTTTAGATTTGACTGGGGAAATAAATATTGGAAAAAGCTACTTGGAGAGAAAATCTGCACTTAGGGATAAGATTAACCTTCCTTGAAGTCAGTCCTCAAAACAAGCAAGATTGTAAGATTTGGGGCACCTTTTTATTAAAAGTAGGCCCCTTATATTTTCTCTTTTTCCCCAGGAGGAAAACTGAGCCAAAACAGAAATATAAGGGGCTTGGCCTACCTAAAATTCAAATTCATAACTGTTATGGTCATTTTGAGGCCTGGATTCAAGGAAGCCTAATCCTAACTAATGTTTCCTCCAAATGGGTTTTTATTAAGACTAAATCTCTAACATTTCAGATTTGACTGAGGGAAAAGCTTAGACTTTAAAGAAACCTAACTCAAAGTATAAATTTTCCCATCAAAATTATTTTTCCCCCAGGAGTAAAAGTGAATAAAAATGGAAATGTAAGAATCCTATCAACATAAACCAATGGCAAATATAAGCCTCACATTCCTTATTAATGTAGATTTCAAGCTAGCCTAATTTTTGAGAGTAAATTAGCTGGTGAGGGCAAATTTTCAATGGGGGGGGGGGCTGCAGTTGAACTTTGAGAATGTATTGGCTTTTGTTCTAATAATGCCATATTATTATACTGAAAGACATCTTATAAAACATTTGCCTATTGGCCAAATTTGTCCCACATGACAAATGAAAAAAGGACTACATCCAATATAGAAAGCTAATTCAGAGTAAGTGAGAGTCCTAAAAATCTAGAAATTGCATTCGCCCTGTAATTAAACAGGTTGCTATAATGTTTAGAATGAGCTGCTCCATCTTAGGGCCACTGGTTTAGGGTTAAAGTGTAAAAATGGCAAAGATTTACCTCATATTTAGAATGAGAGCAAATGCTAAAACTATTAAAATTTTGAGCCATAGGATTCTTTCTTTCTTCTTTCAAAAAGGAAAGAAAGTTTTTGCTACTGCTTTAAGCATTATTGAACTGCTTATTCAGCCCATGGGAATTCTTAATCCTGATAAAATGCCCCAATAAGATCGATGATTGCTTTGGCAAATTTGGGAGAAAGAGAAGACAGGACTTTTAAAAATTTGAATCTGCTACATTGTCTTAATGCAGGGGTGGGGAATCCATACCTTAAAACAGGGCTGACAGACCCAGATGACGTCTGCAGGGCCCTAAGTTTCCAGATCAGTCTTAATGGCAAGACTTCCCTCCCTGTTTCCAATGTAATTCCTGGAATTTGCAACCTTTTCCACAAAAGTTCCAATAGTCTGTGAAGGTAGGCAAAAGATTCCTCAGCCTGCTGCTATAGTTTTTTTTTTTTTTTAAGAGGGTGACCTTTTGAAACAGGGTGCATGACCCATGGATTATACTGAGTTTCTGTTTTAGAAGCATCACAATGTTTCAGCCTAGATACAATGTTTGGGAGATCACACCCAAGGATGGTGAGTTATGGGATCCTTTGGATGTGAGGAACTAACTTGGATGCAACATCTGACAGAGCAGGAACCTTCTGTGCATCTCCTTTTTTCAAAAGTGACTCAGAAGCCTAGAGAAATGAATTCTTCAGTGTAGCTTTTGGAGACCATCTGAAGCAGGCCTGATGCCAGATCCAGACTGCAGGTGAGAAGCATTGTTAACAACAGTTCAATGGTAGTAGGTGACTTGTGGTATTTTCATATTGACTAATCTGGGGGAAAAAAAGGATCCCCTCCAAGCGGTGAACCTATAGCTCACCTCCCCCCATCCTCCCCCCCCCTTCACAGCAGGAATTTCACAAAAGAGCCAGTGTGGCATAGTAATGAAAAAGGACTTGAACTAAAGTATTGAACAAGGACTTGGGAGAGCTATATTTCTGTCCACCTTCCGCGATGGAAATGCATTGGTTGCTTTGGGTCAGTCATGCTTTTTCAGCCTAGCCTACCTCACAGGGACGTTTTATAGAGAAAAACTGAAAGAGAGGGTGCTATGTAGAGTATCTGGAGGAAAAGTGGGATATAAATGTAACAATGAATACATAAATAAAGCAGCTTCCAGTACATATCATATTATTGATATGCCCACAGCAATAGCAAAACGTGGATCAGTTCCCCCCCCCCCCTTGTTTGATTCCTCCTCCTGGGCTGGATCTCCTCTACCTCTGATCCAGTCTGCATCTCCTTTTCTTTAATCAAGACTCAGGCCTTCCCCAGCCAATTTACTAGGCATTTTCTTTACTGGCCAGCTCTCTGTCCCTGAACTGGCTGAGTACTATATTGCCAATTGAGACTCCTCATTCTTCGCATCTTCCAAATTGCCCCTTTGACCTTTGCCAGCTGCAGGGAGTGGGCAGAGTTCCTGAAAGGATAAACACCTCATGCTTTCTTTCTTTTATCCTTGGCTTACTTATAAGTAGTCTTTCTTCCTCCCATGTTTGGGGGGGGGGAGACATTACCCAGCCATGTCTTTTATTCCATTTCATCTTAGGCTGTCTCTTTCTAGACTAATCTTTTCATGTTTCTTTTCCCACAGCCATTGCTCCAAGTTAAACTTCTGTTCCATTTCTTTCTCCCCAGGGATCTGTCTCTCTCTTGCACCCTGCTCCACAGTTTATTATAGCTTCTTAAATTCTCTGAGCTTTGTTTCTGCTCTTTAGGAGAACCCCTTCCTTGTCCAGAAGTCTGTCTGTCTTGTCTGTGTGTTTGTCTCTCAAGATTTATAAGGCCACCCAACCCAAACTGTATGACTCTGGGCAGCATACAGCATAAACCACCCCCACCCCCAAAAAACCCATGTAACATTAAACATATACAATATATAAATATAAAATACAAAATATAAAATGGTGACCAAGCAACATAACAGAAACCAAAATTCTCTTTTCTTTACTGAGTCCAAGCTAACACCTTATTGCTCTCTTAAACTTTCTCTCTGGAGTTTCTTATTTTCCCCCAATTCTAACTTCTTGGTTAGCATTGAGGTGTCAACTTCGTTACTTCTTACTGATTTACACCTTGCCACCCAAGTTTTAACTTCCCACTTCTCCTGACAAAGTCCTACCAGCTTGCATCAAACTTTAACTCCCTTAATCAAACTGTAATGCAGCTACTGCAATTCAAATGTATCAGAACACCTCAGGTCTCCTTTTCCCCCTTTTTAACAATTTATTTTATTTTGTGAGCCAGGAAAACACTATTGTACCCCACAGCTACAAGGATAAAGACAATGATGAGTCTGACACAACACACCATTATCAGTATATAAATTCCTGTTGCAAAAACAGTGATAGGGGAAATATACAGGGATTTTATTTCTCTACAGTTTAGACATCCAAGAAAGAACATTGATGATAGATATGAAATAAAGCCTCAGAACATGTTGTTAATATTCATTTAAAAAAAAAAATCAAGTCTATCTAAATATTTTATCGTGTCCATCTTTTTTCCCACTTATTGGCCATTTGGCCAATCAGAGTTATAATAATGTTCAGTGTATATATGAATGATAACAGAGAATTCAAATGGAAAGAAACATGGATGGTCTACATTTCTGTATTCTTAATTTCTGCATTTTTATTTCTTAATTTCTTTATTTTTTTCATCATATTTATATGGCCCATCTCACAAACAAGTGACTCTGGGCAGGGTACAACTAAGCTAAAAATCATTAATATATACAAAACAATTAATATTATTTTTATTTTAAAAAAATCTTTAAAATTATAAAAGGCACAGAGCTAAAAAAAAAGAAAGAAAAAATATTGGGTGAGGAGCAGTTGTTAATTACACTGGAGCCATCTCAATATTTCACCAGTCCCTGGGCTCCCCAAGCCTGATGACACAACCAGGTCTTAAGGGACTTCCAGAAAGTTAAGAGGGATTAAGCCAAACTCACTTCAGGGGGAAGAATATTCCATAAAGTGGGGGCCACAGCAGAAAAGGATCCTAGGATCCACCAAGTGAAGCTCCCTAGCCAATGGGACCTGCAGCATGCCCTCTCTGTTTAGATCTGGTGGGATGCGCAGATGTAACTGGGGAGAAGTGGTCCCTTAGACAACCCAGTCCTATGCCATGTAGGGCTTTAAAGGTCAAAAACAGCACCTTGAATTGGACCCAGGAACAGACTGGTAAACAATGTAGCAGAGCAGAGGTGTAATATATATTCTAGAAACACAGCTGCCCACGTACCAGCTGAAGCTTCCAGATACTCTTCAAGGGTAGCCCCATATAGAGCGCACTACAGTAGTCCAACCGGGAAGTGACTAAGGCATGAGTAACCATGAGTAGAGCCCCACAATCTTGGAATGGGCACAACTGATGCACAACATGAAGTTGTGAGCAAAGGCTCTCCTAGCCACAACTGTCACCTGCTCCTTGAGCAGGAGTCATGAGTCTAGGAGAACCCCCAGATTGCACATGGGGTCAGTTTGGGACAGTGCAACCCCATTCAGCACCAAAGATGATATAGTCCTAGAACTGGCAGGCCCCAAAACCCAAAGCCACTAAGTCTTGCCAGGGTTCAGTTGAAGCCTTTTTTCCCCATCCAGACCCTCATAGCCTCCAGGCATTGGGATAATATATCCATAGCATCACTTAATGCGCCAGGGACAGAGATGTATTACTGATGATACCTCACCCCATGGTGACAGATGAGTTCACCCAGGAGGTCATGTAGAAGTTGAATAGGAATGGAGAGAGCACCAATCCTGTGGCACATCACACAGTAGGGGCTGAGGGTGGGATCTCTCCCCCGCCCCCAATCACCACTGACTGGAATCAACCCTGGAGAAAGGAGGTGAATCAGTACAGCATCATGCTGCCCACACCCAATCCTCTGAGTCAATCCAGAAAGATAGATCTGTTGGGAGATCAATGGTATCAAAAGCTGCTGAGAGGTCAAGTAGGGCAAGGATGGATGCACAATCCCCATCCCACCCATGTCAGAGATCATCCAAAAGTGTGACCAATACCGTTTCCTATCCCATATCCAGGTCTGAATCCTGACTGAAAAGGATCTAGATAATCTGCTTTAGCTAACTAGGTGATCCACTGTTTCTTCAGCTTCTTTGCAGAGGCGGTATTTGCTGTCTGTTGCTGTCTTCTCAGTTCTGGCTTTATATGCATTGTTCTTAAGGCTTGATCTTGTGCAGCCAGAATTAGCCCCTCTGTCTCTTTCTTCAATTTTCTTGCTCTTAGTCATTGCCAGGTCTTGTTGTTATCTGCTTTGCCAGCTAGTGTGTGTGTGTGTGTGTGTGTGTGTGTACTGGCCATGTAATACTTTGCCTTGCCATGTCTCTCTTCTGTGCTTCATTTGGTCTTTCTTATAGGCCAGTTTGGTTTCTTTGGTATTCAGTAAGCCTTCATGGTGTACTAGCTTCAGTGCATCTTCTTCACTGTCCTTCAGATATTCTTCTAATGCCCTTTTTTCTTCTTCAACTGTATGGCATACTTGAATAAGTACTTGGTATTAATATTAATATTATCAATAGATGTAAATTTAGGAACAGTTTTAAATTATAATCTGCAAAGATACCCACATAACCTGGGGTCTAGTTATCTCAAATGCCTTCCTTTTTGTATATAACTGCATTTTCAAATTCACAGGAGGGTGTGTGTGTCTTTTTTCTGTCCTGCTATTAGGGAGACAGAATTAGTGGGCACAGAAGGAAAGAGTTTCCTGAAGATAGCCTCCAGCTCTTGAATTCTTGCTTACAGGGAAGGAAGCAGGCTAATGCTGTCTCTATGTTTATTCTCTATCTGCTCTGTCATAGAAATTTTATTTAAATAGGCTTTTTGTTAGCTTGCTTGCTAAAGTGGGTTTTAAAATTTGTTTTAAAAAATAATAACGAGCACTCACTTTGTTTGTAAAACATCCAGAAATGACCTGAAGATCATGAAAATTCAGAGTATGTTGGAACAAAGCTATAAATTATTAAGCACTATTAAGTTTAAAAGGGGGAAATGGATGAAGTATAAAGAAAAAAACAGCAGGATCAAAAGGAAAAGGTTTGTTCTTGGGAAGAAGCATCTTAGATCAGAAGAGTTTTGCAAGCTAGAGTAGAAAGCCATGCAAAGCAGAATTTCCCAATGTCTGATGCCTCCATTAAAATACATAAAGAGGAAAAATGATAGCCTGAGAACTAAAGCTCATAAAGTGGAAAATAATATACCCATATCACCTTTTGGGACCCTATAATTTGTATCTCAAACAATGTAAGCCTCCAGAGTAGGCCTGCAAAATTTATGAAGGGGAAAGGGCCACATTGATAAATTAAAAATTATCACAGGCCACAAAGGAGTCTTTCCAATCCACTGCTTGGCAACTAGCAGAGTGGTGGCAGCGCTAAGGATTGGAGGCACATGGCAGTGTGTCTTTCGGGGCAACAATGGCAGTGACAGTGTTTGGCAGCAGTGAATTCAGTTTTTAAAAAATGCTGGTGGGCTGCACAAGGTTGTTGCTTGGCAGGCTGTGGAGGCCTGCTCTAGAAATTCCTGTTAAGTTTGAATATACCCACATCTAACCTGTATATTTTCTACTTCTAGTTCTGTAAATCTAGGGAAAACTATGGGCTAAATGAGCAAGAATGATTTCCCTCTCCTTAAGGTCAAATAGCGTGGGAGCAATTTTCTGGAGACATTTTCCCTTTGGAATTTTTGTAGAAGGAGTAACTGGCTATAAGAAAAGAAAATAATCTAACCATTCCCCATCCCCTCTCCCAAAAGATGTGCTGTCAAATCTTCCAGGTTATAGGAAAGAATCTAACTCCTCTGAACTTCTAGGTGCACTGAGTAACTAGATAAAGTAGTAATAAAAGTTCAGTTTAACTTTGTATTGCCCAAATCAAGCTTTGACCAATTACCTTCTGGGATATTTTTCTCTAAGGCACAATCACCATTTTAGATGGAACTATCCATTTTTTTTTCTTGTTCACACTTCCTCTTGGGGGCCAAATCTTTCTTTTAAGCATAGCACCCATTTTTTTCTCCTTGCTGTTGTGTTCTTAATAAACTCGAAATACTATTTTAAAGATATATTACGTGCCAATTTAGGGTTTGGGGATTATAATCTGGTAATATGTTTTGGAAGACCCTTTTTTTTCCCCCCAGAATTACAACCAAACAAGGGCTTAAGATATCATTCTGTTCTTCCATTAGCTGAATGAGGAAGGCATTTTCTTTCTTTTGGCCTTATTCCTATAACCAAGATTGCTGTGAGAAAAAAAAAGTTAGGGGTAACACATAGTACATAAAGACAATACCTTAATCTATTATCACCTTAATCTCCTTAATCTCCTTAATCTATCTTGATTAAGGCAGATCCAGTGCGAGAGTGACCACCTTTACAGACCCAAGACACCATAACATTTTGGAAAGATAATCCAGAAAGGATGATACAGTAATTGACTCTGAAGAACCAAAATATTTGTAACCTTTTCTTAATAGTCATTCTCTTCCTTATGATGAAGTAGCTAGAATTCCACTTGTTTACTCTTGATATATAATGTAACTTGCAAACACTTGTGTACTAATGTGGTACACATTAGCTGTACTACACATTACAGAGTAAAGCTCTCTAGGACCATAAAAAAAGTATTTTTTTTCCCAGATATGATATATACATCATACCATCAGGTACGGTAAGAATCTCCTAACGATGAATGAAGAAGATTGTTAAGACCTGGAGCAAAAGTTGCCATGAGTTTTTGTCTAAAGTGAATTTTCTAGATACATTTAGAAAAAAAACAGCAAATGTATTTTATCAGAAACCACAAGTTTTCTAAAGAAGATATTGATCTCCCTCACTCTAGAAGAGAAAGAGGGACATGTTATCATTTTTTTCTGTAATATCTGATAGAGAGAACTGGAAGAAAGCAGAGAAGTTGATAGAAGAAAAGATAATGATGGCAGTAAAGCTGTATCATAAAATTGCAAAGCTGCATATATCTCCCAAATATTGAAAAAGTTAGTTTGTAGTTCATCTGTCACTTTTTTTGGTAGATAGATAGCTGGCTTGTGAACTATTTTCTGCTCCAATTTTGTAAGTATAAAATATGTCCTTTTAGAACATAAAATTAATTTAGTACCATGCTTCAACCTTTATAAACACAAAAAGACTATTTATTTATGTATAGTTTAATGAAACTAAATATAATTAGAACATTTACATAACCAAATAAATGTTTTCTTGTATGAATTGTGGCATTTCTTGTCTAAGCATCCTATGAATACCATTAATCTTAATGGTAGACTTACATTATTAGTCATATTGAATTAATGTCTAATAAATCTGACAAAATGAGCTCTCAGTATGGAAGAAAAGGCCACCATTAGCAACAAATATAATATTTAATAGAAGATGGCATAATGATAAAAATATATCCAAATATTATATAATTATGAAATTTCAATGCCAAACTTATCTCCAGATGGCTGGTCTGTGTGAGAGATGATTTGCATTCAAGGAGAGATCAGGAAATTATAGAAACTTAGCAGAACAATAAATCCTGAACCTGCAGGCCTGAATTATCTGCTAAGCCCACATTATGCTTAGAGAGAACATACACAGTAGTTAAGTGCTTGGTCTTGCTTTCACCACCCAGCTTCACACTATTTTGTCATATGGTGAAGCATTATGAGAAGCAACACATTCCAGAAATGCACTCTATCTCTAGTACAGTGCATTAAGATATCTAGTAGTGGTGAGTAGTGGTGATGGAAGCTGGAGTAGGAATGAATAAGAAATGTGTCATATCTTTCAGCACTTCAAGGTAGGCTGCTTCGGGAAATAGATACTGCAAGGATTCCAGGAATGCTAATTTATTGTTGTAGGATATTAATAACAGAATCTTGAAAGGCCCTTATACCAATCAGAATCAAGGCAGTGTTATTTTGAGTTTATTTCTTCTGTCTTCCCCTTTTTTAAGACTGAGTTGCCTTTTATTTTCCCAAAATGGCTCCCACATACTTTCACCAAGGTTATGTTCACCTTCCTCTAGAATATAGGCATTTAGATAGGAATTAATGCTGGATTGACCCTTTATGTCAGGGCATGTTTTTTCCCCCCTGCCTCTTTCACAAGGATTACTTTCTTTAAAAATCACTAGATAGAGAAGGAAGAGAGTTTGTCCTACTTTTTAGGATGTAACCAATGAGTGTATATCTCTTTAATTTACCAAAAGAAAAAGAAATGTTCTGCATGTTGCTTACTCACACAGGAACTCAACTTCTTACAGCATCTTCTGAGGAATATCACTGATACATGGCGTCTAACTAGTGTTTCATTGTTAACTGATCATTCCTGGAAGAAGCTATAATTGAGCTGTGGTAGTATTGCAAGTGAGGCTGTCTTCTAAAGTTTTTTGTTTGTTTACTCTATTTGTATGCTGCTCATTCTTGAAGGTTGTGAAAGGCTAACAATCAAAAATATCATTAAAAAAAACCCTCAAGTAAAAATAAATAAACCTATTCATACAGAATAAGATAACCCTCAACCACATCCTGAAGCAGTATATAAAAAAGTTTTAATAGATTTCTTTTAAAAGTCAGGCAGCATTCCTCCTGCTTTCTCCAACTGAAATTTTCACAGAAAAGTGTTACTTTCTAATTTGATTTGTTCTTTACTTTGCTCTACCCTCATCTTCACATGTCAGAAAATTAAAAGCAGTTCAGAACCAATTTCAGACTTCTGGAATATGGGGGGGGGAAATGAAATGTACAGTGTGTGCATGCCAAACTGCACCTGTCTCAAAATTTTCCAACCTGTTCAAAAGAAATAAAAAAAACACATAATGTACAATTTGTGTTCTAAAGTTTTATTCTAAGTTCTTATTTCAGAGAATAGAATGCAAAATTGTGGTTTACTGTAGAAAGATTGTGTGGTGAAAAATACTTAGAACTGGATTATTATTAGGACCGTATAAAAGCAGGTGGTGAAAAACTTGTGGTTGCCAAAATCAGAATTTGAGCAGAAAGAAAAAAGACAGACTCCTCCATCTATAACCTCCTGCAGGGATTGGCTGAACTTTTCATATATCACAGAGACGTAAAACAAACAGGTGAGTTATCCATTGGATGACCTGCTCCTAGAAAAGATCAAAACAGAAAAGTCATAAGGAGGGTTTCAATAAAGGGCATTAGAAAAGGAAGAGAAAAAGACTTGAAAAGTAAGAGGGGAGCTTACAGAGAAGTATTAAATGAAGAAATGGCCTAAATCTTTTAGGGAAAGAGAAGAAAATCAACATAAGCATAGCATCTAGTCTAAAGCTGGAGAGGTGATGAAATCTGAAGCTAACAACATGACTTGATTGAGGTGTTTAAAAACAATATTTACTCAACCATAACTCAGGAATTTTATCATCAGCAGGGGAGTTCTTAACATCAACATGCTGATCTAGCGTTTGCAAAACTTGCAAATCTTTGAATAATGTTCCTTTACTTGTAAATCATGGGAATTGCAGGAAAATAATTCATATTGTTTGTAGTTATAGTAGCAGCACAGCACAGTAGCAGCAATAATAGTGATGATATTGAATTAGTATAATTTCACTCTGCTTTTTCTCCATATTTCATGTGAGTTTTAGATTGTCATCCTTTAATTCAGTTCTCCATGTCAGACACGCTTAGGTTCAGGGATAGAACAACATCATGTGCTTTTAGACTATTCTCCAAACAATGGACACCAAGTTGCTTATGGTTTTAAACTTCTTTTGAGGGTCACTAGCTCCTGTATTTTCAATGAGTGCTATTTTGATATTATTGCAACTCTTTCACAATAAGCATGTACTTACATCAGTACTGGTAGCAGTATAGTGAATGCAATATTTAAACTTTCATATTCCATGTTAAAGGTAAACATGTCCTTGACTCTGGTGACTACATGGACACAAATATGCAGGTACCCTGGCAACAGCATAGAAATGGCTTGCTATTATTTTCTTGCAGCATGTTTTTCACTTTCCAAGCAAGTCTTCAGCTCTGATATTCCATAGTCACATATAAAGCATTTGCAGATATACAATGCAAAACAACTTATGGACATTTGCAAGTATCTCCCAATGCTTTATACATGACTGATACATTATCCCACATCAACAAAAATAAAAAATAGTGCTAACTTCAGATTGCAAGACTGAGTTACAATTAATGGACCTTATTCCATGATATTTATAGTCTGCTTCAGAAATCATCATTTTTACTTGTAAATTTTTTTCCTTGTTATTTATATCCTGAACAAACATCTTATCTCCCTTTGCTAAACTGAAACTGAAGGGCAGTTTCTTCACAGAACTGGGACAGGCTGACATTGATTGATAGTTGGAAAACATCTGCTTCAATTGTGATGTCGAAGGCATGTCCTTCCTGAGGACATTGTTCTAGCTAAAGACCTGGTTTTATATTTGTATATTCATGTGTGTATACATAACAATTCTAACATAATGTATATAACCTAGGACAGTGGGAAGAATATATCTTAGTCCAAAATAAGTCAAATAAATATTTCTACTGGGTTGGTGCCTCTTCTGGTTCCATGTGCCATTATCCAATCTCATAAGTGTGTCACATATCCAAAATAAAATGCAAAATTTCATGTGATCACAATCAGTATGAAGAACATTTCATGGGAGATTACTGAAACTATCTCCAAAATTCCCCAAACTGGAATTTTTTGTATAAGATCTCACAAAATTTTGGCTGCCAAGTTTGCCTTTTAGGACTATCCACCCCTTCAGGTACAGTATTATTGCAGACTCCTGTTTTACATTATTTAATTGTCCAAATTATTTGACTGAAGAATCATAAAATATAAGAAAAGATAAATCATATTGCCCTATATAATAAATAGTTCACAAATACAGGGCCAGTTGAAAGATTCTTAAGTAGATTTATTGTGTTTCAGCAAAAAGAAAGGGAAATGTGAATAAAAAAGTGAAAATGTATACTTATAGATGCAAATTTAGAAATAATTAAACAGAATACAATATAGCTTATTAAATAAAATACATTTAGTTATAGTGTGAAAGTCGGATCAGGTTGACAATGGAGACTATTGAGGGTCAATTTGAAAGCCCCTGATCTCCCTGATTTTTAATAGAATGGACTGCCTTTTGAAGGAGATTGCCTTCAGAGAACTGAATTCTGACAATATTCAAGAGGACCATCCTCTATAAGTACTATACTGTATATGATCACCCTACTTTGTAGACCACTATTATTATTTGAATTGATGAGAAGTGCCTGTGGTAGCAGCATCCTCAGGACCTTCCTCAAAAAAGAAAGATGGTGGCTGCAACCCAATTCAAGCCCTATCTTTTATATGTGACTGTGTGTGTGATATGAATGCATATACAAAAGGAGCAGGGCTTCAATTGTGCTGCCATGACAGCCATCTTGCTTTTTTTTTTTAACTTCTGCTGAGCTACATGTCTTAGCCAACCCAACAATGTTCAAAGAGGTTCATTTGTATAATGGTCCAATGATTTCAAATATTTCCGTTTTGAGAAGAAAATGTTTACATAGATGGGCCTCTTCATGAAGCATTCACAACTCATGTCATATATAGTTTTGTATGCAATGTTGGACCAGATATATATTTCAGGATGGATGTTAACAGACTCTGTGAATCATATGATTGTTCATGAGTGATAGGTTCTGTTTTAATTGATCACACTATTTCATTTGAAAAGAAATCTCTGTAGGATTTTTTTGACCAAATGGAAACACTTCCAAATGTTAAACTGCAATTTCATCTCTCACGATTGACCATGTTGGCAGGAATTGGCATTCTATCTATAGCAGGAGAGCTACACATTACCTTTCTGGGTCCTACTGGCCTAAAAAGGGAAGAGAGGTATGATACATCTTCATTTCACAGCATTCTGGTGTCACATGAATTGAACAATTCCCTTGTGAAATTCACTGTACAGTACACCCTTAAACATTACCAGAATGCAGTCCCTCATTTTTTCATTCAGTGATTTCAGCTCATGATAGCTGTGAAATGGAGATCTGAACTCAGACTAGCCTAATAAACAAAATATAGGTGCCAATTTTCCTACTTAAAAATATTTTAGGGAGTGCTGAATATCTTAACCAGAAGTAAATAGTGCACATGTGAGAAACACACAGAAGCTGAATTAAAACAGAAAATTACAAAAAGGTAAACAAGATTGCTTTTAAATACATTACCAATCTGTACAAATATACTACTAGAGCTTCATACAAGAAAATGCACTGTCTTGATTCATGAAGTTCAAATAAATATGTCTCTTACAACTTAACATCTTTAGTTCAGGAATGTATTGTCATCTACAAGGCAGGCTTGCTTTTCATCATGCTTTTCATCACACCAGTGTGCTAGTATCATGTTTGGAACATGGTATTTTGTTGTTCTTTTGTGTGGAAAGAAAGCCTGGGGCTAGGCTGCTGAGATTGTCAAACAGAATAAAAGGTTTAGGGTAGGAGAATGACAGACTGAACAATAACACTGGGAGAACATTCTAAAGCACTGAGAAGTTATAGGACCATTAACTGCAAATGTAATATTCCAAATTCTTATGAAAATATATTGCTATTATTGTGTTAATATTAATATTAACTGTCCTTTAGATAGGTCATCAAAAACTGCTAAAGTCTCCATGTATTTTCCCATTTCATTGTGGGTAGGAGGAAAAAAGCATGTTTCTTTCTCTTCTTTTTCATCAGCATTCTATGCCTGGGCCCCAAAATATTTTTTTCTAACTTTAAATCTCATTGTATATTATAACACTGCTAAAATCTGTGCCTTGATTTCCTAAAATGTACTTCTCTTTCAGAAGAGACTGCTGTTTTTTCTTAATCTTGTACTTGTGTGGGGAGAGCTTTAGAATTTTTTTCAGATTTGTTTGGTGGTATGTTTAATTTTTAATTAAAAAGATGTTAAAGAAATACTGCACTGTCGCAATACAGTGGAAGAGATGTTGTTATGCATCTCTCCTCTATTTTGCATGCTCCCTAGCTGCCCACATTTCTGTGTGTGGCAGGAGAGTTTTTCCTGATGTCTTCTCTTGAAATTTAATCAAAACACTGAAAGTTAGGAAGGCTGCATATTATAAGACTGTAAACGGTGAATGCATTCACCCCTTTAGCTGTCTCACAACCACTGAACCCAACTCGTGAGAATTTTCATTTGAAAATGAAAACCATTTCTTTCTTATCAGAATTAGAATGGAACAGTCTAGTACAATGATACCTCGGGATACGAACACCTCTGCTTGCGAATTTTTCGGGTTACGACCAGCTCTGGCCCCAAAATTTTACCTCGGTTTGCGAACTCCGCCTCGGGGTACGAGCCATTTTCCGCCCGTGCCACGTGGTCCGCGGCCATTTTCTGCCCGTGCCACGTGGTCCGCGGCCATTTTTCCGCCCGTGCCACGTGGTCCGCGGCTGTTTTTCCGGCCCTGCCGCGTGGTCCGCAGCCGTTTTCACGCCGCGCCGCGCTGCACCCGGCCATTTTCGCGCCGCACCACGCCGCGCCCGGCCGCTTTCCGTGTGGTCCGTGGACGCCAGAACGGATTAACGGTAATTACATTGAACCTTATGGGAAATTGCCTCGGGGTGCGACCAAATTCAGAGGGCGGAACGGATTAACCGGATTTACATTGAACCCTATGGGGAAATTTCCTTCGGGTTACGACCAACTCGGGATACGCCCAGAGTCACGGAACGGATTAAGTTCGTATCCCGAGGTACCACTGTATATGTTTTCTTAGAGACCTCTGCAAATGGCTCGTTCTGAATTTTGTCAAATGTTCAAACTACAACTTGAGGCCTATGGGACTGCAAACTGAGATTGCCATGGCTCCTTTTGTAACATTCAACTGCCATGTTGCTATAGGACATACAAGTTTCATTCCACATCAGTTTTTCCAGCTTACCTGTAAAAGATATAGTGCTCATGTAAATAACAATCTTTGATTTGATCACTGAATTAATCAAATCACTCTGACTTGCCTGAACCTTATATGGATTTTTTTCTGCTTGGTAGCTTTAAGAAATTTTCCCTTGTTCAAATTTACCACCGTCAATATTCCATGTGTGCAGCTCTTATTTTGATGTGATGTTTTCCAGTACAAATGTCACAGTAATAAATGAAATAATCCAATACACAGTAAAGTTGGCCTCATGTCCTATGTAATTCCTCAAGTTGATGGGAGATAAGTTTTTTTTAATCCCCCTCCCAGATTGAAAAAATACAATATTTGACCTTTACAAACATCCAAACAATGATGGTGTATATGTGTGTAAGACTTAAAATATAGTAGAATATTATATTCAGTTCCATGCAACTTTACAGTCTTGTTTTCCAGACATTAAATGTGAACGTATTTTAATATAGTATTACTTGCCTTTTATAATAGGATGCATGGATTCTTTCCCTTGTGCAAAAGGAGTTGTGCATTTGAACATTCAGTAGAGTAAGCAGAACTTTTCTTTTAGACTATTAGAGTTTTAAGTGTCTGAAATAAGAGACACTGAGAACCTGTGACATGGATATATTTTAGACTCATTAAAAATGTTCTGCTGAAAAACATTCTGCTAATGAAGTGTTATAGTGTGAGGTTTGAGCTTGGAGTCAAGAAAAATGGAGGAGTCATATAAGCCACAGGACATTAGTTGTCTGCTACTGTTTTAAAGAATTAACAACATTCCATAATATATTACTGTCACACTCCTGAGTTCAGTATTATTGATGCTGCTAAGAAAGCTTAATGGTCTGCCTTATGCTCACATTATACTACATGAGCAATTATAAAATTATTTGTTTAGACATGTTTCAGTTGGGTTTCAGGCCAGGATTCAGCGTAGATCACATTTGTTGATGACCTGTGGTAGAACCAGGTTGGGGATCGTGTGCCTATCTTGATGTTCCTTGATCTCTCAGCAGTTTTCAGTATCCTTTTGGGCTGGTTTCAGGAGCTGGGAGTGGAAGGCACTGTTTTGTCATGGTTCTCCTCCTTTCTCTGTGGTCAGTTTCAATCAGTGTTGA
Source organism: Python bivittatus (assembly GCF_059951505.1). Taxonomy (NCBI): domain Eukaryota; kingdom Metazoa; phylum Chordata; class Lepidosauria; order Squamata; family Pythonidae; genus Python; species Python bivittatus. Next base: position 7,504,318 of record NW_028277113.1, read on the forward strand.
TGGAGGGGAGAGAGATCGCTGCTGAGGTGCATCCTGTATGGAGTGCTGCAGAGTTCTACTGTGTCTTTCCTCCTTTTCAACATCTACATGAAACATCTGGGTGAGGTCATTGGATGGTTTGGGGTTTGGCATCATCAATATACTGATGATACCTAATTATAGATCTCAAGCTGCCTATGCAAATCTGGATGGGGAGGAACAGACTCAGATTCAATCTGGACAAGATTGAGTGGTTCTGTTGGTTCTGGAGACATTCCATCTTTAGTTTTCAGTGGAATTTCCATTTGGGTTTTTGCACAAGTTTACCTAGTGTACCATTTACACCCATTTCAGGACTGGGAGGCCTTTCAGACAGTCACTCATTCCTTGATCACCTCATGACTAGACCATTTAATTGCATTCTACATGGGGCTGTACTTGAAGACAACTCAGAAGCTACTGCTGATCTGGAATGCAGCGGTGTCACAGTAGTGCATATGTCCTTGCTGATTTGAGAGCTGCACTAGTTACTATTTGGCTTCTGGGTGCAATTTAAAGTGCTGTTTATAAAACAAACAGGTTTTATAGCCCTTTATGGCATAGCATGGGGCTATTTGAAGGATTGTCTGTCTCCAAAGGTTTCTGCCCATTCAGTGAAATCAAACAGAGTGGCAATGTTTCAGTCCCATCGATCAAACAATATCATTTTGCGGAACCTAGGAACTGTGTCTTCTCAGTGGCACCAACTGCCCTCTGGAATGACATCCTCCCCCCCCCCCAAGATCCATACTGCTCCCACCTTACTGACTTTTTTCCAAATTATTAAAAAACCAGGTTGTTCTTCTGTTTTTATGTGTGAATGTGTATGTGTGTGTCTTGTATTTTGGTGTTATGGGATTGGTCATCTGGTTGGTTGTGTTCTTTCTTTGATATATGTTCTCTTTTTAATTCTCTTTTTAATTTCAAGGTTGCCCAGAGATGTTTTGGAGTTGGGCAGCCTCGAAATTGAAATATTAAATTAAATTATAATTAAATTAAATTATTGATGATGCTCCAAAAGCATCTATATTAAGAGTAAAAACAATTAAATACTTCTCAACTTTATTGTTTTAAACAGCTTGGGAACAATTGCATTGTTACGTGAGTAAGAGATACACACTGGCTATTTCCAATAGATTACTAGTTTTCTGAACCAGGAAACTGATTTATGTCTACTGATATGGCTACTGGCCATATTATTTTATCATATTTGTTTTGAGTTCGGGAAAGAAAAATGTTCATCAAAGATAAAGTCCACCTGGAAATAAAAGTGGTATGTGGTAAATTACGTATTTTTAAAAGGTGGATGCTGATCTCAAATAATTCAGCTCTTGTGGGAGGTTGGGTCTTTACTTTGGTAATAGTTTTTCTATAGACTTGTGTTTCTAATTTGCCATCTTTTCCTCTGCTGATGAGGATATCCAGAAAGGGTAGCGTGTTGTTTTCTTCTTCCCTTGTGAATTTTATTCCTTTGAAGATCGTTTCATGTATCTTCTTTAGTTGTTCCTTTTTTTATTATGATGAAGATGTTGTCTACGTACCAGATCCATACATCGGTTGTATGCGTGGAAGCGCTATAGTTTCTATACACTGCATTACAATCTCTGCTATGAGTCCTGAAAGGAGTGTTCCCATGGGTCTTCCTATGATTTGTTGGTTTATTATTATTGTTGTTGTTATATTATTTAGACTAGCACAAACACACTGCAGCAACCCATAACACCAGAAAAAGGAAACAGATCGCTTATACAACATCTTCCAACAAAATGGATACCCATGCAACTTTATTAAGAAGTGCCTGACCCCTCAACCTACTACAACACAACCAACACAAGCTATGAAAAGGATAACACTGCCATACATCAGAAATGTCTCAAAAACCACCAACAGACTATTACAACCACATGGCATCTCTGTAGCACACAAACCAACTGAAGCCCTCCAAAACATCTTAAATAAACCAAAAGTCCCAGTAGCCCAAGAAGAAAAAAACAGGAGTCATCTAAAACATATAGCGTAAGGACTGTAACAACCACTATGTAGGACAGACAGTCAGAAGACTAGCAGAGCACATCCAAGAACATCAACTAGCAGTCAGAAGACACAATGAATGCTCCTTAATCTCACAACATATGGACAGACTCAACCATAGTTCCAGCTGGGAAACTGTGAACATCCTAGACTAAGCTAAATCCAAAAATGCTAGGGAATTCCTGGAAACCTGGCATTCAGACCCATCAGCCATCAATAGACACAGAGAGAGAAACCACATTTTCACACCATTCAAAAGAGACAATAAGAAAACTAAGAAGGAAATAAAAAGACCAGAATACATCTTCTCCAGCAACCCACACCCAGATAAGCAGGGATTAACACCAGACAAACTATCAAGCAGAAAACAATATCCTAATTAGGGAACTACCAAGGAGACAAACAATCAAGCAGACATACAATCAAGCAGAAAATACCCTAATCAAGGAACCACCAAGGGGAAAACCACATCCCCAGCAACACTGGCAGGCAAGCTACTGTATATAAACAGGGAGCAAACCCCACACTCAGTAGCACTGATGTTACCTAGTCAGGTAATGAAATAACTGTAATCAAACAACCAAGCTCAGAGAGCACCAAGGACTCCACTGTTCAACCCTGAGCTACAGATATTCTCTTGTAGTGATATACTGTATATTATCATTCACTCATAGTATTCACATCTGTCTTTTTATATGGTTTTAGTCTAACATGTAGAAGCTTAATTAACAATAGAAGGGACATGGTGATTTGTTTGCCTTTTTCAGTACCCTCTCCCAAAATCTCCTTGTGTTAAAGGAGAAACTCATATTTACATTTACTCAAAAATAGTAACAATTCCTCTTCAATCCTTCCCAGTGAAATCTGGAATCCCAATATCCCCTCCATTCGAGCCCTAAGCTCACATGGTTGGGGGTAGATGACTTGCTAACAATGCATTTCTCTATTCCCCCCCCCCCACTCTGTTGGTGGGGGCTGTGAGGGTTCTTTGCTTTCCAAAGACTAGACACACCACAATGTAGCAAATCTGTACACAATGCTTTATTGCAGCACACACAGCACACACCTTCCCCAACATCCTTCTAGGACTTGCAAGGTGATGTTGCCATGTAAATATGTCTTTAATACTCAGCCCTTTAATACTTAGTTCAAACAAAAGTCTAAGTCCGTAAAGTGGCATATAACCTCTGCCTCCATCCAAACGTTCTTACTTTAGTTTGGATGAAGTGCTGCTTCTGTGGTTGTTCTTCTTCTAGTCCCTAATGAGGTCCTGGCAAAGCTCCAAGCAAGACTCCCATCAGAATATGCTCACTAGCATAATTGAATGATAGCCATCATGCCTGTTTGTAATATCTGCCAATTTCCAGATGTTGCCTTCCCTTCCCACTCTGTATATCATTTGCTTAGCACCTTTTCTCCTACATGCACCTCCCCACTCTGTCTTAGCATTTGCTTTTGTAAGCTAAGAGCCTGGATGGGGTCCAGCTTCCTCTGGAAGACCTTGAAAATGCCAGGGTGTGGCTCAATTATCCCAGGCAGCTGGAAGGCAGGCTTGGATTGTCATGAATATGGGGAAATAGGGTGAGAAGCGTTTCCGCCTGGTTGCAGCTACTTTTTCCAACTTCACTCCCTCACAGGGGTGAATTCCAATAGCATTTCTAACCTGGGCTTCTGAAAACCTAAACCCAGCCTGATAATATGGGAAAAGCCTGAACATGCCAGCTTTTAGTTTAAGTTCAGTCACAATGCATAGCACCTATCTTTTAACCACCATAGACATTATTCTTGAAATGCTACAAAAATCCAGTTCACAAAACTTACTATTCTCAAGCTAGAATGACACATTTAGAATTCTCAAGTATTGTTTCTACTGGTTAACCCTACTTCATATTTTAAACGGTGCCCCTTTCTACTTCCCTAATAGCCTGTGTTTGTACAAAAGTTAATTACTGAATTAACCCTTTTTTTCTGGGTTCACACAGTGCATTGAACCATAAACTAAGCTAGTAGAGTGGGATTGCACAAGAAACTAAGTTGCATAAAAGCTAGCCAATGTTGTTTAACTTTATTACAGTCAACCAGACCAGCACAATACTAAAAGAAAGGGAAAGACACGAAACACGTCCAATCCAAACAAGGGACCACACATCCGAAAGTATGCCAGTCAAGGCACCCGTCGGTCACAATCAAAAAGTAATTTACAATAATTTATGCACCATGGCTTCAATTGTCCTAAAATTACACATTATAAACCATTAAAATTAAGAGTTAATATCGGTTTTTGAGTACATAAATATAGAAACACAGAATGCTTATATCAGTTGTTCACAATAATATGTCAGCTCTTAAGAGCTGCTGCACAAAATCTTGCCACCTGCACTGTAACATTACTCCACTCATCTTTGAGAATTTGAAGATATTCAGCATCCGGTTGGCCAGGATATCTGCTGATTGTTGGAGAAATAAATTTTGTTCGTAATTCTCTATAAAATGGACACCGTAAGAGGACATGCCCAGTGGTTTCCACTTCCCCAGAACCACATGGACACAGCCTTTTAACCAATGGGACTCCCTTATATTTACCGTCCAGCACAGCTGAAGGGAGTACATGACATCGGGCAAGTGAAAAGGCCCTCCGGTAGTTCACTACCTCTAGCTGCCTGAGATATCTGGTGGCAGCTACAGTATATCTAGTGGATTCTGGGGCCATAAACGATGGAACTTTTTCTAGATCGGCTTGCCTCTCCATGTTTTCCACCCTTTGTCTCAAGTTCAGTTTTGCCTTGTCAAAGCCCAACTGAAGTAACGAAGGCGGGGAGACGCCTAGCCTTGCAAGATTACACTCGACAGCCTTGGTCCATGAAGAAACAAATTTATCTTGGAGAATTAATAGAGCAAGGCCTTGAGGGAAAAGGTTAAGTTTTAACCATAGATTTAAAGATGACAGACAAATACTTGATTCAACCTTTAAAAGGCCAGTCTCCAGGCACAAGCAGGCTTTTGACACACAGCGAGGCAATTGTAGGATTGCTCTTAAAAATTTGGACTGGACTCTCTCCAGGGATAAGAAGGAGGAGGAGGAGGGTCCAAGGTGTGTCCCATACAACATCTGGGCAAGCGATTTCGCCTGGAAAAGTTTAATTGCGGTGGGGACATAATGTCCTCCTTTTAAACGTAACAGTTTGAGGATGACGTTAGCTGACCTCTGTCCAACCGCGGCTGCATATTTGCAATGCGCAGTCCTTGAACCAGTGGCATGTATGACCACACCCAGATATTTAAAAGTAGTCACCTGTTCTATACTGTGTCCATTGAGGTACCAGGATTGTGTTCTTGGTCTTTTGGCAAAGGCCATAACCTTGGTTTTCTGGAAATTAATTTCCAGTTTATCTTTATTACAGTACTGGAACAAGACTCGCAGGGCTCTTTTTAGGCCCACTGGTGTCCTGGAGAGAATTACGGCGTCATCAGCGTAAAGCAATAGGGCAATACTGCGATTCCCTATTTTAGGGGGATGATGATTAGGATTATTTATCCATTTAGTCATATCATTGATGTAGAAATTAAAGAGCAAGGGAGCTAGCCAATGTTAAAACTAACAGACCTAGCTTGTTGTGTAAATGCAGCCATTAGGACTTCAATTGACTTGTTAAGCTATATACAATAATGCACTTACCATTGAATGACAGTAAAAAGGTCATACACCATGGATTTGCCAGAGTCAGAAAAGAGGACAGTAGTTTACAGCAAATTTCATCTCCGTCCAGTAAGAATGATGTAATTTTACGCATGTGTGTTTCTGTGAAAGTGAACAAAAATGAAATCTTCCAGTTTTTCCTTGCATTTTTAAAAATAAATTTTAATGGCCCTTCTTTTTAAGGCAGTAATAGAATGGATAGATAGTACCACCCAGCACTCTTCAAACTGGCAGTTGTGCTGAACCAATGCAGGAAGTGTAATTATTTAAATTAAAAATAAAAACTTTCAAAACTGTCTCAACAGTAATTTCTTAATAAATATAGAAAAGTACTTTGCTCTCCAATCATTTGCTTTTCAGTAGTGGTAGGTTTATTGGCATAGATCATAGGCAAAGTTAGCCTTTTCTGAGAATCACAGATTATATGCATCACTCCATATAAGACAAGACAAAGACATATAAGTAGCAGAAAGAAAATAGTGGATTTTTATTTTCTGTGTCAATTCAAACAAGGGAACTAAAAGAGCTAAGCCATTGCAATCACACAGAGACTGTACTATCCTACTAGTCAAACAAATTGATTGAGCATAAAGAATTAAAAGAATATGGAGAAAGGCAGAGGAACACATAACAAACAGCAAGGTGCATAATAAAAAGAGCAGTGGAATAATACTGAGTCTATCTCTTTCTTTCTCAAAGCAAACATGGCTAAACAAATTCTAGTAGAAGCATGAGAAAAAGAAACAGTACAGCAATACTCCCCCAAGAGATTTGATAGGCAGGACTTGCAGAGGTGATAACATGCATGGCTGGATACTCATATATCAATATTAGAGAGTTCATCACATCATTCAACTCACACTCTTTTTTAGATTTGAAACTTTGCAGATCCAGAAACTCCATCCAATCTTTTAATTGCCTTTGAATCTCTCTGAAGTGATTCAAAAACTCCTGATTTGATCTGATGCCTCAAACTAAGTCAAATATTAAATTCACAGATTTTATTCACAAGGGGATTCAACCAACTCTCTTATTTAAATCATCCCTTTGAAGCTTCACATAAGCCTGATTGTATTACAAAGCTTCACTGGTATTTTTTTCATCCAAATGAAACCAAGTCTAGGTAAACAGTGCATCTCTGAAGCTTCTCACTGTGATGTGGTGGTGCATGTAGTATGAGGAAATGTAGTATGTTATTTCTGCATTCACTCAGAGGCCTCACTGGATCTGAGGGGCTGCATGGATTTGTTGCCTAAGGGGAGATTTGTTGCATAAGAGGAGATTTTGAATGTGTTAATTAATATGTGTGAAGGGCATTATTTTGATATACAATTTTATATTCTATATATACACAATTTTATATTTTATATATATACAGTATATATGCTTCACATAATGTATAACCATACCTGTAACAGTGCACTCTATTTTATTTCTAAAGGGTTAACTTGCTTTTGCTTTGTAAAGAGCACTGGTTTCTTCCTCCCCCCCCCCTTATCTCTTTCCTGAATGCAAGATTGTCTTCGAATAAGCAATTAGCTGAGTACAAGCTGTTTGTTGTACCAAGTTTGCAACAGTTGTGGGGCCCTACATTCTAGAGAGAGATAAGAAAAATCTGGTATGCCATTCCCTTGGTAACCAGAAGAAAAAGTTACAGTTAAGTTTACCTTCCTAAGAACCACCTTTCACTTGCTCAGACCGTCCCAAAAATCCCTTGTATGGGTATGAGGGGATGTACTATCTGATTACAGATTTAAATGTCTATAAAGCCTCTGATGTTTGTTTTGTGAGGTGTGGTTCCATCAACATCTTTTGTTAATGTGTTGATTGGGGTCACCCAGCTGTGTCTTGATCAAAATACATCTGTTATCTTAAAGAAGCCTCGTCTCAAGTCTCTTTATTTGGCTTTATTGAGACTTGGGAAATAAAAGGTGCCATACATGTGTTAATGCTCATATTAACGAAATCTTAGTCTGACTTTTACCAAGAGTACCAAAAAGTTCATGCTGCAAATAAATAGGAAATATATAATCTAATTTTTCTTGAAAGACACTAGAGCTACTAGATGTGGGTTGTAAAAATGCAGACTGTCACTAGATGGCAGAATGTAGTGGTTGCCGTTTGCTGTCATTGCAGCCCAGATCTGGTAGCCATAGCCGTACAGAAATGTTGTTGTTTTGCTGTTACTATTAGCATTTGTGGTTCCTGTGTAAGTTCCTATAAAATTACTCACAGGCTTATCACCCATTTTCTCAGTTGCTTGAAGCTGTAATTCCCCCCACCCCCCCACCCCCGATCCTGTTGTCTTCCTTGGTGGCATTTACACACAACAGGTGTTCCCTGGAGAGTTGGTGCTTCAGCAGAAGTTTCATCCACAGAGCCTGCCTGTGTCAGTCCACATGTCACATGAATGTCATATTAAAGCTAGACTGCTGGGAAGGTTTTTCTTTTTTCTTGTTTTATTAAGTTCAAGGCATTTTTAAAATTTATTTCAAATGTTTTCAGATATATGGATGCTTTTATATCTGTGAGAAACTGTTCATATGTTAGGCAATTCATTAAGAATATCCGCTCCTCCACCTCTTTAATATATATTATATGACTTCCCTGTGTCACTTTGATTTTTTTAAAACTTATTGTATGATGTTGATAAATGTTACATTTGGAGAAGAAACCCTGTACCCAGTGGTAATTGCACAATTGTGTTTGACCAGATGACTCCCTGCAGAGTTCTTGATGAGCTCTATTGTTTTTCCTACCCCTTAGTATTACAGTTGATGTGGCTGTAAAACAACAGCAACAACCTTGTTTTGCACCCAATCCCTTTTTCTTATTATGCAAATGTTGAATTACAAAACACACAGTTTTCTAATTGACTGCAGGCTAAATCAGAAGAGGATTGAATCTGGTTGAGCAGCTGGAGTCGGCAACATTTTATTATACATGCAATATATATATATATATATATATATATATATATATATATACCTCTTTTTAGCAACTGCAGAGCACTTAATGCAGAGAAGGAAGACAGTGGGTTCCAGGCTAATGGAAAGCAAGTATCTCCAACTGCGCATGCACAGAGGTGGCAAATCACCAAAGAAGATGAGAGAAGCTGATGTTCAGAAGGCAGTGGCAGAAGCAGCAAGTAATAGTTTTCATGTTGCATTTGATTGAAATGATAGAAAAGAGGGATTAGTGAGTGACTAGGTAGCAAAAGTGAGCAGCCATGTAGAAATCATGGGGGCAGACTTCAGCTTGTTATCACTAAGGCTTGGTGTCTTTCTTTCTTTGAAACAAATAGGCATGTCTAATAAAGTAATATAATGATACGGATAGGATAAGAGAGAGGCAGATCAGCAGTTAGAGAAAGTAAAAGGCACTGATTAGCAGAAAAAAGGTGTTTTTCTTTCGGTTGGGTTAGGCGGAGCTATCTTTTCCAGCAGTTCTCAAAAGAGAGTTCATCCATCCCATCCATTCATTTAGAGATTGGGCACTTTAAAACATTGGCTTTTTCCTGTTCTTCAGCACTGCTTGGAGAGTATGGTTTTCATCATCCAGCAATGTTTTTTCCCCTTCCCTGCTGACTTTGTTCCTTTTGGGGAAAAAAAAGGCAGTTACAAAGCTTTATCGAATCATTTGTTTTACTGTAGTTTTGATTTATTTCACTTTGTTTTATTTTGAAGTCCCCTTTCTAAGTGGCTAAGCAATCCTGGCCTAATACAGAGGGGGGCTTGTCCACTGTTGTTATCATATTATAAGGATTAATCAGTACAATAATGTCTGTTTCACAACCTACACACTTGTTTGCTGGCTATCAGCCAGGGACCATGCCTCCAACCATCCATTTAGGAAGCAGATAGGAATGCCTCTTCCAAAAATTGGGTTAGTGTGTTTACTGATGATTAAAGAAGTAGCTTGATAAGTAATATTCAGGTAACTTCCTCTTCTACACTTCATTTTCCCCTGTCTCTGTTAGCACAAGCATGAAGCTTTTAGGCTAAAATGTTGCCGATTTTTTTCCTCTATGCAAATATGTACCTAGGGTTAATGGGCCAAGTGTTAGAAATAAAGTTCTCTGCCACAATGTGGTTGTAGCAACTGGGACTGGACAATAGAGAAGGTGAATAACACTTAAGATGTAATTCAAGATAATTAGGAAATTGTGAATAGTGAATTAAATTTAATTTGCATTGCCCACACTCACCCTGTTTGGCTCTATTCTTTTGCCCCACTAACTCCACTCCATTAGGTCTCCTAGGCTGCATTTTGTTGAAGCAAATGCATACCATTAAATATGGTAACTTGGGAGATAAATTTCACAATTTGGTTATGTGGTCACCAGATAAGTACTTGAGGTTAGCTTATTGGACTACTGTTAGGCTAGGCCACAATCATCCTTAAGATCCTGTACCTCTCTGATTTATAGTATATTCGTGGCACAAAACTGCACACAAGTTGTATATTATCAGGGAAATAATACCCCAAAATACCTATTAAGGAGGTCTCAGCAGGAGATGGCACCTGATTGACTTTGGGGTTGGATGCTAAGCAGGGTCAGGCCTGTTTAATATTTGGACAGGAGACATTAGGGAATCCCAGGCTATTGAACAGACTGGTAAGTTAAACAAAGGTGTGGGGGCGGGTGGGGGGTGGGGGGATTTTAGAAGGAGGAAATAGCAAACTAGTTCCCTACTGAGGCAGGAAATTTCATGGATATCTCCATGAAGTCTCCAGGAATCAGGTTTGACTTGAATGAGATTTTATATTAAGATTTTAAAGAAGTTTTTATGGTTTTCTTGCATTTTTTAAAAATTACAGACTGATATTCATAAATTTGATGCAATGGACATATAAAAATGAATGTGATCAGAATTAGGCATTTGCATATCTTCATTAAGATGAATTAAGACTGAATGGTCTTAATGTAGGCCTTTGATATAATATGATGAGGCTTCCCTTAATTTTACAGAATACTACCAAATGATGCAGCTCTCACTTGAATCTCCTCTTCAGTTTCTTAGGCTCTCTCTTGTATAGATCTTGTTCTTTTCAAGTATGCTTTTGAAGGAAGTCTTTTCAGTGCATTGTTTACATTGATAAACAATCAATAGGAAAGGTACCAGCACAAACATACATATTGGGCTGGGAGTGGAATCTGAATATACATATAACAGTTTTCTCCAGATATACTAAACAAGTCTGGTACCTTTCCAGATAAAGCTGAATATCATTTCCCATAATTTCCAGCTAGCATGGGCTATGTAGTCCCAGAGCATTGGGAGAGTGCTGGAGTTTGGTGCAGAGGCTATCCAGGTTTAAGCTGTTTCCCTGCGAAATGTTTGCTATGGCTCCGTAAAATGTGCATTCATAGACACCCCTTCTGCTATCATAGAAAGTACAGAAGTACAAAGCACTTCTCTCTATTGGTCTTGCTGAACTCTTAATAAGTCAGCATCTGAGAACTATTAATAAATGATCCTTCTGAGTTCTAGACAGATGTCAGCATAAACATACTTTCCACTTAAGAATTTCTCTCCCCCCGTTTTCCACTGTGTGATATCATTTCACCCAGAGCTGTCATTTTGTACTGTATTGTGTAGATGAATTCTGGGAAGGGCTTGGCTTACCTTTCCCTTTTCATTTTCACTAACAATTTCCCTGCAAAAGGAGAGGGATATGACTGTGACATTTTACATACTAATTGTTTCATTTACTAGTACAGGTAATTACACTATACATTTATAAATAAGGTGACAAAATGAACTAATTTTAATATAATGCATTATTTCAAAAAGGAAAACAATACGTATACATTTATATGATACTTGGAAAGAAATAAGAATTACAATGCTTGCAATTCTTTTTGCATGTAATTTGCATACTACAAGTAACACTATCCTTGAAGTGAACATCATTTCTTTTCAGAGTAAAATTAAACTTTACCATCTTTTCTGCTGATTGCTGTGTGGTTACTTCTGAAGTACAGATTAGAGATACCTAAAAGCAAAATCATCCTCAGATTCTAAATGCACTTTGTGAATTTCTAAGCCATTTTTTTAATCCTACCTTTTTAATATATATAATTCAAGGTGGCAAACATACTTAATACTCCTGCCTCCTATTTCCTCACAACAACAACCACCCTGTGAGGTGGGTTGGTCTGAGAAACAGTGACTGGCCCAAAGTCACCCAGCCAGCTTTCATGACTAAGGGAGGCCTAGAACTCACAGCCTCCTGGTTTCTAGGCCAGCACTTCCACCACTGTGCCAAACTGGGTCTCCAAAATATCAATGTAGCGCCTGCAAGGCTTTTTCCTTTGAAAATTATATTATTGGTAATTTGCTTCCTTTCTTCTTTAATTCTGTTTACAGAAATGAAGCATGGAAGAACTGGGAGTTCCTTGACTTTCTGTATAAAAGATTGTTTTATGCTTATCTGACCATTAAATGTCCAGTTTTTTAGTACTGAATTTTTCCTAGCCCTATTCATAGATTCCAAATATTGAATCTGGCACTTTTTAATGTGACTACTATAGCCACACAGATGGCAGCATCTAGCTGACTTTGAAAGATTTCAGAAAAATACAAGTTGGGTTGGACCTTGTTTTACTTAGATAGGAGATCACCAGGAAACATCAGGTTGTGAGTTTAACTAGAAGGAGTATTTATCTTTCACTGCTGCATTATATTTCATCTTTGCACAAATCTCTGTATTCTGAAAGAGGTAAATCTATTATACAGGCAATCTAAATACTGCAGAAAGAATTCTGCCAGGTGTTCCACTTAATATATTACTTTATTCTGTATAATTGATCTTTATTTTTTAATAGTTGTAGATGACCACTAAGGTTTTGTTGTTTATGGAGGAAAGCAAGAACTGAGAAAGGATTCTCCATTCCCCCAATCAAGAAACTTGCTTTTCCTCCTCTCTGTCTTCAGAGATCTCAGCAGTCCTTGCTTACACATTTGCGATCACCTCTTTAGTATCATCAAAGTGAGGGACTTATTTTCAAGTAGAAAGTGACTATTGCCCTCAGTGCTACTTGGGATACTTTTTGGGGACCTTTGCGGAATTCTTGCTGTATTTGCAAATAGCCATATAATCAAATGTTAGCCAAGAAAGAGAGAAGATGCAATTGGGCAAATCATTCTCTGTTCAGGTTTTTACTTGCAAACTTTTAGAACACTTCAATTAGCCTTATACTGTCTAATTATGCTTCTCTCCAAGAAATCTGACAGGCAGTTCTTTCTCCAAATATCTGAAACTAGATTCATTTCATTCCCTACTACTTTTTTTTTTTTTTAGTTTCCCCTGACACTCTGCCTAGCTGTCCCCTGATCATTCCCTAGGCAAATTCCCCCCTTTTCTCCTATGACAGGAGCCTGCAGTGCCCTCAATTTCTGTCAGTGGATCATATGACACTGTCACCAACTCCCTATTAAACTTCCCATAGCAAGACAAGTTCAAGGTATGAAACTGTCACTTTAATCTCAGTAGACCATAGTTCTCATTTTAAAGTCTGTTGCTCCCACTTTCACATCCAGCTGTACTGTGCCGAGCAAGACAGAAATTGCAAGACAACACTATGAGAAGTTTGGCAACTAATCTGTTCAATTAGGAAAAAAAGAAAACAAAAATAAGCTCTATTGTCAATGGGGACTTAAAGTACAATTAAACTTATCCTCCCTCCCCCCCCCCCACTTTTCTCTCTCAATTTAAGAAATATTTGTTTGTTTCTTATGAATCCAGTGCAGTTTGAGGCAGACCGTAGGCTTGGGATTGATTTCTGTTTGTTAATATTGGACATCAAGAACTGGACAATGGTGCAGAACTAAATACCAAAACTGACTGGATCTTGCCATTCTTCCAAATGAAAATCCAGTCTTGGTGATCTAAGGATCAATTGGCATGTTCAGAACTTTCTCTCCCACCACCACCACCCCCTTAGTGCAGTGGAAAGAATTGAGCTTGGAGTGTGCAATTGAAAGAAGTGCTTAGCCATAAAGTAATCTTCAGTTCATCACTGTGCCTCAGGCTAACCTACTGTACAAGATTGCTGTGAGATAGGAGTTAAAGAACAAACTAGACATGATGTAAAAATTGTAACAGGAATTTTAAAAGCAGCTTCAGGGATTTTGATTAAAGAATATGAGCTAATCCTTATCCCTATATTATTTTTCGAGTCTTCCTCCCAGGTCCTTGGGAAGTCAACCTCCATACTCCTGAGTGAGATCCAGGAAGGAAGAACTCCTGAGACTTCAGTAAAATGTCTTTAATGATAGAATTAGGAGTAAATACAGAAACTTGGAAATTCCAAGGGGAATTTCCTCCTCTCATTTATAGTGATTTCATTGAGGCAGTCTCTCTATGAATGATTTGAAATGCTTCTTCCCGTGTTTCTTGCCTCCTGGACTGAGTTACTGTTATAAGATAAGCTTCCAACAGACTTGCCTTCTGTCTCTTAGTTGTTTATGGCTACTCTCCCTTCCATTACTTTCCCAGCCTCCCCACAGTCTCTCACTGGAAAACCAAGATACCCACATGTATCTTGGCAGAATAGACAAGTGAGACCCCCCAAAACAGTACTACATACCCATCTATGCATATAACAAAATTATAGGACTTAGTAAAATCAGTCACAGCATCAAGGGAGTGTACTCTTGCTCATCTTCTGATATGGAACATGTCCTTTCCTGTCAGCAAAGTCCCATTATGGACAAACTAACCAATTTCCCTGCTCCCCCCACCAAAAAAATCTGATGTCAAAAATGGTAATATCCAGAAACCAAGAGGAGAGATATATCAGCTCCTTAGGATACTCTCTGAACTCAGTTTTCTCAGGTTCTTGCGAAAAGGAATTATAAAGAGTAAGTTCATCATGGAACAAGTGAGTTGGAGTTAGAAACGTTAATTTTTTTCATGGATTAAAAGGAGGTCAATGTTTCTTATCACATCACATATGTTAACTAGCTGTATTCAGTACAAGAATTTATGTCTCACAATAAAGTGTTTAGTCACATGGGAGGCAACTTCTTACCTTTCCTTTTACCATTTCTGCTTGCTCTTGTTTTCCTTTCAACATCTGTACTTCTATTATAGGACTCTATTCCTTGCATCTGGTGAAGTGGCTTGTGATCCACAAAAGCTTATGCCAGTGATTCCCAATAATTTTGGGCCTGTGGGCACGTTTGGAATTATAAGACAACATACTGGGCACTTTCCTAAAATGATGGGTGGATTCAGCCAATCATGAAATACCAATGTATCAGAAGGCAAACAGAGCACTGGATGTCTAGAATGATTCACTGAGATTCATGTGGGGTCCAGAACATTTTGGGAATGCAGGTTATACTTGAGGCTGATGCTTTGTGCTTGACAGTAGGCTAATTGTGCATTCATTTTTTTTTTAAAGAATCTAAAAATACAATTAGGCAGGGTAGAGATACTGGCAGACTCCAGGAAACATCTTTTCTGGCACCTTGTCACTTCCAGACATTACACTGGAGACCCAGGGCTTATATGATAATAATTTTTTTAGCTGAAAACCTAAATGAAGTCCCATAACTTTAAAGTTAAAAATAGAAAAAAGGTTATTGTTTTCCCCCAACTCAACCAATTTTCTCCTATTTTGTGATAAGTATTTCTGCTTATACAAGTGCTCCAAGAGGAACCTGCCAGATGTGCTTGCTCATAGACATCTGGAATATAATAATAGAAAGACATCTTCCTTCTCACACTTTTGCTGGCTACTCCCAACTTTAGAATGCAGTTCTATATCACTTACCCAGAGTAAGACTTACTGAAGCCAGTGAAGTTTCTGATTTTGAGCTGACATACCTTAGACTGCCATGTTTATTATTAAATTTATCACTTGCTATTTTTTAGATTTCATTAAACGTTGTAGACGTATGGAATTTATTTTCCAACCCAATTCTGGAAAACAGATGTGTCTAAGCATGAACACTTGAACTGTAGATTAAAAAATTCAACAAAACCCTGTTTAATAAATGAAGTGATTTTTTTTTGCCCTTTTATTAGATTTCTGTTTGTTAAAAATAGCAAGAACAGATAAATAATGGGAATGTGTGCCAGAGGTGAACAATCTTGCTGGACAAATTTTGAAGCACAATCTGTACTTAAGCCTTTCAATTAATTTCTTGTTCCTTGCCCATCATCACTACAGCACAATATTTCATATTTTATTCAAGGCCTTTATCAGTTGCTGATTATCTAGGCAAACATGCCCTAATTTCATCAAGTATTTAAGCGTTCTAAATTTGTGCTTTTATATTAAACTATAAATCACAGAAGCTTGAAAGATTAGAAGGGCACAAAGAATAATTGTGCTGCACAGTTTAGAAACAGAATGTTGCCTTGCAGAAAACTAAAGATATGATTTCTAAGTCTGATAAGAATGTAAAATAGATCTTGGCTTATTCGGTAAATGTGTACTGTACAGAATATTTTAGAAGTGAATTCTACAGGAAAAAATGGTATAAAATGTCAATTAAGCTTTTTAGGGAGCAGATTAAATAGTTGTCTTCATGCAGCGTAATTGATCTTGTGCCTGATCGGACTGATTGCATCCTGTACTGCTAGGCAAAGCCTGTGTAGCTCCTTGGTATATGTCTCTGCTGGGCATAATACAGTAAATTGGGAGATGGTTAGAACAGAAAGAGAGAAAGAGAGAAAGAGAGAAAGAGAGAGAGAAAGAGAGAAAGAAAGAGAAAGAAAGAAAGAAAGAAAGAAAGAAAGAAAGAAAGAAAGAAAGAAAGAAAGAAAGAAAGAGAAAAAGAAAGAAAGAAGTTCAGTCTGAACATAAAACAAGAGCTCATGATTAAACCTATTCTGTAGCAGTGATGGCAGGAAAGCAGTACTTTTCAATCACCACATTGATCTTCAGTGAACCTTTTCTGTGTTTTGGATGTCTTGAAAGAAATGAAGAATTCCGTAATAGTGTGCTGTAGTATGTTTGCCATACACTTCAAAGGTATGTTGGCTTTATTGGCCTTCAGGCTGCATTTCCACACACAGCTATGAGAGCTACAGGGTCATGACTGGTCTAATAGAATGACAGGAGGAGGGTAATCCCTAGGTGGCTCTTGATATTGCTGATGACAGTGTTGTGTGCTTGGATGGAAGTTCAGCTTTGCAGTGCTTCTGCTCCCATGTTTCTGCTTCTGCTCCCATATTTCCAGGTCATGTTGTAGCACCTTCCCTATGGAACAACCTCCTACCTGAGATATGGAAGACCCTGACCCTTCTGGCCTTCCAGACATCTGTGAAGACCTGGCTTACTCCCTGGATGCTGGGCTGGGGTGCTAGATGATATAGGCATGGCTTCTATGGTTTTCAGATACACATCTTATCAACTCATATGTTGAAACATTTTCACTAGTTGCTGGTTGTTTTTTGACTCAGTTCAGGATGCTCATTATGGTATATAAAACCACTTATAACTTAATTCAAAGCAATTTAACATGACTTAAGTCCTGTATCATCTGTCCTGCACTCTTAGTTCAATTGGGAACCTATCATATATTCCACCAAAACGATGTTTGATATCAATAGTTCTGCTTTCTTCATAGCAAGCCTATATTAAAGTACAAATGTCACTACAGTTGAAACAACCTCCCTCTTTATTATCTATCTGTCTGTCTGTCTATCATGGTTTAGGATATGTCTAGAAACATTCAATCAGGTCCTTTAACTTTTTAATGTTTCAAACTTAAGTGTTTATTGCCTTAGATTTTAGTGTATATTGCTTTTAATGACAATCTAATTATTGTTTTATTGTATTTTTGTAAGTGTCCCAGAGCTGTTAAAGGAATTTTCTAAATAGTTTTTGAAATATATATAGTTTTGATCTTAGCTATCAATTGATATCAATTCAAATTCTGTAGTCTTAACTAGTAGATAAATTGATTGTATCCTCAAATGTCCCTCTGTGAATTGTAGATTGGGCTAGAAGTGTTTATTAAAAAAAATGTTGATGAGATCTTGGCTGGCTTGAAAGAATCCTTGAGGTGTGTCCTTTATTTTTCAATGAAATGATCTGGAAAAGTCCCATACTTCCTCTAATGGCTGTGGACAAGGTCTTTCACCTGAATGATAACCATAATATTATTTATCCAAAAGCTGAATGAGAAAGAACAACCTAAAATTTAATCTGTGTAAGTTTCCGTGATTTTTCAGAACCTACAGATCTCGATGGGGATGTATACAGTTTGAGAGTACTCATAGATACATATTGTCTGATAAGTCTCAGGAATGCTTTTAGGAACTTTAGTTTGTATTCTGGAGGTGCATTAATTACTTCCAAATGCAAGTTCTGCAATGGATGTTATATGAGACTGCCCATAAAGGTGGTCCAGAAGCTACAACTGGCACAAAATGCAGGTGCTAGGATGCTTGTACTATCCAGGAAATACGAAAACTTAAGTCTCACTTTGCACCAGCTATATTGATTATAAAAGATTCCAACTGTATCCACCATCCTTAATATTTACATCTTAAAGTAGCTGAAGACTGATATTTGAAGAACTGTTTTCATCCATATAATATTATCTATATGTTCTTAATATTAAGATTATTTAGTTGTACAGATTGTAAGTTTCTAAACCCTCCCAGCAGCCACCAATGTCATGGAGTGTATCATCACTAACTGATAGCCCTAATAATTCCACTGCTGTTCCATGTTGCAAACATGGTAGGCAATTTTCATGAATGAGGCTAATTTATAAAACAAGACCATTTTAGAAGCTATAAAGTCAGTACAGAGTCTGTGTAATGAGAGATGAGGGACTATTTCCACTGTCAGCTCCAAGAATTGACTATGTGTGAATGATGTTCAAGTTAGCATTTTCTTAGGGAAGAATGGGTTGTCTCCAGCCTGACCTATGTACAGTTCTTCAGTTCAAAGATCTGAAGACTGAGCAGGCCTATGTTTTTCCAATAAATATGCATAAGCGACAGAACTTGTGATCAGAATCCTGCTGTCTCCTTTTACAGATGTCCAATTAATTTGAATTGAACATCTGTGAAGCTCTCATTGCTTTATATGTTGAGCATCAATCCTAATAATAGAAACATAAATATTTTCATCAGGAATAAAATATATGGTGACAAATAACTTTGAGAGAGAAGGGAAACAACTCTGAAATATTTATGTGGTGATTTATAGATCTAGTAATTGGTTTCAAATGTAATGAACTAAAAATAAAACTTCTGACTGTTTGATAGCTCTAAAATGAATTAATGGAAAATTAATTGGAGCTGTAGGCCCTAAACTAAAATGTTTAGAACCTTGTGGGCATTACTTGTTTACTGATGGATAATGCTACTCTTTGTGAATTAATGGCTAGTTCTAATTATAGGCCATTTATTTGACTTATAAGTTATGCAGTGGACAGTCATAATTCTCTCTTCTTTGGCAGCTGCAATCAGACCTACCAATGCAATAATTAGAGATGATCACTTGGATTTTGATACACTTATGAATCACTATTTCCCAACAGCTGAATAGACAGCTATAGTAAATATCCTTCCATCCATCCATCTGTTTTGATGTGGGTTTAGAAATTTAATAGAGCCACTGCCAGAAAAAGTATCCATATTATTCCACATCCATTTTAGAAAGATTATATCAAAGACAGATAAGAAAATAACAAAAAAAGTGTATTTGTATATATGTGTGTGTATGTTTTTTGAGTTTTGGAGTCTGTAGTTGTGTTAAGAATGATATTAGTGAAATTGTAACAACACAAAATCCTTATCCTAATAAAAAAATACTTTCATATTTTTCAGTGGCAATATTACCTTGGTATATTGTTTCTTACTAATATTTTCCCTAACATCTTGTACTCTTTGTTTATTCTGTCTTGCTGTTTTTCTCTCATCACTTCTATTTTAAGTAAAAATAGGAGAAGACCTTGGTAATATTACAGGAGGAATAGAGGAATGGGTGATAATAATGTCATTGGTGATGCACCATCCTTTTTCCTGCCCATTTGCTGTTGGCCTGAGGAAGACAATAACAGATGGTGGTACCATAACTAGCTTTAGCTCCTGACATTTCCCAGCTAAGTGCCAATAGAGGAGAATTGCCTCGGCTGTCATAGGTAGCTTAAAACCTTGAAGAGCTTAAAACCTTTCGTCTGCGTAGGCATTCCCAATCAATCTGAATCTATAATCTGATTCAAGAGCTGTATTTATTTAGAAAAAGTGTATTGTTACAAAGATGATTTTCATTCTATTCTATGTCTATTATAAGGCAACACGGCCATAAATTATTTGAAATCTCAGTGATTATAAGTGAGACACTTGGGTATTTAGATTTGCCATGGTATATTAATTATACCTTTAAAATGCAGTGTTTCTATACTATATTAAGTTAAGTTTTTAAAGCCAGCATATTGAAATGATTATACTTTAACTCAGGATTTTCCATATAATGAGTCTTCTACAGGGGCTTACCAGGCTGCTTAAAATTCAGCTTGGTGTCTTAGGCAATACATTTTTTATTCAGGAAATTCAATTAAATTAGATCTACACTTCTTTGCTCTGACAAACTACCTCAGTTCACATCTTTCTCTCTGTAATTACCTTAATGGTTTAGCTGCCTACTATTATCCAAGGCAAACTAAAAGTGCTTTAGCAGGTTTATCTTGAAAAGCTTCTAGCAGCAAAGGCTTGTTAACCCAGTGTCAAGGCTCATTGAAATTTCAGTTAGACACTAATAACGCAAAAGAAGAGAGGGAAAAAATTACAAGAAATAAGATTTGTATTGTCATTACTATGGAGATATATGTTTCAGAAAGAGATCTGAGCCATTGACAATTTGTATAATGATTTTTAATCTATGCTACAAATAGACCTTGTTTATGAAAAACACCTGGCAAAATTCCATGTTTTCTTCATACGTTAAGAGCAGAGCTACCAGAACTGGGCCTCAAATCTCAGATGATCACAAGATGGCAGGAACTCTCTTTGTTGCTATCCTATGGTCATATGGATTTTTGCAATCCAAATTTGATAGTCCTATGTAAGAATTTAGAAGGATTGATAATGAAGCTCAAGCTCAGATACTTCGGTCACCTAATGCGAAGAGAGGACTCTTTGGAAAAGACCCTGATGCTGGGAAAGATTGAAGGCAAAAGGAGAAGAGGACGGCAGAGGATGAGATGGTTAGATAGCATCACTGAAGCAATGAGCATGAAACTGAGCAAACTCAGGGAGGCAGTGAAGGACAGGAAGGCCTGGTGCAATATGGTTCATGGGGTCACGAAGAGTCGGACACGACTTAATGACTGAACAACAACAACAATGTAAGAACTTAAAGGGGACACCTGATTTATATATCACAATGGCCTGTATAATCAGAATATATAAATAATCCTGTATAATATAATAAGATAAAATCTTAGTAGTTCTTTTTATCATAAGAAATAGAATAGGCATTAATAATAATAACAATATTCATTGATCATAAGGACAATTACTTGGTAGAGCTACTAGGTCTGGGTTGCAAGAATTTTCTCTACTGCTTTGCTGCTAACTACTGGATTTGTGTGTCATGGATTTGGTAGCCCCAGCAAGGGGCTAGCAAGAAGCAAGGGGCAACTTCTTTAGCCACAGATAGCCACAGATAGCCAGGCTACCAGAAATGGGCATCCTTTTCTGTTGTGATGGAAAAGGATGTAGGGTGGAATTTCTTTACAGGGGTCAGCAGCTCAGAAAATGAGAGAGAAGAGCACAGTTGTGGGTGGAGGTGCTGAGGGAAATAAAGAGAAACTTTCCCCAACCAGTCTTAATTAACTATCAGGTAGGAAACATTCTCCCTTAATTCAAAGTTTGTATTTCTGATCTCTTGTGATACCTCCAGGGCTGAGATGTTTGCTTTTTAAATTCTACTCCTTCAATTGTGTAGTTGTTCTCTGGTGTCTTTTCTTCCTTTTCTCTTGCCACTCCTTAGTTAGCATGCTTTCTCACAACATCTGTTTAGGCTACAGCAGTTTGGTGTTACAGCTGTTTCCTCCAGACCCCTTCTCAAAACAAGCCATATCCTTGAGGCGTTCACTTAACCCACTAATTTGTTACCCTAAGGAGCCTCATTTTGTTATACTTGTCCCTACTGAGCTTCCTCCCTGCCTTTCACACTTAGACTGAAGATTGTTTATGATATTCTGTGCGGTGGCATTTACATGAAAAACAGATGGATAAACTCCAAGGGGAGATCCAAAGCAGATATCCAGTGTTCTTTATTTATCTCTTTAAGGAAGAACATTGAAAACAGTTTTTTTTCCCTACACACAGAGCAACAGGGCTATTCACTCTCTTTCCAATCAAATGAAATACTGTCTTCTGAAGAACTGATTTCCCTTTTAAGAATACTTACAATAGGCAGTTTTGCAACTGATGTATTTCACTTCCTAAATTTGTATATAATATGTTTGCTGGCTTTAGCTGCCACCTTGTGGTAGGTTAGCTTTATCTCAGGCACAAACCTCCAACCCCCCCCCCCTGCAAAAAACCTCCATATTTGATATATTTTCCATCTCCCCCACAAAGTACCAGTTAGTTTTGAAGTGATTTTACTTCTATGAGCCTTTGTGTAAAACAAATAAATTTGCCTGTAGTATCTACTCATTGATATAAAGTAAAAATAAATCTGTAAAACCAGTCAACTGCAATAGCTGCTCTAATTCTTTGGGTAACAGAGTTGTTCAAAGAAGTCTATACCATATATATAATGAAATATGCATGTTAACCATGTAGAATTATCCATCTGGTGGATATTTATAATATTAATGGTAGTATCTTGGTAAATATTTTTTCCTATTTCAGTCTATATGAGCTCAATCAAAGATTACAATTTTGGTTTATTTGGTTTATTTATTTGGTTTGTTTATTGCATTTATTTCCTATCTTTTCTATGAGATAACAAGACGGCTTAGAAAAAGAATTTTTCAGTCCCCCACCCCACCCCACACACACACTATCAGTCTTTTGAATTAGGTTGGACTAGGACACAGTGAGTTTCATTGGCCCAAAGACACCAGTGAGTTTCATTAGGAACTTGAACCTGGGTTTCCAGTTTAAGTCCAGCTCCTTGATCACTCAGTTCCATAAGTTTAGTTCACTTATCAGATATCTGATGGAGAGAAGAACAGTGAAGTGTTTACCCATATACCTACCATATGCCTACCTGGAAATTCTGGGAAATTGGAGGAAAATCTAACATGTTTTCCTCCAGTGAGCAGGATACCCTAGTAAACAAGAAATGTATATGGGCACTGGTAGTGAAAGTCAGTGAAATTGCTCTGTTAAGAATAAGTGAATATAGACGGGCTAAATAAAGGTAGGATATAAATCTAATAATAAAAGGAAATTAATTAAAAATGAACAGCTCTCTGTGAAATGATGTGTCAAATCAGCTGAGAAACGGAAGGGAGGGAATATATTTCTATATAAACAAGCAAAAGCACCAGGAGATTTGGGACCAATCATTGGAATTGTGTTTGGTTCAAAATAGATCTTACCAAAAGTCATGTATTGTTTCTTTTGAAGTGTGACTTTTCTCCAGGAAAATAGCTGAATGAGCAGTAATGTGTTCCAGTAGAGATAAAAACAAAAATTCTACTTCAGTAGTATTCAGAAGTGAGTTGCATTAATGTTAGGATGTTCCATGTGTGGACTGTTCTATGCTGATTTTGCACGATCCATGCTCAAACTAAAACAGGTGTACTTGGGGTATTTTGGTCCTTACACAAAACAAACAGGATAGTTTTGTTCTGAATATGGACCAAAAGTGGCTGTTCTGCATAGGAATGGCTGGAGTGAGTAACAGTGGGAAAAAACTAAGGCTGAGGGGTTCCCAGTTGACAGCATGTACAGGTAGTCCTCGTTTAGCAACCACAATTGGGACCAGCAACTTAGTTGCTAAGTGAAGCGGTCACTAAGTGAAACTGCAACTGTGTTTATGATCTTAGTTCAGCTTTCCTCTCCTTTACAAACCTGTGAAGGTCATAAATGTGAAGAATGGTCACAAAGTTGCTTTTTCATCAGTGTTGTAACTGTGAATGGTCTCTGTAAGAGGCAGTCACTAAACAAGGACTACCTGTACAGACACTGGGAGGATGAAGAGGAAAAGAGAGAGAAAATACAACATGCACCACCCTTGCCTTACTTAACCAGACAAATTCTGGGATCTTTCTGGATTGTCTTTGTTCAAAAATTAGAGCAATCAAAATGTTCCACGTTTTGTTTTCATCCAACCCTGACTAACCTGAAACAATTTGACAGAACTTCTAGAATGTGATGTTTGTTTCATGTTTGAAACAAAATGTATTTGCTGCTTTATGTGCAACCTTAGGCTAAAATGAGATTACATTACACTTTTTTTTTTTTCCCCAGACAGGCATAACTAAATTTGCCTGTTTCCCTGTTTTCTTCTCTCATTTCAAAACTGTTGTGTTTAATTCAAATATGATCACTTGACTTTACTAACTGGAAGGAGAAAAGGATGGGAAGTTCTTTAACATCCTTGTAGCATACTGGGAGGACTTTCAATTTTTTAAATAAGGAAAAAAAAAAGAAAAGAAACATTCTTCTCCTACATATGCAAGGCAACTATCTACAGAAGAAAGCCTCTGCTATTGTTGGAGTCACTTTCAGAGATTTTAGAATGACATAAAATTAGGATTATAAGATGTCAAGGACAGACAAGATACTGTCATCTGCAGCCATTTATTGTCTCTCATAGAGAATAGTGTGACAGCATGTCATAGCCCACGGCTGTCTGCCATCATGTCACGTGAGCTGGCAAGCATACATACATATATTAGTTAATAGCAGAAGCTGGGAGCAGAAGAGATAACAAACTTTATCACAGATATAAGAATTTTCTCATAGGAATTGTGGGTTCTATTGGGCTGGCAAAGGGAAAGAAGAAAACTAGAGATTTAAAGAGAGATTTCTGGGAAGGAGGAAAAAAGAAAAGGTGCCTATTGATCCTGGGATAAACCAGGCAGTTTTGAACTGCTGAAAATATGTTGGTTTAAAGGTAGGTACTGGAGAAGACTACTGAAGAGTTGTCTTCAGTTATGGCCTGAACAGAGGAGGAGGAGGAGGAGGCGGCAGCACTGAGGGATATTTTTATTCCATCAGAAGCTGAAGAGAGTGAAAAGCCCTATCCTCTTAGCCCAAGAGAGAATGCCAACTAGTGATATTAACTATAAGAAGGAAGGGAATCTATAAATGCACACATTTGGTCAATACTATAGGTTGCCCATGTATCCAGTAGAGAAGGAGTACATTTCAAAATGCTTGGCCATAAATCAAGCCTTTGTATTAATTCTTTACAGTCCCTTATCAGAGAGATTGTAGGAAGGGAGGAAAGTGGGGGGAAAGAATCCAGCTCAGTTGCCTGAACTCTTTACCTGCCCGAAAATGAAAGGAAGAACTTGTTTTGCCTTGCTTTGTTAATTAAAAAAAAAAAAAGGAGGGGGGATCACAAGAAGGTACTGTGTGCTGTACCAATTCTGAGTCAATTTCCATGAATCCACAAAGCTCTCGAGATAGTAGAAAAATGGTGAGGGAGGTGACCGGAGAGGAGGGAAGGACTAGCGTGCTTGTCCTCATGCCCTCCTCTCCCAGGGAAAGCTCATACCCAAGGATAAGGTTGGAGGAACTTGTGTTTTTTCCTTTTTTATTATTGTGAGCCGCCCAGAGTCACCCGTTGGGGGAGATGGACGGCATACAAGTTTGATAATAAATAAATAAAATAAGGACTGAAGAGGTCTAAGGACTACTACCAAATGGTTCAGATTCATAGTTCTTTCATCATGGGCTGGGGGAGGGATGAAAATGAGCGGACTATTGCATTTCGTCATTTAGTACAAATCCTCCATTTCTGCTTCTCGTCAGTTACATTCTGCTAGCCATAAACAGGCCATGGCTGCTGTTGGTCACACTTAAATAAATAAAAGAAATAGCTCTAATGCAAATAAAAAAGGAGAGATGTATTTTATGATAATTTCTTTATATAGCACCTACATTTTATGAAGCTGATACTTGGTACGGCTTTTTTGTTTTTTGATGCCTTTGAGTCAGTGCTGACTCCAGGCAACTGCCTGGACAAGTCCCTGCAGTTTTCTTGGCCAGGTGTTTGGGAGTGGTTTGCCATTGCCATCATCTTAGGGGTGACGGACCCAAAGTCACCCAACTGGCTTTGCGCCTAAGGCAGGACTAGAACTCACAGGTTTCTAGCCTGGTGCCTTAAACCACTACACCAAACTGGTTCTCTATGTGTGAGTATTAATATCTTTTTTTTTTTTTTTTTAGTTATTACCAGTCACAGATGTAAGTGTAAAACAATACTTGGAGTTGACAGCTGAATGTTACTGATTTTAAAAAGATCATTTAAAACTCTTCTAGATGCTTTCATTTTAGGAATTTATTTAACATACCACTCACGTAATAATTAATTTTTATTGAATATTTGGAAGTTTTGGAACTTCTAAATTCAGGCATAATTTATTCAAAATCAAACCATTTATATGTCCATAAATTTCTGACAGAACTGGAAGAAGGCGGGATAGATAACACAACCATAAAATAAGATGCTGCATAAGCATTATTGTAAACTATTAGAACATTTGGTAACCTTTTAAAGCAAGGAAGTCCTTTTATATCTGTGTGCACAAAACAACAGACAAGATTTTGTTAATTAGTTTAATGGGAAATTATCTTTTAATGAATATGTGAAAGAATGCTCTTCTGGGCATACACAATTATTTTAAAGTGGAGATTCAATTTTGGGAAAACAGAATTCAGCTCAGTTGTTTAATTCAGCTCAAGGCAAAGTTGAATCAAACCTTTCCTTTATTTAAATTTTAATGAAGCCCCAAACTATTGGTCTCAGGTATTAGAGGCATGAATAAGTGTTGGATTGTTTTCATTAAAAAACAAAAAAAAAAGTCACTGAACAGCTCATTTGTTTTTGTTTTGTTTTCTGTTTTGCTTTGCAGATTTGTAAAACCTGGCCAGCAACTGATTTTTCTAGATGGCCATGTTATGCTAGATTTAAAAAATGTCTTTTTTTTTTAATGTTAAGACCAACCACTTCTTAACATAGTTGTGTCAAAAGTGGCATGACAGGGAGACAAGGGAGACAAGTCCACAAGAATTCTTCAGATAATAGGTGAGACCAGGAGGGCACTGAGAAGGATATGACCAGTCGATGGTTCTCTTCTTCAAGGCCAGAAATGAGAAAAGGTCAGAGAATACTTGTAATACAGTGAAATTTCTCATCTCCATTGTTCAAAATAGCAAGAAAAATGATGCATCCTCTCCTCAAATTCTACTAATAAAATGAAGAAAGTGTGAAATGGCATGGATTGGTTGATTTATATTTATCTATAAATCACATTTATAAGACAACCAACTTGTAACAACTCTGGGCGGCATAGAAGTAAAAAATAATATTAAATACAATAAAAACTAAAATAATGTGAAAACCCAGGGACTAAAACAGTGATGCATTGATAAAATCCACCCCCGCCCAGGCACATACTACCTAACCCTGCACTTGAGGAAACAGCCAAGTCTTCAAGGCTTGTTTAAAAAACAGGAGGGTCAGGATAACTGATCCTCTGGAGGAATGCTGTTTCAGGCAGCAGGTGCTACAACAGAGAAAGCACGCTACCTAGGTCCCATCAGATAGCACTGTTTTAAGGATGGGACCTGGGCATGCCCACTCTGTCCAATCTTACTAGAAGGGCAGAAACAACAGAAGAAAGGCAGTCCCTCAAATAGCCCAGCCCTATGCCATGAATAGATTTATAGGTCAAAACCATCACCTTGAATTACACCTGTATGTTTACTAGTAACTAATGTAGTTTGCATAGCAGAAGTGTTACATAGGCATACCAAGGTGTGCCCATAACTTCCCAAGGTGTCACACGCTGGACCATCTGCAACTTCTGAGTGATCTTCAAAGGCAGCCTCATGTTGAACACATTGCAGTTGTCCACATGTGAGGTGCCATAAGAAATGAGTGACTCTGAGATGTGATTCCTGGTCCAGGAAGGGCACATTTCACACATCAGACAAATTTGGGCAAAGGCTACCCCTAGCCACAGCTGGCAGCTGTTCTTCAAGCTGAATCTGTGAGTCCAGGAGGATCATCAATTCCGTCCAGGAGAGTGCTACCACATTCAGAACTAAAGGTGGAAAATCCATGTAACTAGAAGACCCAAAAACACACAACCATTCAGGCTTGTCAGGGTTAAGCTTGAATCTGTTCCTCACCATCAAGACCCCAACAGCCTTCAGGCACTGGGACAAGTTTTCAGCAGCATCACTTGGCTGGCCCAGGTTTCAAATGAATAACTGGATTTCATCAGTATATTGATGATACCTAGCCCTGTGTCAGCAGGTGACCACATCCAGTGGCTTTATGTAGTTGCTGAACAGAAGGGTGAAGAGTGTTGAGCACTATGACACTCCAGAAATCAGGGGTCTATAGCCTGACCTCACCACTCTTAACATCAATTGGAATTAGCCATGAAGAAAAGAGGAGAACCACTGAAGCTTGGCCCTTCCCACTCCCAATTCCCAGAAATGATCCAGAAGGATACCATGATGGACAGTATTGAAAGCTGCTGCATGATCAGGGACAATCAAGACAGCTACACCACCTTCAACATAGGCCAGGAAGAACAAGAACATAAGCCAGGAACAACAAGAAAAACAAGAAATACTAGAACTCTATTTTGTTGATACAGGATATTATAAAAGAATTTTGAAAGACTAACTAAAGAGTCAAGGCAGGATTATCTTGAGTTTATTTCTCACTCTTTCCTGTTTTTATGGGCTGAATTCATTTTTTTAACAGCTGCTGCATATCTTCTTCAAGGCTATCTTGATATTCTTCTACACCCAGTTCTGCCATAGGTCATTGACAAGTGTAAAGAATGCTGTCTCCATACTATGTCCTGACCTGAAGGCCAACTGAAAACGGTCCAGATAATCTACTCCAATGAGGGTCCTCTGAACCTACTACCTAATCACCTTTCCTAGCAACTTTTCCTAAAAAGGGAAGGTAGGAAATGGATGAAAATTGTCAAGCATCATTGGGTCCAGCAATGGTTTTTGAGCACTATTGCTTCCTTCAGGGCAGGCAGAACCAGCCCCTCAGTCAAAGATGCATTCACCACTGCATGGCCCCAGCTTCATATCGTTTCCTGGGCAGCCTTAACTAACCAGGAAGGAGAAGCATCTAAAAGATAGGTGGCTAGGTTAGCATTCCCAATAATCCTGTCCATTATTTTCATGAATTAGGATCTCCATTCAGTTCACATAGTCAGAAGAAAAATGCCTACAAGTGGATAAATATGGAAGATGTCCATTGAAAATCACACTGCTATCCTTTTTTTTTTTTCCATGCAAGATATTACCAAGTTTATTTGGAGACTGAAGTGAAAATGTAAATATATGTGTGGCTGATAAGACAAAGCCTCTGAGAATGTGACATTCTGTAGGTCAGTCACATTCAGTGCAACTACATTTCCAACACATCCCTTTATCTCTCCACTCTTATCAAGTCTGAATGCCTGCACAAGGATCGGTGCATGTCTTTTGTTCCAAGATGAAGTCAGTGGATCTCTAGTTAAAAAAAGAACCTGCTAATCTGTATTCTGTCCTTGCCATAGGTAATCCAATGTAAGGAAATCAAAGTAGAGATCTGAGTGGAAAGGCAACTTCTCAAGCAAAGAGTGTGCAAGAGCTGTGAGGTCTGCACTGTGGATACTAGTTTCAGGCTGCGATTGTAAATTCGAGAGACAAGGAGATTTTTAAAACTCTCATAATAACTTTTTTGTCATTCTTTATTTTTCAGAAGGCTAACTCACAGCAGCATTTGGATGAAGGAATTGCAAATCATAGAACTGTACCTCCCTCTAAACTGAATAATATAATTATTATTATATAATTTTTAAAAATTAAATAATATAATTAACTGCTTGCCAATGACTTAAATGTATTGAGTATTTCTTAGGATCTTTTCCATTATGCTTGGTGTATTGTAAAAGGTTAACTCTGTAGTGAGATGGGTGGTGACAAATTTGAATAATCAATCAATCAATCAATCAATCAATAAAACGAAGATATTTAATAGATTACCAGTGTGGCTTCTGATTAGATATTCCACCATAATGTATTATTTCTCTTCTGTAATTATTTAACTGCTGCTATTGTCTTGCATTTGGGGATTCTTGTAAATTTAGGATTTTCAACTTTGAATATATGAAACTGTCATTATTTACCCCTCTCAGATTAATGAGAAGGGTGAAGCATTTGGTTAAGCATTATCCTTCTGGTATCAAACATCTCTGGTGCAAGACATCTTCCAGATTTTTTAAAAATGCATATTTTCAGAAAGAATAGGTTTAGAAAATTATTCTAAGACAAAGTAATTTCAGATATCCATATTTAAGTATCTGAGGGAAAAAATAGGATATATGAAACAGAAAAAAAATGGAGTATAAATGAATACATATGAAGGTAACACAAACAGGAAATAAGCTTATTAAAAGTGAATAAAATATTGTTATTTCAACAGTTTGTGTGTATAAATAAGTGAAATGGCTTTGCAGTGTTGATGTAAGAACATTTTTCAGTGACAAAATGGTTTTCAACAAGTATTTCCAAGAAGACACACAGGAATTTCCTTCCTTCCTTCCTATAAATATTCTTAGCAGCAATTTGAATTTTTTCTTTTCAATATTTTTATGTTGAATCAAACTGACCCAGCATAGATTCCCTAGTTCAGCCAACAACAGAATGATACCAGATTATTATCCATATATTGCAATTAAGATGATAAAACCAGAAGTCTAAAAATTCAGCACAAATTAGATAGTCAAATTCAGTACATTTCGTATTTCATCAAGAAAACAAAAGATCCTCAAGAAAAGTAGATTTCGGGGTAAAAAAGAAATTGTAACAACTCTCAGAGTCTGTCTGTCTTTCTCTCTCTCTCTCTCTCTCTCACACACACACACACTCACACCTATGCAGACATCTAATGTGACCTGATCCAAAATAATCAGAAAAATGCAGTGACTTGACAAATATATATATATTTATATTTTCCTGGTAACCCTTAAGTCCCTTTCCCCTGAATACAGAGGAATGTTCTACAGTTTAAGAATGAGTTCCATTCCCAAGGTCTGTCCTTAAGACAAATTTTATGTAAGCCAGAACAGTATTATTGTATAAGTAGTATTGTGTAATTAACTTGAACCATTGTGTATTTAATTCAAATCATTGTGTATTAAACTTGAATTTTGCTATAATAGGCTGTGTTCTTAACTATGGGTTGTCCTTAAACTGGACGTTCTTAACCTGGGGACTATCAGTACTTCTTTGAATTATACAGTCCTTCTTAATGACGTATCTTACCAATGTCTTACTCCCTCTTAAATACATAAATGGTGTAGAAATAAACAACATCAACCATGGAAATCAAACTCTGGTTCCTCTAGTTCATTACTGACTATACTGATTAGCCGCTAAAGTCCTCCAACTTCCTGCCCACATGCTTCCAAAATCTTTCCATTTCCAGCTAATTGGTATTGCAACAAGATAGTTTTTATGTACTGTGTGTAATTTGGTATACCTGATACAATGGAGTATAAATATCAACTCAATTCCTAGGTCCAATAATCAGAATGATCTTTTGCTTCTGCAAATGTTACCACATAAATGTCAGGGTGCAGAAATTAGTGTCAAGAAACATTTCCTTGGATCAAAAATTTTTCTTCCTTCCTCTTTGCTTAGTTTTTAGTTCTGTGTCATTATATTTATTTATTTGTCTATTTATTTATGCATTTATTTTAGTGCTTGAACAAACAACTCAGATCGTTCATGGTTTTGAAGAAGTATGGACTTACTCTACTTCATAGGGCTTTTTGTTTTCCATTTGAATGACAGTAATGCGTCATGACCAGTTTCAACCGCAACGTGTTTGTTTCCTTTTCTTCTTGTTAAAATACCATACTTCTGAATAGCCACAAAGCCATGTTTCTGCTGGCTAAACACAGTGGGCTAAAATGGGGGAAAAAAAAGGAATTGTAAAAACATACTCATGCTTCCAACACGCCAATATTAAATATTATCCTGACCTAGTTCTTAGCTTTATAATTTGTAAGCCATTTCTTCTATATCCTCATTTGGATTTCTCAGGAGGGTTTAAGCCCAGCTGAAAATGTAAAGCATGACCTCAAACATAAAAGTGCAAAAATAACTATGGAACCAAGCAGTTAAGCTATGAACCAAACAACTTAATAGGAGACATTTTGTTTTGTTTTGTTTTTGTTTTTTGTTTTTCCTCTTGAATAAATACATGAAAACTCCAATTATCAAATTAGAGAAACTTCCTACTTTTTTAAAAGGATTGATATTGATTTGTTTGAAGGACATGTCCTTTGGTGCCTGAAAATACCAAACCTGGAGGACAAACTGCTTTATATAGTACTTCTCTAATCTTCAGTAAGCAGAACATATCTGGGACCATAGTGTGTTTTCTGCCTTGAACATGCCATTTATCAACTTAAATTTTATAAGAAGAAGGTTAAGTAGTCAGACATTCCTATTATTCAACATAATTTTCCATTATTTAATGCCAGTTTCAATACTTCTTAAAGCAGGTATACAAGTGAGCCTATATTGATGCTAGGGATTGTGATGATAATCATCAAACCATCTGGGAATGAATTTGGGCATTATGCTACTTCCTGATGATCATTAATGGGATTTTGGCTTCTAAGAGGCATGAAGCTTGGTTGACATTCTTCCCATGCTATGTCTTCATGTCAGACAGAATCTGCATATTCACAAGGCACTTTTCGTGTAGGCACAGAGAGATATCCCCAGATTTCCTTCATTGTAAGATGGGGAGAAAGTTAGTCCTTTTAAAATCAGGCAGAAATATGTAAACTCTGGATTGGGGCACAGAAAAGAAGGGACTCACATCACTACCCAAATTAGAGCTGGACATGCCAGCAACCTTGAGATATCTAGGTAATCAAGACAGACGAAATATCTGTTTCAAGGGAATTCTAGTTCTAGAATAATAGATAAGAGTTTTAGGTAGAAATTTATTTTACAATGTGGTGTAAAGTCTCCTGTCCTTATTTCTCTGTATAAATTATAGAACTGGCTGTTTAACTGGATACTCAGTCCATATCAATTATTCAGGCTGAGCATAAAGGTAATAATTTTATCTT
Organism: Python bivittatus; assembly: GCF_059951505.1. NCBI lineage: Eukaryota > Metazoa > Chordata > Lepidosauria > Squamata > Pythonidae > Python > Python bivittatus. The sequence continues at coordinate 7,537,357 of NW_028277113.1, forward strand.
CCTGTAATCCATAAAAAAATTCTCAAAGCCTCTCCTGTCTCTACTTTATAAAAATTGTGGTGAGGAGGAGGAAGAGGAGGAAAACCTGTTATAGCAGAGTGCAGCATATATTTGACTTCTGTATCTTTTCCTCTCCACCCCCCTCCACTGATTGGTAAAGTATATCATTGTGATTTGAACAATTCTGTCACTTAGCTCCTATATATGTGAATGTTTGTCTTTAATTCTTTAAACATTAAAAAGAGGTCTTATATTGCATAATTTCTTTAATAAAGTTTGGTTTTACTTATCTCTTGTGTAATTGGCCTGTCTACCAAAAAGAGGAAAGCCTGAATCCTCTAAGCTACACCACCAGGAGTTTGCATTATAGAATTATTTCATTATCCACCCCTTCATATTTATCATAATGTCTAGAATGGCAGCACAGATGGTGAGAACACTACATCTCTCACACATACTAGGGTTAGGGGAAGGATAGCAACAGAGGTGACACCTGAAAAATAGGTGGAAGCAACAGTAAATGCCAGGATGATGGAGCAAGAGAGTGGAGCCACAATGTGAAGATCTAGAGGATATCTAGAAAACCCAATCTAAGGGTTCAGCCACTGCAAAACCACTTGTTATATTTAGATGTATAAAACTGCCCCTTCCTGCCATGGCGAGTTGAAGTTCTTCATTCAGGGTCTACATCGCCATTTGTGCTCTGATCATTTCAGGAAACTGCAGGAAAACCAGCCTATTATACAGAAAGTCATATTTGCTGCTGTGAGAATGGAGAACATTTTTATAATTAAAGACAAAAAATTACACAAGAAACTTGAGTCATAAATCTAAAAAAAAAAAAAATTTTTTTTCCCCCTTGCTCCCCACTACTAAATGATATGGAAAGTTTCCCTTACGGTTCTTAAACTAAAAACTAGAAGGGGGGAGGAAGGAAGGCAGGCAGGCAGGCAGGCAGGCAGGCAGGCCTGATTGGAAGTTCTCACCGAAATGGGCAGATAAGCCAAGGAATATCCTAGTCCACTCATCCTTATTTGGAGTACTGAGTTCCTTGTAGAAAGACATACAGTGAGTGCTATTGCAGTATTATTTGCAAAGATTTATTTCTGAAATAACTGTGTGAGAGCATTGTGATATTAGAAGAGCTGTTTGCAGAAGATTATACTGGCTACAAATATAACAAAGTAATAACTGATAAGTGGACCCCTTTAAATAAAAAGTAATTTTATTTTATTGGGAGAAACTCCTCCAAAATTAGCATTTGCATGAATAATCCTCTTTCATTGGGGATGATTTTTTCACATCAGGTCTGGTCTACATGAATGTTCCACATGCATTATTCACCCTTGTCCATTCTATCCTCATTCTGCAATAATCTGCATCTCTTGCCTGTATGGGAACAGTCATGTAAATATTTGTGCATCGTGAAATATATTTTCTTTCAAAATATTTATTTTTAATCATATTTTATTCCAAAGTTTGGGATGGGATAAATTCATTTGATTCATATGTTAATGCAAAGTTACCAGATATTGTTATTATATTTTATATACATAACTGCAAACTGTGTCCCTGTTCTATATATCATATAGAAAATGTATTGGAGATAAGTGCAAATAAAAATTGACAAACTCTAGAAAATATAAACAGATACAGAAATTAGAAGTTTGTAAAAGTAAGAAACAGAGTAATGTTGAACTTGACAGGCTCATATTATTAGACAAAAGGTACATTTCAAAATGTAATTTAATGCACATTTTAAATCAGAACTTTAAAGAAGTGCAAAAACTAATACTCAGTTCTTATTCATATATTAGTCTGAAAGATGTAGAACATGTCATCAATTATATAAGGATCCCTACTTAATATCAACATTGCCAGTAGTTGTCTTACCACAAGATATGTCTAATGGCAGGTGAGCCATGGATACAATTTGTGTATCCAAATTGGCATAACTGATTCAGAAAAGGCTTAAAAAAGGGCATTAATCATTGGTATCCTTGCTTTGATATCAAAAGTGGAAGGCATGTTGATATTCATTATTATTATTATTATTATTAGTGGTGGTGGTGGTGGTGGTGGTAATAATGATAGTAATAGAGAGCCAATGTGTGGCTATGGAAGCTCACTGGATGACTTTGGGCCAATCATTCTGTCTCAGCCTCACCCATTACATGGATTTGTTGTGGGGAGCAATAGGAAGATGGAATGCTATGTCACCACTCTGATCTCCTCAAAAAAAGATGGGATGTTAAAATATATTACTTTAAGGCCATTATAGGCCATTGGCCTTCTGAGCTAAGACTTTGGAGATTTAGGTTCAAATCTCTACTCAGCCAGAGTAACCTTTGAAGGAAATGGGTCACCATCAATCAATCAATCAATCAATCAGTCAATCAATCAGTCCTGACAAATCCACTGACAATTCAAGATAATTAATTTGGTATATCTGCAGTGTGACAAAAGTAGAAATGGCTTTCTTCTCACACACACATGCACACACACACGCACACACAGACTTACCTGAAGAGCAACTATAAATCATGCATCACATTGATAAGGTTCCAGCAAAGTGTTCTCTCAAAGTTGCTTTATGAAGCAAGCAGATGTCTTGTTTCTAAGAGAAAAACGAATTTACCCATTACTTAGCTTTGTCAGCCTAGTAATGCTATGCCCACTGAGGCAGGTAAAGCACCTGAGCAAATCAAAGCAAATTATGTCACCAGTTTTGCTAAAAAAGAAAAAAGAAAAGGAAAAAGAAAAGAAAAAAGAAAAAGAGAGTTCTTTGTTGAGGCAAACCCAAGTTGCTTTGCACAAACCTATTTTTTAAAATAGATGTTTTTCAGGATAGCTATAAATTTCATCCTAAAATTCTCCAAATGCTGCTCATAATGAACAAAGATGCATCTGCAAAAGGTGATGTTTAAACATGATCTGTGCCAGTCACGGGATCTTAGCAAATATTGGAACATGAGTCTCTGGAGCTGCCCCTGCTTTGCTGAACTTTGTGAAAGTGGGAATATTTCCTTTGACAGTGAGATGATTCAGATGAAATACTGGTTACAGACATCTCTGCAATTAACTTTGACAAGAGTGCTTTAAGTTCACTCTCACAGAAATGACTGCCAGTTCTACTGCTGGATTCCTTTGGGTACCATGTTCTGGGGATAATTTACTTGGTAAGATAAATGATATGGTAAGTTTATTATAAACTGAGCTCCTCAATATCTTGGAGAAAGGGAGAAATAGATGACTGACAAGTGGAATAAGGAGTTGGAATTGTATTCAGTGAATTCATTTATAATAGCCTGTTGGTTTAACAAATCATTTTAAAGCATATTGATATCAGGCCAAATTAGGAACCTGACATCTGCAACAGTCGTTATTTTACATAATAAAGGTGTGTGTGTGTGTGACCTCATTCAATGGGAAGTAAATGTTTTGGAATTCACAGAGGTATGAAAGTCTTACTTTGGTTCGTCTTTTTTAAAGAGAGCCTAGAAGTGGCATAGCTACAGATTTCTTATTTTGTCATATTTCACTGTTTGCAAGAGTGATGAAGGAAAATGAGATGCCCTGAAACTTATGTCTTAGAAGTGTGCATGAATGCCTTTTTAAATAAGATAAAAACAGGTTGACTTCTGCTCCCCTGAATTCTAATTGATACTCAGGAGATGGGAGAGGAAGTCAACCTATCTTTGTTTTCTTTAAAAGGCATGTTTGCACACTTAATAATGCAATCCAGTCTGCCTGCCTGCCTGCCTGCCTGCCTTCCTTCCTCTTACCTGACTAAGCAATGGTAGTCACATCCCATTTTTGTCTCCTTTAGGAAGGCTATTATATATTTGGATAAGGTTATTATATATTTTGTTCTGCTTCCTGTTAAGAAGAAAAAGGACAAGTGTCAAGTCATCTTCACTCTGAATTTCTGTCAGACTTAAACTGTCTTTCTGTTTGCTTCATTTTGAAGTGGACCTTTTAGATTATAGGTTGGCAAAAGCCACACTTAAGCTTAGGGAAGAGAAGGATCATAGAGGGCAGTAGAGCTGTATTACATACTTGAGGAAATTAAGATTCATTCTTTCCTCCTGAAGCTTTGAGTAGTGGGGATTTGGGAAATTTTGGATTTTTTTACTGAGAAAGGGTTTCAGAAGTCACAAGAACAAAAATTTTAAAAATGGCTCAGGACTGCCAATTGCCCACCCAGGTCTTCCTTCCTTGCTTGCAGCTCAGTAATACAAGGGTAGGTTGACCCTTATTGTTTATCCACCTGAGTGGCTATGATCAACTACTGAAGGACAAATACTTGATTCTACAAACTGTGGTATAACTGTAATATATTTAATTATAATGACTGAGAATCTATAACATATAATTGGTATACCTGTCTAGGCATGTGTGATGAGCAGACAGTGTTCCTAGATGTCTTAAGGTATCCAAAATACACCGGGAATTGTATATTGGCCATGGCTAGTGACCCCAAGCGCTATTCCTCAAATCCTACCTTGAAATCAGGGAGGAGGATAAATCCTTTTGAACAGGCCAGTGACTGCTTACTTGTCAATGCCTGGGGGTAGAAAGAATATAATATGAGAATTGTTCATTTACTGTGGCAAAGGAAGGTTCTAAGAGTGGTGTCCCTGCCACTGGTGAGGCAGGAACTAGCATCTCCCAGACTAGAAAGAGCATTATGTCAGTATAGATCAGGTACCTTTCAAGGCCACTGAAGGGATGACCAAATATCCATTGATTTGGAAAAGTGAGAAGAAAAGGCCCAAAATCCAAATCTAGAACCACAGACTTAAAGAAAGGGTTTGATTTCTATGTATTGCAGTGGACGCTTCTGTGTGTAAATGGCTTCATTTTTGTCCACAGTAAGGATACTAAATTGCCAAATAAGTACATTTCCACATAAAGGGTTAAGTATCAAGAGTGCTGACATTTATAGCTTTAACTGCATGAAGCTGACTGGCATGAAAAAAGAGTCCAGTAATTCAACTGGGAATGATTACAGATAATCACCTTTATTGTAGAAAGCAAGTTTGTAAAAGCGAGGGCTGGATACCTCACTTAACATTTTTGGGTGAGTCATATATATTACACACTTCAGAAAATATTTAAAGAAGGGTAACCTTCAATTCCCTCGCTACTGGATATATAGAGAGAGAATTAGAACATTCACTCACATAGATGGGTTTGTCTCATTATTGCCATAATTTGAGTTGAAATCAGGATTATTAATAAATGGATATTAAGGATGCATATATTCATCTTGGTTACATCTGCAGTATTTAGAATCGATCTCATTAATAATGGTGGATTCAGCACATATAGGAAATAATAATAATAATAATAATAATAATAATAATAATAATAATACCTGGAGACAGCAGAATAGAAGCAAAAGAACTGGAGAAAATCACAAAATATAAAGACCTGTAAATAGAAGTAGAATGACTATGGCAAAAGAAAGCAAAGATAGTACCAATAGTTATAGGCACCTTAGGTGCAATCCCAAAATACTGTATCTGGAGCACCACTTGAACACCATTGGCATTGACCACCATCAGTCAATTGCAAAAGGCAGCTTTACTGGGAACATCCTATATCCTGTGACAATACCTTTAACACCATCAAACAACAACATCTACCTATCCTAGGTCCTTGGGAAGGACTCGATAGGTGGATAAAAATGCCAAATCCACTCTAAACATCTGACTGTGCAACCAACCATAATAATAATAATAATAATAATAATAATAATAATAATAATAATGATGCTGTAATATCAAATATAAGCACCAGCTCATGGCAAGAAACAAACCAACTGATGTACAGCATGGCTGCAGTTATAACTGAATACCTTGGATGCAAAATCAACAAACAAGAAAAAAAGCCACAGTGCACCACCAAAATGGAAGATCAGTTTTGATCTTCCAAAATGGAAGATCAGCATGCTAAGATCAGATGCAAGCAAGCTAGAACAGATGAAAGAAAAGAAGCTGAAGAACAAAAAGACCAAAGAATACCTGATCAAGAAATATCACCTAGAAACAAGGAAGATCATGGAAGGACTGGAAATAATAAAACAGAGAACAACAGCCATAGCCAAGAAGATTACCAGATATGAAGCTTGAATTGCACATTACAGGTAGAACCTCCCATTTTAGTCGAATCACAAACATTTCTACATTTCTACATCATCAATGGAGAGACTGGAATGAACAAGTCAAAACCTGACAAAGATGAAACAGTGCAGTTCTGGGCGCAGCTGTGGAAGTACCCAAAGAAATACAACAAGAATGCAGCTTGGATAAAGGAGGTAGATAAGAATAAAAAAGAAGCTGAAATTAAATGGAGAAAAGGGAAAAGAAGATCAAGAATTGGTCAGCACCAGGTGAAGATGAACTGCATGGTATTTGGTTGAAATATCTGACTACTCTGCACAGTCTCATTGCCAAGCACTTTAACAACATAGTGCAATTGCAAAAGGCAGCTTTACTTGGAAGAGCTGACATCCTACAACAGTATCTTTAACACCATGAAACAACAACATCTGCCTATCCCAGGTCCTTAGGAAGGACTCGATAGATGGATAAAAATGCCAAATCCAGTCTAAACAACTGGCTGATTGTGTGACCAACAATAATAATCTGGATTTGATTTGTAGCAATTAATTACTGATATGAGTAGTGTGCCAACCTGCGAATATTCCATTGTTATCCAATACATTCACACACTTGGGTTGGTTTGTTTGATATAATAAAATAATAATAAAGATATTTTTGGAGATGTTGGGGAAGAAGTTCATTGGAAGATTATGAAAATGGCTCTGTCATACAGTATAGGTGTATAGTACAAGAATTTCTGGCTTTCACAGCCAGTACTTTTTGGGCAGTGTTATAGTTGCAAGCTGGTTGCCAAGTGCCCAAATTGCAATCACGTGACTTTGGGGATGCGATGGCCACAAGTACAAAGACCCGTCGTAAGTACTCGTTATTCAGTACCATCATAATTTTGAACAAAAAATTCGAGAGAGAGAGATAATTAATGAAAGCAAGAAAAAGGCAAAGCACATTTCAACCATTAAATCCTTTCCAATATCACTTCATTTTTAATGGATTCTTGTGGGTGGGGGAGTTGACATAATCTGATGCCATTTCCTTGAGCTCCATCTGATCACCACCCTCTGAAAGCCTTTCTCTCTGAAGGCAGAATTAGTTTTTTGGAAGGGTGTTGTGCCTGTTCTTACTTAATTTGGATAATATCCTCAGTTTCTATGGCCCTCTATCTAGTGTTTATATACTCCCCTGGTTATTCCCAGAAGCCATAAGGATATATAGGAAGAAACTTGTGGTCATTGGGATCTCCTTACTATTTCCACAGAAAGTTGAGAAGAGAACATGACATGTACTACTTTTGCCCTCTTAGGATCTTTATGCTCTGCTGAAGACATGCATGTCATTAACCTAATTAATCTAAAGATGGTCAGTATTAATATTCCTTGATAATGGATTTGAGGTAGTGAAGAAGTGGCAACAATTCTAAAACATGGAAGTGTGTGTGTTTAAACTCATTTAAACAAGTATTTTGTGGAGTCTCGCTCTACAATTTGAGCACAATGCTAGTAACCTTATCATACTGAGCTATATTTTTAGCTCTGATGTCTTCAAAAGACAAGGTCAATTGCATGTTTCCTCTCATCTGGCTATTAAACTAGATCACAACTATAACCTTTGTAGCTGCTTTTATCCAGGATTGTCTACCCAAGAACTTCCCCTGCTGTCTGGAGCTAACAAGCCATGGCTGTTGAACTTCATGTCATTGCTGTTCTTTTGCAACCAACAATCTTTGTTCCTGACCTCACACATTTCTTTTTATTTCCTCTCTGCCATTGTTTCCAAATGTGTGATAGTCTGAGAAACTTAAAGGGGTAGTAGGCTTTTTAAGAAAGCAGAATTTGGCTCGTTGAGTTTTTCTGTTCTTCCTTTTCCATGACTTTCTCTTCTGGAGACAATTCTATGTCAGGCCTACCCATTTTTTCTTCATCTTCTTGCTTTATCACCCCATCTTTTAGAAGCATTTTACCGAGTTTTTGTATCCTGTATGGAACCTCTTTACAGTTTAATATATTACAATGTTTGTTATACATGATGGTGCAAATTTTTGAAAGAATACTTCCCTTCTATTAAAATGAACCTCTACTTTGAGCCACTCTACCAAGCACATGCATGCCCAACTTTTAAAGTTAAAAGTGGAGTTCCTGCTGTAAATGTCTTCACCTGTTAAAAGTGAAGTGGGAAAAAATTATATATTCCATGGCTTTTACTCATCAGCAAAGATTACTCTAAATGCATAGAGACAGCCAATCAAATGAGATTGGCCATGCTTTGTATTTTCTGGAGGCAGGATATCCATAAGGCAATGCACTAGTGGAAATACAACAGGGAAATACGGCCAACCAAGTTTCCTGGTTATGTTTTCTCAAGATCTAGATAACATTACGTGCTGGAAATTTCACTACTATTACAGAAAATATGATTGCTATGTTTCATGCAATGTGGCTTTTGTGGATAGACCTCCTATTTGAAGTTCTTTTAACAATAGAGAGACTGCTTGTTAAAAGTATGGGTAGTCCTCAGTTAATGACTGCCCTGTTTAGCAACCATTCCAAGTTATGATGGCATTGAAATAGTAACTTTATGACCAGTCCTTGAACTTAACGACAATTGCAATATCCCCATGGTCATGTGATCTACATTTGGGCACTTTGCAAACAGACGCATTTACAACCATTGCAGCATTCCACAGTCATGTGATTAACATCCAAGTACTGTACGTCACAACCGGCGTGCATTTTTGCTTGCGATGAGCAGAGTGAATACCTGTATAGTACTATATTACAGTATTAAGTTCTATAGTTCTTCTAAATACAAATGGAATCATTCTAAAGGTATGCATTTCAACTTTTTGAGAGTTAAGTTTGTATTTTTATTTTATTTTATTTTCATTTTGTTTTAACTTTTTGAGACTTTTGAGAGTAATCTAGATTATTTAAAACAAACATGCATTTGGCTGAATGCTCTTGCATAGTACTGTAGATACTGCATTCAGTGATATCTGCCTATGAGTTTGCAATTGTTCAGGAAGAATCATGTAAATCCATTTTACTTTCAGAACATTTTACTGCCATTTATCTGATATGAAGGTTGGGGAGGTTAATGAAGCAGGGAATGTCAGTTTGTAAAGTGATGATTACTGTATGCATGTGTTTTTTCACTTAGTGACTGCTTCATTTCACTTAATGACCAAGGGCAAAATACCGCAAAATCACAAGCCCAGTCACAGTTCACTTAATGACTGCAGTGATTTGCTTAACAACCATGGTGAAGAGCAATGTTGTAAATTGGGCACAATCATGTGATGTCTCACTTAATGACCACATTGCTTAATGATGGAGTTTCCAGTCCCAATTATGGTCGTTAAAGGAGGATTATGTGGTTTAGTGATATGACTTGTGGAGATTGTTTGGGCATAGAGAATGAATAGAGTATCTCTTTGTTGGAAGGGGCAAAAGAGAATGACTGAAGTGAGGAACTGGAGGATGGAGAGAAATGTGGGTGTGACACACTTAGGAATGTATGTGCAGACCCTCAAAGGACATCTTATCCATGCCCCTTAAATTTGGCAATGTTGTTTTTACCAAGGCTATTACTATCACCCATAGTGCTATCTCCTAAGTTAAAGTGGAAATAAGAACACTTTTATTCATATATGTCTTTAACAATAATTTGAATTGTAAAATCAGTTTGTGATGGTTTATAGCATGGAAATAAGTATCATGTCCCTGTTAACTTCTGCTGATGAATGAAACTATTTTTAAAAAGTTGAAATATATGCCTTGTTTTCCTCTTGTATCACTTTAGAATTACAGTGCATTTCATAATACCTTGCCTTATCCCCAAAACGTATTAATATTCTAAATATTTTGATTTTGAACCTAAACAGAATGAGAGACCCTACTACAAATAATAGAAACATGTCTTGTAGTTAAATGTTCATACCTTTCCAGTCAGAACTTATGCAACAAATGTGGTCCAATTGATATGGAAATAGCGAGATTTCTTATTTATATGACAGTGGTCCTCTTAATTCCATCATCACAGCTATTCCCTATGCATGGGAAAAATAATTTCATGGAGGAACTAGAGGGGAACCAAATTTCCAAAGACTTTGTTGCATCAATGAACCATCCCCCAAAGCAAAACAATGGAGTGGCTCTAACGTCTAAGTAATGGTTGTCCCACTTTGCGTTAATCACTCTAATGGTTTCTGCACATGAACAGCACATGAACAGTTTTATTTGACATACAACCACTAGTTTAGACAGTAACCCTTCTGTGATGCTCACTTTGCAAAACCTTATTATATGCATCACTCATTTTGCAATGGTGCATGGAATTAGGCGTACAAATGCTCCCTGAGTGCACTCAGTCTGATTGAGGGCCATTCAGAGCTGTATAAAGACAGAACAATGGGCCAAGAAACCAGTAAAGTGCTAACATTAGAAAAGAATTGGAATAGCTAAGTGCACAGTGTGAAGAGAAAGCATTAAAATAATCACTGTCGCTTGCGTACATCAGCTCCAGCACACTGAGAGGGATTATCAACTGGTGGAAGAATTTATGATTGAGCAAAATTGTATGAGATGTAAAAGACATGAAAAGTATGCTGACAGCGCCCTGACCAAGTGCCCACTTGACGGGACCATGCTCAATTGCAGCACATGTATGGAACTGAATGCACATTTTACATTTTTTGTGTGTATATTTGTGGGGAAGGGGAATTATCCACTGCCTAAAAACCTGTAATTGTGAGAAAAGAGCCAAATGTGCATGCAAATGAGTATGTGTAACAATCCTGATCTATGTGATATGCTATATTAAAATAAAACTAATTGGATTAAAAAAACACAAAAACAGGATGCAGTACTTTCCATATTTTGCACATTATTTTCCTTTTTAATCTTATAAATGTCTTTTCACCATTGCTATGTTGTATATAACATTTAGAGAATGAAAATAAGGGTTTGAGGATGTATATGTGAAAGATTTCATTATTGTGATTATTGTGGGGGTGTTTGTGTGTATACACCACTTCTTTTGCAAGTTCAGTGCCCATACTGTGTGTTCTTTCCCATGACAATTTTAGCTAATTAGGATCGTGTAGCCAACATGATTTAAACTGGGGTTGAAAAAAATTAAACATTCAGCATGAGGGAAGGAGAGATTGGCTTCCTGACAGTTCCATGGCACGATTCAGGTTTGACACGTGAATGAATGCCACCTTTCTGCACTCACTTCACGCTGAATGAGTGGATACTTTGAGTTCATTTTTGCAGAGATCTTCAAGAAAATACCCAAGTAGAGATTTTTCTGATGGAAGAGTAAGAAATTGTTCTTAGTTTTGGTATAATTTTAAGAAACAAATCAAATTGTCTGCCACAGAGCCCCTGGAATCTGTACATATTAGAAATTGTGCTGATTTCCACACCCTAGCCTACCCATCCACTGTATGCTATTCTTCATGATCTTACTCAGTAGGAATGTCTACTTCTGTTCTGACAGAGTTCCTCAGGGTTTAAAGCAGTGATTCTCAACCTTTTTGAAGCTGCCGCCCCCCTAAGGAGCAGAAAATTTTTCAACACCACCCTTTGTGAAAATCCTGTAATTTAGGGTATGGGGGGGGGGGGAGTTACTGAATTATAAAAGGCAAAACTTTTAAGTAATTTAATTCAAACAAATCTGAACTTCAAGTACGTGGAACTGTATTGACGACACTTCTTTTTATTAACCGACATCGTTGGTGGCTGCAAAATATGATGAGGGAAAGATAACTATTTCTCAAAATTAATAATTCACGACCACGATAAAGAACTAATAAGCGCACTTACCTAGCCGACTGGCCAAATAAACAATGAAAGTAAATCGAAACTGAGGGGAAAAAACAGAAATGAAGCGAACAAAAAGCAACTCAAGAAACATGGGTCAAATCAAACATTCATATTGAAAGGACGCTCAACGCACGCACTGCGATTAATCGCGCGGGAAGACAGCTGACGCACGCGCTGTGCTGGTTGGGATCGGAGAAGAATCGTAGTGCCGAGTTCTTCAAGGTCAGCCTACCTAGAATACAAATTCGTCTCATCATTCTTAGAAGTGCGTGAGGGCAGCCGTCGCGTAAGTTCGTTTTATTGCTGGTACAAATGGTGTAAACCATTTGTTTGATAATCGATTTAATAATTTTTTTGGGGAGTTTTAAAATTAAGTTCGAATGCCAAAACATGCTCATTGCCCCTCTACCACCCAAAGCATGCCCACCGCCCCCCTACCGCCCAAAACAAGTTCACCGCCCCTCAGCATCCTCCCACTGCCCCCCGGGGGGCGGTACCGCCCCCGTTGAGAACCAATGGTTTAAAGTCTCTGAGTCATATCAGAATTGTAGCAAGTTCATGTTATTCTGAGATACTGCATAAGATGACATACTTTGTTTATCATATTCATTTCTTTGCCTTTTATCAAGTCATTTATAGGAAGATTCTATTTCTTTTACTATCTTTTTAGTGAATTGCTAATCATTTATGCACACCATATATATAGTTACAGATAAGCCTTCGTAATACTGTCATTTTAGACACCGTCATCGGTATCTTCCTCATCTTCATCTTCAGCACTGGCATCTGCTCTGTCCTCTTCATATGTTGTATCATCTTCTCTTCCATACATGGCATTGTTGATGCCACACTTCAGAAATGAATAGCAAGTCATACCCCCCAAAATATCTTTCCCTGCCTAATTTACTCATTTTGCTACCACCTCTGTATCTCGTTTCTTTAAATTGCCCCCCTTTGTTCATTCAACCACAGCAGATATCATCCATTCCTGCCACATTTTTCTGACTCTGTCTTTAAATGGCTTGTTCAAACATATGTCAAGATACCAACCAGGGTCATCTTTAATGATTTCGCTTTATTCTTTATATTGCCCGTGTTGTGTGCTCTGAACATGAGAAGTGAAGGTTTCTTCTTGAGGGCAGCACCAGATCATTTGTCCCAAACATCCCCAAGTAGTCTTGTACTATCCTTGTCCATCCAGCCCTTTTCACGGCAATGCACAATCACCCTCCTTGGAAATTTTGCTTGCTTTGGGATCTTTTTCTGCTTAAAAATAACTGGACGTAACTTAGTTCTGTTCACTAAACATGAAAAAATCATAGTAAAGTGATTTTTTTCATTCTCTGTCAATCATATGAAAGCTGTTTTTTTCGCCAATACTTGTCACAGTTTGACTGTATGGTACATCAAATGTCATCAGAGTTTCACACATATTTCCAACATCAACAAGTTTGTACCTATACAGATTATGTTGTTTAATAATAAATTTTTGAGAAGAAAAAATCTTTTCTTCAAGATTTTGGGTAGCACTTGAGAATTTTTAGTTTACTGTCTTTAGCAAAGTCCATACACCAGCCAACAGAGGCACAAAAATTTGCTATGGCCTCAGCCTGATACTTTTCAGACTTTGCCATCTGAAGTGCACACAGATGAATATTAGCTCTGGTAACAGCATTGCCATTTTGCTGACATTCCATTACTCAGCTGTACAAGTCATTTTCTAGAGCTGGGAACAAAGACCATCCAAAAACTTCTTCCATTTTTGCATACCTTCTCAACTAGCTTTCCTTTTCTCCTTTTCACGAACTCGTTTTTCATTGATCTTGAATTCTCTGGCAGCAATCAAATTGTTTGTCTCTTCCACTCTCCTAATAATTTTTAGCTTGAAAGCTGCATCACGCGATAACTATTGGTGATTTCCAGACATGGTGATTACCTATCTACTGGAAATGTGTGCAGCAACAGGTGGGAAACTGCATATTGTTATGTCATCATTTACAGCACTGCACAGTTTTAAATATGGTAAATGTGCTGAGACTAATTCAGTTGGAAGACCATTTCCATGGTGTAAAATAGAAGATTTAAAACCAAGTAAGTATATCCATTCATAGATGTTAATGATTCCATCAGCTGATTTTACTGTCTGAGGATACAAACACATTTACAGTAAATAATCCTATAACTCATATATCTTTGCCTTAGGTTTGTCTTTTGTTCTTCCTAAGAACAAAACTGTACATGGCCTTTTCTGGCCATTGCATGTACAGTTGGCCATGATGGTCTTTAAAAAAATAGCTGAGTTCTAGTTTGCAGATAGGCCAAATCCAATTTTGGGGTTGTATTTTGGAGCCTAAAATTCTCAGCTTATCCACATGTATATACAGTATATTTTTGCTGTTAGAGTCTTAGAATTGCTTCCTTGACTTCTACTGCGTCTATGCAGTTTGATAAGCCAGGAAGATTAATGTCTTAAGTGGATTCAGAATAACTGTTTGGACAAACACAGACATCTTTCTTTTTATACCATGTTTAAAATCTTTCTCATTATATAAAGCCAGATCATCTCATTTTGCTGGGTAAATTTAACTTTTCCATACCTGTGCTCCTAACTTTTTGCTTCACAAGTATCTCTGTGTGAGGGAGTATGGTCTGGTGGCTGCTGCTAGAGACCCCACCCCCTCAAAAAAACAAAAACAAAACTGGAGCAGCCTAGATATGCCAAGGAACATGGTAGCTGTTGATACCAACCCTCCCAACCTTGTGGCAAAGCTGCATTGGAGCAATCTGACTGACCAAGCCTCACCTTACCTGGTTCCATGCAGGTCACCATCATTGGCTATATCCCACCTTCCAGGGAATGTGACTCTACCCATAGTCATATTGTTTGCCCCCACCTCACCCCAATCAAGCCTTGATAGTAGAAGGAAGGGCTATTTGGGAAGAAGGTGAATTTGATTAGGGGGAAGTGGATATGACATTGGAGCAGCAGCAACAAGGTCTATCCCAATAACAGCAGGGGCAAAACTGCAGGAGGCAAAAGAGTTATAAACCACAACCCACTGTATCCCTAGCCCAGAGAAGAGAGGGAATCCAGAAATGAAAGTGGATAGTTTCCCCCATTCCAAGTTTGGGAAGCCTGGCAGCAGCTTTTTTGAGCTCAGACTGAAGCTTGGGAGCAATTCAGCTTTGCAACTTCACAGCAGGAAATGTCCTCAAGGAATAATAACCACCAAAGGCAGGAGTAAAAACTGCACCAGGCCAGGAGAAGACTAAGTAAGGCCTGGAGCCGTGGCCAAGGGACAATGATAATCAGTTAAGTTGACTAATGGTAGTTGGGAGGGTGATAATAATCCTACCAAAAATAAACTGCACTCATAGGGGTAGTGGGAGAAAGAAACCAGGAAGCTGTATTTGAGAAGCATTAGTCTGCCAAAAGTCTAGAAAAGCAAGTCCTCAGCCTATTTGTGTGTGCTTCCAGTCATTCTCCAAACAATCCACGCATTTTGATACAACTGGCTTCTGTAGGCTTCTGAACCGCTCCAGAATCAAATTAACTGATATAACAGTAACACAAATTTATGCACCATTTCTAAAGATGTTTCTTTTAAACCTCCTTCAATTCTATAAAACAACCCCCTTCAGCCCAAATAATCAAAGTTCAAATAATGAACAGGATTATTCATTGGAGGTTTTGTTGTGACATTGCTGGTATTTGTTCTGGCAGAGTTCCTGTATTTTTAAGTGTTCCATGACATGCAGAATGCAGTTTTTCTTAGCAGAACATTAATGTCATAAATAGGTTACACAGATGTTACACAAAGTTACACACTTCGACAGAATTGCCTTCCTTAGCAGCATGTTAGTGGCAAAATGTCCCTTTAAGAATTCAAATAAACAAAACAAAACACCCTGCTCCTCCTTCAAAATATTGTAAGGACTCTCAAACACAATAAAGGGAATATTTTACCACATTTTATCAGAAAAACATGATCCTAGAGAACCTAACTTCCTCCTGCTATACTTCTGAAACCTGTTAGGTTGCTCAATTTATATAATGTAGTAATTGACATTATAAATTTTTATAAAGCTCTGACTTCATTGCCACAAAATTCTAGCAAAGTGAATCACAAATAGGTACAATGTGGACAAAAATAAACCCTAATTAGTTCACTATGGCTAACTTTCAGCTAAGCATGCATAGTGCAGAAGAACATAAGCAGTGCCCTGCTGGATTGGACCCCTGGTCCACCATCTAGTCCAGCAGTCTGTTCTCACAGGGCCAACCAACTGCACGAGGAAGCCCACCAGCCTCCCAGCAGAAGGCCTTCAGAGGCAGCTATAGCCATTGATCCCCATGACCTCCATGAATTGGTCCAGTCAGCCAAGCTGGTAGCCAGCACCACATCTCATGGTAGCAAATTCCAGTTTAATTATGCCTTGTATTTCCTTTTGTCTGTCCTAATTCTTCCAGGATTCAATTTCACTGGGTGACCTCTGGTTCTGTTATTTTGGGAAGAGGAAGATAGCTTTTCCTTGCAAACTTCATCTACACTATGCATAATTTTGTACAGCTCAATCATGTCCCTTCTCATTCGCCTCCTTTCTAGACTAAAAAACTCTAAATATCACAACCTTTCCTCATAGGGAAGCTGCTTCAGCCCCTTGATCATCTTAATTGCCCTTAGTATTGGGTCTTAGAGCAGATTTTCTTATTATATAACCTTGTATTGAAGAAATATTTTGTATTGTACAGTATCCAGAGTTGTTATACTCTTTTCAGCCCATATCATATTTAAATCATTTTCAAAAGAGTTCCCAATAAAGTCCTGCAATTGTGATTTCTTGATAACATGGAAGTCCCATCTACCTCACAATGGTTATGCAAGATTCCCAGGTTGTCATCCTTCCAGGTTTTGCCAGATTCAAACTTCAGTTCTGCATGGTTTCTGCATCACCAGCTGGATTAAAAACATTTACCCTATAAACTGTATGCACCTCCACAGCCTCCTTTACATAATCCCTTCCAGAATCACCCACCAAGTTTTGAATGCAGCCTGCTGAAAACTCCGACCTTTCCTTTCCAGAAATGTCACCATATCACTGCTACACCAAATGATATCCAATCATTTTCTTATTTATTTTCTTAAAATCAGTCAATGCAATGAATTTTGTAGTTTTAAAATCAAAACCATTACTATAAAACTTCTTTTTCCTTTTCTACCTTATTTTGCAAGATATGTTCAAATATAACTTTGAATGTTAATGCTATTCTCTTGGTAAGCTTTCTGGTTTCAGTTTTTCAAGGAAGAGAAATACAGTGGGGCAAAAAAGTATTTAGTCAGCCACCAATTGTGCAAGTTCTCCCACTTAAAAAGATGAGAGAGGTATACCTCAACTATGAGAGACAAAATGGGGGGAAAAATCCAGAAAATCACATTGTCTGATTTTTAAAGAATTTATTTGCAAATCATGGTGGAAAATAAGTATTTGGTCACCTACAAACAAGCAAGATGTCTGGCTCTCACAGACCTGTAACTACTTCTTTAAGAAGCTCCTCTGTCCTCCACTCGTTACCTGTAGTAATGGCACCTGATTGACCTTGTTATCAGTATAAAAAACACCTGTCCACAACCTCAAACAATCACACTCCAAACTCCACTATGGCCAAGACTAAAGAGCTGTTGAAGGACACCAGAAACAAAATTGTAAACCTGCACCAGGCTGGGAAGACTGAATCTGCAATAGGCAAGCAGCTTGGTGTGAAGAAATCAACTGTGGGAGCAATAATTAGAAAATGGAAGACATAACAAGACCACTGATAATCTCCCTTGATCTGGGGCTCCACACAAGATCTTACCCTGTGGGGTCAAAATGATCACAAGAATGGTGAGCAAAAATCCCAGAACCACACGGGGGGACCTAGTGAATGACCTGCAGAGAGCTGGGACCAAAGTAACAAAGGCTACCATCAGTAACACACTATGCCACCAGGGACTCAAATCCTGCAGTGCCAGACGTGTCCCTCTGCTTAAGCCAGTACATGTCTGGGCCCGTCTGAAGTTTGCTAGAGAGCATTTGGATGATCCAGAAGAGGATTGGGAGAATGTCATATGGTCAGATGAAACCAAAGTAGAACGTTTTGGTCTAAACTCAACTTGTGTTTGGAGGAGAGAGAATGCTGAGTTGCATCCAAAGAACACCATACCTACTGTGAAGCATGGGGGTGGAAACATCATGCTTTGGGGCTGTTTTTCTGCAAAGGGACCAGGATGACTGATCCGTGTAAAGGAAAGAATGGGGCCATGTACCGTGAGATTTTGAGTGAACACCTCCTTCCATCAGCAAGGGCATTGAAGATGAAACGTGGCTGGGTCTTTCAGCATGACAATGATCCCAAACACACCACCCGGGCAACGAAGGAGTGGCTTTGTAAGAAGCATTTCAAGTTCCTGGAGGGGCCTAGCCAGTCTCCAGATCTCAACCCCATGGAAAACCTTTGGAGGGAGTTGAAAGTCCGTGTTGCCCAGTGACAGCCCCAAAACATCACTGCTCTAGAGGAGATCTGCATGGAGGAATGGGCCAAAATGCCAGCAACAGTGTGTGAAAACCTTGTGAAGACTTACAGAAAATGTTTGACCTCTGTCATTGCCAACAAAGGATATATAACAAAGTATTGAGATGAACTTTTGATATTGACCAAATACTTATTTTCCACCATGATTTGCAAGTAAATTCTTTAAAAATCAGACAATGTGATTTTCTGGATTTTTTTCCCCATTTTGTCTCTCATAGTTGAGGTATACCTATGATGAAAATTACAGGCCTCTCTCATCTTTTTAAGTGGGAGAACTTGCACAATTGGAGGTTGACTAAATACTTTTTTGCCCCACTGTATTATGATTGCTTTAAATACTGAAATGCCCTTCACATTTTTAATTTGCATCACAGTGATTAACAGCCTTTCAGAATTGAAAAAGGAACTGTAGGCTGATACTTGAGAACTTAACCCTTTCCAGACCAATAATGATTGTAAGGGGAATAATGTTTTTTTTTTGGTAACTAGCTTTCTTAGAAGATATTTTTGAGAACATTTTTGCAGGTTTTCACCATCCTGCAATAAGACTATTTTGCAGAATTTTCTCCAGATGTCATTGATTCTCTTTCTTCCCTTTCCTCCTCTTCCTCCTCCTCCCTATTAGCTGACATTTTTTCCAGCAATGTTGTCAGCCTCAGGTTGACAACAGATGTCCAGGATTGACTGTCTGATATTGTAGGAGATATAAAATAGATGTTGGGATGGCAACATTGTAGCAGCAACAACTTTTACTGCTGGAAACTTAAAGAAAAGAAATATGTCTTCCCAACTATGAATATTTACAGTAGTGAGCTCTACTCCTGAAAAACTACTGGAGAATTTTCCTTCACTGACAAAATTCAGAGAAGTGGTTCCTTAAATTTCTCTTACCACTAATGCAATGGAGTGTTTGAGAAGACCATTATTACCCAGCTACAGACTAGTTACTCTTCTCTTAGGCAATGCTTTCTGCTCCTCGTTTAATAATGTCTAAGAAACTATGGATGGGCTCACATATCTCTTTAAGCTAAACCAAGCAAACCTATAGCTTGGGGAAAAAACCCAAATATATAACCAAAAGTCAAAAGATCTGTCTTTGTTCAATTAAAGCAATTGCCTGAAACATAAATCTATAGAACATAATGAACTTTTCAAGATGTGAATATTGGATCTTGTTAATGTTATTTTGGATTGATTTTGGAGTCCCCCTTTAAATAGAATAACTAACAGGAAGTACAATTGTAAATCTCAGCAAGTTCTATGGAACTTAATCTAGGAATGTAGAATCCATGCTATAGATTTAATCCATCACATTGGACCATGCTATTCTGACTTTGTTTGGGTAATGGTTTTACCATTTATAAATGCTCAAGACAGCAGAATGTTGGCTTTTGAGGTTGTTAGCTCATACCCATTTGTGGAATGAAATTTACTTCCCCAGATGAATTGAGCCATGTTGCAGTAGAGCTGAAAACAGGTTTAATTTTATCTGGGAGAACAAGCTATAGGTTTCTGGGTGCAACCACCAAAGAACAGCCTGAAGTTATTTTAGAGATTGATGTGGCAAGTGCTACTCAATGTGTACTTGCTTCTACTTGTTCTATCTGATATTACTTGATATTACCAAAAACAAACAAATGAAAGCAAAATATCACAGTTCTCGATTAACCTGTCTATGTAGAGCCGTTGATTTTATAAAAATCACTTCTTTCTGCTGGGGAAGAACACTAAATATTTCCGTCAAAGAAACTGAACCTTCATTATGTATGTCCATAATGAAAATAATCAATATTCTTATTGATCAGGATCTCCTAATTTCACATAATAAAAAATGAATTTGCATTTATTAAAGAATGTAGCTTGGTACTACTATGTCTAACCCCAATTTTTTTTTAAAAAAAATTGAAGTTCAAAAAATCAAGAGCAACAAAACTGGAGCTCTTACTGAGCTTGTGAATTAATTTCCTAAATCTCTTCATGCTGATATTAACATAGCAGAAGCCTGAACTAAGATGAAATGTTTCTCATATACTTTAAGACTATTACAGATTCACTAAGACAGATAAATTACTAGAAGAAAATGTTTACCTTTCCTTGGCTGATTCATTATCAGATTTAATGTTACAGATGCAATCTATTATATTTCTTTCTCAAAGAAAGCTTCAGTATATTTATTTTACTATGACTGTACTGTACCTTAATTTTACTGTACATTTATATCATGGCAAGTGATATAAAGTTTAGATACTGCTGGCAAATAAATGATACTACTACACTTTTTTTACAAACTCAATAATGGGTACTGATGGAGAATTTCATATAAGGTAGAGAGAACTGTTTAATTTCTGATTTGTGATAAATTTGTATTTTATAGTCTTATTTTTTATATCTAAAATTCTGGAGACTTGTTATTTGGAGATGATAGATAGATAGATAGATTTCAAGCTGGCATCAAACTTTAAAAAATCTGGGCATGATGGGAATTGTTTATTTCCTTTTCTGTTTATTGATTAAAGATAATCCTTAAACAAGTTTACTAAGTTTTTTTAAGCTAGGAGAGTTTGTATTTGTAAATTTTATATTTAACATTGTCACTGTTAAGAAAAACCCCTGAGAGGGAGTTACTTCTGAGCAAACACACATACAAAGGTTGAATTAAAAGTAATGCCTTAAATATTTAATGTCACCAACAAGGGCAATACTGATGAAGCTCAGATTTGTTATTTAGCATCTGTTGTTTCACTTCATTTGGTGGAGGTTGCTGTGAGAATATGTGTTGCTACTATTTGTAAATGGAAGTCTTCAGTGAGTACTTGTCAGTGTGCTTTTAAGCAATGCACCATAAGTGAATTTTTGACTACTGAAGGATTCCCTCCAACTGAAATTCACCACTAAATGCAGGTTGTTTATGATGATAACTATGTTGATGTTAGCACTGTGCATCACTGGGCTAAAAAATGTAAAACCTTTGAACCTGGAAAAGCTGATTTGTGTAATCAAGAATAAACTGGACAGCCTGTGATAGCAACCAACACGTTTCACACAGAAAGGTTGATGAACTGAGTAAGGGTAATTGGTGGATCACTCAAAGAGGGAATTTGCTGTCAAGCTTTCACAGGAACATGTGAGTCACACTGATATTCTTCAGTATCAGAAGGTTTGTACAAAATAGGTTTCCCCTAGGCTGTCATCACAGATGGAAGCTCTAAGAGGTTAAAGTTGCCTGCAATTGTTGTCACTCTGAGAATAAAGATGAGGAATTTCTTCACAGTATCAGGACAGCTGAAGAAACATGGGCTCATCATTATGATCCAGACAGTCCATGGAATAACACTAAAAAGCTTCATTTGCAAAAACAAAATAAAACCCAGACTTCAGCAGGGACACTCACTGTTACTGTTTTTTTTTTTTTTGACATGCAGATAGTGTTATTCACATGGATCTCCTTGTAAATGACACCACTACTTTGAAACAGCAATTAAGCAGAGGAAAGAAATTTTGTTGCAACATAACAATGTTAGGCCTCACACCTCACAAGCCACTAAAGAGGCAATTGCAAAGTTGAATTTCACTGTCTTGTCCAATCTGCCATACAGTCCAGACCTGCCACTGTGTAACTTCCACGTTAGCCCA
The DNA here is from genome assembly GCF_059951505.1 of Python bivittatus. Lineage (NCBI taxonomy): Eukaryota > Metazoa > Chordata > Lepidosauria > Squamata > Pythonidae > Python > Python bivittatus. Next base: position 7,559,517 of record NW_028277113.1, read on the forward strand.
AAACTGAAAGAATACATTTGTGGCCAACTGTTTGACTCAAATGAACAGGCAGAAAGGATTGTCAAGAACTGGTTGTGAAGGGCAAAGTGGAGTTCTTTCATGATGGCTTTTTTTAAAAAAGAACAAAGAACTCTTTTGGAGTATAATTTTCCTGTTTCATTTATTAAAATAGCCCTATTTAAACTAAAATTATGGAGATATGGAGATAGAGGCATTACTTTTCATTCAACCCTCATAAAACAGTATGTTGTACTTACAGTTTCATTACATGTTTAATTATGGACAAGCATAGTACAATAAGCAACAAATGAATTATTTGCATATTTATAACTCTTCCCAAACCATATTTAGAGTGTGTGTGAGTGGGGGTTGTGGGGGGAGGAAGCCTGTCTGCTGGTTCCTTGTGATTGGTTGTTAGGCTTTTTAAACATTCATGTTGGGATCTTAATGTACAATTCCTGTTGGCTGATATTACAAGCAAGTGAGTTCTTAAAAACTCTTTTCAGGGCTAAAAAAGGCCTGGTAAAATCTTAAATGTTGGCGACAAGGTATTTAATTCCACGAACTTAAAGTAAAGTGAGTAAAAGATTGGTAGGAACCTGTTTCCTGCAACCTGCTGGAATTTTCTTAATATTTCATTTCAGATCCCTCCATCATAATGGAGCACATATGTACTGTTGACTGACAGACTGCTTCCCTGAGTTATGTGCAAGTGACTCACAATGCAAGAGGACAACCTTGCAAGGGGGCAGCTTCATGAATGGATTATGTAAAAAATTTTTCCCTTTAAAGAAGTATAACATTTTGTGAGATACTTAAATGGGGACCCAGAGTTTACTAGACTAGAGGTACCGTATCTGGGTTGTAAACCACTAGAGAGCAGCAAAGATTTAAAATTTTCTGTTCCTCTTTGCTGCCTTCTTGTGGTCATCTGGATTTCTGCTGTCCAGACCTGGTAGCCCTATCTCAACTGAAATACTACTGGCTCCACATACTTATGTGCAAGTATTAAAAAAAGGGGGCTGTTTTAATGAATAGCAAAGAGGGGCTATGTTCACACGGAGTCTGGAGTACTTCTTCCTAATCATTTTTAAAATGTGCATATCTCTCCTAAACTTTCAAAACATACAATTGATGGAGAACTGTTTTTCCCATTATGAAATGGAGTGTGTCTTCTAAAGTTAGAGTGAGTAATGAAGTACACCCTCTCCTTGTTTAGCTATTGCAATTAGTTCCCTAAATGGGAAGCAAATTGGTTGTTAAGCAATATGGTCGCTAAGCAAACCATGTGACTGAGAGAGAGAGCTAAGCAAACCATGTGACTGAGATCGCTGATTGCTGCCATCCCATTTAGATAAAATTCTGTTGTACAGCTATGCCAGCATTAGTCTCACTCTGGTATACATTGTTGTCAGGTGGAGAAATTTGATCGTAAGTGCATGCATTGGTCAGAAAATGATTTTTTTAAAATTTATTACTACCATCATTATTTTCAAAGGATCACCAAACAAGGTGATCAAGGAGTGGCTGTATCACAAGATCATTGAAGACAATTGAAATTTGTTTTTTAAGAAGAGTCCTGCAAATAACCAGTAAGAAAAGAAAAGTACAACTAGAGTTTAAAAGTACAACTGGATGTGACCTTTAAACAATTATTAAGAAGAAAAACCATTTCCTGAAGAGATATAATCCTATGCATCAGCAGGCTAGTTGCATTCATTTATCTCCCAGTTGTAGGCCTTCACAGGAAAATGACATTGCAGAAAGTGAAGAACTAAAGTGGGATCAGGAAGAAGATTGCAAAGAGCACATCAAGATGACTAACCAAAGTTAGCTGACCTGTGAAAATGTAGGGAACTTTGAAAGAGTAACACAGTTTGGAACTGGTCATAGCAACATGATTAGCTATGGACAATATGGGCCGCTTCTTGTTTTATGTCTGTAGAAATCTCTCTTTTTCTCTGATTGCAGAGAACAAATTGATCCAATATTGCCAAAATAAAAAATATGGAAAATTCTGGGAAGAACAAGATTGTAGGGTTGTGGGAAGAAAAATAAACAAAACATGGTTCCTTTTCTTGACTCAAGCAGCTGTGGATAGAGAAAAGCAAGTGAAGAATCTTTCATACTTTTTATAATATTTTTATTATACTTAAAGATGCGGGACCCTACCAGTGATAGAAGATTATTGTTTTGCAGGTTGATTTCAATTTGTATGATTCCAACTAGCTACACCTGATCAAATCTGAATGGATTAAACCCTATGGAAAAAAAGAACAACAAAAACTATCTATGCATATCACCTGTATGTCAGTTTGAAATATATAAAAATTTCAAATTAGATGGATCATTTTTTTATTCGTTTTATTTATTGTTATTTGTTATTGATTATGTTGTTTTAAATTTTTATTTCTAGTTTGCTTTTGTAAGTTTTTATAGTCAGTCTGAGTTTTTGTGTATGGGTATGTTTATTTAAAAAAAACTTGTAATAATATAAATAAGTAATTTTAAAAAAAATAAAGCATCTAGGGAAGGAAATGGAGTTATAGCAGAGTGACTGAGTTAGACTTGATCGCTTTGAATCCATTTCTGCTGTCTGGCCCTTCAAATCAATTAAAAATATAATAATAAAAAAGTAAGAAGAAGTAAGAAGTAAAATGGGCCCTTTTAATAGTTTCATATAGGATTGTCTCTGTGGTACAGCAGTATGAAGTAGCCTGCTTTAGGAGATATCATAGGAATGGAGGAGAGAAAGATAGATGTAGGAAGGAATTGATTTCTGTATAGCATACCTTTTGGGAATTTGGGCCATAATGGTGTAGTGCCATTTAGAATCTGCTTCAAGGCAACAACAGGTCTGAGATTCCCTTGGATGACCAATCTATAGCTTTGGTGCTTCTTAATAAGCTCATAGCTCTTATTTGGGCAATTCAAGACATTTGTAACCAAGAATGACCACTGGGCAGCCAAGTTAAATTAAGAACATGCACTTGAAAGGATAATGTTATGACCAAATAGACCTTGTCCTGATGTCCTGCTTTGCTTTCTGCACAGATAATTGCCTGTCTGTAAAAGTGACAAGGATAAATGTCATTAGCACCATGATCTTGAGCATGTCAAGCTGAAAGATAATTTTAGCCAGAGCTGAAGTCCTGTAGATGTCTTTGTGCTGCCCTTGTCTCCAAGAAGTGTTATTGAGGCAAACAACTAGGCAAATAAGTTGACTCTTATGAAAAATTTAAATAAGGGAGCAAATTTCATGGCCTTTCTAATGAAGTAATAGAATTATTTGAGATATAGCCATGGTAAAATTAAAACTCTGCTTATAAGGGACATAAATAGAGCTTTCCTTCTGTTGGCTAAATAAGGAAAATGAACAAAAACCATAGTGATGTTGTCTTCTTTATTACAGCCAAAGGCCAGCATTGATAACCTGGAAAACAAAAACAAGCAAACAAAAAAACAGTAATACAGGGCACAGTAAAAATGAAAAGCAACAAAAAGGCACCAGAAAATTATGTGCTTAACTTCTATAGAGTCCATATTTGTTTGATAGGAACAGCCAAGTTAGTTGACTGATATGTTTTCAGTTTGTTAATCAAATGGAAGAGAGTTGTATTAAAGGCATAATGGTAATGCCAGATTGGTTAATAATAATATTGTAGCTATCCAGGACTTGATCCTGGATGAAGAAATCACATGGTTGTACATTAGCATTATGGGATTAGATGAAGCAGGTGGGATCATCAAATCTTTATTACAGTCAAAGGCCAGCATAAGAAGGGTGGGGTACAGTCAATAAAAAAGCATAGAAAATACATCAGAATCTAAATAATAAAAAGTTTAAAGATATAAAATAGAAAGTATATATCTAAAAGGAATCTAAAAGGAGGAGTAGGAACATTAGGTGGGTGTAGGGGAGCATAAAGGCTAGTATATGGCAGACTATATCAAATTACGGAGCATTCTAATATGACGAACTAGATGCTCATTAAGACTAGTTTAAGGCACAGGTCATCATCTGATGAATTTTAATTGCTGCTGCGCAGAACCTGGCAACATTATACATTGTAGCAGGGTTGGTATCTGAAAGCAGCAGAGAGGTGTAGAATTGTCCTGTGCGCCCTGGGTATTTATGCAATAATGGTGAGATGGGTCTAGAACGAATGTCTCTGTAATGCAGGCACTGGAGAAGCACATGCTCTGTTCTTTCTGCATGTCCAGTTACAGGGGCATTGTCTCTTTGGGTAAGGAATCTTCCTGTATTGGCCTTCAAGGACAGCTGAGGGTTGGGCATGACATTGTGCCAGAGTAAAGGTCCTCCAGTGGTTAGGTACTTTGAGTTTAAGTATGTCACAGGGGAGACAGAGTATCTGTTGGATTCACTGTTAATAAAGGTTAGGGACCTGGCTAGATCCAATTGGTGCTCTGTGCCTGCTACACACTGTTTGATGAGTGCTTTGGTCTGGTCATATCCCATGCTAAGTAGAAGGCCTGGAGAAAAGCCCAAGGATGAGATTTTAGTTGCTACTGCCTGTTTCCATGTGGACTGAAAATCATCCTTCATAGTTAATAGGGCATGGCCAAGGGGAAAAAAGGAGAGTCTGAGCCAATAGTTGAGTATGGTCACCCACACTCTAGCCTCCACTTTCATGAAGCATGTTTCTAATCTCAGGGTAGCATTAGAGACACATTTTGGGATTTGAAGCGCCAATCTTAGAAATTTGGATTATACAAGTTCTAATGGTACAAAATTGGAGAAGGGGCCCAGCTGGACACCATAAAGAAATTGTGCTATTGGCTTGGCTTCAAATAATTTGAGTGCTGCAGAAATATTTATTTTTTATTTTTATTTATTTTATATTATTTTATTTATATTTCAGATTTAGACACTGCCCATCTTACAAGGAAGTGACTCTGGGCAGTTGCCAAACCATCTGCCATTAAACCATTAAACCACTCTTACATGTCTTTTTTGTGTTTATAGTGGCCACCTCTTGTCTTGAGGAATTTAAGGATGACAGATGAGCTCCTCTGTGCATTTTTAGCAATGTAGTCCCCATGGGCTTTCCTACTGGTGGCAGAATGAAGGACTATTCTCAGGTATTTGAAACAGGAGACCTGCTTAATCTTGTGGCCATCTATGCTCCCTGAGTAGCTCTTGGGCCTTATGGCAAATGCCACAATTTTAGTTTTCTGATAATTGAGTTCTAATTGGTATTCCTTGCAGTACTGTGTTAGTGCTCTGAGTGCTGTTTTAAGGCCAGTAGGTGCTCTTGAAAGAATTGCTGCATCGCCTGCATAGAGTAGAACAGAGATGTGTCTTCCACAAGTTTTGGGGAGTGAAAGTTCATGTTGAGGAGATGGCCCACCATGGAGTTGATATAGAAATTGAATAAGAGTGGGACCAATATGCAGCCTTGCTTGATGCCTTTCTCAGTTCCAGTAGTGCTGGTGAGATGGCCCTGGGGGTTACATCTTACTCTGAGTGAGGTCCCTTCATGAAGCATACATATTAGGTGAAGTAAACGTCAGTCCATTGAGGAGGTCTCCAGTTTTTCCCACAGTTTAGCTCAGAATATGGAATCAAAAGCTGCTTTGAAGTCTATGAAAGTGGCATAAAGGGAGATTGTGTTGTGGGAGGATTATTTTTCAATGAGATGTTGGAGTACTAGGCACTGATCAATGGTGGATCAGCCTTCCCTAAAGCTGGCTTGCTCCTCTGCAAGTATGTTTTCTTGTTTCAGCCAGCCCTGGAATTTCCATTGTAGGTGTCTTGCATAGAGTTTTCTGATTGTGTTGAGGAGGCTGATCAGTCTATAATTGCTGATCATCCTTTCCCCCCTTTTTATATATACAGACAATGATTGCAAGCCTCCAGTCCTTGAGGACTCAGCCATAGGTGTCAATGCAGGTGAAGAGTGAGGCCAGCATGGTGGCCCAGAAGCCAAGTTGTTTTTAATGGCCTCTGGAGGGATTAGGTCTTCTCCTGGGGCCTTCCCTGATCTTAGTTGAACAACAAGATTCTTGATCTCTGTCACTGTCACTGGTGCCCACACTGGCAGATTTTCTATAGTTTGGCTAGGGCATACACTTCCAACAGAGCTGTCCATGTAGAGTTCCTGAAAGTATGCCTCCCAGGTCCCATGGTGACAGTCCACCATGGATGGGCCATTGCTCTGGGAACTTGATGTGATATGCCAGAAAGAGGCTGAGCCATTGGATTTGACTGCTTGAATGAATTGTGTCCAGTTGTTTTTCGTGGCTTCCTTTTTCTTGTGTGCCAGCATTGTTTGTAGCATCTCTTCTGCTGGAGGAGGTCCAGTGCAGCTGTCAGTGTAGTATTGGATGCATAAGCCTGGTAAGTGGTAGCAAGAGCTTTTTTGGCATTAACACAGTCCTTGTCAAACCATGGCTTGGAGTGGTGTTGTTGCTGCTTCAAGGGTGAACTGTTACTACAAACTAGATGCTGGTGAAGCTCTTTGGTAAGGGAGTTATAGTTCTCCAAGAGTGCATCAGGAGAATCAGTTGATGTCAGGGCAGACTGTGTAGGTGATCTGTAGGCCAGTAGCTCAGTTATCATTTGATTTAGATTGGAGGGGTGGGGGTGCACTTGGCTCAGCAGTAAGTTTTTCCTGCTGGCATTAAAAAGGGTTGGTAACAGTCCCTAGTAGGTGTTTCTTGAGTGAAGACATTTAACTGGAGCAGGATTGGGAAATTATCACTGTCAAATTTAGGCATAACTTCTAGGGCCTTGGCAGAAGGGAGAAGTTCCCTAGAGACAATTATATAGTCAATAGCACTAATTCTGCAACCAGATAGGTAGATGAATTCAGCTCGATGGTCACTTTCAAGAGCACCATTTAGAATATGGAGGTTTAACCTGAAGGCTGTTTGAGCCAGGCAGAGACCTGCAAAATTTGATTTCTGATCTTTTGAGCAACAGGTGAGGAGGAATCCATCATCTTCAGGATTGGGAGGGGGACATTTGTGCCTTGCATAGAGGGTGTGGTCATTGGGACCCAATCTGGCATTGAGGTCCCCTCCCAGGATTACAAATGCACTTGAATTCAGCAGTATAAGGTCAGCAGCATAAGTTTTTAATTTAGCCCACAAGGCTCTGATCTGGGGTTTCTGCCTGACTGGGGCATATAAGCATTTATTATCAACAGGGCACAGTGATTGAAATGGATTAACACTCCCATGGCATATGCATTGAATGGGGGGAGGGGGCTTGATATGGCATGTAGTGGAGTGGATACTAGGACTCCCAGGGCCCCTTTTGCTCTTCTCTGCTTTACTCCTGGTTGTGCCTCAACTGAGAATGAATGAAATCCATTCAATAGTAGTTTGTCAGCAGTCCATGTTTCCTGAATCAATATGATGTCATGGTGGGAGAGGAAGTCAGTAAAACAAGGATCTTTGGTGGATACAAACCATCCAGCCAGATTCCAGGTTAGAAGGGTGACCTTATGCTGGTCACTTGGATGTCAAAGGGATGCACAGTGAACCAGGGGCTGGGTGGGTAATTTTGGCAGGGGCAATAGCTTCATGCTAGTTGTTGGTTCAGATGGTTGTAATTGTGTCTCCCTCTGTGGGGAGGAGGGTGGGGTACCATCAAGTTCCTGCTCTCCCTTCTCTGCCATCTGCTTGTCCATCAAGCCTCCCTTCTTGTGAGGGTGCAGGGGACCTTGTAGTTCTGGCAAGGAGACCTGAAGGATCAATGCAGCATGGGCAGCAAAATGTGGATCATTGGCAAGCAGAGATCCCAACTCTTTAGTAGGGGGAGCATCCTTTGGCTTGTCCAGTGAAAGAGGAGGGGAGGGGAGCTGTTTCTCCTTTGTCAGGTTCCTGCAGGGCCAGGGCAGGCCCCTCAGATTTGGAAGCAGATGAAGGTATACCTCCAGATTGGGTTTCTTACTGCTTGGCTGAGGTTTGTTTTGTTTGCAAGGTGGTTTCTTTTGGGTGTCAGCTGCTTGGGGTTGGTTGCATGACTATTGCTGGTGTAGAGCTCTCTGAAGAGTCAGTGTCAGTGTCATTTTCACTGTTCTTGGTGAGGAAGTCAGAGTCCTGTGCTGACAGCATTCTGCATGTGCAAGTCAGAGTGTGTGAGAGACAGTGGTGTGAGATGATTTAGAAGATGAACAGCTCAATGGGGCAGATGTGTTAAGTTGGTGCTGGACTTCCATATCATTACCAGCACTAGGAGAGTATCTCAGAATTGTTTTGATGTCTGCTAGTTTTGTTTTTTTGTTTTTTTTTTCCAGATTAATGAGTTCTGTGTTTATAGATTTAGCTCCCTCCCTTGAAGTGTGCTTAGGCTCTTCGCTCTTGGCGTGGCTGGCAGATTTACTGCATTTGGAGCATAGGTTTTTATGGCTCTTATCTGCAGGGTCATGGCCATTTATCACTTTCCCAGTGATGAGGTCACAGACTAACACGTCCTTAAAGACTCTGACAGTTTGGATGCAATGAGTCTGCCATAGGAATTTGCTCATTTCTGTGAGTCTGGTGGGGAGAGATGGCTGGTTGAAACTCAGGTGTATGCATTTAACATTTCTTAGACTGGGTAAGTAGTGAAAGTCTTTCAAATCAATGGTTCTATTTTGGCAGTTTAGGAGCTGAGTTAGGGTGGTCACAATAGTCTTGCAGCTATTTCATCTGTGGGCATTCTGATGGATTTCTAGGAGGAGTTGCTTTTTCCGTAGCACACAATGGTAGTTGGCTATGCCAACTGCTTCCGGATGCCCTGTTGATGTCATAGGACAGGCTACTGGAATGCCGACATGGCCAACTTCTGCTGGAATTTTAACCCCCTGATTGCCATGGAGGATTTGCCGATCAAGAGCTTTTGTTGACAACATTTTTTGTTGTCTCTGAGTTGGGGAGGTAGGAGTCAATCCTCATCTGTTTCTCTGCTTTATTGGATTTGTGGGCCCCAATATCATTACTGGGGCTGGTCCAGGTTCTTTTCTTGTCTCTGGATGGCAATTTTGGGCTGTAGGACCAAGCCAGAAGGGGTAAGGCCAGTCACAACCTGGGAGCTTATTTCAGGAACTGCTAGTTTGTCACCTTCTTGGCTCCACCCGAAGTAGGTAGGATGAATTTCTCCCAGCTTTGTCCACCAGGATTCAAAGTCTGGCAAAAGCTAAGACTCAAGAGGCTACAAGTTAGGCTTGTATGATAATATCTACATAGTGCATTACCTTATCTAATTGCCCAGTTCAAGAATCACAAAGATTTACCATAATCACCATGAACATTGATATCAGAGTACAAAATCGAACTGTAGTTCTGTTGGTATGCTAACCACCCTATCTTCCATCAGCCTCCATGCCTACATTGTTTGGGTTGGCTATGCAAACTCCATGTCATACAGATGCATAATTAGAGGAATTGGGACTGTTCCAAATTGTAGAGTAAATATAAAACTCTTAACAGGGAAAACCATTATGACTGTATATGTTTATATTAAATTAAAATATAGGATTTGTGCTGGCACCTCCCATGAATTTGACCTGCTTCTCCCATGTATTTGACCTAGAGTTGTGCCATAGAGAGCCAATGTGTGTTGGCTGGAAAAAAATTACACAACCATTTGATTGTTGATATTGAAGGAATTTAATGTCCATGCTGTGAACCCACTAGGAAGATATAGCTCAGAATTTCATGGCTGGTGTGGCAAATGTGAGTCTGTCTTAATATTTGCAACCAATCTATGTGTAATTCATGAAAGTTAAAATCACTTTGCTCAAAAATAAGGATCAGATTAAAAAGCACCAAGACATCCATTAGTGAAGCTAACTGTTCCTAGCCCCATTTTTGTGGTTCGTAAAATGCCGCAGGATGGTACTACCAAAATTTGGAAGCAAAATGGCAATTTTCTTTTTTATATTAAATATAAAGTAGTAGGTATAAAGTAGCTGAATTAAACTTCTGCTAAGATTTAATCATTCAATTTGCCTTATTCACTTTGCCAGCTCCCCAGAAGTAAAGCACCATCCCTTCCTGGGAATACCGTCATGTAACCACTTTGTCTTTTGGAGGCTATGAAATTACCAAAGGAACAGATGTGGCCCATGGATAAGGAAATATATTCCTTATCCTTTGGGTAAACAAATCCCTGAACAATGAAAAATAGTCCTAGGTTATGAACTATCATTACATCATTCAGCACATTCCAGAAAATATATGATCTTTCACTTTTCAAATTCATTTCACAATATCTTCAGAGATGGCTGGGAAATAATCCATCTTAAAATACTGAAAGTTACTGCCAATTAATATAGAAGAGCTTTCCCCAATGTGATATCCTCCTAGTATTTGGACTTTGGGTCCCATAATTGTCCAGACTGACTAGGAATTCTGAGAGCTGTAGGTCCCATGTATACAGAGGGCACAATGTTGAGGAATGCTGCTATCAATAATAGTCAGCTAGATGAACCAAAAAAACCCCTATGAGCTTCATTTTTTTTTTTTGAAGAAGTGTTTAGTTTCCTCTTTCCTTTTTCCTATATAACATCAGTGTATCCCATAATACAGAATTAAATGCTGTTGAGGGAAACGTTTGGACCAAAATGTGAATTTACTTTTGACCTTCTCATAGCTGCAAATTAACTGGCTTAATTTCCCTAAAACTTGCACATTCACAAGTTTCATCCCGCTGCTTGACAATAATGCAATAACTAATTCTGGCTGTCTAATCTCTAGGGCCCAGAATCTTTGCTTCTTCCTCAGCCTCTGTGGTATTAAAGCTGCAATTCAGATTGAAACCTCTAAATGAAATGTATGTGATTTAAATCTGTGCTTGTGCTGGGTCGCCACCTGCTATCCAGTCTATCCTTTTCAGCTTTCCTCTCCTGTAGCAAGGCATTTTGCAAAGCATCAGAGTTCATCAGTTCTTCATCATTATTTGGTTACTACATCCCCATATATTACTTTTACAGGGAAGAAGAAGAAAAAAGAGCGGTAATGTTTGCCCTTTCAATATCATGTTTTGTGTACAAAGGATAGCAGGATGTGTAGGAGTGCTATTACCTTTCCTGGTTTGTTTCTTCTGCTATTTGCCTTCTCAATATAAAATGTAAGGATTTATTTCCTTCACTCTTCCCTGTTCTTTCATTTAGCATTATTTTTTGGGATGGTATAAACAAATAAACAGGCTGCTTTCTTTTCTCTGTAGACATTAAGAGCACCTTATTTGCAGAAATGCTTTGTGATATTGCTAAAGTAAGCCCTTAGCAGTAAATTATTTATATATATATACACACACACACACACACACACACACACACATACATACACACACACATACATACATACATATACATATATACCTACATACATACACATATACGTACACACACACACACACACACACACAGAAGATATAAAAGAATCTTGTAGTGTCTGGATATGATCCAACTCTCTAATTCCAACCCATAGGTACACAGAATCAGCACAGAATTTTTCTGCTTCCTAGCTGATTTCGTCTCAGATATGCACAAATGGTGCATGGGACAATATTTTCACTGGGAAACTTGTACATCTCAAGGATTCATACAGCAATAAATATAAGCCAGGTTGTTGCTTCAGGTACAGACAGTTCTAGAACATCTATCTCAGCTATGTAAAAGTCTGGAGATACTGTAGCTATTACTTGCATTTTTGGAGTCTGAGTGAATGCAGACTCATCTGTCTCCATCAACTGACCAATCATGGATAGAATGGTGAAATGGAATTAGAAGAGAAATGATAGAATATGGTATCCTAGTTAGTTTCGGTAATTCAAAATTCATCTCATACCTATACACCTGGGAGTTAGTTATACTAAAGTCAGTGGGTTTTATTTCAGAATGAATATTACAGCTGGGCAAATCTCTGTGAGAATCTTGCTTCAATGATGCTTCAAGCAAAGCATCACTTTGAAGAAGCTTTGCAAAGCAAACAGCAGAAGAGTCTTCTGGCTATTTGGAAGCCTCTTCCAGCAGTGTCTTATCAGGAGAATTGCATCACCCTTGCAGCACAGAACACCTCACCAGGGCAAAACGAAACCACCTCCCATGGAATGGGAGTTAGGAAACTCATAAAAGAATTTATGATCATTGTGCTATTATCATATGACACTGTGTAGCATAACGTCTAAGGAGGGGAGCAGTAGTGCATTGTCTAGGGAAGAATCTGTCGTATCCACCTAGCCCCAAGACCAGCCTAAACACTGTTGCCTGATCAAGTAACAAGCTGGCATCTTCTTTGGCCATGTAGAAAAAGTGACTGGTGTGAACCACTGGATGATGGAGCAATATTCTCCTCTGCACCAGAAATTAGCAGACAACCTGTGTAGTGACGGATACACCAGCTATGTCTTTCAATCAGCATCTGTTGCTTGAGGTGATTGCCTTATTATGTCTAATAATGGAGTTTGCCCTGCCTATTTATCTCTCTTCTTCCCAATGATTCCAGCATGTGGATCCTGCATTCTATATGGGTGCACATGTGTGTGCACAGAAATTTGGCATTTGACAAAAATATTTTTTTGGAATTTTGAGCTTCTTCCAAACTTTTGGCCTTTGCACAATAGATTTGTCTGTTAATTTCTCTATGCTTATGTCCATACCTTATACCCACTCCAGTAATAGAATGGTGGGGGGGGGGACCCTTTCTAGAATATAGTCTTTTGGAGAGGGTGGCCATAATAAATTTTAAAAATAATAATAATAATAGTTATCCAAGTCTAAAAAATTATAATCTTTAACATTTCAAAGTAAACCCTATTTTTCTTCCAAGACTAAAAAACTGTAATCTTTAACATTTCAAAGTAAGTCCTATTTTTCTTACTCAATTTGATGCCCACCAGATCTGTTGAAACTCCATAATCCCCAGTGAAAATGCATCTGGCGTTTGACTGGAGGGCACTTGGTTGGGGAAGTTTGCAGTACATGTTCATCTCAATCAATCACATTCTCCGAAAGATTTCAGACTTGGAAACCAATTAGAGTATGAATGAAATGATTGCTAGTAGTGTATTAACATGTGCCATTCAATCAAAACTAGATTTCTATTTGGAAATGTATCATAAACTCAAAAGGACTGAAGGAGAACAACATTTGATGCTCTCATTCTCTCAGTTAATGATGTGAGAAGAAAACACAGAGCAAACAACTGTGCATCATTTGGAAATATGCATTAAATTATCTAGGTTTCTATGAATAACACATTTGAATGGACTAAATATCATAGAGCAAGGCCATAGGAGTCATCATATACAGCTTGTTTCTGGTGTTATAGATCGGATCCTGCATGAGGTTAAAAAAGATCAAGGGTCTTGTTGGGCTGAAATCCAGTGTATACTTAGGTTGCTATGGCTCAGTGAATTAACTGGGATTTAAGCAGTCTGTGTGACGGACTATAGCCTGAAGCATTTTCCATTCCCTGACTTGGTTTCAGTAACTTTATCAAGTTGCTGGCTGTAGTTTTGCAAGTAGTTTGAATTGTTTACTGCCATTGGCTTGGCAACTACTAGAGCCACTATGCATAACCTAAAACAAACTTGAGTGTGCAGATGCCATTCTGTTCATATGAAACATTTGCAGGAAGTTCAAAAGACATTGACAATAGAGTTCATGCTTTATAGAAGGACCCAGTTCCAGGTATAACTGATTGTAGAATTTGGGGAACATTTGAAAGATCTACAAAATCAAGATAGAGATGGGGGACTAGATGGATAAATAGTCTGATCTGGTAAAAAGGAGGCATCTTTTGAGAGAAAGACTATAGCTTAGTGGTACAGTAGAACAAATAGAGAACATCACTGATTCTGAGCTGATCTTCATGTCTCACATAGACTTGTCTTAAAAAAAAAAACAGAACTAGTGGTTGTTTATATGCCTACTTTTATATGTGTATATTATGTGTGTGTATTCACAAAGAGGAGAAATTGATCACAGAAATTGAGCAAAGCCTAGAGAATTTAGATTTGGAGAGGACAAAACATTGTTCTCAGCCAACCTTGCTCCCTAAATCACTTGCTTGTTCTCCTTTCTGTTGGGGCTCATCTCTGGGGTCGCCTTGTGGCATGAGCCATTCTCTGTTCTCTTCCTCCTTTCTAACTTCAGTTGCAGGCAGCAGGAACAAATTTTAAAAAATTAAAAAAGGAAGAAAAAAAATAAGCAAATGGAGCTCTACAGAGTTCTCCTGGATACAAAGAAGAGATGAATCTGTCTCTCCCTCACTCACAAAATAGCATTATTCCAGAATAGTGTTAAACTGTATCTAAAAGCAGCCTGAAGGACACACACACAAAATTGCAGCTGTACAAAACACTTTCACAGAACGAGAACAAGGTTTGACAGATGGCCAAACCTCCTCAGAAGTCACTTTCTCTCCAGTCCAAATCCACAAGGAGACAGATGGATGGATGTTTTTCCCACCAGTTCATGACATTTGGTAGGAGAGCAAATTAAGCCTGGGGAATCCACCATTTCACGGAACCTGTCCTGCATTAAAACTATAAGAGCATCCTTGTTACTGAAGCATAAGAGGATTCAGCAAAGATGGCAGCTGAAAATAGTCTGGCATCTCAAGGACTGAAGGAAAGCACATTAAGAGGAGGAGCTCTCAGTCTTTGACATTTCCAGATAAAGCTGAAGGAATTCCAGCTTTAGAGCTTGAAATTCACTGCTGGCAATGCTGGATTTGAGAGGCAATGTCCGACTCAGTACAGGATAGTGCTCTAGGTCCCTTACGGTTGCTTGTTTTCTGTTTGTATTTATAAGAGAGTAAACTGCATAAAGTACAGTATACTATGCATCCACTTAGAATTTGCAGTGAATTGAGAAATCTGAAATGGAACAAATAGCAGAGACTTGTAGTCTTACAAATACAGTCCAATTTCTGCATCATTTTGAGATATTTTTGATCCTTAAAAAGCAAATATTTATTCTATTCTATGCATCTATGCTATGTGCCCAATCTATGCATCTTAAAATTCATATACACATACAACATGCAATTGCAAGTTATTTTCCCTTATTTATTTATCTACACGATATGCTGCTCAGCTCCCAAGAGTTCAGGCAGTTTACAATATTGCTAAAAGCAAATATACTTAAATGAGACATCACTCAATAAAAACAGTAGCCAAAATGCCATTCATTCATAACAGCAATGCTAAAATCAGCAAATGCTGGCTACAATAAAACCATTTTTTACAGCTCTGTAGAAAGCAAATAAGGAGACTGCCTTATCCAGGAGTAAGGTTTTCCATTGCAAGGGAGCCACTCCAGAGAAAGACTGCCTTTGTGTCCATGTCTCTTTGATCTTTCACAGGGGCAGAACCCTGAGCATCCCCCCTTCACTTGCATAAACAGGCTGTGCAAATTCCACCTGGAAGAGATGATACCTCAGACATACATAGTCTTGGTGTAAAGCCATACAACAATTTATAGGTCAAAAAACAGCACTTTCAATTGGACTTGGATGCCTGTTGATAAATATGAGTTTTTGTGCAGTTTCCCCTAATATACATATTTAAAAAGACACTTTCTTCTAAGGTAAATGTTTGTACGCATATAATCATTTTTCAGGGACAAATTGCATAGTAAAATTCTAAAAAAAGCGAAGAGTTCAATTTGGATGTGTGTATTGACAGTTTTGTGCCGTCTGAACTGGGTAGCTTTTCATCACATTGTGAACTGGATAAATATCTTCTTCCTTCCCTAAGGGGAGAAAATGATGCACTGGTTTTATTACTAAATGATGCAAAAACACATTTTCCTTAAATAACTGCTATTTCATTTTCTTATGTTTCTTCCTGATTACTTTATTTTGTGCATACATGGACACACACCGATACACAGGAAGAGAAACAGTCTCACTGTTGTCAGCCAGAATTAACTTTGATTAACATGAATCAATTAAAGGTGTCTGTTAAAAGATTCTGCCTTTTCATGCTATTGGAATTATTATTGATATTTTAAAGCAGTTTATTTGATGCCTTTTGAACCTTCATGGAATGAAAGTCTGACTTAAAAAAAAAAATAACAGCATGGCTTTGATCTGTTATTTTGCCCAAGGAAATCAAAGCCCTTTAAGATATTATTCTGCCTTTCAACATTTCTTTTGAGGAAGGTTACAGAAATCCCTGAAGGCTGAATACATGACAAGGTAAATTCATTTCGTATTCATCTCTGCAGTATTTTTTCCATTGGTATTCTAATGAATTATAATTAGGGGAAGAACTAGAACTCCTCTTCAGAAAGAGAAAAGTGTAACTGAAGGATGGATCTAAAGCATCGGGGACCATCTGGCCATTAAGAGCCCACAGATGCCACCTTCTTCTCCAGCTGTGAGAAACTCTGGACATCCGTTGCTGGGGAAACCATTAATTTGAAGGAGATGTGGTAACTTGTGTCTATCCTGAGGCCTGTTTTGCCCAGCACATTAAACCATATTTTGATTTGCTTTTAGAGGTTTAGTGTGTTGAGTGAACCATGGTTTATGATTTGGTGTGATAAGTGAGAGCTTCCAACAGGGTTTATTCAATAAACAGTGGTTAAACAAACCTTAGTGCAATATGTCAACTAAGTGTGAATGGTCACTAAAATTGAGATGCTCTTCTTGCATCTACCTCTTTCTTTACCGATGACATCTGGAGGAGATATGGCCTTTTCAAAATAGGAAGGCCCTGTCCATGGATACCATTCCTTTGTCATTTATTTTTTTAATACATTCATTACTCGCATTTTTACCACTTCCCAGATTTTCCTGCTTAATCTTTACTCTTTCTTTTTATGCCTTGTACTCCTCCTCCCCTTCCACTTTTCCTGTCCTCAACTGGAAGAAATAGAGAGAATATGATTTGTGGCCAAGGATGACATAATTTTTAAGATCGGGAAGATGCAGGTACAGATAGATTTCCTGATGGACCTATCACTAAGGAATACTTTGGCTTTTTTTTTACATTGCAACCTGTTATTTTGCAAAACTGGTATCTTTTCCATTACAGATGAGCTAGCAGAACTCTGTTACAGGGATAAGCAAACACAGTCATGAGATTACTGCTAGGTTAGAGGTAAATTGTTCAAATGTTTGGACAGAAAATAGTCAGAATATTTCTTAAAAGAATTTCTTCTGAGATATTTTGGTGTGATTAATATTGAATGAAGCCCCATTACTTTCTTCAAGAATATTAAAATGTATTGGCATATGACTCTTCTGTACATCCTGCTTATGTGGACAGCTCACATATTATTTCTGGAGGACAGGAATATGTGACATCATCCTTATCATGTCTCAGCCTGTTGAGAACCTCCACACATCTTTTCTTCCGCATCACAAAGTGTGCAAGTGGTCTGCCTACTGTACTTTACTTTATCATAGACAAATGCTCCCATTTCAGTTGGCTAGTGTGTGCTGTGGGAGGCCCTCCCTCTGGTCAATGATCACTGTCCTCCATTGCTGTTTCATACTAGTCTGACTTCCCTCTTCCAGAGTGGTCTTCCTATGTAAAGGGGTCTTTCTCATGCTTCAGGCAAGTGATAGCTGGTAAGGAAGCACAAGTAAACTGCAGGACCTTCCCACATATACCAATAGAACCATGAAATTGTGAACCTTTTCTTTTTTTAACTCAGTTCACTGGTAAACCAGTGAAACAGTAGAATGTTGAAGCAGCAGAATCATAAACTCCTTTTTTTAACTAGTTCACAGATGGACAAGTAAAATGATGGAATGTTAAAATACCTTTTCCCCCTCCAACTGTGGATGAAGATCTGTCAGTTTCCTCTTCTTGCTCAAGTAACAGCAGCAATAGTAAAAATGTCTACAGTCTTCTGCTAGACTGCTAAACAGAGGAGGCACTCATGGAATTGTTGTGCAAGTGCAAGCCACATGTTCTCAAAAACTGCCCACAGAAAGGAACATAATAAGTGCTTACTTTCCTGAAACAGGTAGGAAGAGAAAGAAGCATGGAAATTGACCATTTGGGGCCCACAGTAAGCACCATCTGGACATAAAGTCTAGCAGGCATAATTGCCAAAGTTGAGGAATGGATTACAATTCAGCCATTTCTTAAACCTATAACATCTTCTAGTCTGTCAACTGTCCTGCTTTCACTCCTTTTGTAATTACCAAAGATAATGTTATGGGGAAAATGCCCACTTAATTAAGAACCAAAGCATCTGGAGATAAATGCAACAAAGGATCCTTTATTGGCATGCACAAACCTACAAAGCAATGCCAAAGAACCCTGATGTGTACAAGGTTACATATTATATACCCCAAGGAGAGGAGACAAAGAATTACAAGGTAATATAAATTATTATAGCACCCCTAAGTCAAGAATGCTACATCAGATAAGAGGAGGAGGTGACCTTACAATTGAGGCCACTCTGACCCCTTCAAAGTCTACATTTTCATAGATGGCTGTTCATCCATCCTCCCTTCCTGATGCTAACTTTAATTAACATAAATGTTTGTTCTTTCTTATGCTCATTTTATTGGCCCTTTTCATATTTAACACAAAATACAACAGCCTGCTTTGTATTATCATTCCCTTTTTCCCTTTAGGGTCATCCATCCCATAATTTTGGTGTTACCTGTTCACTCAGATCATTGTATAATGGTCATTTTACAAAAGGAACTTCTTTATCCTCCTCAGATAAGTATTTTCATTTTTGGTTATATCAGTATGGCTAAATATCTTCTCAACGGTAAGCAACATTTTATTTGATTTTATAAATGTATAGGGACAGGAATTTTCGAGACAGATATACACGCTTCTCCTTTAATTAGCCTAATATTTAACATATACAGTGGCCTTAGCCTAACTAGCTGTGCATATATGTTCTGCACAGACAATGTCAAATGTAGTCTCTTATCTGTTTCATGCCTTCCTCATTCATGGAGCATCTTTTTGTGCTTTAATTTCTGTGGTTTCTTCTATCTCAGGGAGGAGAAGAGGAAGAGTGAAAAACAACTCTTCTCTGGGATCTTGACAATCATTGCCAAGTTGTCCTTGTGGACCTCTGGTCTGTTCTCTGAAAATCATAGTCCTTTCCACCAACCAGTTCACTCAGAGAATCTCCCTCACTTGCATCCTGCTTGCCTCTGTTGGGTCTCTAACTACAGATTCCTCCTCCTTGATACACACAGTATCACCAGTCCACATTGCACAAAAAGCCCTCCAGAAGTACCCAGCAACCTTCCCCTCCATTGCTTCTGCTCTTTTATATGTTCATAGCCACAAGGCAGGTGTTTGAATCAGGCACAAAGTTTCCCAGGATCTGCATGAGGCTGAGACTGATTTTGGCTTTCGGGGGTGGGGTGGGAAAACCATTGCATCACCCCATGTCCATTGGTAACTCAGTCTGCCACAGTAACTCAAATAATTCTCACATATTTGATAACGTGTTGCATATTTTACCCATTGCTTTGTTTAGAACCTTTGTATTTCTGTTTGCTGCATTGACTGATAACAACAACAAGAATAGAGTTCAGCACAGGAGACATGCAACTTAAAGTTGCTATATTGATGAGTCCTGAGATCCATGGCTGTACCTTAAATTATCTGCCCAATTTAGTGTGTTTCACCAAATATCCTCTATTCCCTAATGGACATATTTATGTATTATTTTTTAAATAATATTAGCATTTTAGTGCACACTTGTAGTATATACTAATGGGCACATATTTTGTGACTGGAGAAATGTGCTACGAAATATAGAAAATATATATTTTTAAATTTTTATTGTACTGTGTTGGGTTTAATGTACATGATCTTGAAATGACAGAGTTAAAATCTTTCCTTTTGATAAACTTGTTTTCTGGGATTGTGAAAAAGCCTGTTCACTGTCACTCGTGGTAAAAAGAAATATCTGTGTGACTATTAAGGTTGTATGGAGCTTTCAAAATCTCTTTTTCTTGATATTTGTGCAAAATGCCTTTTCCAAATGACATTCACTTCTAATCAAGCAAAGTGGAACCGCAGTACCACACTGAGGTAGATCAGACTTGCCTTAGTTCTTCATTGTTTCAATTCTTCATTGAGTTGAGAAGCTCATTTCCATGAGGCATTTCACCATGTCATGTCGATCGGAATTGGCCCACAGAAGTCTAATGATTTGTACTAAACCATTGTTGCTGTTTTCACTGCACTATTAAATTGGAACTCTGTTTATACAGCTATTTGTCATCTATGCCTAAGAATATCTGAAGGACTTGTGGCATGTCAACTAAGGATGGTTCAAATGTCCTGTCCTATTCAACAAAATAATGTGAAAAGGAGTTATAGGACATGTAGCCTTGTCATGATTCAACACACCCTGTTTGAGGCAGTATAATATAATAATTAATAGGGTAGACTTCAAAGAATCTAGCTTCCAAGCCCCTACTTTACCATGATGCTCACTGCATGATTTTAGGGCAGTGACTCTTTCTACCCTACCTATCTCATAGGGTTGTTGTGTGGGGTTATAATGAGTGGGGAAGTTTCTTGTACTCATTTACTTCTCTAGCCTTGGCAGCCAATGAGCTGTTGCCTTTGAATCATGTAGCCAATGATGATGGCCAATTTCTTCAGCTCACAGCTAAGATAGGAGGAAACTCTTCTTTAAAATGGTGCACACATACATAGCTGCTGGTCTGGGGAAGAGGAGCCAAGATAAGGGGACAAGAATTTTGATAGCACACAGCAGAATACTATGAATCTGGGGATGCCACATTATGAACATGTGCTATACACTAGGATTTTACATTTCCATTTCTTGTGAAAAAGAGCAATAAACAAAGCAATTTGAGGTTTCATCTGTTTTTTTTTTTAATAAAAGAGATAAAAACAAAATCAAAGGTATTTGCTTTCCTCAATATCATTGCAAACAGTTATAAGAGTAAAGTGAACAAGTGTTTACTTCTACTTGTATAAATCCTTTTATAACCCTGGATTTTCAAAATAAAAATTCTTAATTAGAACCTTTCTCTATTACCCAGTTCAGATGGTCATATTGTCCAAAAAGCTATTTTCAGTGTTGAATGACATTTACTAAACCTGTTTTTGGGGTCATTTTGACTCAAATTGCATCTGTGACTGTTTATATGTAACCTGCACCTTCACCACAGGAGGTGTCTAGATTTAATGGCACAATTCAGTCAAGGACCTTTAAATGAACCCTTTTCTCTATTTGCAGAAAGGTCTTTGCAAAAACTGTGGTTCAGTTTTGCCCTCAGGCATCTTGTAACCAGCCAGACCTGGGTGATAGAAAGGTAGATCTACAATATATGGTATTATAATGTGAGGTGGAACACAGTGTAACTGGCCTTCTTAAATAAAATAAAACAAAATAATTTTGAAAGCCCACAGTTCACCCCTGTGCACAACTCTTGGGTTACTTTGTGCAATACTTAGTTTAAGGCTGTTCAGACTAGACTAAAATGTCCAATAAGGCACTAGTCACCATGTGAATAGTTGAAGTACTGCATTAAATTCTAGCTCTGTTCTGATACTGAAATATTTATATATTTATGGCACTGAAATATTTACTTATGGCACTGATATGCATCTCTGGGGAAGGGAGAAGTTTCCATAAGAGCTCAACATCTAGGCCAGACAATAGTGAATGGACTAAGAGCTTATTTATAGAGTTCAGGACAAACTTAGCAACTGACAACTTTTGCACTGCTATAGCCAGAGAATTAGTTAAGAAAAGCCTTACTTTCTCTGGCACATTGGGAAATAGAAACAAAATGTTCCCCTGAGTTCCTTGCTCAGAAAAGTGTCAACAGCATCATCACTGGCTTTCAAGAAGATTTGACATTTGTAAGTTACGTGCCAGAAAAAGGAAGCATCATAATTCTTTTTTTCAACAAATAAAGATCCAGTAGTCACAGACAGCAAATCCAAATCTGGGAGCATTCTTTATTATCATAAAGCTAAAAATGGGGTTAATACCTGTGACAAATGATCATCTTCACATATATGCACATGATTAAGTGGTAATTAATATTGTTGCCCCCCCCCCCAAATATATTGGACCTGGCCAGTTTAAATGGCCGCATTATTTGGAAGCTAAACAGTCCATGATGGAATGGCAGCCCCAAAGAATGTCCCTTGCTGCTGGACCCTGATCAAGCCCTGAAATGAGTCAAGCCAGCTTGCTTGGAACATAGAGAAAGGCAGGTTCAGCCCTAGTAGAAGCTAAGACCAAGAGAAAAGGTAAATGCAAGAATAAAACAAAGCAGGAGAAAAATGCTTCATGTACCTGTGCTGTCATCTGTCCAGCTCATGCTGTTGTGACATATGGTAACCAAGCATTTGTGTAGTTTCTCTTAGGCTTGTGAGTTTGCAATATTGGTAGCTTTTATAAAACATTCAGAATTTGTCATGATTGCACTGCTATACCATTTTTGTTAGTTATGTCACTAATACAATATCCTGCTTCAAAAATAGCAGGGCCAATTAGACCCTGCACGTATCTTGTAAGGATTTGTGCAGGATACAAGTATTAGATCTCTGCAAGAATTACAATCCTTTACTGAAACAAATAATGCTTATTTGCACATATAGTCTTGCTTCCTTTTACTCAAGTGTATTATTTTTATCTTTTTGACCTCAAACCAATTTGATGTGGTAATTTCCCACAGATTGAGGTTGATTGCCACTTGGAATTTCATTTGGAATTTCTAACAAGGCTGATGAAAAAATTATTCCTGGTTGTGGTGGCCTTGGTGGACTCTTATTTCCTGGAGAAAAATGGTTCACTTCTTTCTAGGCACGACTCCCTGAATATGCTCAGAATTGAGCGCTATTTGCAATTTTCCTCCTGGCTATACTCATGCTGGTGACAGCTGCCACCTCTATTTTGGTCTGAAATTTCTTCATTTGGACACACATGTATATACATGTGTTATTCAAAAAAAAAAAAAATCTATGTGTCTCTTGCTTTTACATAGGCTCTCAGCCATATTTCTACCAAAACAGATCATAGATTTTTATGTGTATTTCACTTTTATGGTAGTAGCGTTTTTCTCCTGCATGTTTCCAGAGTGGGCAGAATAAACATTCCCTGATTGATTTCAATAAAACTATATTGTAAATTTGTATTTGAGGCTTCTCTGAAATAGCCCTTTTCTCTATTTTTCATGTTTTGGCTTCCATCACAATACTTTTATCCAGCTTTAGTTCCAGCATTCCAAGAGTCTCCATATGTGTTCCTATAACTGAAACAACTAGCATATTTTACCTTAGATAAGATAAAGATGATGATGACTGGATATGAGCCAGAAATGCATTTTTGGATATTATTAGTAAATCTTATAAACCAGTCAGACTTCCTTAAGCAAGTGAATTGCATTGGATTGGCGAGGACATGAGGCTCAGAGACAAGCTGTTTCTCATCAATAAGTCTGCAATCCCTTGCTAAGAAGCTTTACTCTTGAAACTCTCTTAGGTTTACTAAATTAATTTAAAGCAATATATACTCCAAATCCCATAACAGAATTCACACGTAAGCCAAATACACTAGAAAAATTATGTTACTTGTGAAAGACAAATTCAAATGAATAAAAAGGGAGGGGAGTGCATGTATGGATGCTCTGTTTCATGAGGAGTAAGATCCAGATATGAATTCTACATTTACTGGTACCTAAGCATGATGATGTCAGCACTCCATTTGCTTAATTTGTCATAGAAGATGGCCATTGACTGGATCAAAGAACAGTTTACTTTGGGTACAGTGATAAATTGGTCTACCTTTGATTCCTGCTTACCATCACTCATGAGAAGTTCTCTTTTTTTATTGAAATTCTAGACAGGAAAATAGTGTGGTCTCCAAAATGTGGATTAGTAGCTTGACTCCAGGAATCGATTGGATTGCTCCTTGGCAGCTTGTCTCCATTCTTTAGAGTACTGCAACTCCCAAATTTAGACAAGGATTTTATCACTGAAAGCATGTAAATAAAATATATGAACACTGTTGACAGAAAACTTTCTGAAGGCATGTGGCAATCATAGTGAAACAGTATTTTTCGGAAAGGTGAATGGTGAGTTCCAAATTTGGAATGAAATCTACAGCATTTCAAACCACCTGTTGTGTCTTTTCTTCTACGGTTATGCAGATCCTAAAAAAAATCTATCCAGTTCTGTTTTTCTGAAGCAGTTTTCTGCTCTGGCATATTTTTGATGGATTTTTTTTTTTTAAACAACAAAAACACAAATCTGTAGAAAAAAATGCCAGACTGAACAGGCAGATGGGGTTTGAATATTTTCAACATTTCTTTAAATGTGCAAGGTGGTTGAGGGATCCCTTTAAACTTTATTTTTTTAAAAAAAGTTTAGCATGTTTTTTGTGGGGAGGCTTTTTCCCTGTGTTTGGTGCTTTTTGGAATGACCATAGTTCTGTTCAGACATTACACATCCAGAGGATCCTATTTTAGCATTCCAAGCCCTGCCTGCCACTGACATTGCTCTCTAACGATGTCAGCTTCCTTGTGGGTATTGATGTGTTCAGCATGAATGTTTGCATGAGAGGAGCCATATTGATTTCCCAGCCAGTGAGAACCCAGATAATGAAAGCTTGCAGGAAAGTCAGTGTATGTACGATGATACATATGTAGCTTTTGGTTCTGAAGATGTTACCTGAATGAGAGTGGGGTTGCATAAAAATTATGCAGACTGCTCACGTGGATTTTCTTATTAATTTCTTTGGAGGAAAAGCTAAACACTAGCTAGACTTGGCCTACAACAACTAGCATTCATTCTACCATGAATTCATCTGAGGAGGAAATTGGCATATCTAACTCTTGGAGAAATTCATGGTGGATTATTACTGTTCTTGGTGTTGCTATTATTATTTATCACTGTCATCCATATTTTGTTATCTTTATGATATATAGTGGTTGTTGTTTTTGTTATTATTATCATTTTATTCTTGTTGCATGCCACCTAGGTGGGCAGTCTTAGAAATACTTTAAACAAACACACACATTTTCTCCCCCTACTTTTTTTTATTCCATTTTTTCTCCTATTATTAGTTTCATTTGTGGTACAAAATGATGTGCCCTGCATTCTGAATTTTATTCCATATGTTCAAGCATCCAATACCATCTCCCAGATCCCAAGAATCTTCCCATTTGACAGATATAACTTTCACACCTCCTTTGTTCTTACTCTGATTCCCATTTCTAAATATTTTTATAACTATTGGGTCTAAAAGAATTGTGCACGTCTCCATTTTGAATAAAAGTCACAAGTATTTGACTATGTATATAGAATAACAGTAATAAAGCATTTTTAAATTTCACTCTTCACGTGTGTTCAATCTATATATATTACTAAAACTCTCCTGTCTGTCTGTCTGTTTGTAACCTTCAATTGGGTGAAACGGTGCATCATAGGACAACAATTTTTTGATCAAGGCATTTATTTATTTATTTACTTACTTATTAAATTTGTATGCTGCCCATCTTCCCCGGAGGGTGACTCAAATGGGCTAACTTAAAGAATGCATCCAAAATCCAGTACCCATGACTGCCATGGAATTGAAATTTCAAGGATCTTCACACTAGTTGCATTTGCAAAGTTGTGGCCACAAGGTCTAATGGGCAAGCAGCGATTGGCTGCTTTGGAACTGAGGCTGAAAACTGAATTCTCTTAACTGGGGTGCAGTTTTCCTCATGGTCTGTGGCTCCCTTTGTTCCCCCTCACCCCAGCAAACTGGCAGGCAGTTGAGAAGGAGGAGGAGGAGGAGGAGGAGGAGGAGGAGGAGACTTAACCGGGGCTCTTCTGAGGATCATGAGGGGAGGGGAAACAGGGCAACCTATATTATATGTGGAAAGACGGATGACCCAATGGGTCATGGGTTGTCTAGTAACTGTATTCCTTTAATATTTAGTGCAATTTCCTAAGTCCAAGATCAACTGCTTATACAAGTTGTTTCATTGTACATGTATACTTTCCCCATTTATCATGTCATTTTGCTGCTTATAAAGAAGGATTTTTATCATAATTGAACGGCCACTGAGGGCACTTTTCTGTATGAACTTGGTGTGTGGCTGAGTAGGATGATGAGTGGCATGAACATGAGAAATGTAAATTTTACCAAAGCATTAATAGAGCTTTAGAGCTTGGATTGATTGATTGATTGATTGATTGATTGATTGATACCCTACCTGTCCTTCAGGAATTTAAGTCTTTTACTGTGATCTTTTTATCATTTCTTTGTCTGTAAATAATCAGTTCAAGGTTTACCATCAAAGATCATTTCCTTAACTTATGTAACAAGAGTTTATGGGATATGGTGATGCCATTGGGAAAAAAATAATGAACCAAACATAACTGAGTATATTATAATCTGCACAAATCAGCCATGTACTTAAAATGTGTTACAACTGCAATGCTTTCTTCTGCTTTTGTTCATGTCTTTTGGGAAGAAGGGAGCACTTGGGATGTTGTAAAGCTGTAAAAATCAGAAAGAAGGGGACATGGGGGATGTATACACAAGTGATACATACATTGGCCAGCCTCATATTTTCAGATGTGTTGAACTACAAATTCCATCAAAACCTGAATAAAGTATTAGCAGAAAATGAAAATAAAAGTGTGGAACTAAAATTAACACATTTGTGTGGGAGAAGATATATATTCATACATACAGCCACTCACACTATTTCAGTCAAAATAGCACCACCTACTCTCAAAAGCAGCAATGTCTGGGGAATGGTAAAAGATGTCAAGATGGTGGTTGTATCAGGACAACTGAAGCCCAGCACCTTGCACATGAGTGCATAAACACACATGCAAATGGAAGTAGAGCTTTGATTGCACCAATGCAACTGCCATCTTCACTTTATCAACTCCTCCTAGAGATGTCACTGCACAAAAGGGAGGGATCACCCTATCTTCATTGTGAAATGTTTGACAATGGAATTAAATGAAATTAGCAGAATTTCCTCTTCCTTTTGTTGCCATGGGAATTGAAAGTGTATTGCAAAACTCTCAAGCCATTACTTGTTTCACAGACTTTCCCTGGCATTCTTGTTTTGTATACTTGTCTCTCTCTCACCCTCTTCCACTATAAAGCAACTCTCTGTACCTCTATGTAGAAGCATGCATTCAATGCTATGAGCATCAATAGAGAGGATTTTCTGTAACTGGCTCATCCACGTAGAAAGTTTGGTGAACTTCTGCCAGTCTAAAAGTTGTTGAAAGATAAAACTCAGAACACCCAACTAGCCTGGCCATTGAGGAAGAATGGAATGCTGAGAACTGAACTTGAGTAACTTCTGGAGGCGAGCAGGCTTCCTACTCTGTGTATTAATACAACATGACATTGTAGATCAGATGCTATTCTAAAATATTTAAATGAAGATGCTATATATTTATTTAATAAATGAAGTAACCAAAGGGTTTGAGAAATGCATTGGGATAGATGAGATATTACAAAGAGTTAGCAACTAGTAAAGCTAATGGTACTGAATGTAGGAAGCCATGTTTCTCCACCTTTAGGAACATGTTCAATTGTATGCAAAGTGCACATAGTCACCTGTGAAGAAGTTGCCTTCTTCTGATCTTCATGTGTGCTTTGATTATTCTAAACTCTCGAGGTCAACTGGCAAATTGTGTTTAGTTATGGGACCTGTAAGAAGATTAAAGTCTCTCAGCTAATATTCCTTACTGTCAATCTGAAAGAGAAAAGACTGATGCTGCACAGCTTATCTGACCTTGTAGACAGGTGACGTTTCAACCTACAGCAAGTCTGAAACTGTCCCAGAACTTCCATGTCTCATTTGGATGTGTGAATGCTAGGTCAGGGTTACATGCTTTATGGTGGTTTCTTTCTTTGGTGATGTATGGACCTTGCAGCATGATGTATGAATTGCAGATTATTTCCTTAATCAAGGCAAACTTCAGGGGGATGAAAATAGATGAGAAAACACAGTTTTTTTGACCTCAGTGGAAGTCCTACGGTTTTTGTTTGGCTTTGTTTTTATATTCATGAGTTCATGGAACAGAGGGGTTAAAATAAAAATTCTCATATAAAAATGTGAGACTGAATCAGAATGCAATATATTTTCATCCTGAATAGCTATGGGTTTTAGTTTAACATGCTACAAAAATGCAGGTAATGGAATTGACAATGAAAAACAATTTATCTGAAGACCAAATGGTTCCTCTAGCTCTGATTTATTTCTAGTAGATTTCAGATGCTCTGCATGTAAGTCACCTTTTTGCAAACGCTGTACATAATACACTATTTTTCTGTTTATTCTTCCATAATCTTTTG
The DNA here is from genome assembly GCF_059951505.1 of Python bivittatus. Lineage (NCBI taxonomy): Eukaryota > Metazoa > Chordata > Lepidosauria > Squamata > Pythonidae > Python > Python bivittatus. Next base: position 7,587,788 of record NW_028277113.1, read on the forward strand.
AAATAAAAATATAAACAGTATGATTATGGTAACTGATGTGTACCCACAAGCCAAGTGAGATGTGCTGCTAAATGACACCATTTGAAAACATTTTCATTTGTTTTCATTTTAAATACCAGCTGCCCAAGGTAGGTTACTAGGAATTTAGCTAGACTACACAGCCTAGTTTAGGTGGGGAAGTGGGGAGAGAAATGATGTAAACATCTCTAGCTGTGATAATGACCAAAACTAATCTGAAATGTTTGGCCCAACCTGCCAAGGGATCAAAGCTATATTTCTGGAGCAATCCATCCCAGAAGAAAAATCTGTGTATACTTATTAGAGGATAACTGCCATTTCTGAAGAAATAAGCATAACATGCTATCACTAAACCATTGAGATTCACTGGCAATTTATCATAATTATTTCAAGTTTTGACTGGAATTTGCATTGTACTCCATTGGAAATATCAAGTTTCCATCTATCAGAATGCTTATATCTTACAAATGGGTAGTATTCCAACCCCAAACAAGCCACAATTCAAATAGAACATTGATTTTTAAGATTTCAAAACTAATCTTGAATTGGGGAATAGATACTGATGGTGGCAACTAAGCTAACAAAAAATAAATTGTTAAGTGTGTCTTCTATATAATTTGTATGACCTCCATGTTATTAACCATTCAGTTGTTCAGGTATCAAGGACTTCTAAAGCCTTTGCTCATATCTGGCATATTCCTTATAGCAGAGGTAGCAGTTCACATAAATATGCATATGAATTAATATACCACCTGTTTAATCCAGATATTTTGGACTACAGCTCTCACAGTCTGCTGCTACATTGGTTGAAGCTAATGACAATTGAAGCACAAAATGTCTGAAAGGCACACATTTATTTACCACTGCCATGCAGTTTGAGAACGTGTGGAATCACAATATACCATGTGAATTGCTATAATTTCCTAGTGCTGCGTACAGCATAATAGATGTTGGTATGAACATGGATGCTATTAGAGAAACAAGATGTATGCCTACAAACGATTGGAATACAAAGCTCCCACATTCTCACTAGTGAACTTTGAGGGATTTCCTGCTGTTTGTTGCTGTTTTCACCCAAGTAAGTGATTTATAAACTGTCCCAAGAAGAAAAACAAGTTCACTAGCTCTAATTATTCTATGTAGCTGTGGACATCACAAGGCATTTTCCTTCCTTCCTTCCTTCCTTCCTTCCTTCCTTCCTTCCTGCCTGCCTGCCTGCCTGCCTGCCTCCCTCCTTCCTTCCTTCCTTCCTTCCTTCCTTCCTTCCTTCCTTCCTTCCTTCCTTCCTTCCTTCCTTCCTTCCTTCCTTCCTTTCTTTCTTTCTTTCTTTCTTTCTTTCTTTCTTTCTTTCTTTCTTTCTTCCTCCCTCCCTCCCTTGCCTGCCTGCCTGCCTGCCTGCCTGCCTGCCTGCTTGCTTGCTTGCTTGCTTGCTTTTTCTTTCTTTCTTTCTTTCTTTCTTTCTTTCTTTCTTTCTTTCTTTCTTTCTTTCTTTCTTTCTTTCTTTCTCCCCTCCCCTCCCCTCCCCTCCCTCCCTCCCTCCCTCTGTGCCATCTTTCATTTGCGCCACAGAAAATGAGTAGATGGAGAAGAATGCCAGCCAATTTCAATCATACAGTGTAAACCTATTATTCACAAGCATATCCACTCTGTTAAAAAATGTCTAGATGTGAAGACTAGCCTGTTCTTTGTATTTTGAAATATCTCCCATTTAAATATTTGCACTAATCAGATTTTAATAGTTTTCTTTTTGTACACCTGTTATGTTTTCATAGGCAGATGGATTAAAACTACTGTATGTTTGCTGTGTGGGTGAATATAAGAAAGAAAAATATTCTGGTTGGCTACTTAAAAATAAAAACATATTGGAGTAATTACTGTACACCTTGTTTGCAGGAAAGAAGATTAAAGCTTTAGTAAAGCTTCCAACTATTTTGTTCTGTCATAGCCAACTTCATCTGTCACCAGTACAATATATTCTGTTGGAAATTACGTAGATTTGGATGCAAGGTTCCAGCCCATGAAAACACTAGTGCTGCTATAATGGCTGTTACTTCCTGCTGATTAAATTCTAAAAATCAAATGCATGTTTATCCTACTTTGTGTAATGTATTGTGTAGAGCCCAGTTTGAGATTATGCTATTAGTAATTTACAGCACTGAAAGGGATTAATTGCACCTTTGGTTGAGTAGTCATATAGGTCCCCAGTGGCTAAAATGTTCCCTTGTTATGACAGTTGTAATCCAAACATATTTGAGGGCCATCTTTGGTAGCAATTGCTAATCATGGAACCATTCACTGCATTGCTTACATGAGGACTTCGCTAGCAATTATGCTCCCTATGATTAGCTATAGCACCTTGGAAAGATCATAGACCAAAGGATCAGCTGGATAAAGCAGTAGGCTAAAGCAGTCACACAGGAATTGAAGAGAAGCCCCATGGCTCATTTATAGAGGCTTATGACTAAATTGACAAAATGGAGGAAAGAAAATGGTCAGCGAGATTACTATATGCACAAAGATGGAAAGATTCAGGACTACCCACCACGGAGGAATGGTTGATGAAATTGATAGAACTTGCTGAGATGGATAAACTGACTTCTTTGATTAGAGAAAAGACAATATTTACATTTACTGCTGACTGGAAACCCCTTATGGACTTTTTGTGTAAAAAAAGAAAAAAAATGAACTTGTGATTTATGGTTTTGATTATTAGACAGGATAGATTATAGAAAGAAGAGAATCATGATGTAACTTTAGAGAGAGAGGTTAAAATATAATTGTACGTATAACTGCTGTGAAGAATATCGGAAGCTACTCCTTTATACTTTATATTTTTCTTTATATCTTTTTTCCTACTTTCTTCTATTTTCTTTTTTATTGCACTTTTAGCTTCTCTGTTATTTCTCTATTTTTCATTTTTTCTGTTCTAATTTAGTTTGTATTAGTTCTTATTATTGTTCTTAAATTTTTTAATAAAAATTAGATTTTAAAAAATGGAAGAAAAGAGTTTTGCTGTCATTTTATGCAGAATGGTATTGAAACAAGGCTGAAAAGGAAATTATGTACACATTCAGATAGTTTTGCTATAAATTTAGCCTTTGTCTATGTCATCTTTCCCCAACTTGGCATACTTTTGGTGGGACTGCAACTCCCAGAATGACCAACCAATAAGCTTCCCAGAATTGTGATGGAGTTGGGTGGCCTAGAAATCTCATAAATTTTCAAGGGTCATAGCCCCAATGATGAAATCAGACTCTGAATGGCAGGTATTTACAGCATCCCCTTTTAAATCACAATGAGCTTAATTTTACTGATATCAGAATAATAAAAGCTATTTCTATTGCATTTGGATGCCCTCATGTTCAGTGGAGCCCAGGACTTTTTCTTGAAAGTCCTGCCCTGATGGCACCACTGGATGGCAGCAAAATATTGTGGGCTAGCACTGCAACCTAGAATATGATGGTTTTTATTTCTTTTTAAATCACTCAATAATGTATCTTCTTATTCACATTTAAAAGATGGAATTTTACCACTAGCTTATCTCTGTGGCAGAACACTGGACAGTCTCTTAAGATCCATTCAAGTGATAATTATAGCTGTCGCTTGCTAATGTGAACATGTGAACCACCAACATCAGTTATCCTGTGATCAATCATCATGGATCATTTGGCTCAGGCAATTATTTCATGCTAGAAGGTCATAAATCTACCTTGGGGTAGCTATTACCCAACTCGTATTAGCTATCATTCAACTGAATGTATCTATTAATCCCTTTTCATTGTAGCTATTAAATTGATAGCCCAACACCCCTTTTACTCAATCACTTTTCCATAGAATTGTATATGTAGTGTAGTAATTGTACTTGAGTTCAGTCCACATTATAATGCTGTGGCTCTACCTGCCTTCTGGATGAAATATAACCGGCAGAAGGAATAAGGAAGCCATGGGAAGCGGGTTTGAAAATCAGGGTGCCATCACAGAAAAAGCCCAATCCAAGTCCTAGTTGATCACAAGGGTGAAATAGATCAAGGCCACAAGCAAAAGGACATGAAATATCTGGCAGTTCTAAGATGAGCATCATGTCTGAACTGTGTCTTTAGAATTTTATAGCATGCATGTGCAGAGATTCAGTTTCTGAGGGTAAAATGGAGTACGTTTGCAAACATGGCACCTGTTGGGAACATCTTAAAGCAGCTGTGTTCTGGCTCACATAGGTATTCTCTACAGATGGCACATAATCCTGGGAAAAGATACATTTGGTTTTAGCTGTTCCTCACAGGTGCTCAATGCATTCCCACATACACTCTGAATCACATTTTGCATTTCAGATTGGAAAATATATGCTCCTATTCTATAGTTCCCACCCCAATCTACATCCTTTTTGTTTCAGCTCTTAGTTCATTCATCCAGTTTCCAGATCATTTTGCATTTATTTAAAATGTACATTTATGCTTATACAGAGTTTTCCCTAAAATAGTTTGGATTCATCTTCCTTTAACATAAAATTTCCTGTGCACAACTGTCCCTAATATGCCTCTTTTAATGTTATTTCAGAGCTGAGAGTTGCATCACAAAATCCAGAAAAGTGAATTGTCTTAAAAAATATATTATTATTTACAATTTGCATATTGGTCAAGGAAGCAAGGAAGAGGCAGTTTGGTGTAGTGGTTAAGGCATCAGGCTAGATACTGTGAGTTCTAGTCCTGCCTTAGGCGCAAAGCCAGCTAGATGACCATGGGCCAGTCACTCTCTCCCAGCCCTAGAAAGTAGGCAAGGGAAAACCACTTCTGAAATCTTGCCAAGAAAATCACAGGGACTTGTCTGGGAAGTTGCCAGGAGTCAAGACTGTCTTGGTGGCACACGCGCACACACACGCACATACACAAACAAAATTTGGTCAGCTCAAGAATCTTTCAGCTTTCTACTGCTGTCCCAGTGCAAGAACTGTTTAATGTTTGTGAAAACCAAGATGGAATATGCAGCATTCTCTACTTTTCATTCTATTAGCATCTTTCCTTTTCATTCTGCTTGTAGGTTTTTATTCTAATGCCAATCAATCAAACTGAGAGAAAAGTAATAATTCAATCAAGCATCTTGTACATTTACTTCAGAGTTATTAAAAATACTCCAAAGATTTCATTTTTAAAAAGTGCTTTTATCTTAGATATTAAGATTTACATTTGTGGGCAATCCATTGAGACTTTTGGGTCATTTATTTCCTTCAATTTGTAACAAAACATTAGGAGAAAAGTTTTACTCTCACTATAAAGGATGAAAGAACTATACAGCCATCAATTTAAAAATGATTGCCCAGAAATAGATAAGGAATGTATTAGCTAACATTGGAGGAGATTGTATTTAAAGTAATTGTACTAGGTATTATGCATGCTTATTTATGAATTTTTAAGCATTACTTTTCATTAAAAAAAATCAGAGTAGCGCTTAAAATAATTAATTATTCATATTGATGGAAATGGCGAAGTTGGCAAAGCACTCTTTTGACCTTTAATTGAAGCCAAACTATGAAGCAGCTCAACAGCAGCATACATTTATTCCACTGCTAACACAGTAAGTAGCAAAGGTTTGGGTTATGCAACACTAAAATATAAAAAGGAACCCAAAAGGTATAAACAGGCCACAACTATGCCACTGCTGGAAAAGTGCAAAACAAGTTCCCAAATGCAAGATCCAGACAATATTAGCTGTGTTTTTAAAGGAAATAAATGTTTAGCTCATATGATTGCAAAGATATGCTTGAAAGTGCCTGGGCTAGCCACATTTCAGCAATCCAGAAATAATCTAAGGAGACGGTCTAGGTGTTAGGGAATAGATTTCCATTCTCCAATTAGCTGAATGACTGGTGCAGAAATGAATACATAAAGCCGCGTGAGGGAATTGTTTATTTAATTTACCAAAGGAACCAGCATTTCCTCAAGCCATATATATTCTAAATTTTTAGAACATTATATTCTAAAATTTTCCATGTCACCAGTTTAATCTATACTGAGAAATGTGCTGAGTCTCAGGACTGGGAGAAACTTACTTGATTCATGTTTCAATTTGAATTTAACTAATTCACATTTATTAAACCAATATGCATCCCAAAACACTTCTCTATATTTTGTGAAGCAGTTCTTTAATAAGCAGAAAATTCACATAAACAGGAAAATGTACACCATTGATGTATAGTAATAGAAATGATTTAATACAACATGGCAGGGGAAGCAGCTCGCAATTTCCCATGTTGAAAGCAAACAAAATACACATAGTAGTAGTTTAGGAGGAATATACACCCAAACAAGCAAAAAAACAAAACAAAAAACAAAACAAAACACTTTTGTGTGTGTGTGTGTGAATATTTAAGTTTCAAATATAGAAATAGGATGACAAGATTTAAGATTGAAAAATGAGGAAAATCAAACAGCAGATTGCCCCAAGTCTGCAGAATAATCAGGCACTGAATCTATGTATTTCAATATTTGTTGTCATCTTTGGAACAGATTGTTTAAAGAGCTTTTCTTTCTCCTTCCTCCTTTATGTGCCTCTCTAGAATTGAATTGACTTATAACTTGTTACTGAATTTAATGCAGTATTTTGTAGATGATGACATAAGGATGGTAGAAGAGTTAATCAGATTTTCCAGATTTATAAATTAGTGGGATAATGAACTGATAAATCAGTTATGAACCTATTCTATAGAGAAATGACATTTTCGGCTCTCTTCATTAAGATTTGTATCTCTGGGAGGCAGAAAGATTTTCTTAGACTAAGCCCTCTAGAAATCACTATGACCTAGTTTTGAGAACAAAATTCTGAAAGATAAACTTCTTTATTTGAAATATTAAGGCACCGCAGAGGGAAAAAATGTCTGACAGAATTAAAATGAATAGTTGGTGGTGGCTGAAGCAATAGCATGCAAACTAGGGTGATGTGAAGTTTGGAGGAAAATTTAGACTGAACTTTAGGTGCCTCTGAATCCTTCAAGAGAGATTCAAAGAGGGTTGAGAGATTCAGGGAAAATTTTGGCTTTGCAGAGTCTTAAACATTGTTGCTGCTTTTCTTCCATGTGTGAACAAAGCCAGAATGGAACTGAGTGGTGTGATGAGCTCTCTCTCATATTGACATACAGGAGCTCAGCTAGGGTTAGAGCGCTTGAGTATCTACTGTGCCATTTCCTTTTCTCACTATTCTGCTTGAAGATATTTAGGCAGGTTCAGCTGAGGAAAAAGAATGTGACAGAGTTACTTATATTTATTTTGCTTATCTTTTCTATCTTTCTTGGGTGAACTACCACTTTTCCCAAAATCCATAATCTTTTATCATCATCCTTCCTGAATTCTCAAACTTTTTGTTTGGTTTTTAATACAGATTCTTTCATTCTCTGTGTAAAGACTGTCTATAGTTCTTCAGTTCATTTAGCCCTATTCCCTCCTCTCTCATTAATCTTCCACTCACACACCCTTGTCTCTGTCTTATATTGAGTAAGACTTCTTTATTGAATGAGTGAGTCTGGATGAGATGTGTCCTGCTAAACAGTTGGATATAATATAGAGGTTCCCCCCCCCAAAAAAACTTGAATGCATTATAAATGCAACAGTAATAACACCTGCACTCTCAGACTTTTTTTTTATATGTTGCACAAGCAGCATATAATAAATCATTCTCTGGAAGATCAACCATGCCACCAAACCTGACAGTCAAGAAAAGTGAATGGTCAGAGTATGGTAGATTCGGTTATGTTACTGTTTAATAGAAGCTGAATGTTGAAACACTTTTTACATTAGTTCAGTGCAATTTCTCTATAAGCTTTTTACCAGTGAATTTGGAGGCTGCTGAGATGTTCTTCCTCATTCCAGCTAACTGTGTCTTTAAGGAGGATAAACAATTTGGTTGAAATTTTGAAGGGTTAATGTTCTCTAAAGAGTCTATAATTGCCTCTATTTTTCACTTCATTGCAAAAAAAAAGCCCCTTGAATCAACTGAAAGTATTTTGAGGGTCACCCATGAATCTTTTTATCAAATGGAAACTTGAAATGTTAAACTCGCCATCCTTGAACAGTGAGAGGGTGACCGTATTGTACACTCCTAATATTGGCTACTTGACTTAAAGGTGGGAAGGAGTTTGAACATTATTGGAGACAGCTAAAAATAATGTTTGCTAAAAGCTGCAATCCCTTACAAACATGTAGAAATAAGTCCAATTAAGCCTTTATTTTGACTTCTTTGGTTACTTATCTACTTCTCTCTTTTTCATATGAAACCAGCATCATATCATTTTACAGTACAGCATACACACAGAATGATGAGATAAAAATCCTTTAAATGCTTTTACAAATAAACATGTTGCCAACTGATCAGAAGGAAATCATTTTGGCAAGCTTAAATGTCTTTAACAAAAACTTGGTCACCAGAAATTCAGAAAGAAAGGATGTTTCCATGTAAATTCTGTCCTTGCCATATCATTCAAATGAAACTAGTCATCAGAACTGTGATATCAGGACTGATGCTCATGTGTCTCTGACCACGGCACAGATCATTCGTTGGTCATCACTGTTATATGGTACCCACTCATGACATTGTCTTCATCTCATCCCCAGCCCAAAGGCACCTTAAAGTTATCTGATCTCAGTTTTGAAGTAGTGTTTTATCTCTTCTCCTGAGACAGTTTTGACTGTGGACATTATCTAGACCACTTCATCAACTATGTAGTGGATAACACAGTCAGTGTTGGAGTTTATCCAGTTCCTAGTGGCAGCCTGAGGCTGCTTCAGGCCCAGCTTCTCTCCTGCAGACACTGGGCACAATCCTCCATGGCCATTTTGGAAACCAGGCATCAGGCTTCCACAGAGGCATCTGCCAGTGTAATACCTGAATGGTGTTTTACAAAGCACTTGTCAGATATGATTTGGTTCCTTAGTATAATCACTTCTAATGCTCTTTTCAAAGAGTGCTAGATCTGTGTGAAAAGAAACAGGACTAGTACCCCCTTGAAAAAGCACTAGCTCTGCACAGAAGGTCAATTTAATTGTACGTTTTCTGCTGCTTCTGCATGGCCTCAATCAATGAGTGTGGAGAGGAGAAGAACCTTAAAGCTCTCACTTTCCATCCCTCTCATCAGATCTGGAAACATTGCCTTGGGAAATAGAACATGTTAGGCAGAGTGGTATGTCAACTACAAGAGGCTTATTGATAAGAACTAGCCACATTCAGAGACAATTCAAAGTTCAAGGAAAATAACTTTATCTGGTTCAGCATCATTTCATAAATTATACAGAGATTATTTAAATAGATCTTTTTGATAGAACAAGACACCAGAGAGCTGTTTATAAGAGCTGAGAGACATTTCCATTGTAATACCTATTCCTCAGAGCAGAAGAAGGCTGACCTTGCGTTTTTTTCCCCTCTCATGAACATAGGAATTAACTTCTTTTAGTTTCAGGACATTCTTGAGCCAACTGCTGTCATCATTCCAATCAAGGAGAACCATGATTTAGCTCTCTTGGAGCACTACTTTGGATTGTTATTGTTGTTGTGGCAATCCCACTGCAACTTTCCTGTGGTCTGCTATGGGGATGGGGGAATGAAACTGGAATCCTATTTTTCCCATTGTATTCAGAACCCCAGCACAGGAATCTAAGGTGACCACCATCAGATTGGATCCACTGAGGAAGAAGGAGGCAATGTTTCATTCTGACTGAACATTCACATTCTTGTGTGTCACTCCAATTCTTCTCCTGCTGCCCACTCTAATTTTCAGGGAACGTAGAAGCTCCCATATTAATAAAGATGATACTCAGGCCTAGTGTTTTAGTTATAGCATGTTTATTATATAACTATACTACATAACTGAATACTGTATATTCAATTAAATAAGCTTTCCATTTATTTATTTGATTGAAAGAGTCAGAGGGGACAGGAAGTCATGCAGGCATGTTTGGAGATATTCCATAAAGATCCATATTCCTGATCTTTATAGCTTATAGGACTTAGAAGAATAAAATCATAGAGCTGGAATGGGCCCCTGGGCAATCAAGTCCAACTTCCTTTTCAGTGTAGGAATCTAAATTAAAGCATCCCAAGCTAATGGCTGAACATATCAGTTGAAGAGGAACTCATCATCTCTCTGGGTAATTGGTTCCACTGTTGAACTCATCTTACTGTTAAGACTTTTCTTCTAACATTCAGCCAGAATCTGCCTTCCTGTAACTTAAATTCATTATTCCAGTCCTGCTGCCTAGAATAATTATGGAAAAAATGTCTTGAGTTTTTATATGATACACTTTAGGTATCTCTTTTCACAGGACTTAATTTCTAGTCCTTGGATCATTCTCATTGCCCTTCTCTGAATCTGACCTATTTTCTCTGAATCCTTTTTAAAGTGGGGTGGCTAGAACTGTTTACACAACTATAGCTCTGTTGATACAGCTTAACATTGCAGTTGGCTTTTTTTTTTGGCAGCCACATCACTCTGCTGACACATATTCACATTGCAATCAACTACTATTTCAACAACTTTTTTCACAAGTACTATGACTAAGAAAGGTATCTGGCATCCAGGAGTGTCCACAGTGATGATCACTGGCTTCAAAATGGCAGCTGTGACTGGGTGAGCTGTCCCCACCCCATCTATGTACATGAAATATATGCAATACATGTTTTAAAAGAGGGAGCTTTGATTGCCCTGTCACACCCACCACTGTAAAACCAGTGACTATTGCTACAGATGTCCCTGCTGCCTTCCAATATTTGTGCAATTGATTTTTGCTTCATAAGTGAAAAATTGTGCACTTGTTTCCAGTTCCATTCTATTATTTTCATCTCATTTTTATAAACTATCAAGATAATTTTGAATTTATTTCTGTTTTCTAAGGTATAAAATAACCCAACCAATTGTGTAGAAATAAGCATTGTTTAATTTAAAAAAAAGTGGGTAAAAATGAGATAGTTAATCAGTTTTGAAAGATTACAAAAGGAATATAATTTACAAAAATAGCTGAATGACAATATTAATAGTTAAAGATTCTGTAATGTTCCTTCTTTGGTCTGGGTGCTTTGCCATCATCAGAAACTCTAGTAGTTTTGAATATATTAGAGTTTTTGTTTTAATAGACATTAAAGCAAAGTCCAATATTTGGCCATGTCCATTGATAGATCTTTGGGATTAAACCTTATTATTATGGTTATAATGGTCTTTGGGAAAAAATTAATCTGTCATTCAATTGTATTTCCAACATTTGGAACTTGTTTATTTAGTAAGAGCTTTGGATATGTCATATCTGGACTGTTGCAGAAAAAGGTGACTGTGTATTCTTGAAAGGATGTGTGAGTACCAGTTCTAAAGGCTGGCTTACCAAAATTTATCATCTCTCAGCTCTGGGACTGGTCCTATATTGACAGAAAGAAAAGATTGGATAATATGGTTTCATGTAGTCAAAGTTAAATTTCTTGTTCAAAAACTGAGTTTTTAAACTTATCTGTACATAAAGATGTGGCTACCATTCTTGTACTATAGAAAAAACAAAGTTTAGCTTTGGGGGTTTGTTATTTTTCTTTCTTTTTTATTGTATTCCTTTTTCACATTTGTTAGCTCTTTTTCTAGATAGATTTTTATTTATAGTCTTGGTTGAACTGTGTGATTTGTATTGACAAGCTTTGTATTTTTTACTGTTTGTTTATAGTTTTTTTTAAAAAAAATAAAATTGTTATTTAAAAAAAGATGCTATGTTTGTATCCCTGTATACTATGAAGCATCTTTTTGGAACATCTTTTGGAAAAACCCACTTTTTTATGTCCAAGAGACATGTTATATTATGTTATTTTAATTTAAAATCAAGAACACATACACTTTCTTTGGTCTCTTTCCTCCATAGGTAATACCTGTTATTTCTCCCTGTTCACTTAATAAGAGACTTAGTCTTGAATCTTCCATACTGCACATGCCATCATCAGATGGAAATAAAGTGTTGCTGAAATGTATTATGGAATAATTTGAATTGGTTGAGAAAGGCTGACTATTTTTATCAGGGTAACAACAATCAAACAGAGAATGTTTTGTAAGTTCTGACTGCTAAATTAGACTAAGTGGAAAAACTGGCCAGAGGGAAGAGATGAATGGAAACAAGCCTTGACATGAATTGGCCTAACAGTCAAGGATCAGAATTGTTCTCATTGTTAAGTTACAATTTTTATTTTATTTTAATGCTTTCTTCTTCTCTCTAAAATATAATGTGTGAGGGTAAATAAAATGCAAACAAAAGCACAATACATTCAATTAGAACTATATTTTTTTAAAAAAAACAGGAGATTGAAATAAAACACTTTAAAATGCCACATACTATCAGAAAACAAGAAAATTAACAAAATAAAAAAGTAACAAAGACTTTTGGTGGTAGAGAAAGGACAACAGGGTGGGCACATGGGGAATCATAACTGGGGGTGCCAATGAAAATTCTGTTCTTAAACCCTAACCCAAAATCAGACTTTATAAACCACTCAGTTTATAAACTCAGATTATAAACTCTAAGAATTATCTAAGGGCTCAAGTAGGGAATATACATATATGGGAAGAAGCACTACTTCAAATGTGATGGTCTAAACTATGACCATGGACCAATATGATATGACAAAAGTCAACTGCTGATGACTTTGGGGGGACTTAGAAGTGCCTGATGTTTTGTTTTCTTTCTGTGAAAGGCCCATAGTTCAGTTGGTAGAACAGTTGCTTTGCCTATTCATTTACCTATTGGAAAGTGGCTTCACTAAATGGTAACCCCATTTGTGCTCAAGGTTGGATGTAAGTCACTAACATCTCAGTATAATTGTCCATTGTTTCACTGCTACAAAAAGTGCTTACATCTACTCTTTAACCATTAAAAGCTACTCATTATTTTACATAGCTGTAAATTCTAAAATGAATATATAAGCTGGCATGCCTTACTTCCTAGAACCTAATTTCCATTCCTTCCTTTCTGTTAATGAATGGATTGGGTCACTCAAAAGTCCCCTTTGAGTTCTCTTGCCTTTCTGACAATAACAGGGGAAAATGTGAAAGCCATTGGATATAGTTTCACTTCCTGCCTTGAAAATGACAGATTTACATCATTATTAGCATGGCACTCATTAATTAGCTCATTGACTCATCTGCACTTTTATCATCATGACTAGTTAATAGAGTTACTTTTTTAAACGCTCTCTCATATAGTGGCCCATTGTTCTTTACCTGTCCCACTATGTATCTTCTCTTCTACCTTACTATTCCCATGGACAATCCAAAGTGCGCACACTTGGCAATTTCTTTTGTAGTCTTGTAATTATTTCTGTATTCTTCCTCCAAACCAAATTGTGCTGAGAAGGATATGAAATCAGCCTATATTTTTTGCCAAGGGCAAAAGTGACCTTTTAGCCATGCACACAGTTGTCATTTGTCCGCAGCCAATGTCATCTCAGTTAAGAAAGCTGTCAGCACTCCAATCATTTTATTTCTTGATATGCATGGTTACCTTTTAGCGTCTCCAGCGCAATAATTTTAAAAAGGCAGAGCTTCTGGATTCTGAAATGTCACTTTCATCACTTTTACAGATTTTGTTTGTCCTATCATTCCTTTATTTTTATCATAAAAAACATTGTATGGCTATAACTATATTCTTCAGCTTTCTTCCATGGGAGTAAAATAGTGGTGCTTATTATGAGTAAGCATGAATGCTAAAGTCTTATGCATTGTAAGGAGGGGAAGGTCACTGAGTCAGGTTTGTGAATTGGATTTTTTTTCATCAGCACACAATTTGTTAAAGGGAGATAACTTTTTTCCTTTATGAATGAGAGATATATTTCAGAAAACAATAAAGACATAACAGCCAATTTTTGGGTTTCAATATAAAGTAGTCCATAATTTCTTTTTCTGAATTTAGTGAACTGAAATACATATTCTGAATGAAAGTAATTTTCTACAGTCATGTTGCTTTGCAGTTCTATGTTATAAACTATGAGAGCAAATGAATGAATGAATTCAGACTATGAGAACAAGAATAGAATTCTGGAATTTTGATCATCTACGCTTAGTTATCAATCTGTGATAGAGATTGCCTTGGCCTCTTTTGGTTTAAACCTTAACTTTATGCCTTAATATCTGAAGGGACTATTGTTTCAGAAATATACATTCTTATATTAAGAGTGGTTAAGAGGTTAAGAGAAAGCAAAGTTACACACTAAAAGTTACACACTAAGTTGATCTGAGGGCTGAATCCCTGCTGCTGTGTAATCCAAAATGAGATTAAGATTGCCTATGTTTGAGTGAAAATTACCATTATGGTTAATTACTGAAGGTGTTGTTGTTGCTTTTATTAAAAATTCCCCTCTCACCCCTATGGGTGTTATGCATCTTCCTCAATCTCGGGTCCTCTACCAGAGGCCTGGGAGTTTGAGGGTTCTGCGCAGCATCTTAGCTGTTCCTAGCCCTGCACTCTTCTGGACAGAGTGCTCTTATTTGTTCCTGGGGTCTGTTGGAGCCACTCTCCCAGCTTAGGGGTCACAGCCCCGAGTGCTCCTACCACTGCTGGGACCACTTTGGCCTTGACTTTCCACATCCTCTCTATTTCCTCCTTCAGGCCTTGATACTTCTCCAGCTTCTTGTGCTCCTTCTTCCTGATGTTGCTGTCACTTGGCACTGCTACATCTATCACTACCGCTGCCTTCTGGTCTTTGTCTACTACCACGATGTCTGGTTGATTGGCCAAAAACAATTGGAAATACAGCTAAACAAACAGTACATTTAAAATGCCCATGCAAACAAAGGAGTTCTAAGGTGGCAAATGAAAAATTGCAATTTCAGTGTGCCACTTGTAAAGGAGAAGATGTTTGGCAATCAGGGTATCAGAGTCACCAAGGCTGTCTTCCCTGTTCCCTTATATTAGCCATGTTTTTATGATATGTGAAACTTCGCTTAGCACAGACGGATTTAACCATGAATGCTATGTGAGATGATATACAATCTACAGCTAGCTGTGGTTGGCTAGTCATCATTACTAAAGCCAACTCTGCATTAACCAGATGACATTTCCAAATAGATTTCTTTTTCATATTTGGGAGGGAAAATAAGGAACCCTTTGGTTGCCCAATTAACACCAAACGCTTCAGAAAGCTTACTTCTCTACCTGTGTGCAATGATCTCAATACAAATCAGACACAGGAATTAACCATAAGTTGTTATAAGAAAACAAAAACCTGTAGTGTAAACTGTGGCTATTGTCTTCTACTTTAAAACAATATCAGCTATGGTTCAGCTTTGGCTATCATATTAAACTTAATCATGCCATGACTTGACTTAACATGTGTACCAGATCAATGGACAAAAGTCTCCCCCCCCCCCATGTATACACATACATAGTTTACCAAATGAAGATATAGGCAGCTTGCTTGACAGATTAGCAACTCTAATGCTTGAGTGGGGCATGGAGTAAATATACACCAATTCATTTCTTTCAGAGTCAGGCTATGCAAACCCATGGGGCCATACCAAGTAAAATTGGGCAGCTACATTTTGCTCTAGACAGAGAAATCTGTAAACAATTGTGACGAGACCCCCCAAAAATAGGGTCTAGCTGAGAAAAGTCTCCCATCCTAAAAGGAGCTTGTTGCAATTATTGCCAGCAAGTGTACATTATCCAGATTGCTGCAGATGGAACTGAATAAAATCTCAGTAGCTTCCACTGATAGCTGGCAAGGCAAAAGACAGCTAACTGTATGTGCAGCATTGTTATTTGGTTTATAACTAAGTCCCCCTAACCCATTACTTGAAATTTACACTGAGCAAGATGCAAACTCAGTAATTTTCACCAAGTTAATCAGCAAGTTAAGACAGTAGATCTCAATAGGAGGAGTCAAAGAATTAGATCTTAAGAACACTTAAGCAATGCATTACATTAAATTGTTTTTAACTCAACTGAGGAATGGTATATTACTAACAGACCTGGTCTGTCACTGGGTTCTAAGCTGGGAAATGAAAAGTGCCGCCTGGCTTTCCACTTAGACACACCCTGAAGAGGGAATATATCTTCAGATGTTTCTAGAGCATTCAGACATTGAAAGGAAGTGTGTCAGTAAAATATATTTAATGACATTGGCATTTGGAATAAAAGAAAACCTTGATGCGGAAAGCGACATCCACACACCAACAAATATTTTTCTTGCTGTTGTTGAATGGAATGTTGTTAAATGGTATAAAGAACATATTAAACTGTAAGCATTCACTTTTTACATCTTAATGTACTTTGTTCTGACATATTGCAAGGAGTGACACCCAGAAAGGAAATTTGGAACTTGTAATTAAAACAATCAGAGCTCTGAAGGCATCTACAGTATGTAGAATGTGCAGTTAAAAAGTATGCAAATTCCCTGTACTATGTGTGACTTCAAACACTTAGTCTATTTATGAACATAAATTCTCCATTCTCTACTTTAGACCTTCAGGGAATTACAAATCACAACAGAAGCGGAAGAGTGCCAAGAAGAATGAAAGCAAGGTCTTTGAAAATATAAACATCACAAACATAAAAATCATGTTACTTGGGAGTATTCATTATTGTTACAGTATTTGCTGTAAAGAATTGGAATACTCTTTACACTTATTTGCTTACTTATAGTAACAAATTCAGTGCTCCCATGTAAGATGTTCCTCTCAAAACAAATGGGAAGGCATCTGTATGAAATAGTTAGGGAAATTCCAGAAAATCAGCTTTGTCATCTCCTAGATCCTTCTGATTCTAAATTATCAGGGCATGATGAATACATTTTCCCCACTCTTTGCATTCAAAACAAAGCTATACCTTTTGCTGATTATTTTCAGTGGAATTATGATAATAGCTTTGCATCAGGACTCTTTGATCCAAATAAATCAACATGCTAGCATAATGGAACACTGAAACCTGGAAGTGGAATGAGCCAATACTCCTCCAGTGGGAATGGAGATCACTCACTGAATAAACACCTTAATGCCTTCTACCTAAAAATGGCTTTTCTCCATGTATGGAAATAAAGGGGACATCAGAACTTTCTGAAGTTACAAGAATCTAGTTACAATATTATTTGATCACCAGATCAGTTGATGCCAGGGCTGGTCTGGAAGATAAGTATGACAAGATATTGATAGGACAGGTCATTTATGCAAGATTCAAGTTTCCAAAATTGTAGGATAAGTTGGTAACAGTATTACATTACAGAATGGCTGAAATGTGCCTTGAAATTTAAAAGCACCATGTTGGCTAAATCTAGAGTGGAGTAGAATGATCCCATGTGCTTGGGAAGAAAAAGTTTATATTTTCTCTACCTGTGTGCATTAAGTAATCTTAATTACTTACAGTAGCTTCAGGGGGAACAACAGCTGTGCATATTCTACATATCATATTGTTTAGCCCTTAGTTAACAAATGATATGGGCAAGATGCCTAGTTGTAGGCTATCATGTGTAGAATGATATCTGCCCACTCTTTGTAAAACTAATCAAGAAAACCTTTCTCTGTGCTGAATGAAAGAATACTGTCAAAATCTCTTTATAGGAAATGTGTTGACAGCTGTTCTTCCTTTGGGGCAGAAGCTTCCAATTGAAATCTTTAGGGATGAATTTTTATGAAACAGAGATAGATGTTGACTTAATGGTAGCAAAGAAACAGTTTTCACAAGTGTTTCCTAAATAGAGCAGCCTCACTTCTCACCCCTAAACATCAGCCAAAGGGATCACTTCCATGCTTCCAAATTGTCGTGGAAGTATCTTTTTCTCTTTGAACATAGGGAAAAACAAAATCTTATTTAAGTGAAAATCCACAAATATATACGGGAAAACATTTAAACAGAGTATGTAAGGCCAGCCATGAAATAATCATTACCATTTTAAAACATAGCGTAACAATGAATGTATAACTTGAAACAAGGGTTGTATGATCAAGGGAACTCCATTAGAGAATGTCCATCAAAAGTAAACAAAATGGTTAGCTTTCATTCTATCTGGGACTAAAAGAGGAGGACAATTATCTATCCAACTTCACCGTCTCACATAAACTATATAGATATAATTAAAAAGTTGCTTACACACAGGAATAGGCTATGCCTAATGGCATGTAGAAATTGAAAGCTTCTGTTTTCCCTCCAGCTCTTTTTAGACTAATGAGAATAAAACAACAATCATCTGAAGCAGGCAAGTTTAGTGACTGAAGTATTGGTATCCTGAGAAGTAATATATATAATCCCATTGCCCTGTACTAGCACAAACACTTTCATCTCAGCTCTATTAGATCATACCATAGTTTGTAATATGTTAGTATATGGCTAGCCATCATGGAAGGCTGAACTTCTCTTATGGCAATATTTTTATATTATTATTATGGTTGGTTGCACAGCCAGCCAGATGTTTAGAGTGGATTTGGCATTTTTGTGTACCTATAGAGTCCTTCTCATGGACTTGGGATAGGCAGATGTTGTTGTTTGATGGTGTTAAAGGTATCATCACAGGATATAAGCTGTTCCAAGTAAAGCTGCCTTTTGCTATTGACTGTTGGTGATTTTGTCAATGCCGATGGTGTTCAGGTGGTACTCCAGATGTTTTGGGATTGCACTGACGGTGCCTATTACTATTGGTACTATCTTTGCTTTCTTTTTCCACAGTCATTCTATTTTTGTTTCCAGGTCTTTGTATTTTGTGATTTTCTCCAGTTCTTTCTCTTCTATTCTGCCGTCTTCAGGTATTGCAATGTCCACTGTCCAGACTTTTTTGTCTTTCTTATCAACAATTATTAAGTCTGGGGTGTTGTGTGGCAGGTGCTTGTCTGTTTGAATTCTAAAGTCCCAGAGCACTTTAGCTTCTTCATTTTCTAGGGCTTTGTCTGTTTTGTGGTCCCACCAGTTCTTGCTTGCAGGCAAATGGTATTTCTTGCAGATATTCCAATGTTCCATTGTTGCTACTTTGTCATGCTGTTGTTTGTAGCCAGTCTGTGCAATCTTCTTGCAGCAGCTAACTAGGTAGTCCACTGTTTCTTCAGCTTCTTTGCAGAGGTGACATTTGCTGTCTGTTGCTGTCTTCTCAATTCTGGCTTTCTATGCATTTGTTCTTAAGGCTTGGTCTTGTGCAAGCAGAATTAGCCCCTCTGTCTCTTTCATCAAGTTTCCTGCTATTAGCCATTGCCAGTTTTTGCTGTTATATGCCAGTTTGGTCTCTTTGGTATTCAGTAAGCCTTCATGGTGTAGCTTCAGTGCAACTTCTTCACTATCCTTCAGATATTCTTCCAATGCCCTTTTTTCTTCTTCAACTGTCTGGTGTACTTGCAACATTCCACGCCCACCAATGCTCCTTAGTAAGCAGGGTCTGTCAACGTCGCTGCATGGATGAAGGGCATGATTTAGTGTCATTATTTTTTCTGGTCTTCCTCTCCAGGGCTTTTTATTCACCTTGAGTCCAGTCCACTATTCCAGCTGTATATCTAATGATTGGCATTGCCCAGGTGTTAGTTGCCTTGATGGTATTTCTGCCACTGAGTTTGGACTTTAAGATCTTCTTCACTCTTCTGATGTATTCATTACTAATCTTCTTCTTGACTTCAGTGTGCTTGATGTTGTCAGCCTGAAGGTCGCCCAGGTATTTGTAGCGATCTTCTTCATCTAGACTCTTGATGTTATTTCTGTTGGGCATGTTTATTCCTTCAGTTTTCACAATTTTCCCCCTGTTGATAGCAAGAGTGGTACATTTGTCCAGTCCAAACTCCATTGCAATATCTTGGCTGTATATCTGTACAGTGTTGAGCAGTGATTCCATTTCAGATGGTGTTTTTCCATACGGCTTCAGATTGTCCATGTAAAGGAGGTGGGATTATTTATTTATTTATTAAATCTACATGCCGCCCATCTCCCCCAAAGGGTGACTCCGGGCAGCTCACAATTAAAATCCAAAACAATAAAAACAATAAAATATATAAATATCCATATTAAGATCAGCTACAACAATTCTATATAAAAATACTATATACAATTCAAGATGATGGAAGGGAGTAGTAATGATTATCCTGCCAGCTAATTCCAGCAATGCAAGGCCCTATCAGCAGGAGGAGGAGGAGGAGGAGGAGGAGGAGGAGGAGGAGGAGGAGGAGGAGGATCATCATCATCATCATCATTCCAGATCAGCACCTTCCAAAAAAAGTGACACTATGAATGGATGTTTAGTGTTACAATGTTACATATATACTTGGAAGTAAATTCCATTTAATTCACACATAGTGCTTAACATTAGTATTTATTTTTAGTTTTAGCCATCTCAGGCTAAAGCTAGATTATCTCTGGAAATATATATATATATATATATATATATATATATATATATACACACATACATACATACACACACACATACAGTGGTACCTCGGGTTATGAATTTAATCCGTTCCGTGACTCTGGTCGCAACCCGATTTGTTCGCAACCCGAAGCAAATTTTCCCATAAGGTTCAATGTAATCCACGGACCACGCATCAAGGGCGGAAAAACGGCCGCGGACCGCGTGGCACGGGCGGAAAAACGGCCGCGGACCACGTGGCAGGGCGGAAAAAGGCCGCGGATCCGGTTCATACCCCGAGGCAGAGTTCGCAAACCGAGGTAAATTTTTGCAGCCGGAGCTGGTCACAACCCGAAAAGTTCGTAAGCAGAGGCGTTCGTAACCCGAGGTACCACTGTACATGACAGTGCCTAAAAGACCACTTAAAGAAGAACTGATAGCAAAATAGGATGCCCCTTCAGTTTCCATCAGTAGATGGGACTCTGAAGGAATCCATTGCAAGCTGATTCAGAAATAATTTCCTACTATAAGATTAAGGTCATCTATGAAGTAGCATTTTGGTCCATTGCCCAAGGTAGGTGTGGCTGAAGGGAGGTGGAATCCAGTCACATCTGGAAGCTCACAGGTTTTACATGCATCCTGCTCTTTTCAATTGCAATAACTTCTGAGGAAGTGTGTTTAAGGTTATAGCATAATGGATGTATGGTTTTGAATGCATTCAAGCTTCCACTCCCCTCCATCCCTGAAGATATATAAAGCAATGGGGAACCCTTGTTATTTTATTTATAACGGACTTTTAGAGGAAAGCTTAGAAAGTCCATACCTGAGAAGCTGCTCAGTTTTCAACATCTGCTTGTCTCCAATGTTCCCCGGATTCTACACCTTTTAAAAGTTGAAGGAGTGGTAAAGGTATCATATGGAGAAAGGGCTGCCAAAGGGACATATTTAGCTTTCTATAGCAAAAACTGTAATGGAGTCCTCTCAATACTGGTTCAGCAAGAAATCAAACTGCTACAAAACTTCTCTCAAAATGTTAGACAACATTTCAGGTACTTGAAAAGTCCATCTTCTTATCCTAAGCTCAAACATTCTCTATTTCCTTGCTCTCTCTTAAAAGTCTAGCTAGTTTAGTTTAGTTTTCCATTGGAAAAATCTTTGAAACATTTTTTTTTTTTTTGGAATCCAGCCAAATTTTATCTGACCAGCTTTCTGTATGGAACCTGAAAATGTAGGATAAAAATCAAATTAATAAATAAGAACAATAACTATGATAAAATATCAGAGGTGGAATCCAGGTGACAGATAGATTTGTTTACTATCTCTGACAGAAGCCCTAGTTTTAAACTGCAAATCCAATACAACATTTGTCACATGAAAGGAAGATCTGGGATTTCCTTCTAGATTCAACCTCATTGGTATGCCATTGGAAACTGACACTTGTGGAATATGGGTAGGACAGCTCCATTTGGGATGGTTAATATCAGGCTGGCCCCCCATCATTTTTTTTTAAAATAATGGTGAGAGTGTATTAGAAACTAACTTCTCTGGCATTGCATAGAATCATGGGTTGGAAGCAGTATCTACAGAAAACTGTAACAATGTTTGATAACCAAAATGATAACCTCTGCACACAATGACATCATCACACAAATGCTGCAACTTACATACTTATGTCAGGGGTCAAAACACAGGTAAGTAAATTGTGACTTAATGACACAGTCACACACATATTGTCATTTGTTCCCCTGTGGACATTAGATTCTCAAGCCTATGCCATGTTCCAAACAGGAATTCAAATTAAAGTTTCCGTAAGAGATGATTGTCTATCTTCTGTTTAAACCAACTTGTAAACCATGACCAACCACTGCTGAACTACAGTGGAACCTCGAGTTACGAATTTAATCCATTCTGTGACTCTGGTTGCAACTCTAATTGATCGCAACACGAGGCAAATTTTCCCATAAGGTTCAATGTAATTACCATTAATCTGTTCCGGCGTCCGTGGACCACGCGTCAGGGGCGGAAAAACGGCCGCGGACCACGTGTCAGGGGCGGAAAAACGGCTGCGGACCACGTGGAACGGGCAGAAAAATGGCTGCAGACCATGTGAAACGGGCGGAAAAATGGCTGCGGACCACGTGGAATGGGCGGAAAATGGCCATGAACCACGTGGCACGGGCAGAAAAATGGCCCCGGACCACGTGGACGGGCGGAAAATGGCCGCAGACCATGTGGAACGGGCGGAAAATGGCCGCGGATCCGGTTCATAAGTCGAGGCGAGTTCACAAGTCAAGGTAAATTTTTGGGGCCCGAGCTGGTCATATCTCGAAAAATTCGTAAGTAGGGGTGTTCGTAACTAGAGGTACCACTGTATTTCTATTACTATATATGAAGCATTTCTTGACAGCCAGAATCTGTTTTCCTGTAACTAAGCCCATTATGATATAGAATAGGTCATGGTTTGGACCTCATGTCAGGTACTTGAAAAGTGCCCTTCCCCATTTTCAAATCTTAAGCCAAAACATTCTCTATTCCTTTGCTTTCTCTTAAAAGGGGAGGTTATATCAGTGCAGAACTGAGTGGACAATTTCTTCTGTTACTTAGAAACTATAGTTTTGTTGGGGCCACATCATGGTGCTGGTTATGTGTGTGTGTGTGTCTCCAAGTCAATCCTGACTCCTGGTGACTACATGGAGAAGTCCATGCAGTTTTCCTGGTAAGGTTTTTGGAAGCAGTTTGCCATTGCCTTCTTACTGCCTTTGTGCCTAAGGCAGGTCTAGAACTCATGGTCTCCTGGTTTCTTGCTCAGCGCCTTTAACCACCAAACCAAAGCGGCTCTTCTTTAATATTTACCTTGTGATAAGCATTTGCAGGCTGTTTTCAGAAGCTTTATTCCCAAGTCATAGGCTTTTCCCTTCTCCCCCAAGCAGAGATGTAGATTTAATTTAGACTCCTGCCACAAGGCAGCTTTCCACTTCCGACCTCCCTCACCAAACTGGGTAGGGGGTAGAAGTTCTTCTCTTCCCCTCAAACAAATAATATTGGATGAAGCTCAATTGCTAGGCTAGAAATAAATGGGCATGTTTGGAAGGGGGAAAAAAAGTATGCTTGAGAATGAGATATTTCATTCTCTCCTTTGTGCTTTTTGACTGATGTGTAACATAGCATCATTATAAGTGGAACTGAAGAGCATAGGTTGGGAAGTAGTCAGGAAGCGTGAACACATGGGAAATACACAGAGTGAAAGAAAGATTGCCAGGAAGCATTACTTGTCAGACACAGAAACAAAACTGAAAGTGTAGATAGGTGACAGAGGCATGTACAGATTAAATTAGATAATACAGTAAACTGACCTGAGCTTTTTTTCTCTGAGTGAAAGTATATGCTACTTGAAACATATATGTGTATATGCTACCTAGACTCCATTCCCGTCTTATAGTTGGAATATCAGCTTTTTAAAATTAGACAGATAGATAGATAGATAGATAGATAGATAGATAGATAGATAGATAGATAGATAGATAGATAGATACCCTGGATGTTGAACAATTGGATGGAAAATTTTGTACATAGTTCCCCAATGTCTGTTTAATGCACACTCAGCCTCTGTCAATTTGGGCACTCAACACTGCAGTCTTATTTGGTAAGTTTTCAGGGAGGCTAACATGTTTTACTTTAGCAATGCATAACCCATAGAGTTGTTTTTTGAGCTGGGCAGCCATACAAATCTTTTAAATAAATAAATATAAGAAAGATAGTTTAATTTACAGAACATGCTCAGTTTAAAATCAAACAGCATCTTTCTCTTTCTGAAAAGAGATATTTCTGTACCACAAGCTTCTTCTATAAACTTGGTAACAAAAAGCAAACTTTAGCACAAAATATGTGTCTTTCTTCTTTCTAAGGTTATTGTGTGTATGTGTATGTATAATGATTTTTTTTTTTAAATTAGAACATTATTTTTGTACTGTCGATGTTTCAAAACTTGTTACATTTTAAGGGGTTTTTTTTTTGCAACTTGTGTGAGAAGTCTCCTTGATTTCTGGATAAGTTTGTGTGATTCAATAATTTCTACTGCTTGTCTTCCTGTGTGTCTGTCTGTAGTATATTCCCCATAGTTTTATTTGTTGCTGAAGCAAAGAGAGAGTATTATAATTTTTGATATGCCAAGGACATATAAAGAAATGCCAAGGATATGCAGAAATATTCCTGTGCTCAGGGGGTCTTTCACATAAAAAAGTGGGCAAATGATTGCAAACATCAAAGCAGAGGAAGAAAGGTGGAACTAAATTCAAGGCTGACATCTATAAAAAGTGCATGAACAAAAGATCTCTCTCTCTGTCTCTCACTCACACATACACACACACTACACATATACAAACACACAAACCTAGAATTGAAGCTACCCAAGGTAAGATCTGTGGATAACCTTGGAATGGCCAAGATATCTGAAATCATTAATATTGACCTCACAGCAGCAAGAGATACTCCCTCAAATCTGTTTTTCTTGTCTGTGCAATCATAAGCTATAAAAGGAGCAATTCTTAAATCATGTTTACTATACACAGTTCCTTGGAGCTGATTAGGAGAAATTGAAGTCTGTATCAGCTTGCTGGGGAAATTAGCACATAAATTATATTTCAATCAAGTAATTAATATAACACTACAGAAAAGTATTTCTGTATATATTATATGATGTAAGATTTGTGGAATCAACGTACTACAGATTCATGCTGCCAGGGCCTTGTAATCATTTCCAAGGCCTTTTAAACTTTCTTTGAAATTTCAAGTTAGATTTCGATAAATTGTTTTTAAGTGGTATGTTGCTACAGTAATTATTGTTACCCTATTATCTTCAGAAACATTGTCACAAGAAGTCATTACTAGACCCCTCCATTCTGGACAATTATTGTCCATTCTCCAATCTTCCCTTTGTGGGGAAGTTGTAGAGAAGGTGGTTGGACTGCCACTACATAGGATCTTGGGGGAAACTGTTTATCTGGACCCATTTCAGTCAGATTTCAGGCCAGGGTATAGTACGAGACACAGCATCGGTCACACTTGTCAATGACCTTTGGGGGAGCTAGCATAGGGGTGGTGGATCCATCCTTGTGCTACTTGATCTCTCAGCAGCTTTCATTACTGAACCACAGTACCCTTCTGTGGGTTGGGAGTGGGAAGCACTGTGTTATAGTGGTTTGACTCCTTCCTTGGTGGTTGGTCCCAGTCGGTGTTGATGAGGGAGAAAGATCGCACCTGTTTCCCCTTCACTTGCAGGGTGCCACAGGGCCTAACACTTTCCCCTCTCCTATTTAACCTCTGCATGATACTGCTAGGTGAGTTCATCCATCAATCCAGTGTCATCAGTATGGTGAAGATACCCAACTTTATCACAACCCCTGACTGAGGAGGTG
The DNA here is from genome assembly GCF_059951505.1 of Python bivittatus. Lineage (NCBI taxonomy): Eukaryota > Metazoa > Chordata > Lepidosauria > Squamata > Pythonidae > Python > Python bivittatus. Next base: position 7,613,524 of record NW_028277113.1, read on the forward strand.
GAGCTACCGACCAGTGGAGGCTGCTCAGATCTGGATGGGGCAGAACAGACTTCTGGTCAATCCTGACAAGACTGTTTTTCTGTGGCTGTTTGACCACCATGGATCAGGGATGTTTTCACTGTTGGTCTTGGATGGGGTAGCACTGCACCATTTGAGACAGGGGTGCAACGTGGGAGTCTTCTGGACTCATAGCTACTCCTCAAAGAGCAGATGGTAACTGTGGCCAGGAGGAACTTTGCACAGGTTCATCATGTGACCAGTTTAGCCCATCCCTTGACCAGGAGGTTCTTCAAATGGTTACTCACACCCTGGTCACCTCACAATTGGACTACTGAAATGTGCTGTACATGGGGCTGTCCTTAAAGACCATCCAGAAGCTACAGCTGGTTCAAAATGCAGCAGCTCAAGCAGTGCTTTTGTTATGCCCATGTGTCAGAAGCGTCATTGGATTCCAGTCAGCTTCTGGGTGCAGTTCAAACTGTTGGTTGTCACCTATAAAGCCCTTCATGGCTTAGGGCCTGGATATTTGAGGCACCATCTATCTCCAATTCTTTCTGCCCACCTGGCACATTCTGGCAGAGTAGAAAGGACTATAGGTACTTTCTATTAGACATTGTCATCCGGAAGGACCAAGGAAGAAGCCCCCCCCCCCCCAGCATGCCGATTCTGGAAAGCTTATCATTGTTGTTGTTGTTGTTGTTGTTGTAGTTTACACAGTCAGCCAAATGATTAAACTGGATTTGGCATTTTTATCCACCTATCAAGTCCTTCCGAAGGACCTGGGATAGGCAGATGTTGCTGTTTGATGGCATTAGAGGCATCTTCATAGAATGTAAGCGGTTCCAAGTAAAGCTGCCTTTTGCAACTGACTGATGGTGATTTTGTCAATGCAGATGGTGATCAAGTGGTACTCCAGATGTTTGGGATTACACCCAAGGTGCCTATTACTATTGGTACTATCTTTGCTTTCTTTTGCAGTAGTCATTCTATTTGCAGGTTGTTATATTTTGTATTTTCTCCAGTTCTCTCTCTTCTCTTCTGCTGTTTCCAGGTATTGCTATGTCCACTATCCAGACTTTTTTGTCTTCCTTATCAACAATTGTTAAGTCTGGGGTGTCGTGTGGCAGGTGCTGGTCTGTTTGAATTCTAAAGTCCCAGAGCACTTTGTTGTTGTTGTTTAGTCGTTAAGTCGTGTCCGACTCTTCGTGACCCCATGAACCATATTGCACCAGGCCTTCCTGTCCTTCACTGCCTCCCTGAGTTTGCTCAGTTTCATGCTCATTGCTTCAGTGATGCTATCTAACCATCTCATCCTCTGCCGTCCTCTTCTCCTTTTGCCTTCAATCTTTCCCAGCATCAGGGTCTTCACCAAAGAGATCTCTCTTCGCATTAGGTGGCCAAAATATCTGAGCTTGAGCTTCATTATCGATCCTTCCAATGAGCAATCAGGGTTGATTTCCTTTAAGATTGACTGGTTTGACCTCCTAGCAGTCCAGGGGACTCTCAAGAGTCTTCTCCAGCACCACAGTTCAAAGGCATCAATTCTTCGGCGCTCGGCCTTTTTTATGGTCCAGCTCTCACAGCCATACATTACTACTGGAAAAACCATAGCTTTGACTATGCGGATCTTTGTCAGCAAGGTGACGTCTCTGCTTTTTAATATGCTATCTAGGCTTGCCATAGCTTTCCTCCCAAGGAGCAAGCGTCTTTTAATTTCATGGCTGCAGTCTCCGTCTGTGGTGATCTTGGAGCCCAAATAAATGAAGTCTGTTACTGCTTCCATTTCTACCCCTTCTATTTGCCAGGAATTGATGGGTCCAGATGCCATGATCTTAGTTTTTTTAATGTTGAGTTTCAAGCCAGCTTTTGCACTCTCCTCTTTCACCCTCATCAAGAGGCTCTTTAGTTCTTCTTCACTTTCTGCCATTAGGGTGGTATCGTCCGCATATCTGAGGTTGTTGATGATTCTCCCTGCAATCTTAATTCCGGCTTGTGATTCTTCCAGCCTGGCATTTCTCATGATGTACTCTGCATATAGGTTAAATAAGCAGGGTGACAGTATACAGCCTTGTCGTACACCTTTCCCTATTTTGAACCAATCGGTTGTTCCATGACCGGTTCTAACTGTTGCTTCTTGGCCCGCATACAGATTTCTCAGGAGACAGGTAAGGTGGTCTGGTATTCCCATCTCTTTAAGAATTTGCCACAGTTTGTTGTGATCCACACAATCAAAGGCTTTTGCATAGTCAATGAAGCAGAAGTAGATATTTTTCTGGAACTCTCGTGCTTTCTCCATGATCCAGCAAATGTTGGCGATTTGATCTCTAGTTCCTCTGCCTCTTCGAAACCCAGCTTGTACATCCGGTAGTTCTCGGTTCATGTATTGCTGAAGCCTAGCTTGTAGGATTTTGAGCATAACCTTGCTAGCATGTGAAATGAGTGCAATTGTGCGATAGTTTGAGCATTCTTTGGCGTTGCCCTTCTTTGGAATTGGAACGTAAACTGACCTTTTCCAATCCCGTGGCCACTGTTGCGTTTTCCAAACTTGCTGGCATATTGAGTGCAGCACTTTAACAGCATCATCTTTTAGTATTTTAAATAACTCAGCTGGAATACTGTCATCTCCACTAGCTTTGTTGTTAGCAATGCTTCCTAAGGCCCACTTGACTTCACTCTCTAGGATGTCTGGCTCAAGGTCAGTGATCACACCAGCGTGGACATCAGGGACATTAAGATATTTCTTGTATAGTTCTTCTGTGTATTCTTGCCAGCTCTTCTTAATCTCTTCTGCTTCTGTTAGGTCCCTGCCTTTTTTGTCCTTTATCATGCCCATCTTTGCACTAAACGTTCCTTTCATATCTCCAATCTTCTTGTAGAGATCTCTAGTCTTCCCCATTCTATTGTTTTCCTCAATTTCTTTGCATTGTTCATTTAAGAAGGCCTTCTTATCTCTCCTGGCTATTCTCTGGAAATCTGCATTCAGTTGCTTATATCTTTCCCTTTCACCCTTGCTTTTCGCATTCCTTCTTTCCATAGCTATTTGTAAAGCCTCATCAGACAGCCATTTTGCTTTCTTGCATTTCTTTTTCTTTGGGATGGTTTTAGTTGCTGCCTCCTGTACAATGTTACGGACCTCCGTCCATAGTTCTTCAGGCACTCTGTCTACCAAATCTAATCTTCTAAATCTATTCATCACCTTCACTGTGTACTCACAAGGAATGTGATCTAAGTCATACCTGAGTGGTCTAGTGGTTTTCCCTACCTTCTTCAATTTAAGCCTAAATTTTGCAGTAAGAAGCTCATGATCTGAGCCACAGTCAGCTCCTGGTCTTGTTTTTGCTGTCTGTATAGAGCTTCTCCATCTTTGGCTGCAAAGTATATAATCAATCTGGTTTCGGTATTGACCATCTGGTGATGTCCATGTGTAGAGTCGTCTCTTGTGTTGTTGGAAAAGAGTGTTTGCTATGACTAGCTTGTTCTCTTGACAGAACTCTATTAGCCTTTGCCCTGCTTCATTTTGTACTCCAAGGCCAAATTTGCCTGTTATTCCGATTACTCCTTGACTTCCTACTTTAGCATTCCAATCCCCTATGATGAAAAGGACATCTTTTTTTGGTGCTAGTTCTAGAAGGTGTTGTAGGTCTTCATAGAAGCGGTCAACTTCAGCTTCTTCAGCATCAGTGGTTGGGGCATAGACTTGGATGACTGTGATATTGAATGGTTTGCCTTGGATACGCACTGAGATCATTCTGTCATTTTTGAGGTTGTACCCCATTACTGCCTTTCCCACTCTCTTATTCACTATGAGTGCAACTCCATTTCTTCTAAGGGTTTCTTGCCCACAGTAGTAGATATAATGGTCACCCGAATTAAATTCACCCATTCCCGTCTATTTCAGTTCGCTGATTCCCAAGATGTCAACGTTCAATCTTGTCATCTCATGTTTGACCACATCCAGCTTGCCTTGGTTCATAGATCTTACATTCCAGGTACCTATACAATATTGTTCTTTACAGCATCGGACCTTCTTTTCGCTTCCAGATACATCCACAGCTGAACGTCCTTTCGGCTTTGGCCCAGCCGCTTCACTCTTTCTGGAGCTACTTGGAATTGCCCTCCGCTCTTCCCCAGTAGCATATTGGACACCTTCCGACCTGAGGGGCTCATCTTCCGGCATCATATCTTTTAGCCTTTTAACATTGTCCATGGGGTTTTCTTGGCAAGGATACTGGAGTGGGTTGCCATTTCCTTCTCCAGTGGACCACATTTTGTCAGAACTCTCTGTCATGACCTGTCCGTCTTGGGTGGCCCTGCACGGTATAGCTCATGGCTTCACTGAGTTACGCAAGCCCCTTCGCCACGACAAGGCAGTGATCCATGAAGGGGCAGAGCACTTTAGCTTCTTCATTTTCCAGGACTTTGTCTGTTTTGTGGTCCCACCAGTTTTTGCTTGGAGGCAAATGGTATTTCTTGCTGCTGCTGCTGCTGCTGCTGCTGCTGTTATTCTGCCCATCTCCCAGTGACTCTGGGCAGTTTACAATTATCAAAACCTTTAAAAACAAAGAACAATACAAAAACACAAAAACAGCACAAAGCAAAAGAGAAATGATGGCAAAGAGGTAAATAAATAAACCTAGAGGGAAACAGAAAGGAAGAAAGGGGCATGAATTGTTCTCTCCAAAGGCCTGGGTGGAGAGCCAGGTCTTTCAGGCCCTTTGAAATCCCAGTAGGGTGGGAGCCATTCAAATGTCTGGGAGAACCTCATTCCAGAGGGCAGGCGCTGCTACAGAGAAGGCGTGTCTCCAGGGTCCCAACAGGTGAGATTGTTTAATAGATGGAAACCAGAGTGGCCCAACCCTGCCAGATCAAACCAGTCAGGCAGATACTATGGGAGACAGGTACTCCCTCAAGTAACCAGGCCCCATGCCATATAGGGTTTTATAGGTAGTGACCAGCAACTTGAATCACACCTGGAAGCAAACTGGCAACCAGTGCAGCTCATGAAGCAAAGGTGTTACATGGGCATACCGAGGCATCCCCATCACTGCCCGAGCTGCTATATTCTGGACCATCTGAAGCTTCCAAGTGGTCTTCAAGAGTAGCACCACATAGAGTGCATTGCAGTAGTCAAGGTGCGAGGAGACCAGGGCATGAGTGACTGTCTGAAAGGCCCCCCAGTCTAGGAAACAGTACACCTGGTACACCAGATGAAGCTGGGCAAAAGCCTTCCTGGCCACAGCTACCACCTGCTCATTGGGCAGGAGCTGTGTGTTCAGGAAGACCCCCAAATTGTGCACCATCCTTGAATGGGAAAGTTCAATCCCATCCAAGGCCAAAGTTGGAATATCCCCAGATCTGGGCAGTCTAGACACCCACAGTCACTCTGTCTTAGTAGGACTGAGTCAGAGCACCTGGCTTTGGTCCCAAGCCTGGGTTGAATGTGTATGTTAGGGCCCTGTTGTGGTTTCCTGTTACTGTTATTGGTATTTCTTGCTGCTGCTGCTGTTTCAGTCCAGCCTGTCTGTGTTGTTTTATGTTTTTAACTTTTTTTGCTGCTTTTGAATTTTGTAAGCCACCCAAACTCTGCTGGAGTGGTATGCCATAACAAATCACCACCACCACCACTTTTTTTAGCAAAGTTAAGCATCAACAATTAAGTATAAGCCCAAGATCTTCAAGTATTGGGGATTTCTCAGGGGAAGCCTACCATTATATCCATGATCTACATTAAAATTAGTACTTACTTCTTGATTTGTAAATTAAAAACACATCAGTGAGCCATGGAAATTCTATTTTTTTTTAATAAAACATTTTTTAAAGTTAACCATCAAGAGTGGTCCTTTACTTCCTACAATACAATATTTTACAAAAGATATCAATTATTGTTTCTTTATTGTGTATGATGAACTTTCCTTCTGCTATTTGAAATTTTCTTTGCAGACTAGGGTTTCCAGATGTGGCTGCGAATAGCTAAAAGACAACCAGATGGCAGCAAATAATTAGTTTTGTATCTCTTTGTTGCCATCTAGTGGTTACCTGAATTTTTGAAACCCAGGTCTCATTTCAGGCACTATTTCAGTTACTTTTAGTGCAATCTATAGATATTCAATTCAATGAGGTTTTTCCCAGAACTTAATGGAAACTTTGAAAACCACACTGATGGTTAATAATAGGATGAAATGAGACTTAGATATCAAACATTTATACACGGGAACTGTATTTCATACAAAGAAAAATGATTGTATATAAAGAAAATCTTTAAATTTCTTAAGTTTCCTGCATACTTTCAATTTCTTTTACCAAGGTTAGAGACTTTCTGAGATTTCTTTTCCAGAGCTCTGAGAAAAAAAAATGTCATAATCTCCCAATCATTTTTTTTAATGCTCTTCTATAAGAATTTAATGTTTTCTGCCTCTAAAGAAAATATAAAGTATCACTGCACAATTTTCCAAAGGCACAGTATTTAAGTGACAGTCCTGAAAGTTTAGAAGCTTTGGAGTAGCTAGTTAATGTAATCTTAGCTTTATAGCAATTCTTCAGATATTAACCAGAATGCATGAATAGATTCTCCCCTTTAGCATCTAAGTAAAATTCAAAAAGGAGATGGAGGGAAACTCTGATTGTTTATGCAGACACAGTTCTGAACAGAGTAACTTCTAAAGTATAGTGAATGCAAGTGGTGCTTAACCTAGATATATTCTAATGACAATTTCCATAAAACCATAACAATAATAACAACAATCTCCAACTCATCTCAGAGTGCTGAGGGACCCTGTGTGCCTCAGTTGTACCAGGAGCTATGGTGGTGATAGGTTAACTACAGGCAGGTTCATAGTGAAGAGATGTTGGTGGAGAAGTCAGACAAAGTATGACCCAAACCTATGCTCGATAGTGAGCATAGAAAATAAAAGAAAAATTACATCCTGGATTGGTCATCACTGGGTCAATCAGGACCACATCTGGTGCTTTGTCTTCTGGAATGATTAAAGAAACAAGCAAAGAAGATTAAGAACCAGAGTGCTCCAGGAAAAGATGAAGTACATAGATTTTGGTTTAAACATCTGTTGACTTTCCATGAAAGATTGGCCACTCAATTAAATGAAATTGGAAAAGTTGAAGAATGGGTGACAACTGGTAGAACATTTTTAATAACTAAAAAAAAAAAAGACAGAAACAAGGGTCAGTTATAAGAAATTATAGAACAATTATTTGCTTATCAACAATGTTTAAGCTGCTGTCTGGTACATTAACAAGAGCAATTTTGAGTTAAATATTTTAAACATTAATTGTATCTACTTGAACTCAAAGGTAATTGCCAAAAATGATACTAAAAACACCAAGGAAGAAAAATTTACAAATGTCTTGGATTGATTGCAAATATTATTTGATTCTTTTCCAGCCAATTGGTTACAAAAATGTTTGAAAATATTTGACATTAGTGCAAACATCCAGAATTTTGTAAATGAAGCTATTAAAAAAAAGAAAAGAAAAACAACTTAGATGGTAAATAGAAGAAACTGGAAATGTAAATATCAGGAGAGGAATTTTTCAAGGGGATTCATTCTCATCATTGCTGTTTATATCTTAATGATATCCCTCACTTGGATATGAACTGTCAAAATAAAGTGGAAAAAAAAAATCCCACTTGTTGTAGATGGGTGATTTGAAGTTATAAGGAAAATCAAAACCTGAAATTGAATCCTTAATACTGTAAGGATAAATCATGATGTGATGGTATCAACATGGAATTTGGATTTGATAAATGTGTGATATTTGCATAAAGAAAGGAAAAATTGTTGTAATTTAATTTAATTTAATTTAATTTAATTTAATTGTTGTACGCCACCCAGAGTCACCTTGTGTGAGATGGGCGGCTATGTAAATATGATAGATAGATAGATAGATAGATAGATAGATAGATAGATAGATAGATAGATAGATAATTGAACAACATGAAGATGTACAACTGGAGGACAAGCTGTCCTATCATCAGCATAATCGTCTTCAGTATCTATTTTGTCCCAATTTTTATTTCTGAATAGAGTTACATAGGACTGTGCGGTAAATTAAGAGTCCAAACTGGTGAACATGCTGATGGATCAGATAATTCTAGACACCCATTTCCAGTATCATTCTGCTAAACCAGTTCTAACATATTTAGAGTTTATCATCGTACACATTTGTTAGAGCAAATGTTTTATCCCTAAGAAAACTACCAAATTATGTCTACTGCTTTATCAAACATTTGAAATGTTCAGAGCATTTAATTAATTCTTTCTGTAATTCAATCTATTGAAAAATTTAAATTAAGAAAACTGTGTTTCAAGATAAATTATTGCATTGGTTTTGCCTATGAGATTTCATTTGCTGGAGAGCTTTTATTGAACATTTGTTTAAATTAATTTATGAAGAAAATTTGTCACAGTAAAGATGCTTTCCTTGGAAAGATATAAGGAAGATTTTGGAGAAGTTCCCCTTCCCCTATTAAATGTATACATACATACATAGATACGTGTGTGTGTGTGTATTTCTTTCCCTCACAGATTTATTCCAGAGTAGTCACATTAAATAATTTCATTCCACTTTACCAGTCTTTGTGCCAGTAATATTTGTATAGAAGAGTATGCAAAATCTAGTTATTATCTATGAAGCCCTTCATGGCATAGGACCTCATTATCTAAAGGACTGCCTGGCCATCTGCCTGGCCTATATGAATGTGCAGAGTTGGCCTGCTCCAAGTCCCATTGTTCTCTGTTGCAGTATCTGCCTGATGATGATGATGATGATGATGATGATGATGATGATGATGATGATGATGTATTAAATTTGTATGCCACCTGACTCTCAATGACTGGGCAGCTCACAACAATCAAACAAAGAAATTACAATAAAATCAACGAAACATAAAAAAGAAAGAGAAAAGATGGCAAGCACAATGAAGCATGGGGTCTTACCCTTCCTCGCCAAAGACCTGGGTGGAGTAGATACCATCTGGATCTCAAGGGAACCTTGTTCCAGAGGACAGGCAGTGCTACAGAGAAGGCATGCTTCCGGGGTCCGGATAGATGACATTGTTTAATTGAAGGAACCTGGAGCATGCCTTGATTAGAGTATTGTTTTCTGCCTGAGTATATGAGTAAATTGCAAATACACGTAATGGCAACAGGCTAAAATGCGGCATTCTTTGTGCTCCTTGAGCTTGGTTGTTTGCTTCCAGACATTTCATTACCCAGCTAGGTAACATCATCAGTGCTAATAAGAGTGGGATTTGCTGGGTAATGAAATGTCTGCAAGCAAACAACCAAGCTCAAGGAGCACAAAGAATGCCGCATTTTAGCCTGTTGCCATTACGTGTATTTGCAATTTACTCATATACTCACTTTGTGGTACACAAATCGGTACTTGGTTTGGGGAAAAGCTGTACAGAACAATTTTTTTCTGCCCACAGCATGTCAGAAATTAGAACACTGCCTACAACCAGCGGTGTCTGCAGAGGGTATCAAATGATGAAAGCAGGACCAGCATTATGTTCAGAAGGGGTGGAGTTTGCAGCATGACAGTGTAATACACCCAGAACTGGTGGATGCCCATGCACACCACTAGGAGAATATGCGACTGTGTATAGGTATTTGTGTGAGTGTGCGTATGTACAATAAATGCACATGTAAACATATTTTTTTACCATTGTACTGAAACGTCCCTAATTTATAACCATTTCTTCCATTTGACAGAAAGGAAATAGCTTCTATAATTTTTTTTCAGAGGAAATAACTGTTGTGGGTGAAATGTTCCTGCAGTAAATTTGCCCTTGTCATTAATATAAGAGTGATGCTATGCATGTCTACTCCAAAGTATGCCCCACTGATTACATGATTTCAGCCTACATGGCTGAAAGTGGGTGTGACTGTCCTGCCTTTCAATGTACAAAAGAATCATCATTAATCTTTGGTCTCTTTCAATTAAATACCAGAGATGTCAGGAGGTAGCTTATTTTCTTTCTTTCTTTCTTTCTTTCTTTCTTTCTTTCTTTCTTTCTTTCTTTCTTTCTTTCTTTCTTTCTTTCTTTCTCTCTCTCTCTCTCTCTCTCTCTCTCTCTCTTTCTCTCTTTCTTTTTCTGTTCCTTTTCCAAATCAAAAAGCATAGGCAGTGTGATGGAAAGATGTATAATTACATGAAACAATCATATAGCAACCTCTACCTTCTTATTATAATAAGGTAAGAGTAAAAACATCATCCCCAAAAATTAAAATCTTAAATTGCTCTGAGGATGAAGTATAAACACAGAAACTTCTCTGATAGGAGAAGACAACTTTTAGAAAAATGGGAGGACAGATTTAAGTAAAGTACGTGCATGGATGCCTCTCTCTCTAAGCGATATATTCTTATTATTCTGATTGTTGTCCTAAAATGATTTGGTTTTAAGTTTTTAAATTATTGAATTGTTTGACTATTTCCATAGTAGGTTGCATTATTTTTAATACTAACATTCCCATCCTGACTGACTATTCAGGTTTGGATTGCTTTTTCATATAATTAATTATCAAAAGTACTATCGAAGACACCCAAGCGATCTTGTTACTGGCTCAGAATGATAGAAAGCATTCCATATTGTTATTCAAATCAGTTTCATGCTGGCTTTCAAGACTGGGATGACATGTGCATGAACTTTCATTCAATCCAGAAGAAGGGTTCTATTGTTTAATTTTGTTTTAATTTTCACTGAATATGGTTTCATTGTCACTGAAAATAAGATAATTGAACTTTTCTCATGAAATGAGATGGTGACTTGCATTCAGGCAGGCACGATTCATTTGAAGAAACTTCAAGTACCAGATTTTCATTCTTTTTTACTTTGCTCTGCCAACTTTAACCTTTCTTCTCTTGTGACATTTAGTAAAGTTGCTTTGCATCTATTAAATTTTCCTAGCAGTATAACAAGGCATATTAAATCATTCCTGGAACTCATACAAAAAGTTTCAAATAGCTGTCTGGAAAGGCAAATGATGCTGTATCCTGAAATGTCACTGCCATTTTGTACCCCCTTTTAAAGATGCTTGAATAAATTCTATTTTATCAGATCAAATAGCATTTAATACTGTCTGCCAAAATAATTTTAAACTAAAAATAATAATAATAATAATAATAATAAATCCTGAACTGACAGATGATGATGGAGGTGTGGTAGTTATCCCAAGCCTTTAAGGAATTTAATACTTTCATAAAAGTGCTTTTTATTAGATGCCTAAGAGTTTTTTTCCCCCCATGAATGCTTTGTAAATAGTTCTATTAACTCTATTTTAGTATGTAATTCCTTAAACTATACCTGATTCAAAATAGTTATTGGTTTTTTTCCTTGTCACTCAATGAAACATCTAGCCAATTTTTAAATGTCCAAATTCAATTCCTTTATAAAAGCCAGAGTGGCAACTGTTGCTCTGTAGAGTAAGTATACCTATTGTCCCACACTTCGTTTTTCATTTTTCTTCCCCTTTCAAAATCTAGTTAACATTTTGTAGTCAATAAGCATGCTGATTCTCACTGAGTTGTTTGACAAGGCCCATCCCATGGATTGGATATGGATATGGATATGTACAGAGAGTCTCAGTGTACTGCAGTGATTAAGGTGCTGTTCTAGTGTGGAGACACCCAGGTTCTAGTCTTTCCTTAGGCATGGAAACTGACTAGGTAACTTTAAGCCAGTAACTGTCTGTCAGCCATAGACTGGGAAGTTGAAAAATATCTATTTACCAATCTGCACTGGACCAGTGTGGTAGATTCTAGTCCATAAACTTCAGTGAAGAAGCCTTCATTAGACTAATTTGAGCTGATATCTGTCTGTCTGTCTGTCTGTCTGTCTGTCTGTCTGTAAATTATTTCGGGTTCTCCAAACTCTAAGATCTCCCTATTGAATTATGTGACCTAAATTTGGCTCACTTTCATTTTTCAGAGGAATTCACAAATCTTTGATTAACTTTCCAGTGATGGTCTGTCATCTGTTCTTACCAAAATTATTTCATATTCTTTCAGCAATGACTTTGGATTGGGTTGGAGAAATTTTGCTTCAAATGCCTGCTCTGTTTTACAACTGATCAGTTGACTTTGGATTGTCTGTCTTAGCCTGTTCTGCCACATCAACTTATTGTGAGAGGCAATAAGACCACTGAGTTTCCTGGAAATAAGGTAGAAGTATATCCATACTTATTGCAATGGGAAAAAAAGTAAACCACTGTATAATTTTATTTAAGGAACTGGAGATCCTGAAACCTCATAATATACAATATAGCACATTTCTGAATGTCTATAATGCAGGAAATATAACTAGAACATCCACTCCATCAGACTACTAGTGCTGTCCTTTCTATAGAAAGCTGATATATACAAGTGATGGCATATGGAAATTAAATGTGGGTTCAGCAGTCTTGTGAAACTCTAGAATTATAGAGGAGTGCCAGACTCCTGTCAAAGTGCCAACTGTGGCAATTACATCCTCAGAGTTCTTTTTAGTCTTCTGATCTATAATATTTAGTTGCCATATATCACAGTTGATGTTGTTTTGGAGAATTTGTAACAATTATCAGAAATAAAAGCATAATAATAACAACAGCAGCAACAACAACATTGACAAAATCACCATCAGTCAATTGCTGCAGTTTTACTTGGAACAGCTTACATCCTGCAAGTATACCTTTAACACCATCAAACAACAACATCGGCCTATTCCAAGTCCCTGGCAAGGACTCGATAGGTGGATAAAAATGCCAAATTCAGTCTAAATATTTGGCTGACTGGGTGACCAACAATAATAAAATTAAACCTGTATGTCACCCAACTTATAACCCAGGTATTAAATGAGGGAAGAAAGGTAGTGCATGATAGTAGTTAAAAGGATGGGTTCTGACAGGAATCATGGACGTTCACTAGGCAACATTAATCCTGTCATTCTGCCTCAATCCAATGTATAACTCAAGTTTATTGCTGTGAGGAAGAATGGAGGAGGGAGTCCTCCAGGCATTGCCTTAAACTCCTAGAGAAAAGGTGAAATGTAAACCTGACACAAAAAGGCAAATTCTCTTTGCATTTTCCTCAAACAGGGATGAATTTGTTCCAATGCCATTTTCCTTTGAAAACACAAAAGCTGTATGTTTTTGTGTATGTTGGAAAGCTTTAACATATGTTAGTCATTAACTATTAGGTACCCTAGCAAGTTGGCTGTCTGGCTAGTAAAGCAAACATCAAGTCAAATGAAGTAATGGAATATTGTTATTTCTGAATTTTGTTATAAAATCACAGTGTAGAAGGACCAGATGGTGAGGGAAATGAGAATTCCCATGCTACAAATACCATCTGACATGAAGAAATAAAACCACCTGTTATGGTGTGCAAAAACAATGTTTAGTCATCTAAACAAGTCAAATGAAGCTGTGCCTCTCTTGATTTTTTGATAAGTCTGTGTAGGCTTATTATTCCATCCCTGCATTTTATTAGGGGAATTTACTGGTACCCAAAATGCACAATTTACTTAATATAGAATGTTTGCTTTTTTGGTGGAGGGATTAAATACCATATCTGTTTCTTTTAGTCATTCTTTTGTTTCCACATTTTTAAAATCATAGTCTATCAGTTAGTTTAGAAACTTTTTACTTCTTTTTAAAAGATACATACAGAAGAAACCTCTCTAACATTCACAATTGCTTGGGAATTATTAATAGCTCTCCTGAGAGCACTTGTCTTATTACATATTGCCACTTTATCAAAAGGTCGTGTTAATTAGAGGACCCTTGCTGAGAATACATCAGTGTGTCATTCAGAAGGACCCACAATGATGCTTTCAGTTGGGAGATACACAGCCAGACTTACACCAATATACATATACACATATACAGAGCATAGGGGGAAAAACTGGCAAGACAAACATAAAGAACAAATAGGCATTGTGTATTCATAAAATCACAGAGTGACCTTGGAGGCTTTCTAATCCAACCACTTGCCCAGAACAGGAATCTTCATAACATCCCAGACAAATAGTTTCCAACCTTTGCTTGAAAACCTCCAGTGATGGAGCACCTATGACTTCAGCAGACAGGCTGTTCCACTATTTAACAGCTTTCATGGTTAGGAAATACCTCTTTAGTTTGAGTTTGAATCTCTTTCTGTGAAGTTTTCACCTGTTGATTCCCTCAGGGGCTATGGAGAATAAATCCACACTCCCTTCCCTATGACTGCCCTTAAAGTATTTGAAAACTCTTTATCATACTCTTACCATAAGAGAAGGTTTCTCTTCTTTAGGCTAAACAAAGTTCATGTAACCATTCTTCATAGGAGTTATTTCCAAGCCTCTCACCATCTTTGCTGCTCTCCTCTGCATCCTTTATAGTTTCTCAGCAACCTTCTTGTATCATGGTCACCAGAACTAAACCCAGTATTCCAGATATAATCTAGTGTAGCATACAGCAGAACTATAATTTCCTGTGATGTTGACACTACAGCTTTATTGATGCAGCCCCAAGTTGAATTAGCTCTTTTTTTGGGCAGCTGCACATACTGCTGGCTCGTACTTAATCTGTGGTTTACTAGGACATTCAGATGCTTTTCACAAGTAATACTGCTGAGCCAAGGGCTATCTAGCTAGTACCTGTGATTCTGGTTTTCCTTCCCAAGTGTAGAAACCTAGATTTTTCATCACTAAACTGTATTTTGGTTGATTGAGCCCAATGCTCAAGTCTATTAAGATTCTTTTGAACCTTTAGCCTGTCTTCTGAGGTGTTAGCAATACTTCCCCCATGCCAGCTTTGTGCCTTCTGCAAATATTTTTTTAAATATATTTATTAAAGTTTATATATATAAAAACAAATGTAGAATTAAAAAACCTATAAACAAAAAAAAAAGAAAGAACAGAGAAAAGAGAAAGAAAGAAAGAAAGAAAGAAAGAAAGAAAGAAAGAAAGAAAGAAAGAAAGGATGACTTCCCCCTCCCTCCAGACAAGTATATGTATTATCAGTAATTTAACACCTTCTCTATTATTACTAAAAAAAAAAAAACTCTTCATCCCCTTGCTCATCCCCAAACAATAACCTAATTATAAAAAAATATTCAACAATCAATGTAATCAGCAAAAGCATTAAGAGTGCCAGTAATAATAAACTATAGATTTTAAGCTTAAACAAATACTGTAGGTCTATTTTACATTTTAGCTTCTAAGTTTTTTCTGAGAGGTGAAACCTGAAAGATCTCTCCCCTTAAGTATACAAAAGACCAATAATAATCAAATATATGTTTCAAACTAAACCAAATAAATCACTTTTACAAGTATAAATCATTTTCTGACAGTCCTGATCAGAAAAAGAAAGTTCAGTCTTAACAATCCAAGATCAAAAACATGGACAATTTAACCTTGATCTGATAAATCCACTTTGAATTCCTTTCTCTTCTTTTTGAAGAGCTCAGTCTTCAGTCTCTTCTCCAAATAAAACCCCAAATAACAATCTCTTATCATTCTCTTACTATCTATTTTCAGAAAAGGTTTCAGAGATTTGGTATTTCCCTTCTGTAAAATAGAAGGGAATGTCCAAAATAGGATAATTCTCCACGTCACTCTTCCAGTCCATTACAGCTTCTTTTTCCATATCATTCTCATAATCAAACAACGTTTGTGGATCTTCAGATCCACAGCAACTTTTTCCATATCTTCCATGTCTCCCTTATAATCTGGCATTTCTTTAAAGTCCATTTTTGAATCCTTATTCAAGTCATCCTCCATTGCTATTTTATCCAGTAAAATCTTTTCTTCTTCTACAACCTGTTAGTCACAATTTTACAAATAGTTCCTGGACACACTGATTCCAACAGCTAAAAATTCTTTGAAAGAAGGGTAGTCCTCCATTAGGTTAAAATGTCATTCAACAAGATGGGCAGTGACAAATTTGATATATAAATAAATATAAATTAAAAATTAAAAAAAGATAAAAAAGAGATATATTGTTAATCTCTGTTCCTTTTGATCTTGAAAGTTCAATCTTATTTTGTGTTTTTTTTCAGAAGCAAAACTTTCCCAGGGCAGATTTTCTTGCAATTAAATCCAAATTCACTTACTGTATTTTCTTAAACATTTAAAACAATTCTTTAAGAAGTTTGAAAAGTTTCAAATCCATCTAGCCTCTTAACTGTACCCAATCAACATTCTTAATTCCCTTTCATTGTTTCCAAACATTAAAGTATTTATTTTTGATCTTTAAATTTACTTTGGTCTTCTTTCTCCCAGAATGGTAGGAAATTCTCCCAGTGTACAGCAACTTGTCTTTCAGGAGGTTTTTAATTGCCAAATAAGTCACAAATAGGCAATTTACGATGTTAGTTAAAAGAGGAAGTAAAGCAAATCGAGTGTCCATTTGAAGGTTCCGCACCACAGCTTGGGCTCAATGTTCCCAGCGACTCCCAGAGCACTCCACCCAGGAAATCTCTGTAAGGAATACCTGTGGGTGATGCTGTCAATCTCTTTTATCTAGAGATGATTCTGAAGAGCTGGACCAAGGCCAGCTCCTCTAATTGCTGTGGGCATCAGCTCCACAAAGAACGGAGCTGTGTTCAATCAGCCATTTCTTCCCCGGAAGCCGTGACTTCTGCAAATATGATAAGCATCAATTCTGTCTCCTCTGTTGTGGGAAAAATGCCCATTTAAAGTAGGAATGAAAGTGACTGGTGTTAGATGCAACGAAGTTTCTTTTATTGACATGTACAATTACAGTGGTCACTGGACTCCTTATTAAAGGATCATAGGACAGCCCCAGGCCCGCAAGGTTATAGGTTATATAGCCCCTGGAAATGATATATAGGACTTACAAAAGAAGTGTAAATTATGACATGGCCTTCACTACAAGAATGTAGGATCTGATAGCAACATGGGATGACCTTACTATGGGATGACCCAACACCTCTACATTCTGCTCTTTTAAAGAGGCTTCAGGCCCACCTTTTCTACTGATGCTAGAAACTTCTAGTATAAGCAGTGTCCTTTGTTGTGCCCATATATTAACTCCCTTCACACCAAGGAAAAAGACAACAATCTGATTTTCATTACCTATCTCCTTCCCTTCCAGGATCACCAAGCAGCTTCAGTTTGCCTACTCTGCTTAATATGGACTTCAGCCTTGTATATGTAAGGAGAATATTATTTGTCTTCCACAACACATACTATTTCAAAATGATGAAGAGCACTGGGCCAGGACAGAACCCTTGGGTCTCCCACTGGATACCTCCATCCATGTTGATATGGAACCATTAAGGACCACATGTTGGGAATAGTTTTTCCACTTGCTGAGAATCCATCTGGTAGTAGGACCATCCAATCCACGTTCTTCCATTTTATCAAAAGGAAAGCTATGGCCAACTTTATCAAATGCCTTACCAAGTCTAAGAACACTATACCCACAGCATTCCCTTAGACTACTAATCTGGTCAGTTTGTCAAATAAGCAATAAGGTCTATCTGGCATTACTGTCTTAAAAACCCCTTGCTGGTTTCTAGTAATCACTTTGATCCTTTCTAAGCACTTGTAAATCTGTCGTTTGATCTTTTCTAGAATTTTCCCAGGTACCGGTGTCAAGCTGACAGGTTTGTATTTTCTTGGGCCCAATTTTTCTCCATGTTTAAAGTTATAACATTAACTTTTCCAGTCTTATGGCATTTCCTCTGTATTCAGGGAGTTGTCCAAGATTACAGTCAGTGTTTCTGAAGTGACACCCTCCAGTTCCTTTAGCACCTTGAGATGTAATCCATCTGGTCCTGGGGACCTACATTCATTCAAGGTTTTAAAAGATCATTAAACTGTTCTTAATGGTTTGTCCTCTGTTTGGTCTAGAAACTAACTGCACAGTTTTTGTTATCTTTCAGATTTCTGCCCCTAATAATCCAGGTTGTTGAAAATAATATTCAGCGTGCTTTCAGTATATGAACCTAAATGATGAAAGACTGTTTAGCTAGGCAAGCAACTGAGGACAATTGAATCTGCTGCTTACAAATATGCAAATGGATGCCAATTCACTGCAGAGTTCAGTTCACACTAACAATTTCCCATGGCATCAAGGTTCAACTCTTATTGTTTTAAATAGATTGTTATAGCCAACCACCATTAATTGAGGAGAAATAATCAAGCCTTATTGAGTTAAATGGATAATTATGATGGGGTGCTCTAAACTGAAAAGGAACAATTTAGCCTATATCAAATGTTCACTAGAGCTGGTATAAAAGGATTGCTTACAAGGCCCCCAATTAGTTACAATGAAAACATGAATTGGATTCAGTATTTCCACTGAAATCACTGGGACAGACCATTCATGATAAATTGATTACAGTGGTTTTACTTTAAGCATCACTAAATATGGATCAAAATTATTGCATTTACAGTGCTTACACTGTTATTATTTCTTAGTTAGGCCTTCTCTTTTATTATCTCATTCTAGTAACCCAAACATAATTTAAATAAAGAAGACGAAGTCACAAATTTATACAGCCAGTCAGACTGGATATATATTAAAATGTCTAAAGACAAATAAAATAAAATAAAATAACATTTGAGGGATATACTTCCTAACAATATAAAGAATTTTCTTATTAACATCTGAATGATGCTTCCAAATAGAATAATGAGGACAGATGAAATCATTAAGACTGATATTTCCTGAAAAATTGAATAATATTGTTCCTGTTCATAACAATTCTCAAAAGGCCATCAAAATTGCAATTCTTTTTGATGCCAATAGTAACTAGACTGAAACATCCTTAATGTACCACATTCTTCATTCAGTAGTAGCAACGTATTAAATCTAAGGGCAATTAAAACTGAGCTGATTCCCCTAAGCATCATTTTTCAAACTCATGAGGAATCCTGAAGGAAGATATGGCTGCTTTAAAAGGTGCTGCACTTGTATTATGAAGTTCCACTTCTGAATCATTTTTGATGCAAGCACAGGCTTAGTATATAATTATGAAAAGACACTTGTCAAGCTCTATTCCTGGAGTACATGAGCACAAACACATAGTTTACTTGGCAATAGTATGGAAGTGACAAGGCATTTATTTGGGATAGGGTGTTGGGAATTTGGATTTTGTGCGCAATAGTTGGGGTGGGGAAAAATATTTACATTTAATGAAATCTTATCCAATTCATACTTTCTGAAACCATGTGCCAAAGTTTTTTGAACGCTGTGATGCAGCCCATAAAGATTTAGAGAAAATGGCACGTGTTAGGAAAAAGTACATACACTTTGAGAAAAAACAGCTTGCAAAAATAAGTTATGATAAGCAAACCTTATACGAGAATATATGTATTAGAAGGAAGTGCAGGAAACTGGGTTCAGATTTTTTGTGGCTAAATTATAAACGAATGTATTCCATAACCTTAAAGGGATAGTACGATAGTATATATTTATGTATCTATGTGTAAACTAATTTGGAAACAGAATAGAGCAAACTATAGGTTGGAAAAAGTGAAATAAAAATTAAGAGATTTTCCATTTAAAAGAAATGATAAAAGAAAACACAACATCCACTATAAATATTATCTTTACTATTCCCTCCCTTTTCCATATTAATTAACACTTTTACAACCCTTAAATTCAGGTGTATTATGTTGATTCAAAGGATTCTGAGTCACGTAATACATAAACATTCTTATACAGAAAACTGTATTAATCACTGTATTACAAGAAGATTTGATTGAGGTTTAATTTATGTGCTAATTTTCCCAGCAAGTTAATGCAAGGTTCAATTTCTTCTCATCAGCTGCAAGCAACAGTGTACTGTAAACATGATTTAGGCATTTTCCTTTTTAGAGTGTTTCATTGCAATGGAAAGAAATAGCTTGAATAGCTGGTCTTCTGCTACAGACAGCTTAATGTATTAATTTAGGATTCCAAGCCAAAGAGACTATGTGAACCTTTGGGCTTAGTCTATAGCTGACATCAAGGAAAGATAGATGCAGCTTGCTGATCATGTAATGCTTGTCAAGCAGATGCTTGACAACGTCCTATTTCTGCATTCTTGGGGTTGCAGCAAGTAAGCAGTACTGAACAGATGGTTGACTGCCATATGTGTCAGACTGACTTCTGCTAGGCTGGTTGGGGCATAAGTCATAAAGGCCTTTTCACTTCCATGAGCTATCTATGGCCTTGCCTTAACATTTTCCTGCTGAATGCAACAATAGTATCTGAGATTTAAAAATACTGTAAGTGTTGAGGTATGCCACGCCACTTGTTTTTCAACAGTATGTTACTATTTGCTTTTGTTTCATTTTGTTGGTTTTTTAAATAGCACTTTTCAGCACAGGGACCTAAAGGTTTTTAAGAAGAGGCTAATTAATGTATTATAATGTAATCCAAAGATCACAACAGGTGGCAGGATCTAGCTGACTTTGATTGATCTTGAAAAAAGTAAGCAAGGTTGGAACTAGTTAGTTCTTGGTTGAGAAACCACAGGAAATCCCAGGCTGTAAGCTAGCTGGGAAGTAAATATATACTGGAAGAAGACATTATCAAACAATTTCCGGATTATGGCCAAGAAAACTAAATAGAGATGTCCATATAGTCACCAGGAATCAGTTCCATGGAGTCTTTAGGGAGAGCTGTTTTGCTGTTTGTCTCACCTTTCTCCTAGAATTTATTTAGGCAGGTTCACTTGGAGAGAGAAAAATTAATTCTGCTGCTTTGATCTCATTTAGACAATCTCATATTTACCTTTTGGAAAATCTTTACCTATTTATCTTTACCTATTCTTAACTCTCAATTTATCTGATGAGTAGTATTATCCCTGGTGATTTCTGTCCAACCTGTTCACAGTTCTTCAGCTCCTTTAGTTCTCTATTTCATTACTTTTTCATTCACCTCAATATTCTTTTTTAATGCTACTTACCTATCTTCTCTTGTAGTCTCCTTCTTCATTGTGTGAGAGGGGCTGAGATGGTGTGCTTGCTGTTAGATTATACATGTAAAAGAGAGTATTTATTTCTATTAAAGTGTATTGTACTGCATACAAATAGTGGTGTCATACATTCATTTCTCAGACTTAAAAAAAAAAAAGCAATTTTCACACAGCACTTGAAGTGTCATTCCCAGAAGACAAATGGCAATGAGATGTGCCAACAAGCCTACCAGCCCAGAAAAGGAAGTGGTTAGAAATTGGTGTACTCTTATTTCTGGGTGAGTCATGGATAACTGAAGGCATCTTTGAACAGCAAAGACAATGACTGCTGTGAAGAACAAAGGATCAGCGAGTAAACCAGTCCTTCGGAATCTCTACAGAGAAGGGAGATAATGGGAGATCAGGTACAAGCACCCTGAATGGCAGTTCCTTGCAAGGGGACCATAAAACAGTAGTCTCCTGTGGGTTTGAGTGCCAGGAGCCAAGGGAGATGACATTTTTGCTCTTAGCAGTGGCAGAGCAGGACATTAAACCAACTAAGCTCACCTTCTAATCACCTTCAGAAATGTTCAATTTAACTACTTTATGAATATTATAGACCTTCAAAACAGCAAACTTAACTTGACACCTGGTGAGTGTTACCTTCTTCTTTGGATTTAAGGGATTTTAAACAGACACTGAAGAGTTTAAATAATATACAACTGGCAAAAACCAAAAAAAAAAAAAAAATTGATTTAAAGAACATTTTAAATGGACTGGGAGACCAAAGAGATTTGAGATATTGTTACTTTTGCTGTAAGATTTGAAAAACAAGCATATAGTTAAATAATACACCTGTGGGAAATAATTGAAACAGAACTAAACCCATATTAGGAACTGAGGCTTGATGAAGGTTGCAAATGGACACTAGAGGGAACTAAAGGACCAAGCAGAAAAGAGTTAAACTATGTAAGCTGGCTGTAACTTTTACTTGTCTCAAAGAATCCTTTAAAATGTGGACTGAGATATTAATAACTAATATCTCAGAAATGATACAGATTTCAAAGATGATGAGAATTTTTTTTAAAAAAACAACAGCAACAACTCTTACCTGATGCAGGATTTGAAGGCATGAAAGAGAACAAAATTGAGATTACCAAAATGGGAATACAAAAGACACATCAAGAAAAGGATCTGGACACAGAACACCTGTGACAAGAAATCCTGGATGCTGCTGCTTTATGGGATTTACAAAGCTGGTGAAAACTTTGAAGACTCCTCTTGAATGCCAAAGATTGATGAAATATCATATCCTGTGATGCCGTTGGAGTGACTTAAAGTTCAAGATTGTGAAGAGCAAAAACAAGGAATATAAAGTTGGACTATTTGATCAGGGATAAACTATATGTTTGATATTTCTGGTAACTCCTAATGGACTTTGCTGAACGATGGTGATTTGTGGACAGTGCAAACTGTGGCTATGGGAAGAAGAAGAAGAAGATGATGATGATGATGATGATGATGATGATGATGATGATGATTTGTAATTTTAAAAGAGGGTGAAAAGGTTATTATATTAGCTTATGCTTGGTGTGATAAAGATTGGAAGCCACTTGTTTATTTTCTTTGTTTCTTTTTCTTTTCTTTTATCTTCTACTTTTCTCTTTTTTCTTTTCCCCTTTCCTTGCACCTTCTGAACTTTTCTTTTTCTTTTTCCTTCTTATTTAGTTTGTATTAGTTTTTACTATGTTTACTTAAAACTTCAATAAAATTATTTTTTTAAAAAAAGAAGTTGGTATACTCTCTATTAAGAGCTTGCTTTATAAACAGCATTTGAAAATGTCTGTTTTAAGTCATGGTAGGAGACTTTATACATTGGTTATGCACAACTTTTCTCTTTTCTGGATAATTTGGAAAGGGATGTGCTGCCATTTTCATCCCTGCTATGCCTGTCTTAAAGGAGGTACAGAGGGAATATTTCAAATATATATTTCTGTGAAACCCTTAAAGGGATCTAACTGAAACTTAGCAAGTTAATGTCCTCTAAAACTAGGGTTTTCAAACTTTTTCAGGCTATGCAAACTATTATTTCAAAAAGAAAAAAAAATTGCAGAACCTCTGATCAAAAGGTAAGTAAAGAGAAAAATATATTCAGGTGACTTAAAAAAATGCCCTTAGGCTCTCACAGAACCCTATCAAATTGAACACAGTCTGAAAAACCCTGCTTTAAAGGATCTTCCATCCCATTCATACATACATTCCCATCACACTAATCCCTTTCAGGGTAAGCAGTATTATGCAGAGCACAGAAAAGGAGTAAGAAAGAATAACCCAAAGAATTTAAAGTTATGAGATCAGAAAAAGGAAACATAGCTAAAATTAGTTTAAAACAACATTATTCACTATATCAGCGGTATCCGCATGAAATGATTAAAACAGTTAAGATGGCATCTGTGACAGTGTGATTGAACCTCTGCCAGTTTTTTATGTGCACTGATTATACAACACACAAAAAAAACCAGGTGAACTTTGATCACACTGTTATGGCTGTCATCTTGATTTTTTTTTTTTTTTTTACTATACCCTGTGGCTATACCACTCCAATTTTGCCATCTTTGAATCTTGAAACTCAAATATTGAATCACTTCTTGGCTGATATGCCTACCCTTTATATCTAGAAAGTCAAGGGTTAACAAGGGTTGTATAAAACTCTCACTTTTAAGTCTTAGTTTTGCCATTGTAGCTGCCTGAATAGAGTTAGATTTCTTCTGATTATTTCAGGATTCTTTTTCTGTCCTCACAATATGCTTTTTATTTCTTCATCTACAGTATGATTCCACTGCTTGTTCTGCTTCTTCATCTAGCCACTTGACTTAAACCAAATACCAGTCTTTCCAATCTACTGCCTTCTAGATGTCTAGGCACTCAACATCAAGAAATCCCAGAAAGCTGAGTCCAAACTGCACATTTTTCCATAGCGTTTCTGATTTACTGTTTGATCATTATAAATAATTTTTACCAACTTTCATTTTTTTTTAAAAAAAAAGCAACTCTGGAATGGTTAATATAATGATGAATAAGAGAAAATTTTCTGCTAGTAATGAACAACCATAATAAATAACCACATGTAAGGATATCAATGTATTGAAAGCTAAATAAGGATAATCAGTAGGGATAAATTAGTATGTTGGACTATGACCAATTTTCTAAGAGTCAGTAGCCATGGATAGAATTATCCTGTTAAAACAGGAAAATCTGTCGAGTCAAGAGGACGACAAAGTGTGTGCCAGGTGGACCTTTCTAAGGATGATATTTCATCCAGTTTTAAAAACTCTATGACTAACATTGAAGCATATTTTAGTACTCAGTCAGTCCTTTGTTATGGTCAATGACCAGAATTGATATTTTAGTAGATGTACACTCTTCACTAGGCCCTACAACTTCATCTGTGATATGATGAAACTACATTGCTAGGAGACATGTTCTAGCCTTCTGTTACATAGTTGTTTTTATGTTTTAGCATATAATAATGAAATAGTTTCATTATTTTTTAAGGAAAAAATTAGCATGCATCCAGGATATAGTTTAAGATCAGAAACTACACATTGTTCAAGATTTGCATTTGGAAACTCATGGCTAGCCAGAGTAGATAAGATAAATTACTATGTACTTTAAAGCATTTTTCTTATATTCTGGTTAATTTGATATAAGTTATTGTCAAAGAAATTAATCAGTGTGGCTAATGAGGTATTCTTTTTAATTATTACAATTTTCTAAGGAAAGGAAAATTATTCAAATGGAAATGAGATTTCCACTTAATGAACAAAGGCACACTACCAGTCTTGGGTGCAAAGAGTGTGTAGGGTGGGGGAGGGGAGAGATATTTGTTTTGTGTTTCTAACTGATAAAAATGATATATTTGCTTCTTTACCATCCTTGGTTGGTTACATGTATGAATAAATAAGAAAAGCTGAAATAGAAGAAGGAAATAACTTTGGGGCATACAATATTACAGTGGGGCAAAAGATACAATTTCACCTTGCCAAGCCTGCTGATCCTTTTTAACCATAGGGCAATTATGCTTTTGTATGGCTTAAGAGAAAATCTTACAACTTGTGGAGAAATGTTTGGGGCTCTGTCCTTCAGGAATAGGCAAAGGTAAAATTCTTTGGACCACCCTTTCAACCCTTTAATTAGTAGAGATATTCTTTGGTTTCTGACTTGCTCATAGAAGGGGCAGCTTAGAGGAATATGAGCCACTGATTCTGTTTCTCTCTTTCCACATTGGCAGACTATTTCTGTGTATGGAATATAATATCTGCCTCCCTCAACTTTTTTTTCCCTCTCTCATTTCATAGAAATAAAATTTCAAGCAGATTGTTATTTAAAGATGAGCCTAAACTACAATATATTCAAATACCGAATAGTTAAAAAATAACTATTCTGGCCAATAGCCAAACAATGCAATCCTACATGTATATTCAGGAAAAAAATCCCACTAAGTTCAGTGGGGCTTGTTCCAAAGAAAACAGATATCAAGTTGTAGCCTAAGAGTATAATCAGAAGGTCCATGGAATGAAGTCCCAAAAGTCAGTTAGATGGTGCAGATTTCTTCGTCTATTGGCAGAGAAGGAAGTCCATCCACAAGGTCAAGCTTCACACTACAGGCAGGACTGAAACTTAGGCAGGCTCAGAAGAAATCCAAGGACTCCTGCTAAGTAATATTTATTGAAGAAAGTTAGGAAGCCATAATCAAAAAATGTAAGCAGAAAGTCCTATATACAGAAACAGAATTCACAACTTGTGTATCTTTCTCCTTCCTTCACTACTTAGTTCCCTCCTTTGAGTCAGTTAGCCTGTGTTTTTGCAACTGACAGATTTGCTTTTTTATTAACTTCCTGGGAACTAACTCTTACACACATTTAAATAGGTCACAGATGGAAACTATCCCATCTTGCCCACAAGAGAATCACTTGCAGCATGGAAAAAAGAGTTGCAAGAATTTAACACTGATTGCAGTGTAAACATAACACTCATTTGATACCTAGCACTCCCAGGAATTCTTTCAGAATGGCTTCTCAGCTTTTCTACAATAAATCGAAGTTCTTGTGTGCTTGTTTATCTCTTTCCAGTTCTGCCTGACAGGAAAAAGCTATACAGCTACCAGCTGAACTCCAGTGCTTCATTGTGAGCACTTCTGGGCATCAGCAAAAAGGAAGAAGAAGAAGGAGAAGGAGAAGAGGAGGAGGAGGAGGAGGAGGAATCATCATCATCTTGTGACCACTACCTGGTGAGAATAGAGATTTGGAGTAGCAGCTGTGGGAAGAAAAGGAAGAAGCTAGAGCGGAAGAGGGGAGCCGAAGAGCTGGAAACTGAGTAGGACAGATTTGGAAATTACTCACATGGAAGAGAGGGAATTGGGATGAAGACGGCTAGGAAAAGCTGTAGGAAACAACAAGAGAATGGGGAAGCAGAGAAAGCAGGAAGGGATCAGTTCTTTTGGGTGTGTAATATATGTAAGAAGTGTAAGGTCAGGATGATCCTGAAAGAGAGAACAAACAAATAAACAAACAAACCAGTAGGGCAAGTTGATCTTCTGAACTGAGATTGTGGACACAAAAGGAAAGGGAGAACTGTAGGTCCAAATAACAGATATTACAATTATTCTGGCTTTGGTATAGGTTTCTGGTCTATTTAGCTTCATCTTTCTTTGTGTAACTTGCCTTCTACACCTTGTTAACCATTTTATGAAAGGACCCTCTGCATGACAGCCAGTTCCTCAACATTCCTAATATGCCCATCCCTCCAAAACATTTGAGTATCCCCGGCCTAGCAGAAAATGGCTGCTAATGCAGTTACCCATATTAGATCTTTTTGTACTTTGGAAATGAAGACAAAGTTTTTAAACCTAAGGTTTCACAAAAGATATAGGTTTTGAAAAGTGCTTAGATATTGCCTAAATGTTCTGTGTGGGAATTACAGACTTAATGCCTGGCAAAGGATTGTGGGAAACCTTCTAGTAGTACATGAGATCTTTCAAAATACCCATTGACAACTTTAAACATTAGGATATACCTTATTTTACAATACTTTAGGGCAAATCTGGTAATAACCCCTTCTTTTGCATGATTTGTTTTTCATTATTCTTGCTTAGCCAACCAGAACAGTCAGAAGGTTAAAAACTGCTAAAATACAAATAGTCTGATCCATTGTCTTTGTCTGTTGCAGAGATAGAGTGCACTGGAAGCAAGTTTACATATTCAAATCCTTGAAATTATTTACTGCAATGCAACTGTAAATATATTATTTGCTTCAGCAGATAGTTAGAGGAAGGCATTTGAGTATTTCAGTGTATATACCCAAGAGAAGCTTACATAAAGTAAAGGGGAAGTGGTCCAATCATGTATCTGACAAAACCTACTGAAGGAGCATCAAGTATGTATTTTTTGAAGCCTGTAATTTACACAATGTCTAACAAATTGCTTAAGTGCCTTAATCTATTATAGTTTACAATTGAATGCTTTAAAAGATACCCCAAAATGCTCTGCATTTCATAACTGTTTAATATCAAAGCAGTGACAAATCTATTCAGATTTTCCCAGCAGACCAAGTATTTGTAGATGTTGTGCTTCTAAATTACATCCTGGTATAGCTTTGCAAATATTGAGATCAAATACAATTGGTTACATATTTGTAGGGCCAAACATCCTCCACTGATATGCATAGTAATAATTATAATAATACAATAATGGATGAATATTAATTAACAATATAAACAGTCTTATAATAAATACTTATAAATATAAATAATAAATATTTATTATACATGCAATTTATTCAGACAATGCATTATTCTATTCTATCGTATTCCCAAAGGCTTTCCAAAGCAACCCAGTTTAACAATCTTTTGGAAAATCATTGGGGAAAGAGCCACTCTTGTCTCTGGGAGCAAGCTGTTCCAAGGCACAGAAGGGCCTACAGAGAATGCCCACTTCCATATCCTTTTCTGTCAACTATCTCAATAAGAGAACCTCCACAGGCTATCTCTTCTTGGATGCAATGAGGGGGCATATTCTATGTGAAACAGGCAATCTTAAAGATAATCTGCACCTTAAATTGTACCCGAAAACATACCGCTAGTCAAAGCAGTCCCTACAATATAGAAAGGAGGCAACATGCTATTCATATTTGTAAGTACTATAACAATTTGTTGCTGGTATTAGCTTCTGCAAGACAGATCCAGTGATTGGAACTGAATAAACTTTTTCTCGTTACCAATTACTCATTGGGCATGGAATCATTTTTTGGTAACAGAAAAAAGATCTGATGAATTATGTTATAAATAGAACCACACCACAAACATTGACTGTTTTGCTTCATTGCCCCTGGCAATGAAACTGGCCAAAATATAAAATGGTTAGTTATATTCTAAAGGAAAGAAGGGCCATGGGACTCTGATAATAGGGATCAATTCCCTATTCCCTTGTCCATGTTTGCCGATTTCGTATGAGCAAACAGAAGTTTGGGACTGCATAGTGAATGGGCAGGCAAGCCCCACCCCTTGGTCACCCTTGCAGGTCATCTGCCAGGCCCTCAGATCAAATGACAAGGTGCCAGTTCAGGTATTTGAATCATCATCTTCCCACAAGCATGTACTTTAACACACACCAAAAAGAAATTCTCTAACCCCTTCTTTTCCCTGTGGAAGAACTTTTGTTCTTTAAAAAGCTGCAGTTTGAACTTCAGGTAGAAAGGAGCAAGGAGGGTGAGGCAAGGGCAGGAAGAGGGCAGGAATCTCTTTAGCCTCTGAGAAAAAGGAAAGAAAAATATCAAGAAGATGGGGATCTTCACACCAGAAAAGTAAGCAAGGGGACTTTTGCTTTGGTCATCCTAAAGAATACGTACTACATTTCAACAGAAGTATTGTGTTAGATTAGTTGTTTTAATTTTAACTGCATGTACCATACCAGTCAAATATATGTTCAGCGGCATTTATGTTCTCTGTACATGCTCGGTGAATTGTGTGCTTAAATGAAACTTGGAACCCTTTTCTTGTATCTTCACAGAATCTTACATTGTCCTTTATAGTTTTTGAATGTGAGATCCATGAATATTATAATCTGTTATTTGAACTCTATGTTTTTATCTCCTTTGCCAAGGTATGTTTTACACGTGAATATTGAGGCTGAAAAGGATGTTTACATTTTTTCCTTTCCTTCTTTTAATACAGCCTGATTCTCTTTATCTCTTGTGATTGATTTGTCTTCAACGGAGGTGAATATATGTAGCTCAAGGCTGAACTGTGGAGTCCTTGGGGTTCTCTGAGCTTGGTTCTTTTCTTGCAAACGTTTCATTACCTGGCTAGATTACATCTTCAGGGCTAAAATGGGATGGGGTTTGCTCTCTGTTTATATACTGTGGCCTGCCTTGCCAGTGTTGGTGGGGGTGGGGGTTTTGTTTTGCTCCTCTGGTAGTTCCTTGATTAACATCTGTTGACTGCTTGATTATGTGCGTAGTGGTAACCTCTGCTTATCTGGGTGATGACTGCTGGTGAGGCGATCTTCTGGTCTTTTGTCTCTTTTGTCTCTTTTGAATAGTATGTAGATACTGTTTATCTCTATGTGTCTGTGATTTATCTTCCAAAGGAGGAGGGTCTGGTTTAGCTAGTTGCAAACCTCAGCACGCAGGGCCTAGAGGTGGTGATGTAGAATTTATCTCCCCTTTCTCCTTTTATTTTTTCTTCTTACTTGCCAGTAAGGTATATAGGCCATGGTTATGAGCTGGTGCCAGCTAAGTCATCTCCTTAGAAGACACTGTAGGTGGTTGCAGCAGAAACTACCAAGCCACCACATTCAGACAGGAGGCAGAGCTAGGGAATTGAGACCCAGATGGCTTTTGAGACAGGAAATTGAGACCTCTAACTTTTTACCCTCTGGGGTCAGCCTGGCTGCTACAGAATGAGCTGGGACAGAATTTGGATCAGAACCATGTTCTAGATTAGAGCTAAATGGTCAGTTGAAGCTTTCTAAAATGTGAATAAACATATCACTATACCATTACTGATCTTTCACTGTAAATCTATCACTCAGCTTGATTCTGCATGTATTCCCCTATTCGGCATTGAATGTTTGAGTTACTTTACTTACTTTCTCTTCTATTTAACTAAAAGCATATTTTCTTGAACAAACTTCCCAAACATTATATTTTTAATGATAGAGCTCACTACTTAGCATCACACTGAAATAGCTGTACTGACTTTGAGAGCATCCAATTACTTTAAATTGGTATTAGGGGAATATACTGTGCTCTTAAAAAGGGAAACAGTACAACTTGGGGAGTGAATCTTAATGTCAATGATCACTTTGCTTAAGTTTATATTCCAGTTAAAGAATAAAGATTCCTCTCTTGAATGAGATTCATAATGTTTTATTTACAGTTCAAAATATCTGCATTTATACATCACACTTACAGCAAACTATAATTGGATATATATTTCCAACACTGAACTTCTCAATAACACTTAAAAATTATGCTGACTCCTTTTCTTATTTACTTTTATAGTTTCTTTTTAAAACAAATCAGAGGAATTTTTTTTTTAAAAAAACTCACAACTATACCATACTGTGGAAATAACATGATTGGACCCTATCCATTCTAAAATTATAAATAAGGATCATGATGCAAAAATAAACTTTGAATTGGCTAAGTATTATCAGCTGTAATTAATCCACTGCAGGAAGAAGGCCCCTTTATTCCCCCATCTCATGTCCTAATCAGTATTGGAAACTCATATGGCTGATGGGGTTGGGGGAAGGAGAAGAAAGAAATGGAGGAAGGAAACAGCTGTATGCCCCTGTGTTAAAAAGTGAATTTTGTGACACCTTATGGAGTATAATCCTGAAGAATTTCACTGAATCTTGAAATTATAGAGTTTGAATAAGGTACTTTTGGAGGTCATCAAGTCCAATCTCTTGCCTATGTAAGATCTGCAGAGCAGGATACAATTACACCCTTGATAGATGGCCATTTAGCATTTGCTGTCAGTCTTCTACTACCTTTTAAAGCAAACTGATCCACTAGCAAACATTTTTACCTATCAAGGCATTTCTCCTAATGTTGGATTGAAATCTGTCTCCTTGCAATCTTCAGCTTTTGATTAAAATTTTTCCATTTAGATAAATATCTGCATGGCAGCCCTTCAGACATGTGTGAACCATTACATTGTCTCTCTTTAATTTTCTGCTGTCCAAGATAAATATACCAAACTTTTTCATCTGTTCTTAGGATGAAATAGAATAGGAGTGTATTCTACTTACCTCTATATTCTGACCACCTTCCCTTTGGATGAACTCAGTTTGTCAATGTTCTCTTTATTGTGGCATCCATGACTGAACAATGTAATCCAGATACAATCAGACTATTCTGGGGAAACAGCTTAATCCTGAAAAATTATTTTCTGGCAACTATCAATCAAATCTTTATTGCGGTCAAAGACCAGCAATTAAGTATTAATAAATCTATTAGAGGATTTATAAGAGGACAATACTTGGACAATAATTTATCCAATTTATTATTAGGACAATAATTTATCTAGGAAAATAATTCTAATAAATAGGCATGAATGGAGAAAGTGCTGCAATTAGCAGTTAAAGCTGGTTTTGTGGGTTGCCTATTCTTTAAATTCCATATCCACAAGACAGCAGCATTAACCAGCCAAAAAAAAAAAAAAAAGATTTCTGCATATCTTACTAAAAAGCAGAATTATTCAAGGCCTTACAGTGGTAAAGCTGGTGGATAGGAGAGGGAAAAAAGCAATAAAAGAATCTCCTTATATGCCACATTTCTGGATTTTTTTCCTAATAAATGTAAATCCTTGTGCTAATGCACTAAACACTAAGCATGAATTAAATTCACCCATTACGATAATTAATACTAAAATTTGGCCTGATGGAACACTTTCCAACATAATATCTCAAACAGCTTAGCTAAAACTAATGAATGAAGCCTCCCCATGATGACCCAATTCAACAGAGATGAACATGCAGAGAGAAAGAGAGGTCCTGCAGACAAAACAAAAAACTTGTAAAGTTACAGACCTGGGGAAACAACAGATTTTGGCTGTGAGAGTTGAACCATTTGGTCCAACCCTTCCATAGACTGGAACTTGATTCTACTGGTTGTCACAGTGTAAATCAAAGCTCATACCTGTTAGCACATCAGAATAAGAAATAAAGATATATTTTGTGCATACAAAACTGTATTTTTTTGGAAACAGGCAGTGGTGTCCATAGGGAAGTTCAAAAGAGGCAACATGGAGGTTGAAGCATTCCAGTCAGAGCCTTGGCCCTTTCTATTTGCATGCAATATCAGTTTATAAAAGATCAGGATGCCATGACCAGCATCTTGCCTGTTTTGACCCCCCTGCCCCCCCCCCACACACACATGCTGCTGGAAGCAGTTTTTCCCTTAAGCCCAGTCAGTGGTATCCATCAAGGTGGTTGGACTTTGTGCATCAGTATTTATATTTCTTAGCTATTTCATTGTCTGAAAACTTTTTGCTTATCAATTTCCTGAATTTCTTTCGAAGCATATTCCAAACTATGTTTCAGCAAAAACATTCCTGAAAATGTAGTTCTGTGTTTAATGCTCTGACAGTGGGTTTATGCATTAAATTAACTGCTCATTAACATTTAGGAGCATTTATCATATGCTTGAATTTGTTTACTTGTATATCATTTACGTCATGAATCCACATGAGATATTCAGAAGTTAGAGACACGTTTTACAAAAAGCTTGTGTTTCTTTTTCCAAATCAATAACTTTATAAGACCCTTGCCCTCTGCAGTATATGAGGAAGTGAATCTAATTTCATTATGCTTTTGTTTGAATTACTGTTTGAACACAGTGCAACAATAATATTTTGAGAATAAGATCCTGTTTTGGATAATAAAAACAGCTTTATTTCATGAATCTTGGACCTAAAATATTGTTTTGGATAAGAAATGCCCTTCTTATGAGCAATCTGGAAATTAAAACATTGTTCTTGGCCTCTGATGTGTCCAAAAAATAGACTCCAATGAATATACTCAACCCTCATGGCTGACAGTTGTGATCAATATATGTGTTGATCACTCCCATCCACCCCATCTCTGCAGATAATGCTCTCCAGAGTCAAGTGCCAAGAGAGTGTCTTGTCACGTGTATGTGCTCAGGGAATGCAGTACCGCCAGACAACGAGGGAGCACTGTCTCAGATGCACTTTCACTCCTCTCCATCACAGTGTTCATGTTCCAGCTCTTTCCTCTGTGATGCCTGCTTTTGCATTCCCAGTTATTTCCACCTCCAAGACCACACACCAATTCTGTCCTATCTGCTGGATGATACGCCAACACTCTCCCCTTTGAACCAACTCTATCTTCTGTGCCATCAGAAAGCAGGATTTAGAAAGATGGGTTTTTTAGGAGTGGGTTCTCCAGAAATGGGAGAACTTGCCCATTCAAACAACAAAAAAGACACAGAGAGAACTGCTCCTGACTGTGCTCCTGCACTCTGAAGATGCCAGTCACAGGTGCTGGCGAAACGTTAGGAAACAAAACTTCAAGAACACGGCCACACAGCCCGGAAGACCCACACCAGCCAACAAAAAAGACAATTTAAATCAAACTGGGTGAACTCTTAGGAAATACAAAACTGGAATGAATTGCTTTATTATTTATGGAATCATAACCTGAAATAACTCCAGGTTTGACAGTGTTTTGCTGAAAATATATTCATTGATTTGACTATCCTCATTCAAATTACATTTTTCCCAAAGAAGGAAGTAATAGTAGTGAAATTAACTTGGATAGGATGTGGGAATTTTGCACCTGTCTTAGTTGTGAGGTAGCCAAGAGACATGTGGGAAGGTACTTTCCTTAACTGCATAATAATCTCTTTCAAGAACAGATTTAAACATAATGCTATCAAATAACCAATAAAAGACAAAAAGATGTTTCTGAAAGATAAGATATATTAGAAAAAATATGTTGTCTTTAGATTCTATTTACTAATAGTGTGCTGCTTTTTGATTTCTCAAACATTTCCATGAGAAAGGCTTATTTTTTCTCTCAGTTTTGCAGAGTGAGCTCTGCTTGTTGGAGGTAGCAGAAGGAAGCATTGTTGATGTGTTCTGTTACATATTTTTCTTTCACTCTACAGCTTTCCTACCCACAAATAAGCCCAAATGCAAAGCCTTTCCTCATGATATCTCTTTTGGTTTAACTGAAGTGTGGGAAACTAATGAACTTGCAAATGGCTGAAGAAATGATTGTGCAATGAAAGACAGGAATTCACATGCATTTTGGGGGCCATCTGATAACTAAAGAAATATCAAAATACTTTCAAATGGACCATTTCTGTCCTTTTACATAACTAATTCTTTCTTTTCATCTAAGACACAACCACTTGGTGGTTCTAATCTTGCCTTCTGAAGCCTGTCATATAGCTTGCTTAATGCCAACCAAGAGTTCTTCTGAGAAACAGAATTTCCAGCTATGAGAGAGGAGATTATGAAGAGAGATGAAAATATGCCAGGGAGAAAAGGAAGGGGGGGACCCCTTTTCACTCTCCTCTATTCTAATTGCAGGGGATCCAAGCGATAATGGAGAAAGGGCATAATAACTATTTAAAATGATCCTCTGGTTTGCCACTGACTCACAGCGCAGACTGCATTTGTTCCATGGCTTTATATATTACATTCATTGCAGCCTCCCAGAAAATGTTCTTGCCCTTATTATTTCCTCTTTGGTCAGATGCCACTAATGAGGTCATTAATTTTTCAGTCCTGTGGTTACCCAGAGGTTGTTCTCTACCAGAGCTGAGTAAATGATTTGGGGAGACTTTCTTCCATAGTGCTCCAAAGGGGAGGGGTCTGTAGATCCTGCTACAGTACAGTGCTGAATAATATCTAGGCTAATACAACACCATGCATTTCTGCGTTATCTATAGCAAGATCTTTAATGCCTGCAGGTCAAAGTGTTTGACTTTTATTTAGGGTGCATAATTTGGGTTAAATAAGTTTGGGTGGTTAAGTCTGAGGAGAAGAATTAATTTATCAGGCCTAGGTAAAACATTTTAGAGGGGGATTATTGGGGAAAGTGAGGAGCAGGGTATTTTTATAAACATACTGTGGAAGAAAATAATCCAGGCAGGTGCATCCTCTATGAGAATTAATATTTTGGACACACAAAGCTTACAAGAGCTATATTTGTGTTACTGAAACCAATTCTATTAATGTAAAAAAAGGTATTATTTATGTGTACATTTCATTTACTGCCTGGGTTTCAGCTTAAGGAATGTCTAAACTGTTGCATATTTTCCCCTCCCTTTAAACTTAAAATGTACTTGTCTATACTTACCCACACTCTTTATTAATATATTTATATTTATATGCAGTTTTATTAATATATACTGTTCATATTTGTAATGTTACTGTTTTCCCTTTAAAATGTATTATATTAGGGAAACCTGTTGGCATAAACATTAAGAAAAATGTATACC
Organism: Python bivittatus; assembly: GCF_059951505.1. Lineage (NCBI taxonomy): Eukaryota > Metazoa > Chordata > Lepidosauria > Squamata > Pythonidae > Python > Python bivittatus. The sequence goes on from NW_028277113.1 coordinate 7,648,951, forward strand.
AAAGCTGATATATTAGGAAAATGTTATACAAACGGAAGTGGATCAGTTTAGGGTTGCATTCATTAATTTTTAGAGGGGAGAACAAGATTTCAGTCAACATTGCCCTGCATTGTGCAGAATTATTCCCTCTTGTCAAAGAGAAGGCTTTGATAACTATCTAAACATTACAGTGATTGCTGAGAAGTACATTGCTTTCTTTCTCTGATCTGCTTGCCTACGTTGGCCATGATCCACAGGAACTGTACTGCCAGCAAAATGCCTTGGGATAAAATGGCAAATCATCTTATGAATAAAGGGTACAAACTTGGTGGTTCAGCAAAATGACTGACAGAACAGCACAGATGTGCACTCTTGCTAAATGCTTCCCGTAAAGTGGTGCTGGGCCAATTTATGATTCTTTTTGAAATAACAGGTATTTTCACCCTGTTCGGTGGGTTAATTAAGCCCTAAGTCATACTTCTGAATTTTCTCAGATTAATTAATTACAGAACAGTTATAAAATCAATATGGGGGAAGGAAGAAACAGAATAGTAAGAGAAAATTTGCTTTGTGAGAGAGACAGATACTACTGTGAGAGGATAAAAAGCTTGGGTTAATTGCCTTCAGTAATTGCTTTTGGTGTGGAATGGCTATGAGTTCCATTCAGTTCTGATACTCAACACAAATTCCTGAGTCAGTCCTTATTTTCACGTTTGGCACCAGATTGTGGTTTGTTGTGGTTTGGGGGGTGAGTGAGGGTGGGAAGAAACTAAAGGAGGTCTCTCAAGCTTGAAATTTGTAGCCTACCACTGAAAATTACAAATATAGCCTATGGCTTAAGTATATACTCTGACAGTAAATGTGCACTTGAGAACAGGAAAACCTTGACTGGAGACTGTCTTGGCAACAATCCGAAGGGGTTTTCAGTTAGTGAGAATAAAACACTGTTGAGATTTCAAATCCAGATTTTGGAGGAGATAAATAAACCCCATTTTTATAATTTCCGTAATCAGACTCTGCTTCTTTCTTCTTCTCAATCCACTGTATGTGTTGATTGGTTTCTGTGCAATGTCATAAACAATTATTTTATTAAGGCAATTAAGAAACAGTTGCAACAGCCAAATATTAGACCAAAACAGAGGTCTGCAGGTTGGTTAATAAAAGTTATTGAACATAATCTGACCAAAGAAAAGAGTAAAATGTAATCTTCAACTGTAATGTTTGTGTTATTTATATAACATATGCCAAATACAATTTAATTTAATCTAATTTAATTTGGTCAGAATGAATGTAGAATATCTGGTATCTGATACAATGTTTTGCTTATTCACCTGGGAATGAGCATCATTGGACTCAAAAGGAAGTTAGTTTTGAATAGACAAATGTAGGATTGCATTGTTTGGCTCATTTTTATTTATATTGTAGGCAGCTCAGAATATAAATCATGTATTTCAGAAATGCAATCTAATTCAGTAAATATTTATTTAGAAATAAATCTCACAGTGCTAACTTTCCAGAAAGGGCTGGATTGCATTTTATGCTTTTAATGCTAGGAAAGTACCTCAACTGAACCTGCCCTTACTTTCAAATGAATACATTTCAAATGTGAATATTAGTAATGGGTACAATTTCAAGATTCAATATGCTGTATGGAGATGTGAATGAACTCACTTTTTACTTCTGAGCTATTTAGTTTCATTTGTATTTGTATAAAATGTCCCCAACTGGTGAGATTTGATTTTCTTCAGACAAGAGATATCCAAAGAGATCTTAGGATAGCTGATTTGTTGTTTGTTTAATATTGGAGTTTATTCACAAATACACATATTATGTAGCGTAAGCATTTGTATTACACCCACTCCTCAGTTAGCGACTGCAATTCATTCCATTGAAATGGTTGCTCAGTGAAGTGATCTCTAAGTGAACATGTGACTGAGAGAGAGAGAGAGAGAGAGAGAGAGGTTGCAAAGATCACTAGTTGCTGCCAGTTCTGTCATGCAATAACGCCAGCGTTACTCTCAGTGCAGCATGTGTTATTGTCAGACACATGAAATTTGGTCATAAATGTGTGCATTGGTCAGAAAATGATTTTTTTATTACCATTTATTATCATTATATTTGCAAATGGTTGCTATCCAAGGTAGTTGCTAAATGAGGAGTGGATGTAAAAGAAATAATCAAATTCATTGCTTCACAGCAGATTTCCAGTTTTCTCACTATTCCACAGCTTACTTCTAAGCCTGCCTGCCTGCCTGCCTGCCTGCCTGCCTGCCTGCCTGCCTGCCCACAGACACAGAGAGGGGAAAGAAACAGAGAGAGAGCAAGAGAGACTAGAGTGAGACTTTTCTGAGAGGAAGTGATACTTGCTCCATGTAATCCCTTATTTGAACAATTGCTGCTAGTTTCATTGCCATTACTATCAATCAAATAATTTATTATTTTGACCGCCAATCATAACAAATAAGATAAAACCTGTACAAAAGTGGTCAAATGTTAATAAAATACATTAAAGTGTACATACATCAGTAAAACATTAAAACAGAGTTATTACAGCAAATAAAATATTAGAAAACATTAGGAACTTTTGATAAAATATTACTATCAGCAAAAATCAGGGTCTCCCCCTTCACCAAACTGGAGCTAATAATTCTGCCCAATTACTTGCAAGTTGGTGCTTTCCCAAAGGTTACGCTAATAGGTTCAACTTCAGGGTTTTGTTGGTTGAGGGCGAAAGATCATCCATAATCCACCAGCTCCAAACTTTCATGGGTTTTTAATGGCTATATTTGTGCAACCTGCAGATTCAAATAGCAAAATATTTCCTAAGTTGAACCACTTAACCTATTTCCACATCTTCATCATTTTCAGTTGCTCAGAAGCAGTTTCACGTTGATCTGCTGCTACTTTCAAAACCTGCCAACCTCATAATGCTGAGAAAAGGGAACAAAAATTCCCGTCAGGCTCCTGCCACACAAAAGGGAATAGAATTGCTTGCACCTATGTTTTTATTAATGTTGAGTGTGTTTAATTAGTCTTATACAAAAAGATCCTAGTAGTTTCTAGAAAGGGAACCTTTCCCCTTAAAAGACTTGAATCCCAGGAATCATAGTGAGGCAGGAAATCCTGCACATGGAGGAGATTGAGCTTCATAGAGCTGCAGCTTTTCCAACAATAACAGTAGTTGACTGTGTTTTAAATACACCAGAAATGACACACATGACATACCTGAACTCAGAGAGATGCAAAACTGCTTTCAGTAGCTCAGAGTCTTTGTGTAGAAGAACCTTTAGGTGGACACCTTTGTATCCTAAGTAATGCAATAGGTCAGTGTTGTCCAAACTTGGCCACTTTAAGATGAGTGGACTTCAACTCCCAGAATTCCCCAGCCAGCCATGCTGGCTGGGGAGTTCTGGGAGTTGAAGTCCACTCATCTTAAAGTGGCCAAGTTTGGACAACACTGCAATAGGTAGACCAGCAGCTATGTTTTGTTACAATCAGACATACTTGAGGGATTTGTTTTTGTAAACTCTACTGTAAATTGACTTGATCTGTCCTTTCTGTATCAAGGTGTATTTTAGAATAGAATTATTCTCTGATTTTCATACTTCTGTGCATTTTATGATGCAATTATTTTCTAATGAAATAATTTCATAAATGTCTATTTTGTAGGAAATTATGTTCAAAATGATGTATCAAAATGTGTAATACTTTGTATACATGAATGCTGAAACTGCACATAAATGTTGAAGAAGATGAAATGTTTTAAGAATGAATATCTGCAAAATTGGCCTGGATTGGAAAAAGCTTAGTTTGGCCATCCGTTCTTAAAGCATAGCTGCTTTAACTGCTAACACAATTAGCTGAATTTGAGGTGTGTGTTTGAGTTTCTGTAAGCATTCCAAGCATGTTGGAGATTCTCACTGAAATTTGGTCCTTCTAATCTATCAGATCTATCTATCTATCTGGAATAAATATATATAATATATTTATATATTTAGTTCTATTCCAAAATACACCTTGATACAGAAATATTCAGTATGAAGAATATTTGCAGCTTCCTGGTTACTGCATTACCCTTTGTCACACTGCATTTAAATTGCTAGGTCACTAAATAGTCAGTGTATAAAACTGGGAATGAAAGAAAAAGATGGGTTTTATTCAGGCATAATACAGAGATAAAATGTAAATTTTATTTTATTCTTTTAAAAAAGGGGGAAGCAAGCCTTGAGAGGAACAATTAGCAAAAAACCAATTTTACCACAATTATTTCTTACAACCATCTTCTTCTTCTATATGGCACTCAAGAACCACTTCAAACATTCAAGTAGAATGCTTGTGGTTACAAGTGCAAATGATTGTTAACCAGGTGTGCTATTTAAAGTTAATTAGTCAACACCAGGTAATGCCAGAGGCTTAAAGCAACATCAACTTACAGATGCATGATCAGTTAGAAAGAGTCAGAGATAGAAAGAGGAAAAGGAAGAAGAAACAAAGGCATAAAGAGTTTTTTTATAAATGAGTCTAACTGAATTGTCATTGTGTCTCCAAATGGATATACAGAAAATCACATCCTGTGTAAGAAAGACATTTAAGATGTCTCTGACCCAAGTCATGAGCAAAATCATCCTCTGAGTATCTTGTCCAAATTGGATCAGGTAGCAATATTACATTGTAGTGATTATGTGGTAACAGAGGATTAGATCTAAGGACAGATCTCTCTTTATACATGCCTTACCCAGTTTCTCACTAACGCATGCTACTTTATAGTGGGATTATTGCTATCACTGAGGCAACAAATAAAGACATGTGTATGCATGTATATATGAGTGCACATACATATATATACATACATATGCATACAGATATGCACACACAAAGATACATACTTATCCTTAAGTTTGTGTTGAGTCTTAGCAGCCCCATAAGTAGATTTTCTCCAGCAATATATATCTCCAATAGATACATTTCTCAATGCAGTTTTTGAATTGAAGGCTATATTGAGACTTTCTCCATGTAGGTACTTTTGTGTGCAATATTGAACTGAAAATTGTATTGCAAAACTCAGAAAAGTGCAAAATGCAAAAGATAAACATTTTCCAATCATATTAATCCATGGCATGTAAATTATATCTGTTTGCTTAAAAATGAATAGCAGATGGCATTTTCCTAATACGTTGCAAGCTTCAATGATTTATCTTGCATATATTTAAAATTATCTTACAAGAAAGGAAAGGAAAGGAAAGGAAAGGAAAGGAAAGGAAAGGAAAGGAAAGGAAAGGAAAGGAAAGGAAAGGAAAGGAAGAGGAGTCTATGGACAAATTGTCCAGGTAAATAACTATTGATTTAGGTTCCTAAACTGACTCTTTCACTCCTCCCTAAACCATCATCATTTCAGTCCAAAAGATCTGACAAACATACTGACTGCTGTAGTGTGGTTTATAAGCACTGTTGAGAAGCTGCACGTAAAATACAGTTGGTAGCTGTTTCACAGGATAAGCTTTAGGAAACTAGAAATGTAGAACTTATTTTCATAATGGGGCTACCCTTGAAGAGTATTCGGAAGCTTCAGCTGGTCCAGAGTGCGGCCGCGCGAGCAATTTTTGGGGCCCGAAGAAGGACCCATATAACACCTTTGCTCCGTGAGCTGCATTGGGTACCAGTTTGCTTCCGGGTCCAATTCAAGGTGTTGGTTATCATCTTTAAAGCCCTACATGGCATGGGACCAGGTTACCTGAAGGACCGCCTCGCCCCCATGATTTCAACCCGTCCCACCCGATCTCACAGGGCATGCTCCGGATCCCCGCAGTAAAAGAACTTTGATTAGCAGGGTCCAGAAGGCGGGCCTTCTCTGCTGTAGCCCCCGCCCTTTGGAACATCTTGCCCCCGGGGGTGAGACAGGCCCCCTCACTCCAGGCCTTTCGGGGGGATTTGAAGACCTGGCTCTGCCATCTGGCCTGGGGCGGGGAGGGAGGATATCAAAAATGGGGTTGGCTGGCCCCTTAGCAGCCTGGTGTGGCCTCTATCGGCCTCTTGGATTTTTTAGTTTTTTTGTCTTTCTCTTTGTACTTTGGTTTTATAATCTTTTAATTATGTATTGTCGATTTTAGTTTGTTGTAAGCCACCCAGAGTCCCCCGTTGTGGAGAGATGGGCGGGGACAAATCAAATAAATAATAATAATAATAATAATAAAAATAATCCCGTTCATTTTTATAATTTAAATATCTTCTACCTCCTTTGGTTTTCACTTATTAAATCACATGCAACTCTCATTGTTCCACCCTCCCCCATGTCTTCTATACATTTGTTGTTTTACTGTTGTTTTTGCATACTGTGGATTCACTTCTTGGATTTTCTGATTTTTGTCTTTAACAGGATTCTTCCAAAGGAATAACTCTAGGGCATGCCCATAAAAATGGTTATTGCTTCCTCCTCCAGCTAAGGCTGACAAAGAATCTAGGGCATTCTGGGAAAATAAAATAATGAGCAGTAGATGATGGCTCCACCAAAGATAGCTGTTGCCATCAGAAGAAAAAAATAATAACTAGGCCATTTAGACCAAATGAGTAAACAATTGGGAAATTTAGGATTATATATATATTTATTTTGGTTAATTATAGTAGTTATTCTGCAATAAATAAATATTAACTGAATTTGTTTTAGTTTTTCATTCATTATATATACTGTTATCATGAATCTTCCTGAGTTATTATTACTCATTCATTGCTTATTTGCTTTTGGACTTAGTTCACAGTGATGATGATTTCTCTTCAAGCCTTAACCCAAGGATGCCTAACTTGTAACTTAGGTACACATGGCCCCAAAAGCTTTCTGGGGCACCCAGTTGTTCTCAATTAGTAAATTAAAATTAAAGAGATTAAAGTGGGTAGATGCTATGGGAAATTAAGAACATGTAGCCATCAACAAAACCCACCTGTCTCTCTCTAACCCTCACTCACCTCTATGGCCTATATAGTCTGTTTGTGTGTTTTAAGACACACCTCCTTCCAATTATTCTGCTTTGCCTCTGATCTATCAGCTGAAGCATGAATCTTGCCTCAGATTCTCCTGAACTAGCACGAGCAATCCCATTTAAACCTCATTTTTCTTAGAAATCATTGTTGGTGGTCTCAAAATACATCATACTTTCTTTAAAATAATTTAGCTGTTTTATTCAAGGGAAACCCACCTTTGATTTGTCTAAAAAAATTTTTTAGACAAAATTAGGTGATAATTCCATATTGACATTGGTATATACCCCATTACATTTATTTGATTTTCTGTTATCAGAAATAATCAGGTATGTAATAATTCACGCAAGAATCTCCTGTTCAAGGAAACCATCCCCCCACTTAATATTGTTTCCCAAATACATAGCTATAATACATTTTTCCTTAATGGTGACATTATAAAGACCCACAGACCAAGAGAGATGATTTCAGTAATTCTACTCCCAGGAAGTCCTTCAATATAAATTGGTTATCTTACCTCTATTTGTAAGGTGGCAATATTTTCAACAGCCATACTAAACACATATAATTTGTGGTGACAAAATGTTAACAAGAGAGAAATCTCTCAACTGGAAATTGAAAGCTTCAGTCCTCTCTGAAAGGCCCTCCTCTTTACATTAGCTTAGGAATCTTCAAGCCCTCACTAGTTCGTCACTGGGAACTTATACTAGTTTTTTCTTCAAGTATGAAAGACGGTTTTTTGCCTGCGGCACATTTAATTAAGAGAACAGCTGGATATTCAATTTTGGCATAGAAAGAAAAGGGAGTGGAAAACATTGTTAACACTCTGCAAAGTGCAGTGGAAGAGAAGTTGAGCTAGTACAAAAAGGAAAAGTGAAATCTGTCAACAGTACCATAAACATTCTAAAAAGATTTGATGGCTATGTCTCATGGCTATTCTATTCAAAGGATGCCTGAAGCATGCAAAAGAAGCAAACAGGTCACTATAAAATGGTCAAAGTGCGCACCCTATTCTGAATCATAACTGTGTAACTCTTAACACATCAAACATGTCTCTCCCAGGGAAAAGGATGAATCAACAACGCTTACAGCTGGATGGTGATCAGAGTTAAAATTCAAGTGTGAAGTCCAGAGAACCCACCATGCTGGAGAAGGAGGACCCAAGCAGAGATTGTCTTGGGCTTTGGCTCAACCCCCCCCCCAAAAAAAGTCACTCAAGAGTAAATAAAATTTGCCAGAACACTCCGTTCCTTATAAGATCCTATTCTATATTCCCCAAGCTCTAGGAGGAATGGCCATCTATGGGAAAGAAAGGTTGGCAATTTCACCAGACTGAAATTTCTTCTCCCGGGAGGTCCATTGGTCAATGTTTCCATTTGCAGTGATAAAGTCCTTACAATTTTGGAAAGCATTTGAGAAATATAGCAACTAAACTACCTACTAAGAACATATTTAATTTGTCTATGTAATTTCATTTATTGATTTTACCCTATTTGCTATTTTTTTGAATTCTTTTGAAGATCATGGTTTTCTTTTACTTCTTTTTTTTACATTTTCATTTCATTAGCTGCCTTAGAAAACAATATTGTTAAACATCATTAAATTCCATTATTCAGTTAATTTATACAGCATTAAACACAGTTTGAGAAATTTCTAACTTTTTAACACCTGACCTAGGCAAAGGCAGGCCCTGCCCCCCCCCCCCCCCCGCTTTTTCTGTGTTGCTTAGTATACCTAAATTAAAGAACTGCTACCATAGAAGGCTGCAAAACACTACCAGGCTACCTAGTGAGCTGACTGCTTGTTGGGATATGAGTAAGGAAAATTGCTATTCTGGCTTTGTACCAAGATGTATATTGCTTGTTTTCTGAGGAGTAAGGGAGATACATGCCTATTTGAAAAGGAAGTAAATTTAGAAATGCACATTCAGGGAAAATGTGTGTTAAGAATCTATATATGAACTATATATATAACTATATATGAATTTTTAGGCAGATTATCTTAAATGTAAATTTAGATTGAGGTAGAAAAATTATGAGTGGAAATATGCAAGAATGACATTAGAAATACATGGATTAATCAGCCCCTAATCACACCTTGTGCGATTTTGACTTGAATGTACATCCCTCAAACTCAGTGGTGTAAGGGTGTTGGACACATGAAATGGCTGTTCTGTACAATAGAAAGCAATTAGAGTGAGGATATCATTACAGATGGTACCACTACATGATAGTAAGGTATGAGTTCAGTGGTGAAAACAAAATATTGTGGATGTTGGCTTGAACCGCATGAATGTGTTGTAATAATTCTATGTTAGAGAAAATCATGTTGTCTTCTTAATTAGCTCTCTGTATCGAGCTTTAAATGGAGAAGGCAAACTGTATCTAAAAATAAATCTTTCAGAATATGTATTTTAATTTTGTCTTCTAAGCACTGCAATATAGTTCAGATCTGTTACATAGAAATAAGACTTTTGAAGTTGTTAACTTAGATTCCAGGTCAATGTTTCAAGGGCTGGGTATATGTAGGTTCCTGGTTAGAAAGTAATTCTAACAAAACCCTAGTTTAATGTTGTTGTGGTGATAAAGAGGAGGAGGACTTCCAATATCGTAGACAGATTTTTATCAGAGTGTTAGCCCAATCCATTCCCAATGTCAGATTCAGCATCATGCAGGCTGAACATAAATTGATTTTTTATTGATTTTTTTTTTTAAGATATACCTCCAGAAAACATTTACTAAATTTTGAGAAGATTATGGATTCCTCTAGCAAAACTTAAAGCAACAAGTTTGTAGCAAAAGCTTCATGTTCTTTGTAACTCCTAAAGAAGTTTGCCTGAAAAAGTAAAAGTTTTGCTCCTTTTAAAGGTATGCTTAGAAACTCCTCGGCAGAAGAAAACAACAACAACAAAAATTCTTCATAAAACAGTATCAAAACCTTTGATCTTCTACGTAGGTCTCCTGTGTTTTTGATTCAATTTTCTGTTTTATCATATGGTCAGGAAAAGTAAGGGTTGAAGAGTGGGAGGAATCTATCTGAATCTGAGCTTGTCAGGAATAAATATTTTTCTGATTGTCATCAAAGACAGCATATTAAAATAACTCCTGTGTCTGAAGGACATGCTTTATAGAGAGTGGTTTGCAAGCGTGCTTACAGCAGCAAAAATAAAAGCAACATTGGTGGATTTAACTGCAGGAACTAATTGATCAAATGGGATATAAATGAAACACTTCAGTTTTTACATTTTTTTCCCCCGAATCCTGGACTGGAAAAAGTTCAGTAGCAGCTAAAAGTAATAATGTGCAGGCTGGGCTACAGCCAAAGCAGTAAATAGCTGAGATGATTTGGTGTGCATGCTTAGGTTGTAGAAAAAGAAATGTTAGAACTCAGATTAGTTTGAAATCATCACTGGGTTCCAACACAAATGAAAACTTGGCTCTAGTTTACCCCACATACCCTAGTGCAGGAGTGGGCTATCTATGGCTTCCATTCTTAGAAAATAATTTTTTAAAAAATGTAGAGATCTGTAGTTTAATATTTTTAGAGGGACATGGAGAAAAAATGTTAACTGAAGGGATTATATCTTGGGAGGAATATGCAAGAAGATTAGAGAAGGCAGAAAGATAAAATACATGTTTGCCTTCTGTTACATAGGTGGCTGGTAATATCCACAAGGAAAGCTATTTTATGAATGGGCAAATCTGCCTCTCCACAGTGATCTGTGAAGTTGCTCATGACATGTTCTCAGAATTCCAAATTTGCCAGTTCAAAAAGATAATTTCTAAGGCTTCCTTAGAAATTCCACAATAATTGAAACCTCTGCCAGTTCAACATTCAAACTGAGAACTAATTATATGATTAAGGAGATGTATGACTAGTCTCAGCCTAGCTTTCCAATATTGTTCTCCATGGCCTTCTTAAATTACACACACATTGTGTGCTAAGTTTCATTTATGAAGGATATACATTTCTGCCTTAGCAGATTTAACTGAATAACCCAAGTTATGAAGCCTAAAATAGATCTCGGTTATCCTAAGAGGATCTCGGTTTTCCTTGATGTGTGAGGGTTTTTGTTTTTTTGTTTTCATTAATCAGATTTGCATGACTTGAGGGGATCTTGTATCTCATAACTATTAACTGTTATCATGAAACATTTTGAACATTTATTCTAGCTTCACTCATTTTAATGGAAGTTGGAAGCCATATTATACAGACTGTTCCCATGGGTGACAAACTTTTTTCTTACATCTCAAAATGCTTCCTCCACTCAATACCTGAATACAAAACTATACCTGAGGAAGTTTTACCCAGAAATGTGCATATTTGGTGGACTTGTGTATGATTTTGCTGTTATTTACAAGGCATAGAACAGATCAGATGAAGAATACAAATGCCTAAAATGCTAACCTGAAAGTTACCAATCTTAACAAGAGTATAATAAAAATAACCCCACAGAACCCACTAGTCAAATAAGTTGGTGTTTAAACCTTTTTAAAAGATTCTCAGCATTTCACAGATGTTAAAGGAAGGAGAGAGATGATTCCAGAGTTGGGGGGCAGGGGATGTTCCTAAAAGTCTGGAATCTGGAGCCTGTCACCTACAGCAGGGAGCAGAAAGAAGGCTCTACCCTGGGTTGTAGCGAGAAATGATGGCAGGAGGATCCTGAGGAGGTCATGTTTGGAGAGCTGTAAGCAGAAGTTTGAGCTGGGCTGTGGCTCAGATAAGAAGCCAGTGAAGAATCCTGCAGTGTTTAGGAACTTGGGAATAGCTTGGAAGGTCCATAACAGTTTAAATGGCATAGTTCTGAGTTAGGATCAGGAGTTGAAGAGAGGAATCAGGAATGCTTACCAGGGGACTATTGCAGTAATCTAAATATGAAACAACCAATGTGTGCATCAATAAAACTATACTGTAGTCTCCTTCATTAAAACATGTGGAAAATCTGTGACCCTTGCTGTCAAATCAATAAACAGGCATATAGTCAAGATCGTATAACTGTGGGCTGTTGAAGTTACTTGTTTCTACATTTGCAGGCTGATGCAGAACTTTGAATGGAGCAGAATAACATTGGAATCCATGTGATAGTAACACAGCCCAGATATAGTCTTTTTCTTACATCTCAGTTTGCAATTGCCACTGATCACTCTTTTCTCTGGAGCCTGTGGTATGTACAGAAAAGTTTGTTTGTTTTTTTCCCTGCCTTTGAAAAAGCCTAGTGGGGAAAATCCTTTCCTCCCTGAATTCTAAATGAAACATGAAGAACTTGGAACAGAGGGATGAAAAGAAGTTCTTTAACTTAAAAAAACCAACAACCTTACAGTACTGTTCAACATTTTCATATTGGCACAAGTATCTCAAATCTTAAAAGCACCAACTTCTGGGATTCCAGGATTTATTAAAAATAAAAAATAACCAGAGAGAGATATTGTGTAGATATGTTTTATTGTAGGTTCTTCCTTTAACTGGCAAATAAAGACCCTATTTTCATCACCAGAGCTTAATTGGGAAACATAAATAGCCTCTCAGAGAAATGAAGCTTTCTCATCAAAGGTGCAACTCTTCCTAATTGCCCTCCAAAAGCTCTGCAATATCCTCATATAAAATGATTTTTTTTTTCCATCAGTAAACTCACTTTTATAGGTATCCTGAGCAGTTAGCTCATAATCACACAAATCTTTCCAAATCTCAGGAAGTAATTAGGAAAAATAAATGCTCAGCTACTCTGAGTAACTGCTGATTCCCAGACTTTGAGTAGTACAGGACTGGCAGCAGGGCAAGCTAAGACAAGATCAGATCCAGAAACATTCTTATAGGTTTGATTATTTATATGGTTGAATGTCTAGCTGTTGATCACAAGGCACTCCAAGAAAAGAACACATTCACTCTCTCATCCATTCAGCTTTTCAGTGCCTCATCTGGATAACTTTCTAACCCATTTCACCATCCTCATAATTGTGAGGACATATTGAAAATTCTAGATGAATTTCCTGCAGCAAGCTCTTAAGCCAAAGAACTTACAAAAAAATTTTAGTGCCCTTTCCCAAAATGGGAAAATCAGAACAAACTATGAAAATAATGATAAAAGAAGAAGTATGCAAAATAACTGCAAAATCACTCTTATGTTTAGTTGGCAGAACCTAATACCAGTTGAAAATGGATCTTTTAGTTATTTATTGGATTGCCTTGGCTCAACATTTCTTTTTTAAAGAAATGCTATTGTTTAGACTACACACAGCCATGATTATTATGATAGAAAGCACTTGACATTATGCTTTATTGCTTATCAATGCCAACCCAAAGCTTTAATCTTCTCTGCAGTGATAATGCCTGCATTAAGCTCTATCTCCTTGTGATTTGTCAAATTAAATAAATAGGTGTGATGCATTCTGGACAAGTACTTTTAACAACTCATCTGGAAAATAGGGCATCATAATTTCTTCTCAAAATAATGTGTGCTTAAAACTGCTGCTGTGCATGTAACATCTGAAATATGCCTCCTTTTCTGATTAACTCTTTCATTGACCTGAAGAACCCAGTTCCCTTTGATGATTTCTCTGCGCATTGGGGAATCTTGGTCACGCCTTCTTAGCTTGTTTTCATGGCTCAGTTAGAAATCAACCAAGAGAAAATAGTGGGGACCTGAAGTTCCTGGAAAATTATCTTAGCAGTTTTGGGGATTAGGCATCTCCTGGGGGGGAATTGCAGTTTCATGCCTGAAGCATATTGGTTAGGGCTGTGAAGGACTTCAGATTAAAAGGCTGAAAGATAGAGATAGTGATGTGGTTCCAAGAAAAGATGTACAGTATATGCTATGCTTATTTATTTATTTATTTATTTACTTACTTACTTAGTTTTCTAGCCTTGTCTCGTGTTCCAATTATGTCTGACTCTGAGTGGCTTGTAGAACTCCAACACAGTTATGATTAAAATGAAACAAAATAGTATATGCACTTTCTGAGCAACAATTTAATATATTTTCCAACAACACTTAAAAAAATAAGATTTTTGCAAGAGTCCAATTTAAGTCTGCTATGATTCACTTACTTCTTATTTATTTTACAAAGCTTGTACATAACTCCAGTCATATCTGACTCTTAGCAGCTTATCCACCTCCCAAACAGTACTATGGCTAAAATGAAAGATAAAAATATGAAGAAAAGCATATAATAAGTTAGCAGTGTAATAAGTAAAACTCAGGTGCCAAGGAACAACCATAACGTCATCCTCACTGGGAGAGTCTGAAATAATTCCCTTCTGTTCCTGGAGGCTTACTGATGCAGCCAAGTCTTAATGGAATGTTGTCCAAACTTGGCCACTTTAAGATGAGTGGATTTCAACTCCCAGAATTCTCCAGCCAGCAGTTGAAGTCCACTCATCTGAAAGTGGCCAAGTTTGGACAACACTGTCTTAATGGTTTTGTGAAAAGCTAACAGGTTTTTGATATCAGGGTGAACAGAAAAGGATACAGTGAGTGAGAAGGCCTGATCCTGGGAAACCTGCAGATGACAGTCACTAAAGAATGGGACTTGGAGGGAACCTTTTCTTCTGGAGCTCAGTGGACAGGCAGTGTCTGCTGAGAAAATGTGGCACCTCTGCAAACTCCAAAGCATACACCTTATCCATATATATGGATTTTAATTACAGTATCTAATACAAACTAAAAGAAAGAAAGAAGAATAGAAAGAAAGAGTGAAAGGTACAAAGGGGAAGGGAAAAAAATGTAAAAAATAGGAAGGAAGGAAGGAAGGAAGGAAGGAAGGAAGGAAGGAAGGAAGGAAGGAAGGAAGGAAGGAAGGAAGGAAACCATATAGTAAAGAAAGAGAAAATAAATATATAAAGAAGTTACTTCCAACCTTTACCACAAATATAAACAATTTTTATAACTCTTCATCCCCTCTTAGTTTATAACCAATGATCTCTTCATCCCATATCCCATCTCTTATCTATAGACAAATCCATAAAGCATCATCTTTTCAGTTTTAGTGTCAGCAGAAAGTCCATTAATGGTTACCGGAAATAACAACATCTTATTTTAATGTTGATCAAATAAACCAATGTTATATTCCTTTCTTTTACTTCTAACAGTCTTAATCTTTAGTCCATTCAAATAATGTCATAGAATTTGATTTCTTTTCATTTCTTCTTTGTCCCTTCTCACAAGATTCTTCAAACCTTTAACAAGCCTCTTTTATAAATCCAATATTTAAAAAAATATATATCCAGGTCACTCTCTTGGTTATTTATTTGTATTTCCCTTTTGGTTTTTGAAACATCAACTGGTTTCTTTTGTATGTCCAGTGAGACGACGTTTTCCATATCATTCTCATAGCCTGTCATTTGTAGATCCACTTTTGTGTCTTGTTAAATAAAACTTGTTCCTCATCCACCATTTCTTCCATAACATCTTTCTGACAAAGTCTATCCATAAAAGCAAACATTGCTATTGACACTGTTGATATTAACTTCTGATTCCATTTTTCAAAAGTGTCCTTCAGTATTTTCAATGTTAAAATGTTTTATAAATCCCACTTAATTAGCTTTAATCAGGGTTGTGTATTTCTCCTTCTTTAACTAAAATTTTTAGTTCCTTCTAGTGTCCAATTTTTAAAATTACTTATCTTTATTGTGTCTTGCAAAAGTCCAAGCAAATTATTTCCCACAGGAAGGGTTCTTTGTAATTAATTCCAAAACCTTATTCCAAATTTATTTGAACTCTTAATCAGTTTATAACTTTCTAAGATCAAGGCCTTGTTTATCTTTGTGCCATTTATTTCAATTTTTTAAAAATTGCTAAATGAATTTTCTTTCATTAAGGATTGAAGGCAGACTCACCTAGTGCTTTCAGATTTGTCAGTCTGAAGGTCTCTAATAGCTTAAAAGAAGTTAATTTCTGAACATGATTACAAAAGTAAGTTTGCAAACTTTGTGTCCTTTCAAAGGTGCTGATCACGGTTACGAGCAAGACAGCTATTCCTATCGTCTCCCAGTGCTCAGAACCCACCAGGGATCACTATCTTGCAGTCTCCTTCCAACAACTGTTCAAAGCACATGTGGGAGATCTCCCATCTTTTCCTTGTTTAGAGAGGTTCCAAATAACTGGTCTACTCACCAGTTCTTCATTCTTTGCTGAAGTTGTTGGCTCTGCTTTTTGCAGAGGTGACTTCAGTCTGCCATTTCTTCCCCCAGAAGTCCCAAAGCATTTTTTTCTCCACTGAATCCTATGGCTCTTTTGGCAATATTTTGTGCCATGGATTGACTTGCTAGGAGTGTGTTGCTAGAAATACAACAATAAATAAAAATAATAACAATAACAACATCATTTATTAAGAGTCAAAGATCTAAGGAAATAAAATCATGGCAATATATTAAATCGACTGTTCTGTTTGGATCCTTGTGAGGACCTCAAACTGAGCCAAATATTCTCACCCATTTTTCTGGAGGAATGGTGATTTTCCTTTTCTATACAGGTAGTCCTCGACTTACAATTGCAATTGGGACTGGAATTTCCATCACTAAGCAATGTGGTTGTAAAGCAAGATGCATCGCTTAGTGATGGCAATCCCAGCACTCCCTATTGCTGTTGTTAAGCAAATTCCACTGGGTGTTAGCTGAGGACCCACCCCAAGCCAAGTCATTCTGGGCTTGTTCCCTCATAGCTTTGAGCTTCAATAAGGTAAGGGATTACTTCCAACTCCCCCCACCCACCTATCTCCCCCCACATCTCTGCCCTTTTGGCCATTCTGCACCCTGCTTTGTGGGATAGCAAGCTGCCCCAGAACTTCATGGCTCTGGGGCTGCTTGCCACGTTGTGGCTTAGGGGCTTCTCAGATCTCCTTCCCTCATTCATACCAGTACCCTCCTTCCCCCTTCACTTGCATGCACCAGTGCCCTCCTTCCCCCATGATCACTCACATGCACACACTGTGCCATCCTTTCCCTTCAATCACTTGCATGCACCAGCACCCTCCTTCCCTTCTTCGTTTGCTCCTATGCACCAATTCCCTCTTTCCCCTTCCCTCACTCACATGCAGATACTGTACCCTCCTTCCCTCCTTTGCTTGCTCAAGGACTCTCCAGGGGCAGTTCCGGCACTGAAGGGGTGCTCTAGGGGTGCTTCTGGACACTGAAGGACTCTCCAGGGATGCTTCTGATGCACGCTCTGCATCTCATGTTGGAAGCTGCTGGCTGTTCATGAGGCTTCTTCCTTCCTCCTGTAAAGCATTCCTCTTGCAAAGCCCCAGAGCTGCAGCTCAGCGTGAAGGGGGTGCAATGCATGCCAGTAAGCAAAGGGGAAGGAGAGTGCTGGTGCATGCGAATGAGGGAAAGAGGGTGTGGTGCGTGCGAGTGAGCAAAGGGGGAAGGAGGGTGTGGTGCATGTGAGCAAGCAAAGATAGGATCGAGTGGGTGGGGGAGACTTGCAACAATCCCTGCCAGCTTTCCCATTGACTTTGCTTGTGGGAAGATGGCAGGAAAGGTTGCAAATGGCAATCATGTGATCCGGGATGCTTGGCAACCAGTCATAAGTGTGAAGGGGTTCCCAAGCTCCCAGATCGTGATCATGTGACTGTGCGGGTGCTGCAAAGGATATAACTTTGGGAACTCATCATAAGTCCATTTTTTCAGCACCATTGTAACTTTGAACGGTCACTGAATGAATGATCATAACTTGAGGACTACCTATATTCCTGAAGAAGAAAAGCCAAATTGCAGAATTTTCTCTGAGCACTGTCCACTACTACTTTTTTTTTTTTAAGTAGCTCTATAATGATTCTCAACTTCAAATTGTGAAGGATATTTCATTCAATGTATTTATGTAATATATTTGTACAATACTTTTCATTTTGTGAGAAAGATATAGGAAAAGGCATTCCTCTAAAGAAATTCAGTGAAATGATTTCTCTAATATGTTATATTCCAACTTGGCTAGAAAGTTTGGAGGAGCCAATAGTACAGAAATCTACATTTATAATGAGAGATAGTAGTTTAAGGCATCGGGCTGGATACCAGGAGATCTAGTTCTAGTCTCGCTTTAGGCATGAAACTACCTGGGTGACTTTGAGCCAGTCACTCTCTCTCTCAACCCTAAGAAGCAGGCAACAGCAAACCACTTCCAAAAATGTTGCCAAGAAAACTGTGTGGACTCATCCAGGCAGTTGCCAGGAGTCAAGACTGAGTTGAAGACACACACAGACACACCTCTGGTCTTTTTCACATAGTCTAATAATCCACAGAATAAGGGAGGAGGCATTTGCAATGACAGCCATACCTCTCCATTCCAGACTGGGAACTAGATTTTGGGTATTGCTCAAAGCGAGTGTTATACTAGGAGGCTATGACTTTAGGAGAAGTGTTCTGCTGAGGCCAGATTGCTCAGGACCCCTGGTCTGGTCTGGTCTGGTCTGGTCTGTCCAGTCTTCTTGTTGTTGTTTTTTTAAATTTTGCCAGAAGAAAACAACCTCAGCTCATAAGAAAGCAGAGCCAAAAGTGAGGTTAAAAAGCCATGGAATAGAATGGAGACATCCCCAGAAACTCAATGTACTGAAAAAGCCATCCCAAAGAATATAAGACCTCAGGATATTAGCATATGCAGTGGAGGAAGGCAATTGAATTTCTTTAATTGCCTTTTGAACTTGCACTTTGCTGATAAATCAGCATGACCAAGGTGGATAATTATTCCAAGCTGGTTATACATAGCACAAGGACTTTGAACAAGTGGGAAATAAAATGACTGCTTTTGCAGTAGCTGACAATTATATTTTGTGGATATGAGCCCTCATTCAGAGGATGATGGTGATAAATGTTGTTTCATCTGTTAATGAAAAGTTTGCTTGATTTTTGACTGGAAAGCTGTTAGAGTACAACCACAAAGACCTTGCACGTCTTTTTGGTATTCTGTAACCTCAGTGGTTCCCTGTATTTGGGGATAAAGAAAGGTGGAGGAATAAAGGCCATTTTATGGGGGCAGCAATAGATGCAATTGCTCTTGGTCCCACAAATCAGGAGGACCCAATGAAAGCATATTTCAACATTTCAAATCACCCAGTGGCCCAATACTTTTCATTCAAAACTGATCAGCAAAACCAATCAATTAAACTACAATCCCATAAATATTAGGCTTGTGAAAATCAGCTCTGTTTCGATTCAAATTGGAAACTGAAGATTTAAAGAAGACTTCATTTGATTTGATTTAAGATTATACATTTGATAGCAATCTGATTCAGTTCAATCAAGATTAAATATTCAGTTCAGAAGAAGCTCTGTCCATAATCTATAATGGGGAAGTTTCAAAGTACCGGAAGCTGTCTGTTTTTTGGCAAAATTAGATGAAAGTAACATGGATGGGGATGAAACCATTATGGGATATTTACCCTACCAAGTTTCAGTGGAAACATTCAAAGTTTCACCACTACTTCTTCTTAGGGCAGAAGGAGCAGGACTGAGCAAAGGAAAACACAACAAACCTCCTCCACGACATTTGGAATAAAGAATTGGAATCTCCCATGTTGATAAATAATAGTTAATTTGTGATATAAAGATGAATTCAAGAAAAAGTTCTTTTGCCTGCTCATTGGAAACCACAAGGAATGTTTAGAAAAGTGTGACTGTCAGTATCATTAGGTTGAAAGTATAAAATGAAGGAGGAGACTTGAGCTTGTCCCACTCCTGTCCTGTTTTGGTTTAATATCTGTAACTTTATTAATATGATTTTGGAGAAGATGATACAATGTAGTAGGTGACAACTGCCCTCATTCAGAGATAACAACCTATTCACAGCTCCAACCCCAATAATACCTATTTGGGAAAAGCCCTTTTGTTAGGTTTCTGTGCTTGCCCATTAAATTTGCTTTGACTTCAGGTTTAAGCCTGTCCCAGACCAAAAGGCAGGCACTCTGAGATCAATGGCTTGTGTGTGAGCAGGGAGGCAGTTTCGAATGGTCCCTTGAGATAATTCAGTTCTCACAGTTTCCAAAACCAAGATTTTAAAGGCTGTTTAGATGAAGGAGTAGAACAAGTTTGTGGGGCTGCTAAATGAGAGCAAAGATATTATGTTTCTTATATCTTTAAACAAAGAGATAAGGTAAGCCATGATCTCTATCTCAGTGGGCTACCAAATTTGTCTGAGCTGCAAAAATCCGTACAATTGCTAGATGGCAAGAAAGAGATATTTCTTTGATACCATCTAGTGGTCTGGATTTCTGCACCCAAGATATGGTAGCCCTAATTCTTAGAAGGAAAACAATAACAACAATAATAATAATTTATTAAACTTGCACGCCACCTGACTCACAATGTCTCTGGACAGCTCACAAAATTCAACCGAAGAAATTACAATAAAATCAGTAAAAGATCAAGATAAAAGATGGCAAACACAATGAAATGAAGGGTCTCACTTTCTTTCGCCAAAGGCCTGGGTGAATAGCCATGTCTTCACAGCTCTTCTGAACAACAGTAGAGCAGGGCCCATCCATGGCCTCTATTCTAGTTCTAAACATTATTGATTTTGTTTAACAGCAACAATACACATTTGGAACCAATCCACTCTAGGCATTCACTTAGTACCAAGAATTTTATAGCCTGTCCAAGGCAAATCAAGGAATTTCTTTCTCTTCTACTTCTATCTTTAACTTTTAAAAAGATTGTTGGACCTCTTTTTGCAAACTCAACCAAAGAGAACATTAATTTGACAAGTACTAAATTAATTTTCCCACCTGCTCATTCCCAGAAGGAGTGACCTTTGTGAACCAAGACTCCCTCACTCAGTTCATGAATTTGAGTTCAGAGATTGTTTGATGAAGTCTGAGTTAAATTGTGTGACAAAGATTTCATAACAGTTTGTACCTGAAACTATGTACCTTGCAAACTTCTGTGAACAGGTGAAAAGCAAGACAAACTGACATACTCATCTTCACAAAAACAGTGCAGCATGCAAGAGAATAATGGGGTCACTCATTCTTCCTGAAGATCCATCTTATGGTATCAAAACAGTAGGAAGATGCCTTTAAAAGCACAACTGCTGGGACTTCAGGGAAAGCAATGATGGTCTGAAGAAGGCTCTGCAGAGAGTTGAACCAACAACTGTGACAGAAAGAGGAGCCAAAGAATGGATTGGCTCCTCGGAACTCCTTTCTGGATCAAGGAGAGGACTAGGATTACCCACAAGTTTGCTCCATGCAGAGGCTTCCCACAAAGAGATCATAAAATAATGGTCTCTGGCAGGTTTTAGAGCTTAGGGAGCTGGGTGGAAATCATCTTGCCTAAGCCGTGGTTTGTCACTTTCAAAAGGACACTGGGTTCACCCACTTCCTCTCTTAGTCACCTTGGGAAATTGCTTGTCATTGACTTTTTGGATGTTAAGGACCTTCAGAAGGGCAAGTTTCACTACACGGGGGAGTTTCCCTCTATCCTTGATGAAAGAAGTTCATGAAAGGGACATATAAATAATAAATCAGAAGAGTGACTTGGATAGCTTTCTTATCTTGGATTTACAAAAGAGATGTGTTAAACTAATGAAGGAGTTTCTGAGAGAAGACAAAGAGAAAATGATAAGAAATCAACTTGTGGAACATTATTTGAAGGGATTACTTTTTAAAAGTAAATGGAAGGAATATGAAGTTGATTTATTTGATCAGGGTTAAAATATACATATTGTGGTTTCTGGTAGCTCTTAATGGAACTTTTTTTGACCAGGACTGAATGACAAGGCTTTAAAGATTTGTTTATGGATAACAGATAAGATATTAGGAGAGATTTGTTTTGCTTTATTTAGAGAAAGTGATAAGTTGGAATATAAAATGGATTTATTTGATTAAGGTTAAAATATATATGTTATTATTTCTGGTTTCTAGCTAATAATGGACTTTTGCTGATTAGGACTGATGAGTTTTTACAATTTGCTTACTGATAAGAGATATGGGAAGATTTTTTTTTATTGAAATATTAGAGAAGGTGTTAAGTTACTGGAGTTGTTTGTACTTGTCTGGAGGGAGGGGGAGTCATTTCTTTATGCATGTATGTATGTATGTATGTATGTATGTATGTATCCTTATTTTCTTTTCATTTTTCTTATTTTTTTCTCTGCATTTTTATATTTTTCTTAGTTTGTATTAGTTTTTTATCTTTGCATTTGTAAGCTTTATTCTATAGCTATATCCATATCCATATCTATATCTATATCTATCTATCTTACAATTGCTGAACCAACTCATGATCAATGGGATGGGATGGGATGGGATGGGATGGGATGGGATGGGATGGGATGGGATGGGATGGGATGGGATATCACAACACTGCCTGCCCTGCTAAACACTCTCTTGCTTGGAATTCTGATTAGTGGTCAGTCATGTTCCTCTCCTGGGTAGCCATGGCTAAGTCATACCAGATGCAACTTTGAACTGAGAACAAAATGATTTATGTGTCCCCTTCTTCTGCCAGGATGTCTCTCTTTCACTCCATTTCTCCTATCTCCCTTTCCTCGTTAGAAAGCTTCTCTCTCTCTCTCTCTCTCTCTCTCTCTCTCTCTCTCCCTCCCTCCCTCCCTCCCTCCCTCCACCCACCACAGTATTAGTGGTGCCTACTAACACAGGAGGAGCTGTCATTCTGCTACTCCCACCTGATAAAATGAGGAGAGAACAGGGAGTGGTAGACTAACTTGATGGTTTCAAACTTAGTCTACCGCTCATCTCTGTTTTTCTATTCCCTGCATGCCTAATACAATAAAAAATGTCTGAGCTATATGAGTGCTTGTCTGTATTCTATGCACAGTAGTCTAAGTTGAACACAAACTCAGACCCCCACCCCACCTCCACTCAAGACTCATGCTTATACTCATGCCCAAGATAGATAGGCAATAAGTAGGCAAACAACAGAGGAATGTGTTTTTGGCTTTTTAAAAATGAGTGAATGAAAGGAAATCAGTAGGGGAACCAAAAGAACTAAGCAGTAGGAAAAAACAGACACAAATGGGATTTCAATAATATGGATTTGGAGGAAGATAGAATTACACACAAGAACAGTGAATTCCCTGATTTGCTGCTCCTTTCCTAAGGAGTACCTCCCTAACTGGACTCAGATTTGTGTAGTCAGA
Source organism: Python bivittatus (assembly GCF_059951505.1). Lineage (NCBI taxonomy): Eukaryota > Metazoa > Chordata > Lepidosauria > Squamata > Pythonidae > Python > Python bivittatus. Next base: position 7,671,983 of record NW_028277113.1, read on the forward strand.
AAGACAAAAATGCTGTTGGCAGCAAAGAGCTTATTCTTATAGTGAAACCGGTATCCTTATGCCCAAGAGAAGACAACTCTAGTTGGCTGGCAAAGGACTCCAGTCTAGGAACAAACTGGTGTACTTTTGGAGACTCTTTCATGATCCCCTGGGCTCAGGAAATTCTGGTAGGAACTGGGAACAAAATGATATTAAACTGACCCAAGATTTATCTTTTCAAGCAGCATTAGGACTACAAGGCTGGACAAAAATATCTTAAGCCTTTCCCCCTTTACATTGCTGATCTTAAAGATTCAGCAGCTGCCTTACAAATGCCACCGGCCCATCTGTGGAATCTTTTTGGTAAGCAAAAGAAAGAACTTGGAAATCCTTTCAGGCTACCAATCTCTTTAATCATACTTCTGTTCATGCCTGGGAGAAAGGCCATGAGGCAACCCAAAACTTTAGACCACTGTTTCTCCCTCCATCCTTCTCCTGACTCTTTTCCTTAGGGCCTGCCATGCCCCTCTCTCTGAAGATGGGCTTGTTTGTATTAACTATCCTTCAGCTTCAATTCCCCTATAAGAGTAATATTCCTGAACATAAAAGCAAAGAAAAGAAAGTGATTGGGATACACTGCTACTGTCCTTTGTTTTGCTGTGGATTCTCCCCACTGTGAGAGAGTGCGAAGGGGCTAAGGAAGTGACTTACCTGCCCGTCCTAAGCAAAGGGGGATTAGCTGGAATTTCTAGATAAGGAGGTAGAGAGATTAGGGAGATAGGGAGATGAGTGTGTACCAAAGTCATTGTGCTGGGGGGGGGGGGCTCCAGAACAATGAGTGGATAATTAGATCACTAGACACAGGCAGCGTAGGCTTGACATGTCATGTGAGTGAGGGTGTTGTGTATTCAAAAAGACTTGGAAGGAAGAATGTGAGCCAAGCCCGTTAAGGGGGAGGACAGAGAGAGTATAAAAGGAATTGATGAATGTGGATTGGGGTTCTACCTTGCCGGGTGGAACCCGCCTTTGCAAATGCGTCAATAAACCTTCTGCCTGCTTATTGCAACTGAACCTTGTCAGCGTGTTTTCTGACAAATTTGGCGAGCCAGCCAGGAGCCCCTCCTCGTTGCCGGCGGGACTTTGCGGTATCGGCCCGTGCTCGTGCGGCTGCCTTCCGTTTGGGAAGAAGAGGGCGGGGTGCCATCGCTTGATCTTCTCGGCATTGGGGACGAGGGCTTCAACCAAGACGCTGAGCTTGCAGAAGGAAGAAGTGGCTGGTTGGCGAGGATCAGCTGGGCGAGCCCGTGGAGGTGAGTGGTCCTGCGCTGTAGTAACGAGGGGAACTTTGACGTTGGACGTCGGAAGGAGTTAGGCGCAGAGGTCTAACTGGGTGGGATACGGTGCTGGTGGTAATATGGGCAAGGGACAGTCCAAAAGGAATGTGGGAGAGCGAGTCAAGGCTCTATCCTGTCCGCGGATTCCTCCGGACTCTCCATTGGGGCAGTTGCTGCAGCAGTGGGGAACGAGTTGGTTATCCCCCTATACTCATGAGTTGAAGAAGGAACACATGCTGCGTTTCTGTGTGAAAGATTGGCCACATAACCCTCTGGTAGACCCAGAATATCCATATTTCTGGAATCCGGAAGGGGAGGTAGATCCTTATTGGATTACCAAAGAGAAGGAGTTTTTGGAGCAGCATGGGTTAGCTCCACAGATTCCGTATATTAATGTTTGGTATCATGTAAGATGGGAAGGACCCGTGCCCCCCCTGGAGGGGAGACCAGTGAGACAATATGTGCAAAATGTAAAAGAAGATACCATTGCTTTGTTAAACTGGCTGGCAGAAGAAGGGTTAAAGGTGTCAAAGGAAAAGCTTCAGTTTGTGCAATCAGAGGTGAAGTATTTGGGACACGTGCTGAGTCAAGGGAGAAAGGCAATTGATCCAGAAAGAATAAGTGGAATCTTAACCCTTGCACCTCCAAGAACAAAGACGGAGGTGCGGAAGTTTTTGGGATTGGTGGGATATTGTAGGTTGTGGATAGATGGATACATGGAGAAGGTAAAGTTCTTGTATGATAAGTTGCCTTTGGAGAAGGGTGAACCCGTGGAGTGGGACAGCGAGGATCCGAGGAAATGGGAGGAATTGAGAAATAGTTTAATAACTGCGCCGGTGTTGGCTCTGCCTAATCTGAAGTTGCCCTTCCACTTGTATGTGACTGTGGCGGATGGGGTGGCAACAGGGGTATTGGCCCAAAAGAGAGCTGGGAAATACCAACCGGTGGCATTTTTGAGTAAGATATTAGAAGCAGTAGTGAGAGGATGACTGAGAGCAAGAAATTGACGTTTGGGGGTCCGATAGTCATTAGCAGCCCTCATCAGATTTTGAGCATACTCAGCCAGCAGGCAGCTACTTGGATGACAGAGGGATGAATGTTAAAATATGAGACCATATTGAGGGTGCAAACTGATGTGATTATTGGGGTAGATCGTAATCTTAATCCAGCAGAATTTCTGGTAGGAGAGAGGAAGGAATGGGATCGGGAATGTTCACATGACTGTAGCACCATTTTAGAACTACAAACCAAGGTGCGTCTGGATCTGAATGAACTCCCATTGGAAGAAGGGGAACAATGGTTTTTGGATGGATCAAGTCGAGTGGAAGAGGGAGAACGATTGTCTGGCTTTGCTATTGTAACCACTGAAGGGGAAGTGATTGAGAGTGGAGCTTTGCCTAGAGATTGGTCAGCCCAGACTTGTGAATTGTACGCTTTAATTTAAAGAGGGGGTTGGAGTTAGGCAAGGGGCTCGCTGTGACTTTATTTCTGGACTCCCAATATGCTTGGGTGGTGGTGCACTCCTTTGGGAAGATTTGGAAGGAACGGGGATTGTTGACCTCAGGAGGAAAAGAGGTTAAAACTCACAAGCTGGTGTTAGAGGTGTTGGAAGCTCTCCTTGGACCGGCGAAGATTGTGGTGGTACATGTAAAAGGACATCAAAAAGGGGACAGTTTGGAAGCCCGAGGCAATCGGTGGGCAGATGTGAAAGCCAAACAGGCAGCAAAAGGGCAGCCCCTGACTGTTTATTTGTCAATTCCAATGATAGAGGATCCACCCCCGTGGGTTCCAGGAGAGTTAGAGCGAATACTGCTGGAACGAGAAGGGTGTGTACAAAATGAGGAAGGAATTTGGGAGACTCAAGAAGGAGTGAGAGTGATTGCCAGGGCTGCTATGCGGGGAATCTTGGAAAAATTACATGAGGGATCTCATTGGGGAGTGCAAGCTTTGGTAGACATAGTCAAGACTTTGTATTGGAGCCTGGGGATGTGGACTGAAGCTCAGGCTGTGTGCTGGAAGTGTCTAATTTGTCAAAAGACCAACAAACGGGCAATGAGAAAAAAAGCCTGGGGGGGGCGCCCATTGGCAGTCTGGCCGTTTCAAAGAATGCAGGCAGATTTCACTGAAGTTCTGATGGTGGGAGGTTGGAAGTATTTGCTGGTATTGAAAGACCATTTGACCGGATGGGTGGAGGCGATACCATGTTGGCGACCAACTACCCAGGTGGTCAGTAAAATAATTTTGGAACAAATAGTTCCCAGATATGGGATTATGGAAACTTTGAATTCCGACAGAGGGACGCACTTCACCCATAAGGTTTTACAGGAAGTGATGAAAACTTTGGGGGTGAAATGGGAGCTACACACCCCCTGGCACCCAGAGTCAAGTGGAAAAGTGGAGAGAGCAAATGGGGAATTGAAGAAGCACTTGACTAAGCTGGGAATGGAGACGGGGTTACCCTGGACTAAGAACCTACCCGTAGCACTTCTGAGGATGCGAACGTGTCCAAGGAAAGATGTGGGAGTGTCTCCTTTTGAAATGCTAATGGGGCGACCTTATGTAGCCACTCTGGGGATGCCAATCCCGGAACTTAAAGATGCCTTCTTGAGAAAGTATTTGCTGTCACTGTCCCAATCTCTTATGTCTTTAAGGAAACAAGGACTGTTGGCGCAGAGACCTCCCTTGGGAGAGGAGCAACACCCCCATAAACCAGGTGATTGGGTCTTAATCAAGAGTTGGAAGGAGGACAAACTGAAACCTAACTGGACTGGCCCATATCAGGTGCTGCTAACCACTGAGTCTGCTGTGCGAACCCGAGAGGGTGGATGGACCCACTATCATCGAGTGAAACGAGCTCCAGAGCCAGAGTGGACGTGTACGCAACATCCAGGGAACCTGAAGCTGACCCTGCGAAAGACTGGAAAGGACTCATAGTTAAACATGCTTTGCTTTTGTGTATGGGTGGGGGAGTAGGTTTGCTGGTATTAGGGTAATTGCTGTTGTGGGTAATTCACCGGTGCTTGAAGACTCAAGATGAAGAACCTGGTAATAATCATTCTGATAATTGCACCCCTGACGTGGTCATATCTAGCTTGGAAACAAAATGAATGGATCAAGATGATTGAGGGCCATAGCAGGCAGCTGAATTTGAGTGACTGCTGGATTTGTGGTAAGATAGCGCCCACTAATAAAGGGGTTCCTTGGGAAGCATGGCCGGTGAATGAAACTGAGTGGACCCTAGTGGAACCTAAAAACACCATCCAACTATATTATGAAAATCAAAATAATACTGTTACCCTGGTAGGGACCCGAGAGGTAGCCTCAGCAGTCTTGTGCCTGAAAGGGAATAAGACGAATGAGATGGCCAGTTTGAATATGGGAGAGTATCCCAAGTGCAATCTGACTTGGCAGGTGGATCCTACAGGGGAAGGTACTTGGGAAGAGTGGCAATGCAGAAAGAAATTTGGAACATATAATAACACCTTGAGAGAAAGCCCGATGTGTAAGACCCTGGGCGTTATGGCAACTATTCAATACCAAGGGGTGGAGGCAAAAGGGAAGGTGAATCAGGGATATGTTTATCTGCCACAAGGGCTTTGGTTCCTCTGTGGGGACCGAGCATATAAAGGATTACCACCTAAGTGGCATGGAACTTGCACCATTGGTAGAGTTGCTCCTGCCCTTAGGATTCTGCAGAATGTCCCATTGCAAGCCCGGGCCCGAAACAGGTGAGAAGCCTCAGGGTTGACGGCCTCCACTGGAACAGCTATTGGAAGGAGCATAATCCCTGCCATAGGGGTTTTTCTTAATTATAAAGACATACATACCTTACGTAATTGGACAGAATACATGTTCAATTTGTCTATAAAGAACATGAAGGATTTGAATCAGGAAGTTGGAGAAATGAGACATGTGGTCTTACAGAACCGACAAGTGTTAGACCAGATGTTGGCCGCTACAGGGGGAGTTTGTGCCCTGCTGCGTGAGTATTGTTGTGTGTACATTTCAGATCAGCAGGTAAATATTACACACACGATTAAAGCAATGGAAAGAGGAATCCAAGAACATCATGAGATGGGGACTGAAGTTGGACTAGATGACTGGTCATGGTTGACTAGTTGGCTTCCTGGGTGGGGCTGGATACGAGGACTATGTATACTGGCCATAGCATTTGTAGGAATTTTAATTTTGATTTGTTGTGTAATACATTTAAGCCCTGTGTTTGGAGAGTATTGTAAAGGTTGGGTTCGAAGGGACCCTCTGGAAATGCGACTCTTGCGTGACTTTGAGGCACATCAAGGAAGAAGAGAAAAAGGGGGGATTGTGAGAGAGTGCAAAGGGGCTAAGGAAGTGACTTACCTGCCCGTCCTAAGCAAAGGGGGATTAACTGGAATTTCTAGATAAGGAGGTAGAGATATTAGGGAGATAGGGAGATGAGTGTGTACCAAAGTCATTGTGCTGGGGGGGGGGGGCGCCAGAACAATGAGTGGATAGTTAGATCACTAGACACAGGCAGCGTAGGCTTGACATGTCATGTGAGTGAGGGTGTTGTTTATTCAAAAAGATTTGGAAGGAAGAATGTGAGCCAAGCCCGTTAAGGGGGAGGACAGAGAGGGTATAAAAGGAATTGATGAATGTGGATTGGGGTTCTACCTTGCCAGGTGGAACCCGCCTTTGCAAATGCGTCAATAAACCTTCTGCCTGCTTATTGCAACTGAACCTTGTCAGCGTGTTTTCTGACACCACCATCACTGACCCACTTTTAGGATAATTTCTTATATCAGCAATACCATTTTATTCACCCCTTCCCAGAAATCCTTGTTCCCCTTTCTCTTCAAGAATGGAATTACTCTTCTCTTTCCCCAGCTACACTATGCCTACTTAAACTGTCCTCCTTTAGGATAGTCTCTGTGTATAAGAGAGAGTGAGGTGAGTATAAGTTGTACATTTGTAAACCTCCTGCCTTGTAAGAGGCTGCCTATTATTTCAACCTTGCCTTCTGGCCTTAGTTAGGGTTGCCAGATATCCAGCACGTATCCTCCTTTTTCTCATGTCTTCTTCCAGCAGGCATAGCCTTAAAATCAAATATTGTCTGGCTTTTTGAATGTCTTGGTGGGTTTTTATTTTTTGTTTTTTGGGTTTTTTTGGACTGTTTTCACAACAGTAGTCATTCAAACTTTCATGTATTGTGACCTTGTAAATTGTCTGCTTCTTTCTTTCCCTGTCTATCAACAGACTCAACCGCCTAGATTTATGTTATTTAATTTATTTTCTGATTCCAGCAATTGGCTTCAATCTAGCCCCTTCAAATCTATGATCACTCTAATCCAGGGGTCCACAAATTCTTCAACTCATTGGCCCCTTCATGAAATTTCATATTGTTCAACCCTCAAACATTTGTTATATGAAAATAATTTAATAAATACTACTTTAACTAATAGTACTGCTAGAATGCAAACTTACGAGGTTCAACTCAGCTGGGAATAAACACACAGGCGGTTCCTTGAAGGACAGAGAACCCTTTATTTCCCAGAGCCAGATACATAAGACAGTCAGCTGTTGGGCAGCCACATGGGGGCTTCCAGGAATCTCCTTTTATAGGGAAGATCCTTAAAAGGTGCAAAGAGAAACCCGCCCTCTAGGATTTCTTAGAAAAGGTAATTAGCCAGGATTCCAGGAGAGAGCACTGGCCAGTGAAATTAACTATGGAGCAATTGACTAGGGAGCATTCTAAGGTCAGGCACCCTACTGCCTGGGGTTTCCTGTGTTTGCCTTATCTGATATTGTCTAATTGGAATGTAGATCTCTTCTGGAAGAAATCTTTTTATTATTCGATTTTTTGGGGTTAAGGAATGTTGGCCCTTCCTAGTTTTCTGAAGTCATTCAGCCTGGAAGAAAACTAGAAAAACCAGGTCTTTCGTTATTTAATTTTGGGCTAGGGTGGCGGACTCTTGTTTTTTTCTCTTACCTCTTAATCTTTTTAGGTGAGCCCAGTCTTACTATAATTTAGTCATATGCCTTGATTGCTGTTAAGATAAACAATGGTAGGGTGAGACAGATGGGAAGCTTTGACTTCCTGCTGACATGGGGAGGGGGGGAGAATTTTATTTCCTTCTAACAGTACTACATATAATAATGATGATACTGTGGAGTCCTTGGGGTTCTCTGAGCTTGATTGTTTTCTTGCAAATGTTCCATTACCCGGCTAGGTTACATCTTCAGTTCTAGAATGGAGTGGAGTTTGCTCTCTGTTTATATACAGTGGCTTTCCCTGCCAGTGTTGGTGGAGGGGATGGTGGTTTATTTTTATTTTTTCTTCTCCTGGTAATTCCTTCATTAGGGTATTCTTTTTTTTTTTTTATATAAATGTTTTTTTTATTTTTACAACAAACACAAAACATACATGAACAAACAAAAACATAAAAAGGCATAAAAAAAGCATCTTCCATTTTATACCGTGTGTCAACCAGTTACCAACTCGTTGGTGCCCCTTTCATAATCTTAAATTCTCATATCATCTATTCAAAATATACTTGTATACTTATCAATAAACAATTATTAATCATTCATAGCTAATCTATAGAATCATTTATTACAAGAAATTTTAACTTTCAATAGGATTAGTAATACATTTTCATCTATCGATTATATGTGTATATATATAATAGTTAATATCAAATTTCTATTATAAAATTTCCTAATCCATTACATTACTATATTTTCTCATCTAATCATTAATAAAAACAAATCCTGTGTCATATAAAATTACTTATCTTCTTACTCTAATATCAAATCTCAATTTAACTCATCTCTGCACATTCCATAATTTTCAATAACTTCCTCCTGCATAAGTACTTTTTAATTTTTCCAATTCTTAAAAGTTACAGTTCTAACCAGTATCAGTTACAGTATCAGTTACAGTTCTAACCAGGTTACAGTTCTAACCAGATTCTTCACTACATGTTTCAACAAAAATGTCTCTAGTTTAAAATCTATATGTTACTATATTCAACCATGTATAAATTTTAGTCTAATCTCTTAAGACATTTACAATCAAATACAATTTTTAACTATACATCTCAGATTTATACTTTATTCCAGCGCTTGCATAATTTTGAGTTCACCCTTTTCATTCAATATCCCAAAATATCTAGCTGTTTATTCCTTTTTCTATATTATTGGATAAGAGAAAGCAATAATAAATGTCCTTTCAAACATTCTGCTTTTTAAAGCTTCTGTCAGTTCCATCATTGTTGTATTCCCCTCGTTTTTTCTTTAAACATCTGAAGTAGTTTCTTTCAATATTGTTTTACTTCTTCTTTTTGTGCATTCTCTTAGTACGATTTTCCATTATGATCTTGTATAATCTTTTTCTCACCCTCAGTGCCAAGAACAAATCTGTCTCTCTTCATTTATCAGTTGATTAACCCTTTTAATTCTCAGTTTATAGGCCTCACAATAATTCTGTTTAATGTTTCTGATTTCTTGTACTATTTCTTCCTTTTCCATTGATCCCGTTTTATGTTTAATTAAGTCCATTTTAGCTTTAATATCTTTTTTTCTTTTTTTTTTGCGGGAATTTCTGCAGCTCTTCTTCCAGTTTTTTATAGTCATCCTCGATAGTTTAAAGATCTTTTTCTGCATTGTGTTTCTCGTATAGTCTATTATCTTGATAAACCTTCATTGAGTCAAAGGATTCTTTATCTTTGTTCTTGCCAAAAATAAGAGAAAAAAAGAAGCAAAAGGAGAAAAATAAAAGAAGAAAGAAAAAAAAAAGGAGAGGAGGGGAGAGACTAAGTCTCTTTAAAAAAAATCCAACTGGGAGGGGGGAATGGAGAGCAAAGCAGAGCTTCTAGCAGAAAAAAGAGCTACTGCCACTAATCAAGGCTCTTGTGACTAGCTCAAACTTTCCATCTTGATATTTTCAAAATCGCTTTCAACTCCACTTTCTTGTTTATAGTTACGGATGGCACCTGTATAAACATGCACATCCCACTATCTTTTTAGAAAGCACAGAGTCCTTGAGCATGCGTCACAATGGAAGGAAAAAAGCACTAAGTCGCGCCTCTAGATGGCAGTGCAACTTTCTTTCATTTACTTTCTCTTAACTCCACTTTCCCCATTTCAAAATAAAAAAATATAAATTTCTTATAACAATAAAGAAATCTTAGTAAAAAAAAAAGGCTTAAGATAAAGAGTTATTGAGTATTAAAAAGAAAAAGCCAATCCAGTTAAAGATATATTTTTTTAAAAGAAAAACATCTTGCCAATTCCACTAAAAAGGGAAAGTTGAAAAGAAAATTTTTTTTTCCCCCTTCTTTTTTTTATAAGGTTCAATCTCGCCGCTTAATCCACTTTTCTTCACTTTTAAAAATCTCTTTAAGTTACTTAAGGTGTTCTCTAAGAATAGTTGAATAGTGAAAGTCCATCTCACCCAGTTGACACCCCTCTCTTCCTTCTTCCTTTGGAGCTGTCCCGGCTTTCGCAGCCATTTTTGGCTGCCTCTCCTCCGCCGGCTTCAAGAGCTTCTCCCGGGATCGATCTGGGACTTGCGGCGTCCCTGAGATCCGCGGGACGCGCCCTTTGCGATCACCATCTCTTCGGGACGGCTTAGGTCCATCGGGACCGTCCGGGGGAGGAGATATCAGCTGCGATCCTGGGAGCCCAGGATCGCCCGCCGTATCGCCGCGACGCCAGCTCCACCCTCCCATTAGGGTATTCTTTACTGCTTGATTGTCTGGTGATAATCTTGGTATTAATCTCTGCTTATCTGGGTGATGATTGCTGGTGAGAAGTTCTGGTCTTTTGTTTTCCTTTTATTGTCTCTTTTGAATAGTGTGATGTTGTTGTTTATCTCTATGTGCCTGTTGATGGCTGCTTTGTCTGAATACCAAGCTTCCAGGAATTCCCTCACATTTTTGGATTTAGCTTGGTCTAAGATGCTGACAGTTTCCCAGTTGAAACTATGGTTAAGTCTGTCCATGTGTTGTGAGATTAAGGAGTTTTCATCGAGTCTTCTGACTGCTAGTTGGTTGTTCATGGATGTGCTCTGCTAGCCTTCTGCCGGTCTGTCCTACATAGTGGTTGTTACAGTCCTTACATTGTATGTTGTAGATGACTCCTGTTTTTTCTTCTTGGGCTACTGGGTCTTTTGGTTTACTTAAGATATTTTGGAGGGCTTTAGTTGGTTTGTGTGCTACAGAGATGCCATGATATTGACCACTTTGGGAAACCCTGCTCTAGTCTGTAGATCACATCATACAGTATGTTTCAATGGTGAAAAGCATGTCTTTGTCGATTCTATATATTGCTAGCATATTTCTTGAAAATAAAGATTTGTTGGAAAAATATTTCAGTTGAAAAAAGCCAGTCTTTCTGATGCTGGAAAAAGTAATTTCAGATACATGTAGGCCTAAATACTTTTTTTTGTTGTTGTTTTGTTTTTTGCTGTAATTTTTGTGCAGGTGCCAAGAAAGTTAAACAATCAGTGTGTCTTCCCACCTCCCACAATTGTCCTCCTTTTCTGTTGTCCATGTCCTCCTTTGCATATTCTGATATCTGGTAACCTAGGCCTTGGTGAGATTTACAATATCTTTTGTCTCAATTTTTCTGCTTCCTCCTTCTATAGCTGAACTCTGTATATGTTTCATTAAAGTGAATCAGCACTCAAAATCCACCACTTCCCATTTTTCTTTTTGCTCATGTTTCTGCCCTGGGATTAAATGTACACAGACTGCTTAAAATTGTTATGTTATCTGTAGACTTTCAAACACCCAAGATTCTGGGTTAACCTATACATTGTTGATTGGAATAACTGACTACTGTTATTGTTTGATTGACTTGAATGTTATAACTTAAAATATTATTTAATACATTGCATAGATAAATTATAGTTTATTAACAATTATATTAACTTCCAGAATACCTAAGACTGTTTAATAATTTTAGTGTTCATCACTGATGGAATTGGTGCTGTGAGAGGTCCCAGTTTGTTACACAAGCAAAGGACTTTTTATTCTCTCTCTCTCTCCCCCCTCCCCCTCCCCCTCCCCCCAAATGGATTTGAGCTTCTACAGCAAGCAAATCCTAACAGATGAAGCAAAGAAAAACAAGGCATCAGAGACAGAAAATCAAAATTATGTCTGGCTCATAGGAGCTCTGATTGGCAGAATTTACTGAGGTGATAAACTGTGTTGGCCAGCTGTTCATGTCAATGTCAGGGATCCCATCATACAACTCGCCCTCTCCCACCACCTCAGATTTTTCCAATATATAAATTGTTGCAATACTGCAAAGTATGTGTTGGAATCTCATAAATTGGGGTGGGGTGGTCAGCAATAAAATCTGCAGATTAGTTTTAAAAGAACTGGATAGATACAGAGGCATCTAATTTGATCCATTGATGGATCCAGGCACAGTTTCAGTTCGTGAATCTGATTCAGATGACTGACTCAAATGGATCTTCATTGGATCAACTTTATTTATTTATTTTATATATATTTCAAATTTAGGTACCACCCATCTCACAAAAAGTGACTCTAAATCCAACCTCTGAATCCAGTTTTTGCACAGCCCTAATATATATACGCCCTCCAGGTATGTGGATTTCAATTCCCAGAATTCTTAGCAATAATCAAGCTGACTAGGCAATTCTGGGAAGATCTCAACTTGGGAAAGAGTACTGTAGAATTCTGTCATACTAAGGAAGTTTATTCAAACCAACTGTTATTGTTGAGAGCAGGTTTGCCCATAACATTGATTTATTCCAGCTTTGTCTGCTGACATGTCTTTCAGATTCATCTCAGCTTTTAGTATATACCTGAAGGAGCTGTCCAGAACTTCTCTTTGAAGGAGTTCTTGGTTGAGTTGCGCTCCTTTGTGGTATGGAGTTCCTCCACATATATTGTTGTTCACTCTTTCTGACATAGTTTGAATGTACAGGTGATCAGGTAGAGTCAGAGACAAGGCTCTCTCACATGGTTCCATATCATTCTTCATGCTTCACGCTGCAAAAAGTGACACACGATTTTTAATAGTCTCCAGTCCAGGCAAACTGCATTTGTTCAACAATTCAGTTTAAAAATTGTTTTCCATCATAAACATTATAAGAAACTTTTTGGAGCTTGTCAGTAGAGTCTATCGATAAGAAAGAGCCCTTTATCCTATTATCTATAGAAAGTTTGTGACACAGTCAAGATATACTTAAATTCATTTGTCTCCCAACTCCCGTGTCTTGAAATGCCACAATCCTTGACATTTCAGGCACACACTGAATATTTTATGATTCTATCCACTATGGTAAGTGTAAACATTCACGAAACATAGCTCTGGGAATAATAGAGGACTAATTATGTCACACCTTGTTTGGCTATTCTGGCATTCTGTCATGAACTGCTAAAGACAGTGGCGTGCTCTACAGGAATGCAGAAGCCATTGTTCTGTGCATGGGAGAGAATCATTTTCAGTTTATTCATATTCCTGTGGCTCCTTTGTTTATCATGTCTCTGGGTGCTGCACAAAAGAAATGTAGTGCTTTAAATATATATGTGCCTATTTTCCATCTGTGACAGCAGGAAGAGTACTGTGGATCGATGATCTTGTCCACATTCCAGTTTTCCACAGATTTTCCAGAAGACATTCATTTATGTTTTTTTATTAAATTTATATGTGCCACAATCAACCAGACTCTCAGCAGGATTTTGATTAGTTACTGGTAAGGAGTTACATTGATTGAATGTCTCCAACAAACACCTCTTTAAAAAGGAAGGAACTTTGCCTTTCCTGCTTGCTAAAAAGTCTGGCCTGAGCAGAGGCAATCAAGTGACAACCATAGCCATATTTATTCTGCCTCAACACTCTGGGATCTTAGACCAGATACCTTATTCAGCAGCATGCTGAAGGGTTGATCTATAGTCTGTCTTCTTATTGCACTGGAACACCAGGTCTGGAAGTGGACAGGGGACAGTATTTTAATTACCAACCAAACAGAAGTCAGGTGAGACAAAGAGCCAATTGCATCCCACTAAAAACCTAAAAATCTACCAATCTCTGATCCAGGTCTTCAGTCTGAGCATCTCTTGGACTGTCAGTCATATTGATGATAGTAAGTCTTACTTCCAAGTAAGGAAGCTTAGGACTTGAAGCACATGCATCCAGAATAAATATTGTACTGAGGAAAAGATTTAAGAAACCCCCAACCTTTGCTCTTCTCGTTTATAACTAGACAATGGCTTTTTTCCCCAGACTCTTTTGTTAAACTCATCTTCAGCTCCATGTTTGCAGAATTCTCCTACAATTGGTTTGTGATGGTTTGAAGTACTATCAATCATCAAAATAGATTATGCATGTTGTTAGGATTGCAGTAAGAAAATGGTGATCAAAACATGATGATAATGTCATTTGTATGATAAAAATAATTATAAAACAGGATGAAGTAATAAGGCAGCGTTATAGTGCTGTTGAAACTACAGATGCTGGTATGCAGTGCCTTTCAGCCACAATTCACTCAGTATTGGCCTGCCTTTATTTCTGCCCACAATTGTGTTTGTTCCTTACATTCTTTAAAGCACAGCCTTTTTCTGTTTTTCTCTACAACATTCTCATTTTCAGGGATCTGGCTCCATCACTCTGTTGATAATCATTAACTGAGTCAGAAGGCCTGGTTTCTCTTCACAGTTCCTCTCTGAACTGCTTCTTTGTCCTTTTTTTTTTTTTTTTTTTGTCCTTTGTCTTGTCTGGGTAACAAATCAAATAAATAAATAAATAAATAAATAAATAAATAAATAAATAAATAAATAAGTAAGTAAGTGTTCAGTCTAAGAAAAATAAGACTGATGGGAAACATAACATCCATGTTCAGTTACATAAAAGGGTGCCATAGGGAAGGTGGTCAAGAATTATTTTCTATTGCCATAGAAACTAGGGCCAGAAATAAAGGGTATAAATTGCAGCTGATTTCTTTAAATATATGCAACACTTTCTGTACAACACTGCACAGTCCACCTGTGGAGGTTGTGGTTTTTCCATCTCTGGAGGTTTTTAAAAAGAGGCTAGATGGTTTAAATGGTTTTCTGCACATTGCAGAGGCTGGACTAGATGATCATTGTAGTCCCTTCCAACTCCCTAATATATCATGCCAAGTTTTCTTTTGTATTCCCTCCAAATCTCTCATGTCTCCTTCTATTTGTCTTCTCATAATCATATATTAAAACTTATATTCAGAAAATGGAAAGGGTTGGGGTTATTTTTAGGTACAGTTAATTTATTACTATGCCAGGAAGTAGTGTTTACTAGTTCTTTATGTGTACTAGGCCTATCATATCCAGGTTGCAAAAATTAGATGACGACTAGATGGAGACAAAGAGATGTAAACAGTCTTACCTCTGGTGGGCAACAAAATTTTTGCAGCCCAGATGGGATAGGCCTAACTTTAATAGGAGAACCAGTTTGGTGTGGTGGATAAGGGCACTGGCCTAGAAACCAGGAGACTGTGAGTTTTAGTCCTGGCTTAGACATGAAGTTAGCTGGATAACATTAGGCCAGTGGTTCTCTCTCAGACCTAGGAAGAATGCAGTTGCTAATCATATTACATGTTGTTCTATACCTGTTGATCTATAAGGATTGTAATAGACTGGTTTAATCAAATCTCCAAATCAAATTGACTTTTTTTTTACCACAAAGCACCATCTCCCCCCCACCATAACCCCTTAATACAGCATTTCAAATGCCTTTAATGTAATTTCACAAAGCTCACCTAGACAAATTATTAGCATTCAGACTAAAGTAATACCACTGAAACACCCTTCCAAGTAAATCAGTATATGCATAGAATCAAGTTTTAACATCCACTAGTTTTTTTAAACAACTACATAATTGTTTAAAATATGTATAATCCCTTCCTTCCTTCCTTCCTTCCTTCCTTCCTTCCTTCCTTCCTTCCTTCCTTCCTTCCTTCCTTCCTTCCTTCCTTCCTTCCCTTAAATGATATTTATATTGGTTGATGTCAAATGTATGGAAAAGGAGCTGCCTGTATGTGTATGTGTGGTATCAGTAAATGGTACAATAAAAGCAACTTCAGGTTTTAAAAGATAAGAGAATCTCTAACTAAATCCTTCTTATAACATAATTGTAAGACTGCAGTAGAAGAGGGTAGATAGGAAACAATGAACTACAATTCCCCATAAGCAGTGTAAATATATGGACTAAGCAAAGCCACAGGGAAAATAGTTTAAATAAGACTGTTTTAATGAGATAAGCTAAATGAATATGATCAGGAACTGTTCTTTGGATTCAGTAGTAAAACAGAAAATTAGGAAATATTAGATACAGCTGCATTGAAATATCTTTCTCCTAGGACAATGTGCAAAGCAGGAAAAGGTTTTTTTTTTCCCCCGATCTCAGAACAAAACAGTCCCCTTCAGAATGTTTCATCGGAATAAGAGCCCTCAGAATGTTTTGAGAATCAGAGAGTACATTGAAAACTTTAAACAAGTCCTCACTTTCTTATTTTGAAGGCTAAAACCACAAAGGGAGTTTTTGCTTATATTGTCTCTCTGGAATTTTTAAAAAAGATTAAAAAAATTTTTTAAACTTTTTAAAAAATAAAAATAAGTTATCTGTTTTGCAATTTTTTATATGTTAAATGATAGTTAGTAGCATAGACTACTATCCCACCTACTTTTATGGCTTTCTTCTTTCATATGATAGAACATTTAAAACAATATGCCATAAAACAATCTAGTCTGCCCCGAATTCAGGATTTGTTTTATTCTGGTTTTTTTCCTAAGCTTTAACTATTTATATATTCCCATTTTCCCCCTCATTTTTTTCCCCTCCTCTTCCTTATCCTTATGCCTCTTGTAACAGCCATTATACTTGGCTAGAGAAAGATTTGTTTTTTTCTGATACACAGCTACACTGTATGAAAACATTCAACTACTGTATTATATTTACGTCAGGTGACTGGTAACTGCACATTGGCATAAGTGCAATTATACAGATTACTCAGAATCTCACCATCAGTAATTTTATGGTCTGGGCTCAAGAGGTTGGTTTGAACAGAGGAAGCTTTTCTCCTTGGGAAACTTTTGTCTGTTCCTCAATTAGAAGTAAGTGATGCTGTGGCTGCCCTTTCCAGGTGCCTGGAGGCTGTGGGGGTCTGGATGGGGAACCACAGGCTTCAGCTGAACCCGGGCAAGACAGAGTGGCTGTGGGTTAATGGCTCCTCAGTCCCTAGGAATTTGCCATCTTTGGTTCTGGATAGGGTTGCACTGCCTCAGACAGATCCAGTGCGTAACTTGGGGGTCCTCTTGGACTCACGACTCCTGCTCGAAGAGCAGATGGCAGTCGTGGCCAGGAGGGCCTTTGCACAACTTCATGTTGTCTGCCAGTTACGCCCTTTCCTGGACCAAGAGGCCCTTTGAACAGTCACTCATGCCCTGGTCATCTCCCATATAGACTATTGTAATGCGCTCTACATGGGGCTACCCTTGAAGAGTATCTGGAAGCTTCAACTGATCCAGAATGTGGCCGTGCAGGCGATTTTAGGTGCTTCAAGGTCAGCACATATAACACCTTTGCTCCGTGAGCTGCACTGGGTGCCACTTTGCTTCCGGGTCCAATTCAAGGTGTTGGTTATCACCTTTAAAGCCCTACATGGCATGGGACCAGGGTACCTGAAGGACTGTCTCATCCCCGCCACATCAACCCATCCCACCCAGTCATGCAGAGAGGGCATGCTACGGACCCCGTCTGTAAGGGAATTTCATCTGACGGGGTCCAGGAGGTGAGTCTTCTCTGCAGTAGCCCCTGCCCTTTGGAACACCCTTCTCCCAGAAGTGAGGTTGGCCCCCTCCCTTTTAGACTTCAGAAAAAAACTGAAGACCTGGTTTTGTCATCATGCATGGGGTGGGGATGGGAATAGTCAGTTTTGGGGATGGCTGGTTTCCTAGTCTTACCTTTGACTGATATTATCTGGTCACAGGCTGAAATAATATCACCATCTCTTGGATTTTATTGTATTTAATAATTGTATTTTATATTTGTATTATTTATGTTTTTACTGATTTTAAATTGTCTTGTGAACTGCCCAGAGTCCCTCCTTGTGGGGGAGTTGGGCGGTGATATAAATTTGATATATAAATAAATAAAATAAAAATAATCTATCCATAGAAGCAGACATTGTCATTGATATTGTTGATATTGGGGCTGCTAATTTCTGACCCTATTCTTCAAAGATCTCCTTTAATATTTCAAATGTTATAGCATTTTGTCAATTTATAAATCCCAATACTGATCAAAACTAAAAGCAGGTTTACATTTCCATTTCTCTTTTTGCCTGGAATCTTAAGTCCCCTCTAGTGTCAAACTGAAATCACAAAGTCTCTAATCTCTGTTACGACTTACAGTAGACAAAATAATTTTGGTTCCCACGAACAGCTGTTTATTTTATATCTAGTTAGTTCCAAAATCTTATAGTAAAAGTTTCAATGTTTCAGATTTGTCTGGACCCTTAATTTGTTTATAACTTTCTTAGTTCAAAATCTTATTTAGCTTTTTGCCATTTATTTCAAATTCTTTGAGTTCTTAAACTTACAATTTGTTGTTGTTGTTGTTGTTGTTGTTGTTCAGAAATAAAAATAGACTAACCAGGTAGTTTTCCCAACTTCTTGTTCCAAAGATCTCTAGTAGTTTTAAAATGATTAGATAAGCAATTTCCAAAAGTGGTTAGAAAGTGAGGTTAGTGAGCTTAATGTCCTTTAAAAGATTCCACCACAGCTGTGAACTTGATAACTGATCCCTTCATCTCCTGGCACTCAGATCCATGGGAGACCACTGTCCTGTGATCTCCTCATAAGGATCAGCCATCTGGGGCACATGTAGGCAATCTCCTCTTCTTCTCTGGAGTGGTTCTGAAGAACTGGTCTAGTCATCAGCTCTTCGGTTCTTTGCTGCGGTTGTTATCTCCATTCTCCTGGAGATATGTTTAGCTCACCATGCCTCCCCCAGAACTCCATACTTTCCCTTAGTTCTCAATGAAAGATGAAAGAAACATTGCAGGAACAAGGACAAGGAAAAGTGGGTTGAAAGCTGGCATCTTTTTATTGAATTATTTATTTCAAACACTTGCACACTGCCTACATATAGATTGTAGGTGGTTCACAATCAGTTGCCTAAAACTGTGTAATAAACTAATTCTTAAAACATAATTGAATCTAAATCAAACAAACTATAGTAAAATTAAAAATGGTTGCACACAGCAATGGTCTTCAAGCTCCTAAAGTTTGCCAGAAAATCCATGTCTTCATCGTTTTCTGGAATATGCCTAGGCTGGAGGCCATCTGGACCTTGGATTTCTCTCGATCTGAGAAAGTTAGGTTCCAGGCTTCCCTGCCCAGTAGCTTCCCAAAGCAAGGCTACCTGTAGCATCTGCTCCTGGGCTGCACACAGGATGGACAGATTCTGCTTGAAGAAAATGGTGCTATAGGAACCTTGGGATCCAGCCATGTATAACAGTGTGTTGAAATGTTGATCATTGTGCATTACCTGCCTTCCTAAATGGTCCTTAATCAAAAGTAAGAATGAGGGATACTGAACTTTTAATGAATGAAGTATTTCATGTTGATTGAAAAAGGATTGAAAGCAGACTGCTGCTATGACATTGAGACTAAGCCAGTTAGTCATGACCAGATGATGAATTCAAATATTAGCATTATTCTTAAATTTGATACTCACAGATTGCAGTCTCAGATCTATATCCACCCAACCAAGCTGGTAGATAAATCCCTTCCTGCATATTTTGCTGTTCCCTGCATAGGCAAAACAGCAGGATTTTCAGCAGAATGTTTGCTCTTGTCCCTTGTAAAAGAATGTTCTTTGCTCCTGATGATATTGACTATAGAATTGCAATATGGCATTGTGGCTTCCAGCAGTATGGTGAACAATCATACCTTTTGTTGCTCTTCTGTGTATAACTCCTAAAACTGTCTCATAAATTTATCTTCTAGTTCTTCATCTAATGATCCTTTAAGTTTAACATTATAAATTAAACATGAAATCTGACCTTAGTTTCTGTGGTCTAATTTCAAATAAAAAAGAGTTTTGGATAACAACTGTTGTTACCCTTTATTGCATGTGCTGTAGTAAATGTAGCTCCAGATTGCCTTTTGCACAGTGTATATGTGTTTTTTTCTCTCTTTTTTAATCAACAAAACTTTCCATGTGAACCTTTGTACCTGAAGGATAATTATAAAACAAGACATTGGAGCTTTTGATGGCAATTATGATGTCCTCCTACACAAGTGAAAATGTTTTGGTTGGAGGGAGCAACAATATATATACATATAATTGTTTGATTACACATCATATACTTGCAGCATTCTTCATTTTTTCAATACAAGTTATTTCACACGTTTATGTAAGCTGCTGAATAGAAATTAATATTCCATTTGTCTGCTGAATTTTATTTGTTTTATCCTTTAGTTATTTTGAATTTGAGACCTTTTGAGAGAACATTTTTAATTCAGTATCACTTTATTTTAAAGTATTTTACTCAACATTTACTATGCTGCAGACTGTTTTTCATAACATAAGCTGATGTGATGTTTTAATTTTTTTTCCCCATTATAAAATCAATAAACAGAGTTAAGTACAACACTCAAATTTGGTGCAATCTATGTGAAGTGGCTCCCCCCCCCCTTTGAAAATTCTTATGTGTCTATTTACTTTATCCCCTGTCTTTCTGCTCAGATAAACAATCAAAGGGGTTAATGAAATTTCAAAAGCAAAATACAAAACCAAGCTAAAAACACAACGTTACATAATAAAATTGGTTACAGTTAAGTGACATGTTATGGATCAACTAAATATTGAGAAGTGGGACTCAAGTCCCCAGAACAGGAATTCCATAGTTGGGAAGAACACAGGAGAAGGCATCTCTTGGATGCCAGACAGACGAGTCTCTGATACCGAGGTCAGAGTCTCAGACCTCTCCAGCAAGGTCTTTTCCACAAATGGCCAACAGGTTTGTAATAGGAGAGGCCATTGCTCAGGTCCTCAGCCATTTAAAGATCAAAACCACAACTTTTAATTGTGCCTGGTAAGCAACTGGCAACCACTGCAGATTCTCTCCCTTACCTCAGTTAGCAGACTAACAGTTGCATATTGCATCAGTTGCAACTTCCAGAAAATGTCAAGGGAACTGTACTTAGATGCACTGCAATAGTCAAGACAAGATGTGACCAAGGTCTGGAGAACTGTCGCCAAATTTAAATGGCTCGGCAGTGGTCACCAGTGGTATGCTAACCATAGTATAGACATGGTCTCTATCACAGCCATCACAGCAAAACTAATGACAACTCAGTATCAAGGAGCTACCAGAGTCTGCAGGTCTGCACTTTCTGGAAAATTGCATGTCATCCAAGACAGTCCTCCAAATTAGTTTCCTATTTAACAACTATCTGTACCTATTCTAGTCTGTATTTAATTCCAGCTTGTTTTCTTTCATTGAGTTCATTATCAAACTTAGACAATGTTCAAAGCTATTAATTGCTTCCTCTGAGTTGGATGGTTATAGAGCAATACTGCTGGGAATCATCAAGCTTGACAAAGTTGAGTGTTTCCCAGAACGTTCCTAATCTCAGGTCTTCGAGGGAGATACCACAACACCTTGTGTTTTTATGTTATCTCCTGAATCTAGTGAAAAGGGACACAAAGCTCACGCAGTTTCCTTCTAATTCAGCCATTTCCAAAAGATAACTCAAGCAGCATTTTACATATTTGACTGTATCCTTGAGATGGTATTTTATTTTATTTATAAAAGAAGCTCAACCACTTTTTATTCATAAAAAACAATTTCAGTGTGGCCTTTCAACAAAGTAAAACATACACAGAGTGAATTAGAATCACTTAATATGAAAGCAGTTTACAGTGATTATTACCCTGCCATTCTCTTTTATGGGGACGCGGTGGTGCAGCGGCTTAATGACACTGAAAGTTGCCGGCCAGAAATGGTCGATGCTTCAGCGGTTCGAGTCCAGCCTTCACGGTAACAGGGTGAGCTCCTGTTTCCTCCCCAGTTCCTGTCAACCCAACAGGTCGAAAACTCACGTGAGTAGACAAATGGGTACTCTCACTCTGGTGGGAGGAAAAATGCTGGCGGCGCCTTGCAAAAAGGAGTTGGGAGCAGTTGCCGGTAAGCGCGAAAAACCGTGCGTGCCCAAAAAGGGCGTGAAGCAACGGAAACCCCACCTCCTGCGCGCGCCAGCTGGGCTCTGCTCTAGGAAGGAGGCTCTGGCAAACCACTTCCGAAAAACAATTGCCTTGAAAACTGCAAAGGACTCGTCCAAGCAGTCACTGCAGGGTCAGCAATGACTGAGCGCAGACAAAAAAAAAAAAAAAATTCTCTTTTATTCTTCCCCTATATTTATTCCATGTTCAAGCTTGCAAAAAGTCCAGCCTTGTCTTCTAGATGTGTGCACACCATCTACAAGCATGTGACCTTCCCTGGCTACTTATTCCTCCTCTTCAGCTTCTCCTGGCTGATTCTAGTAGTGATACTAGAATGCAGAGAGGGATTCAAGGATGCAGACCTCTGATGAGTAAGTTTATTGCAAGAACGATAGAAACCATTCAGAAAGAATTCCAGCAACTGCCTATTATAAAATACAAGTATATTTATAGGGGATTCAAAGTTTAATCTTTGCATCTCTTTCTCTGATGCAAGGGGCTAAGGTGTGGGTGTGAGGAAGGATTTCCACCTATCTCTTGATATGTAATGGACTAGTAGGACTTCACGGTATTTGCTTTGGACCCTGACACAGATAGCTTTCACAGCTGGCCTTGTTTATAACCTCTTGGGCTCCCAAGACATCCCCCACTTCCCTTGCCACTGTGAGCTCTGGTAAAGGCTGTGGGTAAAGGCACAAAACATCCACAGTGCACTCAGCTCACCACCACATTATACCTGCAATGGTCATTACAAAGTGAATAATCCTAAAATTTGTTAGTAAATTCATGTTCTGTTGCTTCAATTCGAGCTATAATTTTGCCTCCTTTCTTTGATCTGTTTTCCTCTTGATCAAGTGTACCGAAGAACCCTAACTCAAAGGCTTGCAGTCTCTAGGATAATTAAGGGGCAAAAAAAATCTGAAAAACTGGAAAGATACTTGCAGTGCCTAGATACCTTTTACAACATGCAACTCTCAGCACAAGCCCTACACTTTTTAATGTTAGTGCTGCTGATTATAGTTGTATAATGCTCACTGTATTTGGAGGTCCAGGCATCCTATTGTTCACTGTTACAAATGTGTATTAGCTCACAATGCTAGAAGTAGTCTGAGGTTATCAAACCCAACTTCACTATACCTATACAGCTGTTCCAAAGCAAATTTATCTAAACATTACCATTCTGTTGATTAAGGCAGCCAGGGTAAAATGTACTACAAATAAAAAGCAGTGTCTCCATAAGCAATGTCTAAACATCATTCCAGTGATGTGAATTTCTATACCATGGGGAAGAAAAAGGAGGGTTGTGGTGACTTTACAGTAGTATCAGGCATTAGTTCAGTGGTTTTCAGTTATCTTCGTTTATTCAGAAGTAAGTCTACTGGATTCAGTCAGATATGGGGCTAGATAAGCAAAGATTGTAGCCTGCCAGGTATACTGATTTCAACGCTCCATTCTGAATATTTAGAACAACTATACTTTTGTGTGTCCCTTTTTGTGCAAAGGGTGATGAACATTTCCTAGGGATTTCATCTATATATTTCAAGAGAGTGAAATGCATGTTTCTGTTCATTTGGTTTTATTTTGACCCTCCATTTTATGAACAGCTATCACTAATAACATAAAGGTAGATATTGGGGACTTGGCTGAAAAATATAGTTACATTTCCTTTAAAAATGAATTTCGGGGGTGGGGGTAGAGGAGGCGAGTATTCAAGTGAACTGATATAGATGCTTTACCTTTTTTTTTTTTAAAGAAAAGAGAGGAAGTGCAGTAGTGTGAGTCTGATGCCCAGGTCTGTGAATGAAAGAATATGATACCGACTTAGCTCAGTAACCTGCTTCTCTGAACTGATTTCTCATGTCTGATGAAATGCCATGACACATGGAACATGAATTAGAAACTCTATATCTTGATATTACCACATATACAGTGATACCATAAGAATGCAAACCAATTAAACCTTTTCTCCCATTCTTTAATTATTCTGGCATATGTCAGGCAAAAATGGAGGAACCTGCTGTGTGCTAATAGTTTGCCTTGAAAAAAGTTCCTATTGTAGAAAACGTACCTTACAGGGGAGAGGATCTCCTTGAGTGTTTGAGGTGATCCAAGAATTGGAAAACTTGAGAAGTATAATGATTAAAAAAAAAAAAAACCTGGGGAAAACACATGAAGATGCCAAGGGTCTCAGTTTATATTAATTTGAGGGAACTCTTGCTGAATGTTTGTGTGAATAAAATCCTGTCATTTTAAAAGACATACAAAGTATATATACGGAAATAGATTGTAATTTTTTTTTCTTTCTGTCTGCACTAACACTGTAGTAGCAGGAACTGCTTAAAATGTTGGGAATTGTGTCAGCATAATTCCACAGGGATATTTGTGTAAGAAGTGACTGTGAATAGATGGTGGTTCTACTGAGTTTCTCCTTGTATAGTTACTATGAAAAAATGGAAATGTGGGAGTTTGCTAACTCTTGCACAAAATTTTAGGCACAAATTAATCAGGGACATTTCTCAAGTGATTGGGAAACTCCATCTCTTCAGAATCCACCTGGATGCATCCCTTTCCAATCCAAGGTTGACCTTAAGACTAATGCACTCAATGCAGATCCCTAATTTATAACCTCATTTAATATACAAGACTCAATAAAGCATTTAAAGCTTATGTTATGAGGAATATTAAGCTCTTGATCCTAATTTCTAATTTCCTGGGGGTTTTGATGCATGAGTGGAAATTGTGATGGTGTTAATACTCTCACCTCAAGCTAAAGATTTTTTAAATTATTACTAAACGTATCTTCCTTGGTGCTGAAACTTACAAGTCTTGGTACCACCTACAACCAAACAGGAAGTCAATTCCACAGTCAGAATATTTGTTCTGAGAATTCTACCACCGGAGCACGGATTGTTATACAAAAGTGAATGCCAGCATCCAGCCTCTTATTTCAGTTCTGAAAGGATATAATGCATTGTATCATATATTGTATTTGCATCCTCTTATTGAAAAACAGTCTTTGTTTACAATATTTTAGACTGCCCAAGTTGTGAAATTAATGGATTTTACGTGTTGTGTTTATTGTTGTTATTATTGGTGAAAATGATTTTTATTTTGCTGATTTTCACTGTTGCGGTTTGTATTGTTCCATTTTGTGATATATGCTTTGAGTTGTACTTACACAAGTGCCATAAATGTGTTGTTTAAAAGTAAAATAGGTAAGTGCATAAATCTTTGTATAAGTAAATACATAATACTACCAGAGCATTGAGAAATCATTCCGTGAAATATCATGAAAATCAGTGCTGAGGATGAATTGAGATCTTTGAATAGTGGACTAAGAGCCACACTCCAAAAATGGATGAATGTGGCCAGAATGAAAACTAAATTTAATGTAGTTTCTAATTAAACTGATTAATAGAATTACTTACCACTCACTAATTATATCATTTCCCTTAAATCATATTAAAAATATTCAGTTTAGCAATAGCTTTTCTGTGTCTGAGTTTGGCATACAAGACTGTTGGGGTGGTGAGGCGTCTAGGCATGTGGGTTGAACAAGTTGCCACACCTTAGCATTCTCCAGAGTATGTTAGCATACTTCACATAAACCCAAGACACAAAGGAGGTTTTAGAAAAAAATCCCTCCCATGTTCAAAGTATGAATGAGGGGTCCATAGGGCCTTGTTGATTCCTGAAAGGGGAGAAGACACTGCATATATTTTTCATATAAGATATCCTCTCATGCTTGCTAAGTATGTGACTGGCAAGAGATGTGCCTGAAGATTTTCTATTTGAATATTACAGGAGGCAGTGTTGAAATAAAGATTAATAGGTAGAAGAAGCAGTGATGGTTAAATTTGCATACATAGCTGGAGGAAACTTCAAGAAATCACAAGATCAGATCGGCATTATAAGATGTGCAGATATGTTCATAATTATACCTTTATTTATTGGATCCAGACTTTGTTACTGATTTCAACAGACTGTCCGAAGAATGACTAGAACTGTGTGTGAATCTATAACTCCTGGTGGTAAGGCTCTGTGCAAAATATTTAGTACTCTTTAGTATCAGCATATGATAATTCAAACTTGTTCAGAGTTGATTTTAGTACCATCAACTTTGCAGAGACAGCAGAATAATACCTAATGAGTAGCAAAAATCAAAAGTATGAGGAGAAGGGTATGGTAGATGAGTGAAATGAGGCAAGTGTTTCTCCAGATTTAGCTCCAACCCAATTAGAAAAGATTTTTTTTTAAGCCTTCCTTTTGTAATAGCAGCAGATTATGGGGAAATTTACTGTTGCTAGTCGAAAGATTTGTCTAAGTAGATTGTAGATTGCTGAATTTGTGGAGATACACAGTAGAAAAGACACTTCTATAAGTCTATAAAAAAGGCTGTTCTGTGCCCCTTAACATTAGACTGAATTTGAAGGACCAGAGATATATCCAGAAGGTTATAAACCCCTTGGAGGAACAATCCCCTGAAGATGAAACTGCTGAATGAGTGGCATGATCCAGCCAAACTGAGCCATTAATGATGGAGATGGTTGAAGGCTCAGAAGCAGGACTGGCTCACCTGCATAGAAAAACGCCTTGGATCTATGGTACACATGAATAAATCCTTACTTCCTTCTTGCTAGCTAATTTAAAAGTCTAAGCATCAGCAGCTGAGTCTGAGAGGTGATCTGAAGGCCGGCACAGAATTCACTTTGTAGTAGACCAATATCAACCAAGAGAGAAGCTATCTTGCCATTGGTTGTTGATTTGTCAGCTTCCTGGATCCTTCCATGACTTTAAAGTCTTTAAACCTTCCAGACTGCAATTCCAGAAATATAATACATACTGTTCCTGCTTCCTTTCGTTTGCTGGTATTTGTGCTTATTCTTCTTATTCTTAATGATTCCTGTCTACAGCTTGATACATAGCTATGGAATGTGGCCTTTTCTTTGCAGCTAAGTGATGAACTTGCAAGAAAGATAAGAATTTGGAAGAAGGGTGTATATAAGGATTCCAGATTGAAAATGTTACTACCCTAGATCAAATATTTCTGAGTCCATTCCTGGTGACTGCACAAACAAATGCTCACCATCTTGACCTCTTCCCAGCAACAAATCTCACCTCCCTTTGATCTCATTCACCTACCTAATCCATTGTCTTCTACATCTGCTTCCTTCATGATCATTTGAATTATTCCACCATTCACTTGTATCACATACCCGACATATCAGTGCCTGCTGGCTGATCATTAGCATCAGAGTCAATGGAGTTGTGCAGTGTTCTGAAGGGTTGAGTCCATGACAGCGCTTCACTCCAGTTATGCAGATTCATAAACTGATTCAAAGAAGCAAATCAAAGCAGGACTTGATCTGAAGCAATAGTGCAGTATTTAATAGCCTTGCAGAGGACTTTGCAGATTCTGTGATTGTTCTACTGCTTTCGAGATTCTAACATATGCTACAGTAAACCCTGGATTTAATGGATGAAGGAGGGAAGGCAGTTAAATGTCTGTTAAATGAAAGATACATGCTAACTTAACTCCAACAGCAAGTAGGGTTAGACTGCTGAGTAGAGCAATACTGGTGTGTATCAACATCTTCCCTCAGCAATTCCCAGCACAGTATATCTCACCTATTTGCCTTCAGATCTGAAGTTCTGCACAAGCCTATAAAACAGGTAGAGAAACAATATGCATCCTTGTCTCATAATATGAACTATATTCTTTTTCCAGATTCGGTTCTTAGGGTAGTTTCTTGTTTGTTGTAAAGATTCCTCAGATTAATCAGGGGTCATCACATTAGCATATTCCACAATACAGCATGATCTAGAAGTCCAAGGCTTAGCTGTACTCAGTGAAGCAAAGACATACCGCCGTCTTGTATTATTTTACATTTCCCCTTATCCATTTTGTGATCTCATGTCCCTCTGCCTTTTCTTTCTTTTTTTAATATATACATTTTGTTAAGTTTTCCACAAAAGTTAAAATACAGAAAAATCAAGAAAAAAAGGGAGGAAAAAGGGGAAGAGGAAGGAAAAAAGGGGACATAAGAAAGAAAGAGTAGCTTCCAACTTTCCTTGGTACAGGTATAGATAGAAAATTTATTTACCTCTTACTCTAGTATCTAGAAATTTACATAGTAAAAATAGTTTTTAATCTAATATTCAGAAAGATTCCTAAAAATTATTCTATTGTCCCTCTGCCTTTTCTGAAGTCTGTCTGTTTGCTTGGCTTTTTTCACTTCAGATATGACTCTATTCTTCTTTGTAAGATGTGAAGCAAAACTCTGCTTACAGGGCGAATTAGTGCAATGGATAATTCTATTTCATTTCGCTTCTTTGGTAACAGGGGTGCTGGCAGTGATTATCAGTGGTATCAGAATGGTGGGTGGGACCAGGTGATCAGAGCCTTGCCCCTTTTTACATGCATGCAGTGTATGGGGTTTCAATTTCCCAGTCCCAGTTTTGATTTCCCTTTGCTGTGGACTCTCACTTGGGTATATATGCTAATTCTCTCCAATCTCTAAACAATAAAGTCTTGTTCCATAGTTGTTGATATGAAGCTGCTAACTGTTAGCACTTTCATTGCCACTTCTCCTACAACTTTAAACAGATCAGTGGCTACTTCATCTGCCTCAGGTATTTTCCTATTTGGCAGCCTGTCATTCCTCATTTTCTGGTGGAATTGGTTCCTGCACATACCCTCTTTCCACAGATGTTCCTATCATTCTATGATCCTGTTTATAAGGGCTCCAACACAGACTTTCCTTTAGCTTCATTTCTCTATATCAGATGTCTTTCATTATTATTCTTGAATATTCCTATGTTAATTGCAAATTTTCTTATGATTTCTCCAATCTTGAAAAGTTCTCTTTATTTTCTGCTAGTTGTTCACATTTTTGATTGACTTATTACTCCTTCTCCTTTCTTAGCTGAACATGGCAATCTTCATTCACTTATCATATATCCTTTTACTAACCAAGACTTTCCTCCTTCATTTTTCCTTTATTATCTCAATAGTTTGTTCTGGAAGCCAGATGGATCTTTTCCTCTTTGAAATTTCCCCCCAGCTTTTGTTTTCACATAAATTAAGTGTACTGGAACTGTTTCTTACACTGAAGTTATATTCTGACTGCATCTTCTCTAGCTAGAGCACACTAAGCAATAAAATGAGCAATTACTGTTCAAAATTATACTGTTAAGTGTTGCTCATATGTTTTAAATGTTACTCCATTAACCAAAAGTTATATTTTAAAGTGAGGTTAGCATAGATGTATCTAGTTTTCTATGCTGAAGGATACACATAGGTGGAAGAATATTTCATGATATGAGCCACTCATCTGTATGTATGTATGTATGTATGTATGTATGTATGTATGTATGTATGTATGTATTTATTTCCTAAACCACTTTATATAGTCACCCATCTCACCACAGGTGACTCTGGGCAGGGTACAACAAAGCTAAAAATAATCAATAAATACATTAAAAATATAAAAATCAAAATAGAGCAGAGATGTTAAAAATAAGGGAGCCACCTCACTAATTCCCCCATCTCCTAGGGTTCCCAGGCCTGCCGGCATAACCGGGTCCTAAGGGACCTCCGGAAGCTCAACAATGACAAGGCCAACCTCACCCCAGGGGGGAGAAGATTCTACAGTGCAGGTGCCACAGCAGAAAAGGCCCACCGCCTAGGACCTGCTGAATGTAACTCCCTAGGTGACAGAGCCCATAACATACCCTCTCTGCTGGATCTGGTAGGATGGACAGATGAAACCCAGGAGAGTCGGTCCCTCAGATGGCCCAGCCCCATGTAATGGTGTCAGACATGGCTCTAAACATGCTAGTAAGAATATTTATTGTCATACTATTCTTTTCGGGGCTAAGCAAAGCTAGCCCCCAAAACAGAGAAAAAAGGTAAAAAATGGCAAGTCAAAGAAATAAAGATATGAGATAAGAACATGAAATATAGCCAAATCTGTTTTCACTGCTTTCACCATGCCCGTACACCATTCACATGCTGTCTTGTTTAAACTTGTCACTTTATGCTTTTTGAGGATCTCATCAACTCTATCCAACCACAGTTTCTAAATCTTCCCCTTCCTCTTGGCTCATTCACTCTTCCTTCATTTTTATTTTATGATTTGATTCTTGTTAATTCTCTTTATTTAACAAAGCCATCTCCATGTACTTCTTTCAGACTGGTCACTCATTTTGTATGTAATCCACATTCATTCAGCATCCATTCATTCTTAATAATCTTTTTTTACTACCCTTATTTGTTAAATATTCATTCCCATTGTATTACATTGTTATTTTATATTTGTTTAACTTAATTTAAATTTAGTTAAACATTAAAACATTAAAATTTAATTAATCAAATTAATAATTAATAATTTTAATGTTTAATAATTAATTAAAAATTAAAATGTTTCCTGATATACCCAACTCTAACTTTCATATAAGAAAGAGGGATCTCATCTTTTTAATTCTACTCTTCAACATATTACTGCTATTCCCATACAAGCTGCTAAAATACTTCTTTCAGTATATTACTTGTTTAGCCCTCTTCACCCACTTGCAAAACTATTTTCTATTTCTTTCAAAATATCTGCATTTTCTCTTAACCTTAATTGTTTCTTGTTCTCTTAGGCCACATTATTTACTACGATCTTTTTCTTTCTATACAGTATCTTTCTTTCATCCTCATTTTTGCAGCAAGCATTCTCCTTTCTTCTTATCCACAGATTCTTTCACTTCATCATTCTATCAAACAACTTTTTTTCATATTTCCATTAGCAAATTCCATATATCTCTATGGTACTCTGTACCATGACTCTTTTACTCTGTTCAAGCACTTCCCATACTTTCTTTGTTCCACTTTCTGTTCATTTTTGGGGGAGACTGACATCAAATACTTTTTCATATAGGATTCATACTTTCTACTAATTCTCCTTTCATTTACTTCTTTCTTTTTCCTCCATGTCTATTTTTGCCCAAGATCCACTCCTGACACTACCAAAAATTGGCTTACTCAACATTCAGCACCTGTCTTTCACTAAGTCTATCAATACCTCATCATAAAGAATCAGACCAATCTGATTTAGGATTATATTCATTCTTTTGTCACATGTATATATGAATACACTTATGCTTAAATTAAATTTGAAAAAAACGGAACTTGATCTAAGCAGTATTTACTAAACAGTCATCGTTGCCATGCATTGCTGGGTTTCAAAATGGCCCTGTCACTTTTTATATACCTTTCATCTCATTCATCTCACCTAATGAATTCTTCCTCTCCCCCATCACATTGATTCAGAATGTTCCAGCACAATTTCTGAAAATTTTCCCACAAGAACATCCCACCCATCAACTCCACAAGATCACCCCACTTTTTTTTACTTTTCGATTAGTTTATGAAACACACACAAATATTTATTTTTTTATTGTATTTCATTTGTTAATTTGTTCCTCCTATATTCTAAGACACAGCTTTCCATATGCATGGACATTACTAGATGAGCCCATAGATACTGATTTCTTTCCCCAAGATGACATTGATCCATTAATGTTTTCATACAACTTTATTTATTTACATATTTAATAAAATTTATATATGTTCAGTTTAACAAGATACAAAGCAACTTACAACAGGAAAAAATAATAACATTAAAAGAGAAACCATAATAAGCAAAACAAAACAAGGCAAAACTTAAAGAACAACCACAACATCTAGTCTCTAGCTGGAGGATCCCACTCATCACTTATCTATTCTGAGCCTCTCTGGAAAACCCGGGTTTTAATGGATTTCTGAAAGACCAATAAGGTGGTCAACCTGATCTCAGAAGGTATGTTGCTTCAATGAAGCAATAACATTAGTAATATAGAGAAAAGTACACCAGATTACCAGTCTTAATGCTACATGCCTCATTCCCTGGTCAGTTCTAACCATTGATTGCCACAGCCACGATCAAAGCACAGTTTTATTTCAAGCATGTTTATGCTGTCCTATGCAAGCTAGGATCTCTGAGCTAGAAACTATTTTGCCAAGTCCTCATCCCCCATCTCAGAGACATATGCAATTTACTGACAGATGCTCAAGATGCTTAACAGTTATCACCAATTTATATAATTTTTCAACAAGAGTCTTGTAATGACTGGTTCATCCATATAAACTTAGTAGTTGCAACTTGAGGCAATGCCGTATATGTCCATCATAAGTACAATGTCCAGATCAGTTGTGAACCAAACACAAGAAGCTGGCAGTAGTTTTTTACTGAAGAATTTGCAATCAAAGACCAAAAAGAAAGCAAAATTAAGATGCAAAATACCCAAAATAAAAGCCTTCTTACAGCAGAAGCTGAGTATGCCTGGGTTATGTTCAGAAACTGGCATATTTTGAACAATTCTGTGAATAGTTTAAGCCTTTTCCTTATGTCATATGTACTTATGGCACAGAACATCAGTACAATGATAATATGCATAAGTGTATTACATTTTTATTACATACATCTTTGCCAGTACAAAAATTTAATTGCCACATCTCTCTAATTCAGAGAGAGAGAGAACCCACTGTAGAAATTATAAAGGCAGACCATGTTAAGTTGGCAATGTGTTTGCAAACTCTGTTCCTGTGTTATCTATAGCCAATATGGATCCAATATCTACACAGACAGAAATACTAAAATAGTAGTTTCATTGTATTCCTTCAATGAGACTTTTAAGAGAGAGAGAAGGAGATATATTTAACTGGATTAATATTCATGAGCTCCCCTATTAGCTCCATAATGCTACAGCTGTGGTGGGTTACTTGAACACTAGTTTTTAAGTGTCCAAAACATTTCTGAAAAATTTAAATAAAAGAATATTTTATAATAGGAAAATTATCTCTGCTTGTGCTTGTTTAATAAGGATGACAGTTATGCTTCTCTATTCCTAGTCCTAGATTATATCACTGTAGCTCTATCTTCATGGTCTATATCAAGGTTCCTCAACTTTGGCAACTTTAAGATGGATGGACTTCAACTCCCAGAATTCCCCAGCCAGCCTTGCTGGCTGGGGAATTATGGAAGTTGAAGTCCACCCATCTTAAAGTTGCCAAGGTTGAGGAACCCTGGTCTATAGTAGCTCTGTCCATTGAACATTCCTCCTTAAATCAAGAACTGAAAGGATTCCTTGGCATTCATTAAACTCTCTACATAATCTTAATTTAGTAAAATTATTTGAATTAATGAAAAAGCATGGATGTAACCTGAAGCCCCTGTTTATTTGTTATCTCCAGAACACCTTGTAGGTGCTATTTATTGCCCTTTCATGCTTTTAGGTGCTCTTTCTGCCATTCTGAGGTAGGAAATGCACAACAAAATTTTGTTTAAGCCAGAAAGTTAAATATATATATTTGAAAAGAAATAAAAATACTGAAATTCCATCCCAAAATTCAAGGGAAAAAACTAAAATCTCAACCCTATCTACATAGCATAGCCTTCCCGAATTTGCATCATTATCACATGCCACCAAAAATATCGTCTATCAGTTCCATAAAGGAAGATGCTAACTTCCAGGATAATCTCTAATTCCAGGAATGTCTCTTGATTATGTAGATCTCATAGACATACTTAATTATGTGCTATGAAGTAAGGGCCAACTTTTTGTGACCACACAGATAGACTTTCTCCAGGGAGATCTGACTTGAACCTAAGCTTTCAGGTTTTCCAATGTTGCACCCATCAGTGCTGTAATCAGGTCTATCAACTTGCAGCTAGTTATCCTCTTATTCTCTTTCTTTTCACTTTTCCCAGCATTACTGGCTTCTTAAGAAAGATATTGTGTGCCCAGTATATTATAATTTGAGTCTCATTATTTGTATGTCAAATGAGAACTCTGGATTGATTTGTTCTATGATCCATTTGTTAGTTTTCTTTGCTGTGCATGGTATTGTCAGGAGACTTTTCCAAAGCCACAGTCCAAAAGCTTCAATACTCTTTCTATCCTGATTCTTGAAAGTCCAACTCTCACATAGCATATCACAGGGAAAACCATTGCCTGCAAAATTCTGATCTTTGTAGATATAGACATGTCACGGCATTGAAATATCCTTTCCAAGGCGTCCATTGCTACCCTACTGTATAAACGTTTAGTGTATCCTTCATCTTTGTTTGATCTTCTTTGAATCAGCTACTATCTGCCCATTGGCATCCTTTAGCATATCAATTTGTGGTTGGAAACTTCTTCTCAAAGGAGATCTTTTGGAAAACTTTCCTTGCCTTTCCATGTCTGTTTCCTTCTTTGATGTCTTTACATATGTTGTTGTAATACTACATCTTGCCTCTTCAAACAGGTCTCTGAAATTTTTGTTAGGTTCTGTCCTGAGATCTTTGGCTTTCTTGATTCTGGCTTTTCTTCTCTTTTGGCAATTTCTACTGTTGTTCTGACATCCAGTTAGCTTTCTTCTGTTTTTTGGTCTTTGGCAGTGTCTTTTCATATTAATCATTAACAACTTCTTTGATATCATTCCACTATTCCTCTGGTTCCCTATCAATGAGGTTCAAGTCTTCAAATGATTCCTGATGTTCTTTTTTAAAATGGTGGTTATATATTTAAGATCATATTGTAGAAACTGGTTGGCTTTGCCCTTCCAGTTTAGCTCGACATGAAACTTTCACATGAGCAGTTTATAATCTGTTCCAAAATTAGTTCCTTTACACATCTTTGCTAACTGAGTGTTTCCACCTCCTTTTACCAGTAATATAGTAATTTGATTTCTGTATTCACCGTTTAATGATGTCTATATATATATGCATCTTTTTGGTGGTTTGAAGAATGTATTAACAATGAAGAAATCATTTTGATTGGCAGAACTTGATAAGTCATTATTCTGCCTCATTTCTCTTTCCTAAGGCAGACAGTCCAACTACATTTTCCTCCTTACTATTGCCAACTTGGCATTCCAGACTTCAGCTACAAGTAGCACATCTTGCTTGCATGTTCTGTCAATTCCAGACTGAATTTGGCCACAAAACATATCAGCTTCCTCTTCTTCTGCATCAGTGATTGAAGCATAAACTTGGATAACCATCATTTAAAGGATTGTTTGTGAAGTCTAATTGTTATTATTCAGTCATTTACTGCACTGTACCAAAGGATTGTCTTTGGTGTATCCTTCTTAATTATGAAAGCAACATCATTCCTTTGTTTGTTTATTTTTGATGTCCTAAGTAGTAAATAGTATGATCTTCTGATTGAAAGTGTCCAATTCTAGTCCATATCGATTGATGCCAATATATCAATGTGTAGACAATGCATTTCTCTTTCACTGTGTTGAGGTTTCCCATGTTCAGGTTTCTTATGTTCCATATTCCCCCTGTTATTCTGTCTTTTCATATTTAGATTTTCCTTTCCCACATAGTAGTATCAGCCACTAGATGTCTTGAAGGTTTAATCAAGCTGCCTCATAAATACATTAGTTATCTGAAAGATTCTCAGCTCTTCATCAGTAGCATGTTGAGTGCTATCCAAACTGAGGGGCCCATAATCTGGTACTATACCATCATATCACTTTATCTTTTCTATCCATGTGATCTTCTTGGTAAAATATAGGAGTGGTTTACAATGCCTCCTTCTGTGTAGTATGAAATGATGCCTTTGCCATTATTAGTAAAGTGATCATCCACTCCAGCTTAGTCCTATATTGGTGCTGCCTCACACTGGTATCTGCATGTTTTACATGTGCAGCTAGGATGGCTTTCACACCTTGGTGACCCTCATAGTGGGACTCAAGGGGGACAAACATACTTAAAAAATAAAAGTAGTCAGTGTATTGTTTGGGATGTTGTTCACTTCAAAGATGAGACAGTCTGGGAAATAGAAAGCATCCTGGAAAGCCAGAGAGGATGGTAGCAGGACATCCGTTCAGTTTAGTTCTACTAAATGGGCATTTGTGTCTGTCCACACCCATTATGACAGCTATTTTGGTGAATATATATCATACTATATCTTATCATATACATCGTCAGCATTATAAATATGTTCACCTACCTGAATGATTGTCCATCCCCCAAATCTCCAAGCATTTTTTTCAAGTAAATAATTGAGATTACAGTTATGAGAATGAAGAGAGGTCTATGCATGGGGAACTGAATGAGACGAGGGGGCATATGAAAAGAAATCATTTTATTTCATGGAGAAATAAGCATACAGAAAGGTCTCTGCAAAGACAGGAAGTGTGCTATGAATGCAGAGGGAAAAGCTAGTCAATAGAGAGATGTTCAAAGGATCAGATGATTGGATGGCAAGAGACCAAAGATGATGCAGAAAAAAAGGAGGGCCTAGCTCTGTATACCTGTTGTAAATGAATGCAGGGGAAGTTGGAGGCTGTGCCTAGGGATGTAAAAGAAATTTGTCTGATATGTATCTTGAAATATTGTGATCTGCAGAAGAGAATTCATGGCAGGAAAGTTTGCATAGAATAAAAGTGTGCATGAAGAGTAGTTGTGTGGAAAAAGTGTATGTCGCATAACATAATATATAAATTGTGTGCAACTCCTTAAATCAAGCATGGCTTTTCCTAGGATCATGCAGCTGGTTTAAAAGGTTGGAGATAAGTCTGTTTGCTACATGGGAGTCCCCATGCACTCTGAAGAGGTGCATGGGAGTCCCCGTGCACCTTTTTGCACTCAAATCTGAAGTGCTGCACAAATCTATTAAACAGGTATGAGGACAATTGGTATCCTTCCCTATTCCCTTTCTCATACTGAACTACTCTGAACTCAGTTGTTATAGTAGCTTGTTAGTCATTATAAAGGCTCATCAGAAGAATAATCAGGTGTTCTGACATACACATTAGATTTAATATGTTCGAGACAATGAAAGGTCTTGCTGTTGTCAGTAACACAAAGGTAACTCCTTTCATTCTCTTACTCTGTCCATTTTAATATTACCTATCTGATTTCTTGCCTTTTCTGAACCCTTTTCTGAACCCTGTCTGAACAAGCAGATGGATCCTTAACCCTTTTCTTCTGTACATTAGAGAGCCTTACGTAGAGTCTAGGTGCTACTTTAGCCTGTGTTAACATATGATGTTTTTGCAAGCCTGGAACAATGGAGCTTTCTAACTTAATTGTGATCATCCGTCCCACCTTTGCATCTTCAGCTATCAGCACAGCACAGCACAGCTTATTGATGTTTCTTCCTCCAATTTTAATTTTAAAATTATGCTCATCTTCTTCCAATCTAGTTTCCCTCAATATATATTCTGTATATACATAGGTTGGATAAATAAGGAGAGAGTATAAAGCCTTGTCTCATTCTTTTGCCAACCTGGAACCAGTCTGTTTTGAAATGTTCCTGACAGAACACTTAGACATAAGATAATGCCATTAGGAAGAGAAACTGCAACTTCTGGTTCAGAAGAAATAAAATTGCATCTTGCAATTGACTTGAATTTCAAATGATATTCAGATTCTTCTGACTTGCAAAGATACGTTGAATTATCAGGCGATATCCATGTAAACCAAGGGAGGTTAATGGGCAGAATAACAAATATTATACCACTTTGTTATTAGCATTTAAAAAGAAACTGTACAACTGAGAAGCAGAAAGCCCTTAAGAAAGGCTGTGAAAGCCTCATCTCATTCAAATATGAATCTGGAGAATTTTAATAATAATAAAAAAAACCTTTTCCAGCTGTTTCCTTCTTTGCAAAATCAATGCAATGAATTTTAGAATATTTCCACCAGATGGAGAAAATGCCCACATTTCCAAAACTGTTAATGTAATTTAGATAGAGTGAAGTTCTGAACCATACGTTAGGAAAAACAAAACATGCATCTACAGATTTTTTTTAACAGCTCTTCAAGAACCATCTGTCACCATGAACTCAAATGCAAAACGTAAGAGATTCCCCTTGCATGAAAACACCCCTGCCTCGCTGTTTCACTCCTCCTCTCTCTCTCTCTCTCTCTCTCTCTCTCTCTCTCTCTCACACACACACACACACACACACACACACACACACATACACACTGGTACCAAAGATATAGATATGATTTTGTTGATTTATATGGCTATCCTGCTTGGCACACAACTCAGGGCTGCGTAAAACATCAGTAACAGTAATGAAGACCACATAATAAAACATTTAAAAAGCTACAGCCCAAAACAACAACATACAGAGAGAGAAAGAAAGAGAGAGAGACAGAGAGAGAAAGAGATTATATAGGTATACAGTAGTCATAGATAGATCACATACACACAAAGATACACACCTCTGCAAAAAGAAAAAGGATATTTTATATGTAAAGATGTTTTATATGTATATGTAAATCATTTATATCTCAATGATTATGGGCACAATCCAGCCATAGCTAAACTCTTTGCAGTGCCATTGTTTACAAGGAGAGATGTTTAAATAAGTGTATAAAGCTGTCCTTGTCACGAGAGGAGCCTACAATTACTCAGTTCTACCTAGGTCTCACTTATATGATTTTTAATAGTTCCAAAGTCTCATTTAATGCTACATACAGATGCTCTTTGACTGGTAAAGACATCTGCTACCATTTAAATTTTCTTTTAATAACCTCCTGGCATACCAATCTGGTCTTCTAAAATAATTGTCAAACAACTATAGAGTCTAGAGATTGCATTTCCCCAAAGGTTGTTCTGATGGGCCTTCAGCCTTGGGGCACAGTTAAGGAAGCTGAGGCAGGATAGTCATTGTCAATGACCTACTGATGGATATTGAGGTGCATGGGTCAAAAAGTTCTATTTCCTATCCACTCTTCTTTGCTAACTGCCTTTTTCACTGAATAGGACCCTATAAATGATGTTAAAATTCAGTCCAGTTATTTAAGACTCACCTCTTTATCTTCAGCTTTGCATACAAAAACACTTCTTGTGATTCATGTCATGTCCTTCATGGGAGAAAAATAAGAATTTTGACAGGAATGAATGGATAAGTTTCATATAAATTTTATATGAATTTACCATGTAATCTTGTAGAATGTATGTCTACAGAAGTATACAGCTTCAGAAGTTCTGTGATAAAATTATTTCCCCTCAAGTCTGATAATAATGAATATATATTCCAGGTTCCTTGGAAAATGTGTGTGTGTGTGTAAATGTATCAAAGATATACATGTTTTGGGGAAAAGATTCATAAAAATATTTGTGAATTTTTAAACAAATCTTCAGGCACATTTTTTCAGTTGCAAAACTGATAAATAAATAAAACCAAATGTGACAGATTTGCCTACCCCTACTTAGGAAGCTCTGTCACATTATGTTGGCCTAATTCTGTCTTCAAAGATCTGCAATCGGCAAGCTGATATACGTACGTATATGTGCAGGTTCCCTGTATTTGCTGTAGACCCTGATACAGGTCATAGATCAGCCTTCTCCATCCTAGACATCCTTCACATATATAGACTCCCAGAACTGCCCAGCCAGCATGACCAACTTGGATGCTGCCCCCAATCTGGGCATCACCCAAATTGGGGAGAACATGTCAAAACAGCATGTACAGCTGGGACCTGAGATCTTCTATGCAAGATTCCGGCCACCC
This sequence comes from Python bivittatus, assembly GCF_059951505.1. NCBI lineage: Eukaryota > Metazoa > Chordata > Lepidosauria > Squamata > Pythonidae > Python > Python bivittatus. The sequence goes on from NW_028277113.1 coordinate 7,711,076, forward strand.
AGCCATGTTGTTTTCCAAGCCATTCCATTCAGTTCCATTCCTCATTCTTTTCGTTTTTCTAATTTTCTTCTGCAAACAGCCCGCCTGTTCAAGATTTGAATTCAGGAGGGACTCTTGTTAGATGATGTGCATATGCAGAGTGCTAAAAGAATACCAAGTAATTAAGCAGCAGAAAATCCCATTAAAAATGAATGTTCATAATATAGTTGCTTGGATACAGAGTGTAGGCTTAGCTACCAATGAATATTAAGAGATATTCATTATATTTGATACAAAAGTTAGAGTTATTAAGGAATGCATAAGATAGAAAACTCTCGCTTCTATCTAAGCTTCTCTTCTATTGAAGAGAGGAAAGTACAAGAGAGAGGGGGGAGAGGGAGGGAGAAGTTCCACTTTTCTCTTAAACACAGAGACTCATTTAACTAGCATAGGCCAGGTGAGAGAGACAGGCACGCATTGTGAAGACCCTTACTCTCATCTAATTCTCACTATCTGCCCTTGTGGTCAAAAGGCTTTAAAGTGCAAAGATTACAGAGGTCCAACACAACAAAAGTCATAGCCACTGTGTATTCTCAGTCCTCATTGGAATGATTTGAGGTTTCATTCTCAGGTTTCTTTTACTGTCCCCGCTTGTCCTTTGGCAAAGCTTGTTATCTTCTCTTGGCATTCTTTTGGTTACATGAGGAAATGCTTGCCATTTGTATATAGGATACTAAATGGAGAACCATATCTTTACTCTCTCTGGATCAGAGTTGCTAGTGTTTATCTGTTGGGCTTTAACAATTGCTAACTTTCATCACCAAATGTCTCCGTGAAAAAAAATAAAAGGAAAATGTAGCACCATGCTATTCTCAGGCACCAGAAAAATAGATGATGTAGTTGTGTTGGGTCAAATGAAGGCTCAGTCTTGATCAATTAATCTGAGCAAAGGTGGTTTGCTTTGAAGGAAAGTCTTTTCAGCCTTTTATCTGTTCCAGGTGGGATTCTGGAAAGTTAATAAAATCAGTCTACTCTGGCTCATTTAGTCTTACCTAATAACATATATGTACCGTGAATGTGATCTATATGACTCTAGGGCCTGATTAGAGCATTTATGGCTCTCATGAAGTAGATCCTCATAGATGGCTCATTAGTCTCTGTCTCATACACACACACGCACACACAAACACACCACCCCCCCCCCACCAATAATAATAAAAAAAAAGAGTTCATTTTTGTATGAGACGTCAGGCATACTTCTCAGTGAAGGAGTTAAATGGAGCTATTCAGCCAGTGCCTGGAATTGTGTGTGCTCTCCTCAGATGTTACATAGTGCTGATCAATCAAAATCTGAGGCAGAGTGGAGCAGAAAATACTGATAAAAATTATGGTGCATTAAACTGTCTGATTTAAGCAAACAAAATGGTTACAAGTAGGCTGGAGCAAAAGATGCTAATCAAGCTCATTGAGTTTGAGATTGAAAATGAGCCTTAAGGGCTTATAAATCTCTTCTGGAAGAAGAGGCAGATTTTATGAACCCTAAATTCTGTTCTGACTCAGCTTAACATGTAAGCTAGAGAAGAATTCCTGGTTTCTTTTCCATTCTCCATGCCAGGTCTCACTGAATTTCTTCCATCTACCCTGCCACATTGCTCAATTGCTTCTTACTATTTTTATTATTTATTTATGGCCCCAGACCAATAAAACACAGTACATAATTTATAATACAGGAAAACCAAAACTGAAACAATTAATAACAAAAAGAAGGCATGAACCAAGTTCTGCAAGGCATAGCTATTGCTAGAAACCTGGCCACCTTTATAGTGGTTGTCCAAGTTAAGTCTGCAGGAGGAGGATTGTAACCTGTTGATTAGAAAGGCAACTAACATTTCTGACAATCAGGTTGATGGGTGCCAGTTGCCATGAGAGTCCCATAGGCAGTGTAACAATACCTGGTTTACTGACTCAACCTCTGTATCTGTCAGCCCTTCAAGGCAATTCAGACTAGGAAACCACTGTCACATAGGCCAGTATTAATTTTATTGTAAAGTTATAGCAACAGAATCTTGCAAGTCTGAATGGGCTTCCCCCCTCCCTCCTTCCCTATATCTTCATGTGAACTAGGGAGGGGCTTGTCTGAGATGTTTATGGACGTTACATTCTTGCCCTGGACTCAGCTGCCTTTTATCTGACCATTGCCTTGGCAGCAGCTCTTATTCCTGTCCCTCAAGGCCATTCCCTCTTCCCTATACAGTATCTTAGCATGTATTTATTTATTTAAAGGATTTATATGGCTGCCCATCTCACAATAGTGAGTTACACATACAGTCATTGTATGGGACACTACTGTATTTGTCTATAGTCTTCATAATAGGAAGTGCACCAATCTGAGCCAAGTTAAAAATTCTCCTCTGTGAAACATGTAAGATGTTATAGAGATAACTAGGAATTGTCCATGGAGAATCTGCAATTACACTCTTTTGTAGATTTAAATCCCAAATCCTCTGTTTAAGTTTGTTTAACTTTGTCTGGGCTGACTGACAATATTGCCAGAAATGAGAAGCCATAATATGTTCAGATGTGGCAGCCAGAGCAGGTGCTGCTTGATAGAAGGGAGATAGAGAAATGGATGCTTTCTCCTCTTCTCTGCATGGACAAACGTCCCAGTAACCCACAGTAAATGAACTTCAGTTACACTAATTTCCCATTAAACATTTACCTGGTTTTCAAGACCAAATCTGCTGTCGTTGTATATTCTTTGGCTCTGAGGAATATTGAAAAGTTTGATGACCTTTCATCCCAATGGGCTGCAGATTTATGGGTCTGGATCTTATGTGAGAATTATATGCCTGTGTATTGCCATGTGGACCTTACTGGTGATTGTATGACAGCAGTTTTCCAACTCTCTTCTGGAGACCCCTGATGTTTTTCAGAAATACTCTTCAGTGCTCCTTCTCATTTCCTCCATCCCAGAGGCATCCCAAGCCATTTTCCATATTGTACCTTTATGATGAGTTTCAACAACTGCCAGCTGCTTTATAAATTAATCTTCTTGAAAAGCTCACAAATGACATGCCACTGAAGAAGAAATGATTTACTTACTCTCCTGTATGCAGGTCCAGCCCTAGATATTTAATTCCCTGAGAGAAATGGCAAAATGGCACCTTCCCCCTCCCCATTCAACATACATAAACTGATTAAATTTGAAGTTAAATCTTACTGAAGATGGAAAAACATTCTGTGCTGCAGGAAAGGGAGGTACAGGTAGTATAATCCAAACGTTCTCAGCGAGATTTTACTTCTTATCCTCCAGTATTTTGCCTGACGGTAAGGTCAACCCTCGTAATATTTATGTTAGAGTTGCATGTGTCTTTTCTCCAAGAGCTTAAGGCAACTTACACAGAGGACTCCCTTCATTTTATGTCCTATGCAAAATGAAAAATGAGAGAGAGAATGATTACTCTAAAATCACCTGGTGAGCTTCCATGGATAACAGTGAACTTGAATTTGAATGTCTCTCACCCTAGTCCACCTCTTAACCATAAACCACATGAGCTTTGGAAGTCCAATCATATCTGAAAGTCATATATAATGCTGAGGGTTTGGGAGGTCTGAATGTTTTGATTTTTTTGGCAGATAAATCAATTGGAATTTGTGTTGCTTAAAGCTAGGAAGCTGGAAAATGTACAAGTTATCAATGATAACTCAATAGTAGCAGTAGGGCCGGAGTAAGGTATTATCAAAATTAGGCAACAGCTACTTCTGTTATTAATTCATTTATTTGATTTGACTTTAATAATTTGGGGGAAGGGGCTCATAGAGGAAGTAGCTAACTTACCTTTTTAGTTTTGATTTTGGAGGGAAGATTTATTTGTGATATTTGATCTGTGCCACAGTTTCAGGGCGATCAAAAGGAGTGAAGATTGTGGATATTGTTGTTTTTGTTATTATTTCCCCAATATTAAGCACTGTCATTGTCATGGTTATTACTTCTGTTCTTATGAACCTTATCCTTGCCACTGACTTCACTGGAATAATTCTTCCAACTATTAAAAATCAGATTAATGTTCTCCATTAGTTTGACCCTTAGAAATATCACAGTGTTATCTACCACATCTTCTAGACCTCCCTCCTGCAGGACTATATTATTCTGACTTATCTTGTCCTTTTTATAAATAATTACCAGGTTGCAGCTGCCCATTTTTATTTTCTACAAAGCATATATGGATTATTTTGGGACCCAAAGGTATATATGTATCTATAGATGATGCTTATAGTGCTTCTTCTGTCTGTCTGTCTGTCTGTCTGTCTGTCTGTCTGTCTATCTATCTATCTATCTATCTATCTATCTATCTATCTATCATCTATCTATCTATCTATCTATCTATCTATCTATCTATCTATCTATCTATCTATCTATCTATCTATCTATTCATATTAGGGAGCCAAGCACTAAGCCATATTAAGCCATATTTGCATTATGCATAGTGTGTTGTATGAACCCGGCCTACTATGGTTCATTCAGTACATGATGGTTAAAGAAACATGATTTAGCATGATATGTGAACCCAGTCATAATTAATGCTTATGGTGCCTATCCATATGAAGGTATAATGTTTACCACATACTGTATATTTGTTTGCATTAGCTCCACTTAAAGGCATGGGATTTCAGGAGATCCCTGCCATTGTTTCTGGAAGCCTCCTTGACAATATAATGAATTTCAGGGTGGCTGAGATGTATCCTTCAACCACATTGAGGTACAGTTCATAATCTTATCAGTTCTGAATATGAAATTATGTATATCTTAGAATTAAAAAACAAATTCTAGGCTAAAGGAATTTGGAGTAACATTTCAATGCAGTAGTAAAACAAGCAGTTCACACACACCAGTTGGAATCAGCTGATAATATTCTGAGTGGAAAGAAGTCAACATTTAGTCTAAGGCACTTCTGCATGAATTTGATTCAAAGTTTGTAATAGTTTGATTGTGGTGGTGGTGGTGGTGGTGGTGGTGGTGATGATGATGATGATGATGATGATGATTGTGATAATCATCATCACTTTTTGCCCCATTGCTATTATCTTGCTAGTCTTGGCTGATTAAAAAAAAAAAAAAAGAGCTACATCCTAAGCCATCAATAAAAATGAATGATTGCAGACACAGTCCTGAAGTAGAAATTTTGACCACGAGGACATCACAACCAAGAAGACCTTAAGTTGAGTTATGGCCCCTAGACATTGCCCATAAGCATCATGATGAACAGAATCTTTTAAATATCTCAAAATGTCAACTGGTATTTGCTAAGAAAAACTTCTTTAAAAAGCCTTCATCAATTGTGCAGAGATTTTTTTTTTTTTTCATTACTTTAAAAACAAACCCTATTCCAGGGACAAGGCAAAGATTGTCTTTGGAAAACAGGGAACATTGGAATATAAGTTTTCCTAAGGTAGATTTAAGGATATAACTACTTTCCTATATTTTTGTTATTTTTTATTTTAGTGAATGTGTTGCTAATATAAGTTGAAATTTAATGCTTTCTGTAGAAATTCTGGGAGTTTTTCCAACATTCTTAACCCCCATCAAAGAAGGCACTGAATTAGTTAAGGAATGCATGCCCATCCCTCCCAAGCTAGTGACATTACAAGATGACTAGATTCAGAAAAACAAAGTATACCAATAAACTACCATTTGAAAAGTACCCAGGATTTAAGTACTGATTAAATCAGAATTCTTTCATTAAAGCAGAAATAAGCAGTGGAGGTGATTAATATAAGTAGACATTTTGAAGCCTTCCTGTTTAATGAGGAAGATCTAAAGAAATTGTCCAGGCCAACACTTCAAAGAGATTAAATGGACTTTTAAAAAGGATGCAGTTCATAGCCATTTCTGAAATTCTTCTTGAACATCAAGATAATTCCTGAGTACACATGCGAGTTTACAGACATTTCAAGGCAGACTCCAGGATTCAGACCACGTCTTACAAGAGAACAGAGCTGCTGATACATCATATATATTCCCTTTCCTTCCTTCATAATATTTAGTAAACATAAGGTAGAATTAAAGTTCACTATAATATGTGATGTTGCAGCCCCACTTCACAGCCATGGATTATTCCAGCATCTATGTTGGCATAATCTGTAACATTGTAACAGAATCCATTTTACTATGTGTAAAAGAGTAGAGCAAGAGCCCGTTGGAAAACTTAAATATCTTCAAAATGAATGGGATGCAATCTCTTAGATATGCCACCATAAGCATTTCCAGTATTTTGAGCCAAAATGTGGATGGCAGATCAGTTTGTGGGTCCTTATACTTTTCCATGTGCTCATTCAGAAGTCTATTCTGGCTCATTTCCACACCACTCTACAGTTTAGAAAAACAGCTGAAGTTCATATTTAAATATATATTTTAAAATATATAAATCTCTCTCTCTCTTTTTAAAATAGGCTTGTTAATTTTTATTTTTATTTTTTTGAGGTGGTGTAGATTTTTTCCAAATGTGTGAGAAGATCAAAAGCTAAATTGAATTCTGGTTCAGTTTCAAATTGCACTTGCAAGAACAATAATCCCAAAATGCTTTCTTCTGCTGCCCTTTATACCCTGTGACATTCCTCCAAACCGCTTCTCTAAACTCCAGTCAAACCACAGTTACCTTCCAAGGCTTTTGTTAAAAAAAAAAAAAATTAGTTCACATTCTGCAACTTCAGGGAAGCTAAGTATTGTAACTGCATCAATCCTGCTGTTTCATTTATTTTCTTTCCCTTCCCCTTCCCTCCACTCAAGCTGTAAATATCTTGGAGTAGTAGAGCCTTGTCTTTACTTTGTAAACCATATATTAATGGTGCCTCACTGGTAAATGTAGCAGTGGAGGAAAGCAGTGTTTCAGATGCTATATAACAGAATGCACAGACCGATATAAATCCTTCCTCTTATGCTGTCCATGTTAGTAGGACAGTATTCTAGTCCACTGGTTTTTTCTTACGGTTTTTTTGTTTCCTTGTTTGGTTGGTTGTTCTTTTTTGAGGATACCTGGAAAAACCTCTCACTAGCTAGCAGAAGAGGTGTTTTTAGATGTATGGTTCACAGTGTGTTTGTCCATGGCTGGGTACATTTTCTACTGGGGAAAGAGGATTGCTAGTACTGTAAACTTTGCCCAATGCTCCCATTTGCGCTATAGATTTGACAAAATTTTATTTGACAAAATTTGCAGATCTAACAAAATTTGCAGATCTGCTTCCATAAAAAAATCATAGCCAATATAATTCTAGTAGATCTTTCTCCCTACCTTAAAAACACACATTGAGGCTCTAGAGGTCAGCAAACTATAGCCTAGGCCATGTTTTTATGTGGCCCATGAGCTAAGAATGGATGGGCGAGCAGGCACCAGATTGCCAGGTGAAAGCTTCACCTGAGCTCCTGGGGCAAGGAGCAGGGTGAGGGCCAGGGGTGAGGTGACCCGGGCAATGGTACACCTCCTTTCTGGTAGACCAGCACAGTCCAATGGTTGCAGCACTCCTCGACAAAACTAAGCATTTGACTTTCATACTCCTACAACTTGGGCTGAGTTAGTTTAACCCTTTACAAAACCAGGTCTGTTTTGGATTTACTTTAACCTCCAGCAGGTAGGTTGACTGAGTAAACTGCTCCCTTTCTGTGTCAGCACAGCACAGGAGCCCTGATCTTTTGCTCATGGGAAATGACCATAAGTCTTTGGTTTGTAGACTCAACAATGGGTTTGCAAAGAAGTTGAAGTTTTAATAAAATCCTGGCTCAGATTTATGTTTTGGGAAATATAAGATGGTGAATATTCAGCTTCAATGGCAAAAGTTTCCTGCCATCAGTTCTTTGTGAGTTACATTGGATCATAGAAATTATCTATCATGCATGGCAGCTATTTTCTACTTTCTTAATAAAGGTCTCTGGGACAATCACAGATTTAGGGATAGGACAGGAGAGAGATATTGTATTAAGACCCTGTTCTATATTATTTTCTTAGGTACAGCAAGTACATTTATTTCAAAAACTCTTGTTTTATATCACAGAAGCCAGAGGACACGTGCCTTCTTATTTGAGTGAAATACATTCTGAAAATATGTTTTTATAATGTTAGGTGATGTGATTATAACATTTAATTATAGCTTGTACTGTTGCTGGCATTTTTTTAATGTAGACGTTTTCATTTTTTTTGTAGAGCTTTTTTTTTAAATATGTTGCAAGAGAATATAAAGTCTTTTATACTGCCTTCCTCTCCAAAGCAAAATAAAGACATTGATTTACCAGGGAGGAGGAGGAGAAGAAGGAGAAGGAGAAGGAGCTTACCCAAGTTTTGGTTTGTTTTAAGAAACAAAACAAAATAAAAAAAATTCAGACCAAAACAGGTTGGCTAAAATAAAAATAAACTAAAATAACTATTTCCTTAAAATGGTTATTCTGAAGTATGATGATACAACTATAAAATATGGTATATAGGCAGTGAATACTAGCACTTAGAAAAATAATTCTCTCAAGGTACAGTGCATCATGATTTTTGTTGCTATAAGAAAAATTCCTTTGGCGCTAGTGATACAGTGATAGTTTATTCCATCCACACTGTTCCCATTTGTAATGCCAGCTTGCTCACTTCCCCTTAGGACTGTGCAGTGTTTCAGTAATAGAGTTGCAAGCTTCCCATAGCAAAGAGAAATATGCTAAAAAATAGGAAAACAAAAAGTGTCAAAGTAGTCCCCACTAGAAGTTAAACACTAGTTTTTATTTTCCTCTTCTTTTTGGCATGAAAAGGGTGGAACAAGATAACAGGAACCCATGAGCATTTTGAAAATTCCAAGTACACTATGTTTGCAAGGTGGTAATTAAGCATTTCAAACACATTTGAATGAAGGCTTAGGTTGTCATAATCATGGCTAGCTTGCTTATCTTACAAATGTTATAAGGGCCTGGGAACCTGGCATTGCCGCTTGGCTGTACTTGCCTGACCCAGTTCGATGGACAACAAAACGACCAGGCTTATATTTTTCATGCCCTCTCCCCTAAATGAAAGGAAGAAGATAAAAATAAGGAAGAAGTATGGGAAATCAGCACAGTGCTTTAGCTTTACTGTGCCATCTGCTGCCTTTGGTTCTTGTTCCATGGCTGGAAATAAAACTGGTTTTTGTTTTGTTATTTATTTATTTTTTTTTACAATGGACAGATTGGTTTATTTTGAAAATTTCCTTGCTGCAGGCTAAGTTATACTAATTTTCAGAAACTCTGGCAATGTTTCTCAGTAAGGATGTAGAATAAGGGAATCATTGATCCAAATGACAGATCTACTACATCAGAGATTCAGAAACCATTGTTCTAACTCTGAAGTCACTATATTTGCTCTTAGTGATATCATAATATGGTTTCAATGGTGGATCTAGCCTGCAGTGTGGTGGCTAGGAAGAAGACCTTCTTGGCGGCAGTAACCAATCATGGACTCAGTAAGAACAACTCCAGGACCAGAGTGCCTTTTAAAATGAACTCTGTATTAAATTTTTGTACTTTTATTATTTGTATTGTTTCATATTACGGCAAGCCGTTTTATTTTATCAAATGTTTTACTGAAGGTCATTTCACTGTTTGTTTTGTACATTATTCTGGGATAGTTTAAGAGGAAGAACAGTTAACAGTGATGATGGAGGTGATGATGATGGTGGAAGAGGAGGGAAAGAAGAAGAGGTGAATGGTTTCAGGATCCTTAGAATACTTAAAGTAAAAAATATAACTGTACAAATAAAAAGAAGTCCCTTATTAAGTGGCATTTTAAAAATTATGCACATTTATATGTTCTGAAATGCATTCATTTTATTTATGCAGTTTAGCTATCATCTCAGTCCAGATGGACTCTAGGTAGTCTACAGATAGAAATAATGCATGAAACAACAAACGATGCACAATTACATATTCTAAAAAGATAATGCTTAAAAAATTGCACGTATCAAATTATAAAATGTAATACCAAAAAAACCCCCAAAAGCTAAATTTTCACTATCAGATATTTTGAAAATAAAATTATAATATTGTATGTGTTATATTGAAAACATTAACAGGGTACCTCCACATTTTGACTTGGTTGATATAGAGAAAACCTCAGCAGGGTTAGACCTGGGTAATACTTGGATGGGATTTATTAGGAAATTCCAGGATGTAGGCAAAATTAGAAAGTTTTTTTTTAAAAAAAAATCCCTGTATTGCTTATCTATGTAGTTACCAGGAATTCAGCTCAAGTTGAAGGTCAACCTTTATATTGTAAGTTGATTTGTTGCTTAAATTCTCCTTGTTGTATAGTTTGTTCCTCTCTTCATTTCTCCTAGGCATCCACCATTAACCATGGTGACAAGAAGATGAGGAAATGAACTTCATGAAGTTCATAGCACAAACCCCGCTCTTACGTACTTGCATCCTGATCACAGAGAGAAATATATGTCACAAGATTTGTGTTGGGATATCAAAATGTATCATCACTTGCCACTCTGTGGATGCCTATAGATCCCTGTAGTATTGGTTTCCTTCTGTTCTGGAGGGAACATCCATGCAAGCAAATGTTGTTATGGTTTGAGTAGAAACTGGTCATAGCACACATCATGAAGTTTGGCAATGCCCCTGCATTGTTCCATATTTTATCTGCACAGGATTCTTCAAGGATCTGTTACATCAAACACAACATGGGAAGTATACTCCCTATCTGTGGATGCACAGGGCAAGGAAGTACTTTTAAGGAAAGGGATCAGGGCGCTTAACAAACCATTAGTCACTCCACTGGCTACATGGACCTGTACATGATTAACATTGCTCACTAGCTTGCAGACTCTCCAGCAGGTAAGACTGAGATTTATATCCACTGGAGAGGGTGGGTTGGGAATTTTCCTACATGCAAAGCTATACTGTATCTTGGGAATTCTTAGCACTCACAAAAACATTCTTAGTGATGGACTCATTCTATCTTCCAACTCCTTTTCAGAGGACAATGTTGCGGAAGAGCTACAGGAGTCAGCAGAAGGGGAAGATGAATTGATTCTCTTACCCATTTCCATCTATCTTGAAACAAAGGAAATGTTTGATATAGTGTGAGAGGAAGTGTGGTGCATGGTGTCATAATGGAGTTATACAAATTGTCATATATTTGCATATAGTATCCATATACTAAGACTAGAATTACAAGGATAGAAGCCAGGATCTGGACTGTCATCTTTAATTACTGGGTAAAATTACTCTTTAACCCAACAGGCCTGACATCCCACATTAACAGGGATAACTTCCAATCTACTTGGAAGGTATCCATTAGAGAAAAACTGGCAGCCTATGGCTTTTCTAATGAGGCAGTACAAAGGATGGGATACGACCAAGCAAAAAGGTCACTTAAAGAGAGGACCTTTGATATAGGATGGCAACATGACATTAGCAGCAAGGCTACATAAGTTTTGGAGACTGTCATTTACCATCAAATCAGCTGATTACTGTCAATCTCTAATAATCAGTAGACATCACAGATCATTTGCTCTGGCCAGATTCAACACACTCCCTTCAGCAGTTATTGATGGTCAATATCAAAAATTTCCACAAACAACTTTGCCACTGTGACTCCCACGCCATAGAAGATACTCAGCATGTCCTGTTGTACTGTAATTTTTATTTGAATCTGCATGAGGTATTAATCCAGCCACTCATAAAGGAATTCCCAGGGAGAGACAACCAATGGTACATCTCCTATCTTTTAGCCAACCATAAAAGCACACTATCACCCACAGTGTTGCTATAAGAGTGAGGCAACAAACATTGTCCAACAAAACTGCATTTCTTTGATATCTTTAAACTCCTTCCCCTACCTTTCCTTTCTTCCTCTTTTACTCATACAACTTATTTCAATAGCCATCTTTAATGTATATTTTATGTATTTTATACTGTATGTGTGTGTGTGTGTATACACGCACAGACACACAGACACACATGTTGGTCAAAGGCCATAATAAAAGTTTACCTTAACTATGTTGTATTCATATATAATTCAAATAATTGATAAATGCTTTTCACTAGTTAAGTGTTGATCCCAATAATATAATATTAATGTAAATTATGAAGAGTAAAAGGAAACAATCTTAATTTTTTATTTCTTTTAATTTTTTTTCCTCTTAGGTTTTTACAATTCTGTTTCTTATTCAAATCCATATTTTCAACTGCACAAAAACTCTAGTTCCAAGTGCACCTTTTTTTCCAACAGCACAAAATGTGTCCAGCTTATGTTGAAATAAACTCATGGATCTGGTCTTGTCTCAGAATTGAGCTGTACCATGAAATGTTCCAATCACTCAAAATAGAGTGACTACATAGTTTGTGAGAACTATGTAATCCCATTAGACAATCAGGAGGAATTGGGTTTATTTTTCTATTGCACATACTAATTGAGTATTTGGTTTGGTAGCAACGACTCTCTATATGTGCCACATTTAAAAAAAAAATACTGCATGCCTTTGTTTTCTGATATTTGAAGAATTTCTAGAAGCAGCATCAGTAAAGACAAGCAGTTGAAAAGTGCAATTCAACAACAGTTATTCAGACAGCAGGGCATATTATTGTCAGAAAAAATAAATAAATCAGACAGGAACATCTGGCCACTATGGAAGACATCAGGAATCATATGCACATACATTTGAAAATATTATCTAGATATTTGTTCAAGTTATTCTTTAGTGGGGATGCCAATTTGCATTCTGGCATTTGTTATAAGAAGATTTGTCATTTTTAAGCTCTTGCTCTCTCTCTCTCTTAACCAAATTTGAGATTGATGATGTACAAAGTTCACGGATTCATCAACGTTCCAACACCCCACAACAAACAGAGGGTAGATGTGCCTGAATGGGCAGCTAATCTTCTATCATAACATTTTCCATTTTCTCATTACAAAAACTGGCTTCAACTTTCTGGCTTGAGAAAGAGAGAGGCCTAATCATAGTCATCCTGCCCTGAGGGGCTATTGAACAGGACCAGCAACTGCCACAGATTTGCCAGCAGTGATAGCAGCTAGTTTAGCAACAGCTGCCTGACTTTGTAGCCTCCTCTTGGATATAAGTTTGAGCTGTGCTGGGAACCCGCTTGTAATGTTTAGCCTCTACATGGCATGCTGGACATAATTACATTATTTTTTGTACTGAACAATAAAGATGCTTGTCTTCACAGTGCCTGAACTGGTAATTCACGTCTACATTCTAAATGACAGACGGGCTTCTGAGTCTGTCAGCCTTCCCAGGTAGACCAGACAGGAAACATGACCAGATGAGCTAATTCTACTTTATAGTAAGGCTACATTAACAGAATCTTGCAAGTCTGAAAGTGCAAATCTCCTGCCATCTCCTTTACAGCCTAAGAAGCTAGGGAGGGTCTCTTCTGAGCCTCTCACCCTGCCCACTGTCCAGCTGCAGGTTATGCCCTCTCTTATCTGACTGTTACCTAGGCAGCATCTTTTCGCCCCATCTCCCAAGGTCCTTCCCTCATACCATTGCACTCTATGAGATGGCTATCCTCAAAGCCCACTGTGAACACTAGGTTTGCCAGCTGAGTTTATGTGCTGGCCATGGTATATGTCTGCTTCTATTTCATTTGCTATTTATGTAAGACTGAGTCACATCACTGCCTCACCCTCTATGTCCGCTTATCTTCGCAATGTCTGCTGATTCTTTATCTCTCTGTGTCGGACTCTGTGCTTTGGTGCTTCTTTAATCCCCAATGTGCATGCTATCGGCATGATGCAATCCCTAAGCCATGTCCTATATGGAATCTTAGAAGTTGATTTATAAATTAACAAGGAGCTTTCATAAGCAGCAAAACACTGATTCCATCTTGAAATTATACTGATCATGATACATTAGCAGTTGATGAGAACTAAGAGGAGCACTGGTCTTTATTTATTTGCATGTTAGTTTATTCAAGGCACTTTTCATAATATTCCTCCCCATTAAAAGTAATTTACAAGTAATGCATGATGGTCCTTTCCACGTTTGCACCTAACCATGGCATAACATGTTCTGGCCATATATTATTATTATTACTATTACTATGTTTCTGCTGCGTCCCCATCATCTTGCCTTTGACTCATTGTGAGACAGCCATATGTCATCCATAGTTACACCAGTGTGGTGCAAAATAAACACAATGTTGTTTTTCCATTTATTTCAGCTCTCTGCAATAACTCAGAATTGATGGCCATGTTTAAACCCAATATATCCCAAATGTGTATGGATGAAAATGATCCATGACAGAGAATGTGTTTGAATGTATCTTTAAGCCCAAGTGACTCTTGCATACCTATGTTTAAAAAGTGGTATTTCACTAAAATATAGTTTTCAGTGAAAAGAGATTTAGCTATAAGGACAAAAATTATAACCAATGATTTGCAAACAGCTTTTCATTTTATTGAAAAAGTAAATTTATTCTATTTCTATTAATGAAGTGAGAGTGGGAATTTTTCAGTTATTTCTCGCTCCCCCGATGCACGTGCTATATTTTTCATCTCAACTTTTCGCTCTAGAATAAGTTTATAGTCTATCACAGGCTATTTCCTTGAAATAGCCCAGCAGTTCTTCATGCCATAGGCCCTTTAATGCATATATTTTCAACACATTCCATTTTTGTTATTAAGAGGATTGCCCTTGAACTATTTAATCCACTCAGTCTTGGAACATGATTTCAGAGCACTTTATCTTTAAAAAAAAGAAGAAGACAAGCTAATTGAACTCCCAGGTGTGGAATTATGACAAATTATGAAACATGCCTGCTGTAGTGTATTATCATTGTGCATCACCATTGAGTGCAGATTCACAGATAGTCCATTCTCCATCCAAACCATGTTGTGCATATTTTTCTTTGTAAGTCCATTCTGTTCTTTTTTTTCATCAGTCCATAAATTATTATTTAATTTGTTATAATTTATAATGAATTCAATGCATTTATTATTTGTTATCTATTTTTAAAAATAAATACATTTTAAATTTATATTTTTACACATTTTCCCTAAATGAGCATGTGTTTCCCCCTTCAGCTTATATTCTTTGATCAGTAAACGGCATCACCGAATTTGGAGAATTGCAAATCCCAAAGGACATCTGAATTCTAATCCATGTTTTAGTCCAGTAATAAATCAGCCTTGCTCATTTTAAAATTTGGGCTACATTAAACATTACTGCAATTCCAAGTTTTGAACATAAAGCATGAGCTCGAATACTGTCTTTTATAAGATTCTGCTGCTTCTTCTTTTTACAATAATTGCCTCATGCTAAAGTTATCTTTTCATATTGTAAGGCTATATAACAACTCCACTTATGTGAAATATATTTGTAGGATTTTGAGAGACTTTTATAGAATTTTTTTGTGTTGTTTAAATCTCAGGGTTTGCTAAAGGACTTCCTATATCTCTAAGACTATATATTGTATGTGGTGATTCTGGTCAGAGTGCTTCCATTTTGTCTTATCATCCTTCAACACTGATACAATTTAAAATGGTGCCAAATCATGTTTGTGTTCTTCCCAACCAGTGATCGCTTCCAGTCCAAATCAGATGTTGATTATGTGATGGCAGCAAAAGTCTGTTAAAAAAAAATAATAATAATCAGAAAGATGAGGCTGTAGAGAACCTGTTCCCATGGCAGTTAAAGCTTAAATTTATCCTAAAGCAACAGTAGTGACAAAGGTAGTGCTTACATGCTTCCTTTTTAAAGAATTTTTAAAATGAATGTTAAAAATCTGAAGGAAATTCCATATAATTTCAGCAAAATTTAGGGGGGGGGGGTGCACAGTTTTACCTCAACAGCTTTTAACATGTAACATGCTAAAATATTTATTTACTCCTCCAAAAGTATCTCATATTTTGCTTTGCATTTATCTATAACATAAAGTACCATGCTGAATCTATAGAAGTAGTTAGAATTTGGAAGCATTATATTACTTGTTTAGCCTCTCCTTGTCTATTCATAAGTAGTATGCAATCCTACTGAAAGGAGGCTGGATATTATCCATTTCATCAAAACGCTTTCTGCATCCATTGAAATTCCTCAGAAGTTTTCCTCGTCAAGAATCATGAAATTTAACTGAGAACTTAGTTTAACCAAATTGATTGAATTCAGCAGTTGTATTAACCTTTACCTCAAAAGTTAATTTAACTCAAAATTGAGAGCTTCAGGCACACAATGCCACCTAGCAGGGCTCGGGAAGTGGGCCTTCTCTATCGTAGCACCAGCTCTCTGGAACAGCATTCCCTGGAGATGTGCATGACTAGCCTTTAAAAAAGTATTAAAAACACGGCTCTTCCCCCAGAACTTAGCGTAGGATGACTAGGGGCCCTTTTCCCCCTGTTTTTATATCTCCTGGTATGGTTGAGAGTTGGTTGTTGTTTCCTCTGGATTAAGCATTATTATTATTATTATTATTATTATTATTATTATTATTATTATTATTTATATATGATGCTGTCCAGGTTTGGTAGAATTGGGCAGCCTCAAAATTTTAAATAAAAATAATAGTACCCTATTGCTGGATAAGAATGGCAAATGAGGTTTCCCCCTGTTCTCTGTATAACTTCAAAACAATTATATAAGAGAGGTTAGGGTTGGGAGACAGTTACCGGCTCAAATTGACATCAAGATCTCAACTCAGGCCTCTGACACAAACCTAATATTCTAGTTATTAGATATCAGTGTTATAAGGGCTTAAGCAAGTAAGCTGTTTGATGGTTCAAGTTATTAGCTTGCCCATTCTTGTAGAGCTCTTGTGTTTCTTCACCCACAAATTTCTAAGAAAATACTTAACACTGGTGAATGACAGATGAGGCGAACATCTTAGCTAGCACTGTGCACTAATTATATTATATGCATCCCGCTTCCCTGAGTTGGGACCCTGAGCTGTGAAATCCTTAGGAGTGGATGTAGACAGGAGATCCCTTGGAAAGCAATTTGGACAGATCTTGAACTGGCTAATCAGTTTTCTTCTGAATGTATGCAAGTACGTATAATAGGGAACAGCAATTCACAATTTCAAAGAGGAAAACACGGATACTAGGAGCTGGAAACTATATGTTACACATACTGTTTTATCTTCAGATTTTCTTTGGTTCTGCTTGGACAACATATTTGCCTGGGTCACAGGCAAGGTTAATAAGTTGTTCCACTTAACCCAGTTAGCTCTGGGGTTAGACAGGGGAGGTTTTAACTCCAATCAGCCAGTGTCTTGAGAACACAACAACCCGTGTAATGAAGGCCTCCCCCAATTTGAACCCCATCACCTTCAGCCTGTCTTGAGAGACTCTTACCCCTGAAATCCATATTGCAACGTTTAGGTTAATACAAGAGAATAAGCCTGGCAGGTATGGGGGGAAATCTGTGGTTACTACAGTGCAATAGTTCTCAGGAAACTCCCTTCTCTTTCTCTCCTCACACTTGTAACCGTACCTTTGTTTGGCTTTCATGCCAGCGGTACCTATAAGGATAACACATTGTGGGGAGAGGGAACAAGCATAGGCTACTAAATGTACAGAGGCTTGCTGTGGTCCTTCACTGAGCTGGATTTGTTAATTCAATCCCAAGAGGTTGTGGTGTCTTCCAGGAGCTGAAATTAACCCCTCCAGTATGTTGCCTCATTAGACCCTCTCTAGAAGCCCAGCCTTCCTGAGCTTCTGCAGTAGCCCTGATGAGCTGGGTTTTACAGCCTGGAAGAGCTTCGCCTAATCAGGTAGATCCAGATCAGATCGGAGCTGTATACCAGTGCATAGCACTAGTCTTGTCACCTTAATCTATCTAGAAATACAGGCGCGAGGACAAAGTGACTGAAAAAGACAGGTTCTCCATTATACAACTCCTCTAGAGTCCTATGTTCCATGGATAGCAGTGTGCTTTCCTTACATTGACTGGCTGCAGGAACTGGCAAGCTATCTCCTTTTCCCTCATGTCAGTGGAAGATAGTCCTGTCAGCTGTTACAGCAATGACTCTAAATGAGAAAAAATACTCAGAGGAACGTCTTATGGCTTACCTCTGAAAACTTCCATTGCACTCACCATTGCAATTCAGAGCATTTCTTTTGCGCTCAGAAAAATGATGGCACTGGGGGTGTCTAGTGTCCACTGGTGTATTTTCCAGTCACTTTCACTCCAGGGCAGAACTGACTGAGCCGGAAGGGAATTTGCTACATCCTCAGATTCACAGCACTGGTCAGGGAGCTGAAATTACTAAAGGTAAGGCAGCCGGGAGGACCCAAATTTCATAAGGCAACAGCAGAATGATGTCAGATGAGGCTGACCAGGGACCAGAAGGGAGCAAGTACCTTGAACACATAAGCCTTGAACAGCCAATAAGCAGCTAGCTGATCCCATCTACTATTGATCATTTGACTTGGCACCCAAAAAATGGGAGCAAAACACATTTAACTTTACATATTTGTCAACTGTTGCTGGATGCTGTCAGCCCCCTGCCACCAATCGCCAGGCAAAGTCCCTGCTGCCACTCCCCCTCCCCAAGAATCTATATTAGTATGTCATTGCTTTATTATGGACCTCCTTGTTTAGCTAATCTGAATGGGCCTGCTCTGCTTGTTCAGGAACACGCCTTTTTCTTACAGCAACAGGGCAAGCATTTATACCCTGTTGTGGGAAAAATGCTCAATTTAAATAAAGAACCAAAACATTTGGAGATAGATTCAATAAGTTATGTTTTATTGGCCTGTACAACTACAGTGATCCCTGGGCTCCTCACCAAAAGGCCCAAAATCCTACAGGGTTACAGGTTATATACCCTCTGAAATGATACATGAGAAATACAAAGTCAATGTGAATTATAGCATGACCTTTAGGACCAGAATGTAGCATTTGAAAAGAACATGGGTTGATCTTACTATGGGCTGCCTTGGTACCTCTAAGTAAGTTCTATTTTACTAAGAAGGCTGTATCTTTTATATTAAAAAGGTAATATTTTAAATAAGTAATCTATTGATACCAGCACCTTTTAATATTAACAGTGCACTTTATTGTATCCTTATATTGACCCCTTTCACACCAAGAAAAGACAACAACCTGGTTTTTGCTATCTGTCTTCTTCCCCTCCAAGGTCATCAGCAGTTTCAGTTTGTCTACTGCTTCTGCTGTGCAATTCAAAATCCCAAAAATCATGTACGTAAGGTTGGGATATTGTTCATCCCCCACATTCTGCAAAGCTAAGATTACAATTGTACATCATGTGGATACTCATGTCCACATTTTGCTCCAGGCAATTGGGGAGGGGGAGGAAATCCTTGTGACAAGCTCAGCTAACAAGTGTGAAGGAAATGTGCCGACCCACTTGCGCTGTTTCTTGAAAGCAAATTTATGTTACTTTTCTTTCCCTCCTCCATTTTTGATAGATACTGTTGTACCTTTTCATGTTACAAATAGGTTGCAAATTATGAACAGACTAAGCTAGTTTCTAGTGAGGCAAACTGTTGATCCATGTAGTTCAATGCTCTCCCTCTTCCCCCCACCCCATGTAGAAAATAAGGAAGATGACTGACAGATGCAGGATCTATTTTCTGGGCAAAAGGGACTGAAGCAGTTTGTAACTCCAGAACAAGGAGGAAGAGGTAAAGTACAATCACACTTGCGAGATTCTGTTCTTCTAGCCAAGCTCCATAAAAGTAGTAGGGTTTTGGACACAAATCAATCCCAACTTTACCTGGAAAATGAATGTAGGACCTTTTTTTGTTGCAGAATCATGTGGTCTTCTATTTAGTTACAGTTCGTAACATTACTAACGTCTTATAGTGGGTAAGAGATTGAATTGTAAACTCATAAATCTCTATAATCTTTTTTTTTTTTTTTTAGTGGCTGGTTCTGGTTACCCTCATCAAAACACTCTCTCTCAGCTTTAGGCATCCATCAATAATACAGATGATCAGGATAATGGTTTAGTATCAAAGTAACATGAAGTAATTTAAACCCTGTGAAACATGAAAATATTTGAATTGTTTTGCCCCAGCAGCATTTAATGTGGCAGGAATGACTCAGAGAGGATGAGGGAGCTGAAGTAAACTATACGTCACCCATGTTGTGTTTGGAATAAATTGGAATAAAGAGATTTAAAATAGCTGCATTTTTCCTAGTCTTCTCTAGCCGAATGAACTAGATTACTTCTGGAGTGGCAGGACTAGCTGCTTCCTATGCCATGATTCTGTTCTGCAACTTGGCATGTTTCTGGCATTCCAACCCCCAAGCTAGTCTGGAGCTTTGCTGGTCATCCTATGGATCCTTATGGGCTTCCCATTGCTGGTTCATGAGATACTGTAACTCACACCCAAATACGTACCTTATTAGAAATAGATCTAATTTACTTCTTCTGCACGTTGTGGTGTAGAATGCCTATACTTGCAGAAGTGTGAAATGTCCTATCCCTGTTCATACTTATTTTGATCTGAGAAGGTATGGGCTGTCTCACTACCAGACTGTTCATTCAACTTGCCCAGTATTGTCAACAATTTTCCGAGGTCTATCACCTGATATCTGATCCTGTTTTAATTGGAGATGACAGGACTAACCCTTGGACCTTCTACTTGCAAAGTATGTGTTCTCTTACTGAGTTATAAGAACCAGTGAGGTCACTGGTTATTCTTTTCCACTCTCCTGATTTCTCTTCAATATATGATTAGATTACCTTTGCATGATCCATTTTAGCTAAGATTAGCTCTGTAAGCCCTGCAGATATTGCTGAATTATAGATACCACTAATGGTCAGTGCTAAGAAATGCTGGGAGTTGTAATTTAGCAAGACCTTGAGAGTCACGAGCTGCTTCTCCTGATTTCATCCAGTTTACAGAGAAACAAATGGTGATTGCTACAGTCTTCCAGTTGATTCTTATTTAGCATATAAGCATTTCTCTATGTATTGTTTTTTATGATCAAAACGAATCTCTCCATCAAATAAATGGTGTGGTAAGAGTAATATTTTGGCTATAGGCATTTGATCGTTTCTGTACCTTTAGCTATATCTGACAGCAATTCAAGGGTATCAATATTTATGCTGGTCTGTTGCCATCTCCATGATTCGCTTGGCTTCTAATGATTTCTTTAATTACTTTGCTGACATGGTTTAATGATCTTTATCTAGTAATGCCTTCCCACTTTAAAATTATTGGCCTTTTGTGACTGAGTTTGGTTCTTCAGCATTCTGCTCCCTGCATTTTATTAGCACGTAACTCTTTTTGACTTCAAAAAGCTGTGTAATTAAATGATTGTTGTATTACATTAAACTGCCGTGAGGTAAGACGATGGATCTTTTAGTGTATTGCTCAGTGAATGACAGGGTTTTTTTTCTCTCTCTCTCCCCTTGAGAAAACAGTTATTTCTTTCATAAAAGCAAAAATGTATTAGCTAATTTTTCTAAAAAGATTAGCACAACTGCAATGCATGCATCTCTGTGTTGTGTTATTTAAACTACCCAGTGTTACAAAATATGCAGCTCTAAGTTGATGAAAGTACTAATTGATGCTTGGGAATCTGATAATAAAAAGGGCATTCTGAAGCAGAAAATCCTGAGGCCCAACTAGTCTTTTTGCTAAATATGTGACTTTTTAATATTTATTATCTATTTAGTTAAACCTCTTGCCAACTTTTCTTTTTCTTTACAAAATCATGTGGGTTATGCTACCTTAAATTGGATAATAAATAATTACATAGCACCGGAGTATGAGAGTGAGCTTCCGGCACCCAAGAATGGTTGTTTATTCATGATAGTGGCATGGATAAGAACTATTCTGCATTCCAGAGATAAATAGACTAAAACAGAACATTGTGCTAGTCAGATCAAAAGAAGATCTGCGTGTTCAGTAATCTGTAAACCCTAATATATTCTCAACATATTTAAAATGGGCGGGGGGGTTAAAAGGTTCCAAAATTGCTATTTATTAAGGTCAAATGTTTATTAGTGATCAGGGAAACTGAAGGCTTCTAAACCTCAAAACACTGAAGATAGCATCTGCAGCAGCATGCTGGGTGGTGAATTCTGGGAGCTGAAGTCCATACATCTTAAATTGCCATGTTTGACAAACACTGGTCTAGATGCTTTGGGGGGGAAATGGCTCCCCTTTTAAACCTGTATTTGGTAGTATCTAATCCAGTTACTTCCATCCTTACCAACATTAATTTGTAGTACAGGCTTTATAGCTGTGGATAGTGTACCAATTTTGTAAAGCTGATTTTATTTTGTAATATTATTTTATATTCCTGATTTGTGTACTAAAGCAATACTTAGCATGACTATTGGACTTCTGTGAGTTATTTTATAGTAAGGACAATGATGCTTCAGGCTGCAGATTCTCCTCTTTGCCTTGCTCCTTCTTTATGTCATGAGTGCACTTCCTCAAAGCCTTCACTGCTACCAAAGATTTTAAAAAGAGTCATTGCTGCAAAAGATGTGTTTTCATGGAATGGTAACTGGGGGTGGGGGGGGGGGAGGACTAATTCTCTCCTATCTGTACATTGCTCCTGCTCCAGAATCATACAGCAATTATGCTTTTTAAAAGCTTCCATTGATACCAATGAAGGATGGAAAAAGATCAGAAAAGGAAAAAAAGAAGAGACAAGGAGAGAGTCTTGTGCAGTGAAAACAGTCTAGGCTAGCAGGTGTCTGCTAGATGATGTTATGACAACATCTATATCTTCCTAAGCTGGAAGATATAAAAGAAAAGCTGAGAACCTCCCTATTTGGAAGCTGACCTGTTGAACAGTGAATATTGAGTCAGCTATGCACAACGGACATACTTCTCCCTAAGAATCCATTAGCACAAGTGTATGCAAGTATGACTTCAGTAACGAATCTTTAGCGATTTTTTTTTAATGTAACGTCAATAATGGATTCAAACTGGAACAATTTGGTAGCAATAAAGCAGTGTTGTATCACATTTAGTGTTGGTCTTGTGGTGTCTTCTGCCAATTTCACAGAACAGACTTGATCACTCTGTTTTGTTTTGGGAATAAAACCAGTTATAAAAAGCTGTGTGCCTTTCCCAGGATAGAGCTGAACAGATGGATGGGGAATATTATGTTTGCATGTGGGAGAGAATGGGATGATACACTGGCATTGGATCTGCCCACTTTTGGCACTATAATTGACTAGGTCTGGCATGAACATTTCCCGTGAGGCTATTTGGACTTCTCCTTGGAAAAAAGAATTTTGCCCCTCATTTATGATGATACTGATAATAAATATGATAACAGTATTCTTAATTAATCAACAGATTATATATGAGCCTGACGTAGTACATGATAGATGTTTTCTCCTTGCACTTACTTCTGGCTCGGTAAAGACATGGTGCAAATCAGCTTGTAACAGTGAAAAAAAAAAAACCCTCTATTTAATTAACATAAACTGCATTTGGTCTTGGCAAAGATAAAGTATATAGGTTTTTCTTACAAAAATAAATGCCAAGAAATTATTGGATGTAAAACCAGAACTGGAAGGGAGGGAGGGAGGGAGAATTTAACAAAGGATAATATAAAATCCAAATTATGGTTGCCAATGCTCTTATTAAATCATCCTTTCCTGCCCCTGTTTGGGGATTTATTTTTCTTCCTTTACACATTAACTTGTATATTATGGAAGGCTGAAGGCAGAAACATAATTATCCTTCAATTTCTCTTCAGTGAAAATAGGATGCCCAAATTTAGAATCAGATTTTCACATTAAAACACATGCGCATGCACGCGCACACACACACACTGTGATTATTATGTATGGTTTTCTTCCTGAGCAAACATTCAAGGATGAGTGTCCTAGCTACTGGAGTATGTACCCAAATAATGAGGACTGGGATAATGTTCAACGTCCTCAGGCATTGCCAGGCGTGGGGGACCATGATGTATGTGTCCAAGAAATGTGACTTTTGCAGTTCTGTTTCAATGGAAGCAGTCAAAGTGAAGGTGCAGCTTTTAGGATTTATTTAACTGCAACCTGAGCACCTTCTTTCAAACATGATCCAGTGTCTTGTACCTGTGGTTACATGGGGAAACAAAGAGAATAATCTGTCAGAAAGAATCTCAAGTATTCTGATACTGTAGGGCCACGTAAGCTGATATCCTTTGTGTTCTCAGAGTCCCTTGTCAAGGTCATATATAAGTTGCCTTCAGAATATTCTTTTTAAGTAGATTATGTGCTAAAATATAGTAAAAGAGATAGGATGGATAAACAGGTTAATTTTGTAATAATAATAGTAATTTCTACTAACAATATAATAGTGATCTAATATTGTATTGCATTCTTAAGTATCAAGGTAAACAGATGTACAGAATAGAGTCTTGTTTCTGATATGTTAGTTCTTTTTGCCTAGGGTTCTTTTTTTTTTTTTTTTTGCCTTTTCAAAACTAGCAGGATGGGAAAAGGGTTAGCATCTGAAAGAATCAGTGAGATGGCTAATTAACTTATAAGAATATAATGGGGAACCCTGCTTTATCCAGTAATGGATGTCATGATCCAGGCTATCCTCTTTCTTCTCATCTTCTCAATCTGAGTATGTTTTGAGGATGGAAAGGAAAATAACCACTTTGAATAGGGTGGGTGGGTTGGTGGGTTGGTTAGTTGTGCTAATCCAGCCAGATGGTTATTCTATGGACTGAGATAGGGTGTGCAACCAGAAAATGGGGTGATTCAGAAACCAAGTTGGTAGTCTTATGCCATCAGAACCTAACATGGCCAAATGGCTCTGGCTTTTATCTGTAACTGTGTAGATGCCTCTGGTTTTTAACTTTTAAATTTCAGACACACAGAGACAAAGAGCATAATCTTCCAAACAAAAGGTTAGTGTTTTTATAAATATATTCTGCTGACATCTATGGAATCTACAAGTGCTTGCATTTGGGAGTGGGCAACCTTTTGATAGGCTTACCAGATGTGCGCTTCAAGAATCCAGAGGATTACTGGATGGCTTTAAAGAGATACAGAAAACTACTCTATTTTTTGCGTCCAAGAGCAGCCCTTAACCTTGAGGAAGAAAAGGCTGCAGTGAGGAACACAATGATTCAAAATGGGTTTAGCTGTGTCAGATGTGTGCCCAGATCAAACTTTGTGTGTGTGTGGTTCCCCCCCTCCAGGCTTGTGGAAGATGTTTTGCAGCTTTTCTTTTTTGTTTTTAATTATGTTGACCATATTTTAAAACACATACTACTGTTTTTGTACTTTTCCCACATCAGAATGAGTGAAGCTGTGCTTCTGATTTTTGGTAATTACAGTTAAATCTCTGCAGACATTAAAAGGATTTCAGGAATCTCAGAACAGTATTTCTGTTCCCATACATGTTAATCTTGATTTTTTTACTAGTGCCTGTGAACCTAAATTGTCTAGCAAATACCCCATGAGGTGATGAAGTACCTTCTAATGTACATGTTTTTAATAAGAATATCAGTTATCATTTCCTTGATAAAAAATACTGGTTTTCCTTGAAATATAGCCAGTTTCCCCTTTGCACTGAGCAACTGCAAGGAAATCCTGGCTTATTCCTGCTTTCCAGGTCACATTCTCACTTACTGGACAACACCAAGCCCACTGAGTTATAAGTGAGATGCTGTGATGGTGTGTCCATGACACAATCAGGCATGCTAAGCAGGAGTGTCTGCAGGATATAGTAAAAAAAAGTCAAGATGGCAGTCCCAACAGTGTGACCGAAGCTCTGTGTGTGCAACACAGATAAAAACAGAGCTTCGGTTGTACGTTGTGCCTGGCATCCTGACTTTTGTCAACAATACCCTGCAGACATTCCTGATGCTGAGCTTCAGTGACAAATATAATGAAGGGAGAAAAAGAGAGAGTTAGTGTCAGTTAAAACACGAGTCTGTTAAATTCAGTAATGGCCATACTGATTGGCACAATTCTTTAGGATTTCAGACAATCTTATTCAATTTATCTACCTACCTTTATCTGGAGATTAAAGTCAACTAATCCAGGAGCACTAGAGATGTACACAGGAATAAAAAATGTTCTGTTTAAAACAGTCAATACTGTCATGGTTTTCAAGAGTATTCACTTACTTTTATAGGAAAGAAAATAAAAATGTTATAAAGAATAAATTAAATGCTTTAAACACTTTGAATATTCCTTCTTTTAAGCACACATAGCACATGAACAAGAATTTTTCAGAAGATATTTAATACTGTATTTGTCCAAATAAAAGCTCACACTTTCACCTTGAAACATAATCAGGTTGTGAAGAAGAAAAGCAGAATATGGTGCAGGTTTGCAGTTGGTGAAGATGGGAACATATTACTCTCAGTGTTCCAGATCTGATTCTTAAATTGCTCGCACAGAATTGTACCTCTTAGCTGTCATAAATCAGAGCAAATGAGTTTAATGAACAATCCTCCAGACGAGAAAATGCTTACATATCACAAAATGGGGATCAGATTTATTTGAAAAGCAGGCTGTAACCATATGCATATCAGAGAAAGCAAAATGGATTTCCAGATCTTCAGTAACTGCTACTGGGCCCATAGCTGCATAAATTGAATTCTGGATTGCCATTCCTACCAGAGGCTTGCTGTATTCCATTTACCCCTTTGGCAGTGAGTATGATTAATATTGATTCAGTTTTACAAGCAATTAAATTGGAAAATGTAAACAGCCTTTTTATTGGCTTTTTATGAGATAGAAATAAACATCTGGATTTTTCCACTCTTCCTGTGACATATTAATATCATAGCAGCCAAAAACATATATAAAGGTCATGCAATTTATAGGAATCCTATTGCATTGATCAATGCAATTAATATTGATAAATAGATAGATAGAAATATACAGCTATATATTGATGAGACAGTCACATTTTATATTAACCACTTGAGTTAAATCTACTTAAGCATGGGTTTAAGTTGCTATTGTTATTATTAATAATGATAACAATAATATAATGTATTAAAATTATTATTATTATTATTATTATTATTATTGTTATTATTATTTCTTCTCTAACCTGATTCTTCTTTGTTCTGATAAGATAAAGTGATTTCAAGTTGTAGAAGTGTGAGTGGGTATATCATTAATTTTTGAGATGCCTTTCTGCTCTAAAAATACCCCCCCTCTATCTAAAGAATTTTCATTCTTAGGGCAGCTCACATAAAACTTCAATTTAAAATATAATAAAAGCAAGCAGAACCTTATTAAAACCAATAAAATACCAGAGAGCAAATGATAACAAAAAGGAAGTACAGGGGCAGCCAATGTAATACAATTTCTATCTAGCCCTCTCCAAGGAACTACAACATAAAAGCATCATTTGGTATTTGGGAAGGGAAAATTCCCATAACTTGATGCCAGATTTCATTAAACTTCTCTTCCGCCTTCTTCAGTGTTGCCATTATCCAATCTAAGGGTATTACCAGGGATGAGAATAGTGCTCAGCCAGATGAATTAATGAAAATTAATTCCAATGAAATTTCAATTTCATAGGAATAACAGTGAAAAGGTGCACATATCCAAAAACAAATTCATGTGCAATTAATGTTGGTAGGATTTGGATAAGCTGATCATCTGGAAAGCCACAGTGCCTTTTACCTAGAAATGTCTACCTTTTAATAGCATTTTCTTTTAGGTTTATTAGAAGCAATACATTAATTCAGGAGCTAGGGCAGGGGTCACCTGGCTCCTGCAGAATTCTTTAGGGGCAACACAAGAACATGGGACTGGAAAATGGGATCCAAGTTACAACATATGCACACATAGTTACCTTCACAGTCCCACACAGATCCATTCATACACACATCCTCTTGCTTCTCACCTCTTCTTTCCCCCTTAAGATGGCTGGGAGGCTAAAGAGACTTTAACCTTGTCTTAATCCCCATTCAGCCATTCTTATCCAAGGTAATTGCTTCTATAATGTTCTTCACAGCTGGGAAACAATATCTGTTCCTCAACTCTCAGTTCAACAGTGAGGAAAACAGGCAGGTTTCTGGCATGCCACAAGGAAAGCAGCAGAAGGCTGTTCTGTGGGTCCCAGCTGACTCGTAAGTATGCTAGGTCACAGGTGTGCTACTGAATGTATGTCAGATATAAAGTTCTGTAACTTCTGAACTTGGCCAGTTGTTTGAGCTATTTATTGCAAGCTTCAGAAGTAGTTATGCCTCCATAACTGAAATACGGTGCATGAAATTGCTTGTGTGTGCCATGCCTAGGCGGGAGGAACACCCTCATTTTCATACTTGTCAGTATTCTAGCACCTGTAAAGGCTGTGGGGGTGGGTGAATGGGAAATGTGAAGCAACATGTTTTCCCTGTTGAAAATCTTGGTGCTATTCTGGAAATTACTACACACCCAGAATGCTTTTCCTGCAGAACCAGATTCATCATGTGCAAAATATGCAAATCATAAACATTTGCAGCAGCTTTCCTTCCTCTTTTGTGAGCAGCTGGAGTTACTTCTATTGTGTAGAAGGTATTCAGTCAAACACCTTTAAGTATCACCCACCTAAGAAAGATACTTCCTGATTCATATGCAATATATGTATGCACCACCAGAATTCAAATAGATAGTGTGAGACCTCTTCTGTTAAGCTGCCATACAGGAGAGCAGATCTTTCTGGTTAATACAATTGCTTAGTTCACAACTTGCTTTTTATGAAGACTGACACTGGGACTGTCAGCTAAAATTAAATTAGACTTCTTTGCTTTATCTAGCATCACGTTCTCCTTCTGGAATGACCATTAAGGCACCACCAATTGCTTCTAACAAATAAAAAGCAGGTTGACAATGAAGCTTATCTGGTTGGCTGTTAACAGCTTTCATACACTTGCCTTATTAAGTGATCACCATTTGAAAGCTTCTGCCCATCCCTGCACTGTATAACTGATTAAAAATTATCCTGACTTTGCCTTTCACAGTAATTTAGATTTATGAGCGTGCCAACTTAAGGAATAGGACTCTCTCATCAAACTTGAGAAATATGAGTTCCTTTGCCCCCCACCCTCCAGAATAAGATGTTTTATTCATTGGCAAAATTCCCAGTCCAACAATATGATGGGAATAAATTATGTACGTTTGCATGGCACTTTTGTAAGTTCCTAATTAAGAAATGGCACCACATCATCTGAAAGTATGCATTTTATTTAGTGACTAATGGGACAAATTCATTAACCCCTATAATTCTTAGATCTAGCAGGATGGATGGATTTATGATTGCTGTTAATTTTTCCCCATTGTGCTAGAAAACCTTTCACCTTACAATATTGATTAAGAGCAGAGAGTGCATAAATCATGGTAGCATTACAGATACAGCTGCCAGTGTGACAATCTCAGCAGTGCATGATTAAGCTTTGGGCTGGTTTATTTTAGCATTTTTAACAATTGCAGAATGGTAGATTCAGTTCACATATGTTCCATCCTCACATTCAAGGAAACCAAGAAAACTGCATCTATTAATGCCATGTTTGATAGAACTTATGATTGAGGGGAGTGTAGGTAGAATGTATGTGGCATACTACTGCAAGTGAACTTACTATCTAATACCTACTAAAATCTAATCTGAACATATCATCAGTCGCATTACTGATGACATTACTGCAACAGCATATAACAAAAGCTGAATAGCTGCCAACATTAACACACCCTTTTCTTCATCTATATATTCCTGGTTTGGGCTGTGCCTCTGGACTGAACAATTTTTTTTAAGGTATGTTTTCTACTCACAATCCAAAACCACAATATCCCTGAAGTATATCCACCAGAAATGTTCTGGACTGTAGCCCATTAAAACTAATCAACTTTTGCATTCTTTGGATCTGAAGGCATCAGTTCCCCTTCAGATACCTTTTGTTTCTTTGTTTACTTGTTTTAAATTACAGCAAGTTGCAAACCTTAAAAAAAAAGCCTCCACTACTTTATAATAATATATGTAGTTGATGTAATTTATTTTATACTGCAGCTTAATAGGAAAATCTATGTGAAATAGTAGGGTTCTAATAGGGCAGAGTCCCAGATCATATGGAGAGTCATAATGGATTTCCCCTTCTGACATTTAGGTGAAAGGGCAAAGGTCACAGGAAGCAGGCTGACTCTTTGTCTACATACTTTGGAGCCATCTACATGCATATCTGAATGTCTAAAGAGGGATAAGGACAAGATAAAGACACGGAGATGGATTGAGACCACTGCCCATGGCTCTAGCTCTAAGCATTCAGATAAAAATATGTGTATGGAATATATACTGATTCTTTCTGTAGCTCCATTCAAGTATTATAAAAAAGATCTTAGATCTATACAAATGTTTTTCTTGATGCTGTCACTCTGTCCTGGACATTATTATCTATCTATTTATCTAATAAACGTACAATACATTAGAAAATGAGTTGGTTTCTTGACTGCCAAAAGCTGTTAGTAGCACCTTCAGGTTTTTATGAGTTTGGGGGCAAGGTGTCTTCCCTACCACACTATAGTTATAGCTACCCATTTGCTTGTCCCTTCTTCTGGGGCTAACCTCTACTTTCTCCACTGTACATTTGTACAACTGGAACATGATTGATCAAATTTGTGTATTCCAAAACTGGATATGCAAATTCTTACCAAAACAGCCCTTTGACATTTCTCTCTGTCTTTAGATGCATTAGCAATTTCAAAGGGTACAATATGTCTAGAATTTCATAGATATTTATGGCATTTGTTAACAGGTAGTCCTGAACCTGTTGAAATATGAAAGGAGAAATAGAATTTTCAAAATTGTGGGTGGTTACTTTTGCTAAAAATTCTGGGAGTTGAAGTCCACACATCTCAAAGTTGCCCAGGTTGGGAAATGCTGCTTGTAGAGTTCTTTCACTAACAGGAAACCAAGAAAAGAAAATGGCTTTGCACAGCATTACTCCAGTGATGGTTTTCCTCCTCAAAAGAATAAATATATTCTAATTGAACCTTAAATTCCAGTTTCACCCTGAGATCCTGCCATTTCCAGTAATGAAAGGATTTTCTCTCTGAAAAATGCAGAGGAATTTTAAAATGGCAAGAAGTCACCCAACACAAATTCAGATGAGAAACAAACACACCAACTAAGCTGAAGATGAAAACATAATCTTTTGTGCTTATTAATGCAAGCTGTCATGGCACCAGATTGGTGTTGCCCCCCTCCCCCAGAGAATTTTCTAAATCAAAGGTAAGCAAATAATTCATTATTCAATGACAAGCTCTCTGGCAGCTAAGTCTCAATAAACTATCAAAATGTTTATTAAGGATTTTATTATGAAGAAAAGGTCAAATACATAATTTGAGCTGATTTTCTATTCACAAATAATACCTGACATATGATACCTCCTCCCCAAATGACCTACAAATGAGGAAGAGATGGTAAAAACAAATAAACAAGAAAATAAATATTGCTTTCCATATTGATTGCAACATCTACTATGTGCTAACGAATATGAAGAATGGCATGACAAGTATGGTCTCTCTACCATTCTAAGTCAATCTTGTATAGAAACTACAGTGTAGCTAATGAAATATAAGTCAAGTTAGAAATGAGATGGAAGGTCCATGATTGGTTTAATTTAAAATAACTACAGCAGGCCCAGCATGGAATGGGGCTGTGATTCTGGAAAGCTGTATGAATACTTTTTCATGAAGCTATAGTTTGTGGCAGGGGGTAGACAGATACAATTGTGCCCTATGAGGAAGGGATTTGCACATGCTTTATCTTCTGGTTGCAACAGCAATTCTTAACAGTAGATTTATATTGAGACATTAGCATGGGGAAAAAGGATTCACTTCTCTCATGCCTGCACCCAAATTTCTATCCACAAAAAATTATGGTGGTGATAGGGGTACAGCAACAGTAGTGGGTCATCCTAGTAAGAAGGTACAAGCAGGTATAATATCTCCTTAGTGTCTTAAAATATAAGATCAGGGATCACCCAAGGAGCTCTGTTTTCCCACTGTCTAGCAATTGAAGCTAAGGAAAGGGCTAACATTTTCTGTTCTGTATATATATAGTGTGTGGTCTCCAGATGTGAAATGTAACCTATGTTAGTAACTGGTTACTTTGTGGCATCCATATGTCACCACCAGAGATGGTTTACTTAATGAAATTCCAAACTCCAGGGGCTCTGCAAACTCTGGAAATGAGGTTATTTTTCTTGAGGCCATTTCTGTGTTAAGAAGAATATAGATGCAAGCGTGTTTCTTAGATTTCACTTTGGGATGGAGAGTGTGACTCCCTATCATCCTCTTTGCCTCCCAGCAAGCTCAGCAAACCTTTGGGGAAATCACTACAGAGGAATTTAATCCTCCACTGGGAAAAGCTTGCAGGAGCTTGCAAATCCAGTGGGCTGTGCTGTGGCAAGGCTCCATGGGGCTGTATATATTGTTAGTTACTTGTAATCCTGCTCCTGATCTGGGCTGCCAAGGACTCTCTTGAAAAATTACTCCATTAAATTATTATCTCTTGAATCATATCAGCATATTTTATTTCTAAACAACATAATGTTGATCAAATTCTTAATTCTTAATTCTTTTTCTGCAGACAACCTACTAACAGCTGTAATCTTTGGATTTGAGTCAGGATCCTTGTTTTTAGATGGCAGAAGACCACAAGCTGAAATCTGTATTCTTTCTTTTGCAGTTCCTAAGCAATTTACAGGCTTGTTATGTGGAAAAGGAAAGCTAATTACATGGGCACTGTAAGGATATAATAAGTAACCAGTTCCCACTGTTCACCAGATCCACATGCTATTCTTGAAGCTGCCTACTAGCTAGTTAATTGGCCATGTAGATTTAAAAAAAAAAAAAATCCAGCCGTGCCTATGGTTTCTGTGTGCAAGGACATGTTCCCTCAGTAGGATTTTAGCCTAAGTTCTCAAGGTAAACACTTTGCACTGCAGTCTAGAGAAAGTTAGTCATGTTACTGATCTACTGAAACCCAATGAGCTGATATTTTATGGACCACTGTGGAACAACATTGGATGACCACACAGATTTTATGCAACACATGCCTCACATATTTCCACACCAAATTGTGAGGACAGTAGCAATATATAAACCACATTGCAGCAGTTATGACAGATCTGATTAAAGTCAGAATGACCCCAAAATAGGAAATGTCATCCAGCGACCCATTCTCTGTTATGCCAGGATCATTCAGGCCATAGAATATTGTTTCAATGGAGCTCTTTGACTTAGCTCTTTGACATAGTGGGTACCACTAATGCAATTTCTAACATCCTGTGCCGTAGCACCCAATATGCCTTACAAGAACCAACACCTTCCTGGAGGGGTGCTTGTTTCATTAAGGTATACTGACTGCTCCACACACAAATGTTAAAAATTGCATTGGTGCCCTCTAAGGCCAAGAGTTTCCCAACCAGAGGGAAATTGACTGTCTACATTTACTGCTAATAACCCCGGTCTTCTTGGAGGGACTGAGGTTTTTAGCAGTAAGTGAAGACCAGCCAGTTTCAATAAAGCCTCTGAAGGCTTTAACTTGTTGCTAAAATAACAACTCTCCCTGAATAAATTCTTATCAACATTTACCAAAATTACCTGTTTAAAACCTTCCTTTGCTTTCCCATGTCTTGTAGCTTGAAATGGCCAGTGATGACTCTTCCCTATTAGCCATGATTTAATACTGCTACTGCAGGTCAGTTTCCTTTGGATTTTTAAAACTACATTATATGAAATAATGAGCAACTGAGCTGTGATGAATAGAATAAGGAGATAGAATACATGTGGAGACGTAATTGTTATAAATGCTTCCTAAAAGTTGCTGCATGTGGTACATTAGTCAGATGTCCTCTACTTCGTAAAAAAAATTAAAACAGCTAATTGTCTAGACTAGAATGTCTCTTTGCATTGCTAAACCTTTCTTTCTACTTAATATTGGCTCCACATTTCAGTGGTATGTTCTTGAGGAATTCCTGGGGCACCCAAAGAGCATGGGCTAAGATCACTTACCACCTCTCCCCGTTACAAACCATGGGTAACACCATAAAATGTGTAATTGTTTCATGTGGAATTTGTACCACATATACTGTACATATAGCTCACCCATGCATAGTATTAGTATCACCTACCAGAGCTGTATATTGCTGAAATTACATTAAATAGAAATGAGGCTAGCTCATGATACAAGTGCTTTTTAACATGAAAGAAAACATGTGAAATGATTACCAAATTAGGCTTTATTTATAATGGGCCAATGGTTGAGAAATGCCCATTGACACAGTAAAATGCACTCCCCCCCTCCCCGCAACATACACAAAAAAGGCTCAGGCTGAACATAAAAAGGATGATTCCATTGTCATGCTAGTGTAACTCTACTCCTTCCCTTTCTTTGAAGGTTGTATTTTAAACTCATGATACATATGAAAATGCCAAAATTGAATATTTCAAATGGATAACAGAACCATTTTCTGGTAAGCAGGAAAAAATAATAGAGACAGTATTTTCATATACTTTGTATATTCCTCCCCAACACATTCCTTTGGTTTACATTATAAAATGTCCTTTAGTAAAATAAAAGCTTCCTGCATGCCACTGTGTGTACTTTAGCGGCTAAAATTATGAGAGATCTTTAAGACCCAAGTCTTTATATGTCATTTATAAAACTGTTATGAAATGAAAACAGTCTTCCATCTATGGAAACCTATAAAGTGAAAAAGGTGGTAACTGCTGGTACTGTTACATGAAAATCAGAACCACCTATACCTTGTATGTATCAATACCTGATAGAGTTGGATTTTGCACACATAATGGTATGGTGCATGGAACATTCTAATGTGGAAAGGCCATCCTATTTTAAACAGAATGACTGGAGTTAATAAAGAAGAGACCAAAAATAATCAAGGCAAGACTATCACATATTGGTACCTCAGCTAAAATATTCAAATTATGCTCCCACAGTGGTTAAATACATAATCAACTAACCAGTATAATCAATGGGGGGGGGCTATGGGAAGAAGTGAACCATGTATATAATTTCACAGGGGGTGGGGAACTGTTAATTTGCCTGTACTTGTTGCAAGGAAGATTGGGAGTCGCTTCTTTAAATATTTTTTTTTCCAATCCCCTTTCATTTCTCTTTTTTCTTTTTTCTTTTTTCTTTTTTCTTTTTCTTTTTCTTTTTTCTTTTTCTTTTTCTTTCTTTTTTCTTTTTTTTCTTTTTGTACTTTGTATTTCTTTTCTTTCTATTATTTTATTTTTTAACTG
Source organism: Python bivittatus (assembly GCF_059951505.1). Lineage (NCBI taxonomy): Eukaryota > Metazoa > Chordata > Lepidosauria > Squamata > Pythonidae > Python > Python bivittatus. The sequence goes on from NW_028277113.1 coordinate 7,746,240, forward strand.
ATTTCAGTTTCTTTTATCTTTTAGTATTGCAAAACTCCTTAATAAATAGTATTTCTTAAAAATATATATACCTATTGTTTCAAAATTATACTTGACTGATCTAGAAATAGCTTCCTTGGTGATGATGGTAGTGATAGTAGTAAGAGTAATAATTGTAATTAATGATAGATAGATGATAGATAGATAGATAGATAGATAGATAGATAGATAGATAGATAGATAGATAGATAGAAGATGATAGACTGTTTATTCATTCATTCATTCCTCAGAAGTGCAGTGTAAAAGAAATATACCCATGTGGGTATTGATGGATTGGACAAGATAAGTTTAATTTCTTTCATTCCTGAGTTCCACATGCCCCACCAAATCTATATTAATTGTAGCACTTTAACCCAAGGTTCAAGCTTCTATTTTTACCTCATTCCACCTGAATGTGTTAGTGTAGCAGAAAAGCTTATCCACTAAAATATGCTTGGCTTTTTGTTGCTATTGTTGTTTTTAATCAGTAAATTAAAATAGGCATTAGCCAGAAATCTAATGCTTAGAATCCAAATCTAAACATAGTTACTCAGAAGCAACTCCCATTGTATTCCATAGAGTTATTCATTAGTAAATATATTCAGAATCATGGTCTTCTTTCCTTTTATTGAGCATTTATTGATACATTATACCATTATATTGATGCTTGTTTAGAAGTGGCGATTGAGACCAATTTCATTTTTCAACAGTATTGATTAGTGGACACTGTGAAAATAGGTGGTGCAAGTACCTACATTAGGATCCATATTTAGCCATAAACTTTGAAACAAAATGATTATTATTTGCAGCAATGTTTTAAAGTTTAAAAGTGTAATGCTATGCATATCTGCTGGAATGCAAGTCTTATTCAGTGAGATTTGCTCCTCATTAAGTATATATAGCATTGCTGTCACAAGGTGCTAAGTATCACATATTTGTTACAGTTCTAAAACCAGCGAATGGATCACAGGCTAAAGCAAAGCTTTGCTAATTGGAGAACATCACACATTCTCTTACCTACACTTTGTGCACCAAATTAAATAGCATGTTGCTGATTTGTCCTACAGTGTGGCTGCAAGCAATGTATGGTGGAAGAGGTGGGGAGGAAGAGACTGTATACTGAAAATAAATATGTGCAAATACTCATATGAAACCATTAATATGAAACGAAATATATTTAAGAAATCAACCACATTGTTCAAAAATATTGTTGGGGGTATATATTATATATAATATAATATTGGGTATGTATGTGTATATGTATGAGTGTGTGTGCATGTGTGCGTGTGTATAATTGTATATATGTATGTATATATGTGATTGACAGGCACATCTTCAGATCACACAAAGTCTTTTCATCAAACATCAGCCATCCCAATTAGAGTGGCCCTTGGTCCCTTCAACTGTCAATTAAGGAGTTGCCACTGAGACTAGAAATGTACAATCCAAAGAACAGAACTCTAAGAAATCAGATTAATAATATTTATTAGAAGAAAAATTAAGATTACAATGCAAGAATTCCAGTGAATACCTTAATTTCAAATGAGACACCTACATATAGGCTATTTGGGATGGCAGAATTATTTTCTGTTTCCTCTTGCTTTTTCTATTGAAGAAGATCAAAAGACATGGCAGGCTGCATCTGTTCCCGTTTTGGTAACTATCATTCCTCTCAGTGGGAGAAGTAACTCTTACACTCATCCCAGTGTCCTGAGAGAAACAAAATTCTCTTAAATGGGGCAGAAATTCCTAAATTTACCATGCATTTTACCTCATTATTTCCCTTTTCACATTCTTAGCAGCTACAGTACTGTATATCAGGGTTCCTCAACCTTGGCAACTTTAAGACGGGTGGACTTCAACTCCCAGAATTCCCTAGCCAGCAAGGGAGGGAAATTCTGGGAGTTGAAGTCCACCCATCTTAAAGTTGCCAAGGTTGAGGAACCCTGCTGTATATGATTATGTTTCTGAGTTGCCTTACCTACCCAACTGCACTGCTTTGTTTTCTAGCACAGGTTATTTCCCAGCTTTCATTCCATTCACAATCTTCAAACAATCATGGGGGGAGGGGGCGGTGGCTAGCCACTGACAAGGATGGCGTGCTGAGCTCTTCCTTCTCCCTCAACCCAGCTATTTTCTCTAATATATCCAGTTTACCTTACTAAATATTTTATCAAGCAGTAAGATAATTTAAGCAGGATGTTAAGGAAGGAGAATCTGTGCAAGGAAAAGGGGATCAAAGCTTATTTGGACAACCTGAAGGGAGGTGCCCCTTCCCAGCAGCGAAGAAGAAGCAATGGAGGACGAAAGCACTGCCCACAGGCATCTGATATGGATGTAATTGGACAACTAATAAAACAATTTTAAAAAGAATTGAAGACAGAATGGGATAAACACGCTGTGGGACTAACTAAAGACTTGGCGGGTATGTCTGAGCGAATGAATAAATTTGAGGAAATGTCACTGCAAATAACAGATATAACTCAGGTAGCCAGCAAAGCTTATAATATAGCTCCAATACTCTAGAGATAAACAAGGCTCAAAAGAGTATTTCTGAAATAAAGACCGTGTTGGCAGATTTACAGAATCATAACAGGAGAAATAATGTAAGGATCAAAGGATTGTCAGAGAAAACCGGAACAACCAATTTGACTACTTATCTCATTTCTAAAATTAATGAGCTGAGCTCTGCTTTCAACCTAACAGATAAAGATATCGAACATGCTCACCGGGTTTACTCTCCTAGGAACACACAGAAACCTAGAGACATTTTGGTCAGATTTGTAAAACTTATGCAGGACAAGATGCATTACAAGTGGGGATTTCCTTTGAAGTTAGTTGTTTTTATGTCACAAGGAAGAAAAGTTATTTCAGCTTTGACTGAAGCTTGTTGGCAGAGCTTTCTAACAAGAGATGAAGGAGGCTGTCTATGACTTGTGCTTGGAGCTGTGGAAAACAGGCTCAACTACAAGCTGAAGATTAGGTTATGAACAGTGAAAAAAAACCACAAACAATTTTATAATATTGACGCATTAAAACCTCAGACTGGGATGCATAAGAGATTTCAAAATTTAATGCATAGTCATGGATTCATAAATACATGGACAGTTATGAATCCTGCAATAAAAGCACTTTATTCAGGTAGACATAAATCCCACTCTAGGATAGACTACATATGGATATCTAGAACTTTTTCAATCTTTTTGCAACAAGTTGAAATTGTACCAAGACTTATATCAGATCACTCTCCAGTGACTATTACGCTCAAATTAGAAGAGATTATTTCATTTTCTTATAATTGGCATTTTAATCCCATAACACTGTACAATGCAGCAGCAAAGCAACAACTAACTCAAACTTTGAGAAACCTTTCTCAAGAAAATAATATAAACGAAGCATCAGTAAGAATGAGGTGGAACGCTGTGAAGGCAGTATTAAGAGGAGAGTGTATAAATCAAATGAGCACAATTTAAAAAAAAATCTTCCCAAAACATCATCACAAAATAAAGTAAGCTTTATTCAGAAATTAACAATTTATTCACAAAATAGAACTAGATCAGCTAGTAGATAAAAATAGATAATAAATAAAAGGAGATAGTTAGATGATTTGGAGACAGATAAAATCTCCTCTCAAATTATTTTTGCCAATCAAAGATACTATGAACATGATAATAAAAATTCTAGAATACTGGCAAATAAATTGAAAAAAGCTAAGGAAAAAATGTACTAGTGCAATTAAAAACAGCAATGGCCAAATAGTGACTAAAACCAAAGATATAAGTAAAAAATGCAAACTTTTTTCAGCAATTATATTCCTCAAATAATCCATCACCAATAAAAAATAATCAGTATAAGTAGATTAACATTTCCTGAATTAGCTCCAAAAGATACACAATTTATGGAGTCTCCTTTTGCTATTTCAGAAATCTCTGAAGTCTTTAATTCTATTTAAAGTGGAAAATGTCCTGGCTCTGATGGACTGGCAGGGGAATTTTATAAAGAATTTAAAGAGATCTCAATACCTGAATTTCTATTTTTATGGAATACTTTGCACCAAGGGGGCCCCTTACCAGAGTCTTGGAAACAGTCTAAGATAATTTTGATCCTTAAAGCGGGTAAAAATTCCCAGGAATTGGCATCTTATAGGCCCATCTCACTTCTCAATGTGGACTATAAACTATGCACTAAATTGTTAGTTAACCAATTAAAGGTCATTATAAGTAAAATTATTCATATAGATCAATCTGGTTTTATTCCAAATCAAAATATATCTACCTCTAAAGGAATTTATTAAATATTATACAAATTAGTAACAATAATAAATCTTCACTAGTCATATGTTCTTTAGATATATTTAAAGTCTTTGATTCTCTGGAACTATCATTTTTAAAACAAACATTAAATACATTTACATTTGGGGCTAACTTTTGTAAGATGATTGAACATACTGTATATATGGACCGACTAAAGCTCAGATAAGACTTAACAGTTATGATTCAGATTCTATCACAATTTTAAGAGGTACCAAGCAGGGTTGTCCCTTATCACCTTTATTATTCACCCTGGCTATAGAAGCACTGGCAATAACACTTAGATCCAACAATCAGATTTACGGAATAGAATTGGGAGACAAGGCATATCTATTTGCTGATGATATAGTTCTGACCTGCTCAAATGCTTCCCATTCAGCTAACTATATTAAGAAGGTGTTAGAGGAATTTGGAGAGGTGTCAGGACTAACAGTTAATTTTGACAAATCACATCTGATGTTTTTTTCATATACCCCCAAAAATTCAAAAGGAATTTTCTACAGTTTTAGGGATTCTAATAGTATATAAATCTTTAAAATATTTAGGCATCACTATGACTAAGAATAATTTTTTTTACTAATAATTATATACCAGCATGGAACAAATTAAATAAGGAAATGAAAAACTGGGCTTTGACACATTTTAACATTTTAGGGTGAATTGCAGTGATAAAAATGAAAATCCTTGCACAGCTCAATTTTCTATTTCAGTGCCTCCCAGTGGAAATTCCAGAACCGGTTTTAAGACATTGGCAAAAAAAAAAAAAAAGAAAGAAAGAAAGCTTCTGCTTTCAAGCAAAAAAAAAAAAAATTGAGAATAAATAAAAGGATTTTATATAGACCTCAAAAACAGGGAGGCTGGAACATGCTCAATTTGATAATATATTACCAAGCAGCATGGTTAGGGCATATGATTCCATTTATTATGGAAGACTCTTCTAAACAATGAATCCAAACTGAAACTATATTAGAGCAAATAATCTGATAAATCAATGGTTTTTTTTCACCCAAAATATTTTTCTATAATAAAACAGATGTTTTTATTAAAAGAACACTTCACATTTAGAAGACTAAATACATAGCTTTGATAAAGGATACTTCTCTTTTAACTCCTTTAATTATACACACACAGACATACCTTTGGCTTCAAACCAGCATCAATTCTTACACTTGCACATTTTGTACACTTGTACAAAGTCAGGGATCTTGTAGGATTAGAGTCAGGTGTACTATTAACCAATTATACCAAACAGGTGCTAATGATCATCAATTTCATATGCAGGTTGAAACACAGTCATTAACTGAAACAGAAACAGCTGTGTAGGAGGCTTAAAAGTGGGTGAGGAACAGCCAAACTCTGCTACTAAGGTGAGGTTGTGGAAGACAGTTTCATGTTATAGATCATACCCATGGCAAGATTGAGCACAGCAACAAGACACAAGGTAGTTAGACTGCATCAGTAAGGTCTCTCTCAGGCAAAAATTTCAAAGCAGACTGGGGTTTCAAGATGTGCTGTTCAAGCTTTTTTGAAGAAGCACAAAGAAACAGGCAATGTTGTGGACTTTAGATGCAGCGGTCAGCCAAGGAAACTTAATGCAGCAGATAGAAGACACATCATGCTTATTTCCCTTCAACATCAGAAGATGTCCAGCAGTGCTGCCAGCATAGAACTTGTGGAAACCAGTGGGACCCAGGTACACCCCTCTACTGTCTGAAAAGTCTGGCCAGAAGCCATACCTCTGATGTGGAAACAAGGCTAAGCAACTCAACTATGCAAGAAAACATAGCAACTGGGGTGCAGAAAAATGGCAGCAGGTGCTCTGGACTGATGAGTCCAAATTTGAAATATTTGGCTGTAGCAGGAGGCAGTTTGTTTGCCGAAGGGCTGGACAACAGTACAATAATGTGTCTGCAGGCAACAGTGAAGCATGGTGTGGGTTCCTTGTAAGTTTGGGGCTGCATTTCTGCAAATGGAGTTGGAGATTTGGTCAGGATCAATGGTGTCCTCAGTGCTGAGAAATGCAAGCAGATACTTATCCATCATGCCATAGCATCAGGGAGGTGTGTGATTGGCCCCAAATTTATTCCGCCGCAGGACAATGACCCCAAACATACAGCCAATGTAATTAAGAACTATCTTCAGCGTAAAGAACAAGGAGTCCTGGAAGTGATGGTTTGGCCCCCACAGAGCCCTGATTTCAACATCATCGAGTCTGTCTGGGATTACATGGAGAGACAGAAGGATTTGAGGCAGCCTACATCCACAGGAGATCTGTGGTTAGTTCTCCAAGACGTTTAGAACAACCTACCTGCCGAGTTCCTTCACAAACTGTGTGCAAGTGTACCTAGAAGAATTGATGCTGTTTTGAAGGCAAAGGGTGGTCACACCAAATATTGATTTGATTTGGGTTTTTCTTCTGTTTGCTCACTTTACATTTTGTAAATTGATAAACATAAACAATTAGAATATATATTTTTGAAAGCATTCTTACTTTGCAGCATTTTATTCACACCTGCCTAAAAGTTTTGCACAATACTGTATACACACACACACCAGGATAATCATTATGGTTTGGCTAAAATGAAATTTTTGAGATAAAACAATCTTTATAAACTAAAGGATTTTTATAGTAATAGGGAACCTCTCAATAAAGATCAGCTAAAGCAATGAATAGGTGATAAATTAGGCTCTTTTAGCATCAACTCAAATTTCTTTTGGGAGATAGAAATATTAGAGCTTAAGCAGCATGGCCTTATACCAATTTTGAGAATTTAATGCCTCACTATTCAGAACACCAAAAGGAACAATCTCAAACATGTATAGGTTATTACTGCAATTAGAAATAGGAGATCCACCATATGGCTTAAAGGAAGCTTGGGATATAGATCTCAGTAATCCCATACAGGAGATAAATGGCAGAAATTATGCACACTGGTGGATTCATTTCAGCTTCAATGCAAGAATTGTAGTGGAAGATTATACATCACTGGCATTTGACTCCCATTAGATAATATTTATATTATTATTCCAAATGTTGAAGAGATTGTAAAACAAAAAAAATCTTTTTTTTTTTTTTGTTTATGGTGGTCGTGATAAAGCTGTACCCCTTTGGTGTTAAATTTTTTGTGAGATAAGTGACACCACTAAACAAAGAATTGAATACTCTCCAGAGTTAGGCTTACTGCATTTATTTACAGGACCAACCCCCAAGCTTAAAAATAAAGAACTTATTATCCATTTAATTTTAGCAGCCAAAATAATAATTGTGCAACATTGGGAAACTCTAGACAATGTAACATTTGAGATGTGGATTAACAAGGTCTCTTCAATTCCCATATTAGAAAATATCACAGATAAAATTGAAACAATGACACATCAGAGCCAGCAATCAGAATTTCATCAAATTTGGATGGATTTTATGATTTACCTCAATAGAAATATAATATGGTATACTTTACATATGCGGTAAATTTGTACATATGCAGTACCTGTCTCTTTATTTACATTGTAGTAGTTCTTTTTGGTGTTTTCCTTTTTTTTTCTTCTTTTTCTTTATGTGCTTCTTGGATTTATGTTAATGCAGTTACCTGATATTGTTCGTTAATCATACTTCAGTAAAAACAGTGGAAAAAAATTAACAGTATTTTTGTAATTATTGTTTTTATGGTTTTATTGTATGCCACCCAGAGCCATGTTTCTGTGAGATGGGTGGCATGTAAATACGATGAATACATAAATAAATAAAGTTGATCACCAAAAATCACCAAACTATCGTGTGCATTAAATGCAGCTTTGATTATTGCTACTGTCCCTTCCTTTTGCACAAACCCTCCTCAATGACAATATTTACCGGGCTAGGAATCAGTTTGTTACAAATGTCATCACATTTTGTCTCAAAAGGAAACAAAAATGAATGGACACTTAAAAATCAGATTTTAAAATGAATTTAGACAAACACCGGAGTTTTTCTGTGAAGTTTGTCTGGAATTTGATTTAGCTTTTTTCCTAAAATTCCATCATTTTCTGGTGAAATGGAAAGAAATTTATTAGGGACTAACACAGAATATTACCACCCCCACCACTTTCGACTATATATTTTATGAATGAGTACAACTGAATGCAGACTGAATGCATGTGACTCTGGGTGTGCGACTAATTCTCATCTCTGGAAATTAGAGAGACCTTGACCAAAAGTGTGCACTCAGTTCAACTAAGTACGTATAAAAAAGCTGTTATCACAGAGTTCCTCAACCTCAGCAACTCAGTAGAATATCTCTATCACTATCTTTATCATCAATACATGCATGCAAGTAAACACACACCAAATAGTACCATAAATGTCAATATGCCTTCATTATAATCTTGTTGCCCTCAGTCTAGCAAGCATATGTAGCATGAATGCATTTGCTTATGCAGGTAAATGTCCTTTGCAGCTTGGAATGATTTTTTTTTTCCTTGTAAAAAAATAAACACTTGCCTCTCTAATTTGTATATCAGTTTAAGAGTCCCATTTCCTCCAATGCAGTGCTGAAATAGCTGAGTTGTAGAATGCTTAATTGTAGAATTTTTCTCTCCCCTCTTTTTTTTTTTTTTACTTTGCCTTTAATTTGTTTAATTATGGATGTAAAGGCATAGTTAGGGAAAAGATTGTTTTTGTCAAGCCTTGTACAATAATTAGCATTGATTATTCAAGTGCCTTTTAAAATAAATGCTTAGTGAAATAAAACTTTTTAAACTTGAGTGATAATCTAGTTTTTTTACTGTCACCAACCATTTCTCTGTTAATTTGCATAATGCATTTCTAAGGGATTATGTTTCTATAAAGAGCCAGTATGAAAACGAACAGCAAAGATGTCCTAACTTCAGATAAGAGAAATGTTTTCTTTCCATACTTCTTATGCCTACCTCATCTTTTATTTCGTGAGTATGCTTTTGCGTGCATGTGTGTGTGTGTATACTCCTCTTGATCTCCATTCTAAGTTTGTACAGATCCAAAAATTAATGAAATATTTACATAGACCCACAATAACAAAGGGCAGTTGTGGGCCTGGACTGACGTGGAAAGCTAGCCAGTGATCCCAGTTCAGATAACACACTAACAGTGACTAGTGTAATCATACCATGACTTCCATGTCATTATACAAAGTTTGTATTTCTGGCTCTTGGAGATGGGAAGTGACAAAAGGAAGCACTAACAAAAACCCCACTCCATCTCAGAGATATATGCATCTGAAGTCAGGAAATAAAAATGTTGGTGGGGAGTCTAATGCAGACCAGACAGTGTGGGAGGAAGACCTCCTGTCTTTTTCAACTACCTTGGTACTGTTTATTGGGACCAATTATTTTATTTTTTTAAGGCAACGGTGTTATATGAATGCCTGCGTTTGGTCATCCCTGCTTTATTAATTTTTCCCCAGGGAGGTGGGCTAGAAAAAGAAAAGAACATTTGAAGGTAGGTCAAGGCTGAAAGCAACAGTGCATTATTAGAAATGATTATGGAAGGCCATTTCAAAAAGTAATATTTCCAATTGCATACATGATATTGCCATTTGCCATACTTTAGGTGTGATTAAACTTTGCCATGTGTAAAAATATTCTTCCCAAGACTCTTAAGCGTAGAAAAAGCAGCTAGTGTGTTTATCAGGAAACCAAATGTCAAAAATCAATAATGCTATTCATCACACCTCATGACTTTCACCTTGTCCCTACAGTGAACTGAGAGACAGAATTATCCAGAAAAATATCCAGCCTATTCTTTCATGTTTTAAACAGGAATGAGAAAGAAGTTGAGGCTTTAGGGCCTTTTTTTTTTTTTTAATTACTTGTTTAGGTCTGACAGCTGTATATCTGCAGTTTAAAACCAAATGTGCTCCAAAGCTCTACCATATTGATCCAGAGGAAATGAGCATTTTAAAATGAAAATAGCAAATCAAACACTATGTGTGTTCATACACTCACACTGCATAAACACATAGACACACAGACACACAAACTGACACACACATAAGCATTCCCACGAGGAAGCGGGGGAAATAACAAAATGTGCTTTACAATATCATGATGCAGACTTTGCCCCTTATGCACCTACATGTGACAGCATGATACAAGTATGAAAGGGCAGAACTCAAATTGTGATCTCACAACCCACATTTCATCATTTTGGTGTATTCATGAAACTAACAATCATTTTTAACTTAATTTGTCTTTTATTAAAAACTAATATAAATTTCCTATTTTTTCCCCAAATTCATTTCTTCTGTCTTTTCTGACATCAGTAGTGATTTTTTTTAAAAAAGCCAATACATTTTTATGCATCTTTCTGAAAAAATGTATGTATTTGGGTAGGGATGTTCCTTAATATGCAACTTTTTTTTTTTTTTCTAATACACAACCAGCTTTGTGGATTACCTGGAATAGACACCATCCTGTCTAATATTTCCTAATACATTCATTTTTTAAGACATTATATTTTTCCCCCAACTGCCAATAACTATGGATGCCTATGTTCTGTTCATGCATATGACTGAAAACTTTGAGTTAGGCAGCTCATGGGATGTGTGTACAGGTTCAGGGACCTTGACTGAATGAGACAGTACAAATAGTACTCCAGGTTTTTTCCCCTTTTTATGCAAGCTTCTGATAGCATGTAGCAGAAGTAGTTTTGGTTCCAGCTAAGCTTCCCAACTACAATTTACAGCCAACTAATTGCCCAACATTCCATCGTGTACACTGTCTCCCTTCTTTTCTCCTGATGAGTCTGCCTCCTGCTGCTAGTGCTGTAACTATTTGTTTTCTCTGAATGCCAACTTTCAGACCTATAGGAATTATAAGTGTGTGTGCGTGTGTGTGTGTGTGTCCAAATTATTATAGAAGTTTAGCATATGTGTACTGCTCTAGTCTTAATCCTTCCTAGGTCCTAATTTTAGAGTGAAAGGAAGGACTTATCAAGATATAAGGGTAATTCCCTCTCTCTCTGTCTCTTCCCTGTTTGGCAGCTCATTGTCTGTTTGATTTTCTCTGGAAGATAAACTTTTGATTTTTGTTTTTTTTTAATTTTCTGATCTTCTATTATCTTCTGGCACCTCCACTCTTCCCTCTGTGTTGTTTTGTAATTGTCCTACCACCTTCCTCTGGTCTTCAACATGCTTCTTTGGATAGTGCCGAACAGTTCTTTCCATCAGTACAAATACTGCCCAGTCTAACTCAGATTTGCCAGTCCTTACTGTTTTTTACTGCATTCAACTAACCATGTTCAACAATCATTTGCTGTCTACATCCATCTTAGTTGTCAGTCATCAGCTCCCAGGTCAGTTCCCAAGTTTCTCCTCGCCTGATGGCTGGCTGGCTGGCTGGCTGGCTGGCTGGCTGGCTGATTTATTTATTTATTGATTGATTGATTGATTGATTGATTTAAGTGCCTTATAAAAAACAATAGGAAAACAGAAAACAAAAAATGAAACAAAATATAATACATTGTTTTAACAGTTAAGTTACAATTTTATACTGTATATACTTATCTAATCTAAATATTATTCAAATGTGTATATATTTATTTCTAATACACTTATATAACTATCATTCTTCTTTTTTTTTAACCTACTGTATTTTGTATAAATGAGTCCCATATTTCATTATACTTGACCATACAAAGTCTATGTCTATAGGCAATCTGCTCATAAGTGGCAAGTGCAATCAGGTCTTCAATCCATTTGGTAAATGGGGTCATACATTTATCTTTCCAATGCTGCAGTATTAGTCTTTTGGCCATAGTAAGGGCACAGAGAATCAATTTACATTGTCCAGTTCTCAAATTCCATGTAGTAGGTATATAATTCAAGAGAATGTTATCCTCTGAAAATTTTAACTTTTGTAGCAAAGTCATATTTATATAGTCCACTAACTTTCTCCCAAAACTTAGTAAGTATAGGACATTGTAAAAATATATGTTTTAAAGAAGCATTATCCTTATTACATCTTCAACAGAATGCTGTCTTCGCCAGTCCTTTTCTATACAAACATAGTGGAGTCCAATAAATTCTAAATATTATTTTTTTGTTGTATAAGTTGTAGTCTGAGGTCCATTGACACTCTTGCTATAGAAATTAAGATGCTCTCCCATTGTCTAGGCAAAATGGAAACCTCTAATGCTTTATTCCACTCATTTCTAAATTGATTTATTGATAACAAATATCTATAAAAACAAATAGGTTTTTTAGTTGTAAAATAATTAACAAATTGTTCTAGTATCTCTGGTGTCTCAGAAGCTGAAAATGCTGCTGGTCCAAACAACGTTATTAATAAATGTTGTAGCTGTAAATACTGGCATTGGGTTACATCTGACAGATAAAACAGTGTATGTTAAAAATTCATCTTCATCATCTATCAGCTGGCCCAAAGTCAATATCCTTGCTTCCATCCAATTTTCCCATATCACCATCTTTCTCCCAATTTCTAAAATTGGGTTTCCCCATAAAGTCAATTTAGCATTTAGAAAAGGTGCCAAATCCTTTATTAGACATAATTCCATAATGTTCTAATTGACATAATTGTTTCCAGAGATACTAGAGTTCTAACGTATTTTAATCCTAATACTGTCCATCCAACCAAAGGTACTCTATATGTATATTCCAAAATTGCCCAAGTCAGAAAATTGGCACCAATTGTTGGCTTCCAGGATTTAATACTTGACAATAGGTAATCATGATGGTATAGCTCCAGATTCGGAAAACTAAATCCTCCCTCATTAATTCATAGTTGCATTTTCTATAAAGATATTCTCGGAATCAAAGAATCCCATAGAAATTTTCTAAATGAAGACTTTATTTTCTGAAAATATTTTCCAGATATATTCCTCTCAGAATATAAATTAATCTGGGAATAATATTCATTTTGAGAGTGCTCACCTTTCCGCAAAGGGTGAGGTTTAATGACTCCCATCTATTGATATCTGAAGAAACCTCTCTATTTATGTTATTTATATTATATGCTACTGAGTTATATCTTTTGGTATGCACATACCTAGATATTTAATGGATTCAATACAAATATGAAATTGATATTTCTTAAATGAATGGGTGTACAAATTTTCACCTATTTTGATTTGGATCAGTTAATAGAATATCCTGTTATTTTACTAATGGCATCTATCACTTGCATCAACATTGGGATAGTAGTGTGAGGTTTAGAAATAAACAGAAGAATGTCATCTGCAATTTGTGTTCAACTAAGTTATGTACTATTTCATAAATCTTCCTGTGTTATCTAATAGCACAACCCAAGGGTTCCATGCATATATTAAAAAGCAAGGATGAAAGTGGACATCCTTGTCTAGCTGGCTTTTAAAACTCCACTCCTGATGCCAGTGTAGCATCTGATACAGCTTATCTGTTGCCCCTCTATTCCTGTAAGCAGTATGTCCTATGAGAAATGAGAATCTAAACCAACACCAACTCTCAACTCCTTAGTAGCAAAGCAAGTGCAGGCTGTTTGTGTTGGGTGTCTGCATGGCTGAAGGGAGGCCCATCACATGATAGATCAGCATTAAGAAGGGAATGAGTCATTTTCCCCATCTTTTCTGTGGATATCTACCAATAACTTCAATATAATTGTTTGTATAGCTACTCAGAGGTATTTTTGTTTTAATGGGACTCATTAACCTGATAGACTGAAGTGTGGACAATCCAAGGGTCATATGCACCCTGCAATCCTATTTTGTACCTCCAAGCATCCTACTCATGTTGCTGAAACTGGGCAGCAAAACTGCTGTTTTTGACTTTATTTTTATGTTTTTAAGATTCCCTCCAATTCAGCATAACTGTGTTAACTCCTGCAAGGCTTAACACCCACATTTTGTCCCTTAAAATATTTTCAAATTAGAAAGGCAGACAGAAAAGGCAAATGTTTTTCAGTTTTCCACCTTTTAACAGAAGCTTATCATCACCCATGATACTTGCAGAACTTGGAAGCTAACTTTCTTGAAAATTAAAATACTACCCCAACTCCTCAGAAAGGATCTACCTACCTACCTACCTACCTACCTACCTACCTCCTGATTAAGAATATATTTAGTCTCTTATCAACAATTTTTCTGGCTGATGGCCTCAGATATTAATCAAATGTTCAAATACAACATTAGATAGATATCAATATCGATATTGATATAGATATCAATATAGATATAGATATATAGATATAGATATTTCCCTGCTGTTCTCTATCTCAGAATTTGTGGTGTGTCCTCAGAGCATGATAGTGACAGAGAGCAAGACAGGCTTATATTCAAAGAGGCCAAAGTGAGATGGTCTTTGAGTGGAATGAAACCTATCAGGGCTGAAACCTATCTAATAGTTGGTATGTGAAGTTAAAGGGATAATAGTTGCTGAATACTTACTGGTTTGGTATACTGTTCTTTCTAGTTAATTGATTCAATTGCCCAAAGTGCTGATGTTTCAGTTAATGACTAAAGCAGAAACTTCTTGAACTTGTAAAATGAAATTTATAAACCCCTTGGTTATTGATTAAAAAAAAAAAGTTGCTGTTCAGGTATGCTCTATGTTTGTACTATATAGCTCAGTAGATTCCTTCTTCAATTTATGCATGAAATAGATTATTGTAATTACAGCTATAATTCAGAATTTCTACAGGGTGCCAGTAGATATTTAAGTGAAGTATTCCTGACAGAAGCATGCACAGTTGTAATCCAGAGTTCTTTGAAACTCACATTGAGTGCTATTGTTTAGTGATATGATGCTTCCAAAAGCTGACTGTATTAATGTATTCTACAATGTCTACTTATGCACAGTTCATTGAATTGTGACATCATTGTCCTTAACAAGAGCAGTGCACATTTAATTCCTGAAGATTTGACCAACTGGCAAAAGGCCTTGCTCAGTAGCCGAAATAATTAAATCCTAACTCATGATTCCATGGGATAGAAGGTGTTAATAAGAAAGGAAGTCTTATTAACTTAGTGCTTGCTAACATCTTAGGTCTATTTTTGTCTTTCCTATAGGCAAAATTAGCATATGCTAGCCACCGTCTTTTGAATGGACTAAATAAGTTCTTCCTACCATCTGGTCAATAGACCTTCAGATCTCCAGAAAGGTCCCAAGTCTGTCTGTCTCATTGTTCCAATCAAATCAAACATCACAGCTCAGCCCTTGAATGAGTTTTGAGACAACTCAAAGGTGGAGAACATTCAACAGTGACCACAGGAAAACCTATTAGAAGAACAATCCAATAAATTCTTGACAGCTTTTTATCTTTAAGACTGGGGCCCTGCACCCAGAAAGACCCAGTCATTTGTCATGACTAGGCCTTTCAAAGCCACTTGTGTGGGCTTTGCCATCTTTTTCTTGCCTTCTGGGCCTTGTCTTTTCTGTTTTACAGTAACCAAATGATGGTTGGTCTTGTGTCCAGGTGCATCTGTGGAGGGAATCAAAAAAGTCAAGGTAGCAGCTGCAACCACATGACCAAAGCCTACCCTTTTTATGTGCAGCACATTGCAAGGCACATAAAGGAAGGCAGAGCTTCAATTTCAGAGTTCTGGATACCATATTGATTTTTTCTTACCCCCCACCCTCATCCCTGTGGATGTCCTTGCTCGTTTCTAATATAATAGTTGCATACTACCTTTGCCATCAACTGTTTATTGAACTATTCATTAATTCTGGTCTGTGATCTTTCTAATTACTCCCCATCTGGAGGTCTTGATCTTTCCATGGTATAATTTTAATTAAAGAACCAAGTATATGGTCTATACTGATCACATTATAGTTATCTTTACAAGGTTATATGGAAACAAAGGGACCACTCCATAGTTATTGCTACCCCAATCAAGCTATCCCTCAGCTTGCAGCCACTGGATAATAAAAACCAAAATAAGCATTTCTGATGTTGCTATCATGTGGGATCATGCAGATTATTGAAAGTTTTAAAAAGTTTACCTCTTCTTCCCCAGACCACAACATATTTTTGCTCTTTTACCTTCACTTCACATAAGGAATCTAAATCTTCTGAAGAATCAAAAGATATCTACAGTGTAAGATTGATTTGCACATGTTAATACAAAGGTGCCTTCATTTGCTCCCTTCTCCTTTTATTGTTAATAAATATTAGTTTGAAGACTTTTGGTAGTGAAGCATAAGCTTTATCTATTACCTTCATATTTTATTCAAAGAGCTAAATGAGAACCCTTTGGTGATGAAATACAGACAAAAATGTAGCACTGTGTACCTCTGACTTTACTAAGTCTCTAAAGACATCTACCAGACTAGATAAAACAAACTACGTTTTTAATTTAGTTTGAATCTTGAGAGACCTAACATTGCAGTTTTGTTTCCTTCTTGCTCAAGCTCATAATAAGCAAAAGGATAACCAGATGGCATAATTTTTATCAAGTTCTCAAGGTCCTGCATATTAAAGATAGCTGACTCTGTCAGGAGGTGCATAATTCTCACCTCCTGTGCAGTGGCTGGCACATATATTATCTCCACACAATAGAATCAGAGACTCATAGAATTATAGAATTGAAAGAGACTACAAAGATCATAAGGTCCAAACTGTGCAATGTGGAAACAGGAAAACTGGTGAAACCATTCTTAAGAGGTTATTGTCTAGCCTCCTCTTAAAAACCTCCAAAGATGCAGAATCCGCAACTTTTGTAAGTCGGCTGTTCCAGTGTTGTACAGATCTTATTGTCAAGAAACTTTTCCTTATATTTAAATGTATTCAAGGTAGCTGCAACTTGTATTCAATATTACTGAATGAAAAAAGAGAAACTTTTAAAATAGAATGTATTCAAGTGTAATATTATCTTCCAAATTAGATTTTGACAAGATTTCTATCACACTCTCTTCTCTTTCACACATACATTCAATAAAAAGCAAACACCTTGTGATTAGTGACTTCAAGCTCATTTTTATTTTTTCTCTGAATCTGAGAAAACTTACTGGAATTTCTTTTTGTTAAAGAAAGGATACCATTGCCTTTAGGTTTGCTATAAATGGTGATGGAAACTACAGACACAAGTTCAATTATTATATGACAAACTCATATCTTGAGTAATTTCAAATCTTACATTTTAAGGCTTAATGCTTGATCCCAGGCATGTTTGTTCAGAAACAAGTTTCATTGGTTTCAGCAAGACTTACTTTCAAGCAAATACACTTAGGATTACAGTGAATATCAAAATATTAATGGATCAAGCAATAAATTAGGGAAGCCATACAAAAAATGTCAACCCACTAATTGCTCACAGAAAGGTAGATCAATATAAATAATCTAAGAAAGTGCTTTTGAATATTAAAGCTGCTATCTACAGAAGACTGTAGGCATCTGTAAAGGTGGATGGAAAAGTGAGGCAAGTGGCAAAATGTATGTCTTGATGTTGTAATGCAAACCCCTCCCCTTTTGTATTTGGATACAATGTTGTGACACAAATAGAAAAGTGTGGAGATTATGTTTTGGCATTTTAGTATTGTAGTGACAATGACTGAGAACACAACTGGGAGGTTTCACCCTCCCAGATATCTTCTGGGTTTTACACACTGTGACCCACCTTCCTGCCTTGGTTGCAACTGCTTGATATTTTTATGGTTTTCACACCAATCTTTGGAGGGAGGGAAAGCCCTGACCTGGCTTCTTCCCCCATAACAATGCTTTGTGAGAAAGCTGAGGCATTTCACAGCCTGAACATTTACTTCTGGGAAACTGGGAACAAGAGTGAGGATGAAGATGTAGATGAAGAAGGACAATTAAGCTCTGTAGCATCACCTCTTGGCCCTTGTAGATTTGAAGTGTGTGGCCACAGGAAGAGCAGATGTCACCTCCTCCCTTTTCTTCTGGAAAAAAGAAAGTATATGTGAAAAATCAATTTCATTAAAAATTTTAAAAAGGAACCCTTTAAGTAGTCACATACATAACCAGATAAAGATGGATTAAATAAGGCCTACAGGACTACAGCAATGAGAAGTTCAGAAACAGTACCTTCACCATCAATTTCCCATAAAGTTCCACTGGGAGACTGGGCACAGTTCCATGGTAGGCTTAAAGATTGGGATGGGAAGAACTGTGTTTACACAAGTACAAAACACTTCATATAGACAAATTACTAGAGACAATTACTAGAAACAATCAGGCAGAGCAGCCCACGGAAATAACATCCAGATTGTGTGTCTTAGAATACTGATCCCTGTTATTCTGTGATTCAGATGAGCATTGCTTCTCACAGATTTCCAACTTATTAGGACGAATTCAACTGTATACATTTATCTTTTTGGAAGCTTCTGGAACTTGATTCAGAGTCCCTCACTCACATTTATTTTCCAGAGAAATCAGCTTAGTTCTTTTTACTATGCATCTATACAATTTACATCTCATAGACTGGAGAACTGTATGTTTTTTTAACCTCTGTCTTTCTCTGTTGATTTCTTAGAGGCTTCAGGATCCCAATCCCGCCCGCTCTATGGAACATCTTGCTGCCTGAGGTACGGTGTGCCCCCTCCCTCATGGCCTTCAGGAAAGAGATCAAATCCTGGCTCTGCCAAAAGGCTTGGGGGCCAGAGGGGGGCCCGCACCTATGGAGATGGCTGGTGGGGTGAGGGGTTGTCCCCCCCCAGCATCTTACAGGTCTTTTAGGGCCAAATTATAGGAGGTTTTTAGGCCATTTTTATATATGTTTTTAACTATTTATAGATTATGTCTATGGCTGGAGAGTCCTGTGTTTTTTATTATTATTGTGAGCCGCCCAGAGTCACCCATTGGGGGAGATGGGCAGCATACAAATTTGAAAAATAAATAAATAAATAAATAAATAAATAAATTCCAGAGTTTCCTCCCTTGTCTCTATTCTTCATTATCTTTTTTACATTATATTTCCCAGCATTCTCATTCTCATTCTCTCATCTCATCTCATCTCATCTCATCTCATCTCATCTCATCTCATCTCTCTCTATCTCAAGACCTTTAACCAGAAAGGATGGGACTGGGGAAATTCCTTTTGTGCTTGTTTGGGCAAGCCTTACTCCTTCCCATCTAGTAGCTAGCATAGAGTTGCTGAGAGTTGGGTGGCATATAAATTTAATCATTGTTGTTGTTATTCCAACTCAACTAACCTGGTGTCCCTATTATCAGGAATGTTCTACTCAGAAACCAAAGCTGAAGATTCCTGATAGATTGTGTACTGCCTATCTGTGGCGAATGTGGAGGTGATGGTGGCTGGTCTGCCTTGCCCAAATGTAGTAGATTTTGGACCAAATGTGGCTTATCCATTCACTACAAGTGTTGCCATAGTTAGGAACAGGTATTTATACATAAGACTTAAGGTTAATCCTGAGCATTTTTATTCAGAAATAAATTTCATTGATTTCAGTGGGACATACTTTCAAGAAACTAATGAAACATCCTAATCAGAACAGTATTTAGTGGTGTCAAAGGTGTGTTTGTAAAAACAGGTGGGATGGTAGACACAGAATCACGATGCAAACCCGACCCCTTTTGTGTGTGTGTGCTTATGTCACATACGCATATAAAAGAGGTGGGTCTTGCATAAAATGCTACATCTGCCATTTGTCTGTCCTGCACACCCCTACCCACCACTGATGACAGCATTTATGCATGTTGTCTGTTTTTAAACATGACTTTCATCATAGTTTGTCCATTAGTCAGTGTCTGGATGTCCAAATATCTAGTATTCAAGTCTCAGCTGAACAAGGCAAAAAAGTCATGTTTTAATCAGTTTAATTCAGCTTAAAATAGTGCAAAGTATACAGGGGAAACATTTTTTTCTGTCTCTCTTAGAGTCAGTTTAGAAGGACAGACATTACATAAGATTATTTACTTAATACTTAATATCACTTGTCATAATATACATCACATTGTGTTCTGAGTTAACAGGAAAATGTACATTATGTGAAGAAAGCTAACTGTGCTTCAACTATTATGGCATTTGACTTTGTTATCTCCATCCTGCTAAAAGGTTTTTCTGTAGGATGCATCAGCAAGACATAGTAGAAAGCTATGATAAGAAAACTGATCTTCAGATCTTGTATCAGCTGAAAACAATAAAGAACAAAACTGAAAACAGCTTGGCAAACAGCCATTGGAGTAGAGAGGGTAGTTATGATTATCAGTCCTAACAAATCTAAGCAAACTATTTGTTTTTTCTAGTTTAAGCCCTTATTAGTAGATATTCACTTCCAGAATATCTTTATAACACTTCCACAGAATATCTTTATGTGCTCTTCAAACAGTTGCCATCTATTCAGATGCCCTAATAGACTGAATTTTTCCTAGCATGTCAGGGCAAAGTTCACCTAGTCCAATATGATGCTTTCAACAATGGTAAGTCTAAACTCATTTAACATTTAATGGAGATTGTGTGGGCTGTAATGGGCAGGGCAATGGTGTGAATTGGGTGGAACCACATCATGTCTGGGAAATTAGATTTTTATTTTTCCCCCTTGTTAGAGCTTTCTCTGTGTGTGTTTTAAGAAAAACTATGTACCATGTGCTGTTCATGGGTGGTGGCTGTGGTGTTATCAGATTATGTCCTAGTCTTATGCATGGCAGCATATTTGCTTTATTAGTGCAATACACCCATCAGGCCAATTCATTGTAAATCACATTCATGTTCAGAACACCAAAGTAAGCTCATGAAGGATCCAGCCATTTAATGGAGTAAATTAAATAAGAAATCAAGAGATGACTCAAAGTCAAATACCAAGGATTTTCTTATGGCAAGGATTCTGTCAAACCAGGAATCAAGGATGACTTTCACAAATCAATATTGCTTCAGCAGTTTTGCTATGCTCTGGTTCTTCCCTATAATTGAATCCACTGACCCCAGCTATGCCTGGTCAGACCTAGTTTCCCTTAACAGGTTACTTACTTCCAAGTTGCCCTGTCTGATTCAGCTGTTTCTCAGTCTAACTGAGGGTTTCTATGCTGCACCATCTTCTTTCTACTCCCAGGGACTGAGTGAAGGATGCTGTTGAACTAGGGTGGAATCTGCTGGATCCAGGGCAAAGATGATAGTGTCTGTTGTTGCTCAATGTTGTTGCTGGAGCTTGGAAGCACTTGGCATCTTGGACTGCATCTTCCTCTTCTTCTAAGCATGGTTCTGAAAACAGACCTATGGCAGATTACTGACTCCAAAGAGTAGAAGGGGCTATGAACCTGGGATCTTTTCCATGTAAAGCAGGTGCTCTATTATTCCCAGTGTGCTCTAGTCTTCAAAAGATTTTCCTACTGATCTAGTGCCATTCTCCTACTGGATAGTTGAATAAAACATTTGGGTAGACTTACATACTTCCAAAAAGCCTAGTTCTTTGAGTATAATCGCAGGGACATAATAGATGTCAAAAATATGTCATGCTATATTTTAACATCATGTCCCAGACTTGACATAAACCACCAAATCGCTAACATCAATGTCCCTACTCATTAAAAAGGATTCAAGGTCCATCTCAACAATGTGAACAGTGTTTAAGGTTACTTGAAACATGACTATGTTTCAAAAGGATTGTGATGTTGATTACTAGGACAGACACAGAGAAAAAATGGGGGATTTTCCAGATAAGGGCAATGCTACATCCCCCGCCCCCCAAGTTCTGTTCTTATGCCTTTACTGCCAGCTTGACTTTGGAGAGAAAACTTTATACTTTTTTTGGAGGGGAGTATGGAAGAAATAAAATGATGGAGCAATCTTCATTTTACCATGTATATGTTTATGCACATTTTTATGTGGGTATTTAGAAGAAAAGCAGCTATAACAATTTGCTTTGTTGCAGAAAAACAGGTTGGGAGTAGGGTGATTTTCAGCAAACATTTTCTCTATCAGCTGTACTTGTCCCCCACTCCCAATTTAAGGATTAAACCCTTGGAGGAGGTTGAAGTAAAAGAGCAAAGGGTATGGATGGGAAAACAACCACAGGCCTGTCAGGCTTTTTTTCAGCAAAGAAGCAAGCTATCAGTGTTTTATGACCTGTGATTAAATGATTACATTTGGTCTCAAGATTGCTATTAAAAGCAAAGGAGCAGGATTGCTCAGTATAAAACTGATAATTCAAAGTATGGTTCATTGTTTGAAATGATCAGATGGATCAATATTTTCCATTCAGAGTGATAAAACTCAACTGTCAAAATACATATAAACACAAAAGTTATGTCAGGCTTCCCTATACACTCCCATTTACTGGACCATTGATCTTAATGGACAAAACACAGTGGAGGAAAAAAAATACGCTGCTTTAGGATGCAGTGAAAAGAAAAGTGGTGGTGGTGGTGTGGTGGTGGTGGTGTCAAATGAACATTTTGCCTTCAGGCCTCTTCAGAATTTAAAAAGGCCCTGGATAGCTGTGCACATATCTTGGAGGGAAATCACCATTCTGTTGTAAAAAGTAAGAATTTATGCTGAAAGTACAAGTAATAAAAACACCATCTATAACAGTGTACAAGTCCAGCCATCTATGCTCTGACTCTAATGAATGTGGAGGAGGAGGAGTAAAGGAATGCTACAGGCAAGCAGTTTCAACCCCAGTAGATCTCAAATCAGTCCAGAGATGAATACTAGGTCTACTTAAGGCTGTGTCTTAAGGTAATGCTTCCTTGATTCTGTCCTCTGCTGGGCAGGTCATCTTGTGTCCTACTTGTCACCGGAGGTGATGGGTTAGAGAGAGAGACCATCTCTGCTTCATGTCTAATTGCACTGGCTGAGAGATTTAAAGTCCCATATCTAGAACAAGAAGTGACACACTTGCATGCCAGTCCCAAGCCCAGGTGAACAGGGATGGTTGAGGAAAGACCTGGGGACCTCACCAAGAAAATGTTATGGAAAGGCTCTCAAATGGTAGGACTCCCCAGGCCAGAAGGTATCCAACAAGCTACTGGGAACGGCAAGGACCTGCACTGAGTAGTCAAGGCATTAATGATGCACCTAGGTCAAATCCAGCAGGAATCCCAGCTGTTGATACAGCCATTGGTGAAAGCAAGGGTCTATACTGCACAAAGACACACCAGAAAGCAACGAAGAATGTCTGAGAAATGAGCCAGTGTAAATTGGATATCATCAAATGCAAGATGGTCAGGTTGAAAATCGATCCTGGCATCAGTAAGCTACCCTGGATAGACAATGGCTATTTCCAGTCTGAGGAATTCACTATCTATTACTTGGAACATGACACCAGGAAAACAAATAGAGTGGCATTTATCACAAGCAAGAAACTCTCCCAAGCACTGGAAAGTTTCTCAACAGTAAATGATCGCATTATAACTATCCAAATCTGTGCTAAGCCCCTCAAAATCACAGTTGTCCATGTCTACAGCCCCAACAAGTGATGCAACTGAGCTTAAACTAGAGGGTTTCTATGCCAGCATCGAAAAAAAATTAAAGCAAGTGCCCCCAAAAGACATTGTTTACATATTGGCTGAGTTTAATGCAAAAGTCAGCAGCCAAGCAGAAACAGGCATCACTGGCAGCTTTGGACTTGGGGAGAGGAATGATTCAGGCGATTGTTTGGTACAGTTTTTCCATGAAAATCGATTTTGAACCATGAATAACTGGTTCAAACACCACAAGCGTTGCTTATACACTTGGACCTCACCAAATAAGCTGCACTGTAATCAGGTCAACCATGTCCTATGCAGCCATTATGGACCAGTTCAGTCCTCAATGTCAAGACATATCTGGGTGCCAATTGTGGTTCAGATCATGAATTGTTGGTGGCTAAGATCAAATTATGCAATGTTAAAAAGACAGCATCACCAAAGAAATTTGACATCACCAAAATCCCTTCCGTGTACGTAACTGAGGCAAAAAACAGGCTTGAACTGCTGGACACTGCTGAGAAGATGCCGGATGCATTGTGGCAGGAAATTAAAGCAGCCATCATTGAAACAGCAGCTGAACACATACCATACAAGAAGCCAGAGAAAAAGTGCAAGTGGCTCTCAGATGAAACCATCAGAATAGCCGAGCAAAGAAAAGCAGCCAAACCAACAGGCAAACAGGAGGAAGCAAGGAGATTGAATGCAGATTTCCAAAGAGCAGCAAGGAAAGACAACAACATTTACTGGGACCAGTGTTGTAAGCAGCTAGAAGAGAACTGCATGAAGGGCACACCAAGAATGCATTATGCAAGTCAAGAGGATTCGAACACCATTTACTGCTCTTAAAAGCATCACTAGAAACAAGCAAGGGAAAGAACTGTCTGACCAACAAGTGTCACGAACCGATGGCGAGAATATACAGAAGAGCTATATGCCAGCAGCAAAGAGGCCCAGCCTCCTCAGGATGATGAGGAAAGGGAAGCAGAAATAGAACCAGCCGTCCTTCAGGAAGAAGTCGTGTGGGCAATGAGCCAACTGCCAAACAACAAGGCCCCAGTGTTGATACCATCCCCACAGAATTGCTGTGGCCTCTACCTCCCACAACCATCACAACCTCGTGCCAGAAAGTTTGGGAAATGAACACATGGCCACAGGATTGGAAATGATCATTATTCATTCCATTGCCAAAAAAGGGTGACTCCAAGGACTGCTCCAACTACTGCACAACTGGCCTCATCCCTCCCACTAGCCAGAGTCTCCTTAACATCATACAACAACATCTGGCACTCACCATCAAAAGGGAATTACCAGATGTTCAAGCTGACTTCAGAGCAGGTTGTGGCACTCGTGACCATACTGCAAATCTATGCTGGATCATGGAAAAATCTCAAGAATTTCAAAAGAACATCTACATCTGCTTTCTTGATTACAAGAAAGCCTTTGATTTTGTAAATCATGACAAGGTGTGAAGAGCCCTAGAAGACCTGGGCATGCTAAAACATCTGGTCAAGTTGGTGTAGTCACTGTACACAAATCAGGAAGCCACTGTGCGAACACCAAATGAAGCACTGATTGCTTCAAGATAGAGAAAGGAGTGTGGCAAGGTTGTGTTCTTTCACTTTTCTTATTCAACCTATATGCTGAAGTGATCATAAACTGGAACTTGAAGAATCAACAATTGGAGTAAAGATTGGAGGAGGGAACATCAATAATCTTCAATATGCCGATGTAGCAATTGCAAACAATTGTCCTTTCAGAAAGCAAAGAAAGCCTGAAACATCTGATCAAAAGGGTTAAAGAAAAAAGAAATTTGGCCTCTTCTTGAACATCAAAAAGACCAAGCTCATGACCAACTGTGAGGAATGGAAATGACAAAATAGCATTTGACGGTAAAGAGATTGAATGCGTGGAAGAATTCACTTTCCCAGGATCACAGAGTGATCAAACAGTGAATACAGCCCAGAAATAAAGCATCAAATTGCAGTAGGTTGCACAGTAATGATGAGCATGAATCAAATATGTAAAAGCAAGGACATCAGCCTAGCAACTAAATGCAGATTAGTCTGTACTATCGTGTTTCCCATAGCTACCTACGGTTGCAAAAGTTGGACCATGAAAAAATTAGACAGGAGGAAAATCAACTCATTTGAGGTATGGTGTTAGAGAAGGCTCTTGCACATTCCTTGGACAGCAAAGGTGACAAACAAGCAAGTTCTGGAACATATAAACTCAGACATATTGCTGGAAGGCAAAATCACAAAATT
The DNA here is from genome assembly GCF_059951505.1 of Python bivittatus. Lineage (NCBI taxonomy): Eukaryota > Metazoa > Chordata > Lepidosauria > Squamata > Pythonidae > Python > Python bivittatus. The sequence continues at coordinate 7,772,158 of NW_028277113.1, forward strand.
CTGCCTTACTTATTTCGGCCATGTCATGCAATCAAACTCACCAAAAAAAGGCAGTTTTGCTCAGAATGGTCAGCAGTAAAAGGAAACGAGGCTGCCAAAACACACGGCTAGACACCATCAAAGCTGACACCAACCAGAGCCCAGAACAACTGAAAGAAGCCATACAAGATCAGAAAATGTGGAGAGAGCTGGTCCATAGAATCACTGAGAATCTAACAAGATTGAATGGATAACATCAACATCATCATCTAGTAGGAGGAGGCAGTGCAAACCAAGTTCTTGCCATGTCACCAAAGATGAGCATTGCATGGCCTGAATATAAAAATCCATTCTTTGGATTTATATCTTTTTAGGCCTTTGGTAACAATGGTAGATTTTTAAATGTCACAGCTTAATGTAAGGCATGCATTATAAACACATTGCTTGGGAAAACACTCTTCATGATAATAGGATGTTGTTGTTGTTTTTCCCCTTCCATTTTACTAAAAGAATCACTTCTAACTTCCCTGTTGGGTCTCTGTTCCTCACAATGGAAATCATTTCTGCGTTTATTTTCTGAATTGCTGTGCTGGAACCAATATAGAGATAAGAAGGGGCAACTGTGCAAGGACATTCTCAGCCATAGAAATGTATCAGCAATGAATCTGTAAGCTATTACCAAGAACTGCTTTCAAACAGATGACTAAAAAAAAACAGTGACATGTGTTTTATTGTTTGGTGGTATTTCCAATCACTTATTTTATTGAAACTACATCTTAAACATGCTGTACACATCTGCTGACCCCAATTCTCATCAGTCAGATCCAATCAATTTCACCTTGATATTAAAGGCAGAGGAATAGAACTGGAAAAAAATAAAACCTACGCTTGAAAGTGACAGCACCTTAGGTACAGTCTGTTTTATGGTGCAGTAAATATTCATGCTGCATAAGAATAATAACATGTTTTCCCTTCTGTAAATGATGATTTAGGACATGCACGTGTAGACATCATGCTCTATTTTGTTTTTGCTCCTTTTTCTTAGAATCCTAAGGATCAGAAATTTGAGCGTGCTTCCAGAAAGGTAGCTGGGAAGAAATATCCCCCCAGAATTAAAAACACCTCAAGCAATTCCTCAGCTGAAAAGTAATGTTTTCATTATTAGAAATGAACCCTTGGTAATTTCACATATAGACACATGCAAATCCATTCTTGGTTCTGGAAAAAGAAAAAAGAAACTTTCATACAGTATAAGTAAACTTATTTATTTATTTATTTATTTTTCAAATTTGGTCACCGCCCATCTCACGAGGAAGTGACTCTGGCTGGTTTACAATAAACTATGTAGCTCCTCTTTTAACACAGAAACTTTCTGAGTTTGAGAAGCTGGCTCCCTTAGAGATCTCCTGGCAGGATCCCTTTGAGCTATTTTACTGTTTACTTTAAGCATCCCTGCTGCCAAGGAAGGGGCTCTAAGGAGCAATTTCTCCTTCCCTTCTGGAGTATCCAACAGGAGAATCCTGCTATTATGAACAGACAATAACAACTTTACTACTTGCATTAAAAAAATGAAAACCACACACTCTTGGAGGTTGAAGCATTCTGTATGAGCGTTCCTGAGAGTGGGAATCTGACCTGAGCAATGATTAATGAAGGTGGTTTAATAACAGAAAGGAGATTTATATACAGGAAATATATTACAGGGATTTGAAAAGCCTAGAACTAGCTAGATATATCCCATCAGGAAGAGAGTCAAAAAACCATGTGTTCTCTGTGTGTCCCTGAGGAAGAAATGGAGAAGAAATCTTGTAGCAATTTTATAAAGAAAGAGGAGATAGGATGGTAGGTAAGGAGGGGACAGAGAGTGAATCCTTTACTTTCTATCTATACCCTAGTGTCTCTTTATGGTCAGTAGCTCATAAGATGTTGGACAATTAGTGCCATTGGATTTGAACCTCCAACACAGACAATGTCATATTGGTATAGGAATGATGTTAAACAGTCTTTATTTTATTTATTTAAGCAATTTATATGGACGCCCAACTCACTCACGGTGACTCTGGGCGGCTTACAGGAATAAAAATCCCAAACACAAAACCCACTACACCCCCCACCCCCTGGCAACAGCAATACTAGCCACTTGATGGGCTTCAGGTCAACCTGGGATCCCCAGGCCTGCTTCAGGGCCATGCAGAAGAGCATCAAGGTAGGGGCCAGTCTTATCCCTGTGGGAATGATGTTCCACAGGGAGGGAGCCAGCACAGAGAAGACTCTTCTTCTCAGTCCCATTAGATGGACCTCCTTAATAGGGGGGACCCGTAACATACCCTGCCTCCCCAATCTGGTGGGTTGGGCAGATGAAACTGGGAAAAGGTGGTCCTTCAAGTACAGGTTTTATTTGACAAGACAGGGATGGCATTGAAAATGGATCTACAAATGACAAGCTATGAGAATGACATGGAAAAGGATGTCTCACTGGGCATACAAAAGAAATTGGTTGATGTGTTAAAAATCAAAAGGTAAATGCAAATAATAAATCAATGGCATGATCTGGATCTTTTATGTATTACAAAAGAAGCTTGTCAAAGCTTTGAAGAGTCTTGTGAGAAGGGACAAAGAAGAAATAAAAAGAAATCAAATTCTATAATATTATTTGAATGGACTAAAGCAGTGTTTCTCAACCTTGCCAAATTTAAGACTTGTGGACTTCAACTCCCAGAATTCCCCAGCCAGCATGGCTGGCTGTGGAATTCTGGGAGCTGAAGTCCACACGTTTTAAACTTGCCAAGGTTGAGAAACACTGGACTAAAGAGTAAGACTGTTAGAAGTAAAAGAAAGGAATATAAAATTGGTTTATTTGATCAAGGTTAAAATAAGATTTGCTGTTATTTCTGGTAATCCTTAATGGACTTTCTGCTGACACTAGGACTGAAAAGATGATGCTTTATGGATTTGTCTATAAATAAGAGATGGGACTTGGGATGAAGAGATCATTGGTTGTAAATGAAGAGGGGGTGAAGAATTACAAAAATTGTTTATACTTGTGATGAAGGTTGGGAATCACTTCTTTATATATTTTATTCTTTCTTTACTATATTCTTACTTTTCTTTTTTTCTTTCTATTTTCTATGTTTTTTTCTTCCCCTTTGCACCTTTCACTCTTTCTTTCTATTCTTCCTTCCTTTCTTTTACTTTGTATTAGATTTTACTATTGTAATTAAAATCCTGTATGTGTATGTATATATGTATGTGTGTATGTGTGTCTATGTATGTATACATATACAGTAATACCTTGGTTCACGAACAATTTGGTTCGCGAAGAGCAGTGTTCACAAAATTTTGCTTCTGTTCGCGAACTCTGCATCAGGTGATGAACATGACCTGTGGCCATCTTCCCTGCTCTGACATGTGGTCGTGGCTTCCTCTAGGTGAGATCACGGTCGCAGACAGACACTTGCTGTAAAGCTTTTTAGTGTCGCCTCAAGCAAGGTTAGTGTTCTCTCTCTTCATACTGTACTGTACTGTACTTTGTTTCATATTTTTGTGGTTAAAAAAAATACATATGGTTCAGAACGGATTAACCTTATTTACATTGAACCTTATGGGAAAATTTGATTCGGTTGGCAACCAATTCAGTTGGCGACCACATTCGTAGGGGTCAGAACAGATTAACCTTATTTACATTGAACCTTATGGGGATATTTGATTCGGTTCATGACCAGAATTGTGGAACAAATTAAGTTTGTGAACCGAGGCACCACTGTATACATATATGCACATATACATACAAACATACATACATGTACAACTAGTACAAAGCTATTGTACTCAGCTAGTTGAATCTCCTAGTAACCTGTAAAGAAGCTAGGTCATAGCTAGCAGTTCACACCCAACAGACTGAGCAGTCTCTTAAACATTTAAACAATCCAACTCACCTCCTTCCCTTGAAAAATGCCAACATCAACAGCTGTGTTTGTAAAAATCTCATATAGATGTTTCCTCTCATATAGATGCTTGTTCCCACTTCCTGACTTGGATCCCATCCATCTTAACCCATCTCCAGTCTGCTTCTTCTCTCAGTTCTTCAAAGCTTGATCCTTCCCCACTGGATTTCCTGGACAGTTATTGAACTGGTGCAATCTGCCAGCTTCTCTATCTCTGCATTGGTTATTATTCCTCAATCTGATGCACAAATTGTTCTTTTACCCTTGTCATGATTTTCCCTTTTTATCTGTTCCTAAACATGAGTAGGCTCTTTCTGTGCTTTGATACTTTGTCTCTTATTACTTTCTTCTCTTTTTGTTGTTCCTGTCTAGGTTAATCTTTCCTTTCCTTTTTACTCTTTTTCCTATCTATTAAATTGTTCCAGGCTACACCTCTTCTGCTTCTTTCCTTTATCCATCCCTTTGTGTGAATGTGTGTTGTACTCACAACTTTTTATGTCTTTTCCTAACTGTTCTAAGTTTCAGTTCTTCCCTTTCTACTCTTTGAGACAAACACCCTTCCTTGTAGATATGCCCAGTTCAGAATTCCTTATGGACTCCATGCTGTCTACCAGAAATATTTTTATCATTTTCCTTAACTCTTACTTCTTTTTTTTACCTTAGCAACTCTGAGGAATTTATTCCCTCTGCTTTTGACTTCTACTTACAGTCCTGTGAAACCAGATTCTTAGCACCCAAGCTAACTTTTTTACTTCTAGCAAACTCCTACAAGTTTGCACCGGATTTTGTTCCCTTTTTTTCTCAATTCTACTGAAGCCAACCAGATTACACTTGGAAGGGAGAAAACATTTGGCTTTGTTAAACTAAGGGAAATTTGAAACCATCAGTGATTTACTACAAACTATCTGAAGATACACTATTAGATCATAATCAACCTTATCTTCATCTGTCAAGAATTAATCTAAGATTTCAGAATTAAATCCATGATGATACCAGTGGTACTTCAAAGTACATAACTTTGAGCTGGAATGTATTCTTTTAGGATGAGGTCTTGCTCAAGATTTCTAAGAGCCATGCTGGATCTTCTGACAGCAATCATTACAGTTATTTAGAGAAGATAACATGGGACCTGAAGGCTTTTTCTTTGCCTGAAGCATCTGGTATTCAGGAAGAATTGCTAAGATTTTGAATGTCCATTTTGCCATCTTGGCTTCTATACTCATCAGATTATTATTCAGAGAGAAAATATTAGGTGTGGTCCTCCAATTGTTGTAAACCTACAACTCCTGAAATTCCTATACCATTGGCAGTGCTCTCATTGGAGCTTCTGGGAAAAGTGATATAGCAGTATCTGGATGCCAACAGATACTTTAATTTAATGGATTCCCCACCCATTAAACCTGCCGCCAGAGAAAAGTAGGGTGTGTTATAAGAAACTGAGAAGAGTCCTGAAAGCAGATTCAGTCTGAGAAGTTATAACGAACCTTGAGTAGTTTTCTGAATTAAACTGACTTGCATTAGCTGTGACTCCAAAAGCTCCCAGGAAGATCTTTCAGGAGCCTTCTGACACCTTTAGACAAGGTGATTTTTGCAACTGGGCAGCATACATACTGCCAGCCTGAGTGCTTCCCAGAAAATGAGAGATACTGACTCTCGATCCAGGCTGAGAAGGGAGGAAAACAAGATAATAGATTTTTCCTTCTAGCAACTATATTCGTTTCCTTTTTGTATCATCCAACAAAGCACCAGCTCCACCAAAATCACTCCATCAAAGTGACATGAACAAGGAATCTTAACTATTGAATGGTAGGTCATGTAAATAAATCAATAATAAATAATGGAACTCAATCCTCTTCAGAAGATCTTTATTTTTACAAGTAGGACTGCTTAAGAGAGTTCAGTTCTTTTTCAAACAGAGCTGGAGGTTGAAGCCTTGGCTGAGCTAGCTCAACACTAGACTGAGCTAAAATTGGAGGAAGTAATCTAGCTTCTTTTGAAGGTGAGAATTTCAGTGTGAGAACTCTGTCATTTTCTTAGTGTGTTATATCACCTATGGATTAATTGGAGGTTGAGTCATGGCAACTGGACTTCTTTTCTTCTGGTTTGACACGTTTCGCTGCTTGTCCAAGTGGCTTCTTCAGTCTAGAAAGTTGGTTAGGGGGGACCCCATAATGTCTTCCAGGTTTCTCACTGACATGACGGGCTGTTGAAGGGACAATAGGAGAGATTAGTAGAGTCTTTGGGATGTGGATGTCTTACTCCTAATCCCTCACTCATCCCCAAGTGGGTCGTTAAGTGCGGCCTCCCTGGTGAACTTGTGAAGTGGTCTTAATCTTCCTGGGGACTGATAAAAGAGCAGCATGAAAAATGGGAGACAAGTTGTGTCTGAGGCCTCCACCTCTATTGAGGGAAGGATTTTCCACTTTGGCATAAATGGATTCCTTCACTCCTCTCTCAAACCACCTATCTTCTCTGTCCAAAATGTGAACATTATTGTCCTGAAATGAGTGTTCTTTTTTCCTTTAGATGAAGGTAAACTGCTGATTCTGGTCCTGTGTTGTTGCTCTTCCTGTGCTGGGTCATCCTCTTGTGTAAAGGCTGTCTGGTTTCTCCAGTGGAGCTCTGAAGACTCCTCACTGCACTGGATTGCATATACTACATTGCTCTTCTTATGTTTCAGCATTTGATCTTTAGGATGTACCAGCCTCTATCTCAGTGTGTTAGTGGGTTTGAAAAACACAGGTATGTAGTGTTTTCCAAATATCCATTTTATCTTCTCTGACACACCAGCCATGTATGGAATGACAAGATTCTTCCATTGACTCTGGGTCTTAACTAATGGCAGACAGAGCTGGTTTGTGCAATTATGAATACAACAGTGTGTTTTGTTAACCAAATATTGGGATTTACGGCATATTTATGAACTGATCCACTCCAAATATTTTTCATTGGTGAGTTTACCAAGTTCCTTTCTGTTGTGCTTCAAGACCTGTATAAATGGCCTGCTGGGCAAATGTGGTTCCTCTCATCTTCATGAAAAACTTAATCTGCTAATTTTGCATAGAGCAGGCTTTTCCCATATTTTGTCATTGTGCTGGAAAAAGCTTTGACTAGTTTGGCAGCAGTTGAGCAATCCCAATTAGATACAGTGGATCTTGTTTTTAATTAAAGATGCCCACAATTGTCCTGTTGATTTCTGTACAACAGAATTCCTATTTTTTGTTTTTGTTTTGAAGCTGACAATCCTATATGGATGCTTTACCTCACTGTGGTTTGGATGGTTTTCCCTATACAATTCCCAGCTATTTCTATCAGTATAGGAAATAAAAATGAAACTGTCCAATCCTTGTAGAGAATGTCATTGTACACCAGATGTACAATATACAGATGTACTTTGTGCAGGGCAGTTTACATTATGCTTCAGAGCCCATTTACTTAGATATGAGCCACTGAGTTTAAGCGAGCTTCTTAATAAATGACTTTGGAACTACAACTAGCTCCTTCACGTGATGAATTAGACCCTAGAAACACAGTTCTCTTTTTCTTTCTGAAATGTTAACAATTCTTCTTGCAATGTTATTGAACATTATCTCTGGATGCAAATAATATCCTACCTTGCCCAATAGGAGCACTTTCCAAAAGGGTGAACTTCAACTCTCAACATTCTCAGCAATGGCCATGCTGCTTGGAGAATTCAGAAGCTGAAGCCCACACATCTGGAGGGTGCCCAGGTTGAAGGAATGTATTTATTCCTAGCCTCCTAGGAAGAAGACACATTTCATAGGGAAGGCTGAATTATATGGTTGAATTATCCATCCTTTCAAGTTTAGAAATATTTAACCTCAGAGAGGTTACACTCTCGCACTGTTACCAACCTCTTGTTCAATACCACAGACAAGACTAAAGCCTGGAAGATATCAATAGCACAAAAGTGTACTGGTTTGTGCCAGGTTATGATTGTGATGTATGAAGTAGTGGTTAAAGCATTGGAGTAGGACTGTGGAGACCCATATACAAGTTGACCCTAAACCATAGAAGCTCACTGAACATCCCTGATTGACTATTATGCTTTTGTATATTTATGACACTTCTTATTGTGAGAAGGCAGGGAGAAGTGAGGGCCTCAAACGAACCATGTTTGCTAGAGGAAAGCGCTGTGCACCATGGGGCAGCCTTGGGGGGGGGCGGCAGGAGGGAGGATGGGCAGAAGGCACGTTTGCACCAGAGTGAAGAGGGACGGCAGGAGGGAGGAAAGACTGCAGGCAAAAGGCACGTTCGCACCAGAGTGAAGAGAAACGGCAGGGGGCGGCTGTTGGGTCAAGTGGGTATTAGAATGTGTATTGCGCTGATTGGATTCGGAAAGTGGAATGTCTGTGGTTTTGCGGTTAATTAGCGGCGCTCCGGGGCGGTAAAAAAGGTGAGATTGTGAGCCAAGCCCTCGTAGGAGGGGGAGGACAGATAGGGGGTATAAAAACCTGTCAGACCTTGTTTCGGGGTTCCTCCATTGCTGCGGGAGGGACCCACCTTTGCAAATGTGCCCAATAAAAACTTCTGTCTACTGGACAACCGAACCCGTGTCTGTCGTTTTCTGACAAAATTGGCGAGCCAGCCAGGAGTCCTCGACATGGACCGGACTGTGGGGAACCGGTGAGTAATCGGCCGTAACACCCCGTTGAGGTGTCTCCCGTTTTCCCTGGAGTCGGGTCCGGGACGGGACTCCAATCGCCAGTCAGACAGCAGTAAAGAGGAAGTCGGCCAACGAGGGGACCTCTGGGAGGTCTGGTGAGTACAACCTACCCATAATCTCGGGGAGATTAGCGTGGTTACGAGGCTTTGGACGCCGCAAGGGGACAGAAGAGTCCGGGACCTTCTGTAAGGTGGGAAACGTAGTCAGGAAGGATGGGTAAGGCGCAGAGTAAGAGTGTAAGGCCAGGGGCCAGTGGGAAAAACACAGTAGGGGGAATCCCCACGGATTCTCCATTAGGACAATTGTTGCAACAATGGGAGACACCCTGGTTGTGTCCATTCACCAGGGGTCTGGAAAAACCGACCATGATAACTTTGTGCACTAAAGAATGGCCAAAATATCCACTAGTGGACCCCGAATTCCCCTACCATTGGGATACTCTTGGAATCCCCAGTAATTACTGGGTGACCCAACTAAAAAACTACATTGTGGAACATAAAATGTTAACATAGGAACCCTATGTGGAAGTCTGGTTCCATGTTCATTGGGAGGGGCCTCGACCCAAGTTAGCCAAAATTTGTGTCCAAAAAGAACAGGAGGATGAGGAGGACCTCTGGCTGTCTGGACCCCAATGGGGGCCGCCACCTCCTCCTCCTCCTCCTCTTCCTACCGCTCCCCCTCCTGCGCCTCCACCCTATCCCGGGCTGCGGAAAGAGCTGGACCAGCTGAACCAAGACATTCAGAACTTGCCCTTTATTCTAAGGTCGGCCAGTGCCTTCCCCGTCCGGGAGGTCCCGAACGGAACAAACGCACAGGGGGTGGCCGTCACCAGTTATGTAACAGTTCCCATCAAACCCAGTGAGTTGAGGGAATTAAAAAAGACCCTCCCTCGTATGCAAGAGAACGTCCATACCGCCGCCGAACAATTGGAACTTTTTCTCGGCCCGGTGGAATACTCCTGGGGGGAACTGAATTACATTTTAGCCCACCTCTATACGCCAGAAGAGAGGGGCCAGATTCGGCGAGCTGCGCTCGGGGCTTGGGAGCGAAGGAATGCAAATGTCCCAAATGCCCTGGCCGCAGATACTAAATTCCCTCTGGCAGACCCAAATTGGGATCCCAATAATGCCGCACACCGGCAGAACATGAGAGACATGAAAGAGATGATTTTGGAGGGCATCCGAACAGCAGTGCCCCAGGGGAAGAATTTGACCAAGGCTTTTGAGGTAACCCAGGGGAAGGATGAATCGCCCGGAGATTTTTGTGAGAGGATCCGGGTTGGCCTGACCAAATTCTTGGGCGTGACTCCGGACACCCCAGCCTTTGAGACCTTGTTAAAAATGCAGTTCGTCACCAAAGCATGGCCAGACATTCAGAAGAAGATACAAAAACAGGAGGGTTGGACCAAACAGGGGATAGGGGAACTCCTAAGGATTGCTCAACAGACCTATGTGGGGAGGGAGGAGGCGAAGACCAGGCAGAAAACTCAAATGATGATGGCAGCCGTTCAGGCGGCGGCCAAGAATGAGGCGAAGGGGGAGGGACTGAGGGAGGCGCGACCTTCTCCCCATCTGGTCCGGGAACCTTGGCCCCGGAGAGGTGGCATCGACCCCAGAAGGGAGAGGCAAGGTTGTTTCCGCTGCGGGTGGGTAGGACACTTTGCTCGGGACTGCCAGGTGGATCGCCCCACGGGTGAGAGGAGTTTCCCCCTGTACGACTAGGGGGGTCATGGTTCCCCAACCGGGACCCATGGGGAACCCTTGGTAAACATCACGGTGGGTCCCACCGGTGAGGAACGGCAGTTCCTCGTGGATACCGGAGCCTCTCGAACATCGCTGTGCCAACCGATCCCAGGGATTGCGAAATCCCGGGGCGCGTCGGTATCGGTGATGGGGGTGGGAGGCTCTCCGGTCAAGGCAGACGTACTGGAGGGAGTGAGACTGGAGTGGAATGGGAAGGAGGTAACTGCAGATGTGTTACTGATCCCACAGGCAGGAGTGAACTTGCTGGGAAGGGATCTAATGGGTAGTCTAGGAGTGGAGTTGTGGAATGTGGAACAGGCAGAAAGGATGTGTTTGTTGCGGGAGGCGGACGTGGAGGTTGTGAACCCTGAGGTATGGGCAGGAGAAGGGGGGGCGGGTCGGTTTTGCATCGCCCCAATTAGCATCCCCTTGAAACCGGGGGTGACGGGTTTGCGGCAAGCCCAATACCCGCTGTCCCGGGATGGGAGGCGTGGGCTGAAGCCCATCATAGATGGGCTGAGGCGGCAAGGGCTGTTGGAACCAGCTATGTCCCCCTTCAACTCCCCTATCTTAGTTGTGAAGAAGAAGGACAATAGTTACAGGCTGGTGCAGGATCTGAGGAGGGTCAACGATTTGGTCTTGGCCCGGACCCCGATAGTGCCTGACCCCTACACTTTGATGGGGAAGATCCCTCCCGGGAATCGGTGGTTCACGGTGATAGACTTGAAGGATGCTTTTTGGTCATGCCCTCTGGCAGAGGAAAGTAGGGATCTGTTCGCTTTTGAGTGGGAAGATCCGGAGACTGGGAGGAAGCAACAACTGAGATGGACGGTGCTGCCCCAGGGGTACACCAAGAGCCCCCTCTTGTTTGGACAGGCATTGGAAGAGAAACTCCAGGGGTTCTGGGCCCCTGGGGGTTCTCGGGTGCTGCAGTATGTGGATGATTTGTTGGTGTCTGGAGAGAAGGAAGTAAAGGTGAGAGAAGACACAGTGGCTTTATTGAACTGGTTGGCTGAGGAAGGATTGAAGGTGTCAAAAGGGAAGGTCCAATTTGTGGAAAGGGAGGTCAAGTATTTAGGACATGTACTCCGGAAGGGCGAGAAGTTGATTGATCCTTCTCGGATACAGGGGATAATGCAGTTGAAGCCCCCTCATACTAAAACGGAGGTGCGGCGGTTTCTGGGTCTAGTAGGATATTGCCGGCTATGGATAGATGAGTACATGAGCAAGGCTCAGTTTCTGTATGAGAAGTTGAAAGGATCATCTGACAGGGTAGAATGGACGGACGGGGACACAGAGAAGTGGGGAGAATTACGAAGGAGTCTGGTGATGGCCCCGGCTCTGGCTCTACCGAACCTGGCCCTCCCCTTTCACCTGTACGTTACAGCCCATGGGGGAACCGCCATTGGAGTGCTGACTCAGAGACGGGCTGGGAAATATCAACCAGTGGCCTCCCTGAGCAAAGCCCTAGAACTGGTGGTGAGGGGATGGCCGACTTGTGTGCAGGCAGTGGCTGCTGCTGCTGTGTTAGTGACAGAAGGGAAAAAACTCACTTTTGGGAGCCCCGTGATTGTCCATTCACCCCATCAGATCTTAAGTGTGCTTAGTCAGCAGGCGGCTGCTTGGATGACAGAAGGGAGGATGTTGAAATATGAGACAGTTCTCCGGATAAGTCCTGATGTGGTGGTAGGAACAGACAGGAATTTGAACCCAGCGGAGTTTCTTGCGGGGGAGCGGAAAGAATGGGAGCCGGCGGAGCATGAGTGCTCCACCCTGTTGCAGCTGCAAACAAAGACCCGGGAGGACCTGCAGGAGGTCCCGCTGGAGGAGGGTGAGGTCTGATTTGTGGATGGGTCTAGCCGAGTAGAGCAGGGACAAAGGAAGTCAGGATATGCGATAGTGATGGCGGAGGGAGAGACAATAGAGAAGAGGGCACTACCAGCGGACTGGTCGGCTCAGCTGTGTGAAGTGCACGCTTTGAAACGGGCACTAGAGTTGGGAAAGGGAGTGTCCCTCACCGTCTACACAGACTCGCGATACGCCTGGGGAGTAGTGCACACTTTCGGGAAAATTTGGCTGGAACGGGGTTTACTTACAACTGCCGGGAAGGAGGTGAAAGCTCGGCAACTGATAGAGGGGATGATGGAAGCTCTTCAAGAACCCGACAGGATTGCAGTGGTGCATGTAATGGGACATCAGAAGGGGGACTCGAGGGAGGCAAGAGGGAACCGACTTGCTGATCAAGTAGCAAAGGAGGCAGCGGAGGGTGTCCCCATTGCCATCATGATTGCAATCCCCCAGATAGAAGAACCTCCGGCTTGGGCGCCGGGGAAGTTGGACAAGGTGCTGCTGGAAAGGGAAGGTTGCAGGGAGGAAGCAGGTCGTTGGGTTACAATTGAGGGGACCCCAGTAGTGAGCCGTGCTGACATGAGGGGGATGTTGGAGAAACTGCACGAAGGGTCTCACTGGGGGGTGCAGGCTTTGATAGACACTGTAAAGCCATGGTACTGGAGCCTGGGGATGTGGACAGAGGCGCAGGCTGTGTGCTGGAAATGCCTGATTTGTCAGAAAACCAATCGCAAAGCCATGAGGAGAAGGGAGAGGGGAGGAAGGCCCTTGGCAGTGTGGCCCTTTCAGCGAGTCCAGGTGGACTTTACGGAACTCCCTCCTGTGGCTGGGTTGAAGTACCTGTTGGTACTCAAAGATCACCTCACTGGCTGGGTGGAAGCGGTGCCCAGCCGGAGGGCGACTGCACAGGTAGTAGCAAAAGTTCTCCTGGAACAGATCATCCCCCGGTATGGGATAGTAGAGAGTCTGGATTCCGACAGGGGGACCCACTTCACCCACAAGGTGCTGCAGGAGGTCATGCAAAGCCTGGGGGTTCAATGGGAACTCCACACCCCTTGGCATCCTGAATCCAGTGGGAAAGTGGAAAGGGCTAACGGGGTATTGAAGCAACATCTCACCAAACTGGGATTGGAAACAGGGCTACCTTGGACAAAGACACTTCCGGTTGCCCTGCTTCGAATGTGGACAGCCCCTCGCAAGGATGTGGGGGTCTCCCCATTCAAGCTGATGATGGGAAGACCTTTCCTGGCTCCAATGGGAGAGCCTATCCCCGAGCTAAAGGATGCCTTCCTGAGAAAGTATCTCCTGATACTGTCACAATCTCTCTTATCTTTAAGAAAACAGGGACTCCTCGCTCAACGGCCCCCCTTGCTGGAAGACCAACACCCCCACAAGCCAGGGGATTGGGTCCTGATAAAGACGTGGAAGGATGAGAAGCTGAAGCCGTCTTGGGAGGGACCATACCAAGTTCTCCTGACAACTGAATCAGCGGTTCGGACCCGACAGGGGGGTTGGACCCACTACCATCGGGTTAAGCGAGTTCCCGACCCCCGACCGTGGACTGCCCAACTGGGAGACGGACTCAAAGTAAAATTTAAAAGGAATTGAACTAAGGCAGGGGAGGAGATGACCAATATAAAGGCTTCCATCCAGGTTATTCTGTTATGTCACTGCTTAGATGCTTTACAGCACAGCTCTAACAACAATTTTTTTGTAGAATTGGCACAGACAGCTTTGAACAGCACAACTTTTTGTGTGGGGCAACTCTTGACTGTGAATGGTGTCACTTCCACCTGTTTCTTTGGAATGCCCATCAGCTTGGAAGCACTGAAGAATGTTACTCAGATAGCGAATATTGATATCACTGGGGATGATCCCCCGTGGGGGGGGGGATGTTCTATCATTTTGGGTCTTCTCCCACACCAAGACCCTGGACTAATCAAAGGCAAATGGCTCTAAATCTCTTGGGGATAACCAATGCAACTCAATGTGTATATTTCAACAATACCCAGAACCGTACCCACCCACTGCCCTCAAAAGGTCCTGCTTTCACTTGTGGAGGGGTCTATAATATCCCTTACGCTTCAACCCCTCTATACCTACCTAAAGGTTTCTTTTTGTTGTGTGGACATGAAGCTTATACCTATGTTCCAGCCTATAGTTCAGGGGGCCCTTGTGCCGTAGGGCGCCTGACCTCTCTATATGCCCTGCCTCCGATGCAAGCGCACCCATCAAAAGAAAAAAGAAAAAGGGAGCTGCCATCTGATTGTGAGAGTGATGTGACACTCTTGTCTGAAACAGAAGCCATGGCTCTGGCCCTCTCCTTAGTAGGGGTTCCTGCACTAAGTGGAAGAACTTATCTGGACCTAAGGAAGGTGGCCTGCCTCCTGGCTAAAAGTGTCAACCTTACATCGTCTCTCATTGCAGCTCTCACTGAAGAAGTCACTGAGATCAGGAGGGTGGTCATTCAAAATCGGATAGCTATAGACTACCTCCTATTAAGGGCAGGACAAGGCTGTGAATCTTTTCAAGGTCTTTGTTGCTTAACCTAACCAACAATGAGAATTATATTGAAGCAAAACTAGCCAAGTTGAAGACCTTAGCCTCTCGCATATCCGAGGATCCAGAGGGATGGAATTGGTCGTGGCTCACTAGTTGGTTACCTAACTTAAAACAACTTTCTGTGCTAGCTATTGGCTTCATTGCCTTACTGGTCCTAGTATGTTGCTTAATGCAATGCCTCCCTGCTTGTGGGAATTACCTGTCCCAGTGTGTGAAGCCCCGGGTCCGGGACGAGGGAGCAATCCTGTTAGCCAGGTTTGAGGCCCAACAGAGGCGTGAAAAGAAAAAGGGGGGATTGTGAGAAGGCAGGGAGAAGTGAGGGCCTCAAACGAACCATGTTTGCTAGAGGAAAGCGCTGTGCACCATGGGGCAGCCTTGGGGGGGGCGGCAGGAGGGAGGATGGGCAGAAGGCACGTTCGCACCAGAGTGAAGAGGGATGGCAGGAGGGAGGAAAGACTGCAGGCAAGAGGCACGTTCGCACCAGAGTGAAGAGAAACGGCAGGGGGCAGCTGTTGAGTCAAGTGGGTATTGGAATGTGTATTGCGCTGATTGGATTCGGAAAGTGGAATGTCTGCGGTTTTGCGGTTAATTAGCGGCGCTCCGGGGCGGTAAAAAAGGTGAGATTGTGAGCCAAGCCCTCGTAGGAGCGGGAGGACAGATAGGGGGTATAAAAACCTGTCAGACCTTGCTTCGGGGTTCCTCCATTGCTGCGGGAGGGACCCACCTTTGCAAACGTGCCCAATAAAAACTTCTGTCTACTGGACAACCGAACCCGTGTCTGTCGTTTTCTGACATTATGGTGATTACACTTGTGCTGAAAGTTTTCTTCATATACGGTTTTTCAAGTGTTCCTGTTCAGTTTAAAATAAAAGATGTTACTCTCAGGAATAAAAGGGAATGAGAGAAAGAGGTTTTGGCAAAATCCTCATGGGTAGATAAGACGCTTTGTACTTATCTTAATTATGAGGCAAGAGAGGGGTGTGTGTGAATGTCCAATTCTTCATTGTACAATCATCTCACCAGCAGTGAAGAGGTTTGTAATAGTGTAATATATAAATGTTTGGGTATGTAGATAGCAAAGCAAGCTCAGAGCTGTACTAATATCAGATTGTGTGGGAAGGAATTGCAGAGTAAAAATAAAAATAATCTGAGCCTCAGGGTTCAGATGATGGAATCCATATTATGTGCATCTTTACACTACTTGATTAAACACCCAATGTCTCCTCTGCTGGTGAGTTGTTACCACAATGGTAACCAGTTCCATTTTTTGTAAATGTCAATCACTGAAATGTTAGCACTTCAAATCTATATCTTGGTTAAGTGGGGGATACTTGACATTTGTTTCCTATGGTGCCACATGCAAGGCCTGGCTAGTTATACATAAGGCGGTGAACTGCTAAAGAACATGAAAATATTATATAATTCTGTATAAATTATACAGCTTAGGGATGTAGCAGCAGTGCCAGAAAATATTTTTTTCTATAAGCTATTAATTGCCACCATAGAAAATCTTTTAAAGATCAGTAAAATATCTGTGGTTTTTAGAGAGCCGTAAACCTCTGGTCATATTTTATATGGAAAGCCACAATATTCTCTTTCGCAAGAAACTGGGTTCACACATCATGTGATGGCATGGTTTGCTTTACTACAGTTTTTCTAAATAAACCAGATTTTTTAAAATAAATCATAGTTGTGCTTGTACAACATGCTGAGGCATAAAGGCACATTTAAAACAAAAACAGAACATGCCAAGTCTAAACTAAAACACTGCATATTATAGATATTGGACAGGTAGACAAACAACTTGTACTCAATAGTACATAGCAGACACATGTTGTTATTGACGTAATCATTGCCTGTATGTATGTAGGTATGTATGTATGTATATTTTCCTCAGCAACTGATCATATCTTGTTTAGATTCTGAATCTAAGCAGAGCCACCACAAGCTGAGCCCAACTTGGACTAGACTTTATTTGTTAGGGCTTTTCAAGTTTTTCATGCCATCATCTAATTCCCTCCATTTGAAGTTGTGAAGGAGAAAATGCATTCTCCAAATAATGCTATATTAAAAAATAAATCACAGTTAATAATGCTGCAGTCAAAGCTATCGTCAGTTGTCTGTCCTCCTTATAGAAGGGAATCTTATGAAAGATTTGTGTGTGTGTTTGGGATTGATGGACAAACAGTTGGAAAAAAGTCATGGAACTTTGTTTTGATACATGATAACTGCAGCAAAATTATTGTATGCACAAAGATGGAAAGATTTGGCACTACCCCCAATGGAGGAATGGTTGGTGAAGATAACGGTGCTGAATTGGCTAAATTGACTTCTTTGATCAGAGTAAAGACAATATCTATGTTTATTGCTGCCTGTAAACCCTTTATAGACTTTTTGTGTGAAATAGAAAAAAATGAACTTATGATTTATGGTTTAATGATTAGCAGAATAGATTATAGAAAGAAGAGAGGTATGTTGCACCATAGAGGAAGAGGTAACTTTATAATTGTATTTATAACTGCTTTAAAGAAGATCAGAAACTACTTTTTTGTATCTTTCCTTTCCTTTCTATTTTTCTTTTACCTTCTTTTCCTTTCTTGCACTTTTAGCTTTCTTTTTGATTTCTTTCTTCTTAATTTCTTTTTCTCACTTTATATTAGTTTGTATTTTTAAAAAATGTTTAATAAAATTATATATAATTTTTGTGTTTGTGTGTGAGAATCGCATGTCTGTGTTTGCTATCAGACTTTAAAAAGTAGAGCAGATAAGACTTTTTACTCAAATCTGCATTTCATTTATCATTATATTTAAACATTTACTTTGCTGTATTGATGTTTGTATTAGATGATCAGACATGAAAAGAACATCTTCTGCACCAAAGAACTGAAAAAGGTTTGAACATTGCAAGTGAATTTGATAGGATTTTGTTGTTCTTTCAGTTTTAGGACTGAAGCTTTAGACATAGCTCCTGCTGTCATACAGATTAAAAAACAACAGATTACATGTTTATTTCCTTTTCCCCTCCCAGCTAAGGAAATAACAGCCATGAGACATCAAGCAGTAAGAAGGAAAGGGGATACTCAAAGGAGCATTTTTGCCCACAGCACAGTTTCAGTGAATTGGAAATAAATGCAATGGCAATGTGACACAGCTGGTGCTAGAGGCAGGGGAAGACAGACGCTCTCACGCTTACTGGTGACTTCTGCTGTTGTTAATAAGGGAGTCAAGCATGAACCCAGAAAGCACCACCCAGTTTCACTTCTGCCTTTCTGCTTCTAGTGGCATGAGTAAAGGATTGCACAATTTGAATATGTGAGAGTTCCCTATGGAAGAGAAATTATTCCAGGCTGGACAATTTCAGGGTTACATGCCCCAAGTCCTCGGATCAGTTTCTAGCTTCATTAGATGAGGTAGAAAAATTCTGGCTTGAAAGTTGGAAAAGTTCTACCTAGACCTGTTCTGTAACACTGAAATAGATTTCTCAAGAAGACAAATTCCCTAGTGCAACAGGTATCTATCCAATTGCTGTTACTGCCTTCTCAGGTAAGGTTCCAGCATGATAGAATGAGAGAACCACACTCCCTGTCCTCCACCTGGTTTCTTACCATGCATCCTTCAAAAGACTTTCCAAATTAGATAAATACTGTACATATATTCATTTTTATAAGATTGAGGGCTGCAGTCTGTTCAGTTCATTAACTATTCTAGTCTCTACTCTTTCACTGTTTCACTATTTTGTTTTAACGTAAAATCAAATTGATTTTTTAGCTTTGAGATGTGAAGAGTATCAGAAGCCAAAACTAAGCAACTGATTGTTTGGAACCAAAATCATCATTCTCACAATTCTTTGACTTCAGCCGCTCAACTTAATAATAACTGAATACCAAACCATAAGAGAACACCAGGCTCTCTATCCCAGGTATAAGGAAAAGTAGGGGTATAATCATTGTTTCATCAGATGTTAAACTTTAATGACAGCAAGAGGTTTTGTTTTGGCATTCAGAAAAGAGCATGAAGGCTTTTCTTTATGATTAACTTGAGCTTACTTGTTATCTAGTGCTGCCTTGAAGTTATAAGCATACACGTTGTTCTTTGGAATAGGCTAAAACTTCATATTCAGTTTTTCACTATCTGTGTCAGTGTGAGGTCTACTAAAGAGAAATGTATTGAGATTTGAAGTTAAGGATCATAATACCCAGCTGCTATTTTTGTACCTCCTGTTCTTTTGTAGCATTTCTAAGTAAAACAGAGGTGTTGCAGATATACAGGGCACGAGGAACAGCATGAGTTGGATAGGAAAATGTCAGTGGAATGCCAGCCAAAGATGATGGTGATGGGTGTGCTATTTATATGGAATCAGGAGGTCACAGAAATAGAGTTACATTAATTAACTGTCAATGCTTTATAGAATATTATTGGCTCCTGGAGTGGAGTTTCATTTGTATGAAATGAAGTTTGTAAGCTTATAGTTCCTATAATTGTTAGGAAAGGTGACATGCCAATTTGGCTAAATATCTGCATGAATTTTCTTTAGTCATTTATGAGCCTAACAGTAGTAGTAGTGTGTAGTATTTAGCTTTTGGGATAGAAAGCATAAGAAGGAAGAACCAACACTTTACAGTGTGATTCAATGCTAGAAGAGGAAGAGGGCTTGTCACCAAGCTCATTTTTTGTATTTCTGAAGCATCTCTATCTTTTCCAGTGTAGCATCAGTGCTAGAATCTCATTAGTTTGTGTAGAATATATATACTAAAAAGTAACATCTGGTTTTATTTGCTTATCCCAAAAGTACAAAGTTAATTCCTTAGATATTACATTTTATAAACTGTATATCATTTTATCAATTTAGGAAGAGTGATTGCCATTCTAGAATAGAGAGCTTCCATCGAGTAAGATGGATACAACCTGCAATGCATTTGAGATAAATCAAACACATACTTGCCTTGTATTGGGATTGGAAATATACTTCACTACAGGATGTTTCTGTCTGCAAATATCCCTTTTCTTTCTTAGGGGTTGTTCCTTGTGAAGGAGAGAATGCTGGGCTTTCTGACATGAGGCAGTTAGTGAAAAAAAAATGCTCGCTGTGCTCAGCTGGGATGGTTTAGCATTCAGTAACCTGGAGTGTTAACAAGTATCTTAATGTGCACGTGAATGGGCAGATGAGAAACTGAAGAGCTGTTTTCTAAAGCTGCAGCACATATCCAGTAGACTTACATGTTGCTCTTAATTAGGTGATGAATATTTTCTTTTAAGACAGACATTTTGGTGTAATGGTAAAAGGCACGAGACTAGAAACTGGGAGACTGTGAGTTCTAGGCCTCCCTTAGGCACAAAGCCAGCTTCAGTAAAGGGAACCATATTATAATATGGAAGCCTGCCCCAGCCTCTCTTCATAACTCATCCCCAAGAAAGATGTCTTTTAGGATCTATATTTCAATCCTGGAACAAGCTAGGCTGAGTTTCTATTGAGTAAAACAACATTCATTTTGATCTTCCATCAAATCAAAACAGGTGTTATCAATATACATAATAATAATAATAATAATAATAATAATAATACTTCTAATTTGCTGTTTTTTAATAGTCATATGCCATATGATGCATGCTTCATCTCATAGGAAGAGATGATTTTTATCAGGACAGGATTTTACACCTCCTTATGAGTAGATATTCTCTAAATTAACTAATGATCTCTTTAATTTATGACTAATTAAAGAGATCATTAGTTATTTATGACTAATTATGTATGACTAATGAGAAGAATAAACCAGCTCTAGCAACCACACATGTGTTTGTTTACCACCCTTAGAATAATAAAACATAGTGATGAACGCTCTGCTTTTCTCTTACTCATTCAGTGAGTTCTCTCTGTCACTCATTCAGTGTCCAACTCTTGCCCTTGGAGAAATGATCTACAGGAAAGTTCTCAGCATGAATAAGCTCTGATTTGGGCATTAACTATAACTGGATTCACATATCCCATTACATCTGACATTTCCTTCTACTGACTGTAGGAGTAACTTAATATTTTAAACTGAATATAACTTTGCTAGAACCCTGATATTAAAACCAAGCATTTCAAGGTAACAGCCTGTAAAAACATAAATTCAAATTACTATGTGTGTGCAGCTTTCTACTTTTCTGAGGAATAGATTGCTTTTGTAACTGATTGAAGCACATCCATTCATTTGTCACTCAGTAATAACAATAATGAGCAGAACCTGCATTCTGTTAAAATGATTGGCTTAAATCCCATTAAAATTTCATTATTTTTGTATATAAGTGCAAAGAAAACTACAGGTTTAGAAAAAAAGTAAAAGGAAAAAAAAAAGTGATGTACTGAAGTTTACATTTTACATTTTAGAGATCCTGACCTTAATATAGCAATAACAATCCACTTTTTCCAGTCCTATTATTACCAAGTTAAAAAAAATGAATGAAAAATATTCCATTTTGGGTATTTCAAAACTGAAAAGAACTTAGTCCAAGTTTTAGAAGAGTATAATATCTTGTATTTATAAAGGCTAGCTGGCTTTTCATAGCATCTGGCATTTTCTTTTAGTATTACTATTTCTAATATAATTATTTATTTTTTTTTGTCTGCGCTCAGTCATTGCTGACCCTGCAGTGACTGCTTGGACGAGTCCTTGCAGTTTTCAAGGCAATTGTTTTTTGGAAGTGGTTTGCCAGAGCCTCCTTCCTAGAGCAGAGCCCAGCTGGTGAGCGCAGGAGGCGGGGTTTCCGTTGCTTCGCACCCTTTTCGGGCGCGCGCGGTTTTTCGCGCTTACCGGCAACTGCTCCCGACTCCTTTTTGCAAGGCGCCGCCAGCATTTTTCCTCCCACCGGAGTGAGAGTACCCATTTATCTACTCACGTGAGTTTTCGACCTGTTGGGTTGACAGGAACTGGGGAGGAAACAGGAGCTCACCCTGTTTAACGCGAAGGCTGGACTCGAACCGCTGAAGTAATGCCATAATTATATTTACTTTCTATGTCATGTCACTCTTATTGGAAGAACTTTTACACTGTGTTCAAGAGCTTGTAAACAAATTGTTACATGTTCCCATCTGTGCTGGCAATGTCAAAATGGTTATTCATTTTGATCAAACATTTTGACAAACCTGGAAAAAATTATACAATAAATTAATATTAGTATGGCTTTACTATCTATTCTTCCCCTGGTTTTATAAAATTGTGTAACTTAAGAAATAATTTCAAGTTTTGCTGTTAGTTGTCAGATTTAGTGTAACAGAACACGGACAAACTAAGCTACTTATTCCTTTGGATCAGCGGTATCTAAAAGTGTGGGAAATAGCTTGGGATGAAAAATTAACACAAGAAAGAGTCCTAAAGAAATCTTTCATTAAGGCTTATGTCTCCATTCTGTAAGGTTTGGAAACCTGAATCTTAGGGAATCTGATGGCAAGAATTCAGGCAGAGGCTCACAAAAAAAAAAAAAGAGCTCTTTATTTGGCCAGATTAATCAGCTGGGTGGGCAGCAGTCCCAAAACACCACCAGCAGAAGGTGGTGGGAAGCTCCACACCCCAACAAGATTTCAAACCCAGTTTTTATAGCATTGCAAGGACAATAGATTGCAACTAATAAAGCAGTTTAAGGCAGTTGGAACCAATGTCCCCCCTTTACCCTCAAGACCTGTTCCCTGCGCTCCCCCCCCCCCCCCAAGGTCTTCTGTGTACATGTCCTTTCTCCCTAGTGCAAGCAAAAAAAATACAGAAGCAAGATAGCGAGAGCTAGGCTAAAAAATTCCCCCCCCCTCCTCCCCTTTCCCCTTCAATTCCTTAGTTACATTAACAAAGTAATGTAAAATTCCTAAAAGTTTACCTACTTCTGAACAAAAGTGTTTTAGACAGAAATGTCTCACTCCTTAAGATTAGAATTGTAGTTTCATAGATTCTAAAGTAATGCAGTTATGAGATCCTGCATAATTTTAGTTTGTTTTTATTCTGTTCTGGTTTTTTTTTTAGAATGTTGTTGCTACTTTTAAATAAAATTGTTTTAAAAATTATATATAAATATAATTAGTATTTTTCCTTGTCTAGCAGATTGTCCAAACTGATTTCCACATTTGCTTTCTTAAAATGTAATGGTACTAGGCTACACCCAACATTATTTCTATAAAATTCCCTGTTGTGCAAAGAATTCAGGGTGTTGGATATTAATTATATAATCAGATCATATTAGCAATCTATTTTAAAATAATTTCAAAAAGGATGAAATTAAAGGAACTGACAGCAAACCTTCACCTCTAATGCATATTAAAAGTCATGCACATGACAATAAACGATCTAAGAAGTTCAGGAAGTTTTACATGAAAACCAGAAAAGTCAAAGAGAAATCTTTATGCTGAATCCACCAAAGCCCCAATGGCCTTATCTTTTATTGCCTTCAATTACTGTAAGTAATCTTTAGCTTAAGGTTGGATTGGTTCTTGTAGGACTTTTGAAAAGCCAGTTCTCCCCATATTTGTGTAAACTAAAAGAAAAACCCTTTTTTTATTGGTCATTCAGGATCACATTTCGAATTTGATGGACATGGTGATGTGGCCAATCACAAAACATCTGTTTTCTAGAAGTAAATAAGTGAGGTTGCTTCCTGACACT
This sequence comes from Python bivittatus, assembly GCF_059951505.1. Taxonomy (NCBI): domain Eukaryota; kingdom Metazoa; phylum Chordata; class Lepidosauria; order Squamata; family Pythonidae; genus Python; species Python bivittatus. Next base: position 7,795,544 of record NW_028277113.1, read on the forward strand.
AGCACGCAGATAAACAAAGCCAGAGTCTTCTATGACGCTTCCCCCCCCCCCTCCCCCCATGTATCACCAATCAGAATGGCAGATTTGTGGCCAGGATGCTTTATAGTAGTAGGGGCATCAGCATATTCTTGCATTCCTTGCAATTTTATGATAATGAGAACTTTAATTGCCACTTCTGGAATCAGAAATAGTTCATCATCTCTTCTGTTACTGGAGAGAGTGTACTGTATGTGCTAGTTGTTTGCCTCATTGTATCTAATGAAGTTTTATCACTACAACTACTTCTGAACCAATGTTATCAGTCATATATGAGCCAATGCTGCCTGCATCTTTTTATATACATATGTGTGTATGTGTGCTTGGGTGTGTGTACCTATTTCCTCTCTAATGGATACACAGGCATGCACACACACACACTTTTTAAAACACCTGATTTCTAGATCAGCATCAAAGACTGATCTCCTTGAACATTATGAAGAGAATGCTTTGAGTTTCCTCTAAGATGTATGCTGCTGAAATGGCACTAGACAGCTCATAATACCTTATAAGACTGTGATCTGTGCTGCTGTGTGTGGGTTTTTTAACACGATGTTTAAACCTCCAAAGTTGTAAATCTGTCTGTTTTCACAGGCACTACATTCACTCAAAATAATTTTCCAGAGTAGCAAATAAAAATAAGTGCCCATTTAAACAAGATTGAAACATTTGCTGCACCTGCTCGACATGGAGCCCCATCAACGTTGTTGCTAACAACCGAACATCAATCACAGCACACTTGAAATAGGGCATGTCATAACAGACTGAGCCTGTCACACCTGGGTTCAACTTTTTCTGAATTATAGGAGCAACCAGGTTCTGAATCTCTGCAAGGGGAACTTTACTAATCGGATTCCACTTTGAAAAATGACATCATGCCAATAATTCTCAAAGTTTTGTGTCTGGATTTTAGAATCCCTCTTTTGTCTGGATTTTAAATTTAATTTAAAATCACAGCCACATTTAATTTCTTGCTTTTTGTTGGTTTCTTTCTTTAAAGCTTCTTTAAAATACTCCCAACATTAAGAGCAACAATGAAGAACAAGTCATTTTCTATTCTTTAGAACAATAGTGTGTGTTCATACCACAATTATTTCAGTTGTTCTGATGTTATGCAGAAATTCCAATGGGATTTTAACATAAAAGTCAAGCTACAATGAAACTTGTTTCTGGCTCTTGTTTGTCAGTCCATTTGAGCAACCTATTTAAGAATTAAAATACCAATGAGGGAGGACAGAAATAATGAGTCTTCTATCTCTACCCCCTCTAAATTCTTATTACCTTTCTCAGATCAGGGGAAATTTCTACACCGGGGTAGATGAGCTGTGGCACTCTGAATCTTGCTGTCCTACAACTTCCTGCAGCCCCAACTAGCATGGCCAATGGCAAGGGAGGCCTGGAACTGGTCACATGGTGGCTACCTCCTGATGGTTGATGTGACTGAAAACAACCCACAGGCAAACACTGTGTAACAATAGGGCATTTTTGGGGGTGCATTACATTGTCTATACCTCTTCTAGATCTTCTGCAACCCCAAATAACCTCTGGCTTTCCAGGATTTCATATCACACACAGATAGAAGCTTCTATGTTTCTACTAGTTCACCCTGAAATAGTGCTAAATGACATCTTTCAGCTTTATTATTTTATATTCTAAATACAAGGAAATTGAGAAGGACTGCAAAGCCAGGGTGATTCTCTTTCCTTTAAAAAAAAAAAAAAACACCAGGGCTCGGTTGCCTTTTGGAGCTACACCTAATACTTCTTAGGAATGTGAATATTCCAGTGGGTAGGATGATGGCACAAAGGGAGTAAGATCAAGAGTTTTGGGAGAGAATTTGAGAAGAAATCCTTGGTTTGGTTTGGCTTTTATAAAAATGATATTGCTAAAATAATATTTAAGGTGTGCCTTACAGTTTTTGTGTGCTGACTGTCAGCAAATTGCCATTGAAGGGGGCTCTGGAAGCAATGAAAAGGACGATCAGAGGCTGCATGTGGCCTTTTGGGTTCCATGTTGCCCATCTCTACTCTGATCCTTAAACTAAATAGAGATACTATGCAAATTTGTATTGGCAACTGCATGGTTATAGTTCTGTATTCAAACTCACAGAGGTTGTTAGTCTGTGAAACATTTGTCTGATAAAGAGGGATTTTTTAAAAAAAAAATCATCCTCCCCCCCACTAAAAGTATTTTGCTTGACATTGTTCCACTGCAAAGGGGCAACTCTTGGTAGTAGAACTCTTTCTGGGTAGAGCTAATATCTGTCCCATCTCCTTATTTCACACTGTATTTCTTCAAGGTTTCCAAATGCATTAGAGCTACCCGTGCCACAGAGTTGGGTGAACAGATTCATCACCATTGATCAGAGTTGACTTTGAAGGTGTCCTTCAGGTGTGTCAGCTTGTGATTTGAAACAAGTGCCACTTTCTGGATGTCTTATGTTTTTTATGACTCCTAGTGCACATCAATAATATGAATTCCATTTTAATTCTTCTGTAAGGGATTTTATTTATAGAGCAATTTCCATTGCAGTGTCTTGTCCCTGTGAAATGATTGCCAACTCAGGCTGCAGTTAAAGTTTACAGCGTAGGTCTTCTTTCAAGGTACAATATGAATATAACTTTTTTTTTCCTCCAAAAATGTAATTTAAAATACAAAGCAGTGGGCACGCACTAACTGCTTGAAAGCATATCCATTCAGGGCTGAGTACTCTGTGTAAGAGAAGGATGATGTCATTTGCAAATTTGCCAAGAAGGGTGTATCTCTGTGTTTGGTACATCAACAGTCATGCACGTAGCAGGTGTATGAAGAAGGAAAGCTATATAAATCTGCTTTTTTTCAGAATCAAAGCCATCCAGGCTGTTTTTTCCAAGAATGTCCAGTCTACTCTTATATAAAACAAGAAGTTTGAGAATGCCATGATATGACATGTATGCATATTTGATAGCTTGCCAAATGCTAAAAAATAGCAACGTATTTTCATATAAAAATAAGAAAAATAAAATACACAAGCTTAACAATTAATAAGAAAGTTTTAACACAGAAATTCACTAAACTACAACAGAAGTATAATTAAAATATACTGTTTTGTGCAAGTCTAACTTAATCTAATAAATCTCAAATAATGAAGAGTAATCAAGCCTATACTGGAGGACTGAGAGAAAAGGAGATGTTTGGAGCAATCCAGACATAAGAGTACTGATTTGAGATAGTTGATTGTTCACTTTCTATGTGCCATATTTTGGTCAAGATATAAAGTCTACAGAGCCTTATTTGGTTAAGGTTATTTATACCTTAAATGGTATAAAATTTAAAGCATGAGCAAAGTTTCTTATAAACCTAAGAATTCTTAAATAGTCATTCCTATTAATTAATTCAATTGCTCAAACGTTTATACTTACAGGGCTAATTTGGATGGCTAATCCAGAATGAGCTTGAGGCAGGGCAGAGAAAATAAGCTTGCCATGTACAGTCTCACGGTTGCAGAATGAGTCTTCTCTGTTTTTTCAAAGCTGTTTAGGGAATTCCAAGCAAGACCAATATGTCTATACATAGAATTGACTCTAGTGGTGTGGATATCAACAAGGGGCAGAAATTTGGTGGGGGATAAGTGTTCATTCTGGGTAGAAATCTCACCACCAACATCATGCATTTCTCTCATTTTTGAAGAAGTGGGTGCAGTGATGCCTATATAACTGATGGAAACCCCACTCCCTCTTTTTTTATATAATAGTTTTATTAAAGATTATATTGTACAAACTACATAGTATAAAATATCAAAAAAAGAAAAAAAGATATTTTTTTAAAAAGGTGCATAAAAAAAAAAGTGCCTCTTTTCTCAAAATCCTTGGCATTGTTATCAAGCCCTTTTTGTAATTCCAGTAGAAAAAAATTATCCACATCACTGTTCATATTCTCACTGTCTCTTCTCAGAAAATCTTTGGCAGCTTCCACAAATCCCTTTCATAAATCCAATGTAGAGAAATTATCCACATCACTTTCTGCTTTAATATTTGTATGTCTTTTTTAATTATTAAATCATCATCCAGTTTCATTTGTAAATTCATTATTTCCAACTCTTTCTTATAGGCTATCATTTTTGAATCCACCTTCAAATCAATTTCATTTTTAATCAATGGGACTTGTTCCTTTTCAGTAACATCTTCTAATTTTTCTGTAATAGTAACTAACTTTATAACTTCCTGAATCCATTCATTGTAGATTTCTCTTAAAGTAGCCACTGATGCATTTATTTCCTTCTAGTCCCCTCTAGTGTCCAATCTTCAAAGTTGTCTTATGAGTTGTTTCCAAATATAAACATAGACATTTTCCCACAGGAAGGATTCTTTCAATTAACTTCAAAGTCTTAAATCAAAGTCTTAAATCAAGTCCACCTGAGCACTTAATCCATTTAAAACTTTGTAAAGCCAACACTAATCATCCTTTTGCTGTACATTGAAAAAAAAAATTAATCTTTAAACTTGTTTTTAAAACTTCTCTTTTAAGGGATTGAAGAAAACTCACCCAGTAATTTCAATAAGACTTGCTGATCTGAAGGTTCTCAATCTTTTAGAAGCAGCAAATAAATAAATAAATAAATAAATAATAAATAAATAAATAAATAAATAAAATCCAAAGTGATTAAGAGGTAAGCCTTGATCGAACCTAGAGTCAATATAGGCCACATTAGCGGCTATAAGCTTGGTGAATCCCCACAATTGCCAATCGCAAGCAGACCGCAAAAACACAGTTCCTGTTGTCTACTCACAAAAAAACAAAAAAACAAAAAAAAAAACCCAGCTGTCTCGAGTACATGCAGCTAATCTTAGATCACTCCTTACTCCAGAGAGATGTTGGCAACCTGAATCCAGCATTCAGACACCATTTTTGGATGCAATGCTGTCCCTCTAATCTAGGGATGTCAGTTCGCCATGGCACTCACCAGAAGTCTTCCAAAACCCCACTCCCTCTTCAAGAAATGGAAAGCAGGTGACAAGTAGTGTTTCTTTATGTGATCAATATCATCAACACCACCATCATTACTGATGTTGTTAGAATAGTTAAATAATTTAACTTTAGCACCTGATTCTGTCCCTGAACCTGCCAGAAAGCTCTGAAAATCCACACCTGGGCCCCCATATTTAAAAGTAGAAGTAAATGAGATGTGGTTTTCAGTATGCTATTTGTAATCTCCTCTGTTATTTGCATTTTATGCAAACAAGTCTAGTTTCATAGCTGGTTTTTAACTAAATTCATATTATTTCAGTTTAATTAGAAAATTCATGGCACCACTGACTTCTAATATTGTCTACTTGGGAAGTAATACCAGAGCTGAATATAAGAAATACACAGACACTTGACATTTAGAATATCGGGTGGGCGGTAGGCAGGTTGAATGAGAACATTACGCAAAAAAGTAAAGAGAACCTCACAGAGACTTGATGTGGAAATTAACCTTTGTGTATAATCTCAACAGTTCACTAGCAGTACAAATTGGATCAACAAGGAATTTATTTATTAGGGTGTAATTTCTTCTCAAGCAGCACAGAAGGTAACATTTTTCTCCGGTTTTGTATTAATTGGAGTATGTTGCCTGCTTTCTTTTAGTACTGATGCAAAGAAAATTGGGCAGAAGGCGCAAGGTCTGATGTCAAAGATCATCTTAAGAATCTGAAAGGTTATACAATGGCCCCAAATAAGTCAGGATCATAATTTGTCATAATTTAATAGATCACCAGAAGTAACTGTAGCCTTGGATGTCCAATTAGCAAACACCTGTTTTAAAATACTGGACAGAATCCAATGTTCCCTGAGCAGGTGCTAAGATAGGGGTGCATTATTCAATAAAAGCATGTTTTGGCCTCATGTCACACACTATAGCTTAAATATGCATAGCCTCCTGGATGGAGAGATGTGCCTGTTTTCTACAAAGGGCCAAAGAGCAGCTTTGGGAGGAGAATTTTCAGGGAGAATATAGTTCAGTACTTTCCCTACCAACTCAGACATAATCAGAGGCCCAATCTCTTTATTAAAAAGTAGAAAGACGTGGAATTGGCTACATTGTCTAATTTAGAATTTAGGAACAGTTTTTGGTTTCACGTTTACCTCATGACTTTAAGATCAATCAAGAGCAGCTTCTGTTTGGACCTGATCAGTGCCAAACATTGTTAGAAATTTGGGGGAGGATTGTTCTGAAACTGAAAGCTTTTATTTTCTTGTTGTGTGTGTGTTGTTCTTTTTTTTTTTTTAAAAAAAAATCATAATTGAAGAGGAAGAGGTCTCCCATGCAGTTACAGAAGGCAGGTTTCTCAGGTTTGGTTTCAGTTTCAGTCAGTCAAGACTTGCAAGTCTGCCAAGTTTAGTTCTATTGAGTTTCCTTTTTGTGAATATGTCAGATTTGATTTTGCACATACATACACGTGCAGAGAGAGAGAGAGACAGAGGGAATCTATGCATTTTGGAGTAGTTTTATCAACACATAGGCATTTTGTTTGTCAATTCTGCACCATTTTTGTAAACTATTCTCCTTCATACCGTGCCTTTTGTGTATTATTTTCAGGAACATTTGCATGTATTTATTTATTTGTGATTTAAATTTCTAGGGCTGCCCAGTCATTCGCATCTCTGGGCAGCATACAAAGATTAAAACTGGGAGCCAATACTTTATAAGCCCCAATCAAAAGACATGCATGCCAGGGGGAAAAAACCACAAGCATTGAATCAGATAAAGTGCCATCTACTTTATTTTCTCTAATTGTTGGCAAACCTACTGCAAAATTTGGAAAACAGCACCCATCAAATGATAGCTAAGGTTTGGTTTGTATAATGGTTCCTCAATGCAAACTAAACAATTTTTTTCCCATTCTGCTTTATAAGGTTTGACTTGAATTCTAGTATGTGAGTAGATGTGTGTGCACGAGAGACAGAGAGAAAAAGAGAGCGAGAGAGAGAGACAACATATAGTTTGTTTGCAAGAATTCCACAGTTGTTACCAGCCTCACAGGATTCAATTAAATAGAAAGCAAGACCTGTATACTTTTTTTGGAATGAAGTGCAATGGATTCAGCGGAACTTTCTCCAACGTTTGAGTTGTATGTTGTAAACTTAGGAACAGGGTGTCATCTGAGTTAAGTCCTTTTGTTTATATTTTTTGCATAGGCACATCCCTTTTCTTAAAATGTAACTTTTTTCTTTGGGAAGTACTTTCTCTGGGATGGAACAGAAGTGATAGAAATGGAAATTAATGGTATTTCAGCTGGGCATTATTTTCTGAATCTGAGTTTTATCTTAGATTGTTAATCCAATGGAATTACTAGGGAAACAGCCAGTGAGCAGAATGCAACTTGAAATGCAGGTAACCATGGAAAATATCAGACTCCACTGGTGAAACCTAATACTTTATATACGATGCATGTATCAACCTATTTCAGATTAAGCACTTTTGAATCCCCTCCATTTCAAAAAGATAGTTACATATGAGTTTGACTCATATATATATAAGGACATGCACCTGCTCCCATTCATATTTGCTTGAAAATCATTTCCCCTCAAGACTTACACTGCAGCTTTAACCATAACTGCCAGGGAGTAAGCCCCCAGGTGGATTTTCAGTAACATTAGTAGTCTGGACACTAGTACCCTAAGAACTTTCTAAATATTGACTAAATCACCCCTAAAGTTTAGAATGGTTGCTTTCCAAGTAAAGAGTCATCACAACCCAAACTTGTTTTCCAGAGCAATTTTCCTGGCCTCAGGAATATGCTTCACTAAATTGAGAACTTACTTCTGAGGAAACCTTTTTAAGACTGTGCTATATGTCAACTTTCAGCATCCATAGTTCTGCCACAAATGAAAGAGAGATTGAGAGAGAGAGAGAAAGGTTTCTATTGTGGGTTGAAAAGAGAGAGATCCCCATGTCTTTGTTCACAAGTAATTGGTGACTTGCTACTTCTTGACCCTTTAGTTTTACTGAAATGTCAGTTATTCAACAGCTGCATAATGCATTGGCACTTATGTGTCATCTTTTCAACATATCAATTATTATGACTGATCTGTTTATTTTTCATAATTCCACTTGGCACTGGAATGGAGATCCCCCACCCCCACCATTTATATATGCAAACAAACCTTGCTCATTGTTTTCATTTTTTGCTACTGCTTTTAAAGAGAGTGACATTAGAGAGCATCAAAAAATAGGAGTGGGCAGAATTAATCTGTTCACAGATGAATAAGCAACCTTTTATCAAAAATGTCCTAAGAGGGAGGCATCTGTGGAATTTTATTACCTATTATGAATCCTCTAGTAAAGAAAGCTTTGGCTGTCTTTGAAATGAAGTGCAGAATTACCTTGACATCTGAGCCCTAAACAGGCAATAGAATGAAGGCAAACATTCCAAGTTGGGTACTACAGTCCAACCTCCTGAATTAATTAGGACACTGTTTGTAGACACAATAATAACTTTTCATTAAATCTGTATAAAGCAAAACTCCTATCAACAGCTACCTTGGAGTAAATTTCAATAAACTCAGCAGAATGTACATCTGAGTGGGTACATATAGGTGAATTAATTGGGCCCAAAAGGAGAAGCACACCATTTCACATGAAGACTTTCTCTTTTTCCTTGCTCCATCCCTTCTCAAAAGAATGTCCACTACAGTGGAAATGAATGTAGTTTAATGGTCAGAGAAGAATGAATTAAGATGGTTTACATCTTTGTTCAAATCCTTTCTCAACCATGAACATTTACGGTTCCAATGTGAACAAATATCTGGGTTTTGGTATGGCATCTAAACCCTCTGGTGAATTGAACCAATGCTGAGAGGCCTGAATAAAATAGAATTCAGCTTTTATTTCCTCCAAACACCTCCTCAATGCAATTTCATTTGTACAATGGCACAACTGGTGACATTTTTATAATTTCACCAAGAGCTGTGAAGGTGGCTTTCACTATTAGATAATTTCTGATTGATTGGCTAAACCCAAAACATCAGAGAGAGAGCATTTTCCTTGACTGAGCAAAGCAACATTCTCCCCAAATGGGCTTGTTCCACTTCTACTTTACCTTCTATAAAACTGAGGTGACACCAGAATAGAAAATAAGTTGACTGACCAATGAACATCTAAATAGAAAGCTCTGATGATCTATCTCCAGGCATTCTCTGCAACGAAGGTTGAACCTGTGCAGAAACCCAAGTTCTTCTTCAAGTATTAGATTTACAAAGTCTGCCTGTACTGATTTTATTTGGAATTCTGTATGTCTGATTTCTTCCTCATTTTTCAACAAGGAAAGGCAACAACTTCTGTGTATATCTAAAGATGTGGCTTCATGGGCTTAATAAGATTAGTCTCATCAAAACATTCCCCATGTGCAAGATAGTATAATGCAGAGCTACCTCTTGTGCTCTGAAAGAGGCACAAAGTTTAGTAAGTTTTGTATTTCAGGGCTTTTGGCAGGAAGATCCAAAGTATCATTCTTTTTTTTTTATTTCCCTAGATATGAACTGAATGGAAATGTCCCTGGTACGAGGACTGAGAACTTCTGAACAAGACAGATGTTAGTGTGTCAGGTGGTTTAGCCTGAATAATGACAGCTTATCATACATAACATGTTGGGTAAAATTCTTGGAAGAAGAGAGCTGCCAGCTAGGCTTGACAAGATTTCCCCCACCCAGTTTGTTAGAATCAACTTGCCTCAATCACACTCTAGGATTTTCTCCCCTTCTGAGATGAAGTGCTATCCACCATCCTTGATAGGATTATTGTTAGGATATAAGTCTCTTGTTTTTTTAAAAAAATGTATAAACTGATCCTGTTGGGAGTGACTTGAATGTTTGGTTCTTAACAAATGTTGCATGGATAAAGGTTTATTCCATGAAGTTCCCCCAAAAGAGGGAAGTATCTTGATGAAAAAATCTGGGTTGCTCTGAGCTACCCATAACATGGAAAGTATTTTTTAATTTCATTTTTTTAAGAAAACCAGTGTGGTTAAATAATGGTTGAAATGTTGGACCAGGACCAGAAAGACCCTGGTGGAAGCCCACCGTGAACCATGGAAGTTCACCAAGTGTCTTCAGGCTGGTTACTGTTGTGGATTTTTTTTTTCTAGTAGATTAATAGCATGTAAAAATAATGGCTCCAATAACCCTTCTCAGGTTGGTGGAATGGAACATTCCTAAAAGTCTAGAGATAAGATAAAGGGGGACTGAAGGAAAACTGAAATTGAAAAAGGGGGACCTGAAGCTTGTTGTATATGTTTGGCTTACAGAAACTATGCTTATAGTGTAATTACTGAATTATAATGGGAACTCTGTAAACCTATAAAAAACAGTGTTAATTATTTTTATGGGATTCTTTAACAAGGGTAAACCTTTGCCTAGAGAGGAACCCTATTGTACAAGAATCCTACTGAATAAAATTACCTTGCTTTATTCTCTAAGTCTGGTTTATTGGTGAATACAGTTAGAAACCAACTCCTTCTGCAAGTGGACGTTTCTATAACAGTGCTGTCTCACAACCTAACCTACCTTACAAGTTGCTGCTCTAGGGGTAAAATAAAGGGAGATCCCTGAGTAAGCAACGTTGGTCTACTGGAGAAAACAGGATCCAAATTTAATTCATTAATTCATAATAAGTCCATCAACTTTTTGCCATTTAAAACTACTACTGTAGGGAAAACACCAGAGCTGAAATCTGTCTCCCCAAAGTAGTCAGATAAACCTTAGAGGGGACAAAGTCAGAAAAGATAAAAGCAAAACTTGCTATGGTTTGGATGCTGTCTATAATTGCCAGCCTAGTCTAGAAGAGTTTGGAGAAATTAATATATAGACAGGGAAGTTGTTGAGTAAATTGTACAGGAAAATATAAACAAAATCCATTTGATAGAAACTGTCAAGGACTTTTAAAAAGGGATTCACTGAGAAATTAGATTAAGGATACGTGCAGCACATCTGTCCTCATTCCCAAAGTATATATTTGCTAAAACAAAGGCATTAACCAATCAGCACTAAACACAGTCAGATTTCCTAAGAACATACAGAACTGGATTATTATTTTTTACTGGACTGGACATCATGTAAAGGTACTTCCAGACTAGTCCCATTGCTCCAGGAATGTCCTCATCAAATTCACTTTACTGAGAAAAGATAAAGTACACTTCTCTCTCTCTCTCTCTCTTCTTGGCGCCTTTGAGTCAGTGTTGACTCCCCATGGCTGCCTGGACAAGTCACTCTAGTTTTCTTGGCAAGATTTCAGAAGTGGTTGGCCATGGCCTTCTTCCTAGGGCTGAGAGACAGTGACTAGTTGCTTCTGGCCATAGCTATACTTTCCTACTTTACATATTACATTATTCAATGAATAGATGACTGTGGATAACATCTTCTTCATGTGTGACTATACTAAAAAGTTATCAGTGGCCTTCATCATGAATGCAAGTGTGTCACTTGCCTCATATTTCTTCCCCACTACAATTTATACATTTATATTGCTTATAAATTTAGCTTATACATTTATATTGCTTATAAATTTAGCAATAACAGCTACCATGAAACTAAAATGAAGTCATGATCAAAATTGTTGCTTTTTGTTGTGTCTATCCAGCAGGTATACTTCTAATTTTATTATATAAGAAACAACTGGAGAGGCAGTGTGAGATAGTAGTTAAGATGTTAGACTAGGGTTGGAAGGAGAAGGAGAAGGAGGAGGAGGAGGAGGAGGAGGGAGCGGGAGGAGGAGGAGGAGGAGGAGGAGGGAGCGGGAGGGGAAGGGGAAGGGGGAGGGGGGAAGAATCCATTGACAATACTATACCAGTATGTCCAATTGCAGATTGATTGTAGAACAGGAAGCTAGACTAAATGATGTTCAAAATACTTTCCAGTCCAATTCCATTTATTTTTTATTTTTTCTAATATAAAGGAAGCCCTTCAAGGTATATTTTTGTCTACAAACTAATACATTTGTTCTCAAGGCTTCTGATGCCAAAGTTAGCAATTTCTGTCCCTCTCCTCCCATCCCTTCTCTCTCTCTCTCTCTACACACACACACACACACACACATGCGCATGGAAAGAGAAAAAGTGGAAGACACAGAATGTTACTTTAATAGCTGATAATATGGATGGGTGAATCAGGATTCAACCACCATTGCTCCACACACGGTTCATCTGAAGGCACAACAAGGCCTATACATTCATTTACCTTTATTTTCTTGCTTATTTGACAATAAAGTGGAATACCTTTACATAAATTATTCTAAAAACTCTAATAAAACAATCTCATCATTTATGAGTGACGGTAAAACAAATTAGTATTCATATTTGGGCATATTTCTTACATTATCTGAAAAATATTTGGCCTTCCAGATGTTGAATTACAGTTTCCAGCTGTTCCAATTATTGTGGTCACTGGAGAAGGTGCTAGGAGCTGTAGTTTGACAGTATCTGGATGCTTACAACCAGATTTTCCTTAAATGATCGTTTTTGCTTTTAGCCTCCCTTGTTTGGATACATTTTTCTGGAATTAAAGTTGGAACTCGCAAAAGGAATAAAATTCTGTTGCCATTTAGTTAAATGAAACAGATTTTTTTTAATGCATTCTGAAAATCACTGCAAAGGTTCATCGCCATTCTGCACAACATCTCCTACCCTTTAATTTGCTCTGGAAATCTCATTTGCATGATTGCTTGTTATATCCTTTGTCTCAAAATATGTTAAGTGTTACTGTCGATTGGGAAAAAAAAGATTGTTGTAGAGGCACAATTTCCCTCAAGTGCCATGCTATGCAATCATAGATGCCAATTTCATATGCCTATAGCTTTCCTCATTCTTTGCTGATGGAAATTATGTTAACAATAAACATGAGGACTTGCAGCTTGGTAATTTACCTCTTTCCAGGTGCATCAGCAAATTGTCCAGACTGTGTTTTATACTGCAGCTTTGAGCATGCAAATATCATCTCCAACTGCCATTGAGAAAAGGGGTAAACACCAACTATGGTATTGGCCACGTTGGCAATTCTAGTTCCATATACCCAGGATTCCCATTAGGATTACACTTCTTTTTGGGATGGGTGGGGTCAAAGAGCCAGGAAACCTTTGGACTCAATGAATAAAATGGACTTTAATTTAACTAAATGCATTTTAGTTAACTGGGATACTGAAGAGGTAATGAATATACCTATAAACTAACTGTAAAGAAGAACATCATATCCATGCCATGGGGACAATGTCATGCTTCAAAAAGAATCAAGGTGAGCATATATTATTTATTTATGTATTAGATTTTTATCCCATCTTTATTATTTTTTATAAATAGCACAAGATGGTGAACATAATAACACTCCTTCCTCCTCCTTTGGCTTCCAGAAATTTCAGAAACTATCCCTAAATATTTAAAGGTCTTAACCTGCTCAATGGTGCATCCACCTAACTTCCAGATTCACTGTTTCAGGCATTTGGAGAAAGTAATTATCTTGGTTTTGGCTAAGTTATTGCTAATGTCTTGTAATTGAAACTATTGATGAGTGATCCCAAAGCTATTTTAAGACCAATAGAAGTCAAGGATAAAATTATTCTATTCTATTCAGTAATGCACAGATATGAGGTTGTTTAAGAGGGATGGAAAACAGAATTGCTTAATTAGGTGACTCACCTCCTTACTGGCATCCCCTTGGTAACATGTTCATGGTTACCACATCTGACCTTCAATCTAGAATTCTCATGTATTTTAATAAACAGAAGCAGCAAATGTTTGTCTATTGTAGAATATTTAAGTTTATACCACAGTTTAGATCTAAATACTGTGTCAGAAGCAAATCTAAAACCAACAAAGGCTGCATAAAGGGATGAACAAGGTCTGTGGATATACTTTTCTGTCAAATGTACCTAAGCATGATCTAATGGTGATTGGCCAGGCCTAAACCCAGCCTGTTCATACATGAAAATGTCTTCAGATGCCAGCCAGCCAAGAAGTTTAGTTTGCAGGTATATAGTATACATTTTGCTAATTTGACTTAAGTAGAAATTAGCAGAATAATCTCTTTTGCCTTTCTTGAATATTGGTATTAAAATAGCCAAGCTCAAAATACTTAGGAATCTTAGCAGAGTGACTATTGCTGTAAAAAATTAAGCCAACAATTCAGTGGCTTTCTACTACTTCGTAAGTAATGAGATCGGAACAGGCAGCTTTCCCTCCTGTATTTTTAATTTCTAAGCATGTCACGGGGGGGGGGGGGGCACTGAAGCAAGGAGGTCACATCTAGCACAAGATACACCAAAGAAGTCTCAGTTTGAACATATAAAGTAAGAAAATGCTATTTCCATATACTGTCCTATATATGTGAAGAGGAACAGGGGATAGTATTTGAAAGAGTTGGGGCTATTTATTTATATAAAGATTGGACCATATTCAATTTTAACTAATTATCCAGGTACAAAGGAGAATAAATAAAAGTTTTGGAATGTGGAAGCTAATGAAAAATGAGCATATAAGTTTTCCCATTATAATAGTAGACTCATAACAGAAAGGTTATGTTACTTCATACTGAATGTTCATTGTGAATGGCAGACATAAGAAGAGAGAAATATCAACACTAAAATATTTTGATCTCTCTATATTAGCCACACATTCATGAGCACTGATGATTATCATCACTTCACTAGGCATACCATAAACGTTTTAAAAGGCCTTGTGTAATGTAATACAGAAGATCCAGATTTCTACAGATAAATGCAAGTGTACAATGTGTTTTTTTCCCCCTTTCTGTTTCATACAATTTAATTATGAAATTACTTAACATAATCTTTAGCCTGGTTCTTTGAGTAACAACATATCTGGGCCCCAACCTAAAATTTCTCTCACATTATTCTGTAAAAAAAGAATATAAATTAAAAATACATAAATGATGGGTAGATGGCACCAATATTTTCTGCATATCTATAGAAAAAGTGAGCCCCACTGTATCTGTGGTGGCTTTCTCCTGTGTCAAAAAGTAAAGAATTACAGCCTTCAGATATTTCTAAATCCAAGTTCTGGTTCAGGAATTTTAGGATTCACTCTGTTCTGAAAGAGGTGTGCTCCACTTGAAAGATCAGATTCATTCCTTGGGAACTTCCTTGATTTTAAATTTTCCTTGGATTGCCAGGAATACAAGGGGCAGAAAATACATTGGAATAATTACATTTAGCTTCCTTAGTCAATATGATTTGCTAACACTTAGCCATGCCCTGGTTACATCACATTTAGGTTATTGTCATACACTTTTCATGCAATGCTCCATTTGAAGAGTGCTTGGAAGCTTTAATTTGTGTAAAATACAGTAACTAGATTAACATGCATGGACATGAATCCACAGTGCACCAGTTCTGAAGGACTTGCAGTTGTAAACAGTTGTTTTCCAGGCTCAATTCAAGATGTTAATTTTAACTGTAAGCCTAAATAATTCAGGATTTAGGTTCTACAGACTTCCTGTCTTTTTTATGAACCTGCCTAGGCATTAAGCTGTAGGAGAAGCCTGTTAAGGTCACTATAACTCCTGGAGGTTTACTTTTCAGACATGTGGGAAAGGGCTGTGGCAGCCAAACTATGGAATTCTGTCCTTCCAGGATCATGACCATTTCAAACCTTCTAGGCTTTTAACAAAACTGTTAAGATATACAACATGACCTTAGTCTTGCATTATCTTAATGTTTCATTTAATGGTTCTACTGACAGTTTTTGTGGTTTATTTGTTTGGTGTTTGATTAGATATATTGTAAAGCTAATAAAGCAGTATTATTATATCTACCATTGTGTTAATATATTTCTGTGAATAACTTTGTACTTGACTTTTTTCTAAAAGCCACCAACAGCTTAGCCACATAGCCCCTAAAAGAGGGCTGATTCATTTCATGTTGTCCCTTAGGGCTTCCCCCATCCACTTCAATGACATCACAACATAACCAGCTGCCCTGAAGTTTTCAGACAAGACAAAGTAACATAATGCAGTACTCAGATCAAGAAAAATTGCTAGAATCCGGCCAGCTTCTATTCTCTTGTTGATGAGAAATATTTTTTAACAACATTAAATTCTTCTCTGACTTCTGTTTAAATCTGAGCTGGGGAAGAATAATCTTCCCCCAAAACCAGAATTCTCCTTAACTCTTTTTTGCTTTCTAGATGAGAAATATAGTAATATCAAGTTGCAGGAAGAGCCACTTTTCTTCCTTCTTCTTTTCTGGGCAATACTTTGGGCAAGGCTATGCAGTTCATTAAGTTGGCATGTCTTGCAATGATTCTTAGCAAAGTTTGGGATCACACTCAACATTTGTAATAATTAAAAAAAAAAAAGTGTAATCCTAGACAGCTAACGTATGATTGCTTACTTATCAGATTAGTTTTCTTTGGATCACTTTTATTTTAGCATATTGGAGCAAAGAAAGAAGATAATGGAGAGGCAATTTAAAAGGTCATGGGTGGCATTTATTTGCTACTCAATACGTTCATCTGGTTTGGAGCTATTGCGTCATAGAGCACAGGACTTCATTGAATTTTCAGTTGAGGGAAAATGCAGTGATGACTTTAGGACTAGAATATCAAAAGAAGGTAGTTAGAGGCATTCTGGAAAATTAAGTGCTGTTTAGATGTAGGTTTGCTGTATGGTCAAAACATTCTGGAAAAAAGAATGAATGAATGAATGAATGAATGAATGAATGAATGAATGAAGATAGGCCTACTGAAAATATTGGTAATTCATAAATTTGTAGAGAAGCACTCTGGGGATCCAGAAGATTTCCAAGATTCTGCAAGGAAAAAATGTTGCCTCAAGAGCTCCACTCACCTGCATACACAATTTCTGTCATACAGGCAGTCATGGGAATGAGGAAACTTTTTTTGGCTGTGGCATCCATACAAAATATTTATATTCTTTGTTTCAACTAACATTTTGCTTCGACTATCAAAGAACAGCTGTTAACGAATCATTAACAGAATTCAAAAGAAAATATATCTTCGCTGATGTTTAGTAAAATAGAAGGGCACATCTGGAAAAAGAGTGTTGTGGAAGAAATGCAGTTGCTAGCTGGCTGGAAAAAAATGCAATCACTTGCAAAGTATACACTGCCTCAGCAAAGAAAATAAAGAGGATACCTAATTGGTATAGTTGGTACAAGACTATTGTACTTTCATTCCTGGCAAGGCCACAAAGGAAATGTGACGTTGGTCTTTATAAGTGACTACCTTTGTCCCATCTCTCCAACACAACTGGTCCATAGCACTGCAAATGAAAAGATGCTCCATGTTTAACATTTCAGGATCAGCATAACATTTGTAAGTTTCCAAATGGACAGAATGTCTCAAAATGGACAGAATGATAAGGAACTAGAACTTACCTCTCATCTCAGAAGCTTAAATAGTTGTTATGTGTTTTATAATATTTGTCTTTGTAAATAGCTAAATATTACTTTCAGGCTTTGAGTGGTTTACCGTTTTAAAGTTACCCCCCGCCCCCCCAAATCAAGAGATCTGTTGTCACCCTTATGATTGCTTTATATATCGCTCTCTGGTACATACTTGTGTCTCCTTTACATTCCACTCAAAACATTAGCATATTAGAGGATCCTCTGTGATAAAAATATGAAACAGGGCTAGTAAAATTATTATTGCCAAGTATTTATCAAATCATATTGTATCTAAGAGCTACAGGGATATAGGGGAAATTTTTATGCAGGACAATTTTAGAGTGTAATAAGTCAAACTTCCTCACTCTGCCTAATACTAGAGTTTCTGTAGCCCTTCCCAATAGCTTTAGACTACCACCATGATCATGAGTCATGCTGACTGGGGTGATATGATGGGAGTTGAAGTCAGACATTATCTGGGAGACCATAGATTCTTCACTCTAGCTCAATGTAGGACCAGTCTGGTTTCCAGACTGCAGCTTGATCATTTTTATAGATAATGAAAACATTATTGTTTGTATAAGCATCTGTATAAAAATAATGTGAGAAAGGCATATTTTAAATATCAAGGCATGGATACCTTCAGTGGCATGGACCTTTGCCAACTGTGTTTTGCTGTTCCACATGTTTTGTCATATTTGATTACACTCAAATCCCCTTAAGCCCTTTAGCTGAATTATACAATCATCACTTTGTTTTGGAAACAAAGATGCACACAAAAGCCTTTTTTATTCAGACTATAGGTTTATTGACTATTATGATCCATTTAAACAATTTGGGAAATACGGTGTCAGTCATGTAATTGAATCTAATAGATTTAATTCAGTGGATATGGGAAAATATAGCACAAACATACAGCTTGCAATTTAAGTCTTTAAACAACAATAAATGAGTATCTTTGGAACCAGAACAAAAATGTCTGGCAGGTGGAAAAAGGATAAAGTAATACCTGTTTTTTTGGGGGGGGGGGGAAGAATTCATAGCAGATTTGTCTGTATTCTTGAAGGCAATTCATAGGGAGATGGCTGTTTTATTTTAATATAGTCATCATTAGTTTGTGTTCATTCTACCTTTTGTACACAAAGCAACATTTTCATATACAAAATAATGAGCAGATACAAAACAACGATGCTAGAATATACTGTGTTACTTCAGATAGAAGATGGGTATTTCTCTTTCTCTCCCTCTCTCCCTTCTAGAACCTGTGTCTCCCTTGAAGTTGTTTTCAACAAATATATTAATATTTCATTTTTTTACAAAATTAAAAATACAAATAAGTAAACATGGGAGAAAATCAACTAGCCAAATCTTTTGATATTTTTCTAATTACACCAAATCCTTCTCCTTCCCTTTCTTTTTCCTCTTCTTCCTCTGCCGCCGCCTCATTCATCATTATCAAGAGTGGGGGAGATATTAATCCAACTAACAGAAATCAAAGAAAGACAACAGAAAAACATTGTATTTCATCAAAGCACACTGATTGGAATGTGAATCTCTTGAAGAGACAACAGGTAGAAAAAGTTATTCTCATTCATACTTGGCAGGGAAGATACCACAATCATGAAAAGTCATTTGTTGGTTGGTTTGTTTTCTTTGCTTTGACCTTCTATTTCTGGAAAAAGTATTCCACTCATCTCACTCATTCTCAGCCCTCACTGGTTTTTAGGAAAATTTGTCACAAAGGTTTGAGATATTATAGATTCCAGTGTGCTGACTGGGGTAACTGTAAGAAATTCAGTATGTATATATACATGAATGTGCATCTTTCCATAATGTAGATGTTATGTCCATACACACACACACACACATTCAGATGTATGAATCTAGAAGTATGTCTAGAAGTCCAAGTATCTATATTGTACTACAATGGTATCAATAGAAGAGAATATATGTAGCTCAGGGTTATGTATACATAATATATGTAACTACATGATATATATGATTTTTTTTTAATCCATTCAATTGTGTCCAATTCTCAGAGACTGCCTGGACAAGCCCCTGCGGTTTTCTTGGCAAGGTTTTTCAGAAGTGGTTTGCCATTGCCTCCTTCCTAGGGCTGAAAGAAAGTGACTGGCTCAAGGTCACCCAGCTGGCTTTGTGCCTAGGTGGCACTAGAACTCATGGTCTCCCGGTTTCTAGCCTGATGCCTTAACCACTACACCAAACTGGCTCTCTCTCTCTATACACACAATGTATGAATACTGTGAGTGCATATATGTACTCTGAGTGTAAATGCATGAGTATGAAGAATGCATCTGCTAGCTTAAGAACATTTGTATGAGTGTTTCTATTGGCACAGTGAGAACTAAAGTTATGGTTCTGGCTATTTTAGAATGCGTCCGAATATTGAGAAGAGGTCTGTAGATACTGATTCATTTTCCTGAATTTTTGGAAGGTTTACTAAGAAAAAGACTGGAAATACCTGGCAGTCAATAGATGAGGTCACTTAATTTCATTAAGGATATTTTTATCATCTCATCCTTATTTTGAAGCTAACAAAGCATTTGAACTCTGAGAAAACCCTGTCTAAGCCCACCAAGTTTTTTGCTGACTTCTGTGACTTGCACATACTGGCATACAGCCAAACATAGCCTGTTGTTGAACCACTGTTTCTGTCAGACATATTTCAAATGTATTGTCTCCAAAGTTCAAAACAGTGGCTTCAGAGTTCAAAATCAAATTCAGTAGACCATTTGAATTTTTTTAAAATGTTCTTCTTTATTAAACTTTGTGTAAAAATATTGTTTCAACACTATTGTCTGAAACTTCAGTCAACCAACCTGTTTTGGCATTAATTACAATTGATTAATTAAACCATCCCACTGAAAACGTGAATAGCAAACACCTCTCATCTAAAACAGCAGAACAAGTCCAATACATTTGGAAGAAAGAGAATGCCATTTAAGTAGCAATTTTTGGAAACTAATTCTTCATTGTATGAGGGAAAACAGTGCTTGGGGGCAAGAATCCTAGGAACTAGATGGAGAAAATCCTATAGTATATTATTATAGTTTCTCCCTTTCTGTCTACCAATCTCCATTGCCCAGATTCACTTAATGAGATGGACAGCCATACAAATGGATTAAATATAATAAATATTCTATAAATATTCTCATCCTCAGCAGTATGACAACAGTACAAATCTTTCACCCTACCACTTACTAAGTAAGCCTACAGACTCCATGCCCAATTCCTGCACTATAAATTATTGGATTGGCTGTACCAGGAGAAACTCCTAGTTGATGAGCAAGCGGAATTTAATAAGGATAGATTCCTAAGGGGTCAGTCAGCCTTCTTACAACTCTTAATAGAAAAATACACAGGAGGGCAACACCACCAGCCTTACTGATTTAAAATCAGCCTTTGGCTCTATTCCAGGGGTTAGACTCTGGTGGAAACTATCCCTCAAATCTATTGATCGGTGGTTATTTTCTTTAATTAGGGTGCTGTATGAAAGTACAGTCACCCAAGTCAGATGAGAAAGGGCTGGCCATTTTACTGCAGACATTTGAAACTGTTGAGGGGTGAAACAGGGTTGTATTCTAACTCCTCTTTTCATCAATATCTATGGGGACTCTGTGGTAGCTGACTTAACCAAACAGGAATTCCACCCTCCTAAATTTAACAATAGACATTTGGCAGTGCTGCTATACACTGACGATGCAGCAATTCTTTTGCTTACCCTGGTGGGCCTTAGAAGAAGCCGCTGGGCTTTAGTGAGATGCCGTAAAGATAAAAGGGCTTACAATCAACAGTTCAAAAACGAAAATTATGGTCTCCTCAAGAAGACCAAGTCACCACAAATGACAAATTGAAAATAATAAAATTGAGCAAATTCCAGCTTTTCAAACACCTTGGTGTAATTTTTCAAGCTTTTGGATGTTGTAGGGAACAAATCAGACCCCTTATTGCCAACACAAACAATAGCCCAAGGCAGTTCTGAACTTTTTCAACTCAAAGGGGGGAAGATGCACACCTGGTACTTTCCAGCTTTGTAAAGCTAAGACTATATCTCAAAGGTACGTGTCTACAATAATCTAAAGCCCCAAGATATTGTTCAGTCTAGGTTTTTAGGAGCACTCTCCTGGGCCCCATTCTGCATTTCAAACCTGCAATGATCTCCTACCTTTATTGGTTTAAATTTCTGTTCTCCAATGGTTCATTGGCCCCATTAATTCTCCTTGAAAACGCCTCATCAAGGTGAAAGCAAAAACCCAAACTGACCTGTGTTATTGCAGCCTCTTTCTCTTTTCTTTGGGGCCCTTAGATTTAGAGAGAGAAAACTGAAATCTGTCAGAGTTTTGAATATCGTATGGCAGACAGACTTAGCAATGGTGGGTTCCAATCCTCAAACTACTTGGCCAATTTCATTGGCCCAGCACCCTATGGAGCCTTTTCTTTGGCTCATTTCAATGCTTTTCGTTCTGCTTGCAGATGGGAGATACAATAGAATTCCATCCAATGAGAGATGGTGCTCTTATGGCCGGAATGAACTGGAGACACTGATGGATTTTTTGTTGTTTCTTTTATACTAATATACATGTTGGTATACCTTTATATCCTCCTAACAAAAACTAAATCTATTATGAGGGAGTGGTGGTTTGTTTCAGACCAGTATCCTACTATAATCCTACTATAACCCTACTTAGGGTTGCTAAGTTTTTTATTTGCAGAGATTTCTATAAGAAGCCATAAAGTGTCGTAAATCATGGAACAGAGATATTGTGAAATTTTATTTTTGCTTTTCTTCTTTATGTTCCATTTTATTTTAGTTTATTTTATTCATTTTTTTTCTTTCAAGTCGCAACTTTTTAGGCCTCATGTAAATGATTCACTGCTTCTGTTTTATGTGGTCATTGCTTTTGTGTTATATCTTGCTGGTCATTGACTGTAATTAGATTAATTGGTGATGGTAAAAAACTATTGTTTCGACTCCAATGTCTTTGCAGAAGAGTACAGGAATGGCCTTGAAGAAGATATGCAGCAGCAAGTAGTAAAACATGAGCTTAGCCCAGGAAAACAGGAAAGCATGCAAAAGAAACTAAAGATTGCCCTGCCTTGATTCTGTTTGGCATAAGAGGAAGGGAGGGGAATACTATCCGGATTTTAAAATTCTCATAGCCTATATCAATAAAGTAGAATTCTTGTATTTCCTGGGGTGTCTGTTTCCTAACCTGGCCTACCTCAAAGGGCTGATATCCTTAAACCTTGGTTAGCCAACCTGTTTTCATAGCCCACTGTCATGCAGGACTGTCAGGAGGGCCATCTTTCTGCAAAACATACTACTGACAACACAAATTGTGAATACTGCTCTTTTAAAACCACATAGTATGTTCAATACACTTTGAAGAAAGAGAACGCAACTTCAATAATAGAAATGTTAGCCTCTGAAGTTATTTGAGATTTGTGCAAATCATCATCAGTCATGAGTTCCTTGAACTGCTCAGAGTTTCTTCTGGTAGATGGGCAACCATATACATTTGTTTAATAAATAAATGAATAATTACCACAGGTATGTGAAAGCATGATTTAGTACTTGGCAAATTAATTCTTTGAGTAGCGCTATGCTTTCCCTAACTCATGGCATTCTGTCTTTGTCTAATAATGTGCATGGAAGAAATTGTATGTAACTATATAAAATTCCTGAGTTGAATTCAGTTGACTTAAAAACTTTGAAAAGCTCTAAAGAGGGAGGGATGGAGGGAGGTATTTGTTAATTCATTGCAATGGAATTTCTTTACATGTTGGGATGGGGTTCTGTGTATAGGAAAAGATATCACTCCAAATATTTTTGTCTTGGAAAATAAATTGGTATCCATAAGAGAATGGTACCATCAGAACAGGATGTTGTGGCAGAATTCCAGGACCTTATTGAGCCCCTAATGACTTACCACATTTTGAAATAAATGAAATAATATGCATAACTATCTAATGAGCCATCTGCTTTCATCACACCATTTAGTCTCAAGTCTAATATTCTTTAACTGAATTTCCAGAAAATGTCTCAACAGGTGACGGCACTGCCCAACCTGGTCTGGGCTTGGAAGCTAAGCAAGGTCAGGTCTGGTTAGTATCCGGAAAGAAACTATAGCTATGAGCTAAATTGGAAAACCAAAAAAACATCCAGGATGAAAACATTGGCAAAGCACTTCTGTAATGCCACCATGAAAACTACATGGACATGTCCATGAAGTCACCAGAACTTATTTGGTTTTTATATGTATTGTTTTAATGTACAAAAAAAAGCAACTGCTCCAGAACAAAACAAGAAAGAAAGAAAAAAAAGAATATATTATATAATTTTTAAATGTACCATTAAATCCTAACCGCAAGAAACGACATTGGCCAGTCTTTCTGTGATACTAATAGGGAGACAGTTCATGAGCATAAGGCAAACACTTATTAATGATTCTAGATTGTAAACTTAGGGTTGCATTTTCTTCCCAACACTGAAAAGTAATCTTTTTAACTGCACTCTGTGTTGGCAAAACCATAGTTCCTTTTAAATGAAAAATTCCAACTTTTGAGGACATACTTTTTGGTACATAATTCCAAATTTTTGGTACATATTTTAAACAGTGTTCATCCTTGCAAAGACAGATGAATCCATCCATGAATATTAAACCAAAATAGGACAGAAACCTATATAATATGAATAAATGTCCCCTCACCATTTCATTCTTCCAGCATGGTGACATTGTCAGACAATCCTTTTAAAATATTCTTTGTAGATGTGAAAAAAAAATGCTTGGTTGAATTAAACTCAATTTAAGACAGTAAGAAAGAGTGTATTTTAAACCTTAACCACTGATGTATTGATATGGAGTATTCCAACTCCATTTGTTCCATATAATTAATATCCACTTTAAATTATATTCTTTAGTTGTTTATAAATATATACTGAAACTTAAAATAAACCAAAACACACTAATACTGAAAATAATACAAATGTTTTTGATACTGCATGTGGATCAGACTGAAATCAAGAGTTGTTTTAAATGAATATAATATAATTTTGCATTTGGAGAATAAAATTTTATCTTACAATAACATAAAATATAAATGGCATGATTAGTAATAAACTGTTCCAAAATATGAATACCTCCAGCAATGACCATTATCATCATCACCATCAATCATCATCTGCAGTATTTCTCTATCCTTTTCTGCCCTTTTTGCAACATCCAGCAGCCCTGTTTTAGGTGGCCTCCACCCTAATAATGTAGGATATGTCATTAGATCTTCCTCTTCACTGCTATGAAAGGTTTGCTAGACATTTTTCTGACAAGCCAATGCATATTTGTTCAGAGCTGATGCTGCATTGACAGAATTAAAGGGTACATGGACTAAAAGGTACATGGGCTAATATGAGACTACCAGTGATTCTTTCATTGTAGTGGACTTTTAGGATATGGGGAGGATTCTTGCAGCATAAGCTGTGCCACCTGAAGGCTGGACCCTTTTTTCTCCTTATTCCTTTGGGCAGCTAAAGTTGAGGTAAGGGAGTGGATTCAAGTTGTGGTCTTAGAGATCAGTAAGAAATTGAAAGTTGGTAGAAGAGACATCAGGTGGTGGTGGGGAGTTGTATTAATAATACTCTAGAGGAACTCCCAAGTGATAATGTCCTTGAGCCACTATGAAATTCATAGATAGATAGATAGATAGATAGATAGATAGATAGATAGATAGATAGATAGATAGATAGATAGACAGACAGACAGACAGACAGACAGACAGACAGACAGACAGACAGACAGATTGATTTCAGGACTTCCAGTGGCATGGAAATCTAAGCAGCTGCCTGTTTAATCCTCTCCTCTCCCCTCTTTAAAAAAATTATTTGGAGCGAAATTGGGTGAGCCTTTTTTACAGTTCTGTTTTGTTTTGCTTTAAGTGTGCTGGGTTTGTTTTTTTGTTTTTTTTTTAATTTTATCAGAAGAAGAGTTAATCATGCCTCGTAAAATGAAGGCAAAAATTAGTTAAAACTGAAGCTGTGGAGGAATTGAGTTTGTCCTCCATGGAGCAATTAGTCTTGAAGGTGAAACCTCAAGATGAAGCTGCTTCAGCTGTGGTGATTCCTGGAATTGAAGCTGAATCATCTCCTGTGTCTTCAGGCTTAATTTGATCAAGGGCTGAGAGTCTTTTGCAGGATGAATCAACCTCCCAGGTGCTGGATAAATTGGAGTCAATGTGTACTCTTATGGAGGCTAATCATGGCAAATTGTTTTCTGAGATGGCTAATGTTCATACAGACATTGCCTTACTGGATAAAAATATTACTACTTTGGATTGCAACATGAAGTTGATATGACAAGATATGAAAACTATGAAAATGCAAATTAATAAATTTCAAGAGGAGTTGGAATATGTGAAGACAATAATTGTTCATTCTCACAAACCAAGGCTGAAAGCAGCTGAATCTACAACTGAAAAGCAAGTAAAGAACGTAGATTTGCATGACAAAGTTTTGATTAAACTACAAGGAGAACTGATTCACAGAAACCTAAAGATAAGGGCTTTTCCTATAGATATAGAAAAAATGGAAACTTTGCAAGAGTTTTTGGAAAAATGCTTGCAAGAAATACTTTTGTTGCTCTCAGAAGTGGATATGAAATCAAGGATGTCTATCAAGTTAAATCACCTTCAAAAATCCATAGGAGTGCTCCTTTGATTATTGTTAAATTTTTCAGGGTGGCTGTTCATGATATGGTTTTGAGGAAGGCACATGATTTCCTTATTGAAACATAAAGAATATAATTTGCAAGTGTTCAGTGATATTCCTCAGTCTGTGATCACTTTGAGAAAAGAATTATTTTTGGCTCAGGCTTTAGCTAAAGAAGAATCTATCCAAGACTTTTTTTTCCTTATTTCCTGCTAATTTGTGTCTGCCCAGCTCTAATGAGATCAAGCGTTTTATGGATCCTGATGCTGCACTGGCATTTCTGACTGTGCAATGACTGATTGTTGCCATTTTGGAAGGCTCACACTGTGGTGGGAAGAATTTCTTGCCTTGTCTTTATCTTGCTAGCATTGCCCTCTATTGAATCTAGTTACAAAGCTCCAGTGCTAATCTTAATGTTCTGGTTCCTTTAATAACAAGGGGAAGGAGGAAGGGGGAGGTGATGAATTAGTTCTCTATGGAAGTCACAGCTTTTTTCTTGTTTATTCTTGTTGGCTTAATTGAAGGGGGGCAAACATGTTAGTCTTGATTTTTTGTGTTTGGATGTAGGTTTTCTGAGTCAATGGTAGTGTCAATTTCTTAATACTTGTTAGTACTTATGTATTATCTATACACATACTGTTAAGTTTAATATTCAGTGGTTTTAAAGGAGGTTGGTTTGTTATGGATTTAGGCTGAGAATAAATAAATAGACATAAAGCTGATGTTATACTTTTACAAGAATCTCATATCAAAGATGATGAAATATCTTTTTTATATGAATTTGGATGGTCAGGTTTTTCTTATATGTGTATATTTTGATTCACATGGGCATTTTATTATTAGAGGATATGTGAATTTGATAAAACTCTCATAAATTTGTATAGGCTCATAAAAATTATTAGAAATTATTTCATAAAAGCATGGCAAGAATATGTGATGTAGTATTTGGCTACCTGATTCTAGGGGGTGACTTAAATATTTTGCTGGATGTAAAAATGGACAGAAATACCCCTCCCGAAAAGTATAGTTATAATCAAAATTGGAAAATATTCTAGGCTTATAAGCAAGAGTTTCATTTGATTGGTTTATGGTGTCCACTTGTTAGAAATTATACATTTACTTATGCTCATAGAATGTGCTCTAGATTTTTTTTTTTAATTTCATCTTCTTTAATGGAATCTTAGATTCTTCTATTCATTCTGTTCTTATATCAGACCAAACAAGGTTATGTTATCTGTTATTGCCTCTAACAGAAAGTGAGAAAACAATCTTAGGCATCAACAGCTAGAAACTTTAGTTAAAGAAAAACTGTTAGATTTTGCAAAAGAGTCCACAGAGCAGGCTTATGAAGCATATGTGTTAGCCAAGCTACAGTTAAGAGATTTCTATGCTGAGAAGGTAGAATTTTCATTGAGCAGATTAAAATTTCAGTATTGGGAGTTTGGTGAAAGACCTGGTAAGTTGCTGGCAAATCATTTGAAGCAACAAAATCAGCAGAGCTTAATTTCTGAGGATGGCCAGACAGTTTTTGATTCTGCTGCTTAATAATTAGTTTTTAATTTTTTACAAGTCAGTGTATAGTTTGGATGAGAAGAGGACCATCATGAGATTAATCAATTGCTGAGTCAGGTGGACATTCAATTGTTATCATTAGATAATATTAATATTCTGAAAGCTCCTATGTCACTCCAGGAACTATTGAATTCCACTTATTTATTTATTTATTTCATTTATCTCCGCCCATCTCCTCCCAATGGGGGACTCTGGGAGGCTCACACAAACCATTAAAACAATAAATATACATAAATACATAAAACATAAAAATGTATACAAAACATTACCAAAAAGAGAAAAAGAGAGTCCAAGAGGATGATGGTTCTGGAGCTGAGAACAACAGGCCTCTATGGGGCTAGCCATCCCCACGCTTGATGTCTTCCCTCCTCACCCCAGGCCAAGTGGCAGAGCCAGGTCTTCAAAGCCCTCCGGAAGGCCAGGAGTGAGGGGGCCAATCTCACCTCCGGGGACACAATATTCCAAAGAGCGGGGGCTACAGCAGAGAAGGCCCACCTTCTGGACCCCACTAATTGAAATTATTTTGCTGTGGGGGTCCAAAGCATGCCCTCTCTCTGTGATCGAGTGGGACAGGTTGAAGTCATGGGGAAGAGACAATTATTGCAAAATAAAAAAGCTCTTGGCCCACGTGGCTTTTCAGTGGAATAGTATAAGGCATTTATAGATCTGTTGGTTCCTATACTTTTTGAGGTATATAATGAATCTTTTAAGGATGGTAAATTACCATCACCATTCTATGAGACATTTATAAGATTCATTTTAAAACCGGGTAAGGATCCTAAATTTTGGGCCAGTTATAGACCTATTTCATTGATTAATATGGACACCAAGTTCTTAACTACCATACTGGCTAGATGCTTGCAGAAGGTCTTACTGTATATAATTCATCTCTCCCAGTCTGGGTTTATCAAAAATCATCAGTCATCAGGTAATTTATGGTTACTAATTAATATAATTAGAAGTCACAGATTGAATGGATTCTGCAGTATTAGTATCTTTAGATGCAGAAAAAGTCCTTGATTTGGTTTGGATTAAATTTTTGAAGCAAAGGATGATTAGATATAGTTTTCCATGGGAGTTTGTCTAGTGGACTGAGATTTATAATCTGCAACCTTCTGCCAGCTATAACAAACCAAATGATCTCAGACTCTTTTCTGTTACAATGTGGTACACAGTAGGGCTGCACGCTTTCTCCCTTGCTATTTAATTTGTTTCTTGAGGCTTTGGCCACCATGGTAAGGCAATCTTTAGATATTGGCAGGGTGTGAGTGTAAATTATTCTGGCATGCTGTTAAAATTTTGGAAATTTTGGATCAATACTTTGCCTAATTTTATAAAGGTTGTGCAGTATTTTGGAAAGCATTCTGGTTATAAGATAAATTGGGATAAATCTTTTTTGCTTCCCCTGGGCCCTGATATATCAATACAGTTATGTAAAGAGATGGGTTTTGTGATTTCTACTGATTATATCAAATATTTGATATGCCCCAAAATGGTTCTAAATATGTGAAAATAAATTTGTTGAAACTTTTAGAAAGGGTTGAACTGGATATTAATAGATGGCTTGAAATTCCTTTAAACCTGTGGGGCAAAGTTAATGTTATTAAAATGAATATTGCTTCTTGCTTGATTTATGTTCTTAGAAATATTCCTATGTTAATATTGAATAAATATTTCCTTTGGAATGATAAGTTATTTAGGAAATTTATTTGGGATAGTGGACCACCAAGGCTTTCCTTAGCTAAATTGAGATTACTATTTGAGAAAAGTGGTTTTAATTTATCTGATCTGCAGAAATACCACTGGGCCAATATTTTATCAGCCACCTGTTGGTAGAATGAAAATATAATGGAATACAATCCCTCGTGGACTAAATTGGAAAGTTAGTATCTATTTCTTTTCTGATCATGCTAAGTACTTGGAACAACATATAGCAGAAAAGATCTTCTATTTCCAGGAGTACAAGCGGTGAAAAATCATTGGGCCATATTTGGGATGTAAATTGAGTGTTGATAATGAGACTCATGAACATCTAGCTTTTTGAAAAAAATCTACTTTGAAAATTGGCGGTAAATAATTTTATTAGAAAGCTTAGGCAGAAGCTGGGATCATGACTTTAAATAGACTGCTATGTAATGACAATTCTAAGGATTTTTCTTCACTTCAAATTGAATTTGGTCTTCCCAATTTGCAATAGTGGAGGTATCCTCAGCTTAAGGATGTTCTAGCAGATCAGTATGGACCAGATGCTTTGGCTACCTCAAAGGTACCTAATTGTTTTCTTGCTTGATAGAATCCGTTACAGAATAAAACCTATGACCTATCTCTGTCAAAAGCTCAAGAATATTTTTAATGTGGACATTTCCGGGATATTTCAAACATGAACTAAAGAACTAGAATTTTCAATAAAGCCACAGCAATGGCTTCAGGTTCTTAAAAATGTTAAAATGGTATGTACAGATTTGAGATTAAGGTCGATTCATCAAAAAATTGTATATAGGATATATTGGACTCCCCAAACAATGTATTTGAAAGGATGGACATCTGATTTTTTTATGTTAAAGTTGTATGAAATTTGAGGGCTCACTGACCCATATGACATGCCAATTTTGCAGCAATTTTGCAGTGCACAGCTCCTTTGCAGATGACAGTTAAAGATCCCACAGAGTTCATAATGCTCTATGTAACTGCCTCTTTGCAAGTGCTTATCATCTTGCAAATAGAGTAGCTTCAGCTGCATGATCCAGATGTAAGTTGGGCACAAGGGACACTCTCATTCTCTTTCCCTAAATGCCTTTAGCATCACTTACAATCAGTGCAAGTTTACTCCCCTCCCCCACTCCAATACAGAAGAGGGAGAATTAACACTAGCAAAAAAATATGCAGACTTTGCAGATGTGTTTATGGAGGAACAGTATGAGATGGAAGTGGTGCTAGACTCTAGATGCAGAAGAAAGTGGGTTGAATGCTTGATACATTGGAAGAAGCTATCCAGAGTTGGAGAGGTATCAGGCATATAGGACATGGAGGTGGGGGAGACCAACAGATTCCCAATGGAGGAACAGCGGTCACCTCTACGGAGTAGCTGAGTTATAGGACATCTTATGTGATCTCAGGGAGTTACCAGCAGAAGAGGGGAGCGATACAGCTACATTTTGTTCTCATAGCCCACAGTTTCCCCAGTGAACTTGGGACGGGGGATGAGTCTGAAGGGGAGAGTGTTGTAATGGAATGTGGGAAAGACCTTCAGAGACTCGGCAAAGATACACTGCTGAAAGAATGGTCAGATAAGAAACAGCATACCCCGCAACTGGATAGCAGGTGGGGCAAGAGGCTCAGAAGAGACCCTCCCTAGTTTCTCCAGTGGTAAAGAAGACCGGTGTGGGGGGGTAGAATTGTACTTTCAGACTTGCAAGATTCTGTCAATGTAGCTTTACAATCAAGTAGAAGTAGCTCATCTGGTTGTGATTCCTATCTGGTTTACCCCGCGAGGCCGACAAAAGGAGACATGAGGGAGTCTCTCAGCACCATCCTCCCCAAAGAGTAATGCAAGGATGTGAAAGAGTACTGAGGGAGTTTAAAATGACATACAGAAGCTTATTAAGTTGTTAGATTATTCATCAAAAGTAAATTCTAGCATAGTTACTAATTAAGATTTTATTACATGCATTTGTTGCTTGCTAATTAGGTAACTGAAGCTCTTTGTTTACAGTGTATCCACTTGCTTTAGAGGGCAAACAGCAATTAGTGTGGGCTGCTGCTGTTGCTGACTTCCATATCCATTCCCAAAATTACTATCATTACTTGCGCTTTCTACTCTACTGCAGTCTCCCTCAAGGTTTAGTCCATGCACACATATTCAGTAGGAGGGAGAGAGAGAAATAAAAATAACAAAAAGCCTTCTTTCCAAGATTTAGATTTTAAAAAAGAAGGAAAAGGAGCTCAGACTTTGGTTCCACTTTAAAGAAGATCTTAACATAAACCAGATCACCTTTCCAGTACCATGGCGTTTCATGATGGAGGACGTTTCATGATAATGTGGTGTAGGAAATTTCTTTTCTTTTCTTTTTAAACATTCTTATTTTATTTGAGGGGGAATTTGTTTTCGTTTTTCAAAAATTGTGTGTGGTGGTGGTGGGGTCTTTGCTGGAGTTTTGTTTTCTTGTACTTATTTGTTTTCATTGCTGAGTTTTGTTTTCTTGTATTTATTTAATTAAGACCTATGTGTGAGAGGATCCTGCCACCTCCATGGAGCAATGATCTCTCCAGTGGCTTAGAGAAGTCTTTGCAGCCTCCTTCCATGAGACTAATTCTGAACAGGAACATTCAGGGAGATCATGAACTAATCTTTATGCCTCACTTACCCCAGTGTGAGGATGGGCCACCAAATATTTCAGGAGGGCAGGAATAAATGGTGCCATTCTCAACTGACCCCTAGCCTGCTGGGGAAGCCATCTCTACCCAGGTTTTCTTGCTATGCAACAAAAGTAATATTGTTCCCTCTCTACTGGTACAAGCAGGGCATCTGCTTGGTCTACCTGCTCAGCTTCATTCTTTCTTTCACAAATGCCTTGGATCCAGTTGGATACTGTGCCATTCCTTGACATGTTTTCTGTGTGAATAATTTGGGAGGAGGACATGCAAAATATGGCTAAGCCAACCACAGGTTGCATCTGACTCTTGATGACCACAGTGACATTACCATGACAAGTGTTGGTGTTAGTGCAGTCAGGAAGTAGTTTGCCACTTCCTTCTTCCAGGATGCTTTTCAACTACCCAATTCCAGCTTACATGTGGAATCTCCTGCTTGTTTCCCACCCAAGTAGTAACCAGTCCTGATTCTTCTTGCACTTCTAGATCAAGCAAGGTTAGACAGGTTCTGCCATCTGGCTGGGTTCAGAAGGTAAGTAATCTTGGACTGGGTTAAGACTTGATAGGAGACCTCTGGGAAGTCCCAGCCCTATGCCATAGACTAGAAGCTAAAAAAAAGAAAAGAAAAGAAAATCAGAAGAAGGCAGATCATTTCCAGATGTGCCCAAGTAAGTCAGCAGGAGTTGAGTTCAACTTGAAAGTAACTTTAACAAAATGGAAAAGGTTTTTTTTTTTTTAAATAATCATGTGAATACCGCATTCCATTTTGAAGTAATATAGCTCTGGCATGAGGCCTTTGTAGTAGCTGCAGATTACCTTGAACATAAAAGTCCAGCAGGATGAGACAGCCTGAGGTGATGTTTTCATTTCCATTCCAGGGGAAAGAAAAACATTGCAGGGGAAAACAGCACGAATGAAAGAAAACGGGAGCAGAGAGAAAAGCTGCAGTTATAATTTTACAGGTAACTTTGCAGCTGCCTCCTCATCCACCTTCCAGGTAATAAAAGTAGAAAAAGCCAGCAGAACTTTTTACTGCTCATGAAGAAGTCAGTGCTTCCACTGTGATCGACGCACTAGAGTGATATCATGGGGCTTTCCTTTTATGCTGTTCTGGAGGGCGCTGCACTTGTTCACTCACACTTTTTTTCTTTCTCATTTTCTCTCAATCCCTCCTAGTTTTATTTTTCTTCCACCCACTGTAAAATGATACCAGAGTTTGGGAATGATTATCAGATTAGGCACAACCACTTTGGCATTCTGCTGCCTGTGAGTGGCAAAACAATGCATTCCATTATCTCCTGTAGACTTCCCTTGACATTTTTTCTTTTCATTCTGTTTAACAACAACAAAAAAATAACTCCGTGCATGTTGTTGTCTGTGATTCCCCCCCCTTCAGAACACATCCATAATATATTTCCCCTTATCCTCTTCTCCTTCTGCCTGCCAAGGCCAGATTATTTCTCCCCCATCCCACATGAAGGAATATTGAAAAGTTTTCTACAAACCTCAAGATGCTTGGACTTCTCAATATCTAACAGGCACAGTAACTGTGATCTAGATGCAATAATCATCAGTGCTTCGCTTCCCTCCAACATTTGTGTTCCTTACACAAGGGAAGTGGTAGATTTTCCTTCAAAAGTAGGAAGGGACATCTATTTTGGACAGGAATTTCATTCCCACCTCCAAATTTGGTATTAATGAAAGGTGTGTGGGTGTGTAAGTGTGCACGCACACATTCAGTATAGCAGCTGGTGGCTTCAAGCAAAGTCAGACCACTTTTGTTTAAGGGGTAGACCTCAAAAGGCAGCAAAAGGCTTCAGTCCACTTTCATAATATTGGTGTGGCAAAGAAAACAGCTTCCATATCTGGTGACCATTACATGGCAGCAAAGACAGACAATGCTGAATCCCTGGGACCATCTAATGGTGATCTATAGTTTTGCAGCCCATAGCAGCCAAAGCAGCCTTACCTTTGTCAGCTCCAGATTTAGTATCAGTTTGCTGAGGGGGCATTGTGCTATAAGCAACAGATGCTCTACAGTGACGGGTGTTTCTCTCTCTCTCTCCCTCTCTCTCTCCCCCTCCCTCCCTCCCTCCCTCCCTCCCTCCCTCCAAAGAACACAGCCGTGCTTCAGAACTCAAGATTGCTCCATGAAAATGGTGTTTATTAGCCAGTGAAAACTGAAAGCTTCTTTGTAATTTTTCCTAGGAATGTAGATTTGGGAACTGACAGGATATCAAGATATTGTCCATGGTGGATACACAGAGTCTTTCATGAGATCAAATGATACCCTATTTGTGCAACCAGAAAATCATTATGACTGTTTATGACTTTACCCCATCACACACCACAGCTGTTCTCTTATCTCAGTTTGGGCCCCACGTGCCTGGAAGGAGAGAAATTTATAGCCATATAAAATTTCAATGGTGAAACACTGGCCATTTTATAGACTGATATATGTATGGGAATGCAGTTTCCTAACTAAAGCACTGTGCGTAAGAGTCAGTGTTTGTCTTATATTGATATACTGAAGAATCACCATGGCAGGGCTCTGGATTTATTTACTGTAGCCTATTGATTTATAGCCAAGCCACCTTCATTCCAAAGGCTCAGGGAAAGTAACACCAAATTAATTATAAATCTGCAATGACAGCAGTCCTCTGATAGGGGTGAGGAATTACATGTGAGCCATGCCCCAAATGTTCTTAGACACAGGGAACCTTAGCAGATCTTGCTGTTTTGGATTTATATTTTGCTTTCTGGAGAAGGAGAAGGAGGAGAAGGAGAAGGAGAAGGAGAAGGAGGTTTCCGACTGGAAGATTTTGAAAATAAGCACATGACATAGATGTGAATTCTGAGTTTCACTTCCAGAAATATCTATCTATCTATCTATCTATCTATCTATCTATCTATCTATCTATCTATCTTCCAGAGATAGACAGACGGACGGACGGATGGATGAGTGGCTGGATAGTGTAGTGGTTAGAGCACTGCCCTTTGACATGGCAGACTGGGGTTCGAATCCTGGCTGGTACCTACCTTACCAGTAGAGGTCCTTGGGCAAAGACTCCTAATGCTTCATCTGCCTGCCTCAGATATGAGAGTGACACAAACTAAGAGAGTCATGCCAGCTTGGACATCATCCAGATTAGCAAGGTCCATGTCAGATGTTGGGGAACCAGGACAATCTGATGATAAGTGGCCTAGGGGAACAAACCATACATGGACAACACAAGAGAACCTGGAATTGATGGAATACTACTACAACAGTAGACCTAATGAGAGAGGATATATGAAATGTATGAGGGAACTATGGATGGACAGAAGACCTACATCCAAAGTGCTAAACTGAGAAACAGCTAGTTACCCAGCACTTCAACATAGTGAATAGGAAGCTGCTGTTACAATTTGAGATAGACCAACTACACATTATATCCTGGACTCAGGAAGACTTGGAAGAACAACTGGATGTGCATCCAGTGCCTGAAGACAGAACATCACTGCCACCCCCTCCATTACAGAGCACAGCAGCTGATATGAGGCATAAGATCATGGATAAACTAGCAACAGTCAACCCTTGAGACTGATGACCAAGGCTCAGTGGAGAAGTACCATCAGATAATATGCCAATAGAGCCCTCACAACAATCCTACTACCATCATAACTCAAACCAATGAACTGATATATGCGACAGTCACTGTAATTCTGGAGATGCTTGACTACATAATCAAGAAGAACAGCAATACACACCCAACCTGGAAAATGAGGTTGGAGACTAAGATCAAAGCAACTCAGCTGTAGTCAGCTGGTGGAACTACAAAAGGGTGTGGAGATTAAGGATAAGACTTGGCTACTGAAAAAATACAGGGGCCTGACTCCATCTGAAGCCCTAGAGAATGCTAAACAAAGGGTCACAGATCTGGCTATTAGGCTAATGAGATACACAAGATATACAAGAGAAGCCAAGAAGATAAATGTCCTGTTCTCCAAAGAACCATCCAAGGTGTACTCCCAACTGCAGTGCAACAACACAGTAACAACAGAATCACCAACAGCAGAAACTGAACAGTACTGGAAGAACATATGGGAGAAAGAGAAGACCTATAACACCAGTGCAAAGCGGCTGCAGGACCACAGCAGACTGGTTGCTGTGCCAGAACAGGAACCAGTCACCATCACAGTAGCAGAAACTGGCTAAAGAAACTAACAACACTGCATGAATGCCTAGCAGCACAGATGAACCAGTTGCTCACAACAGGCTCCCACCCAGACTAACACAAGAAAGGACAGTGCTGATCCTGAAAGACCCCCACAAGGGAACAGCACCATCCAAATACTGGCCAATAACCTGCTTCCCCACAACATGGAAAGTCCTATCAAGCATCATAGCTGCCAACCTACAGGACCATATGGGCCAGTACATGAGCACAGCTCAGAAGGGCATTGGAAACAACACTAGAGGGTCAAAACACCAGTTGCTCTTAGATAGAACAGTCGCCCGAAGCTGAAGGTCTAGACAGACCACTCTGAGCACAGCCTGGATTGACTACAGGAAAACCTATGACTCAATGCCACACACATGGATCTGTGAATGCCTGGCGCTATACAAAGTCAGCAGGATGCTAAGGACCTTCCTCAAGGACTCAGTGGAACTGTGGAAGACAAAGCTGGAAGTCAACTCAAGATAGCTTGCACAAGTGGCCATCAAGTACGGCATATACTAAAATGCTGCACTATCCCCTCTGCTGTTCTGCATACTTTACCCCCGGCAGCCAGATAAGTACAAGGACTGGATACGGACATAAATTCAAGAGTGGAACTACCCTCAGCCATTTCCTCTACATGGATGACATCAAGCTGTATGCTAAGAGTGATTTGAGACATTGATTTGCTGATCCACCTGACACAGATCTACAGTGAGGACACTGGGATGTCATTTGGACTGGAGAAGTGTGGCCGGATGGTACTATGGTAGAAGACCTGAGATTGAGGAAGACACATACCACCCATAGGGGTGAGAGGGGATTTTTAAAAATTATCTATCTATCTATCTATCTATCTATCTATCTATCTATCTATCTATCCATCCATCCATCCATCCATCCATCCATCCATCCATCCATCCATCCATCCATCCATCATCTTTTCACTCATGGAAGTGATTGCAATCCATTGGAGAAAGGAAGCAATTTTGTATAGTTTCTCTTATCTCTGTGTAGTACCTTTGATCTGTTTCAGATATTCCACAATCCTCTGGAATATATTTTCAATAATCCTTAGGTTGCAGGGAAAATGAAAAATCAGAGAAAATTGCAGGCTTTTCTGAGCAGCATTTTTTCCTTTAATCCATACTGGTCTGGGTAATTATATGATATGTATTATTATAAAGATAATTGTTTCATCAAGTGGTGCAGAACTATATCTTCCAGGATCCCTAACTTGCAATTCCAGTGTTGAGAGATATTGGTAATTGTAATTCAGCAATAATTGGAGGGCCACATTCCCCATCCAGTTTTTTTCCTGAAATAACAGTGGTTGATATAAAATCAAGATGAAATGAACATTGTGAAAGATTTTTTTAAAAAGGTCATTACTGAAAAAAAAAAGTTTTTTCCCCTTGGTCAGTTGGCAACTCTAGCTTCAGAGATTATTGTAAAGGTAAAATTGGGTAATTCTTTCAAATTTTGCATTTGTTAGCCCATGAATACAAGCATTATCCCTGGGTTTTACTCACACTCTGTCATGACTAAATTAAACCCCAGTGATTTCAACAAGTCTGCTCTAAACTAGATATATGCATATTAGAAGAAAGTTTACCCATTTTACTCTCCGAATTATTTGGGCAGTATTACAAAACATAAAAATAATGCATTTCTTTCTTTGAAACATCCTTTGAACACAGAAAGTTTCTACATAACTTCCCTTATGTAGTTAATGTTAACTTTCCAAGGATCTTACGTTGAATTTCAAACTTTCTTGAGATTGTCTTTGTTATATATTCTTCTCTGATGTAGCCTTTTTAAAAATGAATGTCTTTAATGTAAACATTTCTTTTAAAAAACTACTTTTTGTACAGAACTTTTATATACATTCATTCTTTTTCATATGCATCGCTCACAATCAACTTATGTGGTTTTGTGTTCAGATTTTCAACCAAAAAAAGTCAGACATGATCAGATTCTGTTTAATGGCCCTTGCCACCCATGCTGTGACAAAGTCTGCTTTGGCAGATTTCACCAGCCTGCTCCTACAGAAATCCATGATAGATCCCTTTATGTCACTTCTTTAAATGGACCTCTTTTTGTATCTAATCCTTCTGTTACAACAAAAGATAATCTGAGAACTTTAGCTGTCTACATGATGATTGAGTCAATATCCAAATTCCTTATTTGCAAATGTCGTCAGATATATGAAACAAGTTAAAATAATCACAGCCATAACGGGTAACTACTTTAGCTCCATGCTGGGATTTTTTCTTTATCTTTGTTTCCTTAACATTTTTATACTTCATTAACAAGGGATGTCAAGGGATGACTTGATGACATTTTGAGCATTTTTTTTTAATGAATAGTATATTACTGTTTTGAATGGAAAGTAACAGGAAGATATTAGCATGAAGTCGGGTACCAGCACAGAATGCATAATCCTTCATAGACGTGTTGATTTTTGGATAGGTTTCCCCAAACATTACACTTAGCAAATCTGAATGGATTTCTCCAAAAGTTGTATCTCAGCGTCATGTATGCAAAGTTAGCAGTTTCAGTTTCAGGCAATATTTCTGACAGCGTATTTCTTTCCTGAGAGTATCTATATGTATATCTATATCAGCTACTGAATAACATAGCTTTCTGACTTGCTCACATAAGTAATAGGAATAAAGTCCAATGTTAAAAAGAAACATCAAACAATTGCAACATGACATAACCAGAAACAAAAAGCAATATAATTTTAAAAAATACACAATAGGCAAGTCAATAGATTTAGAATTTATATTTATAATTTTTGACCAAAGAGAAGGAGAAAAAAAACCTCACTGGCATCAAAAATCCCATAAATAAGGTAAACCTCTCTGGTTGCTTATTCCATCCTTAGAGTGAGTTTGCAGAGAGAATCTTCTCCCTAGTACCCTTCAAAAGGTACAACTCGGCAAAATATTTAAGGGTTGGCAGGAATATGTGGGAGATGGTAATTTTTTCTATAATCTGAATCATTTGAGTAATGTGCATGATCATGATTTGGTAACTTCTCAAAGGTTTGACAGTGATGGAAATTAGCCAGCTAAGAGTAGTATTTTAGCTAGTCAGGAAGACAGAGATGACAATAATAATAATAAAACATAGGGAATAATAACAATAACAACAACATCACAGGTCCTTGGGAAGCACTCAATAGGTGGATAAACTGA
Organism: Python bivittatus; assembly: GCF_059951505.1. NCBI lineage: Eukaryota > Metazoa > Chordata > Lepidosauria > Squamata > Pythonidae > Python > Python bivittatus. Next base: position 7,835,018 of record NW_028277113.1, read on the forward strand.
CCAAATCCAGTCTAAATTTAATAAATAAATAAATATCTGGCTGACTGTGCCACCTATGGAAATAACATCAAGAGTCTGGATGAAGAAGATCATTACAAATATCTGGGCATCCTTCAAGCTGACAACATCAAGCATGTTAAAGTCAAGAAGAAGGTTAGTAATGAATACATCAGAAGAGTGAAGAAGATCTTAAAGTCCAGACTCAGTGGAGGAAATACCATCAAAGTGATTAACACCTGGGCAATTCCAGCCATTAGATACACAGCTGGAATAGTGGACTGGACTCAAGCAGAACTAGAAGCCCTGGATAGAAAGACCAGAAAAATAATGACAATGAAACAACAAGACCTGGCAATGGCTAAGAGCAGGAAAGTTGATGAAAGAGACAGAGGGGCTAATTCTGCCTGCAGAAGACAAAGCCTTACAAACAAATGCATATAAAGCCAGAACTGAGAAGACAGAAACAGACAGCAAATGCCGCCTCTGCAAAGAAGCTGAAGAAACAGTGGACCACCAAGTTAGCTGCTTCAAGAAGATCGCACAGACTGACTACAAACAACAGCATGACAAAGTAGCAACAGTGGTGCATTGACATATTTGCAAGAAATACCATTTGACTGCAAGCAAGAATTGGTGGGACCTCAAAACAGACAAAGTAATAGAAAATGAAGAAGCTAAAGTGCTCTGGGACTTTAGAATTCAAGCAGACAAGCACCTGCCACACAACACCCCAGACTTAACAGTTGCTGATAAGAAAGACAAAAAAGTTTGGATAGCGACATTGCAATACTGGAAGCAACAGAAGAGAAGAGAAAGAATGGGAGAAAATCACAAGATACAAAGACCTGCAAATAGAAATAGAATGACTGTGGAAAAAGAAAGCAAAGATAGTAGCAATAATAATAGGCACATTTGGTGCAATCCCAAAGCATATGGAGTACCACATGAAGACCATCGGCATTGACAAAATCACCATCAGTCAATTGCAAAAGGCAGCTTTACTGGGAACAGCTTTTATCCTGCGACGATACCTTTAACACTATCAAACAACAGCATCTGCCTATCCCAGTTTCTTGGAAAGGACTTGATAAAAATGCCAAATCCAGTCTAAACATCTGGCTGATTATGTGACCAACAATAATAATCAAAGCTTTCCAGAAGTAGCTCAGACTGTTGAGGCAAACCAGGGGGAGTCAGCAGTAGAGGAAGCTAGCTTACATACTGCAACAATACCCTTAACACCATCAAACAACGACACCTGCCTATCCCAGGTGCTTGGACTCAAGGTGAATAAAAATGCAAAATCCAGTCTAACTATCTGTCCGACTGTGCCACCAACAATAATATAACATCCAATCGCCTCTAATGCATGAAACACAAAGGAGTAAGAAACAGAAAACTGGACTGTATTTGCATAATGGAAAGTGTAGGCAGAATGGCTACTGTGTAGGCAGTGGAGATGTAGGCAGAAGGGCTACAGAAGATCTTCTTTCATTAGCTGAGAGTGGTCAATTGTTGGTCAATTGTTGCATGGCTCCCATTCCTAAGCTCAAAAGAGCTTAGTTCTTGTCTGTGTTATGCAAGTTCTTGTAGAAGCTGCAGCTTCAGAGTTCCAGTTTCGTAGGATCAGTTCCTTGAATACTGCATGAAGTCCTCAATAATACATTAGAAAGGGGGGGGGGGAATGAAATGGGTGTCTTCTTCATAGCTTCATAGAATATCTCTTGTTCTCATTATAAGATTACATGTATGTCGTCTTCTCTCAGGGAACAGAATCCATACTTTGGTAATTATCTGAGGCAGGTGTAAAAACGTAACAATTTAATCCAACAAAATACATGTGTGAATTCAGCCTGAGCTTCTTGCAAACTACTATGTCTCAGCTGGATAGATTTCATTTGCCTGGGAGAACTGGATGTACATTCAGGATATAACATGACCTTTTTGAGTGGCCTTCAGAAATTTGAAAAATAGTGTGGCATTGTGCTGGTCTGAGATCTATGAAACATGGGTTTCAAACACCATTTTGAAATGAAGATCCTAGGTATCTGTAGTATAGTTGCAATGTCTCAGCCTACTTATTTCACGTGATGAGAATTAACTGATTGAATGTGTGTATTTAGGCCTGAATGTGAATATTGCATGAACTTCCTTGAGCTCCTTGAATAAAGGTGATTTAAAATAATAATAATAATAATAATAATAATAATAATAATAATAATAATAATAATAATAAACCTGTGTATCTTTGTTAGTGAAAAAACAGTGAGCTAGCTTGTTGGATTTTTATTCGGAAGTCTACAAAACAACATGATGAAGGAATTTGCACGTGAAGTTATTCATGGTACAAAATTGACTAACCATAATTATTGTAATGCTCAGTAGGTCCTGAATTAGGGTTAATGAACATATGCAGCTAAATATAGAACTGTGAAGCAGAAGTGTGCATCTAATCTGGTTGGACTCCTTGACTGGGTCAAATCTGCCCGATCAATCAAAACAAGAAGTTTCTCCCATCTGCAGGTGTAGTATGTATCCCCCCTCCCTCTCTCACAGACCCACAAAAAGAGTTTTATCGAGTATTTAATGATAGCCTTAGCTCAGCATGGAAAGGACTTGACATTGCTTAAAGTGTCAGAATTTTAATTAGCAAAAATACATATTATAAAGCAGCTGAACACATGCTAATCACAAAATGAAAGCTGATGGGTAAAAAACAATTAGAACCTAACTTGGAAGGAAAAAAAATGCTCTTTGCCTTGGCTTTGCAAAAATTGCAGGCTTCATCCTTATTTAGCTTATGATTCAGTTGTTCACCATATTAGATGATGGAAATCTTCCCACTTCCCTGCAGTACAGACAATTGCCTTTTACTTTTTTTTTTTTTTTTTTTGCCTTTAGTTTAATTAAAGCCATTTTCTTTCAGCTCAGAGCTACCTCCCAGCTTCCGTCATTAGATATTTGAAAGGGTGGAGAGCAAATGAGAAGCAATTTGCCCCTTCACTGGATAAAACAATAAAAATATATGCAAAGTTGATTTTTGCACAAGACAACACAATATATTTCTTCGGCTCTCCTTGGCATCAACATGTCCCTTTAGGACACACACGTGTTCTGATTTGAATAGTTCTCAGTCTCTCCAATTGTTTCTCAACAAAGTTGCTGAGGAGGGGAAAACAATGAGTCTTTTCTCACCACCTTCTAGAAACCTGGTTTGCAGACTCCTGCTTTTATAGCAAGGTTCCTCAACCTTGGCAACTTTAAGACGGGTGGACTTCAACTCCCAGAATTCCCCTTGCTGGCTGGGAAATTCTGGGAGCTGAAGTCCACCCATCTTAAAGTTGCCAAGGTTGAGGACCCCTGTTTTATAGCATGAGAAATAAATTATTTTGAGCATGATTATGAAGCAGAGGAGGAGAAGCCTAGTCTTCTTCTTAATGTTTCTGAACAATATCATTGGTTTATCATTGTTTGTACAAGCTGAAAACTCTTAGTCCTGAGAAGGATTTCCTACTTCCTTCCTTTTTTTTTTATAATAAGAACTTTATTAAGTTATAAAAAGCATAAAGGTAAAAGCAAACAGGAACTAATAATCAAAGAGAAAAGTAGAAAACGAGAGAGATAGAGAAAGAATACAAAAGTGATGGAAAGTAAAGAAAAGGGAAAAAAAACAAAATGAATAACTTCTGACTTCTTCTACAGTAGATGTAGATAAATCATATAATAACCTCTTACTCTAAAACTACATCTTAACATACATATTGTGTATAACCTATTAATTTAATCATCAAATCCATATATCATAATTTCATTTTTTTTTTCCTGTCTCCTGCAAAAAGTCCAAAAGGGGCTTCCAATTGCCACTGATTTCCCACATCTTTCCAATGACTCTCCTAGTATCTATGATTTACTGCTGTAATAGCGACAGCTCTCTCTTCTTCACCAGCCAGCTCCCAAGCCTGATCCTTTGGCTGACAGGGAAAGAGAGAGACTTTTCTGGCCAACCAGCATGATCAAAGGCTCTTCTTCATGGACAGATTAATGTGCTTTCCTCCAGTCCCTGAGGCGGCAAGAGTATGAAGTGGCCTCTTCATTTCTGAACCCAATTCTGCCTCATCAATGATATGGACTACTGTCATCATCTTCACCAATTTTACACGGGAAACCTCAAGCAAAGTGATTGATGGATTCTGCTGATATCATCTGCTGATAGACAGAACAACTACCAGTTGCTCTTCCAAAGGCAGGAGGCAAGGTTTGACAGATAGCTAGACTGATACACAGAGGGTATGTACGCCTGTTAACGGGAACACGTCTCCCCCCGCATCAGGTCAGGTGTTGCTTTATCAGGCAGAACATCCTTTCTCATGGGATGTAGTAGTGATTCTCTCCAGTAAAGCAGGAAACACTCTCTTGCTTCCCTCCTCCAGCGTCCCTTGCTTCTCTTGGCACTCTCAGCCTCAGCAGCATGACTGGGATTGGAGGACTGGGAAAGAAGTGGGTATGGCTTTGCAACTTCCTGCTCTCCAATCTGACAGATCATTCTGTGGGATCATCTTGTCTCTTGCCAGCATTTTTTATGTGTGATAGGTGTGAAAAAAGCTGCAAGGGAAGGATGGGAGCAGCTCTTTAGCCAGCTCAATCAGCCCCCCCCCAAAAAGTGACAGATAGGGAGGAAAAGGAATTAAATAACTATTTACCAGGGGGGGGGGCTGACTGGAAAAGTGGGGAGTGTTTTTGTGGTCTTCTGTAAGTCCTCAAGATCCATGTGTAAAAATAGCTCTTCCCATTTTTCCTAGCTACCCAAAAAAACAGCCAGGTTGGGGAGCGAATGGGGAGGATAAACTGTAAAGAATTATTATTCAAATCCATTTCCTCACCCCCAGCACCCATTTCTCAGGCTGGTAGAAGTAGGGACTGCTATTTTTAAACACAGTGCTTGCATTCTTGCATACAAGAACCATGTTTAAAAATAACATTCCAAAGTTCTTCTCCCAACCCACACAACGGGTGACAGTTGGGGCATTCAGTTGGGGATTTGGAAGCAAGCTTTGCAGAAGCCAGACAGCCACGCTCTCTTAAAGCTCAAGATGAAAGCACTAGCAGACTGGAGGTGAGCAGCCTAAAGAGGCCGATAGGAACTGGCCTCTGATTCCAGCCCCTCATCACATCTTCATTGAAATCATGCAGGAGAAGGCATCATAGTTTATTCATATGGGAAGACACATTAGAACATTTAAATCTTTTTAGATGCTTTAGGCTGCATCCAAAGCAGGCTGGGGGTGAGATGAAAGCAATGTCATGAGGATAAGTCTAGTTAGCAGCCCATGAGGAAGAGTCCTAAGTGATGGGTAGCAAATTACTGGTTTTTCATTGGTATTGGCTTTGAGAGACCATCAGCTTGTTTCCTACCTTACAGCCAGCTGATCATATTACCCACCCACCTGTCCTGAGTGCATTTCCTAATGTTGATGCTGTCTAGGAAAATTCACCTTGATCCAGGAAGAGCAGGTCAGTTCATTTCAAAATGTCAACTAGATGAAATCCTTGGGTTCTGTAACTTCCCTACACATATCCAGTTCTTAATTGAATAGTATCTTCAGTGCAAACTTCCATACCTTAAGCTAGCTTGCGTTTTCCCTCTTAGTACCATAAGCATAATGACACTGAAAGTTGCCGGCCAGAAATGGTCGACACTTCAGCGGTTCGAGCCCAGCCTTCGTGTAGCAGAGTGAGCTCCTGCTTCCTCCCCCAGTTCCTGTCAACCCAACAGTTCGAAAACTCATGTGAGTAGATAAATGGGTACTCTCACTCCGGTGGGAGGAAAAATGCTGGTGGCACCTTGCAAAAAGGAGTCAGGAGCAGTTGCCAGTAGTGCGAAACCACGCTCGCCCGAAAAAAAAGGCGCGAAGCAACGGAAACCCCGCCTCCTGTGCTCGCCAGCTGGGCTCTGCTCTAGGAAGGAGGCACTGGCAAACCACTTCCGAAACTCCTTGCCTTGAAAACTGCAAAGGACTTGTCCAAAAAAGCAGTCACTGCAGTCGGTAACGACTGAGTGCAGATTAAGAAAAAAAAAAATCATAAGCACACACACATTAAAGAAAATTACTGAATCACCCAAAGATTAATTAAAAACAGGGGAAGAAACAGTTCAAAGCACTCTCCAACCTAAAGACCCTGAGATCATCACCTAATGAGTAATGAATGCAGTTAATGAGCAGTCACCAAGTGCTGGCATTAATGAATAAACATAAGGTTTCCGGCTATGGTTATACATCTATTTTCTCTTTTGGACTTTCTCACCTCTACACATAATGGAGGTCATGTAACTTGCAAGCATCTGGGTTTCTTCAGAACAAAATTATTTTTTAAAAGAATTTAGGTGGAGTTACTTCTGCATCCCTTTTTGGACTCTCTCTCTCTTTGACTTAATTGGTGACAGATACCTCAGAGTCAGGCATCCTGAGATGGCAAAACCTCTTTTGATAAGATAGTGCTAGAAAGGAGCAAGTTTGAATGGGCAGAGAACTTGCATGTTACTAATTCCACAATGTGTTGCATATACAATAGAACTGTATCTACACTTAATTGAACTCAAGTTTATGATGCTTTTGTTTCCTGCTAATCCTTCCTGCAGGTAATACATTGGATCTGGGAGAAGCAACAATGTAATAATTTACCAGGGAATATTTGTGGAGATTTTTTTTTTTTTCCAAGTCAAGCACAGTAAATTAAGTGTATGCTCTTTAAATACAGCTCTTACCTTTCCTCCCTCTAAGAGATTTCAAGAAACCCTGAGTAGCTCTGTTGGAAAGCCTGATAGGGAGTTATATATAATGAATCACTACCAACAGCTATGTAGAGCTTGAATTAAATAGTCGAGATTTAACATTACTTAGCTTTATTAATTTATGGCCAGAGGGCAAAATAAAGATTGAACATTGTTGTTTGCAATGTATTTTGATGAATCAAGTCAACAGAGCACATATAAACTCAGGAATAAAATATGAAAGGAAATAAACCAAAGCATGACACCGAGCTCTGCATATTTGTCTTCTTTATTTACAGCTACTACTGTTTTCTTCTCTCAGAAGATTCAACACACCGAATGTTGGGTTGGTAAGTTGTTTTACACCAACTAATGCAAGAATGGAAACTTCAGTGGGTTTTGAAATATCGCAGAGATATTGTCAGCAACACCTGGTTCTTTTTCTGTTTACAGAAGGGATGGGACGCTTGTTCTTTCAAGCAGAAGCCAAACTAAAGACTCCCCCACCATTGTTACAGCATAGATTAGGAAAAGTATGTTTTATTAATCTGGCTAGGAAGGGGCAAAGATCTTTATTAATCAATTTAGTGGCATCGAGTAGAACTGAATGTAATTCTCAGATTCCTAGTCAATAAGATAGTGACAGGAATGCCTCTGTCAGTGATTGGCTGCTGTACCTTTTGGTTCACAGTATCCAAATGTTCAAGGTGGGTCCTTTTCTTATATTAGTAGGTCCAGGGACTTGGCTGGTAGTATCAGCAATATGCAGGCTTTTTGTTTTTCTACAGTGCTCCCAATGGCCGACATTTTGGAGGCACTGCCTATCTCTAATAGTTTCTGCCTGCTAAGTAAGATTGAGCAAAGTGGGTGCCCTCCAGGTCCCTTCAGTTAAACAGTGTCATCTGTTGGGGCCTAAGAAATGTGCCTTCTCTGTCGCAGTGCCTGCCATCTGGAACAGCATTACTCCCCAGAGATCAGTATGTCTCCTATCCTGTTGATGTTCTGAAATTCTCTGAAAACCTGGTTGGTCTCCCAGGCCTGGCAGTGAGATGGTGGTTTAGCTCTTGCTGAAATTCTTTGGTGTGCTGTGTTTTTTTTTTCCTTCCAGAAATGCATGATTTCTTTTCTTTCTATCTCATGGTTTTTTAGCTTTTTAAAGTGTATGATTTAAAAGTACACTTTAAAAAACTGTCATCTGGAGCTGGGCAATCTCTATATTTAATAAACAGATAAATGAATACATTTTCATTACTTGCAATAATGTCATGCAATTCGGGGGACAATGGGGAAAATTTAAGTGGTCTTTATATGTCAGATCAGCCTGTGGCTGGGGATCCTCAGTGGGTATTGCTGCTGTTGGCCACTGCCAGGATGCTGAGGCTTAGCATCTTTCTGTGAAGGACTCCATTAGAAGCAAACCCTTACTCCAGGATTTAAGGGGGAAGAAAGATTGTAGCTTTGGAATCCATCTTCTGGGTTGCATTTGCAAATGTACCACAGTCTGACCTAAGGTCTATTGCACTGGTAATTTAAGAACATCTTGTTTTCTTCCTTTAGCTTTTACAGAATGAGAGAATGTAAAATATATATAATGTCAAAAGATAGGATTAGACATAATTCCAAAGATTTACAAGTTAAAAACCCTAAAGATACTCAAGATACAGGACACTCAGTTACAATTCTCCAAATTCTGCTGCAGTACAGGTAGTCCACATTTAACAACCACAATTGGGACTGACGACTCTGTTGCTAAGTGACACAGTTGTTAAGTGAGACATCACATTACCACAACAGGCTTATGACCTCACTTCTGCCATGGTCACTAAGTGAATCACTCATGGTCATTAAGTGAGACATCATATGACTGCAACTTGTGATTTTACTGCTGGCTTCTCAATTGACTCTGTTTGTCAGAAGCTGGCTGTGAAGCACACAAATACCAATCACCTGACCGTGGGATGCTGCAATGGTCATAAATGCCCACCAGTTGCAAAGCACCCAAATCTCAATCACATGCCTACAGGATCACTGTGACAGACATAAGTGTGAGGACCGGTTGTAAAGAGCTGGTTGTAACTTGGAATGGTTGCTAAACAGGGCAGTCGTTAAGCAAGGACTACTTGTATTCCAGAAAAAAATAATTTAGATTTTTTTAGATTTTAGATTTCTCCCTCCAAGTTCAAAAAGAATTTTCTCGGTGATGAAAAGGAAATGTAGGATGAGTTGTCCCCTTCCATCTTCCTGCCAATCATTCTGATTTAATCTGGACTACTTGTATTCCAGAAAAAAATAATTTAGATTTTTTTAGATTTTAGATTTCTCCCTCCAAGTTCAAAAAGAATTTTCTCGGTGATGAAAAGGAAATGTAGGATGAGTTGTCCCCTTCCATCTTCCTGCCAATCATTCTGATTTAATCTTTCTCAAACTAAGTAACCTCGGTCTCTAAACAACACCCTTAAAGAGAGTGTTGTAAGTATTGGAAAAGGATGAGATGGAAAAAGCTTTTCATCCAGTAGATTCTATGTCCTCCTCATCTGCCACACGCTTAAACTGGATGAAAATATAAATTGTAGAACTGGTTTACATTTATCCCCTCAACCCATTGTGAACAATGGAAAGGATATTTTTCAAATAAGAAAGCCGGAAGAGCAGTAAACACTGCTCTTCCTGCTCTTCTATCCTGCTGGGATGAGCTCAGCAGGATGTTGTTTTTGCCAAAGCCTTCGATGTCAGAGCATGATTCAAACTCCATGATTTTCTGATTATTTCCTTAAATTCAAAGGTGCTAAGGTTGCTTTGTCCAAGTCACATATGGAAAGGGACAAAAGGAAATGCATTTTTTATTTTCCTGGCTACAGTATAGGATGTTAGATCCCTGAGAGAATAAAAGCTTACTACCAAGGAGTAACTATGACATATATTAAAGTGCTGAGTTCTTTTTCTCCTTATCATGGGAAACATATTAATTGTTGTGTGACCCTCAGTCAGAGCAGCCAGGAATTGTGATTGCCAGTACAGAAGGATGGAATGTATCCAGTTGTAGAGATATGCTGAACTAAACCAAATCAGCATAGAGCAGCTGTTAAAATATTAGCTTGTTTGCATATACAGCAGATGTTTTTAGCATCTCACAATTGGCTTAGTCATCTAGGCAGACCTCGAATTAGAGGTAGAAGAGGTTCTGTTTTCATAAGAAATTCTACCATTCTGAAGGCAGCCCAGATGAGACAAAAATCCATTTATATATAAATGAATTAAAGATGAGAAGATAAATTTCTGGAAATGATAGGAGAAATTCCTGCTTTATGGAAAATCCTTTGACAGGAAGAGGATTTAAGCAATTAATTTAAGTATCTGTTCAACTGATGGAATTATTCCAGGACTATTGTTGGACACCCTCTTCTGTCATATGAAATAGGTATGCAATAGGAAGTAGCTACTGCTACTTGTCAATGGAGGAATTGTGGGTTTTGCTTGTTTGTTTGTTTATTTTTGGATAATGGATCATTTTAGCTCATGAACAAGTTCCAAATAATTTCATTTGTTTGGTACACATTGTCAGGATCTACGCAAGCTAGAAATTATAGTTTCATTTAATTTAGACTAGCAATGCATACTTGACAGTTAAATGTTTAAAGTGTTAATTGGAGGCCCGCCTGCTTGTTCCTGCCATCGAAGTTAGGAAAAGGGGGGAGGAAGATGCCAAGCCAGGTGCTGCTGTTATCTCTGCAGAGGTGCCAACAAGGTCAAGCAACCGTGAGACCAGGAGAAAGGTGCGAGGAATTTCAAGCGGGAAAAGAAAGTAGAAGGGGGGGTGGGGGAAAGGGCTTAAAAGGGAAGGTTTTGTTTAGCAATGCTTAGACTCAACAACCTATAGATGCTGTACATTTCTCTTAATAAAGAAATCTTTAATGGAACTAATTAGACTCCAGAAGATTTACTGAACTTTGGGAATGAGTGTGCAGACTCTGACACACATGAAGGTTGCACTGAGTTTTCTGAATCATGGCAAAAATGAGAAGCCAAGCTATGGCTCAGCTTTGGATCCCATTTGCATGTTGGAGAAGTAAACTCAGCCATTGTGACCACATGATTTCATCTGTTCAAACAATGAGGGAAATTTCAAACTAAGGTGGCTTTTGTGCATGGAGGGTGTGCACGGAGTCTGTACCTCACATATTAGGTTACCTAGAGAACCAGTAGTTGAAAGAGCTTGTGAACTAATAATATTTCAAATTTTATTTACATTCATGAGATGTATGTGCTTTCTTTCAGGAATTCAAGCTGGCAAACACATACAATATTCCCTCCCGCTTATCTCTATTCCACAGAATCATTCATCTCTTTTGAAAGAATGCACAGGGTTTCACCTCGGTGGACTATTGTATACTGTAATGGGCTGTGAGAATAACCTTGAGAGACAGGAGGAAGCTTGGACAATGGTCTGAAAAGAGGGATTTGTATCCAAAGCTGGAATAGGAATGGAGAAGGTACTTCAGAATTTATTCTCCCTAGTTCTCTGGAATGTAAAGGCAGGGAGGGGGGAGCACTTTCAGACTTGCAAGATTCTGTTACTGTGATCTTACAACAAAGGTAGTATTAGGATCCTTGGTTTGGTTTCCTGGTCTGGACAACCTGGTGAGAACATTCTGATTTCTTACTGTAGTACATGTGGCTGCACAAGATATAGGGATTACATAGGACTGGCTTTTATTTCTTTTATTTCTTTATTAAATTTTAAAGACAAATGGCATACCTCCTTGTGATATGGTGGCCTCCTAGTGAGAGTAACAAATTTTAGCACAATTAGTGTCAGATATTGGTGAAAACTCACTGACTTTTATGGTTCTGTTTGCCCCTGGGCTTTTGCAGGTAGGTAAGTATATTGAAGCTGCCTACAGCAATCTTGAAAACCTTTGATTTCCTCTTCCCTTGTCCACTTCCCCCATCCTTGCTCCCACACCTTTCACAACACCTCTGAATACTTCATATGCAGATTCTCTGTAAATTCCCATAAGAACTACTGTACAAAATATCCATGTTTCAAACTTTGCAATGGAATATACTGAGTGAAGAATGACTATATATTATTAACTTGCTCCTTGTTAGCTCCTGATTTAGGCAACTATTCACACTGACCTAAGTTTTGCCACAGATTGTGTATCACTTTTTTTTTTACTTTCCATAGATAGTCAAAGTGTTGCACTCCATACGAAGTTTCCTCTGTCAACATTATCTTTGTAAAGACGTAGCTCATGTCTAATTTTATACCCTCAGAGAAAAAGGAAACACTTCAGAGTTAGAGTTCAGAGTCATTAAAGACAAATGTTACAAGGATGATCTGGCCAGGTTAGTGACATTAGCTCAGCTTTTAGAAACTGGGTATTAACAAATTACATTTATTGCTGGGAGGGGAAGAAGAATTTGTATTAGCTTTCACTGGAGGTAATCTAACACATATGGATTTTTTTTTCTTCAAAGGAAATAATCATTGCTTTCTCTAATTAATTTTAGATTGGCTCTATCTGGAATGTGCAGAACCCTAGAGGATTCTTTAAATTGCCACAATTTAGTTTGTGTCCTCAGAATCATAGGATTCATTCCCTTCTGCATTTGCAAAAAGAAATACCTGACAAAAACTGGAAAGACTTGCACAGACCATTCAAATTGTGGCTTTGAAAGGGCTAGAAAAGAACTAGAGCTCTATTTAAGCCTGGTCTTTTACTGCTGGGCGGAGCACTTGAAAGAAATATTAAACCAGTTAAAGTTGCCTACAGCCCATGATTTTTTGTGCTGATAACCTTCCTGAGATTATGGATGTACATATGAGCACAATTATTTTTAGCAAAACTGATAAAGCGATAATATCATTGAAGAACAACAAAACTGCACGGTTAGATCAAATCGCAGAACTACTTGAAAGCAGTGGGACCACCATGGTCTACGAGTTAACGCAACTGTTGAATGAATGCTAATGACAGGAGTATGTCCCGGCTGAGCGGAGAAGAGGAGTGATCATGAAAGTACCAAAGAAAGGCAACACTAGTGATTATAATAATTGGAGTGGCATCACACTGATCTCGGTGCCCAGCAAGATATTCTGCATTGTCCTGCTCTGACAGCTCCTTAATGCTGTAGATGATCCTCTACGTGAGGAACAAGCTGGCTTTCTCCATGGAAGATTGTATTGTGAACAAATCTTCATGATGCATAACATTATTGAACAAAGCCTTGAATTCCAATGAATCAATCTGATGATCAATTTCATCGACTTCAAAAAAGCTCTGGACAGCATGTACAGAGAACCATTATGGAAACTATCAGAAGCTATGGCATTCCCCAGCAATAGGTCAATACTTTCTGGAGTCTGTACCTGAACTCTAGTTGCTGTGTAATGACTGACAGGTGCACTACTGAGTTTTTCAGCATTATCAGTGGAGTTCAACAAGGTGGTATTCTGTGGCCATTTTTGTTCCTTCTGGTTGTGGACTTTGTTATGAGAAGATCCATGAACCAGTTGAATTTTGGAATTCCATAGGAAGACAGTTCTCAGTTTACAGACCTTGATTTCACAAATAATACTGCACTACTAGCAGAAACCAGGGAAAGCCTACAAGACATGACTGATAAGATGGAAACAGAGGCCTCCAAAGTTGAGCTACAAATTAGTACCACCAAAACAAAGGTGATGCAAATGGGAAATGCAAGAGGGACCACAAGACTCCTTGTCAGATGTGAACACATTAAGGAAGTAGAGCACTTCAACTATTTGGGAAGCACACTTTGCAGTGACGGAAATGCCGAGGTAGACCTCAAATCCAGGATCAGAAAAACATTGGGAATGGCTCAGTGGTTGCATCCAATCTGGTCCACGTCAACTATTTTTACAACAGTATTGTTTAAATAATTGCAACATATGCCAATGAAAGCATGGAAGATGACACGGCAAGTGGCACAAATATTAAATGTGTTTCACCAAGGAGAGGAGAGGAGAGGAGAGGAGAGGAGAGGAGAGGAGAGGAGAGGAGAGGAGAGGAGAGGAGAGGAGAGGAGAGGAGAGGAGAGGAGAGGAGAGGAGAGGAGAGGAGAAAAAAAGTATGATTTCAGTCATTCCTAATAATGTCTCAACATACTGTCCATATTATTTGTAGTTAAAGATTTTCATGAAAGTTCAGCAAACTCTAGAGCCATAATTATACAAGGACCCAGTAGAAACAAATCTATAGTTTTAAAAACAATAAAAAAGTTGACTATATTCTAAACAAAGCTGTTCCACAATATATATTTTAATCTGTAAGGATCCACAAGACTCTGTTGTTTTTTGAACTTTTGCTCAAGTAATAATGAGTAGAAGCCCAATTCAGATGGACTATTTGACTTATGGAAATTGGGTATGTTAAGGGTAGACCTGGCATGTACAACTCCAGTCCTCCTAATATATATTTGTGTTCCTTTTCAGCCATAATGCCTGAACAGGGGTCTTGTAGGTCACACTTGGCTGAATTATCCAGATATTCTGCCACTAGAAATACATTATAGAAAAGTAACAATTCCACATTTAGAAGATCAATCTGAAAGGCCATTTGGTTCTTATGCCATTTACTTGATAGTTAAAAATTAATTATTACCATGAGGTTTAGGTAATTCTATAAAAAATTACATTCTCCCTTAAAATGATTTGGTCACAGTATGTTAGCATGATATAAAATTAAGTAATTTAAGAATGCAGGGAACTGAAATCCTTTTTAAAATATGGTTCATGTGCTATTCCAGATTTGTTCATAATAGGTCTTGCATTCTTTCAGAAGACTCACTTCCTCTTTGAGAAGATACTCTCTATACATTGTCATGCCATTTTAATTGCCGCCTAGTATTTAAAAATAATAATTGCTTAGCACCATCTGCTTGGAGAATTCAAACAGCTTTATCAGCAGAGCACTCCAAAACTGAAAAAAAATTACAAATTTAAGGAGAAATATAGCAAGGAGAACTGTAGAATCAGTCCTCATGACTTCATTGAAGGCATATCTGAACTTACTGTTTAAGAGGTCTCTATCTTTATGCTGGCTTCTCTCTCTCTCTGTCTCTCTCTCTCTCTCATGTACATATGGGTTACTTGGGCTATCTGAGAGCTGAGGGTGAAATCCTTCTATCTTAAGTGACTGGAAAACAGTGAAATGGTGCACTGGGACCACTTCCAAGTAGAAAGCTCAGGAAAAGAAAAATAGTGTTATTGTTAGGGTTTTTTTAAAAAATTCTTCCAAGTTTCAGATCAGCAACCTTCTATTTGCAAGCCAAGAATTATAACCATTATTATAGCTTAAGGTCCAATGTGGCCTCTGTCCTCAATATGTTCTACTCCCCTGATTTAAACTTCTTATAACAAGAAGTTTTGCCTTGACATAAAATATAATATTCAATTTCCTATATCGTATATAGTAGTTTTATAGTAGTACGTTTTGCAGAACTATGAGGAGGAAAGACTGAAAGAGCTATGGTTTCCTAACACACAAATATTAAGTGATTAAGAGTGTGATATCCCAGTTTTCATCCTCCAACTCATCTGTTCTTGGCCAATATTTTATAAAGTTATTTCCATAAAAGTAATTTGCTCTTATTGGACTCTGCCAAGACTTGCAACATAAAAAGCTGACAGTATCATAGAATTATATAAATGCTGCTTTGGGAAGATCCCAATTCCTGTAGCATACACCATGTATTACCCTATCTTTAATACTGGCCATTTCCTCCTTTTCCTCTTGGACACAACTGTTTTTCACAGATGTTAAAGTGTTCATAAATATCCAAAAGTGACCTCCCTCTTCCCCTTCATGTGACACACTTGGGTGCTGTCCCACCAAAATTTCCATGTGATGAATCTTTGCTCAAAAACAGAAATACTCCACAATTCATTTTTTCCATGTCAATCTCCCTTTAACTCATATGATGTATTATTAAGAATCAAACATGTCATCCTCAGGAATGAACAGTATGTTTGAAGTCAACTATGACATAATCTATTTGTTATTCTGTTATACCTTTGTTCTGCACTGCTTCTCTTTCATAAGGGCACCAAGGTTAATAAATATATTTACTTTAAATTGAGTCTTGTTGAGAATGACAAAAGTTTGAATACTGCTGTCATATGTATGTCACCTATTAATGCTTAACACAATTTCCCACTGAGCTGTCTTTTTCTATTCCTCTTATCTCTTTACCAAATGCAAATGAAGTAATTATCTAGTTAAATTCTGAACAGCATTATTCATTTGAGAAATCTGTACTTTGAAGTGCAAAGGAAGCATTTTCCCCCCACCTTTGGCACTTTACAATAAACTCATTTTGATTTAAATTGATTGCTGTGGGATTATCTTGGAGTCATTAAAATATTGCTGTATTGACATTTGCTAATGTCTTTAATTAGCAATTTCAAATTTCAAGGTTTGGTATTAAACATGCATAGATATGACTTCCTATAGTTCAGTGGTGTGGATTACACCAAAAACAATGCATTTCTCTAAGTGAAATTAATTCTGCTGTTCATATTCATAAGATAGCACATGGGTTTTTTTTTTTTCCTGTCAGAAGATGTCATTGCCCAGTTTCTCCTATAAAGCTTCCATAAGAAAAGCTTCTATGCTATAGGCAGATTTACTGATACGATATCAAAATGTCCAAATGATATTTGTGCATAGCAATAAACCTATCTTCCTGATCTACTCAGCAACTAGTTGTCCCTAGAAGACTGCTTTGGGAAAGAAGTACGATTCTGTGACTCAAGGCTGCCTCCCAGTCTCCTGTATGAGAAGGAACTATGAGTTCAACGGACCGTGTGAGTATGTCTTCCAGAGATGTCCAAATTATATGTAACCTAAAATAAGTTGCTCTGCTCTTACCAAGCTACAGTTCCTCACATTTTTCCTAACTTAAGATCAATACACAGCAAATCTCTACTAGAGGTTTAGTAGTCTTTGTTATAGACTACTAATCCATTCAAAAACTAAGGAGAAACTGTATTAGGAAAGCAGTAAACTCATACTTAGATGCAGTGGCACTAAGACAAGAGATGGGACCCTCCTAGAAGCATGGAGGGAACCACCTTCTCTGGAAGGCTCATCACAGATGCTTTGAGAGCTTTCCCAGGTTGTCTGTACAGGTACTTGCACACCCAAAGCCTTCCACTGGAATTTCTGGAGAGCTGAAGCAGATGTGCATACACATGGGGGCAATCTGGAAAGCCTCTGAAGCAGCTGTGATAAGTTTTCTGGAAGATATGGCTTTGGCTGCATCAAAGACCTTCATCTCTTGAAATGCTTTGCACGGTTTTCCACAGCACACAACTTTGGAGTGGTTCCATAGACAACGTGATACGTAGTTATCCAGATCACTGGCTCTTAAATAACAATATCAAGAATATTAAGCCACTGGAATTGGTATCTATCTTTTAATTTTAATTGATAGGTAACTTCTAATGTAGATCTCTGTGAGGCTATGTTTATACATTACATTAAATATGTTGTTTTAAAACAATCTATTATTGGGAATAAACCACAGTATCCTGGTTTGCACATGAGACTAATAAATAATGGGAAATTTCATACATCACGTTAAGCCATAAAATAACAAACAACATTATGACTTAATGTGATGTAAGAACCAGGTCTGTATTTCTCTTGAACTCCAAAGGGCAAATCTGTTCTTTACAATCATTTCTACCATGTTTCCTAAATTACCAACATAAAATGATATGATCTGGGCATCAGAATAATGAGTGCTCAATTTTAGATGGAGTAATTCATGTAACCTGATCCTTTTTCGTATTTGCTCAGACATATTCCTATTCAATTCAAGGGGATTTACCCCCAACTTTATATGTACAGACCTACAGCCTTAGGGTTGAATGATTCATCTTAAGGTTTATGTTCATTTCTATTAACTGAAGTCAAAAGTAAATTACTTGAGGAAATAATGCTTATTGCATTTAAATATGCTATTAAGAAACATATAAATATAGAGGAGTCATGTTAAGGGCATGAAGAATCAAACATATTCTGTGATGCATTATGAAATTGGAAAGATTACAGACTGGAAAAGACAGGCTGTGATTTCAGGTTCAGGTTCTACCTGTCTCTATTTCTATGCCACTCTACTCCAAAACAGCTTCAAGTGATATACAACAGAAATAAAAACATCAGAACTATTACTACTACTACTACTACTACTACTATTATTATTATTATTATTATTATTATTATTATTATTTAAATTTATTGGCTGTCCAACTCCAGTGGACTCTGAGTGGTGAACAAAACAATATTGATTGCAGTAATATGAACCAGCAGAAGTAGATCATAAAAGAAAACCTAATGTCCCCCAAACACTCTCTTTCAGAGCCAGGGTTTTACCTCTTTTTGGAAACCGAATAGGGAGGAGGCAGTTCTTATGCATGGGGGCAAGCTGCACCACAGCAAGGGTATCACCATTGAGAAGACCCATCTCCAGGTCATTTGCATGATTATTACTGCATTTCAATAAAGCAAAAGTTAAACCTAGCCTACTTTTTGATTAAAAACAACCCCTACCTATTGATACAGGTAGTCCTCTTTTAGCCCCCTCCAGATCAAGTCAGTTCCTGGTCTCACAAAGTCTCAGTCCACTCCTCAGGTGTCACATACTGGGCACTCCTTGATCACAATTCTTCCTGCAGCCCACAAACTAGGTGATTCCTTTCATGGGTGTCTTCTCCTTACCCCCGGTGCAGGCAGGCACACCAGCTGGGCACAAGAATCTCTTGCTCCTGTGTAATCTTTCTGTAACTTTTCTAATTAGGACACTTTCTGCCTTAGCTTCTTTTCATCTTCTTAGTTTGCCTCTAATTCATTAGTAATCTTTCTCATACTTTAAAGCTTTTCCTTTCCTATGTTCTGTCTCCTTTTTATCTCCTCTGGTTTCCTGCTAAGATAACCACTTCCTCTGTTTTTTCCTAGCTATTTTTCCTAGGCCTCGTCTCTCTGGGTCAAGCCTGTTTCTATCAAGCATGCCTAGATCTGTCCTTGCCCCATAATCTGCAACTTCCTTGCTCTGTATCTGCATGTCCTTGCCCACAACTCCACATCTTTTATGTAATTTCCAAACTCCAAGTGTCATTTCTTTAAGATGACCTCCCCACTTCTTTAGTCTCATTTCTTTGCAGGCTCCTCTTTATTTACTAAGCAGGTAATTATCTCATTCTGTAATTATTGGCAATTCCCTTTGAACTACCTGTGAATTACCTTATTGGTAATAGAGGTTTAGCAACCGTTCTGAAGGTGTGCTATAAATATCTCTTTACTGTTCTTCAGGAGCATTTGTTCCTTCTTGTGGAGAAATATATAATATGGTTGCACTTGGAGACATTGTGATGTGGACAGAGTTCAACTTCAGCAAGTAAACTTGCTGGGCATATTTATTTGTGCAAATGTGCTACATTTTAAAATTAAGTGTTCTGTAGTCCTTTGATATTGTGTGTATGCTTGTATTCATATGTACATTGGCGCCCCCACTAGGTAGACCAGACCAGGAAATTAATTCTACAGGAAGGCTAAAACTACTTTTATTGAGATTGGCTATAAAAAAGAATCTTGCAAGTTTGATTGTGCTGTACCTCCTTCTCCTTTTTATAGTTCATTGAATTAGGGAGGTATCTGTCTGAGCTGCTTCCGGATGTTATCTGGCCACTCTGGACTTAAAAAATGCTTCAGGTCCATTTGCCTTGATCAGTGTTTCTCAGCCTCAGCAACTTGAAGATATGTGGACTTCAACTCCCAGAATTCCCAGAATAATGTGTGGCTAGGGGATTTCTGGGAGTTGAAGTCCACACATCTTGTGAAGTTGTGAGGTTGAGAAACACTGGCCTAGATAATGGTTCCGCATCTGGACATTTTGCTAGTATTCAGTGCTATGCAAGAACAAAATGCTTCCTTTTCAGTTGTACTTGTTTATAGTACTTTCATTAGGTTGGTGATTTTCATCAAAATTGGGGTACCGGGGTGGAGCGAGTGGAATTCCTAGCACTCCCTTTATACACAGAGCATTAGACCTACTAAATTCCAGTAGCTGCTGTAAAACATCAAATGTTATAGAAAATTCTAAGGAGAGGCATAGTCTGCTATTCAAATGAGAATTTTATCTTTCATTGTCACTTTAAAAATGAATAAGGAATGTTTTATTTAATTTTTTAAAATAAGAACAAAACATTCAGTCTTGTGCTACTCCAACATTTCTGCAGGAAGCTTCTGTAGCTGCAAATACAAATTTTGCACTGGGGTTTTGACTCTCCAACCCACACAGGTACAAAGTGTTCTTTTTAATTAAATGGAAAAACACTCCTCATCCTATCAAAAGCATAAGTTGTTAAGGTACACAGCAAGCAGTGTCTGAAAACTGCATCAAAATTATGTCTTCTGTCCTGATACTTTTTACTGGCCAGAGAGGTGAGGGGGTGGGACTTCATTCACCCAACCTTGCATGAATGGCTGAAAACATTTACTTTAGCAAAAATACCAACCTGGAACTAATTTGGAATTAATTTTGGGGGATGGTGGGTGGTGGGGCTTAACTGACAGGAATCTATGTTGAAACTTTAAGGACCATCAGATTTTTTTCCCCATATCTTCCCACATTCACCCTGACTCACTGGTTACAGATTTAATTTAACAAATGTATCAATATTTAAGAATCTTCATTACTTTTTCATTTATTACTCATTAGGCATTATAAGATACAAAAATTGCATGTACAAGAGAATTAGGGGATTCACTATCTGGAGGGCAGAACATGTCTCCATTACTACTGGGAAGTTAATTTTGGTTCTGATTATTCTGAAAAGTATTTTACTTTTTTATTATTGGCTCATGTTTTCATAACTCCATCATTTTGCAAGAACTCTTATATTAATAGGCACAATTCTGCCCCCCGCTTCCTAATAGGAAGGTTTTTTGTATTAACATTAAGAATGGTTAGTTTTGTAAATCTATTTCCTATTCATTGAGTTGCTTTATAGATGTATATAGAGAGAACAATTTAAGAGGAACTGAATTAGAACTTTGAAGGCTATATCAACACATAACTGTTTCCTTAGAGATGACACTTCCACTTAAACAAAACAAAATAATTAGCCCTGGTATATTGAGTCATAAATACTGAATGACTCTCCCATCTTAACTCTTCTGGAGGCAATGCTGTGTTGAGGCATCCTAAATGAAGAGATGAAATGAACACCTACCCTTTTAATTTCTGAGATGAAACTCCACCAGCCTACAGCTGTTCAAAATGGAGTATGTTATGATATACAGTACTTGTAGCTAGAGATGTGTATCAAGGTCCCATTCTGAAATTGATTCAACCTCACTGGAAGTTTTCTGACCCTGTTCCAACTAAAAAACATTCCATTTTGACTTTCAAAAGCCAAGGGTTGAAATGAAATATATCAGGGCTGGAACATTTTCAGTAATGTTGGAAGAGCATCAGAATATTTCCATCGAGATGCAGACAAACAGTTCCAAGCTTGAAATGTTTTACACATCTCTACATTGAATCATAAATTGGGCAAATGGAAGTCACATTCAAAAGGTCTTTCCCATTCCTTCTTCCTTTATTCTATCAGTGAAAAGCCCTTTCAGAAAGCTGAACATTGAGAACTGTGATTCAGAAAATAGTTGGAAGAGAAAAAGCCTCCTCAAACTGACTAGAAACAAATAACAACCCTCTGAGGTGGTTTGAGGTGAGAGTGGGTGACTGGTCTAAAGTCAACCAGCTGACTTTCATGCCTAAAAGAGGCCTAGAACTCACAGTCTCCCAGTTTCTGGTTCAGCATTTTAACCAATACATCAAACTGGCTCTCAGCTAAGTCTTATCAGCATCCAAGAGATGCATTTCTACTGAAATAAATTGAGGACTGTGATTCCAGGAGGAAGATTTATTGATCTATTGATTTATTTATATGTAGAAGGCCAAAAATGAATCCCAAACATTGGTATTCAATGTTCTTTCAAACAATGTTCAGGAGAAACAAGTTTTTCTAATAGCAAAATCAGTAATAGCAGACAAGCTTTCCGTAAAACAATGTCAATCATCATAAGTTTTTCCACAAGTGTGTGTAATGCAGTTTTAGCTACACTCAGGGCTCTGGCAGTGGGTAGCCTCACCTGCTCCAGAAGAGTGATGAGGCCCCTGAAAGCTAAAATGGAAGGCTGCAAAATGAGCAGCTGGAAACTTTCCCAGATTTTTCTATGATATGCATGAGTTGCTTTTCTTACAACATGGAAAAGCTTCTCAGTGTTTAAGTCAATATGGGGAAAAGTACCCTGGAACAGGATAGGCTAGACTCCCAGTTTGGATGAAGCTTTGAAGGATCTCACCCAGGACGGTAATCACCCTGCAGACCTTACAAACAGAAGTGGTAGCTTTCCATGACTGCAGTGTTTCCCATGGAACTTAATAATTGGTATGCGATTCTGGTGTTTTTGTGCAGTATCTCCCTGTGAGGATTAACAGGTTCCTTTTCAGCACTTACGATAGCCAGCTGCATTGCTGGGCGCTCAGCCAAGCCACAGCCTGAGTTCTTCATGTGTAAAGGAAAGAGAAGAAGAAAGAAGATCTCGCCTCCCAATGATTTAACTTAAATTATAAGTTGTAGCCTGTCAAAACATCCACACCTTCAGCAGAGCACTTTTAATGGAGGTCTCATTTTCCTTTGAAGTAGGTAATTCATAATTTTGTTCTACGTTAAAATCAAAACTTTTCAGGGGCAGTGGGGGGGCATCTTTGATGTGAGTTCTGAAAACAAATGTGCTCACCGGTCAAGCCTTTGTGCTATCCTGTTTTATAGCATCTCCCTGCTAGAGGTGGAAAGAGGGGAAATATACACTAGATATTATCATTGCAAGGGGGAAAAATATCATTAAAAATCCCTCCTGAGACTGAATGTCAGGACCAAAGATATATGTCTCCAAAGATATATAAACCAGCATATAACTATTTACCAGCTTCTCTATTTCCCAGAGAAGCCCATCCAAACTAAGTTACCACACTATAGGAAACCCATGAGCATGGGCAAATGGGAGTCCAAATACATAATTTGGGTTTCCCTTTAAAACAGATGAACTGTTTTAACTATTTAAGAAACGTATTTCAAGTCAATTGCTAGTTAGCACAATATGTGCAACTTCTGTTGTCTCAGTGTGCAAGAAGCTTACCTCCTTGCCAGCCTTTGTCTCAAAGACAGTTCTAAAAAAATAAAATTTGGTTGTGTTATTAAAGTTACTCTGAACTCTCCCCTCTTAGGAGAAGGTCAGGCTATCATTTGCGTTATAGAATACTCAGATATTTCAACTGGATTTTTTGGGGATGTTACAGACACTGCACCCTAAAGTAATCAAACAATAGGCATACTATATCCCAGTCGATGCCTCCTCAGATCAAGAGTCAAGGTCTTGTGCTGTTTTGATGGTGCTGACTATGCCTCTTTCAACTGGGTCGCCTTTCCTAGAACAACAGACTAAGGAAACAGAATTATTTCCTGACTTTTTTTCCGTCCTTTCCCAAGACCTTTGCATCTCCCCTCTTTCCTCACTAGAGTAGGGATTCTGGGGTGTCTACAAATCCCTAGTAACAAACTCACAAATTTCCCAGGATTGTGCCACTTTTCAGGCAGGGTCATAAAACCCTGCCCTAGAAAAATCTCAGACCCCAAAGAGCTGAATTCAATAACACTTGCTGGTTCTTCCAGACTCCATTTGTTTACCCCACTTTGAGGCTCCTTCTGGGCAAACTCCTTTTATGGGCATTTGATCAATGGAGGACGATGCTTCTGTCATAAGTTCAGATAATATCAGGCAAAGTTTAAGGCCTAATCAAGACTCTGCTCTAGGACAGTTTCAGTCCCTGGCACTTCTGAAGAAACTCTTCAGGGCAACTGCCAATCACTGTCAAGAATACCAGACCTGTCACAAATTTCCTGAGACTGCCATGTTTTTCACAGTGCACTTCTACAAAGTAGTTTACTGTGAAGAGCTGCATATTGTTCTCTCAAACTGTTTTTATTCATTTCTTTATCCCACCCCACCCCATTCTCTCATTTTCTCTAGAAGGCTTCCCATGGGCTGATGCTCCTTTTATCAATAGAGGAGTTTTCTTCTTCCTACTGCTGGAAGAAGAATCTTTATGCAGTCAATTAAGTGCAAAGGCAACCTGATAACAATAAATTAACAATCTTAGCCAGTACCATCCAATCTTCATTGGCTGAATATTCCTTTTGCATCCAGGAGCTCCAAAGTTTTTAGGCTTTTTTCCACTGATGTTCTCACTTCTTGGTAGGCTTGCAAAGAAAGGATGTGTGAGGTGCTTCCATAGCCATGTAGCTTACTGTTGTAGATATGCAATAAACAAGCCTATCTGCAGTTAGGTATTGTTTATTGCATGACTACAATTATTACTTGGTAATTGTAATACAATTATTACAATTACGACTACAGTCTATTACTCAGGACATGACACCAGGAAAACAAATAGAGTGGAATTTATCACACACATGAAGCTGGCCCAAACAGTGCAAAGCTTCTCAACATTATGACCATCCAAATCTGCGCCAAGCCCCTCAAAACCACAGTTGTCCATGTCTGTGCCTCAACGACTGATACAACTGAGCTTGAAATAGAGGGTTTCTATGCCAGCATCAAAAAAACTTTAAAGCAAGTGCCTCAAAAATACATTGTTTATATATTGGCTGAGTTTAATGCAAAAGTCAGCAGCCAAGCAGAAACAGGCATCACTGGCAGCTTTGGACTTGGGGAGAGGAATGATTCAGGCGATTGTTTGGTACAGTTTTTCCATGAAAATCGATTTTGAACCATGAATAACTGGTTCAAACACCACAAGCGTTGCTTATACACTTGGACCTCACCAAATAAGCTGCACTGTAATCAGGTCAACCATGTCCTATGCAGCCATTATGGACCAGTTCAGTCCTCAATGTCAAGACATATCTGGGTGCCAATTGTGGTTCAGATCATGAATTGTTGGTGGCTAAGATCAAATTATGCAATGTTAAAAAGACAGCATCACCAAAGAAATTTGACATCACCAAAATCCCTTCCGTGTACGTAACTGAGGCAAAAAACAGGCTTGAACTGCTGGACACTGCTGAGAAGATGCCCAACGAATTGTGGCAGGAAATTAAAGCAGCCATCAGTGAAACAGCAGCTGAACACGTACCGTACAAGAAGCCAGAGAAAAAGTGCAAGTGGCTCTCAGATGAAACCATCAGAATAGCCGAGCAAAGAAAAGCAGCCAAACCAACAGGCAAACAGGAGGAAGCAAGGAGATTGAATGCAGATTTCCAAAAAGCAGCAAGGAAAGACAACAACATTTACTGGGACCAGAGTTGCAAGCAACTAGAAGAAGACTGCGTGAAGGGCCACATCAGGAATGCATTTACACAAGCCAAAAGGATTCGAATACCATTTACTGCTCTTAAAAGCATCACTAGAAACAAGCAAGGGAAAGAACTGTCTGACCAACAAGTGTCACGAACCGATGGCGAGAATATACAGAAGAGCTATATGCCAGCAGCAAAGAGGCCCAGCCTCCTCAGGATGATGAGGAAAGGGAAGCAGAAATAGAACCAGCTGTCCTTCAGGAAGAAGTCGTGTGGGCAATGAGCCAACTGCCAAACAACAAGGCCCCAGTGTTGATACCATCCCCACAGAATTGCTGTGGCCTCTACCTCCCACAACCATCACAGCCTCGTGCCAGAAAGTTTGGGAAATGAACACATGGCCACAGGATTGGAAATGATCATTATTCATTCCATTGCCAAAAAAGGTGACTCCAAGGACTGCTCCAACTACCGCACAATTGCCCTCATCCCTCCCACTAGCAAGAGTCTCCTTAACATCATACAACAACATCTGGCACCGACCATCAAAAGGGAATTACCAGATGTTCAAGATGGCTTTGAATGAGGTTGTGGCACTTGTGACCATACTGAAAATCTATACTGGATCATGGAAAAACTCAAGAATTTCAGAAGAACATTGACATTTGCTTTATTGATTACAAGAAAGCCTTTGATTGTGTCGACCATGACAAGCTGTGGAGAGCCCTAGAAGACTTGGGGGTGCTAACACATCTGGTAAAGCTGGTGTAGTCACTGTACACAAGTCAGGAAGCCACTGTGCAAACACCATATGGAGCACTGATTGATTCAAGATAGAGAAAGGAGTGTGGCAAGGTTGCATTCTTTCACTTTTCTTATTCAACCTATATGCTGAAGTGATCATGAGGAAGCTGGAACTTGAAGAATCAACAATCAGAGTAAAGATTGGAGGAAGGAACATCAACAATCTTTGATATGCTGACAACACAACTCTCCTCTCAGAAACCAAAGAAGGCCTGAAACATCTGATCAAAAGGATTAAAGAAGAAAGTGAGAAATTTGGCTTCCTCTTGAACATCAAAAGGACCAAGCTCATGACCACTGCATGGAATGGAAATGACAAAATAGCATTTGATGGTGAAGAGATCGAACGTGTGCAAGAATTCACTTTCCTAGGATATCAGACTGATCAAAGCAGTGGATGCAGTACAGAAATAAAGTGTCAAATCACACTAGTTCATGCAGCAATGATGAGCATGAATCGAATATGGAAAAGCAAGGACATCAGCCTGGCAAATACATGCAGATTAGTCCGCACTATCGTGTTTCTCATAGCTACCTATTGTTGCAAAAGTTGGACCATTAAAAAACACAGAGAGGAGGAAAATTGACTCACTTGAGTGGACTTGGCTGGTGCTGCCCCTTTTGTTGGATCTTTCATTATTAGTTAGGTTTTGCCAGATGTTAAAACAATCTTCAATTTCACCTCCTTGCAGTGTGTTGTTAAACTGCTTGGCAATGAGTGGGTGCAGACCAGTGAAAAGTTTCACCCAAAAACCATGCAGTTCATCTTCACCTTGTTGTTTTTGTTCAGTTGTTATGTCCTGCTCTTTGTGACCCAATGAACCATCTCGCACCAGGCCTTCCTGCCCTTCACTGCCTCCTGGAGTTTGCTCAGTTTCATGTTCATTGCATTGGTGATGCTATCTAACCATCTCATCCTCTGCCATCCCCTTCTCCTTTTGCCTTCAATCTTTCCCAGCATCAGGGTCTTTTCCAAAGAGTCCTCTCTTCGCATTAGGTGGCCAAAATATCTGAGCTTGAGCTTCATTATCAATCCTTCCAATGAGCAGTCAGGGTTGATTTCCTTTAAGATTGACTGGTTTGATCTCCTAGCAGTCCAGGGGACTCTTAAGAGTCTTCTCCAACACCACACTTCAAATGCATCAATTTTTGGGCACTCAGCCTTCTTTATGGTCCAGCTCTCACAGCCATACATTACTACTGGAAAAAACATAGCTTTGATTATGCAGATCTTTGTCGGCAAGGTGATGTCTCTGCTTTTTAATATGCTGTCTAGGTTTGCCATACCTTTCCTCCCAAGGAGCAAGAGTCTTTTAATTTCATAGCTGCAGTCTCCATCTGTGGTGATCTTGGCACCCAAATAAATGAAGTCTGTTACTGCTTCCATTTCTACACCTTCTATTTGCCAGGAATTAATGGGTCCAGATGCCATGATCTTAGTTTTTTTAATGTCGAGTTTCAAGCCAGCTTTTGCACTCTCCTTTTTCACCCTCATCAAGAGACTCTTTAGTCCTTCACTTTCTGCCATTAGGGTGGTATCATCTGCATATCTGAGGTTGTTGAAGTTTCTCCCTGCAATCTTAATTCCAGCTTGTGACTCTTCTAGCCTGGCATTTCTCATGATGTACTCTGCATATAAGTTAAATAAGCAGGGTGACAGTATACAGCCTTGTTGTACTCCTTTCCCTATTTTGGACCAATCGGTTGTTCCATGACCGGTTCTAACTGTTGCTTCTGGGCCCGCATACAGATTTCTCAGGAGACAGGTAAGGTGGTCTGGTACTCCCATCTCTTTAAGAATTTGCCACAGTTTGTTGTGATCCACACAATCGAAGGCTTTTGCATAGTCAATGAAGCAGAGGTAGATGTTTTTCTGGCACTCTCGTGCTTTCTCCATGATCCAGTGAATGTTGGCAATCTGATTTCTAGTTCCTCTGCCTCTTCGAAACCCAGCTTGTACATCCTGTAGTTCTCAGTTCACATACTGCTGAAGCCTAGTTTGTAGGATTTTGAGCATAACCTTGCTAGCATGTGAAATGAGCACAACTGTGTGATAGTTTGAGCATTCTTTGGCATTGCTCTTCTTTGGAATTGGAATGTAAACTGACCTTTTCCAATCCCGTGGCCACTGTTGCGTTTTCCAAACTTGCTGGCATATTGAGTGCAGCACTTTAACAGCATCATCTTTTAGTATTTTAAATAACTCAGCTGGAATACTGTCATCTCCGCTAGCTTTCTTGTTAGTAATGCTTCCTAATGCCCACTTGACTTTGCTCTCTAGGATGTCTGGCCCAAGGTCAGTGACCACACCAGCATGGACATCAGGGACATTAAGATCTTTCTTGTATCGTTCTTCTGTGCATTCTTGCCACCTCTTCTTAATCTCTTCTGCTTCTGTTAGGTCCCTGCCTTTTTTGTCCTTTGTGATGCCCATCTTTGCACTAAACATTCCTCTGATATCTCCAGTTTTCTTGAAGAGATCTCTAGTCTTCCCATTCTATTGTTTTCCTCAATTTCTTTGCATTGTTCATTTAAGAAGGCCTTCTTATCTCTCCTTGTTATTCTCTGGAAATCTGCATTCAGTTGGTTATATCTTTCCGTTTCACCCTTGCTTTTCGTGTTCCTTCTTTCCACAGCTATTTGTAAAGCTTCATCAGATAGCCACTTTTCTTTCTTGTATTTCTTTTTCTTTGGGATGTTTTTAGTTGCTGCCTCCTGTACAAAGTTACGAACCTCCATCCATAGTTCTTCAGGCACTCTGTCTACCAAATCTAATCCCCTAAATCTATTCATCACCTTCACCGTGTATTCACAAGGATTATGACCTAAGTCATACCTGAGTGGTCTAGTGGTTTTCCCTATGTTCCTCAGTTTAAGCCTAAATTTTTCAATAAGAAGCTCATGATCTGGGCCACAGTCAGCTCCCGGTCTTGTTTTTACTACCTGTATAGAGCTTCTCCATCTTTGGCTGCAAAGTATATAATCAATCTGGTTTCGGTATTGACCATCTGGTGATGTCCATGTGTAGAGTTGTCTCTTGTGTTGTTGGACAAGAGTGTTTGCTATGACCAGCTTGTTCTCTTGACAAAACTCTATTAGCCTTTGCCCTGCTTCATTTTGTACTCCAAGGCCAAACTTGCCTGTTATTCCGATTATTTCTTGACTTCCTACTTTAGCATTCCAATCCCCTATGATGAAAAGGACATCTTTTTTGGTGCTAGTTCTAGAAGGTGTTGTAGGTCTTCATAGAACTGGTCAACTTCTTCAGTATCAGTGGTTGGGGCATAGACTTGGATTACTGTAATGTTGAATGGTTTGCCTTGGATTCGCACTGAGATCATTCTGTCGTTTTTGAGGTTGTACCCCATTACTGCCTTTCCCACTCTCTTATTGACTATGGGGGCTACTCCATTTCTTCTAAGGGTTTCTTGCCCACAGTAGTAGATATAATGGTCACCTGAATTAAATTCACTCATTCCCATCTATTTTAATTTGCTGATTCCCAAGATGTCGATGTTCAATCTTGTCATCTCATGTTTGACCATATCCAGCTTGCCTTGATTCATAGATCTTACATTCCAGGTTCCTATGCAATATTGTTCTTCACAGCATCGGACCTTCTTTCTGCTTCCAGATACATCCACGACTCAGCGTCCTTTCAGCTTTGGCCCAGCCACTTCACTCTGTCTGGAGCTACTTGGGATTGCCCTCCGCTCTTTCCCAGTAGCATATTGGACACCTTCTGACCTGAGCGGCTTATCTTCCGGCGTCATATCTTTTAGCCTTTTGATATTGTCCATGGAGTTTTCTTGGCAAGGATACTGGAGTGGGTTGCCATTTCCTTCTCCAGTTGGCCACATTTTGTCAGAACTCTCCGCCGTGACCTGTCCATCTTGGGTGGCCCTACACAGCATAGCTCATGGCTTCATTGAGTTTCGGAAGCCCCTTTGCCGTGACAAGGCAGTGATCCATGAAAGGGTCATCTTCACCTGGTGCTGACCAATTCTTGATCTTCCTCGCCTTTTTCTCCACCATTTCTGCTGTTATTACAAGTTCTTTCATTTCAGCTTCTTTTTCATTCTTATCCACCTCCTTTATCCAAGCTGCATTCTTGTTATATTTCTTTGGGTTGCCCATAGCTGCCCCCAGAACTGCACTGTTTCTTCTTTGTCAAGTGTTGACTGGTTCCCTGTAGTCTCACCATTGATGGATTGATAGAAATGTTTCCAATTTGACTGAAATTGGAGATTCTGTCTATAGTGTGCAGTTTGAGCTTCGGATCTGCTGATCTTCTTGGCTATGGCTGGTACTTGCTGCTTTATTATTTCCAGTGCTTCTTTGATCTTCCTTGTTTCTAGGTGATATTTCTTGATGAGGTATTATTTGGTCTTTTTTGTGCTTCAGTTTTTCTTTCATCTTTTCTAGCTTGCTTGCATCTGATCTTAGCATGTTGATCTTATTTTCCAGCCTGATCTTCCATTTTGCTGGTACACTATTTGGCTCCCCCCCCCCCTTTGTTGATTTTGCATCCAAGGTCTTCAGTTATACCTGCAGCCATGCTGTACGTCAGTTGCTTTGTTTCTTGTGGTGAGCTGGTGCTTATATTTGATATTACAGTATTGGCATCTTTTAACAGTGTGCTAGCTGTTTCTTTGTAGCAAATTTCAATGCAGACAACCTTATTCTGTTGTTTTTGTGGTGTTCTAGATGCTCAGTTATTCTTCGTTTCAGTTCTTGTTTTTTTAGTTAGAGGGCTTTGTTCTTTCTGAAGAGAAGACATAGGGCAAGGTACCTGGTTTGGGAATAAAAATGATTTAATAGCTATGCTGGCTTCCTCTACTGCCGACTCCCCCTGCTTTGCCTCTACAATCTGAGGTACTTCTTCCAAGACTTCAATTTCTTTGCCCTAGGTAGACCTTTCCAGTTCTTCCAATTCTACTTCTTTGAATACTTTATTTCATATTACAAACTGACATTGATCTGCTGGCCTCTCTTCTTTCTGATTCTGAATGTTGTTCTTTCCAGAACTGGCATATTCTTTTCAGATATTCTCTTCTCATTGGACTTGATTTGTAATAGCAGATCATTATTTCATTTTCAGTCTTTGTATATTTGTGACAGATAAACAACTTTTCTTCCAGTAGTCCTACAGCTGTTGGCCCTGGTTGCTCAGCCAACAGCCCTATAGCCCACTTGTCACCAGATGTCCAGGAACTAGAACAACTAGCATGGTCCTTATTGACCCAGGCAATGACCGATCCAGTATAGATTTCCGTAAATTATATCTCACCATATTGCTTATGGGAGAGACATTCTTCGTCTGGCTCTTCTGATGAGACCTGTCCAGTATGGTTGAACCTCTGGCATAGCTCTCATGCTCCTTGGAGCATACAAGCCCCACAACCATGTCAAGGTAGTGCCTCACTGGGGTTGTTATTGTTGTTGTTGTTGTTGTTGTTAATATTATTATTATTATTTGGGTAATCTACAATTAGATTCACAGTCAAAGCAAAGACTGGTGAAAAGTTAATAATTCAAGTCCTAACCAAGTACCTAAGAATTATTTAGGTAGTGTCTGAGGATATAGGCAGTTTTAAGCAGAGTATTTTTTTGTAAAACTAGTGTGTTCAGGTCCAATTAATTCAAAATTTCCAAATAGCGAGGGAGGTCATTCAGTATTGTTCCAAGGGCTCCAATCACAATTGGTATAACAGTGGATTTTTTTTTCTATAAGTGGATGATGATGATGATTAAATTTGTATGCTGCCCATCTCCTCCCAGCGGGTGACTCTGGGTGGCTCACAGTTAAAATCAAAAATCCCATCAACAATTAAAAATACCCCATAAATAATAAAATAAACGAATCCATTAAAAATCAAGTATAAAAAACAAACCCTGTACATAAATATTTAAAACATTCAAGATGACGGGGGGGGGCAAGGTCAATCACCCCACAAGCCATCTCTACTGGTCCAAGCCCCCATCCGGCCCCCAGGCCTTCTGGCACAGCCAGGATTTCACCCCTTTCCTGAAGGCCATGAGAGTGGGGGCACACCGGACCTCGGGAGACAGATTGTTCCATAGGGCAGGGGCCACAGCAGAGAAGGCCCTCTGCCTATACCCCACCAATCAAAATTCCTTGACTGGTGGGGTTTGCAACATGCCCATTCTGCTGGACCAAGTGGGGTGGGCTGAAGTAACCGGGGTGAGACGGCTCCTCAGATAACCTGGTCCTGTGCCATGAAGGGCTTTAAAGGTGATGACCAACACCTTGAATTGGACCCAGAAGCAAAGTGGAAACCAGTGCAGCTCGTGTAACAGCGGTGTTATACGTGCCCTCCTAGGGGCATTCAGAACTGTCTGCGCTGCCACATTCTGTACCAGCTGTAGCTTCCAGATACTCTTCAAGGGTAGCCCCATGTAAAGCACGTTACAGTAATCCAACTGGGGGGGGTGACCAGGGCATCATTATTATTATCATTATTATTATTATTATTATTATTATTATTATTATTACTACTACTACTACTACTACTACTACTATTTGGCACTTTCAAAAAATTTTTTTTCTAATTACTAAAGAAAGGACAGGAAGAACTGAAACGTGAAGTGATGATTTGTGCACTTTACAGCAACTAATTCATCAACTGCTTCTGCACAGATGATATTAGAGAAAGTAAGAAGCTGAGATACAGGTAGTCCTCAACTTATGACCACAATGGGGACTGGAAAATTCATCATTAAGCAGTGCAGTCATTAAGCGAGGCATCGCATGACCACATCTGGTTTTATGACAAATTTTGTGGCAGTCAATAAGTGAATCACCATGGTGGTTAAGTGAATCATGTGGTTGTTAAGCAAATCACACATTTGTTGATGTATCACACGGTTCCCTATTGATTTTGCTTGTCGGAAGCCAGCTGGGAAGGTTGCAAGTGGCAATCGCATGATCTCAGGATGCTGCCATCATCATAAATACATGCTGGTTGCCAAGCACCTGAATTTTGATCACGTGATCGTGGGGACACTGAGACAGTTGCGAGGACCAGTCACAAGTCACTTTGTTCAGCGCCATTGTAACTTTCAATGGTCACTAAACAAATGGTCGTAAGTCAAGGTCTATCAGTACCTAGTGCTGGATTTCATGAGATTAGCTGAAGAACCACTATTTTCATTGATTACACAAATGGTTGGATTGTAAGATAGATAAGGATAAGGTAAGTGCAATAATAGCACTGATTGAGAGGTAAACAACAGCTTTCCCAAAGTTGCTTTAAATCAGTGTTTCTCAACCTTGGGAACTTTAAGATGTGTGGACTTCAGCTCCCAGAATTCCCCAGCCAGCCATGCTGGCTGGGGAATTCTAGGAGCTGATGTCCACACATCTTAAAGTTCCCAAGATTGAGAAATGGTGCTTTAAATGAAGGTTTTGAAATACCAATTCATTATTATCGCAAGGTATTCTGTGATTGCTCTTTGGTAAATGTAGGGTTCATTATATTTTATAGCACATTAAGTCTACCATCAGACAAAATGATTAAGTTTGCATACCTTTGCCTATACCTTCAACACAACTACCCATTGATTCCACTGGCATTAATTCCAACAGAAGTGTGCTCAGGATCCCACATTTACTTATTAAAACTTTTGGGGGTTTTTTTAGTGCCAAGAACAGAATTAGGGGAGGAATGTAGGGATGGATATTTTCTTTTCAATTAGCTAGATGGCACTGCAGCACAATAACATGCTGTGCACTCTGCAAATTGGGTGGGAAGCATCCAGCGTATTGGTGAATAAGGTTTAGCAATGACTTATTACTTTATTCAGCTTCTTTCTTCTCCAGCTATTTCAATGTTCTGTGGAAACATTCTTTGTAACTAAGAAGTCTGTTTTGTATACATGTTCTATGACAGCCTTTCCTTGTTTTTTTCAGCTATCTCCTCCTTCTATCCAACCACCTTTCCGTGTTTGTTTCTATCTTGAGGTTTCAGTGTTTGTTATTATGAGCTGCCCAGAGTTGCTTAAGATGGGCAGCCATATAAGTCTTTTAAATAAATAAAATAAATAAAATAAATCTCTTCTGTGTTGAGATGGAACTCAACAAGCCAATGCCAACGGACCAATGATGGCTGCTGTAAAGATGAGCTAAGAGTTTCATTTCATTTCATTTCATTTCATTTATTATTTATTTGAATTACTTATACCACTGTCCAACTTGCAATAATGACTCTAAGGGGCTATACAGTGGTACCTCTAGTTACGAACTTAATCCGTTCCGTGATTCTGGTTGTAACTCAAGTTGGTCTCAAGTCGAGGTAAAGTTTCCCATAAGGTTCAATGTAAATATGGTTAATCCATTCCGCCCTCCGAATTTGGTCGCACCACGAGGCAAATTTCCCCATAAGGTTCAATGTAAATACAGCTAATCTGCCCTCCAAATTTGGTCACACCCTGAGGTAAATTTCCCCCATAAGGTTCAATGTAAATACAGGTAAACAGTTCTGAAACATATGCATTTTATTTTTAAACCTCAAAAACATGAAAAAAAGTACAGTACAGCACAGTATGAAGAGGGAGAATGGGGTGGGGAGGCAGTTATTGTTTGGAGGGAGAGTCCCCCTCCAAAGGGACATCGGGGAGATCTCCTTCAGGGGTTTCCTCTCTTCTTTGCCTCTTAGCTGCAGGCTCAGTTCTGGGGAAAAACCTGTCTAAAGTCAGTTGCCAGACTGCTCTGCATTTTCTTTGGAGCCATGCTGACAAGCACACCAAAAACCTTCCAAACGCCACAAAACACACCACATGCCTCACCGAACGACTCCTTGCTACTGTGATCTCGCCCACAAGAAGCCGCGACCGCGTGGCAACAGGGAAAATGGCTGCGGATCTGGTTCGTAACTCGAGGCAGAGTTCACAAGTAGAGGTAAATTTTTGGGGCCGGAGCTGGTCGTATCTCGAAAAATTCGTAAGGAGGGGCGTTCGTAAGTAGAGGTACCACTGTATTTGGTTATAAACAGAAAAACAAAGAACCCAATACAAAAAGTTACACACCCCCGATAAAATAACGGAGGCCAACTGTAGCATATTCCAATCAAATCATACCATTTCTAGATGAGCTCATCCGGCTCTTTGGTCCAATTCCTGGGGGGAAAGCAGGTTTTGGGGACCTTGCAAAATGCCAGCTGGTTGGGGCCATTTGAAACTCTGGGGGAATGCTATGCTGTGGGCCAGGTGGCATTATTTTATAGAAGGGAAGCCTGCCTACTACGCTGGATCTTGTGGAACAAGCAGAAACAGTCAGATTGGCAGCTCTTGGCCCTGTGCCCTGAAGGGCTTTATAGCAGATAGCCAGCTCCTTGAATTGCACCCAAAAGCCTCTATGGGGCCAGTATAGGTCACAAAGCAGTTTAATATTTAAAGTAAGTTTAATTTAAATATATTTAAATATTTAAATAAACTATTATTTAAAATATATTTACATTAATTTATTTTTTTAACAATTCCATCCTTTTTTAAAAAGGAAGTGGACAAAACATGTATGTTTCTTCCTGCCCTAATGTCTTATTGCTCCTTTTTCAGGAAACCTTTCATTTATGTTCAGGATAGTCATTCGAATAAGAATACAGTTAATCAACAACTTGCTCATCCCTGATGATGATGATGATGATGATGATGATGATAGATTCAAATCATGGACGATTCTGTTTAATTAGTAAATCATGTTGAAAAAATTACCAATTTTGTCTGCCCTAATCTCGTTCCCTCATTTCATAGAACCACTAAAATATTATCTCCTTGACTTGATGAAGTAAAGCTGAAATCTGAAATAAATTTACCTAGGACCGAGTCAGGTGATATACAGTTCATAATTACTTCCAAATAAATTGAGTTAGTATTGCCTTGTAAGATACAGTGATTCATTATTGAGAAACAGGCACATTCAAATTATAATCACGACTAGATTAATTAAACAGTTCTGGTAGAACTGTGAATCAAGATAGGTTAAGCCCATTGTATTCAATAGGACATGCCAGGATAAATACTTTAATTATGTTTTCTGTCCTTCTCCAACAAGGGCTAGTTTGGGATTGCTTTCCTAGACCATTAACCATATGTGGGTTGGGAAATGACATCCAGAGTTGTACAGTATATGTTGCATTCTTTCATTGAATGTTTGTTGAACAGGAGTTTAGATTAAGATCTCTAACTGCATATATCATTGGGTGGTGGAGAGTGGATAAAAGCATCACTTGTCCATGAGTGATGGTTATGATCAGATGATGAGATTGTTTCAGAATATATTCGGTAGAGACAATGATGTATAGGTTGTATATGTCAACACCTCTGATTTTGTCTTAATCACCAGCCATTTTTTTATAGTAATTATATCAGACATATAAGTATCCTTTCTCCTTCCAAATTTTTCCCCCAACAACTAAACTTTGTGCAGTATATGTTTCCTGCTTAGCAAAATGTATTAAAATGTAGAGAATGCCACTCATTATCTATCTGAAATCAGGTTATATTTTGATCTTAAGTCTTTTGCGAATAACCAATTTAAAAGAAAGTCAATTAAGATGCATTACATAGACTACCTCATTCTCTGTACTATTCTTTGAGAAGCCTTTTAGACAGATAAATTAATAATATATATAAACCAAAATAAAAAGGGAGAAGACATGGAGAAGAGAAAGTGTAACCCCACCCTAGTCTGGAATGAAAATAGAAGGATAGATCTGTGGAGTAGGTGTGGATCTGGAAGTCTGGCTCCTGGGAACAGAAAGACAGCATGGAGGTTGAAGGGATGGTCTTCTACTTTCTCATGGGCCTGTCATTCTACTTTTCTTTAGGGAGACTGAACTTTCTGCAACTGCACAATTGGTTGTTATGGAATGTTGGCAGGAGAAATTACATTTACTGTTAGCCTTTGTGCTTCTGCAAAAGATGCCTTTAAAGCAGCAAAGTCCTGTAGTGGATTTAATTTACATCGCTAGTTGCTACTGTCCCTGATGCCCACAAGCATCCTAATGCTTCACAACAGCTAACATTCTAATAACACACTAATCATTAAAAAAAAAAACTCTAATTTTATGACCAGGAGATATTAAATAGGGAAAATAGGGAAGAAAATCAAATCCAGATAACTTAAGTCTATAGCAAAGTGTACTTTGGACTACTGGTACCATCCATTCCATGTAGCATAGTCAACACAAAAGAATTGTGGAAGTTGTATTCTGGAAGGATACAAAAAATTGTATTTATAAGGTGAGGTCATCTACTGACATGGGTATCATCAGTATACCTACTGTAGCTTTATTCTTTGTCCTTGACCAACCAAGTGACGCTGTGGAGGTTCTGCCCCAGTGTTTGGAGGTTATTGGGGTTGGATGGGGAAGGAAAAGACTTCAGCTCAACCCTGGCATGATTGAGTGGCTGTGGTATTTAGGGCCCACTGGATTCAGGGTTCTTCCATCTTTAGCTCTACCCCAAACAGGACTGGAGTGTAATTTGGGAATCCTTCTGGACTCAAGGCTCCTGTTAAAGAGCAAGTGGCAGCCATGGCCAAGAGAGTTTTTGCACAACTTCATTTTTGCACCAGTTTTGCCCTTACCTGGACTAGGATACACTGTTCACTGTCACTCATGCCTTGATCACCTCCTGAGTGGATTACTTCAATGTGCTCTACATGGGGCTGCCCTTAAAGACCACCCAGGAGCTGCAGCTCATCCAGAATGCAGCAGTGTGGGCAATAATGAGTGCACCTCAGTACGCCTATGTTAAAGCTCTGCTTTGCAAGTTTCACTGGCTCCCAGTCTGCTTCTGGGTGGAATTCAAGGTGCTGGTTGTCACCTATAAAGCTTTTCATGGCATGGGTCTTGGTTATTTGTGAGACCCCCCTCTCAATTGTTTTTACCCATCGTACTAGGTCTGACAGGAGGGGCATGCTCTGGGTCCTTTCAAATCAAGAACATCATTTTATGGGACCCTGGAAGCCTTTTCTGTTTCAGCAATTGCCCTTTGGAACACCTTGCCCCCTGAGATTAGTATGGCCCCAACCCTGCCAGCCTCTCATAAACCACTGAAGACCTGGATGTGCTCTGGGCCCTGAGGGTTGGGAAGGTAAATGGCCCATTGAGTGGTCTTTGTCAATTGTTTGTCAAGATTTATATCCTGCAACCATTGTAGGTTTTTACCCTTTGCTAATTTTATTTATTTATTTATTTGTTATTAGACACCCAGAGTCACAGTTGCCAGATGACAGCCATATAAATCAAATTAATGAATGAATGAGCATAAAAGGAATTCAACAAAAAGGTGAATTCCTAATTCCAGAGGACCTTTAACTAGAATCCTATGGAAAGGCCTGAGGAGATGAGCATTTGGTTCTTAATCATTATAAAGTTTTCAGACTTTGATTCTAATTAACTGGCCAGCCTTATTAAGGGGCAAGCCCTTTAAATTACTTGTTGAGTATAAATAATGCATTAATTAGTCTCGTAAATGTGCTCAGTAGTGTCCTATAAGAAAATAATTATTTTTCTCTCTCTCTTTTTCTAAAGATTAACTTAATGGAACCATGATAACACTAAACATTCTGAGTCTCCCAGGCTATATGCTAGCAAGGAAATTTACAAATGAAATAGCTGCAGAAATGTTTAAAGCTATGACTTAAAAGTATCCTCACTTGACTAAAGGGGAAGCAGGATTACAATCATATAGGAATGTAATGCTAAGGATTGTTTTGCCTTCTCAGTTTCATGACATACACCCACACCAATTCTCCAGCATCTTAGCTGGGTATATATATATATTTTTCTCATTAGTTCTAATTAGTTCAGTTGCTGGACAGTAGTTTCATCCAGCAGGCTGTATCCCAAATTACAATTGAAGCTTTGCAAGAACCAAGTCCCAAATCCTCATTTACTATCACTTGCTCACAAACTGTATGATAAAACTTGTCCAGAGGTAAACTAGATAAAATAGAGAAAAAGAAGGAAAATGCAATGGTTATTTAATTCATCAAAGACAGGATTGTTTTAAGAACCTGATGATATGGATACTTTCTTTCTTTTGATTGATGAATGTTCAAGCAACCTGCATGAAGATTAAACTTCATGATAATAATCTAAGTAACATTATATAGTATTAAATCACAGAGGGATTGAGGCATTTATCCATTTATCCATCTATCCACCCATCCATATAGTGTATGTTTTTTTTTCAATTAATTACCCAAAGCCCATAGATCATCAATATTATCATTCAGATGATTACATTTCTAAAGAACCAGAAAAATCCAAGTCATGACCTGCCAGTATAAGGCACCAAACAAATGTGATGGGAAGTTTAAATTTCAGTTGAAAAATTGTTTCACCATCAACAACTGACTTAAATGACAAGAGTTTCAGCACAAAGTAGGGTTGGAAACATTTTCTAAAACCAGAGAATATGTGGAGGGATAGATGGATGGACAGATGGACAGGTGGGTAACCAACCAGCCTTCGAAGGCTACAAGTAGCATTGCCAGTAACCTGACAGTGAAGACAATGTTTTGTCCCTTTGGGGATAAATTAGCATTTAAAGGGCCAAAGATGTAAGTTAAACCTTACAGAGACTTAAGACATTTATTTCTCTCCCTATTTCTGCAAAAACAATTAACTAAATAAAGTGCAGTTAAAATTGGCTTTTTGCTGAAAATACATGAATTAATAGGGGACGCGGTGGCGCAGTGGCTTAATGACGCTGAAAGTTTCCGGCCAGAAATGGTCGACACTTCAGCAGTTCGAGCCCAGCTCCGCGCAGCAGAGTGAGCTCCTGCTTCCTCCCCAGTTCCTGCCAACCCAGCAGCTCAAAAACTTATGTGAGTAGATAAATGGGTACTCTCACCCTGGTGGGAGGAAAAATGCTGGCGGTGCCTTGTACAGGAGACGGGACCAGTTGCCGGTAACACGGAAGCCGCGCGCACCTGAAAAAGGCGCGAAGCAATGGAAACCCCGCCTCCTGCGCTCACCAGGTGGGCTCTGCTCTAGGAAGGAGGCCATGGCAAACCCCTTCCGAAACACCTTGTCTTGAAAACTGCAGGGACTCGTCCAGGCAGTCGCTGCAGAATCAGTAACGATTGAGTGTGGATTAAAAAAAAAAAAAAGAATTAATATATGACTCGTACTGTATATGTCCTCTTCTCAGGAAAGAGTACTGCACGGCTGCCCCTGGAACTCCTGAATACATTCATTTCTGGAAAAGAACTTAAAGTTTAGACAGGGAAAAGGTTTCATAAAATGTATCTTGTAAATTAAATTAAATTGAAATATAGAAATGGATAGTCTTCTATAAATGTGCTATGCAGTACCCCCTAATTCTTCAGTCCCCCTCCTACCCCTCATCCCCATCCTGTGCCAGCAAAATTCAGCTGCAAAACTGTTAATTTCAATGGCACAATTTTCTACTTGGGGAAGGATGAGGTGCTGAACTGAAAGGTGTAATATGCCCTTAATTTCCCTTAAAATCCCCAAGCACCCCAAATGGAGCAAAACTCTTCAGCCCCACCCCACTGTCACAATTGTCATCAAATAATGCAGCCCTCATAGCTGAAACTAAGAAGAATAAGAATGTGTGGCAGAAAAAAAATCTGCCTCCCTGATTTAGAAGACAATTGTATCTTATCATTTATAATGTATAATTGTTGTTTCTTCAGCCATTGATGAAAGTGGCTGTTAAAATAATACCTGAATAAATGATTACATAGATATGGAATTCCCAGTGCAGAACACCACTGAGTTCATGGACATCTTCCTTGGTGCTTTCTCTATCCTCTACTTCACTCTATTTTTTTTAGATTTATAATTATTTTAATATTAACCCCCCCCCCAAATTAAAAGGAAATTAGCCTTCTACTTGCTACACAAGTGAAGTACTAGCTTCTAAATTAATCCTTATTCCCAGGCATTTCTTTAGATTCCAAACAGATTTCACAAATGTTATTAGAAACTAACAATGCTGAAGGTCATAGGCTATGGTTTATTTGTAAACCACCCTGTTGGGAGGGAGGGAGGGAGGGAGGAAGGAAGGAAGGAAGGAAGGAAGGAAGGAAGGAAGGAAGGAAGGAAGGAAGGAAGGAAGGAAGGAAGGAAGGAAGGAAGGAATAAATAGGGGCCGTAAAAGGTGACAGGGAGCAGCCTCACTAGTATACATTTTGACTTGTGTTGTGTGACCAGATTTCTACTTGATGTCAGTCCTCAGGACTTATCAGATAAAGCATGCACACAAGGTCTTTTTTTTATGAAGCATTCTGATTGTTTTTCTTTATTTTTAGCATAACAGAGATAGAATGATATCCATTTCTCTGAAAGGTTGACTTTTCCAGTGAGATATCTAAGCAAGCAGAATTCAGCTATTGCAAGCAAACAGACCTAGTCGCCCTCTTGTGTTTGCTGTCAAGGGAGTTTGGAATGTAATAATCTAAGTTATGACCTAACTTCTGTATGATTGAAAGAATAACATCTCTCTTCAGGCAATGCTACTGTTTTTACTAAAATTATAGTGTATCTAGGCTAAAATGTAGCTGTTACTAAACTCCTTAGAGTCAGTCAGGATCCATTTAAAGCTTAACTCTTGTGGCTACTGAAACTTAGATCTTCTTTCTTGTGTCTTCAGAACTTCTTCCATCTCTGGATTTCTCCACAGGGTAGACAGATCTCATGCTCCATTGTTCTTGCATAGTAATTCCTATGCCAATTCCTCCTTGGTGGTCCTGAATCACCTTGGAACTTGAATATCTTCAGATTTTGCTTGCTAATCATTTCTTCTTCTTCCTCTCTCCCTTTCTCCAACTTCAGTTTTCTTCCAACCTCTTCTTCCTGGTTTCTTAGTCCATTTCAAATTTCCCCTTATTCTTTCAAACTGTCAAATATGCCCTCTGGCCCAAAACTCTGGGGACCAATGACAGATATACACTAATAAATGGAAGAGGGACAATGCAAATTGGCCCCATTTTTAAATCTGCCTATGCGCTTTCAGTCCACAGCATCTGCAAATAATGACACGTGTGATTATGTTATAATGCATATGCCTTGACTTACATACTTACATCAGACATAGGGATACAAGTATGTAATGGTGGCATTTGTTGAAGACATCATTACACACAGTTATCAATTTGGCTTCATTGCAGTTTGCTGCAGATGTGGCTGATTCAGTCATATAATGTTGGTTCCTACAAGAGCATGAAAACTTTATTTTGTGTATCGGCATTGTCTAAGGGCATTTCCACACAGCCACCATCCTTGCCTTGCTTATCATATACAACAGCTTCACAGTGTTGCCAGGTAGAGCTTCCTCCAGATGGCCAATGGGAGGGCACAAAAAAAATAGCAACTAGTAATGTACCCCAGACTAGTTCTTCCATGGTTTGCAGTTTCTTCCACAGCTGGGGAAAAAAAAAGTTTAAACATCCAGTTGACACCATGTGCACCTGTAGAGAATGAAGGGCAATGGTAGCAAGGCACGACGACACCTTCACTATAAAAATGATAGAAAGCCCAGGTGTAGGGAGAAGGCTGAGGTGGGAATTCCTGCCAATGGGAAACTGCCCTGCCTTCCCTGAAGCTTCAGGAAAATGCTGCAAAAGTGTCTTTGCAACATCTACTCTGGAGCAGAGGATGAGCAGGTCATTCGAGCTTGATTATTCATTATATTATATTATATTATATTATATTATATTATATTATATTATATTATATTATATATAGATTATATGAGCTTGGTTATTCGAGCCTTGTAGAAGCTCCATGATGTTATGGGGATATTGGAGGCTGACTCAGCCCCTGTCTAGGGAAGGGGCCTAAAAGAGCTTAGTATTTATGCAGGTTGGGTTAAATTGTTAAGTTGTTCAAATGTTTTGGAAATTGTGGGGAGGGGACTCTTACTTAAAATGTTTTATCTGATTTCCAACAGAGGCACAATTCCTACTGTTCTTTGCTTGTATAAACATATAAAATGTGGATCTTCTTGTCACACACTGGGCAAAATATATATTTTCAATTGCTACTTTGCCTCAGTTCCAAATAGAGTTTTAGCTGTAATTTTAAATCTGGTCCCCTTTGCATCAATAGTATGCACATATATAACTAATTATCCACAATTACTCTATATAACTATTTACATTATTTCAATAATAACAATAATAATCTGCTGCTGCTGCTGCTGCTGCTGCTGCTGCTGCTGCTGCAAGGAGATTGCACAGACTGACTACAAATAATGGCATGACAAAGTAGCAACAGTGGTGCATTGGAATATCTGCAAGAAAGACCATTTGCCTGCAAGCAAGAACTGGTGGGACCACAAAACAAAGTAATAGAAAATGAAGAAGCTAAAGTGCTCTGGGACTTTAGAATTCAAACAGACCAGCACCTGCCACACAACACCCCAGACTTAACAATTGTTGATAAGGAAGACAAAGAAGTCCGCATAGTGGACATTGCAATACCTGGATACAGCAGAATAGAAGAGAAAGAACTGGAGAAAATCACAAAATATAAAGACCTGCAAATAGAAGTAGAACAACTATGGCAAAAGAAGGCAAAGATAATACCAATAGTTATAGGCACCTTGGGTGCAATCCCAAAATGTCTGGAGCACCACTTGAAGACCATCAGCACTGACAAAATCACCATCAGTCAATTACAAAAGGCAGCTTTACTTGGAACAATTTATATCCTGAGATGATATCTTTAACACTATCAAACAACAACATCTGCCTATCCCAGCTCTCTGGGAAGGACTCAATAAGTAGATAAAAATGCCAAATCCAGTCTAAACATCTGGCTAACTGTGCAACCAACCATAATAATAATTATAATGCCCAAGTAGATTAGATATCTGACATCATCATCATCATCATCATCATCATCATCATCATCATCATTATTATTATTATTATTATTATTATTATTATTATTATTATTATTCTCTGTCATCTAGGAGTCATTTGGATTTTTGCAGACCAAATTGTGTAGAGTCTACAAGCATTTTAATAGACTTTATTCCTTAAATATATTTTCCAAACAACTTTTTTTAATGTACTACATAAACATGTTTGCATACTCTTTTTCTGCATTGCAAACTGATTAAAATTAGAGTTTTTAATACATTATTAAAAATATAACCTGAATTTGTTTTTCCACCATTGTTGGAAAACACAACCAAACATTAAACATTGTTCTCATATATGCTTACCCTTCTTTCATGACAAAATTTATAGTGGCTTATCCTTTTGGCTCATGAAGCTCTTTAAAATGCCATGAACCTTGATAGTGGTGCTTAAATAAACAGAGGGTTGATTTGAAGGGTTCATAACTTTGAAAGAAAGAAATTTTCCATGTATAGATTGGGTTTTTCCCTTGAAGAACCAGACCCAGTAAAATAAATGGGACCTAGGTCAATCATTATTAAGGTAAATCTCAATGTTTTAAGTTAGTGTACTCTCTA
This sequence comes from Python bivittatus, assembly GCF_059951505.1. Classification (NCBI taxonomy): domain Eukaryota; kingdom Metazoa; phylum Chordata; class Lepidosauria; order Squamata; family Pythonidae; genus Python; species Python bivittatus. Next base: position 7,879,489 of record NW_028277113.1, read on the forward strand.
TATAACTGTTTAATGTATAACTATGCCTGAATCCAAGTTGATTGATTATGTGCAATCAAATTGTTTTCAATTCCCAATGACCACAAAGGTGGATTTTTTGCATGACGATCTGTCCTGAACCTGGTCTTTTAGGTCTTATAACATTGTACCCATTGACACTGTAACTGAGTCCATGCACCTGGCTGCTGGCCATCCTCTTCTTCTCTTTCCTTCTACCTTTTTCAGCATTGCAGCCTTCTCCAGAGAGGTGGTCTTTGCACAATGTGTCTGAAATAGAATAATTGAATCTATGCTATTGTCAAATTTTAGAATTAGAAACAAGACTATATCTTTCTGCATTCTTTATGCACAAAATCATTAAAGCTGTAGCAATGGTACCTGGAATCAAAAACAGGAATTAAATAATATGTAACTGTATGAATCCAAGTTACATATTGCCTATTATACTTCTGATTCACAGGTGCCATTGCTGCAGTATTAAAGATCTTGTGCATAAAAAGTGTGCAAAAATATAGTGTTTGTTTCTAATGCTAAAATTTGGCAATAGCTCAAATACAGAATAGTCAGATTATACATGATATAGCTCAGGTCAATTCATATTGTGTGAATTCTCTGACTGAATTGATAATTATTCATATTGGCTAAATAAAGTGAAAATGAATCCTTCTTCTATTGCCATCAGTTTTATTCTTTGCTTGCAAAATTAACTTAGAAATGCATAGGAGGATGGAAAGTGAGGTAGATTTTAGCCTGTTCTCTAATCACTGCAACTTTTAAAAGTGAGAAATATGATTATGAGTCCAAAATCCCAACCTCCAATGCCATCTTGAATGTTAGTATGGTTTATGCAGGAAAAGTGTTATGGATTTTATCTTAAAGTGATAATAATAATAATAATAATAATAATAATAATAATAATAATAATAATAATAATAATAATAAAATGTTCTTAGAGGGAAAAGTTAATAACCTAACCTATACATTCATTAATAATCTAAACCTTCTAAAAATTAGTCAGTTGCATGTACTTTTCTTGGGAAAAAATACACAACAAATATATATTTAATCCCATTGAAGAATATTAATATATATTTGCTGAAAAGGCCAGTGCTGTAGTAAGCCTCTTGACAGTGAAAAACAATCTATTCATAAATTATTCTTCCATCATAGGGTAACTGATTGACTAATGAAGGGATTTAGCATGGAAAGGTGAGTGGGAAGAAAATAAAAGCCTGTTTAGTTTTAACAAGAATCTTAAAGGAGAATTGCTCTTGAATGAGTACTGATTGCTTTACAGGCCCTAATCAAGGCAGGGAATACCTATTCTTTTTACAGGAAAACATTTCTGAATGATCATTTCTTGACAGTATAACTATATTTAAAATAGCACAAGGAGGACGCCTTTCTCCACTTTGACTAACTCAAGGCAAACAAGGCTGTGTGGCTTCTCCTAACACTGGAAAAAGAAGACATCTTAATAAAGAGAGGAGAAAGATTTCCTGTAAATTCAGCTTTGACTACATAGGAAAGAAAGCATTTTGCATTTGAATTTGTATCTGAATTCTAATTCAGAGTACTATGTAGTGTGTGTGAATATGTTGCATTAAGGCAAAGCTCTTCCAGGGATCCAGTGTAGAAAACAAGGACATAGACAGAAGTGGAGCATCCTGAGACCTGTAAAGCACATGTAGATCCCTAAACCGCCCCAGCTCTGACCTTGCCGCTCAAATAATAGCTTTTCCCATTATGGCACTCAGAATCGTCACAAACAAAAACAGATAATAGTCCTTCCATGCAGCATAGATGGCATCATAAAATGACTATGGAATATGGTCTTACAATTTTGTCGTTTTTGGAGATTATAGTGTTCTGAATGAGCACCTAAGGGCAGAGGTGCACTTGTGATGGCAAGCTACAGACATGTAAAAATGGGTGAGGGGAATCCCAACCATACGCTTGTACATGAGAATCTTCCATGTATTTCTTAATGAGTATGTATGTATATATATATATATATATATATATATATATATATATATACACACACACACACACACACACACACACACACACACACACACACATACATACATACATACATATAGGCTGAGGGGAAGTGTGTCCTGAATATGAATGAATATTCATTCAACTCAGGATAGGCAACTTTATCTAGCCTACCACGTACATGCTGAGTGTCATTCCTGAGTCAATGCCCACCTTCTGAAATCTGTCCTGCATAAACAAAGGGGAAATGAGGATTCCCTGGCTGTTCTTACCTAGAGAAATACATGTGTGAGAAATCACTCCCTGCTCCCATAAAAAAGTGTACAATAAAGTATACAATGTAAAGCCCGTGAGCTGCACGTGGCCCCGAAGAACTCAATTTTTATCATCTATATATTTACTTACAAAATGTAGCTTTTAATATGGCAGAAAAGAAAAATAGCGTTAAATGACTGGCTGGCTGGCTGGCTGGCTGGTTGGCTGGCTGGCTGACTGGAGATTAGCATGCTAACTATATTTAGTTTTAATTCAATTTAAAGAATTGAAGAAACACAAGCAGTACAATGAGCTGAAGGAGTTTTAAACATGAATGCAAAGTAAGGGTCAACTATTAGATACATAATATGCAATTCTATACCCATTTATTTGTTTGTTTTTGGGTTAAATTGACTTCCTCCAGGAGCTCAAAGGAGCATACACACCACTCCCTTCTTTAGTTTTTCCCATCAACAATCCTGGGAAAGAGGTCAGGCTGAGACAGAGTGAGTGACCAAAATCTTGCCCAGCTTCCATGGCATAGAGGGACTTGAACCTGGGTTTCTCCAGATTTCTCTGTTGCACAATGAATATGCCACACAGTGGTAATCTGATATTCCTAGTCTCTTAGGTATTTTAAAGGAGTTGAGGAGAGAGGAGAGAAGAGGGAGAAATTGTGCTAACTTCCCCCCTCCCTATTGCAAACTGATGTGAAAATGGAATGGAACAAAATTAAGGTTGGGGGGAAAAAAACAAGTTCAAAAAAAGCAAGTGAATTTGAGAGAAGAAACTTCTTTATATTTTATGGATACCTTTATGGCTTCCCAAGGTGCTAGAGCAAACATTCACTTACTGAAGATGCAATAGGTTTAATTCTTCACATGACTAGGTAAGCAGAGATGAAATAAAATTTTGCCTGAGACCCCGGAGACTTACCACCAGCCAGCATAGTCAACAGTGGATAATCTTAACCAATGATGTGATTTAGTAGAAGACAGTTCAATTATTTTTTTATTGTTCTTATTAATACAATTTTTAAACTGTAATGATGACCTTTTCAATATAAATTGGTTTTATTCTAGTAAACTGAGGAGGTTTTAGATTTGAAAACCAACTTTAGGTGCTGAAGAATCACAGTCCAGAACGAAAAGCATAAAAGTCACTTCTGCTCTGGAGTTAATAAAATCCAAACTTTATTTCATAGTGGATGCTAATGATTTGGCACTATGTACTTAGAGGGATGTCTAATTTGAAGCAAATGTTTTCCAATTATTACTTGAAGGCTTCATTAGCTCCTGTGATTTCCTCTTGCCTTTGGAGAGACTTAATCAGGTAAAACCTTCCTTTTAGCTTTACATTTGTAGATATCTAGCCTCTAGATTTTAAAAGAGTGCTTTTTCTGAATATACAAATTGCAGAGGTGCACTCAGGGAAAAAAGACATTATGGTTATTTTGAACTATATTTTAAGAGAAAAATATTTGATACTTCCCATCCCACACCAAAAATATGCAATTAAAGTAAAGTTACTGGCAGTGTCAGTAAAGTTACTATGTCTCTTATGAGGAAAGAGTTTCAGCTGCTTTTTTTTGCACCTTGTATCTTTTCTACTTCAAACTAGACCCCATAGTGGAATGAAAAGCATTGCAGATAGCCAAACACAGGCATAATATGTACTGTATTGTTTTGCTGGACTAATCTTTGAGGTAGACCAAGGTTCAGCAGACAGGGCAGCATAAGGTTTGGCAACCTACTATTCAACCAGTTTCTAGACTGGGAACTAGTGCTTTAATGTGGCTGTCTGCCTATGCTCTACAACCAAACATAGTTCTTGTTCCAGAAAACGCTTTGCACTGTTGCTGAAGGAGCTGAATGCGTGTCCTGTTTCACGGGGGTTTAATGTTTGTTATGTTCTACCCTTTTTGAAGGACTCTGATAAAATATAAGAGTCCTACTTATTATAAAAGATATAATTATTCCAAACGGTTTGTTTTTATTACAATTATGTACTTGTATAATAATTAAAATCTCACATGAATGTATTTATTCATAATGATTTGGTGAAAAAGTGTTAGCTTCTTACTATGTTAATTTATTCTCTTCTAAATTCTGGAGTGTGTTTGTTTTGTTTTGTTTATGGTTGCATGTGGCACATTTCTATGAGGGGCTTTCCTCTTGTCCCCATAGTGAGAACTAGATGACAAATTATTAGAAACTACTGAGAAGTTTAAACCATGTTGTAGGATATGGGTGAATAGAATTTTAAACAAGAACTTTGCATTTTGGCCTCCTAGAGGGCACTTGAGAAATGCCATCAGAGAAATAAAGTATTTTATGAAGTGTCAAAATAGTTAATACACACTAGTTGTAATTAACTGAAATCCCTTTATCCTTTTTTTTAAGGCACATGTGTACATTTGAACAAGATTCCTACATTTCAGGATCATGAGAAAACGAACTGCTATTTTGAATTCACTTTCCGGGTAAATGTAGCCCTAAGGATTGACACTAAGCAGTTGGAGATGGGTCGACCTTCCTTGTCTGTGAAGAGCTTGTCAGCAAGATGGAAGACATCTCCTGACAAAATCTTTGCTTCCAGGTAGAAATACTAACATCTCAGAATTACCACTTGGCCATGTCCAAACATAAATGCATGGAGCAGAGGACAAGGAGCTAAAAACCTGACAAAACATGTATTTTGTGGAAACACATTGTTACCTCAGGATATATTTGTCCAGATATGGACTAGCCTGAGGCATTGAGTTGTTAGTTACAGCCCTTAACCAATGTTTCATGCCCCTGCCTTTCTTATCTGTGCTGTTTCACCTTTACAAAGAAATTAATAGATTCCCTTTCTAGTGACACTCCATTCTTGAGGCAAATATGGGATTTGTGCTGTTTCACCTTAGCCACTTTTCTACAAATTGGATTATTTAGGTAATCTCAAATTGCTACATGGTGGATGTTATGCAGTTTGGCAGAAAACCTATCCTGTAAATTTTAGATGCCAAGTGCTATTGAGATGAATATATGTAACATATTTTTCTATGTTAACTAGCACCACATTTCTTAGCAGCCTGTTAGTATATCAGAGGAAATAAAAAAAGACGGATAGTTTTACTATGGTTAGTTTATCTATTTGTTTCAGCTTGGTTATTTATACTTTTCAAAACCCTTTTGCCATAGTTGTGCTTATTTTTCCATACTATAGCAAGATAAGCCTATGCAGAGATTGTTGTCTGATCTTAATGGCATTTCTCCATTACTGTATACACTTCTTCGTTCAGTGAATGCTTGAAATATGTACACTAGGAGAAACAGATAAAAATGTGTGAGGTGCTATGCAGTTTTTCAATGATGGCAGCAGTTTTGTGAACATGTCTCTAAATCCATGACATTTTTGTGTACTGTTGTCCCTGGGGAAACAAGTTCAGATTAGATTGATTTGTATTAAAAAGTGGTCTAAAAACATCTCCCCCCCCCCCAGTCCTACTCTAATTTTGTCTTCATTTATCCATTTCATTATGGTGCTCTTCTGAAGCTGGTCACTTCAGGTTAAGCCATGACAAGGCCTGCACTTTCTGGGGTTTTGAGAATGTGTTTGTTTTCTATGCCAGCCTTCCCCAACTTGGTGCCTTCAGATCCCTAGCCAACATGCCTTTACATTTACAGCCATAATAATGCCAGCCCTGAGACGTCTATACTCAAGTGCGTATGATTTTATTCATTCATTCATTCATTCATTCATTCATTCATTCATTCATTCATTCATTTAAAAGCCTATACTTGGCCTAAGTCATTTTCTCTATCCTTGTAACCACCATGCCACATTTGTGCTGTTTTTTTCTTGTTTTCATCGATGAAGGCACTGGCCATGGCAAAGATAGGAGACAGTGTCTGCCACACCAGTTTGCACAAAACTTATTCCTTCCTGAATTTGTTTTGCTCATGGTTGCTTCCCCTGCAGTACAGTTTTTAGGGGTATATTTGAACTGGAGACCAGGGTGCATTTCACTGAAGCACAGATTGGTTTGTGCACAGCACTGGAGACAAAGAAAGGCACAAGAGACTTATGCAAATTAGACCGTGCCTGTGATTGGATACAGCAGCCAGGAATTTCATTGGATAGAGCACATCATGTGGCTCACAAGGTCAGTGAGGCCCTTAGGGTGGAATTATGATGTAATGGGACTTCAAAGGCAGTGAGGTTTTGAAAGAGCAAAGAGGCAGGAGCCCACATAGTTTCTTTCCAGGGAATTATTTTATTGTGTTTTCCCAGAGCTCTGCTCACCTTCTGAGAACTTTTCCCAACTTATCACATTCCCTGGTCTTCGAAAAGTTTTTATGGTTGAGCTGATCGTTTTAGTTACCCTGGGAAGGTGTTATTTGTAAAAGGGTAGCTAACTAATTTGACACCATACGGCTGAGTCAATGGGATTTTTTTGGCAGGGGAAGATGTATTTCTATTTACTCCCTCTCCCATTTCTCCCTTTTCCGTCTGTACCTCTGTGTGAACTTATTGTCAAGACATCTGTCTTTATGTGGGGACCTACCCCCTTTGTTCATTTCCCACGCAGTTATCTGGAATAACATTCCTCTGGAAACTCCTGACCGTGGAGTGGCCATCTTATCTCAGATTCAGCTGGCTGAATATTTAATGGCAGGGGAGTTTTATCTATGCATTTATTTCTGTGTACCATCTTCTGAAACTGTTTTTTCAAACAACAACTGAGCATCTGTTTTAACTGTTAATTATGCTTCATAAGTGTTTTTTAATGCTGTTTTCATCCCCCCCACCTTTTTTGGGGTCAGTATATATCTGCCAACTCGACCACCTGACATTTTATCACAAATCTCACCTGCATAATATTAATAACAAATTGCTTTGTTTTTATTCATGACTGGACTAAATTTCTTCACACAAATAAATGTGCGCAACTTCATTTAAAATCCACGTGTCTGCTGAATGCTATCTCTACTGGCAAAGATGTATTGCGTTTAATATAACTAGCATGTTACTAGCCATTCATCTTGCAGGGAGGGGCTATATAAAAAATGGAAGCTGAAGGAAAAATATTAGTGTTTAAGAATATTTTGCTGCCTGAGTCATTTCCAAAGCTCCATCCTAACCTGTAAATAAATATCAGCCACATGTGGAATTTCTGCCATTTTTCTGAAAAATATGTGCCATAGTAACGTGCCACTGCTATAATTCTGTCGCACTCTAGCATGATCAACTACAAAAACATTGAAGCTGAACTGATGGAAGGACAGCAATAATTGAACAGCAAATAAGTCAATAAATTGGAAAACATAATGAAATTTGACAAAGCAAAGTCAAAACCATGTAATGAATGTATTACTCCTGTCCAATAAACTCTGGCTAGTTGTGGGGATCAATGAATCATTAGTTCTGCATATGTTCATCCAAAGGTCTGTGCTATCCTGTTTTGGCATATTTGGTAAATATTTTTCTCAAGGCAGAGAGTTAAATTCCATCTCATCCATGATGAATGTTTCTTAACTTGTTTCTAGACCTTTTTTCTTAAAATATCTGTAATAAAGCACCTCTGAAGATAACACTAGAGACCTACTGTCTGTAGCACTGAGGCAGCTGGCCTTATGTAAACTTTTCTGAAGCTTCCTATCATACTACAGCTTCTATCCCCAAAAGGGCAAATTATATAATTTCTATCCCCCAAAGGGGAACCATTTGCTATAAAAAGAGGGATACTAATATGATGATGATGACGATGATGGTGATTATGTTAATAATAAAAAGAGGGATACTAATCCCTTAAATAATTCTGATAATTGTCTGTTTGTGTGTGTGCTTATGTGTATGTGTGTGTGTGTGTATGAGTACCAACAGAGAATTACCAGAATTATTTAAGGGATTAGTATCCCTCTTTTTATAGCAAATGGGTCTATATATGTGAAACTTCCCTCCCAAATAATTATATGCTTCCACAAAATCAACTCAAAATCCATTGCCTCTGGGAAGCATATAGCTTAATAACATTTTCCCTCCGGCATATATGGATAATGTGTAGCCTTCAGGCCATATGCAGACCTTTACAAGTCTTCAGTGTGGCTTGCTGTGGATGTCCAAATGGTTGCTGCTCAGCAACACAGCCCCCCACCCATGTCAGCTATTTTTTTCTGAGTTGGGGGGAGAGCATGGTACAAGCATCTTCCCCAATTGTCTCCTTCCCCATCTAAATTGTGCTCCTGACAGCCCTTTAACCAATCTGCCAAATAGCCTTCCTTAGTTATATCATATGTGTATGTGTGTGTTAATGTTTCTGTGTTAGAGAGATTGGAGGGAAAGGTTTATGTAAGTGTGCAGTGCTGATTCACTGCCAGCCATGACATACAGTTCTTAGAGACAAAAACACTGGCTATTCTCAGTCAACAGAAATAAAATCTTAGATCACCAAACTACAGCTATTAGTATGGACATGATCACCCCTGACTGCCCTTTCTGGTGTTGTGGACCATGGCCTACTCCCTGATTTACTCAGGAGCTCTGGGCAAAGAGGCAGGCCAGGAATAGCAGAGCAGAAATGGTAAAATACTCACTTTGAAGTTGATTGAACAAGTCTTAGTGCATAGAGTCATGCCTGCTACATAACAGTGGAGGACTCAAAGAAAGATTCCTTTGCAGTCTCCACTAGATCCTCAGTTCCAGCAGAATTCTGTAGGGTGGTTAAGGCTTATTGCTGGGTTCCATAAATTTCAGGGTTGGAACACTGAAAGATCTGCGACTGACTTGCAAGGCACTTTGAGAATAAAATCCTTTGTCTTCATGCTAACGTGAATTCCAAATTATGCTATTTTATCTCTTTTATTGTATTAGGCTTAGTTTTTAACTTGTATACCACCCAGAGTCATTATGAGTTATCAGCTTTATAAATATGATAAATAAATAGATAAATGAACAAACAAAGCCAGCGAGCCAGCCTACAATCTTTTTGGGGCAAAGTGCTTGAGAAGATGGTGTCTGTACAATTGCAGACATTACTCAAGGACAGCAGTGATCTCAGTCCTTTTCAGGCTGGGTTCTCTTCTGGTTTGGAGTCAGAATCATCCATGACTAATCTGATAGATGATCCTGCAAGAAAAAAAGGGACTTTGACTCTGTTGACCCTGTTTCATCTCTTGGTGGCTTTTGATATCACTGATTTCACATCATACTGTATTGTTTATATGAGCTGGGAGTTGCATGCACTCTGCTATAGCTGATTTACTCCTATTTGCAGTGATGGTCTCAGACAGTAGTAGTAGGGGACTATTTTGTCCTTAATGCTATTGATTATCTTTATAAAACTACTGGAAATGGACAGTAGTTCTGGAGTTCTGCAGGTAAGTGTCACCAATATGCTGCTGACACTCAACTGTATTTCAATGAAACATCTGTATCAGGAGAGACTGAATGTATTCTAAGTCAGTATTTTGATGCAGTAGTGAGTGATAATGGCTAGTAAACTAAAACTGAACCTTGATGAGGCAAAGACCTTATGGGTGGGTAGTTCTCGTGTATGGAAATAAGGAAGTTTACCTATTCTTATGGTTGTATTTTTGGAAAAGTGGGTAATAAAAGGTTGCTTTGGAGATGCTAAATATGAAGTAGCATTTGACTTGAAAATTCTAGTGATAAATAGTTAACGTCTATACTGTGCCAAGTGCCCTTAATTCAACTATCTGTCTATTTTCACCTAGAAGTACATATAATGATAAAATCTCTCTCACAAAACTTACTCCCTTCATCTGATGAAGTAGAATTGATTTAGGACAGCCGATGACAGAATAATATTGATTAATCTTAAAGGTGACACTAATTAATTGATTAATTTTTCATCCTTTTCCCTTTTTTGCTGCAAAGAATGACTTCTTTAGAGTATTTTCTAAGATGGCATGATAAAGAAATCATATCTCCTTCCTTTTCCTTGGGGAGCTTACAATCCAAACATGTAGAAATCAGACATGATAATAAGAGATAAATACTATATTATTATTTAATCTATTTTTATACTGCTTCCTAAGCAGAAGTATCTTAAAAAGGTTTATAGTATATAAAGTACACAGTGACAAGAACAGGAGACACAGAGCGCAACATTCCTACAACAAAGCTTTGGTGTAGAGTGAGGGCTTCAAGAACTGCTTTGAAAAAGTAATAGTAGGGACCTCCCAGAGGTCACAGAGACAACATTCCTTGGTGCAGGTACCAACATTTGCACCCACTCACAAATTGTCACACAGTGACACTCTGGGGTTCTAGGCACATTACGCAATACTCCCCAACAATCTCAGTGATAGATCAGATCTGCAACGGTGAAGATTAAGGAACCTGCTTGCAAGGTGATCAGAGCCTTATATTTCAGAAGTATTGGATTGTTATAGCTAATTGGCCACCAGTGTAGTTGCTTCAAGAAAGGTGTAGCATGTGCATGAAAGGTTCCCAGTTTGCAGCCTGGGCATTGCAAGCTGCACCAGCTGCAGTTTCTGGACTAACGGCAAGGGTAGTCCCACCCAAAGCACATTACAGTAATCTAAGTGTGAAGTTAGTAGTCAGGAACAATAGTATCTAAACAGTCCATGTCCTGGAAAGGTCATAGTTGGTATGCCAACATAAGCTAATAAGTATTCCTGGCCATGGAATAACTCAAGCTTTCCAGTCACAGTGATTGGTCTCTATATTATTTCCTTCTCAGGAAATGCTCAGGAAAAACTTTCATTCCTTTTCTGAATGTGCTATTTTCCTTTACTCTCTTTCTTTCTGATCAGAGTAAAATTAAATATATAGTAGCATTCCAGACAAAGCACTGAGCTGCAAAAACTCACCTGTTGTTTTCTGGGAGTGCTTATGGGGTCCATGTGAGAATCAGGGACATTTTTAGGATTAAAGCTAAGTGGAGCCTGGCACTTGGTTTTGTAGCATGTCAGCTTCCCATTTCATGTTCTTTACATTTAAAGAAGCTGTTTTAACTGAGGTAGAGATCCTGGCAGGCACCAAATAAAACCTCTGTAGGTGTATCAGTGCTTAGGGACACCACTCTGGGGTGTTTAATGTATTAAAGGAGTGACGTGTGTGGCTTCTTCTTTTTTGAGTTCCCCGTCGTGAAGTGCATAGTGAGAGTGCATTGTCAGTCAAGATGGAGTTGCCAAAGCATCCAGAACCCCAGACTAGAATAACATTGGTTAACTGTCCTGTATAACAGTGGAGTTTCCTGCAGTTTGGGACCCCTTCCTGCAATTTGCACTACATTATGACAAGGCCAAGCCCAACTATTTTAAAATGGTATTAAAACCATGACATAAATACAGACCTTTGGGGACTATAAATCTGGTGATTAAGGGAGTTGCTGGTCTTCTGTGGCCCATAAGATGTTTGTTAATTTTGCTGGATAGGAATACAATGTCACATAATGGTACTTCATTGACTCTAGGTCAGCTTTTTTTTAATTTTTTTTTTTTTTTTTGGTCTTCTGATGCCTCCCAAATAACCCTGCTTCTAAACACCATTTTTTTTTCATTTTTGACTTTTCCCATCCTCTTACAACCATATGTAGTTTTAAAATACCTCTCCCAGAAATTTACTACATTAATCTGATAAAGTGGGCATGATATACACAGGGTGGTCCACAGGTGTGGTCAAAACAGTCAAAACGATCCCTGCGATGATGCAGTTGAAGTTCCACCTGAATTTTATGTGACACCACACACCTAAAAAAACAGACAGAGCTTTGATTACATTGTCACTGCCACTCTATTGAACGTTTTGACCATACCCTGCAAGCACCCCTTAACAAAAGGTTATAATAAAATCAGTCTTAAAAGTACAAGACATTTCGCTTTTCCACTGACTTTTTTGGGTGTGATGATAGTGATAATGAAAATAAGACTGTCAACCCACAACGTTTTCAAGCTAACATGGAAAAAAAAAATCCTGATTATATACCTCAGAAGGCTATAGGAAACATGCTTGACTTCATCTAAGCATCCTATAACTTAACTTCCTCATTCCAGCTACTGATTGTCCTTTCTAGGCCCTGCTTGGATGTCAACCATAAAGTCCATGATTTATTTCTCAAGGTAATTATTTTGAAAGTCAGTTGATTGGCTCTGCATGACCCTAATGTCACATGTGTTTAATATTAAAATTATTCCTGATATATTAAGAGACATGAATCATATCTAATGAATGTGACTGAGATTGTTCAGGCTGGATAATCAGACTGCAGCTATTTTCTCTGATTCCCAGACATTACTTGCATATTATAGTTGTTATTCAGTCATTTATAGTAATTTGTGATATGATGGACACTAGTTCAGCAGGACTGTTGTTAGTCACAGTACTGCTTCTTTGAGTTCTTGTAAACTCATGCTTGTGTCATGATTGACAGTATCCATAGGTGTCTGTAGAGGGATGGGGGTGGGGTGGGGTAGAAGAAGCAGTAAGTGACAATGTGCCTGAAATTCAAACTCTGCCCTTTACATACTTGCATGCAACATTGCAGTACAAATATGAATGAGTAGAGCTTGCACTGTGATGCTGCAATGAACATTTTGTCATTCAGCATCATCATGAGCTATGACAGTATTTAGCCACCACATCTTCTGTTTTCTGGTTGCCTTCAATTTTCCCAAGCACCCAGATCTTCTACAATGTCTTGTGCCTTTGCAATTTGTGCCCAAAATATTTAAACTTCAGCTTCATTATTTGTGTTTCCTGTGAGCAGTTTGGTGTTCTTCCTGCAATCCAAGGTATTCTCAACAGTTTTCTGCAGCAAGTCACTTAAAAGATGATAGATAGATAGATAGATAGATAGATAGATAGATAGATAGATAGATAGATAGATAGATAGATAGATAGATCCAACAAGACACTTAAAAGGTAGGTCGGTAAATAGATGGATAGATAGATAGCGCTATATATATTCTGTATTATCTATAGATTTTACAATATAAACTGTCAGAGTCTTCTGCTGGATAGCCACTTTGATTGGCTCATACATACATATTCCTCACATTAAGGGTGCCATATTTGGGCTGCATAACCCTGACCACTAGAGGAAAGCAAAGAGCACATTCTGCATCTCTTTGCTACCATCTAGTGATTGTATGGATTTTTACTGCTCAGATATGGTATGCCTACCTCGTTAGATTCTGCCTAAAGCTGTATGATTGCAACATTTCTTTATTTTATTTGTTATATTTGTATCTTTCCACAGTGCCGTTTAGAGCAAGAACATCAAAATATGAAATCAAACATGTATCCTGAATAAATAAAATACAAAATCGCAATTAGCACAGATACAAGTTTAATAAATTATTATTATGGTTGGTCACATAGTCAGATGTTTAGACTGGATTGGGCATTTTTATCCACCTATCGAGTCCTTCCCGAGGACCTGGGATAGGCAGATGTTATTGTTTGATGAAGTTAGAGGTACTGTCGCAGGATACAAGCTGTTCCAAGTAAAGCTGCCTTTTGCAGTTGACTGGTGGTCTTCAAGTGGTGCTCCAGACGTTTTGGGATTGCACCTAAGGCGCCTATTACTATTATTACTATCTTTGCTTTCTTTTGCCATAGTCGTTCTACTTCTATTTGCAGGTCTTTATGTTTTGTGACTTTCTCCAGTTCTTCTTCTTCTCTTCTGCTGTCTCCAGGTATTGCAAAGTCCACTATCCGGACTTTTTTGTCTTCCTGATCAGCAACTGTTAAGTCTGGGGTCTTGTGTGGCAGGTGCTGGTCTGCTTGAATTCTACAGATATGCTATGCCTACCTCATTAGATTCTGCCTAAAGCTGTATAATTGCAACATCATTTCTTTTCTTTCTTTCTTTTTGCTTTGTTGCTGTTGTTATCCTTGTATCTTTCCACAATGCTCTAAATGGCTAGCAAGAACATCAAAATATGAAATGAAACATGCACCCTGATTAAACAAAATACAAAATCACAATTAGCACAGATACAAGTTTCATTAATTAATAATAATAATAATAATGAAAAAGCAAATCAATTAAAAGACACCTATTAAAAATAAACAGCACCCACCAGTTAATAATGTCCTTTTTGTCATTTGCTTAAAAACGTGCAGCTAATCAAAAGAAAAGGAAAATCGTCTGTCTAGAGTGGCATCGTATGTAAAATTCAGGAACAGGAGAAAAACACTGCCTTAGTTTTTCATTGGCAAGAGACCTAAACAAACGGATTGGCAAGGTCATTAATCTCCAGTTATTCCCACAATATGCTTTTTGGCTCTAGAAAAGATATGAAGGACTTACATTCAAGAATAACACTGCTCATTAGCTGTACAATGGCACACCTGTTCTTCTTTGAAGGGCCTTTGCAGAGATGAAATGAGGATGCTGTTCTCTCTACCCATGCATTATTAGTGGCCATTGTTCAAAGTGGTCACTAGGTGGCATGAGACTTTTTGTCATTTCCTGTTCTTGGTGAGCGTCGCATTTTTTTTACCTACTCTCCTGGCTATCCTCTATGACAGGGATGGCCAACCTTTCACATCTTAAATCCCACTGTTCTTCTGTTACTATTTTTATCATTTATGTTTCAAAGGCTTTATTGAAGTTTCAAGGACTTATCCAGCATGGGTATTACTGGTTGGGAATCATGCTTTAAGACAGTCCATGTGGTATAGTAGCTACAGCATTGGACTAGGATCAGGAAGACCCAGATTCAAATTTATCTTTAGGCATAAAATTCACAGACTTTGGACCAGTAACTTTTTCTCAGACCAATCTATCTCATCATGTGGCTGACTGGGGTTAAAATAAAGGGAAATCTCCAAGTAAGATCTCCTTTTTAAAAAATTATGTATTCCTTAAAAAATTATAAGCTGCCCAGAGTATTTTTGAGTATTTTTGGAATCAGGCAGCCTTGAAATCCAAGAAATAAAATAAAATAAGTAAAATAAGCTACTTTATCTTTTGGGAGAAAGGTGGGATGCAAATATTTATTTTTCTTAAAGGCTTCCATAATCTTTTTCTTATCACAGCAACTATAAACTCATGGCAATGCACAATCAGGCTTTGAATAGATAAAAGTGGAAATATTAAAGTTTTCTGATTTAACAGGATAAAAGAGTTAAGAACATTTTTTAATTTTTTTTCCAGAAGGCTAGTTGGTTGCCTAATACATGCTGAAAATAGAGATTTTCTTGTGGTCCTTTCTGCTTAAACTTTTTGTTTGTGGCATGTTGAAACATCTCATAGCATTTCTTTTTTTAAATCATTACTTTAATTGAAGCTTGGAAATAACTAAACAGCACACATATCTTGTCCCATTGTCTCAGAAAATCAATAGAAGCAGTAGAGTTTCTAAGGATTAAAATTTTACCCCCATTAGGAATTCTAATCCCCAAAAACCCATTCCTGGAGGTACACTGTATCATCATATAATATTATTCTGATGAAGTGTGCCACTAATCAGCAATTGTTGGAAGGACCACTAAAAAACTGGAAAGCTTTGTCCCCACTTCTAAAAACTCATAGAAGTTAAATCTCTGCTTCATGGCTGGGTCTCCCCAAATAAAGGTATTATGCCAAAGAGAGAAGAATTTCTGGTTTTGGCTTTAGAATCAAGGATTCTTCACCTGTGCCTCTTCACTTCTCATTTCATCTTTTTTCTTAATACTGATCCAGGAGATTCTTCCATACAAGGGGAGAAATTATTATTAAATTAAAAACTTCCCCAAAATCTACAGAGCTTTTTTGAAATGGAACATTTTTGTTTATAGATGCTGTAAGAAAAAAAAAGCAACTATACTGAGGACAGCAGTTCTAAGTCTGTAGTTCCAACACATGATTCATGTGGACTACAAAATGCATTTGATTCTTCACAGGAGCACCTAAAAGCTGGGATGCGTAAAGTGGAATATTTGAGATTGGTTGCAGACTGGCTTTCTGCCATGTCCAGAATACACTGCAACGGGTACTTAAAATTTAATATCCCTGAGACAAAAAGAAATCAATCAAAATCTTTGGATTTATTTATTTATAGAAATTTATAAGGCCACCCAACTCTACAATGACTCTGGGTGGATGTCAGCCCTTTGAGGTTGCCCAGATCAGAAGACAGACTCCACAAGAAGACTAGAGCTGAGCTGTACTGAGAATCTAGCAAATCTGTGGTTTTCCTCTCCTCCTCATATACCCCAGTGAGCCAGGGAGGAGTCAGCCTGAGTCTCTATCTAATACTACCTCCTTTTCCAGGGCTTAAGAAATCCTTCTGCCCTTCCTGTTGTTGTACTGGCTTCTGAATATTTCTCTCAAGAGCTGTTGCTCTTCAAGCCAAATCATCAGAGGAGGCTCAAAATCATTGCATGAAATCCTTGTCCAGTTCTTGGTAGTTGTCATCAGTGCTGGGTACAGCCCAGTTGGCTGCTCCTTCTTTAAACAAACTCAGCATAAAAGTCACTTTGCAATCTGTGGGAAACTCTGCTGGCTGACCCACCATAAACAGTTCACAAGTTGTGAAGATCAGGAATTGGTCCTGGTCTCTTTCAAACCTCTCTGGCAAACTTCTGTGAGAAAGCAGAAATTCTGGCTAGGCTGCAGGCTGATGTGCCACTGCTAGCCAAGATAAATTCTACCCCAAATGCTGTGTTAGTTGCATCATGGCCTCATGACATTTTGCAGATTAGTTATTTGTAAATCCACTGTGTTAGCATTGCAATAAAGCTGCAGCAATGTGTCCCACAGACAGAGGAGTGTCCTGAGGGTGAAATGCCATCTTCACTAATAAAGGTAAGATTCTTGGCCACTCTTGAAAGAGAGTAGAGACTTGCAGGACTGATATTAACAGAATCTTGCAAGCCTGATTGTGTTTTTCCTCTCCTCCTTCTTATACCCCAGTGAGTCAGGGTGGACCTAACACCATTTCTTTTAGGTTTTAAGGAATGCTTCTGCCCTTTTTGTTTTTGTAACAGCTTCTGAGTATTTCCCTCAAGGCCATCTCCATGGCTCTCTACAGTGACATAGTATAAAAATATTCATACAATTTAAGAAAACCCAATGCCAGAACAACCACCACCACCACCATGCAGGACCTTCTACCTACTCAACCCAAGGCCAGGGAAAAGAGCCAGGTTTTCAGAACTGTTTTGAACAAGGCCAGGGTGGGGGCAAAACCTAACTCAGAGAAGATGGTGTTCCAGATGGCAGAGAACAGGCCAGAAGCAATGTCATTTCCTCATGAATTCAGTACTGTGCTATTCCTGGAAACTCAAAGCACATCAAATACATCATCTTCATAATCCTGCTATAAACAATAAAAAACACTTATTTTAAAAACAAGAACAGTCAAACAAACAACCTAAGTGCAATATGATAAATATATCATCAATCTAAGACTAGCCACAATTATCAGCCTCTATTATAGATTCAGGACTAGTCTGAATGATTGATGGCATGCCTAAACCACTCAGTTCATGGCTGAGAAGAGATTTGAACCACTTCACTTTCTCTTAATGACTGTGTTACATTATATCACACATCACATGCCTGTAATACAACTGGGATAGGTGTCTTTGTTCAAAAGAATGGAATACAGCTGATTGACAGACATTTGCTAGCAGGAGTTTACTGGCAATTCTGCAAAACGGAATAAGTGAACACATCTGGGTTGATATTACATTTTCTCCTCAAGGAGAATAATGGAATTGGGAACTTAATTTAAATGGGAATGAGATGGTAGAATGGACCTTGCCAGTTACAGTTAATGACGGCAATTTGAATACTCCCCCTCACAGGCAAAATAAATAAAATTATTATTGTCCTTGTTCTGAAATATATTTTTATCCCCTTTCCCATGCAATCACTTCTAAAAGCGGTTGGCAGTAGAAATGAATAAAAATACAACAATAAAAACAAATTAAAACAGTACAAAAATGTATTCATTGAAAAGATGGGGAACAAAGTCAAAAACAAAACACAACACTTTATGCAATATTCATACAGGGAAAGTGTGGCTGAAGAGATAGGTCTTGAACAGATAAAACAATGAGCATCTCATGAATGTCATGATGGAGATCATCCCAGATGTAGGACCATCACAAGGAAGGCCCACTTGCAAATAACTGGAAGTAACAGTCAGGACACGTGCAGCAGAACTTTTAATGATCTTAGCTATTGACAAGTCTCTAGTGGTGAAGATGATCTGTCAGGCATTCATCTCAACTTGTTTATAGGCCCTCATGTCCAAAGCAGAACCTTGGACTAGGCTCAGGAGATGACTGGCAGACAGTGCAGTTGCTTTTGCAGGCACAGTACCCCACTCAGAAACCTGGCCACTACATTCCACACCAGGGGTGACCACAGGACCCCCCATATAGAGCACACTTGACTAATGTAAGTTTGATGGCCAGCTACAGTGCATCGTCTGTTGTTGCTGGATTGATGACTTTTGGGAGAATTAGACCTCCAACAAGGTGATTTTGATTCTTACAACTGAATAAATCAGATGAGAAGCTGGAGAAGAATGCTGCATGTTGTTTAATGTAGCCCTTAAACACTTGACACTCCAATCATCTAGTCCTATGCTTTTAAATTAGACAGTTAAAAGGGAAGCTGCAATCACTGATACACAGGCATCTTTCTAAACAGTGTGATTTTTAAAAACAGAAAAATAAATTCTCCACGCGGTGCCATCCTAATCAATCTGAGATCCTTATCCTGACTGATCATGATGATTCATCTTTTCTTTATTTAAGTGTGGGGTATTGGTTTTAGGTTTCAGTGGCAAGGATGTGCAAACTATGCTTCAGTCATTTTGAGGAAAACATCATGTTTTTCTGGTCACTATGATAAACCCACATAGATAAATAAATACAAGAAATAATTTGTAAAAAAGGATGAGAAACCTTCTCATCAAAATTCATGTGTTTGTGAAGACTTTGATATCAATCCCTGGATAGATGTGTCCAGCATTTGGAGAACCCCACACTGTTTGGGATGTTTTTTAACTTTGTGTGTGTCTTATTTGTGGCCCCTCACTTTACGCTTGCCAGGAAGAAGCTGGCAGGAGGTGGCTGAAGGCCTCATTGGAGATTGCCATCTCCTGCTGCTTTACTTTCCTATTGGTTGGCTATTATTAAAGTTAACTGGGCAACAATAGAAAACCAATAGGAAAACCTTGCAGGAAGCAGGTTTTTCACTGTCAACTCAAATTCCTCAGGCTTAAGTCTCAGGCAGTGATTGTGGGTCCCATACCTGCTGTTATATATATATCTTTCCTCTTCTCCTACTAATTAATCCCTGTAAAGCAAGAGAAGCAAAATTAATTGTTTTTCCTGCATGCATTCCAGGCCCAGTGTGCATGTTGGGTGATGGAATTGGGATCAAAGGATTCTTCTGCTGCTTTCGGTTCTTATGTGTTTGTTTAAAAGCACATCACATCCCAGTGCCCAGATTTAAGGGCAGACTTAACAGAGCTGTTTTAATGACATGGATTTTCCCCTTGTTATTAATCTTTAGATTGTTGTATGAATGCTTAGGGCAGGGACCTTTCTGGCTGGTGCTGAAAAACACCACAAGAAGCAGGGTCACTAATAATAAAATGTGTCCTATTTGTATAGTTGTTACTCTACGGGAAAAGGAGAAAGAAGGCTTGCTGTTTAATGAGCATGAAGTGAAGAAATGTGGACATTTCATGATCACAACGAGGATTATTTGGCTTTTGCCACAGACCCAGCAACATCATTAGCAAATTTATAGTAAGTTTGCTAGAAGGGTCTTTGTTCTCAAGATATAAGTGTGTGCAGTTGTGCGTGTGTGTTTATGTATGGCTGGGAAAGGGAAAGAAGAAAAGCAGTTAATTTAATTAATGTAATCAGATATATGCTTGAAATTGTGGAAGGGTAGGGAAGAGTGTACTGTTTTTAAAAATTGAGTTTTATACTTGAAATGGAAGAGTAATTTTAATTAATTCTCCTTCCTAAACTATAATTCTATTCCTTCTTTATCCATTTTATGTCAAGTATTCAATATGAGGAGGAGGTTTCATATAACATAATAGACAGGCAAAGATACTCCCTGTTTTCAGGGTCTCACACAATCTTTGACCTTGACTGCCTTGTGGTGGCAGCCCTAAGCTGTGGCTTCAAACCTAAAGCTGCTCCCAGCCCAATTAAAGCGGTGCCTGTGGGGCTTCCCCATGTTCAGAGTGCTTCGGGCACACCATGTCAGTTATTCTTTCAGCCATGATGTAAACTGAGTGGGGGTTCTCACCTCAATAATTTCAGAAAGCTGGAAGCCAGTACAGTCTACACACACTGAAAAGGATCGATGGGCTAAGGAAGACCTTATTGTTCCTCCTAAACTTATCTCCGTAGCAAAACCACTGATAAGCATGAGTGAGAAATTGGATGATAGAATGATGTTTCAAATGGATGCCTAAGACTAAGAAGTGTGTTCATGTTAGGAATTACCAGAGGCCATCACTATGCAAGCTTTGCCCTTTGGTATGTGCATGGGGTGTCACAGAACATGCATAAAAGAAAAAAGAGCTTGTGTTATAAAGCCATGATGCTGCTTGCAACATTTACATCCAGCCCCAGACCATACTAGGGCAGTGGTCTCTTCAAGACTCATTGCTCCCCATGAAGGATGGAGGCTGTTTTCACTGTTTTCAGAGGGAGGAAAGAATCTTATT
Organism: Python bivittatus; assembly: GCF_059951505.1. Classification (NCBI taxonomy): domain Eukaryota; kingdom Metazoa; phylum Chordata; class Lepidosauria; order Squamata; family Pythonidae; genus Python; species Python bivittatus. The sequence goes on from NW_028277113.1 coordinate 7,900,422, forward strand.
TGGATTTCAGGGAAAGATCAATTTACCTTTGTCGTCTTCTTATAAGGCACCCATGTATAATCTCATGCAATGTAAGGATTCTCCCATCCCAGCTTTTTTCTATAAATGTTTATCATTGGGCTGCACAATATTGAGTTGTCATCTGCTGGTTGCAGGATCACATGATCATTGTTCACAAGTAGGAGAGGCCTTATGCTATATGTGACCCTGCCTGGCATTATTATTATTATTATTATCATCATCATCATCATCATCATCATCATCATCATCATCATCATCGTCGTCTACTACTACTACTACTACTACTACTACTACTACTACTATTATTTAAGAAAATAAAGGACAGAGATAAGTTCTCTTCCTGTGACCTACTTCTAAGCTTTCACACCAGTTAGGTTTCAGAGGATGGAAGTCAACTTTTAGCCTTCACACCACTTGTAAGCACATGGAAGCATTTTCTTTTAAGTCAAGAAGAAGAAAAAAAAACAGGGGAAATTGATCTCTTCCACATTTTTTAAGTAAGAAACTTGACCTGCCTTTCCACTTGATCCACTTTAAAGTTCTTACTGTTTCATGAAAAGGATGACTTATGTAGAGCTGATGTTTGCCCAATATATAAACCAAGCATTTCCTAGTTCCTCGGAAGTTCCTAGTTCAAATCTCAACTTATAATCAATATATTACATTTGTAATAATGAAGAGAATAATAATTAAATTTCATGGCTGAGATGAAAAGATAGCTCTAGAATTTTCCTCTATTCCCCATCTCTTCTTCCCCAACTTACCTTCTTTTATTACCTCTTTCTAAGAACTTCCAACAATCCTGCCTATTAGGGTAAATTCATTGTTACCTTTCATCTCCATTTGTAAGGCAGACCTAAGGATTCACAAAATCTTTCATTCCTCTTTCAAAGGAAATTGCAATGATCTGAGGAACAAAAGATTTTGTAAATCCTTCAACCAGTTCAATGACTGCCATTTCCTATTTTATTGCCTTGGGGGCATTAGTGCTTCCAGAAGTCCCTATAGCTGATGGTCTCTTCCCCCTCACCCCTTCCTGGCAGATTACAACATGAGAACAAGTAGAATAACTTTCTTTCAGATTGGGACTGAAACCATTAGCCCCAGTCTGATTTGCTCCATGTTAATGCCATATCATCACATTTTTTTTGTCTTGGTCACACTCAGCACACCATGCATAAGAGGAATGGCTGCATTTGAAGGACAAATTACATATTGTTTGACACTGCATGATTAATAAAAAATGAAAGCAAAAATGGTCTGTATTTCTTGTATGACCTGCAATAGGATTGTAGACAAAGCCTGTCTCCTGATTTCCAGCCTTACTCTAGCTTTTAGTAGGGGAGGATGGTGTAGAGCCAGAGGCTTATGGAGGTTGCAAGCACAGGCACCCTTCTTAACTGTATGCCACAGTGGAGATGCTGGTGTCTCATTTTATGTGGCTCCAATTGCCTCACACCAGTCACAAGCAATGAGATCATTAGTGGTACACACTTGACACAGCAATGTCTACTTTCTGGCATGATGGCGGGGAGTTCACCAGTGGCCATAGCAGTTAGCAGCAGCTGTTCCCATTATGAACGAAGCTGCAGACAGAACCATCATAGTTTCTCTCCCAACAGAAATAAAAATGTTTGTTCATCAGAATTGCAGTGAGGGGGTAAAAGGTCTTAACGAGTACAAAATGGCCCCAGATCCTGATTCCTCCTCCCTTTCCCCTAGCAAATTGTTGCTATTTCTTTTTAAAGAAGTCACAGTATGTCAAACTTTATGTTTAATGTAACACATAGTTTAGCCTGTCACATAATACAAATTATGGCAAATGTTTCAGTCGTTTTAGATGTATTTGTTCTATATGGCACCAAGATACAAAAGAGATAAACGTTACAGAAGTACGAAAACAAACAATTAACTGGCATGGTCTCCCTCTCTCTTTTGCCTTAATGATTCTTTGCTATACTTCATTAGCAGTACTCATTACTCATCACTGCCTGCCATGCAAAAGGCAATTGCATGCAGTGTTGTGTATTTTTCCATAATAGTTCATGCTGAGTCAACATCTCGTTCAGTGTCATTTATGTAGCTTTTATAACGAGCTCCTAAAATAAACACAAAAACAATTAGCTTTATGCATATGACAAATTATTCATGCTCCATGGATAAACAGTCAGGAGAAAGCAAAGGGGTTGGGAGACTTTAGCAGACAATTGGCACTCCCTAATTACCCCATCGGTACCCAGTGGCTCCTGAGATTAAGGGAGAGCTTTGATGATATATTTTTCTTTCTTTCTTTCTTTCTTTCTTTCTTTCTTTCTTTCTTTCTTTCTTTCTTTCTTTCTTTCTTTCTTTCTTTCGATTCAGTTTGTTTGTTTGTTTGTTTCAACTCAATTTGGATGCCCCCCAACTTCAACCAAAGAGTAGGTAAGGACTTCAGCCTTCATGTTATGCTTATGAGCTTCTCAAAAACATCTGCCTGGAATGCTGGACTAGGGAGACTCTTTTTTGTGATTCAACAGATCTTTTGTTAAGTGAAAATAAATGGATTTGGCAGTCTGGGGCGAGGATGTATGGTAGTAGCAAAACTTTCAGAAGGTTATGAAGAGTCCAGGACAGCTATCACTTTTGATGCTAACATTCAACATGATTTTGGAGGGTTTTTTTCCCTAGGAAAAATCACAGAACTGGAAGAGTTCATTAAAGCTACTGAGTCTAGAACCCTGTTCAGTGCCTGAATCCAAACTGAAACATAAAAATCTAAATTAAAGCATTTAAGTTAGGCCTGAGGAAGACCAAAGAATTTGGATGATGCATTCCATATTTATCAGAGAACTTCTATGCTTAGTATCAATCAAACCAGCAGAGACACGAATTAGTTCACACATCACACACATCTGACATCTCCATTCCTGATTGTTGTACATTTGGTGATGGACAGAAGAATGTACATATCAATTCAAATGAAATGCATGCCATCTGAGATGATACAATTTTTCTCTCTATGCTATTTGTATGCTCAGTAAAAGTACACAATTGTTGTTTTAGTGAAGTCTTATTGAGGACCATGGTTTAATGTTCAATTAAACTGTTATTAATGTGTATGAAAAGAAGAAGAAACAGGACAGGAAGAAGTATCTGTGCCCTCTGTCTCTGTCAACCACATTAAAATAATAATAATAAAGAATGTAAGAACTGGATTCTCACTTTCCACTAAATTCTTAACTTTTTTCATAAATGTTAAATCGAAGAAGACCATTGGAAAGTCCATTGGCTAAAATCTCATATCACATACTGTGTGTGTGTGTGTGTGTGTATACACATGCACACACCCCTCTATCTCATCATTGCAAATCAACAAATAACAACAACAACACAATAATGGCACCTGAGGACAACCTTACTGAATCTGCAAACTACAATCTGCTAAGAAAAATCACATTGACAGGCTCACTGAACCTCCAGCGAGCATCCAAGTCTTCCAGAACTTATGAAACATCAGTAGGGTAAGGGCCAAATGAATCTTTGAGGGTATGATGTTCCAAAGGGTAAATGATATGACATAGAGGGACCACTGCCCAGGTCCCATTAAATGGCACTGCTTAGTAGATGAGACTTAGAGCATGTTCACCCTGCTAGATCTAGTGGGTCAGGCAAAAACAATTTGAAGAAGGTAGTCCTGCAAGTAACCTGGGCCCATGCCATGGAGGGTTTTACTATATAAGTGGTAACCAGCACCTTGAATTGTACCTCAATGATTATTAGAAGCCAGTGCAGCTCATGGAGCAGTGGTATAACATAGGCATACTGAGGTTTCCCCATAACTGCCTGCACCACCATATTCTGGTACAACTGCAATTTCTGAGTGGTCTTCAAGGGTAGCCCCATGTAAAATGCATTGCAGTAATCCATTCAGGAGATGACCAAGGCATGAGTGACCATGAGTAATGCTTCCCAATCCAGGAAAGGCTGCAATTGGTGCTCAAGATAAATTAATGCAAAAGTCTACCATGGCTACCACCTGTTCCTCAAAGAGGAGCTGTGAGTCCAGCAGGACTCCCAAATTGTACACCAGTTCTCCCTGGGGCATTGCAACCCTATTAAGGAGTAAAGATGGAAAACCACTGAATTCCAGGTGTTGTAAAACTCAAAACTACTTGGTCTTCCTGCATTTGAGGTGAAGCCCATTCTTTCCCATCCAGAGCCCCACAACTTCCAAGAACCAAGAAAGAGCCTCAACAATATGCCCCCTGAGCCAGTCTAAAAGGATACCACAATTGATAGTATTAAAAGCCGTTGGGAGATCAAGAAAAGCGAGGATGGACACATCACCTGCATCCCCCTCCCCCAAGTTGATATAATCTATGGGCACAATCAATCCATTTTGATCTCATATCCAGGCCTGAATCCCAACTAGAAGGGGTCCAGATAATCCGCTTCCTCCAGGGCCCTCTGAAGCTGCACCTTCTCAACCACCTTCCCTATGAAGGATGCAAATTGTCCAACCTAGTTAGCTTTTTGAGGAGAGGGTGGACTACCACCTCTTTAAGTATTAGCAGGACCACAGCCTGGGTCCAGCCACATGTCATCTCCTGGGAAGCTAAACTAACCAAGAAGTACATATATATGTAGCCAAGCTCACAACTTTGAGGACTAACAGGATCAAACTCATCCCAAATAATAAAGCCAGACTGTGCCTCTGTCAGCTCCATAGAATCTTGCAGCCAATCTGATTCCAGCAGATACCCAACAGATACTTAGAGTATTCCTCACAATGGCCCTGCCAAGAAGGGACTGAGTCACCCTAAATTGGGCTGCCAACATCTGCAGACGTGAAAAGGGTGGAAAATATGTATGTTTTGCCACCCTTATTACCATGAGGTAGTCTTGAATAATGGCTGTAATCTGTGTCCAGTCAGATTTGCTCCTCATTCTCCAGTGGTGGTCTAGGCATCTATTCTGCTATTTCATCACTCAGGGTTCCTCTGTAAATAAAGGGCAGCCCCAAGCTCCACGGATAGGGAGAGGCCTTCTAGACACAATCCGATCCAAAGCTGCTCTCATTCTAGGTGGCAACTGAGGCCTCAGTTGAACCTTTTCAGAGGCAGTCTCAAGCTCCCTCCCTCTGAAACCCAACCCAAGCTGCCGGGGGGCGGGGGTGAGAGAGGGAGGGAAGGAAGATATTGTAAGAAGACTGAAATTCAGTAGTAGTGAAAAAAAATTCAGCAGTGAAAAAAGAAAACACCCAGAAAAATATTTTTCTAAGAAATCTAGTACTAACATTTTATCACCATATTTCACAGTAAATTTGGAGAAGGAGGATCCTCAGGTATGACAGAAACATAAAACTGACTTTGTTATAACATAAAACTAGATCAACTTTTCAAGAGGCAAACAACAGCTTATGAAATACACTGTGGAGGTATTGCTGTTTTTATTACAAAGCATCTTTCCATTTTACAATGTTCAGGAGTAATTTAAAAATAATATTCTTCTAGGAAGATCCATTCTTGTTTGGTACTATTGACTCATCACACTGGATGAGCAAGTTCGGCAGCAAATTACACATAGCCATGAAAGTATGGAGAGATGTCTCCTGTTGACTTGGGAGTTATGTGATCCACCCAGAGACATATAGACCTACATTTCTAATGGTTTTCAGGTTGTTGGACAGTAAATAATAACATAATTGCTATTTAAATTCTTCTGTATCTGTTATAGTATTGTATTATTATATTTTAACAGTTTAACTGTAAAATGCTTGGGGATTTTTTGTTTTGAAAATAAGATTTATTTAAAGTAAAATTTATTTATTTTAAAAATAAATTATACTACACAATTTTTTTAGTAATATCAGGTTGTTGTTAGTTTGCAACCATAGCCAAGACAACCTTCTCCAGATACTTTGGTTTATAACTCCCATTGTTCTTGGCTATTCATTGCACTGACTGAAAGAAGCTATACAGTTTGTCCTCACTTAACTACCACAACTGGGACCAGCAACTCCATTGCTAAGTGACACAGTCGTTAAATGAGACATCATATGACCATAGCTTGCAATTTTACTGCCTGCTTCTCCATTGACTCTGCTTGTCAGAAGCTGGCTGTGAAGTCCACAAATGGTGATCGCATGATTGCAGGATACTGAGATGGTCATAAATGCCCATTGGTTGCAAAGTGCTCAGATCTCGATCATGTGACTGTGGGGATGCTTTAACAGTCGTAAGTGCAAGGACCAGTTGTTAAGTTACTTTTTCAGTGCCTTTGTAACTTCAGACAGTCACTAGACAGGCATTTGTTAAGTGAGGACTATCTGTAATCCAAAATATCTCATTGAGAAAATCTGCAATACATAGCAAAAATCAGTTTTGATTAGAGAATCTCCTAGTTTCTATGAGAGATACCACTTCTCAAAGATTCACTCATTATATCTAGAACTCCTTAAACTACCACTCCCTTCAATAGAGAACTTTAAATGCCAAGTGGATTCAAACATCTTGGAATTACAACTGACTCCCTTTATGAATCCTAAAACCTATATATCGTCACATCCCATGTAATTATTTAAAATAGTGTTGAAATATTTTTAAGCACATAATAAATCTCAGATTAATATATTTCCCATGCACAGAGAAAAGCACAAGGCCAAATGTAAATGCTTATATAACCATTGCTAGTATGTTGGATGCATGTGAACATCTCATTAGGTAGTCAGAAAATTAGATTGCTTTCATCGTCGCACTAAAAGTGGCAGCATATCACATCAAGTAATTAGCAGTTAGTAAAATCTATGAAGTGTTCTTGCATTTTGAATTTAGAGACTTTGTTGTAACATTCCATAGAAGTGATTGACAGAGTAATTCTACATAAAGGAAATTAAATTTAGAGTTGCACTCACAGCTCATTCCAACTTGTAAAAACCTTCCGTACCGCTGCCAACTCCCAGAGCTGAGACAAGGCTGATCAAACAGCCCCGCAAATGGAGTTAATGAGATTCTTTTCATTCCTGATCTTCACCAGATTTTAACCTTGGCTCATTTGCTGAGAATTTTCATTTGAACAAAATCTGTAGATTTGGAAAAGACTTTGGCAAAGCTCCAATGGGGACCCATAACTCATTATGACAGGATTGCAGTGGTACCTTTATCTGAGCAAAATGGTCTATGTCTCAGATGCTGATGCCATGTGATTTCAAAACTCCAGAGGAGGAGAAGGAGAAGGAGAAGGAGAAGGAGAAGGAGAAGGAGAAGGAGAAGGAGAAGGAGAAGGAGAAGGAGAAGGAGAGAACAGATGAAAATGTTTTCATTAAATAATATTGATCAGACAAGATAACAATTAGAGAAGAAAACTGTGAACACAGAGGAACATGAAGACAGAACAAAAAAAAGTGACATTCAAATGATCTGTAAAAGGGTATTTCTGAATAAGAAATTCTGCTGTGGATGTCTAAATATTCTATTTGTTATTTACCGCCAATTACATTTAACATTCTTAGCAACTGGGGCCAGGATGCCTTAAGAAAGACATTGGGAATTTTCCATGCAATTCAGGCTTCAAAATTCTCCTTCTTGGATCATTCTTCTATGATTCTGCTTTTATTAAAGCAACAACAACAAAAACTAAATTGGAAAGTTGTTGTTGTTATTATTATTATTATTATACACTTCCCATGAATAAATTTCACATATATTCTGGGCTTTTTGGAGTCTCCTTTTAGTATTTGCTTTACTAGTTCAGTGTTCTCCAAAACACCTTTGTAGCAATTTTTTGATAGTAGGAGACAGAAGTTCTTTATTATATTTAAACTCTGGATTGCTATAAGCTGTTCAGGGGTATCTAAACAGGGAGAGTCAACAATGTCAAAATGGTGGTCAGGACCAGGTAATCAAAACGTTGTCCCTTTTTAACAAGCATCACAAAAATGTGAAAGGGGCAAGACTTTGATTGCTTGGTCACACCTATCATTTTTACATCATGAACAACCCCCTTCCCAGGGCTTCCGGGGGAGGTATGGCGAACTGAAGACAGCTCTGTGAAAGTGTAGCTGATGAGCGCGGCAAAGACCAAGGAACCAGTGAGTAGACCAGTTCCTTGGAACTTCTGTGGATAAGGAGAGGATGGTAGATCATATAACTGATAGGCCAAAAGAATGATTTAGAAAAGGATTCACTGGATCTATAAAAGAAACTGGCTGAAGTTTTAAAATTGAAAAAGGAAATAGAAATGACAAACCAAGAGAGTGACCTGAATAATTTTTTTCCTACTGGATTTACAAAAGAGGCTTGTTAAAGCCTTGAAGAACTCTGTGACAGAAATGAAGAGAAATGAAACCCTATGACAATATTTGAATAAATTAAAGATTAAGACTGTTAGAAGTAAAAGGAAGGAATATAAAGTTAGTTTATTTGATCAAGGTTAAAATAAGATAGGTTGTTACTGTACTTCTGGCAACCCTTTTTGGATTTTCTTCTGACACCAGGACTGAAAAGATGATGTTTTATGGATTTGTTTATAGATAAGAGATTGGATATGGGTTGAAGAGATAAATGTTGGCAACTTTAGAGCGGGTGAAGAGTTACTAAATCTTTTTATACTTGTTGTGATGAATGTTGGAAGTAACTTCTTTATATATTTATCTTCTCTTTCTTTATTATATTCTTACTGTTCGCTTTGTTTTCTTTTTTTTTCCTTTCTTTTCCCTTGTGCTTTTTACCCCTTCTTTCTATTCTCTTTTCTTTCTTTAAGTTTAGTTTGTATTAAATTTTACTATTATAATCAAAATTCTAAATAAAAGTTATATACATTTTTATATTATAAAGAATGAACAGTTCCCCCTCCCAATCATGGTTGCCCCTGCTGTTACCTATTTTTAGAAGTTGGGAATTATAGCTGGGCCATCATGTATAAATTGGTATTTTAAAAATGATTTCCTTGTTTACTTCTGAGTAACTGTGCATGGGGTGGAATTTACAATTAACATTTCTGCATCTGAATAAGCAGGCATAATTAACAACTGGTGTTGTTTACTCTGGTCTCATCTATTTTTATTTTGGCTTCTCCCATTATGGGAATGTAGTCCTTGTTCCCAAACTAGTACTTTAGTTTTATTCTGTCTTTTAATGTTATATTCTGTTCTGGAAGTTGGATATGGAATATCGTAAAAGAAGATAATTTAAATAAGAAAAAAATAGGCAAGAGATTTTAGTTACTGGATGTAGCTACCTGTTTTCAGGTAGCCTCAACTTTTATGGGTGGAGAAAGATTAAAGGGAGTAGGGGTGGCAAAGCCACAAAAGAAAGCCCAACATGAGTAGTGATAGTAACACTTCTTTATTTTCTCCTAAGATTTTTATTTTCACTGCAGATGGCCCCTGGCCTTCATTTTGCATCATCCTAATGTCTTGGACCTAGATTTACGTATTTGATGCAGTCTGAGTTCCTTTGATCAAACAATGCCCTCTATCAGGACCCTGGAAACATGTCTCCTCTGCCATGGTGCCTTCCTCTGGAATGAGGTTCCCCCTGGATCTTCTCTCTCGCTTTTGGCTAGGGTAGTTGGGGTGGCTTCTAGGATAAATATAAGATGTAAGCATGTTGATGTTGTCTCGATTTACCACCTGTTTTCTATCTGGATTGTATGTTGTTGTTTATTTTGTATTCTGTAAGCCACCCAGTTTGATTGGAGCCAGGCAGTGTCCAAGTCCAATAAAGAAATAAAAGCAAGCCATTGTAAGGAAAGAGAATGGCACTCAAGAAGGAAGGAGGGAATGGAAGGAACATGGTGGAGAAGTAGTCTTCTTTCCCTAAACAAGTGAGAATAAAAGAGGGTTAGTGTCAGAAAGTGTCGCAGATAAATATCTTATGAAAATGTCAATGGATATTCAATGAGATCTGAATATATATGACAATTGTCTTTAAATATATAGCTTCTGATATGTATGTCTTTAATCACTGTCCTGCAAGCCATACATTAAGGTTTGGGTTGAAGATTAGTGAATTAAGCCAAAGATCATGCTGAAAAGGTGTCAAACAAAGAAAGCAAGACAAATCTTCATAGTATGGCCTTTTCTTCTGACAATATTTCATACAAAATCCGACATAAAAATGCTGACTACTTCTCAGTATAACCCAATAATCAGATTGCATCTCTCTGGATGTGATATGACTATTGAATGAACAAAACTTTGACTCAGTTTGCATTGCAAGCAGGAATTTCATGGCATGACATTGAAGCAAGGATGGGAGGGAAGATGGAAAAGTTTGATCTGTTGTCTTTGTAGTATCCCTCCCTAGCCTGGGTCTGGTCAGCAATACTTACTGTGAGAGCTTGTTCCTTGCTGAGATTAGAAAGCAGGAAATTCAACACAAATTTGTATAGGAAGAAAGAGCCAAAAATTGCCCTCTGGCAGACCATATGTTTCAATCTGACTAGGGCCGTATCAGCACTGTACTCTAAGCTGGTTTACATCCATATCAAGATACTTTGATAACAGCTTGCAAGGTATTCAGTCCAGGCTTCAGGCTACCACATCCTCTCCTTGGACAAATTCCCCTTCTGCTGTGCCCTCCCACTTTCTCTTCTCTACTGTTTCGGTCAGCAGGTCTGTCACCTCTCTGGCTTCTGTGCCTAAGGGAAGACTTAGAATCTCCATCTCCCTGCATCTAGTCCAGTACTGTAACAGTTACACCATATTGAGATTCCCTCTTTGTGCCTCTCTCTCTGTCTCTCTCTCTGTCTCTCTCTCTCTCTCTCTCTCACACACACAGAATTTATGCATACAAAGGTAAAACATCAACACGCAGCACCAACATATATGCAGGCACAACAATCACAACAAATAAACACTTTTTCCAGATAGTTTTTATTGTTGTTTTTGTTTATTCAATTTGTCCCTGCCACAATCCGCATGAAACTGGGTGATTTAAAACTAAATGCAGTGTTTATATCCAGGTTTACATCCATACAACAATACAGTGATGCATCCATGTTAAAAAGATAACATCCTGAAGAATACAGCAATAAAAAATGTAGAATGTAAAATACAAGGCTTCCTAGGTTAAAAACAACACTTGGAATTGCACTTGGAAGCAAATAAGAAGGACTGGTGTAATGTGCTCAGGGCAATGAGTGCCACCTAGCAAATGGGCCATGGCATTCAGGACTTACTGAGTTTTCTAAGTGCTCTTCAGCAGCAGCCCCATGTACAGCACACAGCAGAAGTCCTGGTGCATAGTGCTGGTGACATGACTCACTCTTGTCAGGTCCTTCTGCTGCATGCAGGGCAGCAATTGGTGCAGAAGCTGGAGTTGGTCAAAGATCCTCTTTGGCATGACCTCCACCTGTCCAACTGGCAGTAGCCATGAGTCTACGAGGACCCTCAAGTTATGGATGTGCAGTGTAGTATTCTGAGTTGATAGTGGTGCTAGGGTCAAGGAAATCCATGTAAATAACACCAAAAAATGGCAACCTGCTGAAAAGCTATGGAAAAAAAAATCAGAATTCAGGCTTTAGCAGGCAAATTCATTGTTAAAATTTGTGGGATGCAGATTGTGACATTCAAAACTTTGTAACAATGATTAAGCAAAGGAAATTTTGCTGCAACATGGTAATACTAGACCTCATCCCTCATGAGCCACTCAAGAGGCATTGTAAAGTTGGACCTGGCAATTTTAATTTACACACCATGCAATCCAGACTTGGCTACGTGACTTCCATCTTTTCACATAATTTAAGGAATACCTCATGGGTACCTGTTTGACTCAGAGGAAGAGGTGGAAAGGACTGACTGGACCTGACTGAAGAGACAAAATGTGGAGTTCTTTTGTCTCATCTTCAAGAAGCTTTTCCATCACTGGCAAATGTGTAGCAAATGTTGATGATTATGTGGAGAAGTAAATGCAGGTATCAAAGGATCTCATTTTAAGGAATATTTTCCTGTTTCATTTATTAAAATACCTCTATTTAAACTAAAGTTACGGGAGTAGAGGCATTACTTTTCCCTCAACCCTCATATTTATGGTACAGTGCAGAAAACAAAATTATATTAAAAAAAAACTATAGCTCTTTAAACTATTTCATGCATGCACATGTACGTACACACACACACACAGAGTATACAAATACTATGACTGGTTTTCCACTGTGCTTTTGCTCTCTGTGATGGCACCTGAGTGCGGATAAGGCAGTTTGAGAGGAGAATGACTATTCAGAAAAAAGTTACAGTTATTTCACAGGATGTCAAAGGGAGAAAGAGTTTTGTCAGCAGGAAAGGAACAAAATCTATTAGTACCTCTAGGACATTTTTGTTATAAATTTATTCCATTTACACTTGCAAAAGCGCTGTTTAAAAAGTCTAATTAGCAAGAAAAACAAGATGAACGTGAACAGAAATCTATTGTTTTATTTAATACAGAAAGGGAGAATTTTTGCCAAAAGCATCAAAGTCAGTGGTTGGAAACAGCGTGCACTAATGTGTATTTTAACAAAGGAAAGAATTAAATTAACTATTGCCATTATAAGTTAACCTTCCCCAAAATGAAGCTACAATGCCAATTTTTGTGCTATAGAACTGATGATGGTTGTCTTATGTTTTACTCAATTTGCATGTAGTCAGATGAAATAGAGTTGAACATGAATGAGAAATTTAGTGAGCTACAGTGGTTCTTATTGTACTGTGAAGTGTTAACAAGTATCTATCATTTTTCATGACAAAAGTTCAAATTTGTTTGATATGACACGAAATGTGATTGTCTTTCTTAAGTGCTTCCAGATGAGCTGACTTTCATCTCTCAAACTTTCTAGCCACCTTGGTCTTCACAGTTCTGCATTTCCAGAACGCATTCAGATCTAGTCCAGCATTGGCCAACTAGCTCCTAAGAAGGCAATTTGGGAATTGCAGTCTAACCCATCCGAAGGCTACTGGTTGAGAATCATATATTATATGATATTGCATCAAACCATCAGTGCATCTTGCCTAGAGCTGGGAATTCAATTTAACAACAGCTTGTCAAATACTTGGACAAGTAAGTTTTCCAGTTCTGCTCCTTAAGACCTTCCTATCTGGACATGCCAGAGATTAGACACTGAATGTTTTGTTTCATTATCTCTTCCATAACTTGAGCAATATGGGTGATTGTTGTAAATCATATTAAAGTAACAAAGAGTGAAACAGTAAATAGACTACCTTTGCTAAATCTGTAGCAATCATATATGTACTAACCTCATTCAGAATATGATTAACATGTCAGATTTGAGGTGGTGAAGCAAGCATGTTAAAGTTCTTTCACAGATTATTTTAGATTTTATTCTAGCTATCTCATTTATAGCCTACATAATCAGACATTTAGTCATTTATCAAAGCAAAGAGTAGAATTCTTATGCTGCTACTGCTGTTAGTGATCTAGAATCTCTGCAGATTAAATGCTTTATGCTTTCATTGGCTCCAGTGGAAGAGACTGAATCTTTTCCTCATTTTTGCTACTGAAATTAATAACAGTTCACACAGGGATGGAACAATCAGTTTCTGAAGATTATTGCTTTTCTGTGGTTCACTCAGAAGTCTGATCCATTCTGGTTATTTTTTAATCAATAGGAAAATACCCATTTGAACAATAGTGTACATTTCAATTGCATTGTTTAATTTTATGATATCTTTTAAAAAGATATGCATGATGCAAAGTAACTGGAATGCTTGCACAGTGAATATGTGTTGGACAATTTCAACATTTTCACTTAAAACTCACTGGAGATGCCTCTGACACTAACAAACTTAGTGTGCTGATTTGCTGTTCATCAAACATGTAATAAAAAAAAAAAACCTAATGGCAATTTGCATAAACTGTATTGTCACTTGAAAAATATTTGCTCTTTATCATGGTTTATAGTTTTAAATTTCAAAGCTTTAGTGCTTTGAGATAGAATGCAATGGGCTGGATAATTAAACCAGCCCAAATTTTCCATAGGGACCTTTGGGCTGTTGATAATTCGTAATTCTTTCTCTAATTACAGTTTGGGAGATTTACCTTTTAAGAGAACCATCAACACTATACTTCTTTTTTAACAAATGGACTGGGAAATCAATCTTTATTGGTAGCAATACAGCAAAATGATTTCCTCTAAAATTGTATTGTATCATCATAATAAGCTAGTGTATACTGGTAGTTAATGAAACATGAAAAGTGTAGTGTAAATCTTCACTTAATGCATGAATGATGGCCCAAAGTTTAAAGCCTATAAAATAAAAATACCCTTATAGTGGGATTTAACCCAACTCCCACGTGTATAACTATTAACAACTACACATAAAGGCAAGATGCGCTAAAAGATTATTCATGCATAATTCTTTGTTCCCTGCTGTTTTGTTTGCTCACTTTGCTACTACTAATTTGCAATCTTTATTATGAATTATTGTTTTAATATAGGGTGTATATTTAATTAAAATAACCGCCATCTTATATTCTATAGTGTTGCATTCCCATTCGCTCATTAGACACACTGTTTTTCTTATATGCTCCAGCATGCTGAAATCATGGCTAACCATGATACTGTGTTTGTGCATGGGTGGCTGTGTGTGTATATATTGTGTTATATTAATTGTATATTATATTATATTATATTATATTATATTATATTATATTATATTATATTATATTATATTATATTATAATACATTTATATATTAAATTCCATATTAGTCTTGAATACTCTGTCTCTTTGGTTACACAGTTAAGGAAAATATTGCCATTTCCAGTGTAAAGACTAAAACACCTTACCAATTGTTCCAACATGTGTTGTGGCCTGTTCATCTCTGATGGATATGATTATGGCCCTCAGCTATTCTCTGCTAAACGTTCACTTTTATTTCCATCCTCTTATGGGCCACAGAACAGAAAAACCATGTTATCTAATTGATTTTATTCTCCAAATACAGCAAGGTGATCAAGTCTGCTTTGTGATATCACCTGAGAGAGATAAAGTGAGGCAGAATCACCAAATCACACTCAAACACTTAAATGTTAAGATCATTTTATTGTTACAGGAGGGATTGATACATGGAGAATCATAAATTAGTCAGGTGAATCAATCAAGAATGAGCAAATTTAATCTTGAATGATAACCTCCATTCGTTCATATTTATATCATTATACTTTTTTTATAGCAAATCCAAAGTAAAAGTGTTGACAGGATACCGAATATGGCTTGGTGGTCTCCCACAACTGTAGAATGAGAACAGATCCAGAGAACCTGGATGGCCCATCACATGTACAGGTGACTGACCCTCCCTCCCTCCCTCCCTCCCTTCCGTCAGCTCCCAAATATAGTATATGAATCTGTTTGAGGACAGGGGCAAAACATTTCTACCTGAAGTGACAGAAAAAAGGGATGACTCAAACACCAGTGAACATACTCTTTTAAAAAGTAGTAAAGTGGGTAGTCTCAGTGAAATAAAAATAATGCTTCCCCCCACCCCCAATGTTTCTTTTCAGTTTTAACATACGGTAAGATATTCTCTGTGTCAGGCAAACATTATAGCCACTATACTATTGAGATGCTCAGTCCTATAACAAAGAGTTGCAGTCAATCTTATTGAGGGAAAACACAAGAAAAGAATGTTTATTTAACAGTGGTTGTTGTGCCTCTGGGTAACACAGTTTGATGTTTGAGTTTTGTTTATGCAGATTTAAGTTTATACACATATATTTTTGTGGAGTCCTTGGGGTTCTCTGAGCTTGGTTCTTTTCTTCCAAACGTTTCATTACCCGGCTAGGTAACGTCTTCAGTGCTAAAATCGGATGGGGTTTGCTCTCTATTTATGTGCTGTGGCCTGCCTTGCCAGTGCTGGTGGAGGAGGGGGGTTTGTTTTGTTCCTCTGGTAGTTCCTTGATTATCATCTGTTGACTGTGTGCCTGGTGGTAACCTCTGCTTATCTGGGTGATGACTGCTGGTGAGGTGATCTTCTGGTCTTTTGTCTCTTTTGAATAGTATGTAGATGCTGTTTATCTCTTTGTGTCTGTTAATTGCTGCCTTGTCTGAATATCAGGCTTCCAAGAATTCTCTTGCATGTTTGGATTTAGCTTGGTCTAAAATGCTGACAGTTTCCCAGTTAAAACTATGGTTGAGTCTGTCCATGTGTTGTGAGATTAAGGAATTTTCATCATGTCTTTTGACTGCTAGTTGGTGTTCATGGATGCGCTCTGCTAGTCTTCTGCCTGTCTGTCCTATGTAGTGTTTGTTACAGTCCTTACACTGTATGTTGTAGATGACTCCTGTTTTTTCTTCTTGGGCTACTGGGTCTTTTGGTTTACTCAGGGTATTTTGGAGTGATTCTGTTGGTTTATGTACTACAGAGATGCCATATGGTTGTAATAGTCTGTTGGTGGTTTCTGAGACATCATCTACAACATCCTGTTGCCTATTTTTACAACTGTCTGACACATTTCACTATCTAGCATAGTTCCTTGACCATTTCATTGGCAGTATCTGCCACAAGGAGATTGTGCAGAACCTCTTGCTTCTGATTAATGTCCTCTGTTTGCTCACCAATTGATTAGCAAACTTTCCAGGAACCTAGTATTCATCTCAGTCGGCCTTACATGGCTGTTGACATTCCAGACCATTATTTCTAATTTCTCCATTCATTGGGCTTTCATTTCCGCAGTCTCACTCCAACCAATTTCAGACATTTCACTCTTTCTTCTACTTGCATCCCAAAATGGCTACCTACAGATTAATGCCACAGTTAGCATTAGTTGACAGAGTATGCCTAAATGTCTCGGTTGCGTAAATTTACAATACCTCATGAATTTATCAGGAAACATTCAGAGCTGATGCTATCAACATTTTACTCAAAGCAAAGTTCATTTGAATTTTCTTAGAAGAAATATCTGAGGGATGTCAAAGAGTTTTGTTAAGGCATTTCTCAAGCTGCATAATGCACAAAATCTGCACAAACCTTTGCCTGCATGAACTTTTGCCTGTTGTTCATCTGAAATGAAATTCAAATTGGACTTGGAGGTTCCTCCTTAGGTAAAACATCTGAGGAATTGCTGAGGCAGTCAAAACAATTTTGCTAGTTGGCTGATTTCTTTCAGCTTGGGGAAAGTTATTACTCACATTTTACATTTGTTGACTCTGGGGTGCTTGTGTAAACTGTTTCAGCTTGTCATAAGATGAAATCTCTGTAGTTTCTGTGATGGTTTATCTGTGATTATGGCTTCACACATGCAGATCAGTCTCACTGGGTAAAGAAATAATCTAAAGACAGCCTTAAGACCTGACATCATGGAAAAGCATGCCCTTGTGCACACTGCTGTCTTTGAACTGGATCAAATGATGTATGGGATCAGCTTAACAGAACACATGCACACCTACTTGTCAGTTCAGTATCGACCTACTTATTACTAACGTCATTCATATTGTATGGATCTTCTTTTTCATTACATCCTTGATTTAAAGCATCATCAAGCCCTTCTATTCTTAATGCATTCATCTTCCAAATCTCAATGCTTTTCTGACAGATGTATCCCTCCATCTTTGGTTTCCTATTAGCATAGATGACATTCATTCATCTCCACGCTGCTTCCTCTTTGAAGCATTACCCTGCTTTCCTTACATTAAGATCTCCACCTTGTTTTTACATGACTTCCCGTGTCATATCATCATCCAATACTTTTTCATATCCTATGATCTTCAATCAAGGCTTTGACTTTTCGTCACCATAACCAGCATTTAATTTTTCTAAATAAAATTAATGTATTTGTGGTGTTTTACTTAAGCCCTATCTACTTAATTTTACTATGTGACAAAATGACTTTTGAGTTTTATATCTATTATTTCACTTTAACATGCTATACAACCTTGTGAAGGATGTTACTCTGAGAACCATTGACTGATTGAAGGTCATCCCTATCAATCTGACAAAATCCAGCAAACTATGTATTTTATGAGAAAGCATGCTTCATTTTGGAGATAAAATTGCAAGGCAAATGGAGGAAGCAGTAAACCCCCATCGGTCCAAGAAAAGATCCACTGTAATCTGGGCATGTATGAAATTTGCTTTTTGTTTCACCAGTAGAGAAGAAGAGGCAGGAAGCACCTCCTGGGTATTTCATTGCACTGTTTCTTTATAGTGCATCATGCCTTTTTTATTACTATATTACTATTTCATGCACACATTGGAAAGGCAAAACCAATGCCAGCCTGTTTCTTGAGGGAATTTCAGAAGCGCATTCATCCTTCTGTTTTTATGTAGTCAAAGTGAAAGCACTCCTTATCTGTCAAGTTGAGAAGGATGCTAACTTTTCACAGAACTGGACAATACACACAAAGAGAGCCAGACAATATACATGTGGCTTTATTACAGCCCTGCACTAGTGCTGGATGTCAGATTCAGCCGGCATGGCATGGCACGGCACGGCAAAGTGCTGCTCAGCCACGCCTAGTCAATTTCACTGCCCGGGCGCTAGCCAAGGAAAAGGGGAAGTGAAAACCGCGAACTGATTACTGGCAGGTGGTGACGCTTAACTCAAAACCGCAAGCGGATACTTTGTATCAGCACGGCTTCCCTCGGGCACTGCAAACAAAGGAAAGCACAGAGGCTCGGAAGCGAAGCAATCAACGAACCGGCCTGAATCTGCCATTTGGGCAAGGGGGGATTACTGCGGGTAATCTGTAACTAAGCAACGGGTAAAGTGCAGGAACGGGGAAGCTATAAAATACCATGTAAGCTATGCCAAGCCAACCCTGGCTTTGTCTGTACTTACTTATGTTACACCTGAGTAAACTTCTTTGCTGAACACACGTGTCACGAGAGTTTCTCTGAGACGAATGGGGTAAACCTTACACTGGAGACCCGCTCCAAACCCCCCCCCCCATCCATCTTCATCTATCCATCTGTCTGTCTGAGAGCCAATGTGATGTAGTGATTAAGCTGCTGCGTTAGGGGCAGCTTGATCATTTTAGGCTACTCATTCTCTCTAGACTGGCATCTGCACTGAGCCAGTGTGGTAAATTAAGGACCTTCGATGAAATAGCTATAGCTATAGCTACATAGCTATAGATATTCTCCAAGTAATGCTTGGAACTAAAAAACAAAACAAAACTGATTTGCCACTTCTTTGGGGAAGGTGAATCATAATCTTTCCAGATAACATTATTTACAAACCTCTAAAGGTGAAATTGTTGAGAATGCCATATTCTCTAATTATACAGATTATCCTGTGTGGAGAGGACAGAATGCATACTGTAGAGAAGGCATACAGAGGACATACTACTACTATTACTGCTACTAAAAATAGTAAAATATGGTTGAATGGAGCTTAGATACAAGCTTAGGATAAGATGAAAGTTAATACAAGATTTCTTTTCTTTTTTACTTTCACAAGTCTCTACAGGAACAGTTTTTAGACTTTAAATAAGTCTTCTAACAGTTTTTAGAGCAGCAACAAAATACACTGAGGGAATTCATCTGTGGAGAAGCAGTAAATAGTGACAGAGCTGAAACCGCAAAGGTGAAAACCAGTAATTATGGACTCACTAGGAATATCTACTGACTTGAGAGTGATGTTCACCTGCAGGTTTAGAGATTTCAGTCAAAGTTCCATGTTTGAATCTATTTCAAGAGTAATATATTCTTCTTTACAAGTAAAGTAAGTGTATAGACCTGAAACAAAAAGGAATTTGTATAGCCTCAGATGAGGTAATATTTTGGATGTGGCTACAGGAAATGTGCTTAAAAACAAAAATGTTCCAGGGCATGAAGGGGGTTGGGGGTGTGGGAGGGCAAATATATATATATATATATATATATATATATATATATGTATGTATGTATGTATGTATATGTATATGTATATGTATATGTATATGTATATGTATATGTATATGTATATGTATATATATTTTTTAATCCTGTGAAAAGTAAACCTCTTTGACTGAAGTGATTTGGAAAAGATTGGCAACTGAGAATTACCCATTACTATGTTGCTCAGGATATCTTTATTATGTTTTTTAAATAATTTTTATTGAATACATTTTTCAACAGAAATAAAAACAGTACAAATTTTTAATCAAAGAATAAAGAAAAGTAATAAGAAAGTGAAAATGAAATATAGAAAAAGAAATAGGAAAGAAAAACAGAAAAAGAACAATTTGAAAAAAGCAGCTTCCAAACTTCTCAACGGTGGTTATAGATATATTTATACTTTACTCTCACTCTCTAAGGTTATATCATAATTTGCTTATTTCCATATAACATTTTCTAATGTTCAAACCCATAAATAATATTTTCTTTATTTCATTTAAACCATTTTTCTCTTTTTTCAGCAAAAGTCCATAAGGAGTTTCCAGACATTAATAAATGTAGTTATTGATCTTTCTGTAATCAAACAAGTTAATTTTGCCATCTCTGCAAGTTCTGTCATCTTCATCAACCAATCCTCCAATGTGAGTATTTCAGAGTTTTCCCATTTTTGCTCATATAATAGTCTTGCAGCAGTAATCATGTATACAAATAATCTTCCATGGCTCTTTTCTAACTGACTGTCCATTAAGCAAGAAAAGTTCTGGTTTCAGCTGAATGTTGATCTTTTAAATTCCTTGTATCGTTATATGTATCCGATCCCCAAAATTTCTGGCTTTTTTACAAGTCCACCAGGCATGATAAAATGACCCTTCATGTTGTCCACATTTCCAATGTAAATTTGAAGTACTTTTATACATTCTAAACAATCTTTCTAGAGTCATATACCAACAGTACATTATTTTATAAAAATTATCTTTTAAATTATAACATAATGTAAATTTTAATCTTTTTAACCACACATTTCCCACTGTTCCATAAATATGTCATGTCCAAAGTTCTTAGCTGATTTTAGCATACAGACTTTCACTTGTTCTTCCTCTGTTTCAAATTTCTTTTTTTTAATTGTTATGTCTGTTTCCTTTTTTTAATAGTAATTTTATTAACAATTACACTTACAATGATAAAAAACTAAATACAAAATTAAAAAGAATAAAAAGAAAAAGTAGAAGGTGCAGAAAAAATAGAAAATAGAAAAAAATGGAAAAGAAAGAAAAAAATAAGAGTATAGTAAAGAAAAAGAAAAGAAATATGTAAAGGAATGACTTCCCCTGTCAGAATCCTCACAATCAATCAACCATCCTGCTAGTTTGCTTGCTTTGTTACTGCCATTACAGTGAAGGGGGGGGGGGGGGAGGTTGGAAGGTGGACCATTAGGTGCAGATGGACTGTTATCTGGTTCTCAGGAATGCCCAAGGCCATACCAGTGTGAGACCAGGAGAAGACCAGGAGAGGACCGTTGACATGTGTAAGAGAGACACAAAGACAGAAGGGGGGAGGTGAAATGGGAAGGGGGTAAAATCAAGTTTTGGCACACATGGGACTCAGTTCCAGCAATGCTTTAGAGCTGTACACTACTTCTCAATAAATGAACTTTTCTTTGAACCTGCATCGGTGTCAAGGGGAGTTGCTTTCGTTGGGAGCTGAGTACCACAGTTTCTTACATCCCCCTTCATTACAACAAGTATAAATAATTTTAGTAACTTATCTCCTCTTAACAAACAACAAATGATCTCTTCTTCCCATATCCCATATCTTTTCTATAAACAAATCCTTAAAACCTCATCATTTCAATCCCGATCAGCTAAAGTTCATTAAGGATTACCTGAGATAACAACATACCTATCTTAATCATGATCAAATAAACCAACTTTATATTCCTTCCTTTTACTTCTAACAATTATGATCTTTAGTCCCTTTAAATAATGTCCTAAACTTGATTTCTTTTCGTTTTTTTCTTTGTCCTTCTCACAAAATTCTTCAAAGCTTTAACAAGCCTCTTTTGTAAATCCAATATAGGAAAATTATCCATCCATCAATATCAGCTCTAGTTGTAATTGGGGGGTTATACAAAACAACTCCATTTCTCTTTTTTATTTATTTTGTTTCATTTTTTTTTAAATATTGAAATAATTTTCTTTCTTTTTTTTTGAGAAGCATTTGCTCCATTTATATTCCATGTTAGGCATTTATAATTCATATTTATGCCAAAAACATAGAAAAGTCAATGCATATAGCACCTAATGTTGTGGTTTCTCCCTCAGTTTCTTGTTGTAACTAGTCTAGAGTGCTAGGGCCCTTTATCATTTCCATTTGCATTTCTTCCAGTTCTCTTTTAAACTTTTCTAAAAATTCTCTTGCTTTTTGGACTGAGTTCAATCTGAATCTCTGTTGTTTAGAAGTGAAGAACACTCCTTCCAATTTATCCCATGGAAATTGTATTTTTTTCTGTTTAAGTTTGTCAGCCAAAAAGAAATATTCTTTCTGTCTGTACAATATTCTAATTGGAATTTCTCTAAGTGCAATCACATTTGCATTGTTCATCTTCAGTCTGTTAATAAAATGCTGATGCAAAACTTGATATCTGGTCTTCTTTCTTACAAAATGCAGAAGAATATCCCTTGGTACATTTCTTAGTTTTGCAATTTCTGCCTCCATATCCATTCCAGAAAGTTTGTTAAAGACTGAACAACCTTTTCTCTAGTGTCTGCTCCAAGATCCTCTGGAACTGCTCTAAGTCCCAGGCAGAATTCTTTTTCTCTCAATTCTAGTATCATCAGACTGTCTAAGTCCTTTTCCATCTCTCTATTTATTATTTCTGTTTTACTTTCTAAAATTTCCATTTTGTCATTAATTCATTTAACTTTTCCTTTAAGGTGCCCTATAGATTCTTCAACTTTTTTTTTTTTTTTGGTAACTTCATTCATCAACTCTTTCACCTTTACAAATCTTTTTTCCATACTCTCTTCAGATGCAACCAGCTCACTTTTAACAGATTTGACAGATTCAGATACCAGCTTTCCCATCTCTTCAAACAATGTGGAGTAATTCCCTTTTCTGTCAGTTGCTTTAACAGACCTCTTCTTCCTTCATCCTGCTTTGTAGCTTTTCTGGTGGTCACCATTTTTTAAAAATGTATAATCCAAAAGTAAAAGCAAATCAATTACAAAGCTGAAGGTAAAAGGCAGGCTTCAGTATTTTTTTCCCTTGTTCACTTTTTTCTACCCATAAGGCTTTAGTCCATTCTGTCTCTCTGTAGTTTTAATGATACAGTCCATCTCATATTATACTTATCTTCTTATTTTGTAACTTCCACCAAATATCTTTTCCATTTGATATAAAACAATCAACATTCCCAGGAAGGTCTGGTCTGTTTATTTAATTCCACTTAATGCCAAAAGCACTTTCGCCAAAATCTTTATTTATATAATAACTTTTTCTTTTATTTTCTGCGCTTTTGATATTTACTATCTTCTTTTTTTTCCAATTTTCTTTTTCTTATCCTTTATCTTAATATTAGTTTGTGTTAGTTTTTACTGTTTCTTATTTAAAAAATTATCTTTCAAATTAATACTGTCCCCTTTGTCCATTTATAACTTTCTTGATCAAAATCTTGATTAAGTTCTTTGCTGTTGTTTTGAAGTCTTTTAAAAGTATTATTTTCCTCTTTATTTTACTTTCTGTAATTTAGAAGGAAGGCTGACTCACTGAGAAGTCTTCTTTGTTCCACTGTTTACAAAGACCTCTTTTCAACTGTAAATTGATTATAACCCAAAGTGGTTAAGAAAGTGAGGATTGGTCACACTTAGTGTCCTTTAAAAGGTGAGCAAGTTGTTTTTCCCCATGACTCCTAGCTACTCTACTCATAAGACCACAAGACTTCCATCCCACAGTCTCCTCCTGAGGAGCAGCTGTCCAGGGCATAGGTAGGTTATATCTCATTCTCTCCTTTATCTGGAAAGACTTTCGATGGCCAGAAATCAGCATTGGCCAGTGTTCACTTTGCTGCCCTATCCCTGCTACTTTGGAGATGTCTAGCATGCCATAGAACCTCACCTGGAAGCCACTCAGGACCTCTTTAAAGAAACCAAAGGTCTCTCACCAAGGCCTTTTTAAGATTCTGAGATAATTCATCTTACTGCATCCTATTCAGTGTAAATTTTTTCTTCATTATTTTTGTTCATTGAAATCAGTACCTTGGTAATTTGGAATCTGTGGAGAAACCTGTAATTTTGAAATAACCAGAACTGTTATATTTTAACTGATTAACTCTTCTGCCTTGCATGAATAAACAATTTACCTGATAACTTTAAATATGTAAATATACTTCTGATGGCCTCCTTCCTATGCCAGGAAATTGCCCCTGTTCTCTCCTCCCCCCCCCCCACCTTAAAAGGCCATAGTCTCACCACCAGCTCTTATGACTTTTTAAACATAATTCTATCAGTCATGCTTGACTGCTTTCATCCTCTTAGAAGGACAAGCATCAAACCTGTCCGAGGAAATTGACTGTACAAATTGGGGGAGGCTGATAGATGGAGATCTCTGTTCTAATTCTTCAAGATAGCTCTTATATTCATATAGTTATTCATTTGTAGAACTTAGTAATTTTGCATGGAACTCTGACAGTCTGGAAATTGGTCTGAGGACATCTTTTAGTTTAATCCTTCTCCACCTTCAGTCCATTTTATCTTCATGGATATTTCATCTCTTTCTTAAATAATTTCAGTGAACTATCTAATGAATCACTATGCTGTAATTGGCATTAACTTTATGGTTTTCTCCCCTCCTCCTCTTACTTCTTGCAAATGGATACATTGCATGTCAGATGAGATATTTGAAGTGTCAAACTTCAAGGGCAATTTTATGATACTTAATAGTCTTTCCAGTGACTAACCACAGCATCCCTTCGTTAACAAACAAGCAATCATCATTCTCATTATTATCATTTTTTAAAACTCATTAAGATTGCAAATGAATTGAATGGCTTCTTAATGCTGGACTGCAGGGGCTTCTTGAGATTAGTATATTATAAAAAAAAAAAACCAGATTAAACCTCTATCTTTATACCTAACAAAGAATGAAATACTTAAATCTACAAAATGCAATGTCTTATATGGCACAAGTTATACCTGTGAGAGATTTAAATAAAAATTCATTCTTAAAAGACCTTATATGCCAAAAGAAAGGACATTTTACAGGGTGCCCCTATGTTACTAAAAATAATAATTAAAAAAATCTAATACGGGCAAGAGGTTTTATCTAAGAAATACAACTTTTGTTATGATTTATGACTTACACAATTCCACCAACCCAAGTGACACTTTGCAGAATTTCTTGAAGTCCTAATGTTGCATTACATTGCAAATGCTATTTTTTCAACATGTTACATATGAATTGCAAGTGTAACATAAAACTAACCACAACACAAATGCTGAATGGAGTGCTCTTAGGGTTAGCCAACTAGCTATACTTATTTCCAGTATATTCTATTGCATTCTTGTTTCACCCTGGATTTATGTTCCCCACACACCCAGCAGTCAGTTCTATGGCCACTGAGCATACTCAGTCCTTGGGTGTTTATTACTATACTGCTTGGGTGTTGTTTTGCTACACTGAAAAGGAGATGCATATTTCTGCAATTCGACCCCTAAGCAAGCTTTTGACACTGAAAATGTTCAGTCCCACCTTCTGAGAGGTTGAAGGTTTGTGCTGGAGTTGGAGTTCCTGGAAAGGGTTAGTTTACTGGATGAGGCAGGAGAGGTGATGGTGGCTCCCTGGGTAAAGAGACGAGCCAGTGGGGTGCAGCACACTCTGTCACTGAGTAAGGCAGGAGTGGTGGCAGTGACCCCCTGGGTGAAAGGACAAGCTGGTGGGGTGCGATGTGCTCCATCGCTGGATAAGGTAGGAAAGGTGGTGGTGGCTCCCTGGGCGAAGGGACAAACCGGTGGGGTGTGGCGCACTCTATTGCCGCATGAGGCAGCAGAGGCAGCAGTGGTTCCCACACAGCTGCCCCCTTCACCAGGCAGCCACCACTGCCTCTCCTGCCTCACCCACTAAACTAACCATTTCCAGGAGCTCCAACTCCAACACAAACCTCCAACCACCAGAAACAAACCCTTTCCTGCCTTCTCCCACTTTTCAGGAGGTTGGAGGTTTGTGTTGGAGTTTACAGCACACATTGGAGGCTGCAATCTTCAGCCTTCCTCCTGCAAGGGCCAGCAGTTTCCCACATGAGCTGCAGAGTGCAAGCTGTGCCTGCACTCGTCCCTGTTTCCTCCAGTTCTGCCACCACTCTGAACAGCGCCTCCCACATAGCCATCCCCTTCATCCAGGGGGACATCGCTGCCTCTCCTGCCTCACCTGGCAACAGAGCACACTGTGCCCCACCAGCTTGTCCCACTGTGCTCCCCATAGTCTGCGTGCTATTGCTCCTTACATTGGCAGCAGAAAACAGGGCTCCTTTGCCCGCACTGCTGCCCTGCCTTCTCTCTCTCTCTCTCTCTCTCTCTCTCTCTCTCTCTCTTTACTTTTTACAGTACTTTTTACTTGGTTAGACTTGTGAACAAAATGGATGTACATACAGCCTCTTGGAACATAACCTGTTCACAAGTAGGGAACTGTCTGTAGCTATTTTTGTGAGGAGCTCAGCAAATAATCTAGTAACTTGGTAAATTGTTTTCCTGAAAAACCCTCCTTCCTGACTGGCACCCTGACACAATTTCAAAGATCCATAAGCTCATCTTCCATCTAAAAAATGGTAGCTGCTGTTGATCTAATTCCATCTGAACATTTAAAATCTAATGCAGAATGATGATCTCCAGGCTTCTTTATTTACTCAGTCTATCCAGATGCCCGAGAGTAGAACTGTTCAATTACCACTTCCATTTTCAAAAAGGGTGATGGGTCCAGTCCAGCCCATTATCACCCTATTATTCTATTAAATTTAATGACTAAACTATACACTAGGTACCTCTACATGTAACTGATGGATTGGATGCCTCAAGAAAAGATTTGAGCCCACGGAAAAACCTGCTTTAAGCCAGGCTTCTCAATTTCTGACCAAGCCATCACCTTACAACACCTGGCTGAAAAAATATTCTAGCTGCCCTGAAGAACCTTGCATGCCATGAGATGGCCAGACATATAATTCTATTAAATAAATAAACAAATACATAAACAAACAAACAAACAAACCCTTTACCTTCACTTATATGATGGTGGCTTTTGATCTGATTCCTCATGGGCAGTTTTGGCAGAAATAAGCTACCTCCTCTAGATCACCAGCTTCTGCAGCTAATTATAATATTACATGAGGACACCTTCAGGCAAGTTAAATGCAAAGCCATGTTTCCATAAGAGTACCGACCCTCATGCAAAAGGTAATTAATTTTTATGATAATGGAATTGATCAGGCCCTCTCCCTTCCTAAAAGTTTAGCTCTTTTTGCACTGATGACTCTGCTATTCTCTCCCTGACCCAAGTTGGCTACTGTTGTAGCTTTTGGGCATTGGTTGTATATGGCCAAATTGAAGCGCTGGGAATGAGCTATTCTAGTGCAAAGCTAATGCTGACCACCAAGAAACATTGCCAATGTAACTGGAAAATTAATAGTCTTTTTCTGAGCAAGTAAAAGTGCATAAATAAGTTGGCATCTATTTTCAGACTTCCACTTCTTGGACATAGCAAATTTGAAAGGTCACCACTTAAGTGCAGAAAGCTGCCAACCTAATTCTTAGATTTGCTAGCTGCAGTGGGAGCAAACTGCTCCTTGCTTCTGTTAAGATATTTCATGTTAGGAAAGGAAGCCACCCTAATATTGTTTGGTGCTCAGATTTGTGACATATTGTATCTTGCAGCTATTGGGTCTAGAATGCTATTACAGTTCTCCTACTCCTCTATGCGTACCTTTCTGCGGTTAGCATTGGGAAGCCCCCCTGTAAAAAATCCAAAGGAGAATCTGCCCTTGAAATATTGGCTGCAATTGACTCTCTAGGGTGAATCGCTGGCCCAGCTCACTTTTGCTGATCAGTTGATTTATGTCTGGAAGAAAACCATAGCCAGTGGCCTGTCATTTTGCAGCTTCTCTGCCTCATTCCTATTATCCCATGGAATTGATAAAGCCATGCAAGCCGTTCTGCAGATAGTCCTTGATCAGGAGGTAAGAATGGTGGATCTAAAATGTCTTCATACGGTCTCAAGGACCTCCTTTATAGCTCTTCTGTCATCCCTCGCTATCTTTACGGGATTTCTTCTGCTACACACACAAAAGCATTTATGTTAACCTTGTTGGTGGAGGAGAAATACACTAAGATCCCTTATGCAGAACATTTCTGCATTCGTTCTGATAGTGCGGTTAAATTAGGGGCTCACATCTTATTTCACTGCCCTCTTTATCATGTTTGGCATGCAGAACTTATATCCCCACTCCATATTTATGGCAAGGGCTAGGCCAGAACTAAAGTTCTTTTGTTCTCTACTTGTTAAAGCTTCACCTGTAATCTCAACGATTGTAGCAAAGCTCTTTCTGATTGCAATTAGCTTAGTTTTCCCATCCTGATTGTTAGAAAGTTGGATCCTGTCATAATAGTCTAGGTTTCCTGTAAATTCCAATCCTTTCTGACTATTGTGGGCACTTAAAAATATTTTTAAAGTATAACTAAAATACCTGTGCAATGATTTCTACATTTGGAATGATTAATTCCTTCATACAGTCTAACTTTCCTACAAATGTCTTCTCGGTCTGAGAAAAAAGAACCAAATTCTTAGTGGTTTAAGACCTAAAAGACCCTTGCGCAACTTCTTGTTGTGCGTCAGCTGTGTCCCTTCCTGGATCGGGAGGCTCTCCACACAGTCATTCATGCCCTGGTCACCTTCCAGTTGGATTACTGCAATGCACTCTACAAGGAACTACCCCTGAAGAGTATCCGGAAGCTACAGCTGGTGCAGAATGCAATGGCGTGGACAGTTCTGAATGCCCCTGGGGGGCACATATAACACCACTGTTACGCGAGCTGCATTGGTTGCTGGTTTGCTTCCGGGTCCAATTCAAGGTGTTGGTTATTACCTTTAAAGCCCTCTATGGCACAGGACCAGGTTATCTGAGGAGCTACCTCACCCCCGTTATATCAGCCCACCCCCTCGGTCCAGCAGAAGGGGAATTTTGCAGACCCCACCAGTCAAGGAATTTTGACTGGTGGGGTCTAGGAAGAGGGCTTTTTCTGCTGTGGCCCCCACTCTGTGGAACAATGTACCACCCAAGGTGTGGTGTGCCCCCACTCTCACAGCCTTCAGGAAAAGCATGAAATCTTGACTATGCCAGATGGCCTCAGGGCCAGATGGGGGCTCACACCAGTGGAATTGGCTTATGGGGTAATTGATTCTAACCCACCCCCCCCCCATCAACTTGAATGTTTTTAGTCTTTCTACGTATAGGATCTTTTTATATAGTCAGACTTTTTAACTAATTAATATGGGTATTTATATTTTTAATTGTTTTTGGGTTTTACTCTAACTGAAGCACCCAGAGTCACCCTCCAGGGGAGATGGCAGCATACAAATTTAATAAATAATAAATAAATAAATACTTTGTGCAGTGCATGTAGCAGATACCTAGTTATCATCCGAATTGGGCTTGTGACACTTTTATATCTTACCAAGTTAATGCAACCTGCCTGCCCTGTTCATATATATGTATGTGTATGCACACACACACACACACAGAGACATCATCATCATCATCATCATCATCATCATCATCATCATCATCACTTTGCTATGTGCCACACAATACAGGCCAGTTTTAAATCTCAGTGTTATCCAGAAATTCCACACGGGAATGAGACTATTGAAATGAAATTGCTGAACAGCAGGGCAAGGTAGCAGAGTAGTACTCTCCTGTTGTAGCAGACCACATGCATTAGATTAAATAAATAAATATTGGGGAAACTCTCTTGTAAGCCCCGTAGTGAGTCTTATTGCTCTTGTCCACCTTGACCTTTATGTTATTTTCTCTCTAAGAAGCCGATCTCTCCCCCTTTCAGCTCAGATCTCATATCTTATAGCTCCCAAGAGGTGATATGTTTTTAATCAGCTCATGGGTGTAAGCACACTTCTTGATCTGTGCTGGCCAACTTGGAGCCCCATCATCCCCTCCATGCACTCCAATGGCCTCCTGGGTGTTTGCCGGGGGGGAAAAAACAAGAAAAACCACTTAAGTGCTGTTGGGGGCATCCATGCATAATTCATCTTCTTCTTTCCTTCTGCTGTTATATGGGGCTTTAAAGGAATGCCCTTTTTATTGAGTTTTTTTAAACCAATGGAGGAAATGAGAAGAGTGCTGCGGTATTTGTGATATGTGTATTTTTCTGAGTCTCACTTATTTGACTTTCCCTTTAATCTTTCCGATACCTTTCTGATTAAAGACTCAAATATATTTGTTTACTTGTGTCTGTCTTTCTTATTTGACTCTTCCTTTAATCTTTCAGGCACTTTCTGAGTTAATGTACGTTTTTGTGTGAATCAGTGAGTGAAAAAGAGAGGTATTAATGCTCACTCTCTCTCTCTCCCTCCACCCATCCTTGTCTCTATCACCTTTACATTATTGGTGAAACATGATCCATTATTTGTGTTATTTTTAAGTTAACACTCAGCAATTTTTTCCACAGATTCTTTTTCCTTTCTTTTGTTGTACAGCCATGATCACATCACAGATTTATTTCTTTAACAAACATTGTGTTTTTAAGTTGTTGTTCCACTATCTGTGGTGGCTTCATGTGAATACTAATTTTTTAATAGTAGTTGTAATACCATACATAGCAAGACCAGCTACTTCATGCTTGACATGTTAACTAGTCAAACCACCTCAAGGGAAGAAAATATACTGATGTTAGTATCTTTTCTACCATTTACATGATGTGCTCTTTTGATGGTGTTGTTGGTGAAAATTTAGAACTAAGGTTATCTATCTGGCCAAATACCTGTTCTTTAGTTGTTATGTTTTCAATATTACAATAGCAGAAAGATTCAGGGTTTTGTTGTTGTTGTTGTTGAAAAAAGCTTTATGTAAGCATATAGTCACTATACATCTTTCAAGCTGATGATTAAAAAAAATAAAGAGTGTAGATACAAAAGAGTAAACGCTAAAAACAAAATGAAAAGAAGTAAGAAAAAAAAAAGACATAAAAACATCATTTTGATAGCACATATTTTCCTTCCCTTCCACTGTTCCTAAGATTCAGGTTTTTTTAATCAGTTAAAAAAAGAAGTTATTTTGTTACCTAAGATGTTTTAATTTAGAAATCATTGGAGGAAGAATTATTTGATTTCAGAGATATCTAGTACATTCTGTGGAGTCTTCACTAATCATTGGCAATTGCACATATCAGTGATTAGTAAAATCAACAAGATGGTTGCAAGATCTCTTTCATTATTTATTTCTTTTTTTAATGTGTGTATATGGCAATCAGGCTTCCAAATTCCAAGTGCAAATCAAAAAGCTTCATTTTTTTTCAACTAAGTGATACTCTACAACAATAAACTTTTCATTGTCTAGGGCAAACCATTCAGTAATCTCTGTGTCTAAGCTGGAGAGAACTTTTGGCTTTTAGTCATTATACTTTTGAATTGAGACAATGGTTTAACATTTCCACTGATGCTCCAGAATTTTATTTATTTATTTGTTACAATTTTTAAATTAGCCAAGAACCGAAGCTCTCTGGGCAGTTTACAATGAAGCACACTAAAAAATACAGTTTGAATAAAAGCATATATAGTAACATGCAAAATAAAGAACCCATATTAACTAAGCAGCTGCAAGGTAGTCATTCAAAAACTAAAACAGTATCAATTAAAATACAGTTAAAAAGCCTGGGAAAAGAGAAAAGTCTTCACCTGGCATTGAAATGATTCTTGTATGGGTACCAGTCCTCTGGGGAGAAAATTCCATAAATGGGACACCATTTTTTATAAAAGGAGAAATAGACCTGGGCTATTGTCATATAGATGTTAAACAATGGGTGACAAAGGAGAGATATGCAAGACACCAAGCCTTAACAGCGATGGGCAAAAGGGCACCCTTGGGAATTGTGATTGGTTCTGACTGTTTTTAGGACCATCAAGATGCATGGTTGCAATTTAGCTTTTGAAATGGTTTGAATTATAACTGTTATTGTTGTTTTAGGGATGATGATCACGATCACCATCATGATGATCATAATGATACCCTTTTAATTGTGTTAAGGCAATTTTTCTCTTAGCTACTTGTTCTTTGGGGACAAAAGATCATATATATTGATGGCTACTATGACTACACTACTTTTACTACTAGTCTTTGGAGTTTCAGCATCCCAAAGTGGGGGTAGGAAAAAACCTGCGTCTCTGTTAGGGATCTTTTATGTAAAAACGTTTTGCCTCTACCTGTTGTAAACAGGCAATCCAAAAGAGCCTTTTCTAGAGTTAATGCAAATGTTTGCTAGGGCGATGCCTTTGTGAAAAGCTAGTTTTGGTGGGAAAAGCCTACCCCCTGCAGAGGAGCCTTGGGGTTAAGAAAAACAGCCCTTTAGCAAAACAATGCTGATGTTCTCCATTTATTGCTTATAGCAGCATTTCTTAACCTTGGCGACTTAGCAAGCTTCCAGGATTCTATTACTATAGCCCAGTGTCTCTCAACTTTGGCAACGTTAAGGTGTGTGGACTTCAACTCCCAGAATTCCCCAGCCAGCCAGTTGCCAAGGTTGAGAAACACTGGCTTAGAGTCTACTTTGAACTGCTGGAAAGCTACAAATGAAGGCCAAAATCCCATCTCCCAATGAAGATCCACTTGCCCCAAATTTTCCCATGTGGGAAGAGCTTTTGCTGTCATCTCTCATTTTCTCAGTACGCCAAGACTTAAGGCAAAGGACCTCAGGTCCGAAGCACACCAAACCAAGATTTCTTTCATGAGCAATTATAGCTGGATTATA
Source organism: Python bivittatus (assembly GCF_059951505.1). NCBI lineage: Eukaryota > Metazoa > Chordata > Lepidosauria > Squamata > Pythonidae > Python > Python bivittatus. The sequence goes on from NW_028277113.1 coordinate 7,933,257, forward strand.
GCTGGAAAAAAAATGTTTTGTTTTGTTTTTTTCACAGAGAAAAACAACATCAAGAAATGTGGGGATCTATTTAGACATAGGATTGTCAGGTAAGGGTAACTGAATCTAAAAAGGTAAGAAACTTAGCAGGACACGTCTACTGACCACTCTATGAGACTTTCTCCCAAGTGACTGCATTTGGGGATTACAGCCGAGTGATTTCCTATTTTCACACCTATAAGCAACTGTCCATAGCAAGTGCATTTGAACAACATGGACAGTGTTTCATTCTTCTCAGGTTAAGTTTAATTCCACTGCCAGAAAGATATACTACATGTTTCTTCTACCCTGTCAAAGAAGGATTGCCTTAATAAAAGAGCTGTGCTTTGGTGGAAGGGTGAGAAAATTAACCTGGCAAAAAACAGTGCTGTAACAAAGCCTTTCCAGCAAAGTAGTAATTCAGAATGTCAGAAATTAAGTTTGCACAAGTGCAAATGAAATCTTATCATTCTTCCTCTGCCCCAGTTAATTATTGAAATGGTTTGCAAAATGAAACCTTTTCAAACATTGTCTGCTAGGCATCACTCATCCCAAAAGCAGGAAAGTTCCAGGGACTACAACATAAGGGTCAAACTCACCTTTAGCTGAGTTTGTTGTCCAAGTTATCAGATGGCTGGGACAGGGACAAAGATGGAGAAGGTTAACCAAACTGATTCAGGTGGCCTTTCAGACAGTTACTCATGCCCTGGTCACCTCACGATTGGATTGTTGCAATGTGCTCTACATGGGGCTACCCTTGAAGACCACCCAGAAGCTACAGTAACAGGTGACTCTGGGTGTGCCCATGGGCCCCCACTGCTACAGGAGCTGCATTGGCTGCCAGTTGGCTTCCAAGTGCAATTGAAGGTGCTAGATACCGCTTGTCTCCAGCTGTTTCTGCCTGCCCAGTATGTTCCACCAGAGAGGGTGTGCTCCAGCTCTCCTCCATTAAACACTGCCATCCTGTGGGACCAAGGAAGTGTGACTTCTCTGTTGCAGCCCCTGCCCCCTGGAACAGCATCCCCCAGAGGTAATGATGGATGGCGACCTCTCTCCTGGGGTTCTGGAAAGCTTTGAAACCCTGACTTTGGTCCCAGGCCTGGGGTTGACATTAATGATTTGTTCAATGGGGCCTGTTTTGTTTTTCGTTGTCTATTAGATTATTTTAGTCTGGGCTGTCTGTTTAATTTGATGTTTTTAAGCTGTTTTTATGTTTTCTCTAGTTTTGTACACCACCCAGAGTCCACTGGAGTTGGGTGGCCAACAAATTTAAAGAAATAATAATAATAATAATAATAATAATAATAATAATAATAATAATAATAGATAATAATAATCACAATCACAGGAAGTCCTAGCTATCCCCACAAACTTAAGTGATCTGTTTTGCTATCATCTACCTGATACCGAGAAGAAAAATAATCTGGTTCAGCCAAACCTTTACTAAGGATTGATTCTAGTTCAATTAACCTCTACTAGTGACAAATGTTAACAGATTTTCATTCACTTTTATAAGGTAGATTTCAGGTTTTGCACAACCTGGGATCACATATTGTCTCAATAGCATCATTCTCCATAAAGAACCTTGGCTCATTTGAAGTTTTATTGGTGCAGTGCAGGGTTCTCCAACCTGAGAAAACGGCACAGTGTTGAACTTCTTTGAGAGATTCTGTTATCAATGCCCATGGTAAGGCTTGAGGGAGAAATTCTAACGCATATTGGTTTTGGCCTTGCAACCTTGTTGCAGTTGGGGCAGCACTTTTTATTTTCCAGCCAAAGGCACTGAGTATATCATTTGTGCATACATACACGAATGCAGACACAGTTAACAGTATGGAATGCAGAAATCTATTATGTAAAAAAAAACAATAGAAAACTGGGTGAGAGAGGAAATGAAAATATATATCTTGCAAAACAGCAGAGTGAATAGGCTGGAATGCTGAAGAATCTACACTGCAACCTTTCATTGCAGCTCCAGTTGACATTTCTTTGTAGCATCTGATTATTAGAAGAGAATATCTTGGTTATAGAATGAGAGAGGCAATTCAATCTCTGCTCATACACTCTAATTAAAAGCAGGAAGAGCAGAAACCCTGTCTAAAGCATATTTAGAAAGATCATTTGGAGGAAAAGATATTTCTCTGGGAACTGGCGTGGGATAGCTTTCTGAGACTTTCTAAGAGAGCTAAGTTACAGCAAGTGACAGCATCTAGCCCACATGGACTGATCTTGAAAAAAAGTTCAGCAGGATCAGACCAGGTTAAAACTTGGATGAGACCACCAGGCATAGGTATCTATGGGGGGAGGACACAAGGGGCAGGTGACAAAACAGGCATCGTGACACAAAATCCACAATTTATATACTAGTATCAGATGGTAGGATGCAAATATGTAAGGGTGGAGTTAGTATCATGACATTACCCTGTCCGTTATCATTTTCATGCAGTCTCAGTTTGCTATGGATACCTGTGCCACCAGGAAGTCCTATGGCTATAAGCTGTATTGAGAAAGTAATAAATAAATAAAAACAAAAAACACACCCTGGAATGAGATAATGGAAAACCACTTCCATACACTTGCCAATAAAATTACATGGATGTGTTCAACAGGTGCTAGGATTTGAGTTAAGCTTGAGAGAACCTTTACCTTTACATTTAGAAGAATGAATGCTGTTTGCTTCTACCTTCGCCCTATGTATAACTTTGTAAATAAATATTTTATGTCTCCAGCAATTTCTCCTTCCAAAAGAAACCGCATCAGGTCGTATCGCCCCCTGAATTGCTCTGGCATCTGGTAAGAAGCTAAATGCTTTATAAATGTCATTGTTACGGTTATTATTATCTGCAGATTTGCTGTAAATGCAATTTTTTACATACTTATTATATTCTGACTTAAGATTCCCATGTTCACAATTTGTTAAACATTACAAAACCTGGGTCAGGGCTAAACAATATAGTGCTTATTAGATGTCAGTTCCTATCAGCTCCAAACACCAAGGCCACTGGCAAAGGATTATGGGGCTCTGGGACAAAACATCTGGAGGCTACTAGAATTCTTTTATCTGGCCTTGGAAGATGTGATATTGGTGAAGCCTCGGTAGATGCTTGAGTTGTAGCATTGAAGCAAACCTTTATTTTGCTTTAGAGGAACAGAATTCTTTCATGCTTCCCTAAATGTTCACAGAAAATTAGAAGACCGGCTTCTCATTCAAGGTTAATTGCTGCATAAAATTTAAATAGAGTGTGCTGCAAGATGTTTTGATTTGTGGGGCACTTGATGAAAACAGCCCTTTAAATGCTGAATGCCTTCGTTTCATAGTGATTTGGAACATTATTGAATATATTTTCTCTCTCCTTTAGTTTAAAATCTGGCTTCGTAATTTATTCCTTAGGCTGCTAGCTATGGCACAGTATTCTGAGAGTGAAATATCAAGGGAAACCATTCACTTAGATCTTCCACGCGTGTGCTGTGATGAGCGTACAACAGAGACATGAAAGGGCAAAGACCCTCCTCTTTTCTTCACTTTTCCGTTCTCCTCTTCTTTTTAACGAAAGCTTTACAAGGAGGATTGTCGTAATGATCACTTGGATAGACTGTAAATGCTTAAAGGTGCAAATGAATGAATAACAAATACTAACAGTGAAGGGCAGAATTCACCAGGGAAGCCTGAACAATTTCAGTTGTCATGAATGAGCAACCTACATATTACTCCCAGGTACTGTTAGGAAAACAAAAGGAAAACAGTTCTGTAAGACGGGATTCAGAGCTAGAAAATTTAGAAAGTGAGGAGGCAAAGCCACAATGTGGGATGTAATTGCAATTTGCACATTGCTATAGCACCCCTATCCACTTGTTTTCAATCTGTGCTATTGATTTTTTTTAACCACATTGTTTCATATATTTGATAACCTCATAAAGTTTTGTTGGGGAAAGTGTTCCATGTTCTAGAACAGGAATGCAATGGGCAACTGCCTTTTGCCATGTTACCAATTCCTCAGCTAATATAATTTGTATTATTTGTATAGCCGCCTAGAATTTCGAATGTGAGATGGGCGGTTATAGAAATTGAATCAATCAATCAATCAATCAATCAGTCACAACCATTGTGCTTCTTGGATTTTATACTGTACCAATGATCTTGGAACTGTATGCTTGTTCTTAGAACTGCAGATTTTAAAATTCCTATTATGCACATGTGGCACATTTAGTAATTAAAATATTTACTATTTAGTAGTAAAAATATTTACTATTATTGTTGGTCAAACAGTCAGCCAGTTGTTTAGATTGGATTTGGCATTTTTATCCACCTCGGTTAAAAGGATCTGGGATAGGCAGAGGTTGTCGTTTGATGGTATTAAAGGTATTGTCGCAGGACGTAAGCTGTTCTAACTAAAGCTGCCTTTTGCAATTGACTGATGGTGATTTTGTCAATGCCGAGGGTCTTCAAGTGGTGCTATTTTGGGATTGCACCCAAGGCACCTATTACTACTGGTACTATCTTTGCTAACCGAAGTCATTCTACTTCTATTTGCAGGTCTCTATATTTCTTGATTTTCTTCAGTTCTTTCTCTTGTATTCTGCTGTCTCCAGGTATTGCAATGTCCACTATCCAGACTTTTTTGTCTTTCTTATCAATCGTTAAGTCTGGGGTGTTGTGTGTCTGTTTGTACTCTAAAGTACCAGAGCACTTTAGCTTCTTCATTTTCTATTACTTTGTTTTGAGGCCCCACCAGTTCTTGCTTGCACTCAAGAAAGATGGTCTTTCTTGCAAATATGTCAGTGCACCACTGTTGCTACTTCGTCATGCTGTTGTTTGTAGTCAATCTTTGCAATCTTCTTGCAGCAGGTAACTAGGTGGTCCACTGTTTCTTCAGCTTCTTTGCAGAGGCGGTATTTGCTGTCTGTTGCTGTCTTCTCAATTCTGGCTTTATATGCATTTGTTCTTAAGGCTTGGTTTTCTGTAGCCAGAATTAGCCCCTCTGTCTCTTTCTTCAACATTCCTGCTCTTAGCCGTTTCCAGGTCATGTTGTTATCTGCTTTGCCTGGTAGTTTTTTTGTGTACTGGGCATGCAATACTTTGCCTTGCTGTGTCTCTTTTCTATTCTTCATCTGGCCTTTCTTATAGGCCAGTTTGGTCTCTTTGGTATTCGGTAAGCCTTCATGGTGTCCTAGCTTCAGTGTATCTTCTTCACTGTCCTTCAGATATTCTTCCAATGCCCTTTTTTCCTCTTCAACTGTCTGGTGTACTTGCAACATTCCACGCCCACCTATGCTCCTTGGTAAGTAGAGTCTGCATGGATGAAGGGCATGATTCATTGTCATTATTTTTCTGGTCTTCCTTTCCAGGGCTTTTAGTTCAGCTTGAGTCCAGTCCACTGTTCCAGCTGTGTATCTAATGTCTGGCATTGCCCAGGTATTAACTGCCTTGACAGTATTTCCTCCACTGAGTTTGTACTTTAAAATCTTCTTAATTTTTCTGATGTATTCACTACTAAACTTCTTCTTGACTTCAGTGTGCTTGATGTTGTCATCCTGAAGGATGCCAAGGTATTTCTTTGGGTTGTCCCATAGCTGTGCCCAGAACTGCACTGATTCTTCTTTGTCAGTTGCTGACTGGTTCATTGCAGCCTCTCCATTGATGAATTGGTAGAAACATTTTCAATTCAACTGAAATTGGAGATTCTGCCTATAGCTGCGAGCTTCGTATCTGCTGATCTTCTTTGCTATGGCTGTTATTTGCTGCTTTATTATTTCCAGTGCTTCTTTGATCTTCCTTGTTTCTGGGTGATATTTCTTGATCAGGTATTCTTTGGTCTTCTTGTTCTTCAGCTTCTTTTCTTTCATCTGTTCTAGCTTGCTTGCATCTGATCTTAGCATGCTGATCTTATTTTCCAACCTGATCTCCCATTTTGGTGGTGCACTATTTTTGTTGTTGTTGTTGTTGTTGATGATTTTGGATCCAAAGTATTCAGTTATAACTCCAGCTGTGCTGTACATCAGTTGGTTTGTTTCTTGCAGTGAGCCTGTGCTTATATTTGATATTACAGTATTGGCATCTTTTAATACTTGTGCTAGCTGTTTTTTTGTAACAAGCTTCAATGCAGGCAACCTTATCCTGTTTTTGTTTGTTTGTTTGTGTGTTGTTGTAGACGCTTTGTTATTCTTTGTTTCAATTCCCCTTGTTTCTTAGAGGGCTTTGTTCTTCCTGAGGAAAAGGCAGAGGAGAAGGTGCCTGGTTTGGGAATGAGAATGATTTAATAGTGATGCTGGCTTCCTCTATTACTGGCTCCCCCTGCATTGTCTTGATTGTCTGAGATACTTTTGGCAAGGCTTTGATTTCTTTGCCCTGGGTAAATCTTTGCAATTCTTCCAATTCTATATTTGTGAATACTTTATTTTATATTATAAATGGATGTTGATCTGCTAGCCTCTGTTCTGTTATTTCTGATCCTGGATGTTACTCTTTCCAGAAGTGGTGGGTTCTTGTTGGACTTAATTTGTCCAACAAATCATTATTTCTTTGTTTTCAGTTTTCATATATTTGTGATGGGTGAGCAACTTTTCTTCCAGTAGTCCTACAGCTACTAGCCCTGGTGGCTCAGCCAAAAGTCCGGAACTTTGTAGCTTGTCACCAGATGTTCAGGAACTGGAACACCTAGCATGGTCCTTGTTGACCTGGGTGGCAACCAATCTGGTATAGGTTTCTGTAAATTACGTCTCACCAGATTGTTTATAGGAGAGACACTCTTCATCTGGCTCCTCTGTGAGTCCTGTCCAGTATGGTTGAACCTCTGGCATAGCTCTCATCCTCCTCGGAGCATGCAAACCCCACAACCACGTCAAGGTAGTGCCTCACTGGGGGTTGTTGCTATTGTTGTTGTTGTTATTATTATCATCATCATCATCATCATCATCATCATCATCATCATCATCATCAAAAAAGGCCAGAAAGCATCAAATAATAGATCTACCTTTTCCAAGATTTCTAGTAACCTAACAGTTTGAGCAATAGGACTATCAAGGTTGATAGGTCTGATCATCTGAAACTGGTATACAATCCCTTAGGTAAACTTGTGGTCCAGGCAATATTTTTTCTGCCTATGGCCAACATTTTCAATGACTGAAATCCAAGGAATCTGCTCAAATCTTAAAATAATGCTTGATATTAATTATGCATTGGATTAAAAAAAACACCAAATTTGCTTAATAAAGATTAAATTGAATTGCTTTTGGTCAGTTAAAAGGGAGACTTCAGGAACTGCTAACCATCTTGAGAGCCAGTTTGGTGCAATGGTTAAGATATCAGGCTAGAAACTGGGAGACAGTGAGTTCTAGTTCTGCCTTAAGCACAAAGCCAGCTGGGTGACTTAGGGCTAGTCACTCTCTCAGCTCTAAGAAGGAGGCAACAGCAAACCACTTCTGAAATCTTGAGAAGAAAACTTCTGGGACTTGTCCAGGTAGTCAATAGGAGTCAACAATGACTCCAAGGCTCCTCAATAAAATCAGATTAAATCATCTTGAGGCTGTTTTGGAGAAAAGCAGGTTGCAAATCTAATGCATACCTCCATGGGTTCCTTAAACCATATAAAGCAATCTGGCCTACTTTATTTATTGTTTATTGTTATGTTATGGCTGCAAGTTTTAGGACCATCAAGATGCATGGTTGCAATTTAGACCAAACACACACACACACCAAGAAATTGGATAATGAAACACTAGACAACTTTGTGGAATTTTCACACTCCCTCTGAAAATCTATAACAGTTATGAGCTTTGTCTCCATGTTCCAGCAGTTAACTATTAAAATGCCTGGACACTCTTCCTCACCCCATCCCACCCTCCACCACCAGTTTTGCAAAGTTCTGAGTTAGAAATATTACCAACTCCTGTCTTTCTTGTATCTTTTGGTTTTATGCGGACAGTCTAGTGCCCGATCACAACTACTTTTTCATTTTTTTTAAGGAGGCTGAAATCACTTTCTCCTAAGGAAGCCTAAAACAACACTACTTCAGTTGTGTCAGTCATTGTTAATATTCTTAATTTATTGGCTAATGACACTGAAATTGCTTTTCTTACAAAATGGGCAGAACAGCTATATGTGTGTTTGTGTGTGTGTGTGTGTGTGTGCGTGTGTGTGTGTAAATGCATACAGGTGACAAGCTCTTTTTTAAAGAGCCTTCAGAAATGGAGTAGCATATAAGCTGAAGTAATAGAGAGGCAATTTGTCCATATTGTTTAAATTATTTTATATTCTCCACATACATGTCCAGATAGTGCCCTACCACCACCGCCAGTTTTTCCATGGAGTTCAACTAAAAATTGGGATTATAACACTACTATTTTTGACCTCTGAGGTTCTGAGGGAATTCTGGACTGGGGTGAGGGTTATTCTTCCCCATCATGCCTTGGCATGCCTCTTTATTACCATTGGGTTGTTTTTTTTTCCCTTCTACAAATGAGGTTATCCTAGTGGTAAGGATGTGCAGATGACTGTGTCTCCTACCTCGACTCAGTGAAGAGGTACTGCCTCCCTTTCGTGGTATGGGAATTCCAATTTTTTTTTTAAAAAAAAGCCTTTCTTAATGAAGTTGGATAAAAACGTGGCATGTTTGTTTGTTTTTATAACAACGTGTCAACATTTGCAAAATTCTTCATAATAAATTGGATGGAAGCAATTTGAGATTTTAAAGCTTTCAGTGTGGTACAATGCAAAGCTGACACATTCATCATCCAAGCAGGTGGTTTTGAGTGCTTAGCTCTTAAAAACTGAGTTGCAATCTACATGTTTCCAGTGACATGGTAGAAGTTTTTATGATTAGGCAGGCTTCTCCTATGGCAGAAGTTCTGTGAGAGTGCTCATGAAAAGCATTCAACAATCCAGGTGTGCCCATTGGCCCCATAATTGTGGGGATCTCTGCATTAGATAGAAGGCTGTAATGAGTTATACAACATTTTCTGGATATTGAAAAAAATATAATATACTAGTATTTGTAAGTAGAAAAAATAACAGAACCAGACAAGACCAGACTTTCTTTGTTTTATTATTTCTTGTTAAAAAGGACATCTAAAAATATTATCATTTATATAACTTTCAAATAAACTTATGAACACCCACACCATGCCACAAATCAAAGATTCTTTAGTGTCTTTAAAAATATTAAGCTTTTTGGGTTATCGTTCTTTTTATGTTTTGTGTACTTTCCTTTTTAATGCCCCCCAGATTATATTGACTATCATTTTTTTTTTAATAGAGAAAAAAAAGCCTATTGATGAATGGGGCCACTAAGAAGCAGGCCAATTTTTTGACTAACAACAGCACCTATTAAAACACTTCTGCTTGGTAGGTAAAATGAATATGCTGCTTTTTAAGAGTTGATTGCTGGCTTCCACCTTCATAGATGCAGAATCTAGGCATTAGATGATTGCGCTGAATGTATAGGTTTTAATGTTTTATGTATCATGTTGAATTCTCAGCAAAAATCACCTCTGTGGTCACTTTCAAGCTTTCTGTAGATGACCTCCCGCTCATGAATAAAACTAAAGTCCATTGCAGTTATGAGACCCATACATCCGAGTTAGAGAAACTGGCTTCCTGAAGTTAAGTATCAACTTCCATAGCCTACCCAGCATAACAAATGTGAAGATGCTATCAGTCATGAATCTCCATCTCTACCATATTCTTCCAGTCTGCTTGCTTGAAAATGATCTGTGACAGAGAGGCCAGTTGAATGGATTATCGACAGAGCTACCTAATCTAGGCTGCAAAACTTCCAATGACTACCAGATGATAACAAAGAGATATAGAAAACCCTTTTTGCTGCCAACTAGTGGTTGTCTGAATATTTGCAGCGCAGATCTAAGAGACAATGTTTACAGGCTTAATTGTGATTCTGGGGTTCCAAATATATTCAGCTGCATGCTGTTCCTCCCCAAATGATCATGCATAAAGGGATATAAGGATGATACATACATAAGGATATGCAAACCTTAAAAAAAAATGTTTTGCTTTAACAGCCACAGTAGTAGACATTTTAGCAGTAGTTTGGTTCAGTAATTGTTTTGATGTTTACCTTTTATTTCTGGGCAAGTCTTTGTTACCATTTATATTCCATGACTTATTCCAGTTGTTTGTGAGTTGTGGGGACAGTGATGTGTAGGCTGAAGCCTTGTGAAAGTTGCATATGCTTAGAAGTTGTGTCAACCACATCCCATGTGCATTTATAATCTGTTCCATTCATTTCTGTAAGTTTTCTTCTTCAGTATGGATGAGTGGTACTTATGGCTGGTCCTCAGAGTTCTGGCTGTTGCAGCATCCCACAGCCATGCGGTCACCATTTGTGACTTTTTTGCTGACTTCCAAAAAACAGCCAATGAAGAAGCCAGCAGGAGGTCACAAATGGTGACCACATGACATCCTTGCTTAATGACCTGCAGTGATTTGCTTAACAACAGCAACCAAGAGTGCTGGAATTGCCAGCGCTAAGTCGCACAGTCACATGACGTTGTGCTTTATGACCACATTGCTTAGAGACGTTAATGCCGGTCCCAATTGCTGTTGTTAACCAAGGACTACCTGTATTGTTGATCAGGCAAAGAAAAAGAAATTACAGTTTGGCACAGTGATAATCAGGTGTCCTGAACTATAATTAATTTGCATTACCAAGTCAGTAGTTGGATATTCCCTAGAAATCAGTACATATCAGATGTAGGTTGAAAAAATCTGGATGACCATGAGATGGCAGCAAAGAATTAGACTTTTCTGTTTATCTCTTTACTGACATTCATGTAGCTTCACCTGGGACAGATTGTCAGCCTTACTAGGTAAACCAGCAGGAAACAGGACCAGATGATTTTACTTTATTGTAAAGTTAATAATTTTACTTTATTGTAAAGCTACATTAACAGAATCTTGCAAGTTGAAAGTACAATTCCCCCTGTCTCCTTTATACCCTGAGAAATTAGGGAACTGTCTTCTGAGTTTCTTGCCCCACCTACTATTGAGCTGCAGGCTATGCTGTGTCTTATCTGATCATTCCCTAGGCAGTGTCTCTAGGCCCACTCTCCCAAGGTCTTTCGCATGTGCCATTAGACAGATGTAGTGGGAAGGTCCTGATGTGAGATTGGTCTCTCTCTTATTGAGTGCCTTCCATTCAACATTCAGAGCTAATCCTATCCTTCCTTCCTCTGCACTACAGTTATCTAATGTCCCCCCACCCCCAGCCAATGTTTAAGGAATCCCACTTTGGATCTTGTGCCCTCTGCTGTTGGAATGTGCCTTGATTATATGTTCCTTTTATATCAAGAGGTTTCTTGTCCTTATAATAAAACCATCAGATGTTACTAAAGTGTTACAGAATCTTAAATATATAACAGAACATCTTGAGAATGATAATGGCCACCATCACTGAATTCCTTGTAGGTATTTGAGCTCCATTGATTACCCACAAAAGTGGACATATGTAGAAACAATGTTGGAGTCTCACTTCCCCAACATATCATATGCTGGCTATTTCCAACTGGTGATGTCCTTGTATGCAGCATGGATGCCTACAGGGAGGTTGTGTGGGGCACCACTTGAATACCATTGGCATTGACAAAATCAGTCAATTACAAAAGCCACCTTTACTTGGAACAGCTTACATCCTCCAATGATACCCTTAATATTATTAAACAACATCTGCCTATCCCTGGTTCTTGGAAAGGACTTGATGGGTGGACAAAAATACCAAATCCAGTCTAAACATCTGGCTGACTGTATGACCAACCATAATAATAATATATTAAATCTATATACTCCTGACTCCCAGCAACTCTGGGCAGTTTACAATTGTTAAAACATTTAAAAACAAAGAACAATACACACACACACACACACAAAACAGCACAAGACAAAAGAACAACGATGGGAAAGAAAATAGACCCAGAGGGAACAGAAGGAAGAAAGGAGCATCAATCATTCTCTCCAAAGCCTGGGTGGAGAGCCTGGTCTTTAAGGCCTTTTGAAATACCAGTAGGAGCCATTCAAATTTAGGGGGTAGCCTGATTCCAGAGGGCAAGCGTTGCTACAGAGAAGGCACACTTTCAGGGTCCCGATAGGTGGCATTGTTTAATTGATGGAACCCAGAGCATGCCAACCCTGTGAGATTAAACCAGTTGGGCAGATACTATGGGAGACAGGCAGTCCCTCAGGTAGCCAGGTCCTATGCCACAGAGGGTTTTATAGGTAGAGACCAGCACCTTGAATATGTAGCAAAGTGGCAATCAGTGCAGCTTGTGAAGCGATGTTATGTGGCTATATGGAGAAATGCCCATCACTGCCTGCACCACTGTTTTGTGTGCCAGCTGAAGCTTCTGGGTGGTCTTCAAGGGTAGCCCCATGTAGAGCGTGTTGCATTAGTCAAGCCATGAAGTGACCAGGGCATGAATGACTTTCAGTAAATTCTCTGGAAAAAAAAAAAAATTATATGCACATTTCCCTGGTGTTGTTCTTTGTTGTCTACATTTCCTAGAGATGGGGATTTAATAGAAATTTCTCTGATGAAAGTTGTCTCCTTCTACATGACTACATTTCCTTCTATGTGGCTTTCAAAAACAAATTAATTGAGTGCTTTTATCTATATCATTGTAGAGCCTATTTTGGTGGATATTCAAATCAATCCCAGTAAAAACCTGTATGTTATATGTAGTACTTAGAAAGAGGCCCTTCTCTATTGAGATGTCCTGATTATGGAATTCCTTCCCCAGAGAGGCTCACCTGATTTCATCTTCAGTGTGTTTTCAGTGTCAAGTGAAGACTTGTTTTATTTTCCTTCCTTTTTCAATTTGCTGTGGAGTCTGTACTGTATATGTAGCACATGTTTTTACCACTGTTTTCATCCTGATGGTGATGGATTTTTGTTTTATTTTTGACTGTAGTAAATTATCCTGATAGTTTTCCATTGGATAACAGTATATAAGTCTGATAAATATCCCTCTTGCATCTTCCCTCATTTTTCATGAAGCTAGTGCTTTTATGGACTTCTAAAGTTAAACTTAGATATATCTGGCTGTCCTTAACTCACTAGTCTATTTCTAATAATAAGCAGCCATGAATCTGTTAACTTTATAGCAGATCACGTTTATATATAATCTATCTCTAAATTACTGATGACACGCCAGTACAATGAAGTAGCTATATTCATGCTGGAATGTGCCACTCTCTGCATTATACAGAGTCTCTGGGAAGGAGAAACAGATTGTTGTCGAGAACGTTGTGTTCATGGAATGCTGCCCAGACATTCACTTCCAGCCCTTCCGAGTCCTACTAGGGACTTTGGCCGCTACTGATATCTCATATCACTCTTCAGTTAATATAGCAATGTATGTGTCTATTAGTTTAGCATTTGTGCAAGAGGAGGAGGAGAGGAAGCAGCAGCAGCAGCAGCAGCAGCAGCAGCAGCAGCAGAAGAAGAAGAAGAAGAAGAAGAAGAAGAAGAAGAAGAAGAAGAAGAAGAAGAAGAAGAAGAAGAAGAAGAAGAAGAAGCAGCAGCAGCAGCAGCAGCAGCAGCAGCAGCAGCAGCTTTGTATTTTTACATAGTGAGAGCAACCTGTCCCTCTGTTACAACAAAGCACTCAAGCACTTTACAAAAGTGAGCAGCTACTATTACGCCAGAGGCACAATGAAGTAAAGAGCTTGTCTGAGGTCATTCATCAAAGCATGGAATAGAATTTGGTCCCTGGGTGTCTCTCAGTTGTATTAAGGATTGGACTAAAACATATTTAACCCTCAGAGCTAATTGGTTAGTCCAAACCATGTTGCAGACTTATAGGTTGTTTTGCCCCAGGTCCTTTTCCATACATCCCCTTTAAATCTCCTTGTAGTGGTGAGTAGGTTCATCCTTCAACTTTTAGATCTTCTGAATATTTGTTATAATGTTTGCCATTATACTTGAAGATGTCTGTAAATTTTGCTTGGGTAAATGTTGAAAGATGAAATCAATGATCCATTTACAGTGTACTGGGAAAGGCAGAGATCAATACTATCAACTCTTTAACTCTTCCCTACCTCTCAGTCTATGCAGGAGCTTATCACAATTCAAATTCCTCCTTCAACTGATCATAAGGAGCAGGGACCAACTTTTGACAGGAATGTTTAGTGCTAAAAGGAGCCAAGGAGGCATCAGTTATAATCTAGGTCAGTCTCTAAGGTAGTAGGATGTCTGTATGTGCCTCTTTGAAAGAATTGTCAAGGCTTTTAACAATTTTTATTAGAGTGTTGGAAACGAGTGGCACAGGATCCTTTTGTGTGACCTGTGAGTATGCAAAATTTATTAACTATAATTCAGTTATCCAATCATTGATGCTAATTTTTAAGCCTCTAGCATGAGTCCAGGAATAACTGGGCAGAAATTTCTCAGAGATAACTTCAAAGGAGGTGGCAAATGATGAAAAGAACATATCCATTTAACCTCTACCTGTACATATATATAAAGGGCAGAAATCTCTGGATTCTGCAGACACCTCTGACATATTTTCAAGTTCTGGAACTTCTTGTCAAATAAGTGGAGAAACAATGAGTAGCCCACAAATAGGACTTTGCTCACAGATTATCCATAGCTAGTGAGACTACTATCATTAATAGTCCAATCATTGATGAAAGGTTTTAATACCTATACTAGTACAAAAATGTAATTGTGCAGCATTGCCTGGTGCGTGAACAGCTTCTTACTTTATACAGTTACTTGTACATGCATGGATTTTATGGAACTCTTTTTGCATATTAGAAGATTTGCAACAGTCTCTAAAAAGTAGAAAGCTGGTAAGGAACAGCTGGTTCAAAGTCCAGCTTTATTTCAAGGCAGGTAAAAGTTATGCTTTAGTCTGAGAAGTATATAGGCTAAACTAGGGGTAGACAGCATAAGATCCAGGGCTCTGCGCAAAAGCAATGAGCAGGCTAACATAGGAAGAAAAAAGTCAAAGTTGTGTCTAGAGTATGGATGGGTTAATAGGATTTGTCTCAAAAATCCACTCTACTCTCAGATACAAAACTCAGATGTCCTTTACAGAAAGATCTCTGCGGGCAATTTATGTAGCCTTAATAAGGCTAGGCAACATTTCATAATCAATCTCCAAATGATGTACCATAACCCCCCCCCCAAAAAAAACGGTATGGCTGCTTTGAAGGGGTTATAGACAGGGGCTACATTCATACTGCCACATAGTCCTAACAACTATCTGGAGCTCAAATCTGAAGATATGTACAGCCCTAATTTTTATGACATATTCTACGCACTTTATTTTCCTGTTTGGGAGTGCTAGCTTTTAAATGAATCCAGAGGAATATGCCTATTTTTTGAAGACGATGGTTTACATTTGGAAGAAATAAACTGTTAATTAAAGCACACAAAGTAACTGCTGACAAGCTGCTGTGATCCAGTCAGAGATTAATTATGCTTGGGTTTAGAAATAACTGCCTATATTAGTAGGGAGTTTACATGGATGAAGGTCTATTCTTCATCACTATAATTATATGCGATCCAGGTTCCGCAAAGATACTGTAACAGTTGCCAAATGCAATATCTAAGAGTTTCTGTTTTCATTGCTTGTAAAAAGTCAGTTTGCAGTCTTATGGATGCAATTACTTTGTTTGTAGGATAATTTGGAAAACTCCACATGCAATGGTTGGGGTATTATGGTTGGTCACACAGTCAGCCAGATGTTTAGACTGGATTTGGCATTTTTGTCCACTTATCAAGTTCTTCCCAAGGACCTGGGATAGGCAGATGTTGTTGTTTGATGGTGTTAAAGCTATCATTGCAGGATATAAGTTGTTCCAAGTAAAGCTGCCTTTTGCAATTGACTGATGGTGATTTTGTCAATGCCGAGGGTCTTCAAGTGGTGCTCCAGTTGTTTTGGGATTGCACCCAGGGCACCTATAACTATTGGGACTATCTTTGCTTTCTTTTGTCATAGTCTCTCTACTTCTATTTGCAGGCCTTTATATATTGTCATTTAGTCCAGTTCTTTTTCTTCTATTCTCCTGTCTCCAGGTATTGCAATGTCCATTATCCAGACTTTTTTGTCTTTCTTATCAACAATTGTAATGTCTGGGGTGATATGTAGCAGATGCTTGTCTGTTTGAATTCTAAAGTCCCAGAGCTTGTTAGCTTCTTCATTTTTTTCCCCCCATTTATTACTTTGTCTGTTTTGTGGTCCCACCTGTTCTTGATTGCAGGCAAATGGTATTTCTTGCAGATATTCCAATGCACCATTGTTGCTACTTTGTCATGCTGTTGTTTGTAGTCATTCTTTGCAATCTTCTTGCAGCAGCTAACTAGGTGGTCCACCGTTTCTTCAGCTTCTTTGCAGAGGTGGCATTTGCTGTCTGTTGCTGTCTTCTCAATTCTGGCTTTGTATGCATTTGTTCTTAAGGCTTGGTCTTGGGCAGCCAGAATTAGCCCCTCTGTCTCTTTCTTCAATTTTCCTGCTCTTAGCCATTGCCAGGTTTTGTTGTTATCTGCTTTGCCTGCTAGTTTTTTGTGTACTGGCCATGTAATACTTTACCTTGCCATGTCTCTTTTCTATTCTTCATTTGGTCTTTCTTATAGGCCAGTTTAGTCTCTTTGGTATTCAGTAAGCCTTCATGGTATCCTAGCTTTAGTGCATCTTCTTCACTGTCCTTCAGATATTCTTCCAATGCCCTTTTTTCTTCTTCAACTGTATGGTGTACTTGTAACATTCCATGCCTACTTATGCTCCTTGGTAAGTAGAGTCTGCCAATGTCGCTGCATGGATGAAGGGCATGATTCATTGTCATTATTTTTCTGGTCTTCCTCTCCAGGGCTTCTAGTTGAGTCCAATCCACTATTCCAGCTGTATATCTAATGACTGGCATTGCCCAGGTGTTAATCGCCTTGATGGTATTTCCTCCACTGAGTTGGGACTTTAAGATCTTCTTCACTCTTCTGATATATTCACTACTAACCTTTTTCTTGACTTCAGTGTGCTTGATGTTGTCAGCTTGAAGGATGCCCAGATATTTGTAATGATCTTCTTCATCCAGACTCTTGATGTTATTTACATTGGGCATCTTGATTCCTTCAGTTTTCACTATTTTTTCCCTGTTGATGGTAAGGATGGCATACTGTATATGTCCAATCCAAACTCCATTGCAATATCTTGGCTATATATTTGGACAGTGTTGAGCAGCGATTCCATTTCAGATGGTGTTTTTCCATACAGCTTCAGATCATCCCTGTAAAGATATGGGATAACCTGACAGATGTTTTTGATGTTTTATAGTCATGGCCTGACTTGTTCAGTATTGTTGACAGGGGAATCAATGCAATGACAAACAGTAGTGGTGATAGTGAGTCTCCTTGAAAGATTCCTCTCTTGATGTTAACTTCTCCCAGTCTATCACCATTGATCAGCAACTGTGTTTTCCATTGTGCCATTGATCTTTGCACAAAACTTCTGCTGTTTCTACTGACTCCTGTTATTTCTAGGTACTTGATTATCCAGTCATGTCACAGGGAGTCGAATGCTTTCTTGTAATCAATCCAAGCTACAGTCAAGTTGGTCTTCCTTCTCTTACAATTTTTCAAAATCATCTTTCAATTAGGAGGTGATCTTTTGTCCCTCTGCAGTTTGGGCAGTTTCCTTTCTGTTCAGATGGGAAAAGGTTGTTTTCAACTAGATGCTGTTGGACTGTATCAGCTACTGCATCAGTTAGCAATTTGAAAGTTGTGGGCTCGCAGGTAATTGGCCTATAGTTGCCTGGTGCTGCCCCTTTTGCTGGATCTTTCATTATCAGGTAGGTTTTGCCAAATGTTAACCAATCTTCAGTTTTAACTCCTTGGAGTATGTTGTTAAACTGCTTGGCAATGAGTGGGTGCAGAGCAGTCAAATGTTTCAGCCAAAAACCATGCAGTTCATCTTCACCTGGTGCTGACCAATTCTTGATCTCCCTTGCCCTTTTCTCTGCTGTTTCTGCTGTTATTACAAGTTCTTTCATTTCAGCTTCTTTTTTATTCTTATCTACCTGCTTTATCCAAGCTGCATTCTTGTTGTATTTCTTTGGGTTCTCCCATAGCTGCTCCCAGAACTGTTTCTTCTTTGTCAGGTGTTGACTGGTTCATTGCAGTCTCTCCATTGATGGATTGGTAGAGACATTTCTGATTTGACTGAAACTGCAGATTCTGCCTTTAGTGTGCAATTCAAGCTTTGTATCTGCTGACCATTTTTGGCTATGGAGTCCTTGGGGTTCTCTGAGCTTGGTTCTTTTCTTGCAAACGTTTCATTACTCAGCTAGGTAATATCTTCAGTGCTAAAATGGGTTGGGGTTTGCTATAATCATCATCATCATCATCATCATCATCATCATCATCATCATCATCATCATCATCCAATACTGTAATATCAAATATAAGCACAAGCCCACTGCAAGAAACAAACCAACTGATGTACAGCATGGCTGCAGGTATAACTGAATACCTAGATGCAAAATCAACAAACAAGAAAAAAAGGCCAAACACTGCACCACCAAAATGGGAGATCAGGTTGGAAAATAAGAGCAGCATGCTAAGATCAGATGCAAGCAAGCTAGAACAGATGAAAGAAAAGAAGCTGAAGAATAAAAGACCAAAGAATACCTGATCAAGAAATATCACCCAGAAACAAGGAAGATCGAGGAAGCACTGGAAATATTAAAGCAGCAGATAACAGCCATAGCCAAAAATCAATAGAGGTGAATATGTGTAACTCAGGGTTGAACTGTGGAGTCCCTGGGGTTCTCTGAGCTACTACCCGAGAAGCAAAACAAAACCCCCACCCCCACCAGCACTGGCAAGACATGCCATAGTATATAAATAGAGAGCAAACCCCATTCCATTTTAGCACTGAAGATGTTACCTAGCCAGGTAATGAAACATTTGCAAGAAAAGAACCAAGGTCAGGGAACCCCAAGGACTCCATAGCCAAAAATGGTCAGAAACACTGTGAATGGGGGTAAGGGGGAATCACCTCTTATTCTTCATGTAGGGAGAAATGAGGAGAAAGTGAATAATGAGGAGCTAAAAATTTTTGCTTCTAATAACAGGAAATCATATTGTCAAAAATCTACCATCACAGCACTTTGTGATATTTGAAAAAAAAAAAAAAATTTCACACAACTCAGTTTTCCAAATTGCTACATTGGGTTCCAAACCTGTGATCAGTTTGTGACCAGTCTTTTTTTTTTTTTTTTTTAACGTAAATCAGTGCTTGCACCCTTAGAAATTGAAACAACTGGACAACAGACCTTAGATGCCAGATGCATTTTTTTCTGTTCTATCTGTAAGAATTGTCAAGACCACATTTCTGGAATTTAATTTAACTCCTAGACTTTAGGGGCTTGCTTTACTTGTTTAATGGAAAGACCAGAAAGTTGGCATTGAGGTAGCATCTCTTATTAAGAGCTCCCTCTAAAGCCAATTTTTGCTTTGCTTTGCTTATATTTCATTTCATTTTATTGTTATTCTTGTTCTTGTTCTTGTTCTCATTCTTGTTCTGCTACATTTTGGACATACTGGGAGATCAAAGCAAAGAACACCCTTAAGATCTGCATTTTTACTATGGGGAAAAGGAAGAAGAGGCAGCACTCATATTCTGCTTCCCAGACTTTACTCAAGCCTACCAAACAGTTCAAAGTTGGCAGATATCTAAAAAGCAAACAGCTACTTGCTGTAAGTAATCAACTTCCTGATAGCTTCCCTAATAGATATGATCCCCTTCAATCGGATCTACAAGCAGAGTTAGAGAGCTCCCAATTTTAGATTTTTCCACTTCTATGTCTGAGGATGTTCCACCCTCACAGATCGCAGCCATTTGTCCAGCCACTGAAAGACTTTCATAACAAGGAGATGAGGACTTAAAATCTGAAAATGTTACTGATTTTATAACCAGATAATGCCTACCAACAGCATAAACAGTATTCTCAATTTTTGAGCTTCTAACTACAGTTAACAACAAAGTGGACACTCTAAAAGAGACCTTTATTAAGCTTATACACAATCATCGAAATACTACTGCTGAGACAGTCAAAGCAAGGACATGTGACAACTGTGACAACTGTGTCGCAAAAGCAGTTAATAGTGGTGGAAACGTGGATCCTACACTGGAACCTAAGAAGAGAGTGAGGAATAAATTAAGAGATCTCAACCTACATTCCCAGGAGTGTGCAAAGCAAGCATTGCTCTCCCAGGAAGTATTGGACAAAAGGCAAATAAATCACAACTGTCACTTACAGATCACTCTACAAATCCAAAATACAGAGTGAATAGAGGAAAGTGGGGATCCAGAAGTGCAGCCATTCTCTCCCTCAGTCAACTTCTACACTGTGAAAGGCAATTGATTGATTTGCAGAAGGTTGGATGGCTTCCATCCAGGAGAGACTCCAAATGAATCCTCCTAACATTTAAACATTCTACTATCACCAGCATGTTGTTTAAAATGAAGCCTTTTCTAAGCAAGTTTGAGATCTCCCCATTATGTGTGTTTCACACAGTGGGAGTTAGCTCATGAATAACTCATCTTGGCAATAAGAGTACCTTAAAGTTTAATTGTAGCAACATAAAAGTCGGTAACTCCAAGGACGTTCTATCACCACCGTCCTTGAGAAGACACAGTCCAAGTAAACAATCTGTACATCCTACAGCAAGTCAGTCTACTTAAGAACCCTTAGAGACAAATTTGATTAACTCTTTCAGTACCTTGCCAGATCCTGAACAAGCGGGTACAGTATTATAAAAAGGCTAGATGATCTGAGGGAATTATTATCAATAACATGTAAAGCTGCTAAACCTTTCACAGAGCTGGTCACCCTAACTGCCCCAAAAAATAGTACCTATCTTGAGAAACCATCTACTGGTTCACTTCCTACTGTAATTCAGAATATAGACACACAAAACAAGTACTTGGGAGTAGTTTCTATCCTACTCTCCCTGCGTCCTGGAAAAATAGTACACCCCTCAGAAAACATAAGGAATGGAATCATAATTGAGGCCAATAGATGAGATGAAGCAAGATGCAGCCCAAACCTTTGTGACTTACTCTCTGAGAATGGCCATGGAGTGGGACAGAGTTTCAAGGAGGACATCTTGAGCTCAACGCTTCTAAAAATAGACCCAAGCCCCAAATCATCTGTTAGGGCTACAGCTCAGGAAGAATTTGAACCAGGAAAATCATCATCATCTAGGGGCAAGCCATCCTGATACTATTCTGAGCTGCAAACTCCACCCAATCGCTCCTCATTTCAAAACTTGTCAAAGCTCGTACAACAGCGAGGCAGTGGCAAAGGTAGACAATTTTCCAACCAGTGCATCTTTTTTGACCCTGAAGGAATGTTGGATTGCATCAGTCCCACTGAATGACTGAAAGACGCATGTTCTTTAACCCAAAATTCCAATATTTTCCCAATCACCCCCCACTGATGTTAAGCACAAGGGTTATATCCAGTTACTGAATGGTATATCGCTGGTTGTGTGATGGAATGGAGTTATGAAGGCCAGACTCAGGGAGAAAAATGTTTTCTTTCATCTCCTGAGGCACGAGGGAAAGATAAGAGGATGAGACTGGCACCTCCCTGAGGAATTCACAATGTTGTGGCTGGCATTACTTGGGAGCTGGGGTTTCAGTCTGGGAAGATTCTTGCTAGAGGTTGTAGCTAATAAACATTGCTGGACTGAATTTACATGATCTCTTGGAGTTCCTTGGGCTAGACCTGACAGGTTGGAAGAACAAAGCAACAGATGGGGACCTGATGAAGTTCCTCTCTGACTGACTTCATAGCACTCCAAGAGTGCTGACCATAGATGAGGAGGAGATTCACTTACCAGGCTTTAGTACCTGGACTATTCCTGCAAGGAAATAAAGGGTGGGCATCAGGAAGACTGACTATACTTGTCAAGACAAAGCTGGGCTGGCAAGGACAGGAATTCGTCCTTGGAGATGACCCTCCCCATTATTTAGCTGTTAAATGTTCATACAAATTCACTGAAATGGTGCTACTGGGCATATATCTTTCCCTATGCTTGTCTCCCCACTTTTCCCCTGATATTTGGGTGAACCTAGAAAAGACAATGTTAAAGATATACCCAAATCACCCTAAAGCTACTGTAATTCTAGCAGGAGACTTCAGTATCAGGGTGGGGACCTCCTTACACAATTTTAACACCTCTGGTTGTTATCCCTGAGGACTATCTTATAAATGGCCCACCCTGGCACTCTAGAGACCCCAAAAGAAATATGGCAGGCTTGATCCTTGATGTACAAATTTAACCTCCACATTTTAGGAGGTAAATAACCTGGTCTTATATATCCTTTTACATACAATACTGGAAACTCTAGCAGTGTTTTAGACTATATATGAGTTACACAAAACAAGACTGGCCTGTTTTCAGACATCCAAACCCATGTGAAGGAGGACAGCAATCACCAATCAATCACAGTCCATTTCCAAGGCAGATCTGATACTAGATTATCCATGTTTCACAATAAGAGGCTACTAGCTAACCTTGCAGTGAGGCAGAATAGAAGGCTCAGTTGGGCCAAGGTAGACACTAAGGCAATATCCACCTTTCTGAACTCAGAACAGGCCCACACCTGGAGAAATGCAATCTCCTCTCCTACCCAGATAAATTCCTGACTCTACGCTGATCTGTGTCTTTCGTTAAGAAATTCTTAACAGATAAATTCCCCACCAGAAATCAACAACAAATAAGTTCTAATTGGTCTGATTCTGTCTATGTACCAGAAAGTTACTGAGGGTAACGATATGCCAGGCCCAGGGACACCCTACCATAAAAAAACATGATAAAATGTTAAAAATTAGGCATGATTATAAAAACTGATAGCCTCTAAAAAAGCTTGCTATATGGCTAAAATCTGGTCAGACCTGGAAATTTCAGTGAAAGAGACAAACTCATTTTTTTTTCTGGAATACTATATCTGGTTTATTGAAGGAATGTAAATTCCACCTTGTTATTCTTCTTCCAGCTTCAGTTTGGGAAGATTGTTACACATATTTATTTGCTAATCCTAACCAGGGCCTCCCACATAAGTAAATCACTGACCCATTAGCCTTTGAAAACCTTCCTCCCTGACCTCCAGTGTCAGTATCAGAAATCAAACCTATTATTCAATCTCTGAAACCTAACAAGGTGCCTGGAGATTTTCTGCTCCCAATATTTTCAGGACACATATTGGTTGGTGGGCCCCATTCTTAGCAGGGCTGTTCTCCCATATAAATAACACAGGTTGCATCCTGTGGGAAGTTGCCATTATAGTCCCCATATATAAAAAAAGAGACAAGGGTGACCCCAAAAAATTATAGACCTATAAGCCTTATTGGAATTGTGGCTAAGATGGATGCAAAACACATTTTGAGTAAAACAGAAGACTGGGTAATGGGAAAAAAAACCTCTTAGTGGAGGAACAAGCTAGATTTTGACCACAGTGCTCCACAATAGACAATTGTTTTATTTTATACCATCTCATATTGAATCAAGCAATTAAAGGCAAGAAACTGTTTACTGCCATCATAGATCTCAGTGCGGTTTTTGATTCCGTAAACAAACATTCTGTGGAAGAAATTGGCCACCTTAAACATGAAGCCCAGACTCTTACTCCTGGTTAAGGCCCTCTACTCAAATATCCACTTGAAAGTGTGTATGGGTGTAAATGGTTCTCTAACTCAGAGTATACCTACCCATAAAAGTGTTAGGGTTGTATTCTAGCCCCAATGCTTTTTAACCTCTATGTCAACGATATTCCAGGATTCCTGTATGCTTCAGACACTCATATGCCAAAGATCTCCGATAAATTTATTAATATTCTTTTATATGCTGACTATATGGTTCCAATGGCACATTCTCAAATAGGCCTGAGAAGACTGTTGCGAAAGCTAAATACCTACTGCATTCTCAATTCTCTAAATATCAATAAAACCAAATCTAAACTGATGGCATTTAGCAAAAACAAAAAAAAAAGGTTGAAATTTAACTGGCAGCTGGATGGCGAGCCTCCTGAACAAGTGAATTCTTCCACCTATTTAGGAGTGGCCTTTATCAACGGTGGCTTGTGGGCAAATCATTTTCAAAGAAGCTCAGTGAGGGTTGAGGCAAGTACCCAAAAAATTATGTACATTATTTAATTATAATTACCCAGGTACCTTGACTCCCTTATTGAAACTATTTAGGGCAAAAATAGTCCCAATGCTGACCTATGGCATGGAATTGTGGGGCCTCACAAAAGCTACCTCACTTGAACAAGTTCAGGCCTATTTTTTTAAGAAGCATATTGGGAACTGACAAGAACACGTCAGCCCCTGGAGTCAGAGCAAAAACAGGTATCCACTCCATACACAGCCACTCAACAATCAAAGTTTTAACCTATTGGCAGAGAATCCATTCAATGAACCCTGATAGGCTACCCAAAATACATTTCACTGAACAAATAAGTATGGCTCAGCCCACCTCCTGGGTAAGCCAACTTATCAAACTTATTTCACAGCATGGGTTTTCCACCCAATATTTACTCCCAACTGCCTCCCCGGCAAAGGATATTTTTAAACAGAGAGTCCTAACATACCAGTGCCCAAACAGACTTGCAGTTATTGGCAAAAAATTGATTTTTAAATTGGTTGGCTAGGAAGAAAACCATTTTCCAAGCCAAAAAAGACCTCTCAGTGAGCTTGAAGCAATTCCTAAGAAGGGATTTTTCTAGAGCAAGATTTGAGTTGTTGGATTCCATGGCCAAATATGGGCGCTTCCATCACCTGCCATATCATGAGAGGACATGGATATGCGGTGCCCCAGCCACTGAAGATATTGCTCATGTTTTGTATGATTGTCAACTGTATGCCCATTTTAGGCTTAGATATTTAAAATTCCTACTTGAAAGAATAGTCCACTGGGACCTGAATTGCAGATTGTCCTATTTCCTCCTGGGCTTTAATGTATACATTATTAGCAGAACTGCTAAGTTTATACACAAGGCAGTTCAGCTAAGAATCTTGTAAAGATTCTTTATCATGTAAAGGCAATGTATTTAACTGAATGCTGATTCTTTGTATTTAGCATATATATATATTATTATTGTATTTTCTTTTACCTATTGTATTTTCTTTTACCTATTTTATCCTGGAAATAGACCTTGTATTTTGCCTTTGTTTATTTTGTTTTCTTATGGTCGTAAGACTAATCAATCAATAAACTATCTATAACTACTTGTTTAATCTATGCTACTTATTGACTATTCACCATTTAGTGTTGTGAGCATTGTATTGTTTTAAGTTCTTATTACAGATAGCTTTGTAAGGACTTGCCTTAAAGAGAGTCTTCTGAAATCAGTTCATCCTCAACCAGTTAACTAGTCAAAAGTTATGTATTCAGACATAGTTTAGATCAGAGATGGTCTAAGAGATGGTCTTTTAATGATTTTTTTAATGATTTCCCTCTATCTATGAGGAGCATACCTGGTCCACACTCCAGAAAATGGACCAAGTGAAGACAATGTACTGGATGGAATAAAGACAAAAACATATTTGATTGAATTGAATGTATTTTTAATTATAATTAATTGAATGCAATTTAATTCATCCTCCTGAATTTGATCATTTTCTTCTCCTGTCACAGAATACAGTGGATTTGAGGGCTTCTGGGAGTTATTCCCAGTGGTTTCTGGGGCCACATTCAGTCCTAGGAGCTTCATTTGGGCACCTCTTGTTTGGATCTGACTTTTTCCAAACCTACGTCCTAGGAAATCTTCCCAGACCGAGCAGGCAATGAAATATGGAGCTGTGGTGCATTTAAAATTGTATGTATAGGAATAAACTTTTAAAGACCACACTGTATGTTCAGGGAAGAGTGTTTCCTTGAGTTGCTGAGTAAAACCCATGTATTTGTAAATATGGAACTGTTTAGGTTCGGGTTAGGAGATCTAGAGTGGAAAAAATCACATGAACACTAGAAGGCAGCAGTGGGAAATGTCTGTATGGTGGTAGCCCAAATTTTTGCGGCCAGATCTGGTAGCCCAAAGGTTACACTCTATCCATTAGTTTCTAACGGCCATTTTAAAATTCTTATTTGCCATTAACACAAGGTTGTTCCGTTACCAGACAAGCAGAAGCAGGCAGGCATTCAGCTAGCACTATAAACAGTTTTGAAATAGTCTGATAATGGCTTGGCTCTTGTCACAAAATCCCCCCCTTCCTACCCCCTTTGCAGCCAACAATAAATCAATATTAATCAGTTCTTACAAGACTCTTGACAACCCAATTTTGCACCTCATGGAATAAAGCCTACATTTTTGCAGAATATTATTTTTTTTTCATTATTCAGGTTGGATTTAATGCTCATCTACATTTGTACCTATGAGAGTGGATAATTATGTGCCTTGGATCAGTGGCATGCTTATTATTGTTCTGCAACACTGTATAATTGAAAGGCTATAAAGCAATCACAGAAAAAATACTGTAGCATCTAAATTCCTCTCTAGTGTTGATAATGGGTGGTTCTCTCCATGGTGGCTTCTGCTGCAGCAAAACCAAAATATATGGAGAAGGAGTGGGACCCCAAACCTTCCTTCCTTCCAGCCAGCCTCCCCGCACTTGTTGCCTACTAGTTATGTTCAACTACAACTCCCATCTTCTCCCTCCCCAGCTCATCTGAAAGGCATTAGGTTGAGGAAGGCTATTGCAGACTCACAATCCTTCATTCTGCAAGAATAATGCCCAAAGAAGAACCTGGAGTATGCAGTAAAAAGGATGATTTGGCTATTTTTATTATTATTATTATTATTATTATTATTATTATTATTATTATTATTATTATTTGTTTTTAGGATAAATCCATCCTAAGAAAAAAAAATGCCCCCTTTGACAACAAATGTTTTTCCTGTGAACAAAAGTACATTGCAAACAAATGACCAACCATAAGATGAGTATAAATTGCTTTGATAGGCTGAATTAAGTGATACTACTATAGTTGAAGCCTGAACAGTCTTTCCTCCTATAAACCTTGTGTCATTCTGAAATATTTATCTTAACATAGGAAATTTAAATAACAAATATTAGTACGCATGGAAGGAAGGAGAGGAACCTGATAGATTTTAGAAATTAGAAACTGAAGTGGAAAAAGATCTGCCCCTTTATAATATGGTGAACAAAAATGAAAGAGTCAGTTGTACCTAGTAGACATAATCTCGGCCCCAACTTCTCCTTTTATTCCTCATCCCTTAGTTTTATTTTATGTCTCCTTCCCTTGCAGCTTGGGTGTTACTGAAACACCGACACAGATCCTGCTTTATGCACCTTTCCTAATATAAATGTAAGAGCATAATATTGTGTCTGATTAGGAATATTCCTGCCAGTTTACCACCGAGTAAAACATGGCTGTACTTACACCAGATATTAAAACCTCCTGCTTTAATTGTACATTTTGCTATAAATTATCGGTGACATTTAGTTGCTCCCTTGTAGTTTGGTCTGTGATGGTAATTAAGTTTTATCCATCTTATGCCCTAAAACTCGAAAGAACAAGTTTGTCTCCCTCAGATTACAACTGCTGCTTCTTGGCTCTTAAAGTCATCCTAGTTTCTAGCTGTGATGCTGCAGGAGCAGCAGATACAGCAAGTGTTGCTACATATCTCCAGAATCTATAGGATTTAAGACTCTTTTTTCCTCTTTTTTTCAGTGCTTCATATCTTGCTTCAATTAACTTGGTTTTTACTTATGGACCATCCTGAGAAGATACTCCCCACATACAACTTCCCTCCCCAAGACTAGCATCAGGATATGGTTAAGAAGCTGTTCAAAGGGTAGACATCCAGTAACACCACATCGTTAACTGGAAACTTTCCTGGTGCAGCCCACTGTGAAAGTGTGAGGTGGATCTCAGACCTGCAGCAGCTACATGCCATGTTGCATCCCTCAAATTCGGTGTCTAATCCAGTTTATGTCAGGCCAGGTAAGCTGGTTGATCTGTGAGTGAAGCAGACAGCTAAGCAGGGCCAAAGCTAACCAGTATTTGGGTGGGAGACTGCCAGAAAATCAAACGCCTGTGGGCTAAAGCAAGGAATAATCATGATCATCCTGGAAAAAGCAGTGGCGATCACCTTCCATTTTGTTGCTGGTAAAACTACATGGACAAATGCCAATAAAATCACCAGGAGTTGCAATTGTCTTGGAACAGAGTTATTTTGGCTTGAATCAAATATTGGCCCACCTTCCATTCAAAAGTGCCACTGTGGCATCCCAAAACTCATACATTCATTTGAGAGGCAGTCCAGGTTGAAGTCAATGTTTTATTGAGTAAGCAGCAACAGCCAGCGGGGGAGATGTTCAGTATCAAGAAGCACCTCTAAAGTTGGAGAGCGGTCGTGGAAGCAGCCTGAAGAAAGGGCACATTAGTGGCCTGGCCAAGGATTCACTAAACTCTGGTTTCAACTGACTCACACCTACAGGATTCATATATGATTTCATCTAGCCAAGCTAGAAACTTCAACCTAACTGAAACTGAAGCATTCCCTACCCAGCCACCCAAGTAATGTAATGAAAGTACCATGTTTTAAGCCAGGAGATGGTCAAATTTCAGGCTTGTGCACCTATTTTGTATTTTAGTTGAACCCCCAAATCCACAACCAGGGACAGTATATAAAAATAACAAAAACAAGGCAACCATATTTTTCATATCCAGGAATTTTTGCAATCCTGAATTGGACTAAATTCACCACCTTCCTTGCCACCATCCTGTTCTAGCCAGAGGTATCCATTACAAGCAACAACCTCCAAACAGCAGCACATACAACATAACATCATTCCACAAGTGATGTCTTTATGTAATTTGTCTCATTCAAATATGGAAGTCATGTCATTAGATTAGATATATGTCCCACCTTTTATTTTCATATAACTCAAGGCAGTATACATAACTCTTCTACCTCTTGTTTTCCCCACAACAACCCTGTGAGCTGAGAAAAAAATACTGGCCCAAAGTCACCCAACTGGTTTTCATGCTTAAAGGAGGTCCAGAACTAACATCCTCCTGGGTTCTAGGCCAGCACCTTCACCAGACTGGCTCTGTGTCAATGTTTGTTCCCAGTCCTGAAGCCACCAATGGTTCCAGCCACTCCTACCTCACCCTAGCTTTCTTCATTTGAGCTTTATAATATAGGAGGTAGGAAAAGACTTTGTGGTTGCTACTTTAAAGAACTAGCAGGTCAGAATCCCTGAAATTTAGGTCCCAGTCTAATATCTATCCACATTGATGGAAAACATTTCACTTAATGGGCACCAGAGGCTTCAATACAGGTTACTACCAAAAGGTTTTGCCTCCTGGCATATTGGCTCTAAGAATAAACCTGCATCTGTTTTATAGGCCGGGTTGAGAAGCCTGGGACTTTTCAAATACCACTGATCTACATGTTCCAGGAGTTCCAGTGGAGGATGGGTTGTTGCGAGCTATATTTCAGCAACATTTGGCAAACAATGATTCCCCAAAATCTATTAGAGCCTACTATAAAACTTCTTATTTGAGATTTGCTACTTTTCTACAGAACATCTGCTCATACACAAATCTATGGCTTGCATGAAAAGCTTGGTGTCTGCCTCTCTTATGGTTATATCCCTTTTTCTGGGGGTCCAGATGATTCCTTGCCCTTAATATTCTATAATAATAAAGAACCATATCTTGCTTAATTGTCTTAATTAAATATTGCTTCCCAATAATGAAAGAAGCATCCTGCTGTTAGTCAGCTACAACGTGAGTAAGATGATTCCTTATTGAAGCATTTGGACATTTAATCTATAGCATTTAAACTGAGAGACACCCCATTAGCTTCCTTTTCTTTCATGCTAGCATGAGGTTGAAAAGAACAGGTGCATCTTCTGTTTCCTCTAATTGTAGGAACTGTAAAAGTAACTTGAAAAAAACACCTGAAATCTGGCTTTTTTAAAAAGACACAGAGAGACAGAGAAATCAGCAATAGTAATCCTTGCCTAGTAATTATTTGAACAGTAGGTGGTTGAAGAGTGTTCTTATGTTCCACCTGCATTCAGCTTTTTAATTTGATTGCACTTTTGACATGAGCTTCCCATATGAAATAAATGTAGAACATTTCCTGTTTTCAGGATTACATTAAATAAAGGAAAAAGACTGTGCTTACTTACATTATTAATGTGTTCTTTGAGGGGAAGAAAAAAACTACAACAAGGCAATTTGCAGTAATGAGTTTACAGTGATACAACAATACCAGGAATTTGAATTGTATCTACTTTTTTTTTAAAAAAAAAACTTCCTTCCTTCCTTCCTTCCTTCCTTCCTTCCTTCCTTCCTTCCTTCCTTCCTTCCTTCCTTCCTTCCTTCCTTCCTTCCTTCCCAGGATCAACTCAACTTCACCTGCCCTGCATCCTTCCCTTCTGATGAGAAAAACAGGGACAGAGACAAAACAAATTATATCAGGGCCAATATCTGCCCACGAGAAGTGTTCTTTCTTCTCCAGAGCTGCATCTCCTCATATCATTTGGCCTCCACAAGATGGGTGATGCTGTCAGGAATAGTGGCAGGAGACGTCTTCAGTTCTTCAGCTTTCTTGTGTAGCTACCAGTTGTGGTGGCAACTGCCTTCTGTGCCCACACCTGATACAGAAATCAACCACACACAAAAATAATTATCATTATTTCTTTTTTTTTCCTGGAGTGCCATGGCCTGACATGGTAGGAAAGAAGTGATGAAACCAAAGACATTTGCTGCTACCACAACCTCTGCAGAGTATCTATGATATGCAGAGTTCTATAAATGGAATGAAACGCCATGAATGGACTCCCCACCCCTTAAATATGAATTAAAGTGAAGAGAAACTGGTCTAACTTTCCTCCTCTTCCTGAAGAGATGTGGCTATCTTAACAGCCTTCTTTTTATTCTGCCCAAGACCGACTGCTTTGCCTTCCTGTGGGTTTCATATTTATGAGAAACTCTTTTAAAAAATCCCTCGGGCCATAATATGATGTAACTTTGCCAGAGAATAAGCCCTATTGAATTTAATGGATCTCACTTCCGAGTAATCTTGCGTGGGATTATGCTGTGAAATTGGTCTAGCATCCTTTTGAAATTGATTTTTCCCAGAATGTCTTTTCAGGAGTGAATCTAATTGTAGTTGGTGGACACAGATGACACTTTCTGTAATCAATGGCTGGCTATGTAAAGTGACCCAGAGTTTACAATAATTAAGACTATTTCTCATGTTAGGCCATGGTGGCATGAAGCAACCTTTCAGGCTAATAACAAAACAAAACATTTAATAGCTCATTTTAAGCTGAAACAGAATGAAGGGTGCCATAAAAGAAAGCAAATTTTGAGATGAACAAAGAACAACAAAGCTAAAACTAATTTTCTGTTTGTTAGTAAATTTAGTCTGCTATTCTCACGTATCAGAATAGCATACAATTTAAAAATCAGAAAAGAATGCACAATTATAAATAGAACAGAAAAATAAATACATTCTGTATTTTTCTTCAGTAAACCTTTAACACAAATTATACAATTGGTCTCTTTGATTTTCATATTCAGTCTGAAGCAACCTTGTGAAGAGAAATAGAACTTCTTTGCTTCTTAATCTGGACTGACAACCACTCCAAAATATTTGAACTTCCCCCAAAAAAGTGCTATCTATCAATTTATTAATACACATATAGGATCCTAGGACTAAGAATTAAATGCTGCAACGTGAGGTGCTTCTGTTCAAGATTGTGGCCTATATTATTACTCAGAATATTTAATATATTTACATATAGAGGCTGCAAATACCTAACAGAAAACTCTAGCTCTTTTGCAGGGTCATCTGGATTTTTTGCAGCCCAGGTATAATATGGTTACATTTCATTCACACATACCACTTTTTTTTTTTTTTTGGACATGTGTACATACCTCATCTCAACACATAGTCTGTGCACCAAGCATAGAAATCTTATAAATAAAAAATAAATAATTGTATGGCCATTTCCCTCTTATGCATAACTGCAGTTATCCTTCATGTGGGAGTAGTAGCTTACTTAAGGACCAGTGGTTAGAGAGAATGAATGTGCTATTACTTATAGCATGGGTGTGTAGGCACATAAGCATACTTGGGTACAGCTAGACAGTTCTAAAGCCTATATTTTTATCCTGATAAGGGAATTCTATTTCGATCACTGTATCAATTATTGGGAATAAACCAGTACTTTGTTGTAGAAAAATGGCATTCTGTATGTACCAAAAACCTGGCTCACTTAAAACAACCAAATCACTTTGAAGATGCAACATAAATTTATTAAGCATGCAAGCCACAATCAGTGTACACTGAGCTCCCAGCAAAGCATTGGCAGCTTGCTTGAGCAGCCCTGGACAAAAGCAGAACCGCAGCTGATATACCCTTGGCCTACTACATTTCAAAGACAAGACAAAGGAAAAAACAGACACAGTGTAAATTACAGCATGACGTTGGAATGTTTTTGATAAACCCATCTGTGTGACCTTATCATTACTTTTCCCTTCTTACTAGGTCAGCATGGCAGCTATACTACCTCTGAGATACGGCCAGTGAATATAAACAATTTGGTTTACTAGGCCACTGATCCCTGACTGATTCTTCGCCCTTTTGCCACTCAGGGTCAATTCAGCTTGCTGTGAATGTTTTGTGGAGTCCATGGGGTTCTCTGACCTTGGTTCTTTTCTTGCAAACGTTTCATTACCCAGCTAGGTAACATCTTCAGTGCTAGAATGGGATGGGGTTTGCTCTTTGTTTATATACTGTGGCATGCCCTGCCAGTGTTGGTGGGGGTGGGGGTTTTGTTTTGCTCCTCTGGTAGTTCCTTGATTAGGGCATTGTTTACTGTTTAGTTGTGTGCCTGGTGATGATTGCTGGTGAGATGTTCTGGTCTTTTGACTCTTTTGAACAGTATGTAGATGTTGTTTATTTCTATGTGTCTGTTGATTGCTGCCTTGTCTGAATACCAGGCTTCCAAGAATTCTCTTGCATATTTGGATTTAGCTTGGTCTAAAATGCTGACAGTTTCCCAGTTAAAACTATGGTTGAGTCTGTCCATGTGTTGTGAGATTAAGGAGTTTTCATCATGTCTTCTGACTGCTAGTTGCTGCTCATGGATGTGCTCTGCCAGTCTTCTGTCTGTCCTACATAGTGTTTGTTACAGTCCTTACACTGTATGTTGTAGATGACTCCTGTTTTTTCTTCTTGTGCTACTGGGTCTTTTGGTTTACTTAAGATATTTTGGAGGGCTTTAGTTGGTTTGTGTGCTACAGAGATGCCATGTGGTTGTAATAGTCTGTTAGTGGTTTCTGAGAGGTTTCTGATATATGGCACTGTGATCCTTTTCATAGCATGTGTTGATTGTGTTGTATACTGACTCACTTTTATTCTATAACAGAAACTATGATTGTTCCAGTCCAATGGACTTAGAAAAGGTGTGATTCTGAGCATGATATACTGTCGGCAGCATGGATTCTGCAAATTAGTTTTATGGGGAGAAAGGGGAACTGCAGAGGGGACACAGTAGAAGCTTGTCCCCATTTTTTCACTGAAGAACTAGTTATTATCCATTAGATCCAGTCTACATTTTATTGGATACTTGTCCTTTAGTCATCTTGAAATCAGTAGGACTTAGAAAGCAGAAGATCTATGTTCTTGACACATCAGGTTTAATTATGAAGACAATTAAGAAGTCATAATCATTTTTCTATTTTAGTATGGTGGAAACTTCATCCAGCTGATGCTGAACTCAAGGCATCTAACAATAAAGGTAAAGATATTAACAGACTATTTAAAACACTAAAGAGTTAGAAAACGATAGAACAAGTGATCTGTTAGAACGAAAGTGCCATCCTAAAATAGATTTCACCTCCAAAAGTTTTTAAGGAGAATCAAAAGGGACCTGACTTAAACAAGAATTTCACAGTTTATACATATGGCAACTGAAAAATATTTCTCCATGATTTCACCTAAACAAATTTTGGGGGACCATGAAACACACTGAAGTTCCTCCAAAGTTGTTTTCATAGGCAGATCCCACAAATGATCAGTAATAGTTAATGACACATTGAGGTGCTAATTTTACTTTTTTACTATGTTGTTTTATATACCGTAGTATGTTACACCTACCCACCACAATTTACACTCTTAGGCATTGGAGCCATCAGGATGATTAAGGTAATGCCCATTCAGTATTTAGATTTAATAGACTTGGTTCAGTTATAATATTACTAATTATATTCAAAACAGTCATAAAATGAAATAACAGCTACTACTACTAATAAAAGTAGAGTATTTAAGAAACATTGGTTGGATTACTTTTTGTTCCTGCTTAGAATTATAGCAGTAGTACCAAAATAAATGAAACAATCACATTACAGGTCCCTTTTCCCCCAAAGGAAGGAGTTTGTGCCTTTGACATTAATTCCAAATACACAGCAAAGATGGAAAATTATTTTATATGTGTTAATTCATAAATCTAGATTAATCTCTGCAATAGAGTACATCAATCTGCATTAGAACACCTACTATTAAGATCTGATAGGGAGGTTCTTACTAAGGTATCCATGGACAGTTTTCATTTTCAGTTTATTAGTCTCCCTTCCTCAAGATCTCCACTTAGACTGCTCTTTATCTTTCTCTGCCTAGCTAGGATAAATGATGATAATAAGAACTAGAATTTAATTTGCTTGATTTACGTCCAGCTGCTTTTATCTGGCTTCTGGATGATGCAGCTATGTCTGTTGCTATGTATTGATTAATTCATTGTATGATTGTTGTTTTGCTTGTAAAAAAGCCTGGATACTAGGTTTTTGTTTTGTTGTTTTACCTTAAAAATTCAGATGGCATGTATAAATGACTTCAAAAAAACAACTGCAACATGAAAACTTACCAGGATAATTTCTCTCTCTCCAATTGCCCTTCCCAATTTAATTTTGTTAAATGATATTGGGAATAATCTAAAAAAAAAAAAAAACCTCTCCAGTCTTGGCCAGGCACATTGAACATCCTTGGGTCTATATTCCACCATAACTTCACAGGCTTCTTGTAAGCAAACTGGATGACATCAGATGCCTTTTTTGGGGGAGGGGGAAACCCTCCTAGTGGGTCTTTCTCTTTCATATTAAAGAAAAACAGAGGAGGAGAAGGAGAAGGAGAAGGAGAAGGAGAAGGAGAAGGAGAAGGAGAAGGAGAAGGAGAAGGAGAAGAAACAGTGAAAATGTCCCTTGTACTTCTTTGTCGAATGATTCTTTCTACAGCTAAGAAAGAGGAGGAAGTAGAGAGAGAGAGAGAGAGAGAGAGAGAGAGAGAGAGAGAGGTTTAAGCTAGGAAAGAGTCACAAAGACCCCATCTCATTGGCTGCTAGTTGGCTTTCAGTTTCAACTTTGTATTGCTTAACCCCAGGCAATTAGAGTTGCTCAAAAGTGAATGGAACAGAGATACCTTTGTTATATCTCTATTGGATCCTTTTCAGTCCATTACTGAATTTTTATGTCATATTCAGGTAGTAGAGAAGGACAATTATTAGGGCTTTGCCCACACTTGGAAAGAGGTGCTTCAGAATAGTAAGTGATTGATTATGTGCCATCAAGTCATTGTCAACTCTTGGCGACCACATAGATAGTTTTTCTCCATGAAGAATGTGAAGTAGCAAACATGATATGCCTCTTTTTGAACTATTAAAGCAGGTGGGCCTTTCCCCAGGCTTCTACTACTGTTCTGGAAGGTGTTCACAGCTGTTTCCACATGCATCTGGATGAACAGCCACATTGCTTCATTTATTCCCTTTCCAGGCATGTCCTCAAGTACCTCTTTTGAAGGATTTGCACAACCTAACAATTCCTACAGTATCTCTGATCCTGAGCCTGCTTTTCAAATTTTTGATAGAGGTTACAGCACATTCTCTCTCTCTCTCTCTCTCTCTCTCTCTCTCTCTGTATATGTGTGTGTATGTGTGTGTGTGTGTGTATGGGGCCCAGAGTCACCCATGGGGAGATGGAGACCCATTAAACAATTAAAAATGCCCCATAAATAATTAAAATTAATTAATCCATTAAAAATCAACTGTAAAAACAAACCCTATACATAAATACTAAAAACATTCAAGATGACCGGGGGGGGGGGGGCAAAATCAATTACCCCGCAAGCCACTTCCACTGATGCAAGCCCCCATCTGGCCTTCTGGCATGACCAGGATTTTACGCTTTTTCTGAAGGCCATGAGAGTGGGGGCAAACCACACCTCAGGAGGTAGGTTGTTCCACAGAGCGGGGGCCACAGCAGAAAAGGCCCTCTTCCTAGACCCCACTGGTCGAAATTCCTTGACTGGTGGGGTCTGTAACATGCCCCTTCTGCCAGACCGAGTGGAGCAAGCTGATGTAACAGGGGCGAGATGGCTCCTCAGATAACCTGGTCCTGTGCCATGAAGGGCTTTAAAGGTAATAACCAACACCTTGAATTGGACCCAGAAGCAAACCGGCAACCAACGCAGTTCACATAACAGCAGTGTTATGTGTGCCCGCCTAGGGGCATTCAGAACTGTCCGTGCCACCGCATTCTGCACCACCTATAGCTTCTGGATACTCTTCAAGGGTAGCCCCATGTAGAGCGCATTGCAGTAATCCAACCAGGAGGTGACCAGGGCATGAGTGACCGTGTGGAGGGCCTCCCGATTGAGGAAGGGGCATAACTGCTACACAGCATGAAGTTGCGCAAAGGCCCTCCTAGCCACGACTGCCACCTGCTCTTCAAACAGGAGTCATGAATCCAGGAGGACCCCCAGATTATGCACCGGGTCTGTCTGGGGTAGTGCGACCCTGTCAAGAACCAAAGATGATAAACTCCTAGATCTTGAGGCTCCCCGTACCCACAGCCACTCTGTCTTACCAGGGTTTAGTTGAAGCCTGTTGTCCCCTACAGTCTCCATGTACCACAAGAAGGTAGCCACAGCATCACTTAGGTCACCCGGGTTGGAGATGTATAATTGGGTGATGATACCTCATCCCATGGTGCTGGATGATCTCACCCAACAGTTTCACGTAGATGTTAAATAGGAATGGCGAGAGCACTGAAACCTGAGGCACCCCACAAAGTAGGGGCCGTGGGTTGGACCTCTCGCTCCCTATCAACACCGATTGGGTTCGGCCTTGGAGAAAGGAGCTGAACCAGCACAGCACTGTGCCACCCAGCTCCAACTCCTGCAGCCAACCCAAAAGGATACCATGGTCGATGGTATCGAAAGCTGCTGAGAGGTCAAGAAGAGCAGGGATGGATGCGCTACCCCCATCCCGCTCTCACCAGAGATCATCCAAAAGTGCGACTAATGCTGTTTCTGTCCCATAATCGGGCCTGAAACCTGACTGATAGGGGTCCAGATAATCTGTTTCCTCCAGGATATATATATACACACACAGAAAGAGCATACGTTGCAACAGACTGGGGATCGTCACTTTGGTAAATATTTGTGTGTGTGTGTGTGTGTGCACGCTTGTGTGAAATACTCAGGAACTGGGATTTCCTGGGATGACATTGGAACTGTCTCAAGAGTCTTAAAATTCAAACTGCTTTTTGACAATCAGGGTACAGAAAGGGATAGAGTAGAATCATAATATCTAGTTACCTTTCTTGGGGCCCTTTGGATGAAATGGCTTGGAAGTTCAATTAAATAATAGCTTTCTGAAGAAATGTGTTTTCTCAGGCTCTGTATTGGAAGGTGCCCAGTAATGAGACCTCTGGTGGCTGCTCCTCATCTGTTAGGGCTTTTGACAGAATTGCCTAGATCTCTGCATTGGACAGCGAGGCCTTGTCTTCATTTCCTACCTCACACACTGGACCCAGTGCAATGTTGTTTCAGGTATCACCATGGGGACTACAAATCATTGAGATTCCTTCCCATCCCTGCTAGAACACTGGGCAGAAAAACAGCAGATGTTAGCCGTGGACCCATCATTTTTTTGGCACCCCTTTGCCTGGCTTCATGTTTTGTACTCAATACACACAGATACATTCAGCAGAGGACCCAGTATGAAGCCAGTCAAGAAAAGAAATGCATTCGAGAAAATAATCCCTAGTGCTCAAATTATGCAACTTCATATTCCTTAATCAGGTCAAAGGTAATTGGGAAAGCAGTTGGAAGAATAACCATTTATTTTATTTTTTACAATCAAAACATTCCAAACTATGTTAATTTTTTATATGAACTGTATGAGTAGGGAAGGTGTTCTACATACAAGGAGGGCCAACAGCTGTTTTTTACCCATGTCCCCATCCCTGGTGGCAGTAGTGCCACCACTTACCTAGCATATGATGCTCTCCATGCTATGCATTGTAAGACGGCTGCAGTAGATGACAGAGCTGCATTCCTTAGGTGCAAGGAAACAGCTGTTTTAGGCCCCAGGGAAGGGGAGTAGTGTATGGGGGCTTGTCCCCATCCCATACCCTTCATATCCCAGTCCTTTTTGAAGTGGCAGCTTCATTGAGTCCGATGGTGTGAAGGAATGGTTGGATGAAGGCTGCGCTCAGGGAGATAAGCATTTCCTTAGCCCTCAACAGGAGTGTGGGGAGTTTAAGAAGATGAGACTGGCACCTCCCTAAGGAATTCATGGTGTTGTGACTGGCTGGCTTGGAAAGTTAGATTCAGTCTGGAGAGATTCTGTCTTGAACTGGAAGCTAATAAATGCAACAGAACTGTATCTGCGCTGTCTCGGGGAGTTCTTTGGGCTGAACCTGACAGATGGTAGGACCAGCCTTGCTTGTATAAATGAGAAAGAACCCTAAACTAAATGTTTTTTTTTAAAGTATTGTTATTAAGATGCAACCAATCTGCCACCATAATATGCAAGAAAGGGACTTTGTACATGTCCTGCATTCCCAGAGTTTTGATATTTCACCTAGATATATGGATTTGAAACTTAATTGCCCCCCTCCCCCCAAAAAATACTTTCAGTCCCTTTGCTAGCACAATCAATATTTTAGGCAAGGCCAGACTTAATGACAAATTATATTGGTTGCTAAGTATGAAATGTGTGGATTTACTCATTGAGTCATGACTGAGGTCTAATAACTTTTGTGCCAAATGAGGCATGAAACATATTGTCAAATTCTTAATGTCAGCCAGTGCAATGATACTGGGTTTTAATTTTATTCAACTGTAAAGTATATGATATCTGCTTCAAATTGTATCAAGTGTGCAGCTGAATCTGAGAGGTTGCCATAACATCTGCTTGGTATTTTTATTATGAGTGATCAAAGATTTCCTTTCAAATATAAAATTATTATAGATGTTCATTGCAATATACAATTGTACTGTTACAAGGATGAATCTCCAATAGATGAGAATATCTGCAGCTCAGGATTGAACTGTGGAGTTCTTGGTGCTCTCTGAGGTTGGTTGTTTCCTTGCAGACATTTATTACCCAAATAGTACCTAGTTGAGTCATGAAATGTCCACAAGCAACCAACCAATCTCAGAGAGTACCAAGAACTTCAAAGGAATAACTATTACAAACAAAGAAGCCTACCCATAAGAAGAATGTCCTACTTCCATTTTGCCTGAGAACTCAAACAACCTGAAAAGAGGAAAATACGCAGTATGTATAAGCTGTTAGATGGAATAGCTCTATTTATTTTAATACTGTTTGAAAGGGTGCCTGGGATGCAAATTCTGGCCTCATTGCCTTTCTACGATGACCTTTCTCTAATGATGTTTCATTCATATTCTCTCTCTCTCTCGTTCTCTCTCTCTTATCACATCTTAAATTCACTCTTTCTCCAACATATTCAGGGCAATATGCATAAAAAGCACTCCATTTTATCCTTGCAAGAACTGTAGTTGCATAGCATTGTTGGAATTTTAACTGGCTTTCCGTCACCCAAAGTAAGTTCTCCATTCATTCTCTCCATAGTGGCTCCTTGGAGTCCCATTCCAGGTCTTGTTTCATGAATCAGCTCTTGGAACTGCAGAGTGAATACTGGGAACATGAAGTCTTCCTCATTGACTAAAGTACACAAAGTAGCTGCAGGTTGAAAGTATCTTAGTCTGTGTAGAGCTGCCCACCCACCTCAATGGGAGTAGGTGAAAAGCCTACTTTAGGGAAACCCATTCCCAAGATTTAAGCCATGAAAAATATTCTTCATCTTTAACCAGACATGGCTGTCTCTCCGACTTTTTTCCCTCTATGGAAAAAAAAATTACAAGAGAAGACAAAGCTCTTGTACTTTGATACCTGCACATATTTTCAAGTGATCCTTATCAGCCAAAACAAGATACATCTCACTCAAAATGTTAACTTCAACAAGAGTCTTAAAAGTAGACCATGATGCTTACTTCTTTTCATCTGGGCATCCTCCTTGTAGCTTTCTTCTTGTTGTAGAGCAGGCCTGCACAACTCATAGAGGGGAAAGAGCCAGACTGATACCTTAAAAATGAGAATAGCTGGTGTACCGATCAACTGTTTGGTGGCTAGTAGTGTGGTGGTAGTGATGGAGTTGGCAGTGTCTGTGAGGCCTGGAAGTGTTGGAAGTGCGTCTTTTGGGATGGAAGTGGCTGCAAAAACTGCATCAGCAGTGGATCTTTCCTGGTGCCACTGACGTTGGGGACAGTGCACTGGTTATTTTTCAAAAAATGCCAATGGGTTGCATGAACACCCAGAATCACTGGGAGTCAGGCAGCATAAAGGTTGAACAAACAAACAAACAAATAAGGCTGCTTGGCACACTGCAAGTTGCATAGGCCTGTTATAGAGGGTGATGGCAGACCAGGACCAAAATTCCAATTTTCTTTCTCATCCCCCATCTGTTCTATATACTTATCAACCACCCAAAAAGAAGGGGGGGGGGAATAGCAGTGAAACTACTTTGATCACTCTTAGGCTGATGACTAAAGCATTAGAACAGCTACAGCATTTGGGGTTGGATTCTGGATATACTTAAAGAGCACGGTGCTCATTTGCTGCTACATTATATAAATGAATGCTGGGGGAAAGAACAGTGATTGATTTCTTGACATTTGATATATTGTCAGCTGCTGACAGCTGTCACTTGAAAATTGCAGGTGTAAGGGAGACCAAGATGTTTTCATTGCATGCATTTTGAGACTGAAGAAAAATGTCGTGTTATGTGCTGGTTAAAACAAAACAATATGAAGGATCAAAGAGCCAATCAGTAAGTTTGTCAAGGCAGGCTGAGGAAGGAAGGAAGGAAGGAAGGAAGGAAGGAAGGAAGGAAGGAAGGAAGGAAGGAAGGAAGGAAGGAAGGAAGGAAGGAAGGAAGGAAGGAAGGAAGGAAGGAAGGAATTCTAAGCAAGTTAACGTAGATGTAGTGATTTCCATGTAAAACAAATCTTAGCATTTTATTGTTGTTGGAACTGTGATTGGATGCTACCAGAAATCAAGATAAGGTCTAATTATCATCATGTTCCACTTGGATAACAGGCACAAGTCATGGCAAGACATCTTTCTACTCTGTAAGATAGTTGCAGCTTGCTTTTATTTTTTAAATTTTAATTATTATAATTATTACAATAATTATAATTATTACTATTACTGTTAGCATTATTAAAAACACAATTCTCATTTCCGTTGCTCCAACCATAGAGAATGTAATGGCTCTACCAAATTATCAACCTGATTCCTACCTTTCTCTTTGATCTCAGGAATCCAGGAAATATATGTATAAGAGAGGTTAAATACTAAAGCAATCACATCTTACATATCTTTTAGAAGACATAGTCCCTTCCTGCAAGTTACACCTGAGTCTGAAGAAAGATAAAAATTAAGTATGTAGAAAATTACACCACATATCTTTGAGAAAAGCCCCATGTTTTTTGTAGGTAAATCATGACACAATGTATGGCTTGCATTCTGCCTTCTGATGAGATCTCTAAAGATGTTTAGATCAAGAGATATAAAGGATCTCCAGCTTTTATAGAAATCTGAACTTTGTGTGAGATCATTTTCAGAGGAGCTACTTGAGAGGTTTTTCATTCCTTTCTGCAAAAGATAGTTCTACTAACCTCTTTTTTACCTCTTGGAAATTCTTGACCCCTACATGCATCCATGTAGTTTTCATGGTAGAGTTACAGAAGTAGTTTGCTATTGCCTTCTACTAGAATTTTTTTTCAACTTCCCAATCAAGCCTATAAACTATTTTTTTAGTGTTCTTCCATCCATATATTAACCAGGTAGTATTCTGAAACTGGCAAGGTCAGCTAGGTACTGCCACACAGCTGGGCTTCCTCTTCGTTACACTCCAAAATTTATCCAAATCTCACATATTTCTCATCAACACATGAGAAGTTTACATGGAGGGGGGGGGGGGGAGCATAGAGGGTATAAAAATGGCCTTGAAGGACAGTGGGAAGATGGTGTTACCAAGGCAATGATCAGACACATGCGGCTTAAGCCCATTCCAAGAAACGAACCGGAGAAAACATCTCAGACAGGTTCCTCCCTAATTCACCTGAAGATAAAGTGAGGGAGGAGGGAAGCATATTTAGACATGCAAGATTTTGTTACTATAGCTGCTCTAATAAAAGTAGTTTCAGACCTATATAGTGTTAGGTTCTTGGTCTGGTCTACCCTGTAGGGTTGACGGTGAGTGAGGTATTGTATAGAAGACCGAAGGAAACTGTAACAGATGCACAGAAGGAGATCTGTACACAAAAGATGTGCCAGTAGACCCTGGTAATTCATCAAGTACATGGAGAGTTTTAAATTATTCCAGATTGGCTGAGAGTTGAATGTTTCATGAAGTCATGTTGATGAAATCACAGGCTCTGCTAAGAATTTCATCTGTTGCTGAAAAATACAGCTGAGCCATGCAATTTGTATTCAAGAGCAACACAAATACTAGGGGGAATCTTCACATAATGAGCTCTCGGTCATAACTCAACTTTGGAAACTTCTAATCTTCTCAGATCATAATTAATATCGTGACTCATTATTGATTTTTTTTAAAAAAAATCAAAATGTGAAATGCATCTTTTTAAATTCTGGTAACAATTCTTTCTTGGCAGTCATTGGGACTTCTGTATGCAAATGATCTCATTCTGTTTTAAAAGCTAAATTTATGGATAGAACTCATTATTTTTTAATTAAAAGCCTCCTCCGCTGTAGCTTTTGTGCTTCAAAGTCTTTTGCAGCCATCCAACCCCCCCCCCCCCAATTTTTCTATGTTCTGAGAACAGACAACAGCAAGAGCTTGCAAGAAACTATATTGCTCCACTGGCAGTGGTGATCTCAGCAAATGTTTTCTGGAGGACCAGTGGCTGGGAGGAGAGGTAAATGATAGAATAAGCCTAAATATACTAGACCTTCTAGCAGAGGATTTAAATATCCATAAACCTGGGGTCTGTGAACTTGCAGGAAGGGAGCTGCTGTTCAAATACGTTAGGGGAAACCTATATGTAGTATGTTCAAATGGCTTGACAATTGCATCACCAAAACAAAGATGAATGGAAACACAGTTCAGAGGTTTCATGGATACTACAGATCAGATATGCATACCCTTTGGTGGCGGGTGGGGGGGGCACCACACACTCAGAAGGGCAAAAAACCATGGGCACATAGTGTAGAAGTGTAATAGGCAAGGCCCTGTACTTTGCATCAACATTTTTTTTTCCTCACAGTTTTTCCCACCTTAGGATTCTTTTTCTTTTAAATTATATTAAACTTTGAAGGGGAAAAGGTTAACATTCTGTGCCCCTCACTGGGTGACTTTGAGCCTGTCTAATAATTATTACAAGTTTGCTGTTTGGGGGCTAAAATGAAGAGAGATCCCCATGTAAATGCTTTGACCTCCTCAATGGGATACAAGTATGAGAGAGAGACAGTTTATTTTCAGGAGTTCCCCCCCCCCAAACATTCATTTGGAATCTGCCTTCCTGTAACTCAAAGCCATTATTCATGTCTTACACTCTAGAATGATAGTGGATAAGTCTTGATCTTATGTAACATCCTTTCAGATTTGAAAAATGCTATCCTTCCTCAGACTTCTATTCTCGAGACTGAACATTCCATGTTCCTTCAGTTTAACTTCATAGGATTTAGTTTCTAATTCCCTGATCATCCTCATTCTTTTTCTTTGAACTTGCTTTGATTTATCTAAACCCTTTTCAAGTCCGATATCCATAACTGGACACTACTTCCTCATCCAGGGAATTAATGCAAATATTAATACAGCTTCATAGCACCTACTCAATACCTCTCTCTATTTTGGTACAGAACTTTTGATGATATACCGTACTGCCTATTTCATATATTTACCAAAACAATGTTCACTGGGTGCTTATCCTCAAAGACAGGACAAATCAGTCTCTGATATAGGGTTAATGAGATCTATTGCCCAGTCTGTTTTTAGATTACAACATCGGTAATTCTAAATCCAACAAATAATAATAATGGATGCATTTTTACTCTGTTTCACTCTGCATTTTTAGAAACATTAACTTTTTAAACCCTGAAAGTGATCTGATCTTGGGAAGTTAA
The DNA here is from genome assembly GCF_059951505.1 of Python bivittatus. Lineage (NCBI taxonomy): Eukaryota > Metazoa > Chordata > Lepidosauria > Squamata > Pythonidae > Python > Python bivittatus. The sequence continues at coordinate 7,977,796 of NW_028277113.1, forward strand.
TAGCATGAAAGCACCATTATATTTAATAGTGAAAAAAAGATTTGAGAAGGGGTTTGTAGGTAAATTATCAGGAACATTCGTACATTTTATGTACCCTTGAGGGGAAAAGCTCTATGATTTTACCTGAAGTGTTCCAAAGACTTCTGACTAATAAATGGATGCATGTCTTCTTTATTAATGATTGAAGATCAGGCAATTATGCAGTGAAGTGTGGCAGTAGTTTATTATCACCTGGACTTGAGAGAAGAGAAGGACATCAGCATATAATTGTTTCTATACATAAGAATTAGGCTGAAGGTATAGTTTTACTCCAGCTGGAATTTCAGCAAGGTCACAGTAGAAGAAAACTACCTGCTGCATTGTCCATGCTGACCTCCTTCAGCCCTAAGAAGTTCTTCATTTGAAACTGAAGTGTTCCTACTGTGAAATTTGATGGCTGATGAGATCACAGTAGAAAAAGAAAGGTTACAGAGTAGGAGAAGGATGGTTCTGGTAATTCAGGGCACTGCAGTGAAAAATCTGCAGTACAAATCAACAAGGACTGAGCATTTAGTCCACTGACCATCACTAAGTTAATATGTGAGCTTCACAAGTTACTTAATAGCCTTGTCACTAGGGTTTTTTTTTTGTTTTTGCCCACCTCTATAGAAAATGCCCCATCTTTTAGGAAACTGAGCTTTCTTTGGTTATCCTGAAAAAAGTGCTCCAAATGTGCAAAAATGTACTCAGTTCTCATTTGCGAAATGGCAACATGTGCAACCCAGTGAATATCAATAATGACTGAATGGTTGACGGAACATTTGCAGTATAGTGGTACTTTCTCTTGCACATGTAAGTGTGTGAACACTGCATCTATTCTCTTTATACAGTCCACAGAACAATAGAGGGGTAACTGGTGGTGAGAGAATCTGCACCCCAGGGTTGCAGGTTGGATTAAAAAACTGTGGGCCTTTCCCCCTAAAACTGGGTGGTTAATCAACGTGGTCTGTCCACTGCCTTTTATATAGTCTCAAGGCCAGTTCCATTGCTTCATTCTAGGCATCCTAGAGAAAAACAAATAGCTCATCCTTCCATTTTTTCAAAGAGTCTATCCTAGCTATGCTAAGATAGGATTGTCCAGACAGTAGGGATGCTTGAGGGATTGGAACTTTCTGGAACTTTACAACTCTGCTACACAGAAGACTACAGCTAGATCAGACTAAAGGCCGAAATTCCAGTTGGAGTAAAACTATACCTTCAGCCTAAGTCTTATGTATAGAAACAAGTGTATGCCGATTACGGTTTTGCAGCTTTTTCCCCCAGGGGCCAAGGCAAAGTCCACAAGCAGAGCCCAATCCAGTGGGATATCTCTATTTAATGTCTTCTGCATTTCACATTAGATTAGGTCATAATCTAAACATTATGACATAGCTGATGGCAGCTGAAATGTATCAAATTATGCTTAGAGCTGCATGCTTTGAGAAAAAAAATACATGTAAGATATACAGTATATGTTGCATGCCTTTAGAATTGAATGCTTTTGTGGATTCATGTTCAGACGAGATGGTGTCAGGCTTATGGTGAATAATACACCTGACAATGATATGGATTGGATTGGATGTACATCTATTTTACCTCGTTGAGTCTTTCATTCAGATGCCTTCAGATCTGAACTACTAATGCAGATACTGCTTAAACAGACAGCAAAGGAATCCAGTATCAATTGACAAGATCCATCAAAATCAGCTGTGTCATAGCATTTTACAGCAGTGAAGGTAGCAACATTGTTCTCTGCACATTTTGCATACAAGATTATTGGAAGAAAGGTCCAGAAAAGGAGGATGCATACTTGTGGACAAACTGCATATATAAGAAACTCACACACAAACTGTATTTATGTGTACACACACACTAAAGTTGATTGATACATGTGACTCTGACATGGATTTTATCACTAATCTCAATTTTCAACAGCTGCCTATCAATCCAGTATTCAGAAATGAGATGATTTTGTAAAGGAAGTATGCAAACATGAGTTTACATCCATCAACACTGCTATTTTTGTTAAGTCAAACATTACCCAAGAAGGGGAAAAAATGATTGTCCATATGATGCAGATATGAAAGTTGAAGGTTGGTAGTTTTGTTCTTTTTCTTTTTTTTTAACTGTCCTGTTTAGATTACTTATTGATCTGCATAAATGAGATGAGAATGATGCATTCAGTACATAAATATACTATGGATGATTACTCTGACCTTCCCAAATTGATTTTTTTATTGCTGGCTAGCCAACTTGAATACAGAGGGGGAATGGAGCAGATTTGGTCACTGGACTCTTAATTTTTAAACAACCCTATAAGCAACAGCCTCTTAAAATGGAAATGTTAATAGTTTCAATTAAAGTTCCTAGCACAGCTGATCAATACATGACCTTCCATGTAACTTTTCCCCATAAACACTGGAGTTTAATATACATGAAATAAAGCTCAGAAGGTTTCATTTGCATGTTAGGGACATGACTTGAAAGCTACTGGGGTATGGATGCTTAACATACTGAAGTAGCAATAATGTACATAACTGCCATAGGTAGTGAGTGGGTACAAATGCTGGATATATGTCCATAGTGGCAGATATGATGCAAGATAATAGTAATACTTCCTTTAAATGAAAACTATCACAGAGAGCTGTTGTCATGTGAAAAGACCTCCAAAAGCATTGATAACTTCAGATATGGCTACCTCTTGGCTATTCATGTGCCAGTGGAGAAACCCAAACAACTGCTTTGTGCTAGCTAGCTGATAAAAGAACATGAGAATAAAGGGATTTTTGGGTTGTTGTTTAGTTTTTCATAGGAAAATGTTCCCACAGGAGGAGGAAGACATTTAAGTGGGACTCTTAAATTAGCATAGGAGCTTTGGGAAAGAGAACTGGAGGAAAGAACTGGAATGGAGGGAGTTGTATAATGGCTGCCAACTAAGGTGGATCTAGACAGATTTGATTGCTGAAGACTGGCAGTTGGTTTTCCAGAAGCACATGGGTAACCAGGAGACCTGAAAACAACTGGAGAGTGTCACACTGTTGAAGCTTTGTTCTGTCCCTAAGATGGTGGAAGGCACTTCAAGTGGTGAGGGAGCACTTCAAAGATGAAGAGGAGGACATGCTGTGGAAGATGGTCCCTTTACAGATGATTCAGGGATTGAAAAAGATAGAAAAGAATTTTGCCAGCCAGAGGAAGAAAGTTGCCAGGTTGACCGACGGAGGGATGTTGATGGTCAGTGCCTTTAAGCCCTTTGTTAATTCTAGATAATAGCAATGAGAGTATTTAGAAATATAGGCACGCATACATTAAGTTAAGAGTATCTCTTGCAAGCATATACATGCTTGGAGAAGCTTTAGCTTGCACTAATCAGTAAATGGGGAAAAAATTCCAATTCCAAGCTTCACTTTTGTCTTGGTTTCTTACCAATCATACCAACCAAGAGGAGGTGGGAGGGGCCAGGCTTGGCTTGGCAAGCTGTAAATACTCTTGTAGAGGAATGCATCTGAAAGTGAAACTGGATGCTGTTGTTCAATAAAGGGGGGGGGGGAAGCCTGAAGTGGTATTTTTCACTAAGTTTTTTAGATCAAATCCTAGGAACCTACAGGAAACCCCAGTCACAGGATGCATCACTTTCCTGAGGAAACAATTTTATACTCCTGCAGGATTCCACCTTACTCAACATCTCCTTAATGCGTATTTGCCAATTTGTAGTTAACATTTGCATGACAGTGATCTCTGGCATGGAGCTGATAATAAAACTAGCCATTATGCTTCATTTCCAGAGTTAATTTCTTACTAGGCTTTTTCAATGACCTGGTGCAGGCATACACCTGCAGCAAGAATTAGCACGCCTATGACAATGGAAGCTTTCTTGAAAGCAATCAAATTAGCAGAAAAGAGGCAACAGCAATTATGAAGCTAGTTAAACTTTTTTAAACACCTTTGTTTTTAAAACAAAGGATTTAAGTAGTGATCACAAGCAGGCCATTCCTAAATAAAACAGACTGGCATACATACATCTAATTAACACAAGCTTTTGGATGCTGTTTTCATAGGTCCTCAGGTACCCAATGCTTTGGCCAGAAATGTGCAGGTATTCCAAGCTGTCCTGAAAACCCAAAGGTAAAGAGAGATGCTACAACGTATCCTGGAGGATTGAACATCTCCTCAATTTGTTTTTGAGTCAATGCATGTTTTGTGACTGGCCAATATGCCACGACCATAATTCTTTCCATTCGTCACAGAGCAATCAGTTTCTGAGCAGGCTTGCAACATGCTTCTTGCTGCCAAAGATGCCCACCAGTTAGGGATCCTGGTCTCCTCTAACAGGCAATGATTCTGCAGAGGCACAGCTAGGGATCTTACTAAAGGCAGATTCTTGAGAATGTGATTATCAGCAAGTCTTTTTCTAAGTACCTTACGAAATTCTCTGCTTTAAGCAGAGAAATAATAAAACAATGTTGCCTTCACTTTTGCTATGAAAGCTTCCATATTTTAATAACTGCTTGCAGTGTACCAGGTGCAGTGAATTTTTTTGTTTTTGTTTTTTTCCGGGGGGCTGGGGAAATGAACCGAGTGGTGTTGTCACAAAATGTTGTATGGAAATGAGTAACCGAAGAAATGCAACAAGCTTGTCACACCTTAAAGGTTAACTAACAAAGTTATTTATTGCAAACCTTTTGGGGATCACAGTCCAGTTCATCAAACATAGTAGATGTAATACATGAAAACTGATGTGATAATAAATATTTTAGCGCTTAAGTTGGCACTAGCCTTTTTGTGGTATTTTCTACAACAGCTTAACATCATTATCCCTCTGGAAACCAGTATAAATATACTTTCCAATTAGTAGCTGATAAGGATGTGAGAAATTTCTCTGAGGAATTTAGCTCATCTCCTAATAACACCTTTAAGCAGCTTTCCAAATTCTTCAGATGATGCATCTAAAGAGAAATCTCTCCTTTCCCCCCTACATTCTACAAAATTCTGTAGCATATCTGGGGGCTGGGAACATTTCTTGTGGAGTTCCAGAAAAGGAGTAAAATGGGTCAGTTGAATTTGTAGCAGCTGACACACACAAGTTGATGGACTGTATTCACCTGATGAGTTTCAAGTTGCATAGGCCAGTGGTCTACTAAGTTAAAGCCTAAAAGAGCTATCTGCAGGCTTCCAGATGCTTCTGAACTCCAATTTCCAGCAACTCTAGCCATTTTGGTCAAGCATGAAGGCTGCTGGATAGTTTAGTTTAGGAGAATTGCTGGAAGGACACAGGATCCCCACCTTATGTTAAATGATCTTCTCATAAAGGATGTTTCATGCTTAAATGCTGCTGAGAAAATAATGTTCTCCCATCTTTGTAGCTCCAGCTTTAGACTGTGAATACAAGAAGGTGTATTTTCAGTAATTCCCTTGAAAAACAGAATATAAGTAGAAAGGTTTTGAAGAGTGGAAGTTTTGCTAGTAAAACTTTTGGTTTAAAGTTGTAATTCTTCTTTGCTTTAACATAAGCTTGTTTCCAACTCTGCTGCACATGCACACACCTGTGAACACCGTTTTCTTCAATTTGCTCAATAAGAGCTGAGCCCCCCCCAGAAAATCCCTCAGAGTGCATTTTTCAGATGATTTAACTGAGATTTTCTATTTTTCCATGCCCCTCCCCTCAAAAACAGTTACTTTGCAGAAGAATTCATATTCATCTTTTACTTGCCTGTTATTGTGTATTATTCTCTGTTCCCTCTTGCCCTGCAATTATGCCCTGAAGCAGCATTGTGGGGAATTCAAAAATGGTAGCTATTTTCAATAACAGCAAAAAACAATACAGAGGATCATCTCAGGAAAATGAGAGAACTTAAGAAACAATTGAAGAATGCTCCCTTTTTCCTGGAAATAGACTCACTTTTTCTCTGCTTAATCGCTTGGTTGCGATTTTGCTTTTTTGGGTTTTTTTTTTCACTATCTTTATTTTTAATTTTTTTAATTTTTTTTATAATGTTGCAAATCATGATACATTGTATTGTTTCAATGCAGATTTCAATGCAGCAATGTTTATCTAATATGATTAAAAGTATTAACATTCTATTATTTTAAAATAGAATGTGGTTCTCCATTATTGGACAGAAAAATATTCTGCACCCGCTCGAGGTTCCCATTTTTCAACTTTTGTTGATTTTAAGTTAGCTTTTGACCTAATGTCAAGGGAGAGACCGTGGGACAGTCTGAGACAGTCTACCATTGATAAAAAGCTGCTCCTACTTATTCAGTCACTTTACTCAAATAGCTCCTTGAGAATTAGATATACTCCTTGGGGACATTTATCTAAAGTAGTCCCAACTTACAGAGATGTAAGACAAGGTTGCATATTAGCTCCACTACTTTTTAATCTATACTTAAATCCAATAATCCACTTGCTGTTTCAGCCCATCGCCTACCTATTTTAGCTGATAGTCCGATTCTAGAATTACTCTATGACGATGATGTAGTTATTATGTCTACTTCACAGGTGGGAATGAGAAAAGCACTTAGGGGACTAGCTTTATTCTGTACAGAACAAAAGCTATCAGTAAACTATCAGAACACCAATATTTTAATGTTTGCCTGACATTATCATAAAATTCACAAATGATAAATAAGTGGGACTCAAAGTGAGCAGGTGTGCACCTATAAATATCTTGGAGTGTGGTTCCATACTTGTCTGTCCTGGAATGCTCTTATTTTATTTTATTTTTTTCCAGGCAAGGGTTGCACAGCGTACCTCTATAGCTATCATAAGATTTTACCACTCAAAAGGAGCCCATTATAGCCCTGAAGCTTGCAAGGTTTTCCAAGCTAAGATAGTCCCTCAGTTCTTTATGGCCCCCAAATTTTCTCTTTTATAAAGCTTAACCTTCATGAAGCTATTCAAAATAAGTTTATTCATTCCATACTGATGGTTCCAAAAAAGTATCCAAAATGCCATCTTACGTGTAGAGACAGGTATAGTCTTGTTAGACGCTAGAGCATAGTTTCTTCTTATTACTTGTGGGCTAAAGTTAATCCTACTGCCTATAGGTTTGGCCCCATTAGTACTTGGTTTTAAATCATCATGGCTTAAAAAAGCCCTAGATAAAATTCATTTACTGGGCTTCTCTATGGAAAGTTTGAACTCATTAGGTTTTGATAATGCTAGAATTTCCCTCAAATAATGAATTTGGGATATAGGTCTCCAACAAATTTAAGCAAGGTGTCACACCCCAGTATTTTATCATATTCTTCCAAAATGGTTCACTTCAGCCCCCTATTTATCATCCATTATGAATCTGAAATTTCGTAAGTCCTTCATTTTAGCCAGGCTGGATGCATTACCCTCAACGGTCCTTTTTGGACATTTTAAGGGTTCTCCTATGTATCTTCAGTCATGTCCATGTGGTGATGGCTCAATAGAAATTCTAAGCCACATGTTACTGTGTTGCTCCCTATACAAGGACTCTAGACAGAACTTTATTTATCCGATCTTGAAGACATTTCCAGGTAGGGAGTGTGATTTCTACTTAATGTTATTTCTTTCAGACAATAACCCAAAAATATCTCCCAAGTCTTCCAGTTTTGTGCTACCATCTGTACAATATGCTGCACCATTAATTAAGTTGTAACTTCTCTTAATACTATTTTTATTCTGTTTTATTATCTCTGTTCTTAATTATTTTAAAGATCCTATTATGCTTATTGTTTTTCTGTTTTATATATTTGTATGTATGTATGTGTGTGTGTGTATGTAACAATTCTAGTATTAGATATTTTATTGTACCTGGCCTTAAGGCTGTAATAAACTGTTTAATTGATTCTTTAAAAAGCTTAAAGTAGTGAAAATAAAAAGAGAAAAGTAAAACTTCTATCAGGATTAATTGCCATTTAGGATGTCAGTGTTAAAGGCATAAGATTATTTAACTTTTCATCCAAAGTTGAATCTAAGATAAAAAAAGAAAGAACCACTGCAGTTCACATCAAAGTATTTTGATGGCTGGCTGGGGAATTCTGGGAGTTGAAGTCCACACATATTAAAGTTGCCAAGTTTAAGAAACACTGCCATAGAAGCATCACACCCCAAATACACCCTGAATTCCCTCCAAATTGTACAGTGAAAAGGGTATAATGAAAGCTTTAGAACAGCACTATATTTAAATGTTTTCCTGCCAAAATAGAGTTTTTGCCCAAATGCAGGAAACCCTTTCCCTATGAAATAGCACTGCAAAGGTTATTTGGGGTTGGAAGAAAGCTCCACTTAATCACAAAAACATCGGTAATTTAAGTGAGTGGCATTTATAATACATAACAGGTCCTGAATCCTTGAATATGTCTTCCTGAATCTTACTATAAATAGGAATTGCAATTACATTTGGAAATCCTTTATTTTCTGAGTGAGACAAACCAGGTGTTATCTTTTTGCGAGCCTTGTTTCTCTTTGCTTCTTCTGGACAACACAAATACTCTCCTGAATAGTGAGCATAAGGGGGGGGGGACTTTTTTGCATTACATGGAAGAAGGAAACAGAAAGGACTGGAGAAAAAAGAAAGAAAGGCTGTCTTCAAAAAGTTTTGAACAAAAGTTTCAAGGTAACTAGCAATCTGGACTTCAGAGACTGAGAACTGTTGGCAGGATAACTTGAGGAAAAACACTGAATAACACTTGAGAACAATTCTTTGAAACAACATAGCGAGAGCAATTTAGCTAAAGTGTTAAGTATCTGAGTGGCTGCGACCCATGCTGTGTAGCAAGGAAGAGCCTTAAACTGGGGAACAAATTAGAGAGTGCCAACAAGATAAACAGGTACTCATTATCCAGAGTGATTATTCCAAGTATTCTTAGCCTGGTAGGGGAACCAATTATTCTTTTTTTAAAAAAAGTATGCTGCTACTATCTGGAATCTGAAGGTAGCAAAAAATTAGCCAATTATGGCACGTAATAGTCCTTCTTCCTGGAACAGCTGCAATGGCCAGCATCGTTCTTGGTGCTACGGTTCAGTGAAAGTGGCAGCATGACAGCACATCCTGTAGTACACCGGTAATGATTTCATCATCTTTTTCAGACGATGAAGTTTTTGGCAGGGCACGGCACACTGTACAGCCCTACTCTGCTGCGATTCCAAGGAGCTCAATAGCTCCTCCTCAACCTTCTCCCAACCTTTCCTGGTTCTCAGCCATCTGTCCCCCTCCGCCCCCAAAGAATTTGATGCAGTTCTCTGATATCCATCTGGACATCCTAAATATTTCCCTCTTGGAGGGCTGGAAAATTTTCTGGAATGGAGTGATAAGTATCTCAGGTGGCTGCAAATGCTGCTGCAGTCATAAAAGGGCAAATATAGAGCCAACTTTTTAAAGGGCGATTTTTAATTTATTTTGGCTTATATGAACAATTTTTGAATGAAAAAAAAATAGTTTGAATTTTTTTTTTTAATGTTTTGTAATCACCCCATTTTTCAAAAGCTGCTAACTCAATTTCCCCAACCTTGGCAAATATGTACATTTCAACTCCCAGATTCTTCAGCAATAAGTCTAAACAATTCTTGGATTTGAAATTTATACATCAGGACAGCATTCAAGTTGGAGAAAGATATGCTAGATAGATGCCCTTGTGTTTGTGTTATACAGTTTGTGGCCAATTGAGTGGCTGGTTTATTTTGGGGGGTGGGGTTGTTAACATTCAAGAGCTGTCAGACAATATAAAACAGAGGCATCTTTAATGTTAAAGGCAACATGAGGTTATTTTGAAACAGATTCAAAATTTTTGTGTCCAAAAATAGATGTCTGTACAATATTCAAACTCTCAATAAGAAATTGCTAAACAAACCATTCTTAAAAATGGGCCTTTAACTTGTGAAAGCATCTTAGTCTAATAAGTGATCCCTATGCAAGAAAATATTAATGGTTCTATTCCACTGGATAGAATTAAAAACACTACATCTTCAAATGGAAAGAAAGAATTCTAATTGTTGTTTGCTTAGTCAGCCACCTGTTCCTAGCAGATGGAGATCACTTTTGCAAACTTTAAGTTCTGTGGAGGAAAGAACTGAGAAAAACATCAGGGTAGAAAATAGTACAAGGTTTCAAAGATGCATAGAGCAGTGATCTTGAAATTGTTCTGGAGAACTTAGCGTTCTTTTGGAAATTATTGTGGGTTTCTCAATGAAAAGATTAGAAGTGGCAACCAAATATTGCAAAGGATATCTTGTTTATGACTAGAAGCATTTATTTTCAATTAAAACAATAAGGAGTTAGATCAATCGGTAGATAGAAACATATTCATAAAAGTTTCTTCTCACTGTTCTCCACTGAAATATGGTGGCAATCCAAGATATTTTTTAAAGATTTTTTATCCTGCCTTTCTTATTTTTATAAATAACTCAAGGCAGCAAACATGTCTAATACTCCTTCTTCCTTCTATTTCCCACAACAAGAACCCTGTGAGGTGAGTTGGGTTGAGAGAGTGACTGGCCCAAAGTCACCCAGCTGGCTCTCATGCCTAAGGCAGGACTAGAACTCACAGTCTCCTGCTTTCTTACTTGCCTTCCACTATCCATTTTCTAGAATTTTGGTGCCAAATTTTGTGAAACATAAATTACCCCAAGCCCCCCTAAAAAGTTTAAAAAATTAGAATCATATAATTAAAAATTATAATTTTCATAAGTAATTAATGTAATGTAATAAACTTACATTGATCATTAGCTGGATTTATGTTCAAAAGTTTCCAAATTCATTTCTCATCACCTCCCATCATCTTACAAGAATCCCAGTGGCAGCAGGCTGAACATGAATCTCTGCTTTATTTTTAAGACAGGAATAGAAAATCCAGATGATACTGAACTACAATTCCCATAATTGGCTATGTCTGCTGGACTCATGGGATTTCAAATGGACTACAGCAGATTTGTAATGTATCCTGGTATTTCAAATACTGAGTGCTTCCCAAGTAAATATTTACCAAGTAAACTCTTCCTGACCAGCCACCCACACAATTTTTGCTACCTACAGTATCTTGTGGAGATATCTATGGATTCAGCATGGATGTTTTCAAGAAGAAAGCTTTGATTAGCCTTGCAGTTAAAAAAGTGTTGACTTTCACATGTACAATCATATACACAAAAGCTCTTCTCCTACATATATCAGTGCCTAGATGCTTGCAAGAATCTGATGTCATTTGACTAACATGGAAGGGTCCAGACTTAGCAAGAATATTTATGTTGTTAATACTTGTCATATTTGTATTGCCTGAATAAAGCTAACATTGGGCTTGAAATTCCAGTTGTCTCACTTACTGTAAGACAGTGTCATATGTTCGTAAATGTCTGATATTACTAATCAAATCTTTGTAAGATGTACCTTGATGAAATCAATAGGAATCAACAGGAAATTATTGTACAATTGGATTTCTTTAAAAGATATTCAACATTTGACTTTACCGGATGTCACAAATGAAGAGGGAATATTTCTTTGAAAACCTATGAAATGCAACAGTAAGGACTGAGCATTTGTAGAAGTTGGTATAATTCTCAATATAATGTCAGGGGAAAACAAAAAGATTTTCAATCTCTGATTCTAATTCTGCTTGATGGCAAGTATGCAATCTTTTTAAAAGTGGGGGGACTCTTTTGCTTGGCTGTTCTTACAAAGGAAACAGTGACAGAAAAAAAGAAGAAAATCTTTCTGCCCTTGCAAAATACAAACGGCCTGGTACGTGTCAGCATTGTATGAAGGTGGCTGCATCTGTGGTTAGAACTTTGTCCCTTGTATCCTTAAAGAGCATATTGAATGATAGAAGCATGTGCTTACAAATCTGAGTTGCACAGGAAAAGTTGGTGGTGAACTCTGAGTTTCTGCATTTCTTGCTGACTGTTGAAATATTGTCATTTGGAACCATGCTACCTCTTTCCCTGATATTTTTAATTGGCTAACAGCGAGTGAATCAATAAGAAAAAACAGAAGCAGAGGACATATACTTTCTTGGCCACTTCATCAAATGCCTACACACCTCTCCTCCCCCCCCCAACACAAAGCCATTAATAGCTCACCAGCTCTTGAGAATGGTTCATCACTTCCCTGGTTGAGATACCTGGTTGAGATCCCTGGTTGAGATAAGTGATGGTTCATCACTTTGCTGGTTGAGATACCAGCAAAATCTCTGAACATTTTGCCGGCAGAACTTTCAAACTGGATCAGCTTTATATATGGTAGCCACGGTAGGTGGATCTATGGTATGAGATCACTCCTTATAATTGTTATAATTGTTTTCTAGCAGCAGAGGATCACTCTAGTTATTCCAACCTTTGTGACTCTAACACAGGTGTGTTATCACCAATCCACAGGCCTTGTCTAGAATGAGCAGTAGCCCCATTTTGGGTAGCTCTGATATCACCACTGCTGATTTTGACTAGCCCATGACTGTAGTCTTCTCTGCTAACAGCAGCCATGGCTAGGGACCCACTTGCCCTGATCCAGGAATCCCCTGGAGTTTTATGAATTGAAAATAGAGGTGTCCCTCCAACAAGCCAAAGACAAAGTAGGGCTATAGGAAGAAAACTACCACAGGACATTTTGCAAGGTCACAAAGTGTTTTTTCCTTTATATTTATATAAGGAAAGAAAATAAAGGATTCTCGTGTCCAGCTGCTACAGTCTGCAATTTGCCTCCTACCTGGTGTCAACCATATGGTTTTCTGAAGACACAGAAACTGCAGAGAATGTAAATTGAAAATGGAGGTGTCCTCCTGTATGAGCCAAAGGCAAGGTAAGCCTTTAGGAAGGAACCTACCACAAAACGTTTCTCAAGGTCACCATCGCATCAAGTACGTCCCCCGCCCCCCCTGTATTTTGGACAGAAAGAAAGGAAAAGAAAAAGCAAGATTCTTGTGTCCTGATGCAATTTGCTTCCTGAGTACCAAAAATGCCAAAAAAAGGAAAATGTTTGATGCAAATCCATTCAAAAGACTTGGTTAGCAACTAAATGGTAGACTGCATATTGACTTTTTCTTTCTGCCCACTTCTCTGAGATATTTAAAGGAGACGAGTTTATGAAAGTAGCTAATTAAATGGATCTTGCTTTGGGGAACAAGTGACAAAGTGACTTGTGTCACCAGAAAAATGGCTTGAGGCTAAATGGCTTCTGCACTATGATGCATTTGCTGTAAATCCACTGAATATTACTTACCTTGAGATTATGAATTTTACTTGACCATCCTCATTAATCACATTCAATTTATTATTTTTTTTAAGAGTTCTTCTCCTTCTACTCTTGTTTCCCTACTATATATCATAACCCAAACAAATGGAAAAGGTGAGAAAGACTGGTAACAAGGCTATTTTGGTGGTTTCCTTGTTTTGCTCTGGCAGAATTAGGGTCCTCCCCCAAAAGTTGGTAATAATCAAGCATAGATTTTAGAAGAGTTACTCACAATATTTTTTATTTTGTTACTGTTTCATCTATTACAGTTCTATACCATTAATCACTTCTCATACCTTCACAAATGCTCCGGAGGTTTATTGTAGACCATCAGCTTCCTTTTATTGATAGGTTGGTCAGGACAACATGTTACAAATTGTCCCAGATCCCTTTGAGATAGTAAAATTACACCAGAATAAATTCAGATCTTCAGGATCATAGAAGCATAAAACATGTCTTGGAACTTTGGGATTGCACTGAGAGGACTCTCTTCAACACTTAAATCCTTGGGGAAGCCTGGGGAAGAAATAGGGAATGCCTTGTTTCCAGCTGGGATGGTGTAGACTCACTCTCCAGTAGTGATGCTGAGATACTGTATAATATATCTCATACATTAATAAATGGTCTTATATTAATGTCCTACCTTCTTTTTTTCCAACTGTGAGCACAATTATATGAATGGCTACATCCAGATTCTTTCTGTATAGTGATCTGTCAACTCAAGCAGGTATTCCTGAAGATTGGTACAGTGGTATATACACAAAAGAAAAAAGGGGGAAAAAAAGTATTTATTTATTTAATCAGTTTATATGCTGCCCAATCCCAGTGGTTCTAGGTTATTTACAAAATATATGCTTTTAACTAAATTGTAACAAGGAGGGGAGCAGCCTTAACACCAATGACAAATTATTCTGTAATATAGGTCTGCCAACTGAAAAAGCTAAAGAAGCCGTTGATACTAAATATATCCATAGTAGAGACTTGAAAATGATACCCTGCTCATGATCTAAAAGTACAAAGTGTAATATATGGGAAGATATGGGATTAATAAATGATTAGCATTAATTTGGTGGTGAGAGTGGTGGATGGCAGCAAGATCAGTGGATGTGTGTTGCGGGCTCTGGCCGTATTGATGGATTGGTATGTCTTAGAGGGGGGTTGCAAATTGTTGAAGATTGTAGAAAGGTTGACTATGGAGCACGATTGGACTGTGTCACTGGCTGGGGGGTTTCTTTACTCACTGTGCTTTTCCCAACCCAGAATTTTTCACTCAGTGAACCTGGATGGGCCCCTAAGCCAGATTAGCTAGGCTGTGCATCTTGTACTCCTTCTCAGGGTGGGTGCTGTGAGGGAGCAGAGGGAACATGCCCATGCCCCCTGTGGACTTATATCAGCCGTGGGAGCTTTGCTGGGGCCATTTTGGAGGACGAGAAGGCTTACCAAACTGGCATTGTTCTGGCAATTGATTGGATGGGTGCTGCAGTCATGTTGGAGTCCATTGCTGGAGGCCCGGAAGGTGGTGCCTGTAAGATGGGTGCTCTGCCTCTTGGGACTGCTTTGTATAATGCCAGGTACAATGCAGGGGACAAGGGGGACTGGAAGCTTACTCAGCAAATGCCAGAGGTGGTCAGCATGGTGGGGTGTGGCTTATGATCCACGAATTTGGCAGGGATGTGAAGAACTTTTTGATTTCCCCTTTGGAAGCATTAGAGAGAGGTGCCCAGCTGAACTGGGAGAGAGAAGTGGCAGGGGAATTTTAATAACAGCAGCAAGACTTTTACGTGCACAGAGATGGGAAGACAAGATATTACCTGCGTTGGAAGAGTGGTTGATGAAGTTGATGGAGTTAGCAGAGATGGCAAAATTGATGGCGTTGAATCATGATAAGACATTGTGTAATTTTAATACTATCTGGAAACCTTTTTTGGACTTTTTGTGAGTTACTGAAAAAAGTGAAAGTTTTGTTGTATGAATTTGATGATTAGAAATAATATGGATTCATAGAAATCATGGAAGTTGTTTTTAAACTTAGAGTAAGAGTTGGATGTATATTGTTACTTATATCTGTTGTGAGAAAGGCCAGAAGTCAATTCTTTCTTTTTGCTCTTTTTTCTTTTTGCACTTTTACCATTTTCTCTCTTTTCATCTTTCCTTTCCTTTTTCTTAATATCAGTTCTTGTTCATTTTTAATTTTTTTCCAAAAGCTAATAAACCTTTTTTTAATAACTTTATTATGTATTACTCAGGCTCTCATGGGATGAATGTGTCATACATGTGTGTATGGTGAGCCAAACATCAAAGCTAAAGGAATATTTTAGAAATTGAGTTGTGAACACGAACTCTGCTAAAAACAAAAACGAATTCTCATATGCCATTCAAGAATAGATATATTATTCCCTGCAGTAGCTGATAGGAAGGCATTCTCATATGGTGGGAATGCAATTTCCATACTGCCAGGAAGAGAATGAAACAGCTGTGGCCCTTTCAGCCCCTTCCTCTTATCACAGGGTGTTGCACTACAGCATCCTATTAGTCTATAGGTGTATCTTCAGAAGGAGAGTAGGAAAAAGCATCCTCATTCCTTTCTATAAACAGAAGTTATGGGGAGTTACTTACCTTTCTCCAGTGACACTATGTAATCTCTATTGTTAAATATTTACTAGAGATATAGTGAAGATCTGGGCTTACAATTTTCAAGAGTTAAAAATGGCAAAACTGTGAATAAGAATCCTCATTACATGGATAGATCAACAATTGAAAACTCTTGTGTAAAAAGGAATAACTACAGAGAAAAGTGAAATACCCACTGTTACAGTAAAGTAATCCAAAGCAACTTGATACTTCTTAAGATGTTGAACATTTGTGATGGATGGACTTCCCCTATCCAAACTAGAATTACAACCTTTGAACATAAATTATGAAGAATGCCCCCAAGTAAATATCTAAAATGGATCTATTTAAGGAGATCTAATCTGAATTATAGAGGCTCCTATTTCTTGGTAGTGCATTTTCCCTGAGCTGTTTTATTAATGCAGTCAAAAATATGGCTGGATCTTTTGCATCTAACTGCCAGAGGCACGTATTTCATAATTTTTATGATCTGTGTGAAATTTCCATTCAGAGAAGGGGTAATATGTAATACAATCCAGTTACTGAAAGCATGTGATAGTTAATATGATAGTTAGCATGAATAAATTGAATGTTTATTAATGGAATATTTATATATCACAACATTTCAAACAAATGATAAATACTTATTTTAATCTTACTTGGGGTTTGATTTTTAATTTTTTTTCTAACTAATTATAAATTAAACTCTAACCCCTTGATACATATCTAAACATGTTTCTGTATCTCTTGTAAATTATTTTTGCTTCCCAGTTTCCTTTGATAATAGTTTTTACATTTCTGACAAATTGTTCTTTAATTGTGCAAGTCACTGCAATAGGCATTTAGTTCTAATATTTACCAAATGATACCAAAGATATCTTTCCAGAGGAGGAAATGTTATTAAAATAATTCTCAGAGACAAAAGATACAGTATGCAAAACACACACAAAGATGATTTTATATATACACATACATACATACATACATACATACATACATACACACATACATATATACAGTCATTTCAAAAAAGAACTTTGAATTCTCAATACCCATGATCCTTCTGACTTTTAACATGCCATCTCTGTTTCCTTCAAGAGATTAAACAGTGACTGATATTTAAATACAGCTGGGTAAACAAGATTGGCAGGTGTTTGAGGTTTACAGAATCATCTATTTCAGTGAGTAAAATAACATTAACTCAACAATACATTAATAATTATTCCATTTTAATTCAATGATAGAATATTGTTAGCATTAAGGCTGATAGCATGCATCTCCATCAATTTGGCTTAAAGGATGGCCTTGTTACACTGCATTTCCTGAAACTGTATTAAGAGTTTTTCCTGACTAGGTTGGGCTATTGGCTTGTGCCATCTTGAAGGGTGACCCCATATTTTAATCAATCAGGGTGCACATTAGTCAGCCAAAGATCTGCACACATCAGATTTTGTGTGGCATACCAAGGACCACTCTTCAGAAAGGAGTGGGACCAGGTTTAATTGGGGAGGGGAGAGGGAAGAATTTTAAGAGGTAGAATTAACAGGAAAGCTTAAGGCAGCCATTTCAACCATTAATCTATCCTCCCAAACAATCCCTAAATTATTTATCACCTATCTGTCTGTCTGTCTATCTAGCTAGTCCATCATTTTTCGTCTTCTCTGCTGTGGAGATGAGCTCTGATTACTACAAAAGGGAAAGTCGTGGTCCTCTAATCCACCTGGGAATTTAGGAAGAAGAATTTTAAAATTACCTGCAGCAAAACTCTTGAAGTCTGTTCATAATGCTGCACATGGTCCATTTGAAAATGTTATATGCGTTAATTGTCCGGTGAAGGGGTCATTTGGGGGAAGCAGGGGAAAGAGAGAGAAAGGAAGAGAAACTGTGCAAAGAGATTTAGATTTGGTTAGAAAAAGCAATCTGTGCCATGGAGAAGATGATGTGATTTACCTTGCTGAAACAAAAAGGTGAGCTGGTTTGCCTTGGCAAGGCAATTTTGGTGTCCTTGAAGAATTTCTGGCTAGTGCTGCAACAGAAAGCTCCTCTTAGTCTTCTCCCAGCCCTGACTCAAGTGCGTCTAAGCTGGGCAGCTTTGGGATTACCCAGATGTTTGCTTCTGTCCCTTTGTCAGACTTCTGGCAGGATGAAGTTCTGTAACTGTAGCTCCACCTTCTATTATTCTGGGGAAAGGAACTACAAGTAGTCCTTACTTAATGATGGCAGTTGGAACCAGAATTTCCATCGCTAAGTGATGAAGTCATAAAGCATGATGTCACATGACCATATCGCTTAGTGACAGCAATCCCAGCAGTCCCTCTTGCTGTCATTAAGCGAGGACCTCACATGACATGACTTGTGACTTGCTGCTGGGAAGCCAGCAGGAAGTTGCAAGTCCTGGGAGGCTCACAAGCAGGCCAGAGGGTGAGTGAGTGCTATAGAGTGCAGCCTATCTGTAGACAGCATCTGTTTTTACGGAACTGGTTACATCTGAGACTCTCTTCTCCAAGTAAAAGTCTGCCTATCCAATATGAGCTGGCCAAGAGAAGCACTGAGAAGACTTGGCCCCTGGGTTTTTAGGGGCCAGTGATTTAGAGTTAGGCCTTGGTTGTACCCTGCACTCTCCACGTTTAGGATGGTTCCTTCCATACTACTCTTTAAAAAGCCTCTTAAGATGGCTTGTACCACCTTTGGAGCATGAGGGGTCAAGTAAATTGGGGGTTTATATTGGTTTTTGTTCTTGGTGTTACTGTTAGTTGATGGCTGAGGTACATTTTATGACTTTTATGATGTTTTTATTTGTTTGTTGATTTAATTATTGTGTTGTATTGTCAAAGGCTTTCACGGCCGGCATACGATGGCTGGTGTGGGTCTTCCGGGCTGTGTGGCCGTGTTCTGGAAGTTTTGTTTCCTAACGTTTCGCCAGCACCTGTGACCGGCATCTTCAGAGTGCAGGAGCACAGACAGGAGCAGTTCTCTCTGTGCCCAGGGTGATGTGACCCTTTTGTGGGTATTTATAGAGATCTGAGGGGGGGGAAAGGGGGGGATTGGGTGTGTGTGTGGGGGGGTTGGGTTACTGAGTGGCTGCTTGTTTTGGTGTCAGTATCTGTCTGTATCTTCCTGGGGATTAGGCAGGGTTTTTTCTTCTATTGAATTGTTAACGAGGGGCTGCTGGGGGTGATTAGCAAGTTCATTGTGTGAACTGTTCACATGTCCTGGTGGTTGAGCAGAGTTCACTGACCTTTTGCAGGCTGTATTTTTCAGGATTGGTAGCCAGGTTTTGTTGATTTTTAGATTTTCCTCTTTTTTATTGAAACTGTGCTGGTGTTTGTGAATCTCAATGGCTTCCCGGTATAGCCTGGTATAGTGGCTGTTGGTGTTGTCCAGTATCTCTGTGTTTTCAAATAGGATTTTGTGTCCAGTGTGCTTGAGAGCATGTTCAGCTACTGCAGATTTTTCTGGTTGCTGTAGTCTGCAGTGTCTTTCGTGTTCTTTTATCCTGGTATGGATGCTGCGTTTTGTGGTCCCGATGTATACTTGCCCACAACTGCATGGTATGCGGTATACTCCTGCAGTGGTGAGGGGATCCCTTTCGTCTTTTGCTGATTTTAGCACTTCTTGTACTTTTCTGGTGGGTCTGAAGATTGTTTGGAAATTGTGTTTTTCCATCAGTTTTCCCATGCGGTCTGTGACCCCTTTGATATAGGGCAGAAATACTTTGTTGGTGGGTGGCTGTTTTTCTTCTTCAGTCGCATGTTGTTTTCTTGGTTTGATGGCTCTTTTTATTTCATTCTTGGAGTAGCCATTCGCTTGTAGGACCCAATTAAGGTGGTTAAGTTCAGAGTTTAGGAATTGGGTTCGCAGATCCTATTGGCACGATCCATGAGGGTTTTGATAATGCCTCTTTTCTGATGTGGGTGGTGGTTGGAGTTTTTGTGTAGGTACCGGTCTGTGTGGGTGGGTTTTCTGTAGACTTTGTGTCCTAATTTGAGGTCTGGTTTGCGTATGACCAACGTGTCTAGAAATGGAAGTTGGCCATCCACTTCTTTTTCCATGGTGAATTGTATATTGGGGTGGACGCTGTTTAGGTGGTTCAGGAACTTCTCTAGGTCTTCTTCATCCTGACTCCAAATTGCGAAGGTGTCATCCACAAATCGGAACCGGACTGTTGGGGTAATGGGTGCGGTTTCTAAAGCCCATTTTTCAAAATGTTCCATGTAGAAATTTGCTATGACTGGGCTCAGGGGGCTTCCCATGGCGACACCGTCCATTTGTTTGTAGTACTCATTATCCCATAGGAAGTAACTGGTTGTTAGGCAGTGCTGAAATAAGGCTGTGATGTCTTCTGGGAAGATCTGTTTGATGAGTGCCAGGGTGTCCCTCACTGGTACCTTGGTGAACAGGGAGACCACATCAAAGCTGACCAGTTTGTCCGTGGGGCTGAGTTTCAGGGTGCTGATTTTGTCGATGAAATGTCCTGAGTCTCTGATGTGGGCTGGAGTCTGCCCAACGTGGGTCTGTAGAAGGGTGGCCAGATGTTTGGATAATTCATATGTCAGGGAGCCAATGGCGCTTACGATGGGTCTGAGTGGGATCGAGTCTTTGTGGATTTTGGGAAGTCCGTATAGTCTGGGTGTAAGGGCTTCTGTCTTGCATATGCATTGAAGTACGTTGGGGTGAAGCATGGTGTTGCATGGTGTCTATCATATTCTGCACAACTGACATTTTAAATAGAGGTAGCATACAAATGAAGAAATAAGCAAAAAGTTGGACTATCTGGGGCAGGGGAGCCAAAGGAGAGCTAGGGATCTCTACCTGTATCTCCTTTATGAGGAAAGGACTAACTGGGTCTGTTTCTAGGATTTCTTTGACCGCTGAGTATGTGATGTTCAGAAAATATTTAGGGAAGTAAACTAATTTTGAGATTTGGGGCCGGGGTGGTTGTTGATTCTTTGCAGAGGAATCAGCACGGTCTGCTTTAGTTGTTGATCCTTGTTTCCAAATGTATTGATCCTATGAACTGAGCTTTTTCTGTATTCAGTGTTTTGTGGCTTGGGGGATGGTCTTTTTTTCATGGTGGTTGTAGGTCAATCTGTTTTTCCTTGAAAACAGATCTTTAAGCAGATATATCCTTTAAAACAGATTTTCCTTTAAAACATTTGTAATCAGTGTAGCCTAAAATACAGTGATTGATGCTATTCACATCAATTGATGCTATTCACATGTCTCTCTCATTACCAAATGGGCACAGACAAATATTGCCAATACTTACAATATGTGGAATTAGGGTCGCTGGCCAGAGACCACAATCAGGGAGCAACCAGTACAAGCAATTGCATGAAGGAATGATTGCATATGGATTGTGTTCTACATATATTCTTGCATTTTTGATACTCAGAGCTTGTTTAGAAATTATTGAGCGTGTAGAATTTTTCAGTGTTTTCAAGTCATCCCTCCCCACAGACACACGCATTAAGACAATCCTGGTGTTTTCTAGTGTATTTTATCAACTTGCAGTGCAAGAAGGTTTCTGGATAGGATTATGCAGCCGCATGAAGACTACTTTTTTGCACTCAGATTTAAACAGTGTTCACATGTACTGGAGCAGTTCAGCAGTCAAGAAAAAAGAGAGCTATGAAAACTTTTAACAAATTCATGACAGTTTGAAATTAATTTTTTTCCCCATTTTTCAAATTAAATCAGAAGGAACATGGAACAAACAGCAGAGCAGAATGAATTCTCAGACCAATATAGGAACGGAACAGGGAAAATATATTAAACTCTATTTTTTAATAGAAGAAAAGTTTCTGCAGAAGTATTTATTTCTACAATTTCCTAGGAATTCTTCTGAACCTGTTCTTTTATTAGAAAGAGTTATTTCCATTATATTATCTGAGGGACCAAGATTTTCATTCAGCATGATTCCCATTTCCATTTTTTTCATTTTCCTGTTTAGTTAACCTATACAATTTGACAACATACACAAATTTACAGTCCTCAGTATCTCTGTATAGGACTGGTGGGGGGGAAAAAACTTTTCTGCAAAAAAACACTAGACAGTTATACCCACTGAGTACTGACTAGCCTGAGTTAGCTTAGTCAAGGTTCTGACATAATGTAAGGCAACTTCCTATATTAAATGTTGAATAATGGAGGGGAGGGAAAGGAGATGCAGTGCAGAAAAAATATTCTGTATTTTTTTCTACCTGTTCTTATTCAAGAAGAACAAGAGTTTATTTTCAAATTTTATTCCAGAGGAACAGAGAATTTCAGAGAATCTCTCATGGGTACACTGTAATGTTCTTATTCTTATTTTAATACAAAGTAGCCAAGAAAAATATGTGAATACCTTTTTTAAAAAAAGTATAATCTTCTCTTCAATGGTTTTCAGACACTTCAATTACATCTCCATGGAAGACCTCAGGGATGAAGCTCCTCCCATGAGATTTTTTTCCCATACTAGATAGCCAATGAAGCATCAAATTAATGGAAAGACAAGTAGTGGAAATCACAACACCAGTAGTGATGAATCCCTCAACCTCTAACAATAAAGTCAAAAACACTTGCAAGAAGAATTCTGAAGAAAGTCGCAAGCATCCTGAGAAACGAAGGAGAGAAAATAACTGAGAAATGGTAAGGCAAATTTCAGCAAAGCAGTAATGGTAGCAGGAGACGTGGAGAAGAAGTACAATTGGGCTTTGTTTAGGTTTAGAATATAAATTAATCAAATAAATAATGGATGTGCCAAATACACTCTTTTTAAAGATGTCCCCTTTCAATGATGAAATAATCCTTCATAGAAGAAATCCCCCAAATTGACATATTTTTCTAATTGCTTCCTAGAAAAGGCACATTTTGAGATGAGTTTTTCATCATATGTTATTAACAGTGGGCAGGGCAGCCTTCAGTTTATTTATTCAATGAATGAAACATCCCCCTGACCAAATCTGATATATTTTTCTTGCCAGAACAGTAGAAGCCTCCTTTCATTCTGCAACACAGAGAGAGAATAGCAGCTCATGACGCCGGAATGGAGACAATGGTACTTCACCAATAGGTCATCCATAGAAACCTGACAGTGTGCTTCTGAACAGCGTCGCTGCAGATGATAACCTCTCGTTTGTTCAGCCTTAGCTGCAAAATGATAACTGGGAATGGATGTAGTTAACGTTAACCCCTCATTCTTCTGAACAAACACATCCCACAATAGGCTAAGTTGCCAGCCAAACAGCATTTCAGAGAGGGCCAGAATGCTCACTAAGAAAACTTTGTTTCCACAATTTTGTTAAAGGATCACTTTTGTGCCTACACACAGAACAAAGAAAACAGGTAAATGGAATAATCAAGAATACAATGTTATGTATATATTAGTGGGAAGAGATATGAACCACAATTCATCAGCAGTAGAGGCCCTGGGTGAAACAGTGCCGCTTGATGAGTGCTGTCTTGCATTCCTATTTACAGTAAAAGTGAGCCTGCTGTTGCTGAGGGCTGGAAGAAATAAGATGCCATACTTCTGGGGCATCTGGAATGGTGTGCTGCTTTTGTCCCTGTTTGATTTTGAGATAGGTCTTCTGAATTGACTATCCTCAAATCACAAGTCCAGTAAAGCATCCCTCAACCATAATGGTATTCTATGGTATCCACCAATGATTTTGTAAGCTATTTTTCTCTCCATTCCTTGCCTTCAGTTCCAATACTGTACCCACCTACTGGGGTGTTTCCTACTAAAATTAATGGGCTTACTTCCAAATGAGAATACATTGGTTGAACATGGGCTGGAACCTGGTTCTCTGCAGCCCCAGTTTAACATGGACTCAGTAACGAAACAGCCATTAGAGTAGGTGTGGCCAATCTCAAACCCTGTTTACCAGAATTGATTGATTATATGCCATCAAGTCATTTTTAACTCCTAGTGACCACGTAGAGAGATTTTGTCCATGACAATCTATCCCTAACCTGTTCTTTCAGGTTTCCCAGTGGTACACTCATTGCCTCTGTAACTGAATCTTTCCTCCTTGCTGCTGGTCATCCTCTTCTTCTCTTTCCTTCTACTTTCCCCAGCATTACAGCCTTTTCCAGAGAGCTAGGTCTTTGCATAATGTCTCCAAAGTAGGATAATTTCAGCCTAGTCATTTTTGCCTCAAGTGAGAACTAGGGGTTGATTTGTTTGATGATCTATCAGTTTGTTTTCTTGGCTGTCTACAATATTCTCAGGAGTTTTCTTCAACACCATAGTTCAAAGGCATCAATACCATTTCTATCCTGCTTTTTCAAAGTCCAACTTTCGCTTCCGAGTGTCATTCCATGGCTTGCACAATTCTGATCTTTGTAGATAGAGACACATCATGACATTTGAATATCTTTGCCAAGGACTTCACGGCTGCTCTACCAAGTGCTAGTCTGTGGTGTATTTCTTTCTTTTTTCACATATGTAATTTTTATTGAGAATTTTTACTTGAATAAAATAAAAAGAAGAAAAGAAGAAAAGAAGAAAAAGTTCAGGAAACAATACAGTTAAAGAAAAAAAAAGAAAAAATATAATTAAGTGACTTCTGACCTTCATTACAGCTGTTACAATCCAAATTATTATCTCTCCTCCCTCTTAAACATAACCATAATCCCTTTGTCCTCTTATTCAACATTTTTTTCAATTGTCCAGTCTAAAAATCATCATTTTAGCTCTTCCTATTTTTAACAAAAAGTCCATAAAAGTTTCAGTATTCCACAAAAGTACTTGTTATTTTATCTTCCATTGTGGGTGCTTCAATATATCTCCATTTTATACACATATAATAATATTACTGGCCAATGAAATAATATCCTCTTCTATAAATGTATCTGTCATAAACAAATATATTATTCTGGATTAGTCCAACAATCTTTTCCTCCCTTCCATAACGTTCACTCAACCATTTTTCTTTATTTCAAATTTATAATCCATAAAAGGGGAGTAAAAAATAAGAAAGAAGCTTTTTTCCCCATGTCCATAACACTTTAATTCCTTTCAGCACTCTGTACTTCTGTAAACACATGGTCTTCTCAGAACTTCATGTTTCCCTTCTTTTTCTACTTATCTCTTTGTTTAACAGTGTTGGGCAATCAGCTCCCTTTACGAATTTAAACGTTCTTATTTCCCATGGAGATATATGTTATCCGGTAATTTAATTCAAAAATACTTTAAATGAGGCAATATTCCAAATTTAACTGTCCCTTTAGTCCACTTTTTAACTTTCTCATTCCAAAATCCCAGCAAGCTTTTTGCATTTAATTCTTCTTGAATCCTTGTGACTGGTTCCTTCCTTTTCACTTTAATCTTTCCCAGATCAAAGATACACTCATCCAGGTAAGCTTTAGGTGCTCTGCTGCTCTGAAGGTCTTTACACTTTAAATTTACTCCATTTAAATGTGCTTTAAAAAGTGGATTGGGCAAATCCCGTGTCCTTTACACAAGCTTTGTGCGAGGCTGCGTGCATGGTGTCTTCTCCCATGGCCCCCAGCACTCTACTCGTAGGTCACCCGTAGGGTCCCTCCAGACTCTCTGGGCTTCCTCGTGAGGGGCTGCTCCTCCAGAGCTCATGTGGGCAATCTCATGGCTTCTCCTTACCTGGAGAAGCTTCGTTAGTTCAAGCATATTGCCTGGCTGTCGGTCTTTGCTTCTGTGTCATCCTCACTATTTCACAGAGACCTACTAGTTTGCCATGTTTCCACCTGGAAGTTGTCTATGGTGCATTTCTTGACTGCTTGTTCCTTTACTGTTGATGGTTGATCCTAAAATGCAGATACCACTTGGATACCTTCACTGCCAAGTCTAAGGCTGGTTATTCAACCTGTTGTCATTAGTTTGGTCTTCTTTATATTTAATTTTAGTCCCATTTTTTTCCACTGTGCTCTTTGATGTTTAGTACTAGGGCCTGCAGATCCTTTGTATTTTCAGCTATCAGGGTAGTGTCATGAGCGTAGCACAAGTTATTGATGTTTCTTCTTCCAGTTTTAAAACCACACTCATCTTCTTCCAATCCAGCTTCCCTTAATATACAGTATATTCAGCATAAAGGCTATAACTAAGGGGAGAGTATGCAGCCTTGTTGCACTTCTTTGCCAACCTGCAGCTAATCTATTTCACCATGTTCTGTCCATACTATGGCTTCCTGACCTGTATATAAGTTTCTCGGGAGGTCAATGAGATGTTCTGGGATTCCTATTTTTCCGAGCATATTCCACAGCTTGATGTGACTGACATAATCAAAGGCCTTTCTATAATCAATGAAGCACAAACTGACTTCTTTTTGGAATTCTTTGGCTTTCTCCATTCTCCAGCAATAATGTCTCACGTTCCTCAGCCTTTTCTAAAGCAAGCTTGAACATCTGGGATCTCTTTTTCCACATAGGGCTCTAATCTGTGTTGGATGATTTATCAGAATAAGAGGACCTCTTTATCTCTCAGGGGGACTTTGGTATGAGCCCAAAGGTATTGCAAATGAATGTAATGCTAGAAACTAGTGCTTTACTTTGTCATGTGCCAACTTCCTGTTTAGTTTTGTTAATGGAATATTTTGAAAAGGATCTCATCCCCATGGGAAGTGAAGGGTACATAGCCTAGCAGCCAGGCCTCCCCAATATGGGAGTGCCCACATTGTGGAACACACTATCCCAGAGCTGCAGATAGCTCCTGCCAAATCAGAGTTCTGGTTTGCTCAAATATCAGTCCAGAGAAGACAGATGGAAGTGATTGATGAATGATGTAAAATAAATAATAAAGTTCAAGGTCTCTGAACTTGGTAGGCACCAAGGAAGATATCTAGAGCATATTGGTACTCATGGCCTACTCCTGCTATATCTTTACATAGGACTTACCAGATGTTTTATCAGGCCACAGTATGCTTACTTTCAGCATCAATAGTGTTGCTCATCTAATGTTTGGACCTTTACTTTACAATCTTTACACAATTTAAATATTAATAACTAAAAAGATTCAGCCTCCATCCCTAAGAAAAATATGATATTGGTGGAATGAATACTTTCTGGTTTGGGGTTATTCAAGTATTTTTAGAAAACTTTTTTTTTTTTTTTTGAGATTGACGATGGTTATCACCTACCTTCAAAGTCTGTTTGGCTTTGAATGCTGCTTGATTGCAGTTCAGATACAACAAATGTACTTTTTCCAGAAGGTTTGCTATTTCCAGTAACATTTGATATATGTTGCACATATCGAGCAAGCAAATAGCCTAATCTTGTTAAAAGGAAAAAAAAAACCTTTTATATTCTTATTAAACTTGCCAAGATTTGCAAAAGCTATTATATTATTCTGAAGGCTGTAATGCATTGGCTTGGCATAATTTTATTTATCTCCACTATGAAACCTTAAATTGTATGGGATAAAAATAAAAGGTCCATCTTGGCACATTGTATACTTCAAATAGCTTGACTTTCCTAACTATCCGCCCTCTTTTTCTAGTCATTTTTCTAGTCTATTCGTAACCTTCACCTTGAGATATCAGCTCTGCTCTGCCATGTAGCCATTTCTCTGCTGTGACAGCCCTGAGAAGTGAGCAGGGCAGAGGGAGGATTAGATCACAAGGGAAATCCTTGACACAAGTCAACTGGTGCAATAGAGTCCCACTTGTCAACAGCATGGGAAAAGATGAATTGATAACACAGATTGAATGGACAGAAAAGGTCAGAAAAGCCACAGAAAATCTAGAGTTCTGCCTCTGACATCAGGAGATGCAATGCCTCTGCAGATCTTTATGAACATAAATCTATGAGATACCAGTTGCAACAGCTTTCAGCAGCAAGCTAAACCTCAAACTTGGGTTGTAATATATTAAATGTTGAATAAAAGTGGCCACTCCAATAAGCTGCAGTTCAACGGAACTGTTGTTGTAAAGATGTGAAGGCTTGGAAAATGTCTGCAAAAACTCACTGATAAAAATAGGGACTTTCCATTTTTTGTCCCCCCCAAAAATATATTTTTGCCCAAGCCATTTGGGAAAATTGAAAATGCTTGGAAAGAGTAAAAGAACCCTTTGATTAAATGTTTTCATTTAGAATAACAAATGCAGTAAGAGAACATTTTAGTTTCCCCAAATGTTTACTAGTAATGTATAACTGAAATACATTTATCTACAGTATTAGTTGCTGTACACAGAGAACTGTCATGTGAAAGCAAGCTTGCCTCAACCTAAGCCATCCTTCAGTCATGATCAGGACTCTGTGTGGAAGAGAAAATGAAGTCTCAGTGCCAGAAGCAGTAGAAACTACTGATAATAGTAATCGTTCAGATATTAAGACTGAATAGACAAAGTCTAAAGATAAGAGTTTTAGGATAAGACTTCCTATTCTTCTGATGTTTCCAGAAATTTGATCATGGGGAGAAGCCTAAGGACAGAATCCTTACTGTTTTATGCTCAGGTAGATGGTTTCTCCTATATATGCTCAGGGAGATGGTTTCTTCTACATTCAGTTTTATTTTAATGCATTTGTCAAACCAACCAAATTAAGAAATCCTAGAATTTTTTTTTAGAGTTCTGGAGCTTATAATTCTATTTTCCACACAGAAACTGAATTAGAAATTGTACTTAAGGTTTGACTAAATTATAATTTTACATTTAATAAATATACAACATGACATTGTTAAATGTAAAACATGGTATACATAGATAGCGCTTATATATTTTTACAGTAGCACTCGCTAAAGGATGGTACAAAAATGATGTACATATTTTTATTTTTTTTAATTCATCCATTTCCCCCACCAAAGCTACACTCACACGCACACAAACTCCATGACTTCAATATTTTACATTTCTATTCTGTATCAGATAACATAGCAACTTAATTGCCTCAAATCTTTTTGCATTCCATTTAAGAGGACAATCAGTCCAAAAATAGCTCATAACTTCAGCCACAGTTTCCCTCTCCTTCTTTCTGGCTTTCAACCATTCTGCCTGAAGAATTTTTTAAACTCAAAAACTTCCACTAGGCATTCCTATCCAGTTTAGTTTTGATTGACTGATATCTAGCAGCTGAAATTATTTCCATCTTTATGAATATAGAAACTTCCACCAGCAATGTGAAAGGCTGTCTCCCACTTCATTTCAGGATGCATCTAATATGAAAACAGCTCATAATATCAGATATGATTCCTCCAACTCCTATTTTTCAGGATTTAAACTATATTTCCTAAAGAAGAGTTTACATATGATTTGTGTGTGTGTGTGTGTGTGTGTGTCAGATGGGCTGGAGGACCATTTGATGGATGTTTTAAAATCATGTCCATGATTTCTCATTTAAAAAAAAAAATAGTGGGAGAGGTGTGTGAACTGTCACTTTCAGCTACATTTTATGTCATTTCAGTTAGACATTACAATTAGAGTTAATAACTTTTTTTTTTTGGCTACACTGCACACTATTCTTAAATATTTCTAGTTGTAGTTTGGAAATAAACAGAGACTTATATATATCTACTTTGATTTGTTGAGTACATAGGAATGGGCAAACAACCTAGAATTGCCCACCAAGCTCATCAAAACCATTTATCAGGCTAGTCTTACAATTAGGCACATTGAGAATTCAGACCAACCAAGATGGTCAGCAGATCAGGTTATATCAACTCTCACTTGCTGGACTTCCATTTGGGAGGAGACTCACTTGGAGGGCTCAGTACAAAGCATTGGAGTGGGCACAAGTCTCATTCTAGGAGTCCTGAAAGCAAAACACTGAAGCAGCTAATCACTTGAACGTATCATGTTTGCTCTGAGGGTCTTCCAGGACAGGATCCCAATGCTGGATTGCATTTTGGAGACAGCTACATCATTGCAATCTTGCAACAGTGTCATTTCTCATAAAAGGACATCATAGTCAAATGACTCACTCTGAAATGACCATGGCCATGTTCCCCAAAGCTGGCATTGTCTAGGCAGGAAAGTGGAAGAAAAGTGACAATGGTTGATCACTTGGTAGAGCATGCAGGGGTTCTTCCATTTCAGGTCCTCTTCAGCCATCCTGCAGACCACTAGCTAACCTTGGTGGGCTCAAAGGAATTATTGGATGTCACACTATTATTTGCTACTCTGTCATTGTTCTCCAGCTAAAATAAAAGGAAATGAGTAAGAAAGGAAATTAGATAGTAAGCAGTAGTGGATTTGATGAAAATAGAAAACTTCTTTGATAGGAATCATGAGCTGAACCTCATGCCCTGTGATTCCCACCATTATTTACAGTTAGTAGAAAGATCTTCTGATCTTTTATTGCTTGGGAAAGAATCTTTTAGCATCAGCTTAGAAACACACGGCTGGTACCAGCTCTCCTAGTTTTGATATTAAGAGAAGTCTGCCCTATTCCCTGGCATTTTTAGTATTTCTGAAGATATTTTTAAAACCATCTTATGTCTCTTGGTTTCCTCTTTTCACTGCCTTTTTTCTTGCTCTTGTGTTTGATGTCCTGGTTTTATTAGTTGCTTTCTTGAAATTTTGGGCTGTTTGCAGGTAACACATTCTCATTTAGGGACAGCTATCAAACCAATGCCCTCTGCTCTAGAACCAGACAAGACGGCAGTAATAACAATATTCAGTGATGCTGGGAAATGCCAGTGAGCGCTTTTGCTCACTCTCAAGGAAATTGATTTCTTCTCCCTGGAAATGATTCATTAATATACACTGCATGTTAAAGCAGTGGCAGTGCCACCATAAAGGCTCTAAAAGAATATAACGAAGCTCACTTACATTTGATAGCCCATGTAATCCAAACCTTATTTAAAGAAGGGAGAGATTCAAAGGCAACATACCTATGTTTAACAATCCCCCTCCCCGGTGTAATGTAATATAATCAATTTCACAAAATGAGAAATTCAAAGACAGAAGGGTGATATATTTTTATGGCTTCAATTTATTTATTGCTGCACTTTTCCCCTTTTAAAACATGTTTTGTACAATTTATACCCCGCCTTTCTGCCCAGAAAAACCAATGTTTCTGGATACACTGAGAATTGCATCATGCGCACTAAATATTCAGCATGCAGTACTTGCAATTAAGTGTTTGTAATACTTTTTCACAGAAGACTCAAAAGGTTGATAGGGATGTGTAATAGAATTTTCCTTGGTCCAGTTTTTAAGCAATACAACTGAATTTAGACTTCCTGAGTTAATAGGCAAGTTGCATTGTGCGCTTCTTCCAATGTTGTACTTGTACTTCAAAATTGCATAGAAAAACACATATATTAAGTAAATGTGCATATTGGGTAAAAAACCTATAATTTTCAGAGAGAGAGGGAGAGAGAGGGAGAGAATTGTACAGAAACTGCCATGTTAGGGAAACTTGCATTCACAGATTAGTACAAAAATTAGACGAAATGAATTAAGGGCTGACAATAGTCCTGATACTGAATGAGCCATGCATTCCTGCAGAGTACTTCAAGGCCTTCACTTACTATGTCTTTCATAACTCTCTATGTTCAGTAGCAAATTGGTGACAGGTACTCACTTTGTTTCAACACAAAGTGTGCTGAATATATAGGAGGGTTTTGCATTTCACTTCCATCTCAGTCCGATGTACATGCTTGAATGGCTTTTAGCAAATCATTCCTGCCCACACTATTTGTAAATAGGTAGGGCAGGACTAGCATCGCAAATTGTTACCAGCATAACAAATATTCATAATAAAAGGAGGAAAATGCTCAACCTTGTATTAGCCAAATAATTCTCACAGCTGTGCAGACTGAATACCTGTACAAGTTGGACCACACACTGTTGCTGAATGGTGCGTTAAATATGCTTTCTGCATTAACAACTAGTTTTCAACTGCAGTTAAGCAAGTGAAGTTTCATCTCACTGTACTCAGAATCTAAGCTTATAGCTAGCCTGCAAGGCAGAAAATATCCAGATCTGCTTTGTGGCTGCATCCAAATATCTGTAATCTCATGGCAGAGCATGATGTATCATGGCCTTCTCCTTGCATGTAGTAAACTTCTCTGTGAGCCATCTCATGCAGCTCTGATATGCAATATTGGAATTACATGGAAGGGTACATACACGTCTGCTTGCAATGTTGGAAGATCACTGTATAACCGTCTTGGTTAGCCTATCTTCTGCCACCTTAAAGTGCTGCCCTATTTCCTCAATATATGTTCATTTGAGGGAGATCAAAAAAGTTCTCCATGTGCAGCCATCTGTTATATACAAGATGTGGCCTTGATTGACTGGTTTTCCTTTTTATGTTAGATTAAGTGGATCATATTAGCACCCAGGAAGGGTGAGGCCAATTGCACAGAACAACAGCGCAATGACAGAATCAGTGGAACAGGATAGTCCCATAAACTTGTAGTATATATTCACACATCACACCTGCAGAGATTGTATTGAAGATGTTCCCATTGGAGTGGTGAGTATCTGTGCATAACTATTCATAACTATTATTGTAGCACAAATAATGGCTTTTGCTGCCTTGTTGATGGGGCCAAACAGCTCATTAACATCAGTTATTTAGTTATTTACAGATTATTTACTGTTCATGTGGGATTTTTATCGCACCCCTTATTATGGAGATATATTTAGTTCCCCATTAAATATTCTTTTGGCAATATTGTTTCATAATACTATTTAGTAAGAGTAAAATAAACAGGGGGAAAAGAAAGCAATTGAATGTAATCAACAGTCTAACCTGAAATGAATTTCAAATATTTAAAGTGAGGAACATCAAAAGTCTCAGGAATGTTGAACATTCTCTTTCCTCCAATCCTCAACAAAATAATGCACATTCATACATTCAAATTGGGTTTTTTTGTGGAGTGGAGATGGGAGTAAGAGTACACATATATAAATGGCATTCCTCTGTTCTGGCCTTTTGATTTCTTATCTCATTACATTATTTGTTAGCTTTAATGCATGTCTAAGTGAGCATGGCAACAAGGAGATAGGAATCTGAAAGGGAAATGGCTGGTTTCAAGCAAGCCTCACAGTGAATTAAACATTTGTGGTAAAGAACTGCCTAATGAGTGCTATTGCTGTCTCTTCTGCCCTAGAACTGATTGAACGATGATCTGTTTCTTTGGACACAGACTGAATTGCTTGAACAGAAATTTGGGCCAATGACAATGAACTATATTGTTGCTTCAGGAGAAGGATGATTGTATTTATGAGAGTTTGGTGTGTGTTGCTTTTTGTATAAAACAAGCAAATAAACAAAAATGCCTTGAACAAGGGAAAAGGTTGTGATAATTTCTGCAGCAACTGAAGATTACCCAAATCCTCCTTGCTTTGAACGGTGCAATATTTTGGGGAAATGCCAATCAAAATTAGTTTCACACAAAATGTTTAGATAGGTGGAGGGAGCATTGTGCAAAGGGAAGAAGCATTTTCTTTGACCTTTTCCTCCTTAATGCCTTCCTGTATATTCACTATCCCTATTCTTCACCTTCAGCACTTGCCTTCAGTTCTCTTCATCCAATTTCTTCCTCAACTATAGCTTCATCATTCCAGTTCCAAGTCCTCTCACTTCTCCCATCCTGAATAGTTTATCTGCTTCTTCTCTCATCTATTTGTTTTTGAACCTTGCCATCATACACCACCACCTCCAATTTATTTATTCCCTCCCTCCCTTCCTTTTCTATATTACTTTCTTCATCTTTCGTTTTTCCCAATGTAGCTTTCAAGATTGATGTCAGCCATGGTAGACCAAGTCAGGAAACAGACTCCACAAGAATGCTGAAACTCTACTTTATTGAGCTAGGTTGCAGAAACAGGATCTTAAAAAAAAAACCAAAAACTCGTTTTGTTTTCCCTTCCTTCCCTCTTATACGTCAGGGGTTAAGGCAGAGTCAGTCTAAGTTTCTTTCTAATCTTTTCTTCATATCTAGGCTTGAAACATATTTTTGTGAATGCTACTGCATAGTTTCACCAAAGTCATCTCTGTGGATCTCCACCCCAGTGTTGAAGAAAATTCAGCTGCCCAGTGCCAGGCCATTTGGTGTTTGTATAGAAAATGAAAGGGAAAATCATCTTGTTCTTTGCCTCAAACAATATTGTGTGATATCGTAAAAACAGTGAAACTGAAAGAATATTAGTGAGGGAGGTACAGCACAGTGGCTAAGAAGTTACACTGTGAATTGGGAAGCTCCTGGTTCAAGCTCAGCCTTTTACTAACTCACAGTTAGTAAACTCACATTATTGACATTGACCAATCTAAATCTAGTTGCATTATTATTGCAATAGTAGTCCAGGTCACTAATTAGTTTGTGATTTAAAAAGAAACCCTACTACCAAAAGAATATGCTGGTGGTCTTTCATATAACTCTTCTATTATATGCATACTATAAGGAAATTTTCCTTAATACTGCATACACTTATATTTATGGAATTTTCCCAGACATAAAAAATACTATATCCAAATATATACTTTTCCATGTACCTTTTCCAGAAGTGTAGTTGCTTTTCTCCAACATTTTGGAGCTGAGAAATATTTCAACATATTCTAGTGGACTGTGAATTCAGTGACAGATATGATGGGGCTCATGCTTCTTCACTTTAAAAAAAAAAAACAATCTGTCACAATTTTCTTTAACACCCATTTAAATTAGTGTTTTCTCAAGCTGTTGTCTCTTAGCACTTACTTTATCCATACCCATGGTCCAGGATTCTGGGATAATATTATCTTACCTTACTTGACAGCTGTATGGAATGCAATATATTTTGAATAAATGGTAAGGAATGGTAAGGAATATTAATTATAACTTTTGTAATTACTGCTGTTATTGATAATATGAAGAAGTATACTCTAACTGAATAATATTTTTACAAAGGAAAATATTTGTTTGTGATTTTTTCCTGACAAGGAGTACCTGAACGTGAATGCTTCATTTATTCAAAAATCTGATGTAATATGTATCATGTGAAAAAGAGGATTTAGGGCATTCAAATGAAAAGGGAGGCATTTGCATTTTGAAAGTTGCCCTTATGAAACTGATAATACAGGCAATGATTTTCATGGAAGCTATAATTTATTTTGGATCAATTGAAAGAGATTTGCTCCTCTTGCATAATTTTACAAACTTAAAAGGTAAAGTCTCCTCCAAGTTTTGTTTGACTTTTGATAAGTTTCTGGACTCATCCATACTGCAAACCACATCCAGCGGTTGCCATGCATTTTTCTTGGCAACGGTATGGTTGTAGTTTGACACCTTCTTCTTCGGTATTTTGTGACTTTTGGGTCCAGTCTACAGTCCTGGAATTCCTTGAAGCAAGGAAAGACATATACACAGATACATAGAAAACAAAACAAACCAGGTTGAAAAGAAACCAATCTTAAGGGACAATATATTCAAAGATGACTTCTGAACAGCATCACAGTTTTCATTTCTATTTCTTTAATTCCTATCTTTGAAAGTGAATCTTTTGATAGCTAAAGAATGTCAAGAATAGACAAAGTTAAAGACCAGTTTCCAAGGTGCAACAGGGAAGGAGAAAAGTGGTCCTCACCTCCTGCTTATGAGTTTTGGGGATGTCTCTCATATGTCACAGTATGCTTGACCGATAAGCCTTTTCCCCCCCTAACATAGGACTTTTCCTATGTTATTATATAAGTTGCATTACTTGTTATAGAAGGAGAGGGAAATCAAGTTGACAAGGGCTGTCATTGGGGGCAGCAATCTTGTGCAGTTCAGCCTGACTTGGAAAAGAGAGTGAGATGGTGATGGACAATGAATACTCTCCTGAGACTAATTTTGAGACAAGTGTATTCAGTCATGATGGCTATGGCTTAATGAGCTCCTGGTCTGAATGCAGCATGCGTGTCTCATTAAAGGTTGCTGCCATCTTCTTCTTCTTTTTCCCCCTGATGAGAAAATAAAAAGACCTTGTGCTGAACAATCTCTATTTCAGATCAGAGAATCTCAGCTTACTTCGCTAGCTGAGTCATTAAGATTCATCTGTGTGTTCTCAGCTAGCCACAGAGCGAATCATATTATTATTTATTAACAGTACATGATTTGACTCCCACACATTTGTAAGAGACAAGCATCTGTAGGCACAGGTGGCTGTTCACTATCTGGCTGTATCTAATATCTCTTCTACAGTTCCACATCCTAAGTATCTGTGGCAGATAGAGGTTGCTCTTCCTTCGATGGAAAGACATGCAGGCATCCTTCTCTGAAGTGAAAGAAGGATAAATACTTATCTGATAAATTAGAGCTTTAATGCTGTGGAGGACATTAACAACATCACTGAGTGGAAATGAAAGCAGTCATAAGAGAACAGATGGATCAGTATCATTAGCCACAACTACATCTTATTAGAACAAAATGTACAGATTGAAGATGGTAGAGAATTTTTTCCATGGATGTAGAATACTATGCTGTCTTTTAATGGTGTGTCTCTCTGTGAGTATATGGTTGGCAAGTGAGTAGAAGAGAAGGTTTATTCCTTGTGTTTCCCCAGCAAAACAAAAAATAATGCACCCCTCCAAACTCTAACAAATGTACCATTTTGTATACACATCTATTCTACATGATATGTCTATGCTACCTTGGATAGCCAGTTGAAAAAACAGAGGAGAGGTATGTTACTGGGAGGTGGGGAACTGAGGAATGAAAAAAAAAGAGACAAATGAATTACAGAAGATCTAAGCAATGTTTTAATTTTTTAAATCCATGAATTGTAACAATTATTACATATGCTGTTCACCATTATAGCTAGCTGCCTGTTTACTTTCATCCTCTTCAGCTTTTTCATTCACTCTTTTCTAATTTCTCTCTCTTTCTCTCTCTTTGGAAATAAGATGAATAATATTTTTAAAATATATTTCTCATATCTGCAACATGATAGTCATACAAAGAGAGGGATAGGCAAAACATTGTGCTCTGGTATCTTAAATTACCTTGAAAGAAGACACAGTGGTAAGATTGGTGGTAAGATTAAATGGGAATGGAATTCAGTGGAGGCATTTAAAAGTTGATCCAGGGTGGCTGCTTCTTAGTGGAGACTGCTGTCAATATTCTTCTTTGGATGCTGCTTTGATAAGAGTTTTTAGCTTACTTAAAGTTATAGTTATTTTAGTGATGTTTTTAACATTTTATTGTAAGCTTCTCTGATAAACTAATTGGGCTAAACTTGTAAGTAATAAATGAGTTACAGATAAATAAATCAAGTGTCTTTGACTTCTGATCAACTCTCATTCTAGTTTCCATACTTATTGGATCAAACTTGACTGATAATATCCAGGGTGGGTACATTTTCTGCAGCAGAAGTTGCATTTACTCAGTCAAAGCAGACTGACATTCTATTATACAGTTTATTACATTTGCATTATACGGTTGCAAATTTGCTTGAACTGGGAAATACCCTGTTTTATGAAGAGATTAACTAAATTATATACTTTTTACGTATCATAATTTTATTTCAAAACTAAAAATGTTATAATTATACTTCAACAATTATACTTTACAACTGCATATCAGTTATGAGCACTTAAAAAAAAGTGAGTGCTAAGTCCACACTATTTTAACTTCAAATGTTCCTCTCTATGTGGTCCCACACTTTTCCTATCTATATTGGGAAGAGAAATAGACTAATGTGAAATCTGTTGTCAACTCAAGGAGGGACAACATAATGTTGCTGTTTAAAAGGATCAATAGCCTATATGTAGTTTCTATGGTTGCTCACTTTTTCCATTTGAGAAAAGCCCAATTTTATTAGAAGAGCTCATATCTGTTCTTTTTTGCACCCAATGAAAACACATTCTTAAGGATCTGATGCAAGCTGATAGTTAACATCTCCAGCAGGTAAGGCTGGCATGGCAACATTTGAACTCAGTATCTAGAGGCCTAAGAAAGTCTAAATATGCTAAAAGGGGGGAAAAGATGGATTTTTCGTTGAACTTCATGTGGGCCAAGAAAGAAGGCTGGCTGAGGTCTGTTTTTTGCTACATGGAGTTCTCAGAAAAGGAAAGGATGTCAGTACCAGTAATGTTTATTCAGCCAATGACCAGCAAAATTTATAAAATATACAACACAAAAGTCAAATCAAATGGGTGAGATAAAATTCCAGCATAACAAGGAGTCTCTATAATAAAAGTGTGACATAAGCTACTATAATGATATGTTAATAAACTGCAAGTATAAGTCTAAAATATTACAATCTATGGAGTACACATGCAAATCACCTAAAACAAGATAACTAACACAGTCGCAGGATCTATATATTACATCTGAAGTAAACATCTCTATACCTCTAACCCTTTCCACAAATACCTTGACTAGTGAAGAAAGAATGAATTAATGTCAAGATATCACTGCCTAGGAATCTGAGTTATTCTATGCATACAGTTTATGTATGGCATTTTAGTAAGCTTTATGTTCTCCTACACGAAATCTGAGTTATACAATCATAATTCCCATGTTGTATCTGTCATAAAAAGATGGGGCATGAAAGATTGTTTGTCTTCTAATATTGATCTCATTATGGCAACTTTCAAGGAATTCCAGTGTACCCTGGTCACATACTGAAAAACAGTGTTATGATTCACTAACGTTTTCAGTATGAGGTCATTACAAAATGGATACCAAATGATTTGATACCAGAAATGATAAATAGCTGCTTGTGAGTCTGGCTTATCATACTTCTGAAGTTGGCAACTTTATTGCCCTGTCAGGAAGATGTAGAGAAAAAATTATTTCATCTTATTACACTTCAGTATAGTAGCAAGCATTTAATTAAATCTACATACAATTCATTAGAATGGGCCTATTTACTCTTCTAGACAAGTTATTATAATTTGAATTGACAAAATGATGCTTCATTTGGGAGATGAATGTGGATCATTTGGATATGTAAATGGAATTTCTTCTTCTTTTTATGTAATCCTCTGTAACAATGATGTTTATGTCAGAACCACTTTGAAGATAACACCTTGTTTTATTTAGCCAAAAAACAACCTTGAGAGCTGAAAACAGATGGGATCTGTGTTCTTTTTGTAGAAATACTGCTAGCCTTTCCTTCATTATCTTGATACCTACCATATTGGATTGGGGATCTAAACAAACACGCTCTATTTTTCTTTTTTAAAAAAATAAATAAAAATATTCCTTCATAAGAAACAATTGGAATTATTGACAATGGGTAAAAGTCATAATCATTGACAATGGAGCACACATAAAAGTTGTAGGAAGAAATGTTTCCATCTTTATTTTTAATTCTCCTTTCCTCCCCAACTTTAGAATACTTTTTTCTGGCCAATATTTTTCAAAACTAAGTGAAATAATGCTACTTTTTGGGATATGATCTTTGTATAGTTGTCTATATGAGTAAGGCAAATGGGAACAGTATTTGGATCCAGCCACAAAGTTTATTCAGGTCTTTCAACCAAGAAGATTATCATTTTTACCAATCCTGTTTCTGAATTCAAACTACTTAGTGGCAATCTGGGGCACTTTTGTATTACACCCAGAATAATTAATGTAAACAAGCACTTCTTATGACCCTGAACTGATAATCTTGGAAACAAATGCCAGAAGATTTGAGGAAACAGTTCCAAGTTAGGATGAATCCTTCAACTTCAATCTCTCATTGTATCTCAGAAAATTGTCACCGTCTACTGATTTTGAGGGGTGGACAATACAGTAATTATTTTAGAAATTCTGAGGAGCACTTGTGACCAAGATACTTCTTTTTCAGTCCTCCGCCTCTACAAAGACATGCAAAGTCAGCAACTACAGCCTTAAATGCTAATAGTCAGTTATGATTTAAAAATCAGTTATGATTCTGAGTTACAGAAGGAGCCTCCTGGCCAGGATACAAAGCCAGCCAGGCGCTCCGGCCAGTGATGGGATACTTTTTGCCTCTCCATGGTCTTGAAGCTGAAACCCAGATTCTCTCACTGAATGCATGTAAAAGATACAAAATCAGGGTGAGGAGAGCTGTTGTAGAACTCTGAAAAGATCTTTAGGATATTATGGTTCCATGAGAAGATCCAGAAATCTTTCAGAGCATTGCTGTCTATTCTTTTGTGTAAGTAAATCATATGTCTATAAATGCCAGAACTTAATTGTAAGACAGTTCAACTCAGGAGAAGCTCTTTTGGCTGACAGGATATCATTGTATGATAGCTATTGATTAGCCAGGCCTGATATACATCTAGTGCTGCCAAATTTTTTAAACCTCCCCCCCTTTTTTTAAAGAAACATTCCATTTTATGGAAAATAAATATGTTTTCATATTTTACTGCCAAAGGACAGGAAAATTTTGTAGGTAGCTGTTTTCAAAGATCTTGTGTTTATTTTAGTTACAAAGTATGTGTGATCTCTATTTCATTAGACAATCATTACTAGCAGCAATTTCTAGCCTCACTGGCTTTTTATGCTTTAATTAAATACAATAAATAAATAAATAAAGTTAGTTTATCATGAGGGAAGTTCCCTTTGGATTTTTAAAATTAGAAACAGCCAAGGAGACTACAAAGTGTTCAAGAGTTAAGTTACAGAAACAAAGAACAGCACCAGCTATTTGCTATCAAAAATGGTACGTGAAGAACTTCTAAGAGCTGATGATAAGAAACAGATGCCTCTTTTGTAGATTAAAAAAAAAAAACTCTTGTAAACTTAGAGACAGATTTCAATATCATATTAATAAGCACTGCCTAGAATTCTACCTCTGGATAATGAGCAGAGTATTGTTGCTTCTTCTTCATAGCCCTTCTCTGTTTGTCTCCCAGTTTCTATTTACGTAGGTTCAGCCATAGATATCCTTTTAACTTAGGTTTTCAGTTTTTCATTCAGATAATACTAGGTTCTATAATAAAACATGGGAATCCTCAAGCCACCCCAAAATGAAAATATGAACATAACATATGAGCATGTGATCATAACAGAATATACGGACAAACAATTGAGATAACTCTTACAGATTATGAGATTATTCTCTCATAAATTCTATTGAATAATCTCTCACTTACCAGTCACATAAAATAAAAAAAATAATCTGTATGTGATTATTAATGCTAAGCTATAAATCACCAGACTCTTATTGCCACCTTGACAAACTCTCATTGTTGAAGAGTTTTATAACAAAGTATATTGTGGCAGCTGTTGGTCGAGGAACATCTTTTCCCCCACCCCAACCATCAATGATTTATTTCTATTTTTTTATTTTGAAGTTTTATATCTGAAGGCTTCCATTTAATTGCTGTGTGTTTTAATTGGAACTGGTATGATATTCTTTTGATCACAGTTGCAAGCATTGCTCAGATAAATCTTCAGGGTGTTTTTTGTAACGCATTGGATTGCTTGGGGGCCTCCTCTCATTTCAGAGATGTGTCAGAAGAAATCAGCTCAACTTCAGAGACAATAAGTATGTTACAGGATACAGCAGCGTTATACTCCTCTGTTTCTTCTTTGATTAAAATTCAATTGATAGCATACATGCCGTAATCACCCGACATCTCCAAGCTCATGTAAACATAAAGTGCAGCTCAGCAGCTTAGAGGGATTCATGTGAGGATTTTATTATGCACTGCCTACATACACTGTAATCCTGTACAGAGTGGTGATTATAAAGAATTCCACCACAATCCTGCTGGGATAAAATTTGGGTATTGGCTTCATGGTGGTAGTTGGAAAGACATCTAGCTAACTTTTATTTCCCCACACACACACACACATGGGAAGGGAAGGGAAGGGAAGGGAAGGGGAGGGGAGGGGAGGGGAGGAGAGGAGAGGAGAGGAGAGGAGAGGAGAGGAGAGGAGAGGAGAGGAGAGGAGAGGAGAGGAGAGGAGAGGAGAGGAGAGGAGAGGATTCAAAAACCTTCAAAAGAGACCTATTTTGCTTCTATATTGCTCATATCCCAGGTCTGTAAGTTAGTCTGGGAGGTTGAAAAGACATCCTAGAAAACATCAGTAGTAAACCATGTCCATATTGCTGCCAAGAAAAGTAGACTTTCTTCACAAAGTCACAGGGAGTCACACTCCTTTCAAAGGAGGCTTTACTTTTATTGGATGAACCATATCCATGTGTACTATGGGTTAACAGGCTATACCAATTTTTTAAAATTATTATTATCAATGTATATGCAAAAAGAATGTCCCACTTTATATTTAAAAAGTGCACATGTGAGATACAATAATATAATTTTTAAAATATATATAGTCTTCAAAGGAATGCTGAGAGAAAATGTAGCTGCTGACTTTCTTTTGAGAGAAAATATAAGTAAGTCTTTTCATTGTTCAAGTAAGCATTATATATTGTATACACACTTGAATGTTTCCACAGTTACACACAATTTTTTTAAACCCTTCTAATCTACCCATACTGAATATCTCTTAAGACTTTAGTGCCATTATGTGAAACTAGCTGGAAATATTTTCCATCTTCCTGAGTGATAAAAGTTTGCATGAGATCTATGTGAATGTAACTTTAGTTTATTTTTGTGGTTTGCCTACTTTTCTAGACAACAGAGTGGATGTTTGGATGGTTTCCATACAATTTTTATTGAGAAAAGTTTTTTACAGAATTAAAAACTACAGAATCATAAAGAAAGAATTAGAAAAAAGAAAAAAAAGATGAAAAGATGAAAGAAAAAGTGAGAAACAGTAAAAATCAGAAGAAAAAGAAGAAAAAGAAAAATACCTAAAGAAGTTACTTCCGATCTTCTTTACATCAGTTACAAACATAATTATTACCATTTCCGCCCTCCCCAAATTATATATCATGGTTCCCTTCTTCCCATAAAGAACGCTTTTTAATCAGTAAATTCTGAAATCATCAGTTCATTTTTGTGCTTTCTCAGCAAAAAGTCTATAAATGGTTTCCACTCTTTTATAAAAGTAGTTATTGTTCCTTCCCTAATCAGACAAGTCTATGTGGCCATTTCAGCAAGTTCTGCCATCTCCACAATCCACTCCTCCATTGTGGGTATTTCTGTATTTTTCCATCTTTGTGTATATAATAGGCTCAGTGCAGTTACCATATATAAAACCGATTGCCCATAAGTCTTTTCTAGTTGACTATTCATAAGTCCTATTAAAAAAAAAAAAAAGCTCTGGTTTCAACTGAAAATTAAGTTTTAAAATTCTCTACATCATCATATATATTTGCATCCAATATTTTTTCACTAAAAGTCCACCAGTCATTTTACTTAGAGAACCCAAACAAGGCACTTTCCCATGGAGGTGTGTGGTAATTATTTAAATAATCGAAAGGAACTTAGAGTAAACGAAGTCCATAAAAAGACCACTGGTCCTTTTGTCAGTTTAAAAACTTTTGTAGTCCAAACTCTTAATTTCTTTTTTGCTGTAAGTTTATTTTTAAATTCTTGTAATTTTCCTTTTTCCTTCTCTGTTAGTCACACCCTAGGCCATAGGAACACTCGCCAGGTGGTCCAATTAAGCTGCTGCTCTGGATTTCCAGGAAAGGTATGGAGAACTGAAGACGGTTCTGTGAAAACAAAGCCAAGGACCGCAGTAAGGACCAAGGAACCAGTGAGTGGACCAGTTCCTTGGAACCTTTCCAGATAAGGAGAGAATGAAAGGTCACATGTGCTCCAGACAGCTGCTCCTTGCGAGAAGACCACAGGACAGCAATTTTTCACTAGTTTGGGCACTGGGAGATGACAGAATTAGACATCTTGCTCGCAAGTGCAATGGAGACTTTTAAAAGACACTAAGTTCACAACCTCACTTTCTAATCACTTTCAGAAATTGTTAATTAACTACTTCTAAACCATTAGAGACCTTTGGAATGACAAGTTTGAAAATGCCAGGTGAATCTGCCTCCAATCCTGAACAAAACAAAATTTTAATCATAAGCTTAAGAATTTAAAGAATCTAAAATAAACAGCAAAAAGCTAAATAAGATTTTGAACTGTAATGGAATGTGAGAATGACCTTGGAAGACAGGGGGAAGAGATGCTGCCTAGAGAAGGATCAAATAAAAAGGGGAGCAGCCCACAGCTGAGTAATGGGGAGAGAAAGAAACTTCAAAAGGACCCACTCTAACTGATCAGGCAGTAAAAAGGGACAGCAAGAGATTTGTACTTTCAGACTTGCAATATTCTGTGACTAATTTTGCTAATTAGTTCAGTTGTTGTGTTTCCTGTCTCGTCTACAAAAGGATGCAAAATGTTATAACAATAAAAATACTAAAGGAGACTTTTGAAGAATGGAATCAGAAAACAGTATCCACAATATCAACAACCTTAGTAATGATGCCTGCTTCTATGGATAGACTATGTCCAAAATATGTTACTGGAGAAATGACAGATGTAGAACAAATTTTAGCTAGCAAGGTAGAGATGATATTGAAAGTGGATTTACAATTGACAGGCCAAGAGAATGGCTTAGAAAAGGGTGTTTCACTGGATCTACAAAAGAAACTGGTTGAGGTTTTA
Organism: Python bivittatus; assembly: GCF_059951505.1. NCBI lineage: Eukaryota > Metazoa > Chordata > Lepidosauria > Squamata > Pythonidae > Python > Python bivittatus. The sequence goes on from NW_028277113.1 coordinate 8,021,976, forward strand.
AAATTTAAAAGGGAAATACAAATGACAAACCAAGAGAGTGACCTGGATATATTTTTTTTTCCCTATTGGATTTACAAAAGAGGCTTGTTAAAGCCTTGAAGAACTCTGCAATGGGACAAAGAAAAAATGAAGAGAAATAAAATCCTATGACAATATTTGAACAAAGTAAAGATTAAGGCCATTAGTATTAAAAGAAAGGAACATAAAGTTGGTTTATTTGATGAAGGTTAAAATAGGAAATATTGTTACTTCTGGCAACTCTTTTTGGACTTTTTGCTGACACTAGGACTGAAAAGGTGATGTTTTATGGATTTGTTTATAGATAAGGGATGAGATATGGGATGAAGAGATAAATGTTTGTAATCTTAGATGGGGTGAAGAGTTTGTTTAAAATTTGTTTATACTTGTGATGAAGGTTGGAAGTCACTTCTTTATATATTTCTTTTCTCCTTATTATGTTCTTATTCTTATTCTTCTCTTTCTTTTCTTTATTTTTTCTTTTTCCTTGCACTTTTTCCTCCTTCTTTCTATTCTCTTATCTTTCTTTAAGTTTAGTTTGCATTAAATTGCATAAATATTGCAATCAATATTGTATGTAAGGCAATAAAACTGCTGTTCCAAATATCCCTTTTTAGCTTTTAAATAACTATAATCCAAAGTGCTTTAGAAAGTGGGGTTTGGTCAGACCCAGTGTCCATTAAAGTCTCTGCTGAGGTTGTAAGCCTGATCTTCCTTCCTCAGCTCCTGGCGCTCTACTCATGAAATGCCTGCACGGTCCCTCCAGACCCTGCAGGCTTCCTCGTGAGGAGCTGCCTTATGGACTACATGTGGGTGATCTCTTCAATTTCTCCTTGTCTGGAAAAGCTCCACTAGCCAGGGCTCATCACCTGGTCACAGTTCCAGCCTTGGCATTGTCCCCACGATTTCAGAGACGCATCAGTCTGCCATTTTCCCCACCTGAAAGTCCCTGTTTGGTGATTTCCATTTAAAAATTAATGTACAGAAATAGTTTGTGCAGAAGGTTAGTTTCCAAACTTATCCTTGTTTTCTAGTGTGAAGAGATTTTTCTTTTTTAGGTCTTCAACCACTCATTTGCAAACTTTGATGATAATGTCCAGAAAAAATGGTACCACTTAATCTGCTGCCTGTATCTCTTAAAAGGCCCAAAGCTGGCCAGCAACAATGTTAAAATAATGTGTGGCTGATTTAGTTGGCTCTTTCTGGCAGCCCACATACGTGCATACACATAAGCACATGTACTTGCTGTTACACTAATCTCTAAAACGAGATTGTAAATGTTAAGCAACATAACTTGCAAAGCATAAGCATAGTTAAGTTGGCACAAATTCCTCAATTCCACACTGCAGTAGCTACCTCCATACTTACTGAATCAGGGTATTAGAACAGATTGAATAACACAATAAAATTGCCTGCACAAAAACCATTACATTATTCAGAATGATCTCACAAGATCAGCAAGACATGAAAAATTAAGCATCCAATATAACCTGTATGGCTATTGTTAGATGAAAAGTGCAACTTTTCTTTTCTCATTCACTTCTGGAGTAAATTTCTGGCAGATTATTTGGCCAACGAGAAATGCATCATTCAGCTTTCTAAAGACTTTTTTTTTTCCTGTGTTATATAAATATATGTTGACAAACTGCACCTAAATGCAGAATTGCTTGTACTTTATAGGCAAGACATTTTAAGAGTTATTAGTCACATTCAGAACATATTTGCTTTTTTTAAAAAAAAAAAAACACTAGGTTAAGGTATAAAAAAAAACCTGTCATGCAAGTTAGATGCATGATCAGATGTAGAACTTGTTTATTTAATAATTAATACCCATTATATTACCCATATATTTTTCTACCTCCAATTCCTTGATTTAATTATTATATTCAAAGGTATATATAAGTGTATGTATGTATGTATGTATGTATGTATCCTCTTAAAATACTGCATCGATTCCTCTCTATGAGATATTTTGGAGACCCTCTCGATGAGCCAATGTTCAATCATTTTGTATTTGTATTTTATATTTTGTACATTTTTTAAATAATTTGTATCCATCTCAAAATTTCGTATAACCTCTCCATATTTTAAGGGAAGCCACGAGGTCACTTGCAGGTTGTCCACCCAAGCTGAGTTTGTAGATCAAAATCTTGACATTTGTAAGTGCCCAGGCTATTGCTTCCTGAGGCCTACAAAGACCTGTTTATTTCACTGATGACCAGCACTATTGGTCTTGCTTTGTTTACTGGGAAGAAACAATGTTCTATTGCCCTAACATCTCCATCTGAATGAGCAACCCCACATTGACAGAGTGCAAATGCTTATTTGCCTCCTGTTTATCATAGACTTAATTGTTCTGCAAGCAACAAACATTACCAGTCTTGCTTTGTTTTGCTGATTTACTTTGCAGACCCTGATTGTCTTACTGATGAAAAACCTTACCTGTCTTAGTTTGCACTATAATAAGAGATGCCATTTGTTTTGTTTTACTATTTTGTATTGCTAATGACAAAAATTCCCACCATGACTCGTTCCCAGAAGACTAAATAAGGGATTTCCTGTGCCCACCTAGAGTAGTTGGGATTAATGATCAGAAAACCAAATCAGGAATGTCCTGCACCTGCCTAGAGTGGGCAGAGCTAATGATGTGTACCAATGAGATGTAACCACTTCCCTGTGTGTAAATTGTACTGCTGAAGACAAGCATGTGCATTTGCTTTGTGAAAATATCCCCAAACCTCTTTCTTCCATATGGAACAAACTTTGAAAAGATCTGTATGTCTTGTGTGTCTGATTGGGTGTGGGCACACCAGGCCATGAACCCAGAGTTCCTGGAATAACATTCTCTTGGATTTAAGCCATAGACCTTGTCCAACTATACCTGCACCATTGTTCCTGGTGTTAAAATAGGGATTCCATGATTGCTGAATTAATTTTTTTTCCAGTACCTTCTGTTCCAGAAATAGCTTTAGTAGTTCCTAAAGCTTAAGCTTTATACATAAGGATTATAGTGCTAATGTATCTGATAAACTTTACTTGGCACCCTGTAAGTTGTAACATTTAAATTCTAGGCAATAATAAAAATAAAAATAAAAACAATAATAAACTGTATCAGTAATAATAATTTTATCCAACAACGATCTGAATATATCTTCCAAAGACAGAAAGAGAAACATCAATCTTTCCTTGTTCCCACATTCCCTCTGCTTTCTCAACCACGCTAAAATTTAATTGTTGAATGTACAGAAGAAAACAACCTCAACCTTTAGCTGTTCTCCATTTGCACCTCCCCACCCCTTCACTGTCAAGAGCAGATTGATGCTTGAACTTTCTGGAACAGTTTTTGGTGATTGATGCAGACTGTTTTAGAAAGGCCGGCGACATATCTAGTAATTACACTGCTCAGACATCAAGATTGTATTACCTCAAATTGCCTGGAATGATGTAAATTTATCAAACATCCGGTGAGTAGTTCCTCCTGGATTTCACTTCTCTCCGTTAGACTCCTTTATCTAATAGAATAGGGACTGGAGGGGATTTAACATTATACTCTGTCAGCTTTAGTCTCTCATGATTCTGCTGGACCAAAGAGGGGTGGAGTGGGGTGGGGGAGAGGGACTTCTCCCCCACTGCCTTGTTTGTTTTATCATCCCTTGCTGCCTCACGCATACATTCTCTGCAGTGGGAAGAGAGGATACATAATGTGATTTGAAAGCCCAAGATAGTTGAAGCAACAGGGTTTCAGCCAAGCAACAGCAATCATGTCTGCTTAGTGAGGTAAAACATGCCCTGTTTGTATTCCAGACAGAAGTTTTCAATTATGCTTGTTAAAGACCCAAAGATTAAAGAGCATAAAGATTCATTTCCTAAGGCACTATCTTGAGGAATGCTTAATAATCATCATCATAATAAATGAATAGCATTTTCCTGGCATTTGTTCTTTTATTGTTAACAATCTTGTGCTGAATTGTAGGGAGGTGGACAGGATTAGCTTATAGACAAAGTAACAAGAGATAACCGCTCTTTCAAAGACTGATTAGCTGGGAAATGCATTTCCATGTATTTTATTAAATTTGTTTGTTTAGCAACTAAACAATTTTGTCAGGGTTCCCTACTGTGCTATACCTGTTGGTGTCCTCATTGCAATAGTTCCACGGACTGCACAGTCCACAAAATAACAGTGGTTTCCTCTTTATTTAGCAGGATCTAGAAACTGCTGTATACAAGCAAATTTTCTGCATACCATCAATCCAATTCTCATTTCGACCATCTTCAGATTTAAGAACTACAGAATTAATGACACAAAAGGACCAGGTTACATGTTACTGTAAATAGATCTGAAGTACGTTCAACATCAAGGTCATTTTTATTTCTATGTTTACTTCAGCCTCCAGGACAATGTATTTACATTCAATATTTTGCTCATTCTCCACTTTGATCCATCATTAATTTTCAAAGGTCTTCTTCAGTAGAAGATGGGTGTCTGATAGATGGAGAGGCCACCATGCCATTCCCTGACCCCCACCCCTGGACCAGATGATCTACTCATTGGTTTTGATATGGAGAACAAAAGAAACAAACATGAGACTCCCTCAGCTGGAAAAGCAGTAAGTATTCCAGCTTGTAATCCCTAAATATTTTATACTTAAAGTGCCTTTTTCATTAAGAATACACTCTTATTTCCTGACATGAGGGAAATGGATCAGTATCATCATTCTAAAAAAAATCTGTTTAAATGTAAATTTTGAATCACTGCCAGGATTGAATAAAACCTATACACAACAATTGCTATAAAAATCAATAGAGCTCTTTCCAGGGAGATACATTTCTCATGTCAAATCTGCCTGCATTTCTGTGTGGCACTTTTCCACAGTTCTTATTTTTCCAGCTTATAAATGCAAAGCTCAGAACCTAAATAACACAAGCAGAACTAATGTAATAATTAATAGGGCACATTCAAAATGTTGTTTTATGATTAGGAAGTCTACAATAGGCAAAACCCGGAGTAGAACTTAAATTGGAGGGTATCTTCTCAGTCTTTCTGTCCAATCCAAATCCAAAGTTCATCCCCAATTGATCAATGATAATTGTCCAGCTTCCAGCTGAAAACCTTAGAGATCTTAAGCAAAGGAGAGCCCACTATCCTGCGGTCTAGGTAACAAGTTCCATTTTCAACTGAATATTACTGTCAGGAAATTTATCCTAAAGTTCTGCCACCTGGGATAGATGTATTTGCTCCTTTTCTTGAGCCATTTTATGACAGGAGAAAGAAAACATACATTGGTCCAATCCAGATCAGGCCCAGGGTGGCCATGTGGTAGGGTTCAAATCTTCTCCTAACACCTTCATTTTTAAACCCTACCATAACACAGGTTAAAAAAAGGAGAATTCCTCTAACATTAATGGAAAGTGTATAACTGAAGCTTTTCTTTTTAAATTTCTGTAAAGGAAGGAAATACAGTGTAATGGATGGGGGTGGAGGGATTCATTCCCCTTGCTTGTTTACAGAGGCCAGTCCATATCAGGGCTTCTCATTTCATTTGTACTAAGCAAAACAAATTAGTAAGGTCTAATACCAGATTTGGGCTGCAAAAATCTGGACCACCATGAGATGATAGCCAAGAGATACAGGCCACTCTTTTTTTCTTCTTAGTGATGTAGTGATCATCTAGAGCAGTGTTTTTCAACCTTGACAACTTTAAGACGTGTGGATTTCAACTTCCAGAAGCATGCTGGCTGGGGAATGTTGGGTGTTGAAGTCCACACATCCTAAAGTTGCCAAGGTTGAGAAACACTGATCTAGAGTTTTGAGACCCAGACTTGTGGTCAGCTGTAGTATGGTCAGATGCATGCAATATTAATATAACCTGAGTTTGACTGCATATAGTAATCCTCTGGCCTTGTTCTCCCAACTTTATCTAGGAAATGCCTGGTGTCCCATGAGCCAGGAGACCATAGCATTTTCTAGACAATATACGTAGGTGGGCATCTGGTATCCCCTGAGTCAGAAGACTCATGACTTCATGACACCATTAACTACCACCCTACTGACCAGGTGGGCAGCAGTAGGCAAGGCTTCCCTGCTGCAGCCAATCAGTGTTTAGGAGGTGAGGGTTTGTTGCCAGCTCTTGACAATGAATTATGCAATGGAAGGGACTGTTTTTTTCAACTGCTTTTTCTCTCTGGGCTTGGAGGACTAAATGGGAAAAATGGGACAACTGATTATATATGGTGTTCATGCAAGGCAAGTGACAGGTTTGAGTTAATTTAATCCTAAGCAAGCCTGAGTTTATTTTTGGCTCAGTCTGGCCCCCTGGAGGTTAGCGGTCTAGGACAATTAATCCTTGACCCAGTTAACCATGTTGTGGGCAGAACTTCACTACTGAACATAATGGGATTCATTGTTATGTATTCTGTCCTCTATTTGGTCTCATTTCTCCTGCTTAATTATACCTTAGATGTCACCTTTTCCTCCTAGGGTTTGTTTTCTATAACTCTGACCACCTCAACTGCCTTCTTAAAAATTTCAATAAATTTTAATTATTTCTGCACATCACCCAACTCACAAAATCAGTACATTGAATGTAAATATAAAATATCAAAACTGCCACTGGTTAATAGAAATAAAAGCCATCTCTATTTTTTGTTTCCTTCCAGGTTACAGTCACATTACAATTACACCAGAACTAAAGCACCTCAGAAAGAGGCAAAAAGCAGGGACTCATCTCACACCCTTGCCAATGAAAACTGACTTTTGCTAATCAATCTACTGATTAAACCCAGCAGATTTAATGAATCTGTATATCCAGAAAACATAAAGCACGGTAAAAAAGATGGTATTTCAGTAACAGAACCAGATCCACTATTTTAAACAACCAAACTTAATTCCAACGTAAACATCAATTTCACCTTTGAGACATTATTGAAAATATGATTTTTTAAAGAATACAAATTAATACACGTTTGTTTTCTGTCTAACGCTGACCAGAGATGTCTTCTCGAGATGGTAAATCCAATTACCATTTCAATCATACATAATGATTTTTTCCCCTGGAAGAAGGGAATTCTTAGGGGGAAGGGGTTTAATTTCCACACACACACACACAAATACATACATACATACACACACACACACACATACATACATGTATGTATAAACATGTAACACATAATGGGGGCTTAGCTGTTTAATCAGTGACATCAGCAAGATAAACAAACACAACCCATCACCAGTTCAGATATGACATGTTTAATCTAATCCCATCAAGAAAAAAAGAAAACGCTGCTAGTCAGCCATACAGTGAATTATTAACATATTCCTAGCCCTCATCCCTGATGCATTCAAATCATACCTAACTAAAGTGAATAATTAACAGACACCTAAGCTTCACTGTGGAAGCAAACCCTATTTTGTGTATTATCAAATAAAGGCCTAATAACATTTTAATTTTTGTGGAGTTTTTAAAATTAGCACCTGAAATGCAAGAAAAATAACTTTTTTAAAGCCACAGTCTGCTTTTTTGCCTTTTCTACAAGGTTTTATTTTTGTTATTTTTTTTTTTTAAATCACTCTCTTGAATGCAGGAAAAAAGAACTTTTTAAACCACAGTCTGCTTTACCTTTTCAAAATATTAAAGGCACATTGTTTGGTAAATTTTAAACAGAAACATGCAGGCATGGGCACACACATGCACGTTTGCACAGAGTTTGGAAAATAACCATGTATGACTGTGCACATACATACACAAACACATTGCAAAGTTCAACTGGTAACACAAATATATCCATACACATAAACATTTTGAAGCAGACCTATTTTGTAAGAAAGAAGGCCAAAGGTTTTTCCCCCCTCCAGGAAACAATGAAAATTAAGACAGCAACATGCTTCAGTTTTGAGTCTTTTGAAGAAAAATACATTCCTGTGTGCAATGGTTTAACTAAAGGTCTGCAACTGAACAGAGACACATCTTGCCGACAACTAAAGCCATACAATATTTTAAGGCACTTGAGAAAACACAGCATCACCATATTCTAACACTTGCTTGATTTAAAAAAAAAATGATTTGCTAGAATTGGATGGCCCACTTATAATGCAAGAGAAAGGGTGCATAAACAGTACAATTTTTTCTATCATGTTTAATAACTGTAAGGTAATACACAGTAACACCCATCCCTTAGTGCCCATTTATTATATACTATTTTAGAGTTTTTCTAAGTACAGTACTTGCATTATTAGTGCCCACTATTCCTTAACCTATATGGCCACTAAAGTGTTTGTGGGTCAGATACTAAAAAAGGTGAACATCAAGAAAGATGCCAGGATGCTTACAATCAATAAAGATTTATTGAAAAGGTCCCCACACTTTCAGTGTCATGTGGTGAGCTAAAGTCATGGTGAGGAAGAAGTTGCATGGAATCAACCTCCAAAGAGGTTGCTTTCATTGGGCAAGTTTTATAGCCCTTCAACTTCTCCCCCTCCAACCCCTGGAGTTGCTCAGTTTAGGCATCAGCAAGGCAAGGTTACATATTAATGAGCATTAGCTACAGTACATTGCTAAGGGTCTGGCAGGTTTTGGGCATCTAGTTAAGACAAACGTTGGAAATAATTATCTGACTGGGGTTAGGGCAGGAAATTTGCTATCTCACAACTTGCTAGAGGAAATAGGAAGAACTAACTTATCTAAGCAGCCTCTCTTTCAAATGTTAATTGAAAGATGCAGGTCAATCACAGGACATGCTAACAGTCCCAGGCTATTCTACCACTACTTCTTTGTTATCCTCCTCTTCCTTCTCAGGCAGAAAACAATCATCCACCAAATCTTTCAGGTTCTCCAATTAATGTTATCACAATTAGTGCTGTTCAGACCCTTCCCCTTTAGCACCATTTTCCGATAAAGCATACCCATATGTTTTGAAGCCTGCTGACACAAACTCAGTGATTGTAGTATTTGGCAGGATCTCACTTGTCAGCTGCCCTAAATCATTCATTTATTCATTTATTCATTTATTCATTTATTCATTTATTCATTCATTTATTTATTCATTCATTCATTCATTCATTCATTCATTCATTCATTCATTCATTCATTCATTTTATATGGCCACCCATCTCACAACAGTGACTTCGAGAAGCATACAAGCATGTAACAACAGCTACAAGCAATGACCCATGATGCCAAAATAAGCAATACATCCCAATCATAAAAACCACATCAGTAACAGAGCTCATCTAATCTCCTGCTCAAATGCCTGGGGAAACAGTGAGGTCTTCTGAGCCTTGAGAAAAGTTAACAGGGTTGGGGAAATCTGGATCTCTGGGGGGATGCTGTTCCTAATGGTGGTGTCTATGTTCCTTATCTACTAATGAAAATGATTGAACTGGCCTCTTGCTTTTGTCTGAGATGTGTGTTAATATAGCCTGAAAATAGCATGTTTGTCTTTCTTTCAAAATAGATTTCATATCTACAGATTTCAGCAATTCTGTAAACTTTTTCTAAAGCTACATTCAATTCTTCAGTACACCATGTTCCATTCAGGGCTCTTTCTTCACTGTTGTGTCTAAATAAAGTGGTCTGCTGTTTTGCTGCACACAGACTACATATTAATTTACCATCTGATTGGTAGTGTAGGACTGGCCAAAATATTGGTTTATGTTCCCAAAATTTTGATGGAGATTTGCAGACCACCATCTGGTACTCCTGGTTCTAGTAAATAAAGAGATACAAATTAGTGAAATCATAATACAGGTAGTCCCCGGGTTAAGAAAGCCCAATTTAAGGATGACCCATAGTTAAGAACAGAGCCTACTGTAGCAAAATGTGAGTTAAATACACAATGGTTCAAGTTAAATGCACAATAGTTCAAGTTCATTACACAATACTACTTATACAGTATTATACAATAATACTGTTCTGGCTTACATACAAATTCGACTTAAGGACAGATCTTGGAAATGGAACTCATTCTTAAACTGGGGACTACCTGTATTAAATTTGTTCACCAGGTTTCAGCTAGTAGTATAGGCATGTAGCATTTGTTCTACTGCTGAAAAGAGCATCTCATGGGTTTGAGGGACTTGGGAGCATCTTCTCAACTAGACACTGCTTCAAAGATGTGTCAGTCACCAGCATGTTATCCCATTCATGTCCTAGATGCTGTGTGCAGTATAACCTTGGCTCTTGAGGTACTCTTCTTTAACCTCAGTATGGTTGTACAGTATATCATAAGTTGAATTAAGTAAGCTGTTGAAGTCTTTTGCAGAGTAGCAGATTGGACAAGTGATGAAAATGATACCATGCAAGTTTCTTACAGGTACAGAGGGAGCTGTTGCTGAGGAGACTGCGATTAGTGTATTGACCTCTTCCAGTATGTCACATTGGTCTCTGTCTGCATGGTTAAGTACCACTTCATATATTTGGAGAATAATTCCCCCCTTTTTTTAAATAATATTTTATTGAGATTTTAAGGACACATATTTAAAAGTTAGAAATGAAAATGAAAATTTGAAATACAAAATATAAAGAAAAGGAAAAGAAAAAGAAAAAGTGAGGTAAAGTAAAAGAAGAAAAGATATGAAAAATAGATAACTTCCAATCTATCTCTGGTCTTAGAAATAATAAGGTTATGATAAGTGCTAGTTTTTAATACATTAAATAGGAATAATTCTTTGTCTAAATATATCCCATTACATTTATAATCTAATCTTCAAATCAGCATGTAAGCTTCACCCCACCTGCATTTTGCAAATAGTCCATCAATGGTTTCTATTTGGAGAATAATTCCATTGTATTAGTGCCTTTGGATATATTGTATTCTGCATCCTCCCTGATGTATGAGAATATACCAAGAATCTGAATATTTAGCATGATCTGCAATGAGGTGAAAAGCAAGCAGATGATTATTTTTTGGACAGCTTTGGTGTCATAAATGATAATTCCATGTCTTCAAATTTAACTTTTTTTTTTCATGGTTGCTCAGTCTGCTACTCTGGTAAAGGGCTTCAGTAGCTTACTTGATTATTCTGTTATTCAACAGAGCCAAGCACTATACTTGTTGTTTTTGAAAAGAGAAACAGAAGCAATCTTACAGAATTTAAAAGCAGATCAAGACAGACTTGAGAGCAGTAGAGTCTCTGCAAACTTCTCTGAATCCATCTGATTGCAAGACAACATGCATACAAAGTTCTAATTAGGTTTGTCCTCTGGATGGCCTGTTAAGAAGAATAACTTAAACTTTAACATGAACCCATATTTCTGCTTTTCCACCTATTTTAAATATATGCAATTTTCTAATGCATCCTCACACTCTCAGTCTGCATCCTGGTGTTTCATACATATCCATTCAATCATTGACCCTTTATTTTTGCTGTGTGTTAAGTGTTAAAAACCAATCCTTTATTTTGCCTCTTTTCCTATATAACTAGTTTTAGTTTACATTAATTCAGTTTTTAAAAATCACATCAAGTTCTTATGTATCAACAGGACTCTCCAAAATTATCTTAACTTTTACTTTGGGTATAATTGGATGACACAGTTTTTGCCTTAACTTGTTGAGATATTTTCTGCACATCTCAGCAGGTAGATGTTCTCTCTAAATTCCTACATTCACATCACTCCCACAGTTCTAATTCTATATAGTCTTATCTAATGGCACATCTAACCATTTAATTTTCCTGATTATTTACTGAACAAACTTTTATATACCACTTACTTCTTAGGATCCAAGGTATTTACAATAAATATAATAGAATAAGACAGAAATGAATCCCCCTAAAAACTAGCTAACTAAAGGGAGCCCTTTCACCATCAGCATCCAAATGCCCTACAGAAAAATAAGATGTTAAACACCTTTCTAAAAACTAAACACATCTCAGTTTTTCTAAAGGCTTTCTACATCTCAGCAGGTAGGTGTTCCAGATGCAAGGGCAGCAACTCAGAATATGAGTTGTTGACTCCCATATTTTGCATATGGCAGGAACCCTCATCATCTACTTCTGCAAAAAATACATGGGGCAGGCTGAATCTTCATGCTAAAGATGATCTTTAAGTATCTGATTGCTGAACCATGTATGGCTTTAAAGGTGATATAGCACTTTAAACCAGGCTTGGAAACAAAAATGTTACAATCTTCTCAGAAAGCAGGAAAGGAGAATAGTTTGGAAAGCATTACAAACATTTGCACATTGTCCTTTATTAGGAAATAGATAGCTAGCCCTCCTGTCCATCAAATGGTGGTTAGCATAAAACTAAGAAAGCCCTGCCTTAGCAACTCAGAGATAACTTGTGTTCTAAAAGTGAATGTATCTACTAATCCTTTTTTCCCTTTTAGGAAATCTAATGATAGACACCATTTTATCTTGTCTTCTGTTACCAAGAGATTGATAAAAAGGAAATCCCTAACAATGACACCCTGTTTTTTTTTAAAACACATAGTTTTAAAAAAAAAACTAGGCATCTGAGAAGGCCAAATTAAATGGAAAATATTGAACAAATGTAGTTCCTTGCTCTTAGTTATTAATGGCTTAATTAGAACTTAGGAAATACAGATATAGCATCATCTCTATGTTTCATGGAGAGACAATTCTCAGTGGAATACTATAAAAGCTACAGAACTCTTGTGTCACCTGCTGCAAGAGGAGAACAGAATCATGCCATCATCTCTTCATGCTTTTGCATGTTGTTTTTGATCTCTAACAGCAGCTACTTTTGAGAGAAAGCTGATTAGAACTTGTAAAGGCAGGCTGCCCTAAACCACATCCTTTTCATTTAGTGAAAGGCCATAATTTTTATTTTTATTTTTTTGATGCTACTACGCTGAGGGAGAACTTTGCAAGAAAGCTCAAAGGATTAAATGGAATAAAAAGCTTAGGAAGCAGGGCTACATTACAGGACTTGTGGATATTATAGATCAGTAGCGATGCTTAAATATAGACATGGATTTGAACACAGCTTCCTAATTTTCTGATCAAGGTGTGTTTAATTTATGGCTTCCTCTTTCTGCATTTGTTTATGTGGGCAGCACATGCAGCAGACAAAGAAACAATCCATCCAATGTTCATAATTAATTCCATTTTTATAAGACAAACTGGTCTGCAAAGAAAAAAACTCTAAGAACCTGTGCACTATGAAATATATTTGAATGAAGCAATGTAAATGCCAAATTACGATTATAGATGATCTAAGCATGTATAAAATGCAAAGTTCCTTACAGTCAGAAGATTCCACAAAATTGAGTAAATGTTAATCAGTTAACATGATTGCATGACTACTCAAGAGTAATTTCTACCAAGATTAAAAAGACAGCAAATTAATGAAGATTCTATGAATATCATGCAACAGAAAATGCATACCCTTCTCATGGAACACGTCTTTCTTCCCCTTCCGTTTTTTGTTACTCTGTTCAAAGGCTCCCTGCCCTTTAGAATGATTTTTTAGCCCTTGCAAAGAATTATGAAAGTAATTTTGTTTTCCCAGTTCTGCTGATACATTACATGCACACACTCTGATGTGCGTGAGCATACATTCACTTGTATGCCAATACATTTACCCAACTGGATGCACATATGAACAGATTCAAATCCTATCCTTTTCCCAATCATTTGTAGGCATATTGAGATTGCTGCAGCAATCATCAACATTGATTTCCTGAAAGATCTTCCAGCAACTTTCTTAGGGCAGAAGCCAGAAGACTCTCTGGCTTCTTCACCAACAGGGGTATGTTTTTGCTAGACCTTGCATGTAGAAGGACTTCCATAAAGCTGATGACTACAGGAGCAGGAAGTGGGGAAAAGGCTTGGAGAGTGAGGTCTTGTGATATACTTTCCACCAAAATAAGAACTATAGAAGATGCTTTCTCCAGCAGCTTGTTGTCAAACCCTTGGCAGCTGCTCACAGCCCCAAAGTAAGTTTCTCACAAAGTTCTTGTTTGGCAGACAACCATCTTTTCTTGGGTCTGAGAAGCTTTACACTTCTATTTTATGGGCAGCGCCACTCAGCACCAAGCCCTGGAAACTGTGGTTTAAGTGGTCTTTGTTTTCTTTTGCCCACATCATTTAGATGACAGATGACAAAGAGCCTCTGTCAGAATCATTAGCTCACTTGCTGGTCAGTTTGGAGATCTATCAGGTTTTTGATACCTGTGGAAGCTCTATATTTCCAGTCTCCTTGTTCTATTAAATGGTATGCCTCAGGGTATTTACCATTGTTACAGAAATAGAGAAGATCATTCACAGGCCCAGAAAAATCCAAGCACCAATGAAGTTGAAAAGAGAAGACAGTGACACAGTGAATATGGTTTCCAGTATGTTTCAAGGAAACATTGGAAAGACATAATTAACATTTTCCTTAATAAAGATGTTTCCTTGAAACATCTATATTAAGGAAAATGTTAATTATGTCTTTATAAAAACTGTGGTGGGATAGCTTTTTTGCCAAAATAGCTCATCTTGTACTTATTTATTTCTGAATAAATCTTGTTCAGACCAAAGACTTAGATAATCTAGCAATCTGTTTGCACATCTAGGCCTACACAAATCCCTCTGAGGAAATTCATAAACAGGATGAGACATCTCCCTCTCGTTTGTTACCAAAACACATTTAGAGAAACTTTGCTTCTGAATATGGAGATTTACTTTTTAACAAGGGATTCTGATGGCAAATTCCTACTCAAATTAAAATAAATATGTTATGAAATGTTATAGTACAAATACAGTACATAGGCATAAGAACAAGCAAAGATCTGTAATGAGTGTTTCCACCACTGAAGCAATAGCTTAAACATGAAAAAATATATTTGTCAGTATTTGTCCGGCAAAAAAGTGATTCCCCCCCCCCCTCCTTATAATCTCTAACCATCACTGTCTGTCAGTGTTCCATAATGCTTCTGGATTCCTTTTAAGTTGTCAGAAGATGTTTTTTTAAAAAAGTGCAACTCCCTGCATATTGTAACTGTTTTCAGAAGTGGTGCTTATATTTCATGTGGAATAATATCACATGGGAAACTGACAAGAGGTGTCACACTGTGATTCCATATGGCAGAATGTTCTGCATTGAAAAGAGATCAGGCTTGTTTATGGATCTGATATTGTTTTGTTTCATATATACTGTATATACGTATATGAAAGTGTACAAGATAGATAGATAGATATTCATATATATATATATATATATATATATATATATATATATATGAATGAATGAATGAATGAATGAATGAATGAATGAATGAAAGTGTACAAGCAAATATATAAGATACAAGGGACTTCTGCCTGAATAGATTTTGTTTCAAAAGTTGCAAGTGAAGAAATGAAGAGTCACAAAGATTTAAAAGTTCAGTCTCTACTTTGGCAATTTGAAAATCAGCCCAGTTTGAGTTGGAGATGAAGCTAAACAAACACAGAGAAACTCAGTGGTTTGTTTTTCCCACTGCTTGTGATGTGAAGCCCATATACACACACATGCAAACATGTATGTTAAGTTATATATTGTTTATTTATTAGCACTTTTAAACCACCCAATAGCCATAGCTCTCTAGGCAGTTTACAATGAAACACACACACACACACTCACATACCATCACCACCAGTTCAAGTTAAAATACATACAATAAAATCAAATAATTTACAAAATAAAAACCCCATACAAATTAGACAGCAGTAAGGTAGTCAACGAACTGTAAAACAATACAAATAGAAATGCAAATGGAATACGATTGACTAGGAAAATAAAAAGGTTCTCCACCTGGCACCAAAATGATGCTAATGTGGGCACCAGTTAAGCCTCTCTGGGGAAGGACATTCCATCTTCTGTCTTACCACAGAAAAGTTGCTCTTCCTTGAGAAGACCCACCTCACCTCCTTAAGTGAAGAAGCCTGGAGGAAAGCTTCATAAGAACATCTGAAGGCCCAAGTGGGAGAAGGTGGTCCTTCAGGTAACCTGGTCTTAAGGTGTTTAGAGCTTCAGAGGTCAAAACCAATATTTAATATAACTGAATAGAATGGGATGAAAGTCAGAGCAATACGTACAAGGATTTTGATGGTGATACAAAATCCTTATATTTTTGTATTTGTTTATAGAAAGAAATAGATACATATCCAAGCACAGTTACTCATTCTCTGAGGATAAAGTCAGTTGAAGTTCATTTGGATAGGTGTGGGTATCTTGTGCAAGCTGGTAAAACTATTTTATTAATCCTACTATAGGCAACTGATAGGCAATTTCTAAGAAAAGGTTAAACTGTGTAGAGTTATTTTGTGGTAAGAAGTTCCTTTGATGTAGAATAGAAAAAAGAAGGAAGTTAAGTGTACTGGAAAACTGAAATTTGAACAGAAAGAATATTAAGAAGGAAGCTCCTACATGTGATTGAGCTTAGGTGTAGATGAAGACAATTTAACTAATACCAATGACCAATCTGCTGAGTTTGGTAAAAGATGAAGATGATGTCCATGCCTCTTTGTACATAGATATGAAAAATGACTTTAAGTCCATGAACAATATTTAAGGAGTTTTTGTTTTGAGAGGGTGAATGATGTAGTGGTTAAGGATGCAACTAAAACATGCAAATATGTTCTTTCTGAAAATGAAACAACACTGATTTTGAGGGAGGGGGTGTGGAAAGTCTTCTTTGGTGGTGTTCTTTTCACCCACTTGTGATCAGGTTAGCTCCCAAGGAAGAGTAGGGAAGCAATGGGACAATATGGTGTAATTGCTACCACAGGCCTTCATGTATAGAAAAACAACTCTCTCAGACCGTGTAAGATTAGGCTAATATTTTCAATATACAAGAAATGTCCCCCTCTAATAACATAACAAACTACATTTGCCCATTCTGTTCAGATTAGCAGCAGTTCTCCCTGTAATGTTTCTTAAAAGATGTATTGCAAAATACCAATGTTCCCCAAACAACCTGAGTGTATCTGCAAGCTGGTTCCATGATCCAAGAAAAAGGATTTTGTGGGATTGAATACACTCAGTTCAAGTACTCTATCCATAAATTAAGAGGAGATGTTGGCTGATTTCTCCTCAGTAGTCTACTAAAAATAATGGTCTCCAGAAGATTTTTTTTGTGTAAAAGTTCACAGAGCATGGCGATTTTAAGAAGAAGCATTAGAGAAGCATGGGCAAATTTGGGGCATACAGTATAAATGATGGTTTTGACTGGTGGCTGCTAGCCAGTAGATATGCCCAGTCTAATAAGTGGAGGGCAATAGCCTAGACACTTCTATCCATCAAAGGAGACAGAGATCTAGTATTTTGCAGCTGGTTGGCAAGGAGTGTGTGGGAGGATGGGTGGAGGTCTGCTAATGTAAGCAGCTTGCTGTGAGGGAATTGATGCTACTTTAAAGATTATCTCTATATTGTCTAGGTGGTTGTTTACTCCCCCATGCTGAGCTTGTATATTTTGAAGACACAGGTGAGACACAAACACGGCAAGAGCCTGGTACTCTGTACAAATGAAGAAAACGATCCTACAGAAGGCTGCCGCTGTGATTTTCTGTCATGCAGAGAATGAAACTTGTGAAGGAGCAAAGTAAAAAGAAGACAATGGCCTGGAATGAACCAGTGCTGGAATCTTTACTTCAGCACAACAGAGGGTGGAATTTGGCCCTTAGGATATGCATTCACTGGGAATATTTAATTCATTTCAACCATTTTAATATTCATGGATCTAAGTCAATACATTTGGGGAGTTATAGCCCAACTTTGAATGAAACCTCAGCACTTTTGCTAAACTTTAAGCAGGATGTGTTGACAGAAGCCATTACCTCAAATCAGAGGCAACCCAGTTAAATATACTAGTATAAAAACTCAGTGGTAGTTTCTTTTATGCATACACATAGCTTGAGTTTTTCTTAAATCTACAGTTAAACTCAGTTATGAAATTCTAGAGTAGGACTGACAATATTATCTTCTAATGCTAAATTTCCAGGTTTCCCCACTCCTTTCTGTAATGTTTTACTTTCTGCAGAAATAAAGCCTGTTTAGGAGAAAAAGATGGAATGACAATGCTAGGGAGCCCTCAATTTAGAAGCTCCCTTAGATTACTCTGAGGTGTAACTATTTTAAATAAATGGGAGAGATTTTTATAAATCAGATTAAATGGAGTTGAAACCTAGGTACAGGTGGTCCTCACTTAACAACCACTCATTCGGCAACCATTTGAAATTACAATAGTGCTGAATGAGTGGTAGTTCTGAGCAGTCCTTGTACTTATGTTGGTCGCAGCATCCCTGTGGTCACATGATTGAGATCTGGGTGCTTGGCGCCCAGCCCACAATTACGTTGCACCGTCCAGCAGTCACATCACTATTTTTGACCTTCTTTGCCAGATTCTTACAAGCAAAGGCAATGGGGAAGCTGGCAGGAGGTCATGAATGGCAACCACATGATGTCTTCACTTAATAACCCATGGTGATTTGCTTAATGACGGCAACCAGAAGTGCGAGAATTTCCATTGCTTAGTGGCATGCTCATGTGACATTGTGCTTTACAACCGCATTCTTAGTGATGGAAATTCCAGTCCCAATTACTGTTGTTAAGTGAGAACTACAGTAGTAGGTGAAAAAGCTTATAATGACTGGCAAATATTCAATTTTCAACCTTGAAAGGGAATTTCCAATTGCATTACATTGTTTTTACCACTGGTTATATGGTGACATTTGTTCTGAGATAAATGAGGGCAAACTAAACCAAGCATTAGCTACCATCATTTTCAGCTTACTAACCATCCTATTTCCATCCTAACTTTCAGCTTTCAGCCCCCAAAGAGATCTACACATTTCAACATATCTCTGGCTCACTAAATCACTGCTCAACAGCTTGTGATGATGTTTGATGGTGATGGTGATGGTGATGATGTACCCAGATAAACACAGGCAGATGGGCTCAAGTCTGCCTTTGCACTAATAGCCTAAGGAAAGTAAAGCATATGTTCCAAGAGTAATTTTGATGGTAGTGTTATGGAACAGAATCAGATTTCTCATGTTGTCATCCAGAATGGTATTTGTTGGCTGAGTCTTATGTTCTCATATGCAAGGAGCTAATGTTATTCAGATTTTTACTGTGTTAATGTGAAAATGAATCCTTTAAGGTTGTATAATGGGATAAAAGGAAAGAACTATTCCTTCTTACAACCCTTCTAGAAATATCAGAACAGAAGCAGTTCTAAAACCACTAGTATTTTAAGGGAAATGATCTGTTTTAAGGGAAATGATCTGTTCAGTGGTAGCATCTAGTCAGCCTTGCTCCAAGTTAAGTAGGGTCAGAGTTGTTCATATTTGGATGGGAGACATTCATGGAATCTTAGGGCTATAGTTTAAACTGGAAAGCCTTCCAAACATCCTGAAAACAATGGCAAACCACTTCCAGCTTACCTGAAGAATTTGCTTTTATAGTAGAATTAGAAAACAATAACATTATTTTATTCATTTGTAGCTTGCATATCCTGTTTGATCTTGATACAGTAGTTCCAAAGTGGGATTCGTATCCACTGAATCTGAATGCATGCTTACCAAATCATTCTTGATTGGTTCACTGCTGCAGTACTTTCAAACTGAGTATAAATTGAGGACTAGTAGGAACCACCTATTCCCCTGTGCATGAGTTGAAATTATTTAAAACTAGGTATAAATATGGATAGCTGTGTACTTTTCAAAAGGATATGGCCAGAGTTTAATAAATAATCTCAGTGTATTTTAACAATTAAGAGTGCAGATTAAAGAAAAAAAAATCCATAGTATAATACAGCTGTTATGAGAAAGCTAAAATAAATCAATGGCAGTGCTTACTGAATTTAAATAGGGGATTGTCTGTGCCTGTCCTTCATGGCTCTGAGTGAAAAAGTCCTTCTGGGTCAGGCCAATGGCCCATCTCACTGAACATTCTGTGTCATAGCTGGCCAACCAGATGTATTCATGGTGTTCACAAAAATATATATAGACAGCAGAATGAAAGCCTTCCTCCACTGTTGTCTTCTAATAGCTGATGTTCAAGGCATTCCAGCCATGATTTTAAACAAACTATTATCACAAGTAGTGTTTCTTAAAGAGTCCAAGTCAATTCTTAAAGTACTACCACCATGTCTTCAGCCCTAAAGAAGCCTGAAAATGGTCCAGCTAAGAACAACCAGCCTTAGAACTGACAATGAAGATATCAAAGAGGTGGTTAGCTTCTGCCTTTTAAGATCAACCATCAACAGTAAAGAGAAACACACAGTTGGATAATTATCAGCCAGTTTCCAACCTTCCCTTCTTGGGGAAGATTGTGGAAAAGGTGGTTGAATGAGCTAAAGAGGATCTATAGAGGATTTGGGAGGAAACGGATTTTCTGGACCCACTTCAGTCTGGCTTCAAGTCAGGGTACAATATAGAGACAACATTGGTCATGCTTGCTGATGACCTTTGGCACCTGGGATGGGGGTGATTCATCCATCCTAGTGTCCTTGATCTTTCAGCAGCTTTTGATACTGTCAACCACAGTGTCCTTCTAGACTGGTTGCAGTGATTAGGAGTGGGAGGTACTGTGCTCCAGTGGTTCACCTCCTTCCTCAGTGGTTAGTTCCAGTTGGTGTTGACAGGGGGAGATATCACATCCACGGCCTCTCATATGTGGGGTGCCTCAGGGCTCAACCCTCTCCCCTGTCCCAATCATTAAAACACTGGATGGGGTCATCTGCCAATTTGTGGTGCAGTATTATCAGTATGATGATGATGATACCCAGCACTACATCTCAAACCCAAGCAGCACAGGTGAAACTGTCAATGTATTGACCCAGTATCTAGATGGGGTGGACAGAATTTGGCTCAATCTTAATAAGAATGAGTGACGATGGCTTTTTGGACCCCCAAGGATATTACCATTGTTGGTCTTGGATGGGGCTGCACTTCCCCATTCAAGACTAGTGTGCAACTTGGCAGTCCTTCTGGACTTGCAGCTACTGCTCAAAGAGCAGATGGCAGCTGAGGAAAGGAAGGCCTTTGTACAAGCTCAACTTCTGTGCCAGTTGCACCCTTTCCTTGATCAGGAGGCCCTTCAGACAGTTACTCACAGTCACTTCACTACTGAATTATTGCAATGTGCTCTACATGGAGCTAACCTTGAAGACCACCTGGAAGCTACAGGTGATTCAAAATGAAGTGGTGCAAATGGTAACAGGTGCTTTTCAGTATACCCATGTGTCACCACTGCTATGTGAGCTGCATTGGCTGCCATTTGGCTTCCAAGTGCAACTCAAGATGCTGGTTATTACCTATAAAGCCCTGTATGACATAGGGCCTGGATATCTGAGGGACAGCTTGTCTTCAATCATTTCTCCCCACCCAGGATATTCCAACAGAGTGAGTGCACCCCAGGTCCCCTCCATTAAATGTTGTCATCTTGCAAGACAAAGGAAGCGTGCCTTCTCTGCTGTGGCCCCCATCCTCTGGAAAGCATCCCCCCAGAGATAAGAATGGTCTCCTCTCTTCTAGGGCTTTGAAAGCCTGGCTTCAGTCCCATATCTGTAGTTGATGTTTATTATTTGTCAGAGGCCCCTGTTTTGTTTTGTTTATTTTGTTTATTAGATCATTTTAGTCTGGGCTCTCCATCCTATTTCAGGTTTTTAGCAGTTTTTATGTTTTTTCTAGTTTTGTACGCTACCCAGAGTCCATTGGAGTTGGGCAGCTAACGAATGTACATAAATAAATAAATAAATAAATAAATAAGTAAGTAAGTAAGTAAGTGGCAGACTAGCACTTGGTAGAGCAGCCATCAAGGCCTTGAAAAAGATGTTCAAATGCTGTGATGTATTTATACCTACAAAGATCTGAATCATGCAAGCCATAGTATTTCCTGTGACACTATATGAAAGCAAAAGTTAGACTTTTTTAAAAAATAATTTTTATTGAGTTTCAGCAAAGAATAAAATATAGAACAAGAAAAAAGAAAAGAAATAACAAGAGGAAAAAAAGTATAGAAAAAAGAGAAGTAACTTCCAACTTTCTTTGGTACAGGTACAGGTATAAAATACATTCACCTCTTACTCTAATATTTACAAAGATTAAAAAATAAGTCTATATCAACAAGAAATATAGAAGGCTTAATACAAGATATTTCTATAGTTATAGAATAGATCAGTCATCAAATCCCAGAATCAATTTTTTTTTTTTTGAGTATCAAATAAAAAATCCAAGAATGGTTTCCAAGTAGAAACAAAGCTGGACAATGTGCAAAAGTTAGACTTTGAAGAATCAAGATAGGAAGAGTATTGATGCTTTTGAAGTTTAGTATTGGAGAAGACTCCTAAGAATAACATGGACAGCCAAAAAAACAAACAAATGGATCACTGAACAAATCAAGCCAGAGTTCTTACCTGAGGCACAAATGACCAGGCTCAAATTATCCTACTTTGGACACATTATGCAAAGACCTTGATCTCTACAGAAGACTCTAATACTGGGAAAAGTGGAAGGAAAGAGAAGAAGAAGAAGACGACCAGCAGCAAGATGGATAGACTCAGTTACAATAGTGATGAATGCACCATTGGAATTGCTGAAGGACCAGATTAGGGACAGATCATGTTGGAGAAAATCTATCTGTGTGGTTGCTAAGAGTCTACAATGACTTGATGGCATGTAATCATCATCATCATCATCATCATCATTGTACATCATGTACATTTTCTAATAGCTGTTGAGAGCCTGGTCTCTCTGACCTTGTCCAATCTCTTTTTAATATTATTGAAATTGGTAGCCACAATAATATTTAATGGCAGAAAACTGTACATAATTGTTTGGATAAAGAAGCGCTTCCTTTTATATAGTAGGTCCTGAATCCCTCTGCATTTAGTTTTAAAATTGTGAAAGAGGGGAAAAACTTTTCTCTATGCATATTCCCCATATCCTGCCTACTTTTATAAAACTCTATCATCTTTTTCCTTACATCATTTCAAGCCAAATGCCCTTAGACTCTGTCAGCTCATAAGGGAGTGGCCATACCCTTTGGTCCTGAATGCTGGCTTGTCCCATGTTCCTACCTAGAGTCCAGCCCTAGCTGAAAATAATGCATTAAGTTCTTTCTAATAGTTTTCTTTCTTCTCTGTATGAGAGATGAGAGCTGTCAGGTGTTGAAGATTGAAGTCCTCAGCGACTAACCAGGAAGACAAGGAAGAGAGAGATAATACATTGAAATATTGCCCGATAGTGCCATTTATGAGCTGTGGAAGTCAACTGAAGCCTCAGAGTTGCTGGGGTAGGATAAAGTGATAAGTCATACAATAATTCAATTCAGAAAGAACTCGACCCATACTAAACAATACAGGGCATAGCTTGTTTGGAAAAGCAAATGTTAGATTAGTGGCAGTGGCAAATGATTCCCTCTTTTGAGTGGCTGCCTTTTTGAAGAGGACAGGGGGTTGTCTAAAGAAAATTGGGTCACCAATATTTATTTGGAGTGATTTATGTTGTCTGGAATGGCATTTAAAGGACACTTTTGTAAGTTAATGGTTCTCAATTTAAAAGCCTCAAAACAGGTAAACCACTACAAATACCTTTGAAATGAAAAATGACTTGAAATATGTACATTAATATAGTGATCAATAAGGGAGCTAAAAGAAGGACGCATCAGAAGCTGACCACTGCAATGCAATGCAATTTATTGGGATTCTAGACCAAAACATCAGAGGAAGTTTTTATTGAGGGACCTTAAGATTTTGGCACAGTTGTAACCGAGCAATAGTTACCTGTTTTAAAAAATGTAACCACAAGCACCGGATTGATTAATTGATTATGTACCATCAAGTTGGTGTCAACTCTTAGTGACTATATAGATTTTCTCCAGGAGGATCTGTCCCCAACCTGGTCCACAAGCACATGACTCCCTGTTTTTTCTAGCTCATGTCTTCTTTCATGTCATCATTTTATTTATCTTTTTAACTCCAAACATTTAAATTATCCTATTTAAGACAGAAACTGTCTTACGCCTGTTCTGAGGTAAGGCAGACATAGCATGTTGCTAGTTCTGTAATAAACCTAAGTGTTACATTTATTTGGAAATGATGTTATGATATAAACTGAGCAACTTCAAAAATATTTGATCATATTTGCTCCATAAATTAGGAGTAATTAACCCTATCCCTAATTGCAAAAGTCATTCATGTGTTTCCTGATCAAGCTCACACAATTGTTCTCCCCACACATGTTCATTGACACAAGTCTGTTACTCGATTGTATCTATAGGCGTTGTGTTCCACTTGGGAGCATCAAGGTTTGTAGAAGTATCAAAAATTGCAAAGAAAATAAAAATTTAAAATGAACACATGTAGTAAGGAAGAGGAAAGTACCAAAAAAAAAAAAAAAATCAGGTGAGTTTGAGCATGCTTCATGACCTTAAAGTGCTGAACACCTTTTGAGATGGGAGAATGGGCCCAAAAGCTAGGGAGAAAAGCAGATCTTCACACTTTAGATGACTATACTCAACACATTAGCTTTAGGAGCTATCCAGGTCTTGGTACTCAGCATTTCAGAAGGAATATATGGAATCTATCAGAATGGTATATACAATACACCTTCCCTTAAGCTTTGGGAGCAGTGAGATACAGAAGTTACATTATGCCATGTATGGGGTTTTATATGATTTCCATCCTTGCAACAAGTGGGCACCAGGACCTGAACAGCTTCTAAAGCTAATACACTGTATATAGTCATATAAAGTACAAAGGTCTGAGAGTTCACTTCCCGGTAGAGGGCTGGAATTTCATGGAATAGCATCTGGCTATCCATGTCTGATGAGTCCCAGGAGGACAAAAATGGTCACGTAGTGCCTCCCAATGGTCAACGTAGATGAAAATACCACACAGGATATGCACTGTGTAAAAATAGAAAACTTTTCCCCCCTTCCAAGTGGTATATGTGTGGAAGTCATGTAAAACTTATACACGGGGGCATGACATAATGTAATATCAAAACCCACCTCATAGGATTGTTGTTATGGGGAAAGTATTGGACAGGAACATTAGGTACACTGCCTTGAGTTGTGCAAAATAAAGGTGGGATATAAATTGAATGAATAAAATAAAAATCTGTATCTTTCTGCTCCAGGAGCTTAAGGAAGGGAGGTGTGTATACCATTCTGATAGATTTTGAAAAGAAGTAAGGTTGGATGACTGGAACATGAATAGGAACAGTCCATACTGCAACATTTTGTTACAGATCTTACTTGTACTTTAGTACTAACTTAGCAATCATCTTAAGAAATATGAGTCATCTGGCAAGGAAACCTTAGCTACATACAAATGAATGAAACATCTGGATTCTAGCAGTCCAGGTAAATGAAGCTTTATTGTATACAGTTGAAGTTTATTGCAGTCTTGGAGGCTTTGGGTATTCAGAATGAAAGGAAAATCAATAAGTAAGTTAAATAGAACAACTCTAATCTTCTTTCATGGGGTTTATTACCTTTGCCTCCTCACAATTGGCTATAAAGGATTATCCAACAAATGGGGAATGTGGGAGTTGTAATGAGTAGCAGGAGTTTGAGGCATCATAAAAATGCTTTGCAAAAGTAACTTATCAATGATAATAGCTGCCAGATGGAATTTTTAAAAATGCCATTAGTTAATTGCTTGGGCAGTTGCAAACATTAGATGTTAATGGAAAGGGTTTGTCCTTGTGCTAGAAACAGATCTATATTAAAGGTAGGAATTGAAGTGTATTGCTCATACAGACACTGAATGCTGTTACGCTAGCTGTCATCACTTCTCTAGAGCCAATGGGGGGAAGAACTACTAGAAAGGATTGCTGCAAATAATAACCGAGATGACAAGCTGTCTTGTGGCACATAAAAGGATAACAAATATATTGTGGCATGCATGAGTTGTGCAGTAGTCAAAAGAATAGCAGACACTGAGTATCATGCCGGTCCTTTTTCTGTTTTGGTTTGTTTCAGTAGACTAAAATGGCACAAATTCTACTCTGAGGGACAGCTCAAGGTTGACCACTGTCCTGTATCTGTGATAGAGCATTCAAGTGGAAGAACTGATCCTGTGACACCTTTTTCCAAGGGTCACTAATCTATGAGAAAAAATCTGTTAGAGACCACAACCATTAGATTGAACTGGAGCTGATAGGGGGTGAAGCTGGAGTTAGATTCTAAGCAGTAGGTAAATTAATAATGTTTCTGCATTATTTTTAGATTTTTTTTCCCCATAAAGGTTTTGAACTTCTGCAAAATGTGGTGTTTACCCTTGCCTAGTAATACACCTTTTTAAAGAACTGTAGTTAATGAAAAAGACAAAGCTGTTTGTTTTACATTTTAATTGGATTATTAAGATTATTTTCAGTATTGTTAATTTTATTTATTTGCCACCTTTAGTTCCCTCTCATGGCAATAGGCAGAACATAAGACTTTAAAATGAATAAATACTATGTTTGAATGGTGCCATTTAAGTTTGATAAGGATCCAAATTTAAATAATAAGTTAATTATCAACATATTAGATGATATTCCATGAAATTATCACTGTTTTATGATAGACAAATCCTGATCAAACTTCCTCTTATGTGTTCCTTAAAAATCACACATTTCAGCTTCTGTTATGACTGTAATTTCATGTACCTATAAGAAAATTTAAGGCAGGAAAACAAAAAGCAGGCCAGTTTTCCTCTTTGTTCAGAATATTAATGCCTCTCTTCAATGATTCATGAAAAATCTTATCTTTGCAAATTTTCCTTGTTGCATAAGCCTTCTTTCCAGTTCTCTAGAAATGGTAGCTCCAACATGACCACCATCTACCATGGCCAATTTTTGATTCATAGATTATGCTCAACAATTTTTTAACAATCAGAGCAACACAATAAGTTCTCATACACTGGTGCTATTTTAATTAGGGGGTGGTGATGGTTTTTTTGTTTGCTTTGTTTTAATACTGTGAAACTGTTTGGCCAATGATCCAGCTAAGCTTACTGTATTTCATTTGGTTAACAGCCATTACAATGTCTTATGAAAATACAGGTGTGTGAAGAAAAGAAATGAATGAAACCCAAAGTTCAACCACAACATGAAGTACTCACAGAGCCTTTAATAGGATTAATGTGATATTAATCCTGTGATTGTCCTCATAAACTTGTTGTTAAATAAACAACAGCATAGAGGGGTGCAATCCAGGTGAGAACATAATTTGTTCCCACTGTAATCCTGGCTGGAACTGTGCCTACTTTGTAGTTATTTTTTCTCTTTAGAGAGAAATTACTACAGGTGCTGATAGGTTTGCATTCTTAAGATCACATGTTGTTTGGTCCTGGTGTGATTTCCAAAGTAGGTATCTCAGTGTTGTGGTGCTGGTGGTACTCCCAGAAGATTGGCAAGGAAGAATTCGAAAGTGGTATGTACCTCTTTCCCTTTGGTGCATCATACATAGAAATCTATGTGATTTTATAATTTCATGTAATGATTCAGTATTGTAGTACAGAATTAAATATTTATTTCAGTCACTAAACAAAGTTATTTAGGTTGTAATTTTGTTTTGCCTTGTCTTTGATAAGGTACCTACGTAAAATAGGATTATCTTTCTCATCTTCAATCCTATTACCTAAAAAAAAAATGTACTTCTAACTTTCAGATGGTCTTATCACCACCTGGTATAAATAAAAAACCCTGGGCCTTGATGATCTCATTTTGGGCAGGACTCCTCAACCATGAAGGTCTCATTCCTGGCAGGAAGGCAATGCATTCCAAGATAAGATGGCTGGTCCTTGGTAAAATCCAAGAACAAGGAGGATAAGATGAAGTGAAACTATTGAAAAGCAGGTGTGCTTAATGATGTTACAGAGCCTGAATAAGCTAATCAGAAACTTCCATGGGATGGATCTTCAATGGAGACCTAACTGGGAGAGTGCTACATGTTTGCTGGCTTTGAAGGGGGTCTGCCACCATCATCTCTCTGGGGTTTCCTGGCTGGCATAAGGTCTTTCTTTCTTTGTCTTATTGTGTTCTTCAGTATTCTTGAATATTCTTTGAATGCTGTCTTGGATTATGTTGTACTCTTCAGTGTTCCTGAATATTTTTTATTACTATCTCATGTTGTTGTTGTTATTATAATTTTACTGCTTTGGAATAAAGTCTTAAGCACTTATACTGGTATGGTCATTGATTCTGAATCCAAAAGAATCTGTAGAATCCTGCTGGGCTGGGGTCCAGTTGTTGACACTATATCTTACTTCATCTGGATACCAGGCATCTTTCCATTTGTAACTGTTTAACATCAGAATGTAAGAATTTCAAGATGTCTTTGAACTGAAGCATGATTATGAAATTTGCTCCAGAAGAAAATTTCCAAATTTTGTTCCACCAGCAACATATGGCTATCAGAAGCAACAGTAATCATATATTGATCCACACCAGGGGGAAAAAATCAATATCCACTGTTAGGTAATATCTTTAGTAGGATCAACCACAATTATGCAAAACATTGCATAGATATTCTCTATAACTCTGTATCAGGCAAGTTGTTCCCCCCCCCCCCCACACACACACATACACACAAACAGGAGTGGGAAGAAAGTAAATTAGCCCAGATATTCCAGTTATGAGATATGCTGCAAGCTATTATTTTCATGTGGAAGGTATTTGTTTGTAAAGGTGCATTCAGAGTCATGTTTTGCTTTGCATTCAAGGAAAAAAATTGGGTGGCACCTTCCAGCTCTGATATTTTTAATTGCTTTTTAATTTTTCTTGATTCTGAAATCAGCATATAACTGAAAATCATGGAAACAGGAATTGCTCACTGACAGCACATAAGCAGATCAAGAATCCATTTTGTTTGTGAGTTAAGCTGTGCATACTGAGGACCTTTTTCCTCCCTCTTTTTATTTAGTCACTGGATTTTAATTTCATTTTTTCCCCCAGAAGCCCAAGGCTGCTTACATAGTGCTACATTCCCTAATTTTTCTCACAACAACAACAGTGTAGGAAAGGTTGGATGAAAAAAGTGATTGGCTTAGGTTTTTCCAATGAGCCCATGGCTGAGGGTAGAGCTGAATCTGCGCTTCCAGGTTCTTAGTCCAGATCTCAGCCACTGCACCACCCTCACTCTTCCAATAGTCTCTTATGATTCTTGTCTGTTCAGATTATGAACCTGCTGACGGGGCCTTTCTCTCTCTTTTAATTACCATGACCCAGTTTGAGAAACAGTACTTGTATGAATAATGGAATAAAAATGCAACCAATCAATCAAAATGTGCACTGATTAAATTAGTGAGCACAAAATGGAATCCTGCACTGAGATTTCTTATAGGAGCTCATACTTTCTGATAGTCAGTGAGGAAAAAGCAGACACACTCAAATGTTAGCATGACATGAATTTTATTGTTTATTCTGAGGTCAACTACTGGGTTAAGTTTATTTTCATTAAATAGGCAATACTATAAAATTAATAAAATAAACCCAAATATTGCATATACTGCTATTGGTTGACAGTTCTGAGAATTCAAAGATCACTATGATCAAGGTCATTTGTAATATTTTTGTGAATGTGATATAAATATAGTGAGAATAAACAAGACCGAAGCCCAAATTGCACTAAGCTTGCAGTTTACAACCAGTGAAAATTCAGAATACACCCTTTGTTTAATATGATTTACATATAAGCAAAATTTAAGCTTCGATTTTCTGTATCGTGTTTAACTTTTTCATTAAAAACACTGCTTAAACATTTTCCTCACATGAACTGTAAATGTAGATGGCAAAAGTAATTAGGTTGCAAATGAAAATGACCCACTTGACTGTAGAAATTATTATGAAGAATTTTTAGTAGCTTCTATAATATAATCTAATATAGCTGTTAAATTGCTGTTCATTGAAATTAGGTTTTTGGAATCTGGAATCAAACTGTCCAAAGACTGGAAATTTTGGGAACTAACAGGTGGAAGATGGCTGCTCTTTATACTTAGGCCTCTCCCTTTTCTTCACATTCTGATGTTCATACAACAATGTGGTCTCAGTTCTTCTTTTTTCTTACCTTTCTGTGGACAAACGGGGAAAACATATCTTCTAGAGACATGAACATGAATTTTCCCAAATATCTTAAATTTCTGTCCTCTTTCTTGGAAACACTGGCTCTTTTCTTAAACAGAAACAAAAAACCCTTTTGTGCCTATATTTGGCTATATTTGTGTAAGAAATGCTGTGCCCATAACAGAGTGCTCCCATGTTTGCTGCCCCAGTGACATTTTAAGATTATTTTCATAACAAAATAAATAAATAGGAAGCTGCAATACTGCATGGCAAAGCTCTGGCTTTTACCTTCATATTTATTTGCAGAAATGCCTTTAGATCCAGAGATTATACTGGGATGGTAGAGAGAATCTTAAAATACTAGTCTCCCTTCTGGTAAAGGGATGCATAGTGATTAGTCATGCCACCCTGTGTGTCTTGCCCAAAAAGGTTGCTTATCCCTGCACATACATGTGCTTATGTTTCTTCATTTCCATACCTTTCTTGTCCTCTGTGTGGAGTTGCAAAATGTGGGCATAAGCTAATTTCTTACAGATGTTCTATATAGGATTGTATCAATGTTTCATAATAAGCAGAAGTTAAATACCATCAGAAAATGAGAACATCCCTAAGCTTATGAATAAAAATTAAACAACTTCCCTTGTTCTTATCAACTATGTTATGTTGTCATATAGATGGATCCTTGGTATCATAACTTCATGAAAATAATAAAGTGAATTAAAATTCAGTATTGTAAAGGATTATCAACTTTTTTTTCTTTATGATACCAAGAATTTGTGATAAAATAGACTGTATGTTGGATTCAGATAGTTATGCTTAGGGTAGACCTGTTGGGCCTGGCTATTTTCTCCTTTTTATTTAATTGGCTTCCTCTAACCATGGCTATGTTGGGATTTAACCCTCACTATTCAGTTCTAAGAACATCCACTAATAACACTTGGGAAATAATAACCAATCATGGTATAGCTGTCTACAGGTAGTCCTAAATTTGCATCCATTCGTTCAGTGATCATTCAAATTTATGGTGGCACTAAAAAAATGGATTTACAACCAGTCCTCAAAGTTTCAGCTTTTGCAGCATCCTGCAGTCATGTGATCGCGATCCAGACACTTGGGTGGCCAGCTCATGATTATAGCGTGTCACGTGATTGCCATTTGTGACCTTCCCTGCTGGCTTTCCATAAGAAAAGTAAATGGGGAAGACAACAGGGAAGGTCACAAGTTGCCCCAATAAGTTGCTTCCGCTGCTTTTTCTCCCAAGGAGGCCACTACAGATCAGAGGGATCTTGTACTCTGTAGCGCACCCCGCCCACGCACCGTAGTGTGCATCTACCTGTAGCACCCCCTCCCCACCGTCTTGCAGCCTCCACTGGCTCTCCTGAGGCCTCAGCAGGCCCTCCCACAGCCCCTGCTGACCTGGTTATGGCCCCACCTTCCTGCGGCACCTGTACACCCCCCTGCTCTCATTACCTGGGACTCCCCCCTCCTCCTACTTAATGACCTGCACATCCTGGGGTTATGACAGCAACCAGGACTGCTGGGATTGCCATTGCTAAGCAATGCAGTCATGTGACATCACACTTACAACCACATCAGTGATGGCAATCCCAGTTCGAATTGCTATTGTAACCCAAGGATTCCCTATATATTTCTCCTGCAAATCTTATTCCAAGAGAGATAGAGGACTTCTTCTACCAGACCTTTAATATTTTTAATAGTGGTTGGGTTATGTATGAAAACATGGCCATATAAGTTCCTTTGGTGGGAAAGAGGATAAAGAAGATAACTAGAGGTCTAAGTTTGTTCCAGGTAAAGAGAGACAGACCTATTAGTCTACATATCAAATACCTGCTGACAAACAATGCAAGTAAGAGCTTTAAGAACTGAATTTCATACATATTCAAACATATATGTGGATTTGTTTAACCATGATTTATTGAATACACAAGAACTGTTTGAATTACAAAAAGCTGATTGGTGCAGTACACTAATCCAAAACCAAAAAATATAATTTGGTCTTCTAGAAAAAAAAAATAGTATAAAAAAATCCATTGCTGTAATTTGTTATAGATTTGCCAATGTTTTGTGCATACCACATAATTGACAGTATCCCTGTAGTTCTATCCTGCTCAGCTACTTTGCCGTATTAAAGATTGTAAATAACTTCTGCTGGAATTATGTCAGGGACATCAGCATTTGGAGAGTTGGTTGTGTCCAGTTGTTCTACATTGTCAGCATGTAATTTAATAGAGAAGTAATTGATGCACTCTAAGATTTCATGCTGATTTGTTGTGATTGAACTGTTCAGTTTCTTGATCTTGAAAAGCTATTCTTCCTTGGGGGTTTTGTTCTCTTCAGTGATTGTATAAGCTGACAGTTGTACTTTCCGATATCTTCTTTGATCACTTTTGAATGATCTTATTTAGTGCAATGTATTCTACAATGTTTTTAATAAACCATTTATATTTTCATTGTCATCATTTCTGCAACACTGCTTAGTTGTTTTCTGAATTTTTTGTTTTGATTTGGTATCATCAATTTCATTGGCTTAGAGTTTCAGTTATACAGCAAACAGATTCAGCTAAGCTCTCATTCAATTAGATGATTTGATCATTTCAGCTGGAATACATTCTTCTGACCCTTGAATACTAATCAACGCAAGTTGCTGTGGTTTATTTATTTATTTTTGAGATTGTTGAGATTTATAAGATGCCTCAATCTGTTATGATTCTGGATAGCAATTTGCTTCTCTCCTGTTTGATGATGATTTTAAATGTTGTGCATTCTAGTTAATTATCTCTTTCAGTGTTGAACTGGTTGAGAATTGAATAGTCCATAAAAACGGATCAATTATTGGACAAGATGTAATCTATTTTAGTAGTGTTGCCATTTGGGCTTTTCCAAGACCATTTTTGGTCTGTACTTTTTTTGAAATACAGTATGTATTCACGATGAAAAGAAATTCTTTTTTCTGCAAATTCTATTCATCTTGATCCACATTCATCTCTGTTGTAAAATCCAACATTCCCAATGATTATGTTGTATGGTTATTTTTCTCCTATCCTTATATTCATATCACCCATGATTATGAAGTATTGATTCTCCTGGCTCAATTGATGCATATCAGTTCATCAAATTCTTCAATTTCTTCATCATTGTCACTGCTTGTTGGTACATACACTTGTATCAGTTGAAAAGCATAGCACTGAACAGTTTAACAGTTATGTAGGCTACTTAATATGAAAGACTGTTGAATTAGAGGATGTATTCCTTTAGCTTTTTGTTGATAACGAATCTAACACTGCTTAATCTACTGTTGTTCCCTAGTGATATAACAGGTGGGCATACTTGGTGTCAAGTATGCCTCATCTTTATATCTAATTGCACATAGTTCAGTTACATCCCACTTGAGTTATTCAAGCTCATGCACTAGTTCTTCCAATTTTGATTTGTCTCAAAGGGGTGTAACATTTAATGTTCCCATATTTTAAGTCCGAAAGCAGCCTTATCAAATCCAGTTATTCTTAGCAACCTCTGTCTTCAAACAGATCTTCTCATTGCCATAGGAAGTGATTATCTGGCCTCTGAGGAATGAGGACCGTATTTTGCAGTTGTGAGTCATTGAAGGCTGAGGACTGTAACATACCACACTGGTCCATGCAGGTTGATAAATTTCTACCAGTGGTTCATGGATCATTATAACATGAGGTTTCTTCTGAGTTACTCCAATGGCTACACTACCAGTGAACTGCTCACTGGCATGGGGGATTCCTCCATATACCACCTGGATGACACACTACTCAATTCATGAAGTATCCATTACTGAATGTCAGATATTTATTTATTTATTTATTTATTTATTTATTTATTGGGCAAAGATTAAAAAGAACAACAAAAGTTTATATAAATTGAACAAAGCAAATAGCAGTAGGTTAAAAATAGATATAAAAAAAGAAAGAGGAGGAGGAGGAAGAGTATAAAAGGTCCTGATGACCCAGAGTGGGAATTATGGACCAATGGTCAGATCCAGTGTCTTCTGATTGCAGTTGCTATGGCACAAAACTTTGCATCTTTCATAGAAAGTCATCTATTCTGTTTGTTTAACAGGAAAAAGACCATTTCTGATTAGAGGCAGTCCCAGCATCTGCTGATAATACAGGACATTATCACAAGGTGCCAGGAATAGTATAAGGGGCCACTCAGAAAATCATGTGCAGATGAATCATTCTAGATAAGTGATATTATAAACTCTCCCTTCCACAACTTTCAAGGGTAAGGCGTCAAATCTCTCCGTTGGCAATAGATTATAATGAATTTTAGGAACCACGTCAGTTTAGTGGTACTGCTGAGAAGAATATGCCAGCAGTTATTTGAATTTTTCATCAACAGAATGGAACTAGAAGTGATTCTATTTATTCGGTAGCTTGAAAGACAGATGAGAATAAGAAATATTACTTACTGCAAGTCTCAGAGTAACCTATATATCTATGTAAAAAAGGTAAACACCAGCCAGCCAAAATTATAGCAATTTCACTCTTCCACTGAAATTGCTTACATGGTTGGAGTTGTCTAATATTTCCTTTTTAAAAAGAAACAAGGTCAAAAAATAGTAGCTAATTACTTAGAAAACTTCAAAGTGAAACAGGAAAAATTTGTTTCACATATTATTTAAGGTCTTCCTTAGGAGGGAGGGATAACGGAAAAAAATCTGGAAGCTCAGAAAAAATGGAGACTCTTAGGGCTAACTCTCCTTAAGAGATTTTCTCATCTTCCAATCCAACACATATCAATACAGTTTCCTTCCTTCCTTCCTTCCTTCCTTCCTTCCTTCCTTCCTTCCTTCCTTCCTTCCTTCCTTCCTTCCTTCCTTCCTATTTCTTAACTTGCAACATGGTGCTTACAGCATCTCACAATGTATTCCTCTGCCAGGGTGACATGTAGAACTATCAGACCTGGGGTGCATTTCTGGAAACAATCACTAGAAGCAGCAAATGGATACTTAAAACACAAATGTTTTGCTTCCATCTAGTGGTCAACCAGATTTTTTTTTCAACCTAGATCTGGTAGCTTCTGTTTGGTCAGTGGGGATGACAAGCTGCCACTGAGACTGCTTGACCTAGGTGTAATAAAGGGAGGGTATGGCCTCTCACTTGCCCTTCTTGCATTGCATTTAATTGTAAAGTTGGCCTAGCATTTTAGGATGAAAGGCCTAGGGACTATGAGGAATTTATTTATTTATTTATTTATTTATTTATTTATTTATTTATTTATGAGTTTAGATAGCCAACCAACTTGTAAAAATATGGCTCCAGACAACATACAATTACAATATTCCCAACAACCAAAATGGGGGGGGGGAAGACAACAAAACACACAGTCAGGGCACATCAACATATACCAAGGGATGAGATCATCTAACTTCCTGGCCCCAACACCTGAGGAAACAACCAGGTCTTCAAAGCCTTCCTGAAAGCTAACAGGGTCAGAATCAGTCAAATCTTGGGGGGGGGGGGAGTGGGGAGATCATTCCACAGGGTAGGTGCAACAACCTCCTAGATTCCATCAGATGATCTTGCTTCAAGGAAGGAACTTGGAGGATGCCCATTCTGATGGAGTGTGTGGGCTAGGCAGAAACTACTGGAGACAGGTGGTCCTGTGCTATGAAGGGCTTTATAGGTGATAACCAGCACTTTGAATTGTAAAGCTTACTGGGAGCTTGTGAAGCAGAGGTGTTACATGGGCATACAGAGATGCACGCATGACTTCCTGCTGAATATGGTATACTTGAGTGCTGCTGTTAATAAAATTTGAGAATCCATGACTTGAAATCAGGTGGCAATTACATTCCAGAAATTCTGGCTTCAAGTTAGCTCATGATTCATGTTTTGTGCTAATTACTCTGGCATGTCATTTGCTTTTCTGGATAACATTTAGGGCATGGAAGGATGCAACAGATGGATTAAAAAAAAAAACAGATGTGCTTAATAGTCTGATGAAGGTTCAATCCATGCTTTAGATTAAAGTAATTGCTACTATAACTGATTATTTGACACAGTTTGTAAACTGATGTTTATAAAATAATCTGGGAAGAATACTGGAGGCCATTTAGTGATATATTTAAGTAATGCAAGAAAAGTACTCGAGAGACAAAGAAGAGCAAAAGTAAGAACACAGCTTATCAAGCAATATATCCAAAGTCAGCAATGTAAGTTGTGGGCAGCATTCAACTGGCAAATTGAATAAACCTATGACTGTTAGGCTTGGAAGACAGTTACTCATTTGTGATGAAATACAATGATTCCCTCATTCTAGCCAAATACAATGTGAAAGCCCCTCTTCCTCAACAAGACACAGCTCTGTTGGCTGACTTGGGGAGACAGAGTGAGAAGCTGCCATAGTTTGTTCCAAGGGTCTGCTTTGTAGCTCTGTCATCTTTAATTATTCAAGTAGCATTTCAGTGATTCCACAAATGCAACCAGTCCCTATTTTCTTTGTCTTACAAATCTTCTCCCCAGATTACTGGCACAACACCTTCTTCAGTCTGTTTGTTTTCAGGGGCAAGTACATTGGAGAATTAGCCATAACTTTTCTTTTCAGACCAACTAAAGAATATCTAGAGGTTAACACACCACCAAAACTGCCCAAGGATTTGATGCCCTGATCAATGATGAAAATATAAAGGGAAGAAGAAAATTGGAAGTGTTTATGATTTTACCATCAGCCTTCTTTAATCTGTTGTTGTTGTTCCTTCTGTTTTTGCCTTCTCCATCATATGTGTTAGCCATCTGGTCCTTAAAGCTTAGTAAATATATCTGATAAACAATAATGCTCTTGGTGCTTTTATGCAAGCACTTGGCAGCTGATAGCCATGGGAACCTCTCTGTCTACCTGCAACTTCATATCTAACCCCTAGGGATTCATGCTGCTTAGCTTTCTTCCACAAAGGCTGGGACAGAAGTGAAATGTCCTTTACAACCAAGAATGAAGAACGAAGATATGTATTTGGACTTTCTACCCATTTAAAATATTTTTGAAACTCAATTGTGGAAACAGGTCAATGGCCAACACAGATTATGATGCTGAAGGGGGACTGATTCCTTAATGAAAAGCCCACTAGCAAAACTGTGGCAGATATTGTCAGGTTATGTTGCTCTGCTACCACCTTTTGAACAAAGAAAGGCCTCTCTGTCTTTTGTTTATGTAGCTAGGTATTAATTATATGCCACCATTCATATCAGACATCATCAGATGCTACACATTAAAGTTTCCTCTTTATATTACAAAATACAAGTCTATATGTACATAATAATTGGAAACTATATGATCAGTGGGCATGAGTAATGGAACAATTCTCCCCTCCCCAATGAGCCATAAAATACCAGGTTTTCAGGATATACCTACAATTATCCACCCACCAGAGGGATACACAGACATTTCCAAACCAGCATCTCTGATCCTAAGCCAAATGGAGAGGCACAGAAGAATAGGGAGAAAAAAATCTTCCATGTTAGAGCCAAATAGGCTTTCCCTATAGCACTAGTGGGAGCCATTTTCTGAGAAAATGGCATAAAGGTAAGAGTAAAACCTCCAACTTAAATAAATTTATCCTCTTTTCATAGCTGCTGTCTAAAAAAAAAAAAAGCTAACTCCTTGCACTAAACAGAAATAGAATGCTTTATGGCATCTTCCTCAAAGGAGATGCCATTTTTGTACCTCTTACAGTTTGCTGTTGGGAATTACTGAACTAGTTTTGTGATTCTCTGAAGAATCCTCACTTCTGGGATGCACAGTGTCAACCTGGCATTTCATTTTAGCATCATGAAATTACCATTACATCTATTTTAATTTCATGTTTAGTCTTTCTATATAGTGCACTTGGCTTGAAGTCCAACTGCTATTAAGTCATCATAAGTAAAATGAATGTGGGACAATGGGAAGATCAACAAATAATTTCTCATTGATTTCTGTCTCAAGATATATAGAATGCCAACTTTGTCTTCATATTGTAACATAAGGTTTCCGTTTCAATGGAAAGCATTTCAGGATCATTGAAAAGCAAAGATCAATACTGTGGTTTAGCATCTGAACATACTAAATACACACGTGTTTATGTTCTAATTCAGGAAGAGCAGATATAAAGCTTGTGCACTAAATCTTGCTCTTCAAAGGCTTTTGTTTTAGTTCCTTTCCCCCATCTTGTGGAAACTATTGTGGCTGTGAGTCAGTCAGCACATAGCAACAGAAATCTATGGTGACAAATAAAGAAGGACAAGTGCAGAATTGATGGAAGGGAACCTGCAAGAGACAGTATTGGATGAATGGAAAAAGATATGAGTAATAATGGGTAATAATGAATGTGTAGTGAAGGGATTATAAAAGCGTATGCTATATAAAGACTTTTCTCAGAATTCCTGTGACCAGGCATGCAGCATTTCACAATCTTTTTTGTTGACCTCTCCTTGGCCTAGTGCATATCTGAAGGATTTACCAATATAATGCTTG
This sequence comes from Python bivittatus, assembly GCF_059951505.1. Classification (NCBI taxonomy): domain Eukaryota; kingdom Metazoa; phylum Chordata; class Lepidosauria; order Squamata; family Pythonidae; genus Python; species Python bivittatus. The sequence continues at coordinate 8,060,476 of NW_028277113.1, forward strand.
GCATAGCCTTTCAAGCATAGCCAGCTCAAAATGATTTCAAAAACAAGTCTACCATGAACCCAGGAAGCTGATCTAATTTACTAAATAATCTGGACTGGAGGAATCTGTCCCTCTATATTATGGAATGGATTGACCTTGTTTACACACACACACACACAGAGAGAGAGAGAGAGAGAGAGAGGCTATAAATTCGATGCCTCTTCCAGCTTTTCTGTGAAACGTTCTGTGTTGGAAGGGTCCTTTGGATATACAGAAACAAAGGGCCAGCTGAACTAGAGAGAATCCATGTTTGAATGAAACATAACATCTTTGCAGGCTTGACCAGCAAATGAGTCTTTGTATTGATCATGATGTATAATGAGCTTAATGAACCACATGATAAATACTTCATCTAATGAAATACATACAGTCCATCCAAATACTGTATATAGGTAGATGGATTAAAGGGGACTAAGTGCACCAGCATTCTAGGGTGGACTAAAATAATGAACTGCCAAAGGATGACTGATGGATAAAAGTGCCCAAAACTAGGACATGAACTCCATGACTGAGAACTGTCCAAGACCAGCTAGACCTCTCACCAAACTGTTTTCTAAATTGTAACAGTATTCCATGAAAAAAATAGGTGAAAACCATCTGGTGAGAGTCCAACACTTTTAGGTTATAAAATAGGAGATGAACAGGAGTTCTGGGTCAAGAGTGTATGTGAGGACGTTGTGCAAGGGCTTCTCCATCCTATAACTTGCTATTTTGTTGCTGCTTTTTGTCTGCTATTTCTCTCGCTATCTTTTCTGCATTGGGATATTTTTCTAGAATCAAGGAGCTATAAAACAACTTTTGGTAACTATCTGATAACTAATTTAGATAAGCCCTCTGCTTACTTTAATTAGGAAAATCATGTTGATCAACAATATAAACCTCTAACTAGTTGTGCTGCAACTAAGAAATGTATTAAAGGAACTACTGTATTAAGTATGAGTCAATAAATGTATACAGTTGTTGTACTATGCACTATTGTCTTCTATGGTGATTGTGCTCACCAGGACAAAGATCTTGAGCAGATCAATTATGTGCCATCAAGTGGTTTTTGACTCCTAGTGACCACAGGGATAAAATTCCCTATTTTTCCTTTCCCAAGAGTTACCTTTAAAGTATAATATGTGCTAAGAACAACAAGCAGTGACTTGAAAGCCACTTGCAACTGCAACTACAGGTAGTCCTTGTTTAGTAATTGCCTCATTTAGTAACTGTTTGCAGTTACGACAGTGATGAAAAAGTAACTTTGCGACCATTCCTCACATTTATGACCTTTTCAGGTCTGTAAAGCAAAGGAAAGTTGAAGTAAGATCATAGGCACAGTTGTGGTTTCACTTAGTGACTGCTTCACTTAACAACTAATTTGCCAGTCCCAATTGTGGTCACTAAATGAGGACTAGCTATAGATGGGACAGCAGTTGAGGCCTTAGGTTCAAGTTACCATCTGTCCTAGTCTTCTGTTGAAAACAATACCTTCAGTGAGCATAACTGGCACATGGATATTCGGAAGGAAAAGCTCCCTGGAATGTCCATGTAGTTTTTTTTAGCCACAATGCAGAATATGTATGTATGTATGTATTTAGTAAATTTATATAAATGCCCATCTCAAATACATGACTCTGTAAAAAAGTTAAAAAACACAAAAAAGCTAATATAAAAGAATAACAAAAATCATAACAAAAATCATTTAAAAAAACATTAAAAACCATAAAACCATAAAAAACATTTAAAAATTGTTTTTTAATGTTAAAAACAAAACCCAATCTGTGGGAAAGTGTACTCAGTTTCCTTAGTAATACAGACACTTTATAGGCACCATACGAATGTATGCCAGATGGCAAAGCCATGTCTTCAGGTCCTTCCTGAAGGCCAGCAAAGTTGGGGCCAATCTGACCTCAGGGGGAATGATATTCCAAAGGGTGAGTGCTTTGGCAGAAAAGGTTCTCCTCCTGGGTCCTGTCAGATGATATTCCTTCATTGATGGGACCTCTGACATGCCCTTCCTGCCGGACCTAATGGAATGGGTAGATGTGATTGGGGAAAGGTGATACCTCAAATATGCTTTTCATTGCCTCTTTTTGAGATGATTCTTCAATTTCCCAGTCTACCCTACAGACTTAAGATTTCCTTTCAGTCTCCCATTTAGACTTGATCCAGTTAAGCTTCTTGGGAGCAGTTGGTGTCAACTAGGTATAGATATTCAGGATATGGTCTTAAAAGCCTTGATGGCTGAGAATGCTGATGAATCATTCCTAGAAGGATTAATCTTACATGAAAACATGACTCACGGGGCAACCAGAATGTTGCAAGATAACCATGCCCTTAGCTATATTGCCAAAGAATGACATAACTTGGCCCCTAACCTGTAAGCCTAAGCACACAAACTTGAGAATTAGCTCTATTAAAGTAACTGACTATTATTTAGAAGCAGACATGCTTAAGACTGGACTGTAAGTCTATATAACTAAAATTAAGCATGATTTGCAAAAATGCAAATTACTATTATTGCTAGACATGGCTTTTTTGTTATTTTCATTTTTCCTATCACAACTCAGATCAACAGTATATGGAAATCTGTCCTCCAGTTTTCAGGAAGAGTGTTTCATACATGAAGAATAAGAATATGAATAAGGGGTGGGGGGAGGAGGAGGAGGAATTATCATTTTCAGGAAGGTCCTGAATGCCCTTTGACAGATTTGTTAACCAAGTTTACTGTTGCAATGGCACAGAGAATTGCCACTCTCCTTGTTTGCTGTTGCATATCTCTTTATCCTTCTATAGGCTTCCTGTCTGTCCATACTTCATTAACTTAAAATGTTCCATGAGAGGAATTCCTTCAAGATATGTTCACAAGGTATGTGGGAGGTCAAATAATTGTACAATCAAACATACAACCCTTGCATGTATTCCTTGGTTACCTCCTTTGGGGGAAAAAAAATGGAGACAAATTCCTTTCCATCAAACTAAATAATAACACTAAACAACTGCCCAGATTTCCTAACATTTATCTGTGTAATTTTTTTGTCCTGAATGAATGGGGAGGACAAATTTCTAAGTTCCAATTCAGTAGGGATTTGCAAAGACACTGGGATATCAAAATGAGCTCAAAGTCATTGATCATTCCACAGTGATTAGCAGTGTTTATGGAGGCCATAAAACCAATTTTATGCATGTAATTAAAATGGTCTTACATTGACCCCTTTCTGTGGTCAGCAGATAACACACAGCCCCATTAACAATGTGAATTCTCCAAGCCCACAACTTGTTCACTTCTAGCGGAAGTAGCAAGACATCAGAAACATCTCATTACAAGGCCAGCATGAAAATTGCATTATCTTTCTCACTGTGTTCAGATTACATGCTGGCTGCGTTCTCATCTGCAAAACAAGGAATCACATTCTTTTTTTCAATGAGAGAAGAAAAAGAGAGGAGATATATTACTTACCCCAGAGGCAACATCTTGTATGGTAAGTATCCTCATAAACTGTATAAATAAAAATGTTTATATTGTGGAGGATATCTAATAGGGCTGTGCAGTGTTGCATTTTATTCCACTGAGACAGATTCACAAGTCAAGGCAGAGACTCTGAGTGTTGAGGTAGGAACCAGAGGTTCCCAGGCCAGGAATGGTTGTTATATAAAATATAACAAATGCTCAGTTTCAAAGTCACCAAGTGATTTATTATGCTAAGTATATATATGAATTCAGTAGAGAAGGAAGAAGAATTCACAGCTTAAATACTCATACAATAGTCATTTACATCTTCTCACTAGCAGTAAGCCATCAACTCTTTGTATGTCTTCATGCTTTTCAGTAATAAAAAACCAAATGTAGGTAAGCCATCTCTGTGAATCTTCTGCTGGGTCAAGCTGAGGAACCAAGCTAAGCTGTGAAGTTTCAGAAGATTTGTGACAAGGTGCCTTTGAAGCATTTTGTAGCCTTTCAAAGTCTTCCGATTTAGTGGCTTTTTGCTGCTTCTGAGGTTGCTACAGAAAATGTACAATGGTACAACCATTTCTGCATATGAAGAATGCTGAAGGATGGTTGAGTGATAAAAATGGCTGCTCTGCATTGACTTGAATAGGTAGCTGAGAGCTTTTATTACCTCATTAATGCACAGAGCTATATCAGAGTTTTTTTGGGGCAACAAGCCAACATTGATTTAGCCTTGATTTACTTTCTTAGCTCTTGACTCCTTTACCATTAACATACACTAATGGATTGTTCCACTTCTAGGCTGATCCTGCCAATATAACTGGGAGTTCAACTAAATTCTTAGCACTCTAAATGTGGATTCAAGGCTGGCCAGTCTGGTCTGTACCCTGGGGTCAAATCTTCTACATTCTGAATGGCTGGGGCTAAGTCTCTCAAACAGTGAATAAACCAGGCTAGGGAGGCATCTACAGAATCCAATATTTTGTCAAAATGACAAAATGAGAATTGCAATGTACCTCTTATTTGTATGCAGTGTCACAATGCATATGCAGTGTCACAATGCATATGCAGTGTCATAAGGGGAAAGCGTGCATCACAAAAGCACAACACTAATTCTATTATTTGCCTCCTTGCCCTCCAGCCACCCCTCCTCCCCCCTTCCCCCGCCTCTGATATTCTAAATATATTCCTTTTCGCTGCTTGCAACAACAGCAGAGGAAGGAACAGTAAGGGGAAAAGTGAGTGATACCTTTGCCCTGCTGATGAACCTTGAAGCACCTAAACCTATTTTTGCATTTGTATGCAACAATCACAAATACACTTATTTCTAAATAGCTTTTTGAGTTGATAAATATTTTGAGGCAGATACTAGCAGACTCCATGAATCATATAGCTGTTGACTGATTCCATTTTGGCAGATCACATTATTTTACTTCAAAAGAAACGTGTGACGGATTTATCCAAGATCACTACTTTTGAGTAGTATCTACAATGTGTTCCTTTCCACATGTTCTCCTTGTTAAGCAGTTAAGTAGTTTACCTCTCAAGCTGGGAATCTTTCCCCCCTCCTCTATTCACTTTCTTCCAAACTGGGTTTAAAAGAGAGGGTTAAAAGTACTTTCTTCTAAACTGGGTTTAATAACAAAGCACATCCATGAACACCAACAAGCAATCAGAAGACACAATGAAAACTCCTTAATCTCACAACACATAGACAGACTCAACCATAGTTTCAGCTGGGAAACTGTGAGCATCCTAGACCAAGCTAAATCCAAAACTGCTAAATCCAATCTGGAAGCTTGGCATTCAGACAAATCAGCCATTAATAGACACATAGAGATAAACCACAATTACACACCATTCAAAAGAGACAATAAAAAAGCTAAGAAGGAAACAAAAAGACCAGAACACATCCTTCCCAGCAGCCAACACCCAGATAAGCAGGGATTAACACCAGACAAACAATCAAGCAGAAAACAATACCCTAATCAAGGAACCACCAAGGGGAAAACCACACCCCAACAACACTGGCAGGGCAAGCTACTGTATATAAACAGGGAGAAAACTCCACACTCACTAGCACTGATGTTATCTAGTCTGGTAATGGAACATCTGCAAGCAAACAACCAAGTTCACCAACCACAGCACCAAGGACTCCACAGTTCAACCCTGAGCTATGTATATTCTCTTCTACTGGGTTTAAAAACTTGACAGTAAATAACTTTAAGCCTAATGTTTTCCATTTTTTTTATGACAAAGTAGGTTTTAGATGAAGTACTGAGGTAAACCAACCATCTTTCCAAATGTGTGTTGCTGCTGTCTGTCAATAATATGTCGGCCTGTGATGAAGTGGCCCACACAAGAAAACTGCTGCTCTTTAGTCTTTTCCTGGGTGCCCCTTCTCAGCTGATCAGTGGGATATAAATGTAATTCAAAAACCCATACCCAAACTAAATATGAAATATGGTCCTGCTGGCCCTCTATGACCTACAGTTTCAGCTTTTTAACTCTTCCATCTTCAGGTGCTTGTCTGGGAATGAACCATCTTAAGAAAACAGCTGGAAATGAAGCCATCTTAAGAAATTCCTTTCTTGATTTCATCCCTTTCTCCACTTTGATTACATTAGCGGACTCCCTAGCTTCTTTCCTCCTCCTACCGATGCCAGGAAAGCAAGCATCAATTACTTTCCTTTCTGGGGTTGTATCTTTTGAAGACTGGTGACTTTTCTTTTCTTTTCTTTTCTTTTCTTTTCTTTTCTTTTCTTTTCTTTTCTTTTCTTTTCTTTTCTTTTCTTTTCTTTTCTTTTCTTTTCTTTTCTTTGACAACAGTTTTACAATTCTTCCTATCACTTCAGCTAGGGCAGAATACCTATCAGTTTTCACCTAGTTCAAACAAAAATGAAGAAAGCAGCATTTCACCATTTCATTGTTGGACTGATTTAAAAAAATATAAGTGGACACCTTCAGGGTAGGCAGGTACCCCAGTACAAAATATCCCTACAGCCCATCAGAGGACACAGCATTTGTGCTGGGCAAAACCAAGCACAGCAGGTGGATCAGTCTGCTCTGCTTGTGCTGGCAGACAAGGGAAAGCACTACCTTTAACATGAAGCCACAAAACTCAGTTGAGGATTGCCTTTCCAGCAGGCTAGGGGCAGGCTGAGGATGAGGTCTTCTGTTCTCGCCCTCCCAAATCAGTAGTGGCCTTTCCTTACATTGGGGCAAGCAGGAATCTGCATCAGACCTTTGACACCCCCTGGTATTAAAATATTTAAACTGCTTCAAGAGCTACTAGTTTAGGGCAATATTTGTCAACCTCGGCAACTTTAAGATGTGTGAACTATAGCTCCCAGAATTCCCCAGCCAGCTTACTGAGTCACATCTTGGTGACTGTTTTGCAATCATGCTAACAAACTATCTTACAGAGCTGCTCTTTGCATACGCCTTGCTTGCGGGGGGTGGGAGGGAGAATGAAACTGTGCTAATGTTACTACTAGTAATCTGTCCTATTCTCAGGAAACTGTTGGAGAATTTCTTTTCCTGAACAAATGTGGTGACGTTTCTTTGTCCACATAGAGGTTAGAAAAGTTTGAGAACTCATTTGTGCACAGCTGGAGGTTGAAATCTCTTTTTTAAAGCACTATATAAATTAAATGTATTATTTTCAAACTATGGCCAGAGTTAAACTGAAGAAGAGGAATGGAAAGAGAAAATAATTACAGCTTGGGATGGATCTTATTTCTTCTGAAGAAAGCAATTGGACTCCTCCATATGTGTGTGTGTGTGTGCATGTGTGTGTGTGTAAGAGAGAGGGGAAGAGAGATTGCAGTATGGAAGCAACTTTTTTTTTAATTTAGAAGTAAGAATGACTTTCAAACAGTACATCATAGAAAACAGCTGAAGCATAAAATGTGTCCCTCTATACCAGTGTAGGTTTTATGTTTGCCATGACCTGCAGCTTTGAAATGAAAAACCATTTGACCCGAGCATCGTCTACTATTAATGAAATGAATACTGAAGGTCAGAAGTATATTTTTTCTCTTTACTTATGTGCTTATTTTTGAAGTTTAACCATGAGAAACTGCCATCATTTCTCACAGACTCTGAAAACATTGCACATTATCTTGAAGTAGCAATATGATTAGTTTTCACGTTCGCTGCTTAGGGTATTTTCTGAGGAATTATATGTCGGGGGAGGCGGATAGAAATTTAGGCTTGGTCTATACAAGCAACAAAATAAAGCAGGAAGAGTGGACCTCTCCAACATATCAGAGAGAGGGGAAAGAGAGAGAATATATATGTGTATACCTGTATACTTCCTGAGCATTAAAAAAAAAAAAATCTGTCCTTAGCTATGCCATTTTATAATATAGAGGATTTTTAAAAAGTTACTGGGGGAGCCAGAGGTATCTTCAAGTGGACAAGGATGAGTAGAATGATAAAAGCAACATTGCACTGTCATGATGCAAACCCTACCTTTTTTGTATAAACATCATGATGTCACATATGTGTACAAAAGGGGCACAGCTTGCAATGCAATGTTGCAACACTGCTGTTGAGCATTTGGACCAAACCAGTGGCTCCTTCCAACACTGATGTGGGGAGCATGTAACTCCAGTCCCACCTGTAATTTGAAGTGGTACAGTACATTATCTCAGGACTATGACATCTCATCACTTCCTTATCACCACTTCCTCCACTGTTTGAATGAACTATAAGTAAAAGGGGTCCTTCCACCCATGAAAGCTTCTGATCCAGCAGCATAATCCTGCTGGCAGAATGGTGTAGCTCTTTGTGGGGATTTCAGATTTGTTCCAGGGGACTGGGAGGCCCTCTGGAGCTGTGTGAATGCTAACACTGGAGTTGTCAGGGAGAGAGGGAGAGTCAGTGAAAATTGCTTTCCTTTCTGTCCAACAGTTGGGGCATTTTAAAGCAGGACTCCACTCAAGGAATTATACCGATGGAAAAAAATATAGCTTGGATCAAATCCTAAAAATTGCCAAATAATTGACCTAAAACAAACAAGCCACCTCTACCTGAGTATCATTTAACTGCAATGTTACTTGGAAGTAAATTACGCAAATATTTTTAATTCTTAATGGAAACTCTGGGAGGTTAACAGAAGCTTTGCTTTCTGAATTCATCCGAACAGGGCATGCAATAACTGGCTAGATTAAAAAGTTGGTATTGGTTCAATTATATTTCTCATTTAGGGATACTTTTCCAAAATGTAAAATATGAGCTCTCTAACATGCTCTGATAAAAAGAAGAAAATATTTTAATGAACAGTATTTTTAATAACACGGTTTTATTGAAGAAAAGATCAGAAAGGAATCATTTTGGAGAAAAAAGACTACTGAATTCATTACTCAGAAAACATCTTGATATAAAAGGAATGTGAGGAAGCAAATTGTTGTTCACTTTTAAAGTACATCAAAGAAAGGACACTCATCTTACACATTGTTCACACCCTCTAAATATTTTATTTGGAAAAACCAGAATCTGGTAGGCCTCCCATTAAATAATTGAAAAGTCACTATGCATACCTTTATTAACAGGATAGACATTAAATTTATATGTAATATTTATGAGCACAGTATAAGGTGACCAAACTGACAAAGTAATTTCCTTCCTTCCTTCCTTCCTTCCTTCCTTCCTTCCTTCCTTCCTTCCTTCCTAAACCACACACCAGGATCCTTTTCATGTAACCAACATTTCAGGAATGTCGGTTTTCACACAGAAATCTTGAATTTGGCGGGATGTGCAACAATGTTTCATTTCCCTCATAAATGGCAAGCTTTGCCTAAGCAGAAACCTCCCAATTCATTTTAAAACCGTACTTCAGATTCAATTCAGTAGCATCTTAGGATAAGCAGAATTCACTAACAGATTTCACCAATCATATCAAAGCTCTCTTTGGATATTCATCTGACCAGAAAAACTACAGATTTACCTGAATTCACTGGTGTTCACCTTCCAGCACAATTCTGTTTTAAATTAAGGAGGGAAAAAGAGCCCTCAGGTTTGAACCAGGCCCTCTTCTGAGGTCCTTCATTTCTGAGGTAACTACACCTGTGGATAAACAGCAATGACAAGATTAGGTCTCCTGGTTCCCACCCCCTGTTCACTACAGACAGCCGGTTTGGTGTAGTGGGGAAGTGCTAACCTAGAAACCAGGAGACGTTTAAGGGGTGTTCAATATACAATGCTGCATGGTAATCTGTGTTTCCATTTGGTAAGCATTCTGCCTGTAGCTGCAGTCAGTCTCAGGTGCCCAATGCTATGTGTGGTGGCTGTTAAGTAATGCCAGAAAAGGTGCAAGGCTGTGCACTAATGAGTATTATAAATTGTTGTTGTTATTGCTATTTTCATAGTGTGAGTTTTAGGCCTCCTTTAGGCATGAAAGCTGGCTGGGTGACTTTGGGCCAGCCACTCTCCCAGCCAACCCACCTTACAGGGTGGTTGTTGTGGGGGAAATAGGAGGCAGGAGGATTAGGTATGTTTGCTGCCTTAAACTGACCTCTATATAAATAAATAAAGGCAGGATAAAAATCTAATAATAAAATAAAAATAAACTGGTTTCTTCCTCCACACCAGCCCTCTGGGGAACCAGGAGCGGATTGAAAGGGAAATCCTTGCCCCACTCTGGGTCTGACTAAATTCCAAAAATACTCCAGGTCTCTGAGAAAGTCAATGAGAAGATAAAATATTGGGCTTGTTTGTTTCCTAAGGCTATATAAAATGTCTTCCTCTAAAATGTTGCTGCTCTAGGCTTCAATTCTGATCTGATCAACAGGAGAAAGGACCATCAAAGGTGATAGCCATAGAGGATTCCATCTTCTACGGCAGTGTTGTCCAAACTTGGCCACTTTAAGATGAGTGGACTTCAACTCCCAGAATTCCCCAGCCAGCCATGCTGGCTGGGGAATTCTGGGAGTTGAAGTCCACTCATCTTAAAGTGGCCAAGTTTGGACAACACTGTTCTATGGTATCTGTACATTCCAGGTCACAAGAGCATCTGCACCTCAGTAAGATTCCTGCTGAAGAAACTCATAGACATCAGCTATGCAAAGAGATTTGATATTGTACAGAATCTGAATCAGGGCTGTCTCAGGTGATTTGGAGGTCAACAAAAACAGCCTCCTGCCATTCCTCTTAAAAGCACTTCCCAGTTATTCTGTTTTGTTGCAGGGAAGATCATGTCTCACATAACCTGCTCAACATCCCTAAACTGTCTCTTGGCATTGTGGAAGTCACTGTTCTGTCACCAATATTATAGTAAAATTCAGCTGCCATTTTGTTTATATGTACAAATGGAAAGGGAGAAAGTTACCATCTTGATCTTTTCTTCATGCAGAAAAATGTCCTAGCTAAACCTACCTTAGTTGATTTGCTTTCCTTTATACTTCTATCACTCTTCCCTTACCTTTGATCACTCGCCTCATAAACTAATGAACTACTGACTTCTTTAGAATAAAATGAGATTTGCTGTGGCATCTGCCGGGAAGGTGGGGAGAGTCCAGATGGCAGTTGAAGCAGTGTTACTTGAAGCTTTGCCTCTTTGTATGTGCATACAACGTCAATGCATGTACACAAGGGGTTTGCTTTGATCATGCTATTGCAACTATCATCTTGACTTTTTGGCATCATCAACCCTCCCCCCCCCCACACACACTTACCATTGGTGATTTAATTTAAATTCACTGAAAACATTGGCGTTACCACTTCTAGCTACTTGAAAATGAAGGGAAGTTGGTATTGATGGAAAAAGTGAAGATGGTTAAAATCTTCCATTCTTTCACAGGTTTCATACATACATGTTGGAGTAGAACCAAACTATTTCAGAGCCTCTAGAGACTCTCTAGGTTAAGGTCCCAAAGGACAAGTACATTATTAAAGAAGTGACACATTTGGCTAGAAAGCTGGCCTCTCTGAACTTTCTGTCCTGTCTTGTCCTGGCGGGGGAAAGGACAAGAAGGAAGGAAATATTCTTACTCGTGTTGCAAGTCAGTCTTCCAATCAGGGGAAGCAAAACAGAGGCAAAGAAAGGAACAAGGGAGATTTCTCACTATCTTTCCTTCAGTGTTCCTAGTAGTCAAGGGGAGAAATTGTGAAGAGTTGATGCTTCTGAAGCTGTATCTCCAACATATATTATGGATACTTTGAAGTAAAGAATGATTTGCTCTCACTTTGCATTTTTCGACACAGTCCAAACTAGATCTCTAAAAGCAGTATTTAAATAATTCTGATTTTGACTGAGTGCAAATTTTGCCTAGAGACTGAAGCACTTGATTTTTGAAAGCATAGAGGACATTCCACTGAACAAATGCCTCAGGGTCATATTAAACTTTGACAATCCTTAGCCTATGAACTGGAATTAAGTAGCCTGATTCTATTCAAAAGCTTTGTGTGATTTCAACTCCAGTGGTTTGCTAATGAGCAAGCAGAGGAAAATGGTTTGGATTTACATTAACTGGCAAAGCCACATACAGTTTCAGAAATACGGGGTTTTTTTTAGCTGTGCCTCAAAGATTGTTTCATAGCTAAACTCTGTTTTTCTGAAGAGGTCCACCCAAAAGGGCATAAAAGAGACATTATGATGTAGTGGGTAAAGTGGTTAAGTGGACTACAATCAGGTTCAAGTCCACAGTCCCCCATGGAAATTCACTGGCTGACTTTAGACCACTCACTTTCTTTTTCCCCAGCTGCCTCACAGGGTTGTTGTGGAGATAAAATAAAGGGAGCTTGAGCTTTTGCCTTGAGCTTCTGGAGAAAAGGTGGAATATAAATCTAATGAATAATGAAATAGAATAGGCTTATGGAAGACTTCCTGAGTCACACTTATTCCCTAGTTGCATTACAACTTAGAAGAGAGGGAAAGAGGGCTATAATATGACAGATATAAATTAAGCTTTTATCTCTGTTAAACAGCTTGGTGCATGTTTGTCTCGGAATCAAATTATGCTTGTGGTTCTGCTGGCCTGAGGAGTAGAGACAGGGGGAAGGAGGGAGGACTCCCTTCCACCACTGCAGGAGCCAAATGCTAATTGGAACATATCTTTCCCCAGCACAGCAGAAGTAAAATGAAGTGTATGTCACTCAAACATTGATGCAACTGCTGTTATTCATATTATTATTATTTAAAAAAAAAAGTTTGACAGGCTTGGAAACAGAGAACCAGCATCAAAGGGATCGTTTGTGCAAGAAGGATGCACATGCTACTGGAAATGCTTCAAAACAAGCCAGAAAGCCCTCTGGATTTATTTTAATACTCCTTACTACAAATTCATTTCCTAAAAAAGGGAAAATTCAAGGGTTGACACTCATTCAGGAGATTCTACCCTCTATATCATAGTTTCATGACATTCTTTTCCAAGCGACTCTTCTCTTTCCATGTTCAGTTTTCTTCTGAAGGAGAGAAGGTGATCCTTAAGATTTGCCCACCTTCAGATTTTCACTGAGTGTACTGATGTATCTCAGTGCCCCATCTCTTTCTATTTTTCTTAGTATTCTCCATCTGAATTCACTCTGAGGTCCAATATCAATTCTCTGAAAGCAAATGTGGTTATTTCATTTACCAGTTGTGAAGGAAGAGTCACTCCCACCACACTTTGTCCTCTTTGTTTAGTGGGACACACTTCCTAAGTTTAAGATTGCTGTGCCCCACAAAAGCAATACTGGGATAATATACATATGCTATTCAACTCATTATGTTGCAGGTAACCAATTCATAGTCAGCACCATAAATGCAGCCTTTGAAGGCTTTATTTTTATTTTTTTGCCTGCCGCATATGTTTATGATTATGTCTTTTCTCTTCACTAATGATTAATTTTGATGAATTATTTATCTATTTATTCATAAAAATTATATGGCCATCCATCTTAATAAATAGCTCTCAGCAACTCACAGTCCAAAACGATAAAAACAGCATAAACTACAAAGAAATGTAATGAACATAGAATGTAAAATACAAAAGCAAAATGCAAAATAAAAATTGGTCAACATATTCACCAATATGCACATAATCACCCAATCAACTGGTCAACACATTCACCAATATCAGGCTTTACTAACAATCTGGCCCTAATGCTTGTGGGGAAAGCCAGGTTGTTATAGCCTTTTGGAAGGCCCAACAGGATTGGGTCTGTCCAGATCTCTGGGGGGAAGACTGTTCCACAGGTCAAGTACTGCAGTGTAATAATCCTATATTATTGCATTGACAGACATTAATACAGAGCTGAAATAGAGCTTTTCAGGTTTTAAAAGTGTGAGCCATTTTGAAAGTCTCTTTGAGTTAATTCAAGTGTCCTGCAGGTGCCAAATTTGGCCATAGTAAAACATGCCATATTTACATCTCAGTGAGGCTGCTGTAACTTCTTGTACATGAGATGGACTCTGAAAAATGCTTGGCAACATCAGCCACTCCAAAGTATTGCAGTCAATTTATTGACTGGGATCATTTAACAGGTAGCAGGTTCAAGGTGAGGTCCTTGTTAAAACCTTTCTACTGACTATGGTCTGTTTTCACACACAATTCAAAGCGCTAGTCATAAATTAAAGCTTTATACATCTTGGGAGCAGACAGATTAAACATCTGCATTCTTCCTTAGGTGTCTGTTGGGCTTCAAGACTTCAAAAGGGGTCCTTGCATACCTACCACCATCAGAGAGACAGTTGATAGGAAACTGAAATAGGACCTTCTCAATGGTTGTTTTCAGGGTTTTGAAGTTCCTACTTTGGAAGAGTAAGATTGCTTCATCTACGTTGTCTTTCTGCTGTATGTTTAATTTATTTTATGTTGTTTATTAATGCTCCTGAACTTGAATGCCACTTACTTGTAGAAAGACAAGATGTTAGTTAAATAATGAAATAAGTGAATACATAAATTAGATTATCTAATTACAGAGAGGCTGGCAGAGGCATAATAAAATTGCCACTTTCCCCCTGTATTAAAAGGAACTGTTGTAATGTGTGAATGGAGAGGGCACTGTATGAAAATATACTTTAAATTTACAGCATTTCATATCCACATTTGCTTGGACCAGTAAATAATATATAGCAGGATTTGACAGCTTTTTGGAGGCTCAGGAACTGTGCTCATATATATATCAGGTGAACCACATGTGTGGTATGTGAGTAGATATCTATATGGCAATTATGGCTGCCATGGTGTGTGTGACACAATCAGATGGTGTCTAAAAACCTGTGAAGTGGTCAAATCTTGCAATATTTTTAGCAAAAATATCAAAATCTTGCAAGATATGGTAATTTTAAAAGATTTCAGATATATACTGTATACCCAAACTTTTATGTTTGTAATCAGCACCTCAAAAGATTGTTGACTCCCAGTGAATGGTGTTGAATTGTGTTGTGTGATATGGGTGGTTAGGGTGGTTAGTCTCTCTCTCTCTCTCTCTCTCTGAATGTAGTTCCAGTCTATCAGCTGGTACTGAGCACAGTTCCTGAGCCTCCAAAAAGCTGTCAAATCCTGCTATATATTATTTACTGGTCCAAGCAAATGTGGATATGAAATGCTGTAAATTTAAAGAATAAAACAACACTAAAAATGAAAGATGTTTATCTTTAAAAGTGGATGTATGAAATGAAAAATGAATTGCTTCATTAATATCTATATGGAACAACCATTGCAATGAATAACACATTGCTTTAATGAGTAAGAAATAAGATGACAAGTCTTTGCCCTGAGAAGCTTACAAATGTAAAGTAAAATGCAATTTACAACAGAATAAAACCACTTTTATCAATACAATCCACAAATCAACCCAGAGAGCTTACTTGCCTTTAAAACAGCTTATTTCCATTAGTTTAATATAATGTAGTTAGGCTATTCTGAGTGCAAGTGCTTTTGTGACTTGCGGTGCATAACCTCACAGCATTTGGCTGGCTTAATGGAATTTCTTCACTGAATTTCTTTTAGCATCATCCTTTTCTAATGAGTGCCCTGCCAAATCTGATGTGAATAATTTGTAAGCCTGTGGCATCACTACTAATTCCCACTCATTGCTTTCAAGGGATATACTATACATTGTTTCACCTTTCCAATAGAGATGTATTTAGAGCAGTTTCTAACCATACACTTATTTTAACTTCCAGTTCCCTTGCTTTCTCCATTTAGCTCTAAAAGATGCATAAAGTACTTAATATATATCTTCCTATACTTAAGGGCTCTTTGCCATATCCTAAAAGATTTGGGTCTGTTTCTGGAATAGCATGTTCAGTTCTAAGACTATCTGGACTATGCAACAGCTGCTTGCCAAATGTTTCCAGTTCTGTACTCAAGACTCATCATATCCAGTGCCAAGACTTCAAATAACAGTGCTTTCTTCACCCCTGATTTACATTAGGAATTTGGGCTTTGGAAGCCCCTATTCTTGGAAGCAAAGACCTAGGAAAGGCTTAAACCTACATCTAGAAAGCAAAGATCTAATGACATCAGATTTGAGGGCCTGACTTGAAATTTCAGATTTGGGGAAAGTGGCTGGGATATCAGTGAAATATATGATTTTATTTTAATTGACTTGGACAACTCTTTGTCACTCCTTCCTTCCTTCCTTCCTTCCTTCCTTCCTTCCTTCCTTCCTTCCTTCCTTCCTTCCTTCCTTCCTTCCTTCCACATTTTTTCCTGACCTACATCCCCTATCCAAACACCATCACAGAGTTTGTTTCATCACACTCTATACTAATTCACCAAATGATCTGCAAAGGTCCTTTACTGTCAGACTCGGACATCTGAATCTCAAAATTAAGCTAAAGAATGTGTCTCCTGTGCATTGTATTGGTCCTGGTTTTTTCTCCTGCTTTTTGTCATCCCTCATGGAAGGGACAATTCTACTCAAATATAAGTGAATGAAGACTTAAATGGGTTCCCATTGAAATTTGGTATTTAGCATGGCAAAATTGAAGCTGAGAGGGTAGATCATTTAAGCTCCCCCACTCTGTTATTGAATTGCATAGCTTGATTGGGCTCAGCAGAGGCTATTGAGTTCCTGAAAACTGAGACTACTATGTAAGCATCATGCATAAAAAAAAAGAGGAAAGAAACCTGCATCTGCAAGGCTCCAAGACTATCTTCAAAACAAGCACAGAAGGTTAAATAGCAAAACCAGACCGGTAGTTTTGGACAACAGTGCTAAATCATCAGACACTCTGTTGGCAAATAAAAAGCTATTAGCCTACCCCAAACTGTAATGAGATCATGATTAATAAATGTCTTTCAAAGGTCTAGATCAAAGTCAAGGCTTTCCAGTGATAAATGTAAACATCTAGGTCCCATTTTGCCAAAAGCTCCATGTCGCAGCTACAGGGCTGCCCTGATTGATCTGTTCATTACTTTAATAAATAATTTATCACCACCAAAAGGACAATTCATTATGGAGATAGGATGAACAAGTAATTCTCTAATTCTACGATTCTACATACTTGAAGTGGCCCCGGTTTTTTTCTTCTTTTTTATGATTTTCTTTTTTTAAAGCCCATGCCCTTCTGTTTTCCTGCATTATCTGATGCACTGAGGAGACAGCATCAGGATTACCTTATAAAAAAGTGTTATATTTTCCTGAAGTAGTCAGTCATAGGGCTCAGACAGAAGGCTGCATTTAAAGTGCTATCCTGTGGTCCATGAATCAGCAGAAAAGAAATTGTGTTTTTAAAAATGATTAATAAATAAATGAAACTGTGCTGCCTTTGTTGCTGATTCCTTTTCTGCCTCAATAAATAAGGCCAGAGTACAGCACTATCTTTACTATTTTCATGTGGCAAACGTTTGTGGATTCCCCTGGCTTTGTTCCTTCTCCCACTAAATGTCACTAGCAAGCAACACCAATCATTCTCCTAATGTGCTTGGGCAGGGATAGGCTACTATAGATGGATGCCTAGAATGACTGGTCTAGCTACCTATCAAGTTGCCCAACTAACAGAGCACAGGTGTGGAGGCAAAAAAAAAAGTCATTAAACCAATGTGCTGCTCAAAAAACAGCACCTGGATCTAGGTAGCTAAGACTAAATCCTTGAAATCAATGGAGTGGTAAGTTAGCAAATAACTGTTTGCACCTCTTTGCTAGAATTCCTGAATAAAAATCAACACATGGTTATAGAGATATGTCTTGACTTTGAGACTGATCTTCAGTAAGGTCTGAAGAATACAAAACTACTCCTATATAATTGCCTGTGTCAAATGCGAACTGTCATGGAATGATTGCTTCCACAAAATTTTCCTAATATTTAGGGCACTTCCATAGCTTTAGTATTGCTCTCCGAACAGTGCCTTGCCTCTACTCCTGTATCACTGCCTGCATTGGGCAGTTGGGCTAGTTTCCTTTTGGCTCACCTGAAATGCAAGAGGAATAAGAAATCTTCCATTTCCCAGCACAAGGGACTGGAACTCCATGGAGGTTGTTGGAGGGAGACAGTTTCTGATTGGTGGGAACTCCTGCTTTGTTCTGCATCCTGGCTCTTTGTTAATGTCTCCCTACTGAAACACTGCAGCAACTTTTCACTTGCCTGCTTAAAGTAAACAGCCGCAACTCACAGTGCCCAGTTTTGTTGTTTTTTAATTTTACTTTCCACAAAAGCCTCATAATATAGAGTGAAGATGATGGTGGCGGTAGTGGTGTTTTACAGGGCATTTTCTGGGGGCCAATTTTTCTATCCACTACTGGACATCTGAATGCCTTCTGTGTTGCACTCTGGAATAGTTTCTTCCCCAGCACAGATTCAAATAGCCCTGATTCTGCTTCCTTTAAATGAGCCTTGAAGACCTGATTCCCCCCTCCCACCCACCAGACTTTGGGTTAGGGTAAGGCTGTGTGCATGGGCATGGGTGGGAATGTCTGCCAAAATGGGATTATATGGCTGAGGTTTGTCAGTTCCCCCAATTATAGATTTTTAAAAATTAATTAATTAATTTTAAAATTGTCTTATCATTGGGGCGGTTATTATTATTATTTCTATACTGCAAGAGTTGTCATGAATTGGGCAAAACTTATAAAAATGAATAACTAGATAAATATCGGGCCTTCAAAATGTAAAATGTACTTACTGTTTGCTTTTATATAACTGTTTCTATGGTTTACTTACTTCTTCAACTGTTGGTTAGCTCAGGAGAGAACAAGTAAAAGGGCTATCTGTGGGCTATCAACATTCAATGAACATTCAATAAAAGATAGAAAAAAGGACAAATTGCCTACTGATGTACAGGAACTGAAGGTGGTTAGAGAGAATTTACATATTGGATACCACTGCTTTTAAATATAGAGGTGTTTTTATATCTATGTGATCTATAGCCTTATCTATAGTGGGTTTATAGGCTACTCTGGTCATTATGGATTCTGTGTGGCATGCATACCTGACATCATAAATCAGTTTGAAACAATAGCAATAATTACAATAATATGTAAAGCAATAATGTAGAATAACATATGTATTGTACATCAGGGAACAATCACATTAGACAAAAAAACACCTCACTATGAGAGGGTACATTGCAACTTTGCAGCCCCCGAGGCCTGTTGGAACAGCCAGGTTTTCAAAAATAGTTCCTAACTTCTGAGAATGGAATTACAACCCCTTCTTTCTTCCTCCTCCTTCCTTTGATCCTTGCAGATTTGTTCTTGGGAGACAAAATACTTATGAATAGTATGAAATATGAAGTTGAGGCAGCTGGAGAAATTGCATCCTTATTATATGATTGAAGAAGCAAGATCATTATGAATGAAATGAATATATGGCTCTGCTTGCTTTTTCTGAAAAGGATACTGGACCTCTCCAACAAAGACAAATTGTGACTTTATTGAAGAGAAGTTGGCTTGTTGTCACTATAGCGTTTGGAGAAGAGATGCTATTAGATAATTTGCAAGTTATTTGGTAAGTGAGGCAGGCAGCTATAAGTGGTGGTGGTTATAGAAAAAGATGGGAGAATGGGAGTGGGAGAGGCAGCTTTTCTTCAAGATATTAGATCTGCAACAATATTAATGGAATTTAGTATACCTGGGCTATACATTGTATCGTTCTATGGTTATTTTATGTTTTTAATATTTTTTTAAATTGTTTTTATACCTATGTTTTTGGTATTGTTTTATTTTTTATATTGTTTTTAATTGCAGTGAGCTGCCCAGAGACATATTGTTGAGATGGGTGGCTATATAAATTGAAATAATAAATGAATGAATGAATGGTAGCAAGAGGTCTATAATATGACCTTGGCTGGGACCAAGGTGGAAAAGAATTTTGTCTCCTATGCTGAAAACAGATATTCATACTTTGGCATACATTAAGTAATCTTTTATCAAACAGATATGCAACTTTTACTCAGCAAGACTGATAAATATGAAACGTAAGAAAATACTTAGGAGGAAGGAAAGTAAGAGAAAACATTGGATTTGCTCATGTACTAGTGGACCCTTATGCATGAAATACATATTTTCTACGTTGTTGTAGAAAATCTTCAGTAGTGGAGTTTTGGTATTGGGTGTGCTTGCATACTGATGGGAGGAGAGGATAATAGACTGAAAATGTGTTTTATTCCAGGTTCTGAGGACAGAGAAGCATTTTTTCAGAGTCTGTTTCTTATTTTTAGTACTTCAAAAGACTGCAGCCTTAGAATTATTATGGCATTATATGTGCTTCCAGGGGAAAGAGGGCTAATGTTGGAAATTTCAGTGGCTATCCTGTCTGATATCAGGAGAAAATACTTTATTGGATGTATAGTTCCCCACTGCCTATTGTCCAAAGCTTTTGAATTTATGTATAACGATGTAGATATGGGGGCCAGTGGTTAAATGATGTACAGTAGATCCAGGACCAGTGGTTAGTCATGTTCACTGAAATCCCATGGAGAAATAAATATCTTACAAACACATCTTATGTGTGTTTGTCCTCAATGGGACCGGGCTTAATTTTTTTCCGTAATCATTTCATTGGATTGCGTGACGCTGCATTAGAAGGTGCTTCTCCACCAAATTATGAAGTTATGGCCTCGTAAAGAAATTATATTGTTATAATGAGATTCTAATGCAAACAGTGGAAGTTTCTAATTCTCCCTCTTGCAGAAGAATATTAGCTCAGGCTCATGCCAGGCATTTGAGAATATAAATGTTCAAGTATTCTAGTTCCAAGAAACTAGACACTGGGGGGAATCATTCAAACAACCTCATGAGACTGAAACACTGATACTCCCACCAATTAGGCTTCCTCCCTGTAGGTGCTTGGCAAATTTAAGGAATTTTACTAACAATTCTGATGTGTTTGTCAATGTTGCAAAGTGCAATTTAAGGAGGACTGTATTTCATTGTGTTTGGATTGCAATATACAAAGGGTTCTGAGGGCAGAACCTTGTGGAAGAGAATGAATATTTGGGAGGCCTAAAACTCTCATTTGTTTAGTATGGTGCTTTGTGCCAGGGACTACTCACCTTGTCAAGTTGCTTGGCAGCAGCTCAGTGTCTCCTCTGGCTTTTCCAATAGCTGCAAGAAACTTTGGCTTTTGTTTTATTTTCATATTTTTCAGTCTAAAACTATCTTGAAATGGAAGGACAGCTAAAACTTCAAGAATATAAAACAAGCACAAACTGTTGTGGTATAATCAGGCTTCAAATAAGTACATACATACTTTCATGTGTGTGTGTGTGTTTATGTGCCTTCGAGTCAGTGGTGACTCCTGGTAAGATTTCAGATGTGGTTTGCCATTGCCTCCTTCCCAGGGTTGAGAGAGAAAGACTGGCCCAAGGTCACCCAGCTGGCTTTGTGTCTAAAGTGGGACTAGAACTCATGGTCTCCCAGTTTCTAGCCTGATGCTTTAACGACTACACCAGATTGGCTCCTACGTGCATACATGCACGCATACGTACATATATACATCCATCTCCTTTAAAAATATAGTCTTGGTAACAGTACCAAAGTGGCTGGCTATTGCTCATTTCCAGTTTCATGACACACATGTGGAGATATCATCATTCAAATAGCAGTCTTATAGACTTTAATCTCCATATCTAAGACAAGTATGTAATGTTGTGGAATTTTTGCCAAAGAAAGGAGCAAAACACTGAGGAGAAGAACCATGTTTATTGCAATGATCACTGAGTGCCTGCTTTCCAAGAAAGAGGCACCCTGAACAATAGAAAAACATAGAATTTATACACTTTTGAGGTTGAGAGGTGGGAAATCTGAAGGATCTGATTCAAGGATAGGTTTGGAGAGGTGTTAAATGGGGATAAATGTTTTTTCTATTGTGAGATAAGAACCAGGCAAACCCTTAAGCAGACAGGTGATGGCCCTCTCATTGTTTCAGTATGATAGTGTTAAGAGGGCTATTTTTGGCAGCAGAACATGGTCACTCTTGGGTCATGCAATAGCTTGGAGCTGATCCTATTTTGCATGAGCAAAGAATGGCAGAAGGAAGTGGAAAAAAGAGTTTGCAGGAGAGGCAAGGGGAGGGGAGAGTTTCCAGCTTTAATTTTTTTTATTTTTCCATCACAGTAAGATGTGGTCTTTGAGGGATTACATTGTTCAACGTTTTGCCATTTGCTCTTCCTGCCTTCTATGGATGTCCATGAATTGAACCTATCTCACAAGGTTGTTGTAGGGAAAATGTGGGGGGAAAAAAAGCTCTTGGAGGAAAGGTGGGATATAAATCTAACAAATGACTAAATAGAAGAAGCATGTAATGAAACAGAATGCTAATGGGTGTAGGACTCTGTTTCCTTATTTACAGTCTAGAATTATAAACACTGGATATGTGGAAGCAACCTATGTGTTTATTTAGAATGACTCTAAATAAACAGGTTGAATTTGGTAGATTAAAAAAAAATAGCCAATTGTATCTATTACAAAATCACACTGGCCTAATTGATTCAAAGCAACAGATATAGGTTTTAGTGTCCTCTGGTAAGACACTGCAGAACAGAACTGCAGATTGTATTTTATTTATTAATTTAAAACATTTGTACAGATGCCCATCTTAGAACCCACTCTGGTTTTGTCTGTATCTCCAGCCTATGAAGCAAGCTATATCAGTATAAAACGTATAGAAAAGCACATCCTTTGCTTCTGGTTGCTTCTACTTAAATCTGCTCCCTTAGGAATTTCTCAAATTCTGTCATAATGCTGTGAGAAGAAATTACCATGTCCTTTAATATGACCTCTTGCCACTGAGCAGTATGTATACCTTTCCAGATTACAGACAAGATCTTCAGAGATATAATCTCTTACCGGTTCCTTTGATAGGGGTGAGATGTCAACACCCCATGCTTGAAAGGGCGATAGAGTGACCATGTTATAGTACTGAATTTTGCACTTCCATCTTTCTTTTAACATCAGGTTTTAAGAATTACATGTTAAGGCAAATATAATATGATAGTCTCTCTGCTGTAAGAATAGTTGTACCCATTGTATTTTTTTATATCAATGGATTCTCTTTTATACAGGAACTTAGTGAACATTTGCATTTTTGTTTCATAAATGGAATAAAAGAAATGTTTAATTTAAACACTAAATGTGTGAAAGAGGGAAGTAGAAGATGGTTATCTTTTTCCATCACACACCTAGTTACCATTTAAAAACCAACTCTGTGAATACAAAATAAAATGGTGACTATGTAAGAGTTTTCATCTTCCTTGTCATCAGCAGCTCAGTCTCTTCCCCCACTCACCTGGAGGTCAGCCATTCAATGCATCATTCATACAAAGTTAGCTTGAAAAGTTTGGAAGTACAGGTGGGATGAAAAATGTCCTTTTGCAAAGATGAAAATAGCAGCCATAGTGTACAGATGCAATATGTTAGGCACATGTTATTGGTCCACAGAGAGCCAGTTCAGTGACATAATAATGTATGATTCCAAGGATAATGGGTAGAAAGTATTTTCTGCAAAGGTTAAAGAATTGCCATTGCTCATGATTGCTTGAATTATTTCAGAACAAGGCCAGCCCAGGATATTTACAGGGAATATGTTGCGTCAACACTATTCAGTATTCCCATCTCTCTTGAGCTTTCAAGTCTGAATGAAAATATGATTCTGCCTTATATTAAGCACAAGCTACAATAGTGTTCATAAATTGTCAATATATGACCCAAGGAAGGATCATGACCCCCTCAACTTGCAGGACTTAGTGCCATTGATCTATGATACATTTATGCAATATGTGTGCATTTTAAACTCCAAGGTTTTGCTTCCCTATTTAAAGACTCATGGCTCCTTTCTGAATTTTGTTTCACCTTTCACTGAAAACCATTTTTCCCTTTTTAAAATGTCTCATGACTTTTTACACTTAAAATAATTTTGTTTTGTTTTGTTTTGAAATAGGAAGCTGGCTATTTACACCTGTGGCTTGGTTTCAAAATTTCTTAATTTGGAAATCCCTGCTCTAGCATTATGTGTGAACTGAACCAGTTTGTATTTGGCCATTTTTAGTGCTGACCTCATTTTTTTCCCTGATAGGTCCTCATTTTTAATACCACATAGGAGCCATGGTGGATCTGTAACTGGAAATCACAGTATCTATTGAATTTGACTGGTCTAGATGGGCATTTTGATAAATGTAAGAAAACAATTTGAGGTTTAAACAATTTGAAGAATTAGAACTGGAATACACATGTCCCTATTTAGAGGTTAGATACATAGCAGTTGAAAAGTTGTGCATATGTTCTTTCCTGATCTTTCTTTTAGAATGATCAATCTCCAGGGATGTGTCTTTCCAGCAAGGTCAGACAAGTACATTTCTCTACTGCTGCAGAGAAATTCCCCTGCATTTTTCCCCTGCTAATTCTCATTCAATTTGATAAAATAGAATTCACATTAGAATTTATGTCAAAGAACAAAAAATGGTGAAATTCTTGAGGAAATTCTCATGCCTTGAATATGGTATTCTCAGTTTCCTTAGCTTGAAGGGACTATGTGTCAGTGTCTTGTCTCATTCTAAAGAATCATCTTTGCAGTCACCTACAACTTTCCTACTTTTTTCTGAATTTTCACACATCAATAAAATCCTATAGGAAGATATTATGAGAAAATGCCTCCCACTGGTTTTTTGTTTAGTAACAGTGCTACTGTCATTACTAAGAAGGAATCCTGCCCTTTAGAAACTCTCAAAGAACATCTCTTTCTCTTAGAGATATTTTATGCCACACATGGTGAGAAGGCACAATGTTAGTTAGTGAGAACTAACTTACAGTAAATGAATTCATCCTTCTAAGACCAGATGAATTACATCCTAAGTCACTGAAGGAACTAGCACAGGTGATAGCAGAACCAATAACAATGATTTCTGAGAAATTCTGGAGAACTGGCAAGATCCAAGAAGACTGGAATAAAACAAATATCCCTTTATTTGAAAAAGGGAAGGAGGAGGACCCAGAAAATTACAGTCTTGCCAACTTTATGTCTATCTGTCCAAAATACTTGAGCTGCTCCTGCAATGAGCAGTGGGTTGAACCAGATGAGCTCTGAGGCCACTTTCAATTCTACAACTCTGTGAAAATTTCAAAGGACATTTTCTGTCCAACTGTAGTTCAGACAAAGCCAACTGAAATGACCAATTTCCTCATAAGTAACAGAAAACCTCCAAGTTCAGAAGTCTCTATGTAAATTAGTATAATTAACTGTTAGCATTGTGAAACAAGTGAATAAGGGCAGTTACTTTGAAGTTCAGAATATTTGCCAACCTAAGGAATCTTTTCCTTAAGTACATCTTATTCTGAAAGGAATAAATTGGCAGGTGGATGTATGCAGACCACATACATATGCACACACATATTACTAGCAGTTAGAGATATTACTATTACGAAGTACACAAGGCTTAGCAAAACTCATACATAACACCTGACACTGTAATTATAAAGTGGGAACAACCACCACCACCAGATAACTTTACTTTCTTTTCTCAGACATGCAGTTCTAAACAGATGTTGCACATTACTAACAAGCAAGCAAACAGGTAAAAAAAAAGTAAGGGCACAGTCCAGATCTCATTGTTTTAATGGAGGAATGATCTTCATATAATTGCCTAGCTTCCTGTAGTATTATGCAAAAATTCTGGAAGCTACATGCCAAATATTCAAGGCCATTACAGGAGTCAGATAATTACAGTTTTGATACTCAGTGCATTATGTGATCCCCTAATCCATTTCCATGACCAGAGAATCCTTCCGTTCTCTTGATTAGCAGTATCATTCTCCAGATATTCTTCAGGTTTCCTTCAGTTATTTTTGAAGAACAGGGATATCAATTCTTAAAGATAAAATAATCCCTTTTCTTTATTAAACCTTTTGCAATAAAGCTACCTTAGCTAAGAGATTTTTTTTTTTTTAGTTCACTTATATGTAGAAAGGGAGATATACGTAAATCCTAAAATCATTATCACTCTTGAGCAGGGATTATCAGATAATCTCTACTTAAGCTTTGGGAGGCAATTTAGGTGACCACATTGCAGTCCTGGAAGCCTAGAGAATAAGACGTGGCACTGGAAGCAGAGAGATTTTAAAAATAAAACACACATGCGCACATAGACACAAAGGTAAAAGACCTCTTGGCCAACTTGTAAAGTTTAGAAAGCAAGTTCAATCATGCTCCTTCCCCCTATTGTGGACAAACACTAGCTGGACTTTATTCTGGGCAATGTTCATTTCATGATGAATTGTAGGTCAGATTGAGTTTTTGAAAAGTTTGGCTGCAGCAAGGCACTTTCATCGGAACCTAATAGATGGGCCAGAGTGTGTTTCTTTCGGCCTCGCCATCCAATGGCATTTTAAATATATTGTATGCCGCCCAGAATCACTTGAAAAAATGAGATGGGTGGCTAATAAATTGTGTAAATGAATGCATCTATTTACATAGGAAATGTCCAGATTCACTCCAGTAAAGATCCAATGAGCCTGTATTGAAGATGATCAGTCTAAAAAGTGTTTTGCACATTCTAAGTAGGTGGCACTTCAGCCAGCATTGGAGAAGGCTGAGAGAACCCTTTTCCCATAGTGCTACCATGAATCAAGTCAAGGCCACCTGAAAATCTCTTCTGATAAGAAGAATCGTATGGTCTCTTTGCTTTGGCAAGGCAAATTTGGTTGCTTCCAATGACCTGAATCTCTATGTCAAAGTGAACCTTAGTTGCTTTGCCCAGGTATACTAGCTATTATATTATATTATAAGCCAGGAGAAATCTACTTTGGGTAAGCTGGACAGCTGAATTAAATGTGATTAGAGAGCAACAACCTGGTTGCTGGAAAACATGTCAGCTGAAAATGATAATTTAAAATGTTTCCTGTTCTAAAATGAGCTATCTTCTTTAAATGTGAATCTTCATTTCACAAATCTTAAAAGTCTATTTTAAAATCTGTGGTGCTTCAGCCACCATCTCCACTATGGCCCTGACTGCATCCATTCTGCAGTCAAGATAGAGACCATCAAGCTATTATTATTTGTAGCTGCAAAGTAAAACATAGTCTGGCTGTGATCAAAGCTTCCTGTGAATTCTTCGGATCTGATAGAAACTCAGCAAGATATACCATTTCTGAATTTTTCACCTTTATTGGCACAACCAGATATAAAAGCAAGCATTTGTTCAGCACTTACTTTCCATTTCCCAACCAAGTTTTGCAAGCATAATTTATAACCAGAACACTGCATTTAATTACTTCATTCTTCTACTGCCCATTTTGAGATAAGAGCAGCCACTTGATATTCTAATCTTCAGAGAAACTTTTTTTTCTTCTCTCTCTACTTAATATTATATAGCATGTATTTTCTACCTGGATATGTATGCACTTTATAAAGTTGGTTTAATATATATGTGCATTGCTCTATTTCTATACCCTACATCTGTCCTAGAGTTAAGGAAGGGCTTACAGATACTGAGAGTGATTTTCTATTGTGGCTTTCCAGACTAGTAAAACATTTGAACTTCCATCATCTTCAACCCCCACCAAGGGATATCTGTGTTAGACAGACAAAGTCTCACAACATATCCTCCTGTTTGTCTTTGGCAGTTTTAACCAGATTTACTCTTCTCTGTTACATGGCCTTCACACTGCTTTTCAAATAACAAGCCTTCACCAATGTAAACACTGTTCAATATAACTCAGGTTTGCCAGTCTGAAACCTTCAGCAATCAGAGCTGTCCAACCCCATCTTAGCTGCCAACATTTATTTCCATCCTCCCAGTTCTTCTTCCCAAAGTTCCTCTGGTGATTTTATTTATTTATTTATTTATTTATTCATTCATTCATTCATTCATTCATTCATTCATTTATTTATTTATTTATTTATTTATTTATTTATATCAAATTTGTCACTGCCCATCTCATTAAAAAAATGACTCTGGGCAGTTTACAGAGGACATAAGATCAATTAAAATACAATATAAAAATCTTAAAAATAATAAACAAAGTCCAAGAATGATGAGATTGGTGAATAACTCAGGAAGTAACATCAGGGTGCCAACCATCCCCAGGATTGATTAAAACTGTTATCACCCCATGCAAGCTGGCAGAGCCAGGTCTTAAGTCCTTTCCAGAAAACCGGGAGGGTAGGGGCCCACCACACCTCTAGGGGGAGAATATCCCAAAGGGCAGGGTCAATAGCAGAGAAGGCTCTCCACCTGGGCTCTGTCAGCCAACATTCTCTCATTGACGGGGTCCGCAACATGCCCTCTCTGCCTGACTGGGTGGGACGGGTTGATGTGACGGGGATTTAAGACAACGCCAGCTATGCTTCCTTCTCTCTTTTATGGGAACATTTCCTATAAGAAACTGAACTATGCTCTACTTGGCTTCTCTGGTCAACCAATTATCATAAAGTATTTGGTTTCTGTATGGATACATGAATTTTTGCTGGAAGTCATGGTTGAAGGCAGGCTGTGACATTGACCCTGAACTTATCAAAAAAGTGATTTTGCTAAATTGGATTCTTAAATCTGGTGTGTTCCTACAACCTCCATAACTTTGTAAAACTCTGCCTTCAAACAGATCTTCCAGTTGTATTTAGGTCAGCCCCTGTCATTCCAAGCCACCATGCTAGTAGAACATTATGGAAGCTATTGTTCAGTGTAACTGAAGTTGGAAGAGGTATCCTTCAGTTGCACTAAATTATCCAAGTCCAGTCCAATAATTAATCAAAATTGACTATATGCACCATTGTCTCCCAAAATCTTAAATATGAACACCATATAAAAACATAATCCCCCCTTTCTCTCTCTCCCTCCCCCCCCCCTTCTTGTTCATTTGTTGGATGAATGGCTTTCTTTCCTAAAGAAAAAAATGGATAGTTAAATTTATCTTGAATTGCCAGCATCATAGGCTACAAAATGAGCATTTGAAAGTTAGTTAATACTTTCCTTTGCTCTAAAAAGCAGCCTACTTTGCCCCACTGCTATAGTCCAGTGAAGTAAAATAAGCAAAGCTGTGAAGATCAGGGTTAGTAATTGCCCAAAATTTATATCTGATTGTGTCTTTATTTAGTGCTATACTTATGAAATGTATTGAATAATTATCAAGATGCTCTGAGCAGTAATATTTGCCACTGTTGTGAAAAGTTATATAAAATGGAATACATTCATTAATGTGTGGGATTAAAAGTCTTGAGACTCCCTAGTTATGGTTTAGAAAAATAGGTTTCTAATTCTTACGGCTAGGAAACTATACTTTAAGGGAGAGATGAGTGAACATTTATCAATGTGCTTTGAAAATGATCCCAAATTTTGTTAAATTATTGGCTTGTGATTGGTTGGTCATGACTGTGAACATTCCCTCATGATTTCTGGCAAAATCAAGGGATTTTGCCAGAATTTGAAAATAATATTTGCATTGCCTCTTTTATTTCTCCCTACCAATCATGGCAAAGGCAAGGAGAAATGAAATAACAAGCTTTTGATTGTGACAGGGACGGGACAGGCTAACCAGTGGTAGGAAAAGGCCTGAATCAGTGGCATGAAGAAGCATGAATACCAGATGTGTATTCAGAAATTCAAGTTCCTGTAACAGTTTGGGAAATTGTACTTTCAATATCCTTTTGAAAAATATGAGATATATTCATGGAATATATTTTTCCATATCTACTGTCATGAGACTTGCATAGACTCTTATGTGGTACTTCTTAATCCAGGAGTGCAGAACTGCTAGGCTTTTTGATGCAGTTAGATACCAGGTCACATCAGCTACAACTATCATGGCCAGTGATTAAAGACAATAAGAGCCAACATTTAGCAACATATTATGATACTGCAGAAATCCTCACCTGCTCTGTTCTCCCATCTTCCTTCACTAGGAACATCCTGTGAAAAGAAAGGTACCAGGTTATGGCTGTGATTTTGTTCTGTAGGACAAGGAAGGAAGGAAGGGAGGGAGGAAGGAATGATAGAGTAACATTTCTGGATGGTGGGGGGGGGGGGTGTCCCCAGACAACATTCTTTTAGGAATCCTCTCAATTCTGTCACTGCTGCTGGTGTAGTGACCTAACTATGATTGTTTAGTTAGCTTGTAGTTAGCATGATGTCTTCTAGTCTACAATCTTAGTTACTATGCTGAGCCAAGTCTAAAACTATAAGTGTGCAATGCATGTTCATACTCTCTCCTGATCTACACATCAACACATATACTTCTCCTAATACTCACATCCTCCCAGAGGTGTACTGCACTTACTCGCTATAACCTTTACAGCAAAATAGACTGCTGCAACATAATCTGGTAATTGTCTTGGCAACTTCGAGATTTCAGCCTGGTTGATTGTTTAATGGGTTAAATTATATTAGACAGCAGTAGGAATGGAAGCAAAAACTGTGCATAATTGATATAAATACCTATAAGAAAAGGCTTACTGTATTATTGTTAGGATTTCTCATTATTATAGGTTATTAGACAGTGATATGTTAAGTAGTCCACATTTGAAATTTGCAGTTTGACAGCTCTCTGAAGTGTACAGGGGATAGAGTTCTAAGGTGCCAAATAAAAACTAATTGTAAGGTACAGGTTACATAATTGGAATATACTATGGTTGAGTTGAAAAGAACTATTCCTTTCATATCTCAGTCTAATGAAGGTGACACAGACTGCCTTCCCTTTAATCATGAGTTTAATGCTAAAACAGTTGCCTTTATTATCTGATTTTCAATTCTATCAACATAAACAGATCAGACTTAGCAGATTGGATTTGTACTGGGCTGGTTCTCCTGTAAATGGTCTACAAACTGCTCTATGATTAAGGCTCCTTAAAGAACTCAGTCTTCATCAGTTCCTATCTGAACTGATCAACATCATCTGGACTAATGCATGGAACAGAAGGCAGTTAGCTAACCTGCAGCTTTTGCAATCCCTGAAACTTCCAACACAGTCCTCCAGGCCAGAAAGCTATCAAATTCCCCCATCTATGCAAACTGTGTTCTCCACTGAACTAAAATATAATAATAATAAAATGGCATTTTGTCACCCTCGTTTCCCTAATTGGGCTAACTTACCTTGCATATTGGTTGGGTCAAGTGTGCTGGTAGGCTGCCTTTGTCTTGATGATTGTCATGTTGTACAGCCCTGAGCCTGAATCAGTGTTCCTGTCATGAATCAGCTCTGATAAGAGCTGTATTTTTTTATGTTTCATTCTGGCACCCTGGTTTAATATTTCTTGTTCTGTCTCCCTTCAAATAATCAGAATGAATGAAACAGCACACAAAAAACCTCTGGTGGAGGAAAACAGATAACATGTTGCTTCCAAACAGAACAATTGCAAATATAATCTTGTAGGGAGAATGTATTTGATGGTTGGTTGGAATTTTCCCATTTGAGGTGATAGGAACTAACAGGCTGGCATATTTCAAAGGTCTCTGAAGCATAGCATGGACTTAAGGCTCTTCTTTATGGCCATGTTGAAATGCTATCCACCAGTACTTCAGCCAGGAGAAAAGTATGTTAGTATCAACTGTACAACCCCCATTAGTGATACCCATTCTGCAGTGGAGTGGGGATGTGCTATCCTTACTTACCTTTTTTTTTTTATCTGCACTCAATCATTACCTACTCTCCGGCGACTGCCTGGACGAGTCCCTGCAGTTTTCAAGGCAAGGTGTTTCGGAAGGGGTTTGCCATGGCCTCCTTCCTAGAGCAGAGCCCAGCTGGCGAGCACAGGAGGTGGGGTTTCCGTTGCTTCACGCCTTTTTCAGGTGCGCACGGCTTCTGCATTACCGGCAACTGGTCCCGTCTCCCATGCAAGGCACCGCTAGCATTTTTCCTCCCACCGGGTTGAGAGTCCCCATTTATCTACTCACGTACGTTTTTGAGCTGCTGGGTTGGCAGGAGCTGGGGAGGAAGCAGGAGCTCGCTCTGTTGTGCGGAGCTGGGTGAAAGTAAGGAAAGGAAATAGTGGATTCATCCATCTTCATTTCCCCTCTCATTGAGTGTTACCTAACAACTGCCAATCACTCCACTGAATGTGGGGTAGAGTAGATAGAGGGTAGCACTTAGAACAACAGTTTAGACACATGTCAAATTGCCTAACAAGTCACAGGCATGGAGACGTGCCTGGGACAGTGAGAGGGAGCAGCCCAATACTCCTCACATCCCTTCCTCTGCCCCTGTGACCTCTCAGTGAGGCTATTTCAGAACATGAGTCAAGTGCTGTTACAAATGTTGCTTGTGCTCTGCATCTATGATAAAGCCAGTTCAGGATTTGCATCACTGAAATAAAGAAACTCTAAATTCTGCAACCTGAACATATTTTGTATATCAAAATCTCTTACATGCTTTATTTTATTTTGACAGTTTTACTGCATTTTGCATATTTTTTTTTCTGCCTTTGCACATCATGGATATCCCTGAAGTATAGGACAGTGCTTCACTGTCCTCTGACTGTTGAAAACCATATTTAGTTATTCCTCTGGCTTTTAAGGTTAGAGTAGCTACAATGCACTGATTTTCAAATCCATCCTCACAACTATCATGGCATGAAATTTGCTTATAAGGTAATAAAGTTAAAAGAAAAAATGATTTTCCCCTATTTTCTGGAATAATTTCCTTAAGTTTGTCTATTTGCATATATTCCCACCATTACAAATGACTAATAGCATGCTGTGGCATAATTCTGTTTCCTTGTTGTTTACTGAAATGGGTGGGAGACTAGCAAGGATATATTGATGCCATGTGCATCAATTAATTCATGCAAATCAGAGATTTAAAGACCATCTAGGATTGGATGGTAACCCAGCCAGTTCAGTGCAGACCAGTTTTCCACAAATATGATCTATTCATACCAATGGGGCAGGCCAACATTATCAAATTATACAATGGCAAAAAAAAGAAAATACTTCTTTATATCAACTATGATAAGCTCCAAATGAGAACAGAATCAATTAACTGAGCAGATGTTCTGATAATCCATTTGAGTCTGACAAGTACATGAGTATAGTTTAGATTTTTGAGGTCTTCTCCTTTGCATAGAACTTAAATGAATGTATGAAAGCCAATGCACATACAATATACAAGGGTGTGGTAGCTACATTTAAGTGTTAGTAAGCCTTGCTCTCATGGCTTCTTAGCATCATGAAGGAGTTGATTATGTATACCAATAGATATATATGGCACTCCTTATGTTGTGTGTTTACTTATGACCAAGCTGTATACAACATTTGTAGGATTTCTGTGCAATTCCTTTTAAAGAAGTGCTTAGAAATGCACAGAAGCACATACACAGCACTTATTTTTGAACAGTTAAAGGAGCCACATCTTTTTCTAGGTTTGCACATAGCTGTGTATGAACATGCCTGCAGAAGCAGCCAGGAGCAGCTTCCAAAGAAGTTGTGTCAGCCTGGAAAAAGACATAGCTGCTTTAACAGTTCAAAAAGAGATGCTGCATAT
Organism: Python bivittatus; assembly: GCF_059951505.1. NCBI lineage: Eukaryota > Metazoa > Chordata > Lepidosauria > Squamata > Pythonidae > Python > Python bivittatus. The sequence continues at coordinate 8,093,786 of NW_028277113.1, forward strand.
ATGCTTTCACACTTTCTAAAGGATCTTTTTTGAAATATGTGCACAACTCAAACACACAATAGTCCATGTGCACATTCATTATTAAGTTAACTCATTATTAATTAATTTATTAAATTTATATCTTGCCTTTCATTCAGGAACTGAAGGTGGCAGACATAGCATTCCCTCTTTCAATTTTCCACATAGTAATAACTCTGTAAGGGAGGGCTGAGGGAGGGTGACTGGCTCAAAGTCACCTAGTGAGATTCCATTGCTGATAGTATACTAGAATATGGGTCTCTCCACTTGTAGTCCAATACCTTAACCAACTGGATTTCACTTGTAGTCCAATTATCATGGTCCTCTGATAATGCAGGATTTATATAGGGAAGTCCTGGATGAAGTGGTAGATCTTTTGTAGGTACCTCATATATTCAAGGTGGAGAAGGTATTGTGAGCATCTGCTTACTTGATACAACTTTCTGTTGGAGACCTGGAGATACTAAACCAAAATCAAAGCCATATGGAGGAGAGGAGAGGCAGAAAAGAAGTTCTAAGTTTAATGACTACAGTCACATCATTTGTAAGACCTGCAGCTGAAGAATGTAAAAAACTGAAGATGAATCTAACAAAGCAGTGATAAACTGTAATGCTAACTTTCATTATTGTAATGGTCCCCCAGGGTTCTCAAGCATAGCATTCCAGATACTTAAGAGCATGGATTCTCAAGGTGGAAAATCAGACATTCTTACCTCTCCATGACAATGTACTAGACCCAGAACATTATTTTTCTACATGGAGACAAGACTGACAATAATAAAAAAAACTGATAGATTCGATATAAAAACATGTATGAGTGGAGAAAGTAGAGACAATATAAAAAATAATAATTCTGCTCTTCTCTCTCTGCCCAAAATCTACTAGCCCAAAACACAGAGATGGAAAACTCATCAACTCTGCAGCTGTTATTGACTGAAAGTTTCTGCACATTCATCCACAATGTCATATCAAAAGTCTATCAATCACAGCCAGTGACATGAAACAGTTGTAAAGAAATAAATAAGAAGTCCAGTGCAATCCCCCAAGATTGTCCCTTAAGATATATTTATTGCTGGCTTTAGAGTCCAGTAAAAGAAAGGCAACAATAGACCACTGGATAAGATATTAGCATTCCAGGTAGAGGGTTTCTGCCATATTGTCACTGATTCTGCAAGAGCCATTGGAATTACTGAGCTGTTGCATGCATCTTTTGTATGACAACTAGTTTTGTGTAAGGGTTAAATGCACCAGGCTAGAAACTGAGAGTCTGCAAGCTGCGTTTCTGGGCCAGTCATTTTCTCTTGGCCCTAGCAAGAAGGCAATGGCCAACCATTTCAAAAAATGTTGCCAAGAAAACTGCATGGACTTATCCAGGTAATTTCCAGAGAGAAGACTGACTAGAAGGCATAAAATAAATAAAATAAAATAAAGTTGCATGGCATTGAAAGTCTGAGTGTATGCCTGTAGTTGTATGAAAGCATGTGTATATGTTTGGGTTTGTTGACCATCAGAACAAAAAAAGGTGCTGCAACTTCATGACAGCTCTCATGGTTAGTTTCCTAGGAGGGCTAGGTAGACATTTTCTGGAATCCCAAAGAGATTCCAGAACATGGAACGTACAAGGACATTAACACCAGACAACTTTCCATTTTCTTGCTATGCCTCTTAAAGGAGTATATGGGGTAGATTTAGAGGCAACAAGAAAGCTGTTGTAGTAAAGTTTCCATGCTCCCTGCTTCCCTTTTCTTCCACTCTAGAAGAAAATGCCATAGAAGAGAGTGGAAATATTTGCTTCTGACCTTAAGTGGACCACATTCCTTCACAGCACTCACACAAGAGCTATGGTTTGTTTATATTATTTTAAGTAGGAATAACCGTGTTTTGATTCTGGCTTGTCTTGAGATCATATTTTAAACCAAGTATTGAAATGGATACTTCTAATCTTCTACTCTAGTGTGCAGAATTGGAAGCAAATTCATGTAGTCTAATCTGGACAATGTTTTATTATGCCTCAACAAAACCATCAAGGATATTTTGTCAGAGAACTTTCCCCTTCTCATTCCAATTCTGGTCCTTATGTTTTGCACATAGATGCATATGCACGTGTCTTTGTGGAGTACTGGTGGCCCTTGCCTAATGACCCTAATTGGGACTGGAATTTCCGTTCCTAAGCGAAGCAGTCATTAGGTGAAAATTACATGACCGCATCGCTTAACGATGGCAGTTCTGGTCGTCCCAGTTGTAGTCATTAGGCGAGGACCACACACTTCTCCTGCCTATCTCTCATCTGCCTATCCCCCCTTCACCTCTGCTCTTTTGGCCACCCTGCACTCTGCTGCTGCCTACTCCTGCTGACCCCCGCTGACCACAGCTGACCTTCTCCATCTTCCTCCTCCTGCTGCTGATGCGGTGCACCTGGCCAAGGCAGCTGCTGGCCCTTTGTGAGGCCTTGTATATCACTATGTATGGATCACATATGTTCCTTGTTTCAGTGGACTTTTCATTTTTAGTAAGCTTTCCTTTTTGTATAATGATAAAGCCTATATAAGAACATTACAGCCTTTAAGGAATCACATTTTGAGTTGATTCAACATGCATAACTACTTTACACTTGAAATGACATATTTGTGTTTTTTAAATGAGTTTTAGGTACTTAAATTTTAGTGTCATGTGATTTACATCACTAGATGAATATGCATGAATTTCTCAGGGCTTCTCTGAAATTTTATTATACTTTTGGATTTCGGAATTTGCTCTCTCCCAGGCTAATATAAAGCATTGTTCCAGACTAGCAGTAGATGCAGGTTAGGCCAATCCAGAGGCCTTCAAAATGATAAACTCTTCCCATTTCAGTTGGCCTGTGATTCTGGTCAGTCCAAAGCACCATGTCATCTGATGTGCTTATGGAAGTAATGTACGCCCAGGTTTCCTCCTTTCCTTGATCTGTGTTGATAGGGGACTGAGTTTGGTGTGTACATATGTCCCTTCTGATGAAGTAACAACGTATTTTGCACAATAAGTAAGTGTAGCTGAGGCCTACACATGTAGGATTACCAGAATTACCTGAACAGGCAAAGGAGGATTTGGACAATTGGAAAAGAGAACAAATGGTGAGAAAAGGAGGAAACACTAATTGTTTAACTTTCTTGGCATCCAGAACAAAAATTACAGTGAAGAATTGCAAAAAAAAAAAAGTACGTAAGTCCACATGTATATGGAATTACTTTTTCCAGCATTAGAAAGACTGGTTTTTCAGTGGCAGGAATGTGCTAGAGCTGGTTAGGAGGCAAAAACCTTCAGGATTTAACTGATTTAAGTCTTGTCAATTTCAGGCAGTAGGCAACCTGGCTGGAGGGTACTAATCAGCTAATTAAGGTTATAAAGGGAGCTTGTTAACTTGTGGTAGGCACTTATTAGGGAAGGGCTGCACTGCAAAGAAAAGCTGCTCAGGAAAAGACACTCAAAAATCTGGACAATATTTGATTTTAAGGCTATACCTGCCAGATGGAGGACATGAGGACAAAAAGGACATGCCCTCCTTTTGCCGGACATCTGGTAACCCCATATGCATGTGAGTTTAAACATTGTATGCATTACATGCAATGATTTTATCTAGCCTTCTTTCTGTGTTTTCCATAGAGACCAGCACGCATTCCATTGAGTCTGAATGAGCCAACAAAATTTATGCACCCAAAATGTATTTCAAAACTGGTAGTTACCTCCTGAAGTATTTTGTGATATTACTCTTTGTGTCTCAGTGTGTGTGCACATTCATGTTGCAATCATTAATTTCTTGATTTTCCTATGTGAGTGAAAAATTGTTTTAACTCACTAGCAATACAGATAATATTAGCATTACTCCCAAAAGGTGAACAACCGATCTATCCATTTTTTAGCATTAAGAGATTTTGTTTATTCCCAAGAAAGTTTTTCCCCCCCCTCATTAAATGTTAAAAGTTATGAATGAATACGTTTCTTAGAAGATTATCTTGAAATAGAAATTTGGGAAGTGATTAACAAATACAGAAGAAAATGTAAAGCAGCAAGATAAGATAAAGATTTGAAGGAACATCACAGCTATTATTTCAACATAGAATCAGTTGGAAGAGTGCATTTAGGTCATTGAGCCTAAATGCTTAAATTCTTTTTTTTTTTCCCCTTGTAATCACATAAACTGCTGATTCAGATTCAGTTTGTCATTAGCTATTATTCCAAGATCTTTTTCACAAGTACTGGTACCAAGCTGGGTATTCCCAATCTTACATCATTTCATTTGCTTATCATTCCTTCAGTTCAGAATGTTGCAGTTGTCTGTGTTAAATGTCATTCTATCTTTTTCAATCTTTGCTCCAATCTATGGTCCTTTGCCTACTGTCAACTGATAGAGACTTCTAGGCATTTCCAATCCAATATCAAAATAACAGGGATGAGGACAGGCTTTATGTCACTTCAATTTCATTTGTTCAATTGCAGAATTAGGCAAAATAGGGAAATTAATTTGCTTCTTTTTTTTTTTTAATACTCATGAGGTGTAATTCTTGTCTCACAAAGAGTTCCTCATCATGGAAAGACATCCCATGATGTCTTGTTGGATGGTGCTGTAAGCCACTAGTGGAGAAATGAAATGGATCAAAATCGTGCTGAATTTTATTTTTGTCCTCTGGGATATTAACTATCCCACCAAATTTTGGGTCCAATTCCTTCTACTAACCATCAAACCCATTAATAAATAAGCAAACAACATGTTACAAAATATGTACATTCCAGAACTAGAACTTTAATAACATGTGAAACTTTACATAATAGGGATGTTAATCTGTTTCTCTTTTTCTGTGAAGCATCTTTTGTATCAATGTGCCTCCCCTGCTTTTGTGATACAACTGGAGGAATGGCACAAAGTGTTCAAAACAGAAAAAGGAAGCTCCTTTTCTTTTCCTCTTTCTATCTTCATTCCATCTTCCTAAAACTGCTTTAGGTGAAAGAAAAAGTGACACGAAAAAGTCATGGGATTAGGTAACTGGAAACAAGGAAAGGTGCAGAACTCTGTTTCTGTATTTATGTGGTCATATTTTCATCTTGCTCAGATGCTCTTGTTGCACATTCGTTTCTTTGTACATGCCTGCTCAACATACCAACATTCTTTTTTTTTAATCTGATGAAAATTGATTACAGTTTTAATTGTTATAGATTACAATCATTGTTGTGTACTGTAATCTATGAGCTACTTGAAATGTTACCTAAAGTGCTACCTGCTGGAAAGACAGGATACAAATTTTACCAATGAATCAATGAATTCATCTGTGTAGAGCAGATGTACATGCAAATACTAATTTCGTTTGTTTAATTGCAGAATTAGGCAAAATAGGGAAATTAATTTGCTTCTTTTTTTAATACTCATGAGGTATAATTCTTGTCTCACAGACATCCCATGATTGCTCCTGCTGCGTGACCAGTGTTTTGCTTCCAGTTTGCATTACACTCCTCTTAACAGATTAACAGACTGACAGATTGTTGCTTAGGTCCTACTCGGTAGAGAGTATCTGATCACCATCATCCATTACGTCTTCCTCATCAGGGCAGAAGCAGAAATTCTTCCCCCAGAAGAGCGTCTTCCTGAACCCCTGAGGCTTATGGCAGCTGCTCCTGGTCCAGAAGTCCAGCAACATAAATCACAAGGGGCTCTGGAATCTATCCTGAAGCTCTGAAGAATTAGAGCTTTTCTTGATAGGTATGGTTCTTTGTGTCAAACTCCATCTCTCTCTGTCCCCTCCACCTGGTTGTCTTCTATTTTCAGGTAGTACCATTGTCCCTTTGTAAGTGTTTCCTGTGACTGATGCAAGAATTCATAATCTTTCCTGATCAGCTGAAGGGCAGGCAGGTTCACCTGCAGCACCTTGACTGCTTTCACAGGAAGGTGGTTAGCCTGCACTTACAGCATATGTACTCCTTGTCATCTCCAGAGAAGGAAATAAACTTCCCATCCGCTGCAGATGTGGTGAACAGTATTTCTCCATGTTCTTCAGGTGAACAAAAGGAAAACAAAAAACAAAAAAGATGAAAAATTCCATTCACTTCTATGGAATCTCCCATATTCTCCTCCATACAATACTCATACAAAACTACTGATTGGCTGTCCCAGGTTGGTGGTTCCAGAGAAAATGAGCAAGATGTTTTATTTTGCTTTGTTTTCTCAGAGAAACAAGGTTTCTTTTGCTGGTTGGTTAGTTGGTTTGGTTGGTTGGTTGGTTAGGTGCAACCATTTAACCTCTCCCACCAAACTCCTATTCTCCCTGTTTCTCATTAATTTTGGCAAGCAGAAATATATATTCAGATGTATATGTCAAAAAAACTCAGACCTGTGCTCATGGACCTTTGTTTTTATATATGATAACTGCATCTAGATTTTTATATGCTCAAAGGTGGAAAGACTCGACATTAACCACAATGGAAGAATGGATTGTGAAGATGATGGAGTTAGCTGAGATGGCAAAATTGACAGCTTTGCTTAGAGAAAAAACATTGACTAACTTTAATGCCAATTGGAAGCCCCTTTTGGACTTTTTGCAGGAGACAGAAAAAAAAATGAAATTATGATTTATGGATTTGATGATTAGTTAAAATAATAGGTTATGCAAAATATGTATGTTAAGATGTAGTTTTAGAGTAAGAGGTCACTACTGTATATGATTTATCTATATCTGCTGTATAAGAAGTCGGAACTCATTTTTTTTGTAATTTTTCTTTACTTTTCCTTTTTCTTTACTTTTCAGCACTTTGTATTCTTTATTTCTAACTCTCTTGTTTTCTCCTTCTCTCTTTGATTATTAGTTCTTGTTTGCTTTTATCTGTATGCTTTTTAATAACTTAATGGAATTCTTGTTAAACAAATAAAACAAACTCAGACCTGTAATTCTTAGTAGATTTTCTGAATCACACATCCCAAGACGGAGCAGAGCCATCCCAAAATTCCTCAGGTGGAGCAGATGGGCTTGATCCTGCTCCATGCCTGATCTGCGTCACTGGATCTTTGGGAACCTGTAAAGGGTGACACCATGGCAGTTTTTGTAAAATGCCATGATGGGGAAAAGGATGGAGGAAATGTTGGACTTACTCTATCCCATCAAAAACAGTTTTGTGAATCGAAGTGGAAAATTGGTGCAGTGCTTTGATTCAAGTAGCTGCCAGGCACTTTACAAAGTTAATGGCCTCTGTCCTGCTTCTGGAGTTGTTACTAACAATATGCAGCATTGCGACTTCATGTCCCTGTATGGGAGAGTTGAGTGGTGAAAATGGCTCTCTAACACCGACACAAATAGATGGCCAATGAATTTTATTACCTCCCTAAGCTCTTTTGGGATGAATGCTAACCTTGTTTTGTGCTTCATCCTGGATAATTCTCAGATTAATATTCAGAGATGCTGGTCTCTTTACTGCTTTCAAGAATGGGGAGGGGAGCAAGGCTACAAATGTCAGTTTCTCTGGGGTCTTGTACCTCAGTGTGCCAGAATGCTTCCGCCTCCTCTGTACAATAATTAAGAGTACGGTCAGTAAACCACAATCCTGACAAAAGTCCTCCTGAAGACGAGGCCATGCTTTGTCATTGTTCAGCCAGGCAACCCTCATAAAAGGTAGCGGAGGCCACTTTGACAGCCGGCTATGTCAACCTACCTGGCACCTGACAAAGCCCAGTATTCAGAGGCACCAAGCTTACCCCACCCCATGGAGCAAGGCAATGGGCATTCTTCAGTGTTATATTTACCTAGCACCCCAGAACACTTGGTGGAAAATTAAACTTATCTTTTAAAACATTTTTTGAAAGTGTTTAATTTTAAGTTGGAGTAGGACACTTTCTGCCTTGGTTCAATCAACACAACTTGGGCACAAGTAGTTGGTTGTTGTGCTGTCCTTTCCTCAACTGCTCTATCTTTGCTTTGAAAGAGGTACCAGGAGAATGTTCTCTCTCTCTCTTCCCCTATATATATATATGTGTGTGTGTGTGTGTGTGTGTGTGTGTGTATTGGTGAAGAGATATAGATATAGATATAGATATAGATATAGATATAGATATAGATATAGATATAGATATAGATATAGATATAGATGATATAGATATAGATATAGATATAGATAGATATGAAGTTCTTGAAGCTTCTCACTGAATTTGTGGCTCTAAAGACTCTAATATCCCAGCTATCTTCATCCTATCTATTAAAAAATAAATAAAATAAAGCAACTGAAGACGGAAGTTGATGCTTCCCTATTAATTGGTAATAGATTTTTTTAAAGATTGAATGTTGAAATGGTTTAAATCAAATCTGTTTGTCCTCTAATGTCAAATCACCAGCCTGAATTGATTTGTGCATTCTTTGAATCTCAGATCTCCAATCCAAATCAAATCTGGGCTGAAAGGCACAGCCTTATTGCATATACATATTTAAAGTTGTGATCTTAATTTCATTTAGGGAACAAAATTAAATCAGCAGGACTTGGAAGGCCTCTTACCTTTGTTGTCAATTGACTTACATTGTACATTCATTAAATACTTTATAAATAATGACAGACTTTTGAATAATTCTCCCCCTCCTATATGGGTACTTCAATTCAAATGGGTCTATAATGGGTCTAAAGAGGTCTGATCAATCCATTACTGTGTTAGAATGCCTAGAGGATAATGCTCATCTGGAAGGCAAACAAATCACTCCATTAATCTTAGCCACTATTAATTACTATTATTTCATTATTGATTTTCCTAAGAGGCTAGATCTGAAAGGTCTGCATTATTAAAGAAATAGAGTAAAGCCTAGAGAACATGGGATGGGGTATAATTATAAATATTTTACTTATTTAATCATACATGTGTTCTTGACTTTGCAAGGTGTGGGAGACCTCCTGTGTCTTTTCTGTCAGTCAAAGACCAAATTCTGTGGTTTTCCCCGTCTCAGCTGTGCCTAATGCATAGAAGTTGAACATGGCTGTGGGAAGCTGTGCAACCTCAAAGCTGACATGTCCCTCAACCCTCTTTCATATTGCGATGCTGCTTCATGTGAATAATACATTGGGAGAGGGAATTTTGAGAGTAGCTCAAGCCATAGCATGAATGTTTAAATGAATCATAAGAAAAGATATGTTTGATTGTTCAAAGATCTATGCATAAATATTCCAGCCATCCAGCAAGATGCTTACAAAAAGCCACAAGCAAGGCATACAGGCAATACCTCTCCAAGTTATATCAGGATTTGGCCCTGATTCTATGGTTCCATCCAACTATCATGACTGATAGGCCATCAAGAAAATTTTCCTCCATGACTTTGTTCAATGCTTTGAAAAAGCTATTTGAAGTTCAATCCTTGCAAGTGCTAGCCAATTATTCATTTACTTATGGATTCTCAACCATGACTTTCTAAAGTTGTGTGAGCAATGTGTGAAACATTTCCCAGTATCTGGGTTGTATCAGACAGCTGATGAACATGTGAAGGCCAATAGATTGAGTACATGTTGAATCTTTTTACAGTAGACTGTGAATTCCAGTGTCTATATCTTCTCTCAGTTCACAACAGCCATTACATGGCTCTTCTGGGAAGTGTGAACTTTCCTTCCTCACAAATTAACTCTCGCAGCCAAAATGTTGCTGTTTAGCTGATGGAAGATCATCACCTTCCACCTTCAGATTAGTGAGTTAAAAATTAGTTAGGGAACATATTTATCAAGTGTCCTGAAGGAAAGTCCTGAAGGAAAGACAGGATATAAATCTAGCAAAGAAGTCAATCAATAAACTGAAAAAACACATGCTTTTTGTGTAAATGTGTAGAAGAGTATTGTTGGATATTTGCTTGGAGATGCATGATTCTCAAATATAAATCTCAGAATTTACAGAAGTGAGAATAAGCCTGTCAGTGATCTGATCTAATATCATCATCATCATCATCATCATCATTTCTCCCTCAAAAATTTTCTCCTGTTTATTTGGAGCAAACATCTTCCCCATAGATGTGTTTTTCACAAGGATATTGTTTTATTATGGATAAACCTATAATCAGTATTTTCCACTTGTCTAGTTTTATCTAGAGCTGTGACTTATGTCTTATCCAAAAAATAAGACCCCAATTTACATGTACACCTCTAAAAGTGTACATATTTACAGAAATAATATCTATAAAAGGCATCTGACTGTGGTGAGAAGAGCCTTGACTTGTGTGCCTGCTCAGTCTTCTGGATTTACTGTACAAAGGCAAAGCCTAATGATAGACTATCTGTGTACCTAAATGAAGTCTGCTCTTCAAATACTCCTAATATAACAAATGGCTTTGTACTATTTAACCAAGTTGCAGTTCTTGCTCCACAGAAGCAAATGCACATGTTGCTGCTAAGATTTTAACTTCTATCTTTGCTTGTATATCACAAAAGTAATTTGCTCTCATCCTTCCATTTACTTTGAAAATACATTGGCATTATACTGAGAGGCTGCTTTTCTGTGTAAAAGTGGTGAGTGAGTGGTACATGTTGAGGCTGAGATTAGGGTAGGTGAGTCAATGTATGAGGCACCAGAGAGGCCCAAATCAAGCCAAGCTTATTAGGTGACTTTAGGTGTGTGGGTATTCCTCAGCCCTACCTCACTGGGTTGTGGAGAAAAATGGAAGGAGAAAGTGCCACATATACAAACTTGAACTCCTGCAGTGTGAATTTAAACAAGTAGATCAATAGAGAGTTGAATTGGAACATCACTGGGAACAACTTAAGTCTTGCTATACAATAATGTTTTCCTCTTGTAAAAGAATGTCGAACTCGCTGTCAGCCTTGTGAGGTAGCCCAGACAAGAAGCACACCCAGAAGTATTAGCTCTAACTTTACTGTAAAATTACATTAACAGAATCTTGCAGGTCTGAAAGTACATATCTCCCCCCTCATCTTTACAGTCTAAGAACTAGGGAGGGTCCCTTTTGAGATGTTTGGCACACCCTAATTCCTTCTGCAGACTCATCAGCCTCTTATCTGACTGTGTCTAGTCTGTGACTCTTCCCAAGGTCATTACACTGGCCTCGGGGAGGAGAAGATGACAAAGAGCCATGAAGACAGGAGAAATGGCAACTCAGTCCTGAGAAAGTGGAAAGTGTGAGAAGACAACTCAAAATATTCTTGATTTTGTTTGGGATAAAATGGGGCAGATAGAAATTCTGTCAGGTGTTCAAGATTCTGTTATTCAACTCTCCAATAGTCAAGAACATTTGGGAATCTCTGCTTTCTGGCCTTTCAGAGAGTAAAAACAATGTTCAGGAAAAAAATAACTTATCTATTTTGTATATGTAGTAGCAAATGGTGTGTTATGAGAGGTGAAGGCTTTGTTTTCATCCATTTGCTAGCTACCTTGTTAAAAGAAAAAAGAAAAATGCAATGTTTGTACGCTTGCCATTGGTAAATCTACTGAGCACAATGGATTATTCAATTAATAATGGGCCTGGTTTAGGCATTTTAGGGAGATAATTAAAACAGCATGACACATAATCAATTCATTGACTGATCATCACAACTTTTTTTTTTTTTCCTGATGGCAATAATTTAATTTACATCCTTTCACAAATTCAACTTTCTTGTTTCTGTATTGGGAAGTGCTGGTGGGTGGGATTTTTTGCTATGAGTTCCTGCAACATCCTAACCAGCCATTTCCTATCTGTAGGAAGACAGGATTGATTTTCAAATGTATTGGCCTGAATTCTAAGGACAAAGAAATTGTAAGCCATGTCAAAAGAGGTAGAATTGGTAGTGATTAACTTGTCACTAGTTGCATTCATATAATTGATGGGGATGTCTTTTTCTTTTTCTTTTTCTTTTTCTTTTTCTTTTTCTTTTTCTTTTTCTTTTTCTTTTTCTTTTTCTTTTTCTTTCTTGATGGCACTCTTTTTTGCTTTGTTTTTGTTATCAAAATAACAATCTTGGGATTGGGGAGGAGCAGAGAGAGAATTTAACTTTATCTGCTACTACAAAAATGAGCATGTGCAATTTGGTCTTGCGAATCATGATGACCAGGATCTGGCTGGGCATGGAGGTGAGGATCACCCTCTTGGAGATGTATCCTCCTGGGTTTCAAGTGTAACATCAACTGGAACCTCAGGATAACGGTGGGACATGGCTATTGTTATCAGGAGTATCTTGTGGCTTTCAGGGGCACTGTATCACAGATAACTGGATGACCTTTGTAAAATTTGGGCTCTAGGAATTATTTGGGATTGTTGCTATTGTACCACTGTCCCTGTTCCATAGCAGCTTCTCTGCTAGAGCTGCTTGACTCTGTGGCTGGGTTGACAGTGGAATTTCCTAGACATGATCTTGGGAAACTTCAACATGCCTTCCCTAGATGCAGAATTGGAGAAAGCTCAGGGGTTCTTGGCTACCATCAACCTGACCCAGGTCACTAAGGGTCTGACCTGTAGCTATCTGTTTTTTGTTTGTTTGTTTTGAGGCAGTGGTGATGTGATCTGGATATACAATATTTTGCCCTGGTCAGATCTCTCTCTGTGTTGGATTTCTCCACGGCTACCCCCAGCTACAGCCAATAGGAGCTATTCAATCAATCCACTCCAGGCACCTAAGGAAACCAACTGGGGTCCAGACGGAGCTTGGAGTTATTCCTAAGGCTCTTGCCCACAATTCAGCTGAAGCCTTAGTCACCACTTGGAATAAAAGTTTGATTATGTTCTTAGATCAGATCACACCTGTGTGGTCTCTTCCTGCTCATGGATCCCAGAGAGACCTCTGGTTTTCGGAGAAGCTCCAGGAATTGAAGTGGTGGAAGAAATGCCTAGAGCACTACTGAAGGAAGATGAGGAAGAAATTTGACCAGACACAGGTAAGAGACTTTATTAGGGATTATCTCATAGTGAAAAGTGTGACAAAATGTGACTATTTCTCTGCTTCTATTGTGTCTGCACATGTAGGGCTGGCAGCTTATTCCTCAGTACATCTTGGGGAAAGTAAGGGGCAGGTGAACATCTTTAGGGCCACTATGAGGAATATTCTAGGCACCTGTTAGATAAAGTCATTTGGTTTTAGAGCACATTGCAGTTGTCCAACCAGGAAGTGACTAAGGCTTGAGTGACGATGAGCGAGGCCTCCTGATCCAGGAATGGGCATAATCGGTGCACAAGATGAATCTGTGCAAAGACCCCTCTTGGCCATAGATGCCACCCATTCCTTCAGCAAGAGCTGAGAGTCTAGGAGGACCCTAAATCGCACACCTGCTCTTTATTGTTATTAGCTGCCCAGAGTTGCATGTCCAATGGGTGGCCATAAAACTCTAATAAATACATAAACAAACACATAAATAATGCATATGTTAGATAATTTTCCACTTCATTTTGGGAGTTATATGTAACCGTTTGCATAAAAATTCATTGGCCTTTTCATGGCATTTCTTCTATTGTTAGCCATAATACATTGGAGCTGTGAAACCCATGTTGAACACTAGATGGCAGCAACGATTTGAAAGATTTTTCTGTTGATTTACTACCATCTAGTGGTTTGAATTTTGGCAGCTCAGATATGGCATGCCTAGCTAATGTCCAAACTTTTGCATGCAAGTTTGCTTAACATTAATTAATTCAGAACAGCAGCTTTGCTGGATATAAAGCAGAGAGAAAAGTAAGTACATATATAAGCTTCCTCTGTTTACTTTTGTCTAATATATACATTTGTGTATTAAAATCTGTGTTCTTCCTCTCCAAATCTGAAAAAGTGCACATTTTGAAGGATGATTGCCTTTCACTTCACACATTGATCTGAAAGTTAGAAATTAGGGAAGCTCATATTAAAGCACAAAATCTACTGTTTCTAGACAAAACTGAGAGCACATAATATTAAATCAGAAAGAGAGTAAATATGTAAATGAATACATAAAACTTTTAAACAATTGCTGTCAAATCATTCTGCTGAAAGTGTCAAAAATCAGTAGTTTGGATTCAAGTATGCATAGGTTTTGCATGCATATTTCAAATATAATTTCTCTACTTTTCCTTTGTTTTCCATTAACATAGATTACATTTGTGACATTTGGTCTGCTACATGGGAAATAGTTTAATGGATTGCCCAGTATGAATTGGATTGATGTTTGGTTGTCTATCTATTGCTAAAATGTTGGTAGTGGAGTAGTGAAATTACTTAAGCTCCCCACATTCAAACAATGGATTTTGAAACCATGAGATTTGGATATAACATATGATTTGCTTACACTAGTCTACATTCAGTGTTGCTTGAGTGGGTCTGAGTGCTCAGACAATGGTACGGTCATCTAACCCCACTCCATCTTCAGCATTCCTTCAAATCTGCCCTAGAAGATCTCTCTGCTGTCCAGGCCATTTAAGGTGGATTTGCAGAGATCTGGAGGAAAATTATACTATTGGATGCAACCCATTAATTCCATTAATGTAAGAATTAGACAAGAAGAGAGCTTGCAACTAATGAATGGAACATTTGCAGGACACCAACACATTTTTATATGGATAATGCTGCCCTAAGAATGAGAAAGTAAATAAAGACAAAGTTCAATATTTTGAATCTATTCAGATAATCAGTGTCCCCAATATTCTGTAGTGCAACTAATTTGCAACTAACTTGCATTACTGAAGGAAGTGTGCTTGGTTCAGGCTGTAGTGTCATTTGTTAGATCATCTACTTTTCAACACTGAGTCCTGAAAAAGAAGAAATACTAAGCCCTGAAAATGGTAAAATTCTGCTTACCACTCTCCATGATGAGATATGCAATAAAGCTACACAGAAGTGAGTTCATGGAAAACAGAGAACAAATACACACACACACACACACACACACACACATTGTATATACATATATTTAAATGGATGAGGTATTATTAAGCTACAAGGAATTGGAAATTGATGTATGTTTTTGAACATTTTGTACATATTCAAGAGATCTTAAAATAAACATAGATTGGATTGATTTGAGATTTTGCTGTTGTGGAAAAGTGGGCTTCCCTAGATTTTGAATGATTAGAATATGGGACTAAATGTACAGTATTTTCACATATACTATGAAAGGCTTACATGACCTGTTAAACATCTAACTCTAATTTTTATTATGAAATGTTTAGACCAATTTAATTAATAATAATGAAAATGCCAGTAGTAACAGTTGCAAACTACTACATTTCATTTGATTTAATGTGTTACACAAAAGTACAACAAAAGTAAACCAAACAGTGAAAACTGAAAGAAAAAAAATGAAAGAAAGAAAAAAGGCAAAGAAAAAAAGAAGGGGAAAAAAAGATAAAATGTTTCCTATAGCTTCAAAATAGCAAGGCTGGAATATACCATGGTTGATGTGCTTGTGAACTGCTGGAAGGATAGAATCTGATCTTAAGAATGGAGGGATATTAAGAAAAAAAGACAGAATTTGAAATGGTTATACAAAACCAATGGCATCTGTTAGGGTGCACATATAAACTCCTACTTAGATATGACACAGAGGCAGAACAAATGAAAAACTGTATGATAAAATGGATGCAAATTTTTAAATAAACATTCACAACAAAACAATGGGAAGAATTATGGACCAAATCCAAAAAGATTACTTCAAGCTACAATCTAAAAGAAAATTGGTACAAAATGTTTTAAAGATGGTACACAATTCCATTCAATAATCTCCAAGATAGATAAATCATACAGTAATAAATGTTGGAAATGCCATGAAATAGAAGGAACATTTTACCACGTGTGGACATGCAAAAAACCTCAAAAGTACAGTAATACCTCGGTTCGTGAACAGCAGTGTTTGCAAAATTTTGCTTCCGTTTGCGAACTCCGCATCGGGTGACAAATACGACCCACGGCCATCTTCCCTGCTCTGACACATGGTCGTGGCTTCCTCTAGGCGAGATCGTGGTCGCAGACAGACACTTGCTGTGAAGCTTTTTGGTGTTGCTTCAAGCAAGGTTAGCGTTCTCTCTCTTCATACTGTACTTTGTTTCATATTTTTGTAGTTAAAAAAAAATACATATGGTTCAGAATGGATTAACCTTATTTACATTGAACCTTATGGGAAAATTTGATTTGGCTGGCAACCAATTCGGTTGGCAACCACGTTTGTAGGGGTCAGAACGGATTAACCTTATTTACATTGAACCTTATGGGGAAATTTGATTTGGGTTGCGACCAATTTGGGTCGCGACCAGAATCGTGGAACGAATTAAGTTTGTGAACTGAGGTACCACTGTATTGGAGAGATATACCTAGTATAATGCAGAAAATTTTGGAAATTAAATTCAAAATGAAATCACAACTTTTTTTTTTACTCAGGATTATAGAAAAATCATAATTTACTTAGGTATATGCTCATAGCAGTGAGAATTAATTTTGCCCAACATTGGATGGAAGATACAATTCTGATGATATCTGACTGGGGACTTAAAACTTGGAGAATATGCAACAATGGCAAAATTAAAAGCATATATTCACAACAGAAGTTTAAGCAAATTCAAGCAAGAATGGTTCCATATAAACAATAAATCATGCAGTACGGCATGCATAAACTCAGTATTTCTAAGGGGGCCTAAGTATTATAAACACTGCAAACTATTAAAAGGGGGAAGTTAATAACCGAAATAGTTGCTGTTATTGTTATTGTTATTATTTTAACTTTTTATTTCTGTTCATTTTGTTTTTGGGTTTTTTTTTAATATGCACAAAAAATAATAAGTAACAATACAGTGGAGTATGCTTATTATTAAGTATTAAGTTTAAGACAGAAACCTTTATTACATAACAAATAATTTAATGCATTTTGCAGTTGTTTATTAATGCCACATTTAGCTTTAGATATAAAATTTAAACAATGCTATGCTTAACAACATTAACATTTTAGAAACCATAGTTAAGATCAATATAAGCTTCTTACTTTTCTTTATCTTTAAAGGTTTAAGTTATCTAATCATTAGAGTGTTAATAATCTCCAGTCAACACTGTATAAATATCACTGTACCCAAATAATATAATTATTATTTGTGTTTTATAATAATACAAAGATATAGGTATAGATAATATATGGAAACAGCAAGAATTACTGAGTTACATCCCAAAGCAGGAGACAAGGCCAGGATATGAAGACCCAAAGTTCTTCTGGGACAGGAGGTCTAGGACCTTCAGCCTTCCAATGGACTCATCTGTTCTGCTACAGAATCTTTTTTTTTTTTTTTAATCAAATTTATCTCCGCCCATCTCCCAGAGGGACTCTGGGCAGCTCACATAGTACAACATATATACAACTTAACAAATTACTAGCCTATTCTAATTACAATTAGTACAGCCCTACTCTATTGTGGCCAGCAGCGGTCGCAAGGGAGTCATCTCATCCGGGCTTTCTTCCACCGATGATCTTCTTAACATTTATTGTTCTCTGATGAAAAATCCTCAGAATAGACATCAACAAGATATTGCATACTTGTATCACAAAAGCTCTGTTGTAACAAAACATATTTTTGTTTTGGGGAAAAAAAAAAAAACTAATGCAGATAGTACATGTTTTGGACTTCAAACAAATCACATGTCTCTACTCGCTGCTGGCTCAAGGGTATATGACATCCCTAGGCTGCATTAATTGATGACACCACTTCCTGCCAATGTGAAGATCCACATTTTTAGATTGATTCAGAAGAAGGGGCAGCATTGGCACCTCCTAAAGTTTAGCATCCTAGGCCAGTATTATTCAGCTTTAGCCTTAAGCCACCCCTGACTTTTACTCTATAATGAGTTTAGATCATTGCTTTTTCACTTATATTATTATTATGACTACCACTACTACTACTACTACTATTTATTTTCCATTGCAAAATACTGTTTCCCATCTGCCCCTTCATGCTCAATAAAGAGCAATTCCCAATAAGTAGAGTTCTAACTTTAAGTAAGAAGGCTGCCTCAATTTATTTTTGCATAATATTGGAAGAATCAGGAGTGGAACCTTAACAGTTTGGATTAGCCTATATTTGCTTATATGATGATGTCATATAGGATGATGTCATGGATATAAATTCTTGGGAGAAAAGTAGTTTGCAGTTGTTTTTCTTCATCACCATTGTATTAAAGAGATTATTTATTTATTGTTGTCAAATGTTGCATATATATCAGCACTACTAAAGAACAATGATATTCATCCCATATCAAGGAAAGCTATAAGGCATGTTGGGAACCAAATCCACTGGTAATTTATATACTGTATCTGCAAAAACTTGGTAAAAAAAATGCTTATGGACAATTATTAATTGAAAAGGAAAAAAGTAACAAAAAGACCCTTCCCAATCTGAATATTTCATTAGTCTTTCTGCTTCTAATTATTAATGAAAAAAATGAAATTTAATCATGCCTCTTCCTAGCTGATGATTTATGCTATTCACTACAATCCATTTGAAACAGCTATAAGGGAGTGTAGGTAGCTTTAAATGACTAAGTAATATATGTATATAGCTGCTGGGAACATTAACATCAGTTGAATGCAATCACCAAGAATACACACTTAGATAAGTAATTTTGTAGTCTCGTTGTAGTTCCAAATGTAATTAACATGAAATGGGCATTCTGGATGTTGAGTTGCTTTAATGCATTTTTCATTTACTCCAGGAGCCCAGCTAATTCCCTCCTTTTTCCTTAAAGAAAACTGCACTAATATATCAAAGTAAACATTCCTTTTGGAAAATGGTGAATCAGAGATGAGATTGTTTTCAGGTAGCTTTAGAATAACAATTCACAAGAATTCAGGAGCCACCAGCTTTTGAAATTTCTCAGAGAGAATTAAAAGAAAAAAAAACACACACAAACAAACCAAGACTTGACTGCTAACTCCAATTTCTGTTTTTGTTTTGATTGGTTAAATTAATACAATTGGTTAGTATAAAATCTATTATCTGCTAGAGTTCATCTATCAGATACTATCAATTAAGGAGTGCTGTTGTATCATAAGCCCACATCACTTCTATGTCTGGCACAGATAAAATTTGTCATTCTTGCAAGAACCCTTTGAGAAAAGCTGTATCCTTCTCTGGTTTATGTATTTTGACTGACTATGTATTTTACCTATTCATAATAATAATTGTCAGTGTGTACTAGTAACCCTTACTGTTCATTATGTAATGAATTTTTAAGGTTAAATTAGCATAATAGAATGGTACTGTTTGGAATGCTGTACTATGTTTTGAAGTAAACAGTGTCCAACTTACTGTAATTTTGCTTTGACACATACTGTGGTGTTATTCTTGGGTTGAGAGATATTTAAGCACATTTAGATGAGAAAGTAATGAATATATTAAAAAGGGAAATTAATCTGAGGAAATATAAACTGAGAATGGTCCAATCAGCTAATAAATAGCAAATGGTGAAAATGTAGAAATTATGAGAAAAGAAAAAAAGAAAAAAATTATGATTTACAGAAAAAAAGAATACACACACACACACACACTTTATGTGTGTGCGTGTGCATGTGTGTGTATGTGTATGTATATATGTGTGTATATAAATACATACATACATACATACATACATACATACATACATACATTGAAAACTTTCTTTTGGAGTGAGAACACTTCTTCAGAATGCAAATTAATATATACACACATACAGGGGGAAAAAATCCCTTGAGGGAAGGATCAGCATTCATTCTCTAATAAAGTCTCTAGAAAGAATTTCTGCAGGAACAGATTTGTGCAATCAGCTGAATTCAATTATAGATCACTATATGTTTCTCCATTCTTGCTACTGTTGCATGTCATCTATTATGTATCACCAAATATTGACTGTAACTGCACACTAAGTCTGACAGTCAATTATTAATTGCTACATACTATTAATTGTTCACTTTACTACATGGAATTGTTCCTTTACTATTGGTCAACATTCAGGTGCCAAATGCTACTGCAGACTTGCAAGTATTATAGCTGTACAAATCATTTGGAGGGGTGCCTTGCTTCTGGCAACAGCCACTGTTCAATGTACTGTGGGGACTTGTATCCTGAAGACTTGGCCCTACCCTCTAAAGGGCTTCCTGAAGTCATCTGTACAGATGGCAGATTGATGGCTGTCTCCATTCTTCTCTTCTTTTTCTTTTTTTTAAATAATTGTATTAAAAATTAAAATTGCAAGTAAAAACTAATACAAACTAAAAGAAAAAAAGAGTAAAAAGAAAGAATAAAAAGTGCAAAGGAAAAGAAAAAAGTAGAAATAAAAATAGAAAAGAAAAAAATAAGAATATAGTAAAGAAAAAGAAAAGAAATATATAAAGAAGTGACTTCCAACCTTCATCACAAGTATAAACAATTTTAGTAACCTTACACCTCCTCTTAATTTACAACCAATGATCTCTTATCTATAGACCAATCCATAAAGTATCATCATTTCAGTCCTGGTGTCAGCAAAAGTCCATTAAGGGGTGCCAGAAATAACAACGAACTATATTAACCTTAATCAAATAAACCAACTTTATATTCCTTCCTATTATTTCTAACAATCTTAATCTTTAGTCCATTCAAGTAATGTCATAGAATTGATTTCTTTTCTTTTTCATTCCCTTTTGATTTTTAAAGCATCAACCAATTTCTTTTGTATGTCCAATGAGACATCTTTTTCTATGTCATTCTTGTAGCCTGTCATTTGTAGAGCCACTTTCAGTGTCAACTCTGTCTCTGTCTTGTCAGATAAGACTTGTTCCTATTCTGCCATTTCTTCCAAAACATCTTTTAGACACAGTCTATTCATAGAAGCAAACATTGCTATTGACATTGTTGATATTAACTTTTGATTCCATTTTTCAAAAGTGTCCTTCAGTATATCCAATATTATAATATTTTGCATCATTCTGTAGCTGTTAATCAGATTTATGCATTCTTTTTTAATTAAAATCTTTAGTTCCCTCTAGTGTCCAATTTTTAAAATTGCTTATCCTTATTATTATGTCTTAGAAAAAATTTAAAACAAGTCCACTTTCCCACAGGAAGAATTCTCTGTAATTAATTCCAAAATCTTATTTCAAATTTATCTGGACCCTTAATCCATTTATAACTTTCTAAAATCAAAATCTTAATTAGCTAAGATTGTCTATTTCAATTTTTTAAAGATCTTCACCTTGTAGTTAAAATTTTCTTTCCTTAAGGATTGAAGGCAGACTCACCCAGTGTTTTCAGACTTGTTAATACAAAGGTCTCTAATGGTGGAAAAGTAGTTAACAAGCAATTTCCAAGTGTGATTAGAAAAGGAAGTATGCAAACCTAGTGTGCTTTTAAAGATACTGACCACAGTTTGAGCAAGATGGATATTCCCTCACCTCGGAGTGCTCAAAACGTGCCAGAGACTGCTGTCTTGCAGTCTCCTCATGAGGAGCAACTGTCTGGAGCACTTGTGGGTGATCTCCTGCCCTCTCTTTGTTCAGAGAGGTTTGAAGAGCTAGTCTACTCACCAGCTCTTTGCTCTTCACTGCAGTTGTTGGCTCTGCTTTTCAAGGTGCTGTCTTCAGTCTGCCATCTCTTTCTCTGGAAGTCCTCAGCTGTCTCCACTTTTCAAGGAATGGTTGGCACAGCTCTAGTAAATGCTATCTGACCATTTCAGCTACAAGGTATTCCTTCTGCCTCTTCTCCCTGTTTCTTTCTTGATCGTATTTTTTCTCCTATGTTCATCTTGCAAGAGTAATTTCTTGATTGCGCTTCAGTGTTCTAAAACTTAGAAAAACCAAATGTCCATGGTCAGAGAAGAAAGATTTTTCAGGGGTTTCTTCGTAAGAGGATCGTTCGGAACCAGCCATCCACTACTGTATTCAGAACTGCCCTATGACTGGATAGCTTCAATCAAATGCTATCCATTGTTCCTTGAAAGGACGGCTCCCCTCCTGAGAAAAGTCATGGAAAGATTGGACAAAGTGGAACAAAATGGGACATCTACACCTCTAAGCCTGTCAGGCAGGACATGCCACCAGATCCTGTTTCTCATACATGATAGAGGCAAATACGCTGCTGCTTCTTAGATTTACAAGAGTTTATAGGCTTCACCCTGAACACATGTTAATCCTGGCCTAAAGACCGGACCTCTAGAAAATTGTAGGCCTCTTGTCCAACGTTTCCCTTTAACCACTTTAAGAACTTACCAACTTAAGAGCTGTTTTACAGCCCTTCAACCTCTGTCTTGCCCGCCACCCATGGAGTTGCTTAGTTTAGCCATCAGCAAGGGAAGTTTACATATTAGTGAGGATTAGCTGCATTGCTAAGTGTCCAGCAGGTATTGGGCACCTACTGTAGTTAAAGCAAAAGAGGGAAATAATGTTCTGACTGGGGTTAAGGCAAGGAGTTTGTTATCTCCTAGCTCATGTTGAGCAAGGTAGAAAAGTAAATCAGAAGAGCTAGCTTATCTAAGCAGCCAATGTTCCTAGTGTTAATTAAAAAAAAAACTGGTCAATCACAGAGCAATCCAGCATTTGCAATATATGTGCCCAGGCTTCTGCATGTTTACAGTGAGCCTCATAACAGGGGTGCTGTCATGGAATTGCTTGCCCCCTGCATACACTAGAAATAAAGAACACACTAGCAATAGGAACACATAAGAAATAAAATCATGCTTATAATGATAATACTGAGGATTATTATTTTTTCCACCACCTTCTTATTCTATTAAACCAGTTTGCCATGGGTTTCAAAAAGGAACTGTCTCTTAAATACATTGTGTGAATTATGGGATCTAGCGTAGCGTTAGAATACCTGGAAAAATGCACCATCTCATGATCATTGTATTCTAATTCGAGCATTAGACCATATGATTTGCTTAAATGTATATTGGTAAATTATGCCAACACTTCTAGATCTTCTTCATGCAAAGTATATGCTATGCTATTGACCAATCAGCATTTTTTCCCCTCCTGTTATTGAAATTGCCCTCCATTGCTGGATCAAGGCAGAAAGTATTTTTCAGAATTAGCAAAAAAAATATAGGACTTTGTCTAATCATCCTTGAAGGCTACTATATTATATTTTGCTGGCGTGGCAAAATGTTATTGATTGCACAGGGTAAGTGTGCATAGTTCTCTTAACACAATCTCTTTCCACCTGTCTGATGTAAGGAAGAGGGGAAAAAAGGAAAACAAAAATTATTTTGTTTATCTTTTCAAATTCTGCCATTAAACAGATAAGAAAGAAAGAAAGAAAGAAAGAAAGAAAGAAAGAAAGAAAGAAAGAAAGAAAGAAAGAAAGAAAGAAAGAAAGAAAGAAAGGCTTGCTTTTGGATCCAGTAGCAGAAACCCCAAAATCTTGGACTCAGCTGATACCAGATTTCCTTGCCACTAGATCAGTTGGAAAATATGCAAGGGCTTAGAAATAACCTAAGGGTGGCATGACTGTATTAGTGTCACTGAATATCCTACTCTCAGTGGTCTTATTAACAGAGTCTGAATACTGGAATGTCAACAAAACAGCTCTTAATAGCTGGAGTTTGTGTGAGATCTCCGTGTCTCTTGGATTTTAGATTGTTCTAATGGATTGTGCCTTTTTTTGTCATTCTCCCTTCACCATTGTTTGCAGAAGTCTCAGTTCATATAAGCTTGACAATTAGCCTGGAACTCAGACAGATGAAGTCAATTTGGTGTGTGTAGCTTTATTAGAATAATCATTAAAATTCATTATTTGTTTTTCCCCAGTGAGTATGCATTACTTATTTAACACATGTCATATGGAACAGCTCAAAATTATCTGATATCCACTGTTCTTCAGGGTTCCATAAGGCTGATTTCCATCCAAAATGCACACATATTGCTGAATTAACAAACATAGATTATATGCTTTGATCAGAAGATGCATGACAGGCCACAATGGGGGGAAAAAAGCAGTAACCATATTGTGTCAATTGTTAATGCACAAAGGCAGCAGTTTAATGCATTGTTGCCTATGGTATATGGCCCATTTAATAAAATAGGAGTTCCTTCTAAGTAATCATGTGTAAGGTCATATGGTAGGACTGCAATCTTATATAGATTTAATTCATGGTAATCCCAGTGATACATGTAGTGGGATTCACTTCCATTTAGATAGCATATGTTTGGGTTGAGATTTATTTATTTGTTTGTTTGTTTATTTGTTTATATGCTGCCCATCTCCCCCAGAGGGTGACTCTGGGTGGCTTACAATTAAAATCAAACAGTAAAAACAGTAAAAATATAAATATCCATATTAAATTAGCTAAGAAATAATACTACATAAAAATACTATATACATAAAGACTATAAAATTCAAGATGACCGGGGGGGGGGCAAAATCAATTACCTTATCTACCAATTCCAACAATGCGAGCCCCCATCGAGCCCCCAGGCCATCTGGCATAGCCAAGATTTCACACTGTTCCTGAAGGCCATGAAAGTGAATATATACATTCATTCCAGCAATGAGTTGTAGATATGGAAACTCCAAGACAATCATTGTAGGAAGAGAGCTGTGTTAGTCTACGGTGGCAAAAAATTAGGAAGAGTCTGGTAGCACCTTTTGTGAGCAGTAGCTCACTTCATCAGATGCATAGATTGATGTATGATTTAAATTGGGGTAAGGTGAGGGTGAAAGGAGGAGAAAACAGATTGATTATGCAGAAGCAGGTTACATGAAAGACAGATGACAAGTACCTTATCAATTAACACCTGTAATTGTTTTTAAAAAATGTATTTGTTGAGACCTTCTGAGATGGCCTGTAACCTTTTGATGTATGTGACTTCAGCAACCTCTTACTCAAAGATGGAGTTAAAGTCCCATTTTTCCAAAACAGTCATTTTGAGATGATCACACTCTTGTGACTACCATCTGGTCATTTTTTACCTCCC
This sequence comes from Python bivittatus, assembly GCF_059951505.1. Classification (NCBI taxonomy): domain Eukaryota; kingdom Metazoa; phylum Chordata; class Lepidosauria; order Squamata; family Pythonidae; genus Python; species Python bivittatus. The sequence continues at coordinate 8,118,633 of NW_028277113.1, forward strand.
CCCCCCCCCCCCGCCATTCCCTGGACACCCATGCACTTTACTGAAGGTAAGAGAGAATAAAGCAGAGCAAAAGGAAGAAAAATGAATGAGTAGCCACATTCTCAACAAAGTGTGGAAAGAGTGGTGCATTTTGTAGCTAATTGTTGATGCTATCCAAAAAAAAAAAAACAGGTTAAGAACCAAGAGACACTTGTAAATGAGTACTGTTCACATTTCCCTTTTAAGCAAAGCCAAAGTCATAAATATTGTATTATATTCTTAAAGTTTATATGGGGAATATTTGGGGAGTATTTGACTGAGCAAGTGACAGAGAATAGGCAGAAAAAAGGAACAATTTGCTCCACCAAGGTAAATAAAATCAATTATACCTTGTCCTGCTCGGTTTGGTAAGGCATTTTAAATAGGCCATATTTCTGTACACACCTATTGTATGAACAATTGACTTTGAATAAAGCATACTGATTTCCAATATGTATTTATTTTGACTAATTAAGTGGAGTCATTACCAAGTGTGAGACAAGGGAAGGAGAATTCATGAAAGTCTTACCTAGCTTCAAAAGAAGGAGATCCTTTTGGTTATTTTTCTTTGCTTTTTTCTTCTTCTTTTTTGGGAGATCAGGCTGAGTATGCTGCTAGAACACTTATTTGTTAAATTGATCCTTGGCTAGGATTACCAAAATGGAAAATGTTGCCTTCAATCTAAAGAGCTTCATCTGATTTTAACATCAGCACATAACTACTTGCCATTGGCCATGTAGGAGGGGAAATGAGGGGCAGGGAGGATAATTCTGAAAAGTGAGAGGATGAGACACTATCTTGCTGGACAGTTGTGATCAACCATTTGATCACAACGTTAAAGCTAGATAAACAAACAGACAATCCATGGTATAGCATAAGGGAGGAGAGACCTACTGCTCTCACTTACTCTCGACTAGCATTCTGTCAGAACTGGATTGCTTAGTTCCTCTTTAATTATATGGAAACTTCTCTCTTGTATAATGGCAAAAAGGACTTCCATCATGTCAGAAAACAGCAAAAAGTGAGGACATTATAAAATTCAGTGACAAATCTGGCATGAATTCCTATAGCAAATTGTCTACATTGTCTGAGCTTGGTTGTTTTCTTGCACTCTGTGTGCCTGTTGATGGCTGCTTGTCTGAATACCAAGCTTCCAAGAATTCTCTTGCATTTTTGGATTTAGCTTGGTCTAAGATGCTGACAGTTTCCCAGTTAAAACTATGGTTCAATCTGTCCATGTGTTGTGAGATTAAGGAGTTTTCATCATGTCTTCTGACTGCTAGTTGGTGTTCATGGATGTGCTCTGCAAGCCTTCTGCCTGCCTGTCCTACATCGTGGTTGTTACAGTCC